>NW_023425353.1:30391145-33251145 GCF_014108415.1 Molossus molossus | reverse complement strand
TAGACTCCTGATTGGCAGCTTTGGTGTATGCCCACAAAGCCTTCTAGTGTTCTGGAGTTGCCCATCCCTGAGTTCCTAAGTGCTAGGAAAGGAAGGGGGCAAGCCTGGCAGCTGCCTGCCTCACTGCCACAGCCACCCTCCAGGTCCTGGAGACAGTGATACTCCTCTCCCACATCCACTGACATGACAATGTGTGTGAAAAGCTACCAGGACGTAGGGCAGGAGGCTGGGTGTAACAATACTTTGGTAGGATTTATCTTACCAAAAGTTAACTTAATTCTATTTTAATCCTTGTACAAACATGTATTAAGCATCTGCAGTCCTTTTTTGAGCCCACCTCTCAAAAGAAAGACCACCTGTTCCTGTGAGGTGCCCCATGCCAGAGCACGCCAGCTGTGAGTGAACCAGTTTCCAGGAGTTGTCGGTGTCGCCATCTCTCTCTGGCAACCCTGTGGTTCAGATGTCTGCCGGGAGAGGACGTGGAGCAGATCAGGAAAGAACTCCCTGATGAAGAATGCCAATAAACAACAAAAACCTTTGCTGAGGAGGTAGTATAAAAAAGGAAACCAATATCCCCAAATTTTGTCTTGATGAATTTTTAGGACAAAGCTATTCAAAGGTCTTCAAGAAACTGAAAGAAAAACAGAGGCAAAGCAGAGATGCTCCTGGGAATGTCCACAGGGAACAATCTGAGTTGGAAAGTGCTTGCCCAGGTTCAGGGTGAGAACAGAAGGACACAGAATCATGTGCTGACTGAATGCCCATCGGAAAGACTTTGCGCTTGCCCAGCAAAGATAAGGGAAAAGAAAGAATAGCGACCAGAGCTTCGATTAAAGAAAGGAGCAAAGGAAAGAACAAATATGTTGGGAATAAATCCCTGAGGCAATAGGAAAGTAGGTACAGATAGACCCATTAAATTCCAGGCAGAAACCACCTGGACAGACAAGTTTGCTGTGCAAAGGGGGAAAGAGAAAGGGCAAAAGAAAAACCCAGAGTCCTGTGGTTCAGACCTTGCACATAATAAGCTCTAATGTTTATTAATGAGTGAACGAACAAATGAATGAGTTTAGAAGAAGATTCTCTCTGATTAAATAGTTATGGAAATAATGTTTTAGATTGTTTGATGTTAGGAAAGGACTGGTAAAAATATACAGCTTGTAAACACCATTTACAATGAAAACAAAACAGATGATTTCTTCCTTGAAGGAAAACGTTAGAAAAACAGCTGCCTTTCCAAGAAAGATGGGAGAGTTTCTGTGTTTGCGAGAAAATGGCTGCTTTTGAAGCTGTATTTCACAGAGAACTCGGGGCTTGGCTTTGAATTAAACTGAAACCCAATGCAAGCTCATGTCATTATCAAGAACGGCACACTGCAGTGTTTGGGATCTGTCATTTACTTCAGTCTCTCAGCTATTCACATGTGTTCAGAAGAGCTGTTAGTCCAATTTTCTCTTATTTGCATTTATGTCAATTTTTCCCCGAGAGATACTTAAAAGTTAACAAACCAGAGATACACTTCTATAACTGCAAATATAGAAGCCATTTTGCCAGCACGAAGACACTTCCTCCATCAGTGGTGTAGTTTTGTTTTGTGTTGCCAAGATCAGGAACTCAATCGCATCTTCACAATATTATCTCCATCCCTTTGGCACCAACTTCTTAGCTGACGGGTCACTTTTGTGAAGTTAAGACGTCTCCAGTGATTTTCCTCTGTGATTCTAAACTTCTTCCATGAGCCCTTCTGCTATGGAGCCCACTCCAGAAATAACTCTTCAACAATGAGAGAAAGAACAGAAACCCTTGGCCGTGAAACTGAAAAACAGCACACTGCATCTGTTCTCCCCAGGCTGTAGGCAGCTCAGCATTACCTGCCTGAAGATTTGATACAGAGAAGCAAACTACACTCTTCTCTGAAGAGCTTTAGTTTTCACATATGAAGGCATATGAATAGAAATTGTATTGTTGGTATCGGTTCCTGGGAGGAACGTGACCTCCACGCACATGCAATAACTGAAATCATAGATGCCTCCTTGGAGCTTCTTCAGTACTTTTGGAAATAGAACTATAACAGAGTTGGAACTTTATATAACTAAAAAATAATCCACTGAGACTTGTTGGGTGGGCGTTTTAATTATTTCTCCATTGGGGACAATGTTTCTTTAATTGCAATATGTTTGTTAGCAATTGGAAAATGATACAGGTGGCAAATGCCACCTGCTTGCTTGCTGCAGGAAACTGGTTGGCTGCACATTAGAATTACCTGGTCAGATTTTAAATATACCAATGTCAGATGGTCTATCCTGGATATTATTAAATCAGATGCTCTGAAGCCACGATGTGGTAGACATATGATTTAAAAGCTTTTTAGGTGTTTCTAGTGAGCAATCAGGGTCAAGCATTGCTGTTGAAGAAAATTATGGCATAAGTATATAGGGTCTATAAAAACGAAAAGGCAAAAAGTTAAGCAGTGCTCCCCAAATATCTCAAATTTTCCTTCAGAATGACCAACCAGAAACATCACTGGTGTTCTCATCTCTCCACTTCCCTGCTGGTTGAGATACCAAAGGGGACCAGAACAATGGACACTCAGCTTGATGGGGGTGGGTGGGTGATAGGTGTTAAAATGGCCTAAAGATGGGGGTCAGACTAAGGGAGAATGAGGTAACTGAAATAAAGTAGAAAAAAGAATATTTGAATCCTCATGAGTTAAAAAGTAGGTTATATTCCATCTTGGTAAAATATATCATTAGGCTTCTGGTAAGTTTAAGGTAAAATTATATCCATAGAGCAAACCTTTTCATACAATTAAAGCAGATATTACACCATTCGATAAACTCAATGTCAATGATAGCTTCCCAACAATAGTGTTTTAGGGTCATGGCATCCCAGAGTAATTCAATATGACTACTGTGTATCAAAAAATGTTCTACTAGGGATATGGAAAATGACTTAACTAGAAGAAGACAGACAAGAAGTCAAAATTAAGGTGGCTGTTACTTTCAGTTGTCTGGACGTCTAAACCATTTCCCAGTAACTGGAGGTTAGTGAGAGGTTGCCAGGTGATGAGATGGCCACTGCAGGAGAATGGGAGGCCATTGATCGGATGATTGTTACAGTCATGCAATAGTTTATCCTTGTTACTGTGCATAGGACTTTGCAAATTTGGTTGTCTCATCACTTCTGCCAGTATAAGGAAAATTTAAACATCATATATATATATTCATATGTAACCAAATATATGATTGACATGACTCCTCTCCAACCTTTCAAAAATAACTCTATAACTTGAGGTACTTTGAATATTTTATTTTAACACCTAGAAAAAATTCTTTTGGTTAACATTTGTAGATTTACTGATTGTATCTATTTTGTCTTGCCAATTATTCACTGTTAGAGAGTTCACTCTCTAGGCGGCAGGTTGTACAGGGCTGGTATCTCCTCCTTTTTCCTCTGGCTGATGGTTTTGGACCCTCACCTGTCCAGCACTAATGACTATGCACAGGCAAGCTGAGATGATGAAATGCCAATCAGGGAACTCTACTAGGTAGCCAAGCTGGCTAAAACAATTTGGTTTTGACAATTTTCCATTGTCTATGCTGGCTTTCCCCATTCCTCCTAAGAACTAATTGCTGATCCTCTCTTTTGTTTTTCACTTTCCAATAGGCTTTAAATGTCTAATCTTGGCCCTGTTTTGGAGGTGCCGTAGCTGCATGTCCCCGGCTGTTGTGTCTCTGGCTGGTCTGGCCTGCTATGAGCCAAACGGGAGCATGGTCCAGGCAGGAGAGCCTTCCCTCATTGCCCTGATCCTGGCAGCACAAGACCTGGCCAGTTCTGACTAGGAAAGTGAACAACGAAGGAGGGTGCAAAATATGAAAGAGACACTGGTCAGAAAGTTCTCTTTTCTCCCTCCACTGCAGGTTGTGCTTTGAAAACCAGTCTTGAGAGGCACCCAAACCCTCTGAGATGAAAACTCACATCATTTTGCAGGTCCTGGTGGTGGTAATGTGGGTAGGGGTATAGGAGACAGGGGATTAATATTTTGGATTGGTAGGTCTGCTCCTTGCAGGCCCAGGTGTCTTTGGGAACCACCTCTTGTCAAAGAAAAGGAACAAATAAAAAGGGAGAAAATAAGGGATGGGGGAGGGAGAAACAGAAACAGAGAAAGGCCTTTGCTGAGCCCATGCCTTTGTGCACCGCATTCAAACTGATTTGTACCCTTTGTAGTCTTAATTATTTGTGAGAGCGGGATAACAGGAGTACCCAGCTCACCCATTATTTCCTGCATAAAAAAAGGCACACAGAAGCCGCTGATCATTTTTGAATTAGCAAACATGATACTAAAAAAAAAAAAGCATAAAAAAATTCATTAATACCATCAGGGATTAGGAGGCTGATTAAAGTGTAGCTGTTAGCGTATGCAAATGAGCGATAGGCATTTATCGGGGCCTGTGCAAGCTGTCTTGGAGCTGTAAAGCCCACGTATGTTTTTCAGCTGATTAAAATAGTTTTAAGTTCTGGATAATTTTTTTTTTTTGGTAGGGAATTAAAAAAAGAGCCCATCATCTCTACTTTCCCTTTTGGCGAAATTTCTCTAAAGTATACTCCAACCATTCCACTTGACTGCACCCTCTTGTGAAGCCTCTTCTGTGAGTGCTGCATCCCAGTTAGGGCGAGATGAGCTCTTTTCCGTGGCTCTTTCTGTCAGAGATTCCCGGAACTTTCATGGCAAGCCAGATGGGTCCCTTAGCAATGGGCTACCAGGACTCTAGGTTCTCTTTCAGATGAAACACATTCCCTTCCCTAGGCTGAAGGCAAATGAAAAGGTATTTGTCACCTAAACAGAGGGTGTCAAGTGTTCCTATACATGGGAGGAGACTGAGTTTGCTCACTCCAGAGCCTTGGTGATGTGAAGCAAGGAAGGGTGGAGTGAGTTAGATGGTGAGGACTGGGAGATTAGGACAGATCTATACTGAGACAGGTACTTGATGAGAGTTGGGTGATCATAGCTACCCTTGCCCTTGAAGCAAAGGCACTGTGGGGGAAAGAAAGGAGAGGAGGATTTACCCACTTTGGGTTAAACCCAAATCCCATTTTTAAGTATATTAGCATATGAGAATATTACTTTGACTTCCAGGACTACAGAGGACCACCCATTGATAAATGGTCTATAGATAATACTACTAATTTTTATTATTGTTTATTAAGTAATTACTATGTGCTAGGCACTGTTATAAACTCTTTTCATGTCTAAAAAAAGATTTTTAAAATTGATGTTAGAGAGAAGAGAGAGAGAGAGAGAGAGAGAGAAACATTGATGTAAGAGAAGAACATCAATCAATTGCAGGGATCGAACCCTCAACCTGGATATGTGCCCTGACTGGGAATTGAACCCACAACCCTTTGGTGTATGGGATGACTCTCTAACCAACTGAGCCACACCAGCCAGGCTCTTTTCAAGTTTAATCTCATCTGATTCCCTGCCACAGGGATAAGACTATGCCTATCCTCAAAATGAGAGAAAATAAATCCAGAATCTGACCTTTTTTTTTTCCTAATTGATTTGAGAGAGAGAAAGAGAGACAGAGACAGAAAGACAGAGAGAAAAAGAAAGACAGAGAGAGAGGAAGAAAGAGGTAAACATTGATTTGTTGTTCCACTTATTTATGTATTCATTGGTTGATTCTTGTATGTGCCCTGGCCAGGTTTGAACCTGCAACCTTGGTGTATTGGGATGATGTTCTAACCAACTGAGCTACCTGGCCAGGGCCTACAGAATCTGACTCCTTCTTAGTGTGTATATTGATAGCCTGCTGATTCAAGCCACTACCATCTCTAATTTGGATCCTGCAGTGTTTTCCCTTACTGGTTCCTTGTTTCTACTCTTGTTCCTCCCATCTGTCCTGTCTATTCTAAGGACAGCAAGCAGAGGGATGTTTTTAATATCATATCATCCCTCTGCTCAAAACCCCCAGCAACTCCCTTCTTCACTTGGAGTAAAGGCTAAGGTCTGTTCATTGGCCCACATGGCTGCCCAGTCTGCCCAGTAGCTTCTCTCACCTTATTTCTACCCCCTCTCACTAACTACACTCCAGCCACCCTGGCTTCCTGGGGTGTCCTCAAAAGCTCCAGAAGCATTCCTATCTTGCTTTACTTTTCTTTCTTCCATAGCACTTATTGCTTCTAATACAGTTTATAAAGTACTTATTTATTATGTTATTGTCTATTGTACCCAGCTAGACTATGAACTCCCCGAGGGAAGGGATCTTTGTCTGTTTTATTCACCAGTGTATTCCATGCGTTTAGACGAGGCATTTATTGTGAACTCAATAATCCATCATTGATCCGAAGGACTCCAAGTAATTTGTAACACATTCCCATTGAAAAATATGGCGAAAGCCTCAAGAGGCCAGGAACCATGTCTGTCTCGGTTATCACTCTATCTCCAACACTCAGTGCATGGTGAGCCATAAATAAATATTCATCGAGGGAATAAATAAATGGGACTAAACTTGGTAAGCATTATTTCTCTGTAAAACTATTTTCAGTTTTGATCATACTTAAAAGAAATAATCTTAGCCATTTATATTTAAAGGATGATTCTTTTTAGGCCCAAATACGTATTTATTAAAAAAAAATTTTTCGGTCTGAGAAAGCCAGGTCTTCTCTGAAAAGTGTTTTCTTTCTTTATTTTGAGCTGAAACCAGAACCATCTGAGCTCTCCTGGGTGTAGGAGGTCTCTAAGACTCAAGATTATATGAGAGGCAAACCCAGAATAATTTCCAGTCCCATAACTGCCTTGTCACTCCCTGTGGGGCCCTGAGCTCCAGGACCCAGGTTTGAGAGGGATGGCTCCCTGATTTTGCCTGCTCGCAAGCCCATCTCCCTGTCTTCTCTGGAGCTTCCATGTGAAGTCCAGGAGGAGGACGGTCCTCTTTCCTGGCAGTAAGCCATGGCCAAGGAGTAAACTGGCTGTCAGGTGGGAGTAAATTGAAGTTTGTTGTAACATCAAACAAAGGAACTGATTTATTGAGCATTAACTTGGTTGCCCGATAGTAGGTGTGGGGATGAGAAACGGCAGAGAGAATGGAAGAAACTGAGTGATTTTAAGACAGCTTATGGCTTCAAGGAGTTCAAAATGTAGTTAGTGAGTAGACACTGAGCCAGCATGGGATCTGGCTCAAGGAGAGGGCGCCGGTAAAAGGTTTAGGAGGTGGCTTGTAAAGGAAGGGGTGGGGTAAAGCTTTCTATGTTGGAGAACCATTGCACAGAGGCAGGAAAAGGAAGAGAAGAGCAACAGTGAGAGGGTTAGTTTGTTGGAGAATGCAAATCAATTTAGAAAGGTCAATGGAAGTTATTTCTGGAGGCTTTGAATAACATGCTAAGTGTTTCAGGCTTTGCTCTGTAGGTAACAGGGAGCTCCTGAGACAAGGTCAGGACTAGGGTGAGGAAAGAGAGGCATTTGCGGGTGCAAAATTTAAGGGGGTGATGAAACACTTAGTTATCAAGATAAATAATACTTTAATGCAATATTTTAAAAAAATCAAATTGACAAACTACAGCCAGACTTTTTGTTCATAAGTTTTATCTGAAGGGTTTGAGTTGGGGAATGACACGATGAAAGGCCTGTTTTGGAAGATTGACCTGGCAGTGGAGAGCTCTTCTGGGAAGCCTGGTTTGAGACCAGATCCTGCCTCTGCCTCAGTGGAAGAGGAGGAAAGTGGGAGGCCCCAGGGCTGGGGCAGCAAGTGGTCTAGAAAATGCCCCTCCTTCTGCTTCCAGTCCATCTTGCTATTTTTTCCCTATCATTCTGGCTTCTGCATTCTGCTGTCTGCTATTCCCAGGGACATTGGGAATATCAGAATTGAGTGGGTGAGTAAACAATTACCCACATCAGAACAAAAGAAAGGAAATACAATTGGTGTGAAAAGGTTGAATGATTTCAGCTGGAGTGGCCCTGGAATGTGGAGGCACCTAAAATGGGCTTTGCAGTGTGATCTGATTTGACCAGGCATAAATAGTGGGAAAACTGACTTAGGTTCAAATCCTAGCTCCACCATTTATTACCTGTGTTAACTTGAGCAGGTCATTTGACCTTCCCTTAACCTCATTGTCCATATCTGTAAAACAGAGATAATAATGGCATTTTTCTCAATGGGTTATCATCAGGTTTTCTGGAGATATTATATGTAAAGCCCTAGTTGAGGATTGTTATTAATAATGTTTCACAGTACAGTCACAGCATAGTTCATTTATAAAAGGTAGTTCCATGAATGGAGACAGCATTGGACACTCTAGTTTTCTGGAGTGAAGTGTAGCTATTGTCAAACAGCAGAAGGGCTTGAGTAAAAGCCTGAGTGATTTCTAATGTTATATTTCCCAATTTGGCTAAATTAATTAACAATTAATGTAATAAACCAACCATTACATGCTTATTGAATACCTGTTATTTGTAAACTAGGCATTGTGGGTGATCAGAGAAATACAAGACATGGTCTCTTTCCCCAGTGAAACTAGAATCTGGTAGATATGACTTGACATAAGGATATCTATTGTTTAACAGCTCGATATCCATTTATCCTTCTCTTAGTAATAGTATCTGTATTTTTCTGTGGGAAACTATCTTGTCCTCCTCTCTGTCCAAGACAGTTTATGTGGTGTTGGCACCAATCCCACTCCAAGTCCTGGTTGGACCTATCTATGGCTCAGCCTCAGCCAATCAGAGCTTTGCTTTTTCCTGGCCACTGTGATTGGTTCAGGGATGGCACATGACCCCTTGAGAGCCAATGAGACTTTTGTTGGACCTGCTGTTTTTCCCAATAGACTTAAACCCAAAAAGGGGTAAGGCTAAAATTATACTAAACATCTTGCTGCCACAGGGAAAAACCATTCTGAAAATGGGACCTAATTACAGAGTCAAGAGAGAGTGAGAGAGAAAAATATCCTAGTGATTGAGCCACAGAACCTAACCATATTTAAACCCACAGTTTTCAGTTATCAAGTCAAATAATTTTCTTCTTGTTTAAGTCAATGCAAGTTCCATTCTCTCTTCTCTGTTACTGATTCACTTCCTATTATTTTATGAAAGGACAGATTACCAAAAAACAAACTTTACTACACTCCCACCCCAGAAACAAAATGCTGATAAATAACAAAAAGAAATCTCTCATGGAATGAGCATTGTGCATACAATAACAATTGTGAACAAAGGGGTAAGTTCCTACTTCAGGAATTGGGGGTTTATGGGGGCAACTCCTCTCACTCTACCATCCTCTGCATTTGCCATTGACCCTTGTAATTGGCATGAAGCCTGCCACACAGCTTTGGGAACCAGGTGGCTGGCCACATAAGGCTCATGCCAACTTTCAGATGCCCTTCCTTACCAATGGGAGGGACAATGATTCAGACTATCTAGACTCTACAGTGATGAATAATCCAAACATAATTTAATGTTGGCTTAATATGCAGTCTTAAGAGGTGGTGAAACTTTGCAGTAACTTTTGCCCAACTTCCACCACTCTCTGACTTCTTTTCTCTGTTAATGTCCTGTTCTCAACTCCTATCAGCATTAGCCCCCTGTTTAACACTTTAAGTGTTCATTGGTAGATGACACAGGAAGAGTAAAAAACCTTACAAAACATATACTTCATTTACTTAACTTGCTCCCAATAAGGGGACTTCTGGTTCAATTCAGCATAAATACCTAAATTATTAACTCATACTGGGAATAAAATATAGCCATTAGCCTATTAAAAACTTAAAATTTATAAGATAGCAATACATCACCTTGAGAAGCCTTATGAGGTACCACCAGTATCTTATCTTTATTTTAAAATCCCTCATACAAGTTTGGGTTCGTTTTCTCCCTTTTTTCAAATCAAAGATCACAGTGTTGAGTTTAATTAGCGAATCTTCCTTTTCTGCTTACATGCCTGGATGTTATCCATCATTTACAATTTAGAGATCTAAACACCAGAAAAACATCTTTCTCTCTCATTAGTCTCATGAACCATATTTTGTTTGTACCACTGATTAGCTGTGTTGTATCAGAATGGCCAACTCTCTTGTTCACATTCTTGTCTCCTTTTAGAGGTTGCCTGCAGTATACAACTTTCATGTCTTTTAGCAAGGGTATAATAGGTGCAGGAATAAAATTATTTGGCTCAGGGAAAGAAATTGCTGGTAAATACCTTTTCTGACAGATAGAGTTTATTGTGACCAGTGAACATGCTGGTACAACTGATCCTTGCATCACACCAGAGCATACTCCCTGAAAATGAAATGACTTTTATTTATGGTAAGCCTATTTTCTTTTTTGTCAGTGATTACTCACCTCTAGCAGGTGAATTTTTTTGAAAGAGAGAGAAACATTGATAGGCTGCCTCCTGTACATGCCCTGATGAGGGAATCGAACCTGCAACCTAGGTATGGCCCTGACCGGGAGTCAAACCTGCAACTTTTTGGTATATGGGACAACGCTCCAACCAACTGAGTTACCTGGCCAGGTGAATTTGAACCTAGTTTTGGCTTTAAAGTTTTTAGAGAAATTATAGTGAAAATTTTATCAAGATATTTGACATCAATTCTCTTCCCTGTGCCAATAATTACATTCCTACACCTATTATATACCAGCTAAAAAGACATGCAATATTTATGATGCAGACAATTTCCAAAAGGAGACACATAAGAGTGTGAACAAGACATTTGACTGTTCCGACCCAGCACAACTAATGAAGCCTGCTTTGCCTGAGGTGAAAGCTGAGGCTCCCACATTTGCAGGCCATGACAAATCATAATGAGAGAACCTGTTCTTTGTGTCCAATTCTGTGGCATATATTAAGACCTAGCCATAAACCAGCACTGGTTTCTGCTCCTGATGACATCATTATCATTTTAAAACTTATCATTTATTCACTAAAGCAATACCAGAGCTTATGGGGTTGTCAACAGAACATAAATATAAATATAAAAATAAATCATACAATCAAAGTCCTCTAGAGCTGCCGGGGACTTCAAGGTCAACTGGTCCAATCGCTTGTTGAAGTGATGTAGCCATCAGATTCTTTACCTTTGTCCCCATGTTTTCATTGCTAAAATCTTCTTTAAGATGAAAGACCTCCATGAGGGGCTCACCAGGCCATATTCTTTCATCTAGCCCAAGAGATCATGCGACTTCTCTGTTTCAGGCTGTAGGGCATGTCTCTCTATGGATCTTACACTCTTTGGTCTTCTCAAGTGAGGTTGAATATAAGTTCTCTCAGCTATCTGCCTCTGTTGAGTTTGCTGATTCTCTGGCCATTGGCCTCAGCTGGCTAGGCACCTTTGCCAAAAATCCATGCTTCCTTTTAATTGATATGTAGTACTGGACAAAGTGGTAGCAAATAACTGTGTTGAATAGCAATATGGAAATCCTTTCACATATACACGTCTTAACACAAATACACTTACCCACACTCACTCCTACAAGTTATGTGACCTTGCACAAGTAACAACTTCTCTGGCATTTAATTATTTTTTATAAAATGGTGGATTAGTCTAAATGATGTCTTTGAACTTTCCATAGATATCTGTCCTAATCATATCTGTCCTGCTAGAAGAAGACCAAATACTTACACTCTCAAAATGAATATAAAAAGCAACTCTACTCAGATATTTCCTGACAAATTGAAATATCTGAGTAGGATGGAAGAAAGTAAAAGGTCTTATAAATCTCTTTCCTGAACCAATTTGCCTGTGTAGATTATGAACCTGATTTCTACTCTTTTAGGAAACCTTACTTATAGGCCTTGGATATACTTCATTGGTAAAATAATAGCTCTCAATGAGCTGGATTGCATGTCAAGAAAAGCTCTACTTTAAATACTTTAGAACTAGAAGCTTGATTTTAGTTCCTGCTGCCAAAGTTATCTTTGATGCAATTCATTACTCTTTGCCTGTTTTTCCACCATTAAACAGGGATCCCTTGCTATATTACTATAAAAACTTATAAACCAAATGAGGTACTGGATTTGAATTCTACCACATGTATAGTACAAAAAGCTTTGTAGATCACAGTTTTATATATATATATATATGTAGATGTTCTGAACTAGATTATGTTCTCTTGAGAGTAGCAGTTAAGGTGGTAGTGTTCCCCTCTGACCTTTACTCTAGAACACAGTAGAATTCAGTAAGGTTTGGTAGGTGGTTGACAGTATGTCAGAAACCCATGGCTAAGGTCAAGACATTCATCTTTTTCATCAGCCTTAAAACCAAGTAAACAAGCAAGCAACCAAGCAACCAACCAGGTTTCTGATAAGGAACTTAAGTTTCATTTCATTTTTAATTTTGTCCCGTTTTGCAATCAACCATCATGGTAAACAAATGTAACATTCTACCACTGTTTAGAAGGGGAAACAAAAGGAAACAAGGATGGACAACTTCCAGAGCACCATATATGAAACTTAAATGCCTGAGTAGCACTGGTTCTTTTATAAAATTCTAAGATATAGCATTTGGGCTATTTATATTTTGTTATGATAAAAAAAAGAATAAAGTTTTAGGTGAAAAATAAGTGATGAGCTTATAGAAGATGCTTACAACATTATTTTCATTGCTCAAAAAATACCAAATCAGCCTAAGCTAAAATGTCTTGCTGATGTCCCTAAAATATTCTATCTTTGGACAGAACCATTAACTATTTTTAAAAAGCCAATAATCAATAAGTCTTAATTTGTTGCACTGACATTTGTTCAGGTTTCATCTAGATGAAATTAATTAGAAAGAAAATGGTTTCTCAGCAATTGGTGAGTGGAAGGGAGGCCGTGGCAAGATAAGTTTGACCCTGTGTCGTGGAAACATTTTAATGAGGTTAAGCCTCAGCATATTTGGATCTTGCTGCTTGGTGAGTACTCACTGACATTTCTAATGGGCTACCAGAGGCTCCCAAAATGGGCCAATGACTTTGAAGCCGTTTTGTGGGTCAGTGGAGTTCTAGGTGGATAGAGATAATAAGAAGACTGAATAAAATGTATATTGTATATGAAATAAGCATCTGGGAGAAAGAGTTGTGAAGAATAACCTCACCAAAAACACAACACCCCTCTCTCCACAATTCTCAGCTGAGATACTTTAGTTTCTGAACACTGTTAATTGAAGTGAAGTCAGATCCCACTTCGCTGGCACAGGAGTCCTCTGCACAGCTCTGCCGGTGCCATGTACCGGGGATAGCCAGGTTCTGGGAAGGGTGGGAAAGTGATATTCATCGCAGAGCCCTCAAGGGATAGCACTTGCTTTAATTGCTTTAGGAACTCTTTGTATCAATGAGACTAATGGAATTAGACAAGGAAAATACTAGCAAGACTTGATCAAATACATTGGATTTCCCCCTCAGCACATAATTAGATTAAGAGGACTGATTCAGAGTAAACCCAAGGTGCTGGCTCATCATTAACCTAAGTCTCTGGGGGAGACCATAAGGATTGGACACTGAAGTTTTCAGCACTGGTGTTTCATGTCACTTGGAAGAAGTGCTGAGCAACCTGGCAGGTCAGTTCAACTAGGCCCAGGGTCCTGCATAGTGGAGGCTGAATGTAGGGAGGATCCCTGATCACAACATGGCCATTCTCTTCTGAATTGTTTTTTCCAAAGCAAGGCCTATTTTTCTTCCTTGTGCAACCTTGCTTTCCTTCTTAGGAAGACTCAGAAATAGACTTTTTTGTTGGGCAAGGGCTCTTTCAGAATTTAGAAGATGCTACCAGCCAAGTAGACAAGAAGAATTTTTAAAAAGTCTTGAAAACATTTATTTGCAAAGATATATGCACCCCTGTCTTCATTACAGCATTTATTCATGGCGGCCAGGACATGGAGACAACAAAAGTGTCCTTTGATAGAGGACTGGATAAAGAAGATGTGGTGCATATATACAATGGAATACTACTCAGCCATAGGAAAAGATGAAATACTGTCATTTGCAACAACATGGATAGACCTTGAGAATATCATGCTAGGCAAAATGAGTCAGTCAAAAAAAGCTAAGAACCATACAATTAACTCATATATGAGATATAAAACTGAAACTCCAATTAAAAAATGGGCAGAGGAACTAAATAGACACCTCTCCAAACAGGACATACAAATGGCTAAGAGACATATGAAGAAATGCTCAACATCACTAATCATCAGAGAGATGCAAATTAAAACAACAATGAGGTATCACCTCACACCTATCAGAATGGCCGCCATCAACAATTCATCAAACAACAAGTGTTGGCGAGGGTGTGGAGAAAAGGGGACTTTAGTATACTGCTGGTGGGAATGCAGACTGGTGCAACCACTATGGAAAACAATATGGTGTTAACCTCAAAAAATTAAAAATTGAACTTCCATTTGACCCAGTGATCTCACTTCTAGGAATATACCCTAAGAAGCTGAAACACCAATCAGAAAGAATATATGTACCCCCATGTTTGTAGCAGCATTATTTACAATAGCTAAATCTGGAAACAGCCCAGGTGTCCATCAGTAGACGAATGGATAAAAAAGCACTGGTACATATACACAATGGAGTACTATGCAGCTATAAGAAAGAAAGATCTCTTATCCTTTGAGACTACATGGAGGGACCTGGAACGTATCATCCTAAGTGAAACAAACCAAACAGAGAAAGACAAGTATCATGTGATCTCACTTATTTGTGGAATATAATGAACATAACAGTCTGAGGAATGGGGTAGTCCCAGAGACATGGAAGTGGGGTACAGACTGACAATCCCCAGAAGAGGGGGTGGTGGGGGAGAGATAAACCACAGAACTTATATGCATGTATGCATGAACAATGGACATGGACAACAAAGCTGGGGGCAGGACGGGGAGGGGGGAGGGCTGAATCAGTGGGGGAAAAGGAGAAACATCTGTAACAAAAATTAATTAATAAAAAATAAATAAAATTGAAACTCATAGATACAGAAACAGTATGGTTTTTACCAGAGGGAAGGAGTGGGGGTTAGGGAATGGTAAGGGAGCCAAATATATGGTGCTGGAAGATAATTTGACTTTGGGTAGTGGGCACACAATGCAACATACAGATCATGTATCATAGAAATGTACATTTGAAGCCTATATGATCTTATTAACCAATGTCACCTCAATAAATTTAATAAAAATATATAAAAATTCTCCTCCCCCCCAAAAATTGAAAAAATGTTTATTTCTTTTTGTGAGACACAATATCTAATTGCTCTTAATAGTAGTTTTATACTTTTTCTTAAACAATGGGAAATGTCTGTTTTCCCAAGTGCTTGCCAACACAATTTGTAATCAAGCACTCTGGTCTTTGCTACTCTAATAATTTTTAAAGGTTATTATTGAAATTTTGATTTACATTTATCTTATTGAAACTTAAGCATCATTCCAAAGGTTTAAAAGACATTTATATTTCCTTTGCTATGAATTATATGAACATACCACTTGCCCATTTTTTTGTTTGTTAAATATTTATAGTAGTTCCCTGTAATTTAAGAAAATTAACTTTTTGGTATGCAAAAGAATTATGTAATCAAATCCTTCTGTCTTCTTTAACTCAGTATTTCTAGACTTCCAAATGGTAATGTTAGAAGACGATATTCACTGTTTCCGTCTTTCTTTCTTTCTTTCTTTCTTTCTTTCTTTCTTTCTTTCTTTCTTTCTTTCTTTCTTTCTTTCTTTCTCTTTCTTTCTTTCTTTCTTTCTTTCTTTCTTTCTTTCTTTCTTTCTTTCTTTCTTTCTTTCTCCTTTCTTTCCTTCCTTCCTTCCTTCCTTCCTTCCTTCCTTCCTTCCTTCCTTCCTTCCTTCTTTCTTTCTTTCTTTCTTTCTTTCTTTCTTTCTTTCCTCACTTGAGGACATTTTTGCATTTATTTTCAGACAGAATTGGAAGGAGAGAGGGGGGAAGAGAGAGAGAGAAACATCAACGTGAGAGACACACATAGAGTGGTTGCCACCCGCACAACCCCAACCGAGGCTGGGGATAAACTTCAACCTTAGTGGGAACCGAGCCCGGGACTCTCTGGTCCACAGGCTGATACTCCAACTGCTGAGCCAAACAGGCCAGGGCACTGTTTGCATTTTTCAAAAGAAAATTAAAGTGCAGTTCTGGGCCCAGGAAGAATTTGGTGGGAGTCAGAAATTAGTCCAGTGGTGACATTCCAGGAAACCAATACTATACAGGGAGTCAGCCTATTCCTTTCCTGTCACCAGGACTCTTTTGTCTAGGAAATTTTGTCAGGAAAATTCCGGTTGCTCAGTTCCTAGCAATCAGCTGGCTAGAGAACACCTCTTCCTAAGGTGAAGACTTAGATCCCAGGATCCACATTACAGAGAAAATGCTAAGAACATAGGCTCCGTAGCCAGGCTGCTTGAGAAAACCAGGGAGACACCACTCTGACCCAACAATCATGGATGTGCTCTCCAGTGATGTCCGGTTGCTGTCATGTACCTGCTAATAGGATGAGAAGAGACTGGCATTCTTTGCCAAATATTATAACCCCAGTCTAACGAGAAATGCTTTATACAAATCCCAAGTGAGAGACATTCTACAAAATACCTGGTCACTACCCTTCCAAAGTGGCAAGGTCATGAGAAACAGGAAAGAATAAGGAACTTTCACAGATTGGAGGGGCCTAATGAGACATGACAACCAAATGTAATGTCATATCCTGGATTGTATTTGGCGGGGGTGTGGTATGGTGTGTATGTGTTGGGGGGGGGGGAGTTTTAGCAGAAAATCTGGTAAAATTGGAATAAAATCTAAAGTTTACTTAAAAAAAAGCCATAGCCAAAAATACATTTTTTCAGTAAAGTATTTAAGATTTATGTAGAGGTATTGAACATTAGGGCAGCACAGAAATGGTTGTGGGCGTCAGAGGGGTGTGAGCTGCCTTTGCAATTTCTGTTTAGAGTGATAACAGTAACGAAAGCAAGCATTTGTTTTGCAATCACTATGTACCAGGTACTGTGCTAAGCATTTTACATGCACCATTTTCTGTAATTCTCACAGCATTCCCAGAAGACACTTTACATAAAAGGAACTCAAGTTTAAGGAACTTACTAAAGATCACACAATTAGCAAGTGGATGAAGCCAGTCTGAGGGCATGATCACCAATTGCATCTGTGAGGAGTCCAAGTTGGCTTTACTGCTAGAGAACATCTCTTTCTGGTAGAATATTAAAGAGATGAATGATGACTATGTACAGGGGATGGTAGATAAGGTTGAAAAAGAAAAAGAGTTTATAAAAATGAAGGGAAAATCAATGGGCAAAAACTAAAAGCATTTTCCTTAAGATCAGTAACAAGACAGGGATGTCCGCTTTCACTACTCTTATTCAGTATAGTACTGAAAGTCCCAGCTACAGCAATTAGATAAGAAGAAGAAATAAAAAACATCCAAATTGGAAAGCAGGAAGTAACACTGTCATTATTTGCAGATGACATACATAGAAAACCCTAAAGACTCCACCAAAAAGCTACTAGAACTAATAAATTGAATTCAGCCATGTTAGAGGATACAAAATTAATATCCAGAAATTGGTGACATTTTTACACACCAAAAATAAACTATTAGAAAGAGAAACTAAGAAAACAATCCCATTTACTATTGCAACACAAAAAAGCAAGGTACATAGGAATAAAGTTAACCAAGGAGGTAAAAGACCGGTACTTGTAAAACTATAGGACATTGAAGAAAGAAACTGAGAAACATACAAATAAGTGGAAGCATATACCATGTTCATGGATTAGAAGAAATAACATTAAAATGTTCATACTATCCAAAGCAATCTATAGATTCAACACAATCCTTATTAAAATACCAATGTCATATTTTACAGATCTAGAACAAATAATCAAAAAATTTATATGAAACAAACAAACAAAAAGACTCTGAATAGCTGTAGCAATCTTGAGAAAGAAGAACAAGGTTGGAGGGATCACAGTACCAGATATCAAACTATACTACAAAGCCACTGTAAACAAAACAGCCTGGTACTGGCATAAGAACAGGCATATAGATTAATGGAACAGAACAGAGAATCCAGAAATTGGTCCAAGCCATTATGTTCAATTAATGTTGAGAAAAGGAAGCAAGAGTATACAATGAAATTGGGAAAATTGGACAGGCACATGCAAAAAAATAAAACTAGGCCACCAACTAACACCATTCACACAAATAAACTCAAAATGAGCAAAAGACTTAAATATAAGTCTTTTCATCTAGAAGAAAACATAGGTAGCAAAATTTCAGATATCTCATATAGCAAAATTTTCACTGATACATCTCCTAGGGCAAGAGAAACAAAGGAAAAAAATTAAAAAATGGGACTCCATCAAACTAAAAATATTCTGCACATCAAAAGAAATCATCGTCAAAATGAAAAGGAAACCCACTGTATGGGAGAACATATTTGCCAATTTTACATAGGCTAAGGGGTTAATTTCCAAAATATATAAAGAACTCATACAACTCAACAAAAAGGAAAACAAATAATCCAATTAAAATGGGTAAAGAACCTAAATAGACACTTCTCGAAAGAAGACATACAGATGGCCAAGAGACATATGAAAAAATGCTCAATGTCACTGATCATGAGAGAGATGCAAATTAAAACAACAGTGAGGGCCTGGCTGGTGTGCCTCAGTGGTTGAGCGTTTACCCATGCACCAATCGGTCACCAGTTTGATTCCCGGTCAGGGCACTTATCCAGGTTGTGGGCCCAATCCCCAGTGGGGAGTATGCAGGAGGTGGCCAATTGATGTTCCCTCTTATCTATGTCTCTCTCTCCTTCCCTCTCCCCTTCTCTTTAAAGTCAATAAAGAAAAAATTATTAAAAAATAACCACAATGAGGTATCACTTCACACCTGCCAGAATGGCTATCATCAATAAATCAACAAACAACAGTGCTAGTGAAGATGTAGAGAAAAAGGAACCCTAGTACACTGCTGGTGGGTAGGCAGACTGGTGCAACCACTATGGAAAACAGTATGAAGTTTCCTCAAGAAATAAAAAATGAAATTGCCATTTGATCCAGTGATCTCACTTTTAGCAACATATCCTAAGAATCCAGAAACACCAAACAGAAAGAATATATGCACTCTTATGTTCATAGCAGTGTTATTTATAATAACTAAGATCTGGAAACAACCCAAATGACAATTAGTAAATAAGGGGTTAAAAAAGCTGTGCTACTCAGGGATGGAGAACTTCCAGCCCTTGGGCCATATAAGGCCTACAAAATCAATACCAGCCAACATCACATGCCTCATCAAATTAGCCTGACCAAATATAGCAGGCTAATTTTTTAGTTGATAATTTTGTATGGCCCATGAATGATGTTATAAATATTCTAATGACCCTTGGTAGAAAAAAGTTTCCTCACCCCTGAATGGAATACTATGCAGCTATAAAAAATGATTTCTTACCCTTTGAGACAGCATGGAGGGACCTGGAGAATATCATGCTAAGTGAAATAAGCCAGTCAGAGAAAGGCAAATACCACATGGTCTCACTTATCTGTGGAATCTATTGAACAAAATAAACTGATAAACAAAACAGAACCAGAGGCATGAATACATGGAATGGTCTGATAACTGTGAAAGGGGAGGAGGAAAGGGAGGGGAACTAAATGAAAGAAGGTGAAGAGATTAGCCACAGAACATATATGCATAAGCCATGGACACAGACAACAGTGTGGTGATGGCCAGAGGGAAGGGGTGGCAGGGACTGGGTGAAGGGGGACAAAGAGGGGTGGATGGGGACATTTGTAATCATGTCAACAATAAAAATAAAGAAAAAATCATGTTTTTCAAAACAAGAAGCACAACATAACAACAAAAAAAGATGAAGGGAAATCAACATCAATGATGGTGACACACGACACAATAAAGAAAGAAGTTCTGCACCATTAGAGTCACACAAGTGTGAGATTCTTCACAAAGAGGATGAATTTGGCCCCTCTAATAAGACTCCTCCAGAGACACATGGAACACCAGGCAGACACTGGGCTGACAGGATCCAGACAGTACCCCCAGAAAGAGGCGTGCATTATAGGTTGGGGGAAGAGGTGAGGACAGTGACATATGCAACCAAATACGGTTCTATCAGAGATGGGCTGTCTTCTGGGATCACAATCTAGAATGTGATCAACTAGCCTACAAGACTCTGAAAACACACATCACCTCCCAATTCTGCTGATTTGCATGCTTTCATTCAAAAAAACATTGACTTAGCCCCGACTGTGTGTCAGTTGCTGAGGAGACAAAAGTAAACTAAGTAGCAACTTTGGTTTCAAGGAACTTAAGGTTGAAAAGATGTACAACCAAAAATTTCAGCAGAAGGAAATATGTGATTGACACTAAAATGGAGGTATAGAAATGTCGCAGTTCAGACCCAGAGGAGGCAGAGGTCAGCTCCGTGTAGTGGTGGTGTTAGAAGTTCCTCAGAACACGTAATATTTATGAATAAGTGGAAGCACCAGGTAGAAGCAGGGAAAAAGGAAAAACATTTTTGGGGAAGGAAAAGGAGGAATAGAGTTCTTTAAATGATTTGTAATTCTAGGTAGGAATTTGAAAATCTTGGGAGTAGAGGGAGCAGTTTCTTCTTCCCTGATGTTCTTTTAAAGAAAGGAGGGGCATGGTCGGTGAAGAGTATATTATGGATGGTATTAAAGAGAAGGATTTGTTTTCTAAATCCACTTAGCAACTGATGGGTAATGACCAAGGACACATTCTAAAGCTGTTTTGATTAAAGACCCACGAGCTTGCTCTAGAGACTTTCAGCCTGAATAGGAGAGACAAACACCTAGATAGGCTTGGGAAGCTGGACACTAGGAAGGGCCACATGTATGATCCATGAAGAAGAAGAATCATGGTTCAATGAAAAGTGTATAATGGGGAATTAGATGTAGGATTTTAACTCAAGTTTTGCAATGCATTTAGTTATGTGACCTTGGATAACTCACTTCCCCTCTCTGGACCTCAGTTTCACTTCACTGTCTGTAAAATGATGGGGCTGGACTAGGTTGCCACTAAGTTTCTTTGCTGTGTCACATTCTAATTTTTTTATTCTAATTCTCTGGGAAATGGTTCAGGAATAACATAGCCTCCTTAGGGTGTGGGTAAGAGGTAAGTATGCAATAGTGTAGCATATAGTGGATGCCTGGCACTATGTCTAATACACTGTTCAGTGAATTAATGAATGGTCTCAATTGGTAATGAGCCTCTTTCCTTTGGAAGTATTCAAGTAGAGGTTGGATTACACCTGAAGAAAAGAGTTGAAGAGGGGACTTGGCATTGAGAGGTTGCCTTCTCATTGGCCTCTGGTGGGTTTTTTTTTTGCAGAGTTTTTCTCTCATATTTCAAATGAGAACTCTATCAACATTACCATTGGAATTTTAAAAAGTCTTTGCATGTCTCCCTCTTTTTCTCTCTCCTTTTGTCATTGAGTTCTTCCTTCCTCTCTTTCATCATCATTTTCTTAGTTGCCAACTTCTCAGGACTTTACAAGTTTTTTTCAGCCTATGATGCAAGACGGCCTCGCATGCTCTCTTAGAACAAGTGGGGCATTGAGCTGTCCCAGAGAAAACAAGACAACTGAAGTTGCTTAGGGAAGAGCTGTTTGTTCCAGAAAACTATTTCAGGACACCCAAGTGTGCTCCTCTCAGCTGAGAGATGTGAAGAGTTCCAGAAATGGTGGGGTGGTATGTGGAAGCCAACACCAGAATTCTTCAGAGGTTGCTTCTACCACATTTCCTGGTTTTATCAACACATTCTGTACCCTGGGTTGCCTTTAATTTCAAAGGGTCGTTTTGGAGTTTGTGCCTCTACATAGTGCACAGAAAGAATAGCTTCCACCCACCCGTGTGGGCTGTTGCATTATTCTACTGGCTTTTTTTTTTTTTTTTTTCCCTTCCCTGGGCTTGCCTGGGTAATGTTCTTCCCTTACAAATTTCATCTCGCTGCACTGTGCATTGAAACGATGCAGTTATGGAGCGCACAGGGAAAAAAATTATAATGCCATTAAAAGTTATCATAAATTTCAGATCAGCATCACTTCTAATCCGATACACAATTTTACTGCCTCTATAAAGTAGGTGATTTGCAGTGGTCTGAGGCGTCTCCTGGAGCGTTTTACTTCTTTTTAAATTAAACACACCAACTTTGTGCTGAATTCAGAGTGTGGACATAAAAAAGGGGGTAAAAAGGAGAGGGAAGGGACATCAGATGGGAATTGCAATTGAATCTTTATATATGCCATCTTGGCACTGTGGTACTAAATATAGCGCCAGGTAAATAGATGTGCTGAAATATTCAGAATAAAAAACAAATGTTCCAATAGCAGAAGCAGTGAGTCCTGAGAATGTTTCCACAGTGGGTGTGCTTAAAATAATAAAATACTGTTGTTTAAGACTACTCAATCCTAGAAAACCCTATGTTGTAAAAAATATATATAGTGCTGGTATGTGTGTGAGGGGCTATGTATGTTGAATGTATATATGTATATAAAAACTTCTAGGGAATTAGATAGACTATAAGGGATTTGATTTTACTGGTTGGAAAGTTAGACTGATTATTTCTTAGAGGTACATTAACTCTTCCTGGAAGTTTAGGACAACAGAAGTTATCATTTACTAAATGGCTACAGAGTATTTTGAAATGCAATGCCCCAGCTAAGGCTGATCCATTAGTCCATGTACTTATATGTACATGGAGAGAGGTGGTACACAGCAAAGTGCCAGTATGAAAGAGAACACTGTTCACAAGTTTTGTGGTTGCAAAGATTTAACTGAATTGTGACATTACTTCTCCTCCATACCCTACATGCAGTTGGTAATTCTTAACTACCAAGAGAAAAAAAAGTTTACTGAGGGTCTACTTTAGGCAATACTCTGAGGTACATACTGAGGATACAAAGAAAAAAAATCCCCATAGGTCTACCCTCGAGAAGCTCACGGTCTAGAGAGGAACTTTATAGAAAGTACACTGATGATTACAGTCAATAGATGGAAAAGCTCACTGGGAGTGGGCAGAGGAGAAGAAGCCATGTGTCTGCCATGACAAAATGGAATACCCACCATGCAACACACTTTACATTTGAAATGTATTCTTACTTAGGTTATGTCATTTAACCTTTTATGATGAGATAGGAATAATTTCAACTTTACATGAAGAAATACACTCTGTGAGGAAAAGCGATTTTCCCCTCGTATATATTGGGCTGGACTGACTGAATCCAGATCATCTTGTTGCAAGTCCTGCCCTTGTTCTACACCAGCTGGGTTGTGTGTGATGCACGTGTACAGATCTTGATGTGGATGAGTCATATGCTGGGCCCCTGAGAGGGTTGTGAAAATATGTTGTGTTGTTGTGACTGACTCCTAGGCTCTACAGTAGAACCAGAGGACCTGGAAACAGTTGTCTGTGAACTGTGGTGATTAATAATAATTACTGCTGTGATGTCCTATGGATTGAGCAATGCTAGAGTCAGGTAATAAAGCATAACACTTACGGGGTACCTCATACCTGTCAGCACATTATAATCTCTTCTGGTCCTCACCACAGTTGTACAAGGCAGGTACTATTATCACCATCCCTACTTTACAGATGAAGAAACCAAGGCACAGGCAGATTAAGAAGCTTGCCTAAGGATATATAGGTGAACATATTGGAGTGAGGATTCTAGTCTAGTCTAACTCAAGAGGTTGTTGTCTGAAAATAATAAGACATCATTTATTAATCTAGCTTGTGTTAATGGGGATGGGTGTCCTCACTAGTACTATAGATACAGGGCTATGCTGTGGAATAGTTGATGATGAAGGTGGGACATGACCTAACAAAGGGATAGTTTCTCTATTGTGTGGGAATGAATGAATGAAGCTGTTTCTAGGTATATACTATCACAAAAGAATGATGTATTGCTAATCTCATGAAGATCATATGTATTTGCATAATCTGTACTTTGAAAACAGGTTATACTTGTATAGCATTGTTTGCAAAGTTGGAGCTCCTGGTGTGAAATACAATCTATTGTGAACTCTAAATATCTATTAACTAGCTAATTAATGCATTTAATGAGTTAATTATTGAACATGTGTCAAGTGCCTACGAATGTGCTATATACTCTGGTAGGTGTTTATTTATTACAGTACTATTGTCTTTAATTACCTGAAGCATACAAATGGTTAGCCTTTAAATAAAAATAAATGCTAAGAAATTGGTGATTGCTCTTTACTCTCATGGATAATGAATGATGTTTAATTTTGACCTATAGCTAAGATTCTATTTAAACACACACTGGAACTGGTTGACTTTGGGACAGAAGTGAAATCTTTTATCTTGCCTAGTTTGGGGGAACTTCTTAAAGGGAATGAAGCTTTGATGACAGAGTTTATCTTGCCTTGGGGGAAGAAGAGCAGTTTCAGCTGTAGAACTGTGTCCTGTATCTGAAAACTCCTTAAAGCCCTTGAGGCATGTACATTTGCCATCTTACTGAGAAAGGCTGGGACTCATGGCACCTGAAGTCAGAAGCTTAAGTAAAAGTACAATCGGCAGTGATGAAAATGATACCAAGAAAAGAATATATCATTAATAATTCATTAATGAATGATTTTATTAATTGATCAATAATTCATTTTACTTGATAATGACTACTTTAAATATGGTTTTCAATAGCTTTTAGATACTTTGGTGAAATGATTCAACCGGGCTTAGGAAATGTGAGTAGAATTTTTTAAATGGCATTTTAGCATCCAATTCAAATTAATAATACTTTTCAGTTAGCAACAGATATTAGCATTGCTTCATAGTGGAGACCAGAAATTTTATCATATAAGAAACTCTCTATAACAAATTGGATCAGTGAGGAAAGTGTTTGGTTGCAAGTAACAGAAAATCTGACTTACAGTGATTTCAATAAATTGGATTAAATGTATTTACATTTAATATAAATAGATGTCTCAGATATCTGGAGATAGGTGGCTGAAGATTTAGGTTCAGTGTTTCAGTGAAAGCAGGCCTGGTGTCTGTATTTCAGTTTAGCATTCTCATGTTGTAATATGTCTTCACTGAGTCAGAATCTAGGTCCCCTTCAAAAATGGAAAACGAGAGGTGGAAGCCAGCCACACTGTCTACGTCTATGTTAAAAAGCAAGAATTTTCTGAGAAATATCAGCAGACTTTAGTTTCATCTCATTGTCAAAGTTGTATTATGTGGCCACTCCTAGCTGCAAAGAATGCTGGGAAAATGAACATTCACATACTCCAACCAGTATGTAGAGTCAAGGAAGAAGGGGTTGGGAATAGGTATTGAGACAATTCAGTGAGACCTCATGAATGTACTCACAAATCTCATTCCAAAAGAAGTTAATCTATGTAATTAACATATTGTCTAGAAAGTATATCATGGGAAGTTTTAAACACATCCGGAAGTAGAGACAATGATAAAATAAATCCACATGAACCCATCACCCATCTTCACTAAATATTAACTCATGGCTAATGTTGTTCATATATATCCCTACCATATAAAATATCTCTAAATATTATAAAGCAAATTTTAGACATTATATCATTTTATCCATAAATATTTTAGTATATGCCTCCAACAGTTAAGAACTCTTTGAAAAGAAAACAACTATATTGCCACTATCACCCTAAAATTAGTAGAAGTTCCTTAATACTATCAAATACTTAGTTTGTATTTACATTTTTCCTATTATCTCACCATATTTATAGTTTATTTGAATCAATATATAATATTGCTTTTTCTCTATAGAACTAGCTAGAAATTATTTTGTTTGTGATTTTAGAAAAAACTTAAATTGGTGTATATAACAGTGGTGTTTCATTTTTCTCATTATAGACAAATGTCTACGCATGCAAGTATTTTGAAGTACTTATAAAAATTAAAGATTTATTGAGGCAGCCCAAGGTTTGACCACCTATGCAAAAGGAATCATATTCTTACAGGGTCCACTGGATTTTGAGCATTGCTTTCTAAAGTCTAGCTTGAAGGTTGAGAGATTGGAAAGGATGTATTCCTTTGGAGCAGCTCTTAGACTATAAGCTGTACAAAGTTTGAGGATAATTTGCAGCATGTGTTGGGGGTGCAATGCCCTTTTCAGATTCTGCTCAGACTTACAAGTTTTTTCTTCAAAATCAACAGTTAGGGAAGGCCTTTCTATATGACTTAAAGTCTAGAAGCATTAAGTGAAGAGACTAATAAATTTGAATACACAAAAATAAAATATTTGTATATAAAAAGAAAGAAAAAACTTCAAAATATAAACAAGTTTAAAGACAAATGACAAATTAGGGGGAAATGTGCAATTCATATTACAGACAAAGGGCAGTCATGAGGCAAAAGATGATGGTGCTTGAACTGTGGTGGTGTGGTGGGAACAAGAGAGAAGTGAATTGACTTGGGGCATATTGTGGAAGTGGTGTCAACAAAATTTGCTGATGTATTAGATAGAGTTAGGAAATGAGAGGGAGAGCAAATAAGGGATTAATTCTAGGAAAATAGGTAACTTTCCAAATAAGGGTGGGAAAGGTATAAGAAATAGTGAGTTAAAACTGCAGTGAGTATACTGAAGAAACATTTAACCATAGGTGATGGCATTGCCACCCTGGGTCATGGAGGAAGGTTTCTAACCAATAAGTAGAATCAGATATTTGTTGTGCAGTAAACAACAGTTCTGGAGTTCAGATGCCTGTATGAGGCTTCTGACTGCAATTTACTACCGATGTGATAATAGGCTAATTTGCCAATACCCTTCTGAACCTCTATTTTCTTATTGGTAGAATGTGCCTAATAATACTTTGATCTTGAATTTGTCCCAGAGTATAGATATAGACTTTTATAATGCTTTCTAATTATGTAAAATCCATCTGGTGATCTGTTTCAGCTGATAGCTTGGTTAAAAAAAAAGAACTATATTTATAGAATTAGAATTTTATGCCTAAAAATCACTAAATAAATTTTTTTTTCTCTACCTTCCAAAAAAGCAGGACTGCTTAGAACAGTCACTTGTCAAGAACCTTACGTGGTGATATGTTTACATCTTTAATGCCAGTTTTGATTACAGTGATACCTCGGTTCTCGAACGCCTCGGTTTTCGACCAAATGGAGATTCGAGAAACTTTTGTCTCGGAATCCGAACAAATATTTGGAACTCGAACTTCCGAGATGAGCCGAGTTGAGCCGAATGGCGTTCATTCGGCCCAGCGCGCCTTGCTTGCGTCATCAGTGTGAGTGCAGAGAGAGAGTCACGCTTTGTGGAGTCACGCTTTCCTATTGGTTTCATTGCTTCGGTTCTCGAACAATTCGGTTCTCGACCGTCCTCCTGGAACGAATTATGTTCGAGAACCGAGGTATCACTGTATTTCAATGTCAGTGTTTTGTTAATTGGGAAAGTTTAAGAAACCACCACTCATGGGGAAATATCAAACCTCTCTCTTTTTAAAAGTAGCTTTACTGAGGTTTAACTTACATACAATAAAGTACATATTTTAAGGTTATAATTTGTTAAGTTAGAATATGTACACACCCACAAACCATCATCATAATCAAAATAATGAATATGTCCATCACCCCATAAATTTCTTTCTGCCTCTTTGTAATTCCTCCATCTCACCCACCTCATCTCCATTGATCTTCTCTGTCCCTATAGATTAGTTATATTATCTAGAATTTTCTATAAATGTAATAATATAGTATTTACTCTCTTATTGTCTTGCTGCTTTTATTTAGTAGCATTTTGAGATACATCTATGTTGTTACATGTATTACTAGTTCATTTCATTTTATTGTCGAGTAGTATCTCATTGTGTGGATATATCAGAAGATGTTTATCCATTTACCAGCCAATGGATATTTGGGTGGTTTCTAGTTTTTAACTATTACCAACAAAGCTACCATGAACATTTATATATAAGTATTTAAATAAACATATGCTCTTTATTTCTTTATGTAGATTCATATTTTCATCTGGTATTATTTTCTTTTTGTGTAAAGGATCTATTTTAACTTTTATTTTTTATTTTTGGTAATGCAGGTTTGTTGGTGACCAATTCTTTAAGCTTTTTTTGGTCAAAAATCTTATTTTTTTTTTTCAAATTCATTTTTTTTTTTTAAAGGTATTTTTGTTGGGTATAGAATTCTAGGTTGATTTTTTTTTTTTGAGTACTTTAATGATTGATTCACTCTCTTCTTGCTTTTTTTTTTCTGATAAGAAATCTACTGTTTTTTTTTTTTATTTTTATTCTTCTTTACATGTCTTTTTTTCTCTGGCTGTTTTTATGGCTTCTCTTTATTACCAATTTTCAACAATTTGATTTTGAGATTACTTCATGTTTCTTGTGCTTGGATACATAGGGCATTTGAGTCAGTGGGTTTACAGTTTTCTTGAAATCTGAGATTTTTTTTCAGCCATGACATAATTAAACATTTATTTTTTTCCCACCTTCATCTTTAGAGGAGAATTTCTATTACGTGTACAAATGGGCTCTTAAATTTGTGTTTCACAAGCCAAGCAGAGAAAGACAAATTTCATATGATCTCACTGATTTCTGGAATATAATGAACATAACAGTTTGAGGACAATCCCCTAAGGAGTGGGGAGCTGAGAGAGGGATGAACAACAGAATTTATATGCATATAGGCATGAACAGTGGACATGGACAACAATCGGGGGAAGGGGCGGGGAGGGAAGGGGGAGGGGGGAACCACTGGGGGAAAAAAGGAGAATCATTTGTAACAAAAATTAATCAATAAAAAAAAAAAAATAAAAAAAAATAAAGACCCAGGTTAAAAAAAAAAAAAAAAAAAAAAATTTGTGTTTCAGCACACTGATGCCCTGTTCTATTATTATTATTATTATTATTGTTATTATTTTCCATCTGTGCTTCATTCGGCATAGTTTCTATTGTTATGTATTTAATTCTACCAATCTTTCCTTCTGCAGTGTCTAGATCTTCTATTAATCCCTTCCAGTGTGAGTGTGTGTGTATGTGTGTGTGTGTGTGTGTGTGTGTGTGTGTGCGTGATCTCAGACCTTATAGTTTTTATCTTGAGAAGTGTAATTTGGGACTTTAAAAAATTCTTTCATGCCTCCACTTAACTTTTTGAACATATGGAATATAGTTATAATAAACTGTTATAATATACCTGACTACTAATTCTAGTATCTGTGATCAATCTGAGTTGGTATAGATTGTTTGACATTTCTCCTCATAACAGACATCATGTATTTTTCCTTGGTAGGTACTAAATATATTCTTGAATTTGGTTTTGTGATTTAGTTAAGTTACATGGAAACTGTTTGATCCTTTGGGTTTTTTTTAATTTTATTATGTGGGACTGGAACAATTTGCCATATTTGGATTTATTATGTTCCATTGATCTGTGTGTCTATCAACCCTTTGACAATTTACATTTTCTTGACTTTTATACTTTTGTAGCAAATCTTAAAATTAACTAGTATGAATCCTCCAAATTTATTATTCGTTTTTTTTCTTTTATTTTTCATTTAATTAATTAATTTATTTTTGTTACAGATGTTTCTCCTTTTTCTCCTACTGATTCCCCCCTTCCCCTCCCTCACCACCCTGTCCCCAGCTTTGTTGACCATGTTCATTGTTCATGCATATAAGTTCTGTGGTTTATCTCTCCCCCACCACTCCCTCTTCTGGGGATTGTCAGTCTGTATCCCACTTCTACGTCTCTGGGACTGCCCCATTCTTCAGACTGTTATGTTCATTATATTCCACAAATAAGTCAGATCATAGATACTTGTCTTTCTGGTGCAGCCACTGTGAAAAACAATATAGTGTTACCTCAAAAAATTAAAAATTGAACTTTCATTTTACCTAGTGATCCCACTTCTTGGAATATACCCTAAGAAGCCTGAAACATCAACCAGAAAGAATATATGTATTCCCATCTTCATAGCAGCACTATTTATAATAGCTAAGATCTGGAAACAACCCAAATGTCCATCAATAGATGAATGGATAAAAAAGCTGTGGTACATTTACACAATGGAGTACTACGCAGCTGTAAGAAAGAAAGATCTCTTACCCTTTGAGGCGACATGGAGGGACCTGGAAAGTAATATCCTAAGCAAATTTATTATTCTTTTAAAAAATTGGTTTAGCTCTGCTGATTCCTGTGCCCTTGTATATACATTTTAAAATCAGTGTGTATATATCTACAATAACTACTGCTGGGAATTTAGTTGGTACTACATTAAATCTATAGATCATTTTGGGGAAGGTTTGATATCTTTACTATGTGAATCTTCTAATTCATAAATATATTATGTCTCTCCATTTATTTTGATTTTCTTTGATTCTTTAATTAGCACTGTATTCTATTCTTCTTTTGAGGTTCAGATGACATGAGTATTAGACTTACTTTTATTGTCCCACAGGTCCTGGTGTTTTCTTCATTTATTTAAATATTCTTTTTTTTCCTGATAGAGTAATTTCTATTAAACTATCTTCAAGTTTAATGATCATTTTCTCTGTCACCTCTATTTTGCTATTGAGATTATCCATTGAGTTTTAAATTTCAATTATATTATTTTTATATTTAAAATTTTTCATTTAGTTTTTCCTGGTGTCTGATGTTTTCTTGCTGAGACTTTTAAAAAATTTATCTTTATTGTTGAATGTATTACAGATGTCATCCTCCCTTTTTTCCCCTATTGACCCCCTCCTCCCTGCTCCCATCCCTCTCCTGCCTTCCCCAAACTATTGTCTGTATCCATTGGTTATTCATATATGCATATAACTTCTTTGGCTTATCTCTCTCCCACTTCCCTTTGACATTGTTCAGTCTAACAACCAATTTTTACTTCTTTATCTCTTCACATTTTTACTCATCCCCCAATATCCCCTCCAATCTGGCAACCAACAAAAAATTATCAGTATCTATGAGTCTGTTTCTGTTCTGCTTGCTCATTTTGTTTGTAGATTCAGTTGTTATTAATGTGTATTTATTACTATTTCATTGTTCATCATATTTTTTATCTTCAAGAAGACCCTTCAACATTTCATATAATACTGGTTTGGTGGTGATAAATTTCTTTACCTTTTTCTTGTCTGGGAAACTCTTTATATGTCCATCAGTTCTAAATGATAACTTTGCATGATAGTGTAATCTTGGTTGTAGGTTCTTGCTTTTCATCACTTTGAATATTCTTGCCACTCCCTCCTGCAAAGTTTTTTATGGGAGCTCCCTTGTAGGTAACGAACTGCTTTTCTCTTGCTGCATTTAATATTCTCTCTTTGTCTTCAACCTTTTTATTGTGTAGGCCTCTTTGGGTTCATCTTGTTTGGGACTCTCTGTGTTTCCTGGACTTGTATATTTGTTTTCTTCACTAAGTTAGGGAAGATTTCTGTCATTATTTTTTCAAATAGATTTTCAATGTCTAGTGCTCTCTCTTTTCCATCTGGTAACCCCATGATGTGAATGTTAGTATGCTTGAAGTTGTCCCTGAGGCTCCCAACACTATCCTCATTTTGGGGGGTTCTTTTTCCTTTTTGTTGATCTGATTGGGTGTTTTTTGCTTACTTATATTCCAAACTGATGGTTGGTTCTTGGCTTCACCTATTCTACTATTGATTCCCTATACATTATTCTTTGTTTTAGTTAATGTATCCTTCATTTTTGTTTGGTTCTTTTACATGCACTGGAAGTCCTCACTAAGTTCCTTTTTTTTTATTTAATGAATTTATTTATTTTTGTTACAGCTGTTTCTCCTTTTCCCCCCACTAATATGTCCCTCCCCCACCCTTCCCACCCTGTCCCCAGCTTTTTTTTTTTTTATCCTCACCCTAAAACATTTTTCCATTTTTTGTTCAGATAGAGTGGGAGGAAGAGAGAGAGAGAGAGAGACAGAGAGAGAGAGAGAGAGAGAGAGAGAGAGAGAGAGACATCGATGTGAAAGGGACACATCGAGGGGCTGCCACCCACACGACCAACCAGGGCCAGGGACAATTTGCAACCGAGGTATGCACCCTAGCGGGAACTGAACCGGGGTCTCTCTGGACTACAGGCTGACTCTCTAACTGCTGAGCCAAACCAGCCAGGGCCCTGTCCCCAGCTTTGTTGTCTATGTCCATTGTTCATACATACATGCATATAAGTTCTGTGGTTTATCTCTCCCCTGGGAATTGTCAGTCTGTACCCCACTTCCACGTCTCTGGGACTACCCCATTCCTCAGACTGTTATGTTCATTATATTCCACAAATAAGTGAGATTATGTGATATTTGTCTTTCTCTGCTTGGCTTGTTTCGCTTAGGATAATACTCTCCAGGTCCCTCCATGTCGTCTCAAAGGATAAGACATCTTTCTTTCTTACAGCTGCATAGTACTCCATTGTGTATATGTACCACAGCTTTTTTATCCATTTGTCTACTGATGGACACTTGGGCTGTTTCCAAATCTTAGCTATTATAAATAGTGCTGCTATGAAGATGGGAGTACATATATTCTTTCTGGTTGATGTTTCAGGCTTCTTAGGGTATATTCCTAGAAGGGGGATCACTGGGTCAAATGGCAGTTCAATTTTTAATTTTTTGAGGTTAACACCATATTGTTTTCCATAGTGGTTGCACCAGTCTGCATTCCCACCAGCAGTGTACTAGAGTCCCCTTTTCTCCACAACCTCGCCAATACTTGTTTGATGATTTGTTGATGGCAGCCATTCTGACAGGTGTGAGGTGATACCTCATAGTTGTTTTAATTTGCATCTCTCTGATGATTAGTGATGTTGAACATTTCTTCATATGTCGCTTCTCACTAAGTTCCTTGAGCATCCTTATACCAGTGTTTTAAACTCTGCATCTGTTAGATTGCTTATCTTTGTTTTGATTAGGTTTTTTTTTTTTTTTTTGAGTTTTGTTCTTTTCTTTCGGGGGGGTGTGGGCATGTTTCTTTGTCTCCTCATTTGTCTGCCTCCCTATGTTTGTTTCTTTTTTTTTATCCTCACCCAAGGACATTTTTCCATTTTTTGTTCAGGTAGAGTGGGAGGGAGAGAGAGGAACAGAGAGAGAGAGAGAAACATCGACGTGAAAGGAACACATCGAGTGGCTGCCACCCGCACAACCAACCAGGGCCGGGGACAAACTGCAACCGAGGTACGCGCCCTTAGCGGGAACCGAACCCGGGTCTCTCAGGACCACAGGCCGACGCTCTAACCGCTGAGCCAAACCGGCCAGGGCCCTATGTTTGTTTCTATGTATTAGGTAGAGTTGCTATGTCTCCTAGGCTTTGTAGCATGGCCTATTGTTGTAGGTGTCCTGTAGGGTCTAGCGGCACAGCCTCCCTGATCACCCCAGCTGGGCCCTTGAGTTGCACCCCTTGTGGGAACTGTACACTCTTCTGTTGTAATTGAGCCTTGATTGCTGCTTGGCATGTCAATGGGAGGAATTTATTCAGGCTGGTCAGCTGCAAGGACTGGCTGTTCCCGCTGACCACTGACCTCTGACTACCTTGGAGAATCAGCTGTGCAGGGGCCCACTACACAGAGCAAGACTTACTCAGCAGGGCTCTGATACATACCGAGTCCACTCCTTGAGTGTGTCACTTGTGGAGGTGGTTGGGGGTGATGGTGTTTCGACGTTGTCTGCAGCTGTCCAGTGCGTGTGCTGGCTCTGGGGCAAGGTCTGCCACTGCCTGTGTTCCCCCTGGGGCCACTTGGCATAAGCTACAAAGTGGTCTGCTGATGGCTGCTGCTTGCCCTAAGCTTGGAGGTGCCGAGGCAAAGTCAAGCTGTGAACCAAGGCTGGCTGCTTCTAGTGCCAGGCCTGGGTCCACTTAGTGAGAGGTATGGGGCTCATTGAGGCCAGATGCTGCTTATTTGAGAGAATGTAGGAAAATCTGAATTAGAAGCCAAGATATGCCAATCCTGTGGTAAAGCTACTGGAAACAGCTAGGGTCAGCCTGAAAGTTGGGTGGGGCGGGGCCTCAAGGAATCACTAAGGCAGGGCAAACAGTGTGAGCCAGGTTGCTGGAGTCCCAGATATGACACATTTCTGCCTCCCCCATGGGGAAAGGGCTCACCAAAGGATTAATGGCTTCTACCAATACGTCTGTCTGGGATAAAGCTTCCTCTCCAGCTCTGACTCTGATCCAAACACTCAGTTCTTCCCTGTGTGTCCCTTTCAAGCTGCCTCCTCAATGCTGAAGCCTGGAGGGAGCGAGTCCAAGTAATTCTGTGCCTGGGCCCTTTAAGAGGAACTGCCTGGGGCTCCAGAAGTCTCAGCCTCAATTCCCACCAGTTTTTATACTTGTGGGTACTTCTCTTCTTGGCACTGGAACCCTGAGCAGGGCGCCTGGTGTGGGAAGGGGACCCCTCACTCCTCAGGGAGGACATTCCCAGCCAAGGTATCCTCCTGTTTTTTATCCACCACACATGGGTGTGAGACCAACCTGTCTGTGCTCTGCCCCTCCTACCAGTCTTGATGTAGCTTCTTCTTTAATTTCATAGTTGTAGGATTTCCATTCAGCTCAATTTCAGGCGGTTCTGAATGATGGTGTTCTGTAGTTTAGTTGTAATTTTAATGTGGTTGTGGGAAGAGATGATGCTGCATTTACCTACACTGCCATCTTGACTGGAAAAATCCTGAGACTTTGTTTTCCATTTGTTCTCAGAGTGTCTATGATTATTTTTGAAGCATTAAAAAAATAGCTGCTTTAAAAGTTTTGCCAGATAATTCTGACATCTGTGTCATTTTGAAGTTGGTGCTTTGGATTGTCTTTGCTCATGTGAGCTGCTATTTTCCTCATTTAGCATATGCTGAATAATTTTATATTGTATCCTGGATATTTGGAATAATATGAAGCTCTGAGTCTTATTAAATCCTATGGAGAATGTTGATATTTTTGTTCTAGCAGGAAATCGACCTTTTTAGGTTTAGGTTTAGACTATTAGTTTCAATACATCTTCTGTGGGCTATTCCAATATCTGTTACATTTTTAGAGCCTTGGCAGTACTGTTTGGATCTGGCTCAAGTGTGTGCCACTCATTGGCCAGTCTGAAAGTTGGGTGGCAGTTTATCTTCCAGGTCTCAAATTATTTGGTATGCTGTTTAGGATTAGATGCAAGCATGCTCAGGGATGAGTTCAAAGTTTATAAACAATTCCATGAGTTTGCTTTCCCAAGATTCTCTTTCTTTGCCATCTCTCTGGTATTTTTGTTTTCTTTGGCTCCCCTTTTCAGTACTTCATCCAGGATGCTGGTACTTTAGTTACCCTGCCTGCTGGCTGTCTCTGCTATGGCTCCTATGTCCAAACAAGTGACAAGGGTATGAGAGAGAGAGAGAAAGAGAGAGAGAGAGAGAGAGCGAGAGTGAGAAAGAGACTGACTCAGTCTCTTGAGACACTGATCCATTGATAGAAGAAATTTACCAACCTCTCAGAATTTTGTCTGCTGAGGACTTCTGTTGCTGCTATCACCATGAGCTTGCTTTAAGGCTGAAATACTCAAAAACAGAGCAAAGAAAAAAAAAAAAAAAGATGGGGATTTTTATCTTAGTACTTGGAATTTCATTCCCATTCCTGAAGCCAGAACCAGAAAGCTACTCCTGGAGCATTCTCTGTATCCAAGTGCCAACTTCTGGGTTTTGAGCTGCCTTAAGATCAGGTTGGGAAATATTAGTGGGGGAAAAGGGTAACCTTACTGTTGCCTCAGTGATACTTTGAATTCTGCTCTGCCTGCTATTATTGTTTTCAAATAGCTATATCATGCACTCTGTTCAGGTTTTAAAGCTGCATTCAGTGGGAGAACAAGATAGAGTGTGCTTACTTTACCTTACCCCAAACAGGAACTTCAGTCCCCCTTCTACATGTTCTGGCTCTATAATTTGTAAAGTATGTATAATTCTAGTGTTGTTTACTCCATCTCTGGCTTCAAAGCAATAGCCATTTTCTCCTTTCTTTTTTTTTTTTTTTTGGTCTGTTTCCTCTATAATCTAAGATAGCTTCTTAAGTTTTTCTTCTACATGACAGATTTTATATTTTAACAGTAGTTATACTTTTATTGTGTCAAAGGAGATTTTAATGCTGCTAATTAATATTTTGTCTTTTTTTCAATAATTCTTCATTTGCCTGTCTCCCTTTTGATTTTTTCCTGATTTACGTGTACCTCATGGGTTTCTGTTCATGCTCCGTAGAGGTCTGATGTTCTCATATTCATTTATGAATGCTGAAGAGTTTTTAGGATTGTATTCCAGGCCCTACACAAAATCATTTTCACAGTCTTCTTTTGGATCTTCAGGATGCTGCTTTTGTTTCTTTTTGTTCCTTTCTGTTTTTTTGTTTTTTAGTTTCTTCCTTTAATACAAGGACATTGTTCCGAATCTAGTGTTGTCAATAGATACAATACATAAATTCCAAATGACCTTCGTCTTTACTCACCCTTCAGTCAAATTCTTTCCTTTTTTTAAATCCTCACCTGAGGAAATTTTTCTATTTATCTTCAGATAGAGTGGGAGGGAGGGAGAAAGAGAAAGAAACATCAGTGTGAGAGAGACACATTAACTGGTTGCCTCCCATATGACTCCAACCAGGGCCAGGGACAAACCGCAACCAAGGTACGTGCCCTTGACCGGAATCTAATCTGCAACTCTTTGGTCCAAGGACCAATGCTCTAACCACTGAGCAAACCTGCCAGGGCTCAAATTCTATTCTTAAATCTGCACTAGAGAGCAAGTTAATGTAGGTATCTTCTGTTCAAATTCCTATAGTGCTCAGTGGACTTTTATCCCGGATAGGGTTGCCAGATTTAGCAAATAAAGATACCATATATCCTGTTAAATTTGAGTTTCATAAGCATAGGACATATTTTTACTAAAAGTTACTCATTCATTATCTAAAATTCAAATTTAACTAGATGATCTGCCCTTAATGGCAACCATAATCCAGAGTGATTGGTTCACAGAGAAATAGAATCATCTCCCATTCTTCCTGCTTATCTCCCTAAGAAGGAAATTGGAGAGAGTTCATGGAAAGTCACAATCTCCAGGATGTATTGCCACTCATATCTTCCTGTTTCCTTCTTCCCTATAAAAGAGAAAAATCTCACCCTGACAGGTGGGCTTCAGTTGGTTGGAGCATCATCACATACACCAAAAAGGTCATGGATTTGATTCCTGGTCAGGGCACATACCTAGGTTGTAGGTTCAATCCCTAGTCAGGGCTAATATGGGAGGCAACCAACTGATGTTCCTCTACATCGATTTTCCTCTCTCACATTGCTGTTTCTCTCTCTCTCTCTAAATATCAATAATAAACATATCCTCAGGTGAGGATTAAAAAAAATGAGAGAAAAATCTCTATGGTATGTTTCTGAGCAGTTACAGGTGCTCAAATTTATGCTAAGAAAGAAATGTATTAGGTTGCATTCACATTGGCCACACATTTTTATGACCTTCATGTTATTATTTTATCTTTTAAAAAACATTTTTATTGATTTTTTTAGAGAGAGAGAAAGGGAGAGATAGAAACATTGATGTGAGAGAGAAACATCAATCTGCTGCCTCCTGCACACCCCTACTGGGGTTCAAGCCCGCAACCCAGGCATGTGCCCTGACTGGGAATTGAACCAAGACCTCTCAGTCCATGGGATGATGCTCAGTCCACTGAGCCACACCAGCTGGGCGATATCATTCTTAAAAAGTCCTATTTTAAAATTAGAGATTAGGTAAAAATTAGAGCCAGTTTTCTGGAGGAGTGTTTCCAAACATGGTCTTTGGTATCTAGGCTAGAATGAGAACAGAGTGAAGACAAAGATATAATTGGTCATTTGGTAAATAATGGAGATAGGAAGATAGAGAAGATTTCAATAGTTTATTATCTTTAGTAAACTTTCCAAGCATTTGGGGGTGGGTAGAATAGGCAAAAATTTAGCACAAATGAGACAATTAGCAAACTAAGATGAAAGTAATTAAATGCTTCAGAACTGTATATACAGGTTCAGACAAGAATAGGCTTTGTGTACTTGGAGCCAGGGCACAGAGTGTGGCTAGCTTATTTAGGTTTGGGAGTCAGAGCTGAACTTTAAAGAATGGAAAGCATGATGTGTTTAAACTAGTGTTTAAGGCTGTGTCAGCACCTCTGACAGACAAAGGGTTAATATCCTTAATCTATGGGGAACGCCTACCAATCAATAAGAAAAAGATAAGCCCAGCAGTTGAAAAATGGGCAAAGGACATGAATAAATGACAAAAGAAGAAATACAAGTGGATAATAAATGTATGAAAAATGTCTAACCTCATCAGTATTCAGTGATAAGCAAATAAAAACAAGATACAATTCTCTGTCTACTCAATTGGGAAATACTTTTAAAGTGGTTTAAATGGAAATATCCAGTATTGGTGAAAATGCAGAAGATGGGCACCCTCACATACTGCTTTTGGGAGGGCAAATTGATTCTATATGTCTGAAGATATATTTAGAAACACACACCAAAAACTTTAAAATGGTTTTAAACTTTTGATGAGATAATAATACCTCTGGGAATTTAATCTTTAGGAAATGATTATAGATGTGCACAAAGGATTTATATACAAGGATAGTCTTTGCAGTGTAACTTACAATACAAAAACAAGAAAAAGGAAAGCACCTTAATGTTCTGTAGAGCAGAGATGGAATGGCACATACAGAGAGTGAATGCTTGGGAACCATGAGAAGTTATACTGTCAGAGGATCTTTTTTTTTATTTTTTTATCCTCACCTGAGGACATTTTTCCATTTTTTGTTCAGATATAGTGGGGAGGGAGAGAGAGAGAGAGAAACATCGACGTCAAAGGGACACATCGAGTGGTTGCCACCCTCACGACCCTATCAGGGCCGAGGACAAACCGCAACCGAGGTACATGCCCTTAGCGGGAACCGAACCCGGGTCTCTCTGGACCGCAGGCCGACACTCTACTGCTGAGCCAAACTGGCCAGGGCTGTCAGAGAATCCTTAATCGCACAGGAAAATGCTATAGATTCATTGTAAAGATAGAAATGTAGTAAAAACATTAAAATGTAGTTTGTATATTGTAAATCTAATTCTGTGACTAAAATAGATAACTGTATAGAAACATACTTGAATATATACTGCAAGATATTAATCATGGATAACTGAGTAGTAGGATTATGACTGATTTAAATTTTTATATATGTGTGTATATAAACATTTATTAATATATATTAACCTATATTAATTTTCCATTTGTTTTTCAAAGAATCATACTGCAAATGGGAAACAAAGGCATAGGTACTATTTAAAAATGTGTATATACTGTCAAGCATTATTTCAGTGAGAATTAGAAGTGAAATAATTACTTAACAACTTTTGTTGAGATAATATTAACTGCTTAACTAATATTTGATTTTTCAACTGTTTAAGATGTTGTGTATAGAGTTGAATGAAATTTTTTTCTTTGGGAGTTTGAAGCTGCTAGTTAGAGCCAGCTAAGAAATGACTATGCCGTGTACATTCTATGAATTCCTACTCAACCTCCAAGTTCAGGTAGAACCCAAAGTTCTTTTCCCCTCTATGATATCCTTGGGTCAGTTTGCTCCATGTGGCTCTGTATACTTTGTGTCAGGGATCTTGACTAATTCATCCTTGAAGTCAGTGGTTTAGCTTTGTTGGTAACATAGTAGGTGCCCAAACAATGCCGATTAGATGGTGAGTGAGTGAATAAATTAATGTGGGGAAATGGTTCTCATTAGATAAGTATCCTAGCAAATAAAAATTACAATGCCCATAAAGGAAAGGTGGGGACTCCAATTACACTGAGCCAACAGTGTAATTAAAGAGGCATTAGACATTGGAATCATCCAGATTTGGAGTTTAAAACAGGTGTCACTATCTCACTGCTTGTAATGTTGGGCAAGTCACTTAACTTATTTGATGTTAAGTTTCCAGATTTCTAAGATGTAACATAGACGTTATCTTTTTTAATGAAGACTAAAGGAGACAATGAGTGAATCCAGAGGGCTTTGTACAGTTCCTGGTACATAATTTCTATTCAATTCATAGTAGCTGATAATGATAATATCATAATAAATAATATCACAATTGATAAAATATTGTGCTAAGTAAAACCCCAATTAACTAGTTTAATGAATTTTCTTCTTAAAGTGATTTGTGTCCCTTTTTTAATTCACTTGTATTGATTTGGATATATAGTTGGTCTTCCATATCCGCAGGTTTCACATGCATGGATTCAATCAACCTCAGATTGAAAGTATTTGAAAGAAAAGCTACATTGTTGCTGATGGGTACTAGGTAGCTAGGTCTACAATGGTTGTGTCTGTACTGAACATGTACAGACTTTTTCCCCTTGTCGTTAGTCCTTAAATAATACAGTATAACAGCTATTTACATAGGATTTGTATTGTATTAGGTATTATAAGTAATCTAGAGATGATTTAAGTTATATAGGAGAATGAGCATAGGTTATATGCAAACGCTGCACTATTTTATATAAGGAACTTGAGTATCTGCAGAGTCTGGTATCCATAGGATTCTTGGAACCAATCCCCTTTGGATACTTAGAGATGACTGTATGACCAAATTAAAGAAACATCATAGAAAATCACCTCTCACTACCCCTTCCTCTACTTATTTCCTCCAGAAAATTCCCCATTTCTAAATGTTTAACCCTCAAGATTTGTTATGTGATTAACCTGATATCTTGACCTCACACCCTCTTTATACTAGTTTTGCTTTCAAAGTAGCTCAAAGGCTGTGTAGATGAAGCTTATCCTTTGCCTCATGCTTCTTTCTTATTGGTTTGAGCACTAGAAACTGGTGGGCATTGTCTCATTGCCTGCTTGACTTTGTGTTCGGCATATTTGGGAAAGAGGGCAGACCTCCAACGCTTTGGCTGAAACATGAAGAGTTGGGTCGCCTCCTGCAAGAAGTCCACTAGCTATTTTTTTAAGGAGATACTCTGGTTGACATTTGAAGAACTTGACCCTGTATTTCTGGTCTCCTGCAGACTTAGTCTCAGAGAAATGTAATTCTGGGAGTTGTAAGTCTGTCAGGGCCCACTGCTGTCTTTCTCTGAATCACTTCTCTTCTTTGTTTGACTTTCAAGGTTACAAAAGTCAAGACTCAAGGATAACTATAAAAGATCAGCAGGTAAATGTGTTCAGAAGTGAAAGAAAAAGAAAGCCAAATGAACGTTAAAGCCTTTTTTTGAAGCAGAACAGAAACAGAGCTTTTGATCCTTTATCACGGAACAACAAAACATTCACGTGATCTACACGTGTCCCTGCCTTCTTATATTCCTCTATGGCACATGTGTATCCATATGCCCACATATAGACACGCGTGGTCAGATTCACACAGGCTTCCTTTTCTCTAAAAACTGTATTTCCCTCCCTACAGATATCTTTCTTTTCTTTCTTCTTCTTCTCCTTTTTCTTCTCCTTCTTCTTCTCCTCTCTCTCTCTCTCTCTCTCTCTCTCTCTCTCTCTTTTGATATTTCAAAGCTGGCAGTTCAGGAAATGGTTGGAACTGCCACATCTCTGTTCTTGCTAAAGAAATCAATGCTAATCCTATTACTGGCAGTTATCACCTATCCCAGAACTCACAGCTAAAAGAAAAAAAAAAAAACCACTGAGATGTCAAAGTCAGGAAAAAAAGGGACCGGGAGGAGGGGGGCGCCCTTCATTCACTTTCAAATAGTGATTGTTTTCTTTCTCTTTTTGATCTTTTTTTCTCATGTTAGAAAAGAAACCAAACTACAAAATGCCTGTGCTCACATAACATTATGGGTCTGATTTAAAACCACATGAGTCAGAGTATGGGCTCTAATTTAGATTTATCTTTCTCCAGTGTGCCTTGACAAAGCACTGATAAAGAGTATTTATCATGGCTCCCAGTTTTATTAATAACAATAATAATGACACATACCATTTAATGGTCACTGCAGGCACAGTTCTAGGTGCTTCCTGCAAGTCATTTTATGAAATACAATAAGCCTCTGAGGTAGGTGTGATAAGCATTCCCATTTTAGAGATCTAGAGATTAAACCACAAGGTTTCCTCATTGGTACTGAGTGGCCGAGGGAGGAAGAGGTGGAGTTTGGTTCTGCATGCAGTTTACTAATGGAAGGGACCCCCACTCTTTCTGCTGCTCTGCTCCACCTCCATCTTCCTCAGTGGGGCAGCCTGGGAAGCCACAGGGAAACACTTAAAATTGGGGATTTGCCATCTCTGAGCTTTCAGAAAGTTTTCAGAAAGTCAAACCTGATACTATTGGGCGCCTCTCTTCTCAAGTGATGGCCACTCTGACGTACGTCTCTCTCATTCCTTCCTCTGATCCAGCAGCATAACCAAGTGGACATAGCTGTATGTGCTTGGGAATCTTTACAAAATAGCAGAAGGGAGCTGCTTCAACTGGATTAATAAGCACCAGCAGCCTTAAATTGATGACCTACACCTGCGTGCTCTGGTTTGCGGATTACACTTTGCGTAGCAATGTTAGAGATGGGCAGAGTGGCTTTCACCTGGGAGCTTATTAGAGATGTAGAATTCCAGGATCCACCTCAGAGCTACTGAATAAAAATCTGCATCTGTATGTACAGTCAGTCTGAAAAGCACTGTTCGATGATACCCTCTGTCCTGCTGAAAAGCACCTCCTCAGTGTTAGGACCCAATCCGTTTCCTCTGTGCATCCTGCACCCAGCACAATGCTTGGCACCCAGCGGAAGTTCAAAAGCTGTCCAATAAGGAAATGAACAAATGAACCACCTACTTTGTCAATTGATGGGAAAGAACTCATGTGGGCTACTTGCGTTCAACAACTGATACAGTTGGCCCAAGAGTGTCTGAGGAAGTGCACACCTTCATTCCGCCACCAGGCGCGCTTTCAGGCTCTCTGCTGCTTGGTTCGCAGCTGGTGTCCCTGAGATAGCCGGTGCTTCAACACTCCATTAATCAATCCATTGATGTGTATTGAGTTGCCAGGAACTCTACTGAGCATGTGACCATGAGAAAGCAGGAATTCTTTATGACATATGGAGAAAATGGCATTTACTTCTCTAGGGGAGAGGATGGAAAGTAACTTGTTTTCTGGATTGTTAAATGTCTTGTGCCAATAGGAAGAATTGTTGTGGGATGAATTTCTGTTCCCCATGGACTATTTTCTCCCAAGATAAGAATGAATAATTGTAATAAAAGTTTCCAGGAACTAGACTGAATGTTTTACATGAATTATCCAATTCAATCCGAATATACCCTATTGCATTTTGCAAATGTGGATACTGAAACCTAGGGAAGGGGTAAATGGCAAAAGCAGAATCTGAACACAGGTTTTTCTGATTCTGAAGCTCATGTTTCTAACCACTGTCTAATTCTGATATTCAAGTTAGTAATAGATTTCATGTCATTCTTGGTTTCTCCTAACAGGGATAAAAATATAAATGTATAACAGGGACAAAATGATCACTGTATCTGTTCTTGCAATCTCCCCTTATGCCTTTTGCTCTGAGAAGAAAGGGTTTTCTTCTTTGGTGTACAGAATCTAGGTAAAAAATAAGGCAGATGCTCCTTTTAAATTAAAGAAACCAGAGAAGCTAGAGGAAATGAATAATAAGCTGAAAAAATGGAAATTGGAGAAAGAAGAGAGAGGTAGAGAGAGATCGCTCACATGATATCAGCAAGCATGTTTGAGGGTCGGGTGTTGAGAGTGGGAAAGAGAAATATTTGAGCACAGGCGATGTTTTATGAGGAGGACACTGAGAGAAGTGGTCTTGGGGAAAGAAGTTTTAAGATTTTTCTACTTTAAATAAATTGTACATCTTTCTTTGACAGTTTTTGAGACACCTAGTAAAATTTAAAAGAGTTTACATAGAATAAAGAATGTACAACATGGGACTATAGATTTTACTCAGGTTATGTTCCTAATTTTTATTCTGAATTTTCTATGCCTGACTTAGATTGCCTAATACTTAATAGGCATGTGCCATTAGAAGAGGCCTCTGTGGGCTTTGCTGGTCATGCTAAAATATTTTATTCTGTTTTACATTTACTTTGCTCTGCAATTGCTTTAGGGCTAACATTTTAAAACAAATTTATTTTATATTATAAAATTGTCACAAGAATTTAAGTGCTAGAAAACAAAACAAAAGTACCTTATAGGACTTTTTACTTCAGTTTCTTCTGCCCAGCTGTCCTGATTCGAGACACCCAGCACCTCACCTGTAACCTGATGGAGTAGAGAGAACTCTGTGCTGGGCATCAGGGCAGGAGAACATGAGCCAGAGCCCACAAGGCCAATCATTATCACATTTCCTCACACAATCTGGTCTTACTCAGGTCTTTTAATTTAAAAAACCAAATAAGAAAGAATTTATCATACTAGTGTTAAATGCATATGATTGCCTCCATGGGGAAGATCTAATTCTCAGGACAGAGAAGTAGAAAATGCTGTTAAGTGTGACAAGCCCAAAGGCCATGCTGATCACTGCGATGGCTTTTGATTTAATCCTGGATGTTGGGGGACTTAGGAAGCTCTGCTTCAGCTCATGGCCCAAGCTCTTCCAACAGATTATGAAATTCAAATATAGTTAGCAACCTTGGGTGATTTCACCTCATTCAAGAGTACAGAGACGATCCAGGCTAATGTATCTCCATCATCCCAATAACAGTACCTAGTACCAGCTTCGGGATTTACATAGTTTCAGAATTGCTAACCTCGATCATTTATTTAACCACCAACACCAAAAACAAAATAGGCATTCGTATTTCTTGAAGATTTGATACTACTCAGTTCCTCTCCCTCATCTATTATTCACTATCAAAACAGCTTCCTAACTCATGTCCCTGTCTCTGGTCTTCTGCTGCCTCGTCTTTCTACCCCAACTCTACCTTCTATATTAATACCACAGTGAAAGTAGCATAAAACAATAACAACAAATCCTTTATTATTCCTTTGTTTTAAACGTTCTATTGCTTCCTATTGTGAAAATACTGTCTGTAAGCACACTTTAAGTTCTGATAAATCCTTCCAATTCAAAATACCTAAATATATTCAATTAAATATAATAAACAATCTTTCAAATACCCACTTGAGATTAAAATAAGGTAAAAGAAATAAGGTAAACAAAAATTGCATTGGCCAAAATTTTAGAAAACTATAAACCAGAGAAGGACTAGGGAACTATATGGGAGCAACCCTCTGTGTATGTAGAGTGGGGAGAAACAGATGAAAAGCTTGCAAGGAGGTGGGGCTCTTGCATGGTCCAAGGGAAGACTGGGAAAAAAAAAATCTTTCCATTTCCAAGAAAGACAAACAGAAAACTTGCTAAGTTTGACTAAGACTCTTTGTGGGAAAAAGTTTTCCTAAACATTCATAACTGCCAGCAAACAATTGTTTGAAACTATCAAGTTTTGTGATAGGTTTTGGGTTAAAATTTGTATGTCCTACCTGGTCCAGGAAACCCTAAGTTGAGAAATTAGCTTAAAGTATTCCTAGATTCATGTATAATTATTCTAAAATTATAATTATACATGGGATTATGACTGTGAAAACATCATGCACCTATGTAAATACAGTGTTCTTATTCTAGGAGACTGGGGATATAAAATGTAAATTTTATTATTTATTTATTTATCTATTTATTTTTGACTTAGTGATTCAGCTTGCTTTGTGATCCTGGTCAAATATCTAGTCCTCTCTGGGTCTTTGCTTCTTTTTTTAATTAATCCTCACTCAAGGACATTTTTCCATTTTTTGTTCAGGTAGAGTGGGAGGGAGAGAGAGAGAGAAACATAGACGTGAAAGGGACACATTGAGTGGCTGCCACCCGCACGACCAACCAGGGCCGGGGACAAACTGCAACCGAGGCATGTGCCCTTAGCGGGAACCGAACCTGGATCTCTCCAGACCGCAGGCCAACGCTCTAACCGCTGAGCCAAACCGGCCAGGGCACCTTTGCTTCTTTATTAGGTAAAGGAAGGGTCATTTTAGCCTTAGCTTTTTATGGTTCTATGATTCTATAAAATTATTACTTCATGAATATGATATAGAACTGAAGGTCTAGGGAACAGAAAATTAAGATCTTATCTAGGTCACTGTTTCTGATTAGCAAAGCCATTAATGCTGGCTCATTTTTACTACCCTGAGGTTCTACCAACCTGAAGTAGTTGGTGAGGAAGGACTCTTTTCTTTCTTGTCTGATGTCTTCCAGCGTCTGGACCGCATAGATCTGCCTGCTGCCGTGCCTGTGCAGATGGCTGTGCAGAGGCTTCGTGAGCTGACTTGGGAAGCCACATTCCCATGTACTTTTCTTCAAGAAAACTCCATGTAGTCATTAACTAACGTGCAGGGTGCCTTTTCTGGGTGTGGAAGTTAGAGGGCAGGGCAGGGATGGCATCATAGGAAGGACTCTTTCATGTTAAATTTGCTTTACTTTAGAATAATTAGGTAACATGATGTTTGCTGCCCTCAAATATAATTGGAAGTAATTCACAGACATTGATCTATTCCAACACTGATCTGATCTGGGAGAGAGAAACCGAATCCTAACAATATTCCTTGAGCTCCTATCCAGCCACACATGGACTTCTTAGTTAATGAGCCAATAAATAAATTCCCCTTTTGTTAGTTTGTGTTTTCCAAACTAACTGTTGGTTTGGATTTTCTGCCTCTTGCAGCCTGGACAATTCTTAATGGTAGCAGAAGTTACCTCTTTCTGATTTCTACTCTCCAGTTCCTGCCACTGCCCTCAGCCTACCTCATCCCTGGTCTCTTTGGTCTCTTGATTGCTGGAAGTGGCCCAGGGTACCTTTCTGAATTTATTTGCTGCAGAGAAGTTTCTGTACCTGGTGGACAGAGAAGTGAAGTAGCATATCGTATACCCAGTAAAGCAACACCCCTGGCCAAGGGATTTTCCCACTACAGAATCTAATTGCATGATGATGCAAGTTGAGTAGAGGCTAGAAGTAGAAGATAAGCTAGAGTCCAAGAAACCAGCAGGACAACTGTTGCAGAAATAAAGAAGAGGTGGAAGTCATTACTGAAGATGGACCACAATCCACAAATGTGATTTCACTTAGTCTACCTGATCACTTTACTTTTATTCACTCTTTGCAAACGAGGCTCTGAGGGGGTAACTACTTTGTCCGAAGTAACAGAGAATATATTTAATGTAGATATGCCAGAGTCTTATTCTTCCGGCTTTCTCACAATGCTACCATTTCTAAGTGAGGTAAAAGGGAACTAGATTAGGCTGATGGTGGTCCCCAGAGGGGTGATGGGAGGTGAAAGATAACAAAGCTGTTTCAAATAAATAACATCTTCCCAAATTTTGCACTCAGTCTCAATCTGTTTTAGCCTTCCATGTCTATACTACATACTTTGAGTGCCAACAGCTCAGGCTTTAAAACAGGAGGTGTCTGGATTTTCATCTTTGCCATACCTCATAGCAGTGACACTCTGGGGGAAATTATTTAACTCTAAGACTCAGTTTCCCCATCTGTCAATTGTCAGCCTCTCAGTATTGCAAGGATTGGAGATAATGCTTATAAAGCTCAAATACTGTGGACATCACAAATGGGTGTTTACTACATGAAACTATTTTAATATTATATAACCCAGAAAATTATTAATGCTTAACTATGATTCTTTTTGAGTAAATTTCAAATGTTTCTCTCTATTACTCTGATCTGCCTCAGATCATCAGCCCTGCCTTCCTGGAGCTACTTATCTTCAAGGAATCAGAGAAAGTACCTTCAAAATGTTGACATAGGAAAGGTCAGAGATAGCATGCGAAGAATTTCAAAGATAATCCTATCTTTCCCTTTGCTCTTCCAGACTGTTTTCAGCTGGTTCAGAGTAATTTATATCTCTGGTTCTGTTAAAGTATGTGGCATCATTTAGACAGTGCAAATATAACACTAATTTTGGTGCAATCTAATTGTAGAGCGACAAGAGGTAAATCTAGAGGATACATATAGTATGAAATGGCCAAGTGTGCCTCACTTCTGTAAGAACCACACAGAGGGAAACATTGTGCTGCAAGTGAGAAATAGCTGATTTGGACTCATGCAGATTCATATAAAAATAATACTTAGGACCCCTAGGATATCTGCAACTTAACCAGTTGATCATTAACATATTGTAGAATAAATGTAGACCTGCAATTATTGTATGCTGCTAAGTCCACCTTCATTTTCATCTAAAATTCTGGTGAAATGATCTGGGGTATATCTTTTGAAACTTTGTCAACATTTTGAATTGAGGATATACATAAAAAATACTGATTCAGGTCAATAAATAAAAGCGCAATATTCTGAAATCGCTAATGGAGCATAAAAGAAAGCCTACACAATAACCCTGGATTAAAATCAAGGGACTGTGTTTAAATTACAATTAAGCGCAGAAGCAAAAGATCACAACAAAACAAAAACCCTATACTTTAAAAGGTTGCATTTAAAATAGCTCCACATTCCAAATGGGAAACACAGAAAAGCATGATTGTCAACCAACATTTATTGAGGACTATAGCAAGTATGTTGAACTTTGAATAATTGAATTGCACATTTAAAAAATAATCTGTCTTTTATGACAGAAATCAGGCAGTTCCTGGCATAATTTGACAGCAGCATTCTGCCTTTTCCCGGTCAGCATGGTGTGAGGCAATGCAATTAAAATCAAACTGTGATTTGTTTTGACTGGTGAGATTTTTCTCTTCTCTTTTATGTAGTATACATATTTGTCCACATGTTAAGTTTTATTATTACAGAAATATCATATGCATTTTAAGTAATTTTGTATTATTAGTGCTAATGGAGATGCTCTGTGAAGATGGGACCCTGACTTTGGAACTGCAGCAACACCTAACATTCTGCCTGCTATTCTCTCTTGCTCTCCAAAGTTATTTAAATTGCTTTCCCCTCCTCCCCAAAGACAGCAACCAAACTGTCCCAGACTACCAATGCCCCCTCCTGGCAGCAGCATGGCCTCGTGGGCTTGTTTCCCACCTCTTCCTGTCTCTTCTAAGGCCAGAAAAGCATCTTTCTTCTCTGGTTCATTGCAGACAATTTAGCCCCAGGCAATATCTTTCCCTTACATACCAACATAGTTTCTCTAATCATGAGCTATATTTCTGTATCACTGCTATATATACACATACATATTTCCTTGTTTTATTTTATTTAAAAATTATTTATTTTTATTGAATTTATTGAGATGATATTGGTTCATAAAACCATACAGGTTTCAAGTGTACAACTCAATAAAGCATCATCTGCATACTGCATTGTACACTCATCACCCAAAGTAAAGTCTATTTGCGTCCCTATTTATCTCCCTTTTGCCAGCTTCCACCTACTTCCATCCCCCTTTCCCTCTGGCTATCACAGTACTATTGTGTGTCTGTGTGTGTGTGTGTGTATTTCTGCTTAATCCCTTAACCTTTTTCATCTAGTTCCCCAACTCCCTCCCCTCTGACAGCTGTCAGTGTGTTCTATGTATCTATGAGTCTGTTTTTATTTTCTTTGTTAAATTATTTTGTTCATTAGATTCCACATATACATGAGATCATATGGTATTTATCTTTCTCTGACTGGCTTATTTCGCTTAGTATAATATTCTCCAGGTCCACCCATGCTGTCGTAAATGGTAAGATTTTCTACTTTCTTATGGCTGAGTAGTATTCCATTATGTAAATGTACCACAGCTTTTTTTTTTATCCATTCATCTACTGATGGGCACTTGAGCTGTTTCCAGATCTTGGCTATTGTAAATAACACTGCAATGATCACATGGATGCATATATTTTTTCAAATTAGTGTTTTGAGTTTCTTTGGATATATTTCCAGATGTGTGATCACTGTGTCAAAAGGTAATTCCACCAACAGTGCACAAGAGTTCCCTTTTCTCCACATTCTTGCCAGTACTTGCTGTTTGTTGATTTATTGATGGTAGTAGCCATTGTGGCAGGCATGAGGAGATATCTCATTGTGGCTTTAATTTGCATTTCTCTAATGATTTGTGACATTGAGCATCTTTTCATATCTATTGGCCAAATGTCTATTCAGATCCTTTGCCCATTTTTTAATTGGGTTGTTTGTCTTCTTGGTGTTGAGTTGTGTAAGTTCTTTACATATTTTGGAAATTAACCTCTTATCAGATGTATCATTGGCAAATATGTTCTCCCATGTAGTGAGTTCCCTTTTCATTTTGTTGATGGTTTCTGGAAAATAGATCCAGAGATATAGAAGCTGGGAACAGACTGACCCTTAGAGGGAAGGGGTGATGAGAGCGGAGGCAGGGAGAATTTACATGCATATATGCATAACCAAAGGACACAGATAACAGTGTGGTGAAGGTATGATGGGAGGAGGGGGAGCGGGAGCTGGGTGGAGGGGGACAATGGAGGAAAAAGAGGGACATCTGTAATACTTTCAATAATAAAGATAAAATTTTTAAAAAGAGTCATTTTAATTTCTTTTCTGGGGACTGTCTGCTTCTATCCTTTGCCCATTTCCATGTTAGTGACCATTTTTTTCATTGATTTCTAGAAGTACTTTATGTATTAATAGTTTAGTTCTTTATAACAAGTATTTTGGTAAATAATTTTTTTCCATTTGTCCTTTGTCTTTCGGTTTTATGATTTCTTTTTTATGCAGAAGTTTCTTTTTATTTTATAGGGTATGTTTGTTATCGCTTTTTAAAAAAGCTTCTAGATTTTGTCTTAGAAAGTTATCCCTACTCCAAGAAATTCTCCTGTGTTTTCTTATAGTATCTTTTTATTTTATTTTATCCTCACCCGAGGACATTTTTCCATTTTTTGTTCAGATAGAGCGGGAGGGAGAGAGAGGAAGAGAGAGAGAGAGAAACATCGATGTGAAGGGACACATCGAGTGGCTGCCACCCGCACGACCAACAAGGGCCGGGGACAAACTGCAACCGAGGTACCTGCCCTCAGCAGGAACCGAACCCGGGTCTCTCAGTACCGCAGGCTGCCGCTCCAACCACTGCGCCAAACCGGCCAGGGCTCTTAGATTGATTTATTATTATTAAAAGTTTTTAAAACATGTTTACATTTCTTTAAAAAATTATTTTTTCTTTATTAATTTTTGCAAGAGAGGAAGGGAGAGAGAGAGAGAGATAGAAACATCAATGAGAGAGAACATTAATTGGCTGCCTCCTACATGCTCCCCACTGGGAATTTGGCCCACAACCTGGTCATGTGCAGTGACCAGGAATGAACTGGCGACCTCTTGCTGCATGGGTTGATGCTTAACCACTGAACCACACTGGTTGGGAAAGATTTATTTATTTTTTACATTAAAATTTTTGATACATCTGGAACTTATTATAATAGGCAATGTATGGTACAAATAAAACATGCTTTTTTTCCCCAGATGACCAGTTAGTCAAATATCATTTATTGAATAACTCATCCCCCCACTCCCTCCTGAAATGCCACCTTTATAATGTAGTGAATTTCTATGTCTACTTGGGTCTATTTCTGGTTTTTCTCTTCAATTCCACTGGTTAGTTTGTTTATGTATGAAATAACTAGATAGTTTTTAATTTAAGTTAATATTTTAAAACTTTGTTGTTGAGAGTATTACAGGTGTTACCCCTCTTCCCCCACCTTTGTCCCCCTCCTCTGGGTTCCTGCCCAACTCCAGGCCTTCACCACCCTATTGTCTGTGTCCATTGGCAACGTATATATCCATATAAATTTTTTGGTTATTCTCTTTCCAACCTCCCACCTCCCTTCCCTCTGAGATTCATGTTTTAATAAAGTTAGGACACTTTCCACTGCTTTTTTGTTGTTCAGAAATTTTCTGGCTAATTTTGATTAATTTCAGTATAAATTTTAGAACCATCTGGCCTAGTTTTTTTAAAAATGGCATATTTATTGTGATGACTTTAAAATTGAAAATGAAATTACAGAGAATTAGCATCTTTATGATGTTGAGCATTTTCATCCCAAAACATGTTACATCTTTCAATTTGTTCATTTCTTCCTTTGTATCCTTCGTAGTGTTTTCAAGTTTTCTTCTTATAGGTCTTGCACTTTTATATTTAAGTTTATTGCTTGATATTTATATTTTTGTTGCTATTAGTATTTTCTTTCATTTTATCTTATAACTGGCTGTTGTATTCTGTAAAAACTATTGATTGCTATACATTATTTTGTATTCCACTATCTTAAAGAATTCACTTGTTGTTTGCAGTGGTTTTTATTTATTTTTTGTTGTAGTTTTTAAATCTAAAACCAAATTGTTAATAGTGGGCATCTCTGACCTTGGTTGTGAGGATAAAGGGAGTGACTTTTGAATTGTGGTTCTCAACCTTGACTGCACACTAGAATCACTTTAAAAGTCCCAATGTCCAGGCCTCACTCCTGACTGATAAGTCAGATTCTCTGGAAGACAGGACCAGGTAAACTGTTTAAAGATTTCCAAGTGATTTCATGTGTAGCAAGATTTCAAACTAATACTTTAGTGATTTTTCCCTTTAAGCATGGTGCTTGGTTTAGACTAAAATTATCTATATATTTTACTGAGATTTTAAATTAAGAAATAATTCCTAAATTCTGTGAAATATGATCATGATTTTCCTCTATAGAACTGTTAATAGAATGAATTATAATTCTAGTTCCATTATATTAATATAGTGAATTATATTAGATTTCTTAATATTGACCTATCCTTGCATTTCTTGAATAAAATTTCATGTCCTATTTAAGATTGTGCTGAAGATTTTTTACATTGATATTCATAAGTGAGATTGATATGCCAGTTATTTGGCATATGGGAAATCACGGACAGGTTTGGCACTAACGTTATACTCATATTATAAAAAGATTTTGGAACTTTTTCTATGATTTAAAATGCCTTGGTTGGGTAGGCTTTGACAGGTTTTATTTTATTTTTCTCTACAGAGTTCAATTAGTTTAGATTTTCTATCTCTTATTAGGTATATTTTGGTAAATTATATTTTCTTAAAGTTAGCTATTAAATCCAGCCATATTTTCTAGTTCATTTTCAAAAGCTAAAGTATTCTTTAAGATTCTTTTAATTTTTTACATTTGGCTATTTGTTTCCATTTCATGATATCTTATTTCTACAATTGTAATTTTCATCTTGATTAGGTCAGCTAGCAATTTATCTAAGTTTGATAGCATTTTTTAAATTTAAAAATCAGCTTTTTATTTATTACTACTACTTTTTATCATTTTTTTTAATCATTAATTTATCTTTTACTACTTTTTTTTTCCTTTGGTTTATTTTGTTATTTTTTGTTCTCACAGTTTGAGCCAGATTTTATTTGTTTGTTTGTTTATTTATTTATTTATTTATTTGAGGAGGGAGACAGAGTAGAGAAGGGAAGGAGGAGGAGGAAAAGGGGTTGGGGAGGAGGAAATGGGGGGAGATGGAGTTGGAGGAGTGGGAGAACAAGGACGGGGTTCAGGGTTTGCAGGAGAGGAGAGGGAGGAGGAGGGAGAAGAAAGAAGGAAAGAGAGGGAGAGAGAAAAGGAGGAGGGAGCTGAGCCAGATTTTAATACATTTATTTTTATCTTTCTTATTAATATATTAAAAACTATCAATTTTCCTCTGAGCCCTGTTTGACCCGTTTACCATAGGTTCTCAAATATAATGGTTTCATTATCATTGTTTTCAAAATTTTCCAGTTTAGACTTATATCTGTCTCCCAGGAACTGATTAGCAGAGAGTTTTAAAATTTTCAGGTGGAAGTAATTTTGTTTGGTAATTTCTAGTTAATTGCATAATGATCAGAGGATATTTTCTATACATTACATACTTTTTTGGAAATTTTTGAGGTTTTGTTTGTGGCTGAAAACATATTGACTTACGTGAATATGTTCCATAGATACTTGAAAATAAGGTGCATTCTACTTTCAAGGTCAGAGTTTGACACAGATTAATTATATCTACCTTATTAATTATGCTAATTGTGTCTGTCATTTTTTCTTACTTTTTATCTTTTTAATATGTTATAAACTGATAAAACTAAATTAAATTTTTGGTATATTTCTAGTATATTTCTGAATGTTATTGCCTAGATATCAAATAAACATTTTATCTTCATTGTGAATTGAATCCTTTATAAAGTGTCCTTTATGCATGTTTAATGTTTTGCAGACTGAATTCTACCTTGTCTGATAAGATGAAGTTCTGTTTAATGCGTTGTTGTTCGAATTTGTCTAGTACACCTTTACCAGTTCTTGTATTTTATTTTGGAGGAGGGGGGTTTGATGTGTAACACATTTTATTTATTTAAATAATTATAAAGCCAGCCCAGTGGTGTAGCTCAGTGGATTGAGTATCACCCTACAAACCGAGAGGTCCCAGTTCGATTCCTAGTCAGAGCACATGCCCAGGTTGTGGGCTCGATCCCCAGTAGAAGGCATGCAGAAGGCAGCCGATTGGTGTTTCTCTCTCTCTCTCCCTTCCTCTCTCTCTAAAAAAAGATCAATAAAAAAACATATAAAAATAATTATAAAACCAGTGTTTATTAAAATAAATTTCATTTTCAAAATATAATAGAATCTATAGACACCCTGTATATATTTTGGGACATACTGTAATGCATCTAGCACAGTGCCCAGAACACAGTAGGTTCTCAATACCATTATTATTAGCTAACATTTTATGAGTTCTGGCTATGTTTCTAAAAACTTAGTCTGAGCTATCTCTTTAATTACTGTTTCAGGAGTGCCTTCTGTACAGATCCCTGAATTAGGTTTTTTTGTGATTCAATCTGAAGATATATATTTTTTAAATAAGTGAGTAAGGTTAACTTATATGAATGTCACGATAAGATGTTTTGTTATTACTTCTGTCATATTCCTTCATAGAGGCTATTAATTGATTTATTTATAATTTATGATGAAATGCTTGATCATAGTGGTAAATTATAGATGGCTGTAGATTATGACTTCTGTCAATCAGAGATAAGATCTATGTCCCTTTGCCTTCAGTCTTCATGACCTTTGTGACTGCTTTGATAAACATAACATGGCAGAAGTAAAACTGTGCTAGTTTCAGTGACCAGGCCTTAAGAAACTGACAGCTTCTACTTTCTTTCTCTTGGAGGCTTGAGCTACTGTGTAAGAAGTCTGAGACTATCATGCTAGAGAGGCTAGGTGGAGAGGCTGTGAGATTACATGGGGTGGAAATGTAGCTCAGGTGAGCCCAGACATCACTGACAATGTGCTAGGCATGTGAATGAAGCCTTCTTGGACCCTCAAACCAACCAAGTCACCAGCTGAAAGCTACTGTGTGACCCCAGTTGAAAATATGTGGAGTAGAAGAATCACCCAGCCGAGTATTTCCTAAATTCTTGACCCATAAAACTGTGAAATATAATAATTGGTAATTGTTTTTAAGCCACTAGGTTTCTGGTAGTTTGGTACACAGCAATGGATAACTAAAACATTCACAATTTTCTTCTGTTCGGTGGATCATTTTTTTTTTACAAGTGTTCTTTATGTGTTGCTAAGTTTGGTTCTTTTTTCCACATTTCTTCTTCTAATATTTTTCTCTTAATGCCATTCTCTTTTTTATTGTTCACCATTACAGGAGTTGCCTTTTCATGGACCAGTTAAGTTCCAGGAATGGAGGATGTGTAGGGTGGGGGAGAGGCCAGAGTCCCTTTCTAGGTTTCACAACCTATGAAACCTAAGAAGAAAGGTCTTCTTTTCTACTGCCACAGAGGAGATTGCTTCCTGCAAATATGGCTGTCTGTAATTTGTTGTACATCTCTAAAGCAAATTGAATTGAGGCTCACTTTGCCTTCTTCCCTATTCACTCTAGTTTCTGTACTAATTTTTTTCTCAAATAAAGAATGTAGATAATATTCTTCAGGGTAAGTCTCTCTCCTCCAGGAAGTATACTATTGATGGCATTTTCTGAGATCTGCTGCCCTTGGGGCTTCTTGCTATAGTTTCCATGCTTCTTCTTTTCACTGGCTTTTATGAGACTTTGTTGTGGACAACCCTTGGACATATTTTGGAAGCAGCATATTATCTCTGTCTCTTTTACACATGCAAACGGACTTTAGAACATTTTGTTGTTATTGTTTCCTTTTCGTTTTGTTTGAGTACCAGGAGAGAAGAAAGAAATATTGACCTATGTAGGCATATTCATTCTAGAAGTGAAATATTTCTCTCAATTTAAAGAAAATTGCTTTAATGTGCTGCTTTAATTTCCTTGTATAGACACAACTTGGTCATTCTGTTCATAAGCAGCTGTTTGTGTGCCTGTGAGTTTTAACCTAGCTGTGAAGGGAGTTTGAAGAAGAGACTGCAGAATTTATCTCCTTAAATTCTCTTCATCATCTTTTTAGTCTGTTTTTTTTTTATTCTCACCCGAGGACATTTTTTTCCTTTTTTGTTCAGATAGAGTGGGAGGGAGAGAGAGTAAGAGAGAGAGAGAAACATCGATGTGAAAGGGACACATTGACTGGCTGCCACCCACATGACCCAACCAGGGACGGAGACAAACTACAACCAAGGTACATGCCCTTAGCGGGAACCAAACCCGGGTCTCTCCAGACTGCAGGCCAACGCTCTAACCACTGAACCAAACCAGCTAGGGCTTTAGTATGTTTTTAAAATAAAATATACTAACATAGATATTTACTATCTGTTCCAATGTTTATGTAAAAGGTATCTGTTACAGATGCCTGATTTGTACTTCTAGTGACAGAGAAACAATTAAAGCAATTAATGTAAAACTGCCATGAAAAGGCATTTACTGTACTTCTGCAGAATGTATTTTTCTAAGGTGAGTGGGCATAGAACAGGATATTTACTGCCCCAGAACTGTAATCAACTATTTCTCTAAGGTGACTTGTTCCTTTTAGTAGGAAATTACTTTTAGAAACCATAATCTAGGTGCTATGGGTGTTCATTACTATTAAGTTGATTATTATTTTGAGGCCTTTTCAGTACTGGAGTTAGGATATATATGTTACTTTTAAAGCTAGGATGTACCATAAGGTCATATGTTTATTTCCTATTCAAATTCAGAACTTTCAGGCCTTCAGGGCTTTTACTTCAGTCATCTTACATTTGTGTTTCTTTTAAGTAGTCTAAAACCTAGGAATAAACTTAACCAAAGAAATAAAGGACCTATTCAAAGAAAACTACATGTCACTGAAAAAAGAAATAGAGGAAGATATAAAAAAGTGGAAACATGTACCTTGTCCATGGATTGGAAGCATTAACATCATTAAAATGTCCATACTACTCAAAGCAATCTGTAGATTCAATAGAATCCCCATTATAATACCTGTGACATATTTCACAGAACTAGAGCAATTACTCTAAAAGTTTATATGGAACAAAAAAAGACCTTGAATAGCTATAGCAATCTTGAAAAAGAAGAACAAAGTAAGAGGGATCATAATACTGGGTATCAGGTTATACTACAAAGTCATTGTAATCAAAACAGCCTGGTACTAGCATAAGAACAGGCATATAAATCAATGGAACAGAACAGAGAACCCAGAAATGGACCCAAGACATTATGCTCAATTAATATTTGACAAAGGTGGCAAGAGCATACAATGGAGTAAAAAAAAAGCCTCTTTAATAAATGATGTTGAGAAAACTGGACAGTGACATGCAAAACATAAAACTAGACTACCAACTTATACCATACACAAGAATGAACTCAAAATGGATAAAAGACTTAAATGTGACCCATGAGTCCATAAAAGTCACAGAAGAAAATGCAGGCAACAAAATTTCAGAAATCACACGCAGCAGAATTTTCACTGATACAGTGCCTAAGGCAATAGAAACAAAGGAAAAAAAATGAACACATGGGACTACATCAAACTCAAAAGCTTCTGCATGGCAAAAAAACCCAACAACCATCAAAATGGAAAGGGAACCCACTCTATGGGAAAGCATAATTGCCAATGATATATCACATAAGGGGCTAATTTCCAAAATATATAGAGTACTCATACAACTCAACAAAAGGAAGACAAAAAACCCAATTAAAAAATGGGCAGAGGGCCTAAATAGACACCTCTCCAAAAAGGACATACAAATAGCCAAGAGACACATAAAAAAATGCTCAACATCACTAATCATCAGAGAAATGCAAATTAAAAAACAATGAGGTATCACCTCACACCTGCCATCAATCAAACAAGAAGTGCTGGCTAGGGTGTGGAGAAAAGGGACTTTAGGACAGTGCTGGTGGGAATGCAGTCTATTTCAGCCACTATGGGAAGCACTATGGTGTTTCCTCAAAATATTTAAAATTGAATTGCCATTTGACCCAGTAATCCCACTTCTAAAAATATACCCTAAGAAGCCTGAAACACCAATTAGAAAGAATACATGTACCCCTATGTTTATAGCAGCACTATTTACAATCGCTAAGATCTGGAAACAGCCCAAGTGTCCATCAATAGATGAATGGATAAAAAAACAGTGGTACATATGCACAATGGAGTACTATGCAGCTGTAATAAAGAAAGATCTCTTATCCTTTTAGATGACATGGAGGGATCTGGAGAATATTATGCTAAGCGAAACAAGCCAATCAGAGAAAGACAAATATCACATGATGTCAATTATTTGTGGAATATAATGAACAAAACAAGCTGAGGAACAAAATAGACCCAGAGACATGGAAGTAGGGTGCAGACTGACAAACCTCAGAAAAAGTGGATGTGGGGGGATGGAAGAGATAAACCACAGAACTTACACGCATGTCTGCATAAACAAGGACATAATAATGCTGGGGAGGCAGAGGGTGGGATTGGGAGGAAAAAGGAGAAACATCTGTAACAAAAATAAATAAATAATACATAAATGAATAAACAGTCTAAAAACCTTAAGTTTTAACAATACTAGCATAATCACTCATTTTATTTTTCTCTAAGTACAACTGTCTCATATTAACATTAACATTACCACCAACAATATATTGACTAAAAACCATAAATTTTTTTTCTCATAATTTTGTTGTTGTTCTTAAGCTATATCCCTTTAGGTGGGGATAGAGTCAAATGACTATGTTGTAACATTATATGGAATAACTCCTTTGAGTTGTTATGCCAAAAACTTTTGATTCTTGGGGATTGCTTTACTTATTTCTTTAATTTTGTCTTATAAATATGTTAATAGTTACATGGTTCCAAGGTTAACTCTATAAGTTATATTCAAAGGAGTGAAGCTTCTACCCTTGTTCTTCTATCCAATTCTCTCCTCTGTTTTATAGGTAACCATTTTTTTTTTTAAATTGTAATTTAGATTTCCCAGTTTTTAAATATGAGAAAATATATAGTAATCTTCTTTCTCTTAAACAGAAGCCATTACAAGTACTTTTCCTTGTTATGTTTTTGTTTCACTTAACAATATATCTTTGAGATTTCTCTATAACAGCTTATTACACTATTTCCAATTCCCTTTTTATGACTGCATAGTACTCCATTACAAGGCTATACCATAGTTTATTCAACCAGTTTCTACTGATAGACATTTGGGTTGTTTATAGCTTTTTACTTTTCCAAATAATGTTGCAATTCAGAACATTATATATGTATCTTTTTACTATTTTTGTCCACGTGGCCTAAAACATATATCTTTTATTTATTTTAGTGTTTATTTAGAAAAATCCTTTAATAGTTCTTTTAGAGGGAATCTAGGAATGGTAAATTCTCTTATTTTATTTGTTTGAACATATATATATTTGCCTTTGCTTTAAATGATAGTTTTGCTGGGCAAAGAATTTTAAGTTAATGGTTATTTTGTCTCTGTACATTAAAAATGGTGCACTATTGGCCTCTACTGTTGCTAATGAGTAGTTGGCTGTTAAGATATATAGCTATTCCTTTATAGGTAATCTGCTCTTTCTTCTGGTTGCTTTGAGATATTCCTTTGGCTTCAGATTTTCTATAGTTTTACCAAAGTATGTCCAGTATGAATATATTTTTATTTATCATGGTTGGTTTTCATTTTTATTGTTGTTGTTAATCTTCACCTGAAAATATTTTTCCATTGATTTTTAGATAGAGTGGAAGGGAGGGATGGAGAGATAGAGAGAAACATTGATGTGAGGGAGACACACCGATTAGTTGCCTCCTGCATGATCCTGACCAGAGCCAGGGATCTAACCTGCAACCCAGGTACGTGCCCTTGACTGGGAATCAAACCTGTGACCCTTTGGTTCATGGGCTGGTGCTCTAATCGCTGAGCCAAAGTGCCCAGGGCTACCGGTTAGGTAGCCGACTTGGTGATATGCCTCTGTGCCTATCTGAGTGGCAGGTGAAGAGAACCTGGAAAAGATCACAGGGTAGAGCAGCATGGGGCTCCAGGGAAAAGCCAGGAGCGCTCTCCACTATTTGGCAGGTCAAATTCACTTGTGGAAAGTAGCCTTGAATGAATATTTTGCCAGATGCCACCTGAGAGGAAAGGACACTGGTGAGGAGATTGCAGTGGCAAAAGGCTGCAGGATGGACCTCCAGGACTGACACTAAGATGAGTGTTGGAAGTTGTGAGTCACCACCAGCTGCTCTTCTGCAGAGGGGATGGAGCCCTGGAGAGTATTTTGAGGAACTTATGAGGGCGTCCAGCTGTGCTTTGCCTTTCTGTTCCTCTCCAGAATAATTTGTTTCTTTAACCAGTAGCTTTAATGTTACTGTATTAGAATAGATCCCTTTCCTTTTTTTTTTTTCCTCTCCTACAGGTGAATACCTTTATTGCTGTTTACTGGTCTTCAGTATTTTTTATTCATTTTGTTTGCCCTATTAAGCCCCACACCAGCCTTTTAACCTCTTTGGGCTATGTTTTGACGTACAGCTCCCTGGTGTTTGGAGTGAATTTTCATATTTCATACTAAAATGAATCTGCTTTGTCCATCCAGCATTTATCGCTGGCTTCTTCTGTTGCTAGGTGCCCAGTCACCACCCTCTCTTTCTGCACTGACCTGAGCACTCCTTTGCAGCCGCAGCCACTGTCCCTCCCGATGCTCCTCATCACCAGCTCTCACACGCACTTTGCGCTCCAATGAAGGGGCCACTCATGCAATCAGGTATGAAGGGATCGATTTTTTCAGAGTGATTTATACCCTCTGATAATTGAGCTATCATCAGTGACACTGCTGAACACGCAAAAGAAAGCGCGCCTCTAGTTATAGGGAGAGCTCAATCCTTGGAAGCATCTGAAAATGGTGACAGGACCATTGGATATCAAAATAAAACTCTAGCATCATCAGGGGCCCCTGGGCAGCATATGTGCATTTAAAAGGAATACTTTACATTCAAGAAAAATCCTGCTAATGAGAACTGAGCTTTAAAAGAGGACATGGGTGAAGCCAAAGAGGTGCCCTTGAACCTTAATATTACCCCCATATTCTTTATGATTCATTCTATAAACAGACCTTGTCAGGAAGGAAGATGTGCTCTCCTCTCCCATGGTCTTATTATATCAAAAAGTACAGACACCCATCACCAACCATGAAACACCATGAGGCACAGTAAATGGTTAGGAGTGTTGAACTTGACAATCAGAGAGGCTTGAATCTTGACATTGATGTTTACTTGTTGTATGACCTTGGGCAAGTCACTTGCCCTTTTTGAGCTTTAGGTTTTGTTTTGTTTTTTAAATAATAATACTATCTTATATTATTTTAAATAATAATACTATCTGAATTGTGGTGAGGATTAACATAAAAATCAATGCACAGCAACACTTGATACCTGGCCTATAAGCTCACACAGTTGGCTTCTCTTTGGACCCTGAGAATAAAACTTACATTAGAATAAACTCAATTTATATTTCTCTTCTCTTTGCTTTTTGAAATTTCACTGACAAAAGATAAAGTCATAGAAGTTAAATTGTTGGACAAAGGTGTGATTGTTGAACTTTATAAATATTGAAAATAGAAATTTAAACAGAAGTTGCAAGAAGGCTATCTTCTGTGTAAATAGTGAATCATGGGGATTTCATATTTTAACAGGGTTTCTAGGTCATGCGCCCTCTATTTATTGTCTTACCTTAGGCTGACCCCATTGGATGACAACACTAAGAATGATGATTTCTTTATCCCGGGAGCAATAAAAAATAGAGGAGAAAAGACTAAATCCTAGATTAGAGTTTTGATTTTTTTTTAGTACTTGCCCCTAGTGGGAACAGAACCCGGGACTCTCTGGTCTGCGGGTTGACGCTTCAACTGCTGAGCCAAACCAGCCAGGGCTAGATTAGAGTTTTTAAGGTTGAGACCATCTGACCAGGTTTATCTTCCTGAGTGGAGATATATGTAAAAGGCTAAATAATAGGCACATGAAACTTTGATTTTCCTCCTCCCTTGCTGGAAAAACCCACCAACTCAGAACCTTGGAAATCTTACTGTCTTTTTCTTGCATCCTGCGGCCAGAGTCTGAATGTGGGTTAGAAGGGAAATGTTGAAATCTAGAGCATGGCTCTGGAGTGAAGACAGACCTGGACTCGACCCTAGGATATGGCCAGTACTCTGTGAATTGTGTCTATTATTATTTTTACTCCAAATTCAGCTTTTGTACTTCAGTTACATTGATCTTGATCTTCCTTTGAATGTTTCTGTGTAGGGGAACTTTGAAGTGATTCATTTTGGATTCTTAGGTTTTACATTCTGCATTTTGAATTTTGTCCATGTAGCCAACCTACCCATGCTAATTGCAGCACTGTCAATACAAAAGGCACTTCTTAGATCCAGGGTCTGTTCCAGAGCATTCAAGGAGGATTGACGGGTCACTCAGGGACAGGCTTCGTTCTACTTTCCAAATTTAGCTTTTCTTCTCAACCTGTTCCAGAATCTGTCAATTTAAGGACCCTCACTTTAGTAGCAGGGTTTTATGTACAATACCTCTCCCCTCTATATATCTCCCAATTTGGCTGGGAAATCTTACGGAAAGGGGTCAAGGGACACTGATGCCTGGTTTTAAAAATGTGCATATTAGTGCTTCTCCTCTCTTCTTGTCTGCTGATCAAAGCTTTGCTACCCTATAGTTAGGATTTTACCAGCTTCTATGTTGCTTCATTTTGGCATCCTCCTTGGTCTCAGGAGTTTCCTTTTCTCCCCCTTCTGACATGTTTTCTCTTACTAGACACCCTCCTTTCCTGGCCATATCTCAAGTCATCCTTCCTTTGGGATGAGATGATGATACTAGTAATAGATAAGAGTTACTGAACATTTATTACACATGAGACACAACTGTAACCACTTCATATAGATATGAATACATGTAGTACTCACAACTGAAAGAGATATAATTATTATATCTCCATTTCACAGATGAAAAACTGCTGCAGGAGAGGTTCAGTACCTTGAACAGCTGCAGCGAGGATACAGGTTAGGCCACGCGATGCTTGGACATTCAGGAACTGACTGTGGAAGATTTCCTCTGTAGGTACCTCTGGGCTCCGGACACAGATGTGCAGGACCCTTGCTCAGACGGTCCTGAATAAGCACTCTTTGTCATCAGCAAGCACACAACATAAGAATGTTTCCTACAAAATTTATAAAATGCTGGACTAATGTGTCATTTTTGCAAATCCCTTTAAAAGCAAGTCTGCCAGACAACCTTTATGACATTACCTTTATTCTCAGAAAAAATATTATGAAGTAATAAAAAAATACTAAAATAAGGTCACCTCCCTCCTCTGAATAGTGCTGAGAAGGTATTTTTAGAGCTTACGTTCCAAACAAAGAAAGTTGAGTTAAAGAAGTCACTTCCATTTGAAAATCAGGTGAAAGTCAACAACACTGCTGCTTATAAAATTAAAAAACAACAATTTCCCAGGAGAGTATCTTCCCATGCAAACTGGTTTCTAAGGTCAAAAAGATAAGACAAAATTCAGTCCACCAACAGGTAATTATGAAAAGAGTCAATTTGGGAACTACCCACTAAGTAGGATTTAGAAGGCTAGAATTATTTTTTGGTTAATTCTAAAGCCGACTTGTGTAGACATAGTCTATGTGGGGAAAGGGGACTGTGATTTGAAACATGCTGTTGCCAACCAAACAATGAAATGAAGAGAACAATAAACAAAGGAAACCTTCGCAAAGGCGCTCTTCATTTACATTCTGGGATTACTGGCCTCATCTCTCTGCTGAAATAGCCTTGCGTTACCGGCCGTCCAAAAGCATAATCAGGTGCTAGCGGGAGCTTTTGCTCCAGCAAACTGCGTGAAGAATATCTGAATGCTGCCAAGACTATAGGTGCCTGTTTCAAGTTGTCATAGAATATGCTATAATGTGTCATAAATAAGGGAGGTGTATTTATAAATCTGACATTAAAAATGTGTTCCTAAAATATCTCGTGTGTTCCCTGGCCATGTCAGCCTAGAAATAATGTTTAGGATTTGTTTATGTTACTGGACCACCCCATGAACCTGGGGGAAACATGTTAGAAAAAAAATTATAGCTACGCCAACTATTCTGGGAGATACACGAGCCCTCCATGTTTATCAGGTTGAGGGCACTGTATTTTGATGTCAATAAGCAATTTTTCCAGCCTGGTCTCCTGCCCGACCCTTTTAATCCATCAATATATTATTAGAGATAAAGTTGGTGGATGCCTGCTGCAGTTAGAAGATAAATGACATCTCTGAAGTCAGGCATTAAAGACTAGATTAAGGCCTTGTGACACCGTTTTCAGTGCTCATCTGTGCACTTCTGTTCAACCTATCACACTGAGTGACAAGAAAGAAAAATAATGAACTGGGCCAGGGGAAGAAGAAGGAAAAAAAGGCAGAAAAAGAGAGAGATTTTTTCCCCTCCTAACACACAAGCTACATCAGTTCATACTTGGGATTAGACCGCATTTAAAGAAAGGAAAAAAGAAAGGAAAATGGGGAACTGGGAAGGACAGGGAAGGGGCTGTTCTATAAAGATGAAAATAGGCAGGCAAAAGGGACATGAAAGCCAAGAATCCCATTTCTGCCTGGCCCATGTGGCTTTTGCCTGCCATCCAGCCTCTCCCACGCAGATGTCTCCCAGTTGGCATCTAGTTGGTCTAGGAATCTCCATCCCCGAGTAGGAAGTGCTGACATAAATCTTGTTAAGAGGCAGCACTCGGTTCTAAATCTTAGTGAGTTATGTTCTTCCACTCCCGCCAAAGGATTTCCTTCACACTGCTACTACCATTGGTCTGGTTGGAGGTATTAAAGATTTTTGTGACTGTCTTCTGATAGTGATTTGAATGTGGCTCCTGAGTTGACAAATATAAATGTTGAATTTTCTCTGATTTTGTGGAAAAGAGCAGCCACCAATTAATTGCAAGGTACAAGCAAAAGGAAAGGGAGATGCAGGCCAGGACAGAGGGCATTTACCAGTAGAAAGGGCTCAGGTTTGTGGGCAGGGGGGCTAGGGTCTAATCTAGGACTCATTATGCCCAAGCTCTCTTTCTCAGTCATGTAGGTAGAAGTAAAAATGCCCTCCTCCCCATATGTAATGCCATGTTTATGAAAATAGAAGGGACATAGTCCTTGATCTCTTTTGTTCCCAGTGCTTCAACAGTCTTCATTATAATACAGGTCACGAGGCATTTGTGTGCATCTTGGTGTTCCTGGCACCCTCCATGGTGAAATACATAAAAGGTCTTCACAGATATTTGGAAACTTACTGTTAACTCCCAAGCACCTAACTCTTGTTGAACATCTCATGTAAATTCTTCTGCCATCATAAATGTCTCCTATTGCCAATTAAACACTTGGCTTTCTGGCCCTGAACAAGCTTCTCCTGCTGTTCATCTCATCATCCAGGGTCAATACATTCCAGCTGTTTCCAACTCATGGCTTTTCCTTTCTCCTCTTGCAAGTCCCTTGTTCCTTCCTCACCCCTTTCTTTAGTCCTGGTTCAAGTCCTCTTTGTTCCAGGCTTTATCTCTTGGTTCAGCATCTGTCCTTCAACTCTGTCATACCACTGCAATGAGATTTTTCTTCCCTAAACTCTTCTTTGACCATGACATTCTCTGCTCAAAATCTCCCACCATCTAAAAAAAAGTTCAAAATTCTTATTATAGCATTAAGACCCTCAAAAAGCTGATCCAGTTGGGTTTCCAGTCTCATCTTTGTCTCTAAAACTTAGGCTTCAGCAAAGTATTTCACATGCTTCAGATATGGTTATTATTTACTTGTCTCTACTTATTTGCTATTGTTCTTCCTTGTCTTGAAATTTTCTTCCTGATATCTCCAGCTTGTCCCAATTCTGTATCTCCCTGGCTCACTCTCCTCCTTGTCCATGTGGTTGTCCTTGTCCTCTCTCCGTTGTACATGGTGTCTCATGTTGGCAGATACCATGCCTTCTCTAAGACACTGTGCTTCACGTTGGCAGAATTCTCTTAGTTGTAAGGGTCATAACCTAGCTTGGCTCAGAAAAGCAGCTGATTGGAAAGCTTGGTGAAGATGAGAAAAGTAAGTGGCATTGGGGTCTCAAGGAATCTGACCAGAAGATTGTATATCCTTATAATTCTTTGTTTTGCTTCTGCTTCTTTGTGAAAGTTGAGTTCTTCCCCTCCAGCTGATAGAAGGATTCTTCCACATCAAAGATAAGCTTGTAGAGTGGGAAAACTCCCGATAGCTCTAATTTCATATACTTGCCATAAGGTACAAACTGATACTTGGACTCTTTGACTCCAAAGAGAAAGTCCTGGGCAAGACAACTGATTAATCCAGCAGGTATCAGATGTCCATCCCTGGGCCAAGTAAATAAGGTTGGGAGTGGAGGAAGCAGGTCCTAAGATTAGTCTAGCCTGAGCATACATCAACAACTTGGCCAAGGTAGTAGTGGTTGATGATGGAAGTGGCTATGATCTTTCACACCTCCCTGTGACTTTATGGCTCTTTACACCAAGAGGTGGAGTCTATTTCCCCATCCCATAAATCTGGGCCAGCCTTAGTCTTTGCTTTGGTGTCAACAGAATACAGCAGAAGTGGTGCTGTACCCAGACAAAGATGCCAACCTACAAAGTTACTCATTACATAAATGGTTGTTGCTCTAAGCAATAAAGTTTTGAGGTGTTTTATTATGCAATAGGTTTAATTGGCACAAAGGTAAAATCTGTAATGACAGCTGCTTTCCTTGGAACCATATAATTTAGAGTAGAATAATATTTCCCAAAAGCAGGATAATTTAGTTTTTAGCAGACAAAATCATGAAGGGTTAGGTATAGCCACTTCTAGGCACTTAACATGAGACTACTGCATTTTCTCTTCTCACCAACTAGACAGCGGACTCCTTAGGGCAATGTCCAACATGGTTCATCTCCTCTAGTGACCAGCAGAGGCTAATCTTAGTGATATGAGTAACTAGATTGGATTTATTCTACCATAATTCTAATTTGTGAGTGTATAAGACCTATAGATTTTATCATTTAACCTTAGAACTCTGAGAATATTCCTGGAAAAAAATATTCCACATGCTACATAAAAATGCAAATTTGGAGTCATACCTCAGCAATAGTTCTGATAAAATTCAGGACTAAGCCACCTCATAGAAAGGAAATACTTCCAGCAGTGTTTACAATGAAGTTTATCCAGTCTCCCCACAGAAACAGAGCCTACTATTTTAGTCCATCACAGATGAGACATCCATGGCTACCATTTGAACATCTACTGAGTCAGGATCTTAGTCCATTTGGACTGCTGTAATAAAAGTACCATATACTGGGGCCTTAAACAACAAGCATTTATTTCTTATAGATCTGGAGGTTGGGAAGTCTGAGATCAAGGTGCCAGGAGATTTGGTGTCTGGTGAAATTTTCTTCCTGATTCATAGGCAGCCATCTTCTCATTGTGTCCTCTCGTGGCAGAAGGGGAGAGAGAGCTCTCTGGGGTCTCTTTTATAAGGACATTAATTTCATTCATGAGGATTCCACCCTTATGATCTAACCATCTCCCAAAGACCCTACCTCCTAATACCTTCACACTGGGGGTTAAGATGTTAACACATACATTTTGAAGAGGATGCAGACATTCAATCTACAGCAGCCAGGCATGTTTTTTTTTGTTTTGTTTTGTTTTTTTAATATCATTATACAAATGTTATCTCATTTAATTTCATGCTCAAAACAGTCCTGCAAAGTGATTTTCTTTTTTTCACTTTATAGATGAAGAAATTGGGGGCTCAGGTAATTTAAGAATAATAACTCAGATTCACAGAGGTAGTAAGTGTCCAAGCAGTGATTTGAACACAGGGCTCTCTTACTCTATAGATCTTTCCATATTTGGATATTGTTACTAGGGGATAGAAGGGGACCTCCAAGTTCAGACAAAAATCTATCTATATTGGTTTTGTTCTCACTTATTGGTCTATATATTCACTGGGTTCTTCTTCCTAGACCTCTCCTTTTTAAAAACTTATATATTAGAGACAATTATTTCCTGTAGCTTATCATAGCTTCCAAAGCACAGGGACGATTGTCTAGTCATTCATGCTTAGTCATGACTTGCCTGTGAACTATAAGTAATGGTTACCATTACTAGAATACTTGGGGAGTTACATATAAATATATTCAAACAGATACAAAGCTTCAACTCACCTCCTTTCTGCATGTAGCAAATACTAATTGTGCAAGTTTAGGAGATTATCATAATATATGACCTTCACCTTCATGAACCTTAGAGATGGGTGGGAAAGACAAACATAGACACAATGGCCTATCAGTGAGGGATGTATATGAATGCTCGGTGCACATGTTCATATCCAAGAGAGTCTCAGAGGAAGAGGTGATGACTTCCATCTGTAGGAATCAGTGAGTGTTTATAGAAGAGATGGGCACTTAAGTCGACTCTTGGAGGACAAATGGGAGTTAGAAAGGTTGAGCTAGTGGGGCCTTCTAGTTCATTATGTCCCAGAGAAAGAGAAGGAGCACAGCATTGCCTTAGTCTTCATTACCATATTGAATGAGGAGGGTCAATAAGGTGGGATGAGAGTCACAGCAATGGAATAAGGGAGCATTACACGCTCAGGGAATGGACAATGGAGAGCCTCCAAGATGTCGTGAGCCTGGGTCTCAGTGACAGTGGCTAGTTTAGATGTGCATTTTCTGGGAGGACATTGACAGCCTATTTCAAGGTACTTACTTCATTATAAGGAAGGTATTTTCAATTCTGAAAGAGTAGAAGTAGAAGATAGGAGGTGAAACACTAAGTAATAAAAGCCAATTTTAAGAAAATAGATTTCATTAGATATAAGAAACCAATTTAAAATATTTTATAGAGAAATTACTAAAAATACCTTTATATTTCTTAAGAAAATGTGGGAGAATTTTTAAAAATCTCATCTTTATTAAATTTAAAATTAGTATATACTCCACTTTAGTTCCCATGGGAGGTTAAAAGTGCCTCTTAAATAATTGGCATTTTTAGTTTGAAAACAAGGCAAACAGATTTTCAATAAAGCCAAAGAGTATATGTTTGTGTAGTGGGTTGAATAATATCTCCCAAACTTTTAAGTCCACCAGAACTTCAGAAATGTAACCTTTTATGGACTTTGAAGATATAATTATGGTAAAGTTTAAGATGAGATTATGCCGGATTATGGTGGGCCCTAAATTCAAGGACTGTTGTCTTTAGAAGAAGACAGGCACACAGAGAGAAGAGTGGCCCATGCGAGCTCGGAGGCAGTGACTGGAGTTATGCTGCCCCAAGCCAAGGACTGGTAGGAGCCCCAGGAGCTGGAAGAAGCAAGGAAGGATCCTCCCCTAGATTCTTCAAAGAGAGCGCGGCCCTGCTAACACCTTGAGTTTGGATGTAAGGCCTCCAGAACTGTGAAAAAATAAACCCATCATTTTAAACTAGTTTGTGGTAATTTGTCAGGGCAGCTCTAGAAAATGAAGACGATGATTTACTATCAGGTTTTAGGCAAGAGGGTATCTGGAGCAGGCAGGACTTCCTAGGGGAGGTCAGGCTGGAAAACAGAAAGATTTGGGAAGTGAAGAAAAAAGAGGGGCCTTTTCTGGAAAGAGGAGCAGCAGTAGGAAAGGCACTGAAGTAGGAATGGGAAAGACTATGGGGACTGCTGCATGGAGAGATGAGCATGCTTTGATTTGTACCTGGTGGGTAACTCCTGAATTTTTTTTTCTCTTGATACAGATATATCACTAGAAATAGTTTCATATTTAGCAATAATAATAATAATAATAATAATAATAGTTTTGGTTCTCATGTAGACCAAAGATTGAAAGAGAAACTTAGTGAGAATGATTATGAGGACTGAGGTGAAGGTTTCTCAGTAGGGAAACAAAATTAGGAATGTTGTTAAAGCAGACGTTGGGATATATGTATGAGATATATTTCCTGATATCTCATATCATATTATGTATAAATAAACTAGTGAACCAAAAACAAGGGAGTGGTGAGAGACAGAGAAAAGAATGGATTCAGCATCTGCACAATCTTTGGTTTGGTTAAGAAGAGGGAGGAAGTAGGGAAGAGAGACTGAGTTAAAACTACTTTTCAAAAAACACACAAAACTAGTTTCAGAGCTACTGTTCCCAGCCCCAGCCACCAGGCGGTGTTATCAGTTTATGAGAGCTTGGTTGCAGCCCAGCATGGCCAAGATGAGGGAAATGTAAGTGCAATGGAATACTATTCAGTTGTAAAAAAAAAGAAAATCTTACTTTTTGCAAAAGCATCGATGGACCTGGAGAATATTATGCTTAGTGAAATGGGCTCGTCAGAGAAAGACAAATACAATATGATTTCACTTATATGTGGAATCTAATGAACAAAATAAACTAGCAAACAAAATAGAAACAGACTCATAGATACAGAGAACAGATTGACAGCTATTAGAAGGGAGGGAAGTTGGGGGGCTGGATGAAAGAGATGAAGGGATTAAGAAATAACACCTATAGACACAGACAACAGTGTGGTGATTACTAGTGGGAAAGGGGGTGGGGCAGGGAGAAGAGGGTAAAGAGAGGATAAATGGTGACAGGAGACTTGAGACTTCCGGTCAAGATGGCGGCTTAGGTAAACGGGGGTATCGCGTCCTCCCACAACCACTTCAAAGTTACAACTAAACTACAGAACAACCATCATTCAAAACCGCCTGAAATCAAGCTGAATGGAAGTCCTACAACTAAGAAATTAATGCAGCAGCCACATCCAGACTGGTAGGAGGGGCGGAGGCGCGAGGGGCTGCGGCGGCGGCGCGAAGGGCTGGTTCCACACCCAAGTGTGGCGGATAAAAATCAGGAGGACACCTCGGCTGGGAAGGTCCTTCCTGAGCACTGAGGGGTCCCCGTCCCACACCAGGTGCCCCGGTCAGGGTTCCAGTGCCAGGAAGAGAATCCCCATCACTTCTGGCTGGAAAAACCAGCGGAAACTGAGGCTCAGGGAAGCTGAAGCAGCTGGAGCCCCAGGCAGCTCCTTAAAGGGCCCGCGCACGGACTTATCGGACTCTCTTCCTCTAAGCTCGGAGGGGAGGCAGCTCGAGGGGCACCAGAGACATACAGGGAAGAACTGAGTTGTTTGGCACTGGAGCGAGGGCTGGAGAGGGGGCTTTTTCCGGGACAAACGTGCTGTAAGAGGCCTTTGTTCCTTTGGTGAGACCTTCCCGCAAGCGGCAGACAGTCCCCATATCTGGGACTCCAGCAACCTGGCTCACACTGGTAGCCCCGCCCTGGTGACTCCCTGAGACCCTGCCCTGCCCCACCCAACTTTCAAGCCCACCCAAGCTGTTGCCACTTGCTTAACCATAGGATTGGCCGGTCTTGGATCCTGCTTCAGGTTTTTCCTAAATTCTTTCAAACGAGTAGCATCTGGTCTCAGCTAGCCCCATACCTCTCGTTAAGTAATACACTGAAACAAACACAGGGAGGCAGCCAAAATGAGGAGACAAAGAAACGGGTCCCAAATGAAAGAATAGAACAAAACCCTAGGAAAAGAACTAAGTGAAATGGAGATAAGCAACCTAACAGATGCTGAGTTCAAAATACTGCTTATAAGGATGCTCAATGAACTTAGTGAGAACCTCAGTGAACTTAGTGAGGGCCTCAAGTGCATAAAAAAGGACCAGTCAGAAATCATGGATACACAGTTAGAATTGAAGGAGGCATTAACTGAAATAAAGAATAATTTACACAGCTTCAATAATAGAGTACATAAATCCAAGGAGCAAACCATCGATTTGGAATATAAGGAAGCAAAAAATCCCCCATCAGAACAGCAAAAAGAAAAAAGAATCCAAAAAAATGAGGATAGTGTAAGGAGCCTCTGGGACAACTTCAAGCATGCCAACATTCGCATCTTGGGGGTGCCAGAAGAAGAGCGAGAACAAGAAATCGAAAACCTGTTTGAAACAATAATGGCAGAAAACTTTTCTAACTTGGTGAAGGAAACAGACATACAAGTCCAGGAAGCACAGAGAGTCCCAAACAAGATGAACCCCAAGAGGCCCACACCAAGACACATCATCATCAAAATGCAAAAGGTTCAAGACAAAGAGAGAATCTTAAAAGCAGCACCCACAAGGGAGTTCCCATTAGGCTGTCAGCTGATTTCTCAAAAGAAACTTTGCAGGCCAGAAGGGAGTGGCAAGAAATATTCAGAGTGATGAAAAGCAAGAACCTACAACCAAGAGAGAAACATTGACATGAGAAAAACACATCAACTGGCTGCCACCCACACGACCCCAACTAGGGCCAGGGACAAACTGCAACCAAGGTATGTGCCCTTAGCGGGAACTGAACCCGGGTCTCTCTGGACTGCAGGCTGATGCTCTAACCGCTGAGCCAAACCAGCCAGGGCAAATTCAATACAGTTTTTAAAAAAGGAAGTGAAAGTGCCTAAGTGCATTCAGAAATGTGTTTGGCACGGGATGTTTGCAGGCTGTGTACTTCTAATTTAGGTAGAGGGTTGTAAAACACAGATGTTCCCTAAAATATCCAGCCTCTAATTAAAAAAATTTTTTTTAAATGGTCATGGATTTTCCAACTGGCTAATGAGTTAAAAATAAAGAAGGAAAATCAAGAGAAAGCGTATTAGATGTATAAGTTAACATGTGTATTATTCTACATTACTATAAAAACATAAGAACCTTAGAGTTAGGAAATCCTTAGTTTACTCATGTCTAATCTCCTGAACATCACCTTAGGTCCTCTGGTAGATAATCCTGGAACTCAGAATTTGTGTATTATTTATTTTTTAACCTTTAGCAGGCACAGAACATAGGAGCTTAATCAGTGTTTGTAGAGTGAATGAATTCTATAGAATTCTGAGAATTGATTTGTAGGGACACCTCTGAAATGAGACCTCACCTTGCTGTCTACATTCCTAGGTAGGGTCTCAATATTTTTGTAAAAAGAGAGAAATTGGGAGGTAGGAAGAGGGACCTCAAACAAGGTTTTGGTGACTCCTGAGCTGTAAATCCTATACTGTTAGTTCCAGGATTAGTTCCAATGACCACTGCTGTCTGATGTTTTGGACAAAGAATAAGTTACTGAAGAGCTCAAGATGGGTTTTGGTGTGGCCCATCTTGGGGAACAAAAGAAGTAAAACCAAAATTTTGTTCTAGATATGTCAACATCAAACAAATCCATATTCTGCAAATTATCCTCCACTGTCTAACACTTTATGAGCAATGACCGCTGTGACCTCTTGATGACATGCTGATATATGTGCCATTGTCCCAGCCATGTGTGCACACTTAGTTCAGTATGTCTAAACTAAAATAGAACATGAACCTACCCACCCTACCCCAAGCTAGACCCTGGAGGAACAGTCCCCCCACCTCAAATGATCTAGATGGTGCTCGTCTAAAAGATTGGAGCTACGCCTGGCCAGTGTGGCTCAGTGGTTGAGTGTCAACCTGTGCACCAAGAGGTCTCCAGTTCAGTTCCCGTTCAGGGCACATGCCCAGGTTGTGGGCCCAATCCCCAGTGGGGAGCATGCAGGAGACGGCTGGTTGATGTTCTCTCTCATCAATGTTTCTATCTCTCTCTCCATCTCCCTCCCCTCTCTCTAAAAAAGCAATAAAGAAAAATAAATAAATAAAAGACTGGAGCTATAACCTAATGGAACACAACCCCATTTACTATGCCTTTCAAAATTCTTCCAGATTTTTGACTATTTCCTCTCATGTGTTCATGTCCTGGATGTTTCATAATTATCTTATTCTGGAAGAAGTGAGTTCTCAGTTGGCCATGGAAGTTCTGCAGATGTTTCATGAACTGAGCTTGTCATTGACATGGCCCCAATACTAGATAACCCAAATCGTCAGTACCTACACATGAGAGAGGCTGATTAGGGCAGAACCATTCTCAGTGAAGCAGGAATAGAGCCCTTCACTATGAGCCATATTCCTGGACAGAGATAATTTCAACAACTGGGACCAAGATCTCAGCAATAGAGTCTACCTCTGTAAGTCAGTGAAGGGCAAGAGAGACCTCTGCAGAAGGGGAATGGGAGCAAACCTAACTAATTCTTTCACAGGCAAAGACCTTTCTAGAAGCAGTGTGTTCTGGAGCTCAGACTTATAAAGTCAGACACAGGATTGGGCCTCTACAGGACAGACAAAGCCAGCAGAAGCCATTCCATGTCTCTAGGCCAAGGGGAGGCAACCACGTCATCACCTGCCTTCTCCTGGGGCCCCTGGAACCAGTCACTCCATTGTTATGCATCTCAGTTTTTTCATCTGTGTGGTTGAGAACAGAATAATGTTGACCTCATGGGCAGGAATACTAAGTAATCTTCATAGAGACTTATAAAACAAGACAGGTATATCTACAAACCATGCATTTGTTTTCACAGCTCTTTACAAGCAGGTGTGCCTATGTGCCTGTGCCCTCCACATGGCTTCTGATGGTCTGGGAGCTTTATCTCTCTTGTCTGGCCATGGTGACACCTTCAGATTCCCTGGCTGACATAGGGTCTCCTTCTCCTTCTAGCGCTTCATCATCACTGTCTCCTTTTGAAGATTCTTTTTTCAACTCTCTCTTTTTCAAAAGATTACTTTGTCACAATTATTCAGGAAAGGGTTTTGCGCCTGTAGGAAATATTAATAGACTATTATGAGGTCCTACAACTAATTTTTCCACACATATCATCTGTCTTTGCATGGTTATTAAACTTCAACAATATTTCATGCAATGCTTCCCTGCTAAATTAATTTGGTTCCTTCTTTTCTGGCTTCTTTTCTGTCCACAAGCTTTAAAATTAAATTGAATCTTCATAATTATAGCTTTTTGTTGTTCTTCTTCATATCTTTTTCTTTTTTCAATTTCTCTATCAAAGGAGCAATAAAGACATAAAGAAGCAAAATTATAACTCTAAAAGACCCAAATGGTCTGGAGTTTGATGGGTTTGAGGTTGGGTACCTTTTAAGTAGGAGGAGAGGGAGTGAAGAATTCAGACCTGCCTGGAACGTAGATAAACTGGCTCTGATTTATCCTGGAGCAGTGGAAACAAATGAGAACTGTTTTCTCAATCATGAAACTCTCATGGCTGCTGTGGTGGTCTTATTGGTGTCCAGCGATACTCTAATTTTTAAAAATGCAAATATTCTCTTTATACACACACACACACACAGTTTTTTTTTATCATCCTCACCCAAGGACATTTTTCCATTCTTTGTTCAGATAGAGTGGGAGGGAGAGAGAGGAACAGAGAGAGAGAGAAACATCAATGTGAAAGGGACACATCAAGTGGTCGCCACCCGCACAACCAACCAGGGCCGGGGACAAACTGCAACCGAGGTACATGCCCTTAGCGGGAACCGAACCCGGGTCTCTCCAGACCGCAGGCCGACGCTCTAACCTCTGAGCCAAACCGGCCAGGGCACACACACAGAGTTTTTACTTGTGGTTAAATTTTTCCACCGTCATATGTAGCCTCTCACAATCATTTTCTTAGGCACCAGGAACTCTTCAAATTTATGTTACATATCTTGAAACTGGTAAATGAAGAGCTGAAACAGCCTTAGTGCTTAGGGTTGACCCAGCCAGGACACCAACCAAGGGGCTAGTGGAAAGTGGAGCCAGGAAGGAAACTCTCATAGGAGGCTCTCAGAGTTTGAGGTAAGAGCCAGTTAAACCTCACTAGGGAAATTGGACACTCAAACCCCTAGGCTCACTGTTTTTTGAGCTTCCCCGTAAGAGAGAAGAAACTGCCAACCTGATAGGTCAGATAGGCGCATCTATCTAATTGGGCCCTGTTTCCTGGTGGGTGGGGTTACTGTGCTTCAAAGGCCAGTGCCCATCCTCACAGCCTTTCCTAGGTGGAAGCAGGGCCTTTGGAGGCAGGCTAGTCATCTTTGTGAATCTACCCTTTGAATCTAAACTATTGGCTGGGTAGGGGATACAAGGCCCATCGTGGTGCTTGGTACCTCTCTCCATTCCCATTTCTTCGGCCAAAACGCTGCTTTCTTCAGCTACGTTTCACAAAGGAGGCAGGCTTTTAGCAGTACTGGTGTTGGCTTAGTTATTAACAAGGAGATACTGTGATTCCTGCTCTGTCCCTGTGGCGAGGGTGGAAAGGCAAGGCAGGATTTCAGTGATCCTGGGACTCTGGCCATCATGTCATAAAACAGCTAATATTTTACCTCTAGTCCATAAGAGAGAGGCCAAATATAAATGTGAAGTCAGGGTTAGACAGAGATATGATCACCGAGAGTCCAGGTATAGAATAAAGGTGAACATCCCAGACCACTGCTTTGAACATCAATAACTATTTGTATTTCATAGTGAAGGGCTGTGGATTTTATGGTGTCTGATGTGTCAGTCTGTGTTAAGGTCCAGAAATACTTCTCCATGAAAAAATAATTTATCAACCAAACAACAGTGTAATTAAATCTCAGACAAATACTTAATTTGCTTAAAAAATAAATTGAAACAGGATAAAAAAAATTTCTAGTTTTCCAAACACACTTGCAAAGCAAAGCTTACTCTCCTGATCATAGAGGAAGTAGAACATAGAGATGACCTAGTCTATTTTCACATGATGAAGAAACTGAGACCCAGAGGAGTTGGCTGGAATTAAGACCCCAGGCTTCCCCAAACCCAAAGTATACCCTACTCCACTTATTCCTTGCACCACTCTTCTTAGCTGCTTTAGTCTGCATTCAAACAATAACATTGTATTTCTTTCCTAAACCTCTAGAACTCAGAATTTTGCTAATTCGGTTTCGGCAATTCTGGATTAGTAACATTCTAACTAGTGAAAACTACATCACACTCTAAAGGTTGTGGCCAAAGAGGTGAGAGACTAGAAGTTTTCCATTTTTAATTTAATTTTTATTAGTTGTTTTTTTTTTTTTTTTTATGAGAGAGAGAGAGAGAGAGAGAGAGAAACATTGATGTGAGAGAGAAACATCAATTGGCTGCCTCCTGCATGCGCCCTGAATGGGGATCAAACACGCAACCTGGGTATGTCCTCTGACCAGGATTCAAATCCACTACTCTTTGGTGCAGGAGATGATTCTCCAACTAACTGAGACACACCCACCAGGGTACAACTAGAGTTTTTAAGAAGTTGATTTGAATAATAATTTCAACATCTGGGGTTTCTTTTGTAATGCTTTATCTTTCAGAGAACCCAACAAAACTTCTGACTATCTAATTAGCTTATTTGCCATGCCTATAAATTAGAAACAAATACAATTTTCCCCCTTTTCTAAATGGGCAAGCCAATTCTTAAAGCAGTTCTGTTATTTCCAAGCTGATGGCCAATCTGCAGTGACACGGTGGATCACCGCTAAAGCCCTATCTCTACAACCTCATGAAGGCTGTGATGTGATCACAAAGCAGTGTGTCTGGGTATTTGATCCTCAGGGGTAAAAGAAGGAATGATTCAACTCTGGTCACACTGTGAGTCCAGAGCTGTAGGTATGAGTATTTGGTTGAGAAGTAAAATGTTCAGTGCAGACATGGGGTTTGAGGAGGCCATCACTTACCAACAAATTTATTAACCTCCCCAGAACCCAAACCAGATGGGTTTAAAAGCTTAGTCGATTTCATTGAATGGGCATGAATCAGATATCTCCTCTGGAATAAGCAGGGGACTCACCTGTGAAGAGGACCCAGACCCTATTCCCATGTGGCTCCCCCTTCCTCCACACATAACCCAGGCCCTAAGCAAGGTGGATTGTGAAGATTGGTATAGTAGAATTAAGTAATAATTATTTTAGCCACTATTTATTGAATAATTGCTATATATCAGACTTTTTTCTAAGTCTTTTGACTAGATCATTTTGTTTCACAGAGAAAAGTGTGGAGAAAGAAAGAGAAGATAACACACATTCGTTTAGTTCTTATGTTCCTTCCAAGCTCTGAGCACTGAGACATACAGTGAATAGGACAAAGTCAACATTCAGTAGAAAAATGTTTCGTGAATTGTAAAATGCAATACAAGGCTGAACACCTTGCAGTGTATAATTCTGATGGGGAACTCTGGGAAAAAAGGGTCTTTATAGAAGAACTGCTATGTCAGTGTTAACTCCCATTTTTACAGGAGTGGTGAGGACATAAATGAGCAGCAGGGAGGTTCAGTGCCCTGTTGGTGAGGGAGCATCACATGTGAGTATCAGATGGGCTGCCTGCCAAGGGCTGCCTGGGAGGCACACAGGAGAACCTGGAGGCTGAGAAAATGGAATGGGTGATTGTAGGGAGGCAGAAGGTTCAAAGTCCCCCAGTGGTTGTGAGCAGCACACTTTCTGTCTCTACTGTTTCCTCACCTGTTCAGACTCATCCCTTCTCTCTCTTTCTTCCCTTTGCCAGCCACCCCCACTCTGTCACCAGCTTAAACTGTCAAAAGCTCAACTTCAATCATACTAATAATAGCTAATTCTTATAAAGCCCTTCCTCTGTGTACCATTCTAAGCTCTTTACAGATGTATAAACTAATTTAATCTGCACAACCCTAAGAGGTAGGTATTACTTGTCTCAGGACCCAGGCTAAAGGGGAAAAGGGAGGAATTGAAAGCCAGGCAGCCTGGCTCCAGAGCCTGCAATCCGAGTGGCCAGGCTCTAATGCCTCTTGTTATCCTCTGGTTCAAATACGTACTCCAGTTCACTTCTCACTACCCACTACCATGTAAATCCAAACTTAAGCTTGTAACCTGGCTCCCATTGTCCACAGTGATCAATCACTCGACTCCAGCAGGCAAACAGAATTAGTTAACATACTTTAACATTCATTAATGCCCTTGGCTTCTTGCTTTGCCTTTCTCCCCATTCACTGGGAAGATCCTCTCCTTTCCTTTCCAACTCCAATCCTACCCATTCTCAATGCCAGCTGAAATTCCATGTGCTCTTTAAAGACTTCCTTGATTCCTGAGTTAAAAAGATGCTCTCCCTCCTCTGAACTATCATAATACTTTTTAATTCACATGTATCTTGACACCCTTTTATTATAGACACTTGCGGTACCTTATAATATAACTAAGGTACACATGCTTGACTTCCACTTAATCTATATGCCTCATGAGGCCCTCTCTACTGTGTTACCCCTGGACCCCCATCCCAGCTCCCTTAACTGATCTTCACTCAAGTCTCCCCCTCTCCCAACACTCACATTGATTTAGCCAGTGCTCATGACACAATTAACACTCATGGCTAATAGCCAGATGTCTTGGCTTGCTCAGGATTGTGCTGTCTAACGTCTATGGTTTGGGTGTCATTATCAATAGTCACCCTCTCACTTTCAAAAATGTTACAGTGTGTAAAATAAATCATGGTTACCCTGCTGAAGGCCACTTTCTAGACAGGGCAGTGAGATATTGTGTTATTGTGGTTAAGGGCTTGGGCTCTGAGGTCAGACTCCTTGGGTTAGAAATTGAGATCTGCCACTTACTGGCCATGTAACCCTGAGCAAGTGTGCCTTGGGACCTTCTGTAAAGTGGGTATAACAACAATCCCTCACTCTCAACTATTAGGAGGATCAAATGAGTTCATCAGGTAGACTTGCCTGGCACACCAACAGGGGGCCCACGTGTTTGGGCATCCACTTGTCAAGCCGTACTTACCAAGTGTTCTTTGTAAATATATGTACAGTTGTGCTTAATATTGTAACCATGAAATTGAATTAAATGTTACATAAACTGATGGTAAGTGTGAAAAAGAAAAATTGTTGCTTCTTTTACCTTAAATTAAATGCTTTGGACTCAATAAAAATGAGTCACTAAAACATCGCTGTTGAATTAGATCTTGGAAAATCCACTTTGGAAGAGATTGAGGAAAAAAATCATAAACATCTAGAAAGTTTTTGCACTTTGATTGCTTCATAAGTGACTTAAAGTTCTTGCTGTACTTTATAGAGACAAAGTAGAAATTGAGGGTGATGCATTTCTACAGGTGTAGTTTGTACAAGACAGGGAAGGCAGAACTCCATTTGTGCATGTACATAAAACGAGAGGACTTTGGCCCTACCTTCAAAATACTGGTGAATAAATGTACATTTGTGTGTTGTAGCTAAAACTGAACATGCAAAGTATGTTTATGTAGCCTTTTCTTTTAATGTTTCACAGCTTTATTGGACTTTTTCAGTAACCACTATCTCCCATCTGGAGAGTGTTAGAAAAGAAGACATCTCCTTTTGAATTCATGGGTGAACAAATGTATAAAATCAGAGGGTGTTTGCAGGAAATGCAGTTGGTTCGGCTCGTTTTCCCTTGGTCCTCGCCTCTACATGTCAAGCCTGCCCTCAATGAATACCTAGCACTTTCCATCTGAGAGCTTTTATTTTTGGCTGCAGGAAAGTCAGGAGTATGTATGGGAGACTCAATGCCCCAGAAGTTAGCCACCCCAAGAACAGATGGGGCCTTGGTAAACATGATTCGGCTTCCTCACCCCACCATTGAGACATCTCTGAGCTCCCCCGTGCCCACGGTGGTAACTTACTGGGGGTAATGCAGCCTCTGCTGGCAGCCTCCCCTTCTCGCCTCACTTCCCTACTCCCGTAATGATGTTTTCTAAAATCATCTTCCAGAAAAACCACTTGTTCTTAAATTTTTTTTTATCCTCACTTGAGGACATTATTTTGCATTTCTCTTCAGATGAGTGACGTGGACAAACTGCAACTGAGGTACGTGCCTTTAGTGGGAACCGAACCCGGGACTCTCTGGTCTGCAGGCCGACACTCTAACCGCTGAACCAAATCAGCCAGGGATGTTCTTGAATTCTTGTCTCAGAGTCTGCTTCAAGGGGCACCCAAACTAAGGCTTTGGCCCAGCCTCAGGGCCAGGACAGCATCTTTCACAGAGAAGATGTATAACAGAAGATATGCAGACTTGATCAATCCAAAGAGCATAAATATATTCAGAACAAGTTTAAAAACAAAACAAAACAAAACAAAACAAAAAACACTTGATTTGCTCAAGGTTGAAACAAAATATTTAGATCTTTTAGGTCAACAAAATGTTACCATTTTAGTTGTTACCAGACCATTCACAGAATACTTAAAAAAAAAAAAAAAAAGCCAGTTTTTCTCCTGTTTACATGCAGCCTTTGAGAAGTTCGAGTCATAAACTTCAGATGCAGACTTCAGTCAGTAAGCTCTGCTTTATTTCCTATTCTCCTGTATTCTGATCAAAAAGGAGGCTGTTCTCTAGGAGGTGTGTATGGACCTGCTCCAGCCTCAAGTTGGTTGAGAGGCATGGCAGTGGGGAGGTCCCTACAATGGGTCCCCAGGCTCCCAGTAACAAGCCATATGTCTGGGGTCTAAGAACCCTCTATGAGGCTCAGTAGACTCTCCTAATAAAAGAGCTCAAGCCCTGGGTGGTTCTCATGTTTATAACTACATCTGTAAACCTCTCACTAATTTCCCAGCTCACCCCCACCCTGTCCTGAGCCCATGGCGTATACTGCATATTCCAGGATGAGCGTAAGGCCCCAGGCACCATGCCAGGCCTGATGAGGTCTGTAGATTCATGCGAGCAACAGCAGCTGCCTGGGATGTTATCCAGCGTTCCATCAAACCTCAACAACTGTCCTGGGATGGCTGTGCTGGCTGAGACTGCCCGCTGTAGCCGGTGGAAGCCCACACACATGCCCACCTGTGGTTAATTCCCCAGAGCAGCAGTTCTGGCCCTTGAAGAACAGGCGACATCCTGGCTGGGCATGAAAAGGTGAACCAACATTGCCCAGTGCCCTGCCAGTCGCCAGTCTCCTCATTCCCGGTTTTTTTTTTCCTCTTGGGTAAATTTGGTTTCCCGAAATTAATTATTCAACAGGAGGTGACAGCCAGTGTATAGCGGCACTGTTGGAACAGAGAATAAAGAGGCACATTGGACACAGCAGCTGCACCTCCCAGACCCTGAAATTTAAGATCTTTATAAATGATCTGTTAAAACTATAGTGACGATAAGCTTATGAATCATGATCTATATTAATCAGGGCTGCTGATATGGAAAGATTAATTGAAACGTGCAGTTCTACACAAATGATAAAGTGGTAACAATTTAATATCAGACAAGAAGAGTGAAGAAATTACACTCCAAGCTTCATGCATCATTACTATGGATATTAATATTTTACCCAGCGCAACAGCATCAGGAATCATAATGAAAATCCATAAGTGGTGCACAGACATGATTAAATACAACAGTCTTTAGGAGCTGTTTGGTGGCAGCAGTTGGGCCATATTTCACTGGGAGGCTGGTGATTCCAGTGATAGAGTCTAGACGAGGGTGATTAAAAATCGTTCCTCCTAAAGGCTGTTAACCTTTTACTACTAAAATGAATTTCTTTGATTTTTAAATTATGTCATTCTCTTTGCTCTTTTCAAAACCAAACTTGATTCCAAAGCTTGACAGGATGCTAGGTCCTTAGCATAGGGACAGTCAAAGCAAAATTTCTAAGTTGTAGTTTCCTTAGAATGAGGTATTAGGTCATGGAGAATGGAGGGTCATTGTCTACCTTGACCTGGGCTGGCTAGAAAGAGTGAGTGATGAATCATCAGAGGCCCTTGGGGAGTTCCCAAAGACCAGAAGTTGATAAGGCTGACTTCCTCATTCAACCTTATCGGAGTGGAGATGGAAATGACTTCCGAAAACCTGTTCTCACTGGTATAATTAGTTCATTTTTTCAATCACTCATCCAACCAACAAAGACACAAACATGCACCCACACCTGGGAAGTGCAAAAATCTGCCCCATGAGTATGTGTTCTAGGCTTAGGAGACAAAAACCCAAATCAGTGTGAAGCCTTCAAGACTGGAACCAGAGAGAGTCCAGAAGTACTTCTTTGCCAGACTGTTTTATCTACCCTTTGAAATCCTCACTCTTTCGTATAAGTCAACAGGCTCTCTAAACCCCTTTTACCTTTAGCTAAAACGGAGAGGTCAGTGTATGTTTGCAGTAGTAAATGTATCACCACCTCATGTAGTAATAAGAAATGCAGCCTATTCTCTTAAGAACATTGCAGATATTTCTTCAATGTTCTGGTTTCTTAAATCGCTAGAGGAATGATTCTTAAATTTTAGTGAGTGCATAGCATCAACTGGGGAAGAGAAGGGATTATTAAAAATGTTGTTTTTAGCCATGGCCAGTGCGGCTCAGTTGGTTGAGCTTCATTCATTGCATCAAAAGTTTTCGGGTTCAATTCCGAGGCAGGGCATACGCCCAGATTTTGGGCTCAATCCACAGTAGGGGGTGTTCAGGAGGCAGCCTATAGATGATGTTTTTCTTTTCTCTCTCTCCCTAAAATCAATAAACACACACACACACACGCGCGCGTGTGTACATATATACTTATATATATAATTTTAAAATGTACTTTTCATGAGAAGTCCCCTATGAAGACTATGGAGATTTCTGGAATTATTTTGCTAAATAGCTCTCTCCTTTCTGAAGTTCTGCCCTATAACTTCAGCTACCTCAAACTCCCTGAGCTCCTATTTATTTCCTCCACCCAGCAAGACCATGTGCTTGGCTTGGGATGTCATCGGCTGCTTTTATGGTGTAGAATGCATTTTCAGACAAAGAACTAGGGTGATCATAGTCATATTATTTGTTTTCTTTCTTTGTTACATGGATCACAGTTCTGTGCTGCTTATTCCCTAATGTCTAAAAACAGCAGTTTCACAAATTTTGTTTAGTTTTATAGGAGTTTAGGGCATAAGGGTAAATCTGGTCACAGTTACTTCATTATAGCTCGAAGTGAAATTTGCTACCATCACTTTTTTATCTCATATATGGCAATGGTGTCCAGATTTCCATCCCTGCCAACTTTCCTACCTCATGTTCTCTTACTATCCTCTTCACTAATGAGGCTCCAGCCAAAACCCACATATGTTCTGTCCCTTAAATACACCAAACAGCTTTCAAATGTGGGCCTTTGCACTTATTCTTCTTTCTGCCTAAAATACTATTCTCATTCAGGTTGCAGCTCAGATGTCGCCTCCTCTGAAGTTCACCCTGACCTCTTAGCTAAAGTGAACCTCCAATATTCCAATCTACTATATCAACTATTTTATTCACATTGACTTCATTACTACTTTACATTATCTCATGTATGTGCTTACATGTTTACTTTTTGTTGTCTTTCCCTAGAATGAAAATTTTATGAGAGAGCAACCATGTCTGCCTTATTTATTATGTATATTTAGGGTCTAATACAGTGTGATAGATGCTCAAAAATGCTCATTGATAGATTAATGATTGAATGAAAAAATATGGGAAGGTATATGAAAAAGAAAACAAATTTAGGTTGAACTTTGTGATGGGGTTTGATGGAAAACTAATCACAAGAACAGATAATTCTTGCTCTTGTTGAGAAAAAAATTAACCTTACAATTTTTGGATTCTGGTTTAGTCAGATATTTGGTTCTTCCCTAGCTGTGTAGTGAGATGGTTAACACTATAAATTTTGAAGCTTGGGAGACTTGAGTTTGGTTCTTGGCTTTTTTATTATTTAGAAACTACATGTATGAGCCTCAGTGTCTTCTTCTGTAAAAAAATTCATTAGGGTTGTTGTGAGATAATGTTGTAGGCATGTGGTACAGTGCCTGGCTAATACTTGAAATTACCAAAAACAGACCTTGAAGTAAATGTTTAGTAGGCTCAAGGAGATAAAAAGCAAGATTGAGATTTGTTTTTCACCAAGAACCAAAAACCATACAATATGAAGTTTTTATAGCACTGTAACATTTAATAATCAAATTGAAGAACTCATTGGACAGGTTACTATTAGACTACACACATCAAAGAATCAGTGGGCTAGAGATAAGTAAAAAGCAAGTAGCACTAATGAAACATTGAAACCACAAGAAATATAGATTATAAGAGAGATAATATAGGGAAGCATTCTAACATATGTATAATTGGAGTCAGAGAAGGATAGAACAGATCAGAAACAGGTAATAAAGGAGAGCTTGCCAAAATCCATGAATGACATTGAACCATAGATTTAAGATGCTCTGCAAACAACCAGAAAAGAGATATCCAAACTTAGGCATGTAGTAAAACTGCTTAAATCCAAACACAAATACAAATACACAAGCTGTCAGAGGGGGAAAAGGAAGATGGATTACTTTCAAAGGAAAAAAATTAGACTGACAGCTAACCACTTAATAGAAATTGAAACAAGAAGACAGTGAAATGATACAAAAGTGTGAAATAACATAAATGCCAGCCTATAATTCTACATCTAACAAAAGTATATTTCCAGAATGAAAGTGAAATGAAAACATTAAACCAAAATTGAGAATTTGTCACCAGGTCTCTAGGTAAAGATGTTCCTCAGGCAGAAAGAAAATGATCCTAGTTGGAAGCATGGAGATAAAGAAAGAATGAAGGGTAGTGGAAATGATGTAGATGAATAAAAATGAACACTCACTATATAAAACAATTATAATGTGTTATTAGGTTTAAAATATATAGAACATCAAAATGCATGAAAAAAATGATACAAAAGTCAGAAAGGGTATGTAATTGTAGCTAAAGGGTCTTACTGACCTTGCATTGCCTGAGTAAGCAGGATGACACCAATTAATACAACTAAAGGATGCATGTGGTAATTTATAGTGTTATCGTGATAATAGTATAGCAACACATAATTTCCAAGATAATGGGAAAATAAAATCATTAAAAAAAAAAAAACATACTCTAAGTTATTTTTAAAGGCAGAAAAAGGAAAAGAAAACAGAACAGATATGATAAATTTAACCTGAGCATATCAATAATGACATTAAAATGAAATAGACTAAGTATTTTAATGGAGAGATTTTCAGACTGAATAAAAATAAAACTCATGTGTTTTCCATTTATAAAAAACATTAAAATTTTTTTTCTTTTTTTTTTTAAACTCATCTTTATTGTTGAATGTATTACAGATGTTTCTCCCTTTTTTCCCCATTTACCCCTTCCTTCTCATTCCCACCCCTTCCTGCCTTCCCTACACTATTGTCGATGCCCATTGGTTATGCATATATGCATAAAAGTTCTTTGGTTTATCTCATTCCACCCTCCCTCCCCCTTTCCCTTTGAGGTTCATCATAAAACACATGAATTTTATTTTTATTCAGTCTGAAAATCTATCCATTAAAACACTTAGTCTTTTTCATTTTAATGTCATTAGTGATATACTCAGGTTAAATTTATCATATCTGTTCTATTTTTCTTTTCCTTTTTCTGCCTTTAAAAATAACTTAGAGTGTGTTTTGCACTTCTTAATTCCTTCATCTTTTTCACCCATCCTCCCAGTCCCCACCCATCTGGCAAGCAACAAAAATTCTCTATGAGTCTGTTTCTGTTCTGCTTGCTCATTTTGTTTGTGGATTCAATTGTTGATAGATAGGTATTAATTGCCATTTTATTGTTCATATTTTTGTTCTTTTTTTTCTTTATTGATTTTTAGAGAGAGGAACAGAGATGGAGAGATAAAAACATCGATGAGAGAAAACCTCAAATGGTCGCCTCCAGCATGCCCCTGGACTGGGGATTTGGCCCACAACCTGGGCATAAGTCCTGACCAGGAATCAAACTGGCAACTTCTTGGTGCATGGGTTGATGCTCAACCACAGAACCACACCACCCAGGCTAAAACATAAAGATAAAAAATGTTGAAGATAAAAGAAAACATTAATGAAAAGACAGCTGATATAGTTATATTAATATTAGACAAAGTAGATTTTAAGAAAAAAATATTACCAAAGAAAAAAGTCATTTTATAATAATAAAAATTTAAATCATAATAAATATGTAATAACTATAAATCTGTATACACTTAATAAGACATATAAAATTACATAGACCTATAAGGAGAATTGGGTAAGTCCATGATCACAATGGATGATTATTTTGTATCTCTAAATGTCTGATTTTAAAAAACAGACCAAAAGTTCAGTAAAGTTATAGGAACATGTATGGACATTTTACTCACTGTCTGCAAATAGATATATTTTTCAGTCACCCAATGAACACTTATAAAAATTGACTATATATTGGGCCATAAAACTAGCCTCAACAAATTTCAAAGGATTGAAATAATACAGAATCTCTTTTCTGAAGACAGTTAAATTAGCTTTAAAATTAATAAGACAATGTGACTAGAAAATCCACAGTTGTCCCAAGGATGTCTACTTTCACTACTCGAGAATTAAGAAATATATTTCTAAATAATGCATGGATAAAAATGACATCACAATTAAAAGTATATGCATACTTTAAAAAAGAAGAAAGCTCTTAAGTCAACAATTTAAACTTCTATCTTAAGATACTGAAAAAAAGAAGAGCAAAGTGATCAAGAAAAAAGAGGTAAGTCTCAAATCACTAAAATGAAGAATGAAAGAGGGGATATTACTACTGACCTTACAGAAATAAAAAGAATTATGAGATTACTATAAATAACTATATAATACAAATTAGATAACTTAGATGGAATGGACAATTTCTAGAAAGGCACAGACTACTGAAACTGACTAGAGAAGAAATAGAAAATATCAATAGACCTATGAAAAGTAAAGAGATTGAATTCAGAATTAAAAAAAAAAAAACTTCTCACAAAGAAAAATCCAGGACCAGATGGCACCACAGGGCAATTATACCAAAATTTAAAAAAGAATTAATATAGAATATAAAATTTTCTCTAAATTTTCCAAATAATAGAAAAGGTGGGGATACATTCCAACTTATTCTATGAGGCCAGTGTAACTCTGATAACAAAAACCAGACAAATATATCACAATAAAAGAAAATTACATATCAATACTTTTAACATAAATGCAAATGCCCTCAACAAAATGCTATCAAATTTAATCCAGAAAATATAAAAAAAATTGTACACCATAACCAAGTAGAATTTATCTCAGGAATGCATGGTTGATTTAACATCTGAAAATCAACTGATACAATATACTATATAAATAGAATCTTTAGCAGTATCACACTTAATGGTGAAAGGTTAACTGTTTTCCTTCTAAGATCAAAAACAAGGTAGGGCCCTGGCCGGTTTGGCTCAGTGGTTAGAGTGTCGGCCTGTGGTCCAGAGAGACTCGGGTTCGGTTCCGGCAAAGGACACGTACCTCGGTTGCAGTTTGTCCTGGCCCTGGTTGGATCTTGCGGGTAGCAACTACTCGATGTGTCCTTTTCACGTCGATGTTTCTCTCTCTCTCTCTCTCTCTCTCTCCCTCCCACTCTATCTGTACAAAATATGAAAAAATGTCCTCGGGTGAGGATAAAAAAACAAGGTAGGGATGTCTACTGTTATTACTTCTATTCAGTATGGTACTGGAGGTTTTAGTAAGTTCAAGAGAAAGAAGAAAAGTTATCCAGATTGGAAAGGAAGAAGTAAAACTATCTCTATTTGCAGATGACAAGATCTTATATATAGAAAGCCCTAAAGTGTCCTTAAAAACAAAACAAAACAAAAATACAACCTACTGCTAGAACTAAGAAATGAGTTTAGTAAGGTTATGGAATACATTAATATACATAGGACAACTATATTTCTGTACAGTTAATGAGCAAATCAAAAATAAAATTAAGCCCTGGCTGGTTTGGCTCAGCAGTTAGAGCGTTGGCCTGCGGTCCAGAGAGACCTGGGTTTGGTTCCTGCTAAGGGCACGTACCTTGGTTGCTATTTGTTCCTGGCCCTGGTTGGGTTGTGTGGGTGGCAACCACTCAATGAGTCCCTTCACATCAATGTTTCTCTCTCTCTCCCTCCCACTCTATCTAAACAAAAAATGGAAAAAATGTCCTTGGGTGAGGATAAAATATATATATATATATATATATATATATATATATATATATATATATATAATTAAATTAAGAAAATAATTTCATTTATAATAACATGAAAAAGAAAAATAATAAAATACTTAGAATAATTTAACAAAAGAAGTGTAAAACTTATACTTTGAAAATCAGACAAGTAAATTGAAAGATGTCCTATATTTATAGATTGGAAGACTCAATATTGTTAAGATGCTAATAGTCTCCAAAATTGATATAAAGATTCAATACAATGTCTATAAAAATTCCAACTAACTACTTTGAAGAAGTACACAAGCTAAGCCTGAGATTCCCATGGAAATTAAATAAATCCAGACTAGCCAAAAAGTATTGAGAGAGAACAAAGTTGTAGGACTCATACTTACTGGTTTCAAAATTTACTACAAAGCTACAGTAATCAAGATGAGGTAGTACTGCATAAGACTAGACATATAGCTAAATGGAACAGAAGTGAAAGTCCAGGGAAAAATTTCATGAATCTGTGGTCAGTTGATTTTCAGCAAGAGTGCTGAGACAGCTCAATAGGGGAAAAATCATCTTTCAATATTTATTGCTGGGATAACTGGATATTCACATGCAAAAGAGTGAATTTGGACCACTATCTCACACCACATATAAAAATCAACTAATAGTGGATCAAAGACCTAAATGTAAGAGCTAAAACTCTAAGACTATTCAAAGAAATCATAGGTGTAAATCTTTGTGACTGAATTAGGCAACACTTTCTTAGACATGACAACAAAAGCACAAACAACTGAAGAAAAAGAAATTGAATTTCATCAAAATTAAAAACTTGTGCTTCAAAGGACACTGTCAAGTAACTTAAAAAATAACCCACAAAATGAAAGAAAATATTTGCAAATCATGTATCTGATGAGTATAATATCCAGAATATGTACATATCAATAACAAAACTCAATAATGAAAAGGTGAATAACCCAATTAACAATAGGCAAAAGGAAATGCTAAATAGAGACATACCATGATTTGAAAGGAAAGACTTGAAATTGTAAGGATGACAATTCTCCAGAAATTTAATTTGTAAATGCAAATAAATGTCAATCAAAAGCCCAAAATGATACTTTGTGAAACTGGAAAGGGTGATTCTAAAGTTTACCTAGCAGAGAAAATGCACATGAAAGAACCAAGGAATGAATTAAGGAGAACAATGAAGGAGTTTTTGCCTACCTGATACTAACACATTTTATAATGTCACAGCAACGTAAACATTTTGATGTCGGTAGTCAAATAGACAACTTAATAAAAGAACACAGCAACAAAATAAGAGACACTGTAATTAATAGCCTTTTGTAGCCGTCTCCAGAGCCTTGGATTGAACTTGACACCCCTTGTCAGCAGCAAGAAAAATGGAGTAATTCAAGCAGGATGCCATCACTAAAATCTGTCCAGTGCACACAGCTAGAGGACAAGTTCTGTTGTGTTCCTTGAACAAATGCTGGTGGAGAGTGCAAATGAGGCAACATGTGAATTTGGAAATACTGACAAAATTAGAGGGAAAATAGTAGGTGTGTGCCGTATCCCAGAGGTTTAAATACCACCAAAGCCCATCCACTTATAAATTCTTTTTTTGTTTACGCCCAACCCAAGTGTGTCTAGTGCTTTCCCCAAGGTGAAAGTGACTAAACTATATGGAAATTTGTCCTTCTTTAGTGTTCACTTAATTTTTTAGTGGCCTTATTATAATTAACATGAAGAAGAGTGTCTCTAATTAGGGAACCTGAGAGTGGACATTTTCCCTAGACATTCTTTGCTTTCAGCTCAGTCTTCTGTGTTTGAAAGACTATGACAACATGTGTGCTTCTCTCTTTTTATCTTATTTCTGTCCATCAACTATATTAGGACAACCACACAGAGTTATTGAAAGCAACTCTGTCCAAAAAAGTGAGTTTTCTCTTTCTGAAAGACTTTTTTTATCCTCACCCGAGGACATTTTTCCATTTTTTGTTCAGATAGAGTGGGAGAGAGGGAGAGAGAGAGAGAGAAACATCGACATGAAAGGGACACATTGAGTGGCTGCCACCTGCACGACCAACCAGGGGACAAACTGTAATGGAGGTTCGCGCCCTTAGTGGGAACTGAACCCAGGTCTCTCTGGACCGCAGGCTGACGCTCTAACCACTGAGCCAAAGCGGTCAGGGCTGAAAGACTTTTCATGCAAATACAATCATACACATTTCACTACATATTACTATAATTTTTATTCCAATACAGTAATAATCCTTTAGTTTATCAGGTCCCTTTCATAAGAGAAGTAAGTGTATGATTAATATTGTCAATCAAAGAGTGAAGAAAGAACAGACTGTTTATTCCATGGTGTTGGGACAATTGATTATTAACTTTTAGGTTAGATTACTCCCTCACACAATAATCAAAGTTAATTCTAGATGAACTAAAGAAATACATATCAAAAACAAAAATGTAAGGTTTCAAAAATATGTAAAAATATTTTTATAATCTTTAAATGGTATAGCACACAGTTCCTTTGTAAAATATGGAGATGACACCAGTTATTTTAAGCAGGAAAATATTTAATGCAGAGAATTAGTTGCTTAAAAAATATATAAAAGGGTTGGATAGGTGTGATCTAAGTTGGTTCTTCTGGAAAGACACTCAGAACTGGTCCTTCAGGGAAACTTCGACCTCTGGTGCACTCAGGATAATGGGGACTCAGCTCCAGGAATTCACCATCTAAGCAGTGACCTACAGTGAAGGAAACTGCCTTTGGCCCTGGCCGGTTTGGCTCAGCAGTTGGAGCACCGGCATGCAGACCAGAGAGTCCCAGGTTTGGTTCCCAGTAGGGGCAAGTACCAAACAAACAAAAACAAAACAAAACTGCCTTTAATGCAATACTTCTGTGGACAGATGGATGCCTATGCCTATCTACTGATACTCATAAATGTGGTGACCAGACAGCCCAGATTCCAAATCTTCTACGAGGACATCTAATTGGCAGAACCTAAATCACTCCCGGAATTCAGGTTGCAGAGGAGTTTAACAAATGTAGTTTTTGGCTTCTCAGCCTCTAGAAGGCACACTAGGAAGAGGATGAAATGGTTAATCCATAGATGTGGAAATATTTTCTTAACAAATAACAATGGAAAAGTAAAGATGAAAGTTTTCATTGCCCACCCAAAAGTCATTGTGCCCTTCTTTGCTGGCTATGACAGATACTGATCATTGTTTATCCTATATCCATTCTTCCCATTTCACTTTTCTGTACAATCCAACTTTTAGTCCCAGCAGCCATGTGCCCGGTTAAAAGACTAATTCTCAGCCTCCTTTGAAGATAGAAGTAGACAGTTCAATGTTGATATTGTTAGATGGAGCTTTTGGAAAAATCTCTTAAAAGGGACTGACTCAGTTAGAAGTGGCACCATTTTTCCTTCTCCTCTTTCTTCCTGAGTAGAACATGGACATGAAGACCAGAACTCCAGCAGCCATTCTGGACCATGGGGTGACCTTGGAGACTGAAGTCAGAACTAAGGATGGTGGAGTAGGAGCTTGGAAGGAGCCACTGTACCAGTGCTGAATGCCTGACTCTGTCTATGTACTACATGAGAGAGAACTAAACTATCTTTTTAAAAATGCTCTTTATTTAAGTGTTTTATTTTATGCACTTAATACTAATAGTGACATAGTTGCTAATGTTTTGTTTTTTTAATATCCATTCTTCCTCTACATATTTCAGAGATAAGTCCTAATTTATCTATGGCAGTAATTTAACCCCATTCTACTCATTAGTAATTGTTTTGGACATGGGCATGTGACCAAATTCTGGCCAATTAGACCTGAGGGGTGGTCTAATTTGAGAAAGGTTTTCTCCTCAATGAGGAAGAAACTGTTTCTCTTCCTCAACTGGATGTTGTATCCAGATGTGATATGTCTAAAGTGATAGTTGACTTGTACCTGTGAGGGAAGCTTACTATGGGCCAATGCAACATGCTGAGGGTGGAGAGGAAAAAAAAGAAAACCCAAGCTTTTGCTGATATTGTTGAACCACTTTCATTAGCCAACCCTACCTATGGACATCTTGTTATTTGAAATAATATATCTTGGTTATTTTGAGGCCATTTTTTAGTTTGGTTTTCTGTTTCTTTCAACCAAAGTGATCTCTAACTCACATTTAACAGATGTAACTACATTGAAATGTACTCTTTAATATGACATAGTAACCATAAATCCCACAATAGTTGCTTTAATTAGCACTTCCAAGGTGCTAGATAATATGCTCATTTAATTCTCACAATAATTCAGTGATTTGGGTATATCTTTAATCCCTACTTTAAGAAGGCAAACTAAATCTTAGAAAGCTTAAGTAATTTTCCCAGGGTTATATAGTGAGTAAACTGTAGAAGTAAAGTTTGAACTTAGGCTGTCTGACTCCAGAGCAAACAACCCTCTTCTGTGACCTTCCCACTGTGAAGATGTTATAAACAATAATTAAACAAGTGAAAGACTGGGAGTAAATATTTGCAACTTATATAACAAATACAAGATTAATGTCAATCACATATAAAGAACAACTACTAATCAGCAGGGAAAATGCAAATTACCTGATTAAAAAAAATGGGTGAAATATTTCATAGAATAATAAATACACATGCCTATTGAAGACATTAAAAAAACTCATATCATTGGTAATTCAGTATATGCAAATCAAGCAAGTAACTGCAATTTAAAGTAATAATGACATGGTGTTTCCTACTCTTCTGATTATCAAATTAAAAATATTTTTAATATCCAGTGTACATGTGGGTATAGACAAGTAGCCTCTGTATATATTGTTGGTGAGAAAAGCTAGAAAAGCCTTCTTTAGAAGGTAAATTTGCAATATAGAGATTAAAAGGTAAAATTTTAAATCTTTATATTTTGTCCCAGCTATTCCATTTCTGGGACTCACTCCTGTAGAGATAAACCCATTGCAGCAACATGGGCTTAGCATTATTTAAAATAGGCAAATTGAAAACAAGATAAATGACCTATAATTGGGGAGTGGTCAAAGAACTGATGGCCTACCCATACTGTACTCATCAGAGTTCTTCAGAGAAACAGAACCAATGTAAATCTCTGCTTCTAGAGGTATTATAAGGAACTGGCTCATGTGATTATGAGGCTGACAAGTCCCAAGATCTGCAGTCAGCAAACCGGAGATCCAGGAGACCTGATGGTGTAGTTCCAGGCTGGAAGCCAGCAGGCTTGAGACTCAAAAAAGGTAGGGAAAAAAATCAATGCCCCAGCTCAAAGGGAGTCAGACAGGCAGAGTTACTGTTACTGTTTTGTTCTATGCAGGCCTCCAACTGACTGGATAGGGCCCACCCGTGTTGGCGAAGGCAGTCTTCTTCACTCAGTCTACTGATTCAAATGTTAATCTTATCCTAAAACATCCCCAAAGACACACTCATAATAATGTTTGATCAGTTATCTGAGCATCCCATGGCCCAGGCATGTTAACACATAAAATTAACCCTCACACATAGTATGAAATACTACATGGACTTTAAAAAAAAAAAGAAGAGATAGATAGATGTGTGTAATTTGACTTGTAAAGATCTCTAAACTATATTGTTTTGTTTTTTTTTAATTTTTTTTTTTTATCCTCACCCGAGGACATTTTTCCATTTTTTGTTCAGATAGAGTGGGAGGGAGAGAGAGGAACAGAGAGAGAGAGAGAGAGAAACATCGACGTGAAAGGAACACATCGAGTGGCTGCCACCCGCACAACCGACCAGGGCCGGGGACAAACTGCAACCGAAGTACGTGCCCTTAGCGGGAACCGAACCTGGGTCTCTCAGGACGGCAGGCCGACGCTCTAACCGCTGAGCCAAACCGACCAGGGCTCTAAGATATATTGTTAAATGAAAAAAATCACTGAATGATATTAGAGTATTATTCTTGTGTATATTTGCATATGTTAATTTTATATATTTATATATGGACATATTTACAAATAAGAAAATGGTCTAGAATCTTATTACTTTGGACTCTAAGTTTCAAGCAACTGATATTTCTTTCTAACCCAGTGAATCTGGATTCTGGTAAGTGAGGTCCAGTCTCAAACAGTTTCAATGGGGCTTTCCCCTCCTCACCCCTCAGATCTCCCTTCTGTGTGTATGGTTCCTGGGGGGCTGGGAAGTTGGCCACCGACTGCTCCAGGGCAGTACATGAGAAGATCCTTCTTGGTATTCTAAAGTTACACCCCATACAGCCCTACATGCGTTCTGCAATCTTATCCACTCACACTAATTTATTTCCAATTAAGGATGAAGGAAAGCTCCCTAAGCAGCTCTCTGATAAGTAACTTACAAGGCAAATGAACATGATGATAATCAGAGCATCACTGATAGGGCAACACTACAGCGTGAAAGACTCCAGGCAACAATTTTCAAAAAGCAGACCCGGGGACTGGTCACGACTTGCTCCCTCAGCAAACCAGCTGATGTGGAGGGAGGCGTTCTGCATAGCTTCCTACTCCAGGACATTTATAAACTGTGGGCATAGAGTGAGGGTGGGCTGAAGAGGCCATTACAAGCCCTTGACGATGCTAACTAAAAGTGGTAGAACAAGGCACATAATCTCATTTTGGCTTATTTCCATGACCTAGAGTTTTTCAACAACTGCATCTCCCGTACACTTTTTCTAAACACTCGTATTTACTCCCAATGCCACATAGGAGAGCTAAGAATATAGCAGGTCCTTGCTGACTGATTAGATTGTAAAGACTCACCTTTCTCTGACCTTAGACTTCACACATGTTGTGGGGGAGGCACTGGCAGGTTAGCAGGACAGTGAATGACAAAGATCCTGAAAGGTCTAGGTGAGGAAGAATTAAGGCCAGATCACTTGGTGAAGACTCTGAGAATTGCATTCCCAATTTTCCTCTCAAGTTTTATTCAACCAGGAAGGAGCTATTAAATTCTACATGGTTTACCTAATATTTCTGTAAATCAGCTCAGTGGAGGTAGTCTGGCCTAGTAAATCAGAAAAAGAACATTGAAGTCAGGCAGATAGGCATCCCAGCTTTGGCTCTGCAAAGTCCTAGTTTTATACTTTGAACAAGTGAACTTTAAGTCACAGTTTATTTGTGAACCGGCATAATAATAGTGCCCAGCTCAGAGCATTGTTGCAAAGACTAATGAGTACTTAGTAGAATTTTTAGATATAGTAATATTTAAATAAATCATATACGCATATACATACTCTAAACTACTAGGTATGCTTGATTAAATTCATACCACCATGAAATCCCCTAAGAAAAGAAATCACCAACCATCTCCCAGAAGAGTACAGGTAGACCTGAACAAATCTAGGTTTGATTTTAAAATAGAGTCTTACTCCAGTGACAAGTCACTGAAAGAATGCTGTTATCTGGCATTTGCACTCTCTAGGCAAGTGGCACTTGGTTCTTCACAGTGATCTGCCTCCTGAATCTTCAACTTAATCTTGTCCATTTAGTTTTAGTGTACAGTGATCTATTCTAAGATTTTTTTTTCAAATTGGTAACCCAAATAAAATATTTTGGATAATCTGTAAAACTGAATACCTTAAATAGAACAACCCATTCCGTGACCAAGTAAAGACTTATATAGACCAAATACCTAGAAATCTTGCTGTGACAACCATTGGGAAAAAAGTAACTCTTTGTTATTTAACAACTGAATTATTTTCATCTTTGATGACTTATATTTTCAATAACTAGAAAATATTTCCATTTGATTGAATTGGACAGACATTTATAGACCTCATACCACGAGCCATCCTGGTTCTCAAGGACCCCGCAATGCCATGAGGGAGACATATGGGTCATTTAGAATTTCCATAGTGTTATAAGTGCTATGATGGAGACAACATACTATTAGAAATGTCTTGACTTTTGAAATTTTTGTAATAAAGATAATCTGGCAAATTTTCAATTTTTAAAGTGCTTATGGAGAAAACATCCGTATCTACATTGAACCTGTCCAATTTTAAGTTTGTGATTATTTTAGGGCTACTAGATTAGATAAGTGATGGGCAGGTCCACATTGGAGGTACAGTGTGTGTTCACCACCAGGACTCGCTTAAACTCCCCTGCAGAAAAGTCCTGGAAGAGCTTTGGGCATGAGACACTGGCATCTGTCTCCCAAATTAGGATGCTGCTGGGCATCAGAGCCGGCCAGTGGTGTGTGAGGAAGGGATGTCCATGGCACCACCCCTAGCCTGGGCTGGAGCCCCTGCCTCTGTGGGATGAGCAGTGTGAGCACCCATCTGTTAGAGCACCCATCACAGTGAGGTGTCGCTGCCTGTCTCTGGTCTGCCTCTCCTGCCAGACAGGCATTCCAGAGGGCAGTGAGCTTGTCCTATTTATTTGCAAATCCCCAGTGCCTGGCATAACACCTGATTCAGTGAACACTCAATAAATGTTTGTTGAAAGAAGAATGAGCAAATATTATAGGCAAAGTGTATAATCCAGGGATTGTAATCAACTCCAAGCTAATTTCTAGTCAATTTCTAGCAGTGGCCATATTAAATCTTGCATAAGAATGATTTATGATGCCTGGCTTAACACAATGACAATAACATACTCAATGAAGTAATAAATGAATTGTATTTTAGGCATGGTCAATTGTCAAACTAGAAATTAATTTATTTCAGAGTTTTGGTTTTTATCAATAACACTATCACATAGAAATATTTTAGGCACTCAGCATCATGCTACAGCATTCAAACATTTAAAATTCAAACAGCTTTTATTCCCTAAAGAACTTTAATTGAGGAACAACCCTTTCTTCAATTAAACTTTTAGCTTTAGTAAATGTGGTTTATGGATTTATTCCATTTTAATAGCTGACATTTATTTAACATCTGGTTTTATAGCTATTTAAATAAATAGGTTTTGCTGTGATACAATGTATATATTTGTCTTGAGTGGGTACCGTAATGTTTTATGGGAGTATATCTTGTACAATGCAATTAAAGGTGTATATAGCAACTGGCTTTCAAAATGTATATAAAGTTACAATCCCAAAAGACATTTGCTGTAGAAAGATGTGAATAGATAGGAGTATATGAATTGAAAGATATTAAAATTATTTTCTCCTTGGAACCCTGATGGTATTTCTATATATCATTTGCAAACAGTCATATGCTTTGGGGGAAACAAGGTAATTTATGGAATGAAATCCCCAAACCACATGGTCCTCCCTCATCTCACCTCTTCTCTTCTCCTTAATCTGCCCATTCTCACTGCGGCACCCACATGAGGATAATGCAGTCACAGACACACTTGAGGATTAGCTACTAGAAAAACGGTAAATTTTATTATTTTTCGTATCTGATAACTAAGGTGAAGATGGAATGGTAAACTTAATAATTGAGTAGTATATTTTAGGTGATATTTACATATTGAAACATATGTGTATATGTACATATATGCATATGTGATAGTCCACTTTCAGGAACACGGTGAAAGCCATTTCCAGAAGTCTTCTATTTATTGGGTTCACTGTCAATCTCTGTTATTTATTCTTCTACAACTTACTGTCGTCTTGCCTAAGAGAGCACAGTTGTCAGCAGCAAACTCATTTGGTCAAATTCCCAAGAAAAACAACTAGGGACTTGAAACATTTAGCTGTTTGAAAAAAATTCATACAACTGACGAAGGTGCTAGTTATTTACCCGAGAGGAGTGGTGAGTTAGAAAGGAGAGGGATGAAATTCGGGTGGAAAAGAGGGTAACATCCCAATGGAAGAACGCATTTCAGAGACATTGCTTAGTTTCTATTTGCATGCCCCTTATCCCTCCTTCAAATCTCAGGAAGGGGTTCTAGGGATTATTTGAAAAGCAGTTGGAAAGCATCCTGAGAGTTCTCAGGGGTGAGCTCAAAAATCTTTTCCCCAAGATGGTGATTGGTACTATTAACTGAGACAAGAGGAAAACAAATTGGCAATAATCTGCTTTTTAGTTTAAATGGTTTTCTCAATCCCCTAAAACCCAAAGAGTGTTTCATTGTTGCCTCTCCAAAGCTCCTTTTGTATCCTTTCACTTGTGCTGCCTTCAGCCTTGTTTCTGAAATGTATACTATTGTCAGAAATCCTAGACTAAAACCTAGCAGTGTGGCTTGATACACTTAACTCTCTCTAGGTGTTCGACACCCTTATCAAGGGTCCATCTCTTCATCTGGCGATCTGTGTCTATGCAGATGTGTGCGAGGGACATGGACACACACACGTAGAGCAGGAATTCACTTTGGTGCCACTTTGCATCATCACCCCTATTAGGATTATCTGAGTATTGGAATTGTGGGTAAAAGAAGATCTATTTCTTTTCCAAAGGGTGAGAAAAATGGGAGGGTGTCAGGGAGAAGGAAAAGAGAGAAAATAAAGTGTGTGTGTGTTTTGGGTAGGGAGAGGGAGGAAGAGAGGGGGGAATATGAGTGAGTGTGGAGGGAGGAGGGGAAATGAAAGGATATTATATATTTTTTTGTATCTGTCATTTCCCTGCTATCTCCCATATGACTTCTTAATCCATCAGAATGCTGGGAAGATAATGTTTTGGGCGAAATAACATGAGAGAGAGGATAGACTCCCAAGGACCAATATCTTTATTGCTCGGAGGATAAACGGATTATGTCAGCCATTTTCTGTTGCTGACAGCTTTTCTTATTAACCGATTTTATTTTTTAATCTTCCAGGGAAGAAATATGGTTTTATGTCACAATAAAACGCCGGTCACATCTAATTCTGCCCTCAAACAAACAGATTTCTGAAAGCCTTGCAGAGAAATTTGAAATAACTTTAAAGAGGGGGTTTTTGGATAAAGTCTTTATCCAGGGGCTTGTTCAACTGCAGTGTAAAAGGTTTAGAGAGAGAGGAGAGGAGAGGGGAGAGAGAGAGGAATAGAGGGAGGGAGGGAGAAGGGAAGAGGGAGAGAAGAAAAGGAGAAAGGAAGACCCACACAGCTGCTTTGCTTGGTGATCTCTCTTCAAACCCGCACCAGCAGAGTCAGAAAACTGCAGTTTGGATGGAGGAGGCCTGGGCAGGTGAACAGAGGGACAGTGAGCCTCCTTGGGGCTTTGGCTTTGGGAGGCTGCTTACACGCACCCCTCTGAAACAGACACTCGTCCCGAGTTGTTCTGGAGCCATTAATAGTTGCTGACATCTTTTAAGAATCATAAACAAATCAATGTGCGGCACTTAAAGCCCAGAGGCAAATCTTGTCTTTTCTTCATGATTCCTTTGCCAGGAGATTTCAACCTGCTTGAGGATTTAGGTCCTGTGTTCCCCCAAGAAAATCTTCTGTCAAACACACAGTCAGCTCCTGCCTTTGCTCGCTTGGGTTGGCCCCCAGCAAGCACATAACCATCACTAATATTTTAAAAATACCTCTCGTTTCTTCTCTTCTGTGTGGCACAAAGCAATTTAGCCAGACAGGGCCCCTGCCCACCAGGGGCTTAGCCCAGAAAATGTCCTTAATTTGTGCCTCTCGCTTTGTCCAGCACTCTGCTCACTGCGACCCCGTTACCTTGATTGATAGTGATAGCCGAGTCTTACATCGTGCCCTGCCGGCAAGTATTGGTGATTTAGAGCACTTTAACCATCTGTTAAAAATGAATCGCTTGGATTTTCTAAGGTGTTGTTTTGTATAAGAGAAAGTGTCTTTTCAAAAAAAAAAAAAAGTATTCTGAAACCTGGGCAGTTTGGCAAATCAGCCAAGCTAAGCACCTCCGGCCACTGAGGGGAGAGAGGGGTTCTCAGGAATAGATTGAGCCAAACATCTCACCTGGGGGCAAAGTGCATTTTCCTGCCTCATTTCTTTACCTGGGGAGGCAGGGAACTGGTCGAATGGAGAGAGAAATGTCATTTGAGGTCTTTCCACCTGCAGTAAAATGACTCTATGCCAGGACTGGAGCAGAGATGCAAGAGCCATCTAGAGACCGCTTTGACCTGAAATCTAAGCTGTGATTTAAAATTTATTTTTAACCATGCATAGATCTTTTTACCCCAAATATAGAAGTAATTATATTTAAATAAAAATTAGCTAAATGCTTGTGTTAAAAGATAGACTAAATTTAAAAGCTCTCTACATACACCATTTATAACAGCCACATTTAAACCATAAAACACAGAAAGATTGACAGTAAGTGAACAGTTTCATTGGTCTGATGTATGTACATACCTGTGTGGGCAACACTCCAATCAACACTTAGAACATTTCTATCAACCCTGATCTAAATGGATGGTGTCCCTGTAGCTGCCACTGCACCATCTGTGCAGACATTTGTGGTGGCCCAGCCGGCAGCCCTGGTGAAGGGATGCTGGTGTACAGGTAATGAGCAGATTAGTTGGCATGGTAATAATAACTGTTATAGTCTGCTTTTCTGTTTGTCAAGCATTTTCACACACATTATCATAGCATATCCTTCCAGATGGCAAAGATAATGATAGCAATATGAATAACAACAGCATAATAAACACAAACACTGATTTATGTTTATTTTATGTCAAGCACATGTATCATTACATTTAACCCTTTCAACAACCCTTTCTAAGCCTGCCTCAACCTACCCCTTCAGCCTCATTCTCACTCTGCGCCCCCACCCTGTACACCTACTACCCCTTGCCTCAGCCCCAGAGCTAGATGGTCTCTGGGCTTGCCATCACTGTTTAGGCCTCTGTGCCCTTGTTTCTTGTTTTGTTTTGTTTGTTTTTGCTTTTCTATTTTATTAATTATAAAGGCAAGTTTCCCCACCAAAACCTAGCAATTAGTGGTGAAACAATAACAAAGTAAAAAAGCCCTAAGCTGTGCAATAAAAAAACAGGGAGTGCAGGCTAGGAGTGTTTTTGAGGGGGAGGGAAACAGACAGATGACCTGCCATTGTGGAGAAGGTGGAGGTATAGGAAGCACTGGAAGTTGTTCAGCACTCAAGGTCACCTTCTCAGCATGCTAGCTGTCCCTGAGTCTTCACCAGCAGGACCATAGCAAGCAACCTGCAGTGTAAGAGCTGGTAAACTTTAGCAGTTCTTGGAGCTTGTGACTAGATACTGGTTGTCAGAGGGCACATCACAACACAGGATTTCAATAGACTCCTCTTCCTGGAACAGCCTTTGTAGAGAAGGTGCAGTTAAGCAGTGGACTGATTCATCCAGTGTGGTAAACTGGAGATCGTGGTGGTGGTAGACGTATTCAGGTACGGCAGCCTTAAACTTCTTCTGGTGCGTGTACAGGATTATGATATCACTCGTTCTCAGGTCCACTAACATCCATTCCTCATTTGGGTTATGGGTAATGTTGAGGATCTCGTGGTGTGAACTCTGTTGCTGCAGCTTCTGGTAAGCTCCTCAGGTCCCAGAAGTACAGACTGGTGTCTTCACCTCCAGCTCAGAATGTATTGCCCATGACACACTGGAACCCATATTCAGAGACTTTGTGCATCCTGATCAAGATTTGGTTCTACAAATACCAAATTTCAGTGAATCATTTGAAACAAGACAAGCAGATCTGGGCATTGGAGAAGATGGCCAGAGAGAAGCATGTGGGGCCTGTGGAGGCCAGATGTGCCCTGACATTGGGTGTGGGTGTCAGATTCCCAAGAATCAGGGTCCGGGACAGACCCCCCAGTGATCAGGCTCTGCTTTCAGGTGAAGACACAGTTCTGATGGTCCTGAAAGTTCAGCTGAGCCTGAGGGGCCTTGTTCCAGGTGTACTGAGCACTCTCATCTCACACCCTGATGTAGCCGTGACCACACATATACACATGGTGAGTAGGGCTGCTGATGGCAATGGCACAGACTTTCTTGTTGTGGTGGGTATGCCAATCTTCCTGGATGCTGGTGGGGTCCTCTGCCTGACCACCACTTCATCTGCAATGGCAGGAATTACTCTGAGGAAGGACCAGACTTCTTCACTGGGAGGAGGTGGAGGACAAGGCTGACCAAACTCAGATCCTGGTAGGCTGGAGCTGAACTCTGCTTCTTCGCCTGGCTCCCCTTCAGAGAGCCAGCTGGCCTGGAGCTCAGACCTTTCTAGGGCCTGCAGAGCCCACTGCTGCAGGGCCAGGGAGCTCATCTCCTGATAAACTGGACCATGCTGTACTAGGGATCCTGGGGGTCACTGGGGAATACCATACACCCCATGCATTTGGGACTGTGCTTGATGCCCACGCTGGGAGGAGATGCTGGGCCTTTCTGGCTTATACTTCCTCTCCTCTGGTTCATCATAAATTCTGAGGATACTGAACGAGGTCTCTTCCTTGTCTTCACTCATGTTCTCAGATTGATGAAATGCCTGAGCCACCTGGTTCTAGGGCTTGAGAAATGAGCTCATCAAACAGATCCTGAATTCCCAATTTGTCCCGATTTGTCCTGAAAACAGAAGGTCAAACCCTAGAGATGGGAAGTCAGCAGAGCTGAGATCCAGCTAGTGCTGGAAACCCCCCTCCCCTAGCTCTGGACCCTCTCTTCCACACCCAGGTACTCACCTCAGTGCCTTTGAATGTGTTCTCTCCTTATCTCTTATTGGACAAATATCACTCATCTTTCTAGGTTTAGCTCTATTAGCACCTCCTTAGTGAGTTCCCTTGAAACTCCATGTGTGGCTTGTTCCATTCCTGGCTTCCCTTTACTACTCCACTCATCCCATGGGCCATCATGTCCTTGTCTTTCCCAGTACTTATGAGGCCCTCAAGGGCAGAGGCTGTGTTTTTGCCTTCCTCTGTTTCTCGTGCCTAGTACTGTGCTTCCCAAAGGGCCTAGTTAAGTGGTTTTCACTAAACTATATTAAGACTTATATCTTCACTTTTAAAGGGGAAGAAATGCTATGTCTATCTAAGGACTCTGGTTTATGCCTCATCACTTGAAGCCCATGGCTATGAGTCACCTGCACCAGGGGATAGTGATGTGCCTGGTTTTAGAAGTTTGTTTTCTGAGAGATAAATGCTATCCTTTTGAAAAGTCTTAGAGTTGCTAAAATTCCAAACCAGAAGATAAAAAAAAGTCTCAATACAAGATAATTTTTTTTTAAATTTACAATTCTGTAACAAAAAGAATATGGTCAGCCTGGCCAGTGTGGCTCAGTAGATTGAGTGTCACCCCATGGACTGAGAGGTCTTGGTTTAATTCCCCGTCAGGGTACATGCCTGGGTTGCGGGCTCAGTCCTCAGTAAGGAGAGTACAGGAGGCAGCCAATTGATGTTTCTCTCTCACATGGATGTTTCTATCTCTCTCTCCCTAAAAAAAAAAAAAAAAAAAATCAATAAAAACATATTTTTTAAATAAACAATATGGTCATACCTGTTTGGCATCATTGAGGACTCCACCTTCTACAAATGAGCCTTCACCTAAACTTTGCAAAATGTGGTTAGAACCTTCTTGAAATGCTGTACACCATTATCCCGCTCGTTACTTCCATGTGAGCACCTCCTGGGCAATTTTACAATGTGTTTTAATGCAGAATTTTGTAAGTGATGTCCTACATACACTGTTCTATAAGACATTAATAGGAGCAGTAAAGGGATAGATACAAGGTCAAACAAGCATGAAAAATGCTGTTTAAATTTGTTTCTTGAGAGCAGTACTTCAGAGAGTCTCTATTGTGTAGGGTTCCATTTATTCCTTTATTAAAACAGGGGCCTATTTTGGAGAGGCTCCAATCAACATCTCCTCTAACAGTGTGCTTGTCCATAGTTCAGTAAACATTCTTCAGCTCTTAAGCATAAACATCCTTGACTCATTTTCCACCTCAAAAAACACCTCTAATTGGTTCTTTCATATATAAAACAATGTTAACCAAAACCTGCATTGGGCTATATCAGTCTCTGAGGACTGGAAACTTTCAGGCTCCTATTTAAAATGTCAGTGTAAACTGTGAGACTCTCAGGTAATGAAGGGCGGTCTTTGTGCTGACCTACAAAAGGAAGCTACTATGAGAATGTCTGATTGTTGACACAGACTAAGATCCCATGGTGTGAAGTCATGCAGAAGCCAAAATCCTGAGCCATACCCACAGCTGCCAGATGAACCTGATGTGAGTCTTTCATGCATTTACAATAAAGAGAACTATTTGTGCTTTTTCCAGCGATTGAGGTGCAGATGGCTGTCGCTAGGTTCTCTTGCATCAGTCTTTTTAACTCAACGGTCCCTAAAATGTGTCATTGGTTGAGAGCTCAAGTTTTCTGTTAGAAATGGAGAAAATCAGGACAATATTTCACAAGATTGCTGAGATGACTGAATGCGATAATGTCTTGAAGGCATCAAGCACAGGGCTGGGGATATACTAGGTATTCAATAAATGGTCACACCTATTAAGAGCCATAATAATAATAATAGTGATCATAGCAAAGTTTGTGCATTGCATTATTTGGTCAATCCTTTTGCCACTTTGCAGTTCTTGGCACATAGTAAGCGTTTAGTAAAAAAAAAAAAAAATTTGAATGAATGAGTACTAGCTTACATGTCCTCTGACTTTATTGTCCAGCTCATCTCTGTGTACTTATGATGACAGATTTTCTTTTTGTTTCTTGTGTAGTTCCTGGGATCTTAATGAATTGCTGTGTTAATTTCCTGGGACTGCCATAATACATTACCATGAACTGGGTGGCTTAAAACAACAGAAATGTGTTCTCTTACAGTTTTGGAGGCCAGAAATCTAAAATCAAGGTTTTGGCAAGGCCAAGCTCCCTCTGAAACTCATAGGGAAGAATTCTTCCTCGCCTCTTCTAGCTTTTTGTGGTGGCCATAGATCCTAGTTGTTGTTGGCTTGCAGCTGCATCACGCCAGTCTCTGCCTCTGTTGTTACATGGCCCTCTCCCTGTGTGTCCCTGTCTTCACATGGGTTTTCCTCTTCTTATAAGGGAAGCAGTCACATTAATGACCTCATCATAGCTTGATGATGTCTGCAGAGACCCTATTTCCAAATAAGGGGACATTCACAGGTACTGGGGTTAGGACTTGAACATGCTTATGGGGACACCAATCAACCTGTAACAATTTCTACCTCTAGGCTTCTTAAGTAAGTGAAATAATAAGTGTCCTTGAGGTTTAAGCCATTGTTAGCTAGGCTTTTGTCACTAGCAGCAAATGCATTCCAAGTAATATAACCTGGGAAGGACTGGAGTCACAAGAGTGCCCTTAGGACTGGGTCCAAACTAGCACAGGAATTAAGATTAACCAGGACTGAGGCATGCACTCACCTGTCACTGGGACTGGAGGTTGGGGGACACTGGAGGCAAAGTACTGAGATTAACACCACCTGAGCCACGTGTGAGAGAAGGGAATTTTTTTCCAAAGGAAAGGTGTTTGAGGGGGTATAATTAGCAGAAGAGGAAGGAAAGGGTACTTAGCAGACCAAAACAATACACACTAACTCTATAAATAAAATGTCTAACTATGGGGGAAAGGTACTGCCTTTAAGACTATTATCCAGCCATTTAAAGTTTATGCACATACCTATAATAACATGTAGAAATGTTTATAGTAATTCTAGTAGAAAAGTGTATACAAGATTAATAGTTCTAATAGAAAAGTGTATATAAATTTTCTTTAATAAATGTAATACTTTAAGAAGAAAAGTTTTAAGACATTAGATAAAAGTAGACAAGATAGCCTGACCGGTATGGCTCGGTGGTTGAGCATCAACCCATGCACCAAGAGGTCGCCAGTTTGATTCCTGGTCACGGCATATGCCCAGGTTGTGGGCCAAATCCCCAGTGAGGGGCATGCAGGAGGAGGCCAATTGATGTTCTCTCTCATCAATGTTTCTCTCTCTCTCTTTCTCTCCTTTCCTTTCTAAAAATCAATAAAGAAAAAAAAATAGACAATATTGTGCTAGCTATTGTAAGAAGTAAATATACTATTTTTGTTGGTATAACACTGAATAATTTATTTAGAACAAAAAAATTGATCCAAGATTCATGCAAAATTAAACTTGCAAGTGAGACATTTGTTGTGTGAAAAGAATCTTAAGGAAATGAAGAGATGTCAAGAGCAAGAGTTCTGACTGGCACAAAAGGTATAAAGATAATAGGGAACTTCTTTGAAGAAGGTGAATTAAAAACAGGCCCACATTCCTCCTCCTGGTTACTATAACAGAAAAGCAATAGCAGCATCTGATAAAAAGAAGATCAATAATCCCCCAGTGTAAGTTTAGAAAACAATGAACAAATCTAAGTAAATGCAGTGACCCTGATACAATTAAGCAATTCTGTAACACCAGCTGAACAAGTTACCAGAGAGGCAACACAACTCCTGAAGGAGGCTTGAATGAGTTGATATGTTTAAAAGAACTAAACCATGATTGCTAAAAAATGAGACAAGTTGCAACACTGAAGCTCTGCAAAAAATGTGGTGTAAAGAGTAAAGAAGGGTCATAGGAGGCTAAGAGCAAAATCACGTTTAGAAGCCCAGAAACTCAAGGATGTCTAAATATCCCTGAAGAGAGAAAGAAAACCAAATACATAGAAGAAATTCATAAAGAAAGGGTGCACTAGAAGAAACAGGAAAGACCATTTCTATCTATACTAGCATCAGGGACACAAGGAAACTACAAATTTGTTTACATGAAAGAAGCTTCATCATGCAAATTAGAAAGGTCCAGAAAATTCCATTGAAGAGTAGTCCTCAAGGAAAGATCCATCTTTCTTCGAAACGCTAGAGCCAAAGATAAGTTACCAAGAAAGAAATGGCAAGGTAACTTGTAAGTTTATTGTAAGAACTGGCATTTCAAAGTGTAAAAATAGGCATGGCTCTATTACTTCAACCCTCAGATTTTGAAGAAGAAAAGGATTTTGAAGCGATGTGTGTGTTTATGTATACTCATGCAGGTGTGTGTACCTAGTTTGAAAAATTTATTTAAAGCAAAATATGGAATTATTGAAATGTAGTTATCTCCCCACTTACTCATTTAATGGCTCTTTTTGAGGGTTGCAGAATAGTAGTTTACACATAAACCCTAAATAAAAATGAAGTGTTGCACTTACTCTTCCACATATTTAGAGAGAGAAAAAAAAATGGTTCATGTAGCTGTGCTAGGTGAGGGTAGGTGGGGTGGTATTGGGGTGATGGTGCTGGGAAGCTTCCTGCTTGCATTAGTTTCTTAACAAATCCCCACACACTGGGTTACTTAAACAACAGAAATCTATTCTCTCACAGTTCTAGAGGCTAGAAGTCTGAAATCAAGGTGCCAGCGGGGCCATGCTCTTTCTGGAGGCTTGGGAAGAATCCTTCCTTTCCTCTTCCAGCTTCTGGTGGTAGCCAACAATCCTTGGTGTTCCCTGGCTTATGGCAGCATAACTCCAATCTCTGCCTCCACCTTCACATGGCCATCTGTCCTCTGTATGTGTCTGTGTACAAATTCCCTCTTCTTATAAGGACACCAGTCATTGGATTAGGGTCCACCCAAATCCAGAATGATTTCATTTTAACTGATTACATCTGCAAAGACCCTATTTTCAAATAATGTTACTTTCACAGGTTCTGGGAGAACATTAACTGGCGGTGTGGGGGCATTATTTATCTCAGTACAATAATGTTGAGAAAGTTTAGAAGAATCTGAATTCTACCAACCATGAGAGCTGCGCCAGGGGTACCCCATGCCCCCTGGTGGATGAAGCCACCAGCAACAGGCAAGGTGAACAGTAAGAAAACTCCAATTGGAGAAGCTAGGACAATCAAACACATCCTTGCTCCACCCCAGCTCCCACACTAGAATCCTAGGCAGAGAAAATAGGGACTTACAATTACTCTGTGTTCTATTTCTTTTTTTCTTTATTCTTCCTGGAAGACATTTTTCTATTTATCATTAGATAGAGTGGGAGGGAGAGAGAGAGACAGAGACAGAGAGAAACATCGATGTGATAGAGCCACATCAACTGGTTGCCTCCTGCAAGACTTGACAAGGGCTGGGAACAAACCGCAACCAAGATACGTGGCATTGACTGGGATCAAACCTGTGACTCATTGGTCTGTGGGCCACCGCTCTAACTGCTGAGCCAAACCGGCCAGGGCTGTGTTCCATTTCTTTTTGCCCACTCAAGAATCTCAATATGAACACAGTCCTTCCAGTCTCCTAAAGCCTCAACTGCTTCCTCTCTCCAGGCTCCTTTGCATCAAGATGGAAATATAATGTAAGAAAAATATATGCGTGTGTGTGCATGTGTATGTGTGTGTGTGTGTACACACTCAAAACTACAATGCAATATTATGGATAAGAGGGTGAAGTCTGAGAAAGCTCCAAATTGGAATTATAATTTTGGCTTTTGCGTGTCATGTGACCTTGAGGAAATTACTTTTCTGAGCCTGATGTCCTGGTTTTAAAAATTAAAGTCAAGATAGGAACTCCCTCAAAGGTTTTTGAGAATTAAAAAAAAACTACACAGTCATCTTAAAAGATGTTGAAGGGGCCCTGGCCGATCTGGCTCAGCTGTTAGAGCATTGGCCCGCGGACCAGAGAGACCCGGGTTTGGTTCCTGCTAAGGGCACGTACCTCAGTTGCAGTTTGTCCTCAGTCCCGATTAGGATCGTGTGGGTGGTGACCACTTGATGTGTCTCTCTCACATTGATGTTTCTCTCTCTCTCTTTCTCCCTCGCTCCCTCCTGTTCTGTCTGAGGATAAATGCAAAAGTGTCCCAGGGTGAGGATAAAAAAAAAAAAAAAAAAGATGCTGAAGAAAAAGTTAATAAAACTCAACATAAATTATGTATTAAAAGTAAGAAATATTAGAAAGTTTTTTTCCTAACATGACAAAGAGTATTATTTAAATTAAGCACTGAGGAAGCATTGAAACAGCTTCGAATACCCCCATCTTATAAAACACATTCTCTAGTCAATTAAATATATATATATATATATATATATATATATATATATATATATATATATATATACACACACACACACACACACACACACACACATTTTTAATGGGGAATAAAACAACAGAAAAACAAGATGGGAGCTTTTCCACGTTAGATGTCAAGAGTGGGTATTGAAGCTGGCAAAAGAAGCGGGGACAGGCAGCTGCAGCACCTGTCCTGCTGGAGAAGAACACATGTGTCCTGAGGCAAACTCAGGACAAAAAAGGAGGGAGTAACCCTGAGAGGCTGAGTGAGCATGTGCAGTACCTGCTCCCAGTCCATCAGATAGACATGCCTTCTTGCTGTGGGGAAGAGTTAGTGAGAGGGAAAGAGAGAGGACAGGAGTCACCACAAAGGAAATTATATTTGTTTGAACAAGTTAAAAGAATAAAACTTGTAAATGGAAAAATGTAACAAATAGGAGATTTACGAGAGGACACTGTTTTTTACAAGACATACAAATGGCCAAGAGACATAAGAAAAAATGTTCAACATCATTAATCATCAGAGAGATGCAAATTAAAACAACAATGAGGTATCACTTCATGCCTGTCAGAATGGCCACCATCAACAAATTATCAAACAACATATGCTGGTGAGGGTGTGGAGAAAAGGGGACCCTAGTACACTGCTGGTGGGAATGCAGACTGGTGCAGCCACTATGGAAAACAATATGGTGTTACCTCAAAAAACTAAAAATTGAACTGCCATTTGACCCAGTGATCCCACTTCTTGAAATATACCCTAAGAAGCCTGAAACACCAATCAGAAAGAACATATGTACCCCCATGTTCATAGCAGCACTATTTACAATAGCTAAGATCTGGAAACAGTACAAGTGTTCATCAGTAGATGAATGGATAAAAAAGCAGTGGTACATATACACAATGGAGTACTATGCAGTTGTAAGAAAGAAAGATCTCTTATCCTTTGAGATGACACGGAGGGACCTGGAAAGTATTATCCTAAGAAAAACAAGCCAAGCAAAGAAAGACAAATATCACATGATCTCACTTATTTCTGGAATATAATGAACTAAAACTGATGAACAAAATAGACCCAGAGTCACAGAAGTAGGGTACAGACTGACAATCCTCAGAGGATTGTGGGGGTGGAGGGAAGAGATAAACCACAGAACTTATATGCATGCAAGCATAACTGATGGACATAGACAACAAATAAATAAATAAATTAATTAATTAAAATAAATAAATTAATTAAAATTAATATCCTCGTCCTCTGATACCAAAAAGCTTACTCTCAGACCTTCTTCAGGTTTTATTTTGCTAAAATCTCACCTTTTCAGTATGGGCCATTCTTGACCACCTCAATGGAAATTGTAACCCTCTCCTCAGAATGCCCCATTGTCCTTCCTTGCTTTATTTTTCTCCATAGCACTCAAAGGTCTTTAACATACTATTAATTTTACTTTGATTATTGTCTATCTCCCTCCTCTGACATGTAGGTTCTGTAAATAGAGAGCTTTGTCTCATTCATTGTTGTATATCTAGTACTTATAACAGTTTAGACATAATAGATGCTCAATAAATACTTCATAAAAATATGTGGTACTTGGTTAATTATAAAATAGGAACTTAATGTGCAACTGTTTTCCTTTAAACTACCTTTGAAATTTAGAAAGTTGTTTCTATATAAGCTGGTCTAATTTTCTGTCAGAAGAATATATTATATATGTGATTCCCTAGTGCTTACCTTGCATTGTTACATACTGAGTTTCGTTCCATTCAATAAGTCTTAGGAAGGATAGAAAGAGGTCAAGAGTCAATAAGACATGTACAGGCAGCTTCTTCCTCTTTAACCACTTGAACTTTCATTTATGAACTTTTTTGTGTTGAAATTGAGTATATTTTCAGATTTTGTCCTCAGATTTTATTCTTTTTTGTTTCTATGTCTGCAATTCTACTAGTTGTCATAGGACAATGGAATTGTTTGAGATAGTGGGTCTCAAGCCATAATGCATATTAGAATCACTTGTGGAATCTTCTATATCTGTTGAATCTGAATTGCTGAAGGTAGAGCTTGAGAATTTCTACATTTGACAAATTTTCAAGTAATTCTGAGGCAGTAAACTGACCTTTTGGAAAACACCAAGTTGTGGTAGCAATTCTCCACTGTTAAAATTGTTGCAGGGTAAGAAAACTGAAAGTAGTTAGGGATGCTCTCAAGATCCACTCATTTTTTATTTTGTAGATAAATAACAATGATTCTTGAGAACTTAAAATCTGCTTATGAGGCACTAAGCCCAGATTTCAAAACCAACACTCTTGAAGGAAGATTTAATGAAATAAAACACATAATTACTGAGAGGGTACTATAGCAATCGCAGTCTTAGTAATTTACATATCTTGTCTTTGTGATCTGAATTGCTCAAGTTTGCCATTCTATTAATGCAAATATGGCAAAGTGGGTATGGTAGGGCACAAGGAAGAGAAGAGACTCCTGCCTCCACTCTAGGCTTCACTGGGTCACCCAAAACCAGAGGCAGAACCATGGGGGCTGTCCAGTTTTACATAGATTTTCTACAAACCATGGGGGCTGTCTAGTTTTACATAGATTTTCTACAAACAGCTCCTTCAGTTCCCTTTTTTCATCACCCTCTAGATTAGCAAGGGAACAGATGACATTTCAACTCACCCACCCAGGCCATCTTCCCTATGGTCTTCTCTCCCCTAGGATTCTCTGCACTGAAAAATATCTTCTTTCTCCTTTATCTGCCAACCAAATGCAGAGCCCTCCACCACCTCTTGTAAACAGATGCTGTAGGGGGTGCATATTATCATCATTCTAAGGTACAGAGTCTCTCCTCTGGCCAGCAAGAACACTTCATTTCATCCTATTTAATCCTATGAGGAAGTATAATGAAGCTTATTTTACAGAAAAGGAAACCGAGGATCAGAGAGGTTGAGCAACTTGCTCAAGTTTACCAACAGAGAAATATCCTAACCCAAGGAGAGCTGACCCCTAAAGCCAGCACTACATGCAGTTTTTACTGCTCCCTCCAAAAAGAGGTAGTAACATGCTGAGTTTAAAAGTAGTTAATAGGGCCCTGGCCGGTTTGGCTCTGCGGTTAGAGCGTCGGCCTGCGGTCCAGAGAGACCCGGGTTCGGTTCCCGCTAAGAGCACGTACCTCAGTTGCAGTTTGTCCCCGGCCCTGGTTGGTTGTGTGGGTGGCAGCCACTCGATGTGTCCCCTTCACATCGATGTTTCTCTCTCTCTCTCTCTCCCCCTCCCACTCTATCTGAACAACAACAACAAAAAAAGTAGTTAATAGGGCCTTTCCTTTTAACTTTAGCAGCACCTGGTCATCATTTATGTTATTTCCTTTTCGTTGATTACTGGGACTCAAACTTCAATGTGCTGTCTCTAGTCTGAGAGGGGAAGTCTTCATTACCTTTTACATGTAGGCTCCTTGAAAGTAGAGATTTTATCTAAATCTTCTCATTGACATAATATAGCCAGTGGCTTTGGAATCAGACAGTTAGTGTCATGATTTATTGTTGTGTGAACCTATTGCTTTTTTCTGGTGGGAAAAAAAACACAAAAACCCACAAAAATGGATCATGTCATCCCCTTGCAATCTTTTAAAGCCCTCAGTATACAAACAATGATAGTTTAAAAACAAACAAACAAAAACAATCCCCATGGGGTCTAAGACTGAAATTCACATGTTTTGACAGAGACTGGCTAGTTGTTAACATAACTGTTTTCTCGTTTTCTTGGGCACACAACCAGACTATACACAGTTAGATGTGGCCAAATAACTAAGTTCTAGAAAAGAAATTAGAATGGAAGTGGTGTGTACCATATCCAGGCTGGACTATTACATTCTTTTTGCTCTTTCTGCTTCTACAAACCTACTAGGCAAGCATTGGTGACATTGGAAGCCATGTGTTGAGGATAGGAGAGCCACAGGATGAAAGGAGCCTGGGTCCTTAAATCACTGCTTGGAGGAAGTCAGATGCCAATCGTGAACAGCCATTTTGGACTTTATTTTCACAGAAAATACACTTCTAACATGGTGAGCCATCATTCTTTTTTGTTTGATTATTACAGCAGCCAGCATTTTCTTAATGAACACAGATATCTTTGACAAGGTATTGGTGAATTGATAAAGAGGCCCTCTGAGGAGACAATTTTCATGCTGATTTTGGCAGAAGGTTCTATTAAAAAAAAAAAAAGTATAGTAAGAGAGGAGGACTAGATGGAGAGCAGAAGTTCTCTTCTGGATACTCAAACGCTAGCCCAACTCCACTCCTTTGGAGAGCTGATGCTCTGGGGTGAGGAATACGATTCTACTTACTTCTGGGCAAACAGAGAGTCTTAGGTTCTCTGGAGAATCTTGATGCCTTAGTGACAGTGAGCTGAGGGCAGTGTGCAAATAGATAACAGCCACATTTAATGTGGGGCATTTGTGCTCTCACAATTTCTCTGCCCCTTGCTGGAAATCTCTACTATTAGAGTAATTCCTTTGAGCTTTAGCATTGATTCTGTTAAATTGGATGAAAATGATCAAACTAATAAACCCAAAAGCATGGTTTAACTAACACACAATGTCTGCACTATGAGAAAGCTGTTTATGAACTTGAAGGAGACTGGGTACAGCAAGCACGTCTGAGAACTCAGTTTGGTCTGATCAACTTGATGTATTACTTTGAGTTAGTCCTTGGTGTTCTATTCTCCAACCTCCTCTTTTCATTCCTTCATTTTCTTCAAGACTCTACTCAGATGTGACCTCCTCCTGGAAGTTTCCCTGATCCCAGTCAGGGTTAAGTACACTGTTAAGGCGTGCCCCTCCTCCATGCTCCCACAGAGGAACACTGCACTGTAACACCATGACTGTCTCTCCCTGGCTGGACTGGATGTCCTTGAGGGCAGGAACTATGTCTTACTCATTGTTGGATATCCAGCATGTGGCCCAGGGCCTAATATACCAAAAGTGTGTTAAATACATTGGAAATGTATTCTTCTGGGAGATTTGTGTTTCACATAAAGAAGAAATTAGGACTCTCTTCATCCCAAAAGACAGAATTTGAGGTGAGGCCTAAAGGCAAGAGAGGAGGGAAGAGAAATTCTAAGCAGAAGGAACCATGTGCACAGGGCTGTGGACCAGTTCCAAAGCAGCCATCACAGGACAGGGAGTGGGCTGAAAGTTCCCTGAACCTGGGTGGTGTAGGCAGAGGCTTTTCCATGCAGACACTGCCGGGAGGATAGTGGGAGCAAGATCCTGTACTATTGTCCCCAAGAATGCCCTGACACCTCTTGAGCTATCTGGCTGCAGTCCTCAGGAGTGGCTGTCATCAATAATGCCAATGTCCAGGGGAGAAAATGAGTAAATAAAGCTATATTAATATCAGCTCCATTAGAAACACAAATTAATGTTTGCCAAATGGGAAAAGAAAAAAATCAATAGGGAAAGAAATATTATTTTTAATCTTCTGAGAAGGTTTTTATAAACAACAGAAAGGGAAAAAAATAAACACCATGAAAAAGAATCTGCCATCATCCTTTTAACCTTAATTTATTATCACTCATTCTGCATTATCCCAAACTGCATGATAATTTAAAATTTCATTTTAATTTCTATGTATCACATAATTCAACCTAGCCTTTTTACAGCTTTTTTTTTTTTTTTTTTTTTTGGAAAACTTTTAAAATGTCTCAGAAGGAAATACAACCAGGAGGAGGGAGGGTAAGAAGTCCTGTAACCTTTTAGAGTAGTCATTTAATTTCTGAGATTAAAAGGTCTGTGCAAAAATATGATAACACTAAAAGCAACAAACATGACCAATGTGAATGTTCCTTAATGGCATGCTGAACTGTGTGGAGTGGCTGGGCTTCTCTCTGTGTCCTTCATTTGAATTCAAGTTATTTTAGACTCTGGGCCATTTTGGTTGTTTTAGAAGAATTTTTTTTTCATTCATTTCCACCATGTTTGATCCATTCTGAGACAGTGGCTTCTTTTTTCTAAGGCTTGTCCTGCAGGTCTTACCTGAGACATTGCTAGTTTCGAAAAATATTCCTATTAGTAGCTAGCATTTATTAAGCACATACTCTGTGCCAAATACTTCATCAAGTGTTGCAAGTGCATTTTGTTATTTAATTCTCACTGCCCTGTGAGATAGTGCTTATTACTGTCCACATTTTTCAGATAAGAAAACTGAAGTTCAGAGAGGTTAAGTAAACTGATGGAGGTCACATAGCTAGGGAGTAGTATACTTGAGCCCAAGCCCAGCAGATGCCAAAGGCTGTGCTTTTAGAATTATCAAAGGAAACTGACTATTGGGAAGAACTAAGGAGGCACTGGGCTTCCTTTTTCACGTTGCCCCATCCAGGCTCCTGGTTTGGAGACATCCCTTTATTAAGGCTCTGTTCGGAGATCTATTTTCTAAGCAAATAACCTATGTGAAAAGGAGCATGCTGGGACCCCTGGCTACAGAGTTAGGCTGGACTGTAATACAGTCAGTAAGACCTTCACTTTGCCCCACATTCTCCCTCCTGGGCTCATTGTCCTGGCCTTGGCCCTGGTCTTAGTATCTGTTTGTTATGGGCAAATCTGAGTTGGGCTGTGGTTGTTGATACCAGAGAGGAATACTGCCAGACTCTGCAGGTTATCTGACCGTTTACTGCATGCATTCATTTGGTTTTTGCATTCAGGCACTATGCTAGTCAGGATAGGTTTGATGATGCTGAAATAACTAACAAACCATTCCCCAAAGCTCAGGGTTTTTTTCTCTCTCTGGTATATGTCCAATGTGAATTGTCAGGGGGCTTTTGCTCAGATCCCACCTTGATATGTGCTTTCCTGGCCTCTGCAACAGGGGGAGAGGAATGTGATGAATCCCACACTGGCTCTTCATGGTTCTGTTTGGAAATGATTCATGTCACTTCTACTTATATGTCATTGGCTAAAGCAAATCACTTGAACTGGAGTATTTGTGAATAGTCTTGCTGTGGAAATTCTCTATTCTAGTGGGGCAGGCAGCTAATAAATGTGTGAATAATTTTGAGCGGAATTAAGTGCTATGAAAAATTAAAGCAGTTGAAGAGTACACAGTGAACAAAAGGGTAGAGAAAGTTTTTTCAGGTAAAGTGGTCAGAAAAGACCTCTTTGAGAACATAACACTTGAGTCAGTAATTGAAATGAAGAAATGAGCCACAAGATCTAGGAAAAGAACATTTTAGGAAGAAGGAAACAGCAAGTGCAAAGGTCCTGAGATGAAAATGGGCTTCACATGTTAGAAGAATAGCTGGGGAGACCAGTTGGCTGAAGTGTAGTGAGGGAGGGAGTGGGTGGTTGTAGACAAGGAGAAGGCAGAGGCAGATCACAAGAATCTTGTAGGCCATCATCGGGATTTTGAATTTTAATTCAAATATGATGGAGAGCCATGGGAGGATTTTTAAACAAAGAATTGATGCAATTTGATTTACATGTTCAAAAGATAATTTGGCTGTTCTGGGAAGAAGAGACTGTGGCGGGCAAAGGTGAAGGCGGGGAAACCACTCAGGAAGGAACAGGGTCAGTGTGGGGGCCCAGAGGCAATTGTGGATGGTTGGACCTTGCTGCCCTTCAAAATCTCTCTCCTCAGCCTTCACTGGCCTGGGGGATTCCTGAGGGATGTGGGTCTTCCTTCTACAGCATGTCTCAGAATTTGCAAGGGAAGAATGGTGCTCAGACTCCAGATCTCTTTCCCTAATTCCAGAATATGAAAAGACTCGGCAGGGGTGAGCCGAGTCCTGTGGAACCTGTTTACAGCGCTCAGAGCCATCTCCACACTGATTGCCACTATTTTTCTCCCTAATCATGCCTAAAAAAAAAAATTCCTTGCTTTAAAAAAAATATATTATTTTAAAGACTCCTGGACATTAATTTGCTTAATGCTGCCCTGTCACCGATGATGTGTTTCACCTGGTGCTTTGGCACAAGACATGGGCAGAAGGCGCCTCATTTTTCTGTGTCAGGCTTCATTGGCAGTGACGTTTGTCAGGGACTGCTTAAGTGACAACCACAAAACACCTGATTGTATACCTAGAATTACCTTTTATTGCAGAGCGGCTCATGCCTCTATCTGCCATCAGTGATTTGTATGTTGCAGCGAAAATGGGCACGAAACAAATCTGGAAGGATGTAGATATCCAAATTAGTTCTGTGACTAACCTTTCACAGTGAAAACAGGCCTCTTTGCTGAAAGTTTCTGTGTGGCAAGTTCATCTGGGACATTTATTTCTCATTCCTATTCTCTCCTCTGCCCAGGCAGAAGCCTTCGGGCTCAGTAAAACCCAGGGGAGAGGACCTAATTCAGGCATTGCAAATGCATTTCAATTAGAGAGGATTCATTTCTATTATTTCTGAATCTAGCTCCAATTGAAGTTCTACCCCAAAGACCAGAAAAGAGAAATAGAGAAACAGCATTTGCACAAAACTCAAACTGACATTCTCCCAAATTTAAATCCAAACAATTATGGAAACAAAAACAGTGCATTAAAATAATGCAGAATAAGGCAGGCAACAAATGTATAACCCTCCCCTTTTCAAGAGCATATGGTAATGAATGCAGTGCTAATTTTATTTTTTAATTTAATTTTTTGAAATAGCTAACATTTTTTACATGTTTTAAAAATCAAAACAATATATGTATGTATGTGAATCAATAACAATTTCAGATACTATTTTTACTTTTTATTTTGGAATAACTTTAGATTTATAAAAGAGTTACAAAGAGAGTACAGAGTTCCTATTATACTGTTTACCCAGCTTCCCTTAACAATAATGTCTAATGTAACCACAGCACATTTGTCAAAATTAAAAAATTAACATTGGTGCAATGCTATTGACTAAATACAGGCTATTATTCAGATTTCATCAGTTTTTCCACTAACGTCCTTTTGTCTGCTTTAGGGTCTAACACAGAATATGACAAGGTATTTAGTTGTCGTGTCTCTTTAGTTTCCTCTGATCAGTGTTCTTAATATTTACTTGTTCATTGTGACCTTGACATTTTTGAAGAGTACTGGTTAGATATTTTATAAGATGTCCCTCAACTGAGGTCTGCCTGATGTTTTCTTATAGTTAAACTGGGGTTAGAGGTTTGGGGGAAGAATACCACAGAGATGAAGTGCCATTTTCATTGTGTCTTATCAAGGGCACCTGGTAGGTGACTACTGATCTCTTGGTTACGGTAATATCTGTTGTCTTTCAGGTTTCCCTTTCCATACTCTATGCTTTGAACACGAGTCATTCAGTCCATCTCCAACTCTAGGAGAGGAAACTATCTACACATACTACTTGGCATTATTTTGTAAGACACTTGTTCTTTGTTCAGTAAATAGTTTATATCAATATGCACTCATAGATATTTATTTTATTCCTTGGGTTATAATTCAATACTATGGTAATTGTGTTTCTCAAGCAAAGCAACAAATGAAGCTTGTCATTTCAGCTTTGGCCACTGGGAACGTTTTTGATTGGCTCCATGGTCCGTAGACAGGACTCCAGTCTTTGCCCCCTACCCAGGCCAAGTAGCTTGACAGAGCTAGAAAGTATATGTATATATATTAACTTATATATTTACACAAATGCATATCTCTCCTTTTGTCTCTATTTTAAAATAAACAAGGGTTCACACTGATCAATCTGCCTCTAACCCAGCACCACAGGTTCTATTCCAGCCTTCCCTTCTTGCTTATTTGTGACTCCTTCCTATGGCAGCGAGAAAACTGGCTTCTATTATCTACAATATATTTACTTATTTGTTCAATCTTGACATACCTATAGTTTCATGATTGCTAACCTATACACCTATAAGAAATAAATTTATCAACCAGAGTACAGTGTTTATGTACAGTTCTTCTTTCTTTCTTTCTTTTTTTTTTTTTTATCCTCACCCGAGGACATTTTTCCATTTCTTGTTCAGGTAGAGTGGGAGGGAGAGAGAGGAACAGAGAGAGAGAGAGAGAGAGAAACATCGATGTGAAAGGAACACATCGAGTGGCTGCCACCCGCACAACCAACCAGGGCCGGGGACAAACTGCAACCGAGGTACGCGCCCTTAGCGGGAACCGAACCCGGGTCTCTCAGGACCGCAGGCCGACGCTCTAACCGCTGAGCCAAACCGGCCAGGGCTGTACAGTTCTTCTTGTCTCTCACCTTAGTATCCAGCTCAGACACCATTTTCCAAAGATACTTAGGTCAGCTCCTTCTTATTTTATCCCCTTCAGTGAGCTTATGTCTAACAATGATCACTACAGTTAGATTTGCTTGTCTCAGTCTGCATTCTACCCTGGGGTCTGCCAACATCCTGGCTTATTTTTTCTCAATTAGCATACAGTATCAGTCACATTTTATGGTGTGTAGTTCTATCAATTGTGACATGCACCCACCACATTATTATTTCCTCTCATCTATTCATTTCCATCATCAGCTCTAGAAGTTTGCTTTTCAGAGTCACCTTCATAAAAAAATAAAGTGTATAATTACTTCTTGAGAGTTATCGTGTCCTGGACTGTTGATATGTGAATGTGGGCAGCAGCTGAGTGATCATGGGGTTAGTGACTGGCCAAGGCTATCTTTGTACACACAGCATTTACTGTTACAGATAGTATCTTCGATTTGTCTAGATGCCACGAACATTTGGGTGAGCCAACATGTCCGATTCATGACCATTAAATCCACAAATCTTGATACGATTGTGAAGAATAATTTACTAGAATTCAGGTATAGCTTCAGGAGACTCAGATTGTATGCAAAATTTTATATGAAAAAAAAAAGGAAGTTTTTGTTTTTGCTGAGGAGACAGTTGATAACATTTATTAGATTTTTTTAAAAGTCCATGTTCCAAAAAAGTTAATGACTGTTACTGAAGTGTACATATTTTCATTCTATCTTGTTCCAGAAAAACTAAGGTTATTTACAAAGATGTCCACAACATAAAAGTTATAATAAATTAGGATCAAGCTTTAAAAATGAGTGTTTGTTCAGCTGGTCTGACTGGTTGGGACCATGGTTCCTCCCCACTGAACTTGTCACATGACTTTCTAGACCATTCATTATTTGTGGTCATTGGGGGTGCTAGTCAAGGTCTCTCTATATAGAAATGCCTTTGGAAAGACCCCAAGACCCTGGGGCATGTCAAAAAGAGAACTATCTGAATGGTCTTTTAAAGAAGTGTATCTAGAAAATTGTATGTATGCAGAGGTATGGGTATGTTTATGTGTATGTCCACTTGTAAGTGGATGTGTGACCATATGTGAATGAGTGTGTGTGAGCTCAAGAATATGAGTGAGTATATACGGTGATGTGCTCAAAAGTCCATATGTATATGAGCTTCTTATGTGTTTGCGTGAGTTTGAGTATACACACAGATGTGTCACAGTCCAGAAATACACAGGACGCGGAGAATGGGGGAGGGCAAGGCCAAGGGCAAATATAACAAGTAAAGAGGAGGAAAAAATTTCATGGGAAAACTAGAGCATACTTTTATAATTGTGATGAATATGAACACTATTTCAAGATGTATTCAATAATCTAAACACATTGATGAGTTCTATGAGTGATAGCATCACAGGTGCTCATGATACTACAATAGTTTGTTACCTACATTAATAATAGAAGGAACTATTGAATTTATTTTAACTAGTGAAAATGAAGATATAAGTTTTCCCACTATAAGTTATAAACCCTCTCATATATATTCACAACGCCCATGAAAGTACTCATTGACCTTATGTTAAGAACACTCTATTGAGAGAGTCATGACCAACTTTTTATTTTATTTTTTTATTTTTATTTTATTTTTTTATCCTCACCCGAGGACATTTTTCCATTTTTTGTTCAGATAGAGCGGGAGGGAGAGAGAGGAAGAGAGAGAGAGGGAGAAACATCGATGTGAAGGGACACATCGAGTGGCTGCCACCCTCACGACCAACCAGGGCTGGGGACAAACTGCAACTGAGGTACGTGCCCTTAGCGGGAACCGAACCCGGGTCTCTCTGTACTGCAGGCCGATGCTCCAACCGCTGAGCCAAACCGGCCAGGGCATGACCAACTTTTTAAAGGGGAATACAGAATTGAGTTGAATGGAACAGAATAGAATGGAAAATAACAGAAAAATATCTCATGTAGGAAGCAATACTATATTGAACAGTTTGTTTCAATGACTGTGTGTGAGTGTGTGTGTGTGTGTGTGTGTGTATGTAAGTGCTAGGTCATGATGTAAAAACAGGCAAAATAGTTAGAAAAACATTGTGCCAGGGAATAGGTTTCAAATGAATCCTAAACCTCCTGGAATGGCAGGGAAAGATTTCAAATGCAGAAGATACCTAACTAGAGTTCAGTTGCAGAAACTATCCTCAGAGGCTATGAGCAGGATGGGGCAGAGTGGGGTGAGGTGGAGAGAGGGCAGTGGCTAGCAGGTCACTATGGAATTTGAGAAACAGAGGAGCATTGATGTGATGGTAAAAATGAAAGTGAGGTGCAGATTCCAGGGCTGTTACAGAGATAAAACCTAGGGATTTGAAGATGCTGCAAAAGAAGGAGTCTTGGTTTACTCCTGAGGTTTTCTGATTTAGACCTCGAGGTGGGTGGGCAACACCTTCTGAGATAGAGCTTACAGGAGGAGGGGCAAGTCTGAGGGGGACTGAGACTGGTTTTAGAAGTGCTGCTTTTTGGTACTTCAATTTGGGATGTCATTTAACCTCTCTCTAGATCTCAGTTTCATCATTTCTTTCTTTCTTTTTATCCTCACCCGAGGACATTTTTTCATTTTTTGTTCACATAGAGTGGGAGGGAGAGAGAGGAAAAGAGAGAGAGAGAAACATCGACATGAAAGGGACACATCGAGTAGCTGCCACCCGCAAGACCCAACCAGGGCTGGGGGCAAACTGCAACCAAGATACGTGCCCTTAGCGGGAACCGAACCCAGGTCTCTCTGGACTGCAGGCCAATGCTCTAACTGCTGAGCCAAACCGGCCAGGGCTCATCATTTCTTAAACATGGCATTTTTATCTGAAAGATATATATTTTTTTGAGGCTTAGATATATATTTTACCCCATGAAAATATTTATATCATTATATTAAATGAGATTATGTATATGAAAGAACTTCCTAAACATAATCTTAAAAATATTTCTACAAATAATAGTATAAGTAGTCTTTTTTTCTTTGCAGGGGACAAAAACCCAAGCAAATTTAATTGAGTGCAAAGGGAATATTTAAATAGAAAATGTAGGCACAGGTCTAACTTCAGGTAGAGTTGGATCCAGGGAGTCCTGATTTTGCTCCAGCTCTCAGTTAGGGCCTTCTCTCCTCTATATGAGGGTCCTATTCTCAAAGATGGTCCTATTCTCCATTTGGGGTCAATTTGGTGGTAGCAGTTCCAGCCTCCCAGGTTCCAGGCCAGGATAAGAGAGTCTCTTTTCTCCCAGGTCCTGCAATTGTATCATTATGATTAGATGAGCACTGGCACCCCCCCACCCCCGCCCCCGGGGACTAATCAAGGTGACCAGGGGGAAATGATTGACTTGTTTTCTTAGGGTTGGAGACAGTGGATCCCATCAGATGACTGACCTGAGAGAGTGGGAGGAGGATTCCTGAATAAATAGTGGGGGCTACAACCAGAAGAAGGTAGAATGGATACTAGGGAGGCAAACATCAAAAGTCTGAATGTCTACACCAGAGAGGATTATATCTTTAGTGTAGGGCTGCGCAGAGAGAAGGTGTCGAGTGCACTTTTATTGAGTTGGACATCCCTGGTCTGTGGTTGAAAGCACAAATACTCATAGAGCTCTGAGAATCAGGCTGCTTTTAAAAGATTGACTGGGGTGAAAAAGCCCTCATAACTGTGGGTCCTAGAAAGCCCCATTTAGAAAAGGAAGGCAGGATTTAACAGATGGAGGTATTTAGCAGAATTTTTCTCTTCTAGATTCTTCAATTGAGAGATTACCAGACTTCTGCATGTGTCAGACAAGAATCTGGAACAATATTACATTCTTCCTCTCCCCAAAGGCTCTGCTCCAGGAGCCTGTTCTGGCTGAGACTTCTTTGGTCCAGGGCCCTCAAGACAGGCAGTGTGGGCTCTGAGAGGTAAGTTTATGGTCAGCACTTTACCTCTGGGCCAGTTGTCCATAAATAAATTTTTAAGGAGCACATAAAGTATTCCAATTGCCCACACACACCTACAAGTAGATTTGCACATGTGTGCAGACACATGCGCTCACACACACGCACATACACCTCAGAAAGCAATTTTCCCCCCAGAGCCTCGAGAAAGTTCCCCTTTCCACTTAAATGCTTTTCCAAATAGTCTTATTTTATTTTATTTTTTTATTTATTTCTCTGCCATATCCTTTTCAATCTGGAAAGTGACTTGGCCTCTTTTCCCCCATCTATTTTCTGCCTTCCCGCTATTCAGTTTAGGCATGAAACACAGAACTAGATTGAAAGCATTCAATGGCTATTCAATCGGAGAAGAAAAGAGCCCCTTGGAGCTTTATTAGATATGAAGATCCACAATAAAAATCAATTTCTGCCTCTTTATGCAGTTTAAATGACAAAGCACCCACCCATTCTGCAGCCATTGTGCCGGGGAAATGTAATTCAGTCCCAGAGCTGGGCCCAGAGCACCGTGGACTCCCTGACCTGCACTGACAGATTCCAATATGATACAGACCTTCGGAGATAATGACAGCCACTTCATCTCACTGCAAGAAAAAAGTTATCTGATATCTTTGAGGGTTAAAAGGCTATGTGGGCAGCATTTTCAATAACCCACTAAATCAGCATCTTAAAAAATGCCTAAGCTTTGTTCCTTAAAAAAAATTTGACCCTTACTCCTAACTCTATTTCTGAGCCCCAGCTGACAGTTCTCACAAGTGTCTCCTGCCAAACCTATCAAGCCTTCTTGGGCGCAGAAGGGAACCCTCCTAGATAATTAGTCCAAAGGGAAACAAGGTGAGAGAAATGTCTGTATTCCTCTAAGGAATACCAAGCTTCAGGTCTCCAGGTCCTGACAAAGTAAGTGGAATGAAACCAGGAACCAACCAACCAAACAAAAAACCCAAAACAACCTAGTCCCAAACCTGTTCTAACCTGTTTAAAATGTTACTATAAAGTTTCTTCACTAGAAATGGACATAGTCCCTTTAATGTAAAGAAGTTAGTGTTTGAAGAAAGTTTGTTGCCAAGGGAACCACTGGAAGCCCTGCAGTTGATCATTAATTTCCATGGGTAGAAACTTACCTTGATCAAGGGGAAAAAGTTAAGGAATGGGATGTGTATTTCTGGTTTTGTTTGCAACGATTTACTCACAGGAAAGCGTGTAATGGGAAATCAGTCCTGGTGGCTCACACTCTGAGCCCATAGAAGGACACACCTGTGTGAACTTCATTCTTCCACTATAACCAGGGAGGCAGGAGGGAAAAGAAGTGGTAGAAAAATAAACTGCTTCTGTTCTCTGGTCTCAGGGAAGGACTAAGAGAATGAAAGGGCTACTGGATGGTTGAACAAGAACGATAGGAAGAACTTCCAGCTCTAAGTTGAGAAAAGCACAGTCTATTGCAAAACCACCTGGTCTCGCTCTATAAGTGCCACGAGGAATTAGAATGAGTCAGAACAAGGATGCATTGCTGAGACAGCTTGGGGAGTAGTGGGAGTGGGATTCGAGGTTCAAAGAGCCCTGCAGGGCTTCAGGGAAGCCTCTCTCTCATCGACTAGGACTACGTTGATCAAGTACGCAGTCTCTGTCAAATGATCCTTAAAGTCTCTTTTATTGTCTCTATAATTTGATGCCCAAATTACAAATTTATTTGCTATATAGTTATTGTCCTTTGGTTTTAGATTTTTAAAATTCTTTACAACCAACTTGTTCTAATTAAAACATTCTCTAAAGGAAAAGCTCAATTTAGCTCCATATCTGGGAAAACACGACAGTACCCCTCAGGCCTGAGTTGGCCCAGGCATTTGGTCTTGTATGCCATCTCTGAGTGACAAGCAGTGGCAGTCTGGGGCAGTGCTGTCTGATAGGAATGTGGGAGACAAAGGTGAGCCACATAAGCAATTTTTTAAAATTGTGGTAAAAACACATAACATAAAATTGACCATCTTAACCATTTTAAATGTACAGTACACTTTAAATTATGAGTATATGCACTGTTATGCCATAACTCTCTAGAATTTTTTCATCTTGGAAAACTAAAACTTATACCCATTAAGCATTAATTACCCATATCCCCTCTTCTAGTTTTTGGCAACCGCTTTTCTGTTTTCTATTTCTATGATTTTGACTACTTTAGATACTTCATATAAATGGAATCAGACAGTATTTGTCCTTTTGTGACTGGCTTATTTCACTTAATATAATATCCTCAATGTTCATGAATATTGTAGCATGTAACAGGATTTTCTTCTACTTTAAGGCTGTGTAATGTTCTATTTTATATCTTTTCTTTATCCATTCATCCATCAATGGGCATTTAGGTTGTTCCACATCTTGCTCTTGTGGATAATGCTGCAATGAACATGAGTATACAAATATCTCTTCAAGATTCTGCTTTAGATTCTTTTGAACATATACCCAGAGGTAGGATTGCTGGATCATATGAGGTTCTATGTTTTATTTTTTGAGGACCCTCCACATGGTTTTCTATATTGGCTGTACCATTTTACATTCCTACCAGCAGTGCACAAGGATTCTAATTTTTACACATCATCATCAATATTGGTTATTTTCTGTTTTGTTTTTTTTACACTGGCCATCCTAACAGATGTGAGGTGGTTTTGTTTCATTGTAGTTTTGATTTGCATTTCCTTGATAATTAGGGAACTTGAACATCTGTTCATCTACTTGTTGGCCATTTATATATCTTCTTTGGAGAAACATCTACTCAAATTCTTTGCCTATCTCTTAATTGTATTATTTGTTTTGTGGTTGTTGAGTTGTAGTAGTTCTTTATATATTCTGGATATTGCATCTTTATCAGATATGTGATTGGCAAATACTTTCTCCCATTTCATAGGTTGCCTTTTCACTTTATGGTTTCCTTTGCTGTGCAGAAATTTTTAAGTTGGATACAGTCTCATTTATCTATTTTTTATTTTGTTGCCTGTGATTTTGGTGTTATATCTAGGAAATCACTGGCACATCCAATGTAATAAAGCTTTCCCCTCTGCTTTCGTATACAAGTTTTATAGTTCCAGATCTTATGTTTAGGTTTTTAATCCATTCTGAGCTAATTTTTGGATATGGTGTAAGGTAAGGGTCCATCTTCATCCTTTTGCCATGTGGCTATCCAGTTTTCCCAGCACCATTTGTGGAAGAAACTGTCCTTTTCCCATTGTATAGCCTTGGCACCCTTCTCAAACATCATTTGACTATATACATGTGAGCTTATTTATCACATATAGTTAAAAATTTTATAGAAGTTATCATATTAAAAAAAATAAAGAAACTGATACAATTAATTATACTGTGTATATACACACAGACTAGTCCCCTCTGTCCGCAGGGGTTATATTCCAAGGCCCCTACATGTATGCCTGTAATGGTGGATAGTACTAAACCCTATATATATATATATATATACATTTTCCTATAAGCACATACCTGGGATAAAGTTTAATTTATAAATTAGGCACAGTAAGAGACTAGAAATGATAACCAATTATAGAATAGAGCAATTATAACAAAATGCTGTAACAAAAGTATGTGAATGTGGCATTAAGTAAAATTAGGGTCACTTGAATACATTTACCATGATACCACAACGGTTGATCTGATATCTGAGCTGGCTACCAAGTGGCTTGTGGATGGTTATGGTACACAGCATGGATATGCCTAGACAAAATGATGATGAGGTCTTAGGCAGGATGGAGAGGGACAGTGCGAGATCTCCTTATGCTACTCAGAACAGCGTGCAGGTTAAAACCAGTGGATTGTTTATTTCTAAAATTTTTTATTTAATATTTTGGACCACAGTGGACTGCAGGTAACTGAAACTGTGGGAAATGAAACTACTATATACTTAACTCAATATATCAGAAATCTCAAGATATTAAATTATTAATGAAATATTTTACATTTTTAACTAAGTCTTGAAAATCTGAAGTTTGTTTTACATTTAAGCACAGCTCACTTCAGACTAGCCACATTTCAAGTAGCTAGTGCCTATCACATTGAACAGAGACTTGTGTTGAGAAGGATTGTGAGTTCTTTGATCAATTAGTAATGTCTGCAATGGATAACCTTTAGAAGTACACCATAAGCATGCTGCTCTATATTTGACAGCATGATTTAGGGCTCAGCCAGCACTGTGACTAGGCTCCCATTTTACTCTAATTTCAAGTTTGGTTCTTTGTACTAAAAAAAAAAAAGGGCTTAGGGATTTGGGGTACTGAAGTAGGTTTTCCTCAGTAGATTCAACTTTCTACCCTTGAAGGAAAGTTTCTCTGCATTAGAATAATTGCTCCATGGAACTGAAGTCCACATTTTTGTTAACTAAAGCATCTTCCTAGCTATCTAAGCCTTTATCTGAATCTGTGACTATATAACCTTTCCCTTTTCAAGAGGCATCAGGGTGAATTTGTGCCTGTTTCATTATTATACAGGATAGCTAAAACTATTTTTCAAAATATGAGTAGTTATTATCCTTGCTGCCTCTCTCTTTTATCTCTTTGTCTTTGAGGAACATCATGGCATGATCTTTAACATTTTAAAATTCCTTTTCCAAAGTCCAGTTTACTAGATATAATGGATATTATTTGTCTTCAAGTTCAAGAAGGCCAAGAGAATGAGACAGGAAGGGCAACCAGGATAATTTAGTAGGGTCAGCCATTTTAGGATTTTATGCTGTTTTTGTGTTAATTTTGGAGTTCAGTTTATATTTGGAATCACAGTATAGAGGCTAGAAGTACTGTAATATTAATTCTTAATTTATGGAGTGGTTATTTCCTAGGGAAGTAAGTGATCTTCAGATTCTTTGGGTAATGACACACATGGTTTATTTCCTGTGGAATATTTCTTGGGTGGCCATTCTAAAACTTCATAACTCTTGTTTCATTGTGTGGCCTTGAGGAAATTACCTGACCATGTTAGACCCAACATAATGCAACTGAGGTAGGATATGAAAAATGTTAATAAAAATGTTAGTGAAGCCCATGAAGCCTGTTGAAGAAAGAGAAAAATATAAGAATGAGATAATCTGTCATTACTAATTTCAGATTACTCTCTTAATTTGGAAACTGAGGTTCTTAGGCTGTACTACTTTCAGTTTTAATATTTGGAGAAATCAAATACTTAATAGTGCCTATATGTTCACAGGAAACTTTCCAGAGAATACAAAGCCTTGTTACAGAGCTCCATCATTAAATAAGATCCTGTTAGACAAAAATATTAAAGAAAGGTAGATTGAACTGCTCAGATGGTTCAGATATGACTTCCCCCTTGCAGTCCAGGTAGTACAACAAGGCCAGCTGACTTCACTGAGCAATGAGATTGGGGAGATCATAGTTGACACTATAAAGGTCTCTTAATGCAAAGATTCCTGCTTCTACTTACCTTACAGGTTGTGAGTTTGAAGAGAGAAGATATACTCGGCTAAGTGATGGAAACAGAAATCCTATGTACTGATTCTGTGACAGAAATTTGACTTTGGTTGGGTTGGCATTTGTCCAGCTTTAGGAAAATAATCGTGGTTGGTTACGCTAATGATTAACTTTGAGGTGGGCACATGAACCAGTTCTGGACAAAGAAACACTAAAAGTACACCAAAAGATTTCCCACCCTATTAAGAAGTGAAAGACCACAACGAGAAAGCCTGCCCCACATCTGCCTGTTAACCACATTAAACCAGTGGTTCTCGAAGTGTGATTCCCAAACAGTAACATCAGCACCACTTAGAAACTTGTTGAAAAGTAAACTGTTAAAACTTAACATAGCAGTCCTGAGGCTACTTTCCTTAGAAGATCCTATTTGCAAGGACTCAGTTGCTTCATCCATTTGGTGACTGGCCAGTTTTACACAACTTGGGTACAACTCTGGTTCTAGAATATGAAGCTCCAAGACCAAGCGTCACTGAACTGGGCCTCTCTGGGGGTGTTTAAGAAAAAAGCCAAGCTAGTAAGAGCCAACAGAAGTAAGAACTAGGAGCAACCTGGTATATAGGGCCTCAGCCCAGCTCACTCAGAGTCTCACCGTTGGCCCTGCTAGACCCTGATGCTGCCCTGAACGTGGGTAGATAGGAAATGGACACTACTTCATTCTCTCTGCATGGAAAGCTATTTTACCCAAAGACAATAGAGACTGGGATTTTCTCTTTTGAATAAATGAAACTTTCTATTTCTCTGTTCTGCCAGTGCCTTTACTCTTTCCCCTGTTCCCTTCCTAGATGTGGAGACAGTACAAAAGAGAAGAAAAGAAGAAGCCATTGTTCATTCCCAGAACCCCTGGCCTGATCAGAATACTGGAACTACTGGGACCGGAAGGAATTTGCATAACTCCATCACTAGACCCTCACTCCCTCTTTCTATCTTTAATCCTAGCCGTTAGAAGCTTTGCAGGGTTTTTAATTACAACCAAAAGTGGGGGGAGGCTTGTAGAGTAGTTAAGTAAAATAAAATAACAATACTTAAAATTACAATTGAGCCCCAAATGATCCAACAGTTTATTCTATGCCTTAAAATAAAATAGCTTTCATCTTTTCCCCCTTACAACAGCCTCCTCCGCCTAGATAATGCATTTTGTTAGATTTATTTGCTCAGCCCCGAAAACTTGACACTAAGGGGATTATTTAGTTTTAGATTTGCTGTAGTCCATAGTAATAGCCAACAGGGAAAGGAATGAAGCAGCAATATTAGCAGGGAGATGGGAGGGGAGTGAGGTTGGGGAGGGGGTGTGCAGTCTGCTGCTAAGCAAAACTGCTTGCATAAACACCATTAAGAAGATTTAGACATCGCTTTCCTTATCATCAGCACTCCTGGAAGAAATAAAAAAAAGAAAAAAGAAAAAAAGGAAAAGGGACAGGCCTTGACTTGCTGTGTATGCGTTTCCATTAAAGGTTCAATAGGAAATAAAACCAGCTGAGAGTCCAAATGCAATGATGCTACAGACCTATCCACGCTACCTCATCATGGTCCAAAAGAGACATTTATTCCACATGTTACTGGAAGGAGCAGCTGGAAAGAGAACAAAATAGCCTGCATCGCCCCATCTGTGGCTGAGCATGTGACACTAAGGCTGCTGCCTGGGTTGGCGCTGAGCCCCCATTTATTACATCCCCATCTCTTCTCCACACCCTCCACACACACACACATCCCTGGATAAAATATGTCTGATTTCTTGCGCCCTAGCCAATCTGCTAACATTCGGGTACTGAGGACATGAACTGCAGGAAAACAGAAGGAAAATGATGACCAGGAAGACAAGCTAGCCTGTGTGTGAAGGCAGGAATGAAAGGGTGGTGGGAGAGAAAAAGATAAGAGGGGTCTAACAGGAGGAAGTCTGTGGTTAAACCTCCAGAGGGAAAGTGGAAAACATCTCAGCAATTGAAAGTGGTTTGAAAAAATTTCTGAAACCAAGCAGCTATTCCCAGAGGGACGTCTGTCGTTCTGTCTGTCTGATAAGTTCTGGGTACACCTAGGGAACTGGAAAAGTTGCAACTAGGCATTGCATGGCTCAGAGAGTACTAAGAACAGATCATAACTCCGCTGTGGGACTCCAAATATTACATTTGGGGTTTTAAACACCGCTCCATTTTCTAGAAGCATCTTTAGCAAGGCATCCCTAAATGGTCAAAGGGTATGTGTATATAAATACACACACACAGACATAGAGGGTTATTGGTGTGAAGTATTTCTAATAATTACAGAATTTGTAGTACAGATAAAAAATACTGATGGGTACTAAATGTTATTAGCAATACACACATCAACATGAGGAAACATTTTCATTGCCAAACTTGTCCATAAAATATTGGCATCCCTGGGGCTCCACACTTTTTTCCTTTCCTTACACTCACTGGATCTTCCATGCTGTGGGTTCATTCTCCTGGGGGCCCTACATCTAAGGACCACTGAAGAGTGTGCCCACAAAACCTTCCTGTTTCTTTGGACAATGTAAATTCATTGGCACATTAAGGGCAGCAGGTCACACTCCTCCCATACCAAGACTGAATCAGCAAACACCATGGCCAGATCGAATAGAAGGGAGGGTTCCATGGGCCTCACTTGGTTAGTCAATGGAATACTGCTACTATTACTAACATAAACATCATTGCAATTTATTGATTTTTAAAAATTACTTTCCAAGTTCTGTAATAAGTGCCATCATATACTCTCTCATTTCCTTACAGTTGTATAAGTTGATGTTTGGAGGAATTAAATAAGTCAGCCCAGTCACTCAGCTAGAAAGTGACAATCCTTTCTCTTTTCTAAGCCTGCGCTCCTAACAAGGATTGTTGTGCCCCAGCAAGATGAGAGGCTGGTGTCATTAGGACTGTCCATTCTCAGAGCCAAATAGATTGTCCAAAGTAACTTCTTTTCAATGAATTGAAAAGGGATGAGAGGGAGTGGAAAGCCTTAGATCTTAGACTCTCTTGACTGGGAGATGTAGAAATGGGGAAAAGAGTTGCCTGGATAAGACTGGCTGTGATGCAGGTCCACAGGTCACAGATTGGAGGTGACTAGCTTAAGGGTCACCCTCATGGCCACCTATTCAGCTGGTACCAGGAAGATTAGCTTCATTCACGTGGACATGCTGAGTGGGAAGCTCCTGCTTAGGCTCTCAGTCTTGGGCACATATACCAGGTGTCTAAGGTCTAGTAAGAGAAACAGTGGTCAGTCATCTTCACCATGGTCTTCAACCTCACTACACCTCAGGACCCCTCGGTTTCCCGGAATACTGGTCTCTATACTCAGAGCTCACTGAGGGCAGAACCTGTTTCTGGTTCATCTTTGTATCCCAGCACTTCTGGCACAGAATAAGAGCTCAGGAAACATCTCTTGAGTACCACTGTCATTTCACTGCACCCACAGGCTGCTGGGAACTCTTCTTTGTCCACCACCACCAAGCAGGACTGGCTTACCCATTTCAGATAAGCAACTAACTCTCTCTGCTCTTTTACACTTTTTTCTAGTGAGAGAATTCTCCACTATCCTTAATAACACATTACAGCATTTTTAAAAACTATATTTTTAAATTGATTTTTAGAGAGAGGAAGGGAGAAAGAAATAGGAACATCGATGTGAGAGAACTACATCAGCCGGCTGCCTCCTGCACAGCCCCCACTGGGGATCAAGCCTGAAACCCATGCATGTGCCCTGACTGGAAATCACACCGGGACCTCTCTGTCCGTGGGACAGTGCTCAATCTACTGAGCCACATTGGCTGGGCACATTACAGCATTTAATAACCCCCTTGTCAGGAAGTTCTTCCCAGTAGCTAACTTCTCTCTGTCCTGTTCTTGATAGGAATGCCAAACCTACTTCCACACCTGTCTCCTATAGAGATGGAGAATAATTAATGATGCATCATTCCTTATGTAATAATTCTTTATCTGCTTGAAGGTTATTTACTGGTTTTATAAAAATTGTCTTTCTATTGCTTTAGTCCCAGGTGCTAGGATAATGTAATGATAGAGAAGTAAGGAGTGACACAAACCCTAATCTCCAGTTCTTTCCTGCCATGACTTTAATCGAATGTCAAATGAAAAAATGGGCAAGTAATGAGGACTGAGGTCAATGCCACTCCAAGATGTCCCATCGTACAGAGTTGTTTCTATGCTGCTGTAGCTGAGGTTGACATCCTGCAAAGCCCGCCCACCCCCTGCCCCTGGGCCCCAGAGCACATCAAACAAGGGCAGGCCCTGGAGGTCCACTGCCATTTTCTGGGATCCTTGAGTTCAATGCAAATATCTCAAATCCTTACACCCACAGCCAAATTTTTGAATGATTATGCAAAATTGTGTCAGGCATTATTTCAAGTGCTTTACATATGTCATTGCTTTTGATCCTTAGTACTATTTATAAAGCAGTTTTTATCATTCTCATTTTACAGAGAAGGAAATATAAGATAAGGCTGGTTAGTTAATTTGTCCCAAATCCTGCAGCTTAAAATTGGCAGAACCAGGATCTGAGCCCCAGCAGTCTGACTTTATAGGCTGTGCTGATAACTCATCAATATATTGCCACCAAGGCTTAGCCCAGGGCCTGGCACACAGCAGGTGCCCCATGTCTGTCTGATGGATTTCAATGAGATGGTGAAAAAAAAAAAATATATATATATATATATATATGGATCTGGTTATTCAAGAGGGTCTTTCCCCAAAATTCTCAATTGTCCTTTCTAAAAATTATTCTGCCTGTCAAATAGTCCATAGCAAAGCTTCCAGAATTTAAGAGTAGAAGTGATGCAGATAGTATCAAACCCTTAAAGTCAACAGATCTCTTATTGTGATGGGAAGGAATAATGTATCTGATTTAAGAAAGCATATAGTAGTTTTCAAGGAGAGTAAGTCAAAGGATCTTTTATTGTGATGGGAAGGAATAATGTGTCTGATTTAAGAAAGCATATAGTAGTTTTCAAGCAGAGTAAGTACACTTCACATAATGAGCAAATAAATTAATTCCAAACACTAAACCAAACATCTAATAGAAACTCACCTGGAATCTAGGGAAAACAAAAGCAATAACCACTGACCTCACACATTTTGCAATATAATTATAGTGACAAATTGGATGCAGTAGAATTTTGAAAGAGGAAAGGACCATAAGGCCATCCATGGGCCTCAAGGCCCTGAATTAATGCAACATTGCCAACCTCTCCCTCACTCACTTGCTCCAATCCCAGGGTTCTTCAGCCTATTCCTTGAATGTGATGAGTAGGTTCCACCTGGGGCCCTTTGTACTAACTCTGTCTGGAAGGCTGTCCTGTGTTCTTAATATGTTCCTTCATGTCCCTCAAGTGTCAGCTCCAATATCTCCCCCTCAAAGAAGCCTTCTCTGAACTCTGGGGCTGAAGTAGACCTTGTACACACACACACACACACACACACACACACACACACACTCACTCACAGAGTCAGTTTCGATTTTAGTTTATTTCCTGTTGAAATGACCAAATCTTCTTTGTCTATAAATTTATCATCTGTCTCCTCCACTGAATTTATACCCTCAGATGAATGTTGACTGTCCCCAACACCTAGATTAGTACCTGGCATACTATTGAGTGATTTGATTGCTTTTAATCAGTTTTTTTGGGGGGTGGGTATAATTTACATGCAAAGAAATTCACCTATGTTAATTATACAATTCAGTGAGATTTGACAAATCTGTACAGTTATGTAACCATTACCTCAGTCATGATATGGAACATTTCCATCACCTCCAACTTCCTTCATGCCCTTTTGCAGTTAATTCCACTCCTCACCCTGGCCCCTGGCAATCATGGAATATATATAATGTTGTGTGTGGTGTGTATAAAATTTCTGAATATAATTTTGAAGTGTTTTAGTAGCTCTCTTCATTCAATCAATTTTATTGTTTTGTTTTAGCAGATTTTTTGAGATATAATTAACATACAATAAAATACATATATATTTAAAATGTACAATTTAGTAAGTTTTAACACATGTATGCACTTATGAAACCATCACCACAAGCAAGATAGGAAACATGTCTATCACTCTTGAAAGAGTCTGCATGTCCCTTTGCAATCCCTCCCTCCTACCTCTCCTCACCACTCTCTATCCCCAGACAACTTGTACTGTTTTTAGTAATATTTGCATTTTCTATAGTTTACAACTCTATGTAAATAGAATTATAAAGTATATGCTTTTTTTGTTTGGCATTTTTCACTCAGCATAATTAACTTGAGATTCACCTGTGTTTTAGGTGTTTCAGTAGTTCATTCATTTTTACTGCTGAGTAGTGTCCCACAGTGTAGACATACCGCTCCATTCTCCTGTTGGTGGACATTTGGGTTGTTTCTAGTTTTTGGTTATTGCAGATATAGCCACTATGTAAATTCATGTACTGGTCTTTGAATGGACATATGTTTTTAATATAAGTGAAAGAAGCCAGTCAGAAAAAGATCATCATACTGTATGATGGAATTATATAACATTCTAGAAAATGCAGAAAACTAACCAATGGTTACCTGAGGATGAATGTAGAGAGGAGTGGGAGGGAGAGAGTATAAAGAGGTATGAGGAAACTTTTAGGGGTGATGGATATGTTTATTATCTTGACTGTAGCAATGATTTCTCAGGTATGTATGTATGCTAAAACATATTACATTTGTAACTTTAATTATGTGCAATTTTGAATGTCAGTTATACCATAGTAAAGTTTTTAAAATATTGGTCACTCAGAATAAAAAAAAACTGTGGTGCGTCATACAATGGAATTCTATTCAGCAATTAAAAGGAGCAAATTACTGATATATACAACAATATGAATGAATCTCAAAAGCATTACGCTGAATGAAAAAAGCAAAATACAGAAGACTACAACATACATGATTTCATTTACATGAAATGTTAAAAAAAGGCAAAACCATAATGGCAAACATCTGCTTCCAACCAAAAGGGAGCAATAGGTTCCAGATTTACCCTCTTGCCAAAACAAAACAAAAAACACAACAGATAAAATATATGAAACAAAAGCTTCATAACTGATAAACAAATCTTTTTGCACAATATATTCGAATCTTTCTCAAACAAATCTAGTCCCTCTAAAAGAATGGCAGTTGTTTTCTAGCCACTCAGAACAAAGTGGTTACAAAATCCTGCCGGGCCATTCGAAATCTGTTGCACCCCTATCTCCACCCCCATCATGTACACATACTATATTCATTTTATGCCAGCAACACTGACTTTGGTGTTTTTCTTAAATATTCGAAGTCCACTGTCACTGGATTTCTGCATTCTGTCAGGCTGGAATGCCAGTACCACTGATAGACTCGTGCCTTGTGCTATCACATCCTTCAGGTCTCTGCTCAAACCTCACCTTCCCCACTCACCATGCTACTTAAAATTGCAACATCCTCACCCTTAGCTCTCCCCACTCACCTCTCCTGCTTAATGCCTCTCATAGCACTTATTATGATCCGCCACATTCTGTTACCTGTCTTTCATTTAGCCTCTGTGTCTCTCTCCTTGAATGTAAGTTCCATGAAGACAGAGCCTTTTTCTTTTTCTTTTTGGCCTGTTTTCCTTACTGCTCTATTCTCAGTGCCTGGCATTTAATAGGCACTCAATAAATATGTTAGAATAAGTGACTGAAACAAACACACTAGTATAAATAAGCACATAAACTACATTTATGACATATTGTTGTTGAAAGAATTAAATAAGGTAAATTGTAGGTAGTACCCAGCAGAAAAGCAAACTGTAGACCATGTCATTAGTCTGCTTCTTGCCTTACTTGTGCTAACTAATAATAATAATAATAACAACAACAATAATAATAATAATGGCTAACATGTATTAAACACTTCATCAGACACTATTTAAGTGTTTTCTATATATTAACTCATTTAACTCTCAAGACAATCTTATGATATAGGTAGGACTATTAAATAGATGAGAAAACTGAGGCACAGACAGTTAAGTGAATTTCCCGAGATTATAGAGCCTTGCTGTTATTTGAACCCAGATCTGGTTCCAGAGCCTAGGCTTATGACCATTATGCAATCTTGTTTCTTGAAATCCTAAAATGGAACATTTCCCCTCCATCTGAAGCTTTCTTTGACTTTTCTATTAGAAAAGATGGCAATTTAAACAGCTAATTCTTAAAGCAGGGTTTTTATGCAAACTGAGTTTATTTTCCATTAATAACAGGAGCCTGAGATAGTTTCTCTATCATTGGTAGCATGGCTCACAGAATTGTTTTGACAGCCATATGGGTCAGACTGATCCCCGTGATTCCTGTTCACGGTAACTGGGAAAGGCCCACTGGTGCAAAGCGGCATTCTTCTGCCTTCAAACAAGCCCTCATAGGCCAGAATATATCAAAGAAACAGTAACACATTTGCTGCTGCCATAAGGATTTCTATGATTGTGAGGACACACATTCTACAGTAAGCTTTCAAGTTAGCATGCTGCTTGTTTTGTTTGCTTGTTTGTTTGTTTTTCAATAGTGCCAAGGACTGCTTTTTTTTAAATAGCCAAGAATGCTTAGATACATAAATGCATGGACAAGAAGCTTCTTTAGTCTCAGCTGAAACACTGCTTCACCCAAGGTCAGGATTAATTTATGCTCCTGAACTGGCCTGAAGTTAAAAGTCATGTAGGCAGCTTTATTGGCCTGATTGTTATCCTTTTATAAGGTCAACCACACAGAACCTCTACAGTGGACTTATCCTAGATGTTAAGGGGAAGTTGGCATTTGAATTAGGGGTTTTGAGCAGAATATAAAATGGGATAAGAGCCTATATGTAACAAGGTTAAATATGAATAGAAAATAAAACCAGGGTAAAATATATTTTGAAGAGTGGAGGATAAGGAATCTGGGACTGACTTTCTCTGACTGAAACATCTCCTGGCTATGATCTAGACTGACACATGTATCCCAGAGGCAACCATGTACATGACAAGTCATTTGATGAGTAATTGACCCCTTAGGAGGTCTCCTTCAGACAAGACCACATACCGGGGATACAAGACCACCCCAGCCATAGTTCCCCCATGTGGATTCATTTTTCAAGAGTTCTGAATTCAGAATATTTTTTATATTTCTATGTAAATTCATGTTTTCAAGAGCTATCCTAGCAAGAGCAAGATGGTCATGTAGAACATGATCTTAAACTTATCCACGGAGCAGCAAAACTCAGAAGACCGAAAGAATTGTTTTCAAGCTTCTAAGAGTTTTCTTGCTTACCCTGTGACAACCACTTGGATTCAGTTCTAAAAATTTTTGTGTATGAGAAAAGAATGAGACCTGGAATTATAGATATGCATCCTGTCAGTGTGTGCTTGGGTAGCAGGTGCCATAGAACAGAATTCTGGTAATCTGTAGGACTTCTTGAGAACTTGGAAGCAAGTAGTAAAGGGATTTAAACAACAAATCTCCAGAATGGAAATAGATATGAAGCTAGATCCTCACAAGAACCCTGACTGTGAGACCAAGATCTGCTTTAGGGAAATCTGCATGTGAAAGTAATTAGGGCTGCTCCCCTTGGGAATATTATGAGGTTTTACTTCTTTGGCCACTTGAAGTCAGCCATGCCCATGGGATTTGCTTTGCTGAGTGAAATGTAAGCAGAAACTTGAAGAATCAGTTTGTGCTTCTGCTATCCCATCCGGCATGGTGAACAACAATATTTAAGATGAGGCTGTTCCATAAACCTGGGTCCCTGATAATCTATAGTTGACAGGTAAAGTACATGAGAAAAACTTGTTTTAAGTCCCTGAGATTTGTGTTGTGTGTTGGAGTGTGTGTGTGTTGGGGTGTTTGTAATGGTGTATACCCTAACCTACTCTGACTGATACTTATGGAGAGCCAAATGATTGAAATATTTAAATACATTTGGAATGAAAGTAGGCCTTGGAAACAAGATATTTAGGAGTTTATTTCCTGCTAGGAAAGGTATTTTTGACTCACTCTTCTATAAGAAGTCAAGTGAAAATAACATGAGGAATAAATAAAAAAACACTCCAAGTTAGATAAAAGTTTCAAAGTGGCACAACTCTGAAGCACAGCCATAAAAAGTGCCTGCCAAATGTCTTAAAAAATTAGACACAGGTAAAGGAAAATAAACATATGCTTCTGCAGACCTCAGTACTCAGGACTCTTTAAAAGAGGTGGCCCATCCCACAGAACCAAAATGCACTCCCTTCCTTGGAAAAACAAGCTCAGATGTGCAAGCAGTCTGCAGTGGCTTCTCTGGGTCCTGTCTGAGGCATGGGTTGAGGTGCAGGCAGGACTGAACAAGGAAACACAGACACACCGTGTTTGCAGGAAGTATAGCGGGTGATGTTGACATTGTGGTGGCTGATCTCGGTTAGCTGAAAAAAAGAAAATTAAAGTCAGTGATTTTCCAACAATGATCCTAAAAGAAATGTCCTGCTTTGGATTTCCTCCTGTTTTCTTTTCCCGTTCTAGAATTTGGCAGTGATTACACTTGGCCAAACAGATGAAGAAAGTACTCTCAGGGTGGGTGGAGCTGCAGGGGAAGAACCTGGGTGCTTGGGTGACTTTATGAAACAGCTCTGACCACCCTGGAGCAGCTGGATGGCTCTGGGAAAGAGCACTAAACTTCTACCTGGTTTAAGCCACTGTGCTTTGAGGTCCTTTTGTTATATCGGCTTAGCTTTTGCCCTAATTAAAATATCTAAAAACCAATCTTTTTAAAAGGCTCTGAAATAGATCAAGCTGGGTATTGTAGTCAGGTAAATAGGAGCCAGCGCAAAATTGGAAATAGAATGGGGAAGAAACTCAAATAATGAAGGAATTCAATGACATATAACATGTACTTCTTTGACACTATGCAAATAAATAAGACACCTGAATGAAATAATGGCTTTTCTATGAAAACATATATTTCCAAAATTACCTCAAAGGACGTGTTTTAGCTGAAATGCTTTCAGAGGTGAGTGCAATAAAATAATCAAGACAAATGAAACTCCAATACTATGTAAACTGTTTTAAGCCATAAAGAGAGAAATAACTCTTTCAAATTCTGTCTGTAAAATACGGATAATTTTGACAATAGAATTAGACTAAGATGGCATATAAATAGAAAACTATGTCACATCAATTTATCCAGAATATCATTGTAAAAATAATAAATAAAATATTGTTTTGCCTACTTGCCAATACAATTCAACAGCCCCGTAAAAGTAGAATTATCTATAACACAAGAGTATTTTATTACTACTATTTTACTGTCAAACATTTTAATAGAATTATTTACATTTCAGGCAAAATGAGAAAATTTGAGATATCAAATAATTTTTTTAAAAAAAAACCCACACAAATAAAATACATTTTTGATCTGAAATTTCTTACTATAGCACAACGAATAGAAAATTTCTCTTTATAACTTTACATATACAATAGTGTAGTTTATTTTGTATATACTGTACAGTGTTATGTTTAATTTCACTAGAAGCATTTCCATTTGAGTAGGACACAAGAATAGGATGCCCCCATCAATACTTATTTAACATTTTGCTCTTGCAATTTATCAAGAGAAGAAAGTGGTGTAACAACAACAACAAAAAGAGACAAAATAATCATTTTTTAGCATATGATATTCTCTTTAACCTGGAAAATCCAAAAGAATCAAATGAAAAATATTTTGAAGAAAAGAGAGAATTCGATAAGGTGCCTAACACAAAATTAAACACAAAAATAGCTTTTCCGTGGACAAGCAAACTCTAAATACTGATGGAAAATGTTACTTAAAATAGCAACAAGAAATATGAAATACTAAAAAAAACTGAGAAATGTGCCATACTTACATGAAAAAAACTTTTAAGTTTTGCTGAAAGACACAGAAGACTTGACTAAATGAGATCTACTGTGTTCTTGCTTACAAGGACTAGATATGTTAAATGTTAATTATTTCTAAATTAATCTATAATATTAATAAAAACGCAAAAGAATTTTTTTTAGACAAGAGTATTCCAAATTTCAGATGAAAAATAATTATTTGAGAGTAGCCAGAACAAAGCTGAAGAGAAGAATTATGAGGGGGCACTATACAAAATACTAAAACATATGATAAACTTACAATAATGAAAACTATCTGATATTGGTGCTTAAATAAACAGACCACTGGAAAAAAGAGTTCAGAAACAGATCCAAGTTCATATGGGAATTTAATTTATTAAATGTGACATTACCATTGGTTGGAAAATGATAGATAAGTCAGACAATGATGTTGTGGCAACTGGTTAGCTATTTGGAACAAAATAAACCTTGATCAGTATCTCATTTATTACAACAAAAAGGAATTAGTTGCATCAAAAATTTAAACATAAAAAACTGAAATCATGAAAATAACAAACAACAGGAGGAAATTTATTTGAAATACTTCTACAATCTTAATAATTATGAAAATATGCATTTAAATGAAACTAAGATATCATGCTTTCTCTATCAGATCAAAATTTTAAAATATGCAGAATCATTAGATAATCAATATTTTCATACCTATTGGTGAGGTAACTAATTAATGCAAGCTTTTTGAGGGAAGTCTGGCAATTTTAACCCAGCAATTCCATGTCTAAGAATTTAATTTTCAGATGTTCTTGCATATTGTACAACTATGTATATACAAAATTGTGTATTTAAGCATTGTTAGTAAAAGCAAAAAACAAAACAGAAAATAATTTAATAATTTAATAACAAAACAGAAAATAATTAAATAATTTAATAATTCTTAAATAATTTAATAATTTAATTTATTTAATAAAATAATTTAATAATTTAATAAAGAAAATAATTTAATAAAATAATTTTATTTACCATGACTGGTAAATAAAGCATGGCAAATCTACAATGGAATGTTATTTAGCCATAAAAAAGAATGTAATAGATTTGTGTGTGCTAATAGGCAATAGTATTTAAGTTTTATTAAGAGATAAATGAGCTCTCGCCTGTTTGGCTCAGTGGTAGAGCGTCGGCCTGCGGTCCAGAGACCCGGGTTCAGTTCCCGCTTAGGGCACATACCTCGGTTGCAGTTTGTCCCCAGCCCTGGTTGGGTTGTGCGGGTGGCAGCCACTCGATGTGTCCCTTTCACGTCTATGTTTCTCTCTCTCTCCCTCCCCACTCTATCTGAACAAAAAAAAGAAGAAGAAGAAAAAAAAAGGAGAGATAAATGAAAGGGCCCTGGCTGGTTTGGCTCAGCGGTTAGAGCATCAGTCCGAGGTCCAGAGAGACCCGGGTTTGGTTCCTGCTAAGGGCATGTACCTTGGTTGCAGTTTGTCCCCACCCCGGTTGGGGTCATGTGGGTGGCAACCAGTCTATGTGTTTCTTTCACATGGATGTGTCTTCCTCTCTCTCTTCCTCTTGCTCTATGCAAAAATGTCCTCGGGTGAGGATAAAAAAAAAAAAAGATAAATGAAAGGTAGAGATATATAGAGTATGTTATATCATGTGATTAAGTACATAAATTAAAACATATCATCGTATATCTTTAATTATGTATATTATTTTATGCTCCAGCCATACCAGACTCCCTGATATTTAGCCAACATTCTAGCCATACTCCTGCCTCACTTAGGCCTCTACCCTGGAAACCCTGATCTCCTGCATATTTTCATGCTTTACTTCTCTCCTTACATCTTTGCTCAAATGTTACTCACTGGTGAGACTGGCCCTGACTACCCTATTTAAAATTGCACCCCCCAAGACTCTTTAATGTATCCCCAGTGCCTTTAATAGTACCTGACAAACAGGATGCACTAAAAAAAAACAGTAGTTGAATAAATGAGTGAATGAATGAATGGCATGTATCTACCAGTAGTACATAATAGTTATCTTTATTTCTTCACCTTCTTATCATACTTGATTTTATACACACTGACTTTTGTCATTCCATTGATAGTAAAATGCTATCTCTTTGTTTTAATTTGCATCTACCTGAGTACTAGTAAAGTTGAGCATATTTTTTAGCTATTTGGGTTTCTTCCTCTCTCAATTACTTTTTTATACTATTTGCTCACTTTTTCTCTTGTGTTGTTTTCCTTTTCCATCTTGATCTGTTAAGAGATCTTTTTATACTTTGGAAATTTATCATTTATTTCTATATCAATGATAGATACCTTCCTCTAGCTGATGTTTTATTTTTCAAAACTTTTATGTTTTTTTGTATCGCACAAGTTATGTTCAAATTTTAACATATTCAAATTTATCAATATTTTTCTTTATGGTTTATATTTTTTAGTCCTGTTTAAGATATCTTTCTTTCCCTAACATCCTAAAGATATTCTTTCACCTTTCTCCTGAAAGTTTTATTGTTTTGTGTTTTTTTATCCCTACACCTTTAATCCATCTAGAATTTGTGTGTGGTGTGAGGTGCAAATCTAATTTTATCTTTTTTTTCAAATGAATAGTCAAATTTCTTAGCTCCCTTTATTTGACAGCCCATTCTTCTCCCTCTGACTTGTTTTGCCACCTTTGTCATATTTTAAAATTTCATGTAAGTTTTATTTTGGGCTCCATGGGGTGCAATAGCTAAGAACAAGGACTCTGAAGCCAGTCTGAGTATAAATTCTAACTCCATCCCTTACTAACTACATAATCTTGGGCAAATTACTTAACCTCTGAGCCTCCTTTATCCCGCCAGTGAAATGAGGATAATGTATTAGATTTTCCAGAGAAATAGAAACAATAGGATATATATACATGGGTAGATTTTTTTTTGGTAGGAATTGGCTCATGTGCTCCTGGAAGCTGAGAAGTCCCACAATCCACCATCTGTAAGCGGAGAACCAGGAACGCAGGCTGTATAATTTAGCCCAAAGGTCGGACGGATCAGGGATGCTGATGGTGTGACTCCCAATCTGAGACTGAAGGCTAGAGAACCTTCTGAAGTCCCCAGAACCAGGAGTTCAGATGTCTGATGTCTGAGGGCAAGAGAAGATGGACATCCTATTTGAGCCCTCAGCTGATGGGATAATGACCTCTCACACTGTTGAGTGTGGATCTTCTTTACTCAGCCTACTGATTCAGATACTAATCTCTTCCAGAGACACTCTCACAGACACACCCAGAAAGGACGTTTTACCATCCATCTGGTAATCCCTTTGCTCAGTCAAGATGACACATAAAATTAACCATCACAGGTAATAATAGAACTTACCTCACAGGGTTGTTTTAAGGATTAAATAAATTAATATTTATGAATTGCTGAGAAAAGTTCATGGCACATAGTAAGCACTACATTTAGTGCTATATGTGTGTGTGCTTGTTAAATAAAAATATATGTTGCAGAATAGGTCTATGAAAAATTATATTAGTATTGTAGGATGGCACTACTCCTAAGTTGATTGTAGATTAACTTGAGAGAAGTGCCATCTTTACAATACTATGTCTTCTCATTCATGAACATGGTAATTGCTTTCATTTACTAAAGTCTTCTTTTATATGCTTCAATCAAGGATTATAACTTTCTCTCTATAGGTCTTACATGTATTGATTAGATCTACCCCTGAGTACTCTATAGTTTTTTATCCTTGTATAAATGGATAATATATAATAATATTGCTATTCTTGAATTAACCAACCTCACTGACCTCTTTATTGGTCTAATAGTTTGCAAATGCTCTTGGATTTTCTACATAGACAATCACTTCTCCTGTGAATAAAATTATTTCTCTCTTTCTGGTGCTTGTGTCTTTTCTTTCTTTTGTTGTCTAAGTACCTTGGTCAAAACCTCCAGAAGAATACTGAAAAAGAGGGTAACTTTGTCTTGCTCCTGAAAGGAATGATTCTAACATTTCATCATTAAATATATTGCTCACCATAGACCTTTTTTTGTAGCTGTATTAGTTTTCTGAGGTTGCTATAATAAATTGCTCCAAACTGGGTGGCTTAAAACAACAGACATTTTTCTCCCACAGTTCTGAAGATGAGAAATCTGAAATCAGTATCAGTGGGTTAAAATCAAGGTGTAAGCAGGGACACAATCCCTCTGAAGGGTCTACGGGAGAATCTGTTCCCTGAACATGCCAGTTTCTGGTGGCTGAAAGCATTCCTTGGCTTATAGATGCATCACTCCAATCCTTGCCTCCATTTTCACCTTGCGTGTCTCTCTCTCTCTCTCTCTCTCTCTCTTTTCTTTCTCTGACTCTCTCTCTCTCTCTCTCTTTTTTTAGGTATTCTAAGTAGAAGTTTTATTTTATTTTATTTTTTTTATTAATTAATTTTTGTTAGATGTTTCTCCTTTTTCCCCCACTGATTCCCCCTCCCCCTCCCTCCCTGCCCTTTCCTGAGATTGTTGTCCATGTCCACTGTTCATGCACACATGCATATAAGTTCTGTGGTTTATCTCTCCCCCACCACCCCCCTCTTTAGGGGATTGTCAGTCTGTACCCCGCTTCCACGTCTCTGGGACTACCCCATTCCTCAGACTGTTATGTTCATTATATTCCACAAATAAGTGAGATCATATGAAACTTGTCTTTCTCTGTTTGGCTTGTTTCACTTAGGATGATACTTTCAAGGTCCCTCCATGTCGTCTCCAAGGATAAGAGATCTTTCTTTCTTACCGCTGCGTAGTACTCCATTGTGTATATGTACCACTGCTTTTTGATCAGTTCGTCTACTGATGGACACTTGGGCTGTTTCCAGATCTTAGCAACTGTAAATAGTGCTGCTACAAACATGGGGGTACATATATTCTTTCTGATTGGTGTTTTAGGCTTCTTAGGGTATATTCCTAGAAGTGGGATCACTGGGTCAAGTGGAAGTTCACTTTTTAATTTTTGGAGGTAACACCATATTGTTTTCCATAGTGGCTGCACCAGTCTGCATTCCCACCAGCAGTGCACTAGAGTCCCCTTTTCTCCACACCCTCGCCAACACTTGTTGTTTGATGATTTGTTGATGGCGGCCATTCGACAGGTGTGAGGTGATACCTCATTGTTGTTTTAATTTGAATCTCTCTGATGAGTAGTGATGATGAGCATTTCTTCATATGTTTCTTAGCCATTTGTATGTCCTGTTTGGAGAGGTGTCTATTTAGTTCCTCTGCCCATTTTTAAATTGGATTCTTTGTTTTCCTTTTGTGGAGTTGTATGAGCATTCTATATGTATTGGAAATTAACCCCTTATTTGATATATCATTGGCAATTATGCTCTCCCATACAGTGGGTAGCCTTTCCGTTTTGATGATTGTATCTTTCGCTATGCAGAAGCTTCTGAGTTTGATGTAGTCCCATGTGTTCATTTTCTCCTTTGTTTCTATTGCCTTTGGTGATGTGTCAGTAAAAATTCTGCTGCGTATGATGTCTGAAATTTTGTTCCCCACAGTCTCTTCTAGGACTTTTATGGATTCATGAGTTACATTTAAGTCTTTTATCCATTTTGAGTTTATTCTCATGTAGGGTATAAGTTGATGGTCTAGTTTCATTTTTCTGCAAGTAGCTGTCCAATTTTCCCAGCAGCATTTATTAAAGAGGCTGTCCTTACTCCACTGTATGCTTTTGCCACCTTTGTCAAATATTAATTGAGCATATTGCCTTGGGTCCATTTCTGGGTTCTCTGTTCTGTTCCACTGGTCTATATACCTGTTCTTGTGCCAGTACCAGGCTGTTTTGATTATAGTGGCTTTGTAGTATAATCTGAAATCTGGTATTGTGATCCCTCCAACTTTGTTCTTCCTTTTCAAGATTGCTGTGGCTATTCGAGGCCTTTTTTGGTTCCATATGAACTTTTGAAGTAATTGTTCTAATTCTGTGAAGTATGCCGTTGGTATTTTGATGGGGATTGTGTTGAATCTATAGATTGCTTTGGGTAATATGGACATTTTAATGATGTTAATACTCCCAATCCATGAACAGGGTATGTGCTTCCACTTTTTTTATATCTTCCTCTATTTCTTTTTTCGATGACCTGTAGTTTTCTGCAAATAGGTCCTTTATTTCTTTGGTTAAGTTTATTCCTAGGTATCTTAAATTTTTGCCACAATGGTAAATGGGATTGTTTTCTTAGTTTTTCTTTCTGTGAGTTCATCATTGGTGTATAAGAATGCCATCGATTTCTGGTTGTTAATTTTGTATCCTGCTACTTTGCCAAATTCATTTATTAAGTCTAGTAAACTTTTGATGGAGTCTTTGGGGTTTTCTATGTACAGTATCCTGTCATCTGCAAATAATGACAATTTCACTTCCTCCTTTCCAATTTGGATCCCTTTTATTTTTTCTTCCTGTCTGATTGCTGTGGCGAAGACTTCCAGTACTATGTTAAATAGGAGTGGTGAAAGTGGGCATCCTTGCCTTGTTCCTGTTCTTAAGGGAAATGCTTTTAGTTTTTGCCCATTGAGTATGATGTTGGCTGTAGGTCTTTCTTATATGGCCTTTATTATGTCTATATATGATCCCTCTATTCCCACACTGCTGAGCGTTTTTATCAGAAATGGATGCTGGATTTTGTCGAAGGCTTTTTCAGCATCCATTGATATTATCATGTGGTTTTTATTGTTCATTTTATTTATGTGGTGTATCACATTTATGGATTTGCGAATATTGTACCAGCCTTGCATCCCTGGGATGAATCCCACTTGGTCATGGTGGATAATTTTTTTGGTGTATTGCTGGATCCGATTTGCTAGTATTTTGTTCAGGATTTTGGCATCTATGTTCATCAGGGATATTGGCCTGTAGTTTTCTTTCTTTGTAGTGTCTTTTTCTGGTTTTGGAATTAGAATTATGCTGGCTTCATAAAACGAGTTCGGAAGTCTTCCTTCTTCTTGAATTTTTTGAAATAGTTTGAGGAGAATGGGTATTAGTTCTTCTTTGAATGTTCAGTAAAACTCCCCCGTGAAGCTTTTATATTCATTCTTCTACTGATGGACCCTTGGGCTGTTTCCAGATCTTAGCAACTATAAATAGTGCTGCTATGAACATGGGGGTACATACATTCTTTCTGGTTAGAGTTTCAGGCTTCTTAGGATATATTCCTAGAAGTGGGATCACTGGGTCAAACGGAAGTTCAATTTTTAATTTTTTGAGGTAACACCATATTGTTTTCCATAGTGGCTGCACCAGTCTTCATTCCCACCAGCAGTGTATTAGAGTCCCCTTTTCTCCACACCCTCGCCAACACTTGTTGTTTGATGATTTGTTGATGGCGGCCATTCTGACAGGTGTGAGGTGATACCTCATAGTTGTTTTAATTTGCATCTCTCTGATGATTAGTGATGTTGAGCATTTCTTCATATGTCTCTTGGCCATTTGTAAGTCATATTTTTCTAGCATTATCTATTTTTTAAAGTTTCAAATTTGTTGGTATGAAGTTAGTTAATAATTTTAAAAGCCATAAGAGAGCACTGTGAAGTTCTAGTTATGTTTTGTATCCATAGTTACTTCTAATGTAGTTTATTGTGTCTCTCTCTCTCTTAATTTCTCTACTCTCTGAATTTATCGATATTACGAAAGGGTTTTTTTTTTTTTTTTTTTTTTTTAGACTATTTAAAAAATTTGCTTGCAGTTTTATTGATCCTGCCTAATTTTTTTGTTTGTTCGTTTCTTTTTGGTTTCATTAACTTTTGCTCTCACTGTTTATTTTGAGGCCCAAGCTGAAATGGCAGCAGCTACCTGAGAGATGGTCCCTTCATGGTGATAACAGAATAGCAACAGAGCCACACCAGCTGGTCAAGCACATTTTAAGTTTTTGCTTAATTCATCATGTCCATTAATAATCCATTGGTCAAAACAAGTCACATGACCAAGTCTACAATCAAAGAGGTGAAGAAATACAATCCACTTCTAATGGAAGGAACAGTAAAGTCACATTGTAAAGGTGGTAGTAGTAGGGAGAAGTAAGGAAGTGAAAACAGTACTGCAATCTGCAACATGGTACCTTCTTTTTTCTGTGAGAAATCTAAGTGGCCTGTGTCATGGGAACTTTCCTCCAGAGTAGTTTTGCATTTGATTTTTTCAAGAGTTTCAAAGGACCAATTTCTATGTCAATTTCTAGGGTCAGTTTCAAGAAAACGCTGACAATACACATTCAAATCCTACAGCGACATGAGGTTAAGCCCATGTGTTGGAATTTTCATGTCCCTGATTCCCCGCATGAGCACAGGAAGAGAAAAAGATCCTTATCACCTTCCTGTACCAGTGGGTAGGTTATTTTCCTGATTTTCTTATGATACAGCTTCTTGGATCCTGAGTTTATGAGAGGTTCTTAGATCTAACTCTCTACCTGATATAGCATTTGAGTCTTATCTCATGTCCCTTATTGGTTCAAGCTCAAATTTCAAGGTTCATGTAAGACTGACACCTCCTGCTCTGGCTGGATGGCTCAGTTTGTTGAAGTATCATCCTGTATAATAAAAAAAAAAGGTTTAGAGTTCGATTCCCAGTCAGGGCACATACCTAGGTTATGGGTTTGATCCCCAATCAGGGTGCATAAGGGAGGCAATTGATTGATGTTTCTCTCTCCCTCTCCCTCTCCCTTCCACTCTCTCTAGAATCAATAATAAAAAACAAACTAACATATTCATGGGTGAGGATTAAAAAACATAGTCCCTAAAATTAAAAAGAAAAAAATTGAGACCTCCCCCTTCCCTCAAAATAAGGCAAACCCAATATAAAATCACCTGCTAATCCCTCTCATTTTAAGTTTCTTGGTTTCTTGCACTTAGATATTTCTTTTTTTTTTTTTTTTTTTTTTTTTACTGCAAACTCATTTGCACAACGAAGTGAATATTTTATCCATCATTTCTTGATGTTTGCCATGGAAAGGTTTTCATTGAATTTAAATTGCTACTGATTATAAGACACACTGTTATTTTTTGAACCACAAGGATGGAATGGTAAGGTAATAATGGCACTACCAATTAAACTATAGCATAAAGTTACCTTGTTGCTTAGACTATTTTTATACTGTATTTAGATTTTTTTTTAGAGATATAATTTTATCAGCTAGCACTCATGCATACATATATATATAAGGAAAATAAAATCAGTTAAGGCAGTCTTAAAACTGCTTTACACTTAGAGTCTGATACTTCTAAATCACCATTGACTCATAGTTATTGTTATTTGTGTTTTTATTCATGCTATTATTTTATTTTATTGAGAGTTGGTGATGCAACAGTTTTTGGAAAGCACTTCATTATTAGTTTTTTATTCCAAGTTGCTACTGTCCACTGTGTGAATTTTTATGCTGATGCTTTTTGATCTGACCATAAACTGTTAAAGGAAGGTCTTCAAATTACAATAAGGACTCATTTTCCTTCCTCAACTGGTCCTTAAACTGTTAGCTGATTAAAATGTTAAGAGGCTACAGTTATCCAGTCCTATCACCAAGAATATCCTCCAAGTTTGTACATGCTCAGGCAATGAGAACACCATCATTTTCAGATGTCAATGTGAAAATGTGAAAAATGATAAGCTTAGAATCAATACACTATGATAATATGTACTTTTTCTGTAACTGATATTCAGAACTACTTTTAATAAAAACAAAATAAGCCATAAAAGGGGGGTGACTGGTTACCTCCACACACAAACAACAAATGTGAAATTATATACCTAGGATGATCATAGTTGACATTTGTTTGCTACTTACTCTTGCTAGGCACCATGCTAAGCATTTTACATATGTTACCTCACTCAATCCTCACACCATCCTCCTTAACAAGCAATCCTATTCAAATCCTCATTTAGTCCTCACACGATCAAAATTTGAACCAACTACCACTTGCATTTGTAACTAATCTGAGTTTTATTACTTCTTACCTGGCTGAGTAGAGATCTGAATGGGTGGGTGGGGACAGCTGACTTGCCACTTATCAGTATCTCAGTCTCGTATCTAGTAAAGGGCCTTTCATTTGGAGGGACTCAATAAATATCAAAGCTTGAATGAATGTTTAATAACAAGATATAATAATAGTCCAAGTAGTTTATCATGTCTTGAGTGTGTAGTATATACAAGGCACTGTACTAGATGCTTTATATAAACATCTCCCTTACTCCTCACAACAAACAGTTTACAAAGTAGGCATTTTTAAAAAGAAACAGAGCCTCAAAAAAAGTCTATGTGACATGAAAGTTTTCCTAACCAATATATGACAGAACTATATTTGAATCACAGTCAAGATTAGTTTATTAACTACCGTCCAAAAACTTCAAACAGGCAGTGAAATTATATGGGAGATGTTCTGCTCTGGAAGTTTAAAATTACCTGGGGTGCCTGCATTTTTCAGGTTAGAATATAAGTCACTGAGTGTGAGTGCTGGTGCACCTCTGAGAATGTTCTAGGGACAAATGAGGATGACTCTTGCTGAGTCATTACTGGAGCATTTATGCACCTCTCTGGCACTCAAATGGTGTGGCAGAATTTCCATTTCTCTTCTTAAACCTGTGACTCAATCTGCCAACCATAACCTAAATTATAATTGAATTAACTCTTAATAAAATGACATTTCTGAATCTTTCTCAAATATTGCTTCAGAAATTATTCTTTGACAATTTTTCTGGGTCAAATAACACTTTGTGTCAGGTTATTAATCAGTGAGAAATTCTGATGTCATTCATTTTACTCTGTGTGCATCTTCCAGAAAGGGGAGAATAGGGATACAAATGACTGTGCCTTAGAAAATATATTAGCTTTGGTTTATAAGGTGGTATGAACAAATCTTTAAGGCCCAATTCAAATCATTTCACCCCAAGAAACCTCAGATTCCCTTATTTCTACTTTCTTCAAAATCCTGTAGCACTTTGCTTATAATTCAGTACTTATCATAGCCGCTTTCTGTTAAAGTAATTTGTGCCCATTTCCAACTAACCTGTGAGTTCCTTATATGTAGAGATCTCCCTCTCACTCTTCTTTGGTTTCCTCCTGGCACCTAGCACCATTTTCTGTATGTGGAATTTGCTCAACAAATATTCGTTGAAGTGATTCAAATATGTTCAATATTGAATACTAATTCCTATTCCAATTTTGATTTCGCTATCATGGCTTAATATTACAGTTAGCTTTTTAAAATAATAGCCTGAAAACATTTTATTCTTCAATTTCTATTTAAACACACACACACACACACACACACACACACACACACACACCAATGCACACAATTACAATAAATCCCAGAGCTCAGCATCTTTCCAAATACACCACTAGTTGCTATGCCCTTTTTAGTTGCATTTAATTCAATCAGCCTTACCCTCCACAAAGTCCAATAGTGAGAGGTGAGCAGAGTTTGGTAAAGTCATGAAGATTATTGACTTATAAATAAATAAATGCTTTAAATCGCTCATAAGAGCTTTCTCTTGCTCACTGTGATTTCTGGAAATTCCTTGCCTTATCTGCTCTTGGTACAGTTGTCACTTAGCACTCAATTAATATTTAATACAGTGAGTTGAATTAGTCTAGTTCCTGGTCCCATTTACCAGAATCCAAACAAGTGTGTCCTAGGAAACTCTATGACAAAGAGTAAATCACTCAGCAAATCATCAGAGAGGGCTACTAATTTCTAATCAACCCCATGCTAAATTTAAAATCTGAGAAGTTCTTTAAACCACAAATTGAAACATATTGTCATGGTTCTGTACTGCCATAACTTAAATCCACATTTCCCATATATTGTAAAACCCCTTTAATATTAAAATAATGTTCAAACATTGTCATTTGTTTGGTTTTTAAATAATTACTGAAATGATTTTTTTTTCAAAAACCTCAACCAATATATTTGGAAATGCTTATGGCCGAGTGGCTTGGGTAGAGTTGGCTGTGACTTATTAAAGTGTATTCACAAGCAGTCTAAATGCCCCCCACTGAAAAGCAAAGCAGCCATGTATACCTGAAGAATGCAGTCACTTCTGTTCGGATTTTTCACTAGCATATTCTCGTTGAGGTTCCTCCCTGGCTGCTGATTTCACGTACTTGAAGAGTCATCCTGAGCAATATTAGACTTGTCTGTGTAGACCAAGGGTAAAATCAAGGGTCAGTTCTTGGTTTAATAGTTTACCAAATAGTGAATTATTATAAGCTCTGCAATGACTAAAATTTTAATTATGCTCATAGACTTTAATAGTAAATGTAGAACTTTTTTGTAGGAAGATGAAAAATTTGGGGGGGGGGAGCCACTTATAGTCCAATCAAACATAAATAATCACCATTATTTTGATGACTCTTACATATGTGCTGTTTTAAACAAGAATTTTCTCTCACCAGAACAATCCTGAAATAGATTGAGCTGTAATGGGAGTCAGAATACCCCATCTCTGGAGGTGTGCAAACAGCAACTGACTTTTCTGTGAAGACCCGGGGAGAGTTGGACACAGCCCTTTAAACCTGTGGGCTTTGGCCCTCTGGGCAGCTACATCATAACTTCTTTCAGATAGATGGTCCCTTTTTTAAGACTTCTTTTTGTTAGTGCTTTTTTTTCAGTTTTATTGAGATATAACTGACAAAATTGTAAGATATTTAAAGTGTATGTCGTGATGATTTAATACATGGGTGCATTGAGAAAGAAGTCCTCCCATCTAAGTTAACTAACACATCATCACTTCACATATGTATCTTTGTGTGGTGTTAGTGTGCGGAGCGTCTGGTGAGCTCCACCTCTGTATTTATTTGCTTTCTTCCCGGTGCGGCGCTCATTAGCATAAGAGCTCTGGATTATTGAGCTCTGAAGTGAACCAGCGCTTCCCCTGCTGCAAGCCACCCAACAGCCCTTTGACTAGGCACTACGTTATTTTGATTTTATAGATGGGGAACCGAGTTTTAGGGAGATTAGGTGACTTACTTGCTCTATTGCACAGAGTGGGGAAAACAAAACAAAAACTGTCCCTCCACAGTTGCAGACAGCACCTTGGCTCTGAAAAGTCCGCAACGGAGGAGTGGCTCTGGGATCGCCCCGGAACGCCCAGGAGCATTTGTGCTGCGGTGCTGCGAGTCCGCACGGCCAGCCCCGCACCCTGCCGGGAACCCTGCCTGAACCGCTCCCTCGGTCCCTCAGGGCTCCCGCGAACCCCTGCGCCTGGGCTTTCCTGGAGCAGGGCAGGAGCCTCATTCCCAGCCCTCTCTCGCCCAGGCTCTCCCGTACATCTTCCCAGAAACCTCCCTTATGAGAGAGACCTCAGGCAGCCGCCAGCTCTTTCCAAGGGTGAGGGTATTCTTGGCCCCTCAAAGCCACAGAGCTTCCCAGGCTGGGTGCCCACGTGCCTGGCAGCTCCCAGCTGTGAGTCTGCCGTCTTTCCGGCTCACATCTCGGCAGAGAGCAGACAGACCTGGGAATGGTTATCGGCCAAGAGCTGCAGGCGAACAGCTAATCCAGTCCTGGAAGGGGGCACTGGTAGTTAAGCCTTTTAATGGCCCCAGTCCTATGATAATTAGTCCTGGCCTGGAGCTAGCGAACAGAGAGCCCCTTTAACCTGAAACGGAGCCTCATCCACTGCTGGCGCTAATCCCTTGCACAATGAAAGCCGAACTAATTCACTGGGTAAACACCCTCTCCAGTTACTTACAAGCTGTCTTATTTCAGCCCCAAACCAAATAGAAAAGCAGCCAGTGACTGGAGAGAAAATCAAATATTTAAGAACTCATTTTGCCTGAGCCCCCTCCATCCCCCGGGGATGCTTGCTTTTTGCGCATGGGATCTCCTCATGCTGCCTTTCTTATGAATCAAATCGCAGCCTGGGAGCCTGGGAGCCTGGGACCAGGCACGCAGTAGGTGCTTAGTAAAGTCCAATTTCTGTCTTTGTCTCAGGGTGCGGGTCACTAGCCCCGACCAGTGGTCCTCAAACTCCAGCGTACAACAGAGTCACCTGGGAGGATATTAAACTCACATTGCTGAGTTCTATGTCCACAGTTTCTGATTCAGTAGGTGAGTCTAGATAATTTATATTTCTAACAAGTTCCCCAGGCTGGTCTAGATCTGGAGTCCATACGTTTTCATGTAAAGGGCCAGATAGTAAATATTTTAGGTTTCGTGGGTCAAAAAACGTGTCCCAACTACTCAACTCTGCTATTTGCGAAAGCTACAGGCAATATTTAACTGAATGAGAATGGCAACCAAACGTGAATATCATGTAATTTTCACATTATGAAATATTATAATTTAGGGTTTTGCTTTTTTTTAATACTTAAAAATCTAAATTCATTCTTAGGTTGTAGGCCATATGAAAATAGGTGGCTGGCTAGATTGTTTGCTGATGCATGTCTTGGAATAATTATGGTTAATAAGTAATACGGCAGAGACAATGGCTCAAGCCTGGAAACAGGAGAGACAGTCCTGTGGATTAAATTGTGACCCTCACAAAATTCACATGTTGAAGCTTAAACTCAACTGTATTTGGAGATAATGCTTTTAGGAGATAATTAAGGTTGTATGACATCATAAGGGTAGAGTCCATTATTACAACATCATAATTAAGGTTGTATGACATCTGATAGGGTTGGTAGCTTTTTTTTATTTATTTATTTATATTTTTTTTATCCTCACCCGAGGACATTTTTCCATTTTTTGTTCAGATAGAGCGGGAGGGAGAGAGAGGAAGAGAGAGAGAGAGAGAAACATCGATGTGAAGGGACACATCGAGTGGCTGCCACCCTCACGACCAACCAGGGCCGGGGACAAACTTCAACCGAGGTACGTGCCCTTAGTGGGAACTGAACCCAGGTCTCTCTGTACCGCAGGCCGATGCTCCAACCGCTGAGCCAAACCGGCCAGGGCGGTAGCTTTTTTTTTTTTTATAAATATGTTTTCATTGATATTTTAGAGAGAGAAGAAAGGAGAGAGAGATAGAAACATTAATGTGAGAGAGAAACATTGATTGGCTGCCTCCTGCACGCCCCCTACTGGGGATGGAGCCTGAAACCCCTGCATGTGCCCTGACCAGGAATAGAACTGGGACCTCTCAGTCCATGGGACAATGCTCAATTCACTGAGCCACACTGGCTGGGCAGAGTTGGTAGCTTTTAAAAAATATATTTTTCAGTTACAGTTGACATATATTAGTTTCAGGTATACAACATAGTGATTAGACATTTATAAACCTTGTGAAGTGATCACCCTGGTAAGTCTAGTACCCATCTGACACCATACATAGTTTTGACAATATGATTGACTATATTTTTCATGCTGTACTTTACATTCCCATGACAATTTTTATAAGTGGCAATTTGTACTTAATCCCCTTCACTTTTTCCACCCCACCCCCCCCCAAAAATCTGGTGACCATCAATTTGTTTTCTGTATCTATGAGTTTCTTTCTGTTTTGTTTGTTCATTTATTTTGTTTTTTAGATTCCACATATAAGTGAAATCATATGGTATTTGTCTTTCTCTGCTTGACTTATTTCACTTAGCATAAAACCCTTTAGGTCCACTAGGGTTGGTGGTTTTATATTAAGAGGAAAAGACTGAGATGAGGTCACATGAGTACACAGTAAGGAAGTAGCCATCTGCACGGCAGGAAGAGAGTTCTCATCAGAACCCGACAACAATGGCACCCTCATCTCAGGCATCCAGAAAGTAAATCTCTATTATTTAAGCCACCCATTCTATGGTATTTTGTTATGGCAATTTTAACGGATTAATATAGATGGAAATAGTTTTATTTTAGAAAAATTCTATACTTATAAACCTGATTTCTCATTTACTTATAAACCCACTTCATAAACATGTAAGAGCGGGCTCTTGTATGCCAGGTGCTTTTCTGGGCATTGGGCAAGTAGAATGGAAGAAAAACTGGCTCTGCTTCCAACCTCCAGAATTCTACGTGTGAGGCAGTGGGTGCTGGCTCTGCACAGAGCTCGAAGGCTGTGATGTGCACATTTACCAGCCAGGCAGCAGTTTTCATGAGGACACAGAATTGCCAAATTAATCAGCTAACTACATTTATGAAATGCACACCATGTGCACAGCCCCGTTCTAAGCCCACTGGAGAAAGATTAAGAAAAACAGAGAAGGCTTGTTCCTGCATATGAATGCTAGTAATTGCACTTTTCTCAGTGTCAAGTGCCTTGCCTTTAAGAAACAGGAGCAGAAACATCCTCAGCTTTCAGCAGAGGGTGACACTATTATAGGAAAGAAGATTCTTTGTTCAGAAAGCCACATCTCATGTTCTAGAACAGGACAGAAGAATTGTTCTCCTTTGAAATGAGAAGAGTTAAAATATCTATATTCCTGTGCTTGAGGCAAGCATGGACTTCTTAAATGCTGACCATGTTTATTCTGTTTTAATCTGGAAAATCGGAAGAGCATCATTGGAACATTAGTCAGATTTTGATCTTTCATAAATTTAGCAAAAGGGATAGAAGTGTTTTGGTAACTACCATCAGCACACAAAAGTCATTATCTTTCCAAAGCAAGCCATTTGCACAAAAAGAATACGTTTTCCCCCAAAAGATGTTTTCTATGGTGATTTTTGCAGATCTTGGGAATTAAATTGCAATTGTTAAGCTTCTTCTGGACCTGCTCTTGATCTGATTTGGGAGACCTTGAGAGTGGGGTATCATCTCCTAGTCACAGATGTGGTCTCCAGTAAATAATCACATATCAATCAATATTTATTAAGCTCTACTGGTGCCAGACACTTAAATACATCTTAGATGTAGATTGCCCAGAGGCAAATGAGACTGACCCCTGCCCTCTGGTGGTTTACAGTCTAATGCTCCAGATAGGCAGGCATGCATACATATCTGGGTGGGTGTCATTGGAATTGATACGTATGTATCACAGAATACAAAGAATCATGGAAAGGACATTTGTTTTTTAAAGTTAGACTGAACTTGGTTTGAATCCTGGCTACTTCCTACCTTTGTGAGAAGGTGCAAATTATTTAATCTTTCTAGCCTCAGTTCCTTTAGGTGTCAGATGGAAGACACTGGCCGAAGTCACAGGGTGGCTATAAGGATTAAAAGATAAACTCTGGCCTGGTCAGCGTGGTTCAGTGGGCAAAATCAGGAAGTGGAAGTTCTCCCTTGTCAAAAGCAGGTGGATCCTGGAGTCGAGGAGTCAGGAGGTCTTCAGTGACCTCTACCACTCAGTCCTCTGACCCTAGCTGGGCATCTGATGGGTATGGGTACCCCTGGGTCCAACAGGACAGGAGTGGAGGGGTGGAAGAGAGAAGGAATCCCACCAAGAGAGTGTTAGAAACTGCAATGCCACTTCATGACAGTAGGGAATCAGGTATTAGGGGCCAGACAGGGACTATAGGAGCCATCATGGGGTGTCACAGACATTAACAGGGACCAAGAAAGAGAAAAGTAGACAAGACTAATGGCCTGAAGCTGCTTCCAGTCAGCCCTCCACATGTCACCAGTGACTCCCTCTGAGAGCCATGGCTCTACCATTGCACTGTGAGTTTTCCTACACCCACCGATACTGGATGTCCACTGCTACCCACGTTTGTCTGGGCCATCCGACTTCCATTTCTAGTTTATCTAATCTGCCTTTGTTCTGAGACTTTTTTCACTTCACAATTTGACTTTTATTAATTTTAGTTTTTGATCTGGCTTTCTTGCTTTGAAACTCTACTCTGTTGAAACACCTATCTAAGTCTATAAGGCTGGGTCTTGACCCTGGGGGCCTGGGCTGGGCTAGGTTGGGCTGGGGTTACCTGGCCCTCGCTGTGGGCATGGAGCCAATGGTAAACTGAGAGACTGTGTCTGGGGTGAAACTGAACATGAAAAAAAGCCCATAATCCACCCTTGTGAAGGGGCTAGCCTAGAGGGGAGGGGGGGGCAGAAGGTATTTTTATGGCAGCCCTGGAACCTGGGATAGAAAGAGATGTGAGAAGCGCTGAGCATGGATACATGCATAGTCCCATGTTTTCTGAGTAGTAAACTGTGCCAGGATGGGTTTAAAGAGGACAGAATCACCAGCCCATTTCAGGCCCCTCAACTAAGCTGTGGGAACCTGCATTCTTGGGGCTGGTTCTGGGTGTGATGCTTCTCCTGTAGCTATAGTTGGGCTCCAGACTGAGCTGATGCCGTCAATGGAATCAGTCCTCTCTCAGGAATTTCACCTGCTTAGAGTCCAAGAGCAGGTTTGCTGAGGGCTCACGTTAGTGGGACACAGCCTGTGAGACTTTTCTAGTTCACTGGGATCATGGGGTGGTATTGGCAGGGCCCGCTGTTTGAAACTGCATGTTTGAGCACTTGAACATGTTGAACATTTGTCGAAGATGTGGCATATCGGGATACAAGGAGGTGTTCTTCCGTTCATGTGTTTCTGCCTTCATGTCATGACTCTCAAGCTGTATGGAGACCACTTTCATCAGAAGACGATTGAGGGAGGTGGTGGAGGCTTTCACAATTGCTGATTGTCTGTATCCTCAACTATGAGTTAGATTTACATCGTTTTGAATAAGAGGGGCAGGAATAATTGTGGGAGTCTGTATGGCTGAATTCTTATTGAAAGCTTTCAGAATGCTGACTTAAATCTTAGCAGAATGCTGACTTAAATCTTAGCAGTAACCAGGAAACCTGAAAATTGTGGTCACCAATGGACACAGGACTGTCACCCTTGTCTTTGTACACCTCATGATCTGATAGCACAGATGAGCAAGTGAATTAAGATGACTATTCTAAATCTTGGCCACATTGGTAAGCTTTTTTGTCCCCAGATTCCAATGGAGCCTGAGGGAGGCAGGGTCAATGTTAAGGGAAAGGCATGGGGGTTGTTGAACATACTCCTTCCACACCTCCCCACAGTTTGGGCCCTAACTTCTGCTGATTCCCAATTTTCAGTACATGACTCATAATTTCTCAGTTTCCTCCTCTATGAGGGAGATGAAGCTAATGAGACTGACCTCTGTTGTGCTGAGGATTGAGTGAGATAATAGATGGAAAGGAGTCTTGTAGTGTACTACACATATGCAAGGTATTAGATTTAAGTGCTTAATAACTAATTTTACATGAAGATAATAATGTTATTTGATACTTAAGTTTTCATAATATTTTCCACATTTCTGTGTTAGACAAGTTAATCCTCATTCTACGTTATCTACTTTGTCAGCCAAAAGAGAAAATCTTGGTCTCCTCAGGAAATTTAGTTAGCAGTGGAACAGATATAAAGGCACAATTTGGATATTTCAAGTTCAAAGACTTGTTTAAAGTATTAAGTTCTTATAGAGAGCTTAAATCAGGTGTAATCATACAAAATCAGATTGGTGGAGACTTTTCTCAATTTATAATGTAGAGATAATGGGCTTGGGGAAAAAGTAACTTCTATTATTATTGACAGGAAGGCAAACTTATATTATTGTATACAATGCTGGTCTTCTAAGCATTTTTCATGCACACATATACATTTGGTCATTGACGAGTTTTTTAGTCCATTTAGTGGTTCTCACTTAATATTCTTCTAAGTAGGTATCAAGGCAGATGCTCATCAGATCAGAACAGACCCTTTTCCTAGGAGCCCAAAGCCAAAAGCCCCTTTCCTAATGAGGGTGGCCCAGAAAACCCCAAACCAAATGCTGGAGGATATGTGGGTAGCCCCTGGAGTGACTTGCAAACACTCCATCATCTTGGGAAGAGATGCAAGACACACAGCAACAATACCCCAGTGCCGAACCTTCTGAGGGCTCACCCGTACCACCCCAGAAGAGTGGAAAGAACCATGGACTTGGAGGCTACAGCTTATACTTGAGTGCTGGCCTGCCTGCCATTTTATAGCTGGGTGACCTTAGGTAGATCTCTTAATTCCCCTGGGAGGCCAGGTAACTCCTCTGCAGATAGGAAGAGTCTCCTTCACTTTTGGAGATCTGTTGCATTTAGTCCTCATGGATGGATGACATGGTTTTCAATGAGGACTTCCTAACTCAGGTGTCCTGGGGGACTGGGAGGAGAAAAGAATTTGGGAGAAACAGTGTCTGGAGGACCAGACAACCAGTGTAGAACAAGCAGATACTGACCTGGCAGCTCCACCCAGAACTCATCGCCTACCTGCTTCCCATCTCTTGCTTTGCCCAGAGAAGTCAGCTAATCCAGGGACCACTGGCCTGAGCTTCCATGTAATCTGATGAAGGAATTCTGACAGTCCTTTTCTCCAAGACTCCAAAGTCAGCGTGTTACATAGTCTCTTGATATTATTTATGTATTGGGGGTGGGAGAGGACCTGGTTAATTTGTTTAAATTAAGAACTCCTGGTGTGGAGAGTGTGAGCCTCTGAGGGTCTGATACTTCCTGATCACATAGGTTCCTAGATCTGGGTTTATTGACTTTTGGAACTTTAGTTCGGTGGCCCCCAATGTCACCCTGAAAAATCTTGCTTTTATGGAATTGGGTGGTAGGGCGCAGGGTGGTGGGGGGAGTACAGTAAACCTGCTAAGTGTTAAAACCCTTCCTTAAACTTTTTGTGATGAGACTAGTGATGTGACTGCAGATAGATACACACCTGAATAATAAATACTTCCTCCCCTTTACTCCTCAATTAACATAATTAATCCTGTATAGCATATATTTGCTATAAATTATGTTTTACCACGCAGGCTAGTATGTGTTACCTTTACGCAGTACAGCAAACTGCTTCTGGTCTTCCCGAGTCTTCACATTTTCTTCCTCCCCTTCCCCACCTTGATCTCCCAAGCCCTGGCGTCTGCCAAAGTCCCATTATAGAAATCATTTCCCACCCTGCCCCCAACAGTGCCACACACCTGGTAATAAATAATATAATCATTGCCTAACAGGCACTCAGAAGAACCCTGTGATAAATAAGGAGACTTCTCATCTCTCCACAGGCTCTGCAGCGAGGGCTGGCAGAGGAGAGTTCCCTATTAAAGAACTCACATAGCCACAGGCAAATTCTCTTACTGCATCTCCTTGTGGAGACCTTTTCTTAAAAGCTGAGATTGCTCTGATGGTTCAAGGTGCTATTGAGCTCTAACCAGGGACAATTACAAGACTCCAGTCGCAGCATCTGAGGCGATGCTTGTGTTTGATAAGGTTGCTGGAGAATAATGCAAAGGAGAGAGGCCTGATAATGGGTTGCTGAAAGGATGGGATGAGGCATCGTTGCCCAGAGCCTGAAGACAGAAGCAGCCTCCCCCTATCCCACCCTCAAATTCTTTTCCATTTTTATTGCATTAAAAAAATCACTCTCTAAACATGCACTTTAGAAATGATTTTTTTTTCTAGCTCCAAGCTAGTAATACTCCTCACCAACTGATGTGTGTGTGTGTGTGTGTGTGTGTGTGTGTGTGTGTGTATTTATCGGGAGAGGTTTTGAGAATAATTCTGCTTTTCTTGTTCAGTTTTTTATTTTTTAACTGTTTTCTATTGAGAAAACCAGAGAGGGAACAATTGCATTTTGTCCCTTCCTTTTTTTTCAGTTGTATGGTTGTCCCACAGATTTTTCTACCTTACTTTATTTTTGGTTTTCAAAACCTTTTACAAAAACAAAAAACCCAAAAACCCACAGCCATTCTTTCATGGTATTTTTTATTTCTTTTTTTATTTCCTTGCCTGTGGTCTGTTGTCTTTAGGGATCTCTCTCTCTCTCTCTCTCTCTCTCTCTCTCTCTCTCTCAGCTAGGATTTGAGGAAAGAAAATTTTCAGGGTTAATTAAATTTAGAAATTCAGGTCATTTCAGCAATCACAATTTCAAAGACAAAAGATGTGGATTCAGTCCAAAGATGGGTTATCTTAAAGCAACCTGGAGACATCAGGGAGCAGGGATATAGGAGCAGTTTTGCTAGTTTTCCTTTCTTAGTGTGGCTAGAAGCCCAGATTTCCCACTGGTCAAGGCAGAATCAGAATAGGTGCAGTGAAATGGTTTGGGGACTGTGACAACACAGTTATAATTCCTCTATTTCCCCCCTCACTTCTGGACTCCAGTAGATGTCGCACAGGTAAGGGCTAAGAGCTCTGACTGAGAATCTGAGCCCTGTCGAATTCCTTCCAAGTGTGTACGTGTGTGTGAGCAGGGGAAGGGGCACAGCATCAGTCTCCAGGCTGTTTTTCAGTCATTCACTTCCCTCACCCACTGTTTGAAGCCATTTCTATGGGTGAATGAAATTAATAAGAAGATGATTCAAGAACTGATTGCTGACCCCAAAGAGCATGAGCTTGTGCCAAAATTAACATAGATAGATCTATAATGTATTAATAACACAAGAATATAATAGTCAAGTCTGGATCATATGGTATAGATACTAGATGCCGGTGAAACCCACAGAATCAGGAAAAGGATGAGGGCTTGGGTAGTTGGGATCATCACTGAAGACAAAGTGAAACTTATCTGGGCCTTTAAAAGATCTGTTCTTGACCATGGTCATCTAAAGAGAAGCCATGTACTTTCAGTCTTCCCTTAATGGGTGTCTCCATGATTAGGTAATGCCTGGTCTGCTGTACAGGGAGGTGAACATACATGGGTCTATGATTCTAGCTCCCAGGTCCTATTTTGAATCTCCATGAATACTTGCCCAGAACAGAGGGCATTGGATCTGACATTACTTTACTTCTGATGGATTCTGACCCACTCCCATTATCAGGGGAATGATGTCAGACCAGCTCTACACAACTAAGGCTCCAATATGGGTGAAGAGTCCTCACTGTATGTAAATCACCAGCACCAACCTCCTTTCCTATCTCTGATCTCCTGTTCCCTCATATCTTCTGAAGATTCAGAGGCTGGTGGCCAGGTGCTAGAGGCCAGCCATGTTTAATTGCCCCAGGACAGCTTATGGTGTTGAGTAGTTAGTAACTACAAACACTCCCTCCTGAGATGCACAAAGATCCAGCAGGATTTTCAAACCTTCATTTCCGGTGTGGCCAGTAGGTAATGGCCAAGCAGGCACCTAGGACTAGAGATTTCTAGTCATAGAAAATAGCAACAAGATTCTAAGGGAGAATCATAAGCATTATTTCAGTGGGTGTGGTTCTGTCATGTATAGCCTCACATGAAGGGAAAATATGGGGCTAGAGCCCTAGAATAGAATTCCTATGGTTTAAATTCAGGGGTTTGGGGCAACACAGGAGAAAGTCCAGGAGAATTAGGCAAAACAAACAAACAAAAACTATAGCTTTAATTCATTTGAGAACAATCAACTCAAGTGACAGACCTGGGGCTTAGACCAGCTCTGTAATTTGTGAAGCCCAATGCAGAAGGAAGATGTGGAGTCCTTGTTCAAAAATTGTTAAGAATCTCAATTAGCAATAGTGAGCATTAAACCAAGCATGGGCCTTTGATCATGGACCCTGTCTCAGGTCACACCCCATGAAGTTGCCCTGCTGAACACTCCCCCAGAAGAGGTGAGACGGCTGACCACTGGTTTAGCAGAATGAGAAAAGTCCAGAGAGGTCATTTTGCTTACTTTGTGTGACCAGCATAGCATCCAATTAACTGGGTTCTAAACACAGATTGCATATAAGACTAACATTTTCTATGTGATGTAATTTAAACCATTCTGTATTACTACCCATTGTCTGACTATGTTTCACTGTTTTTTTGGTTTTTTTTATTATTATTATTTTGTTGCTCAGAAAGTGCAGTATCAATATGCAAAATATGTTCATAAAATTTGGTTACTTTATTTCAATACAAAAACCTTTGTATTGATTGATATTCCGTGTTGCACTATGAGATGCCAGGAGTATGGAGGACATTGCCCTGGCCTCCAAGGAATGATGGTGATCATTCATTCATCAAAGCGGCCCAGAAGGACCTCTCCATAGGGAGTCTTCGTCAGCCTTCAGAAGGTGCAGCTTTATGTATCTAGACACAACAAAATGGGCTTTCTTAACGATAGTTTGTGAATCAGACCTGTGACATTTTCAGGCTTAGCATTCAGGAGTTTGGTAATTTAACAGTGATGCAAAGATGTTTTGCTCAGGCACAAATTAAATCAGGAGCTGCAGGAAGGGTAGAGGAGCCAGACAGTTATCCTGACCACTTGATCACATCCACCTTTGGTTGTGGCTTTCGATCTCTTCATTTATCATTACCTATGTAGTTCATGGTGCAGCAGTATTTACAGGGTGGGTGATTCATGAGGGACTTAGAATTTACTCTTCCAAAATGAGAAGGAATAAATGTGAATCAAATATTTTTACTTATTCAAACTGGTAATCTCCTAATTGGTCTGACACCAAGAGCTATTTTCATACCCTGGTTCCCCATCTCACCAGTTGGTTTATATTTTCCCACTATTGCTAACATTCCTGAGGAGTCTGAACTCTTCCAAAATAAGACTTGTGTCTATGTCCTTTCCCACAATAGTGACTGAGACTCAGATGTCATAATGTGCAAAAAGAAATATACAAATCAGCATGTTTAAAATAACAGAATTGATTTGCGTAGCTTGGGTGGAATGGTGTATAGAGAATATTTTATTTGCCTGGCTGGTGTGGCTCAGTGGTTGAGTGTCAACCCATGCACCAAGAGGTCACTGGTTCGATTCCCGGTCAGAGCACATGCCCAGGTTGTGGGACTGATCCCCAGTACGGGGCGTGTAGAAGGTGGCCAATCGATGTTCTGTTTCATGGATGTCTCTATCTGTCTCCCTTTCCCTTCTTCTGTCTCTAAAGTCAATTTAAAAATTATTTTTTAAAATAAGATATTTATTTGTAAGTCATTTAAACGTTTGGGACCTCATGTAGTTAATGCTAACTTTAAAAGACAAGATTTATAAATTCAATTCCATTTCTAGGTTTAAGAAAAAATATTTATGAATTGCTGTTTATCGAATAACTTATTTTTAAAGAGTCGTGTGTCCTTAATGCTGGAAAACCCCAGGAATTTCATAATGATCATCTCAGAAAGCCACAACTCCATGCATTAAATAAATGCTGTTTTGTTCCTCGTGGGTCTTTACATCAAGCCTCCAGCATGAAGGCCAAGGTCAGGACTCGAAGTGGTGAGGCCTATGTTATTAAAGGAAGACTAGACAGCTGCTTTTCCCACAGAGCCCCTAAGTGAGAGAGTTTCTCAGAGTTCCACAGCTTCCATCCAAAGAGTGTGCATGTGCCAAAAGCTCTCACTGATTTAATAGCCTAGTGTTAGGGAAGTCTTGCAATGTCTAAAAAATAATGAAATGAAATAAAATAAAATAAAAAGCAAGCAAGAAAAAATAATTCTCAGTTTCCTAGGGTTCTAAAACTCATTTTAAAAATTAAATATTTTAAGCTGAGGATTTTCAAATCAGCTATTAACTTTTCAGAATTTCATTATAGTTTTTAAAAAATCATAATTACTTGAGGTAGGGGAGAGGAGGTGTCTACTTTATTCCTAATGGAAACTATACATATAGATGAAGTGTCTATATAAAAATGGGAACCGTGATTATATTAATGCTGTCTAACTGATATTCAATAACTCACCCTTCTATTTCCTATTGTCCATATTTAAATACTTCAAAAAGAATTCTAATCAAGTGGAAATTAACAGGGAGGAAAGACTGGGGCTGGCAGGAGAAGGTTCTAATCCCACTATCTCTTAATATTTCAAAGTCTCTTTTATTTTCTTAATAAAAGGGTGAGAGAAAGAGAGGGAGAGAGAGAAAGGGGAATTAATCCAGTGCTCTGAACTGTTCTCTCATCTTAATGCTTTAAATAAATTCTAAGAGAATATTACACATGAGAAGGCTATTTCTGGCCAGTGACTGGGCTTTACTTTTGCTTCTCAACTTTTTTCTGTCTTTCCTTCTTCCTTCCCTTTATTCTACCTGTCTTCTCTCTCCTCTTGTCTCCACTCCAAAATCCAGTGATGAGAGCTGTATTTAAAGTCCAAGCTCCCGACATCAGCTCCCCCGCCCCCTCCCTTCCCCATTCCATCACCTAAGGCACTGCTCCCTTCCGTACACCTGTGCATCCCTGCCTCTGTGTTTCTGGACTTGCTTTGCCCTAATTTCTTCTACTTCTACTTTTCCTCTTCCCTCAAATCCTATTTATTCTTCAAGTCCCACCTTCTCCATAAAAGTATCTTTATATAGCTTGTTAAAAATTGTGGTAATAATGAAACATTTTAACTGTGAGTATTGAGCAATTTTGGTATGGTAGGCAATTTACTTGCATTGTATCATTTAGTCCTCTCAGTAATCCCTAGGAGATTATCCCAACCTCATGGGAGAGGTCTGAGACTACAAAAAGGTTAAGGCAGTTGTCAAAATGATGACTCTTGAGTGGAAGAGCTGGAGGTAGGGTTCTAACATCTGCCTCCTCTCTTGTCCCCAAACTGCGAACTTATTTATTTATTTTTAAATATGTTCGTATTGATTTCTTTTTTAGAGAGAGGAAGGGAGAAGGAGATAGAAACATCTATGTGAGAAACATTGATAGTCTGCCTCCAGCACGCCCCCTACTGGAGATCGAGCCTACAACCCGGGCATGTGGCCTGACAGGGAATCTAACCAGACCAGTCAGTCCATGGGACTGATGCTCAATCCACTGAGCCACACCAGCCAGGCCTGATCTGCGAACATATTTAAAGTCAAAACCTACAGTTTAATCTTGTAAAGTTCTCTAATTATTTCATAGGGCAACATCAATTTTCTTAAGCAAATTGACAAACTTTGTGAAGAGGACAACCATATCTTACATTTGTTTGTATCTCCCCAGGATCTCATTTAGAACAGGTACAGCCCTGGCCCATTTTGCTCAGTGGTTAGAGCGTCGGCTGATGTACCAGGGAGTCCTGGGTTCGATTCCCGCTAAGGGCACATACCTCCGTTGCAGTTTGTCCCCGGCCCCAGTTGGGGTTGTGTGGGTGGCAACCAATTGATGTGTTTCTCTCATGTTGATGTTTCTCTCTCTCCCTCCCTCTCTTCCTCTCACTCTGTCTGAAGATAAATGCAGTGTGTGTGTGTGTGTGTGTGTGTGTGTGTGTCTCCTTGGGTGAGGATGAAAAATTAGAACAGGTATAACGTAGGTTCTCAGTGCACACTTAATGATAAAGGAATGGGTTTTTCCTATGAGCTTGATCATTTTCACTGTATGCACTCAATCACCTTGTAAATCCAACTAAGGTCTTCTATAGATACACATTATGCTGCTTTTCTTCAAAATTGAACTCAGTGGGTCAAAGTTGGCACACTAAAAAGTTGCTATCTAATATATACTATCAATTGAGCAATTGATTGATTCATCCATTTTATAAACACTTATTGACCACTTTTATGTGCCAGACACTGTTCTAAACACTGGGGGATATAGCAGTAAAGAAAATATACAGAAAATCTGTTCTCTCACTGTGTTGCCCATATTCTAGTTGGGAGACACAGAGCAACAAAATAGGTAAGTAAAATGTATGTTAGGTGGTGATAAAACTATACAGAAAGATAAAGCAGGACAGGAGATAAAGAGTTGGCAAAGGAGGAGAAGGGACTACAATTTTAAATAGGATGATCAGGGAAAAACTCACTGAGCACAGACAGAAAGAAGGGAAAGGAATGTGGATATCTGGGTCAATATAGTCCAGGCCACAGGAAAAGCAAATACAAAGGTGGTCATGTGCCTGAAATGTGCAAGAACCAGCAAGGAGGTCAGAGTAGCTCACTTACCTCTAATCATAGAAGAAAAATTATATTTTCTAAAAATATATATATATGTAAACATTGGCAAAAGTTTAATATAAACCAGTGATTTTCAACTGGTGTGCTATGAATTTTTAAAACATGCAATACCTGACTATTTAGTCAGGGGCACTGACCTCTTCTTCCTTAGACTGTCAAATTTTTAAAATGACAACAGCCAACACAACAATAGCCACCCCGTATGAATGAATAAAAATTATAAATATTTTTTGTCAGATTGGCAAAAAATATATACTTTTTGGTGTGCCGCAGAATATTAGCAATTATGTGCGCCATGAGATGAAAAAAGATGGAAAATCTCTGATATAGACAAACATGGGCAGGCAGATCTCCAAAGGCCATTCATGGATTTTGAGTAGAAAGACAGGACAGGAGTATAAATGTGTTACTATAAAAACAATACAGGAATAGTTGATGTTTTAGCCCAGGTTCTCTAGAAAACAAAGTCTAAGGCAAGAATTAAGAGCTGAGTCTTCATCTGGGAGGTAAAACCCAGGATGCAGAAATCATTAAAGAGCAGTGAGCAGGGAGGAAGGGAATAGGGCAAGATGATGCATGACTTCTCTGGTCACTGCCTCACGGAGCCCGGAAGAGACAAGCAGGTGTCCTTGCAGGGGCCCCTGTAGGGCCTGCAAGGCAACTTCAGAAGCTGTGGTTGGCCCAGTCCATGGGGGAGAAAGAAAAGGACATTTAATTGGTGGGTTCCTCGCCCTCACTTGTTTTCCACTGGTTAAGTTTCATCCACCAGATAGATAACCATCACTACCACCACCCATTCCCCTGCCCCCCAACCTGGGACTTCCAGGAGGTGAAGCCTGGCTTTCCTGTCGGTTCCCATGCCTGTGGTGTGACAGCTCCTTATGGTCTAGACGTGGCAGAAAGAGACACACCAGACCTGTATCTGGATAGCCTAGCTGCACTGCAGCCACCAAGAGGGAAGGGTTAGGATTCCCACAAGCAACCAGTAGGCCCCAGGCAGTAGAATACATGGGGTCTGAGTGGGGTTGGTGGACAGGAGCAGCTGAGCAGAGCAAGTAGCTGAGGGCCCAGAGGTGGCAATGCTGATGGGATCTGAGAAAGCACATAAGATGTGTCTGATACAGTCCGTTAATAGTGATAGTTATCAAGAACAAATGCTTACACAACCCTAAAAGCAACTAAGACAGAAGCCCTGTTTCCCTTAAGTTTGGGATAAATTGTGTAGGAGATTAGTTTTATGCATATATGCACGTTTTGTGACAAAGGTGAGGGGAGGGAAAGATGGATTGGGAAAAGAAGCACCTAAATTATAACTAAGAAAATAAAAGAGAATGATGTGGATTGGGTACTCTCTTGGAAACACTAACTAGCTACATTAAATTACCCTAACCAGATTGAATTTGCATTACAAGAGTGTCTAAAATTAAAGCCTAGGTCAGTGGATTTTAAAAAATGAACCAATTTAACTGACTTAATATGACTGAATCTCCTACTTTTTAAAATGGGCAAATGGAGGAAGTTGATGGATTTAATCATGGCCTAAAAAAAAAATCACTGTGTAAATATTATAGATATCTAAACTATTCTATTTTTTTTTTCAATTTTCAAATCATTTTGCTATTGGAGAGATATAGTCATAGAATAAACTCCAAAAATTTAATTTAGTGAAATGTAACATTTTGTATAAAGCAAAACAAATCTAGAAGGAACAGAAACATATAAATATATAGCCAGGTACATCAGTAAGGCAGAACTGTATGCAACACATTTTTGGTGTCCTCATGAAAAACTGCTTTATAAAGATTGAATTTAGAATTGCTCACATTCTTTTCTTTTTCTTTTTTTTCCATTCTTCTGCCTCAACCTGATGTCTGCCCTCCAGCCACATTTCCTTGGACTTACTTTAGTGTGCCTTCTCTCTGAAAAATAGTTTTATAAAAATTCAGTCAATGAAAGTGGTCCGTTGAGTTTTATTTGGCATCATGGTAAGATCATGTGTGTTTTGTGAACCAACCATTTCATTCAAGAGGTGGCTCACAGAGTTGTGAGCTAGAGGGGGCCTGGAGAGGGTCAAGGCAACCCTTCATTTTGCACCTAGGTCCATGGAGCAAAAGAGACTCACACAATGCCTCACACAGAAAAAAAAAAAGTATATAAAGAAAAATAAAAAGAAAGAAACGCCTCCTGACTTCTATCAGTATGAATTTTTTTAATATCTACTTTCATTTCTACACAAAGGTAGGAACGCATGAATAAAGAAGAGGTTTAAGATTCAATTGAACCAAATACCTTTTGTATTATTTATTAATTGCTGCATAACAAATTACCTTAAAGCTTAGTAGTTTAAAACAAGAAACATTTTTCGCTCACAATTTCTGTCGGTCAGGAATTTGAGAGCATCTCAGATGGGTGTTCCTGGCTCAGGGTCTCTCATCTTGCAGTCAAGATATTGGCCGGGGCTGCATTCTTTTGAAAACTTAACTGGAACTAGAAGATTTGCTCCAACATGACTCACTCACATGGCTGTTGGCAGGAGGCTTCAGTTCCTCGTGCATAGGGTTACCATGTCTCATGACATGGAAATTGGTTTCTGCCAGAGCAAGTGATCCAAGAATAAGGCGGAAAAGGTAGAAGCCACAGTGCTTATTGTGATTTAGCCTTGGGAGTCACAAGTCAATCCTATTAAATATGAGAGGGGCCTACACAGGAGTGTGAGTGCCAGCAAGTGAGACTATTTGTCTTCATGGAGGCTGGCTACCACAATTCCTTTGAATCAAAACCAGACATTCCTTAGCTTTGTTTGGAAACATACCCCAGTGCTTAATAATGATCATTATCAAGAAATTCTACCTACCTTTTCTCTAATCAGTTTTGCTACCTTTTACTTTTTCAAACTACTTTTCCATTTACCATGATACTTGATGACTACAACAGTCTTTTAATATAAAAGTAGGATTAGAATTTTTGCTTGAGAAACAAAGAAGCACAGACACACAGAGATTAAGTGATTTGCTTAAAACCACCCAATGGCAGAGCTGAGTGTTAGAATGTTCTTCAATGAGATTTATGCCATTTGATTACATCACCCTCTCTCCCCTTTCTTGGTCATCTTTCTTCTTCCTGATTATTACCCATCGTTCAGTAAATACTTTCATTTATAGCTCAAATTCTTCCTCTCTATTTTATCTAACAGCATCCTAGATTATTTCATTGACTAAGTAGATTAATTTAGTCATTATACTGGTCTCTCTATTCCTTGACCTTCACATCTCCAATGACTGTCTTCTCTTCACCATAATTATCCACATCTATGATCACTCCATGGACTTTGTCATATTGCTCTACCTCCAAATTTACTAATTCAAGCACCTAGCTTTCTGACCACAATCTCCTCTCCTTTCATCACCATTTGTGATGGTTAATTTTATGTATCAGTTTGGTTAGGCTATGGTGCCCAGTTGTTTGCTCAAACACCTGTTTAGATGTTGCTGTAAAGTATTTTTAGATGTAACACTTAAATCAGTAGACACTGAGTAAATCAGATTACCCCCCACAATATGAGTGGGCCTCATCTAATCAGTGGAAGGCCTTATAAGTGAAGGCTGAGGTACCAAAATAGACAGGAAGAAAGAAAGAAGGAAGGAAAGAGAGAGAGAGAGAGAGAAAGGGAGGGAGGAAGGAAGAAAGGAAGGATACATTATAGCTCTTGCTCCTAATGAACAATCAGACTAGTAAAAAAGACAGACAAATGCAACAGTCTTTGTATTGCAATGTTACAAAGGTATATATAGGAAAAAGCAAGATGATCACAAAAGAGGTCATTTCTATGGATAAGGAAGTAGTTGGCAGTGGTCAATAAAGTTTTTATAAGCTAGTATCTTGCAAGTAGGGGTCTCTAATAAAAAAATGAATCATTCTCATTTTGAGGACAAAAATACTAGGTGGAAAGTCAAGGGAATTTTAGTCCCCAAACTATCACTGAGAAGCCATGCAACCTTGATCTACTCACTTAACTAACTTGGAGCCTAGTTGTCTTGACTAGACAAACATATTGGACTAGATTATTTTTGACATTTCTCTGTGTTTTATGATTTAAGAGTCCATGTTTAAAAACTTCTCTGCTGCTATTTACTCTCATAAGCCTCCTAAGTGATCTCAAACAGCTTACAATTATGGCTTTGGAGGACAAAAAAACTACCCACTTTTACTTAAGCTACTTTGGTGTGGCAATTGTGTGCTTTACCCATTCAAATGAACATTTTCATAATTATGCTTGCATTTGAATTATGCTACTGACATAAAATAAATCAAGTAAGTATTCTTTTCTACATTGTTATCAGCACTCCCATTCTGTAGATGAAAAAACTAAGTCAGAGAGAATGAAAAGCTTGCATAACTTAACTTGATAAGTGAAAATAGGTTTTAGATAAAAATTGTGCTGTTTGAGTACCTGATTCCAAAGCCAGGGTTCAGGTTAGGGACGCAGGTTTTTATCACCTGGAAGACAGAATGCTGTAATTTTCCTTTCTTGGGGATTTCTTTGAAAACCATCTCAATGCAACAATTCTTGCAGAATGTAAGAGTACAACTTTTCTTTGACACAATCTCTGGGAAACTGATCAAGCCTTTCTCACTGATGGCACTGGTCCTATTGGAAAGACAGAGTCTGAAGTCATTTTGTGACAAGATGATGACTAGTTTAAATCTTTCTTTCCCTCTTGAATGGAAACAAAGTAGTCCATCTTCTGGTTTCTCCTTCTGAATCACATTTTATCTAAAAACTGGAGAGTAAATTGAAAAATTTTGCTCTTTAAAATATTTCCTATCTTCAGCCCCAGAATTGGAACTGTATTGTAAAGTTTGGGTATTATTTTGCTTTGTTTTTATGTTCAAGATAGAGAAACCAAACAATGACTTAAGTCTAATTTGGAGCTTAGAAAACAGTTTCCCCATTCGTGGTAGTTGCCTTCACCCCCAGTAATGTCAAGACTAACATTAAAACAAAAATTATTTTTCAGTGCTTCTAGGTTTAGTTCTAGTTGTGTCCTTTTCTGGGCTCAGGAACTTCTCCAAGTGGGGTTATCTCAGGAATGAAAAAATGGTTTATTACATTAACAGACTTTAAAAAATCATAACTATCTCAATATATGCAGAAAAAGCATTATAAGAAATTCAACATCTATTCATGATAAAAATTCTAACTAAACTTGGATTAAAAAAAAACTTACATAACTCACTGAAGAAAACTTACATAAACCCCACATTAACAGAGAAATAGTGTTTCCACTTCAAGAACAGAAGCAAGGCAAAAATGTCTTCTCTCATCATTCATACACAACACCGTTTTGAAGTTTTAGTTAGTAAGGCAAGAAAAGAATGTGGGGGAAGTATACAGATTAGAAAGAACAAAAGTTGTCTATAAACACAGATCCTAAGATTTCTTATGTAGAAAATCTCAAAAAATCTATAAAAAACACCTCTTAAAAGTTAATTGATTTTTCCAAGATATGGGTTCATAAACAGAACTCAGTTATATTTCTATACACTAATAATAAATAATAAAAATTTAAAATAAAAAAATATTACTTGCAATAGCACCATAAAAGTTGGAGAACTCACGCTATTCAACTTTGACTTAACTATAAAGCTATAGCTATTAAATCAGTGTAGTATTGGTGAAAGACAGACACATATATCAATGGAACTAACAAAGAGCCTATAAATAGACTTATATAAATATAGTCCATTGATTTTTGACAAAGGTACTAAGGCAATTTAATAAAAAAAGAATAATAGTCTCAGTAAATGCTACCAAAAAATTGAATATCTCTAAGGAACAATGAACCTTGACCTAAATCTTACAAACATTTTATAAAAATAAATTCTAAATGAATCTAGACCTAAATATGAATGGTAAAACTTTGTAACTTTTAGGACACATTATAGACTAAAATATGCATGATCTTGATTTAGTAAAGAATTTTTAAATATAAAATCAGAGAGCCTCAAGTAAGAAGAACCCAAACTGGCCCACACCAAGACACATAGTAATTAAAATGCCAAAAATTAAAGACAAAGAAAGAATCCTAAAGGCAGCAAGAGATAAGCAACAGGTTATCTACAAAGGAACCCTCATAAGTCTATCAGCTGACTTCTCGACAGAAACACCACAGTACAGAAGGGAATGGCATGAAGTAATCAAGGTCATGAAAAACAAGGATCTGAATCCAAGACTACTCTACCCAGCAAGGCTATCATTCAAAATAGAAGCTCAAACAAAGAGCTCCCCAGACAAAAAAAAGGCTAAGGAAATACATTAGCACCAAACCAGCACTACAAGAAATGTTAAAAGGACTGATAGCTGTAATTAGCAGGAGAAATAGGAAAAACAAATAGAACCACACTAAACAAAAATGGCAATAAATAAGTACATATCAATAATCACCTTAAATGTAAATGAATTGAATGCTCCAATCAAAAGACACAGAGTAGCTGATTGGATAAGAAAGCATGACTCATGTATATGTTGTTTACAAGAGACCCACCTCACAACAAAAGACTCACATAGGTTGAAAGTGAAGGGATGGAAAAAAATCTTCCAAGCAAACAGAAAGGAAAAAAAGCTTGAGTGGCAATACTCATATCTGATAAATAGATTTCAAAATGAAGGCAATAACTAGAGACAAAGAAAGTCACTACATAATATCGAAAGGATCTATCCAACAGGAAAATATAACCTTGGTAAACATATATGCACCCAATATAGGAGCACCAAAATATATTAAAAATCTTCTGGAGGAATTCAAAGGAGAAATCGACAACAATACAATCATAGCAGGGGACTTCAACACCTCGCTGATATCATTGGATAGATCCTCTAGACAAAAAATTAGCAAGGAAACAGAGACTCTAAATGAATCACTAGATCAAATGGATTTAATAGATATCTACAGAGAATTACACCCCAAAACTACAAAATTCACATTCTTCTCAAGGGCACATGGGACATTCTCAAAGATGGACCAAATGTTAGGACACAAACTAAGTCTCTACAAGTTCAAGAAGATTGAAATCATATCAAACACCTTCTCAGATCACAATGGCATGAAACTAGAAATCAATTGCAACAAGAACATGCAAAGACATTTCAACACATGGAAGCTAAATAGCATGTTATTAAACAACGAATGGGTTACTGAGGAGATCAAGGAAGAAATTAAAAACTTCCTGGAAACCAGTGAAAATGAATACACAACAACACAAAATCTGTGGGATGCAGTGAAAACAGTTCTGAGAGGGAAGTTATAGCATTACAGGCCTACCTCAAGACACAAGAAAAATTTCTAATAGATTATCTAATCTCACAACTTAAAGAACTAGAAAGCAAACAAAAAGAAAACCCCAGAGCAAGTAGAAGGAAGGAAATAGTAAAGATCAGAGCAGAAATAAATGACATAGAGACCAAGAAAACAATTCAAAGGATCAATGAAACAAAGAGCAGTTTTTCGAAAAGATAGACAGGATTGATGGAACCTTAGCTAGACTCACCAAGAAACAAAGAGAGAGAACCCAGATACACAAAATCAGAAATGAAAGAGAAGTAACAACTGACACCACAGAAATACAACGAATCATTAACAAATACTATGAACAATTATATGGCAACAAATTTGACAATCTAAACAAAATGGACAAATTTCTAGAAACACATAGTCTCTCAAAACTGTACCGGGAAGAGATGGAAAACTTGAACAGACTAATAACAACTAAGGAAATTGAAGAGGTAATCATGACTCTCCCAGCAAACAAAAGCCCAGGCCCAGATGGCTTCCTGGGGGAGTGTTACTGAACATGCAAAGAAGAACTAACACCCATTCTCCTCAAACTATTTCAAAAAATTCAAGAAGGTAGACTTCCAAACTCGTTTTATGAAGTCAGCATAATTCTAATTCCAAAACCAGAAAAGTACACTACAAAGAAAGAAAACTACAGGCCAATATCCCTAATGAACATAGATGCCAAAATCCTGAACAAAATACTAGCAAATCAGACCCAGCAATAGATCAAAGAAATTATTCACCATGACCAAGTGGGATTCATCCCAGGGATGCAAGGATGGCACAGTATTTGCAAATAAATAAATATGATGCACCACATAAATAAAATGAAGGATAAAAACCACATGATCATATCAATAGATGCTGAAAAAGCTTTTAACAAAATTCAGCCCCCACTTCTAATAAAAATGCTCAGCAACGTGTAAATAGAGGAATCATATCACAACATAATAAAGGCCATATATAAAAGACCTACAGCCAACATCACACTCAATGTGCAAAAACTAAAAGCATTTCCCTAAGAACAAGAACAAGACAAGATGCCCACTTTCGCCACTCTTATTTAACATAGTACTGGAAGTCTTAGCCACAGCAATCAGACATGAAAAAATAAATAAATAAAAGGGATCCAAATTGGAAAGGAGGAAGTGAAATTGTCATTATTCGCAGATGACATAATATTACACATAGAAAACCCTAAAGGCTTCATCAAAAATTTACTAGGCATAATAAATGAATTTGGCAAAGTAGCAGGATACAAAATTAACATCAAGAAATCGACAGCATTCTTTTTTTTTTTTTTTTTTTTTATCCTCACCCGAGGATATTTTTCCATTTCTTTGTACAGATAGAGTGGGAGGGAGAGAGAGGAAGGGAGAAAGAGAGAGAAACATCGACGTGAAGGGACACATCGAGTGGCTGCCACCCGCACGACCAACCAGGGCCGGGGACAAACTGCAACCGAAGTACTTGCCCTTAGCGGGAACCGAACCCGGGTCTCTCTGGACCGCAGGCCGACGCTCTAACCGCTGAGCCAAACTGGCCAGGGCTCGACAGCATTCTTATACACCAGTGATGAACTCACAGAAAGAGAAACTAAAAAAAAAAAAATTCCATTTACTATCATGGCAAAAAGATTAGGATACCTAGGAATAAACTTAACCAAAGAAGTAAAGGACCTATTTGCAGAAAACTACAAGATATTGAAAAAATAAATAGAGGAAGATATAAAAAAGTGGAAGCACATACCTTGTTCATGGATTAGAAGAATTAACATCATTAAAATGTCCATATACCCAAAGCAATCTATAGATTCAATGTAATCCCTATCAAAATACCAACAACACATTTCACAGAACTAGAACAAATACTTCAAAAGTTCATATGAAACCAAAAAACGTCCCAAATAGCCACACCAATCTTGAAAAAGGACAAAGTAGGTGGGATCACAATACCAGATATCAGGTTATAATACAAAGCTACAGTAATCAAAAAAGCCTGGTACTGAAACAAAAACAGGCATATAAACCAGTGGAAGAGAACAGAGAACCCAGAAATGGACCCAAGACATTATGCTCAATTAATATTTCACAAAGGTGGCAAGAGCATACAATAGAGTAAAGACAACCTTTTCAATTAATGGTGTTGAGAAATTTGGACAGCTACATGCAAAAAAAATGAAACTAGATCATCAACTTACACCATACAGTAGAATAAAATCAAAATGAATAAAAGACTTAAATGTGACTCCTGAATCCATAAAAATCCTAAGAGAAGATGTAGGCAACAAAATTTCAGACATCATATGCAGCAGAATTTTCACTGATACATCACCGAAGGCAACAGAAACAAAGGAAAAAATGAACACATGGGACTACATCAAACTAAAAAGTTTCTGCACAAGCAAAAGAAACAACCATTGCCCTGGCCGGTTTGGCTCAGCGGTTAGAGTGTTGGCCTGTCGTCCAGGGAGACCTAGGTTTGGTTCCCGCTAAAGGCATGTACTTCGGTTGCAGTTTGTCCCTGGCCCTCGTTGGGTCTTGCAGGAGGCAGCCGCTTGGTGTATTCCTTTCATATCTAGGTTTCTCTCTCTCTCTCTCTCCCTCCTACTCTATCTGAACAAAAAATAAAAAAATGTCCTTGGGTGAGGATTAAAAAAATTAAAAAAAAAAAAAGAAATAACCATCAAAATGAAAAAAGGAACCCACTGTATGGGAGAGCATAATTGCCAATGATACATCAGATAAGGGGTGAATTTCCAAAATATATAGAATACTCATACAACTCAACAAAAGGAAGACAAAGAACCCAATTAAAAAATGGACAGAGGAGCTAAATAGACACCTCTCCAAATAAGACATATAAATGGCCTAGAGACATATGAAGAAATGCTCAACATCACTAATCATCAGAGAGATGCAAATTAAAACAACTACGAGGTATCACCTCACACCTGTCAGAATGGCCGCCATCAACAAATCATCAAACAACAAGTGTTGGCAAGGTTGTGGAGAAAAGGGGACTCTGGTAACTGCTGGTGGGAATGCAGATTGGTGCAACCACTGTGGACAACACTTTGGTGTTACCTTAAAAAATTAAAAATTGAATTGCCATTTGACCCAGTGATCCCCCTTCTAGGAATATACCCTAAGAAGCCTGAAACACCAATCAGAAAGAATACATGTACCCCCATGTTCATAGCAACACTATTTACAATAGCTAAGATCTGGAAACAGCCCAAGTGTCCATCAGTAGACAAATGGATAATAAGGCAGTTGTCCATATATACAATGGAGTACTATGCAGTTGTAAGAAAGACAGATCTGTTATCCTTGGAGACAAAGGAGGAACCTGGAGAGTATTATCCTAAGCGAAACAAGCCAAGCAGAGAAAGACAAATATCACATAATCTCACTTATTTGTGGAATATAATGAACATAACAGTCTGAGGAACAGGGTAGACCCAGAGATATGGAAGTAGGGTACAGACTAACAACCCTCTGAAGAGGGGGTCGTGGGGGGAAGGAGAAAATAAACCACAGAATTTATATATATGTTCGCATAACTGATGGACATGGACAACAAAGCTGGAAACGGGGTGGGGGTTGGGAGGAGGGTGTCAATGGGGAAAAAAAGGAGAAACATCTGTAACAAAAATAAATTAATAAAAATAATAAATAAAATAAATACGACATCAAAAGCAGGATCCATTAAAAAATTAACTATCAAAATTAAAAACTTTTGCTCTGCAAAAGACAATGCTAAGAAACTGAAAGGATGAGACACACAATGGGAGAAAATATCTTCAAATTATATATCTTACAAGGGAATTATATATATATAGACTATATAAGAACTCTCAAACTTCAACAGTAAGTAAACAACCCAATTTTTAAAATGGGTAAAACAATTGAATAGACACTTCACCAAAGACATATGATGGGAAATAAACACATAAAAATATAATAGTGTGGTGAAGGCCTGGGGTCGGGTGGGAGCTGGGTGGAGGGGGAAAGAAGAGGGCCACTTCCACCACATATGGGACAACTGTGATGTCAACAATAAAAAATAAACTTAAAAAAATATTCAACAACCTTTGCCATCAGACAAATGTAAATTAAAACCACAATGAGATACTATTATACATATAATAGAATAGCTAAAAATTAAAACAAAAGAAAAACTCACAATGCAAATTGCTTGCAAAGATTCAAAACAACTAAAACACATTGCTAGTGGACACGGAAAATGATAACAGTCACTGTGGAACTGAGTTGGGGGTTGTTTTTCATAATGTTAAGCACACGCTTACCATTTGTGCCAATAATTGCACTCCTAGGTATTTATCCAGAGTAATCAAACCTTATGTTCACAAAAAACCTGTATGCAAATGTTTATAATAGCTTTATTCATAATTACCCAAAAGAGAAAACAACCCAGGTGTCCATGCAAACAGGGGAATGCATAAAAAAATTGTGGTACATCCATATAATAGAATATTATTTAGAAATAAAAAAGCATAAACTACTGATTCATCTAACAGCATGAATGATTATTAACTGCATTTTGTTAAGTGAAAGAAGTTAAATCCAAAATACCACACATTAAATTTGTTTTTCACAGCAATATGGGTGAGCAATTCTGAATCTATTTTACATGTATAACAAGTAAATTTACTGTAGATAATAAAAGATAGAATTTTCTCACGTTGGAGAAAGAAGTTTTAAGCAAATTGGGAATGCTAGAATGAACCTTCTGGTACTGGATTAAAGTTGAGGGTTTTAGAATAAACTCATATAGTTTTTTAAAAAATATATGTATGTATGTATACGTGTGTGTATACATATCCAGTGAAATGAAAACTTATGTTCACATAAAAGCCTATAGGTAAATGCTTATAAAAGCTTTATATATAATCACTAAAAACTGAAAACAACCCAGTGGTCCATCAAGAAGTCTATCTATCTATCTATCTATCTATCTATCTATCTATCTATCTATCATCTATCTATCTATCTATCATCTATCTATCTATCCATCTTTAAATATGGGTGTGAGGGTTTAGTTAGTATATGTTTATATATTTTCTAGCTCTGTCTAGAAGCAGAGACACCCCAGCAGCAATGAATGCAATCTAGTTTTCATATCTTGATTTTCAGGTGCCATTTCAAACAAAAGGAACCAGGGCTCCTTAGAGAAGTGGTCAAGTCCAAGGGGTGGGTAGAGAAAATACAGGGTGACTATCTTGTTATGCCAGAAATTAAGGAAGTGCTAAAATTTTTTTCAGTAGATTCATGTCAAAAGGACATGGAAGCCAATGTGGAAGGTCCCTCATGACCGAAAATGAAAAAATTTGAGCAAACATGATATTAATAGATTATAACTCAGAGAATGAAATAAATAGCCAGTAGGCCATACTGATAAAAATAAAAGATTGACTAAATAAATGAGGAAGAAAGTACTACTTTTCTTTATAAAAGAATTCCAATTAATAAATGTAAAAGGAATGAGATAAATAGAAAATCACCCCAGTAATTGCCACAAGCATCTTCTAATGAATGCTGAAATTAGTGGGTGAAAGTTTAAGGCAAAACGAAATTGTTGCATAGACTTAAAGTATCTCCCTTGCCAAATATTTATTAATTTTAAAGGGAAAAACAGTAACGTTATTTTGGAGAAACCTGTCAGGCCAAATGATCAGGATTAACATCCCCAATAACAAGACATCAGTATCATGTATCCACTGATATGATCCACTGAGTGGTGCACATCACCTCTGTGGTAGCCGTCCCCAAAATCCATAGCTTCAACCCAATCAGGAGAAAACATCGGACAAACCCAAACTGGGAAAGATTCTACAAAATACCTGACCAGTACTCCTCAAAAGTGTGAAGGTAAAAAAAGACAAGGAATGACTGACTGAGAAACTATCACAAACTCGAGAAGACTAAGAAAATCCAGCAACTAAATGCAGTGTAGTTTTCTGGATTAGATGATGAAACAACGAAAAGGGACATTAGAGGATAGACTGGGGAATCTAAATTAAGTCTGTATTTTAGTTAATAGTATTGTGCCAAGGTTAATTTCTTATTTCTGATAGTTGTACCGGGGTCATGTAAAGAAAATTGGATGAAGGCTAGATGTATACTATGTTTGTAGTTCCTCTGTAAGACTAAATATTTTCAAACTAAAATGTTAAAAACAAAATAAGTAAAAACTTATATGTGTATCTAGCTGATGCATTGTTTAGTGTATATAGCTTTAGGGATCTTTATGGCTTTTGAAAATTCTACCTTTATTATTATATTTTTTTTTTCCCTTTTTTGTTTGTTTTTTGTTGTTGTTTTTTTTGTTTCTGGTACGTGCTGCTAGAGGGAACTGAACCCAGGACTCTCTGGTCTGCAGGCCGATGCTCCAACCACTGAGCCAAACTGGCCAGGGCCCTTGTTTTTCTTTGTTTTTTGTTTTTTTAATAGCTATTTTTATTAAGATAATTGTGTATTCACATGCAGTTGTAAAAAGAATACAGATATTCCCTGTACACTTTACCATTTCCCCCAGTGGTAACATTTTGCAAGACTATAGTACAATATCACAAATAGGATATTGATATTGATACAGTTAACCTATTGCAAATTTTCAAGGTTTACTTGTAGTCATTTGTATGTATATTTTATTTCTATATAACTGTATCACATACGCTGGTTCTTGAGTACACCACCACAGGTAATATACAGAATAGTTCTATCATAATAAGGATACCTCATGTTGCCTTTTAATAAACATATCCACTTCCTTCCCTTTCCTCCCACCTTGGTCCCTAACTCTTGACAAACTCTAATTTGTTCTCCATTTCTATAATTTTGCCATTTCAAAGTTATATAAATAAAGCCATGCCTTTGGAGTTTTTTTTTTTTTTTTTTTTTTTTATCTAGCATGCTCTTGAGAGTCATCCAAGTTGTTGCATGTATCATTTTTTGTTGTTATTACTGGGTGGGATTCTGTGGTATGTATGTCCCATAACTTGTTTAACCATTGCCCTGGTGGAAAACATCTGGTTTGTATTTAGTGTTTGGCTATAAAGAATAAAGTTTCTATGAACATCTGTGCACAAGCCTTTATCACTGCAGTTACATTATAGGTATTATTATTGGGTAGAGTGGTTACTCCCAGTTTTCTCTTCTATGTCAACATTGTTTTAGCTATACTAGGGCCTGCGCCTTTGTGTATACATTTTAAAATAACGTGGTGTTTTTATAATAGTGTTTAATGTAATTATTCTTATATTCAACCTTATCTGGTCTTAATATTTGTTTTCATTTTCCCTGAGTGGTTTTCACCTCCTTTCTCTTCCCCCACCCAAGTGTTTCTTATTACTTGAAATGTAATAAGGTAAAGTTATTTTTAAATTGTAAAATTATAAGTAAATCAAAACAAAACAAAAAATGTATGGGGCTTTGTTTTTGAAACCCAATCTGGTACTATATATCTCATAAAAGGAAAATTTTGCTCATTCACATTTGGAGTAAAAACTAATGTACTAACTTTATTCCTTCCAGCTTACATATACTCTATTTACTTGTTTTCTCTTTTTATTATTTGTTATTAATTTTAATTTTGTCAGATTACCATTTATTCTTTTTGTCTATTAATTTGTTAATTCTATCATACACTTTGATTGCACTTCTCTGATACTCATAATAAAACATATATTTCTCTATTCTGTTCTATTAGTGATAACTCTTTCTACCAATATGTTTATTTCTCCCTCTGTCCTCTTCCCCAGTAGAAAGAGACCCTTCAAATAAGTTTTACTCTTTACCTCCCCCTTCCAGATGAGGTCAATTAGAGTGCTTTTATTCCTACACTTGAACCTCAAAATTCTTAATTTGCTGAGATAGTTTAAAACTTTTAGCTCCAGATTTTAATTATATTTTCTCTTACTATTTATCTTTTTCATTTGGAAAATCCTAATTTTGTGGTTATATTAAAAACATTAACAGTCACTCTATTATGCTCCACTTATTTTATTTTTTAAAATTAATTAATTTTTTATTGTTGAAAGTATTACAGATGTTCTCCCTTTTTCCCCATTGACCCCTGCCTCCCTACTCCCAACCCCTCCTGCCTTCCCTAATGTAATGTCTGTGTCCATTGGTTGTGCATATATGCATATAAATGATTTGGTTTATCTCTTCCATCCCTCCCACCCCGCATCCCTCTGAGGTTTGTTAGTCTGTTCCCTACTTCCATGACTCTGGATCTATTTTGGTCAGCAGCTTATTTTGTTCATGATGTTCCATTTAAATAAGTGAGATCATGTGGTACTTGTCTTTCTCTGACTGGCTCAGCATAATACTCTCCAGGTTCCTCATGTCGTCTCAAAGGGTAAGAGATCTTTCTTTCTTACAGCTGCATAGGGTTCTATTGTGTAAATGTACCACAGCTTTTTTTACCCACTCATCTACTGATGGATGCTTGGGTTGTTTCCAGATCTTAGCTATTGCAAATAGCACTGCTATGAACATAGGGGTGCATATATTCTTTCTAATTGGTGTTTCAGGTTTCTTAGGATATATTCCTAGACGTGGAATCACTGAGTCAAATGGCAATTCCATTTTTAATTTTTTGAGGAAGCACTAAATTGTTTTCCATAGTGGCTGCTAGGGTGAAAGAAAAATATTTGCATAAATGCAAGAATTCAAGGTATCTACCACCTGCATACCAATCCAAAGAAAATATTTGAGGAAGAATTCTAGCCAAACAAATGAATGGAGCAGAGACTTACAAAAAGGGAAAATGAAGAAGGGAGACAAGATTGTTTAATTTATACACATGGTTCATTTAATTTATACACATTGTTCATTGTTTACCAATTTTGTCTTCCTTCTTCATTTTCCCTTATTGTAAGTCTCTGCCTCATTCATTTGTTTGGCTGGAATTCTTCCTCAAATGTTTTCTTCAGATTGGTATGCAGGTGGTAGATACTTTGAAGTCTTGCATTTACGCAAATATTTTTCTTTCACACCAACAGGTAAATGATACCTTGGCTGAAGATAGAAACCCTGGGTTGCAGCCATTTTCTCTCATGACCTACAGACATTATATACCTGTCTCTGTCTTCCAGTCTGATCCACTCTGATTCTTTTTCCATTGTAAGAAATTTGCTCTGTTTGAAAGTTTGTAAGATTTTCTAATTCTCCTTGATGTTTAGGATTTTTTACAGAATGTGCCTGAGTGTATAATTCCTCATTAATCCTGCGTAAAACTTGAATTTCTGCATTCAGTCTATAGCTTTTGGTCTGTCTTCAGCTCAGGAATATATTTTCTATTATTTATTTAGTTACCATGTCTCTGTGTATTCTCTTTTATCCTTCCAGAACTCTTATTATTTTTATGTTAAGGCTTCTGGTCTATACTCTGAGTCCTTATCATTTCCCTCTTTGTATTTTTACTCTGTGTGAAATACTCCTTTCATTTGATCTTCTAGACTACTAATTTGGGTATCAATTGTGACACACTCTGAACTCAGTTAATCTTACTACCTTTAATTAATACCTCACATCTAGAAGTTTATTTCACTGCTGTAAATAAACCTCACTAATTGCTGTATACTTTTGTGGCAGTGGCACTTGACTCATCCAGCAGTTCTATCTAACTAGGACTTCCTGTTTTGGGTTTTTGTCCTGTTTTTTATCCCTCTGTCTCCTGAGTCTACCTAAGTGTATTGTTAGTTTTTTTTCTTCTAGTCTTTGGAACTCAGATGCAGCTGGTGACCTTAAATTATGACCAATTTCAAGAATGATGGCCTAATGGTATATAATAAAGCAAGTGGCCAGGCTCTGGTTGAAGTACCAAGATGAGACCTTTCTTCTTTCTGGCCAACTCAGCTCAAAGACTAGAGTTCTTCAGCTTCAGGGAGCTCTTAGCCACTTTTGCCATGGAGATGAGTAGATCTTTCCAGAAATACTCACAAAAGCTGATGCTGTCCTTCCTTGAGAGGATATGTGGATTTCTAAGGGTTATAGCTCTTCTCTGATTCTCAACTCATGACTCCTTCATCACTAGTTCTTACCTCTTTCTTACTAAGCCTACAGAGAAAAAAAGTTCTACTGGTGCACTCCAATTGGCCTGGTAGAACCTGAACCTGGTTCATATTCATTATTCTTCATCTATGTGCAGGGCCTTATAGTCTGATTATTTTCTTTTTTAATTTTTTAAAATTCATTTTTAGAGAGAGAGGAAAGGAGAGGGAGAGAGAGAGATAGAAGCATTGATGAGAGAGAATGTGGACTGGCCACCTCCTGCATGCCCCACACTGGGGATCAGGCCCAAAATCTGGGCATGTGCCCTGATTGGGAATTGAACCAGAGACCTCTTGGTGCATGGGTCAATGCTCAACTACTGAACCACACCAGCCGGGCTATAGTATGATTCTTAAAGGAAAAAACTGGTGGATAAGTTGAAGTTAGGAAGAAAGGCCAACCAAAATTATCTACAGACTTCACCTTTAAGAATTACTTCTCAGTTCCATGCACAACCAACACACAAGGCCATTCCTTTAGGTTCAGATTGTTTCAATGAGACATCACATTCCCAGACCAGGAGTTTTAACTTCTCAGAACCCACCTGTTCCGGGGAGGTAGAGTGAACAAAAAAAAAAAATTACTTTTCTGGATAACATTTTGTTATTATAATCACTGCTCTGATAGTGATAACAAATAGGTTTAATCTTGTTCTTCAACTCTAATTTGTTAATCTGCCTTATAAATATTTACTGAACACAGAGGTACTGCCCCAGGTACTAGAGATGCATCAGTGAACTTGAATCCTTTAGTAACTTCCATCAAGAACCCTGTTTTAAAGACCTTTAAACCAAATCTGAGCTGAGAAATGGAGTGTTGCAGTTAATTAATGGCATCAGGCATGCACAGAGAATTTGAACATGGTAGCATATGTGTCATATTTGTTATCTCTACCTTAAAACAACACTTATTTTATTTCTGGGTTGGAGTAGAATATATCTTTCTATTTTACTTTGAGAATTTCTTTTTGTGACTTGCTGAAATTTTTCTGACTCTGGGATATTTAACACATTTGTATTAAATTTAGAACTATAGACTTTCCAGCTTCCTTTATACCAGTTGCTGCATATCTTATCTTTTCAATCCTACAACTATAAATGTACTTCTCCAGAGGATTTTAGCCCCTTTCCCTTAAGCACAACTTGGCAGAAGCTATAAGGGACAATGTACTATAGATCTTTGGCAATGCCAGTTGTTGTGTCATTTTAAAATTAAAATGGAGTAATCTCTTGTTCTTAAAGCATTCCTTTCCTATAAAGTATTTTCAGCCATTATTGCTGTTGAACTGGAGAGTGTCTCCTTAAATTTTCTGGCTAGGTACTTCACTTGTCTCACCTTAATCCAAGTCCTGTCTAATTAATTGTCATTCCTTTGTAAGTAACTATTTTTTTCTGGCTATTTAAAAAATTCTATCTTCTTCTTAGATATTCTGTAGTTTCACTGTAATATGTCTAAACATATTTATTCTGAATATCATAGTTCTTATCTCTTATCAATGCAGAAAAATTTGCATCTATTATCCCTTTAAATATTGCTTCTACTTCATTACCTTGGTTCTCCCTTTCTAGTACTCTGTTACTTCTTCTCTTTGCTTCCCTGCACTGCGTTTTGGATAATTTTTCCAGATTCATCATCCAATTCATCAATTCTTTATCCAACTATGTCTAATTGGTCTTTTAAGCAATTCAATCATTATTATTTAACCTCAATTATTATATTTCTATTTCTGGAGGCTCTATTTTGTTCTCTTTTAAACCTGCTTCCTTCTTGGTCTTCTCTTTGATAGATATAGGTTAAATTTCCTCTTTCATTTCTTTAAATATTTATACATGCTTATTTTATATTTTGTGCATGATAATTAAGAAATCTGGTATTTGTGGATGAAGTGAGGAACCTCTCACTCATGGTGTCTTGTCTTCTCCTAAGAGTTTAATTGTTTGTTTCTATTTATTGAATTTTATACAGAGTTATTTGAGGTTTGGGTTTAAGGTATGTTCTTTGACAGAGTGACTGGACAATCATCAACCAGAGAGCACTTTCAATTAAACGCCTAGTTTGTTTTGGGGGGCACACACATGTAATGTAAATTTTGATTCATAAATGGGACAGTTTTGCTTATAAATCTCCAAGGTAGGCATCATTTTCTCTTCATTTAGAGCTAAGGAAAGTTTTCTTTTCATCTCCCTTTGTAGGGCAAGTTCTCTCCCAGCCCCCAAAAGTATCTTTTACCTTATGCCATTTTCTGGGAGACACAGATTTAGGCAGGAAGTTCTGATATGACTTCCCAACTTGGATTGACCTTAAGCTTTGTCTATGTTCCCAGATCTGCCCTTGGAAATTGAAGCTTTAATTTGCCTGGAAAACAGATATCCCTGGGAAGCCATTGGCTCATTGCCCACTTACCTTTCTGGAGTATTGCTTTATTATTATTTTTAGCCTTAACTATTTCCCAGCTTAGCTATGGATTAAGCCTCCATGTAGTTAAACATTTTATTCAGCAGTTTCAGGTATTTTGAATAAGAGGGGTTTCCCAAATATTTTAGTTCACTCTAACAAGAAACAGATGTCTCCATCATGTTTATATCTATCTTCACTTGTTGTTCAGATTTCACATCTGTATATGATTGATCCATTTATTCATTTTTATTGGTTCCAGGTCTCTTAAAATATAGCCCTTGAAAGGAATCAGCTTCCTTCCTGCCCACGCTCACATTCTTCTTCTTTTTGCTGACCACCACTGAAATGTGTTAATTACAACAAATCTAAACAGAACATAGTAACATCTTCCATGAGAGATGTAAATGCTTATAAAACACCTGATACTATGGATGAAAAGAAAAATGGATTCATCTTTATATTTAAAATCTATTCTCTTTTCCAGCTCTGTTTCCAGCCCAATGGTGATAAATGGACAGATCATATCCCTGGTAAATCAGAATAACCAAAGATGGAATCTGAACACTTAAGAAATAATCATTACCATTTTAGCACCCACATGCATCTATTCAGCAGACAGTTGCTGAGCACCTACCAGGTACCTACTGTGCTAAGCATGAAAGATAACAGACCAAATGAGGCCCGCCCAACCTCTGAGATGACACTGTGAAATACTAACATACGTGCAAACGAAATCAGTCCACGTTGGGCCCTGTCCTGCTATGCTTTCACCAGGGTTAGCCCCTGAGTGCCATTCCTTTTCTTTTTTTTCCTTTCCTTTCCTTAATAAGCAACCTCGATAGTGAAAAGGTTCCTCTGAGAGGGACCTTAACTTGCCTGTAGCTGAAAGATCAAATAAAGTATACACAATAGCCAACAAAACTCAGCAAATCCCCCAGTTTTGCCCTTTTGAAGAGAAATTGCTTTCTCCTAAAGAAAGAAGAATTTCAAGTTATATTCATTAAAAATGGCTGGCTGACATAGTTTGTATTTTTGAGGAAGTTCATCTGTTTAATATAATGCACTGTTCAATTTGAAAGAAGTGGTCCCTTATTAGAGATATGATTTATTCTTAGATAAATCACTGATTTATGGCGCACTGGGATATATATTTAATACTGTCAAAAAATGAAAGGACACCCCAAACTATCTGCAGTGCCACAGCTACCCTTCTGAAAGGGATCTAAGGAAGCCGAGACCCCTGGGTGTTAAATGTAATCTTTGCCTGGGATAAAAGCACAGAGAATTGCTGATCTTTATAAAAAAGATCTGTTTCTTCCCACTGCCTTCTTCTACCACAGTGCAGTTCATCGTCAGGAAGCTCAGAACTGAAAATTAAGGGGGGAGATGGGTTGTGTTTGTGTCATTAAAAAAAATCTGCAGCCAGAAAAGATTCTTTTTAATGCTTGCTAGAGAAAAGTTCATCACTAAAACAAATCTAGCTTCTTGATGGTAATGGATAAATTTGACTAGAGAAATAATGGAAAACCTATACAAAAACAGGAAATATGTTTCCCCAATCTTAGACTGTTATCATCAATAGAATGAAATGTAGTACTGGCTGCCGAAAATAACTACATAAAAAAACTCATGTAGCACCAATTCCCAATTCTTAGAGTCAGAATTTATGCTTTTATTTTCACTCTGAGATTTCATCTACTTTTATCTGTATGGATTTGATGGTGATGATGTTTAGATCTACAACTTCTATCCTGACCTCTCACCTTCACAGAACACCCCCATTTTAAGGCCTCGGAATACTTTCCACTTCAGTGCTCAACTGTCACACCAAACCCAGTGAGGTCAAAACACAGCCTTACCCCTTTTCTTAATTTTCTTTCAAACTGAATTCCCTTCCAATTTTACCATTTTACTCAAGGGCACCAGCACCATTTTGATCACCCAGCTGAGAAAAATTTTAGACACCTTTCACTTCAGTCTTTTCATTCTGCCCCTATAACCAATTTGTCGCAAAATCTCACCATTCCTCTTCTGAAATGCCCTTTGGATGTACCCCTTACTCTATGGCGCCATTGCCCAAGCTTGCACCACCTCGGGCCTCGATTGAAAAGGCTTCTTTGTGGAGCTCCCTGGCTCCATCCATTCCAATCTCTCTGCTCCTTCCAGTTCGTCCTTCTGAATTTAACTTCAAGAACCATCTGAAGATCTTCTTCCTTCTTGCTCCAATATTATATCTTGCTTTGTCCATCATCACACCCATTCCCACCCCTACCTTTTTGCTCATTTTGCTTTTCTTCCTGGGAATGTTAGCCCCCCCCCCCCCCCCATTTATCAGTATCCACCTACAGAACTCCAGCTCCTCCTTCAAATCCACTTATGTAAATTTAATTAAAAATAAGTTTCATTTGTTATGTATTTTGAAATGCAACAATTAATTAATTGACAGGATGAACAAATCCAGTTACTCCCCTCTTGCACCTGCCCTAGCCCCAAACTAGTACATCTAAATATTGTAAAAGCATCACCCTTCCTCGGAGACTAGGCAGAGCCATTTATTTATTTTAATGGAAATTTATCTTCCTCTAAAGATGATCCAAGTATGTCTATTACAAACTTTCTCCCTGTTATTATAGGTATGCCAGCTATAATATAACGATCCTGTTTTACAGTGTAATTTTTCGTAGACCCTACCCTACAAGGTGAGGCAAATGAGGGATTCTTTTAGGCTCTGGCAGAACACCACAGGTACTCTTATCTGCAGTTTGGAGTCCCTCCACTTTGATTGTCCTTTGGTCTCCCCACATTTTCTCTCCTCGTGAATATGGAGCATCATCTTCTGGTTTCATGGACCTGAACACCATACTTGTTTTATGGTATAATAAAGAATGCATTCTGAATCACTCAGAAACAGAAAATCTTATTTTCCTGAAAAATATTTCCTTAATTCTGTCCTAAATCCCTCTGATAGACAGCTGGAGTGAGCATCCTCTTACCATAAAGATATGAAGTAAATTCTATGTTGGAGAAGCTTCATGGGTTCCATGAACCTATGCTAAGAGTCTCTGCTGTGTAGGCCTAGAATTTCTATAGGTCTACAGAAACCTATACAAGCAGTTTAAATTCAAAAGTGGCTAATTTTTTATGTCATCTGCTGAAAATCATGAAGGATGCAGTCTTGAAAACTGTTATAGCTTCCTATGCTTACTATAGTGTTTTATATAAACTGGAGAAAAGAAAAGAGATACTGCTGTATTTATTTGCACTCAGCAGCTTGCAATTTCATTTCAAACAAACACTTAAACTCTAATTAATGCATTTGGGATAACTGGCTGAATAAACAAATTTAAAATTATAAAATATATGATAATTTTATGAGTACATCAGGTTAATACATATAAAATCTATAATATATATCATTCATAAAGTAGCAATCTGACTTTAGTGCTGTAAAATAGAATAGTAATTGTTGTTAATTATTCTACATTTCTACTTGAAACAAATAATTTTCAATCTTTTGACTTTGGGTCATAGAAGTTGTGGAAAGTGTTTTTCTCCAAATGAAAGGTGTCTTGAGTTGGAGATTTCAGCACTTTACCATGTAGAACAATCATGCCTGGGAGATATGGGGTAGTAGTTGGAGTAAACATCATACATAAAAAATATTAGTCAAAGTCAGAATCAAGGTTTGAGCACACTGATTTTTTTCTATCCCATCACTCCCAGCTAGACAGAAAACCCATGCGCTATCTTCCACAAAAATTGTAACTCTACAAGTATACAGTGCTTTCAATAGTTTGGATGAAAATTCCTAGAATATGGCTGCATAATATGTGGCATTTCCCTGAAAAATCACCTTTGCATATATCTCTGTTAGAGGAGGGCTTGAGGAGGTCCCATACCCTCTCTTCTCTCTTTCTTGTCCCCCATACATCACAGGGTCTGGCTTCGGTCATCCCTGTCTCCTTCCTCCCAGATTTCCCTATTCCCATCTCATTTACTCTGACCCCTTTATCAGGGAGATTAGTATAACTCAGCCTCAACTTCTCTGTGTCTAACCTTGCAACCTCTACTGTTGAGGGCATTTATTTAGCTTAGAACGGGCTTTCCTATCACCAGGAAGCACCCTAGCCCACGAAGCAGGGGGATTCAAAATAATGTTAAATGGTTGTTTTTTCTTTTCAGTTTCCATTCTCTTTATTTTTAAAAAAAACACCTTATCTGTATTGTTGAATGTATTACAGATGTTCCACCTCTTTCCCCCTATTGACCCCTTCCTCCCCACTCCTGCCCCCCTCCTGCCTTCCTCACACTATTGTCTATGTCCATTGGTTATGCATATATGCATATAAGTTCTTTGGTTTATCTCTTCCTGCTTCCCTCCCCCCATCCCTTTGAGGATCCTCAATCTAACAACCAATTTGTACTTCTTAATCCCTTCACTCTTTCCACCCATTTCCCAACCCCGCAACCTCCTCCCGTCCCACAGTCAACAAAAACTTCTCTATACCTATGAGTCTGTTTCTGTTCTGCTTGTTCATTTTGTTTGTAGATTGAATTGTTGATAGATGTGTATTTATTGCCATTTTATTGTTGTTGTTGTTGTTGTTGTTGTTCTTCTTCTTCTTCTTCTTCTTCTTCTTCTTTTCTTCCTTCTCCTCCACTTCCTTCTCTACCTCCTCTTCCTCCACTTCCTCCTCCCCCTCCTCTTCCTCCTGTTCCTTCTCCTCCTCCTCCCCTTCCTTCCCCCTCCCCTCCCCCCTCCCCCTCCCCCTCCCCCTCCCCCTCCCCTCCCCCTCCCCTCCTCCTCCTCCTCCTCCTTCTTCTTCTTCTTCTTCTTCTTCTTCTTCTTCTTCTTCTTCTTCTTCTTCTTCTTCTTCTTCTTCAAGAAGACCCCTCAACATTTCATATAATACTGGTTTAGTGGTGATAAAATCCTTTAACTTTTTTTTGTCTGGGAAACTCTTTATATGTCCATCAATTCTAAATGATAGCCTTGCAGGATAGAGTAATCTTGGTTGTAGGTCCTTGCTTTTCATCACTGTGAATATTTCTTGCCACTCCCTCTGACCTGCAGTGTCTTTTGAGAAATCAGCTGACAGTCTTATGTGAGCTACCTTGTAGGTAACTAACTGCTTTTCTCTTGCTGCTTTTATTTATTTATTTTTATTTAAGTGATTAATTTATTTTTGTTACAGATGTTTCTCCTTTCCCCTCCACTGATTCCCCCTCTTCCTCCCTCCCCACCCTGTCCCCAGCTTTGTTGTCCATGTCCATTGTTGCTTTTAATATTCTCTCTTTGTTTTTAACCTTTTGCATTTTGATTATGATGTGTCTTGCTGTGGGTCTCTTGGAGTTTGTCTTATTTGAGACTCTCTGTGCTTCCTGGACTTGTATGTCTGTTTCCTTCAACAAATTAGGAAAATTTGCCCTGGCCAGTTTGGCTCAGCGGTTAGAGCATCGGCCTGCGGTCTGGAGAGACCCGGGTTCGGTTCCCGCTAAGGGCATGTACTTCGGTTGCAGTTTGTCCCCGGCTCTGGCTGGTCGTGTGGGTGGCAGCCACTCGATGTGTCCCTTTCATGTCGATGTTTCTCTCTCTCTCTCTCTTCCTCTCTCTCCCTCCCACTCTATCTGTACAAAAAATGGAAAAATGTCCTCGGGTGAGGATAAAAAAAAAAAAAAAAAATTAGGAAAATTTTCTGTCATTATTTTTTCAAACAGGTTTTTAATTTTTTGCTCTCTCTCTTCTTCTGCTGGCAACCCCATGATGCGAATGTTGGTACGCTTGAAGTTGTCCCAGAGACTCCTAACACAATCCTCACTTTTTTGGATTCTTTTTTCTTTTTGCTGTTCTGATTGCTGTTCCTTATATTTCAAATTGATGGTTTGCTTCTTGGCTTCACCAACTTTATTATTGATTCCTTGTAAATTAATTTTTTATTTCAGTTAGTGCATCCTTCATCTCTGACTGGTCTTTTTTTATGTTGTTGAGATTCTCACTAAGTTCCTTGAGCATCCTTATAACCAGTGTTTTGAACTCTGCATCTGTTAGATTGCTTGTCGCTATTTCATTTAGTTCTTTTCCTTGAGTTTTGTTCTGTTCTTTCATTTGGGACATGTTTCTTTGTTTCTTCATTTTGGCTGCCTCCCTGTGTTTGTTCTATGCATTAGGTAGAGTTGCTATGTCTTCTAGGCTTTGTAGAATGGCCTATTATAGTAGATGTCCTGTAGGGTCCAGGGCACAGCCTCCCTGATCACCCCAGCTGGGCCCTTGAGTTGCACCCTTTGTGGAGACTGTACATCTTTCTGTTGTAATTGAGTCTTGATTGCTGTTGGCATGTCAATGGGAGGGATTTACTCAGGCTGATCAGCTGCAAGGACTGGCTGTGCCCACTGCCTACTGACCTCTGACTACCTTAGAGGATCAATTGTGTAGGGGCCCACTACACAGTGCAAGACTTACTTCAGCAGGGCTCTGGTACCCACTGAGTTCACTCCTTGAGTGTGTCACTTATGGAGGTGGTTGGGTGGTAGTGCTTCGATGTGGTCTGAAGTTGTCCAATGGGTGTGCTGGCTCTGGGGCAAGGTTAGCCACTGCCCGTGTTCTACCTGGGGCCACCAGGCATAAGCTACAAAGTGATCTGCAGATAGCTGCTGCTTGTGCTGGGCTTGGAGGTGCCCCGGCAAAGCCAAGCTGTAACCAAGACTGGCTGCTTCTAGTGCCAGGCCTGGAGCCACTTAGCGGGAGGTACGAGACTTACTGAGGCCAGGTGCTGCTTGCTTGAGAGTTTAGAAAAATCTGAAGGAGGAGGCAAGACAGGCCTAATCCTATGGTAAAGCCACTGGAAACAGTTAGGGTGGACCCAAAAGTTGGGTGGGGCAGGGTCTCAGGGAATCACCAGGGCAGAGCAAACAGTGTGAGCCAGGTTGATGGAGACTCAGATATGCCTGCCCTGTGGGGGAAGGGCTCACCAAAGGAACAAAAGCCTCCACTGGCAAGTCTGCCTCTGAAGCTCTTGCCCCAATACCAAACAACTCAGTACTTCCCCGTATATCTCTAGTGCCTTTCAAGCTGCCTTCCCAGCACTGGAGCCTGGAGGAAGTGAGTCAGAATAAGTCCATACACGGGCCCTTTAAGAGGAGCTGCCTGGGACTCTAGAAGCCTCAGCCTCCTTCAGCCTCAATTCCTGTGGTTTTTACAGCCAGAAGTTGAGGGGACTTCTCTTTCTCGTAATGGAACCCTGAGCTGCAGAGCCTGCTGTGGGAAGGGGACCCCTTACTCCTCAGGGAAGACCTTCACAGCCGAGGTATCCTCCTGATTTTTATCTATCACATGTGGTTATGGGACCAGCCTGTCCACCTCTCCGCCCCTCCTACCAGTCTCCATGTAGCTTCTTCTTTAATTTCATAGTTGTAGGACTTCCATTCAGCTCGATGTCAGGTGGTTTTCAATGGTGGTTGCTCTGTAGTTTAGTTTAATTTTGATGTGTTTGTGGGAGGAGGTACCATGTTTTCCTATGCCAACATCTTTAATGGAAGTGTAAACAGGTTTTTTTTTGTCTCTATAAACCTCCTTCATCATTATCTGTCATATGCTGTAAGTGGACAAAGGGTCAGTGTAGACGGTCTCAGCTTCCCACAGGTGACCACACCTATGCAGGTGGCATCACGGCTGACTTTTCTGACCGGATCACCTCCTGGGAACAAAACAGAAAACAGTGGGTGAAACAAAGCATGTAGGAGGGAAAACGGGGGGAGTAGCGGACAGATTAAGAGAAAAAAAGTGCATTGATTATTCAAATACTTAAGGGTGGCAGATTTAAAAAAAGGCACTGCTCCCAGGATGGTTCTGATAAGAAATGTAGAAAAGCCATGATAGTTCAGGGAAGGAGCAAGGTGGTACAAGTTGGAGAGCACAGGCTGACCACAGAGAGACCAGCAGAGCCTGGGCTGGCTAGCAGCCCCACAGAGGTCTGAAAGGAGGTACTGAAGCCCCCACACTGCACCTGTGAGCCTGGTGTGGGGAGTTTGGGACCCTGGAAGCCCCAGGTAGCCTTTCCTAGGCTCTCTTTTACCACAGATTTCTCACTTTTGTCTCAGGAGCAGCTTCCAGATGAGAACTCTGAAAATGAAAAATTCAAGCAACTAAACCAGGTATCGAATTTCACAACATTTAGCTTCTGTGCTGGTGAGTTAGTTTCTCTTAGATAGACCACTCAGTTAAAATCTTATTAATTAATGTTCAGTCGGTGTAAGACCCTGTACTAATGGTGTACTGAAGACAAAGGTAAATAATTTACTTTTAGGAATTATTTCACCCCAGGCACAATTTTTCCCACCTATTCTATATGGTTTATGACCATTCTTTTAGCTCTGTTTTAACCATGACACTTATCACTCATGGGAATATTTTTGGAATCTAATGCTTCCTCAAAAAAAAATGTTAAATAACCAGGTCAATTAAAACTAAGTAAAGATATAATAAACATGTATAAAGAGAACCAAGACAGGGTCCCTGCCTTAGGAAACTTGCATTGGATTGAGGGACATAGTCATTTTCAAGGCAGACTGACAAGGCAAATAAACGTTCCATGGAGCACTGAGGATGCTTCATGGAAGAGGGATCATTTAAGAAAGGAATGGAAGCTGACCAGAGGAAGCAGAGGAAGAGCAGGCCACACAAAGGCAACAACATTCATATAGCTCCAGAGCTGGACATGAGTTTAGTTAATTTGAGGAACTGAGAGCAGACAGGTACTGCTAGAGCACAGAGACCAGAGGAGGGTGGCAGGTGAGGTTGCCTTGGCAATGACTAAAGGAAACTGCTATGAGAACCATAAGGTGGCCATGGTAATTGTTAATAGAGAAAGGGAAGTGTGACCACATTCTTCACCCAGACAGCACTGCACCTGCATCTCCTTCTTGTGTCCTGCACTAGTCTCCTCCATTATGTGTTTTAGAAAACATTATTGTGGCATCAGTTACTGGTTAACTGGTTACCAGTCAGATACATTGACCATTTGGTGGCAACCAACTCCAATGCTAATTTTTTTATATATTCATATCCATTCCTTCATGTATGTATCTACTCAACACTTACTAAGAAGAGTCACTGTCATATCCTTATTTAGTCACTTCATCTACACTTGTTTCATTGTTGTTATATAGCTATCTATACATGGTAGTGCTCAATGTTGGTCAAATCTAACGTTCCCAGCAAAAGCTAAGAGGCAAAGCATGGTTAAGAATAAAATCTCTGATCATATAGTACTTCTAGGAGGGCCATCTGGGGATCCTTGTCATGATCTAATTGGTAAAACTTTCTAGGAACATAACCTATCAAATATGCAAGGTTGTTTATTTTAGAAAAGTGACTCAACAGCAAAAGATAGTCCATATACTGGCTTATTACATAGAACACATTGTATGGAAAAGACAATGCCAGGGTGGAGCAAGAAAAGGAAAAGAGAAATTCTAGTTTTAAAATGTAGAAAATTACCTAGAAGTGGTAGGAAAATAGGAAATTGAAAAACACAAATCCATTTTAATGCAATTAGAAAACAACTGACATCTCCAATTATGATATGTTGGAAATAATGCCAAAGCCATAAATGTCACATGCAGATGTAGAAAGATACCAAGAGAGGATTCTGATGGTTGTGGGCCCCAGACAAAAATGCCAGAGGCCATTTCTCCAAAGTAGACAGCATACCCTATATCACAAGCCCTTGCTTAAATAGAGATGGGTATTCATAGTAGTGGCAGGGCTTTCCTGAGTCACGTTTAGCCTTAAGTTCTCTAGAAGCAGAGAAAGGACTGTGTAGGCAAGCTATATTTGCAAGATGCAAATTGTCAGTGAATTGAGGCAAAGGAGAGAAACTCACGAACAGTCTATCCATACCAATCTTACTTGGCTGGGGAGGAGTAAAGGGCAAAACAACTCTCAGACCAAAACTTGCCCCTTAGGGTAATTCATACATACCTAGAAAACAGCCCAGAACTTTCCTTATGGAAAACTCTGGCAAATAGCTGGTGTGGAAAAGTCTTCATATTTAAGATGAGTAATGATATAAAGAGAACTTGAAAATCTTTGCCTAACTCCAGTTCACTAAGGTTTTCTACTATCCCCTTTTAGAAGTTTCATAGTGTTAAGTTTTACATTTCATTCTATTATTCACTACTTGCTAATTTTTATAAATGTTGTGATCAATGGGATCAATGGTGTGTTCATTTCTTGTATATTGAAATTCAATTTTTTTACAGCACATTTGTTGAAAAGACTGTCTTTTCCTTTTTTCTTTTTTTATTGAATTTATTGGGGGATAGTGGTTAACAAAATTATATAGGTTTCAGGTGCACAATTCTGCAACACATCATCTGTGCACTGTATTGTGTGTTCAACAACCCCAGCCACGTCTCTGTCCATTTTCTCCATTGAATTGCCTTTGCATCTTTTTCTGATGTTATTTAAACTGTTCCTAAGCACAGAAAAAGAACTTGCAAATTAATTTTATAAAGCTATCATAGCACTGATAGCATAACCACCAAACACAGCCCTCAAAACGTACCACAGACCAATTTCACTGAATATTTATGCAAAAATCTTACATAGGATTCTTCATATAGGGTCATTTTAGAAATGCAAAGACAGCTCCATATTAGAATATCTAAAAGTATCATTCACTATATTAACTGATTAAAAGAGAAAAAATACCACCAGAAATAAATAATTCCAACGGACTTTAAAACACCACAATGTTTCTGTTTATCTTTTTGGAAATATCCCCTCATTATAAAAAGAACTAAAATAAATTTTAACTTTTAAAACTAATCACATTTGGAGGAGTACTGTTAGTAATGTTACCCTCTGATTATTGTGTGTTTAATGTAACATAAAGCTAGGTGATGGGTATGTGAGGCTCAATTAAACTATTCTCTGTGTTTTTGCCTATATTAGAAATATTTAGATAAAAAACAATAATTTAACCACATACTATAAAAAAGCTTTAAAAACCATATAAGCATTGATAACTGCTGAGAAAGCATTTAATAATATTTATAATCCATTCATGATTTTTATTTTTTAAATATATTTTACTTATTGATTTTTTTTGAGAGAGAGAAAGGGAGAGAGAGATAGAACCATCAATGTGAGAGAGAAACATCAATTGGCTGCCTCCTGAATGCTCCCCACTGGGGATGGAGCCCAAAACCCAGCCATGTACCCTGATGTGGAATTGAACCAGGGCCTCTCAGTCCATGAAACAATGCTCAATCCACTGAGCCACACCATTCGTGATTTAAAAAAAACACAAAAAACTTTGGTATAATAGTAGATGATTCCTTCATTGACATTATTAGAAATATGTATTTATGTGTATATATATGTATATGTATGTGTGTGTGTGTGTATATATTTGTGTGTGTGTGTGTGTGTATATATATATATATATATATATAGTCAACCTAAAAGCAAACCTTAGTCTTAAAGAATGAACACTTAAACACATTAAAGAAACAAGTCAGAGATGTCCTCTTCACCACTGTTTTTTCATATTGTTCTGGAGGTATTAGCCAGTATAATTAGGTAAGAAAAAAATTTTTAATATAAAAATTGAAAAGGAAGAGATAAAATAATTATTATTTGCAGATAAAATTGTATACCTAAAAAAGAGACTGCAGTAAAACTATTACAAATAATAAAAAAGTTGAGTGAAGTAACTAGGCAGAAAATTGGTATCTGGAAATCAAAAGTCATGATGGATACAAACTATAACCACTTAGAAAATCCTGAGGTAGATAGGCCCCATTTTATAATAACATCTTTAAAAGAAAAAATAGAGAGAAGATGGCAGTGGGCAGGACCGGAGGGAGAGCAAGTGTGTGAGAGCCTGTGAGTGGATGTGAAGGCAGAGCCACGGAGCAGAAGGTTCCTGTGCTGTGGACAGGAGCTGCCGGCTACCATGGTAAGCGGCCCTTCAGGGTGCTTCTCCCTGCGCCCTGGGGAGGTCCCACTATTTTGGAAGATCCCAGTCTTCCCTGGGAGGAGGCAGTAGGAGCGGCTAGAGCCCAGCAACCTGAGCCCACCAGCACACCTGGCACCATCAGACCAGTGGACACTCTGTGTCAACACAGACCGGTGCACAGTAGTGGAGCTCCCAAGGTGCTGGTCACAGAAGCCGCAGACAGCCCGGAGCCCAGCACCATCCCCCATAGTAGCAGCACTATCAGAGTCAAGATATACCTCCAGCAAAAGAGGCTGGGGAGCAGACATCCATCCCCAGGCAACAGAAGCACAGACCAGCAGCTGTGAAGCACAGACCATCCCCAAAAACTACAGCAAAAGCTGAGCAGGGGTTGAGTCCCACGGGGCAGTAGCACTCCCCAGCTGCCAGCAGCAGGACCTGGGGCTCCACAGAGGCCTGTGCGACCAGGCAGCCCACAAGAGCAGTTGGAAGCCTCAACCCGAGAGAGACTGGTACAATCCAGCTGCCCATGAGTCCTGCAGGGTGCGAGGGCACCAAAGAGTCCTGTGTGACCCAGCAGGAACTGTACGATCCAGTTACCCACAGGACTTGCAGGGTGCTGAAGCACCAGAAAGGCCTGTTCGACCCAAAAGCCCATAACATAGGCATAGAGCCGGGTCTCCAAAGGGACTGTGCGATCCAATTACCCGCGGGATCTGCAGGGTGGTGAAGCACCAGAGAGGACTGTGTGACCCAGCAAGGACTGTGTGATCCAGTTACCCACGGGCTTGTGGGGTGCTGAAGCACCAGAGGGGATTGTGTGACCCAGAAGCCCATAACATAGGCATAGTGCAGGGTCCCCAAAGGGACTGTGCGATCTAGTTACCCGTGGGACCTGCAGGGTTCAGGGGCACCAGGAAGGCCTGTGAGACCCAGCTGCCCACAAGATAGGCATAGAGGATGTGAAAATGGAGGTGGAGTGAATGGAAGCTACACAGATGATCTCCCAGGACCAAACGGGAATTACAACTAAAATAAAGACAAATCCTCAGAAAAAGGCAACAGAAAATCAGTAGTACAGGACCATATAACCAGGGACACTGGTAGGATCTGCGAAGACAAGACGCGAGAGGGTGGCGGGCTGGGAGCTCACAGACAGCAGCAGTCTTAGCTGTGAGCACCGCCCTTGGGGAATAAAGACCAAGCCTGCTCCACAGCACAGAGAGCCAGGACAGAGTGCTACAACAGCCACAGCCACTCACCTGGGGGCTATGGCAGAGGGAGGGCGGCAGACTGGGCTGGAACTCTATGGGAACACCCAGGATTTGGAGGGCACTCAGACTTTTTGCTGAGTTGTGGCCACAAAGGACGGTGGCCAGTGTGCTCCTTCCCAGAGTCGTGAGGAAAAGCAGCACCCCCCACCCCCCCAGAGATGCAGCCTTTCCCAGGTGAGGCAAAGAAATGCAAATTGAGGCTCATTAACAACCAGTATCCATCCCACCCTCTGGAAATCCTCTTATGCAAAACACCAGGGCTACATTCCAAGGCACTGAATAACTGAAACTACTAGTCTCCAGGAAAAAAACTAGAGGATAACAAGTTCAGGAAAGTAAGACTTGACAGTGGTGTTTAACATGGGCCCACCCAGGATCATCCAAACCCGGTAGAGGGAGCCATAAACAGCAGAACACCAACACCCACAGGAACATACCCTAAGAAGCCTGAAACACCAATCAGAAAGAATATATAAACCCCCATGTTCGTAGTAGCACTATTTACAATAGCTAAGATCTGGAAACAGCCCAAATGTCCATCAGTAGATGAATAGATAAAAAAAGCAGTGGTACATATACACAATGGAGTACTATGCAGCTCTAAGAAAGAAAGATCTCTTATCCTTTGAGACGACATGGAGGGACCTGGAAAGTATTATCCTAAGTGAAACAAGCCAAGCAGAGAAAAACAAATATATGATCTCACCTATTTGTGGAATATAGTGAACATAACAGTCTGAGGAATGGGGTAGTCTCAGAGACATGGAGGAGGGGTACAGACTAACAATCTTCAGAAGAGGGAGTGGTGGAGGAGAGATAAACCACAGAACTTAAGTATGTATGAACAATGGACAACAAAGCTGGGGACGGGGTGGGTAGGGAGAGGGGGGAATCAGTGGGGGAAAAGGAGAAACATCTGTAACAAAAATTAATTAATTAATTAAAAAATAAAAAAAGAAAAGAAAAAATATCTAGAAATAAAGGAGGAAATGTGGAAGATTACAATAAGGGAAAAAACAAGTGCTACTGAGGGACACAAAAAAGGTTTTAAAAGAAAGATATACAGCAGTCACCCTTATTCATGGGGATACATTTCAAGACCTCTAATGGATGCCTGAAACAGCAGCTACTACTAAACCCTATATATACCATGTTTTTTCCTATGCGGACATATCTATGATAAAATTTAATTTATAAATTAGGCACAGGAGGAGATTCACAATAATAACTAATAATAAAATAGAACAATTATAATATACTATAATACAATTCATGTGAATGTGGTTTCCCTCTCTCAAAATATGCTATTGTACTGTATTCACCCTTCTTCTTGTGATGATGTGAGATGACAAAATTTCTTATTAAGCCGAGAACTTTCACCTTTTCACTTAAAGGAAGCACTTTATGGCTTCTCTTTGGTATATCCAATTTGGCAGCACAACTACTCTTACACTTTGGGAACATTAAGTCAAATAGAGGTGACTTGAACACAAACACTGTGATACTATGACAGTTGATCTGATAATCCACATGACTACTAAGTGACTAATAGGCCAGTAGATACAGCGCAGAGATATTGGTCAAAGGGATGATTCATGTCCTGGGTGGAATGGAGTGGGACTAGTGAGATTTGATCACACTACTCAGGAACGGTGTGCAATTTGAAAGTTATGAACTGTTTATTTATGAAATTTTCCATTTAATATTTTTAGACTGTGGTTGACTGTGGGTGATTGAAACCACGGAAAGCAAAGCCATGAATAAAGGGTGACTACTGTACCATATTCTTGCTTAGAAAGACTCAAAATTATAAAATCACTTCTCTTAAAGTTTATATTGAATGTAATGTATATCAATAAAACTGCCCAAAATTTTTTTCTGGGAGTAGATAAATTGCCTCTAAATTGGATATATATAAGTAAATGAGAACAGGCATCCCCAACATCTTAAGAAATGTTACTATCATAACCAAACATTTAAATATTATAATAATTAAAACATACCAGCCCTGGCCAGTTTGGCTCAGTGGTTAGAGTGTCAGCCTGTGAACTGGAGAGTCCTGGGTTCGGTTCCCGCTAAGGGCACATACCTTGGTTGCAGTTTGTCCCCATCCTGGTTGGGGCCGTGTGAGTGGTGGCCATTTGATGTGTCTCTCTCACATCGATGTTTCTCTCTCTCTCTTCCTTCTTCTCTTCCTCCCACTTTATCTGAAGATAAATGCAAAAACAAAAGAAAACAAAAAAACAAAAACAAACATATTGTTGGATCTAGAAAGAGACTCAAATACACACAGAAATTTAGTATTTGATAACATGGCATTTCCAATTAGTGAGAGAAAAATGGATTGTTCAATGAATGGTGTTAGAATAACTGGGAAGCCCAACTGAAAATTTAGTTGGTTTTCTACCTCAAACTTTTTACCAAAATTAATTGTAGATGAAGAAAATCTTAGACATGAAAACAAAACCATAAGAACACACCAATAATATGGACTAATTAGTTAATAAACTAAACACTGCAATGGGAAAGTCTCTCTCTTTCTTTTTTTTTGAAGACTTTTTCAAATATAATACAAAGCCTAGAATCCATAAAATATATGATTGATAAATCAGACCATATAAAAATAAAAAAATGGCCCTGGCCGGTTTGGCTCAGCGGTTAAAGCGTTGGCCTGCGGTCCGGAGAGACCCAGGTTCGGTTCCCGCTAAGGGCATGTACCTCGGTTGCAGTTTGTCCCCGGCCCTGGTTGGTCGTGCGGGTGGCAGCCACTCGATGTGTCCCTTTCACATCAATGTTTCTCTCTCTCTCTCTCCCTCCTGCTCTATCTGAACAAAGATTGAAAAAGCGTCCTCGGGTGAGGATAAAAAATAAATAAAAAAATAAAAATAAAAAATAAAATAAAAAAATGTCTGAAAGGGAAAAAATGATATCAAAAGACAAATAATAAATTGAGAAATATCTATCAAATAACTGAAAAAAAGAATCCCTAATACATGAAGAACACCTATAGTTTAACAGGAAAAAGAATAGCAATGAAAAATTTAAAAATGGACAAATGATTTAAAAAGCTCCTAGAAAAGGAGGTACAAACGGATCTTAAATGTGTGAAGAGACACAACCCCACTCATCACAAGGAAAATCCAAAATACCATTTTTCCTTATCTGATTGATAGAGATTTAAAAGTTTAATAGCCCATTGTGCTAATGAGTCTCTAGTGGGAGTACAGTTGTTTCTTGTGAGAGTAAAAATTGATTACATTCATACGAAGGACCATTTGATAGAATTGATTAATAATACAATTAAATTGATGCAGAAGTTCTGATTCTGGAGATTTATTATCCAAATAACCTGCAAATATACATCCACAAAATGAGACATGCCCTAAGTAATCATCGCAATGTTGTTTAAACAGCAAAAAAATTGGAAACAATCCAAAATCTTACAGATTAGTGTTGTTGCATACTGTTCTATCATTCCTGTGTAGTGTGCCATTGTGTAACGTACCATTCACTCATGTTGACGAGTGTTCATTGTTTCTAGCTTTGGCTATAATAAATGGTGCTGCTCTGAATGTTCTTGTAACCTCTGGTTGAACAAATGTGCACATTTCTGTTGGGTTTATACCTTAAGATGGAAGGTTCTGGGTCATAAAGTATGTAAACATTTGAGTAGAATTATTAACCGGTTTTATAAAATGTTTGTACCATAGCCTCACTCTCATTTTTGTATGACCAATCTCATATTTACCCATACTGATAAGTAAGTACAAAACTATCACATTGTACTTCTAATTTGCATTTCTTTGAGGACTAATGGGTATCTTTTTAGTAAAGTGCCTGTTCAGGCTTTTTGCCAATTTTTCTATTGAGTTATCTGAATTTTTATTATTCATTTGTAGCAATTTGTTTTATAATCTGCATATGAGCCCTTTGTCAAATATGTACAGTGCAAATATATTCTCCAACTCTGCAGCTTGCTATTTTACTCTTTTAATTAGTGCCTTATATACCCATTAATTCTATTTGAATGAATTGAAATGCTCTGAAATCTGACAATTTATAAATAAGTACATGCATAACCACTGTTCTAAAAAATAAATTGCTAATGGAGTAAAATACTAATTTACAGGAATATAGTTTATAAACATTTTTCCATGTGTATGTAGATAGGTGTGTTTTTATTGCTATTACCTCTGTAAAAACAAAACCAAAAGCTTTTTGTAAGCTAGATTTTAAAAAAGGAAAAATATAAAAACCACTGAAATACATCTAAACAATTCAACAATTATTTATTTATTTAAACTATTTTATTGGTGTGTGACTGACATACAAAAAGCTGTAAATACTTAATGTATACAATTTGATAAGTTTGGAGTTGAGTATGCATCCGTGAAACCATTACTATTGTTTGTATCATAAATTTGAAGCACCTCTAAAAGTTTCTACATGCCCTCTTTATTTATTATTGTTTTGTGTGTGTGGGGTGGGGGGGATAAGAACACTTAACATAAGATCACCCTCACCACATTTTTAACTGTACAATACAGTATTGTCAACTATAGGCTCTATGCTATAAAGTGGAACTCTAGGACTTATTCATCTTGTGTAACTGAAACTTTGCATCCTTTGACTAATACCCTGTTTCCCCTTAATCATATTTATTGACTACCTACTATTTTCCAGGTATAAACAAAGGGTCTGTTGTCATGTAAATTATATTCTAGTTGAAAAAACTATAAAATATGTACATAAATAATTAGATGCAAAAATGTTAGGTGATGAAAGACACTGTCAAGAGAATGAGAAGATAAGCCACACACTGATAGAAAATATTTGCAAAACTCATATCTGATTAAAAAAACTATTACATGAAATACACGAAGAACTCATAACTTAACAATAATAAAATGAACATTTTTAAAAACTTGGTAGAAATTTTGAATAGACACTTGACCAAAGAAGATATACTTTGGCAAATACACATGTCAAATTAGCATATGAAAATATGTTCAACATCATATATCATTAAAGAATTGAAAATTAAAAATAATGAGATACCACTATACACCTTTTAGAAGAGCAGAAATAAAAAACACTGACAATACCAAATGCTGGTGAGGTTGTGGAGCAATAGGAATTCTCATTCATTGATGGTGGGAATACAAAATAGTACAGTCACTCTGGAAGATAGTTTGGTGGTTTCTTAAAAAACTAAATATATTGCTATCATATGATCCAGCCCAAATGAACTAATTTATCTAAATGAACTAAAAGCATATGTCTATACAAAAAAACTTGTACATGAATTATTTTTCGTAATTGTCAAAATTTGGAAGCAATCAAAAAGTCTTTCAGTAAGTGAGTGTATAATTTTTTTTATCCTTACCGAGGACACTTTTTTTTGTGTGCCTCAGATAGAGCAGGAGGAAGAGAGGGTGGAAGAGAGAGAGAGAAACATTGATGTGAGAGACACACATCAATTGGTTGCCACACACACAACCCCAACCAGGGCTGGGACTAACCTCAATCAAGTCACGCGCCCTTAGCAGGAAACAAAGTGGGACTCTCGAGGGCAAGGTTGGGGGGGAGGGGGGCGACACTCTAACCGCTGAGCCAAACCAGTGGTTTAAGTAAATTGTGGTACGTCCAGGCAATAAAATATTATTTTATTCTATCTGAAATGAAATGATCAAATCATGAAATGATCAAATCATGAAATGACATGGAGGAAACTTAAATGCATATTACTAAGGGAAAGAAGACAATCTTAAAAAGCTACATACTCTATTTTAATTATAATACATTCTGGAAAAGGCAAAACTGTGGAGACAGTAAAAAGATCAGTAGTTGCCAGGACTTTAGGGGCATGAATAGGTGGAGGGCATGAATAAGTAAAGCACAGAGGATTTTTAGGGCAGTGAAACTACTCTCTATGATACTATAATGGTGGATACATGACATTATACATTTGTCAAAAACCCATAGAATTTACAGTATACAGAGTGAACGGGGTATAAACTATGAACTTTGCTTGATAATGGTGTATAAATGTTGGCTCATTGATTATAACAAATTACAGCTTAGGTTTTTATAATTGCTGCTTCCTTTATCAAATTTCTTTCCTCCAGATATCTTTAAGGCTCTCTCTTTCACTTCTTCAAGTCTCAGCTCAGATGTCACACTGTCAATGGTGCCCACCTTAATCATTCCATATAGTGATACTTTGCCTAAAAATGTCTGGTACGTCTCATCCCTATTGCCCTGCTTTGATTTTTTTTCTGGCATTTATCACCAAGTAACATGCTACATAGTTCCTTCCTTCCTTCCTTCCTTCCTTCCTTCCTTCCTTCCTTCCTTCCTTCCTTCCTTCCTTCCTCCCTCCCTCCCTCCCTCCCTCTCTTTCATTTTTTCTTTCATTTTCTTTCATTTTTTCTTTCTCTCTCTTTTCTTTCTTTCTTCTTTCTTTCTTTCTTTCTTTCTTTTCCTTTCTTTTTCTTTCTTTCTTTTCCTCCTTCTTCCTTCCTTCCTTCCTCCTTCCTTTCTTCTTTTTCTTTCTTTCTTCTTTCTTTCTTTCTTTCTTTCTTCTTCTTTCTTTCTTTCTCTTTCTTTCTTTCTTCTCTCTTCCCCTCCCATCCCAGCACCAAAATTCCTATGGCTGGAACTTGTTTTGTTTGCAGTGAACTACAACAGTGCCTGGAACACAGTAGGTCCTCAGTACACTTTTTATTAGATGAATGGGTATAGGTTAGATGACCTTCTTAGTGTTAATGTACATTGTCTCTCTCTTTTTCTCTCTGAGTCTCTCCATGAGACATGGTATTTCTAATTTCAAACATACATATTTGTATTAAACATTTTATTACTAAGAGGTGATGTCAAGTTTAATATTTAAGGACTAAAAATTAAAAGTCACCTTTGACTCCAAAAAAAATCACTTTGATTTTTTGTCTGCTTGTCTTGCCATGAAACATCTGCAAAGATGGTTGTTCGAGCACTGTACATACATATAGTGCACACTATTTTACCAAATAAAATAAAGAGAAACTCAGCCTCCTAGTTCAAACACTAATTATTTTTAAAATATAAGAATCTAATTATGTAAATTTCCAGAGAGCCAATCACCAAAAAAATTATTGTTTGATTAAATTTATCATTATTTTCAAAACAGTTATGCAAGTGAGCTTATGTGTGAATGTTATTGTCAAAAGTCAGCAAGTATGAAATTTAAAAACGTTCTTTATGTCTATGAGTAGATAGAGAAAATGGAGCTTCAGTTAAACCCACTTAACAAAAGTGATACTTCTGATAACTCTAAGTTATCTAACAAGCATGTACTAGACATCTCTTCTCTGTGCATAGCCCACGCTTGTTTCCTGAACATTCAGAACTGACAATTTAGTGGGGAGAGAAGGTGTATACCCAAGTAGGTTGGCATATGAGATTAAATAGAAAATAAAATGCATTATCTTCCTTTCATCTTAACCTCAACTTCTGGCTCCAGTTTGACTTGGCCTCCTGGTTGAACAAAGTCTCTGAGTTAAAAAGATTACATGCCAAAAGCACTGCCCTGCTTCTCTCCTAGTCCACTTTAGGATAATAGAGGTGATACAAGACAGTGTCTTATTTGTGCAGATGGCTTAATTTAATAGTTCTTCATGAAGATTGACTTGGAACATCATGCTAAGTGAAATAAGTCAGACAGAAAAAGTCAAGAACCACATGATTTCATTCATATGTGGCATATAAAACTGAAAGCAAGCAACAAATGAGCAAACAAGAAAAACAAACAAAAACTCATAGATACAGACAACAGTATGGTGGTTACCAGAGGGAAGGGTGGGGATGGGGTGCAGTAAAGGGTAAATGAGATAAAATATATGGTGATGGAAGAAGATTCGACTTTGGGTGGTGGGCACGCAATGCAATATACAGATAATGTATCTGTATATTGCATTATTATACACTCGAAACCTATATAATCTTATTAACCATTGTCACCCCAATAAATTTAATTAAAAATAAAAAAGATGAACTTGGACCAAGAGCAGTTCTTTGGTTTCCTCTCATCCTGTGACTAGGGCTACTCCTCATTACAAAGTCTCCAAGGCATAATATGTGCTCACCTTCTGGGTAAATTTACACAAAATTGATTAACACTTCACTTGCATGTCATTGAACTTGATATATGAGTTTTAAATCATACGGCTCATGGCACTTAGTCAACAAAACACTAAAATGCCTCTTTTTTATAATGATTTGGATGATGTCGCTGAAGTTTCCTAAATTATTGAGACTATAAACCAATTTATTAAATTTAGTGAAAAGTTTCCATATTAAGTAAGATGACTCTTTTTATGCAAAACCTTCTTATGAAAGGTTAAATAACTTTCTCATCATTCTTTTGATGTCTAAGATAAATGGTCTTGTGTAGTCAGGTAGATGATATTTAACTCAGCACTCTACCAAAATTAAAAGCAACCTATGAGAAGAGGAAGAAAGAAAATGAAGGGAGTTGAACAAAATAAATGTCATATTTTTGTTTTATATGTGTGTGTCTAGACTCTCAATCAGACTGTAAGTGATCAAAATTATTGTTTGTTTTTCACCCTCTTCATATTGTCCAACTTAGTGCACTCTATAATGGCATTAAATAATGAACTACTGAAGATGCACAGCCCAGTACAGAAATGTTGACCTTTGGAAAAACTGTAAAGAGAAAATAGGGTATCTCCAACCCTTGCTTGCAGTTATTTCCTCCATTCTAAACTTTCTAATGTCCTTTCTTCTTTATAAACATTTTAATGTTTCAAGAGTCCAGGATCCCTTCTCTCAGAGAACAAGAAAACATTCATGGAATACCTACCCTATGAAGGTATTATACAAGATACTAGGCTTCCATAAAAAAATAAGAAAGATTGATTATGTTAGAAGAGATACACTATATAAGATACACCATATATAAAATACACATACATGTCCAAAAGTTACTGAAGCATAGAGAAGTAATTTATCGATATGATTCTGACAGATGCATTTTTATTTAAAAACATTTCAAAAACCATCTCTACATGGTAATACTTAAGCCAACATTTGGGACCAGATTATAGAAGGTATAGAAGGTATTGAATAGAAGCTGAGGCAATAGATGATTACACTCAGCAAAGGAAAGACATTGAAGGCTTTGGCAATAACAAATGAAAACCAAGATTTCAGAAGAATAATCTGGAACTGATGTAAAGAATAAACTAAATAGATAAAAGTCAGAAGTAAAAATGCCATTTAGGAAACTACTATGAATAAAACTGGCTTAACAATAAATAGAAAATTTGAATATACCTATTTCTATTAATAAATTTAATTTTATAATAAAAAACATTTGTGTACCTTTCTGATTCTCAACATAACAAATTAATTAGCACAAACATTCCCTCTTAAGGTAAAAAAACAGAACAAAACACAACATTGTTTCAGACTTTGCACAAGTAATACAGGATTCTACTCCCTGAAAGAAAAGGTATAATATGATCTTTATGATCACCTTGGAGGAACTTTCTAGAATGTAATGCAGGGAAAGGGAATACAACAGAACACAGTGATTACTCTGATTTAAGAAGACAACGATTGGAGTTGGGAAAGGCTGAGACAATTGAAATGTGTGAGGAAGAGTATTTGAGAAATGGAAAATACAAAGAAAGAACTCCAAAAGTCACCATAGTGGGTCACCTTTAATGTTGCTTAATAATGAGCTGTCAGACACAGAATGAAACTCAATGAAGCTGAGCTAAAAACTATCAGCTGAACAATTCCTGGAGCTCACTTAGGGCTGGGAGTTACAAGTTTTGACCAGCCAAAGTGAAGAAACTCTGTTGAACACCCAAGGCATTCACACTCCAGAAAGATCATATCTTATTAATAGGGTTAAACTAGTCCTGGAGTGAAGACCATTCTATAACTACCCCAAAATACTTAAACAGACTTCAAAAAGATTAAGTGAAATCACAATGAAATCAAATGCCTGCTAAAACATAAATCAATCCTCTTTAAAGAAAGACAATAAAATCCAGACTTAAAACAAAATAACATTCCTAATGTCCATCATCTAGTATAAAATTGCCAGATGTATGATGAAGCAGGAAAACATCATCCAAAAGAGGGAGAAAAAAATTTGTAAATAGACCATGAAATAACAGAAAAAGACTTTACTATATTTATTGTAAATATACTATTATAAATACAATGAAGGACTTAAAAAGGAAAGAAAATAACATAATGAAGAGAGAAATGAAAGAAGTTAAAAAGTACCAAATTGAACTTTTGAAGCTGAAAAACACAGTGTCTGAAATGTTAAATAAAATAATTCCAACACTAGGGCATGTAAAATACAAAATAAGCCTGATACAATTTATTGGATCCAAGGTTAATGCTCAAAAAAAAAATTGAGACATTCCTTAAAGATATAGGGGCATGTTGAATAATTTCCCACTGGCCAAATCTGGGGAAATTTGAGTATCAAAATAAATATTGGTAGCAGTGGATTATATTTTACAGAATAGAATAATAATCCATGAATCATTGTTATATAAACTCACATAAAAAGTAAATAAAGGGGAGAATGGGAAACTCTTCCTTTTTCAATAGAATTCCAACTAATGATTATTTCATCATTGATAAATTAGGAAATCATCGATGGATAGTAAAAGTAATGGGTGAAAGTTTGATGAGGATGAGATACATAATTTCCAAATATCTCCCTATAAGTTACGTATTATTTACAAAAGAAGAATGGTAATTTTAAGTAGAGAGACACAACATGAACAGTATGATTAAGGCCAACATCACCAATATTGAAACAAACTGAAATCATGTGCTTCCTAAGGAAACGCAAGACCCACCCAAACTGAGGAATACTCTAAAACATAACTAACAGGACTCTTCACAATAAAATGAAGGTCAAGAAAACAAAGGAACTCTGAGGAACTATTCCATATTAAAAGAACCTAAGAAGATGTGACAAATACTTGGACATTTTTAGACAAATGGACATTTTGGGACAACGATTAAATTTGAATATAAACCATGGATTATATAATAGTGTATCAGTGTTAGATTTCCTGACTTTAATAACTATTATAGTTATATAAAAGAATTTTTTCTTGTTCCAAGAAAACACACACTTAAGAATTTAGGTTAAAAAAAGGGAAGAGGGATACCACATCAGTGGTGAAGAACCACTATTTTGTTGTTGTTATTATTATTGATAGACCCAGTGTGATTTCAGGACAAAGTTACACTATGCTATTGCCCTTAGAGGATCTTGACATTTCAAAGGCAGTAGGTTGAGATATGTGAGACACAAAATTTACCATTAATTTGTACAAATTCTTGAGGATAATAATAATGTTACAGATAAGCCTGAATTTACATTCTAATTTCTCTAAACATTGATTCCAGTCTAATTCAAAATAGTCTAACCTATAAGAATTAGACTTGAACTTAGCCAACAGTGAGAGGCTAGTTGACCTACAAGGGAAGGAAAAGCTTTATAATAATGAGGCATCCCCATATTAAGTCCCACTTGAAATCAGGAGATAGAGAAAAGAGATGAATTACAATATCTTCCCTTAACAGACTCTGGACACTCTCCACAACCACCATCCACCTCAACCCACATCGTCTTACTCAAATAGAGGTCCACTCCCCACCCCCCTCACATAAATACATACCCCTTCCATTTGGGAATAGACCACAGTCATTTTTTGCATATGATTGTGTTTTTAATCTGAGCAGCTAATGAATATTGTTATATGCTGTTTAAAGCCCACACACCCTGGCAAGAGTTAACAGGAATTCCAGATACTATCAAATATATTTAAACATGATGCTTGAGTAGTCCTTGCAGCTGGTAGGTTATACATAAAATATGTTCAGCGAGTGATAGCATCCTTATCTAAAGACAGAAGCTAGCAAAATTTCATCCTGTATGCTCTGTCAGATTGTTCTCGTGGACAGATGGCAGAAGTCTCCTGATGACAAGTGTGAGATACTATCTGAGTGTCATGACAGTGGTTTTTTTCATTGTCCTGGACAGAGTTCCCCGGCTACTCTCTTCTTCATTTGAAGCGTGCAAATGAGTAGATGTGGATAGAAGAATATGTGTGATCAATAAACTCATGTAATTAAAATCTTGCTGAAAAGAGTAGTCTCTCTGTGAAAGAACCTCCATTAATGCTTGGTCTTCCTGCCTAGACAAGGGCTCACATTTTTTTTCACCTTCTTGGGTGTTTTTCCCAAGTGACAAGAGTAAACGGACAATATAAATGACCGATTTTGAAAGTGCTACCCACCTAGTTCAGAAGCCAGCCTTTAGTTCTCTGATTCATGAAACCAGCTGGCAGCTCACTGAGAAAATCCAAACCCCATAGTCTGCTTTTATCGTCTTCCTGCTGCTAAAAGGCACTGCCATGCAGTGCACATGAACCCATGCACCCAGAGTGCATAAGTTCCTCCCTTAGATCCCTACACTGCACCATTTTCATAGCCATGTGTACAAGGCTTCCTCTTTAAACCACAGGTCAAGATTACACATGCCCTTCAAAGTCATCTCTTATAAGCCTTCCCACTCACCTTGGCCATTGGTCCCTGAATAAATAGTTAAAGTACTCCCCCAATGCACTGTTTCATTTACATACTTCTATAATTACACACACATATACTTAGTGCTATAATACATGGTAAGTAAACTTTACTACCTTAGCCATTCTTAGGTGCTCTGTTCAGTAGTGTTAAGAACATTCACATTCTTGTACAACCAATCTCCAGAACTCCTTCCACACTAAAAAACTGAAACTCTATGCCCATGAAACAACACTCCCCATCTCCCATCCCTGACCTCTGGTAACTGCAATTCTACTTCTTATCTCTATGAATGTGACTACTCTATTTACCTCACATAACTGGAATCATAATAGCATTTGTCTTTCTGTGACTGGCTTATATCACTTAGTATAATGTCCTCAAGGTTTATCCATGTTGTGGCACATGTCAAAATATTTTCTTTCTTTTAAGTATAAATAATAGTCTATTATATCTGTATACTACATTTTGCTTATCCATTCATCTGTCAATGAACATCTGGTTGCTTCTACCTTTTTGGCCATTTTGAATAATGCTGTCATAAAAATGAGTGTGGCTATATGCTCAAAGTGGAATTGTGGGATCATATAAAAGTTCTATTTTTGATTTTTTGAGGAACCACCATACTATTTTCCATAGCGGCTGTACTAGTGTACATTTCCACCAACAGTACATAAGAATTTCAGTTTCACCACATCCTCACCAACACTTATTTTCTATGCATTTTTTTAAAATTTTTGATATTAGCTATATTAGTTTCCTAGGGCTGCTATAACAAAATATCACAGACTAGATGGTTTAAGCAACAGAAATTTATTCTTTCACAATTCTGGAGGCTGAAATCCAAGAGCAAAGTCTCAGGAGTTTTGGTTTCTCCTGAGGTCTCTGTATTTGGCTTGCAGATGGTCACCTTCTCATTGTGCCATCATGTGGCTTTTTTTTTTCTGTGCATGCACACCTGTGGTAGCTGATTTTCTTCTTACAAGGATACCAATCCTCCTGAATTAGGTAGAGCCTCGGCCTTATAACCTCATTTAATCCTAATCATCTCATTAATGACTCTACCTCCAAATATAATCACATTCTAAGGAACTGTGGGTTAGAACTTCAACATATGAACTTGGGTTTTAGGGGTAACACAATTTAGTCCACAACAGTAGCATTCTTTTTTTTTTTTGGTACTTGCCCCTAGCAGGAACTGAACCCGGGACTCTCTGGTTCACAGGTCGATGCTCCAACTGCTGAGCCAAATGGCCAGGGCAACAGTAGCATTCTTAACGAGTGTGAGATGGTATCACATTGTGGTTCTGATTTGCATTTCACTAATGATTAGTAATGTTGAGCATCATTTTATGTACTTATTGGATATTTGTACACCTTTTTAGGACAAACATATATTCAAATCCTTTGCCCATATTTTAATCATGCTGTTTGTGCTTTTGTAGATGTTGTTAATGCTTTATCACTCTGTTGATTGTTGTTTTGCATATTTTAAGTATTTTTTTAGTTTACCAGTATTTTTGAGAGTAGAATCCAGAAGCCACTATTTAGCTAATATTTAATTCTGCTTTGACAATCAATAATTTGTCTAAAACTCATGCAATCTGATAATATTGCAACTACTTGAGAAAAGTATCAAAATCATGAAGGGCTTATTAACCCATGTTTCTTTTATTTTTCCTTTTTATCCAGAGTGACTACCTTCCTCATATGTTAAAAATCTTACTTCTTACCATCACCATGGAATCATGCATTTCTCCAAATATATAGTATCCATGGCTTTGAAGGAATCAATAGCTCCCTTCATAATCCCTTGTGTTCTCTCTAAGCCTGAGAAGAGAGGTAGCTTGAAAATTGTATTTGCTCCAAAAATAGAGAAAAATAAGAGATTACTCATGAAAGTATTCTAGTCAACAATACACTTGGCTATTTATAATGTTGATGAGCTATATCAAAAGAAAATAATATAGCCTGGCCAGCATGACTCAGTTGTTGAGCATCGACCCATGCACCAACAGGTCGTGGTTCTATTCCCGGTCAGGGCACATGTCCAGGTTATGGGCCAAATCCCCAGTGGGGGACATGCAGGAGGTGAACAAGCGATGTTCTCTCTCATCAATGTGACTCTCTCTCTCTCCTTCTCCCTTACTTTCTCTCTAAAAATCAATAAAGAAAAAAAAGAATATAGGACTGAACCTCAGGAATGGTAGAACAGGGACCTCCAAAATTCCATTCTACCATCAAAGCAATAAGAACACTGGCAAAAACTGTCAAAATCAACTTTTTAAATCTCTGAAAATTAAGTAAAGGCTTGGGACAATCTAAAGAGTGTTAATTCAAGAAAAATGGCTGAGTGTCTGCAAGAATACCCCCTCTCCTCTGCTCTGTAGTAGCTACAAAAGCAAACAAACTCACAAATACAGTAGCAACTGTGAGAACCAGCTGCCTAGCCACCCCTGGGGAATGGGGCCAAAAATTGGTTTACAGCTTTCCAAAAATCCCATCCCTAGAGACTTGTCACTGTTTGACCTATCAGCAGCTATTGAAAACTTACATTCTCAGGGCTTGTCTTTATTTTTCTCCAAAGCTCACTCTATGTAAACAGCCCTACCCACAGAGCATTTGACAAAAACAAACAGTTGTAATTGTTTAAATCACAGCTGCCTGAGGCTGTGACAAGCATGCACAGGACATTCTGCATGTATGAGGTTGTGTGCAAGCACAGGGAAAATATGAGGCCCTAATCTCTCACCTATGGTTGATCTTGAGGCTCTGCACATATTCTAGCTCCACTACAGCACTGAAAGCATGCCCAGCACATACACAAAACCCCTTAGCAATAGCTCAGAGGCTTATAGATTCAAAGCATTTTTAAAAATCTCTGTCCAATCAATGATTACCTGACAACTAAACAAACTGATGGACATAAATAACACCAACAACAAACACAGACTTTCAGAATATATCCAGGGAAATCACCAAAACAACAACAACAATAATAATAAATAGCAACAACAGCAAATCCTGGAAAGTCAACAGCAGAAGGAAAGTCTGATTTTCAGAGTTTACACATATTATTTAAAATGTACAGTTTTCTACAAAACATGTACAAGACATGCAAAGAAACTGGGGGTGTGGTGAGGAGAAATAATCAATAGAAATAATCTCTAAGGAAGACCAGACGTTGACTCACAGGACAAAGATTTAGAATCAGCTATCATAAATATGTTTAAAGACCTAAAGGCAACCATGTCTAAACAATTAAAGAAAGTATAAAAATGATGTTTCACCAAATAGAGAATATCAATAAGGATAGAAAAATTATTTGATGAAGAAGGAGAGATGGACCAAATAAAAATTCTGAAGTTGAAAAGTACAATAACTAAAATTTAAATATTGACCTAAGAGGCTCAACAACAGATTTAAACAAACAGAAGAAAGAATTAGCAAACTTTATACAGGCCTACTGAGTATATACAATCTGGGTAACAAAAAAAAAAGAAAAAGAAAGTAAAATGAAGAGATGATCAGAGACCTCTGGGACACCACTAAGCATGCCAATATGCACCTAATGGATGTCCCAGAAAAAGGGTAGAGAGACAAGAACAAAAATATTTAAATAAATTATCACCCAAAATTTCCCAAATCTGATGGAAATTATTAATCTGCACATCTAAAAAGTTTAATTATCCAAATAGGATAAACTCAGAGATATCCACATCTAGACATATCATAATAAACATGTCAAAAGCTAATGACATAAAGAATCTGGAAAACAGCAAGAGGAAAGTGACTCATCAGACCTAAAGAATTCTCAAAAAGATTAACAGCCAGCTTCTCATTAAAGCATTAAGACCAAAAGGTAGTGGGATGACATATTCGAAGTACTGAAAGCAAAAGATTGTCAACCAAAATTGTACATCCAGCAAAATTATACTTCAAAAATAAAGGAGAAATTAAGACATTTCCAGATAAATAAAAGTGGGGAAAGTCTATCACTAGCATAAAATGACAAACTAATTCTAAGATTCATTAAAAAATGTTAGAGATCCAGAATAGTTAAAACATTCTTGATAAAGTAGAACCAAGTCGGAGGATTCATACATTTAAATGTTTTAAAAGTTACCTATCTGATTTAAAAAACACCTAATAGAATGGTCAAAATCCAAAATACTGACAATACCAAATTCTAATGAGGATGTGTAGCAATAGAAACTCTCATTCATTACTGGTGGAAATTCAACATGATACAGTTAATTTGGAAGACAGTTTGGCAGTTTCTTATGAGACAAAGCATACTCTTACCATACGACTCAACAATTGCACTCCTTGGTATTCACCCAAAGGAATTCAAAAGTTATGTCCACACAAAAATCTGCACACAGAAGTTTATAGTAGCTCTATGTATAATTGCCAAGATTTGGAAACAACCAAGATGCCCTTTAGTAAATAAATGAATAAATAAACTGTGGTACATCCAGACAACAGAATATTATTCAGAAATAAAAAGGCATAAACTACGGATTCATCTAACAGCATAAATGATTCTTAAATGCATTTTAAGTGAAAGCAATCTACTTCTCAGTGTATTTCCAAAAATGAGAATGTATGTCCACATAAAAACTTGTACCTGAATATTCATAGCAGCATTATTCATAATATAAAAAATAGAAATAAAATGCCCATCGATTGATGAACTGATAAACAAAATATGGTATATCCATACAATGGAGTATTATTTACTCATAATTTTGATACATGATATTACATGGATAAGATTTGAAAGCAATGGAAAAAATGAAAGAAGCTAGACACAGAAGACCATTTATTTTATGCTTCTAAATATATGAAATATCCAAAATAGGCAAATCTATTGAGAAGGAGTATATATTGGTTGTTGCCAGAGGCTGGTGAGTGACTACTAATGTGTATAGAATTTATTTTTAGGGTGATGAAAATGTGCTAGAATTAAGTTAGGTGGTGATCAATGTACAACTTTGTGAATAGTCTAAAAACCACAGAATTGCATACTTTTATGATATGGTATCTCAATACAGTTAGTATTTTTTAAAAAAAGAAATGATAGAGGGGCACATGCACAGGTTTTGTGGCGTATGAAGCATTAACTTAAAAATAATCTCTCCAACTCTACCCACCTGCTGTTTGTGATCAGAGATTGTTTTGAAGTTATTCTCTGATTGCAGTTCTAGAAACATTTTTCAATCTTATCTTCTGTTAAGTTTACCTGGACTATTTTACCAACATTTGGGTAAATCTGGCCTTTGTTCTTCTAACATCACATTTAATTGAGCCATTGCATGCTAGACTTAGGACTCTTCCTTAGATAGTAGAGTGGATTAGAAATCTGTGCCTAATTTGGCACCTGCTGGAAATAAGGTTGCCTCCAATCACTGGTCAAGGGCCACACTAAAGGGGGACTCCAGTTCCAGACCATGTATTTCCTTGTTACCATCTCTTCAGCTATACTTCTTTATGGTGTGACCAATGTTTAGAATTTTTCACATCTTAAAGCATAGCTCTTTATATTCTCAAGCTCCAGATTTTTTGGTGCATGGTTTCCTTCCAGGCTTATTGTCAGCTAGCGTTCTCCATAAAAAGTAGGTAGTCCTGCCCTGGCCGGTTTGACTCAGCGGTTAGAGCATCAGCCTGCGGTCCGGAGAGACCTGGGTTCGGTTCCCGCTAAGGGCATGTACCTCGGTTGCAGTTTGTCCCCAGCCCTGGTTGGTCGTGCGGGTGGCAGCCACTCGATGTGTCCCTTTCACATCGATGTTTCTCTCTCTCTCTCTCTTCTTCTCTCTCCCTCCCACTCTATCTGTGCAAAAAATGGAAAAAAAATGTCCTCGGGTGAGGATAAAAAAAAAAAAAAGTAGGTAGTCCTTTCAAGTGCCTGCTCCATTATTGGCCATTGATAGACTTAAAAGCATCTTTGTGACCTTGTCATCAGTTAGATGCACAGTTCTGGCAATCTTTCAATTAGCTCTGTGGGAAAAATTAGCTATGAGCTGATATGCACACTTTTAAAAAAGTGAACTTTATGGTATGTGAATTATATATGCCTGTATTGATGCTACTTACCGATGCTAAATCTGCATATAATATTCCCATTAGACTCTGAGAAGGTCAGACAGTTGCTTGACAGAGCAGATCATTTCCAGTGGAATAAAGCAGGTTTGGACTCTACACCCCATCACCACTTTATTTTTAACTATTGCCTTTATGACTTGAGACTATAGCTGCCTCCCCTATCCATTCTCCACCCAACACTCCATTATAGGAGGCAGACAAATTGGCAAAAGCCTATGTGCAGGTATTATTTTATTACCATGAACAGAAAAGTCCTCTGTAGACTGTTGTCCTTGCTGTCTAACTACTACCAGGAGAATAACAAGATCAATTTTTCCAAAATTAAAGAAATTAATTTTGGTAAAAATTTTTTATCTTTTAACTGTTCTGTAACAAAATGCATACGCAAAAAGCCTGTATCAGGGATAGGTTTCAGGCCTAGCAGTTCAATTTAATATTTTTGTAAATGATTTTGTAACGTATTAGAGCAAATATATTCACCACCAACTTATCTTGGAGAGATGACCTGGAAGTATGTTGTTTAAAGTTAGGAGTGCTTTACTGTTTGAGGCCTGTATTCATCAACAAGAGACATTCACAAGCCAAACTGGTATGGCCATGATCACTTGCCTACCTGGATATTGACTGTGATCTCAAATTTGCTTCTGTGTAAAGCCTTGACTGCACTTGTGGGCATTTCGTGTGAAGGACAAATGGTTGCTTTCATTTGAGGTTCCAGTAGAGTTCCTCCACAACCATGACTGAACATCAACTCTTACTCAGTAGACTGTTAAAACACGGGGCTCTGCATTTAACTGACTACATAGATTATCTGCAAACCGGTTATTTGTCAGGGAGGATACTTTTGAATACATTACTGCTCAGTACTTACTAGAAGCTCATTTGAGTCAAGCAGAGAACTGGTCTTACCAAACTATTCAGTTCTATTTTTGCATTAATTGGGAAACACTAGAAAGTTAAATGGTGAATGTTACATTTACTGTAAAAATATTATTAAGGTTGTTATCAGGACCAAGAGGAGAAAGTTTGAATCTTTGAAAAAGAAATGTTTGTGTCTTTCTTAAGCAACTGGTTTAATTCTACCTCAGAAATGCTCAAAACCATGCAATTGATCCTATTTCCTTCTCCATAGCAGTTATGAAGAGACTGAGGCAGGTTTATAGCATACTCTGTCTAGTACCCAACACTTACGACGTATGAGCGCATTCGGGTCGCATCTTATTTTTCTACCCTTATTTTACCTTGCCCCTGTTTTCTCACTGACTACTGTTTTGTTTTCTTATCTTTGTGTATATTTTTGTATGCTGCTTTAAATACATCTTTCAAAGAGGACGGACATAAATAAATACATTTCTATAATAGTGCTGTGTGAAGGATAGTTCTACAAAGCAGTAGGATAAAATCTTATCAGAAAAAGGGACTTCTGTAGAATCTCTGTGGGTAGAAATTCCATTCTCACATAATTAAAAAGTCATAATAGGGATATGTTACAACCCACCTGACCGGGAAACTGAGATAGAAATGTTAATTGAGATTGTGGAAGCTGCGAAATTAGGCCAGGTAGTAATAATGGGAGTCTTTAATTACTCAATCATAGATTGGCAAAATGCCTCACTGGGACAAGGGTTGGAAGTGAGATTTTTAGATAAAAAGAAATTACTGCTTCCCAGCAAAGGTAGAGAAGGAGCCTGTGCAGATGGGAAATATACCAGACTGAAGTCTGTGACAGTGAATGGAAATTGGTCTGCAAGAGGATGCAAAATCATTAACAGTGTCCACTGCACAATTTAATTCCACAGCCTTGTGGGCAAACTAAAAGCCACTACATGTCTATTTAATATGAGAAAGTGTCCTATGACAAAAATGAAAAAATTTAAAAACTCCCTAACAAACAAGAAAGAAACCAAAAGAATATTTTCACAGCAATTTATCAGCAACCCAGGAAAACATGCAGGGAGGTGTAGTAATCCTCCATGGCGCCCTGGCCGGTTTGGCTCAGAGGTTGGAGCGTCAGCCTGCGGACCATAGAGTCCCGGGTTCGATTCCTGGTAGGGGTACATACCAAAAAAATAAAAAACAAAAATGATCCTCAGTGGCTAGTTGGCAGAGACAGAAACGTAACTTCTGGGAGCAGGGGAAGGGTGATGTTTTCATAACGCAGAAAGGGCAGCAAGGAAAGGAAACATGTAAACTTACAAAACATGACAGATGAGGAATAACTTCAAAATCAGATAAATCCCCCCAAAACAAAAAAAATACCATGTACCTTAGAGAGGTTTCCAAAAGAATTGGGAAGAAAATCTTAAAATCTGTCAAAAGAAGAAAAGCAGCTTGAGAAACAATGAAATCTCTTTAAAATAATGGCACCAAAGTCAAGCAAAAGGAAAGAGATAACAAAAGGCAGATGAAGTATTTGTCTCGAGTTTCAGAGATCCCGCTACTAAAATATCCATTAAAACCCAGATAAGAATTGAGACTGCTCTAAACAGTGATCTTAAAGCAGAATAATAAGGTAAAGTACCAAAACACATGAAGATAATTTGGAGAATTTGGGGGTAAAAAACTCAAAGAAGGAATAAAGCAATTTTTAGTTATAGTGTTGTATCTGTAGTGTCATTATAGATGACCTCTGTCCTAGAAATATTAAGACCCATTTTTTTGTCTGACAAGGCAACAGGACTATAATTAAAGAGAGACACATTGGATCTTTTTTTTTTAATTTATTTTTCTTCTTTATTGATTTTAGAGAGAGGAAGGGAGAAGGAGAGAGAAAAATATCAATGAGAGAGAACATTGGCTGCCTCTTGCATGCCCCCCACTAGGGATTTGGCCCACAACCTGAGCATGTGTCCTGACCGGGAATTGAACTGGCGACTTTTTGGTGCATGGGTCAACACTCACCCACTGAGCCACACTGGCCAGGCGGGTCTTTTTTTATTTTTAAAAGAAGGGAAGAGAATATGGACAAATCAATATGCTGCCATTTTATGAATGGACAAATTAATATGCTGCCATTTTTTATGTTAGATATGTATGACAGTAACAGATACACATGTTAAAAATGGTTAACCATGCCCGGCTAGTGTGGCTCAGTGGATTGAGCGTACTCTCATGGACTGAGAGGTCCCAGTTTGAATCCTGGTCAGGGCACAAGCCCAGGCTGCTTCCCAGTAGGGGGCATGCAGGAGGTAGCCGATTGATGTATCTCTCTCCCATTAATGTTTCTATCTCTCTCTCCCTTCCTTTTTCTCTAAAAAGTCAATGAAAAATATTTTTTAAAAAATGGTTAACCAAGGATATATGTTCTTAATTGAATTAAGTTTGTGGAAGAGGACTACAGGGTGACTATTTTAGGCAGAAGAAGTTTAAAAACGCTGTGTACCAGAGATTGGTTCTAGGCCTTGTGGTTTAATTCTTATTATTAAAGAGACATACTGATGAATACAAATTCTATAAAGTATTTTAGAGGATGTGAGTAGAGAGAAAAATATTAAGTGAGCAATACCTGTAGGCATCAATAAGATAAATTTTCCTAACAAAAGAAGAGCTCTGATTTAAGAAATATTCCAAACAAAATAACACTCTTCTTAACTGTGCACCCAAACCCTTTCCTGCAAGTCGCCTGATCACTGAGGCAGTTCACAAGGAGCGAGGCTGTTTTTCACAGGATGACGTTTCAGAGCTGCTGGGACAGAAAGGCTGGCTGTTTGGGGCACAGTCTGTTTCAACGGCAGCCTGGTGCACCTCTGTGGAGTGCTTAGCATTTACAAATCGTATTCATATCCAGTGTTCTGTTGCATCCTGAAACCAGCCGGTGGGCCGTTGCTCACATCCTTCGTAGATTAGGGAACTGGGGTAGAAGGCACAAACGTGGGCTGCCTGGCTGATCACCAGGGGACGTGTCTGCAGTCTGAGCCCATGCCTCTGCCAGGTACCCTTCCCACAAGTGTTAGCATGAAGAGGCATCCCTTTGAAACTTGAAAAAAAGAGAATTTAGAACAAATAAAAAAGAATGCATACCACATACTAGATAACAGACTTAGAAGTTTCTTTCTCCAACAAGTAGCACTGAGAGGAAATGGGAATAAAGGAGTTTGGCAAACAGAGACAAGGGGATATCTGTGGTTGACATCTGGGAGGCCCATTTTTCCCTTAGTCTAAATCTCATGTTCAGCTGCTCCTGCTAAATGAGCCCAAAACTCAACTTGGTTCACTGGCCTTGAATGCCCATTCCAGCCTCTGAAGTTCAGACTGCTCTGCTGTGACTGACTCCTGCCATCCAGCACCACAGTCTCCTGAGGATGGCCTTGTCCCTGTCCTGTATCTGAGTTTCTCTAGTCCTTCTGATACTAGAGAATCCTCAATCTTTCCTCCAGACACCACCCACACTGCCCTGCTGAGTCCCAGCCACTCTTGATCCACTTTGCATGTCTTGGGTGCTGCCCAGATCCTCACCTCAGGCACAGTCTTTGGTCTTTGTGCTGCCCTCTTCTCCCGTGGGCAGAAGAGAGGCAGTCACTGAAAGACAGACCCAGGAAAGGTTTTGGTACATGCCATACCTACCTGCCTGAGATGAGCATGCCCAGTCCTTCACAGTTCTTCTTCAAGCCAGGGCTCTGCAATGCATCCCAGGTATCTGCATCAAAGAGACACCCCCCATCCCCATCCCTGCACATCACTTCACTTAGAAAACTTCTCCTAAAGAGATGCAATCAGGGGCATTACCGACTCTGGATTGATTTTCGGCTTCTATTTCAGGTTAGGTAAAGTTTGCAAAACCTGCATTTCCATACTGGAAATATAAAAAATATGTTGCCTTTAGGAAAATACAAGGCCTGAAATCTTATATAAAATCATACCAGTGATGGATTAATGATCTAATTTTTTTTATATTAAAGAGTATAAGAAGAAAATATAGAAGGATATTTTTTTAAATTCTGGGATTATGGAGACTTTTATGCATATAAAAAAATTCCAGAAGTTTAAAGAAAAAAAATGAACAGATCTGTCCACATAAAAATAAAAGTTTCTACATGTAAAAAGGTAAGTATAAGTAGCAGAGGAGAAAATGATCCATGAAATGTGTGAAGCACAACAAGAATTACTATTCATAACACATTTTAAAATTCCCACAAGTCAATAAGATGATCAATCTGTTAAAAACAATCATCCAACTCACACAAAGAAACATAAATGTCCAGTGAAAACATAAACTATAGATTTGAACAGACACATAACGTAAGAAGATGCACAGATGGCAAAAAGCATATACAAAGGTTCTTAGGGTCATTTATCATTAGGGAAGTGAAGATACCTACCTTTACAAGATATTCTTCTTACCTTTTAGAGTGTCTAAAATGAAAAAAACTAATCATACCAAGTGTTGGCAGTGATGTGGAGTTATGGGAATTCTCACACATTTCTGTTGGAAATATAACATGGTACAACCATTTTGAAAAAAAGAGTTTGGCAGTGTTTTAAGAAGTTAAATATGTCCCTACCACATGGCCCATCACACTCTTACATATTTACCCAAGAGAAGTGAAAACACATGTCTACACAAAGACTTGTATATAATGGTTCATATCAGCTTTATTTGTAATATCCCCAAACCAGAAACAATCCAAATGTCTTTCAACAGGTGAATGGATAATTGTGGTATGTATATTCACATGATGGAATACTACTCAAGCAGTAAAAGGAATAAACTATTGATACATGCAATAACATAAATAATCTCAAAATAGTCTGAATGGAAAAGCCAATCTCCATCAAAAAAGAGTGCACAGTATATTTTTATATGTATGCAAAATTCTAGAAAATGAAAACTAATATACAGTAAAAGGAAGCAGAGCAGTTTTGGACTGAGGTTGGAGCTGAAGGAAAGAAAAGGAGTGTGAAGGGATTAAAAAAGTTATAAAAAAAAATACCTTGGGGAGTGATAATTATATTCATTATCTTAATTGTGGTAATAGTTTCTTAGATGTATACACATATGTCAAAACTCATCAAGTTGTATGCTTTAAATCTGTGCAGTTTATTGTATGGCAATTATAACTTAATAAATCTTTAAAACTGTACTATACCCCTAGCTGAGAGAAATAAATGTTACTGTCAAATTCAAGTGAAAACGTATCTTCTCTTGCAGGAAATATGTGGAGGCAACTACTGACATTTTATGGTCAAAAGACTGCCTTTTTCATATTTGATTTTTTAAAAATCTCATTAGGGTGCTCAAAAATGTTTCTTTCATTTGTCATCTCTTTGTGTTTCCTGATTAAAATGAACAGAAATCCACATCATAATAATGCCAGCTAATTATAGATATGAAGCATTCAAATGTGTCCCCATTATTCTAGGAACCCTTGGAAGGAGGTGGCAGGTGTTCAGGACAGTGGAGGATGTTGGGAGCTGTAGGACTGCCTTCTCTTGTAGGCAGACAGGAGAGCTGGCTACTAATTTTCCATTTCCCAAACTGCTGGTTTCCAAATTTGCCAATTGCAGACACAGATGAATACACTTCCCTGAAGGCCTCCACTGCCTATTTGACTCTCTATGTTCAGAAGAATGCATAATAGTATTAATCTCCACCTTACTGAACTCTACAGCAGTCAAATTACAGTCAAATTTCTATGAATAACTCAAGAATAGTTTGAGTATCTACAACATTCAGTTGCCACCAGTGAGAGAAGCAGGAGGAAAAAAGAAGACAAATAAAAGAAATTAAAATCACCTGTTCATTTTTATTTCCTGGAGGTAGAGAAAGACTGGTTGCAAGTGGAGAAATACATGTAATTAAGTGCCCTAAGGAACACACAATTCTACCTCTCTTTCCCTTCCCCACCTCCTTTCCTCTCCCTCTTCCTCTCCCTCCCTTATTCCTCCTTGCCTTCCCCTACCTCAGAAAGTAATCTCATCCTTTCGTCACATATTATTGAAATCCCAGTTCTTAAAAAAACTCTCATTTTTGCCCAGACTGAGAGCATGTCATTTGGAAGTGATGTGCAAGGCAAGAGATAACCAGGTAGAACTCAGCGATTCGCCACAGAAAATGGTTCCATGTTTGGCCGTAATGCTATCAGAGTCTGCCCCTCAATAGCTCTTTACTGCTCCGAGCTCAGAATCTGCTGATTCAAGACTTTGCCTGCATGGGGAGGTGTGAGGGTGGCAGAGAAAGGAAAGCCTAGCAGTGCAGGAGGAGTTAGGAAGAAATATTAATAGTCCTTCCAGAACACATAAGAAGTCAGAGGATTTTTAAATAGAAATAGTGCCCCCTCCCCTTCTCTTCCTCTCTCTTTCTACCTCATTCCGTGTCTTCATTTCATGCTATGGTTGTGTTGATTGGGAGGGAAGAATCTTCTCAGCGAGCTGCTTAGTACCAAGCAGATGCACTTCAGTTGAAAATGGTTAGTAGTTAGGGGTTAGCCAAATACAGGCAGCAGATATGATAAAGGTAAGTATGGATGTTTGGGCGGTGCGGTAATGGGAATTCAAAAAATGAAAGACTTCAAATCACCCAAAAGTACATTGGTGCACACATATATTTCCATTTGTACAGGTTCCAGAGAAAATCAACACACACCCCAAATGGGCTGACAGAATAGAAACATCAAGGAATAAGTTAGATATGTTTCCATTTCTTTAATAATTTTTCCTCCAGTTCCAGCAATTTCACACACATTCCAAGAGAGATAGCAAACTCATTGTCTTTGAACCAAAAGGACTTTAAATGGTTATATTTTCATTTATCAATAATACTCTTGCTTTAATGGTGGCTCCTAAACTTTTATTTGCATTCCAAAGTATTTTAAGTTCATAAAATAAATATGTTGTCATTTTTTAACAAATGCTTTGTTCTGGTAATGGCTTTTCAACCATTTCTTGTACCTTGAATCATGAACATTAAGCATCATGGACATATTTAAGTCCTCATTTATCAGTAATGCTCTTGAGAGTATAAAACTAGCTCCATCAGAATGAGCTAATAAATTCACAAATTATAGTTATGTTTCCACATATTTTAAAGTGTCTCATTTAATATCAGGAAGCCAGACTCCTCAGATACTTTTCTGTGACGATGTCTCCAATCAAACAAAGGCATTAACTAAGAAGACTGATAAGAAACTTTGTGGATCAAAGTGAACACAAAGGCATAAGCCATTAATGTTTACATTTTTATTCATTTCTACACTAACTGATCTTAGCTACTTAGTTCTATAAATAATTTATCTAATATGTAGGGGGAGTGAGAGGCAGAAAGGGAAAGAGTATCCACTCATTATTGTTCCCCCATCTAATAAGTCAACCTGATCTTAATGCTGAGCAGCTTTTCCATTTGATTTGTATCTTTACCTCCTATCCAACCATATGAACATTTTGTATTCTTCAGAACTCTTTCTTTTTTGTTCTTACAGCCTCAAACTTAATGCCAAGACCCTCCTATGAGTAAGCAGCCTCAACACATGCACATACACACCATGGCTAATGATAAGGTACATGTATATAGGAACCAGAATTATATCTGTGACTGAAAAAAATAAGAGACTTGATTTATCTTCTTTACACTTTAAAATTCATGTATTCTGAGGTGTGGTCCCCATCATCTATTACTGCTAGGAAGTAATGATTATTAGAAATAAAGTATTTGAATTTATATTTGTGGGTGAATGGCACAGAATTTCTATTTCTTACCTGGATCATCACTCCAGATAGTTTTTACAAAAATCTTTAAAAAATGTGTGATTATGATTAAGCTAATAAATTAAAACGTAATACAATAAGAGCCTAATTTATGAGTACAGTTATACAACGCCTTTTTTTCTATCTATAATTATTAAGCAATTTTCAGAATTATTGAATCATAGTAATTTCAGTATCAAATAATTTAAGAAGTGAACATAAAAATATCTAAAACATTCAAGACTACTACTATTATTATTATTATAGTTGCAGTATTTATTTTTAAAAACTAAAAAGAAAAGATAAATGCATTTAAATTTCTCATGCATTAAGGCCAGAACAAAGATAATGATATGGGGATAAACTCATAGAGCCAGTCAAAGAAGCCACATTTTGAAGACATAATGAAGGCAGGAACTAGAAATCTTCAGCCAGGTTAAGTTGAATATAGCCATGGGAAATGGGACAGAGAATAATTGGACTGTGGTTAGAGTCCAGGCCAAGGTTTTCTCAGGACAATGGACAGCTCCTTCTCTGCCTCATTTATACCAAAAACCACTGGGACCTGGGCTGAGGCCACATTTTTCTTAAGTGGCTGAGGAATAAGATAATCAGCCATACATCCTAGAAACTCTTAAATGACTTAGACCCTTTACCATGAGTCTTCAATGGTGTCAGTATTTGGGATTCATCAAAAGATTTTCACTGCCACTATCATCATTGCCATCATTACACTTAACATTTATTCCAGATATTTTACTTTTTTATTCAATCCTCACAACATTAATTGTTGTGAAATTGGTAGTATTATTTTGAAGATGACAGAACTGAGGTTTAGAGGGGTTTGGAACATCTTACCAGGTCACATAACTTGGACATTATGGAGGTGTGAAAAGCCCATGCTCCTTATCATTAAGCTACACTACTCCTAGTCTCCTAGTTATGTGAATCTCCAGACAGAGAGTTTTCTCCTCATGAGGTCTAATATTCCCTGAGTTAGATCCCTGACATCAATATTCATATCCATGTCCACATTCACCGTCATGAGCTTTCGGTTCGTTTATCTCCCAGTTTCATATCTGCTTTCTGCTCAAATCAGCCCTTCTGCATCTCTGCACGTGTATGTGTTTACCAATATGAGCACATCTCTTTCCCTTACTCCTTCCTGCAGTTGTTAAATTAGTGCTCTTTGGCCGTAGCCTTCTCACCTTTCCTATCTCCTCATTCCTACCAAACCTCTCTGTCCATTTATTTCCTCCAATGTCCCTCCCTGATCTTTATTCATTTGATTCACCATCAACTCATTTGACTTCACCAACTTCATGAACCCCCTTCTGGCAACACTTAGTCTTACCTCTTGGGTCATCTATTTTAACATGGCCTTCAGTGACCCCAAATTCCCAGATTCCCTCCTCCAAAACCACAGTTCACAGCCCTCTTCCCTCCTCCTGTTCTAGATGCTGCTGCTGGATACAGACAAATGTCTGCTTCCATGGAGTGGGGACTGTCTGGCCCGCAGGTCATATAAGTCCAGTGAAATCAATACCAGCTGACATCACACTAATATAGCCTCACCAAATTAGCCTAACCTTATATAGCAGGCTAATTTTTTTAAATCCTCACCCGAGGACATTTTCCCATTTTTTGTTCAGATAGAGTGGGAAGGAGAGAGAAACATCAATGTGAAAGGGACACATCGAGTGGTTGCCACCTGCACAACCCAACCAGGGTCGGGGACAAACTGCAACCGAGGTACGTGCCCTTAGCGGGAACCAAACCCGGGTCTCTCCGAACTGCAGGCTAATGCTCCAGCCACTGAGCCAAACCGGCCATGGCTAGCAGGCTAATTTTTAAGTTGATAATTTTGTATGGTCTGTGAATGATGTTCTACATACCCAATGGCCCTTGGCAGAAAAAAAGGTTCCCCACCTGATGAAGTCAAACACCAGCCATGCTCTTCTAATATGTGATGTTTAGCAAAAATTGTCTTCATCTCCTAATTTTTCTCTACTTCCTAAAATTAACATTCTAAGCTCCTGTTGCTTTCCTGGGCCCACATTTCAAGCCTCTACTATAGAAGCATAAAGGACCCAAAATCCAAGTTTGAGGATATCCAAGTTGCACTAATTCATCCATTGTTTTTATCCCTTAACAACTGTGGTTGTCTACATTTATTTTCTTATCTTTTTCTTGATCTCTGAGAAAAAGAAATGGTCTCTTCACTATTGTTTGTATTATGAAATCTATACTCTGAAGCCCAAATATTCCCTCCTCTTTAGGAACCTTGTTTCCAAATTATCCTCCCTTGTTATTTGCAGTCTCTCTTTGCAGGTTTCTTTCCTTCAAAGACACAGAGATCTCCCCTCTGATCCCCTCCTCTCTTAACTCATAGAATATCTAACTCAGCTTTGCCTGGCTCTGCTCACCTTTCTAAACACCTCCCTAATTCTCTCTTTTCTACCACTGGCACAGTGTTTGAATGAATGATTGTCTACAATTTTATTTCTATTCCCATCAATCTCCAGAAATGGATTGTTTCTCCTCTAATGACTAATAAGAGTCTTTTTTCAAATTCAGTGCTCTTTTCTCTGTCACCATTTTCCTTGATCTTTCTCCAATAACGTATTCCGATTTCTACCTCATTTTTCTTAACAATCTCTTCCCCAACCTTCCATTATGCCGCATTACTTATTTTGTTGTCTTTATATTTATTTAGCCAGTCCTCTATTGTCTTTACTGGTTCTTCACTGCCATATTCACTAATCTTCTTATACACTGGTATGTAATTGCTACAGTTTTTTTCTTTGTTAATTAATTTGTACCTTTCCAACTGTGCAGATAAAATAAATCCTCCTTCTCCTTTGATAGTGTCTCTGACACCCATCCCATTTCCTTCGCTATCTGTAGGACATCTCCTTAGATATTCTCTACCAGCTGAAATTGATAACACCAAATTATTGTTTCTCACAAGAGAACACACATATAAACACACACAGTTATCATAAGTCACCCTCCCTCATCACCGTTTCTTGTTGTCATCAAGTATTTTTGATTCCACCTTTGAAAAATGTCTCACACCATCCCTTCATCACTATTTCCAGACTAGCCCAGGCCATCAGCATGTTTTGATTTTGTAACATCATCTTAACTAAATTCCCTCACTTCTATTCTCTCTGATTTATTCTATATTCCTGCCCAGCTCAATCTTTCCTTTATAAAATAGTTTATTTTATTGCTGAATTAATGCAGTTTTTAGAAATTTAGAAAATTAAGCTATAAAAAATAAAACAGTAAATACCACTTATAAGCCTAACATCAGATATAATTACTGTCAATATTTTATGTCTTATCCTTCTAATGTTTTTAATACATACCTTTTAAACTTTTTACAAAATGGCATTGTATGCTGTATCTAAAACTTAAATATGAATCATGAGTATTTTCTTTTTTTTTTTTTTATCCTCACCCGAGGATATTTTTCCATTTTTTTGTTTCGATAGAATGGGAGGGGAAGAGAGGAAGAGAGAGAGAAAGAGAAACATCGACGTGAAAGGGACACATCGAGTGGCTGCCACCCGCACGACCAACCAGGGCCGGGGACAAACTGCAACCCAGGTACGCGCCCTTAGCAGAACCGAACCCGGCCTCTCTGGACTCGCAAGTCGACGCTCTAGCAGCTGAGCCAAACCGGCCAGAGCAAATATTTTCAATGTCAACCAGAATCCATCTCAGCATCACACTATTTTACTTTTTTTTTTTTAATCCTCACCCAAGGTTATTTTTTTTTCCATTTATCTTCAGATAGAGTGGGAGAGACAGAGAGAGACAGGAACATCGATGTGAGAGAGGCACATTGATTGATTGCCTCCCGCACAACCCCCACCAGGGCCGAGGACCGAACCACAACCGAGGTATGTACCCTTGACTGGAATCGAACCCAAGATGTTGGTCCTCAGGGCGATGCTCTGAACTGGCCAGGGCTCATCACCCTATTTTAAAACAGTGCAGCATTTCCTCATGTGGATGAGATATATTTATTTAATCAGTTCCCTTTTGCTGAATATTCAAGTTTTCCCTTTTTGCCGAATATTCAAATTGTTTTCTAGTGCTTAAATTTTATAAACAATGGTGTGATAAGCATCCTTAAGGTTAAATCTTTGTGCACATTTACACGTTTATTTTATTACAATTGCTGAGTCAAATTATAGGAGTATTTTTAAGGCTTTTGACATAAACTGCAAAATTGCCCTTCAGAAAGGTTATAACAATTTGGAATTCCACTAGCACTGAATGAAAAATGCCTATTTTCTTATACCTCATGCGCACTGGGTAACAATTTTTTAAATTTATGCCAACCTGATTAGTGAAACAGTAGATTGAAGTTGAATCTGTTTTCATACATTTGTTAGCCATTTGCAGTCAAAGCTACTAAAAAAAAAATAAAACAAAACAAAACCAGCCCAGTGTGCACTTATTGTATTTCACACGGGAAGGAGGAAAGGAGAGTAGAGGGAAAGCTAGGAAGCTAAAATAGAGCTATAGTCCTCGTGCAGAGAATCTTGGAACTCTGTAATCCCCTCCTGTCTTAACTCATAGAATATCTAAATTCCTTCCATTAGATACCCCCATCACCCCCTCCCTGTCTCTCTCTCTCTCCTTGCGAACCCAACTAAATGCTATCTAATGTTTTGAGGTGAAATGTAGAAAGGCAGCACGTGTGTACTGTTTCTTCATTTCTTCTAGTAGCTTCAAAGCGCCCTTTAAAATGTGCCATTTCAATGAGAGTTGTACCACTGTCAGCTCACAGTGCCCTCTTTTACACAAGAAGACTGAGATCTCCAGCAGTATGCTCATTACAGAGCTCCACTCCAACGAGACAACTTGGATACACTCTGAAGTTCTCTGAGCGGGGTTTGGCTGGTGCGGAAATGTGTTTGCCTTTGATCCTGGCAGAACGTGTTTGTTGAAAATTTGGGACCCGTCAGAAAGGGAGGTAGAATTAAATGAAGGTGAGGTGAGGTGGAAAGATATGTCTTGGGGAAGACAGAGAAGAATTATCAGGTGGAGACACGAGAGAGAGGCCTGAAAACACTGGAAAGAAAGAACGGTCGTCATTATCACCCAAAGTATTTATAATCACTTTCATGCTTTATATAGCTTACTACTCTACATATAATCAACTTCGGATGGGTTTCTTATTATAATTGAAAGCTTAAATTGTACCTTCTCCTTCAGTATTAGATTAGAGAAAAGTTTTAATCCCTTCTCCCAGGGGTTACCAAAAATGATCTGGGATTTGAAATACAACACGGCACACTGACAGAGCTGTGGAACGACAGTTGAAATAATTTTTGTGTTTCTGGAATACTGACTGACTTCTTTTCATTGGTAATTTCACTTAAACTAAAGGAAATAAAAAGTAGATATAAATTCTGTAAAATGTTTAGGTATGCTTCCATTGGTAATCCTAGGCTTACCAATTCTAGAATCTAGCGTAGAGGAAAGTCACATGGCCCTGTCTTCTCATTCTATGCTTAAGGTAACAGAAGTCCCAAGATGATGTATTCAAGCTCTGTCTACAACCATGTGGAGGAATAGAATCTTAGCTCCTGAATCTGTGTCCTATGCTCTTCAGGACATAACTAGTTTCTTGGTATAACATCCTAGGAAAGCTTCTGTCCTTTATGGGTGTAAGGCTGGGAAACGAAGCAGAAATCAGCTCCACCAAGTCACAGGCAGATTCTTCTGTAAAGGGTTTAGGGTCTCTGCTTTCTCCCCTCTAACAGATTCTCCCCAAGCTCATCATTCCCTTCATTGCTCTCTTCAGAGGACTTGACCTGAATCTGTGCTGTTTGTAAATTCAAAATCTGGAGTTGGAGTGACTTTTCCCATTAAAGACTATTATTTTATTATCTTCATAATTTTACTTGTAATAACTTAGTTTTCTTTTGCATTTTTTAGCTCATATGTGATTAATTCTTACTGATAATTTGACAGTTTAAATAGCATGTTTCTAAAGAAGCTATAATTAATTTGAATGTATAGCTCATTTTTTCCAATATCACACTTACATTTATCTCGTTATACATGTTGGATTAAAGATATTAATGTTCCAATTGAGCAAAACATATATTTTAAGTCTCACATTGCTGGAATAAAGTAGGGAATTTTGACAACATACAATTACATTTTTCAAAATTTCTGAACATAAAATTTATATAAACTCTCATCTTCCAAGTATATTTATTACATTCAATGCAAAAAAAAAAAGAATCAGAGACTCATAGCCTAACAAAAATTCAATTCAGTCTTGAGACTGACAACTAGGTCTTGTGGGTCTCAGCCTAATTCTCTCTTCTTCCTGTCACACACTTCTGCATTTACTCTGATTAAATTGAAGCTGCCCTAAAAATTATCAAATAGTGAAATACACATCATTGAGGGTATGGGCTGAGGGATATGGGTCAAGCACTAAGAAGAACAAGAGAGATTTAAAACAGAATCTTTGGAAAGAAGAAGCAATAAACATAATCAAGAACTAAGTCAGGGTCCAAGGGCAAGATAGCATAGAGCACTGATGTCATCATTAAAATGTTATCCTAAGATTCCAGGAGGGTAAGAACCACCATGAGGAAATTCACCTGCCCCTTTTCCCTGGAATCCCCCTTGTTCCCAGCTGCATGAGGGGGCACTCTTAGTGCCTGCCCCTCCCATCTTTTGCAGCTGTTTTTTCTGTGCATATTTTTGGAGTGTGATTCCATTTTCAATATGATTTTGTGGGCTTTGTATCTTTTAGAAAATCGCTCATAGTTTTTTTAAAAATATGTTTTTTATTGATTTTTTAGAGTCAGAAGAAGGGAGAGAGAGACAGAAACATTGATGTGAGAAAGAAACATCAATCGTCTGCCTTCTGCACACCCTCTACTGGGGATAGAGCCCACAACCTGGGCATGTGCCCTGACCAGGAATTGAACCAGGACCTCTCAGTCTAAGGGACCGTGCTCAATCCACTGAGCCACACCGGCCAGGCTCTCATAGTTTTTAATGTACCAAAGAATTTTTTTATTTTTTCCAATGTGGTTATTAGAAAATACTTTATTAACATGTCATTTTAATACAAAAATGTGTTCTCAAATGATAATCATCAAACATTTGGTAAAGCCCTATACCATGTGAGCCAGTAACTTCAACAAATTAAGAGAATGTTACCTAAGAAAGCATAATTAATAGAATTAGTAGAGCAGGACATTGTAGTAACTTCAATTAATTTCCTCAAAGATAATAGGTAAAAATATAGTGCTTGTGTATGTGTACAGATGTATACGCATGTGTATATATGTGAAATAATTAGAGGTCATAATATTAAAAATTAGATCATTAAAGAAATTCAATAGATAGTCTACAAAGCAAAATACCCTTGGCAGAACAATGATTAATGAGCTGAAGTTTAAGTGGAAGAATCTTACCAGAATGCAGCAAAAATGAATAAGAATATAAGAATATGAAGATGCAGGGCTAAAAAATTCAAAAGTTTTATTATCTGATTAAAAAGAGTTTGTGAGGGCAAAGGGGTGGGGGAGGGAGAGATCTATAACAGTGTCAACACACCAAAAAAAAAAATTTTTAAAAAGAGTTCAGAAAAAGAAAATAAAGAGAATATAACAGAGTAAATACATGAGTGTATAGATCAAATTTTCAAAAATTGTAAAAAAATATGACATAATCCCACCTGACTAAAAGAGTTTAGCAAGTATCAAGTAGAATAACGATTACACACACAAGCACAGCCGGTGTGGCTCGGTGGATTGAGCATCCTCCCATGGACTGAGAGGTCCCAGTTTGATTCCCAGTCAGGGCACATACCTGGGTTGTGAGCTTGATCCCCAGTGGGGAGCATGCAGGAGGTGGCCAATTGATGTTTCTGTATCACATCGATGTTTCTCTCTCTCTCTCTCTCTCTCTCTCTCTCTCTCTCTCTCTCTCTCTCTCTTTCTCTCTCTCTCTCTCTCACCCTTCCTCTGTCTCTTAAAAAAAATAAGTAAGAACATATTTTTTAAAAGATTATACATATGTGCACATACGTATACACCTGCTATTCACATCTTGGTAACATTTCAAAACACCGAGGTAAAAGAGAAGATTCTAAAAGTGTTTACATAGCCCTGGCCAGTTTTTCTCAGTGGTTAGAGCATCAGCCTGCGGACCAGAGAATCCCAGGTGCGTTCCGGCTAAGGACATGTAACTCAGCTGCAGTTCTTCCCCGGCCCCGGTTGGGGTCGTGTGGGTGGCAACTAGTTGATGTGTCCCTCTCACATCAATGTTTCTCTCTCTCTCTCTCTTCCTCTCTCTCTCCCTCCCGCTCTGTCTGAAGATAAATGCAAAAAAAAATGTCCTCGGGTGAGGACAAAAAGAAAACTGTTTATATAAAAATAAAAACATTTACAAAGGAACAAGAATAAAAGAGTCACCAGAATATACTGGTTAAGAGATAAAGTGGCTAAAGGAATAAATGAGTTAATATTTGGAAAGCACATAGAAAAAAATCTGACACATAGTATATTCTATATAAATGTGTGTTAGATAAAACTGAAATCAGTAATACTATATAGAGGAAGACAATAAATCAATATCTTCAAAGTTCTGAAGAAAATACTCTGTATATAGAATATTGCACCCATTCAAACTATTATTCAACTCTGAGGGGGGGAAATGAATACATCTTCAGAAAGTTAAGGACTCCCAAAATTTGCCATATTCTTTCTGATGGGAATTTCTCCAGCAAGAAGGATGTATTTGAATAGTACAGGAGTTGAAACAGATCTTTTATTTCAATGTCTCCATCATACAGACAAGAAAGCCAGGACGCATGTATAAAAATAAGAAGAAAATTAAGACAGTAAAGTCTCTTTTAATATTTGTATTTTGAGTTCCAGATCAATGTGAAAGGGCTTAGGAGCTATAATATGTTCTGCTGGTCTCATATTACAAACTGTTTCAAGATTGTTGAGAATAAAGAATCTCCACCCCCAACACAGATATGAAACTGCTATTCAATATTCATATGAAAAAGTCATGTGGTACATCCAGACTGCAGCATTCACAAAGGACAGTCACTAGGAAGTGTCTGCCTGAGGGAGATCTCCCATGTGGCACAAATGTCCATTGTATTAATGAACACTGTTTGTTTTAGAACCGAAGAGAAATCCCAGCTTGGAATTTTGTTATGAAGTAGAATGGCTACTGGATATTTCCTCTGTACCTGTGTGAATGTGGTGTATAATAAGGAAATGTTTCCCTTCTATCTATACTGTGCAAAAAATTTACTACTGTATTCCTCTTAAAGCAAGCTTCCTTGGACATCTAAAAATGCTAATTCATCCACAAAAATCACTTTGCTTGTCCTATTTACTTTATTTACAAGAATCATCCCAAACAGAATCAGTTGTACAATGTAGGGCTCATACAAACCTATGACAAAAATGTCTGAATTTGAGGGTTTAAAAAAGGAGAGAGAAAAAAGAAGCATAGAGTTTGTCCAACACCAGATACATATTCTCACTGAGTCTAGGAATATGTCAGCGCAGAGCTGGCCCTCGTTCTCCTTTTTTCACCCTGAACTAGCTGATCCTCTACTGCCCCCATGGAAATGCAGGAGGCATGAAGAAAAGAGGCTAGCTAACTGTAGCTGCTTACCTTTAAACGTCACATTAAGATCTTTTCACTTCTCTCTCTGCTCAAATACTGAGGAGAAAAAAACAAGCAAACAAACTTCATTTTTATTGACACTTGAGGTAGAAGATAGAAAGAGTAGGAAGCAGATAGATAAGTAAAGTAAAATATTTAGAGGAATGGAAAGGTAAATCTAACTACTTACAGAGGGTAACCAGTGAGAAGGAAGTCAGTGCAACCGTAGAACACCAGAAAGGCTCAGTAAGTATCATGCACTTCAGAAAACAGAGCAGATGGAGATCTGTATACAAATGGATTGTTTAGTCTGTATGAGAGACAATTAGACCCTCCAAGCTCATATTGCTTCATAGCAGAGTCAAATGATTAATTGCCCACCACTGGGGTACTGGAAGTATAGTCTCCAGAAAAAGTGAATAATAGAACTTCAAACTTTGGTCAGCTAGAATGAAGGAGGTAGAGGGTGAGATGACAAATTGAACACAGGAAGGGAGGATTAAATGGAAACCACTGAGTAGAGAAACCCTGGCCAACATTCTTTTTCATGCATTTTCAGAATACTATCAGCCAGGCTCATACATGCAGGCAAAAGACAGAAGGACTCCTATGACAAAGTAAACTCCCCTGGAGGCAAGGCCTCACCCACGTACACAGAACTTTCAAAACATTCTTTCTTTACTTTTAAATACAAATGGATACCAACATTTAACCATGAAAGCATGGACCAAATACAAAAACAAAAAACAAAAATGATTTGAAGGAAATAGACAATGTTAAGAACAAAAGAAAACTCCCAAAGAACCATAATTAATGTCCTTAAAGAGAAAATATTGCATCCATGAAATGAGACTAACATATTTTAGACAAAAATAATCAGAGAAGGAGAGTGCTTAGAAATTACACATAGGATTAACTCAAATTAAAAATTTAATAAAATGATCAATAGAATCAAAAAGGAAAAATATATTTAAAAAGATAAGAAAATTGGAAAATTATTTCTAGAGGTCCAACATACAACTAAGAAAAATATTAGAAGGCGAGAACAGACAAGATGGTGAAAAGAAAATTATTTTTTTACAATGCCACAAAATATTCAAGAACTAAAGAACATGAGTTTTTAGATTAAAAGAGCCTACTCAGCACTTGTCCAATGAACAAAATAAGATCCATGCCAGAGCAAATTATCATAAAATTTAAGAACATAAAGGCCTGCCCTGACCGGTTTTGCTCAGCGGTTAGAGCGTCAGCCTGTGGTTCAGAGAGACCTGGGTTCAGTTCCCACTAAGGGCACATACCTCACTTGCAGTTTGTCCCCGGCCCTGGTTGGGTCACGCTGGAGGCAGCCACTCAATGTTTCTCTTTCACATCGATGTTTCTCTCTCTCTTCTTCTCTTTCCCTCCCACTCTATCTGAACAAAAAAATGGAAAAATGTCCTCAGGTGAGGATAAAAAAAAAAAAAAGAAAGAACATAAAGGCCCAAAGAGTTTCTAAAGAGTAAGCACAGATTAGCTACAAAGAATCAAGCATAAAAACCCTATGGGCCTTTTCAACAGCAAATAAATATGGCTTTCAACATAAAATTCTATACCCAGCGAAAGTATCAATCAAGAGTGAAGCTAGAATAAGTATATTTACATAATTATATCTTTTAAAAATATTTTGTTTTTCTAACTTAGGTTTATAATCAATATCTAGCTTTATATATGGTGTGAGGTAGGAATGTATTGTTTTTTCCATGTGGATAACCATTATTACAAATAAATAGTAAACTATGTCACAAAAGATTTGTAATTATAATACAACATCTGCCACATATCAATTCTCCATATATACATTTTTAGGATTTCTATTCTGTTCCATTGGTTTATTTGTTCATCCCTGAGCCAATATTGCCTTATCTTAATTATTATAGCTTTATAAAGAGTAAGACAACATACTCTAATATTCTTTTAATTCAAAATTGTCTTGGCTATTATTGGCCCTTTGTAAAGTTACACATACATACACACATATCTGATGGAGTATTTACTTTAATTGAGTTAATAGATTAATTTGTATTGAATTAATAGATTAATTTCAGGACAATTGTCATCTTTACAAGAGTCTTTCCAATAATGGACTGAACATGATTTATCTCTTTTGTTTAGACCCTTTATGTCCTTTGGGTAAATTTAATAATGTTATACATACAGGCCCTACACAACTTTTGCTACATAAATTCTGAATTATTTTATTGGCATTTTTGTTTTGCTATTTTATTAACATTACACTTTTAAAAACCCATTATATATTTTTGTAACTGACAGTTAAGAACAGAAATGATTTGTGTGTATTGATCTTATATCCAAAAAATTTAAGGAATTCTCTTTTAAGTCCAACAGTTTGTAAGTTTGCAGATTTTGTGCAGGTAATTTTTTAAAAAATTTATTGATTGATTTGAGAGAGAGAAACATAAACTTTTATTATTCCACTTATTTATGCATTCATTGGTTGATTCTTGTGTGTGTCCTGACCAGGGATTGAACCCACAACCTTGGCGTATCAGGAAGACACTCTAACCAACGGAGCTACTCAGCCTGGAATATAGATAATCATATTGTCTGCGAACAAAGACTTCTCTTATACTGTGTAATAGGAGCATTTTTTAAAAAAGAAAATATGCCTAACTTCTCACCTAATATTTTAGGAATTAAGCAAAAAATCAAAATCAGATCCAGACAACAATATGGTGATTCCCAGAGGGAAAAGGGAGAGTCAGGGAAGGTGGAAGAGGGCAAAGGGGTGATAAATGGTGGTGGAAAGAGACTTGACTTTGGGTAGTGAGCACATGATGCAGTATGCAGATGATGTGTTGCAGAGTTGTACACTTGAAAACTGTATAGTATTATTAGCCAATATCACCCCAACAAATTCAATAAAAAAAAAAGAGAATGTTTTATGCCTTAAATTTCTTTGGAATTCTTATTTTAATCTATTTTTTATTTTAAGTGGCCTAAAAATCTCTATCAATGGATAAACATACTGGCTTGTGTTCCTTAACCCCACATTCTGTTCCTTGTACGTGGAGATAGACTCAGTATCATCTCAGTAAAGGTGTTTCCTAAAAGGATTATAGAACACACAGTGTAATTTCCTGAAAAATAGTCTACTGAGCTTATATAAGAGAATCTCTACCACCACAGATACAGCTGATACAAAATTTTTTTTAGAAAACTTTAAAATTCATAGCTAATCTCAAAAGAAATAGAGAAAAATAGGAATTCCAACAGGTCATGTATGACAAGAAAATAAAAGTTTATACTCACTTTTGGGTCTGGGATTTGGGCATGCCTGGGGAAGGTAGATTAGACCAGAGGTCTCAAAATAGAGCTGTCCTCAAAAAAGAGCTGTCTTGTCCTTGAAAAGGGACACTCGTGAGCCCAGGATTCTGCCCTAAGCAATTTACCTCCAAGAAGAATGGCCTACAACAGGTCCTCATGCATCACCTAATTTTTTTCATAACCAATTTCACCAGACCTATGAAGAAAACAATGGCATCCATGAGAGAAAATCAAGATGACAAATAAAGCAACTGGTTCCAAAGAAAGTAGCAAAAATTCAGAAAACAGTAGAGAGCTAGAAAATCCCAATGTTCTGAGGAAAATTTGAGAAGATGCTGCAGCTGCAAAGTAAGTTTAGGCTGCTATGTTGAAGAAACAACTAGGAAACAAAAAAAATATTGGAAATTCAAAATAAGATTGTCAAGCTGTGGTCAGGTGGCTCAGTTGATTGAAGTGTCATCCCATTCACCAAAAGGTTGTGGGTTCGATTCCTGGTCAGGGCACATACCTAGGTTGCAGGTTTGATCCCCAGTCAGGGCACATACAGGAGGCAACTGATCAATGTTTCTCTCTCTCTCTAAAAAAGATCAATAAAAACATATCCTTAGGTGAGGATATTATATATATATATATATATATATATATATATATATATATATATATTTATATGATTGCAAAATTAAAAGTGCTACAGAAGAGCTGAAGGACCAAAAAAAAAAAAAATTCTGCAAAGTAGAATAAAAAGATAGACATTGAAAATATGAGGGCAAAGCCAATAAAAACTATTTTTATAAGTTTTATTGTATAATATCTGAAAGAATATATGTAACATAGGTATAAATTAGAATTATCAAATGAGCACCAGTGAGCCCACCACCCAATTTAAGAAACAGAGCTTTAATAAACACTTAAATGAATGGATAAAGAAGTTGTGAGATTCACACACACACACACACACACACACACACACACAGAGACAGACATTATGTAGCTATAAAAATAAAGAAATCCTACGATTTGTAACAAATGGATGAAACTTGAAGGCCTTGTGCTAAGTGAAATAAGTCAGACAGAGAAATACAAATGCAGTATGATCTCATTTATATGTGGAATCTTAAAAAAATTTCACAAAAAAAGAGTCCAGACTTGTGGGTATCAGAAGTGAAGGGTGGGAGAGGGGCAACTGAAGAAAGGTGATCAAAATGTACAAACTTCCAGTTTTAAGATAAATAAGTACTAGGTGTGTAATGTACAACATGATGACTATAGTTCACACTGCTGTATGATATATAGGAAGGTTGTTAAGAGAGTAAATCCTAAGAGTCCTTATTACAATGAGAAATCTTTTTTTTTCTTCTTTCTTTTCTTTTTATTGTATCTATATGAGACAATAGATGTTAGCTAAACCTAGCTTGGTAATCATTTCACAATATATGTAATCAAACCATCATGCTATGTACCTTAAACTTATACTGTGGTATATGTCAATTATTTCTCAATAAAACTAAAAAAAAAAGGGGCGGGGGGATCTCCAACGTTCCTTCTCCTGCCTCTCAACCAGAGGTAAGTACAATTTTGAATTTTGTGTTAATTGTTAATTATGACCTTGTTTTAGAAATTTTATTTTTTGCCCATATGAATGTATCCTTAAACCTGAAAATGGCACCATACTGACAGATTAATAGAGAAGGATAGATTGTCATAAGGTTAGATTGGTATTGCTAGACTTCCTACTTTTTTTCTTTAATAGGGATAAAATAATACTTCATTATCTTAATTTGCATTTCTATATTTTATTGAGGTTTAATATCTTTTAATATATTTATCATTTATGCCTCCTATTTTGTAAAATCCTGCTTTTATGATTTGTTCATTTTTCCTTTGGGTTTTGGTTTACTAATCTTATTGATTTGTAAGGGTTCTCTATATATTCTAGAAAATGACACTTTGTCAATAATATGCTATGTGAGTATGTTTTTCAGGTTTAGGCTAATCTTTTCACTTTATTAATAGTGTATTTTGATGAACAGAGACTCTCAAATTGAAAATGATCAACTTTATCAATTTTTTAAATTAGAATTTTCTCTATCTTGAAGTAAAAATGTATCTCCTGCAATTCTGATAAAAGTTTTAAAGTTTCGCCATCACATTTAAGTCTACTCCATCAGAAACTTTACATATATACGTATATAGTGTAATTTAGATATCTAATTCCATTTTTTATATTCTTCTTATATATCTCAATATCATTTATCAAATAGGTCTCCTCTCTCTATCACTTTGCAATATGAATGTATTAGATTCTTAAGCTGCTGTAATCTATTACCACAAACCTGGTAGCTTAAAACAACAGAAATGTATTGTCTCAGTTCTAAAAGCTAAAAGTTTGAAATCAAGATGTTGTCAGGGTTGGTTCCTTCTGGGAGAAGTAATTTTTTGACTCTTTTCTAATATCTGGTGGTTGCCCACAATTCTTGGTGTTCTTAGCTTATACATGAATCACTACAATATCTGCCTTCACCCTCTTTTTTATATCTGTGTCCTCTCCTCTTCTTGTAAGGACACCAGTATTAGATTTAGGGTATACCCTAGTCCCAGGACGTTTTCATCTTTATATCCTTAACTAATTACATCTGAAAACCCTATTTCCAAATAAGGTCACATTCTGAGATTCCTGGTAGACATAAATTTTGAAGAGGACACTAGTCAACTTACTACCTTGGGTCTGTATAAAGTTTCCATATAATGAAGTGTCTAGTTCCGGGCCCTTTGTTCTTGTCTATTCACTTATTTTGTTATCCTTAAATACCACACTGTCTTAATTTCAGATGCTTTAATACTTTTATAATAATTATTGATATCTGAAAAGCAAGACTCTCTTTTCCTTCTTCTAGAGTGTCTTTGCTATTCTTGGGGCTTTGCTCACCTATACAAGTTTAAGCATCAAGTTTTCAAATTCCTTTTTAAAATTCTGGTGGGAATTTTATTGAAATGCACTGAATCTATTAAAAATCGGGGGGAACTAATATATTTACATTATTAGGTCCTCCAATTCACAAAGATGATATATCTCTCCCTTTGTTTCAGCTTCCTTTAATGTCTCTTAATGAAGTGTTATGCCCTGGCCGTTTTGGCTCAGCGGTTAGAGCACCAACCCGTGGACCGAAGAGTCCAGGGTTTGGTTCCTGCTAGGGACACATACCTCTGTTTCAGTTTGTTCCTGGCCCTGGTTGGGGTCGTGTGAGTAGCAAGCACTCAATGTGTCCCTCTCACATCGATGTTTCTCTCTCTCTCTTCCTCCCTTTCTCCCTCCTGCTCTATCTGAAGATAAATGCAAAAATGTCCTTGGGTGAGGATAAAAAACAAAAAAACAAAGTGTTATATTTTCTTCATAGAGTTCTTTTACACCTTTTTTATTAAGCTTTTTATTTTGGAATAATTTTATATTCACAGAAAAGTAGCACGGATAATACAAAGGGTTTGTCTCGCACATTGGCTTTCCCCCAATGTTAATATCTTATATACATCTTCTGTTAGATTTATTCCCGGGTAGTTTATATATTGTGTTGCTGTTATATATGGTGAGACACATAATATTAATCCAGGTGGTTCAGCAACCAAATAATAGGAGTCCTCAATAATGAAAACAGAGATAACAGGAGAGAGAAAATTATCAAAGAATAAAATTTCTAAAAGCTGAAGAGACAAAAACCTTTAAATTGAAAGAGCATACCTAGTGCTGAGCAAGATAAATTAAACCTAGACTCTTCCTTGTAAAATTTCAGAATGCCAAGGGAAAGAGATCTTAAAAACTGCATAAGATGGTTTGCTGTAAAATGTGTTATCCTGGAGAGCAGCTTCTACATATAACTCAAAGTTTCCGTGTTGAGTCTTTCCTTGGGGAAACATGATCTCTTTTTATGCCCTCAGTAGTTCTGAAGTGTTCTTTTTTTTTTTTTTTTTTCCTTTATTGATTTTAGAGAGAGAGAAAGTGAGAGGGAGAGAGAGAAAGAAATGTCGATGAGAGAGAACATCAATTGGCCACCTCCTACATGGCCCCACTAAGGATCAGGCCACAACCTGGGCATATCCCTGACCAGGAATCAAACCGGCGACCTCTTGGTGCATGGGTCGATGCTCAACAACTGAGCCACACCGGTAGGACTGAAGTGTTCTTATGTAGGTCTTGCATATTTCCTGCTAAGTTTATTCCTAGATGGTTTATATTTTTGTTGCTATTATAAATTGAATTCTTTTTTCTCATATTTTCTGGTTACCATTGGTGTAAGAAAACTATTAATTTTTGTTTCCATTTATCTATATACTGGTCACTTACTAAACTCATATTGTTTTAAAAGATTTTTAGTTGAATGTATAGTGTTTTTCTGTTAGATAATTATATAATCCACATAAATGATAACTTTGTATTTGTTATCTCTCTTGTTTTTTCTTTTCTTATTACTCTGGCTGCAACATTAAAAAAAATTGAATAATAGCAATGATAGTGAGTATCCTTTTCATTATTCTTTGCAGATAGTATTGCACTCTTAAGATAACAAGTGTTGACTCAGAGACATAGAGGTAGGGTACAGACTGACAAACCTCAGAAGAGGTGATGTTGGGGGAGAATAGATAAACTACAGAACTTATATGCATGTATGCATAACCAACAGACATAGACAACAAAGCTGGGGATAAGGTGGGGGGAATGGGGAGGAGGGTGTCAATGGGGGAAAAAGGAGAAACATCTGTAACAAAAACATTAATATAAAATAATTAATGAATAAAAGATAATAAGTGCTTTTGGTTTCAGATTCTCTATCGTCTTTTAGAAGAAATAGATGTTGAAGTTTAACATGTCTTTTGTATTAATTGAGATGATCTACTTTAAACTTTTAACTTGATGAATTTAGTAAAAATATTCCAACTATTGAATCAACTTTATATTCCTAGTATAAATCCTACTTAAACTGTGCTATGGACTGAATTACATCCTTTCAAAATTCATATGTTGAAGACCTAGCCTCCAATGTGATGGTATTTCAAAATGAGTCCTTTGGGATCTGATTAGATATAGATGAGATCATGAGGGTGAATTTTTATAATGAGATAAGTAACCTTATAAGAAAAGATACCAGAGAGTTTGCCCTCTTTCGCTTTGCCATGTGAGAAAGCAAGAAGGTGGCCATCTGTGACAGCAAGAGAGCTCTCACTAGAAACAGACCATGATCTTAGCCTTACTCTAGAACTGTGTGAAAATAAATTTCTGTTACCCAGTCTATGGTATTTTGTTCTGGCAGCCTGAGCTAAAACAGAACTTCTCCTGCCTGACTGCTTTGAGCTTGGATATCAGTCTTTTCCAGCCACTGGACTCCAACGGAAACATTGGCTTTTCCTGGGTCTCCAGCCTTCAGACTCCAACTGAAACTATACCATCGGCTCTCCTGGGTCTCCAGTTTGCCACCTGTAGTTCTTGGGATTTGGGATTTGTTATCCTCCATGATTACGTGAACCAATCCCTTATGATAAAACTCAGTGTGTGTGTATGTGTGTGCGTGTGTCCTACAGGTTCTTTTTTTTTTTGGAGAAATCTGACTAATACAAGGTCTATGGTCCTTTTATTTTTATTTTTATTTTTTTAATATCATAACATTCCTTTATTGAAGGTTTTAAAAAACATTATTGATACTTCCTTAGAAGTTAACATGGCTGGCTCTAAGAGATATTTTTTTCTAAATATGACGGTAATACTCTATGGTCCTTTTAATACACTCCCATATTTATCTGCCGATGGTTTGTTTATACACTGTTAACCGCTATTGTTCTGTAGTTTTTGTATGTATGTATGCTAGTTTTAGCATTAGGCTTTAGCATTGGATTTATGTTAATCCTATAAAATTAATTGGAAGCTTTTTCTTTGCTTGGGGCAGTTTAAATCACAAAGAAAGTAATATATGTTTCTTTCAAGTGAGCTGAGATTTTCTTTAAAAATGATCTGGGCCTAGCATGCTTATTGTGAAACCCCTGTGATGTTTTTAAAATTATTATTCTTATTTCTTCTATAGTTACTTTTTCACTCAGGTTTTTATCTTTTTGGGGTCAGTTTTGTTATTTTTTATTTTCCCATTTTACTTAGAATGTTTTTAGAGTCAAGTTGTACATAACATTTTCTTTAAAATCCATCCTTGATATCCCCTAACATTGTGTTTGTGTGAACTCTCTCTTCACTCTACAACACAATCACAGGTTTGTATATCTAGTTAAATTTGTATAACTAGTTGGTGACACCACAGAAATACAAAAGATCGTTAACAACTACTATGAACAATTATATGGCAACAAATTTGACAATCTAAGCAAAATGGACAAATACCTAGAACACATAGTCTCCCACAACTGGACCAGGAAGAGATAGAAAACTTGAACAGACCAATAACAACAGAAGAAATTGAAGATGTAATCAAGACTCCACAGCAAACAAAATGCCCAGGCCCAGATGGCTTCACGGGGGAGTTTTACCGAACATTCAAAGAAGAACTAATACCCATTCTCCTCGAACTATTTCAAAAAATTCAAGAAGAAAGAAGACTTCCAAACTCGTTTTATGAAGCCAGCATAATTCTAATTCCAAAACCAGAAAAAGACACTACAAAGAAAGAAAACTACAGGCCAATATCCCTGATGAACATAGATGCCAAAGTCCTGAACAAAATACTAGCAAATCGGATCCAGCAATACACCAAAAAAATTATTCACCATGACCAAGTGGGATTCATCCCAGGGATGCAAGGCTGGTACAATATTCACAAATCAATAAACGAGATACACCACATAAATAAAATGAAGAATAAAAACCACATGATCATATCAATAGATGCCAAAAAAGCCTTCGACAAAATCCAGCATCCATTTCTGATAAAAACGCTCAGCAATGTGGGAATAGAGGGATCATATCTCAACATAATAAAGGCCATATAGGAAAGACCTACAGCCAACATCATACTCAATGGGAAAAAACTAAAAGCATTTCCCTTAAGAACAGGAACAAGGCAAGGATGCCCACTATCACCACACCTATTTAACATAGTACTGGAAGTCTTAGCTGCAGCAATCACTCAGGAAGAAAAAATAAAAGGGATCTAAATGGGAAAGGAGGAAGGGAAACTGTCATTATTCACAGATGATATGATACTATACGTAGAAAACCCCAAAGACTCCATCAAAAATTTACTAGACTTAATAAATGAATTTGGAAAAGTAGCAGGATACAAAATTAATGTCAAGAAATCGATGGCATTCTTATATACCAACGATGAACTCACAGAAAGAGAAACTAAGAAAACAATTCCATTTACCATTGTGGCAAAAAAAATTAAGATACCTAGGAATAAACTTAACCAAATAAATAAAGGACCTATTTGCAGAAAACTACAGGTCATTGAAAAAAGAAATAGAGGAAGATATAAAAAAGTGGAAGCACATACCCTGTTCATGGATTGGGAGAATTAACATCATCGAAATGTCCATATTACCAAAAGTAATCCATAGATTCAATGCAATCCCCATCAAAATACTAAGGACATATTTCACAGAATTAGAACAAATACTGCAAAAGTTCATATGGAACCAAAAAAGACCTCGAATAGCCACAGCAATTTTGAAAAAGAAGAACAAAGTTGGAGGAATCACATTACCAGATTTCAGGTTATACTACAAAGCCACTATAATCAAAACAGCCTGGTACTGGCACAAGAACAGGCATATAGACCAGTGGAACAGAACAGAAAACCCAGAAATGGACCCAAGGCAATATGCTCAATTAATATTTGACAAGAGCATATAGTGGAGTAAGAATAGCCTCTTTAATAAATGGTGTTGGAAAATTGGACAGCTACATGCAAAAAAAAAAAAAAATGAAACTAGACCATCAACTTATACCAAACACAAGATAAACTCAAAATGAATAAAAGACTTAAATGTAACTCATGAATTCATAAAAATCCTAGAAGAGACTGTAGGCAACAAAATTTCAGACATCATACGCAGCAGAATTTTCACTGATACATCACCTACGGCAATAGAAACAAAGGAGAAAATGAACACATGGGACTACATCAAACTCAAAAGCTTCTGCACAGCACAAGATACAATCATCAAAACGGAAAGGCTACCCACTGTATGGGTGAGCATAATTGCCAATGATATATCAGATAAGGGATTAATTTCCAATATATAGAGAGTGCTCATACAACTCAACAAAAGGAAAACAAAGAATCCAATTAAAAAATGGGCAGAGGAACTAAATAGACATCTCTCCAAATAGAACATACAAATGGCTAAGAGACATATGAAGAAATGCTCAACATCACTAATCATCAGAGAGATGCAAATTAATACAACAATGAGGTATCACCTTACACCTCAGAATGGCCGCCATCAACACATCATCAAACAACAAGTGTTGGCGAGGGTGTGGAGAAAAGGGGACTCTAGTACACTGCTGGTGGGAATGCAGACTGGTGCAGCCACTATGGAAAACAATATGGTGTTACCTCAAAAAATTAAAAATTGAACTTCCATTTGACCCAGTGATCCCACTTCTAGGAATATACTCTAAGAAGCCTAAAACACCAATCAGAAAGAATATATGTACCCCCATGTTTGTAGCAGCACTATTTACAATAGCTAAGATCTGGAAACAGCCCAAGTGTCCATCAATAGACGAATGGATCAAAAAACAGTGATACATATACACAATGGAGTACTATGCAGCTGTAAGAAAGAAAGATCTCTTATCCTTTGAGACTCTCTGGATGGACCTGGAAAGTATTATCCTAAGCGAAACAAGCCAAACAAAGAAAGACAAGTATCATATGATCTCACTTATTTGTGGAATATAATGAGCATAACAATCTGAGAAATGGGGTAGTCCCAGAGACGTGGAAGTGGGGTACAGACTGACAATCCCCAGAAGAGGGGGTGTTCGGGGAGAGATAAACCACAGAACTTATATGCCTGTATGTATGAACAATGGACATGGACAACAAAGCTGGGGACAGGGCAGGGAGGGAGGGGGAGAGGGGAATCAGTGTGGGGGAAAGGAGAAACATCTGTAACAAAAATAAATTAATAAAAATAAATAAAAAAATAAATTTGTATAACTAGTTGGGTTTATATAAACTAATATTTTGAAGAAAACTAATTTCTGTCTTTTTCTTATTTTTAATGGTTGTATTTTTAAATTTTTGCCATTATTTTTTTCTTTCTTCCAATTAATTTTTTTAGCCCCTTTTCTAATTTCTAAATTTGAAACTAACGTTATTTTCAAATATTCTCATGCTCTAAAACATTTCTAGTTCTCTTTAGGTCTGTAGATTTGCCTTAGGTTCAGATTTGGCCATGTCCCATAGATTTTAATTTTCAATAGTCTCATTGTTTCTAACTCCTAAATACATTGCACAGAATTAACTTTGGAAGAGTTACAAAATGCCTGAAGAATCCTAAGGCAAGAAAATTAAAATTTTATAGATATCTGTTTGGAAGGGAGATGGGGTAGGAGAAAGGGTACATGGGTAAATGTTTCCCCATACTCGAGACCTTGATTTTGAATCGCTTCTTATTTTATGGCAACACTTTTTTTGTTGTTGTTAATTCCCAAGGATATTTTCCACTGATTTTTTTTTTATGTAGAGTGTAAGTATGCTAGGGAGAGAGAAAGAAAGATCAATGTGAAAGAGACACACGGGTTGCCTCCCACACAACCCAGACCAGGGATCAAACCTGCAACTCAGGTATATGCCTTTGACTAGGAATCTAACTCATAACCCTTGGTCCAAGGGCCGATGCTCTAACCACTGAGTTAACCAGCCAGGGACATGGCAACACTTCTTTTCAGGCTATCTAAGTGTCTGGTTTGAGAATCTTCATTATTGGTCTAAGAATCCTTTTCCTATTGCTTTCTTATTTGGGGGTATAGAAAATCCTTGGGTTACAAACTCTCTCAAAACTTTTTAGATACTGCTCTATCATTTACTGGCATTTAGTCTTTCATATGAAAAGCTCAATGTTAAGATTTCATTTTCCTTTTTAAGTATTATTTTTCTGACTATGTTAGAGAGTGGATTTTTATTCTTGATATTTTACAAATTTTACCAGAACTTTTGAATTTTAATAATGAGAAAGACTTCATATTGTTCTCTTTTTATAAACACATGCTCTCTCTGATCTCACTGCAATTTAAAATAAAGATTTTCTTATATTTACTCCAATGTCTTGGTACTAATAAATGTCAATTATACTTTTGCTCTGGTCCTCTTTCTCTGTGATTACAGGTCTTTTCATAACTCTGGTGACATTGGTTTGCCCAGTCTCATTGAAAAGGAAGATTTATGTTTGTCCAGCATTGTGAATGCAAATGGTCTCTGTTATAGTTTCAGAGGAACTGGTTTCTATTATTTTAGTCTCAGACATTATGAACATTTTTATTTTCTGGAATTTCATTATAACACCTGAAGAAATAATAGGCCATAAAAGATATGGCAAGAGCTGTTTCTCCAGAGATCTGTTTTTCAAGTAGTATGGAGTAGCCATCAAAGGACTCATGGGTGTTTTTCTCTCCCCTTTCCAAGTGGCATGACTCTAGTACTCAAGACTTGACTGGCACCTGCAGAAATCAACTGGCATTGCTCACCATGCCATCCATGCTGTTCAATCATTTGTAATAATATTTTAAAATCCTGGGGCTTATAGGATAGTTCTTGGAAGAGGATATAAATTTGGGAGTCATTAAGTTATAGGGTAATTAAGATTATCGGAGTGAATGCTACTGTATAAGTAAAGCATAAAATTTTAAAAATAAGAAGGGCTAGGATCATTTCAATGAATTTTAACCTTTCAAAGTTTGGTGGAGAATAAAAAATTAGAGAGACCGAAAAATGGCGGCGGAGTGAACGGAGCTACACAGACCGTCTCCCAGAACCAAACTGGAATTACAACTATAACACAGACAAATCGACGGGAAAAAACAACAGAAAAGCAGCTTGCGAGGACCATACAACGAGGGACACTGACTGACTCCATCCCGGTAGGCTTGCGAAGGCGCGAGACGGGGGCTGGGAGCGCACGGTCGGCAGCTCGGCAGCGGCCTGAGCTATAAGCGGCGCCCGTGGGTTACACTCCCAGGCGGCCCCGCAGCGCAGCCGGGACAGAGGCTGAAACAGCCACAGCCACTCACCTTGGGCTCCGGCGGAGGGAGGGCGGACTGGACTGGAACTGTGTCGGGACACTCGGGGTTTGGAGGGCGCTCGGAGCTTTGGCTGAGTGCAGCCACTCGGGACCTCTCCACATTGCTCCTTCCCAGGGCTCTGAGAGAGGCAGCAGCCCCTCCCTCGGAGATCCAACCCCACCCTGTGGGCCATTGAAGTGCTAATTGAGGCTCACTAACAACCAGCATCTGCCCCACCCTCCTGAAAGCCCCTTGGCTGAGCACCAGAGGGAGTTTTTCAATCAACTGACAACCCAAAACTGATCAATTAACCTAGACTGCTAGCCTCCAGGCAAAAAGCTAGAGGATAACAGTATGTTTCCTGGGCTGGCAACTTTAACCAGGAAAGTAAGACTTGACAGTGGTGTTCAACGCGGGTCCTCCTCGCTCATCTAAACACAGGAGAGGGAGCCACAAACAGCAGAACACCAACACCCACAGGGAGAACTTGACAGGCTCCAAAGCCCACAGTAATAGCTAAAATGGTGAAACACAGAAACAGAAGCCAAATGAAAGAGCAAGACACCTCCACCGAAGATGAGATCAATGTGGAGCAATTAGGCATGTTAACAGAGCTAGAATTCAGAGCCATGATCTTGAGGAAGCTGAACAGCATGAGTAAGGACATAGAGACACTGAAAATAAGCCAAATGGAAATTAAAAACCAACAAGAAGAGATAAAAATGACATATCCGAAATGAAAAACACCTTGGAAGGTTTAAAAAGCAGAGTAGGGGAAGCTGAGGACCGGATCAGTGAATTAGAAGACAGGGTAGAAAAAATCAACCAATCAGAAAAACAAAAGGAAAAAACTATTAAAAAACAGGAAGACAGCTTAAGAGAACTATGGGACACCTGGAAACGTAATAATATTCGCATCATAGGAGTCCCCGAAGAAGAAGAAAAGGAGCAAGGGATAGAGAATATATTCAAAAAAATAGTGAGAGAAAACTTCCCTAATTTGGTGAAGGAAGAAGGCATTCAAGTTCAAGAAGCACACAGAGTCCCAAGTAAGAAGAACCCAAACAGGCCCACACCAAGACACATAGTAATTAAAATGCCACAAATTAAAGACAAAGAGAGAATCCTAAAAGCAGCAAGAGATAAGCAACAGGTTACCTACAAAGGGAACCCCATAAGGCTCTCAGCTGACTTCTCACAAGAAACACTACAGGCCAGAAGAGAATGGCATGAAGTAATCAAAGTCATGAAAACCAAGAATCTGAATCCAAGACTACTCTACCCAGCAAGGCTATCATTCAAAATAGAAGATCAAATAAAGAGCTTCCCAGACAAAAAAAAAGCTAAGGGAATACATTAGCACCAAACCAGCACTGCAAGAAATGTTAAAAGGACTCCTGTAATTAGCAGTAGAAATGGGAAGAAAAATAGAACCACACTAAACAAAAATGGCAATAAATAAGTACATATCAATAATCACCTTAAATGTAAATGGATTGAATGCTCCCATAAAGAGACACAGAGTAGCTGATTGGATAAGAAAGCATGACTCATCTATATGTTGTTTACAAGAGACCCACCTCTCAACAAAAGACTCACATAGGTTGAAAGTGAAGGGATGGAAAAAAATTTTCCAAGCAAATGGAAAGCAAAAAAAAGCTGGGGTAGCAATTCTCATATCTGATAAAATAAATTTCAAAATGAAGACCATAACTAGAGACAAAGATGGCCACTACATAATATTGAAAGGATCTATCCAACAGGAAGATATAACCTTGATAAACATATATGCACCCAATATAGGAGCACCTAAATATATTAAAAATCTTCTGGAGGACTTCCAAGGAGAAATCGACAACAATACAATCATAGCAGGGGACTTCAACACCCCGTTGACAGCACTGGATAGATCCTCTAGGCAAAAAATTAGCAAGGAAACAGAGACTCTAAATGAAGCACTAGACCAAATGGATTTAATAGATATCTACAGAGAATTACACCCCAAAACTACAGAATACACATTCTTCTCAAGTGCACATGGGACATTCTCAAAGATAGACCACATGATAGGACACAAACTAAATCTCTACAAGTTCAAGAAGATTGAAATCATATCAAGCATCTTCTCAGATCACAATGGCATGAAACTAGAAATCAATTGCAACAAGAACATGCAAAGACATTTCAACACATGGAGGCTAAATAGCATGTTATTAAACAATGAATGGGTCACCGAGGAGATCAAGGAAGAAATTAAAAACTTCCTGGAAACCAATGAAAATGAACACACAACAACACAAAATCTATGGGATGCAGCGAAAGCAGTTCTGAGAGGGAAGTTCATAGCACTACAGGCCTACCTCAAAAAACAAGAAAAATTTCTAATTGACTGTCTAACCTCACAGCTTAAAGAATTAGAAAGCAAACAAAAAGAAAACCCCAGAGCAAGTAGAAGGAAGGAAATAGTAAAGATCAGAGCAGAAATAAATGACATAGAGACCAAAAAAACAATTCAAAGGATCAATGAAACAAAGAGCTGGTTTTTCGAAAAGAAAAACAAGATAGATGGACCCTTAGCTAGACTCACCAAGAAACAAAGAGAGAGAACCCAAATACACAAAATCAGAAATGAAAGAGGAGAAGTAACAACCAACACCACGGAAATACAAAAGATCGTTAACAACTACTATGAACAACTATATGGCAACAAATTCAACAATCTCAGCGAAATGGACAAATTTCTAGAAACACACAGTCTCCCAAAACTATTCCCGGAAGAGATAGAAAACTTGAACAGACCAATAACAACTAAGGAAATTGAAGAGGTAATCAAGACTCTCCCAGCAAACAAAAGCCCAGGCCCAGATGGTTTCACAGGGGAGTTTTACCGAACATTCAAAAAAGAACTAACACCCATTCTCCTCAAACTATTTCAAAAAATTCAAGAAGAAGGAAGACTTCCAACCACATTCTATGAGGCCAGCATAATTCTAATTCCAAAACCAGAAAAAGACACTACGAAGAAAGAAAACTACAGGCCAATATCCCTGATGAACATAGACGCCAAAATCCTGAACAAAATACTAGCAAATCGGATCCAGAAATACATCAAAAAATTATTCACCACGACCAAGTGGGATTCATTCCAGGGATGCAAGGCTGGTACAATATTCGCAAATCAATAAACGTGATACACCATATAAACAAAATGAAGAATAAAAACCACATGATCATATCAATAGATGCTGAAAAAGCATTCGACAAAATCCAGCATCCATTTCTGATAAAAACACTCAGCAATGTAGGAATAGAGGGATCATATCTCAACATAATAAAGGCCATATATGAAAGACCTACAGCCAACATCATACTCAATGGACAGAAACTAAAAACATTTCCATTAAGAACAGGAACAAGACAGGGATGTCCACTTTCGCCACTCTTATTTAACATTGTACTGGAAGTCTTAGCCACAGCAATCAGACGTGAAGAAAAAATAAAAGGGATCCAAATTGGAAAGGAGGAAGTGAAACTGTCATTATTTGCAGATGACATGATATTATACATAGAAAACCCTAAAGAATCCATCAAAAATCTATTAGACTTAATAAATGAATTTGGCAAAGTAGCAGGATACAAAATTAACGTCAAGAAATCGACGGCATTCTTGTACATCAATGATGAGCTCACAGAAAGAGAAACGGAAAAAACAATCCCATTTACCATCGCTCCAAAAAAATTACGATACCTAGGAATAAACTTAACCAAAGAAGTAAAGGACCTATTTGCAGAAAACTACAGGTCATTGAAAAAAGAAATAGAGGAAGATATAAAAAAGTGGAAGCACATACCCTGTTCATGGATTGGAAGAATTAACATAATTAAAATGTCCATACTACCCAAAGCAATCTATAGATTCAATGCAATCCCCATCAAAATACCAACGACATATTTCATAGAACTAGAACAAATACTTCAAAAGTTCATATGGAACCAAAAAAGACCCCGAATAGCCACAGCAATCTTGAAAAAGAAGAACAAAGTTGGAGGGATCACAATACCAGATATCAGGTTATACTACAAAGCGACTGTAACCAAAACAGCCTGGTACTGGCACAAGAACAGGCATATAGACCAGTGGAACAGAACTGAAAGCCCAGAAATGGACCCAAGGCAATACGCTCAATTAATATTTGACAAAGGTGGCAAGAGCATACAGTGGAGTAAAGACAGCCTCTTTAATAAATGGTGTTGGGAAAATTGGACAGCTACATGCAAAAAAATGAAACTAGACCATCAACTTACACCATACACAAAAATAAACTCAAAATGGATAAAAGACTTAAGTGTGACCCGTGAATCCATAAAATTCTAGAAGAAAATGTAGGCAACAAAATTTCGGACATCATACGGAGCAGAATTTTCACTGATACATCACCTAAGGCAACAGAAATAAAGGAGAAAATGAACACATGGGACTACATCAAACTAAAAAGCTTCTGCACAGCAAAAGAAACAATCATCAAAATGGAAAGGCAACCCACTGTATGGGAGAACATCATTGCCAATGATGTATCAGATAAGGGGTTAATTTCCAATATATACAGAGAGCTCATACAACTCCACAAAAGGAAGACAAAGAACCCAATTAAAAAATGGGCAGAGGAGCTGAATAGACACCTTTCCAAACAGGACATACAAATGGCCAAGAGACATATGAAGAAATGCTCAACATCACTAATCATCAGAGAGATGCAAATTAAAACAACAATGAGGTATCACCTCACACCTGTCAGAATGGCCGCCATCAACAAATCATCAAACAAGTGTTGGCGAGGGTGTGGAGAAAAGGGGACTCTAATACACTGCTGGTGGGAATGCAGACTGGTGCAGCCGCTATGGAAAACAATATGGTGCTACCTCAAAAAATTAAATATTGAACTTCCATTTGACCCAGTGATCCCACTGCTGGGAATATACCCTAGGAAGCCTGAAACACCAAGCAGGAAGAATATATGTACCCCCATGTTCATAGCAGCACTATTTACAATAGCTAAGATCTGGAAACAGCCCAAGTGTCCACCAGTAGACGAATGGATCAAAAAGCTGTGGTACATATACACAATGGAATACTATGCAGCGGTAAGAAAGAAAGATCTCTTATCCTTTGAGACGACATGGAGGGACCTGGAAAGTATTATCCTAAGTGAAAGAAGCCAAGCAGAGAAGGACAAATACCACATGATCTCACTTATATACGGAATATAATGAACATAACAGTCTGAGGAATACAGTAGACCCAGACACATGGAAGTGGGGCACAGACTGACATCCCTCAGAAGAGGGGATGGGGGGTGGGGGGGTGGGAAGGGATAAACCACAGAACTTATATGCATGTATGCATGACCAATGGACATGGACAACTAAGCCGGGGACAGGGTAGAGGGAGGGTGGGGTGGGGGGTGCCAATGGGGTAAAAAGGTAAAATATCTGTAACAAAAAAATAAATAAATAAAAATTTCAAAAAAAAATAAATAAATAAATAAATTAGAAACAAAGAAGGACTTTTAAAAGAAATAGGAGAAAACTTAAAATATATCTTAACTAAATAGAATGCTTACTCTAGACATTTACTTGCTTTCTTGATAGCTATCCCCACTTATTCCTTGTTGACAAATCTCAGCTTGGTTTGGGGTAGCCATGCTTTCAGTCCTAAGTGAGATAACTTTCTCAATCTTCCTTGTATGTAGGAGTAGCCATGTAACACAATTCTGGCCAATGACAATAAAGACTCCTACAGGTATTTTTTTTAAAAGCTTTCATTCCGACTTTTTTTTTTTAAGATGGAAAAGACTTCAGATGCAGCTGGTGCTGTGCTTTGTCCTTCTCCCATCTTCCTGCCTTGAAGACAGACTAGCTCTCTGGATCTTTAGCAACCACCTTGCTACCAGGAAGTTATATGCATGGAAATAAAAGTCAACCTAATAAAACTAGGAAGGTTTGGATATGTTCCCAATTCACATTGGGATTATTTAGCAGCATGACAAATGCCAACAGCCACCCACCTCCATATTTAATATTTGATGAGAAGATTAAGGTTATTTTTGTTTTCATCTTTTTTTTTATTAATTAATTTTTGTTACAGATGTTTCTCCTTTTTCCCCCACTGATTTCCCCCTCCCCCTCCCTCCCTGCCCTTTCCCCAGTTTGTTGTCCATGTCCACTGTTCATGTATACATGCATATAAGTTCTGTGGTTTATCTCTCCCCCACCACCACCCTCTTTAGGGGATTGTCAGTCTGTACCCCACTTCCGCATCTCTGGGACTACCCCATTCCTCACACTATTATGTTAATTATATTCCACAAATAAGTGAGATCATATGAAACTTGTCTTTCTCTGTTTGGCTTGTTTCACTTAGGATGATACTTTCCAAGTCCCTCCATGTAGTCACTTAGCCATTTGTATGTCCTCTTAGGAGAGGTGTCTATTTAGTTCCTCTGCCTATTTTTTAATTGGATTCTTTGTCTTCCTTTTGTTGAGTTGTATGAGCACTCTATATGTATCGAAAATTAACCCCTTATCTGATATATCATTGGCAATTATGCTCTCCCATACAGTGGGTAGCCTTTCCGTTTTGATGATTGTATCTTGTGCTGTGCAGAAGCTTTTGAGTTTGATGTAGTCCCATGTGTTCATTTTCTCCTTTGTTTCTATTGCCGTGGGTGATGTATCAGTAAAAATTCTGCTGTGTATGATGTCTGAAATTTTGTTGCCTAAAGTTTCTTCTAGGATTTTTATGGATTCATGAGTTACATTTAAGTCTTTTATCTATTTTGAGTTTATTCTCATGTAGGGTGTAAATTGATGGTCTAGTTTCATTTTTCTGCAAGTAGCTGTACAATTTTCCCAGCACCATTTATTAAATATGCTGTCCTACTCCACTGTATGCTCTTGCCACCTTTGTCAAATATTAATTGAGCATAATTTTTTTGGTGTATTGCTGGATCTGATTTGCTAGTATTTTGTTCAGGACTTTGGCATCTATGTACATCAGGGATATTGGCCTGTAGTTTTCTTTCTTTGTTGTGTCTCTTTCTGGTTTTGGAATTAGAATTATGCTGGCCTCATGAAACGAGTTTGGAAGTCTTCCTTCTTCTTGAATTTTTTGAAATAGTTTGAGGAGAATGGGTATTAGTTCTCATTTGAATGTTCGGTAAAACTCCCCCGTGAAGTCATCCGGGCCTGGGCTTTTGTTTGCTGGGAGAGTCTTGATTACATCTTCAATTTCTTCTGTTGTTATTGGTCTTTTCAAGTTTTCTGTCTCTTCCTGATCCAGCTTTGGGAGACTATGTGTTTCTAGAAATTTGTCCATTTCACTTAGATTGTCAAATTTGTTGCCATATAATTTTTCATAGTAGTTGTTAACGAGCTTTTGTATTTCTGTGGTGTCAGTTATCTCTCCTCTTTCATTTCTGATTTTGCATATTTGGGTTCTCTCTCTTTGTTTCTTGGCGAGTCTAGCTAAGAGTCCATCAATCTTGTTTATCTTTTCAAAAAACCAGCTCTTTGTTTTATTGATCCTTTGAATTGTTTTTTTTTGGTCTCTATGTCATTTATTTCTGGTCTGATCTTTACTATTTCCTTCCTTCTACTTGCTCTGGGGTTTTCTTTTTGTTTGCTCTCTAGTTCTTTAAGTTGTGAGGTTAGATAGTCTATTAGAGATTTTTCTTGTTTTTTGAGGTAGGCCTGTAGTGCTATGAACTTCCCTCTCAGAACTGCTTTCGCTGCATCCCATAGATTTTGTGTTGTTTTGTCTTCATTTTCATTGGTTTCCAGAAAGTTTTTATTTCTTCCTTGATGTCCTCGGTGACCCATTCATTGTTTAATAACATGCTATTTAGCTTCCATGTGTTCAAATGTCTTTGTATGTTCTTCTTGCAATTGATTTCTAGTTTTATGCCATTGTGATCTGAGAAGATGCTTGATATGATTTCAGTCTTCTTGAACTTGTAGAGACTTAGTTTGTGCCCTAACATGTGGTCTATCTTTGAGAATGTCCCATGTGCACTTGAGAAGAATGTGAATTCTGTAGTTTTGGGGTGTAGTTCTCTATAGATATCTATTAAATCCATTTGGTCTAGTGCTTCATTTAGAGTCTCTTTCCTTGCTAATTTTTTGTCTAGACGATCTATCCAGTGATGTCAGCGGGGTGTTGAAGTCCCCTGCTATGATTGTATTGCTATTGATTTCTCCTTTGAAGTCCTCCAGAAGTTTTTAAATATATTTTTGTGCTCCTATATTGGGTGCATATATGTTTGTCAAGGTTATATCTTCCTGTTGGATAGATCCTTTCAATATTATGTAGTGGCCTTCTTTGTCTCTAGTTATGACCTTCATTCTGAAATCTATTTTATCAGATATGAGTATTGCTACTCCAGCTTTTTTTTCTTTTCCGTTTGCTTGGAAGATTTTTTTCCATCCCTTCACTTTCAATCTATGTGAGTCTTTGGTTGTGAGGGGAGTCTCTTGTAAACAACAAATATATGTGTCATGCTTTCTTATCCAATCAGCTACTCTGTGTCTTTTTATGGGAGCATTCAGTCCATTTACATTTAAGGTGATTATTGATATGTACTTATTTATTGCCATTTTTGTTTAGTGTGGTTCTATTTTCCTTCCCATTTCTCCTGGTAATTACAGCAGTCCTTTTAACATTTCTTGCAGTGCTGGTTTGGTGCTAATATATTCCCTTAGCCTTTTTTTTTTTGTCTGGGAAGCTCTTTATTTGACCTTCTATTTTGAATGATAGCCTTGCTGGGTAGAGTAGTCTTGGATTCAGATCCTTGTTTTTCATGACCTTGATTACTTCATGCCATTCCCTTCTGGCCTGTAGTGTTTCTTGTGAGAAGTCAGCTGAGAGCCTTATGGGGTTTCCTTTGTAGGTAACCTGTTGCTTATCTTTTGCTGCTTTTAGGATTCTCTCTTAGTCTTTAATTTTTGGCAGTTTGATTAGTATGTGTCTTGGTGTGGGCCTGTTTGGGTTCTTCTTACTTGGGGCTCTCTGTGCTTCTTGAATTTGAATGCTTTCTTCCTTCACCAAATTAGGGAAGTTTTCTGTCACTATTGCTTTGAATATATTCTCTAACCCTTGCTTATTTTCTTCTTCTTCAAGGACTCCTATGATGCAAATATTATTCCATTTCCAGTTGCCCCACAGTTCTCTTAAGCTGTCTTCCTGCTTTTTAATCATTTTTTCCTTTTGGTTTTCTGATTGGTTGAATTTTTCTATCCTGTCTTCTAATTCACCAATCCGGTCCTCAGCTTCCCCTACTCTGCTTTTTAGACCTTCCAATGTGTTTTTCATTTCTGATATGTCATTCTTCATTTCTTCCTGTTGCTGTTGGTTTCTAATTTCCAACTGGTTGATTTTCAACATTTCTCTGTCTTTACTCATGGTGCTCATATCCTTACACATGCTGTTGAGCTTCCTCAACATCATGGCTCTAAATTCTAGTTCTGTTAACTTGCTTAACTGCACCTCATTTATCTCATCTTCCATAGAGGTCTCTTGTTCTTTCATTTGGCTTTTGTCCCTGTTTTTCACCATTTTGGCTATCACAGAGGGCTTTGGAGTCTGCCAAATTTTTCCTGTGGGTGTTGGTGTTCTGCTGTTTGTGGCTCCCTCTCCTGGGTTTGGATGAGCCAGGGAGGACCCACTTTAAACACCACAGTCAAGTCTTAGTTTTTCTGGTTTGTGTTGCTAACCCAGGGAATGGTAGTTATCCTCTAGCTTTTTTTGCCTGGAGGCTATTAGTAGAGGTCACCTGAAGACCCTTGGTTTCTGAGTTGCCTGAAAAACTCCCTCAGGTGCTCAGTGTAAGAGGATTTCCTGAGGGAGGGGGCAGCTGCTGGTTGTTAATGGGCCTCAATTAGCATTTCAATGGCCACCAGGTGGGTTTGAATCTCTGAGGGAGGGGCCTTTGCCTCTCCCCAGGGCCCTGGGAAGGAGCAAAATGACCATAGTCCTGCGTGGCTACACTCAGCGAAAGCTCTTAGCACCCTCCAAAACCTGAGTGTCCCCACACAGTTCCAGTCCAGTCTGCCTTCCCTCTGTCGGAGCCCAAGGTGAGTGGCTGCTGCCAATTTAGTCTCTGTCTAGACTCTGCGTCGTGGAGCCGCCTGGGACTTTTAACCCGAGGGTGCTGCTTCCATCCAAGGGCGGCTGCAGCTGTGGCACCAGCAGAGGGCGTTGCACTCAGCAGAAACCCCAGGACTGAGCCGCGGTAGCGGGACACTGCCGAGGTGGCAGCAGCTTCCAGCAGAGTCCCCTGGTCCCCGTGAGCCTTAGCGGCACCAGCCGAGGGCTTAGCACGCAGAGTTCACAGGACTCAGCCTCGGTAGCAGCGTCCTGCCGAGTCCCCTGGTCACAGCCAGACCATGCCAGTCCATGCGGCACCAGCCGAGGGCTTAGCAGGCAGCAGAGTTCAGCAGCAACTTCCCGCCGAGCCCCCTGGTCCCAGCCCAGGCCGCTTTGGACCCTGGGCTCCCAGCCCCCTCTGGCATCCTCGCAAGCCTACCAGGATTGAGTCGGTGTCCTTGGTTATGTGGTCTTCCAAGGTGTCTTTTGGTTGCCCCTTCCTGACAATTTGCCTTCATTTTCATTGTAAATCCAATTTGATCCTGGGAGATGGTCTGTGTAGCTCTATTCACTCCGCCGCCATTTTTCTTCCTTAAAGTTATTTTTGTTTCAGCTACAGTAATGAGCTTTTTTATATTTGCAATTGAACACATTTCTAATCAATACATTTTTTACCTTAAACATAAACTTAAAATGGTTTCTATACTATCAATATAATTGTCATTGTAATCTGAAATATTTGTCTATGCATTTCCTAGTTCATGATAAAGAATGAAAGAAAAACAAAAAACAAAACAATCCGCTTGTTTCCACCTGATTTTCTTTGATAAAAAAATAATAATTTTCTTTTTAATTTTGCAAATGTCCAAAACTTAGTCTTTTTTTCAATAACCAAATGTGCATTGCCCGTAGAGGTTGGACCGAAGGAAGAGTTTTCTGTATTTCCTAACAAGGGAGATCACAGAGAGTGGGAAGCTCAGGAAATTGACTCCTTAAAGTTGTTTATAAAATCCTGGTCTTATCTATGATTGATGTATGTATTGATTTGACCCTAAACAGCAAACCTAGACTTTGACAACTGAATTGCAGGATAGACCCCCAGACTGGCCACACAGGACAGATCTGAAGAGTACAGTAAAGGCTTTGTAAATTGAACCGACATTGAAATCATACACGCAGAAGGCAGATCTAAAGTTCTGGCCTCAACTTAACAGGTCAAATACCTGTTAATACAAAATTATCAACATTTTCCACATGATATACACAAAATGCAGTATCTCAAAGCATAAAATGTCCAGGATATACGAGAAGAACCAGGAAAATCTCAACTCACATGGAAAAAGAAAATCAAGACACCAATGCTAAGATGACACAGAAATTGGAATTTTCTGTCCATGACTTATACTAACGCACCAAGACTTCTACTTCTGGGAAGATGAAGTAGATGTACTCCCTCCTGTTCCCTCCATTAAGTATAGCAAAAACACCCTGGATATTATATAAAACAACCTTAAGTAGACTGAAAGGTGCAGAGAAGAAAGAAAATTGGCTAGAGACCTTGGGACCTAAGTTCCTTGGGTTTTCCTTTTGCCTCATTTCCCACTGGGCATTAGAGGAGCCAACAATCTGAAAATGCTAATGGGCACAGACAAAACATGATGACAATAAAAGCCCACTCTCTCTAGCCAAAGCACCAGGAGTACCTACAAAAAAATCACCACTAACTTCACATTTAATGATGAATGACTGAATGCTCTCCCCCAAATCAGAAACAAGGCAAGATGTCTATTCTCACCACTGCAATTCAACATGGAACACCTGTGAACAGGAAATGAAGAAATAAAATTTCCTGCATGCAGCTGACATGGATAGACATCAACATAGAAAATCACACACACACACAAACACACACACACACACAATCTACTCCTCCCAAATTGTAGATCTAATAAGTGTGAGTTCAGGAAAGTTGCAGGATTCAAAAATCAATTGTATTTCTATACACAAGCAATGAACATGTGAAAACCAAAATTAAAAATACAATACCATTTATAATCACTCAAAATAAAAGGAAATCCATAAGTGTAAATCTAACAAAATACATAGATGGCTTGTATGCTGGTAAAAAAAATAAAATTAAAAAATAAAGATAGATAAATAAATGGAGAGACTAATCAGTTTATGGATTAGAAGATTCAACACAGTAAGGATATCAATCCTCCTCAAATGATATATAGTTTTATTGTAATTCCTATCAAAATACACGCCAGAGTTTTTGTAGATATAAACAAAATTATTCTAGAATTTATGTGGAAAAGAAAAGAAACGAGGATAGCTAAAACAGTTTTGAAAAAGAAGAATGAAGTGGGAGAAACTACTCTATCGAATTTCAAGACATTATGTAGTTACAGTAATCAAGATTGGTATTGGCAGAGAGGTAGACACATAGATCAATGAGATCTGCAAAGTTTATTTACTACAAACAATGTTGGAGAAGGTCTCTAGGGACATCTGAGACCAAAATAAATGACACTGTCTCCTTCCTCTCCTTCCCCTAATCCTTGGCAAACTGTATACTCTGGCCCAGGTTTCTTAATGTATCATCTGCACTATGATCGCCAGGATTTAAGCAGAAATCTTCTCCTACTGACATTTGTGTCCCTTAAGTAAGAAAATATTCATGAACAACTTTACTCATTCCTGGTGATGATAGAGGGGCCACCACCCTTTGAGCCCATCATTGGACCTACCCAGGGGTCTCACCAAAAATGCCAGGTCTCAGTGAGGGTCTCTGGCTTGGCCTACTCATTCAGCACCTCTCTTATAACATGTATGAGCCAATGTTTATTCCCCAGGTCTGGCTGGACTAGGTACTAGGTGAACTTAACAATGCCAATTGATGAAGAAAGTTGCTCAGGAAACAATAATGGGGTCCATTGTTTTTATTTTTATTTATTTATTATTATTATTATTATTTTATAAAACAAAATCTTGGTGAGTTTGTATTTTTCATTCTACAGAACTGGTAGCAAAGCCAAAGACTTCTGCACCTGAACACTGAATACCCCTCCCTAATCACCCACATTGTATGTATGTTAGTGATTAGCTAGCTATTTGTATGTCTGCTATTGTTACTGTAACAAATTACTTCAAATTTAAGTGACTTAACATATAATTCTGGAGGTCAAAAATCATAAATAAGTCTCACTGGGCTAAAATCAAGATGTCAGCAGGGCTTCATCCTTTCTGGATATTCTCGGAGAGAATCCATTTCCTCTCCTTTTTCAGCCTCCAGAGGCCACCTGCATTATTTGGCTTATGGCCCCTTCTTCCATATTTAAAGCCAGAATCTCTAGCATCTCCAAATCTCCAACACTGTCTTATCTTCCTCTTTTATTTATAAGGACCCTGTGATTGCATTGGGTCCATCCACATAATCAAAGATTATCTCCCCATCTCACAGTCAGCTAATAAGCAATTTTACTTCCATTTTCAACCTCAAATTCTCTTTTACCAATCAAAGTTCTGGAGGTAGGGAGTGAACATATTGGGGCACCAATAATGGGGCACCATTATTCTGTCTACCATCCTACTGGTGAAATTATCTCAATAAATTTGCTCCATAAGCAGTTAAATAATACTATTCTCAAGACCTCCCCAAAATCTGTGCATTTCTCTTCTGGTGCCCTAGGAGCCTACATTTTGTTGTGCTTTTCTCAACCATGTCACCCAGCACTCAAAGGCAGTGGTTCTCAAAGTGTGGTATCCAAACCAGTATGGGCATCGCCTGGGAACTTGTTATCCATTTGGAATCTTGGTCCCACCCTAGACCTACAAATTCAGAAGCTCTAGGGGTGGGGCTTGGCAACCTGTTGCACCAAGCCTTTTTGGTGATTCTGATGCACATACATGTTTGAGAACCATTGGGCTAGAAACTATTAAGTCTAGAGCCTCCTTACACTAAAATATAACTCTAAAATATATTGCTTTTAGATAAAAATTATTTGTAATATCTACTATGCAAACAAGTTCTGGCATTGTGGAAACTCCATTTTAATATCCGGGAAGAAATGGAATAAAACCAAGGAAACACACCACAAGGAAAAAGTCACCAAAATATTAAGTTGGTTTTTTTTCTGGATGATATAAAAATTAGTGTTTTTTTCTCACTGGACTTTGCTATGTTTCCAAATATTTTGTAATAAACATATATTATTTTAGACCGGATAGGAAATAGATCACAAAATGGAAGGAATAATTTGTAGTCTAAGTACAAACATTCAAGAAAATACCAAAAATTGTCTTCAGCCATTTCAATAGTCAGGCCAATCAAACAATACTGTTAATTTGGCTGATTATTTTTCTTTCCATCTCTGAAGAGTCTCATCTCTTTATTTGATCATTGTGTGCAGGAAACATGATTTTAATGGGTCAGTATAGAGAAGGACAAGTCATTTTAGAAGAGCAGAAACATCTACAGATCCTCAGAGGAAGGAAGCCATACTTCCCTGATGCATCCAGTTTCATATAAGACCGCCAAGTCACCCACACCATCACCTTTCCTCAGGACTCTGATAAGCCCAGGACCAACAAACTCCCCACAGGCCCACTCACAGTCTAGCAACATGCTGAACCTCCACCCCAGACTTTTTTCCAAAGCAGACAATGTGGTATTGTGATTAGATATAAACTGAAAGTGTATTTTCTGCCCTCAGTAATTACACTGCCTTATGGTAGCATTATTCAGTGTGAAGCCTTATTATGCTGCAGAATGAAATTCTGTATAATTTTCTTCTCCTCCAATGCACAAATGGAAATCATATTTTGGTCTGAGTTGGGAAGAAAGGCTCAGTTATCACTTGTGAGCGTGGTGTTATTTTCCCCAGAATTAAAAAATCCATCTGGGTGTCCGACCTCGCTCACCCTGCTGCCTCTCCATTCAGCCTTTTGTATGCAGATGAACCTTATCAATTTCCACCGCCTCAAAAGCCCGCACCCAGCTTGGTGCCTCCCCTTGGTCCATGCGGCTTTAATGGAAATGCATGAGGCTTTTTTTCTCCCTTTGATGTCTGTGCAATATACGCATGTGGATAAAAACCTGTGCTTTTATTTAGGGGGAGGGGGAGGAGGTTTCAAATCAAAGTTAAAGTCTCTACCCTATCGCACCTCGCTGGCGATTAGCGCAGGAGAGAAAGGAACAGCAAATCCGACACAGAAGCTGTGAAACTGGGGTTATTCAGATTATTGACTAACAAATAAAGGGGCATGGGATGTCACATTTGTATTCTAAGGATTTTCATCCCGCCACAGGCCTCATCAACAACTTAGTGGAGTGCTGCTAAATCCCCTGTGTTAACACGCGGGGCTCCTCTGGGGGCTGCGTGTGATTAATGCATTAATTGCAGCTCCCTCCGGCCTAACGCTGGCTGTGTCAGTAATTCACTTAAGGCCATTCGGCCCTTGAGTTATTCTACAGTCTAGTGTAAACAACTCGCAAATAACACCACTCAACCGTTTACCGCGATCCGATTGCTATTTCCCAGGCTATTAGCAACTTCTAGTGAATGATTCATCCACTGGTGACAAAGCCTGGCCCAGAAATTGTCTGTATCCGCCAGGACTACGGGCAGGGATGACACAGCCTGGCTTTCACCCCACGCGGAGAATGACGTGCTTCTCAGAAAGGAAGCTTTGCCAGGCTAGGTCTACAACAGTAAACGGTCGTTTAAAAAAAAAAAAAAAAATGAGTAAGAAGAGAAAAGGTATAAAATTTAGGCAACAGCCCTCCATCTTCACACAGATAAATTATTTAGGGAGGAGAAAAAATGTTTTTCTTTGTCTCTAGGAATTCCACCAACTCCACATTTGTGACAGACAAGTTTGATTCTGTCAACAAATTTTATATTGTAACTTAATGATGAAATTCACATGAACCTTGAGTTTAGAGTCAAGAATGAGAGCACCTTCCCTAAACTAGTGAGAAGTGGACTGTGTGAACTTGAGGGAGCAGATCAGTTGCTCCAACACTGAAGTAGAGATAATATTTGTTCTGTTTGCCTAACATGCAAGATAAGGTTTTAAAGTAATAACAAACTTGTAACTTTTCAAAACTTACTAGTCATGTAATATAATTACTAATCTAATGACGAATTAAGGCTTTTACTGGTTAATATGCTAAAATAATATATCTGGTTTTGGAGCATTTTAGTGTGTGTGTGTGTGTGTGTGTGTGTGTGTGTGTGGCGGCATGCCTTCCATATGCCAGCAGTTTATAACTCTGGCTTACCCTTCACTTTCTGCTTGCACAGAGCCTCAATGTCAGCCAGAGGGGAGAGATGTGCAGCCCCATACATATATATGTTGCCTTCTAGACCCCCAGAAAAAAGTTTTTCAAAGTCCCCAATAGACATTCCCAAATTTTCTTTTTAAGATTTTAGCAAGTCTTTTGTTTGCCCCAATGGGTATTGCCATCTCAGATGACTGCAATTTTTAAAGATTGTGATTGATTTTTTGACCAATGCCCTGATGATAGGGCTTTCTTTTTCTTTTTTAAATAATTTATTATTTTTTTAAATTACAGATGTCCCTCCTTTTCACCACACTGTTGTCTGTGTCCCTTTGTTATGCATATATGCATATAAGTTCTTTGGTTTGTCTCTTCCTAACTCTACCCCTTCCCTCTGAGGTTTGTCAGTCTGTTTCCTATTTTCATGTCTCTGGATCTATTTTGTTCATCAGCTTATTTTGTTCATTATATTCCATAAATAAGTGAGATCATGTGATATTTGTCTTTCTCTGATTGACTTATTTCACTTAGCATAATATTCTCCAGGTTTCTCCATGTTGTCTGTCTCAAAGGGTAAGAGATCTTTCTTTCTTACAGTTGCATAGTATTCTACTGTGTAAATGTACCACAGCTTTTTTATCCACTCATCTACTGGTGGACACTTGGGCTGTTTCCCAATCTTAGCTATTGTAAATAGCGCTGCTATGAACATAGAGGTGCATATATTCTTTCTGATTGGTGTTTCTGGCTTCTTAAGATATACTCCTAGAAGGGGCTCAAATGGCAGTTCAATTTTTAATTTTTTGAGAAAACACCATATTGTTTTCCATAGTGGCTACACCAGTCCGCATTCCTACCAGCAGTGTACTAGAGTCCTTTTTCTCCAAATCCTTGCCAGCACTTGTTGTTTGATGATTTGTTGATGGCAGCCAGTCTGGCAGGTGTGAGGTGATACCTCATAGTTGTTTTATTTTGCCTCTCTCTGATGATCAGTGATGCTGAGCATTTTTTGATGTCTCTTGGCCATTCATATGTCCTGTTTGAAGAACTATTTATTCAGGTCCTTCGCACATTTTTTAATTAGAATGTTTGTCTTTCTTTTGTTGTGTTGTATGAATACTCTATATATTTTGAAAATTAACCCCTTATCTGGTGTATCACTGGCAAATACGTTCTCCCAGAGAGTGGGTTCCCTTTTCATTTTGATACTAGTTTCTTCTGCTGTACGGGAGCTTTTTAGTGTGATGTAGTCCCATTTATTAATTTTTTATTTTGTTTCTCTTGCCCTAGGCAATGTATCAATGAAAATTATGCTGCATGTGATATCTGAGATTTTACTGTCTACATTTTCTTCTAGGATTTTTATGGTTTCACGAGTGACATTAAAGTCTTACCCATTTTGAGTTTATTCTTGTGTATGGTGTAAGTTGGTGGTTTAATTTCGTTTTTTTGCATGTAGCTGTCCAATTTTCCCAATACCATTTATTGAAGAGACTGTCTTTACTCCATTTTATGCTCTTGCCCCTTTTGTCAAATATTAATTAGACATAATGTCTTGGGTTGATTTCTGGGTTCTCTGTTCTGTTTCATTGATCTATATGCCTGTTTTTGTGCCCGTGCCAGGTTGTTTTTATCACAATGGCTTTGTTTATAACCTGAAATCTGGAATTGTGATTCCCTCAATCTTTGTTCTTCTTTTTCAAGATTGCTGTGGCTATTCAGGGTCTTTTATGGTTCCATGTATACTTTTGGAGACATTTCTGGCTCTGTCTGATTTCATCTGTCTTTCATCTCTCTGAGATTCCCCATAGTTTTGGATATATCAGTGACAACTCTTATTTTTCTCTTTGGAAATTACTCCTTTTCTATCATTCCCACAGATTTGGGAGAGATGGCTTCACAGTGTGTACTCAGCTGCTATCTTGATCTACTCTCTAGAAATTAATGTTAAACTGCTTACTGACTGCCATTAACTGGGAACCTCCTGTAGACAGTACTTACATGTCTTTGAAATAATGGCAAAAAGATGTATTTGAGATTGATGCTGGGTGAAGTGTGGGGAGAATGAACTCTTATGCTTGTTGAACATATAGCAGAATACTGGAGTTCTTTTTTTTTTTTTTTTTTAACTGAGTACCAGGTAATTGGTATTCACTTCTGTTCCCTGGTGACTGCTGTAGAATGAACCACAGAGGGCTGGGCTTCCTGGGCTATTCTAGAAAATAGCTGTGACTATTTGAATAAAAGAGAGGGAAGGTAGGGCCCATCTATTTACAGGTCAACAGCAGCCTGGCTATCTGATGCCTTGTGGAACTAATTCCTAATTGGGGCTGTGTTTGTCAACACTGACAGGACCCTAATACACTGTAATCGCTCCAGCCACAAGCTCTGATAAAGATCTTAATCTCCACGATGTCCCCTACACTGGCAGCAGGCCTGCTTCCCACTCCCCCCTTCCCCATCCTTGGCTCTGTCTCTCACTCAATCTCTTTTCCCTCCATTCTCACCCCTTCTTGTACCATTTTTGCATTTTTCTATTGCCATCACTCTTTGTCTCTCTTTCACAGCCTGGTTCTTTCCTTCTTTCACTCTTTGTAGGGTCTTGGATCTCACTCTCCATTCTTCCATTCCTCTTCTGTCTCTCTCATAAACACTCATCAAACTTAAATCCTCAAGAGTTCTCAGAGAGTTTAGGCCACAATTTAATCTTAATATATGGGTAGTTATTCATTCAATGTCAACAATCTCTGAAATCATTAAGAAAGTCAGATAACACTTTGGCAAATTTTCACACTTAAAGGGTTAAGATAAATGTTTGTAGCAAATGGAGAGTGACTTTTTTTCCCCTTGAGTTTATATTTTGCTAATTTGGCAAAATAATTGTCTCACCTTAGCTAGTGTCCTGGTTGGTACTCTCTGCAGCACAATTTGAACCGGGCCTGGGAGCATGTTTATAGCAGAGCCAGATAAACAGCAGGCACCAGTGAATTGGGATGAAGCCCTTCTGTTAAATACCTGTGCCAGACCACACGGGTAATGTCCTAGTTCCAGGAATATCTGGAGAGATCTGGGTAGAAAGCAGTAGCCAGATGGGCACTCCTTCATTCTATTCCAGCCAGTTTTCAATTTTGCCTCCAAAATAGTGGGTTGCCACTTGAATGACACTGTTGGCCCTGAGTCTAAAGCATCATCAGTTCCTTACTCTTCTTTCAAACTCCTTGGAAATGTTGTATTGGGAGGTTTGTTGCTCTCACCCTTAGGGTCTCAGTTCAAAATTATACCTCTCTAGAAAGGTGACACCCTGCCCACTCTAAACAAAGTATTAGTAGCTCTCCACACACTGTCTGTTCTTAATTATTATTACTCTCTGTCCTTAATCTGTTCATTTTCTCTATAGCACTTACTACAAACTGTAGTCATGTCATTTGTTTGTTTGTTTCCCTCCAGAAACATAAGATTCATGAAGGCAGGGAATGCCTCTTTATTTCCCCATGATGTCCCCATTACAGTACTTGGCACAAAGTAAGTCTTCAGTAAGCATCTGTTGAATGAAATAATGGATGAATGAAGGAATTAATAAAATATGGACCAAAGAATAGGGAGACCATCCTTTAATCTTCCGAATTTCTAACAATAGTCATCATAATCCCATTACTTTAATTTTCTCTCTTCTCAAAGATTCTTAGTGACCCATGTAATCAGATCCAATCTTCTGAATTTCTCCTTCAAGGCCTCCTAAAATGTTATCCCAATTTCCTTAGCCAGTCTTGTCAATCTGTTTCTCAAGATTTTCCACAGTGAACCCTCTGGACTCATACTCTCCTACATGCCTTATGTGTTCTCACCTCTGCTCAAACTGTTCTTCCTCTTCCCAGGATGTCAGCATGCTGAGAGCAAGCCATGCATTATCCTCCACAGCAGACAGGGTTCCTGTGTTCCGGTAATCGGCATCGCTGCTTGCCTGGATCCTTAGAGCTTGCTCTCCTCCGGCATCACAGTCTTCACACAAGAATGCCCTTGGCTCACCTATGGGGACTACACAAGTCATGGAATTGAACTCACAACCAACTCAACCTCGCACCCAGTTGTACTACAAGCTGCATTAGTGCGACCTCTGGGGTTTCTTGGGAACAGGCTATAGGAGAGAATTTCTCACCTGAAGCTGCAGAGATGTCTGAAGACTTAAGAAAAATGTGTGGGGAAAGGAAGGGTCGTGGGAAGGAGGAGTAGGAATCACTGAAAAGGAAGAAAAAAATAAATAAATAAAAGAGACTAGAAGTGGAGGAGACACAAGGAGATCTTCAAAGCCTGGGCCTGGTGACGGGAACTGGCAAGCCAAGGAGACAAGCAAAAGCACCTGAGGGTTAAGAGTCAATAGGGAGTGGGCATGAGGGCAGCAGACAGATGGGCCTGGGATACAGAGTTAAGTCAGGTATAAAGAGCGCTCCTCCCTCTGTCCTTTCTCCCACCCCGTTCATCCCTCTTCCTCTGACTTCTATACCTTCCGTTTCCTCCCATCCCCTCTTCTCTCCCTCCTTCCTCCTCTTTCTCTTCCCACGTGTTGTCTTACACTAAGTCCCCTTTCTTGTTTATACCAATACCTTTCTCCCTCTTATATGCACTTTCTTCATCACACATTTCCTCTCCTCAGAGAGATGAAACTATCTGCAAACGTTGCGGGGGAAGGCAGGCACATCATCGGGCCTCCACAGAACTCCCACCTGCTGTGAATGGACACAGGCGATGCTCTCCTTCTGAGAAATCCCCACAAGGCCCCAACAAAGTGAGTCCTAAAAGTCCAGCCCTCCCTGAACTGTCGGCTATCTCAGGCTTTTTGTTGTTCCTTTTCCCAGCAGCTCCTGAAGTCTTTCTGCGTCGGTCCCAGCCATGGCTACACTTACCTGTGATTTATTGATGATAATCACAGGGAAGCCATTTGTAATCCAACGTTAAACAAAGACATTCTCTCGCTGAGAGGGAGTGATAACGCACCATTTAGTAATTTTTGTGCAGTTGGTAATTTGGAGAATGAATGATAATTTCTGAGCCTTGAAAAACTACGATGACAATGCCTGGTGTTATTCACCCAGTGAATAAAGACACCTTCCTCTCCATGTCCTGTGATAAATTTCTTTTATGAGGGCCACTTACGCGGGACTTTATCTTAATGGTCTCTCATATGGGGCAGTTGTGCTCAGCTGTGAGGTTGTTTTTCATTGCGCCTTAAACACAAGGCTCAGAGGAAATAAATAGCAACAGCGGCTCCAGGCAGCTCAACTGCTATAGAAATTAGGCCCTGAAGCTACTGGGTTTGCCCAAGGACAACCCACAGGAAATGCACAGAGGGGTCTTACACCCCCATAAGGACCGTAGGACTGCCCCTCCTACCCACGCTTTCCTCTGCTTGCCCTCTCTCTCCCGGATTTCTTCCTTAGGTGACTGTGCCTTCACTTCTTATTCCCCCTCCCCATCAAGTTCCTCACCTCGCTCTTCCCTATGTTGACTCAGTATTCCATTCAGTGCGGAAAGAAGAGGTGGTACATCCAGGAACAGAACACACATTCTGTTGGCCGGTACAGGTTCCCTGTCTTCCACCCAAGAGAAGTCCTTGTAGGTGGTCTGAGGAATCTGGGGAGGAAGAGCAGCCACCCTCTTCACACCAACATGTCCCATGACAGCCACAGGAATGTCCCATCAGCAATTTGCTTTAGTAACAGGTTATATAGCTCACTACATTCTGAGACCCCAGGGTGGCAGAACCTGGGGACTGCCCTGGTAGAGGTAGGCTGCCTCTGAGTGCCTGGACCAAAATATTGAGAGTTACTAAAGGCCTAAATTAATCATTTCCAATAGTGTACAGAAACGAAGTGGGTTGCAAACATGCAGAAACACTAGGAGGGCAGGAGGACCTACTCTCCAATGCTCATTTCAGATGTGACCAAGAAGGATGGAGGAAAGAAAGAACCATAGAGGACAATGGGTGGGGAGCACAGAATCAGGACCATTCCTCAGCCCCAGGAGTCTGGTCCCATGCAGCATCTACCAACAAGATTTCAGGATTTCCATATGGGCCCATGTCTGTGCTGTCTCCCAGTTTTCCCCTCACTGAAGGACAGTTTGTATTTGGTTGTTCTGTTTGTGTTCCACCATTGTTAATTGGGTATAGAAGGGGACATACTCTCTTTTTAGCTCACAGGTCTCTGAAAGAAGAAGCATGTTTTAAAGCAATTGACAGCATGTAATTATTGTTTTTTTACTTTAATGCTAGAAGTAGCCTTCATCTAACAGCTCAGTGATGATTGCATTGAATCTATAGAGAAGGAAATAAAATCCTAGCTCACTGATTGGCCCCCTGAAATTCAATATTTATGCAGTAATAATATAAACAATGTTTATTACTTAATGTTTTAGAGTCACTCCCTGGACAAAGCACAGAAGACTTGCTTGTGGTTATAGGACAAAATGTAAACACTAGTAAACTTGGCAATAAAAAAGAAAGAATGGCCTGGCTGGTGTGGCTCAGTGTTTGAGCATTGACCCATTGCAGCAAGAGGTCACTGGTTTGATTCCTGGTCAGGGCACATGACCAAGTTGTGGGCCAAATCCCCAGTGGGGGGCATGCAGAAGGTAGCCAATTGATGTTTTCCCTTATCAATGTTTCCATCTTTCTCTCCCTCTCCCTTCCTTTCTCTCTCTCTAAAATCAATAAAGAAAAAAAAATTAAAAAAGAAAGAGTGAGCTGATGAAATGAAGCAGAATTGGGGAGAAAGTGTAGGGTTGTTATTATCCTTATTTTATAAAGTTGATAGTAGAGAAATACTACTGTCAAATGTTGACAAGACAAAATATAACAGTTTATCTTATTATTTCAAGTTATAAGACATGAAAGATATTAAAATTATAAAATGTTGGGTACAGTGAAGGGGGAAATTGTCTATGTGATCCAAATATTGTATTCATAGTGAAAAATCCATATATTTTAAGTAGATCAAGAAATTAAAATGTAAACATATTATTTAGAGTCATGACAGGAGAATTAAAGGAAGAAATTATTTTAAAAATTAAATCCAGCAATTAATACTAAAAATAAGGAGAGTTAAAACAAGAGACTGACAACTTTCATCATAAATTTTTCTGTACTATTCTAACTATTACCTTGTGGATATATTTATTTAATGAAAACCAAACAAATAGAGCACTTATCATTTTTGTGAGCAATCTTTTAAAATATTTTATTGAAATGTAATAAACATACCATCAAGTGCACGAATCTCAACTACACAGCTCAAGATCAAGAGTAAGAACATTGCCCTGGCCGGTTTGGCTCAGCGGTTAGAGCGTCGGCCTGCAGTCCAGAGAGACCGGGTTCGGTTCCCGCTAAGAGCACGTACCTCGGTTGCAGTTTGTCCCCAGCCCTGGTCGGTCGTGCGGGTGGCAGCCACTCAACGTGTTCCTTTCACATCGATGTTTCTCTCTCTCTCTCTGTTCCTCTCTCTTCGTCCCACTCTACCTGAACAAAATATGGAAAAATGTCCTCGGGTGAGGATATAAAATAAAATAAAGAGAGAACAATTTCTTTCTTTTTTTTTTTCCTTAATTAATTTATTTTTGTTACAGATGTTTCTCTTTTTTCCCCCACTGATTCCCCCCGCCCCTCCTTCCAAGCCCCATCCCCAGCTTTGTTGTCCATGTCCATTGTTCATGCATACATGCATATAAGTTCTGTGGTTTATCTCTCCCCCACCACTCCCTCTTCTGGGGATTGTCAGTCTGTACCCCACATCCACTCCATTCCTCAGACTGTTATGTTCATTATATTCCACAAAAAAGTGAGATCATATGATACTTGTCTTTCTCTGTTTGGCTTGTTTCGCTTAGGATAATACTTTCCAGGTTCCTCTATGTCGTCTCAAAGGATAAGAGATCTTTCTTTCTTATAGCTGCATAGTACTCCATTGTGTATATGTACCCCTGCTTTTTTATCCATTCATTTACTGATGGGTATTTGGGCTGTTTCCAGATCTTAGAGATTGTAAATAGTGCTGCTATGAACATGGGGGGTACATATATTCTTTCTGATTGGTGTTTCAGGCTTCTTAGTGTATATTCCTAGAAGTGGGATCACTGGGTCAAATGGAAGTTCAATTTTTAATTTTTTGAGGTAACACCATATTGTTTTCCATAGTGGCTGCACCAGTCTGCATTCCCACCAGCAGTGTACTAGAGTCCCTTTTTCTCCACACCCTCGCCAACACTTGTTTGATGATTTGTTGATGGCAGCCATTCTGACAGGTGAGGTGATACCTCATTGTTATTTTAATTTGCATATCTCTGATGATTAGTGATATTGAACATTTCTTCATATGTCTCTTGGCCATTTGCATGTCCTGTTTGGAGAGGTTTCTATTTAGTTCCTCTGCCCATTATTTAATTGGGTTCTTTGTCTTCCTTTTGTTGAGTTGTATGAGCACTCTATATATATTGGAAATTACCCCTTATCTGATATATCATTGGCAATTATGTTCTCCCATACAGTGGGTTGCCTTTCCATTTTGATGATTGTATCTTTTGCTGTGCAGAAGCTTTTGAGTTTGATGTGGTCCTATGTGTTCATTTTCTCCTTTGTTTATGTTGCATTAGGTGATATATCAGCGAAAATTTTGCTGTGTATGATGTCTGAAATTTTGTTGCCTACATTTTCTTCTAGGATTTTTATAGATTCATGAGTCACATTTAAGTCTTCTATCCATTTTGAGTTTATTCTTGTGTATGGTATAAGTTGATGGTCTGGTTTCATTTTTTTGCATGTAGCTGTCCAATTTTCCCAACACCATTTATTAAAGAGGCTGTCTTTACTCCACGGTATGCTCTTGCCCCCTTTGTCAAATATTAATTGAGCATAATGTCTTGGGTCCATTTCTGGGTTCTCTGTCCTGTTCCACTGATCTATATGCCTGTTCTTGTGCCAGTACCAGGCTGTTTTGATTACAGTGGCTTTGTAGTATAACCTGAAATCTGGTAAAGAGAGAGAACATTTTCAACATCCTACAAAGTTCCCTTTGGCCTCTCCCAATACCCAAAAGGTAACCACTATTCTAACCTTCACCACTACAGTTCAGTTTTGTTTTTGAAAACTATTATTACTAAAATCATACAGTATTCACACTTATTTCTGGCTTTTTTTTTTTTTTTTTTTTTTTGCTCAATATTACGTCTGTAAGATTAAGTCATGTTGTGTATGTTTACCTATTGCCAGGTAGTAGTACTATATTGTATAAATGTACCAAATTTTATTTCCACGTTTTGTTGATGAACATTAGGTTGCTTCCAGTTTGGGACTCTAATGAATAAAGCTGCTAAAGCTGCTCTAATCATTTGCACACTTGTCTTCAATGGACATTTGCACACATTGACTATAACCCTAAGAGTGTAATTGCTGCCCTGGCTGGTTTGGCTCAGTGGTTGGAGTGTCAGCCTGCAGACCAATTAGTCCTGGGTTTGGTTCCCGCTAGGGGCACGTACCAAAAACACAAAACAAAACAAAAAAGACTGCAATTGCTGAGTTATAAGGTAGGTGTATATTAGGTTCTGTAAAACTGTTTTCACCATGGTTGTATTAATCCCATCAGCAATGTAAGTATTCCAGTTGCTCAACATCCTCACCAACACTTACTGCTCTCAGTCTTTTATATTTTAGCCATTCTGATATATATTGTGGTATTTCATTGTGGTTTAAACTGGTATTTCTCTGACAACTAATGAGGTTGGGCATCTTTTTATATGTTACTAGACACTCGGATATTGCCTTTTGTGAAGTACCTATTCAAGTCTTTGACCATATTTTTAAAAATTGGTTTGTCTCTCTCTTTTTTTCCCCTCACCCAAGGACATTTTTGCATAGAGGAAGAGAAAGAGAGAGAGAGAAACATCAATGTGAGAGAGACACATCAACTGGTTACTACCCACATGACCCCAACCAGGGCGGGTGGTTTGTCTCTTTTTACTTGTTCTTTATATATGTTGAATATATGTATAGCAAATATCTCAACTATTTTATCCTACCTCTCCTGCTTTGTGGCTTATCTTCTCAGTCTCATTATAATGTCTTTTGGTGAACAGAAGTTTTTAATTTTATTGAAAATTTATCAGTCTATTTGTATGGTTACTGCTTTTTTGTGTGTTCTCTTTTGGAATCGTTATTAACGCCAAGGTCATGAGGATACTTTTACAAATAAGTTCTCTGGGAGCTTTATTGCCCTACCTTTCATATTTAGGTCTATCATACATCTGAATTATCTTTTTTTCTTTTTCTTTCCACTGCATCAAAATAGGCCTCTTTTTTTTGCCCTGGCCAGTTTTGCTCAGCGGTTAGAGCGTCGGCCTGCGGTCCGGAGAGACCCTCGGTTTCCGATAAGGGCACGTACTTCAGTTGCAGTGTGTCCCCGGCCCTGGTTGGTCGTGTGGGTGGCAGCCACTCGATGTGTCCCTTTCACGTCAATGTTTCTCTCACTCTCTCCCTTCCTCTCTCTCTCCCTCCCACTCTATCTGTACAAAAAAATGGAAAATATCCTCGGGTGAGGATAAAAAAAAAAAATAGGCCTCTTTTTGGGGGGAGACCCCAAGACAAGTGGAGACAGACCCTAAGAGAGAGAAGATGTTTCCTCTACCAGCTTGCCTACAGGTAACTCATGGACAACCATCAGATGAGCTGGCCTGAGCTGAATTAACAGTGAGTTCCACAAAAGCACAGGGAGAATAAGGATGAGTTCACTGGGACCCTGAGCTCAGGGTCCAGAATCACAGAGGTGAGTTTCAGAAGGAGGGCATTCCAATGTCAGAGACCGCTCCCTGTTAGCCGTAATGCCAGAGTGATGTCCTCAGCAGACTCAGTAGAGTGGTCTTGGTTGCCAAGTTTTCAAGTATAGTTCTCTAGCCCTTCTGTAGATTTTGTGATCTACCGAATATTCTTCCAATAAATTCCCTTTTCTTCTTTTTTTGCTTAAGTTAGCTTCGGTTTTATTTGAGATCAAGAACTCTGTCTGGTAAAATCAACAAACTCAAAACTCCACAAAATGTCAGTCAAGAAAACTACATGCCCTCTGAAAGCTTGAGTTATACATAGCCTCATTAACTGGGATTAAGCATCCTACAAACATTTCCCTAAATTTCTCTGTAGCTGGAGACAGCTAACAGGAAGATTGTCTGAGGGGTGGTGGGTAAAGGCTGTTGAAGGAGTGCTGACAGAAGGTCTCTGCCCCACCAGTTCATGGGTTCTACCCACGAGTGAGATATTGGCTAATTTGGAACACAAAACCCCATTTGTGGATCTATCCTCCAATAATCACCCAGAATTGCTGCAGACATTTCATTTTAACTATTCTCCCTGAAGAGGAAATCAGCAAAATAAAACTCCTTAAATGATAAACCACATTAAAAAATTAATGAAATTTCCAAATGGTGTGGAAAATATGTCTTAATTGGAAGGCCATTTTAAATGTCTCTTTATAAAACTTTGGGGGCATTAATATCAAGTAGGAGGAGGTGAAGAGCCTTGTAAGAGAAGGAAATACCCCTAGAGTTATGGGTTGTGGTTTTTTTGGGTTTTTTTGTTTTCCTTTTGCGAAGGGATTCTCTGTAGCCTGGGATGTGATGTAGGTAAAATGCCAATTGTTGTGCCCAGGCCAAAGTGGCTCAATTGGTTGGACATTGACCCATGCACCAAACAGTTGCTGGTTCGATTCCCAGTCAGGGCACATGCCTGGGTTTCAGGCTCAATATCATGTAGGAGGTGTGCAGGAGGCAGCCAGTTGATGCTTCTCTCCCCCCTCCCCACTCCCTTCTTCTCTCTCTAAAAAATCATTTAAAAAAAAAAACCCAATTGTTGTAAATGCCCAAATTTTTTCCCTCTTCCCCAAACCATTACTCTAATACATTGACCTCATAATGACAGTGTTTTCTAGAGCCTCTTCTGGAAAACTTTCTGCGTCCTCCACAAATCCATCTGCACCCTTCAGTCCCTTCACACACACCCTCAGGCAATCTCTCTCTCTTCTCTCTCTCTCTCTCTCTCTCTCCCCCCCCTCCCTCTCCCTCTCCCTCTCCTTCTCTCCCTCCTTACCCCCCCCCCCCCACTTTCTTTGCATCGCTGTGGCATCCTGGGCTAACCCTTTACAGCACTGATACACTATTCTATAATCATTGGTTTACTATATGTCTCATAAATTAGACTGTGAATTTCTTGAGTGGGAATCACATGTCATTTAGTTCTGTGGCTTCAGGGCCTGACCCAGAGGAAAAGTTTAGTATTTGTTAAATGACCAAATGCATAAACACATAAATAAACTAACTCAACTAGTCATCTATGTTTAAACGTGAGCCTTAACTAAAGTGATCAAATAACTTATGCTCCTAACTGTGATCCTATTGAGAGTGAAAAGGGTCACTCACTGGACAGGACACTAGTGCAACATATATTATCCAGGACTGCTCTGAACAAATGGGGACAGATGGTCACCCTAGCTCTAGCCCATCTTACCCAGCCTGGTTTTTCCTCCCCTACCATTGTACAATGGGAGTGAACCATTAACAGTATCCTAGGTTGTTCCTGAAAAATAAAGTTGTGTTCTTGTGTTTGAGACTGAGCTCTCTGGGTAGTGAGGTGGGACAGGCTCTTGGGTGAGAGGTCAGAATTAGAGATAATGATTGGAGAGGCATCCTCATTCACGTAGAGGGGGAAACAAAGCAACAGAAAAGGATGAGATCCAAATGACAGGGCATTGACTGAGATGACAGAGGTTCAAATTCAGGGATCTGGACATAGGACACACTTGAAAGAAAGAAAAAGGGGTTGAGCAGAGGGCTCATTACCTTGTTTCACATATGTTATCACATTTACTCCTCACCCTGTAAAGCCCTGTGAGATAAAAAGCAATGTTATTTCTACTTTATGGATGAGTAAATGGAGGCACAAGAGTTGAAGTGACTACTTCCAGCGTCATAAAGCCAGAAAGTGGCAGAGCAGGGATTCAAAGTGAGTTTGGCCTGATGCTAAAGCCCCTGGTGTTAATTAACCAGGATGGGAGTGCCAGGAAGGAGAAAGGGTTAGGAAGAAGTGGCTGTTCAACAGTCACTGCTTCGAGAACATGTCCTCTGAGTAATTCAAGGACAATAGAGAACTGGAAAAGGTCATTGAATTTGACATCTGGGAGATTAGCCATGACCTTCCAGTGGTCATATCACAGGAGATTAACAGAGTAAATTAATGGGGAGCAGGTGGAGACAATAATTCAATAAAAGACAATTATAGGGTTATAGTGTCATAAGGCGCTATAAAGTATATTTATATGTTATAAGTAATATATGTCTATATACCGGATGGGGCAAAAGTAAGTTTACAGTTGTTCGTATGGAAAATAGTACAATAATTAATAAATAATAATACAAGAATAAACTCTATGTTTTACATGCTCACAACTATAAACCTGTATTGTCCCCACCCTGCATATTATCTATGTATATAATACTTCAGCTAAATTATCTAGCCTGATGGTAGGATTCTTTAGAACAACTCTTAGACAGCTTTTTTCTGCCATGCATAAGCAAACAGAAAAATGCAAGAAGCAAACCATGAGCTCTGTGAGGGCAGGAGCCATGTCTTCTTCATCACTATATTCTGAATTTAGCACTATACCTTATATATTAACAAATGAAAAACTAGTAAGGTGAGAAACTAGTGAAAGAGTGAGCCCAAGGCAGGAGGAGTAGCTCACGTTCACTCGATGCTCGATCTTTACAGATAGCACGGCTCTGCCATTGCCACCTCTTTGCCAAGGCACAGGGGACCCTTTCTGTATTCTTGCTTAGGGTCCTATAACTTAACCTGTGCTGTGGGAATACAGCAGTTCATCCTTGATATGTTTTTCTCAAATCCTCTCTTTACCTACCATTTATTTCTTTCCTCTTAAGTTAACTTGAATTTCTTCCATATCCTTGCTTTGCAGGACTTTGCAAACAGAGGCCTGCACTTCTGTCAGGGACCGTTTTTGATACTAAACTATAATATGAGATCAAGGGTCCCCAAAAAATGCAATAATGAACAGTGGCGATTTACCTGCCTTTTGAGACAGAGAACACTTACCTTTCTCTGTTAGGCACTTAGCAACAGAGGTTTCAAGGAAGGTATAATTATTCTATGAATTTGTCGGTGGGTTCCAAACAGGCCCACAGTCCTTAAGTCCTGGGACTTAAACATAGTCCCAGTAACAATGAGTGAGAGGACATTGACAGAAACCAACTCTTACTATAAGATAACACATGCCCAGAATCAATAAAAGGGCAGCAGGAGTTAAAAACTAAGCTGATAAAGGACAGATCACCAAGGAGTCTGGGTTTTGAAAGAATCTCTAGGGAATGTACTACATTGAAAAGTACTTAATGGATCCGTTTCTCTTAGAAATAAATAATTCACAGGTATTTAGTAAACAACTCTCTATAAATCCACTTCTGCTACCTGCAATCCCATCAGCCAGGCCTTAGCCAAGTTCCTTTTTATATAGTATTTATCAATTTGTTGTTTATATAATGTTTTTAGATAAAACATTGTACTTCAGATCCTGCCCAAGAATGTTAGTAATTAGAAAAGATGTTGGAGGAAGGAGGGAGGGGAAGAAAGAAAGATGGGAAAGTTAAAGAGATAAACTTCTGTAACTCTTCTACTTTGTTACTTAGTATTGATGAGTACAAATCACCTTGGGTCTTACAGGAGCTGCCAATATCATTTTACATGAAACTTTATAAAAATCGTTATATAATAGCTATCATTTGTGAACACCTACCACCCCCAGGCACATTAACAAGAGCTACCACAATACTACAAATAGCAACAGCAAACACATATAGTACTTACTATGTGCTGGGCCCTGTCCTAAAGGTTTTATATTAATTCACTCAACCCTGCCAATAACCCCATAATTATCTCCATCTCACAGATGAGAAAAGTGAAATACAGAGAGGTTAAAATATTTACAGAAGATTACACATTAGTAAATAATGGAGCTTTGAAATTTGAACCCAAGCATGCTGGTGGTAGAGCCTTTGCTCTATACTATCTATACTATGATTAAGGTATGGTCCAGAAACAACTTTCTTCCCTTTTGTACCACTTCCCTCAAACACTCCATGTTAGAACTTCCTTCTCAGCCTCTGTAACATCGCTGGCAGATTCCACAGTTCACTAGTGACTTTCATCTATTAAAATGCATATATTTTGATATTGGAAAGTCCAGTGCAGACTACACATGTCTCCTGATGTGCAATATAGGGAAAATCAAACTTCTTGGGAAAAATCAAGCCTAAATCAGATCAAGCTTCTGGATCTAACTACTAGTTTCTAGAGAAATGTGCTAAATGGCACTATGGGAATGCATAGGAAAATTCGGACAGTGAGAAGCTCAGTGGAACATATGACTCAGTTTCTCTTTTTTTTAAATATGTTTTTATTGATTTTTTTAGAAAGAGAAGAGAGAAGGAGAGAGGGATAGAAACATCTATGTGAGAGAGAAATATCAATAGGCTGCCTCCTTCACTCTCCCTGCTGGGGATGGAGCCTACAACCTGAGCATGTGCCCTGACTGGGAATCGATAGGGACCCCTCAGTGGGACCCGGACCTCTCAGTCCATGGGATGACTCTCAATTCACCGGCTGGGCTCACTCAGTTTCTTTAACAGACGTAGTTCAAAAGGGGGGAAAAAAGGATAGGAAATCAATAGATAAAAACATCTTAAAAGACTTGTTTTGGGTTGAATTGTGTCTCCCCCCCCCCCCCCAAAAAAAAAGATATATTGAAGTACTTACCTATGTGACCTTATTAAGAAATAGGGTCTTTGCAATGGAATCAAGTTAAGATGTCATTATGGTGGGCCCCTAATCCAATCTGTGTTCCTATAAGAAGAGATAAGAAGACAGAGACATACAGAGGAAAGACAGACATATGAAGATAGAGGTAGATTTTGAATTTAAGTTGCCAAAGCCAAGGAAGCTGGAAGAGGCAAGGAAGGATCCTCCCCTAAAGGCTTTGGAGGGAGCAGGGCCCTGCTAACATCTTGAATTTGTACTTTTAGCCTACATAATTGTGAGGAAGTAAATTCCTGTTGTTTAAGCCACCCAATTTGTGGCACTTTGCTACAGCAGATCTAGGATACTAATACAAAAATCCATAAACCAATTACACTATGTGGATTTGGATCCTAATTCAAACAAACTCACTATAAAAAAATTATAAGACAAATGGCTAAATGTAAACACTGACTGGATATTTGTTGTTTTAAGGAATTGTCAAATATTTTAGTGTCATAACAATATTGTAGTAATGCTTAAATTAAAAAGTTCTTATATCTTAGACATACTTGAAAACTTCGTAAGGTGAAATGGTATGATGTCTAGGATTTGCTTCAAAATAATACAGGAGATGGGGAGTGGTTAGGAAACAAAATTGGCCACAAATTAATAATTATTGAAGCTGGGTGATAGGTATTTGAGAGTTTATTATCATCTTTGCTCTACTTTTGTATATATTTGAAATTTTCCACAATTAAAAGTAAAAAGTGAAGTCAAATTTTAATCAAATCTTTAGTGCATTTTAAATATTATTTCATTTATATATTTTCCTCTACCTCCCTGTCCCCCACCTGCGAGCTCAGGTCTAAGATCTGATTTTTTTTTTAATTTTAAAAATTTCTTGCACTTTCTAACCTTCCTGGAGTCAGATCAGGAATTAGAGGGGAAGTACACAAATACCTTTCTTTATTTTTTTACATTCAATATTATTTCATATTAGTTTCGAGTATACAGCATACTAGTTAGACAATCATATACTTTACTAAGTCCCTCTGATATTTCAAGTACCCACCTGGCCCCAAACATAGTCGCCCCATGACTATTTTGTAACTACCAATCTGAAGTTCTTAAAACCTTCACCTTTTCACGCACTCCTCTGGCAACCATCAGTCTGTTCGCTGTATCTATGAGTCTGTTTGTATTTTGTTTGTTCATTTATTTTTCTCTTTAGATTCCACGTATAAGTGAAATCATATAGTATTTATTTTTCTATGTCTGACTTATTTTACTTAGCTTAATACCTTCTAGGTCCATCCATGCTGTCAAAATATTAAGATTTCATTCTTTTTTTATGGCTGAGTAATATTCCATTGTATATATGTACCACTACTTCTTTATTCACTCATCTATTGATGGGCACTTGGGTTGCTTCCATATCTTAGCTATTGTAAATAACACTGCAGTGAACATAGGGTGCACATATTCCTTCAAATTAGTGTTTTGGGTTTCTTCAGGTGAATACCCAGAAGTAGAATTGCTGGGTCATAAGGCAGTTCCATTTTTAATTTTTGGAGGAACCTCCATACTGTTTTCCATAATGCTCCACTCCCACCAATAGTGGTCGAAGGTTCCCTTTTCTCCATATCCTCCCCAACACTTGTTTGTTAATTTATTGAAGATAGCATTCTGACAGGTGTGAGGTGGTATCTGATTGTGGCTTTAATTAGGCAAATACCTTTCTAACTTAGATGGGGCTGTTGGTAAATCTCCTTAGGTTGTTCAATGTCCTTGTCAGTGCAGGAGCCCAAACCCTGTCCTTCTCTTTCACAGAGTGCCCAACACACAGGTGAGGACTTGTGCAGCTTCATTTCCTAATGAAGATGATATTCTCTTTAGATGACCTCTTGCAATACATTCTAAGCTCTTGCTTCAATTACAAAGCAGTAGTGTTCAACAAACTTCCTGTTCACAAAATAGCCCCCTTCTAGTGGTCTTTTTAGGATGAGTCTTGCTTGGTCACCTCCCAAGGCATTCTTGCAGCTCATAAGGAAGCTCACTAACCTTTGGCCATCGAATGACGTGAAAGTCACTCCTTCAGCTGCCCTGTCTCCAGCTAGACTTCCCTTTCATTTCTCTGAGCGGTATTTTCAAGCCCCTTGAACTTCAAATGACCAATGAGGATCTTCCAAGAACCCTCTCACACCACACTTTGCCAGTAGCACAATGAGCGAAATGAGGGTGTTCCTTCCTCTTTAGTACCCCCAATATCTCTAATATTTTGGGGGTCACTCCTCACTTGGCTGAGGTGGGAGAAAAGCATTCATGACCCCCCCCCCCTTTGCTTCCTCTCTGCCTACAAATTCCAATCCAAGATTATTCCTTAAGGCACCCTCTACACTTCTATTTTATAGGCTGTTGGAGATGTTTATATCAGTTTGGCTACCTTTTAGCAAGACCATCTCAGATCTCTTAAAATACGTCAACTCATTTTTCACCAGCTTTGTCAACCATTCAACATCCTGCAGCTCTCACTTCACCACACTCTGCAAGGTGAGTATTCTTTACAGGTAAGGGAACAGACTCAGAGATTTGTCCAAGATCACTCCACTTGCAACTGGTGGAATTTGTATTTTAACCTGAGATGTCTGACTTCAAAGCCAGTACCCTTTGCACTATGCCCCAATATGTTTTGCCTCACAAATTAAACCAATCAGAAGTCGTTTTTTTCATTCTCAAGATAAAATATTGGACACCCCCCCCCCCCAAAGAGCTGCATAGAACTGCTTTGAGTCCTGTTGCTGGTACAATATAATGTCCACAGTGAAACTGTCAAAGTGCTGGAAAAAAAACAAATAAACAAAATATTATCTGCCAAAGGATATAGCAGCAGATTAAGGACAGTCATTTCTGTTCTTTTCACAGCATCTCTATGTGCAAGATATTGAAAATATTAACCTTCATTCTAAAAACCTCCATCCAGAAAGGAGCTTCGTTTTTGACCTACCTGTCTTGCTCTGCCTCCGTAAACACGTCTAGTTATATGTCAATACAGTCTTCTGAAACTAGAGGAAGCACTCCCAGGGGACAAGGGCATTGTGATCCCCATGTTTCCATTACAACAGCTCAAATGGTCCACATTCTCTTGGTCCACAAGAAATTCACAAATCTTAATCCCAAACCCTAGAAGTCTGACTATCCCACTGCTGTCATCACCCAGTCATCCCAGACCACACCTGTCAGCCTCCCACCTTTAGACTTCCAAACCTAATCTAATATATTTCACCCCAAACTTCTGCCATTGTGCCCTTTCTAAGTAAATGCTACACAAAACTGGCTAAATAATTTGTGGAGCCTGGTACAAAATGAAAATGTAGGACCCCATGTTCAAAAACTGTGAGGAACTTTAAGACAGCAATAGCAGAATATTAAACCAAGTGTGAGGACCTGTGTGACTTTAAGATCTTCCCTGTTATTGGAGTTTATTGTCTTCTCATCAGTTGCCCCTACTACACTGTGATTAAATTGAAGGCAGAGAATGTGTCCAGTAGCCTTTCATTAAGAATTAAATGGATTTCCCTGGCCAGTTTGGCTCAGCAGTTAGAGCGTCGGCCTGCGGACCAGAAAGTCCCGGGTTCGGTTCCCGCTAAGGGCATGTACCTTGGTTGCAGTTTGTCCCCAGCCCCATTGGGGTCGTGTGGGTGGCAACCACTCAATGTGTCTCTCTCACATCGATGTTTCTCTCTCTCTCCCTTCCTCTCTCCTTCCTGCTCTGTCTGAAGATAAATGCAAAAAAAAAAAAAAAAATGTCCTTTAGTGAGGATTAAAAAAAAAAAAAAAGAATTGAATGGATGACTGAATAAAAGAGCAGGAGTGTCACGAGTCTTCCAGAATTCTGACATTTCAAGTTCACTCTGTCTTTGTAGAATGGAAGGAGCAGAGAAATCCATTTGGAACTTAGCTGGGATGGAGGTATAGGAGGGTTCATGACCATGACATTGGCCTTGGGTACCAATGTCTGCCAGAAACCAAGACTTCTCAACTCCTCCCTCTCCAACCCGCACCGCCACACTCTCACTCCTAGAATAAACTATCATATTCTGTCATTCTAGCTCCTTAAATGTACTTAAATCTGGCTCCTTTCTGTTCTCACATACCACCATCTCACTTCAGAATCATTTTTTACTTGATGTATTAGTTAGGGTAAGAGTCTAAGCTCCTGTAATGGACAGGCTCAACAATGCTGTGGTCAGAGTTTAAAACCAGATTTGTCTCACTCCAAAGCACAGGTCTTAATCTATACTGGTATTTTCTAAGATGTTGAAGAAGTTCTTAGAAGTAGGAATAAAGAAGTTTATTATTCAAGTTTCTTTTGGATGCCAAGTGATAAAAACTCAACTTAAACTAAAAAAAAAATAAAAGGAGGAGAAGGGATTTACTGGTTGCCATAACTGAAGAGTCCAAAGGATAGCTATTTTCATGGACAACTAGGTCCAGAAACAGTGTTATCAAGGAGCCAGCTTTTAACTCTGCTTTTATTTGTTTGTCAGCCTTGTCCCTTGCAAATGGCTTTCATCAGGCAGCAATGGAAGATGAAATACAAGCAGCTCTAACTCACATGATCCTTTTGGCTCCAAAACCTGGTCGTCAGCTTTGTAGACTTGTCTAGTTGATCTGCCAGGAGCAGGAATTGATGGGCTTCAGGGAAGCCAATTATGCCAACAACACAACCTCCCCAGAGTCACTAGGGTGTTGGTATATTAATTTAAAATGAACATTTCAGATCAAGATGCCCAGTCTAGAGACACATACCTTGCTTCAAGCCATAGACCGTGTCCACTTCTCTGACTGAAGTTTCCCTGTAAGGCTTTGCATGCTTTTTGGATACAGCCCCCATCCCTGGCAGACTTCCATTCTCTGAAAGCAGCATGAGCTTGCAATGTCAGAGACGTGTAACATTCCACTCGTTTATTCATTCATTCAACCCTTATAGAAATCCTTATCTGACTACAACTGTGAGGGAAACCAATGAGAAAACAATAAACTCCAATACAGAGCAGCTGAAGGTCTTATTAAAGTCAAATACAAGATAGAGTGGGAGATGCTCAACAAGATGAGGTTCTGGGCCATTCTAACCTTTACCACACTGAGCTTTGTGTTTTGTATCACCATATGTTCACCTGTTCCCTTATGAGAATGTGAGCTTTTCAAGGGTAGGGACCACATCCTATTTCTCTCGGTATCCCTAGCACGTAAGACTCAATATGGACACAGTAAGGACTTGATCTAAATAACTGGGAGTGACACTTATTTGTGGAATATAATGAACATAACAGTCTGAGGAATGGGGTAGTCCCAGAGACGTGGAAGTGGGGTACAGACTGACAATCCCCAGAAGAGGGGGTGGTGGGGAAGAGATGAACCACAGAACTTATATGCATGTATGCATGAACAATGGACATGAACAACAAAGCTGGGGACAGGGCAGGGAGGGAGGGGGAAGGGGGAATCAGTGGGGGGAAAAGGAGAAACATCTGTAACAAAAATTAATTAATTAATAAAAAGAAAAAAGTTCCAGGATTAGGATGAAAGGCCTGAGTAGAGATTTGGGCAACTATCTGGCACTTAGGCTGTACCAGACTTTGCTATGCTGAAGATTTGAATTGGAAAATATCAACAATGGATTAATTGAAATAAGTTATTTTGTTAATAGAATTAACTTTCTCCCTTGAACAATGTCATATAGTGTTTTGTTGTTGTTTTTTTCAATATAGTAAAGTGAACTTTATTGAAAATACAATGGGGGAAAAGGAGAAACATCTGTAACAAAAACAAATTAAATAAAAAATAATTTAAAAAAAGAAAAAATAAATAAATAACGGAGTGAGGATAAAAAATGGAAGGATTCTTTTTAACGTTTTTTAAACAACCACTAAGTTCAACACTCTGAGGTGGATATGGGGGAAAAACAAGGATGATTAACTTCCTGTTCTTATAGGGCGAGGGTCCAGGGAGTGGATTCTTGGGAAGTCAGCTGAGACTTCTTAAGAACTGGACCTTTGTGTCTAAGGACCAAAGTTCCCTCCTACTGACTCCTAGAAGAATGGAGCCTGAGTCAGTAAACTCATTACCCTTCTCTGCTCTGCAACTAAATAGACAAATAACTCTTTAGTTACTCATTATGCTCTAATCAGAGTAATTTCCATATAAGAAGGTAGATTGTGTTTGTTCTTCAATTGTAACATTTGTGAAATTCAACCACAATTCCACTTATTAATAGTCATTAGTGGTCTATAAATAAAGCATAGTCTTTTAAATACAGAAATCATGCTATGAGCGTGTTTGAAATGTAAACAAGATATTCATGAATTTGCTAATTACAATTCCCTGCTTGGCCTTTGGCCAACCTTCATTCTCTGGAAGTGGCCACTGATTGAAATGTTATATGTTGTCTGATGATAAACCCTGGGGGGTCAGAATCTAGAATGTGTGAGTTTATAATCCAGAAACCTGGTACTTTCTTTTACTTGTTTGCTCAAATATTTACTGAGTCCTTGCAGCGTTTGGGTCTGTGAATACAGCACATTTCCAGCCAGGTGAGAATGTAAATTCTGCATTAGATGTAAACCCAGATATTAGAAATGCCTAGTAGGACCATGAGAATGGCCCAGGGCTCGCTAAAGGATGAGGGTGGAGGGGAAAGTGGGAGCCTCCTGAAGAAGGAACGATGGGAAGGATTTTATTGGTAGGGATAGAAGTGTAGAGTGAGGAAAGGTGTTCTCAGTAGAGGAAAAGTTAAGATCAACAGTTTAGAGAGCATGAAAGTTAAATATTCCAATTTAAACTCTGCAGATATTCGTGTAAATGTCCATATTTCTAACTTCCCTTGTAAATTTAGGATATCCAACAGTACTAAGCCCACCCTCATTCCTTCTGGCAACAATCGAGTCTAGGTTTCAAATTTCCCCTTACATATTATTAATCTTTGAGATTCATGAAACAGAGAAATTGAAATTCCTGGGAATTATCAGAAATTCCCCCCAAATCATAAGCTACTTTTTTTTTTTTTATCCTCACCCGAGGACATTTTTCCATTTTTTGTACAGATAGAGTGGGAGGGAGAGAGAGAGAGAAACATCGATGTGAAGGGACACATCGAGTGGCTGCCACCCGCATGACCAACCAGGGCCAGGGACAAACTGCAACCGAAGTATGTGCCCTTAGCAGGAACCGAACCCAGGTCTCTCCGGACCGCAGGCCGACGCTCTAACCGCTGAGCCAAACTGGCCAGGGCTTTAGTTGTTTTTTCTTTTTTGTTTTTTTTTTTAATCATAAGCTACTTTTAAAATATCTTCAAAATTCATCATAATCATTACTTTTTATTGTGGATTTTTTAAATATTTTGTTTAATAAATAATAAATATTAAACTTAGCAGTATTTACAAATAAATTTAGGCCATAGTAAACACTAGAAAAGACCAGGGAAGATCATTGGTAATATTCAAATAGATCTCCTAGCAAGGTTAGTAACACTACACAGTCATATGTCAAAATTGCCAACCTAAGGACCAACTTTGCTTCCAAAGATTTTTTTTTTGATCATGCATAAAATTTATATTAAATATATTATTTATAAAAATTTAATATTTATTTTATTTGCAAAATTGATTCACTATAAGCAGCAATCTGGGCCACAAACACAAACTTATAAGGTAGTCACAAGGTATAAGCAAGAGTAACTGATTAAATGATAAGGATTAATTAGACCTTGACCACTTCTCTCCTATATGCTCATGTCCTAAAAAGTCAACCTGAATCTTCTATTTCACATGCCAGCATTTCCTGCTTGACATCAGTGGATCCCTTTGAATCAGTTATGCCTCAATTTTAATTGTTAAATGTAATTCTTGCCCCCAAAATTGTAATATTTGTCCCTGTTTGCCTGATTTCTTGACTAATTTTTTCTGGATTCAGGATACAGAGAAACGTATACATTTTCTAAGGAATGCTGGAAAAGAATACCTGCTTGGAAACACTAGTTGGGTCTCCCCCTTACTGAGATATGTGTTGTATAATTCTCCAGAGTCCACAACAGCGTTTCTTTTTCTCCCCTAAATTACAACCAAGTGTTGGATACCATTTATCATTTTTCCTTCATTCATAGGGTCTACCTGGCCCCTGAAAATATTTCATTCCTGCCTCCGAGTTTAGGAAGATGAAGGCTATGGACATTTGTAGGAACACTGGCAAAAGGAACAGCTGCCTTGAGTCAGGTGAGTCTAGATCATGGGAAAATGTTGCTGAAACATCATTAGATACCAAGCTATCTGTCTTACCCCAAGGGAAGCCATAGAAGGTTTTAAAAAGTGAGATACCATCAAAGCAGTGCTTCGGGAAGATGAATCTGGTGCTATCAGGTAAGGTAGCCTCAGCGGCCATAAGCTGGAGGCAGGGGACTCACAAAGAGGTCTCTTGAAGGAGGAGATGAGACCTTAAAACAGTTGCAGAGAGTAAATGGACATCAGGTACTCTGTGAGGGAGGGTGAACAACACTTGACCCCTCACTGGAAGGCAGGGCTGAGAGGGTAGGTGCTGAGGTTTTAAATCCACTAGATCTGAGCCATCCAGCTTAAGCAAGAATAAGAATATTAGGGAAAGAAGTGCCAAAGCCACAGCAGAATACAGGTCCAGTTGGCCAGGGTTACACTCACGTTTGTTCAGAAGCAGAGGGATGAGCAAGATGTCCTGGCATCTTCCACAGCTTCGCCCCTTTATAAAACTCTCAACTTGCAATCGACACCAGCTTCCCATCAGCCAACCACAGAAAGGGAGATAAACTTTGTTTCCAAACAAAGGATTTTTACAATTGCTCAAAATCTTTTTGTCCCCTTAATATGGTCTTTGTTCCAGCCAGGAGAAAAGACAGGATTCTTTTCCCACTGCAAGAAATTGCCTCGTCTAGATTTTTGTATGACTTCAACCAGCATGCTGCCCTCCAAACACTTCGCCCAGGCCCACCGCACACTGCTTCCCTCCAGGCTGCCCACGCATCAATCACGCCCTCTCTGAGGGTCCCTTTGCCCTCCCCAGCCCTGAGTAATTCAAGTCCTTCCCACAGCCCAAGCTGCAGCTGCCCATTACCTGGGAGAGTTAATAAGAAATTCACCTTTCCTCCCTGGCACAAATGAATTCCAGTCAGTTTGTTCTCACAGGAAATAAATTTTAAAATGGAAATTAAACAAAACAATCGCTAGGAAAGGTAATAACGTGTTGCCCCTGAATTCTGCCTCTGAGAGGAATGTATTACCATTCCCAAGATCGCCTCGGCTCGGAGAACCCCCGGTGGACACCAGGTCTGTGCTGCGTTAGGATGGGCCGCCCAGGGGCTCCTATCCATTTGCTGGTGGCTTGCCAGGCTGTTAAATGGGTCTCAAAACCACAAATCTACTCCCCAAAATACATGGGCTACACTTAGGTAAGGGCCTGTACACTCACTGTGGGATTCTCTGTGGCCTGGAGTCACCATGCCTTTGTCCCTGGGACTGTTTGCACACCAGTCAGGACACTGTGCTCTGACAGCGATTAGGAGACAGCTTGTGGGGGATACAGGCTCTTCCATTTACTACCTGTGTGACCTTGGGCAAATTACCTAAACTCTCTAAGCTTTGGTTCCTTATCTGTTAAATAGGATAAAAAAATAAATAAAAAAAAAAAAAGACAAGAAGAAAGAAAAGAAAAAGAAAAAAGAAAAAAAAAAAAACTGCCTCCTAGGACTATTATGAAAGCAAATAGATTAGTGCAAAGACCAGGCCTCACAGAACATAAGTGCTCGTAAGTGTCAGCTTTTATTATTATCCTCTTTTTAAAGGTCTTCAGGGGTGAGATAGATATTCTACGACCTAAAGCAGGTTCGATGTGATTTATTGTTTAGAAGTGAATATTCTGTTTAAACATTTAATGTGTTTCTTTAAAAGGTATTTTATCTTTAACTAAAACTTACAGAGCTTGGAATTTGGGTCAGGAGTTTTGTAACAAAATTGAATAAAGCTGTTTTGGGAATAGTTTAGATCCAATTGACCAGGAAAAAAAAAATCACACAATTCTGAGTTGAAATGTTACCACAGGTGGTTCTAGGCTACATACATGCAAGCGTACAGGCAGAGGCTCCTTTCTTGCTGGCCAAGAGAACTGGGAATGATACTTACAAAAAAGACAAAGACTATTGTAAAATAACTAGATAGAAGCATTAAGAAAGCAGCCTAACTCCTACTCTTTTACTCATATAAGCAGGTAACTAAAGAATATTGAAAGACTCATAAGGGATTTGGATGTCAAACTTCCTCTGTGTTCCAAAGTGCCAGCCCTGTAAATGCTTTTATTCTTTTGCAAAGTGTCAGTATGAACCAAGGTTACTTTTCACTTAAACTTGGGAAGAAGAGTGGGAGTTAGTTTTAGAAGAAAGGTTTAAATAAAAACTACATGGAAACCTTGAAATTTGACATTAGTATACCTCCACTTAGTGAAGGAATACTATGTAGCCACTAAAAATTATGGCAGGCCTTTTGGTGGGGATGTACACATAAATTATTTACATTTATATAAATGTGTACATATGAAATATAAATTATCTTGAGGGCAATTCAACAATATATTTTAGAAGTTCTTATAAATTTGGACATCATTTGATGAAAGAATTTCATCTCCATTACTTAATTTTAAGAAAAAAATCTTAGTGTATAAAAATAGAAGTGCAATTCTATTGAAATGTTTATCAGTGTCTTATTTGTAGTAGTTAAAACACCTCCTAGTTAGAAAATGGACATTAAAATATGTTATAAAATGTTTAGTTTTGTATGGATGTACTTTTATTGCTATCATTTACTAAATTTTCTCCAGTCATGTTCTACCTTTGTGTTTAATCTTGCTCATTTCTACCAAGGCCAAACAAAGAGGTATTTTTACATGGTGGTTAAGAGCTCAAGCTCTGGGGTCAGATGGCCATGGGTTTGAATCTTGCTTTTGCTTTTTATGATAAATTGTCTGGTACATGTTCCTTAACTTCTCAGTTTCTTCCCCTGCAAAATGGGAATGAATATAATACTTACCTAATAAGGTCATGAAGAAAATTAAGTGAATTAATCTAATATCATCAGTTACATGAGTCAGGCCCTAATATTTAGTATGCTCTCAATTTATGTTAACTATTGTCAATAGAGCCCATATTTCTGGCATTATTATAACAAGCACATTTGGACTCTATACACCATAAGCCCTCAATTAACCCTTAGTCAAACCACTTGTGAGTCACCAGGAACATGAGAACAGATAAACTAGTCACCCTTTACTGCAATCCTGATGATTCTTCGGTGTTTAAAGTGTTGATTTGGAGGTGGTGACACTTGACAGGAAATCAAATGTGACTTCCCCCTCCCCCTTCATTATGGAGCTCAGCCTTCAGAACAACCTCAGGTTTCCTCAGACCGAAAGACCCAAGCCTGAAGTCTGCAAAGCATGGACAGCCAAGGGACAGAGTGCTAAGCCTGTCCCTTCTAGGAACCGTCTGCTGGACCAAATTCCTGAAATAAATAATCCTTTAGAACAGGGGCCCAAAAGTAGCAGCCCCAGCCAGAATCCGTTCTGCCCATTTAACCCATGCTGTTTTACATTTTTCTAAATTGATTATCAACAATGACTTGGTAGGTTCTGAATTAAAATTTCAGGCTTCTCTTGAAATAACACAAAAGTTGTGTTATTTTGGGCCCAAATACCCAAAAGACAGCAATGCCTGCAAGCTGGGTAACAGCTGCCCCCTTCAGGCAGGGCATGGGATTTCCAGTTTGCCACAGTCTCCATCCCGTCCACTTCACTCATCTCGATTTCCTGCCTGGTCCTGTGGGCACTTGGTTTTCTGACTCTGTTCCACTGCTCAATAGCATGCAGTGTGTGTGTGTGTGTGTGTGTGTGTGTGTGTGTGTGTGCACGCGCATGCCTATGCTGGGGGAGGGTGTGAGCTGGAAGATATTTGCTGGGAATCTCTTGGGACTCAGGAATGTTTTAAAAGACAGAGGCGGGCTTTAGCAGCAGCAATGCAAGTGCTCCTAGGTAAGCAGGATGTCTGGGGCTGCAGGTTTCTGAACACTATTTACAGGCTGTGCCTGTGTGGGCCAGGCCATAGGCAGTCCCACATGGCTGGTTAGAAGTTACAGAATTCTTGCGCTGTCCCCTGTCAGCAAAGTGCTGAGACAACAAACTTAACCTCTCTGTCCAGCGTGAGCCTATCAGCCATGGTTATTAAATCCCACAAAAGGGAGAAGAGGATAAGTGAATAGGGCTGAAAGAAAAAGCACTTTCCCCATTTGGATAGCTGTGCAGAACAGGAGCTGCTGGAGAAAGGCAGGGAGTGTAATTGCTGGCCTGAAAGAAAAAGAAAAACTATAAAAGGAAAGAAAGAAAGAAATAGAAAGAAAGAGGGGAGGACATTGATAATGAACAATTTATCCTCAGAGCGAACAGTTAATTAATTCTGAAAATATCTGTCAGGCTAATAGAAGTGGGGGTGGAGGAGAGGGCTATGCCACATACACAATTAATAAAATAATAATAACAAAAAAAGGAAAGAGAAAGATTTTTTAAAGGTGTTACTATCTTCTTACAGGCTGGGCCCTTGGCTTCCCAATGTCATTTTCAACACAATTTTTTTCCCCTCCGTCTCTTTTCAGAAATTGTTCTCATGAATGATTTATATATGTCTAGTTATCTGGAGTGATTTCTATGGACCCCGGCGCATTGCTGCATAATTGTTAATTTTAACGCCATAATAGCTTCAGATGGAGGAAGAGATTAGGCATTTATTGCACAATTAAATGAAACATACTTGAGAATCACAAAGGGTTCGGTAATTATTTCAGACCATTAATAAAATGGGCATTAAATTATATGGAACACAAAAGGGAAAGGAAATAGATTTTCATTACAGCAATAGAAGCTGAGAGTAGTAATAGATCCTTGTTGAATTATCTTTCTCTCTCTCTCTGAAATTAATTGTTGCCCAGCTTATTTCAAAGCAAAATAAAGGAGGGGGAAAAAGTGTTTTAAAGAACCTCTGATGAAAGGGCTTTGTTTGATGGGGACAATACCCAGTGATATATTCCAAAAAACAAGGTAATCTTTGATTCTGGCTCCCTGCCTTTGGTTCCGAAGATTTTAAAGGCAGTTTTGCAGATGGGATTTCCCCACCCCACCCAACTCCCAACACTGGGGGAGTCGGGGAGGTCAAGGAAGTGTGGGCCACAAGCTTCTCTCCAAACCTCTCCTGACCAGAGAACTCAGACCATTGCACACAGTCCCACACAGTTTGATGACATTAAAACCATCTATCCAGCTTGAACTTCTTGAAAGGGAATAAAAATGAAAGGAAAACTCACTTTATTCACTGTGTGATTCATTCAACGTACACTGATCTCTAAAACAACATTATGAGGTCAGGACTGTTGTATTCGTTCCAATTTTACAGATAAGGAAACTGAGACTTGGGATGGTTTAGGAAATTGCCTTGAGTAGGATAGTCAGGGCTTTAAGATGAAGAAAGTCTCACTGCTCTAAAAGTACTCTTATTCTAGTAGATAAAGGCAGACAAGCACACAAAAATCTTGATACCATGTTTTCTGCTGGACATGTGAGCTGTGCCCAGACACCAGCACACATCTACTGTTACAGCTACAGAAACCACAGTGGTATAAAACACTTCCTCTTCTTTTCCTTCCATTTACCAGTGTCATCCCTTCCCAGCAGAATTCAAGAAAACGCTCCCTCCATTACCTTACTGTGCCCTTTGGGGGTCTTGTGAGCAGAATCCCTGCCCAATTCTCTGTGGCAGTAATAACAAGATGACAAGAGGAAGCCAGGGTTCCTGGAGTGACCAGACCTCTTGATCCGCCCTTCAGTCCACAGAGGATGCCTCTGCTAAAGAATAATGACCACCAGGAAACCAGTGTGGCCACTGCTTCAAACTAGAGGCATTAGTTATTTTAAAACTTTAAAAAATCATGAGCTTAAAAGCTACAGCAGGTGTCAAGCAACAAAGAAGTTCCTGCCTTGGATGTTGTGCTATCACTTCTGATTCTGGGCATCACTGTGGTATCCAGGCACCTCTGCGGCTGGCTCTACCTGAAATTTGGTGGGGCTCAGTCTCAGAGTCCAGGATCCACTCTGAACTTACTCTGCTGCCCAGTGTTACAGGGCTTGCCCAAGGCTGCTTCCCCACACAGATGTTTTACTCCTAAAGCTTTAATTCTTGTGGCCCAGACCACGATTTTGTAACACTTATCAGGAGCCCCAGTCCATAGACCAGGTCCAAGAGCCCCCAAGACTCCAGTAGCAAAACAGAGAGCTTGACAATGGAGCCCAGGCTTTGGGAAAATCCTGTCCTTTAGGAGAAAGTCACGAAGAAGTAGCAGGGACAGCCTAGAAAAGGAGGCCTGGGAGCTGCGGGTGCCCCAGAAAACCACCCAAATGTCAACATCATGTAGAAGGTCAAGTTAGAATGGACATGCACCAAGTTAAATGATTTAGAGTCCTGAGCATAAGACCTTTGGATTTCTCTTATCTTGACAAGATAAGTCGCTCATAAAGTAATGCTTCAACTGCCAATTCTTTCACAATTTATGTATTAACAAGACTTCTACCTTCTCTATTAAGACAAATAATCTTCAAGTAGGTTGTAAAACAAAACTGAATTCCAAGACAGACAAGGGGATAACATGAGAACACTTCCAGATCCAAACATATTACATAGAAGAGGCATAAGAAAACAGAGAGTTAAATGCCAATTTTACCAACTGGCAATTTTTATGGAATTGTGGAGAACAGGTAGGTTATCAAGAGATTAGAAATGGAATTATATGGTCTCACTTTTGACGATAAAGGTAGATTCTGGAAACTGTAAATCAGTGATTTTGAAATGATTTCATCCTAGATTGTTATTCAAAAAAGAAACTAACACAGAAGACATGATTTATTAAATGAAAAAATATAAAGCCACAGACTTTCCTTCTGACAACCCAGCAGACCAGAAATTCAAAAATTCCTTCTCATTTATATTATGACTAGATCCTAAATATGTTACAACAAATATACATTGAAACATATAACTGAGCTCAAAATGAGAGAAATTCCTTCCAAAGTTAAAACAACACAAGCTAAATTTAAAAACAAACAAAAAACTGTATAAACCAAGAGTAAAATCTGGTGAAGCCCAAAGAGAAAAATGCCAGTTCAGGAACCAAAGCTTTGGGGTTACCTATTGTACAGGGAAATGAAAAATATAAACCTTCAGCTCAAGAAATATGTGAGAAATATGCCCGCGATTTTCACGGCCTGCCAAAAAATCTTTGAAAGGAGCGGTGCCATTGGTGAAACAAGGGGCAAAGTTACTCACCTGTCTGCAAAGGGAGCCTGGAAAAACTGTTTTCTCCGATGGTTCTGGGTACAAGAGAACAACAGAAAACAACAAGTGTCGGTGAGGATGTGGGATCTTGTGCTTTGTTGGTAGGATTGCAAAGTGGTGCAACCACTGAAAAAATGAAAACAAAAGGAAACACTCTCTAACTTTTCAGGTTTCACACAGATTTAGTTAGACCAAACATGAATTTACAATTAAAAATGAAAAAATAACACAAGGACACGAGCCACCATGAGGGAAATTCAGCACAATAACAAACCACAGATTTAAACATTCTACCTCCCCTCAAGAACTTCAATTATTGAATTTTTGGGTACAGTTTATAAATGATCTTGTATAAAATGTTTTAAAATTTAAAAACTTTTAAATAATCAAAGATTAAGAAATTATAAAAATATTTGATAAAGGAATCAAATAAAACATTAAAATTGGAATACAATCAATTTTTAAAACTCACTGGATGGATTTATAAAGCAGATTAATAAACCCGTCAGAGAAAGAAATATCACATAATCTCATTTATTTGTGAAATATAATGAACAAAATAGACCCAGAGACATAAAAGTAGGGTTCAGACTGATAAAATTCCCACAGGGGATCGGGGAGAGATAAACCAAAGAATTTATGTATATGAGCATAACCAATGGACATAGACAACAGTGCTGGGGTTGGGGGTATGGGAGGAAGGTGACAATGAGGATAAAAGAAGAAACATCTGTAACAAAAATAAATTAATTATATTTTAAAAATTAAAATTAAGCCCTGGCCGGTTTGGCTCAGTGGTTAGAGCGTCGACCTGCGGTCCAGAGAGACCCGGGTTCAGTTCCTGCTAGGGGCACGTGCCTCAGTTGCAGTTTGTCCCCAGCCCTGGTTGGGTTGTATGGGTGGCAACCACTTGATGTGTCCCTTTCACATCGATGTTTCTCACTCTCTCTCTCCCTCCCACTCTATCTGAACAAAGTATCGAAAAATGTCCTCAGGTGAGGATAAAAGAAAGTTTAAAAATATATTTAAAAAAAAGAAACAGTTGAAAAGAAAATAAATTGGAAGATGGATCTAAAGAAATTATCCAGTTTGTAGCACAGAGAAACAAAAGAAGTAGAACTGATAAAAGAGAGGTTAAAAGGTATGAAAGACAGTATGTTTAATCAGAATTCCAGAATTAAAAAAAAAAAAATGAAAGGCAAAAATCAAAGACATGAATTTTACAGACCTATTGTAAAATATGAATCTCTAGTTATATGAAGCCCAACATATAACAAGGCATATAAATAAAAAGAAGTTCATGCTTAGACACATTAGAGTGAAATTACAAAACACCAAAGATAAAGAGATCTTAAAAGCAGCAACAGAAGAAAAGAAATCACCTTCAAAAAAATGACAACAAATAGCACACTCCTAAACATCAACTATTAACCCCAGAAAGCAGTGAAACCATACTTTCAATGTGTTCAAAAAATATTTATCGTCCTGGCCAGTTTGGCTCAGCGGTTAGAGCGTCAGCCTGCATTCCAGAGACACCTGGGTTCGGTTCCCGCTTAAGGCATGTACCTCAGTTGCAGTTTGTCCCTGGCCCTGGTTGGGTCGTGCGGGTGGCAACCACTCAATGTGTCCCTTTCACATCGATGTTTTTCTCTCTCTCTTTCCCTCCCACTCTATCTGAACAAAATATCAAAAAATGTCCTCGGGTGAGGATAAAAAAAAATGTATATATTTATCAATCTAGAAATGAATACTTAGAAAAACTTTCAAAAATGAGGATCAAATAAAGACATTTTGAAAAGATATTTTCAGATCTATGTCTAAGGATGGATTTTTTTTTTTATTTGTATGACTTAGTATATGTTGGGTTTCCTGTGTATGTGGATTCACATCTAATTTTCATTCACTTGAAAGTGACCTTCCATTTTTCTGTGGCTGGTTTTCAACTCTTCTCCTTATCACTGATATTTTGTGATTTCACTAAGAAGTGAAGGTAGAAAGGAAGACCTGATATGTAAAAAATGTTGAGTGAACAAATTAGTTACTTTGTAAATAAACCTAAACAAACATTGACTCTTTGAAATGACGATGATAAAGATGTTTAATATGTGAGGTTAAGAAAAAACACAAAACAGTCAAATATTTAACATTAATTGCCTATATGTCAGAAGTGGGTGAGCAGATTTATTGTTCTACGTACCAAGAGAAAAGTATTAAATAGAAATGGAATATTTAACTTTCAAACCAGTGGAGAAGAAAAGAAGGGGAATAGAGAATGCTTTGATCCTAAAGAAAAGAAGGAAGAAAAAAGGATAAGAAAAACTAATGTTAAAAAACAAAAACCTAAGCAGTCCGGCCAGTGTGGCTCAGTGGTTGAGCGTCGACCCATGCACCAAGAAGTTGCCAGTTCGATTCCCGGTCAGGGCACATGTCCAGGTTGTGGGCCCAGTCCCCAGCAGCGGGCATGCAGGAGGTAGCCAATCAATGTTCTCTCTCATCGATGTTTCTATCTCTCTCTCCCTCTCACTTTCTCTCTCTCTAAAATCAATAAAGAGAAGAAAAAAAGAAAAAAAAACTAAGCAATATAGCAGAAATTGTCCAGGATTGTGAAAAGTCTGAGATTTGCCCCTACATGTAAGCTAACAAGTTAGCCTGCCACAATTTTATGAACACAGGTGGAAGACACACGACTCCTGGCTCAAAGACAATAGACAATTTAGTATTCACAGCAGTGTAGTAGCCAGTGTGTCAGCACGTTTGTGTCTATTCTCCAACCTACAACTGCCAAAGTGTAACAGGAAGATGGCCAGGTGGCACTTACACACAGAAAGGGTTGTCACAGAAGAGAAACCTTGAGTTTAGGAAACCTGAATCTTTTATGATGACAGTAAGCATTCTTTTTCTTTGCTCTGGAGAGACACACCATCTTTATCTTCCAAGGCTTTAAGATAAAGATACCATCTTTATCTCCAGAGGGAGAGACTATCTCTCTCTTCTGAAATGTTCACTAGACAAACATCCTTGAAAAGATCTTTTGGAACAAAAGGCATTCAGTGCCTCTCTTGAAAGATATGCAGAAACAGAAGAAACAGATATAGAACTGTCTCCCAGCATAAGTACGTCCAAGTATATTAGTAACCACAATAAATAAATTTATCAGTTAAATACAAAGATTACCACATTACACTAAAAAAAAATCTACCATCATTATTTACAAGAGAAGAAACAGTACATATAGCTCAAAAGGCTGAAAGTAAAAGGATGGGAAAGGGCATTATAAGAAAATTCAAAACAAATGCAAGTCAGAGTAGTTATAGTAATATCAAACAAAATAGACTTTAACCCCCCCAATTTAATAGTCATATATTGCTATATAATGATGAAAAGTTCAAAGATATAACAATTCTAACTTATATACATTTTGAATAATATGCTCAAATCATATAAATCAAAAACAGATGGAACTAGAAAAGGAAATTGACAAATATACTATACTATCATAGGTTAAGACTTTGTTACACATCTATTGATTAAAGAAAAGTCAAGCAGATTAAGACATTTGTAAATACATAAAAAATACAAACTACACAATTAACAAATTAATATTCAACATATATAGAACCCTGTACCCAACAACTACCCATTCTTTTTAGTAACATATAGAATATATATAAACTATATACTAGGCAATAAAATTTCTCAACTAATTTTTTTTTTTTTTAATCCTCAGCCGAGGACTCCTTTCCATATTTTCTTCAGATAGACTGGGAGGGAGAGAGAGAAAGAGAGAAACATCGACGTGAAGGGACACATCGAGTGGCCACCAACCGCACGACCCAACCAGGGCCGTGGACAAACCGCAACGAAGCACGTGCCCCCAGCGGGAACCGAACCCGTGTCTCTCTGGACCACAGGCAGACACTCTAACCACTGAGCCAAACCAGCCAGGGCTCAACTAATTTTTAAAAATCAGTATTATTTAACCACATTGTGTGCCACAATGCAAGTAATTTAGAAAGCAATAACAGAAGACAGTTTACCAAAAGAAAATACACTTGAAAATGTTAAAAGATTCTTGTAAATAACTCCTTGGTTAAAAAAAAAAAAATCATAATGAAAGTGTGAAACATTTATAACTGAATAATAATGTAAAAACTACATATAAAACTTGCGAGAAGCTAAAGAAGTACTAAAAGGAAATTTAAATTAGTTCTTTGAAAAAGAACATCCAGATAAATCCAAATAGGAGTGCTATAATAACAGCAAAAATAATGAAATACAAAACAAAAGTAAAACATAGAAAATGAAAAAAGCCCAAAATTTGTTCTTTGAAGATACTAACACAAAACAAATTTATGGTAAAATTAATCTAGGGTGGGGAGAGAAGGAAAGCACAAATATTCAATATTAAAAATAACAAAGGAAAAACCACAGAATCAGCAGAGATTTAAAATAATGAGAATATACCACTGATACTTTTATGCCAATAAATTTGTAAGCTTAACTAAAATGTATACATTTTTCAAAACTTTAACTTTCAAAAGCAGTTTCCACAAGAACTAAAAAGCCTGACTAGACTTTATAATTATCTCTTAAAGAAATTAAATCAGTAGTTTAAAATCTCCCCACAAATAAAACACCAGATACGATAATTTTACAGTTTACCCTACCAAGCTTCTAAAGAACAGATTAATTACACAAATTGTTTCAGAGACTGGAAAAAGAAGAAATACTTCCTACCTCAGTTTGTGAGATTATTATAACCTTGATGTTAAAATCAACCAAAGAAAATATAAGAAACAAAAATGAGAGAGAGAGAGAGAGAGAGAGAATGAGAGAGAGAAGATGAGAGAGATGAGTGGTAAATCTAATAAAAGATGTGTATAATTAATTGGTCCATAGATAACTATAAAATGACATTGAAAGGCATTATAAGAGATGTAGAGTTGTACTATGTTCATGAATAGGAAGATCAAATATTGTAAATATTTCAGTTCTCCCAAAATTGATCTATAGATTCAATTAAATTTCAAATTAAATCCCAAGAGTCTTTTTTGAACTTGACAGTCTCATTTGAAAATTTATATAGAAGAGCAAATGATCATGACAAATGGCCAAGGCATTTCAAAAAAACCAACAATGCAGAATGACTTGCTCTATCAGAATTTCAAGATGCTAAAACTAGAATTATTGAAAGAATAGACATTGGTGCAGAAATTGCCAAATATGTAAGTAGAACAAAAAGAAAAAGAGAGCAAGACAGACCAATGCATACTTGGAAACTTGGTATATGATAAAGATGGCCATGACTATTACCAGGAAAAGGAAGTACCATTCAATTCCTATCTACCCACACACAAAAATTCAAAGTGAATTAAAGATAAAAAGATCTTGAAAACTTTTAGAAAAAGTGTAAAGAAAAGATTTGACTTTCTTTTTAGTATATGAAGGTCAGCCAAAACCATGATTTGCCACTTACCATCCAGATGCCTATCTATTACCTTCTTATTGTGTGTCTTACAAAAAAATCCAGAGAGAAGATGGATATAGATTTCATAATTCTGTCATTCAATCTAGCCTTGAAAACGATTGAGGAAAAGGTGTTGATAAACTGGCATTTTTTTAAAGATAAAATTTGCCTTGGGTCACCACCAAAACCTATGTAGAACATTTCTCAGACTGGTCTGAGTATGAGAATTTGGCTTTAGGGGAGTTCCTCTCTCCATACACTCTACCTGCAAAAGGCTTCTGATTTCTTGAGTCAGAAGTTAAAATGAGCGTGACCTTAAGATCAAACCAACTGTTAGCCATGTCGGTTGTGCTAACTTTCGGAAGAACTTTGGCTTACACATTTTTATTCTTGCACTTATCTTTTAAAATGTCGTAACTTGCCTCGCTGGTGTTGCTCAGTGGTTGAGCATCAACCCATGCACAAGAGGCACATGCCCAGGTTGTGGGCCAAACCCCCGGGGGGCATGCAGGAGGCGGCCAATGATCTCTCTCATCAATGTTTCTATCTTTCTCTCCCTCTCCCTCTCTCTCTAAAAATAAATAAAGAAAAACATTTAAATAAATAAATAAAATAAAAATGTCATAACTTCACCAAGGACAATGTGGAATTACCATGGCAACCAAAACTATTCATTAGAGAGGTTTTTTGGCAGCCATGAGACTGAGCTGCTCAGATCTCTCTTTAGAAAGAATTGAAAGGAATACAGTCAGCTGACCTGTCCCACTTTTAGGATCCACCACACTTATGTCAAGGCCATGCCTTCCCTAGGTGGTGCTGCGGGGGTACCTGGAAATTCTTGCCCAACACTGGACTCCACTGACAGGAAGTCTTGCTCTGGGACTCGCCCATTGCCTGGCTGACACTTTTTTAGAGTTGTACTGTAAGCTAGGGCTCTTTATACAGAATTCTCTCACCTTCCCACCCTCCTTTCACAGGTATCAAACCTACACTGCAGTCTAAAGACTCTCTGTCTATCCCTGCTTGCCCTTTTAGTCTTCAGAAAATTTTATTAAATACTTATATAAATTTTAAAAATTGAAGAGTTTTCCAAAGAAAAAAACTTAACTCAACATTTAGTTTATTTGGGCTCTTCTAAAAGAAAAAATTCTATTTCTATTTCTTCTATAACTCTGAAAAATAATAAGTTTATCTGTGAATTAAGTTAATAGCCTTGGTTACTAGGATACAAGACAAGAAAGAGCTTTTTAACATGATTTAAAGAATCATTAAAACTTGGTTTATAAATTCAAATATATTTGAATTGTATTTTAAATGTAACAGTTTTATTGAGATGCTTTGGACAAATTAGACTAATTTAATAATTTTAATTTAAAACTAACTCAGTGTCTCCTGTTTATACCACCTTATAAGAAACAATGTAAGTACAATACCCTAGATTATGCAAGGGAGAATTTATTTTCTCATGACTAACTTTTTCTAAATTACCTATATTGGTTTTATGAGTCAAAATTACCATTGCTTTCATAAATTGGTATAATAAAAATATGTTTAATTAAATGAAGTTGTAATAATAGATGTCTCTTAGAAGTGTTATGTGCCCTGGCTGGTTTGGCTCAGCAATTACAGCATCCACCAGCAGACCCACCGGTAGCAGGTTTGATTCCGGTCAAGGGTTATGGTTCGTCCCCGGCCCTGGTTGGGGCATTCAAGAGGCAACCAGTTGATGTGTCTCTCACATTGATGTTTCTCTCTCCCTCCCTCTCTCTCCCGCCCTCTTACTCTATCTGAAGATAAATAGAAAAATATCCTCAGGTGAGGATTAAAAAAAGTTATGCTAATACAAGTTTTTTAATATTATATGTGAACTCAATCCTATAATTTTCATATTTATGGTTAACTTTAAGATTTTGAATTAATATTAATTTATTTTTTTCTTTATTGATTTTAGAGAGAGAGTAAGAAAGAGGAAGAGAGAGAGAGAAACATCAGTGAGAGAGAACATCAATTGGCCACCTCCTGCATGCCCCCTCCCCCATTGGGGATTTGGCCCACAACATGGGCATGTATCCTAACCAGGAATCGAACCAGCGACCTCTTGGTGCATGGGTTTATGCTCAACCACTGAGCCACACCAGCTGAGCTTTTTTCTGCATGTTTTTAAAGTAGGCATCAGTTAATATGTCAAAAAAGAATGCACAAATACCTTTGAGTTTTATTAATATTTATAAATGTTCATTTTTTAAATGTTTTTTCATTGATTTTTTTAGAGAGAGAGGAAGGAAGAGATAGAAACATCGATGTGAGAGAGAAACATTGATTGGCTGCCTCCTGCACGCCCCCTACTGGAGATGGAGCCCACAACCCTCACCTGTGCCTTGATCAGGAATCTAACTGGGACCTCTCAGTCCATGGGGCAATGCTCAATCCACTGAGCCACACCAGCTGGGCTCACATTCATTTTTGAAGAAATGTAAAAGAATGAATGTACTGGTAAGGAGATATATATTTGAGATAATTGATGCTTTCTGTTTATAAAAAAATAAAATAAAATAAAAGGGAGAGAATAATTTTGTCTTATGAAATAACCAGCTGGTTGTACCAGAGCATGAAAGATCACAAAGATGACAGAAATAAACTTTATTTGCCTGGGTTTCGAATACCTATAAATAATAAGCTTTAAGAAATAAGTAAAATATGTAAAAACATTGAAAAAGCATGTTAAATGTAATGGATTTATAAGGAATGGTTTTTACTGAAATCATTAGAAGGATGATTTGAACTTTCCTTGTGTTGAAATGGTCAAGTGAGTCTATGCCCAGATAACACAGGTTCCTTATATCACCACAATATTTAACTACCTATGCTTTTTATATACTCTTTAATCACTTTTGAAAAAGTATCTTAATTTTGAAAACTGATAAGCTCCTAATAGTTATTATTACTTCTGTATTTTTATTAAGTGTATATACATTTATAGTTGTCAAATCTTCCTGAAGAATTAATCCTATTACCAGTTTAAAGTGACCTTCTTGTCTTGATATCTATTTTGTCAGACATAAATACCATTCTAGCTTTATTTTGTTTATTGTTTGCATGGAATATCATCTTTCATATTTTTTCTTTTAACCTATATGTATCTTTGTATTTAAAGATTGTCATTTGTAGACAGAATATATTTGGCTTTTACTTATTTTAATCTTGCATAACATACCCAGCCCTTTGATTGGAATATTTAGTTCAATTGTGCTTAACATAATTATCGGTTGTATTTAGTCTGCCATTTTGCTGTTTTTCTATTTGTCCCATTTATTTATCTATTTCATTTCTTTTCATCACCTGATGATATGTTCTTATTGATTTTTTAGAGAGAGAGGGAGAGAGAGAAACATAAATCGGTTGCCTCCCATACATGCCCCAACTGCTGATGGAACCCGCAACCTAGGTATGTGCCCTGACCGAGAATCAAACCCATAACCTTTTGGTGTATGGCACAGTGGTCCAACCAACTGACCCACATGGCCACGGCTGTCTCATTTTTTTTTTTTTTTTTTATCCTCACCCGAGGACATTTTTCTTTGCATTTATCTTCAGATAGAGCGGGAAGGAGAGAGGGAGGAAGAGAGAAAGAGGAACATCGACGTGAGAGAGACACATCAAGTGGTTGCCACCCACGTGACCCCAACCAGGGCCGGGAGCAAACTGCAACCATACATGCCCTTACTGGGAACCGAACCCAGGCCTCTCTGGTCCACAGGCTGACGCTCTAACCGCTGAGCCAAACCGGCCAGGGCTCTCTTTTATTTTTTTTATTTTTTATTTCTCTGTTCCTCTTTTCCTGTATTCTGTTGTGTTAACCAAAACCTTTTAGTGTTCCATATATTTTTATTGACTTTCTAAATATATTGATTTTTATTATTTTTAATAGTTATGTCTATAACTTATCACAATATGTTTAGAGATAATATTGAATTAGTTCACATAATTTAGAAATTTTGCAACACTATGTTTCCATTCACATCCTCCATCCTTAGTGCAGTTGTTGGCATATACAGTTGTGTAACTTCATAAACAGAACAATACAGTGTAATAACTTTTGCTTTAAATAGTTATAGTATTATAGAATATATTACATAACATATATAATTATAAATATAGTGAAGCAAAAGAAGGTTTACAGTTATGAGTACAAAAACAGTTTATTCTTGTATTACTATTTATTAATTATTATATTATTTTCCATGGGAACAACTGTAAACCTTTTGCCCCACCCTTTCCCTTCTTTAGTACTTCCTATAGATTTAGTGTTATTTCCTTTTTTCTTATGGCACAGGTATACTGGCAGTAAATTCTCTCAGTTTTTGTTTATATATTTAAAATGTCTTTATTTTACAATAGTTTTATTGGATATGTAATTCTTAATTGATAATTTTTGCTCTCAGTACTTGGAATTTGTTGTTCTATCTTCTGGATGCCACTGTTTCTGATGAGAAATCAGCCCTTAATCATATTAATATTCCCCTTTATGAATGTACCACTTTGTCTAGTTGTCATAAAAATTTTCTGTTTTAACCGAAAAATGGCGGCGGAGTGAACGGAGCTACACAGACCGTCTCCCAGAACCAAACTGGAATTACAACTATAACACAGACAAATTGACGAGAAAAACCAACAGAAAAGGAGCTTGGAGGACCATACAACGAGGGACACTGACTCCATCCCGGTAGGCTTGCGAAGGCGCGAGACGGGGGCTGGGAGCCCACGGTCGGCAGCTCGGCAGCGGCCTCAGCTGGGAGCAGCGCCCTCGGGTTACACTCAACCAGGCGGCTCCACACGCGCAGGCGGCCACAGGCAGCCGGCAGCAAACAGCCACAGCCACTCACCTTGGGCTCCGGCAGAGGGAGGGCGGACTGGACTGGAACTGTGTGGGGACACTCGGGATCTGGAGGGCACTCAGAGCTTTGGCTGAGTTGCTGCCACCCAGGACGGCAGCCACATTGCTCCTTCCCAGGGCTCTGAGGAGAGGCAGCAGCCCCTCCCTCGGAGATCCAACCCCACCCTGTGGGCCAATGAAATGCTAATTGAGGCTCACTAACACCAGCATCTGCCCACCCTCCTGAAAGCCCTTGCTGAGCACCAGAGGAGTTTTCAATCAACTGACAACCCAAAACTCATCATAACCTAGACTGCTAGCCTCCAGGCAAAAAGCTAGAGGATAACAGTACGTTTCCTGGGCTGGCAACTTTAACCAGGAAAGTAAGACTTGACAGTGGTGTTCAACGTGGGTCCTCCCTCGCTCATCTAAACACAGGAGAGGGGCGGAACAGAAAATGGCGGCGAAGTGAATGGAGGGACCCAGACCGTCTCCCAAGACTAAACTGGATTTACAACGAAAACAAAGGCAAACCGTCAGGAAAGGGCAGCCGAAGGACACCTTGGAGGACCACTTAACCAGAACACACCCACTCAGTCCTGGTAGGCTTGCGATGACCGGAGAGGGACCGAGAGCCCCCAGGGTCCGCAGGGCCAGGGAACTAGAGGGGAAGTTAACTCTACCGCCTTTCTTCCCACCGTGCACGCCCTGGAAACCCTGTAGCGGCTAGGCTAGGCTCTCACGCGGAAGCCAACAGACTCCTGGCCCCCAGGGAACTGGGCGGACCAGGGAACTCGGAGGACTGGGGAACTAGGCGGAAAGTTCAACTCTATGCCACGGCCGTCCACTCCTGCGGCCATGCACAGCCTCCAGGCAAGGCACTGTAGCCGCTGAAGCCGCACAGACTCCTGGCCCCCAGCGAACTCGTCGGGACCCGGGAACGCGCCGCGGGAGATAAGACTACTACCCCTCCCGCCCCGCGGTGCACGGCCTGGAAACCCTGTAGACCGGCTAGGCTAGGCCCTCTACCGCAGAACGCCGCCACCCAGGCAACCTGGCCGGGACCAGGGAACTCGGAGGGACCGGGAACTAGCGGAAAGTTAATTCTAACTGCCTCCCCCCGCCGTGCAAGGCCCGGAAAGCCCGCAGACGCTGAAGCCCCACAACTCCTGGCCCCAAGGGGAAACGGGCGGGACCAGGGAACTCGCTCGCAAATAATCCCACCGTTCCCTTGCCACCTGCATGGGCCCTCCTAACGCTATAGCCTGCTAAACCTCGCCGCTGAGCCACACAGACTCCCGGACAACGGGGCCATTGGCAGGATTAAAGTGGGTCCTCCCTGGTACATCCAAACCAGGAGAGGAAGCCACAAACAGCAAAACACCAACACCCACTGGAAACAACTTGGCAGACTCCAAAGCCCACTGTGAAACAAAATGGTGAAAAAAGAAAACAAAGCCATGAAAGATCAAGAGACCTCTAAAGATGAATAAATGAGGCAGTTAAGCAAGTTAACAGACTAGAATTTAGGCCCTGAGGTTGCGGAAGCTCACAGCATGTGTAAGGACATAGCAACATTAGTAAAGACATAGAAATGTTGAAAATAAACCATCTGAATGAAAAACAACGGAAGAAATGAGAATGATAACCAGAATGAAAAACACACTGGAAGGTCAAAAGCAAGTAGGCCACTGAGGACCGGATCAGGAATTAAAACAGCTAGCAGAATCAACCATCATAAAACCAAAAGGAAAAAGATAAAAAACAGAATAAGCTTAAGAGAATTGTGGGAACACCTGGAAACTAATAATATGCGTATCATAGGAGTCCCTGAAGAAGAAGAAGTAAGCGAGGGCTAGAGATATTTCAAAGAATATGACAGAAAACTTTCCTAAATTTGGTGCGAAGAGCAGTCAAGTCAAGAAGCTTCAAGACCCCATTAAGAAGACCCCAAACCGGCCACACCAAGACACATAGTATCACACGCCAATTCCCAAGACAAGAGAGAATCCTAAAAGCAGCCAGAGATAAGGCACAGTTAACTACAAAGGAACCCCTAAGGCATCTCAGCTGACTTCTCACAAGCAACATTCAACAGTCTCGCAGGAATGGCATGAAGTAATCAAGGTCATGAAAAACAAGGATCTGAATCCAAGACTACTATACCCATCGACGGCTATCGTTCAAAATAGAAGGCAAATAAAGAGCTTCCCAGACAAAATAAGGCTACGGGGTACTTAGCACCACCACACTGCAAGAAATGTTAAAGGACTGCTGTAATTTACATGAGAAAGGGGAAAGAAAAAAGACCCACCTAAACAAAAAATGGCCAAAATAGTCCACATACCCTAACCCCTTAAATGTCATGGACTGAACTCTCCCATTAAAAGACACAGCATAGCTGATTTGATAAGAAAGCAAGACTCATCTATATGCTGTTTTACAATAAACCCACCTCACTTACAAAAGACTCTACCATCTATTATTGAAAGTGAAGGGATTGGAAAACAATCTTTAACTATCCAAGCAATGGAAAGAAAAAAAGCGGGTCACACTGTATTATAAAACAACTTCAGATGGAGGCCAAACTAGAGACAAGAACCACTACATAATCGTGAAAGGATCGATCCACAGGAGATATAACCTTGATAACATATATGCACCAATATAGGACACAAAATATAGTAAAAATCGTCTGGAGACTTCAAAGGAAATCGATAGCAATACAATCAGAACAGGGACTTCAAACACCCGCTCACATCACTGGATAATCCTCTAGACAAAAATTAGCAGGAAACAGAACCTATGAACACTAACCAATGGAAATAGACATCTACAGAGAACTACAACCCAAAACTCAGAACACTTCTTCTCAAGTGCCAGGGAACATTCTCAAAGATAGACCACATGTTAGGCCACAAACTAGTCTCACAAGTTTCGAAATTGAAATATAACAAGCATCTTCTCAGACCACATGTATGAACTAGAAAATCATTGCAAGAAAACATACAAGCATTTGGAACACTGGAACTAAATAGAATGTAATTAAACAATGAATGGGGCACCGAGGACTCAAGGAAGAAACAAAACTCCTGAAACCATGAAATGAGGACACAACAATACAAATCTATGGGATGCAGCAAGCATTTCTGAAGGGAATTTAATAGCACACAGCCTACCTCAAAAGGAAAAAATTTCTAATAGACTACCTAACCTCACAACTAAAAACTAGAGAGTAAACACCAAGAAACCCCAGAGAGTAAAGAAAAGAAATAGTAGGATCAAGCAGAACAAACGACATAGAACCAAAAAACAATCCGAGACAATAAACAAAGAGCGGGTTTTTCGAAAAGAAAACAAGATGATGGACCATAAACTAGACTCACCAAAAACAAGGAAGAACCAAATACTAAAGCAAAAATGAACAGAGAGATAACAACTGACCCCAGAATACAAAGATCGTAACACTATATAAAATATACGGCAACAATTCGAAATCTAAGCGAAATGGACAAATTTTTAGAAACCATAGCCTCCAAAATTGGATCAGATAGAGAGTGAAAACTTGAACAGACCATAAAACAGAAATTGAAGATGTAACAGACTCTCCAGCAACAAAACCCAGGCCCAGATGGCTTCACAGGGAGTTTTACCGAACATTCAAGAGATTATAACCCATTCTACTCAACTATTTCAAAAAATCAGAAGAAGGAGACTGCCAAATCCTTTTATGAAGCCAGCTAACTCAAATTCCAAACCAAAAAAAACACAACAGAGAAGAAACTCAGCCAATATCCTGATGAACGAGATGCCAAAATCCTGACAAAATCTACAAATCGATCAGCAATACACAAAAATTATCCACAGGACAGTGGGATCATCCCCGGACAAGGCTGGTACAATATTCGCAATACATAATGTGACCACCACATAAACAATTGAAGACAAAACACACATGATCATAGCAATAGTGCTGAAAAAGCTTTGACACATCCAGCATCCATTTCTGATAAAACGCTCGAGCAGTGTGGAATGAGGATCATACCTAGACATATAAAGGCCAGATAGAAGACCTACGCCACATCATACTCAATGGCAAAACTAAAGCATTCCCTTAAAACAGGAACAAGCAGGATGCCCACTTTTCCCACTCCTACTAACTAGTACTGGAAGTCTTAGCACAGCAATCGACAGGAAGAAAAAAAAAAGGGATCCAAATTGGAAGGAGGAAGAAAAATGTCTTATTTGCAGATGACATGATACTGTCATAGAAAACCCAAAACTCCACAAAAGCTTACTAACTTAAGAAATAATTGGCAAAGTAGCAGGAAACAATTAACGCAGAAATCGATGGCATTCTTATACACAAGGAACTACAGAAAGAGAAACTGGGAAAACAACCATTTAACCATTCGCAAAAAAATTAAATACCGAGAATAACTTAACCAAAGAGATAGGACCTTTCCGCAGAAAACTACAGACGTTGAAAAATGAATAGAGCAAGATGTAAAAACTAAGAACATACCTGTTCATGGACTGGAATAATTAACATCATTAAAATGCCCATACTACCCAAAGCAATTTGTAGATTCAATGCAATCCTCATCAAAATACGAAAGGCATACTTCACAGAATTAGAACAAATACTTCACAAGATCATACAGAACCAAAAAAGACCCCAGATAACCTCAGCATTCTTGAGAAAGAAGAACAAAGTTGGAGGGATTACATTACCAATTTCAGGTTATACTACAAAGCCACTGTAATCAATACAGCCTGGTACTGGCAAAAGAACAGGCATAAAGACCAGTGGAACAGAACAGAGAACCCAGGAATGGACCCAAGGCAATATGCTCAATTAATATTTGACAAAGGTGGCAAGAGCATACAGTGGAGTAAAGACAGCCTCTTATAAATGGGGCTGGGAAAATTGGACAGCTACATGCAAATAAATGAAACTAGACCGTCAACTTACACCATACACAAGAATAAATTCAAAATGGATAAAAGACTTAAACGTGACTCATGAATCCAGAAAAATCCTACAAGAAACTGTAGGTAACAAAATATAGACATCATATGCAGCGAATTTTTACTGACCACCACTAAGGCAATGAACAAGGAGAAATGAACACATGGGCTACACAAACTCAAAGCGTCTGCACGCGAAAGATACATCTCAAAACGGAAAGGCTACCACTGTATGGAGAGCATAATTGCCATGATAAATCAGATAAGGGTTATTTCCAATACATTAGATGCTCAACCTCCCAAAAGGAAGACAAAGACCAATTAAAAAGGGCAAGAACTAAATAGCACCTCTCCAACAGACATACAAATCGAAAGAGACTCTAAGAAATGTTCATCATCACTAATCTCAGAGAATTCAAATCAAAACACAATGAGGTAGCACCTCACCCGTCAAAGGCCGCCATCACAATCATCAACAACAAGTATTGGCGGGTCTGAGAAAAGGGACTCTAGTACAACTGTGGGGGATGCCAACTGGTGCAGGCCACTATAGAAAACATATGGTGTCACCTCAAAAATTAAAATTGACTCCCATTTGACCCAGTGATCCACTTCTAGGAATAACCCTAAGACCCGGAACACACCATCAAAAGAAATTGTACCCCCCATCTTTGTAGCAGCACTATTACAATCGCTAATCGAAACAGCCCAAGTGCCCATCATAGACGAATGATTAAAGCTGTGGTACATAACACATGGAGTACTACGCGCGGTAAGAAAGAAAATCTCTATCCTTTGGACTACTGAGGAACCTGGAACGTATCATCCTAAGTGAAACAAGCCAAGCAGAGAAAGACATTTCATTGATCTCACTGATTCTGGAATAAATGAACATAACAGTTTGAGGACATCCCCCTAAGGAGTGGCGGGCTGGAGAGGGATGAACCAGAATTTATATGCATGTAGGCTGAACATGGACAGGACAAATCGGGGGAAAGGGTCAGGGGAGGGAAGGGGGGGGGGAATCACTGGGGGAAAAAAGGAGAATCATTTGTAACAAAAATTAATCAATAAAAAAAATAAAATAAAATAAACACAGGAGAGGGAGCCACAAACAGCAGAACACCAACACCCACAGGGAGAACTTGACAGGCTCCAAAGCCCACAGTGATAGCCAAAATGGTGAAACACAGAAACAGAAGCCAAATGAAAGAGCAAGACACCTCCACCGAAAATGAGATCAATGTGGAGCAATTAGGCATGTTAACAGAGCTAGAATTCAGAGCCATGATCTTGAGGAAGCTGAACAGCATGAGTAAGGACATAGAGACACTGAAAATAAGCCAATTGGAAATTAAAAACCAACAAGAACAGATAAAAAATGACATATCAGAAATGAAAAACACATTGGAAGGTTTAAAAAGCAGAGTAGAGGAAGCTGAGGACCGGATCAGTGAATTAGAAGACAGGGTAGAAAAAAATCAACCAATCAGAAAAACAAAAGGAAAAAACTATTAAAAAACAGGAAGACAGCTTAAGAGAACTATGGGACAACTGGAAACGTAATAATATTCGCATCATAGGAGTCCCCGAAGAAGAAGAAAATGAGCAAGGGATAGAGAATATATTCAAAAAAATAGTGAGAGAAAACTTCCCTAATTTGGTGAAGGAAGAAGGCATTCAAGTTCAAGAAGCACAGAGAGTCCCAAGTAAGAAGAACCCAAACAGGCCCACACCAAGACACATAGTAATTAAAATGCCACAAATTAAAGACAAAGAGAGAATCCTAAAAGCAGCAAGAGATAAGCACAGGTTACCTACAAAGGGAACCCCATAAGGCTCTCAGCTGACTTCTCACAAGAAACACTACAGGCCAGAAGAGAATGGCATGAAGTAATCAAAGTCATGAAAAACAAGAATCTGAATCCAAGACTACTCTACCCAGCAAGGCTATCATTCAAAATAGAAGATCAAATAAAGAGCTTCCCAGACAAAAAAAGGCTAAGGGAATACATTAGCACCAAACCAGCACTGCAAGCAATGTTAAAAGGACTGCTGTAATTAGCAGTAGAAATGGGAAGAAAAATAGAACCACACTAAACAAAAATGGCAATAAATAAGTACATATCAATAATCACCTTAAACGTAAATGGACTGAATGCTCCCATAAAAAGACACAGAGTAGCTGATTGGATAAGAAAGCATGACTCATCTATATGTTGTTTACAAGAGACCCACTTCTCAACAAAAGACTCACATAGGTTGAAAGTGAAGGGATGGAAAAAAATTTTCCAAGCAAATGGAAAGCAAAAAAAAGCTGGGGTAGCAATTCTCATATCTGATAAAATAGATTTCAAAATGAAGACCATAACTAGAGACAAAGATGGCCACTATATAATATTGAAAGGATCTATCCAACAGGAAGATATAACCTTGATAAACATATATGCACCCAATATAGGAGCACCAAAATATATTAAAAATCTTCTGGAGGACTTCCAAGGAGAAATCGACAACAATACAATCATAGCAGGGGACTTCAACACCCCGTTGACAGCACTGGATAGATCCTCTAGGCAAAAAATTAGCAAGGAAACAGAGACTCTAAATGAAGCACTAGACCAAATGGATTTAATAGATATCTACAGAGAATTACACCCCAAAACTACAGAATACACATTCTTCTCAAGTGCACATGGGACATTCTCAAAGATAGACCACATGATAGGACACAAACTAAATCTCTACAAGTTCAAGAAGATTGAAATCATATCAAGCATCTTCTCAGATCACAATGGCATGAAACTAGAAATCAATTGCAACAAGAACATGCAAAGACATTTCAACACATGGAGGCTAAATAGCATGTTATTAAACAATGAATGGGTCACCAAGGAGATCAAGGAAGAAATTAAAAACTTCCTGGAAACCAATGAAAATGAAGACACAACAGCACAAACTCTATGGGATGCAGCGAAAGCAGTTCTGAGAGGGAAGTTCATAGCACTACAGGCCTACCTCAAAAAACAAGAAAAATTTCTAATTGACTGTCTAACCTCACAACTTAAAGAATTAGAAAGCAAACAAAAAGAAAACCCCAGAGCAAGTAGAAGGAAGGAAATAGTAAAGATCAGAGCAGAAATAAATGACATAGAGACCAAAAAAACAATTCAAAGGATCAATGAAACAAAGAGCTGGTTTTTCGAAAAGATAAACAAGATTGATGGACCCTTAGCTAGACTCACCAAGAAACAAAGAGAGAGAACCCAAATACACAAAATCAGAAATGAAAGAGGAGAAGTAACAACCAACACCACGGAAATACAAAAGATCGTTAACAACTACTATGAACAACTATATGGCAACAAATTCGACAATCTAAGCGAAATGGACAAATTTCTAGAAACACACAGTCTCCCAAAACTATTCCCGGAAGAGATAGAAAACTTGAACAGACCAATAACAACTAAGGAAATTGAACAGGTAATCAAGACTCTCCCAGCAAACAAAAGCCCAGGCCCAGATGGCTTCACGGGGGAGTTTTACCGAACATTCAAAAAAGAACTAACACCCATTCTCCTCAAACTCTTTCAAAAAATTCAAGAAGAAGGAAGACTTCCAAACACGTTCTATGAAGCCAGCATAATTCTAATTCCAAAACCAGAAAAAGACACTACGAAGAAAGAAAACTACAGGCCAATATCCCTGATGAACATAGACGCCAAAATCCTGAACAAAATATTAGCAAATCGGATCCAGAAATACATCAAAAAAATTATTCACCATGACCAAGTGGGATTCATTCCAGGGATGCAAGGCTGGTACAATATTCGCAAATCAATAAACGTGATACACCACATAAACAAAATGAAGAATAAAAACCACATGATCATATCAATAGATGCTGAAAAAGCATTCGACAAAATCCAGCATCCATTTCTGATAAAAACGCTCAGCAATGTAGGAATAGAGGGATCATATCTCGACATAATAAAGGCCATATATGAAAGACCTACAGCCAACATCATACTCAATGGACAGAAACTAAAAACATTTCCATTAAGAACAGGAACAAGACAGGGATGTCCACTTTCGCCACTCTTATTTAACATTGTACTGGAAGTCTTAGCCACAGCAATCAGACATGAAGAAAAAATAAAAGGGATCCAAATTGGAAAGGAGGAAGTGAAACTGTCATTATTTGCAGATGACATGATATTGTACATAGAAAACCCTAAAGACTCCATCAAAAATCTATTAGACTTAATAAATGAATTTGGCAAAGTAGCAGGATACAAAATTAACGTCAAGAAATCGACGGCATTCTTGTACACCAATGATGAACTCACAGAAAGAGAAACTGAAAAAACAATCCCATTTACCATCGCGCCAAAAAAATTACGATACCTAGGAATAAACTTAACCAAAGAAGTAAAGGACCTATTTGCAGAAAACTACAGGTCATTGAAAAAAGAAATAGAGGAAGATATAAAAAAGTGGAAGCACATACCCTGTTCATGGATTGGAAGAATTAACATAATTAAAATGTCCATACTACCCAAAGCAATCTATAGATTCAATGCAATCCCCATCAAAATACCAATGACATATTTCATAGAACTAGAACAAATACTTCAAAAGTTCATGTGAAACCAAAAAAGACCCCGAATAGCCACAGCAATCTTGAAAAAGAAGAACAAAGTAGGTGGGATCACAATACCAGATATCAGGTTATACTACAAAGCGACTGTAACCAAAACAGCCTGGTACTGGCACAAGAACAGGCATATAGACCAGTGGAACAGAACTGAAAACCCAGAAATGGACCCAAGGCAATACGCTCAATTAATATTTGACAAAGGTGGCAAGAGCATACAGTGGAGTAAAGACAGCCTCTTTAATAAATGGTGTTGGGAAAATTGGACAGCTACATGCAAAAAAATGAAACTAGACCATCAACTTACACCATACACAAAAATAAACTCAAAATGGATAAAAGACTTAAATGTGACCCGTGAATCCATAAAAATTCTAGAAGAAAATGTAGGCAACAAAATTTCGGACATCATACGGAGCAGAATTTTCACTGATACATCACCTAAGGCAACAGAAATAAAGGAGAAAATGAACACATGGGACTACATCAAACTAAAAAGCTTCTGCACAGCAAAAGAAACAATCATCAAAATGGAAAGGCAACCCACTGTATGGGAGAACATCATTGCCAATGATGTATCAGATAAGGGGTTAATTTCCAATATATATAGAGTGCTCATACAACTCCACAAAAGGAAGACAAAGAACCCAATTAAAAAATGGGCAGAGGAGCTGAATAGACACCTCTCCAAACAGGACATACAAATGGCCAAAAGACATATGAAGAAATGCTCAACATCACTAATCATCAGAGAGATGCAAATTAAAACAACAATGAGGATCACCTCACACCTGTCAGAATGGCCGCCATCAACAAATCATCAAACAACAAGTGTTGGCGAGGGTGTGGAGAAAAGGGAACTCTAATACACTGCTGGTGGGAATGCAGACTGGTGCAGCCGCTATGGAAAACAATATGGTGCTACCTCAAAAAATTAAAAATTGAACTTCCATATGACCCAGTGATCCCACTGCTGGGAATATACCCTAAGAAGCCTGAAACGCCAATCAGGAAGAATATATATACCCCCATGTTCATAGCAGCACTATTTACAATAGCTAAGATCTGGAAACAGCCCAAGTGTCCACCAGTAGACGAATGGATCAAAAAGCTGTGGTACATATACATAATGGAGTACTATGCAGCGGTAAGAATGAAAGATCTCTTATCCTTTGAGACGACATGGAGGGACCTGGAAAGTATTATCCTAAGTGAAAGAAGCCAAGCAGAAAAAGACAAATACCACATGATCTCACTTATATACGGAATATTATGAACATAACAGTCTGAGGAATACAGTAGACCCAGACACATGGAAGTAGGGCACAGACTGACATCCCTCAGAAGAGGGGATGGGGGGGTGGGGGGGTGGGAAGAGATAAACCACAGAACTTATTTGCATGTATGCATGACCAATGGACAGGGACAACTAAGCCGGGGATGGGGCGGTGGTGGGGAGGAGAGGAGGGTGCCAATGGGGTAAAAAGGTAAAATATCTGTAACAAAAAAATAAATAAAAATTCATATAAAAAAAAAATTTCTGTTTTATCTTTGCAGTTTAACCAGTATGTACTTCAAAGTAGTTTTCTAGGTAGTTTACTAGGAATAGTTTTCTTTATATTTATCCTCCTAGTGGTTTGTTAAAATTCTTGCATCTGTGAATCAGTATTTTCCATCACTTCTGGGGAGTTTTCAGCCATTGTTTCTGAAATATTTTTTGTCTCTTTCTCACCTTTCATTCTGGGGTGGCAATGACATGGCCTGGGCCACTTCACATCCTCACACCACTCTCTGAAGTTCTGTTCACTTTTCTTCAGTCTTTTTTCTCTTATTTTGGATTAGGTCATTTCTATTTATCCATCTTCAAGTTCACTGATTCTTTTCTTTTTTGGGTGGTTTTTTGGGTTTTTCACTTTTTATTTTTTGGGTTTTTTTGCCATCTCCAATTTTCATTTGAGCTCATTTGGTGAACTTTTTATTTTAATGATGCACTTTTAGCTCCCATATTTTTAAATATATTCCGCTTCCCTAATGAGATTCCTATATTTTCATTTATTATAACTATTTTTCTTTAATTTTTTAAACATATTTTTTCTTGATTATTGGAATATATTTATAATTGCTGTTTGGAGTCATAGTAGATCTAAGATTTAGTCTTTCTTAGAGACAGTTTCTATTTACTGAATATTTCTCAGTATGGACCACACTTTCCTACTTCTTTGCATCTCCACAATTTTGGATGAAAACTGGATGTTGTAAATAATATACTCTAGCAACTCTGGATTTGGTTGAGTTTAGAAATTATTATATTTCTTTCATTAAAAACATTTTCTTATTTTTTAAATTATTGGGGCAACATTGATTAATAAGATTTTATAGATTTCAAGTATATATTTCTATGATAAATGATCTGCATATTGCACTGCGTGCCTATCACCCAATGTCAAATCATCTTCCATCACCATATATTTAGCCCCCTTTATTGCCCCCAAGCCCCCTTAACCACAATACTGTTGTCTATATCTATAAGTTTTAGTTTTATATCCCACATATGAGTGAAATCAATTTAATGTGTTCAAAAGAGAAAGGACTACTGTATATATCAAACTTTATTTTTCATTAACCTAATGGTAAACACACATACACACGCACGCACATACTCACACACAAACAAAACAAAGACACATAACTTTTAAAAAGAGTAAATAGAAGGGAAATGTATATATTTTTTCCCACTATTCAATTAACAGTCCTGGACTCAAATTGAAAACTTTGTATCCCCTACTCTGCACTAGAGTTGATATATCTCTGTTCAGTTTTTATGGCTTCCTGCTAATGCTTTTTTAGGTTGGCCTCCCTGAGACCTCCTCTGAACCTATGCAATTTGGAATATCAAAACTAAATCAGCAAGATCTCTTCTGTGAAGCTCAAAGTTTATGGAGGAAACAAAAGAGTAAGTAGGCAATATCAATATAATGTAACTAATTGTATAATAAAAATATGCACAAGGCATACCAGTAGTACAGAGCAGAAAGCAATGAACTCTGAGAGGAACAGTAATCCAGGAATTCTTCATAGAAGAGGTGATTTGAAGGTTGAGTGTTGAAAGATAGTACTTTACAGATAGATATAGAAAGAGGACATGTCAAAGGGATGTGCAGGGGTAGATGAGTATGACACACATCATGATATGTTCTAAAAATGGCAAATGGAGCTGGAGTATAAGACATTGGGAAAAATAAAGCTAGAAATATAAGCAGAATGTAGATCATAAATAGCCTATATACCAAGTTAAGGGGTAAATACTTGATCGTAGTGATGATAATGAGCCACTGGATGATTTTCAGCTATGGTAAGGGTGGATTAGGGCAGGCCAGGTAGGAGACAATAATGGCATGGTCTATAACAGTAGTTGTGAAAGTCAGTGAATAGCAGTGAAACAGGAGGCAAAATACACAGAGCTTGGGGAGAAGAGTCAAGAATGACACTAAAGATCTTTGCTTAGGCAACCAAGTAAAGGATAGTGTCATTATCCAAGATAGGAAATGCAGGAGGAACAGAGGTTTGAGGTCAGGAGAAGAGCAGATAATGTGTTTAGCTTTTGATGTACTAAGGTCAAGGTGCTGGAGCAAATCAGAAGAGAAGTCTGGCAGACAGCTGAATATACAGTTATCAGCATGCTCTGGGAACGAAATGTGTAAGAGCCACTGAAGAGATTGCAGATTGAGAAAAGAGGTGCTCTGAGAAGAACACCTCGGGGATGCTGACATGTAAGGGGTGGGCCAAAATGTGATTGAAAAGAGAGGAAAGAGAAGCTGATGATAATAAAGTCATAATACTAGAAGAAGTAGCGGTCTCCCATTACAGACCAATGCTCTGCAATCTTGAGGAAGGCTGGCCTCGCTTACAGCTATTTCATACATATTACTGGCCCCTTTAACTCTTGCTCCTAATCCAGACTGTATGTCAGACCTCTGCCCTTACTAATTAATTAGAAATTCCTAATAGATATGTTATCCCCAGAAGAGTTATATAGTTTTCCTAGAGACTTCAGTCCTGTTGTAAATCAATTGCACTTCTTTAAGCTTAGCAAAACAGACCTCTGGTATCTTCACCCCATCCATCAATTGCCATCCATGAGGTACTGGTGAGGAAGACCTGCAGAGTCTCAGGGTCAGGCCCATTAACCAGCACCTCCTTCAGTTTAATTCTCTATGGACTTCCCTTAATAGCCTTACCACAGGGCCCTGCAGCCCTGGACTCAGCAAAAGGAGATAGCATGTTCTGGAGAGGATTACCAAACTAGAATTCCCTGCAGTTCTCAGGAACCAGAAAATTCAGGGATATTCCTGCCCTAAGAAACACATTCGTGCACACAAATAAAACCACATGGGAAGTGCATTTAAAGAGAGAAGGTGGAGAACAGACCTGGTGTGGATTTAAACAAATGTTCTTTAAGGATTCAGAATTCACTTATACCAGTAATTATAAATTACATAATCTCCAAATTAAAAAGAGATGTGTTCTAAGAGACAAAGGAGTTACTAGGTTACTATGGAAGATTAAATATTAAGCCATATTATCTTTCTTAAATTTTAGAAGACACAGTAACTTACAACCAAGCAGGAGGATTTAGGTAAATACCTAAATAATCCAGAACTGGAGACAGAATAGATTTGGAAGTAGGAACAACAGAGAGGAGTTGGGAAGAGGGTAGAGAAGAGGCTAGAGATGGTGGGCAGGGAAAGAAAGCAGGAACTGATGAAGTTTTAGATAGACTGCCACTTTTATGAAAATTCAGAGTACCTAAAGACAGAGAAGAGTCCTCTCTCCCCAGCCTTATTGAGGTTTAATTGACAAATAAAATTATATGCATTTAAAGTATACAATGTGATGATTTGATATATGTATATATTGTGAAATGATTACCACAATCAAGTTAATTAACACATCCATCACCTCACATGATTACTTTTTTTTTTTTTGATGAGTGCACTTATCTACACTTAGCAAATTTGAAATACACAACACAGTATTGTTCACTACAGTCATCATGCTGTATATTAGATTCACAATGCATAATCCATTGGCCTGTTCCTAACCTTTCTTTATGGTAATATCACAAATTTTGGCTGAATGTACATCATTATGCTGATATTAATATTGTACATAGTTAAGAAATGTATTGTCATTTCTTTTCTCTTTACACAATTGTCTTGTTTTCTCTTCTGATTAGTTTTCTATGTACCATCACTAATTTGTCTCAGTAGACTGAGACAGAATCAGAACTTCAGCAATACCTTTTCTTCCCATCTCTCCTGAAGCCATCTGGATTTTTGTCTAATCTGAGCTGTTTGCTCTCTACACCTGCCACACAGCCATCGTCGTGGGACCATTGTCCTGAAAATTCCTTTCCCTTCTCACCTAGGTTGATTCTCACTTTCCCGAAGCTTGTGTCTTCAGCTTTCTTGGTCCTGTCTCCCATTTTGGAAGAACCCATCCTCCAGTGGCACAGCACATGAACGGTACGTGGAGACCTGAATACGAAAACAATTTTTGTTCTACTCTCACACTTTTGAAAATTTGGCTAAGTATAGGAATTTAGATTGGAAAACATTTTGCTCTACTGGTTTTTAGCTTATCTTGTTGCTGTTGAGAAGTAATCCTTCTGATTTGTGATCCTTTCTACAGGACCCATTTATCTTCTTCAGAAGTTTTTAAGCTACCTTGTCTCCAGGGTTTTGAACTTTTATGATAATACAACTTTGTATCAGCTTTGTATTTTTTTTCTTTCTTTCACTAAACTAGGTTCTCAAAGGATCCTTTTGACCAAGAAACTTATGCCCTGTGGTCATAAAAAATTGTTCTTAATTATTTCTTCGATAATTTGCTCATATCTGATTTTTCTGCTCTCTTTCTGGAGGACTTTTTCTTTGGATATTGGATTCTTGGCCTATTCCTCTTTTTTTTTTCTGTTTTAACTTTTCTTCTATTTTTTTTCTATTTCCCTCCTGTGCCAATTTATACTATTTTATCTTTCAACTCCTTTATTTAGTTTTTCATTTCTGCTTTCATATATAATTTCCAAGAATTTTTTCTTCTCTGAATGTTCCCTTTTTATAAGTTTCCTGTCCTTATCTGTTCTAGTGTCATAAATTCACTATCTCCCTTACCTTTTTGAATATATTTAGCCACATGGTTTTTTGTTTGTTTTTTAAATATATTTTCTTTATTAATTTTTAGAGCAAGAAAGGGAGAGGGAGAGCGAAATAGAATCAGCAATGAGAGAAAATGTCGATTGGCTGCCTCCTGCATGCCTCCCCCCCCCCGGGGATTGAGCCCACAACCTGGGCATGTGCCATAACTGGGAAATGAACCGGCAACCTCTTGGTGCATGGGTCAATGCTCAACCACTGAGCCACAACAGCCAGGCTAGCCACATGGTTTTATTGGTCCATTTTCTTTGACTCACTCTGCATTGTCTCTATGTTCTATACTTCCCTTTTTCTATTTCTTCATTTTGATCTTCCTACTTCACATGAAAGGTTTTCCTCAAATGTCTGATGATCCTTGGCTATGTTCTTATATTCAAGATTGAGGCACTGAAATATAATAGGAAGCCCTGTGTGAGTGGGCTGTGCTTGTGCAGGGGCAGGAGAACTCCCAGTTGTCAATGTCTGTGCATCTTTACTCCTGGGCATGTTGCTGTCCTCTAATCTCTGGCTGGGGCAGAAAACCCTTGCTGCCAGTGTTCTCGGAGTTGGTGTCAGAGCTGTGGGGCCTTGATGACCAATACAATCTTCTCCCTGCTTCTATCATATACTGAAGTCCCTATGTTCCTGAAACCTTCCATTTTCTACCCCGTGTGGGCTACAAATGTAGAACCATCTCATCATCGCAGAAAATTCTATGGACAGTGCTGTTCTAAACTATCAAAAACACTTAAAAATATTCAGAGGCAGAGATGCTACCTTTATTTATTACAAATATTTTTACATTATTAAAATTTATCTCTTTACCAACTATACACACACATACACAGTGAAGGAAAGAGAGAGAGAGATATACACATACACACATAGAGACAGGTATACATACATTCTAAATTCTATTAATACATACACACAGAGAGATGTGTATATACACATTCCAAATTCTAATAATGACATATTTGAAAATCACTTTTTATTTTGCAAAGAGCTTCCCCACCCATAATATTATTTCATCTCCATAAGAACCCATGGTCGGACAAAATTAGGTATGTTCAGGATGATGTGGCTGGCAAAATTTAGTATCTTTCACAATTGAGAAGACAAAGCCCCAGACAGGTTAAGTGACTTATCTGTGGTCATAGAGTTAGAAGTTGGAGGGGTCAAGATTTAAGCAAAACTTTTCTATTTCCAGAGTTACATCTCAGTTTAATACATCACAAATTCATACCACTCATTCATTCACTCATTTATTCTCCAACATTTATGAAGTACCTACTATGAACCAGCCACTGTTCAGATTCTAGAACACCAAGATTAATAAAGCATGGTCCTACTCTCAAGGAGCTCACAGTATAGTCAACAAGACAGACAAGTCCAGCTGGCGGTTACAATGCCCTGAGACATGAACTACAGAGAAGTCATGGGAGGTGCTATAGGAACACATAGGAGGAGACCAAGCCCAGATGCAGTCAAGGAAGTGGGTAGGGGGGATCAGAAGAGACTTTTTGGAGAAAACATCTAAGCAGACAGTGGAAGGAAGAGCAGATGTTGGTGAAGTACAGATAAGGGTGAAGAGTGTCCTGGAAAAGAAAACAGTATGTTCTAAGGACTAGAGGCAGGAGGATGCAGGACATATTCTCTGATTTAATTTATTTCCTTCATTCCATTCTTCTCTTTCAGTTCCCAGTGTGTTTAATCAACAGAGTAAGTTTTCTTTTGCCTGATTCTTCCCTAATGCAATTCCCCTGTCCCACTGTTCCCAAATGCCCAGCTCATGATCCTGTATTGCTTCTGCTTCCTTTGTTCCTTTGAACCCCTGAGTTCTCAGTGTTGACACAGACTCAGGGAATTCTCTTCCCCATAATCTTTGCCAGCTGATCCCAAAGTCTTCCCCAATACAAATACACACAAATATTTGTGATGTGCATAACCACACTCCCCACAGATAACACAATAGTGTGCTGTATGCTCTTATAAATATTGTTGGTTCAATCAGCAATTATTCATTGAGTGCCCACCATGCCCTAGGCACAAAACACAGTCCCAGCTCTCTTGGAATATACATTCTATTTGGGGAGCACACAATTAGGGAAGAAGTAAACATGTATGCCAGAGGTAAGGTACATTTACACATACCTATGCACATTAGTACATAAATTAGATCATACTAGTCATGATTCTGTAACTTGCTTTCTTTCACCCTACTGTATAAAAAGGGTGTCTTTCCTCATCAGTACCTATTGATCTACATGATCTTTTTTAAGCTTCAAGGGGACCTTGAGCAGCATGCAGAGGTGGCCTTATCCTCCCGTCATTATGTCACTTTTTGGCAGAAAGCTATGGCCCTGCTTCCATACTGCACAACACTGCTTGGGTCCCATTTGAACATAGATGACATCATGAGTCACTTCTAGAGCACATGTTGGTTTCTCCCATATCCCAGCCTTGTTTGTCCATGGCGGAGCAGGGGTGTACCTGGCAATGGGCAGTGTACCCTTTGTCTTTAGCCCCTAGCAATCAGCCCGTAGCAATCAGAGGACCATAATATCTTAGAATTTCTTTTAGCCCCCTCCAAGAAAATCCACATTGGTATTTCCAGCCAGTGATCACAGGTGGTACTGTCTGTGCTTGTCCTTTTAGCTCCCTCTCTCTCTGAATGTCATGAGGACATTGCAATTTCCCTCCAGAGTTAAACAGTGTTTCCGTGTTGTTTGTAAACAAATTCAAACATCCACAAATAAAATTCTTTTGTTTTCTCTTAGTGATCAATAATTAAGACTTACAACCTGGTGCCTTCCCCAAACTGCACTTCGTATGACACATGCTCCAGGAGGCAGACATTTACTCTGCTGTGAGACTGAGACTGAGCCAAGTCACCATTAAAGGCTCCCCCACCTCCCCGCTTGGTGACCTGGGGCAGCTTCCTCTACCCTTCCACATCTGATCTACCTCACAGGTACTCCAAATCACTGACTTGTTCCACATGTAAGTCTTTACTCATTGTTGGCCCATCTACCTAAAACGATGATGATAACGACCATCATTTATTGTGCACCTGCTATATGCCAACCCTTATGTCAGCCGCTTCTTAAGCATTACCTCACTTGATCCTCAAGAGAATCCTTGAGATAGAATAAGAGACTATTTCATATAACCCAAGAATGAATCTATTGTCTTTCTTTTTTTATACTTTTATTAGGTATAATTTACACACTGTGAAATTCACTCATTTTAAGTGTGCAATCCAATAACTGTTAGTAAAATTAGAGTTCAGCAATCATCACTACAATGTCATTGTAGAACATTTCCATCACCTCAGTAAAAGACCCTTTATCCCCATTTGCCCTCACTCCCTATTCCCAAACTCAACCCCAGAAAACCACTAATCTATTTTCTATCTGTTTTTTCCTTCTGAACATTTTTTATAAATGGAATCATTCACTGTGTGGTTTTGTGTGTGTCTGGCTTCTTTTACTTAACATATTTTTGAGGTTTGAATGTATCAAAATTCTATTCCTTATTATTATTGAATAGAATTCCATTCTATGGATATACTACATTTTGTTTATCTAGTCTCTGGCTGATGGATATTTTGGTTGTTTCTAGTGTTTGTTCTTGTGAATAATGCTGCATACATGTCTTTTCGTGGACATAGGACAGGTTGATATTACTGCTTCCAACTCTCCATTCACTTACACTAAGAGAATGGCATCTTTTGCTGTGCAACCTTTCAGTGTCTCCCCTTGTAGCAGAGTATACTCCTCCCACCCTATTAATGTTGGGCTTGGCCATATGAGTTATTTTTACCAATGGATTATTAGCAGAAGTGATGGTATGATGGTTCCAAGTTGAGATGTTAAGTGGTATGACAAGTGTCCTCTCATCCCCCTTAAATTCCTGCCATTTGCCATGAGAAGAACATGCTCCCAGGTAGCTTCTGGTTCCTAAGTAAGAAGACATGTGGGAAAGATCTGACCTCAATCTCCAGCCTTTGAAGCTAAATGCAACTAATCTCAGCTGAACCCAGCATTGAGTCTGCCAATTGCAGACCTATGAATGAGAAAATTATGTGCTAATTGTTGTAAGCCACTGACTTTTGAGAATGATTTGTTACACATCATTATTTCAACAATAGCTGACTAATACATCTAACTACCTTCCCACTCCTTAATCCAAATTACTTACAGTTACCTATCCATATATCATACACTATATTTATCATAGATGATAGAACTTTACACGTGTTATTTAATTATCCTTTACCATCTATGTGGTAATTTCCATGCCAAATGTGGAATTTCAAGTGATTGTCTTTTATATTAGAATCATTAGGTATCATTTCTAATATGTGGTAAGCACTCAGAAAAGTTTCTTTTTTTTTTTTAATCCTCACCCGAGGACATTTTTGCATTCATCTTCAGATAGAGCGGGAGGGAGAGAGGGAGGAAGAGAGAGAGGGAAACATCAATGTGAGAGAGACACATTAACTGGTTGCCACCCACACAACCCCAACAGGGACTGGGGACAAACTGCAACCAAGGTACGTGCCCTTAGCAGGAATCGAACCCAGGACTCTCTGGTCGGCGGGCTGATGCTCTAACAGCTGAGCCAAACTGGCCAGGACAGAAAAGTTTCTTAAAATGTTTTTGGTATATACAGCTTTTTCCTGGCACCAACAAAACTCTGAGCATTATCTTAACAAAATAATATTTTTTATATTCTCCAAGCATCTCTTTTCCATAGTCTACTTACCTTTATCATTTTAAAAATCTTTTACATTTATTGTCTCTAGATTCTCACAATAACCAACTTTTATTACCAATTTATAGATCAATTTAGGAGTAAGTGACCTGTCCAAGGTCACACAACTAGTAAGGGGACCTAGGAGGTTCATGCCTGGATCTGACCGTAGGTCCAGTACCCTGCTCACACACCAAGTGCCTCTGATCATTTCTCACCTGAGTCTTTATTATGAATGTACGTATTTTGACTTTCTAGCTCTCCCAGGCAGTCCATCTGTCAGTGGAATTATAAACTTCTCCTTGTCCTGTTTCTTTTCCAATAAACCTTCATTTTCTTTCCATATTAATGGGCAGCCAACTTCCAAATCTTCTGCTATATTGCCAGTCACAGACTGAGTGTCGACATGTCTGTTCTTCTCCATACCTGTGCTTTAGGCACATGTCCCTTTCTTATATGAAACCTGAGGCTTAGTTCTGTTTTTATTTCCAGATGTTTTTCATGTGAAATAGTCTGTAAGACTTCTCTACTTGACCAAATTATTCTATTTCCTGCAGCCTCTACAAACCTCTTTTAATAGCCTCATCTACTCCTCCATCAATTTCTATTTTATGGGTATGGTTCCCCTTTGACATTTCTTTGTGTATAATGTTCTTGGGTATTTTTATAGATTTTCAGCCTTCGTCCTTTCCTTTTCCTTTTCCCTGACACTTCTTTTTCAAAGACTAACACTCATAACATTTTGTGTCCCTGTGTATGAATTATTTCAATAAAAAAAAACCTCCTCCATTCTGTATATGCTGCCTTTGGTTATTTGTTTGAGAATTCAAGGGGTTCACAACTCTTGAAACAAGTTTAAATCGACAAAATCTGGGTCAGTAAAAAGAGGATAATAAAAGTCCCTCTTCCCCTCCACTTATAGCTCTCTTCAGAATGAATTAAAAATTATGTTGAATGTTAAGAGTCAAATAAGCTAGGAAGATGGCAAAAGATGGTAAGAAGCACTTTTTTGAATATTTCTGACATTGTGTTGGCACACGAGAGAAAAATAGAAGAGGTAGATGGTTGATTTGACAATATTTAAGGCAACAATCAGTACTAATTCCTGTTGACCTTTTTGCAGCTTTTATTCATCTATGCAGCCTGTAAATTGGTATTCAATAAGTAGCCAATGAACTAGTCTAAATTGCTTAAGTATTCAGAATGCAAATATAATGAAAATAGTATAGTCTCTTAGGCTTACAATTTGGAGGATTAAAAACAGGCTCAATATTTACTGGATAGTGTATCAGGTACTGAAATTTTTAACCTACTCTCCCATTTAATCCTAATAGTTCATATTTTAAAGATAAGAAAAATAGAAAGTAAGTCACTTAGGAATGTATTAGGTGAAGTAGCAGTAAACTCAATGAACAATGGCCTAAATGAATAGGAATTTATTTTTCTTACATAACAAGAAGGTGGGTGATTGGCTGGAGATGATACAATTGACTGAAGATATCAGTATCTACATTTCCTGGGTTCTTTTGGTCTTTCTTTTCTTCCCATAGCTTCACGTCATAAAATGCTTCCTGCAGTTCCACATATCACATTTATATTTAAGACATGAATAATGTGAAAAGAAGAATGGTGATATGAATTTCTATTCCTTTTAATTGTAGGCAAAAAGATCAGATTTAACATCAGCTAAAACTTTCTATCTTACTTAATCATCTTATTTGGGGAGTACATCTTTTAGAAGTTCTTTTGGTGAGGATCTGTAGTAGTAAAATGTCTGACTCCTTATTGCCTGAAAATTTACTTATTGACCATGCCCACTTGAATTACAGTTGGACTGGGTATAAAAATGAGTTCAAAATTATTTTCCACCAGTGTTTCAAAGCTACTTCTCTATTGTCTTCTTAAATTCAGTGTGGTTAAATAGAAGTCTGGTGTCATTCATATTGTAGTTAGTATGCTTTTAGTAATTATCTAGAATTTCTGTTTTCCCTTAGTGTTCTGACATTTCACACAATATCTCTAAGTATGGGTTTCTTTTTATTTGTCTTGTTCTGCACTTTATGGGCTATATAAATCTAAAACCTTATGACCATCTCAGGTATTGGGAAATTTTAAATTATTTTTTATATTGCCTTTATTACATTCTCTTCATTTTTTTCTTCCTAGAACTCATATAAAGATGTTTTAATTTCCTTATATATTTCCATTTTTTCTTTACTTTTTTTCCATACTTTAGACAAATAATAAATACGTAGTTTAGTTCAAAGTACAGCTGAAAGGTACTTACATAAGAGGAACACTAAACATATATAAATTGATTTTCATAGAACAAAGGTGAGACAGGGTTTATAGAAAATACAAGCACATTTTGTAGAAAAGTGAGACTTATTTTTATGTCCATGGTAAATGTTTGGCTAAAACTGTATAGCCTGAAGTACACTTATGTAGGAGTCAGAGAGAAAGCTCAAGTTACTTACAGATTTTCCATAAAACCTTGTGATCGCACCCACAGAATGCTCATCCACAGGTAAGGGTTGCTGTTGTCCTGCTGGCATCTCCGCCTCAGGTAAGCTAGGACTGCACCATCCCCCTCATTGCCATTCTTTATTTTTTATCACTTGTTCTCTTTGTATAACATTCTGGAAGAACTGCTCAGCTCAACTTTTTGACTCACAGACTCACTCTTCCTCTAGTTCAATATGCTATTCAGATCATAAGTTGAGAACTCTTTTTTTCAATAGTTTAGATAGATAGATGATAGATAGATAATATAGACTGATATGACTAACCAGTTGGTGTTTGCTATCAGCTGGGAGCTCAGCCTGGGCTGAGAATCAGGGACTTTGGTTTCTCTTCATGTGGACTTCAATGAGGAGTGCTTGAGTTCCCTTGTGGCGTGCTTTCGTTTCAAGAGCCGGAGTCTGAGAGACCCATGTGGAAGCTGTATTACCTTTTATGACTTATCCTTGAAAGTCCCCATAACCACTTTGGCCACAGTCATAAACCTGCCCAAATTTAAGGGATAGTAATATAGATTCCAACTCTCAGTGAAAGGTGTGTCAAAGTCACGTTATAAGTAGAGAATGTGGAATGGGAGATGCTTTTGTAGCCAATTAGAAATAAAACCTATCACATTGTCTCTCTTTTTTATGGTGGCCTTCCTGAGTTACTGGTTAGTTTATTTGTGGTTCGGCCATATAGTTTGTCCCCTTTTGGTGGGTGGGACAGTGGTAGCCATTTCAGACTCACAGAGATTTACAAAGCCCAGAGGCCACATGGGCCCATAAGCAGCAGTATGGTGGCCTCTGCTTACTGATCTTGTTCCTGTTCTGTTTTTTCCATTAAGAAGGACTTTCCATTTCTAGTACACAGACAGTCCCCTGTGTTGTTTCAAAACGTGGCTATGTATTTCATTTTGGTGACTTGGTGTATGAGTGGAAGATTTTAGTGTTTCCTCAACCCATCATATTGAATATGATTTCCTCAGGTTGGAACTTTTATTGTCCACATTTTATAGTTAAAGAATCTGAGGCTCTGAAAAGTTTAGTGACTTGCCTAAGCTTGAAAGATTAAAACCAATTTGATTCCAAAGTTACTATACTCTGCTTCCTGTCTTTTAAGTACCACTATAGAGAAATGAGGCAATTTCATCAACTATACATATAAATCAATCCCATTCTCTTATAATTAAACCTCATTTATATATGAAGTATTTTAGTATTGTCAGTGAATATGGCTTATGAAACTTTGACAGCTTGAACCCAGCAGTCTCTTATCTTGTGATTTTAAAAGATACATCTCACTATTTTAGATAAATTTTTTATCAGGAATAAAGTATATGATTTTATAACTTGTAACTGGCACTTAGGAAGTAGAATCATAGGCAACTTTCAAAATAATATTTTATAAACAACCTAAAATTGTGTGCTTAAAAGAGAAGCAATTCATTCTGTAATCATCTTCTTAGTAACATTCCTGGATATTTTTCAGAAGTCTCTAGTGACTCATAGGAGCTGGCTTCTTGCCCTTAAGCCAGTAAGCATGGATCTGGTCAGGCTAGTACACCAGAACTATCCCTGAGGGAGTTGGGCCATCATAGCTGCCCTGAAATAGTCATCATAGTTGTATCATTATTATTTTTGGATGACTAACTTACCTAAAACACATTGTCTTAATACAAATTATAGTTCAAATATGCATTGAGAGTCCTTGTTGGACTCTTCTTTACTTTCACATCCTCCAAGTCATTGCTTTTTCTTCCCCATTGTCATCACCTTGCAACCTAACATGAAACTCCTGACTAAGCCTTCGGCATGCTGCAACGCAGTGGTTTCCCACATCTGGAGCAGTATAATTGTAAACAAAGCACAAGAAAAATATCACACACAAAAATTTAAAGCCATTACTTTAATAGCTTTTTATTTTGCCAAGTATATTAAAAGTAAAAAGAGTTACTACCTACTAACTATCATTCCCTAACTGGGATATATATGCTTTTAAAAATTATGAAAAGCTTAAGCTCATACTTTAAATTTTAAATATGAAATTCACCACATAACCTTTTTGTTGCTAGTTCTTTTATTTTCCCACAAGAGAAAAATCTGGTTTGTGTTTGGGAACTATTACTTTAGGTAACATGAATAACTGTTTCTTCTTTTCTAGCCCCTCCCCTTCCCTTCCCTCCCCTTCTCTTGTCTTCCGTTACCTTCTCTTCTCTTCATCCAATGTGATGACACCCACTGTTGTGACTAGACATCAGCTGGCATATCACAGTCCCTTGTCCTCTGCATGGTCTATCCTCCTAGAGGTTGATTTCCTGGTGAGTGGGTCTGCTGAGTATACATACAGTCACTGACTGCAAGACAGCTTTGCCTCACTCCCCAGGCAATGCCTTGCTTCCTCCACTCACCCATAAAACGTGGAGAAGGCAGCTATGTTGGTTATAAGTAACTACACAAAATCTGCCTGCCTGGAATTCAATAACTCTATGTGCTTTCTTGACTTGGGCAGGTATATTGTGTAATCAGTGGTTTCATTTAGCCCAAACACTTGTTGGTGAGTTTAGGTATCTGCATTCTTATCATGTGCTTTTCATCCACATAAATCAGAGTTTCACCACTATCCTCAGAACACCCAGACTTCTCACACTTTGGGGCATAATCTCTGAGAATCTAGAGGGAAGGTCTTCTTTGACCTCTAGTGATCAGAAGACAATGTTAAAGGAGAAAAGTCTGGACCTTCTCAAAAGGAACATTCATTCCTGTTGGGTGTCAGATACTGTACTGGGGAAACCACAAATAGGTTTTCAGTTGTAGAGTGCCACTGGAGAAAGCACACTGGTCATACACAGAGGGAGGGTTGGCTGAAGTGTTACTCCCAAGGTAAAGTGATCCCATTGTTAGCTCTTTTCCCAAAAGAGAGATGTCAGTTCTAAACAAGGCACAATATCAGAAATGTGAGAGGACAGAGTAGGTTGATCATAATTCCATTTACATGGGAATTTTACATTATCAAGAGAGAATCCATCATTTCCAGTTGCAGGTGCTTCGTTTTTCATGGATCTTATCATTAGATTCCATTAGGCTGGAGCAGTCATACCCAAAACATATTCTACTAGATCAGACCACTGAAGAAAGAATTCCTTGGTCAAATCAATTTGGGAAATGATTCATACAGCATTATTCTCTTAAAGTTTCACAATGCCCGTTGGCACACTAAAAGCCATAGAAAGCCCGCAGTAAAGGAACCTTAAATTTACTTTTAACATAGAGTTTCTTAAGAGAATTGGACTTCAGGACCCTTATTTTTTTTAACACTTAGTAACATCTAATGGATGCCAGTGTCTACTCACTTTGGAAAACCTGGGCTAAGGACCATATCTGCCATTCATTCCATTTTCACCTCATCTGGAGATCTTCTCAGTTCTATTAGTCAGTCCACAGGGTGACAACTGAGCAAAAGTTCCTCCAGGTAGAAATAAGGTTTCAATACAGTCTGAAGAACCACTAGTTTATTGCTTTTCAGATGCTGAGATCTTACTCATCAACTGGATTAGTAGCATGTGGCATGTGGTATCTTGTACATGACATACCTCTTGTTTGACTTTGATGGCAAGAGTATGAACTACATACTGTGGCAGCTCATGCCACACCAACTATGATGCTTTGTACATATTAGATCTCAGAACAAATTCACTGAATTGAGTGTAACTGACTTGAATTTTTCCACCATGAACAGTTTACTCCTCATCTTTGGGGCTAGTTTTTCTTTTCACTAAGCAGTTACACAGGCTCCCTCTTGTCCTTACTCTAAGAACTCATTAAATTCAACAGCTAATTACTGAGTGGTCATCAAGAGCCAAGCTCTGCTTTATGCTGTGTCCACTCTGCCCTCTTCTGGATAAGCCCTGCCCCTCTTATTGGCAAAAGTAGCCTGACAGTGCCCTTGCTAATTTCTTCTTATTTCTTTACCCTGAATACTCTCCGAGCCCTTGGAGGAACAGAAAGGAAAGAGAAGAAAATAAGAACCAAAAAACGAAGGGTAAAATAGGCTTGAAAGATATTCTAGAACAGCTGTTCCAAACTCTTTGCAGATACAGACCTCTTTCTAAATATTTCATAGGGCTTGGCATGATTGGGGATATGCTTTGGGTACTTGTTAACTGAGAAAATGTGGAACACTAAATTCAGTAACAATGTGAAACTGGAAGCTTTCAATGTCAAGACAGAAATCCAGACTTAACCTGGCTTTGACAATACAGGTGTTAGATTTTTTATCTCATACAACAGAAAGTCCAGAGGAAGGACTTCAGAGAGGGTTGACTCACCAGATCAGCTTTGTTGTCCTGGACCCAGGTCTTCCCATCCACCACGCTGCAGCTTCACTGTGGGTTTTGTCTCCAGACTGGCAGCACAGTGGCTGGGGCACTCCAGCTGTCACATTCAGACATACATCATAAAAGCAAGAAAGTTCATGTCTTCTCATCATTATCTCTTGTAAAAAGCGAATTGTCCCCGGAAGCCTCCTAGAAACTTTCCCCTCAATTTTCATTGGCCTAAATATGTACACATGCCCATTTCTGCACAAATTATGAGCAAAAGGTAGGATTAACTGAAACAGCTCAGGTGCACTTTTGGAGCTAGGAGTGTGGTCGGTTTTTCATACCTGGGTACCAGGGGTGGATCAGGGTTCTGTCTTAAAGAAGACGGGAGAAATGCATATTGGGCAAGCAAACAATGATGCCTACTACATACTTTTAAATGAATTTGAAATTCACTAACATACATTTGAAAAATGAATGAATAAATAAGTGGTTGTATTATATAGTAATCTACAGCTAAATGAATATATGGACCCGATGTTGTTAAAAAAAATTTTCAGATGCAAGTTCCATAATATTCAGGTAAAAATGAGTTAAACTATTGTAATTTACTTTTTATATATAACAGAAACATCTTAGGTAGATCATTCCAGGATTTGTTCAGTGGCTTACCAATGTAAGGACTATGGATCAGCTTCTCATCCATTCTCTTGACTTTCTCCTCATAGTTACAAGGTGGTTGCTATGGCTCCACATATTTCATCCCCACAGGACAACAGGAAGGAAAGAGAAGAGGGGGATGGGAGGACAGGCAGGGGGAGAAGGAAAGGGGAAGGGATGGCAATTCTCTTCAAAGGATTCTCTGTCTAGGCATTTCTAAATGAAGAGCCTGAGACAGAGATTTGTGTGCAAGTAGTTGGTTAGGGAGTGTAATTCCCTAATAAAGAATAGTTTAGGATATGGGCAATGAAATAGAAATGGACAGACAGTCAATACAGAATGCATTATTGATGTTGTCACCACTGTGGAAAACTGGTGCTCAAATGTATTGGGACTTTCTGAGGAGGCATATAAAATGCATCTCATACCTGTCCACTCAGGAAACAAAAGGAGAAAGCATTTATCACCTATAACCTTCCAGTAGTCAAGATTTGCCTCTCAGGCATTAAGCTCCGCACGCCTCTAGGTTATGTTTGCATGAGGAAAGAGACCAGGTTTTCTTCAGAGAAGCCCCAGAACAGGAAGTGAGAATCACACTGCCTGGGCCCAGGTGCAGCCCCATCAGACTGTACCTTCACCGACAGCCTCCGGCTCCCACAGAGGCAGTGGCCCCAGCAGAGGGGCCGAGGGGATGCTGCAGTGGTGCACCAGAGGTGTCCAATGCAGGTTCTCTTTACCTGAGGGAGGAAAATTATTCATCAGAGTCCTCAGCAGATGCCCCCATGTGCTGTCTCATGGTTTTACTATTCACAACTGGGTGTCATGCTCACCCATAAATGCAAAGGAAGCTATAAATGAGCATATTTGCCATTTTTAGCCTTTAGAATAAAAAGTGAGCTTTGTGCTGTGGCTGGTTTGGCTCAGTGGTTAGAGAATCGGCCCACAGAGCAAAGAACTGAGGGTTTGATTCTGGTCAAGGGCACAAACCTTGGTTGTGGTTTGGTCCCAGCCCTTGTCAGGGTCATGCAGGAGGCAACCAATCAATGTTTCTCTCCCCACTCCCATATGAAGATAAATGGAAAAGTATCCTCAAGTGAGGTTTAAAAAAAAAAAAAAAGTGAACTTTGTCAGCAAGACACAAGAGGATGGAATATGTATTTCTCTTTTCATGTAAGTTATTCTTATGAATTCCTTGTCAGAATTCTGTGCCCAAGGAAAAGAGAGGAGAAGAACAACAACAAAAAGAAAGAAAGCTAGGATGATATAGCAGAGACCCCAGGTTGTCCCCCAACATCCTTTCTTCTCCATAGCAACAAAATACTTAGGACAGCATATGTCTGCCCCAAACAAAGACTGCAATTCCCAGCCTCCTTGATAGCCATGTTGGTCATGTGACTCAGGTCTGGACAATGAAATGGAGCAGATGTGATGTAGGTAACTTCAGGGTGAAAGTGAGAGGCTGTTTGGAACCATGATGAGGAAAAAGGATAATGAAGTGATAACACTTTATTCTGCTCCTATTTGTTCCAAGCCTGGACTGTTGCTTAGATGGGATTTCATTTTTGATTCTCACGTAAACCTGTGGGGAAGGCATTATTGCCTCTGTTTTTATTGTTTAAGAAACTGAAACTCAAATAAACATTTGAAATTTTATTTGAAGACAGAGGAGATCATATAAGAGTGGCAAAGTGATTTTCTTTCATAACTGTGTTTCAGCATGTTGCCCTCCTGCTCCTCCCTCACAAGTGTCCAGATGGTCTTTTCCTCTCCCCAACCACTCCCATAGTTGTGAGAGTCACTCACTTAGGAAGCAACTAAGACCAAGTGCCTCAAAGCAAACGCAGAGGATTTGGGTGCTTGTTTGCCCAGGGAGGTTTTTCTGCTACCCAAATAAAAGTTAGACCCAGTGGGAGAAAGGGGAGAAGGAGGAAGCATGGGGCAACTGAGACACATGGGAAGGAAGGGGAAATTCAGTCCTACTCTAAGAAGAATTGGTAGAGTCATTGCACCTTGATGACCAGGGAGCTAAGAGCAAGCTGAATCATGCTCAGTGTCACCAACCTGAGGACACTGCCAAGGTCCTTCATGCTCCAATTGACCCCATCATCTACATAAAATCAGCCATTTAACTGCCCCAACCCCTTGGGGTGGCAGATGGACAGAAGGGAAAGGTTCTCTCTAGTCAAAGAGGGTCTGAGATAAACCAATTGGATTTTCCCCTATGACCCAGGAAAGCAGCGGATACCTCATCCATGTTATCTACGGCATCTTGGTACAGGAAAAAAACAAGGTTTTAAAATAGAAAGGTGGTTATTGTGTGCACTTGTTGGAAGAAAAGGAAGCTAAAGATGGGAAAAGAAAAGGAGGAATGAATGGGCAGGTGTTAAGAAGAAGGATTAGACAAGGGATTGTGGTTGGCAGCACGTGAGAGAAAAAGGAAAAAGAAGAGTTCGTGAGAACCCCAACTTTCCCTGTCCCAATGAATAATGCCATGCAGGCAGAAATAAACCAGGAAGAAGAGTGGGGAGTTAGCATGGAAGGGAAAATAGATGCCTTCTGTTTTGGAGAGAGGAATCAGAAGCAGGACTAGAATTTGGTAAAGAGGTCAGAGCAGAAGAAAGGTCTGAGTCCATTGAGTAGACATCTGTTGTGCTATTAGATACAAGACCTTGAAGCATCCTGGGTATAAGATTAACCAGAATGTTCTTGGTGAGAAGCTCATCTGAACTCAGCTGATGTGTTTCCAATACATGACGGGGTTCTCTCAGAGAGAAAGTGAAGAGAGGAGGCAAAGGACTGAAGTTAGAACCTTTTGGACAGAAAAGTTTAGAGGCTGGACTGTATCGCCAACTGCTACAAATGGTCAAGGGAAAGCAGGGCTCAGCAAAGATAGTGCATTTGTAATTAGGAGAGCCTGGCTGCCTTTGCTCTGCACTTCTGGTCATTTGTGGAATCAGGGAACAGAAAGGAGGGTATTAAGGACCAGAGGTGCAGGAAAGACATGGAACCAAAGGCATGAACTCTCCACTCTAGCAATCTGGAGCAGTACCTACTATTCCAAGATCATTACAGGGAGAAACTCAGCATGGCTCGCCCCTATTTCTCCTGGAATGCAAAAGCAAGAAAGATTTTGTGGAAGGAAGAGGGACCACAGGATGGCACATTGAGGGAGCAGCACGGTCGGCTTGTCTTTTGTCCCAGGAGAAGAGAAACTAGAGTCCATCTTTAGGCAAAAAAGGATAATATTTCTGCAGAAACCTGTTAATATGAAGGGCCCAGGCCCTAGAGCAGGAAGAAGATAGAGGAACGATGCAGTGGTAATGGGAACTTTGGAGAAAAGGAAGGGCACCTCTTTTTCTGAGACTGGGAGGAAAGGAAAGATGGGAAAGAAACAGCCAAGTTTGAATATGGAAAGATGATAAGAGAGACCTCACAAGGGAAATGGCTAGAGTCTGATGAATCTTTAGTGCAGTCTCACTAAAGGGAGTGCAGTCAGACAATACATGAATAGAGGGACTCCTAAGCAGTCATGCAACTGCAATAGGACTGGCAAAATCAGCACAATCATAAGACTCAGGATAGAACCTGAGAAGCTACAATGTATGTGGAGGGAGGTCTCCAGAATCTCAGTCAAGCTGGGACCACACCATGTTTCCTAGCAGCTGTAAAGTAGAAAGTATCTACTGTTCTAAGATCGTTACAGGGAGAAACTCAGCCCAGCTTATTTCTATTCCTCCTGGATTGCAAAACTGAGTGGTTATTTATACAGCGAGCAGATGCCAACCCAAATAAACTGGTCAGTAAAAATAATCACAATTTTACTACATTAAAGTATGTGAAAATAGAGTATAACTGAACAGAAAATCCATAAAAAGGAGATTCAGATGTGCATACCAAAAGAGCTTCAAACTCTATGTGTAAAAGCTGAGCCATGGTTGTGTAAATTCAGCTAAGTCCAATTCTAGACAAAACCTGAGATGGTGAAGAAGGGAGGCTTTGCAATCACATAGGGAGCTTTTGACTGCACCAACATAAAACCCAGCCAGAAAGGACTTGCCCAATAAGAAAAATGAATTATCTCAGATATCAAGAAGTTTCAAAGTTGGGTCTCAAAGTTGGTTATTCAGCAACTCGACAAAGTCATTGAGGGACTCCACCCCTTTTACCATATTCCATCTTCTTGACATTTTCTCTTCAGCCATCTCTTCAAAGTCCCAAGAAGGCCACCCTATTTCCAATGGTGAAGTGGTGACATGCAGACAACAACATCCCCAAACAGGAAAACTTGGGATCATTTCCTCCTGCACAATTCTTTTGAAGAGTGAGGAAAACTTCTCCCAGGACCCCACACCAGTGCAGACTTTGTTCATTGGCCAAACTGGGTTACATGTGCACTGTTAAATCAATCACTCACTGGCAAGCAGATGGAGAGCCTATTATAGGTTTAATTAAGGAATCCATGGATAATTCAGTAAAAATACTGGATATTTTTAAAAATCAAGATCTGATGAACAAGAGAGAATATGGGAAATGAACATTAGCTGGACCCTCCACATTGCCTATCACAAGTCAGAGAATCACAGTAGGATGGATCACAAATGAGGAGGGGTGTCTGCCACCAGCCAGAACCATGAAAGAACTTCAAGGTAAAACCTACTTACTCAGCTCAAGACCATCTTTACATGTCCAATAAACATGCATTACATTTGGACATCTTTAAACAAGTATTTTAGTGAGGCAGTCTGGTAGAATAGGATCAGACAGACCTAGGTACCAATCTTAGCCCCATAACGTGCACGCACATGAGTGACCCTTGCCACATCATTCCAAGCTGGCTTCTTTCTCTCATAATCTGTATCTATTGTGGAGATTAATAAACAAAGAATCTCTGTATGTAATAAGCACTGTGAAATACAAGGATTGAGATTATCTTTTAAATGGTAAGTCAAGGATTATAAATGGACTGTCCTGATTCATAGTCAAAACTAATCATTGCTAAAATTATCCTACTGAATGTAGCTGTTGAACATAGGTTGATAAGGGGATCAATCCACTCTAGCATAGTAAGTAAAAACCTAAAAATATTTTTAGCAAAGAATTGCTGCAAGATATATTTGGTTAAAACCATAATAACAGACCAAAATAAGTCCTCATCAGCAAACTGGACATTCTGCTTTCTGATATAAGTAAGAATTTAGGGGAATTTATTGGGGGAAAAAAATGTTGCATTAGCAGAGACATTGCAAATGCTTACTCAGAATAAATAGGGACAGTAAATAAGTACAGGGTAACTTCCAAATGCTTCCTTTTTCCATTCATCTATATAACACTCATTCTGAACTTCATGAAGTTCCATTTTTAATCACTCACTCCTTACCTCCAAAACATACTGGTTTGGTTGTCCATCTAATACATTGCCAGCCCTTCATTTTGGCATTGAATGCTATTGATATCTGGTTCATCTTACCTTTCACCTTTTCCCAGGTCACAATGAGTCCTTCATCCCATCTCTCTACCTGCCCCAATGTACACAACTCCCAACCTGAAGTGTCTTCTTTTCTCCTCTTAGTTTATATAAACCTTCCCATTCTTTCATGAAGGAGGAGGGTCAAGGCCCCTGCTCAAGGAGCCTTCTTTTAAGATCGTACCCTCAAAGATCTGTGCTGTCCTCCTCTGCTTTGTACCAGGCTTAGGTTCCATACAAGTTCACACTGGGTCACACTAAGGGGAGTTGGGATAGCAAAATAAGGGCAATTGAGTCAGACAACAGCTAAGTTCAAATCCTAGATCTAGCACTTACTAGCTCTTTGACTTGGGCAGTTTTTGTTTGTTTGTTTGTTTGTTTGTTATCTTCACCCAAGGACATTTTTGCACTTATCTTTCAGATAGAGCATGAGAGAGAGGGAGGAAGAGAGAGAGAAAAACATCGATGTAAGAGAGTCACATCAGGTGGTTGCCACCCACATGACCCCAACTGGGGCTGGGGACAAACTGCAACTGAGGCACGTGCCCTTAGTGGGAACTGAACCCGGGACTCTCCAGTCCACAGGCCAGTGCTCTAACCACTGAGAAAACAAGCTAGGGCGACTTGAGGCAGTTTTATCTAAATTTTGGGAGGTCCTCAGTTTCCTTATCTTCAAAATGGGGATAACAATATATTTCTCCACCTAGGCTTATTGAGTATTAAATAAAATAATACATGTAAAAAGTTTTTGCATAGCACCCGGTACATGGGATGAGAAAAGAAAAATTCAGTAACTGTTGGCTGCTACCTGCTACAGTTTTCTGCTCTCAAATTACATTCTGAGTCTGTCTTGCCTCACTGATCTAACTGACATTCCTGTGGACAATGACCTGGAAGAACAGAGCTCCTCCTCTGCCCAACTCCTTCATCAAGTATTGTTGGGCCCTCAACACATAGTCCGAGGAGGCTCTACCAGCTTTAGATCATGACCAAACTTTCCCTCTTGCCACTAACTCACATAAGAAAAAGAGATGTCAGCAAATCATATTCAGCAATACATCTAAAAAATTATTCATCATAACCAAGTGGGTTTCATCCCAGGCATGCAAGGATGATACAATATTTGCAAATCAATAAATGTGATCATATCAATAGATGCTGAAAAAGCATTCGACAAAATCCAGCACCCATTTTTGATAAAAACGCTCAGCAATGTGGGAAAAGAGGGATCATAACTCAACATAATAAAGGCCATATATGAAAAACCTATACCCAACATCATACTCAATGGGCAAAAACTAAAAGTATTCCCCTTAAGAATGGGAAAAAGACAGGGATGCCCATTTTCACCACTCTTATTTAACATAGTACTGGAAGTCTTAGCCACAGCAATTAGAAAGAAAGAAAAAATAAAAGAGATCCAAATTGGAAAGGAGGAAGTGAAACTGTCATTATCCGCAGATGACATGATACTATATGTAGAAAACCCCAAAGACTCCATCAAAAATTTACTGGACTTAATAAATGAATTTGGCAAAGTAGCAGGATACAAAATTAATGTCAAGAAATCAACGGCATTCTTATACACCAATGATGAAATCACAGAAAGAGAAACTAAAAAAACAATCCCATTTACCATCACAGCAAAAAAATTAAGATACCTAGGAATAAACTTAACCAAAGAAGTAAAGGACCTCTTCATGGAAAACTACAGGTCATTGAAAAAAGAAATAAAGAAAGATATAAAGAAGTGGAAGCACATACCTTGTTCATGGATTGGAAGAATCAACATCATTAAAATGTTCCTACTACCCAAATGCAATCCCCATCAAAATACCAATGACATACTTCAAAGAACTAGAACAAACACTCCAAAAGTTTATATGGAGCCAAAAAAGACCCTGAATAGCCACAGAAATCTTGAAAAAGAAGAACAAAGTAGGAGGAATCACATTACCAGATCTCAGGTTATACTACAAAGCCACTGTAATCAAAACAGCCTGGTACTGGCACAAGAACAGGCAGATAGATCAATGGAACAGAATAGAGAACCCAGAAATTGACTCAAGACAATATGCTGAATTAATATTTGACAAAGGTGGCAAGAGCATACAGTGGAGTCAAGACAGTCTCTTCAATAAATGGTGTTGGGAAAATTGGACAGCTACTTGCAAAACAATGAAGCTAGAACACCAGTTTACACCATACATGAGAATAAACTCAAAATGGATAAAAGATTTAAAGGTAACTCGTGAATCCATAAAAATTCTAGAAGAAAATGTAGGCAACAAAATCTCAGCCATCATATGCAGCAGAATTTTCACTGATACAATACCTAAGGCAACAGAAACAAAGAAAAAATGAACACATGGGACTACATCAAACTCAAAAGCTTCTGCACAGCAAAAGAAACAACCATCAAAAGGGAATGGGATCCCACTATATGGGAGACCATAATCGCCAATGATGCATCAGATAAGGGGTTAATTTCCAAAATATACAGAGTGCTCATACAACTCAACAAAAGGAAGACAAAGAACCCAATTAAAAAATGGGCAGAGGACCTAAAGAGACACCTCTCCAAACAGGACATACAAATGGCTAAGAGACATATGAAGAAATGCTCGACATCACTAATCATCAGAGAGATGCAAATTAAAACAACAATGAGGTATCACCTCACACCTGTCAGAATGGCTGCCATCAACAAATCATCAAACAACAAGTGTTGGCGAGGGTGTGGAGAAAAGGGGACTCTGGTAACTGCTGGTGGGAATGCAGACTGGTGTAGCCACTGTGGAAAATGCTATGGTGTTACCTCAAAAAGTTAAAAATTGAACTGCCGTTTGTCCCAGTGATCCCACTTGTAGGAATATACCCTAAGAAACCTGAAACACCAATCAGAAAAAATTTATGTACCCCTATGTTCATAGCAGCACTATTTACAATAGCTAAGATCTGGAAACAACCCAAGTGTCCATCAGTAGATGAGTGGATTAAAAATCTGTGGTACATGTACACAATGGAATACTATGCAGCTGCAAGAAAGAATGATCTCTTATCCTTCAAGATGGCATGGAAGGACCTGGAGAGCATTATGCTAAGTGAAACAAGTCAAGCAGAGAAAGACAAATATCACATGATATCATTTATTTGTGGAGCATAATGAACTAAACAAACTGCTGAACAAAATTGACCCAGAGACATAGAGGTGGGGTACAGACTGACAAGCCTCAGAGGAGGGGGGAAGAGATAAACCACAGAACTTACATGCATGTGTGTATGACCAATGAACATAGACAACAATGCTGGGGATGGGGTTGAGGGGAAGGGGAGGAGGGTGTCAATGTGGGAAAAATTAGAAACATCTGTAACAAAAACAAATTAATAAATAAAATAAATAAATAAAGCACTAAAATAGAAAAAAAAAGAAAAGAAAACGAAAAAGATATGTCAGCTCTTCCAGAACCCTGGGTCAGGGCTGTCCCAGATATAACTGTTCCCTTGTATGTTTTAGGGAGAGTTCTAATAAGAGCACAGTGGCATGTGCTATTTCAAAGAGGACAGGACTGCCATAGGGCAGCGTCAGGGCACTGGCCCCTGGACACAGGGGAGAAAGAATGACAAGAGGTAAGACAGACAGGAGCTCCAAAAGTTAGAGGTAGGGGGCCAGAGCCAAAGAGAGGAACAAAAGCAAGGACAAGCCATTCCTACAACTCAAAAGCATGAAAGAGGAAATCTGAGGGGGGAGACAAGACACACAAAAAAGAAGCTCCAGCACAGAAGTGAAAGGAATGTTCTGGATGGAGATGAAGGAAGACCCCAGGCACCAGGCAGAGTAGTAAAATTCCATACTGGAGCAGCGGGATTTCATGAGGCTCTTGTTGACGATTGCCATTGTTATGCCATCTCTTCATCCTGATAAAAATCCTGAAAATTACACTCCAACAAAACATGGAGTGAACATAAAAAGGGGAGATATGAGAAATGGAAAATAGGAAAGTCAACCTAGAAATAGGTAACATCCAGAAAGGATGTCTCCAAGAAAGAGAGGAGAAGTGTAGACTACCTGACCTTGCGGGAAATTAGGAGAGGCTACGGGAAGATTGGGGAGAATCAGTGACAGTTACAAAGCAAACCAAGTAAGTGGGAAATAGAACAATTAGTAGGAAGTAAGAAATGGAAACAGTCATAATGCACTGCAATGATCAACTGAGAGTATTTGCATAGGCATAATAATGTAAATGCTGCTAATTTAACAAGAAAAACTATAACAGAACTACATTGGGAGGCTGGAAGAGGGGAAGCAGGGGAGGCAAGGGCAGGGTCAGAGAACTAACTCCTCACCTATTGAACCACTAAATAACAGTCTGCACATTCTTTAGAAATATGAAGATGTGAAGAGATTTTGAAAGAATGAAAACTGATTATCTCTGGAGAGAAGCTCTTTGGGGGATACTGAAAAGCAGGAGTGTCCTGGGGCAAGAGACTTACCAGGCCTTGGTACTCTCTAACGTTTTAAAATGTATGAATGGCTCTAGCTGGTTTGGCTCAACGGTTAGAGCATTGGCCAGTGAACCAAAGGGACATGGGTTTGAATCCTGGTCAAGGGCATGTACCTGGGTTGCAGGTTTGATCCCTAGCCCCAGGTGGAGTTGGGGGGCAACCAGTCAAGGTGTCTCTTTCACACTGATGTCTCTCTCTCCTTCTACTCTATCTGAAAAGCAATGAAAAAATATCCTCAGATCACGAAAAAATAAGTAAGTAAAATGTATGACTGTATCATTTCAATTTAAAAAAATTAAATAACAAAAAAGCAAAAGGTCATATTGCTCAGCATATTCTAAGTCAATGCACTGGCTCCTCATTAATTGATTGCTAATAAATGTTTTACTTACAGATACTTTCCCTGTTTGTTTTTTATTATTATTTCACCTGTTTGTTTAACTGGGAGGGTTTTGTTTGTCTTTCTTTTTACCTTTTGCCCACCAATCTGTTGTCTGAGTTTGGCTTTTGTTTTTATTTGTTTTGGATTTTAGCTTCCACATATAAGAGAGATTATATGATATTTGTCTTTCTCTGCCTGAGTTAGTTCAAGGTCCATCCATGTTGTCACAAATGGCAAGATTTTATTCTTTATTCCACTTTACACACACACACACATACACACACACCATAATTTCTTCATCCATTCATCCATCTATGTACACTTACATTGTGTCCATAACTTGGCTATTGTAAACAATACTGCAACGAACATGAGGTATACACATATATTATTTCAAGTTAGTGTTTTCATTTTCTTGGAATAAATACCCAAGTAGAATTTCTGGGTCATATCGTAGTTCTCTTTTGAATTTTTTTGAATTATTTTTCATAGTGTCTGCATCAATTTACATTCCCACGAACAGTACACAAGGCTGCCCTTTTCTCCGCATCCTTATCAAGATCATCTTTGATAAGAAATAAGTGTTGGTAAGGAAGTAGAGAAAAGGTGTGAGATGATATCTCACTGTGGTTTTCATTTGCATTTCTCTGATAATTAATGATGTTGAGCATCTTTTCATGTATCTGTTGGCTTTCTGTATGTCTTCTTAGGAAAAATGTCCATTCAGATCTTCTTCCCGTTTTTTAATCAGATTGTTTGTTTTTTGTTATTGTGTTATGTGAGTTCTTTAAATATTTTGGATATTAGCCCCTTATCAAGTATATATGATTAGCAAATATTTTCTCCCATTCAGTGAGTTTTCATTTTGTTGATGGTTTCTTTTGCTGTGCAGAGCTGTTTAGTATAATGTTGTCCCACTTATTTATTTTTTTGTTGTTGCTTTTGGTTTTGGTGTCAGGTTTTATTTATTTATTTATTTATTTATTTAGTATGTGCCCCTAGTGGGAACCAAACCTAGGACTCTCCAGCCCGTAGGCCAACGCTCCAACCGCTAAGCCAACCGTCCAGGGCTTGGTGTCAGGTTTTAAAAAATAATCACCAAGACCTATGTAAAGGAGCTTACTCCCTATGTTTTCTTCTGTGAGATTTATTGTTTCAGATCTTACATTAAAGTCTTTAATCCATTTGAGTTATTTTTTGTTTATGATGCAAGACAGTGGTTGAGTTTCATTCTTTTCCATGTGGTTGTTCAGTTTCCCCAGGACAATTTTTTTTTTCTTTTTTGTATGTGCCCCTAGTGGGAACTGAACCCGGGACTATCTAATCCGCAGGCTGATGCTCCAACTGCTCAGCCAAACTGGCCAGGGCATCCCAGGACAATTTATTGAAGAGACTGTCCTTTCCCCTATTATTACATTTCTTATAACTGTAGATATCAGGGTTAGCTAAAAAGCAGATGAGAGTGAAGTGATGTCATTCCAGAGTTGCTGCCAGGAACTCCCTGCCCCAGAGTATTGGCAACACTGCCTATAATTTCCTATCCTGGTCACACTGACCTGGGGGTCTTTAGCAGTCCTTTTCAAAACCCAGCTTCCCAAGCCTTCTTTGACATGCTAATAATTAGCGGGTTCCTTAGCTGAGATTCAACTGAGAGAATTTAATAGGACATAGTTTGGGGATGAGAATTTTAAGGGACACAATGGTGTTAAAGAAATTTGGGGAAGGGAAAGAGCCAGACCCAGTAGGGCTAAATGTGCTAACAGGGGGAAGTGGTAGAATGTAGGACAAAATGAAGTTCTCTGCACAATTCTGCCAACAGCTAGCTAGCTGTGATTGTGTCTAGAAGAAATGGCATCAATGACAGCAACTTAGGCTGATGGTATTTTGCTGCCTACAAAGCTCTTCTCCTCTGTTAACCAGTTGGAGCCTATGGTAGAAAGCCCTCAGCACAGCCCCCTAAGATCCCTCCTCCTGGTTATTCACACTCTTGTTTAGTCTCCTCCCACACTATACCAGGCTTCTGTCTCAGTCCCTCTCAGATCATTTGCACAGGGGGAATCAAACTACTATATTGTGAGCTGTCCTTGTGGAAAGGCCCATGTGGTGAGAAACTAGAGGCCTCTTGCCAAATGCTACATAAATCTGAAAGCAGATGCTCCATCTCAATCAAGCCTTCAGATGACTGCAGCTCCAACAACATCTTGAGTGCCCTCTCATAAGAGAGCCTGGGTCACAACCAACCAGCTATGCACTCCTGGATTCTTGACCCTCAGAAACCATATGAGATAATAAAAGTTTATTATTTTAAGTCACTAAGTTTCAAGATCAATTGTTACACTGGGGGCCAAGATAAGTCAAGTAATTTGCCCAAGGACTCAGGATAATTAGAAGCCCTACGTCTTGAATTTTATTTTTAGAGCTCTTTCTACTTATCCATCAATTCACTTAACAAATATTTCAACAACTTTCTTATTAAATAAAATGTTAAGGGTTGTTGAGCTTCAGAACATGTAAAAATAATGCTTTAAAGAAACACTGGGTACATGAAAATAAGCATTTAATGTGGTATCGTTTACAACTGTTGGGTGCCCTAATATTTCCTGTTATTTAGGTTGTGGGCAAAGGTAGATGCCACAAAAAGAGGAAGTGTTATTCTGATCCTTGATTGGGGCTTGTTGCCAGAATTTGGTCTTATCCTCTGCAATGTATAATTTGTGATAAAATTGGCAAGAGAATGTATGCTCCAATAAGTTGGCCAATTGCATTAGCAAACACAGAGCTTTAAAGAGTATTATTTATGATAAAAGCTGACCAAGGATTCTTACATTCGAAGAATGGGGGTGGGGGATCCCTAATGCATGTGAAAAACCTGAGCACAATAAAACCCAAGGCAGAGGCATACAATGCTGGTATTCTTCTGGCTTTTATTCTTAGATACAAAATGTCTTTCCTGTTCTTATAACCACTGGGATTTATTTTTAAGACTAAGAAACATCATTTGCTCATATACAGATCCTATATTTCTAAAGTAAAGATATTCCAGATGACTATATATAGATTCAGTTTCTCCAGATAGGGCCAACCTAGAGACTTGGGGCCCTCCACAGGGAAGTAGGAGAACTCCACTTGGTGGGAAGTGGGAAGAGTAAGTCAGGGACCCATGGGGCTGCTAACATCTACCGTAGTATCAGTGGCTATGGCTTTAGGATCATGAACAGCTATGAATGACTACCTCTTCTTTTAGTCCTCAGCTTCCTGAAGGTAAAGGAGATAGGAGCCCAAAGCATTCAGTAGGGTGGCATTATTCTCTAAGCAGTGGTTCTCAACCGCCCTAATGCCACGACCCTTTAATACAGGTCCTCATGTTGTGGTAACCCCCCACCATAAAATTATTTTCATTGCTACTTCATAACTGTAATTTTGCTACTGTTATGTCTTAGGCGACCCTTGTGACCCCCAAAGGGGTTGCGACCCACAAGTTGAGAACTGCTAAAAGGTATGGTCAAGCAGCTGACCCCAGGGCCAATAAAAATCTGTCCATTTATAAGGTTTCTGGCCCATAATTGGAGGTGAGAGACCTCCACAAGTATAGTGTCTGAAAACTAATAATTTTTTGTGCATTGTAGCTGGGATTGCTGTTAAATAATTCTGGTATGTCTCATTCCAATGACTTCCTGGTACGTGTGAATAAAACAAATGCTGATGGAATCTACAAGACTCTAAATAATCTGAGCCTTGCCAACCTCACCCAGGTTTTTCCTTATACTCTCACTGGGGTCATGGCCAGGTTTCAATGGCACTAGCTCCTTCATGTACCATACCCTCAGTTAGTCTCTTCTCCAAGTGGTGGCATTTCCTGCTTCTCCTGTTTTACCCGGCTTCCTCCACAAGGCTGGCTCTTTGCTGTGTCCAGGTTCCTGACCACCATCAATGTAAAGTAAACAGCCTTCTTATCTCAACACTGTCTCATCAACCTGATTCACTGTTGACCACTTATCACCATCAAAAATTGACTCCTTCTTTATTTAATGATAACATAATATAACCTGACCATTTATTGAGCAGTTTCACATGCCAGGCACTGTTCTAAGGGCTTTCCTCATAGCAACTCATTTAGTCCTGATAATGATCCATTTCACCCATTACAGACAAGGAAACCAAGACAGGACAAGTTAAGTAAGTACCTGAAGTGATGGAACTACTTGGTGGTAGAGCCAGGAATCGCCACAGGATTTGTTTCTTCTTTTTTGTTTGTTTATTTGTTTTTGTTTTGTTTTTCTGTCCTCCCATTAGGCTGTAAGCACCAAGGGAGAACGACCTTGCCGGTTTTGTTCACTGCTGTATGCTAGCACCCAGCCTGGCACATTGTAGGTGCTCAATAAGTAGCTGTTTCAACCGATGAATAAAAAAGATTTCATAGCCCTACCGCTGCTTCATCCCCTCCATTCTCTGGGATTGTGTATAGATGTTATGCAATCATCTATTAACTTGTACCACTTTGGTGATCACGTGATCTCAGCTGCAAAAGAGACTCCAGCTACTCAAGTTAAGGCTGTTGGAAGTATGAAAAAGTCTCCTTACCTGGGCTGCCATCGGGGTGTGGAGACAGAAGTGTCCTTCAGCCCAGCCAGGAGGTCTGCTAGCCTGGTGTAGGCAAATGCGCTCTGTTGCAGGCTCTGCAGGCGTCTGTTCTGGGACCAGTTTTTTTCCATTTACTATTGTTTCATGCTGGAAGCCAGCTCTCCTGAGCGATCTGTAGGAGGGCCCGTGGAGTCTTACACAAAAACTCTCCTAGTGGGTTGGGCTGGGTTCTGGAGGGAAGATCCTAGAGCAATGGCCAGGAAACGCCTTAATAGTACCACAGCCCTGGGTCCTCTCTGGCACTCTAGAGAGATGGAATATATGAGGGCTCTGAATTTTAAAAAAAGGAAAAAGCAAGATTGTCAAATATTAAAATACTTCCGCTAATAAGAACATTTAAAGTTTATGATTTAACCAAAGTGCATTATTATCCAAGGTTATTTGATCACTCTGTGTTGGCTTCTGGGTTGTAAACGCTCAGAGGTGGACCGGATTAGTGCTCCGCAGCTAAACATCAATCAGTGTGTCTCGCGTTCACACTCGGCAGCAGAGAGCCGAAGTCGGGGCTGCACGCGGAGGCTCCCAGAAGCCCCACCTGGAACTTTGCTCAGGTCCTTTCCGGAATCCCTGAGGGGCGACAGTGAGCTGGGAGGACTGGCGTCGCCAGTGCCCAGCACCTTGGCTGGTCAAGACGCAGGCAACTCTCTTGCTCTCTTCTGATACACCACTGGGTGCGACCCACATGTCAAGTTCCCCTCCCCCCACCCCATGTTCCCAAAGCCAAGGTCTGCGTACCTTCCTCTACGCGCTGGGCAGTGACCTTCGGTCCACTATAGAGGAGCGGGTGGTGGCTGGAGGGCGGGCAGAGTGTTGATGCCAAGAGGTGGGTCTGGCCTGGGAGCCGGGCACTTTCGCACTTGGCTCTACCAGGCTGCATCTGGGGTTCTGTCCCCACAGCTACAAGGCAGGGAAAGGCCTGTTGGAAAGTTTAAGCCTAAGCAGAAGGAAACTACCTAGCGTCTTCTCTGCGCTCCTCGGAGTTGTGCTGACACTGGGCACTCAGATTAATAGCACGCCGCTATTGCCTTCGAGGAGCGCCACGTCTGGTGGACTGCACCGCCTGCGACATGGCTCCGACTCGAGTCTGGGGAAGGGGGCGTGAGGAGGAGAGGGTGTGAGAGCGAGTGAGAGCATAGAAGAGCCTTAGCCCAGCCTGGGAATCAAAGAAGGCTCCGCAGAGGAGGTGAAGTCTTTAAAGAGACTTGAGGTTGGGCAGGAGGAGAGGGGAAGGCTCCATACAAAGGCCCCGAGCCAAAAGAGGAACGTGCATCAAGGACCTTACTGGGGCTCCTGGGACAGCGAGCAGGGGCAAGAAGTAGATAGGATCGTGACCTTCGAGGTTGTGACCTCCTCTTAACATCTTCCTATTGGAACCCTGTGGGTTCAGAATCTCCGTAGCTCAGCAGTACAGACGTTAGGCTTGGGCGAGCACTCTGAGTGCCTTGACACTGAGCACGTAAAGACGCGGGTGCTGACGCTGTCCACGAATTCTCCAGACAAGTGCAGCATTGGAAAGGCCGTATCCCAGGGACCTCCCAGCCCTGGAGGGTGGCCTGGTGTCCAAAAGCCCGCACTTCGGGCTGTTGATTTAGTAGGAGACGCACGTAGGCGACTTCTGTCCTAAGGCTTGTTCCAGCCTTGACCAAAACTGCTGCTTCTCCCCAGGGGTCTCCTCTCCGGGATGCCCGCCTCAATGCCTAAGCTTGTTGCGGAGGCAGAGCTCAGAGGGACCGCAACGCAAAAGAAGATAGAGGCCTGGGCTGGAGACAGCACCAGGTCAGACCCAGGGATCAAGAGAACCCCTGTGTGGGGCCCAACTCTAAGGAGTCCTGAATAAACCCGTGGCCAATCAGCACTGTGTAAGGGGTGTATGTGGCTGCGATGTTCGCCTAGGAAACGCCTAGCAGCTAAATTCAAGTCTCAAAGCCAAGAAGTGCAGGGGGATCTGACCCAGGCACCCTGGGGCTCCAGAACCCTAGGAGTTCAGGCAGTGCCCGTTCAAAAACTGCCACCGCACCATTTCAAGCCCTTGATACTAATCTACTCCAGAGCTTGGATTGAGAACTAGGGCTGAGCATGAGATGTTTGGAGTGAAGCCCCCGCAATAGGAAGAGGAAGAACTGGGGGACTGAAGGAGCGCACACCTGCTCGAGCTGCCTCAGAGCAATCAGAATGAGTTGGCCTGGAAGCTGAGAAGAGACAAAGGGTCTATGACTCTGTGCCAGATCCCCTCCTTGAGCAGTTCCAAGAGGTTGGTTTGCATTAACCCAAACCTCTGTGTGTGGGCTTAGTGTCCCCAGAAGGTTCTGGTGTGAGAGTTTAGTGGATCCTCGCCAGATGCTGGACCTCTCTGCAGATAGGTCATTCCTTCCCCAAACCAAGGAGATCTCCAAGCTCTGAAAGCAGGGCTCAGTCTGCAAACTAGTTCAACCTCAGTAAGGGGTGTCTGTGATTCCTGGAAACCCTCCCGGGACTGGGCTGAAAAGTGCATCTAAATCAAACCTGCAGAAAAAAACAAGGATATAGATCAGGATGGAGGTTAGGGCTGGGGCTGAGAGCAAGGTAAAGACCGTGCACCTATTCAGGAGCCCATGCCCAGGTGTGCAGTCAAGGTGGCCAGGGTCTGACCAGAGCCTAAGTGAATCAAGAGCTGGCATGACAATTATCCTTCCAGTGCGGTTTATCTGTGTGGCTGATTTCATGGCTCCAATGGTCTCGCTGAGAGTCCCGCGTTTGACTGCAGCACCAGCAAATCCAAAGTGACACCGTGTAGGGTAGGAAAAAATTAGGGTTTTCAAATCCTGCACACCCGGTGTCACCACTTCCCACTGGAGTCACTTTCTGCAAATCACTTCGATTTTTAACCTCAGTTTCCTAATCTGTAAAATGGGCATAGTGTCCACCTCTCTGAAGAGCACACTGAGATGAGAAATACCACGCATCTTTCTGACCATGGAAAGAAGAGCAAAGTCTTCGCCTCCAACTTGATGCGCTACATATTAAAGAAAGACCCTCTCTCCCTTCCTCTTCTTTCTCTGCCTGGTTCTCCCCCACCCCCGACCCCTCCAAGCCTGCGGAGCGGTGCACGTTCTGGTTGGTCCTCCCGAGAGAGGCTAGTGTAAAAGCCAATAAGCCTGGAACACACGCAGGTCCTGCTGGGCCTGGGACAATGGTTTCCATTTAATAAATATTTCCCCCAAGGGCATTTCACGTTGGGCAGGCAATTATTCAAAGGAAACAGGCGCGCAGGTCTGCTCTGCGGGTTATTTCGTCCTCTTTACCCGAAAATGCTCATCTGACGCAAGAAACGAGTCTCACATTCTCGCTTCTTGGGCAGAGGCACCCAGGGACAAACCTAGAGACTCCGCTTCAGGGACGCTGCAGAAGGGGCAACGGGAAAGCCCCACACTGCGCTGGGCGCCTGCCGGCTTCCATGCTGCCTTTCCGGTGCGGGCAGGTGTGGAGAGCAAGTTAAAGATTTAAATAAACACTAAATAATAATAACATAAATAGGAATCGTAATGGAAATCCCATTCCTGCCCCCTCCCAGAAAGTGAAGAGCAGATCGTGTTGCTCCACAAGGCTCACCACCCAGGGTTTGTAACCTCTGCACTGCGGGACTGGAGGCCTTCCGGCAAGGTCTGGGAACGCACCGCCGCATCCCGGGGCAGGGGTGGAGGCGGCCCGCAGGGGCATCCCGTGAAAACACAGCCCAAGGACTGCCGAGGATAAGGCGCGAAAAGTTTATATCGCTTTTAACCCGAGTTTGATATATTCTTTTTCTCTTCCAAGGATCTTTGACAAGGGGGGTAAAGTGCTGTCCTTGCATTTCGTGACGAGGCTGTCCTATTTATCAACCTGCGCTCTCGGCTGAATCCCTTTGCTGTCCCTCCCCGGGTCTTTGTATTCGAAGCCTTAATTCTCCTTTGCACACCGGAAAGGAAACAGATACGAAGAGTTTTATTTGTTGACAGTGCCAGAAACAATGTGGAATCCAAGTCCCCAGTCCTGAGCTGGTCCCTGTCTTCTCCTCCCCACCTCAGTCTCTCCCTCGCACCTCTCCCCGCCCCCACCAGTCGCGCTCCCTCCGGCCTCCGCTGGCGCGCTGGCAGGTGCGCCCCCTCGCCTTCTCCGCTGCTGATTGGAGCCCAGGTTGGGGAGTCACCGCCCCGCGCTTATGTCAGAGTGCGTGTGGTCCGGCCCACCTCGCCTTTGAACTTCGCCGCTTTTGGCTCTCGTTCACCATCCTCCCTGCATTCTCAGCCAGGTGCTGCGCTAGGCAAGGCAGCTCCGGGAAAGCCACAGGAGGGGGGAGGGAGCCACGGCCTTAGACACAGGAGAGAAGAGAACCAGAGAAGGCGAAGGTGGAGAACGGGAGAAAGGAGCTTCCCGCCTTCTCCAACAAATTACCTGGCCACTTAATCCCAGAGACTCTGGTACTTGGGCCCCAGCTAGAGTCGGCAGCACCCCAGCCAGCCACCCTCTCCTCCCCCGCCCTTCCTACCCCCGCTTGCCCCTCGGGGCCTGCCTGAGTGCGGAGACTGGCATGATCAGCTGAACTTTGCGGGGTTAGCGCTTCTCTCTGGCATCCCCTCAGCGGTGCGGAGGCGAGGGGAGCGCAGAGTCCCGGCCCAGGACCGACAGACAGGCAGACAGACAACCTCGCCCAGCTCGCTGGCAGAACCCCTGCACTCCCCACCCCCACCTGCCTAGCCTCCGGGATCATGTCTAAACCATCAGACCACATCAAACGACCCATGAATGCCTTCATGGTATGGTCCCGAGGCCAGCGGCGCAAAATGGCCCAGGAAAACCCCAAGATGCACAACTCAGAGATCAGCAAACGCCTAGGCGCCGAATGGAAGCTTCTGTCCGAAGCAGAGAAGCGGCCGTACATCGACGAAGCCAAGAGGCTACGCGCCCAGCACATGAAGGAGCATCCCGACTACAAGTACCGGCCACGTCGCAAGCCCAAGAACCTACTCAAGAAGGACAGGTATGTCTTCCCCCTGCCCTACCTGGGCGACACGGACCCGCTCAAGGCAGCCGGCCTGCCAGTGGGGGCCTCCGACGGCCTCCTGAGCGCGCCCGAGAAAGCCCGGGCCTTCTTGCCGCCTGCCTCGGCGCCCTACTCCCTGCTGGACCCCGCGCAGTTTAGCTCGAGCGCCATCCAGAAGATGGGTGAAGTGCCCCACACCTTGGCCACCGGCGCGCTGCCCTACGCCTCCACCCTGGGCTACCAGAACGGCGCCTTCGGCAGCCTCAGCTGCCCCAGCCAGCACACGCACACGCACCCGTCCCCCACCAACCCGGGCTACGTGGTGCCCTGTAACTGTACCGCCTGGTCTGCCTCCACCCTGCAGCCCCCTGTCGCCTACATCCTCTTCCCGGGCATGACCAAGACTGGCATAGACCCTTATTCGTCAGCCCACGCCACAGCCATGTAACCCCCAACCCGGCCAGACCTGGAGGGTGGCCTGGAATCGGGGTTTGCACCCTGTCCTCTGCGCCTAGCCCGGGCCTGGAGATGCCTCGGGGCCAGCCCTGCCAGCGGCCGCTACCCTACCCCAGATAGGGGCGTCCTACCCGACCCAAGACGCAGACAGGTGCCAGAAACTTTCGAACACTATGACCGATATACAGTTGCCCCTCCCCAACTGTCCCAAATCAAATCTCCATCTGTACCCCCTTTGGACAAAAAAGGAGGCAGTTTGCTTTATTTATGTCCTCTTCTCTTTCCTCTGATGGGCTTTGGACTCCAGAACTCTCAGATCCCAGTATTATATCTAGAATACGCATTTTTTTTTTCTTTTGCACCCTGAAGAAAAGAGTTAGCTCTGTGTTTTGCCATCAGACACAACTAGGTGCCATTTGCTCTTCATGTGTGGGAAAAGGCTTAAAAGTTTAAAACTACAGAAGGAAAACATTTCAATTTAAAATCATGCTATGATAGTGTTTGCTTCTTTAAAGGTAATACAAAGGACCCACATGGTTATTTACTTTGTATAAAGCAGTGCTCCTAGAGACCTAAGTTTACTTTTAGACAGAATGTCGGGTTATGAAGTCAGGAAGTAGAAAGTGAACAAAATTTAAAAAAAAATAAAAACATCCTAAACGATCGTAAATGTTTTGACGATGTCTTGGAAATGTACCTAGAAGGATTTCATCTCTTTATTCTGTTCATTTGTTGAACAAAGACGTTTTGAATAAAGACAATCTGTCATTGCAAAAAGTAACCTTTGATGTGCATAAACTCTGAAGTCAGGAGGCAAGGTCTGGGCTGGGAGTTGGGTCACTGGGAGGCTGAGAGCGCACAGAACAACTTTAGCAGTGGCAGCTGGCGGCTGGCCTGCATTGGCCAATCGTGGTAGCCTTCAGGCCAGGTGCAAAGGGAGCTAGAGTCTGTAATTTGCCCGGATCATATCCTCTGGATCCGCTTTTTGCCTTTAGAGGCTGGACAAAGGTATTGGTCCCTGGGACCTCACTCCTTCCCTGTGTTCTTCACAAAGTGGTCAAACCACTTCAGGGAGCGAATGAGCTAAGACAAAGGCCAACCCAGACCTCTGAAATCTGGGTGCATTTTCCTTTTTTAAACCCAACTCCAAAGGAATGGAGAGAAGCGCGACTCTACCGGGAAACCAGTTGCGCAGGAGCATCGCGTCATGCGGTGGGTGTTTAAGTTCAATGATTAGGGGAAGACCGGTGGAAACGATTTTTTTGAAAGGTGTTTGAAAATGCTGCTGCTGGCTCTTGTGGGGATTTGGGACTCAATACTGGTTCCTAAGTTAAAAATTAAAACTCTAAGAAACGCAGTAGGAGACTTTTTGCTAAGACCCTGCGGGGGCAAAGGGGAAAAGGAAGGCCTTAGTGACACGCTCAAAATCATAAAAATCGTAACTCGTATCCCTCGAAGTTTAACAAATAAGGAAAAGAACCTCTTTCTTTCCCCACTGGGTGAATGTTAGCTTGAACATTGCTGTTTTTCGTGGGAGGAAGAACCTTCTGATGCCTTCAGCACAACTCTTTGGAACTTGTTCTCCAAATCAAAGGGTGCTCCCCTCAGCCCTCGTGTTCCCCCAGTCTCATCCGTTGCTCACGCGGGTTTTCCTATAGGTCCGGTGCTTTTCCCACTGGCTTTGATATGGTGCGGAAGGGGCGGGGGGGGGGGCATCCTAGTGGCGCGTCTGCTTTCTGCTGCTGCTGAGGGATTTGTGCGCTTGCCTCTGCCGTTTCCAAAGGAGCCAGTGGCTGGAAGTGCACGGGAAACGTTGTCAACAGACTCTAAAGCCAAAACCCATGGATTAGCATATTGTCCTCAAAACAATTAGAAGTGTTTGAGGTGTTATTTGGAGCCTATTCATCCGAGCCCCTTTGTCAAAGGGGGATTTTCATTATTTAAAAAAAAAAAAGAAAGTTAGCAGTTGTCCATCTGGCTGAGCTGAATAGCAAAGTGATCCGTGTTGTATATGCTTTTCTCATTAAGAGCTCTTTTGAGACCGATGTTAGAATTAAATGGTATAACACAATTAACATACACGGGCGCTGAATAAGAGGGGACGCCTATAAATAATAGATAGATAAATAAATGAGCGATCAGGAGAAGGTAAACAAAGGCGGGCTGGGGAAAGGGGGTGGGGGGTTGGGGGCGGCCGGGCGGGCTGAGCCACGCTTACTTAGCATTACAAAACCCTCTTACAAATCGAGACAATTAGGAAGTGACTTGCCTCTGGTGGCAGTCCCGTCTGGGGGCTCTGGGAGCTTAGGGAAGGCTCCTCCTCCGGCTCTCTAGAAGCCCAGGAGGCCTAGGGCGGAGGCGCCGCGGTTTTGCTGTCTGATATAACCCCAACTGACAGTGCTGTCAGCCGCTCTGAGCTCCCTCATAGCTCAGTGTCCCTTAACATCTCCTGAGATGAAGCTTACAGGGGTCTTGGTGTCTCCCTGCGGAGGCCGGCGCTCCAGCGCCCGGGAAGCACAGAGTGCTCCAGCCCGGGAGGAACCCCGAGCGCTCGGCTCCACCAGGGCACCCAGGCGACTGCGAGGCAGGCTTAGGGGCACCAGGTGTGTCCTACTGGGGAAGGCTTTGGGCAGCGGCGGAAGCTGAAAAACTGAAACGAGGGTTCTAGCTTGTGCCTGGCCCTGGGAACTCGGAAGAGAGTTCTAGGAAACTGGGGTGCACTGTAGCAAGGAGGCGTCGTGCGCCCACGGCTGGGCATCTGAGACTTCTTTCCAGCCAACAGAGAGCAGGAGACCCAGCAAAGGTCCCGAGACCTAACGCCGCGGACCTGGCTTGGGCCGTTTCTGTCTAGCTCACCTCGTCTTCTTCCATCCCAATCGGGCTTTGTCCGGCTGTCTGCCCTCGTTAGGCCTGGCCCCCGCCTCGGCCCCTAAGGGCCTGCCTCAGCCTAGCCTCCTGCTCCCCGGGGCCGCAGAGCCCCTGCCGACGTGCGCGGCCGAGACTCGCCCTAACAAACAGCCCAAATCCTGCCCGTCAAGCCGATGACAGGGGCCTATTACTGACTTTGAAGTCAGGCGCAGACAAAAAGAAATCCCCTGGGGTGTGTGTGTGGAGGGGGGGGGGGGGAGCAGTCCCTGTCAAACCTGTTTGCTCACAACTGTCTCTTTCTTTCAAGAAAATCATTAAAGCAAACCTATAGGGAGAGGAGCGCCCCGCCCGCCTGGAGTCGAGGAGAACCGCTTCTCCCCAGCGCGCGCCGCGCCGCCCAGAGCAGCCAAGAGTGCCCTTCGACAGACGTGGCGTGGTCGGGAGAACGCGAACTCCCGCTCCACGCGGGGCGCCGGGGACCCTGCAGGAGGCGCTTCTGTCTACACCTCTGCCCTTTTCGCGCGTCCCGCAGCCAGAGGTCCCGGACTTCTGCCTGCAGCCTGGGTCTCCCTGGAGCAGGGGCTGCTTGAAGGGCCCGGGCCTCTCGCCTACCGGGACAAAAAAAATTTACCTAAATACGTGCCGCATTTGTCCCCGACTCTCCTTTCCTGAGTACTTTAGGACCACCGAGACCTAACCAACACGCTGCTCGGGGTGGCAGCGGGCGGCGCTGGCGCGGCAGGGGCAGAGTTGTTTGGGTTTTAGGTTTTCTTTCTTAAACCTTGGCAACCATTGGCTCAGGGGCACACTGGTCACATCTGGGAGATGCGGAATCCTTAACTCCCCCCCCCCCCCAGACCTTTCATTGAGGGCCTCTGCAGCCTTTCATGCGCTTCCCCAAAAACCTTTGATTTCCTTCCAGTTTCCGGGTTTTCCCATTTAAATATCAATGTTCTTAGAACCACTAACTTAAAACTTAGACTAAATTATACTGAGGTGTGAGTGACTGACATCTGAGACCATTAACATTTGCATTTTAAAACAGAATCTAGATAACCTCCAGAAATCTCTGGTCATCTAAATCAGGGTGGTATTTCAGTCAGGGTAGACCCTTGGGGACTTGGGTTACGTCGCACCCTCTAGGGACGCTTCTCCCGCGCGGGCAGCTTCTCTGGAGATCTAAGACTGCCAGGACCTGGAAAACTTGGCAAGCGATGGTGCCAGCACTGCCCTGGAGGACTCTCAATTCCTTCCGCTCCTCCCCAGTTCAGGCCTTGTTACCATTGTTCAAGCGGACAATGAATTTCAAATCATTTGAATTTGAATATCACGTAATTCACAAAATTCCTGTTAAGAATTTCATCTCTTTATTTGCTGAGTGGATTGTGTGTGTGTGTGTGTGTGTGTGTGTGTGTGTGTACGAGTGTGAGAGAGGAAGAAAGACATAGGCAGAAGGGGCACATTAGGTTTGAGTGCAGGAGATGCCAAGGCTTTTTGCCTCTCCAGATGGGCGCACCCTCCTAGCCTCTGTCCTCGGAGACCCTCGCAGAACCGGCTTTGAGAGTTCTACTTAGGCTGGTTTCTTTCTTGGCGCTATGGGATAAGCCTTGTCCTGTAACAAGACGAGTTGGCACTGGGCCGCTACAGAGTAATTAAGAAAATAATGAAAATGACGGTGAATGGGGACCACTGGAAATCCTGGGGTGTCGACATTACTGGAGACTCGAGGTCGCCCTGCCTAACCCTGGCTGTGCGCGCCTGGGGCCCACAGCTTGTTAATGTCTGCCCTGGTACTGGGCAGGGGGCTGATGGTGAAAAGAGAGAGCCTTGACACCCCCTTCTCGCCGCCCCCCCCCCCAGCTCTTCGTCCCGCTAACAGTCACCCGCGGACTCCTGGCCAGTCCCCGGGGCCAGGTTGTGGGAACCAAGCTTTCCGAAAGCAGGAAGGGCCTTGGCCCAGGACATTCTTGGGCGGCTCCCACAGATTCTCCACCCTCCTCTCTCAGATCCCCGCTCCGAGTATCCCCTCAGACCCCCAAAAGGCCCCAAGTTTGGTCGGATTTGGGGAAGAGAGCGGGTGCCCAGGAAGGACAGAGAGCGAAAGGAGTCTGAAAGTTTTCTCTTTCCTACAAAGTGAAAAAGTTGCGCTACTCCGATGGCCAGTAGCCATTTCCAAACTTTTTCATTCTTGGGTCGGGAAGAGAAGCAATTCAAACGGGATCCATGCCTTGGGCCGGGGATGGAAGGAACTTCAGAAAAACTCTGACAGCTGTCCGGGCTGCATTCAGTCGGGAGCAGGGAGGAAACTGAAGACAGAACCGACCTACGCTTGCCGAGCGACCCACCGCCCTATGGTTGCGGGGATCCCCTTCGGCCTCTAGGGGATCCCTATCGGCTCCACCTGCTAGCTGCTCCCTGTTGGAGAGCTCAACCTCTCCTGGATGCCTCCGCGCCCGGCCGCACCTGAGTCCCGAGGCTCTGCCGCGCCGAGAGTGAGGGAAAGTGGGTGTGAGGCACGCGCTGGCTACCGCGGAAGAGGGGAGCGCAGTGCACCGGCCTGGCTGGCGAGGGCGGAGACCCGGGAGTCCCGAGAGCCGCTAAGCGGTTCCCGACTGCCTGCAGTAGAGCCAAGCCCGGGTGGGTTCTCCGGCCGCCCCGCCCGAGGACCGAGGGAGGCGGGAGAGGGGAGGGAGGGAGCCGGTGGCCCAGGCGCACGTCGCTGGTCCCCTTTCGCCCAGCACCCCCCGTGGCGCGGCGAGTCAATGGGATTTGCACACTCGAGGTGTAACAGCATTACTGCATTAATTACCATTTCCATTTCACGTCCAGATTGTTTACTTATCTGCGGGAAACATATGTCGGGAGAAGTTCACATTCCGGATTCTGCTCCGCTGCCCAAGGTGCAATTCCGAGGAGGCGGCGAGGGGGAGGGGAGGGCTTCAGATTTTTTATTACACCCTCTAGCCTTATCTCCCGCTGTAAATTATGAGGATCCTCCATTGAGCGGCATATGGAGATTATATACTTTTTTGAATATCGTTTCCCAAAGCCTGCAGATTTTCACTTTGAAATGAAACAATCCTCCGCCGGCTCCCCCCGGACTGGTAGCCGGCTGCGCTTACCCGAGCGGCCGGGGAGACCCTTTCTGTAGGGCGGTGCGCGCACTCACGTCCCCAGGGCCTCCGCCAGCGGCCAGCGGCCAGCGGAACCCTATCTCCCAGGTCTGAAATCATCTCTGCGGAAAAACCCATCCACCAAGAGGTGTTTCAGAACCCAGGCGGCACCCTGTTCTGTTTTCAGCACCTTACCCCGGACTTCTGCGCAGTTTGCATTTCTTCGTGATACTGGAGACCCGCATAGACGCGAGCCCACTTCTGCCCTCTTCCTACGGTGGGAAGCTCCAAACCCGCGGCGAGGGTTGAGGTGGCCACTCCCGCCCACAGCAACCTGCTTCTCCCTAACGCACCTCAAATCTTCCCAAACGCACTGGTCTTGGGACAGTCTATTTTGCCTTCTTTGTTTGGGGAGCGGAGGAGATAGAGGGGGATGTACCCACCCCAGAGAGAGCTATTGTGAGCCCCGAACAGAAATGCTGCGCGGAAGGCAACTGCCTCCCTGCCACGGGATAAGCAGGACCGACCTGGGCAGCGGGGACCGAATCCCGCCGTTCTTATCTCTCCGAGACTCCTTTCAGGCTGAGATCAGAGAGGGAGGGAAAAGGAAGAGAGAATCATTGTTCTTCTTTTTTTAATTTAATATACCAAGCCACCCGTTCAGGTCATTTATATGCTTAATTTAGTGATAAAACTCAATAAGCAGAATCACAGGATTCTCTCTTCTATTTATTTTGATCACATTTTCCCACAGTAATTGGGAAAACAGTAAAATATATGTGTCCCTGTTTTTTTCTCCTTGTTCAATGCTTTGTCCGCAATGCAATTGTAATAAGGGTGCTTTTGTAATGTAGTTTGCCTTTTTTTTTTTTTTTTAAGGATCTATGAAAAAATAGCCTTATGCCATTATTTTTTGTTCATCTGTTTGGGTTCAGTTTGCAGGATTACCCACACTCCATATGTAGACACCCACTCTCAAAAACCAAATTCAGAAATTTCTCTGAAATGCCTGTTTTTATTATTGTAAATATCCCTTGGGAAACCTACTGTGATGTTATAGCAGAAAGAATTAAATTTACCAAGACAGTGCAATGAAGGCAGAGAAAAAGTAGGACGGAATAATGGGAAAACAAACAGATTCTTTTTTATTAAGCATTGTTTTGGGATTTCTAATTTTTGCAAGACCTCTAAGAAAATTGTGAGGTGTCACTTCTCTCTTCTGGATCTATCTGTAATTGAATCTAGGTCACTATTCTAAAGCAAGAAAAGTCTGCTTCCCACTTTCCTACATCAGGCTGAAATTTGGGGGAGGGACAAGGGTCTTGCAATTTCATTTAAAATGTAATGGTGGATGAACTGATAAGCAAATAGGGAAAAAGGAGTCTGCTTAAAAGAAGAAAAAAAAAAGGCATGGTTTTAATATGCTCCAGATGGGGAGAAAATGATTTACATGAGAGTTTATTTCCTCTTTGCTGATATGAAAGAATTACAGATACAAAACCCACTGATCTATAGAATAAAAAAAGAAAAGAAATGTTATTTTCCTGTAAAGGTGTCAGTTCATTTATATTCATTTAACCATCCATCCATCAACTCACTTTCTCACTCCTTGCACATTCTCTCTGGCTCTGTTAAACCTTCTCCTACCAATACACTTTGCTAGAATATGCAATGAAGTTTTCTTTCTTTAAAATAATGTGCGATTGAGACAAAATAGGCAAAGATAGGTAAAGAAGAAGGTTTTGTTGTTTTTAGGTATCCCTGACAATTTAACATTATTATTTTAGGGCAAAATTTTAACCATATTCACCTTTCATTCTTGCTGCAGTTTGAGCACAAACAGCATGCCTAAAAGATTATATGCAGAGGATATGCAATTATTTTTCTGTAAAATATGCATGCCAGAGAAAGACATTTATCAGTTGAAAACCTTTCTGTAACATAGAAATGTACCAAAGGAGGAATTCTTATGTATAGTTAGATGTCGGGTCAATAATGCATTGTTTCATTAAAATAGCTGTTATGGGTATGAACAAGTTCACATTTCCCTCAGGATTTTCTGCTCAGTCAAGGTAGGAGCAGTATCAACTCTTTTGTGTTAAACGTTGCCAGTTCTAAATAATTGTGTAGTAAAATAAACACATATGAAGTAAGAAATGAGAGGTACTGTCATTTGGGGACTTCCAAGTGGAGAAGATTACTTTAAACTAGGTTTTACTTTTCTTGAAATAAAGGGGTGACCAGAATGACAGACACTTTTTCCATATTCACCCAAATAAAGGGGTGATGTAGTGTCAACTCCTGTTTTAATGTCATTCAAATGGGTGATTGGAAATCTACAGACCTAAGCAAGGACAATATTAACCAACAACATCTGGTGATGATTTCCACAAGTAAGAAAAAAAAAATGCATTCCCACAGGATGGAGCTTCTCCACACTGAAGACTAATTTCTTTCCCTTTCTTATTCCTTCTTCTTCTCATGTTTAGTTTTCCTTTATAAAATGTGAACATTATTGTCAGATCAGAAATTTCCTTCATAGGTCTTCATAAATTATCAGCATCGTTCTTTGTCATTTTGGTTTCTTTCTGGTCTCCCTTACACTGTGGTAATGCATGTTGTCATTCATTTAATTTTTAATCAAACAAATTGAGTATGAGGGTAAAGGATTAACAGTGTAGTCAGAAGTTGAACTGCCTCGTGTACATTTCTTACCGCAAACTGTACAGAATATTTGTAGTGAATGTTTATGGTATAAATCAGCTGAATGAGAGGACACCTGGTAGACATTTTAGAATTTCTCTTTACCACTGCTTTTTCCTTCCTGGATTCTCTGGAGTGTCTGTGATACTTACACCTAATAAGAAGAATCTGCTTGCTTTGAGTTGTCTTTGAGAATGAAATTGAGAAGAAAAAAAGCTGAAGGCCTGAAGGTGTGTCATCTGTAGAAGAGGTGAGCTGAACTTTTCTCTATCCAAATATACTCATGGTTTTCAATGAGCCATTTATGTATTTGTATAAACAGGTTACACCCTTAGCTAATGTGAGCACAAACAAATACAAATGACTCCCCATCAGCTGCTGTGGCAGCTCTGCCTTGTTGCCATAGACTTGGCAAAACTCAAAGTATACCACACAGCTATCGCAGTGTTCATGGCCACTATGAAAGGTAGATAGGATTGGCATCAGGAGGTCATTCTGCTGTCAAATTAACAACCCCGGCTTCTTTGCAGATGGTTGAAGATGCTCCAACATTTCTAGAAAACATCTTTTACCATAAACAGGTGACACGAGTGATAATGAAAGTGGGTTTGGGTATTTTATTTTAGGAAGAGAAATTTCAACAGCAAATCTGAAGACAAGTCTTGTGATTAGGTCTCCCTCTGCCACAGCCCCATCCTTCTGCAAGTGGCCTCTTCTGGAGCTTTACTAGCATACCAAGAATGTCTGTCTCTCGATCTTCCATGTAAACTCTCAGAGAACAGGGACATTTTGTTCTTGTCCTCCATTAAAAAAAAAATGAAAACAGAAATTAGATTATCTCTACGATCCACCAAAGTGTAATGCGATCAATGAACATCTGAATGACCAAGCCCGCTGAGAGAAGGAGCCCTCGTCCCTTTATGAGATAATCTGGAGGCAAAGAGGGAAACTTGATTTGTGTCAAACTATTACCAAAAAGAAAATTACTATTATGATTTCACCCTTTTTACTTGGGGAGGGCTCAAAAATAGGACAAACTCAGAAAGAAAAAAGTTATTTGAATTGAGACCCAAAGGGATATGTATTATTTTTCTGTCTTCTGGTCATCCTCTGAATTTCAACTAGATGTCAAAAAAAAACAGCATTTCTTTAGCTTGAAATGGGGAAACATTGAAACGACTTTAAGTCACGAATGTATTTGTCAACAACTTTATAGTTCGGCTTCCTTACTTTTCTGAACAGGCAGCTAATTGTCAGCACCCAGGGGAAACTAGACCCCTTTCGCTAAGGTTCCACACCACCACCAGTGGAACATGGTGGGAAAGAGACGATAAAGGGAGTGGCATGATTAATCATGAGAGTCCTCATAATTACACTTTAGTTCCCTACTGATGGTATCAAGCTCACTCATATACTCTTGCCCCTGGCAGAATCAGACGCTCTGACTGTCTTACTAGGAGAAACCCAAGACACTGAAAGAAGCAAAATCTGGAGTATGATCGGATGAGCCTGGAAGACTAGCCTGTCATGGAAACCGGAGCCTGAGTACCAAGCCTCAGACCATTTATTTAATGAAGTCATTGGCTTACATGCAAAAAAAGAAGTCAGGAAACTCGTATTTTATTCTGGGGGGCATTGCCTGTGCCTGGATTGGTGGATGCAAATAGGTAAAATTTTTATTTTTTTGAAATCAGTGACTGAGAGGAAAACCAACATTGTCAACCATGTTTAGGAACCATCTCAGCTAGTGAATTAAATGAGATTCCTTTTTCTTTCAGTAAATGTGTTTTAGGGATATGTTTTAATTGAATGCATTTTCTTTCCAGGACTCTGAAAATTTGTCTCCATCTTCCCTGGAGAGATGTACTCTGTTCACAGTAAGAGGAAACCATAATTGCTTATTAGATGAATGTTAACTGAGCTTTCAGTGCAAAGAAGCATGTGAGGTGCCCTAGGTACTCCATCTTGTTAAATTCTCCCCAAAGCACCAGGACGTAGGTACTGCTGTTACCCCATTTCACATGGAAGGAAACTGAGGCTCAGAGACATTGACTCATCCAAGGGCTCACAGCCCTCACAGTAGAACTGCTGTACCCATGTTCACTGTCTGCCCACTACTATCTGTAAAGTCAAGCACTCACTGGAGGTGTATAAAGGAGGAAACAGAGGACCCACAGAATTTACAGCTGGGGACAAGACCAGGGAAGAAGAGAAAATGAAAACGTAGAATATCAGGGTAACGTGGAGTAGTTGCAATATTTCCCCTTTCTTAGGTAGATGCATAGAATATTTGGAATCTAAACCAGTCAGCATCTTCTGTCACTGTGGACAGAGTCCTCTTACTACTTGAGCAAACACAGCTTCAGCCTTATTGGCCCAAGTTTCACAGGCTGCTTCTAAGTCTTACAGACAACAGCCAGGGACCAGGACATCACCGAGCTAATCCTGAATCATTACAGATTTGGAGGGGGCACATTCGCAGACACAGAGTTCCTGCATAGCCAACCAGATGAGCTCCTTTCCAGGCTTATTTCATGATGCTCACTCTGCAGGGCCTCCTATGCCAGGGAGCTTAGCAATTGAAGGTATAATGTGTTGGAAAGGGAAAGGAGAACTATTTCCCAAATCCTTTTTCTCATTCTCCTGCCCCTTGTCAGATTTAGTAAATCTGTTACCCTTATTGTCTTCCTGAATTCCTCGGCCAGATTCTTTCAATCTTCCCAGCTTCTGTGTCTTTGCTTTAAGATGAGAACAATGGTTTTTGCTTGCTCATTCTACATGGAATGCTTGCATATCAATCACAGTATACCAAGTGGCTTTGCATTAGCTTATTAATAATAGTTTGCATTTGTCACATCTTTCTGGGAAAATCAAAGCTTTACCTAAACAAAAAGTTACTGCTCACAATATTTATGTTTAAGGCAATACCAGGATATTCCAACGCCTTTCAGTTTCCCAGTCCCTACTTTAGGTACAACTTTTATAGAACTGCTCAAAAATTTACTCCTTTCCTCTTTCTTCTTCTAACTTTAGAACCCACCCTCAGTTTGAATATAGATTGTTCCTAACTAATCACAAATCAGTGAAGAGCTAAGGGACAAAAACTTGTGAGCAAGATTTGATAATTTTGTAAAAAATTTTAAAGGAGATTTGAAATGCTAAATTACCTTACTAAGAATTTTATCTGTGAGCTGCAATTGATGACATGATCACTGTGCAAACTACAGTTTTATACCTAAGGGTTGCAAATCAGTGGAATGTTTGTGTTGGGCAGGTTTCTCAATACATTGATGGGAAGCCCTGATGGAGGCTGGGAGGACAGAGAAGAGGGGTGTCAAGGAGGAAAATAAAAGAGAAGGCTGAGTGCTGGTCTTGGTTCCTGCCCTTTGATATGGGACAGAAGGCTAGAGTTGGCCAAGATTTCTTTTTTAAATATCACCTTCACAATTTTGGTCACAATCAAGAAGGCATGGTTCTTTAGAAAAGACAATAATGGTGGGAAAAATAGAAGGCAGCAGCAAAAAGTAAAAGCCAAACATGAGATGGATTGATTCCATGAAAGAAGCCATAGACATGAGTCTACAGGAGCTGAGCAGGGCTGTTGAGGATGGGTCATTGTGGACATCACTTATTCACAGGGTCTCCAGAAGTCGGAGCTGACTCAGGGGCACATAACTCTCTCTCTCTCTCTCTCTCTCTCTCCATATATATATTTAAGTTGACTCATCTTTTTTCACTTTAGTCTCATTCTATATGAATCATGAGTTTGTTGTGACAGGTTTCTTTTTTTGTAACACTAATCAAAATTTAAAAATTTTTTCCTTTAACAGTCATAACATCTCAAGTCATACACTTTGGGAAACACTGATCTAAAGAGCTCACTTTGCCACAGAGGAAAATGAAGAAAGATCACAGGAGTAAAGTGATTTGTCCAAATTCACACAGCCTGACAACAGAAAAGTCTTTCACGCATTGGCCCAGCACCTTTCCTTCCATTTCTCTCATTTTTCTTAGAGGCTAAAAGAAAGGGTAAGCAATTCGTATTTTTCCTTTTTTTTTTTTTTTAACAGAGTTTATTGGGTAACATTAGTTTACAAAATCATACAGGTTTCTAGTGTACAACCCAAGAAAACATCATCTGCACTCTGATTGTGCACCCAAGCAAAGTCTCTTTCCCTCCCCATGACCCCTCCCTTTGCCCACTTCCACCTACCCCTGACTCCTCTTTCCCTCTGGCTATCGCCACATTGTTGTCTGTGTTCCATGTTTAATTAACTTTATTTTATTTTAATCCTCACCCGAGGATTATGTTTATTGATCTGAGAGAGAGGGAGAAAGAGAGAGAGATGTGAGAAATCAATCAATTGCCTCCCATATGTGCCCCTACAGGGGATCAAACCCACAACCTAGTTACATGCCCTGACTGGGAATCAAACTGGCAACCTTTTGGTGTATGGAATGATGCTCCAACCAACTGAACCATCCACCCAGAGCCCATTTTTAATTTTCTGAGGAAACTTCTTATTGCTTTCTGCAGTGGCTGCTCCAATCTGCATTTCACCAACACTGCACAAGGGTCTCCTTTTCTCCACATCTTTGCCAACACTTGTTATTAATTTATTAATGACAGCCATTCTGACAGGTGTGAGGTGATATATCATTGTGGTTTTAATTAGCATTTATGTGATGATTAGTGACACTGAACATGTTTTCATATCTATTGGGCATCTGTATGTCCTTTTTGGAAAAGTGTCTACTCAGGTCCTTTGCCCATTTTAAAAATTGGATTGTTTGTATTCTTGGTGTTGAGTGATATAAGTTCTTTATAAAAATTAATTAATTTATTTTTGTTACAGATGTTTCTCCTTTCCCCACACTGATTTCCCCCTTCTCCTCCCTCCCTGCCCTGTCCCCAGCTTTGTTGTCCATGTCCATTGTTCATGCATACATGCATATAAGTTCTGTGGTTTAACTCTCCCCCACCACCCCCTCTTCTGGGGATTGTCAGTCTGTACCCCACTTCCATGTCTCTGGGACTACCCCATTCCTCAGACTGTTATGTTCATTATATTCCACAAAAAAGTGAGATCATGTGTTACTTGTCTTTCTCTGTTTGGCTTGTTTTGCTTAGGATGATACTTTCCAGGTCCCTCTATGTCATCTCAAGGATAAGAGATATTTCTTTGTTACAGCTGCATAGTACTCCATTATGTATATGTACCACTGCTTTTTATCCATTTGTCTACTGATGGACATTTGGGCTATTTCCAGATCTTAGCTATTGTAAATAGTGCTGCTACGAACATGGGGATACATATATTCTTTCTGATTGGTGTTTCAGGCTTCTTAGGGTATATTCCTAGAAGTGGGATCACTGGGTCAAATGGAAGTTCAATTTTTAAATTTTTGAGGTAACACAATATTGTTTTCCATAGTGGCTGCACCAGTCTGCATTCCCCCCAGCAGTGTATTAGAGTCCCCTTTTCTCCACACCCTCGCCAACACTCGCTGTTTGATGATTTGTTGATGGTGGCTATTCTGACAGGTGTGAGGTGATACTTAATTATTGTTTTAAGTTGCATCTCTCTGATGATTAGTGATGTTGAGCATTTCTTCATATGTCTCTTAGCCATTTGTATGTCCTTTTTGGAGAGGTGTCTCTTTAGGTCCTCTGCCCATTTTTTAATTGGGTTCTTTGTCTTCCTTTTGTTGAGTTGTATGAGCACTCTATATATATTGGAAATTAACCCCTTATCTGATAAATCATTGGCAATTATGCTCTCCCATACAGTGGGTTGCTTTTCCATTTTGATGATTGTTTCTTTTGCTGTGCAGAAGTTTTTGAGTTTGATGTAGTCCCATGTGTTCATTTTCTGTTTCTGTTGCCTTAGGTGATGTATCAGTAAAAATTCTGCTGTGTATGATGTCTGAAATTTTGTTGCCTACATTTTCTTCTAGGATTTTTATGGATTCATGAGTCACATTTAAGTCTTTTATCCATTTTTAGTTTATTCTTGTATGTGGTGTAAGTTGATGGTATGGTGTAGTTTCATTTTTAATATAAGTTCTTTATATGTTTTGGAAATTAACCTCTTATCAGCTGTATCATTGGCAAATATGTTCTCCCATTCAGTGGGTTCCCCTTCCATTTTGTTAATGGTTTATTTTGCTGAATTAGCACTTTCTTTGTGGGGAAGAAGATATGAAGATTCACCAGGTTCTCTCATAAAGTTTAAATTCCCTCTTGGTAGTCCTTTATCTCTTATTCAGAATGCGTTCATTCTCTTTATTGTATTGTACAAACCTAATGCATTTTCATGAAAATTGGAGGGCAGCGTTTAAGACAAGGGGCTGGCTCTATGGGAAGAAAGGATCTGAACGGGCTTTGAGAGCCTGTTTCTGCCCATCCTCTGAGAAGATCAGCTGGTCAGGACATGCAGAAAAGAAAAGGGCAAGACCACTAACCATAAGCAGTCCAGCCTTGGGCAATTACTAGTGTCTCCCTGCCTCGTAGAAATGCTGGGAGTCAGGGAATGCAGTCTCCTGAGTCAGCTGGGGTCCCAGCGCTGCGCACCGCCCAGCCGTCTGCCTTCCCTGGATATGTTTTACTTGAAGCACCTTGTAGTCCTATAGGACTGAATTCTTAATCTGTGGTCTTGCGGAGTCTGTGGTTGTTTCTAAAATCATGTGAATTTTTGTTCTTTTTTTTTTTTTTAATCTTTATTGATTTTAGAGAGAGAGGAAGGAAGAGGGGGAGAGTGAAACATTGATGAGAGAGAATATCGACTGGCCACCTCCTGCATGCCCTTCACTGGGAACTGGGCCCACAACCTGGGCATGTGCCCTGACCAGAGATCAAACTGGCAACCTCTTGGTACATGGGTTGATGTTCAACCACTGAGCCACACCAGCTGGGCTGGCTTTTTATTCTTGTATTTTTACTCTTAGCACAGATTCCAAAGTAAAAGTGAACAAAGAAACAAAAACAGTGAAGCAAAAAGTAGCCAACAAATCAAGTATTTTGTTGCAGGCTGGTACTGGTTTTCTTTGGTTTTTTTGAGGGTCTGACTCTTTTTCCTTTTGCCACATTTTCCACTTGGAATTACTTTGTAGCTTTAAACCTCCTGCTGTAATGAATGTATTTTTTCTTAACAAATCTTCCAACTTACCCTGGTTTGTATAGTTAACTCTCTCCAATCAGTCCTCACAACACCTTGTCTGTAGGCATTGTCTCTATTTTACAGAAGAAACTAGAGTTTGGAGAAGTTAAAAGACTTGCCTACAGTCACAGAGCCAATAGGAAGAGGATCTGAAAGTCAAGTACTTTCCCTCTAGTTTGGGTGTCTATCAACCACATGCAAATTTATGTTCTCCCTCTTTTTCTCAAGTCAACACACACTTTCTCCAGAGTCCTTGGGCCTTTCACCAGTCTTACCTCTGTAGCGATAGCTCATTCATCAGGACTCTTCTGCTTTGCACTTATTTTGTCTTTTGAGTCTTTTCCAGGCATCAGATTATCATTTTGGTTAATCACTTGGTGTTAGATCCTTGAGACCTGCATCGGAGCTCTGCTGCACGCTTGCTATGCGGACTCTGTGTCCCACTTTCCCCATCTGCAAAATGGACACAGATGCAGTACCATCATCACAGGGTTGTTTTGAGAACATAATGGTTGCAAGTGCTCAGTACTATGCCCCAACCTTATAAGTGTTAACTATACTTTTGAATGTATTATTTATTTTCTGTCACTTTTGAAAAATTCTTTTTTTTCATATATTTTATAATGAATGAGAATATCAGTTGAGGGTCTGTTCTGTCCATATCTGCAAAGTGACATCATACTTTTTTTTTTTTTTTTTTTGGTTCGTGCCCCTAGCGGGAACCAAACCTAGAACTCTCTGGTCCATAGGCCAATGCTCCAACCCCTGAGCCAAACTGGCTAGGGCCATACTTTTTCTTTTTAAAATGACACAAAGATGCCCGGCCGGTGTGGTTCAATGGTTGAGCGTTGACCCATGCACCAAGAGGTTGCCTGGTCAGGGCACATGCCCAGGTTGTGGGCCCTATCCTGAGTGAGGGGCATGCAGGAGGCAGCCAATTGCTGTTCTCTCTCATTGATGTTTCTATCTATCACTCCCCCTCTCTTCCTCTCTCTCTAAAATCAATAAAGTAAATTTTTTTGAAGAACAGAAAAACATAATAAAAAAATAAATAAAATGACACAAAGAGCATCCCCAGCCTTTTCCCCCTTGCCATGTGACTATAGTTTGCCCATCATTATATAGGTTGTTTTCTCTATAGCACACTTGGGGTGAAAGTACAGTTCAAGAATTTTTAAATTGACAAATCTTGTTTGTTTCCTCCCAGTCATATGGAAAAGGAAAAATAAATCTCTTCTGTTTGGAAACATTGGCCTCTTTGGTAGTCGGAATTGGGAAATGGCAAGGGGGGTTTCAGTGGGTTTGTAGTTCCAAGGTTGGAAACAACATTATCCATCTCCTCCTCCTATAGCATTCCCCTGCCTCCTGAATTCATCGCAGTCCTTTTAGGTTACTGCATCCCCGAAAGCCCCACACCTTCTTTCTGTGTCTGGGTCTTTTCTTCCAGAGCCAGCCTCTGGGAATCTGACCTCTCCACGTTTTCCTCTTCTTTCTGTCTCAGTGTAGTCTCCCCTCTCTTTCTCCGCCTTCTAGTCCAGCTTCCCCTCTTCTCTTCCCTCTACATATAATTATAGGCTGTTTACTATGCCTTTCAGGGTCGGTTTACTTATCAGTTAAAAGGGGGATTAGAATAGAAATCACAACACTTGGCCACAGATCTGTTGTAAGAATTAAATGAGATAACATGCAAAGTGCCCAACCTGGTGCTGGCACATATTAAATGCCCAGGAAATGTACCAAGTGCCATGTGTTATTATTAAACTGTATCAACATGGCAGAAACCAATGAGGTGGACTACTTTATGAATTCAGACTTTTTCTTCTCTCTTTTTCCCTTCCTATGATATTTAAGCAGGAAAGCCCCATATATTTTTTAAAGTCAATTATCTAGCAATTGTTTATACAATCTAGATTCATTTGATAATTCCTCCATGTTTCTGTATAGACCCAGTAAAATTTCAGAATAATAAACTAAAGGAAAGAGGTTTGCCCACATTTTCAGGGTCAATAGAGTTTCAACCTAAATAGAATCAGAAACAAATGTATAAGAACTTACTAAATTCTAAATCTGTGGTCTGTGTGGACCTAGGTTTTAGAAGTTCAGAGCTGAGAGGAAACCTTTGAGAGCTTTGAGGCCAGACTCACATTTTCGTATAAAAACAATCAAGGACCAGGGAGGCCAAGGTGCCATGGTCAAGGTCACACAAGGAGGCCACGGCAGGACAAGGTCTTCTGTTGCCTTCCCCTTTGTGAGCTCCACTTCACTATGCTGCCAGGACACTGGATGGATAAATGAAAAAATAATGTAGCATATTGTTTTGAGTCTTTCTGATGATGAATAATTTTTCTGTACCTAAACATATATGGAGGCCTCTGATGGAATGGTCTATGAAATTTTGTGATGGACAAGCCAATGTAATTCATATAAGAATGAGCGCTCTTACTACTCAGAGCTCAGAATAATAATTGCCTGCATCTTGGTTGCCTACTGTGTGCCAGGGACTTTGTATCCATCCTCTCATTTCATCTTCATGCCCACTGTCCAGGGTGGATGTTATTGTGCTCTGAGGAAAGCAAGGCTCATGGAGGCTAAGTATTCCCATGGTCCTAACAGACACAGGTTGGTAGTGAGACCTGTGGGTCTTCAAGTAGCATGAGCTTTGCCATGCTGCTTGATTTGTGCTCAGAACTGCCTTATTGGGAAAGTGGTAAAAATAGAGGTACAAACTGTGGCAGGAAAGTGCCAGAAGGAAAGGATAAGGAATTTCTGGAGAACCAATACAATGAGGCTTCTTGGAAGAAGTAAGTTTGTAAGGAACTGAGAGAAAGTGTGTGTGTGTGGGGGGTGGGGGTAGGACAATAGAAAATCTTGTTTACAAATGGATTTTTCCATATTCACTGTTTGTGTCAAATAATTTATTTAAAGGTTTGCTGTCTTGATTTAAGAATATGAAGTAAGACAAGGCTGGCTTTCTCGCTCAGCATAATTTCTTTCATTTTCTCGCTCAGCATAATTTCTTTCATGTATATGACATTCTCAAAAGGGCAAAAGTTTAGTTGCAGAGAGTCAGGGGAAGAGGGAAGGTGTGGTAATGACATTGTCCAGTGCCAGGATGGTTCTGTATCCTGATTGCAGTGATGATCTCACCAATCTGTACATCTGTTAACAGTCATAGAACTGTACATCAAAACAGGCAATCATATTGTATTTTTTTCTATTGAAAACAAAACAAAATGTTATAAAACAAAGCACAGAAACTCATCGAAGAACACTTAGAATACAAAAGTATCGAGTTAAGTTGGCTCACTTTAGGTCTGACATCTGAGGCCTGTCCCCACACAGCCTAATGTCCAGCTGACCTTCCTATGATATCGACCCGGTTGGGGACGAGAAGGAAAATTACATTCAGGTGGAAATAACAATGTATATTTTTTGTAAGAGGCCTTTATCACCATAAAGTATGGATGTCATTTCCCCTAAACCTATTACCTTATGAAATTAAATACAGGTAAAGAGATTCTCTAAGGCAGAATGTTACTCTAAGGCAGCATTAAACCCTCTTGCGACTACAGTAGCAACTGTTCTCATTCACTGAGTGCTGCTCAAAGTATCAGGGATTACATCTCTATGAATTGTCTCCTGTCTTCCTCACGATCATCCTTAAAGGAAGGACATTAAAGCCCAGAGAGCTGGAAGCACATGCACACGGCCACAGGACTGGTCCATGCCAGAGCTGGGACTTTAATCTCGGTCTCAGATTCCAGGTGCTAGTGTCCTTCTTCTGAGCTTCAGTGGCCACTTTAGCTGGGGCCACCTCATCCTACTGAAAAGCCAATCCTGCCCCCACCTCTCCTCTTCACTCCCCACTACTGGCCATCCCAATTTTCACTCTGCCCACTTGGTCTTTCCACGCCCCAGTTCTGAACCCCTCTTACCCATCCCCTCAAAAGAATTGCCCTACTTTCAATCCATGTAGTCCCAGCCCTCCCATCCTTCCCCTCTGTACTCCGGGAACCACCTCCAGAAGGTTGGAACCAGGAAAGAAACACAGGAAGTTGGAAGAAGAGAAGCTGTTGGTACTCCACACAGTCATCCACACTTGTCCCTACAGACATTATTATAAATGACGGTCGGGTTTCATAGGCTATCGGCTTGGAATCAGAGACTGTTATTCTCTCTCTCTCTTCACAGATATGAGTGTTGACGGAACTTCGGCCCTTATCTTGTCCAAGCTCTAAGAACTGCAGAGATTCTGAGGGCTGACCTGGGAATCTAGTCATCATCACAAAGATCTGTGACCCTTCATCAGTGTTTGTTCAAAATGCAAATTCTCAGTCCCCTGCCCAGACTTACTGAATCAGAAACACAGGAGTGGTGCCCAGTGATCTGTGTTTTCACAATTCTTGTAGGCGACTCTGAAGCATGTAAAAGTTTGAGATCTTCTGATCTAGACCACTGCCTCTCAAACTTTAATGGACATAAAATTCACCAGAAGATAGAGTTACCAGATTTAGCAAATAAAAATACAAGTATATTTATGGGACATATTTATACTAAAAAACCTTTTATTGTTTGCCCTGACTGGTTTGGCTCAGTGGTTAGAGTGTTGGCCTGTGGACTGAAAGGTCTCGGGTTTGATTCCTGGTCAAGGGCGTGTACCTGGGTTGCAAGTTCAATCCTGGCCCTGGTTGGGTTGTGCAGGAGACAACCAATCAATGTATCTCTCTCACATTGATGTTTCTCTCTCTCTCTGTCTCTCTCCCCCTCCCTTCCTCCCTTCCACTCTGTCTAAAAAAAAATCAAGGAAAAAATATCCTTGGGTGAGAATTAAAAAAAAAAAAAAAAAAGTAACTGGGCCTCTTGTATTTTATCTGGCAACTCTGCCTGAGTATATTTTTAAACTGCAGCCTCTGACTCAGTAGGTCTCAGGTGAAGCCTGAGATTCTGCATTTCTAACAAGCTTTCAGGTGATACAAGAGTTGTCGAACCACACTGATAGCAAGAATCTAGAGCCATTTATTAAATGCAGATTGCGGGACCCGTCACAACCTACGAAATCAGAATGTCCAAGGGAGATGTTGGTTAGGAATACTGTAACCAAGGGACCATGTATTCTGAGCCACAAACACCCCATCTACAAACTTTAAGGAGATATTCTGTAAGTTCAGACATGACACATACATGTAACACCACACACACAGTTGTTAGTAGAGATGAGCCAAGAGTGAGGTAGCTCTGCCGAGAAACAAGGTGAGGAAGGGATGCTTGCTGAGGTAGATGGAGAGCTTACTGTGGGTGTGGGGAGCCCAGGAAATCAGAGGTTTGAAGCACCTGCAAGGAAGGAACAAAATTCAGAGCTGTTCATCACCCCAGGCTCATCAAAGACAATCACATTTTCTCAATGTGGAAAATACTAGTAGGTATGTTAATTGAACCCATCTTGGATTGAGAACTTTATATATTATATCTTATTTCAGTTTATTCTAAAACAACACTTTAAGTTTGAAGTTCTCTCCCCCATTCAGTAGATGAAAAACCGAAGGCTCAGAAAGGCTGAGTAGCTTGCCTAAAGTCATCTAGCCAGCAAGTCCCAGAGGCAGGATTTGAACACAGGTCTGCTCCCAAAACCCCTCTCCATGTATGCCTCTCTACTGGCACTTGTTCTTATGGGAGGTTCTGAAGCACATGGTGGTCCCAGGAGAGACCTGGCCACTGCCTTCTACAACTGCAGCCACAGTGCTTTCTTCATGGTCTCTGCTGTCAGCACGCTGCCACAGGCCTCTCCATCAGTGAGCCTCATCTGCACACACCCGCCTGCTCCGTGACTCATCCACTGGTTTGTGTCTCTCCAGGAGTGTGCCCTGCATGGTGGCAGCTCCTGGACAGGGCCTGCCCATCTGCTTCATTAGGCCCATTACTTTCCTCCTTTTGCCCCAGTGGGGTTAGTCATATCTTTATTCTTGATGCACTTTTCCCCCCTTTGATCTTCCAGAACAGCCACTACCTGGACATGATGAAATTCCAAGCATGTTCTCAGCTCCATACCAGGTTTCAAGGTGTATTAGTTGAAAGACTTCCTCTCCATCTGAGAAAATGATATTGGTCGGAGCAATGCTAGAGAGTTGGATGTCCCAGACTCACGGTGGGTAAGACGTTAGAATTTCAAACTCTTAATCCTGTTGATTTCTCGCTCTTTTGATCTTTTCAGCACACGTCAGGAGAGCTAAGTTTGTGTAATTTGGAGGCGGGGGGTGCTGATTGGCTCTGGCTTTATTATGACCTATTTGTGTCATTTAATAATAAGAAAAGTAGCAGCCAGCAGCTGAACCACTTAAGAACATCCTTGTAGCTCCTACTGTTCCCAAACCCCAGGCAATTATTTGGGTTTTAGAAAAGTGACTGAATCAGAACATCAGCCTGGGATGGATTTTGTTTTGCCTTTAAGCAACCTCCAATCATCCTTGGTAGAGTCCCCAAGTGAAGAGAATAACCAAGAAACACACGGCTCTTTTCAAGGACAGAAAAGTAATATTTCCTGAGTGTTTAGGTTGTGCTGGGCACTTAACTCACTTAATCCTCTCAATAGCTTTAGGTCATAGATCTTATTATCCCCATTTTACAGATTAGAGAGTCTAGCTCCAGAGGTTAAGAACAATGCCCCAGGTTCAAATGGCCCGAAAATGACAAGCCTGGGATAACAAGTCAAGTCTACCTGATTTCAATTTAAAGGCGTGTTTTTGTGGTATGTAGGTTGAGAATTTCTATTTTCGCTTTGTTTTGTTTTGTTTTTTTAAATTCTCACCCGAGGATATTTTCCCATTTATCTTCAGATAGATTGGGAAGGAGAGGGAGAGAGAAACATCGATGTGAGAGAGACACATCAATTGGTTGCCTTTCTCATGACCCCAACCAGGGCCAGGGACCAAATTGAAACTGAACCTTGACCGGAATCAAACCCACGACTTTTTGATCTGCAGGCTGGCGCTCTAACCACTGAGCAAAACTGGCCAGGGCAGTTGGAGAATTTCTTAATGCATCCTGAAAAGTAAGAAAACTTGTTTGATTTGTTTTATTGTTTCTGTATTTTGCAATGAAGAAAACATGTGTTGTTTAAAAGGACTGGATTCTCACTCAACCAGATATCAATACTAACCAAAAGCTCTGCTAGTAAGTGGGAAATAGAAATAAACCAGTGGAATATAATGTAGGGATCTGAGAATCAACCCAACAGAAATCAGGGGGGCGGGTGATGGATTACTTAATAAATGGTATGGGGGCAACTGACTTTTCATGTTAAAATAAAGATAGCCCTGGCTGATTTGGCTCAGCGGTTGGAGCGTCGGTCTGCGGACCAGAGAGTCCTGGGTTCAGTTCCCGCTAGGGACATGTACCAAAAAATTAATTAATTAATTAAAATAAATATAAAGCCCTGGTGGTGTGGCTCAGTTGGTTGGAGTGTCATCCCATACTTGCAGGTTTGATTCCTGGTCAGAGTACATAGCCAGGTGTAGTTTTAATCCCCAGTCCCTGTAGGTACAGGAGGCAACCGTTCAATGTTTCACTCTCATATCAATGTCTCTCTCTTTTCCTCTTCCTAAAATCAATGAGATATATATATATATATATATCATTTGGTGAGTATTAAAAAATAAAATAAGTATAAAGTTAAATTTCTACTTTACCTTTACTAGAGTTTGTACATTAAAAAAAAACTTCAAAATGACTTAAGTATCTAAAGATTAAAATGCAGAAACATTTTAAAGAATCTTTAAAATAATTGTTTAAAATGTAGGTGAATATCTGTGTGATCCTAGAAATTATAATGGGAATGATTGATAAATGTGGCCAACAAAAAATTTAATACTTTTACTGAACAAAAAGCCTCACTTCCAAAGTTAAAAGACGAGAAGCAGCCTGAGAGAAGATATTGACAAGATGTACAACTGTCAAGATTAGTACTGAGAATGTTTTAAAAGACCAAACAACTGAAAACCCTCCTACAAATCAATATGCCAAGACAGACACAGCCTAGTAAATAAATAGGCAAAGATTCTAGAACAAGAAGTTCACAGAAGAATAAAGATGTTCAACTTCACAGGGAAATCACAACAAAAGGAATACAACTGGCACAATTAGTTAACATTAATTAATAAGTACGAGTGAGAATATGGGCCAAAGGAAACTTTCACATACAATGGTATTAGTGTGAATTTGTGCAGCCACTATGAGATCCTTTGTGGTAGTGTCAGGTTAAAATCGACAATGTGCATAACTACTCAGAAGCCCACTTGCAGACATACATAGATGTCCCAGAGAAACTCACAGGCTGGTGTGGTCTCACAAGACCTGTTCTCGGGAGGGCCCTGTGCTTGGTGTAATACTTTCACCATCTTGAAATTGTTCATAGTTTATTTTTGAAACTGTGCTTTTAAGTAAATTCAGTGGGACAATGGAGCACGTCATGAGCAGAGGAAATGAGTGCGATATGCATAACCCTGTTCCTTGCTGCCTGATTCACTTATAACATTCAAGACGCCCGGAGCACAGACTTCCTGTGGACCCGCGGTGCATGGGAGTTCATCGGTGAGAAAAAGGTAAGCACGAGACACCTGGGACTGAGTACGTGGGAAGCCCACAGCCCTGAGAGGCCACACTTTCCGTCTGAACCAGAACCTGCTTCAAATGCAGAAAGAGGGGAGCAACCAAGGCAGCATACCATACCCTTTCTTCCTCCCGGTTCTTCCCCAGGTCAACCAACCACAGGCTGAAAATGATGACTCAGGAGAAAGGGGAAAGACAGAGCAACTCGGTTCCATTTCCTTTCAGTCCTCCCTGGCTCATCAGTAGGTTGAAGGCAAAGGGTGTGGGCACAAGGTGCATGAGTCAGGAAGGGAAATAACAGATGAGTTCGTTTTGTGAGGTGTTCCCACTTTTCTAGTAAGATGAAATGCATATGCATATAAGAGCTGCAAAATGCAAGTTGTATAATTTCAGTGATTTCCCATATGAGTTAAAAATGTTTATATTTGCATTTAAAATGGGCATGGCACAATGTAACAATGAAAGGTGTAAAATTCATGGTAATAATTTAAATTTTTAATTTTTCTTAGCACAGCATTAGGATGGCAAATAAAAAAACACCATGACAAGTCAAGAGAGAAGGAGAGACAGAGAGATAGAGAGACCATGGAAGAAAGAAAAACCTTTATATTTCAGTATCTTTAACAGCACTTTCCCCTATGCTTTGGGTGCCGGTGGGGGAGGGGCAGGTCTGCAGTTCACTTTGCACTGGGCACACAGATTATGCAGCCAGTGCACTTTTACATGGTAACAAGAACAAGACTGTCCATATTAACACAGTTGCAAAGATTTTTAAAATGGAAATACTTCAATGTCTAGGAATAAGAAAACGGATAGATTATGGTACAGTCCATAATATGGAATAAACATGTTAATTAACCAAATCCACAGATACATGGGTGGAGATTAAAAACAACATTAAGAAAATGTTAAATCTGGAGGTAATGAGAGTATGCATCTATATAACTTTATTAAACACCCACAAAATCATTATTTATGAATGTATTTTTTATTAGAAAAATGGTAGAGTGTGGAAACATCAGCCAGGCACACACCAGGTTCATGACAGCGATTTTGATTAGAGAGGCAGAGAGAGAATGGGCCAGGAAGAAGGAAATTTTAAATATTTTATTTCTTTAAAAAAAAATACAAAAATATGTTAACTTTATTAAATTGAGTGCTGAATGCATGAATTTGATATTTTGTTCTTAGTGATCTCCATATTGGTTTAATGTTTTAAAAGTCTTCCTAATTTAAACAAGGTAGACCAGCCATGTCTCCCACTGTCTCATCCTACCAAAAGCAATTTCCAAAAAGGGAAAAAAAAAATTGATGAGAATGCAGAGACCCGCATGAGTCTGCTTCTTGGAACAAGATGGTAAAACACAGTTCTATTTATTCATCAATATGGGAGAGATGGCAGGGAGGCCTGGAGTAAATCTCTAGTGTTTGTGAGTGGAGGTTATACACAGGCCATGAGCTAATCATCTGGCTGACACAGGAATTCACATCATGCATCCGATTTCAAGTGATGCTGCTTTTTTTCTCCCTTTACTCTCTTGAATCAACTTCTATTTTTTTAATGCCCATGACGTTTATGTCCTGAATTTACTAATAAGAAGTCAAACTTTTGGAATTTTCTGTTGCCTTCTGGAGGATGGTTACATTCTTGGCCTTGGACCAGACCAGAACACAATGGTGATTTACTGATGCATGCAGCCCCCGAGTCCTGGCTTCCACACAGAGCTGTAACAGCTCTTTAAACTCCGAAGGCTTGAGTTCCAACTCATTCACCAGAGGCACAATATAAGATGGAAATTATTTTGGCTGCAGAGGCATGATGTAGCCCATTTGTGTATAAAACCATTGCAATAAAAGGAAAAGAAAGTTAATTTAAAAAAGTGATGTCTGTTTTTATTTTTGTTTTTAATTCCCCCCCTTTCTAGATGCTGGCCTAGTTACTGGGAACTTGGCTGCTGTTTGAGGCCTGGAGCAACAGGGCACTGATAAGTCTCTGGAAAGTGGCCCTTCAAGCTCAGCCCAATATCCTTCTGTCTTCTGACCCCTGTCCCCTCCAACATGCCACCTACACAACTCCCCCATCAGCAAACCAGGACAGGTAAGTAGCAGGGGGCCTTCATGCCCCTTTTCGTTGCAATAGCACTCAACTTACAACCAGCACCTCTCACTTTTCTTCTCAAACCTCAGAAACTTGACAAAGACCAAACATGACCAGCCTCTAAAGGACAATTCAAAATCTATCTCTTACGCTGAGAGTGGAAAGAAAAAGAAAAATCTCTACATAAAAGTTAGATGGCATTTAAAATTCTGTTAATAACTCACCAGCAACCCTTTTTCCATCCAATTTGGTAAAAAGATACAATTCATCTTTTTTTAAATATAATTTGTAGTATTTATTCTAGTTGATGCAGGAAATAATTCACAAAACAATCAGGGCTTCTCTCACTGACATTTGTAGACAACCACAGCTGACTGGAATGTTCTTGATACTAACTCTTCACCCAGTGGAGGGGGCATGACGACAACGGGACCCCCGGTAAAGAAAGAAAGAAAGTCGTAGGCCCATTTGGAGTCTCAGGTGGAAAACGAGTGTTGAAAAGAGCTTGCTGAGTCAGGGGAAGCTCTTCCTGTCCCGCCTTGACGCTGCTGGTTATGTGGTTAGGAACCTGGAACTTTATCAGCTTATATTATACTGTATCTGCACAAAAATCAATATACAATTAACTATCAATTACTTGAACTCCCGAAGAGAAGAACTGACAAGATAAAAAAAAAAACCTCCCAGAGAACTTATAACCCTATCCATAAATCATTAATATTTGCCTTTGGAATACGTGATGTGATTTCTATTTTGAGCAATTTGCCTCCCTAATTGTGTAGGATTTCAACTCATCTGAAGCTTCAGTGGTGGTCTGTGTAAACAGCAGGGGGAGGCGGGAAGAAATCTGTTAGATGGTGGGAGGAGGACAGTCAGTCATGGGGAAATCAAATTTTCTCCTGAATAATCTCCAAGGTCAATAGGCTGCAAAGTGGATGCTGCTTTGTAATGAGGGAAGAGTTGAAGTTCCTTTGCTTGTTTATAGTATCTGCAGTTCCACTAAGCAGATCAGTGCCAGGTGGGGGTGAGAGATGGGGGAGCAGTTGTGATGGCTTTGTTTCCATTTTGCAGATTGTGTTCAGCAATACAAGAGAGTTCTCAGAGACCACGGAGTCCGGGAGACCATGTGGCCAATTGCTTGGCAGCCGAGTCCACTGTCATGGACCAACCTTAACTTCTGCAACAAAGACAAGGGTTACAGGACTTGCTCTAGAGACAGACATACCTTGAACCTATTTGCTGCCTCTGAACCTACTAGGCACTGGGTACTGTTTGGCCTGGCCTGGCAGCACAGGGTCTGTGCTCCTTGTCTTACTGAAGACCATTGCTTCTCACAATATCTCCTAAACTTAGTGTTTTTAAAACATTATTAAGTGTTTATATTTATTTTTAGTGCTGTTTAATATTTCATCTAGTAGTTAGGTATAACTCATCTGTCTAATCATAATTATTTAGAGTGTTCGACATTTAATTTTTTCCGTTTTTTAGATTTACAGATAACACTACAAAAAATATTTTGCTTATTGCTCTTTCTTTTCTTTTTTCTTTTGAATGATTTTTTTTATTCTCACCTGAGGACATTTTTTCATTTTTTGTTCAGTCAGAGTGGAAGGGAGAGAGAGGAAGAGAGAGAGAGAGAAAGAAAGAGAGAGAGAGAGAGAGACATTAACGTGAAAGGGACACATCGAGTGGCTGCCACCCGCACGACCAACCAGGGCCAGGGACAAACTGCAACCGAGGTACGTGCCCTTAGCGGGAACTGAACCTGGGTCTCTCTGGACCGCAGACTGACACTCTGAGCCAAACTGGTCAGGGCTTTTGAATGATTTTTAAAGAACAATTCTCATTAGTTTTCTAGGTTAAGGTCTAGAAACATTTTAAGGTCTTTTGAATTTTGTGTTTTGAAAAGGATATTTCAATGTATATTTTCAGTGAAGAGTGCTATTGTTTTAAATTTTGCTCGTCTAACTTTATATAATACATTTGTTTAAAAAGTGCTTTCCTCATTTTTAATTTTTATTTTCTCCAAGTTCCAGTCCTAGACCCCAGGGTCTACACTGCCATGTTACTTGAATTAACTCTCCTTTGTGTCTACCTGAATCAGAGCGCACATCAGAGGGAGAGAGTTGCTGATGTTCCCTGGTCATCCATCCTACTTAATCAAAAGAGCCCAGAATTCTCCTTTCCTAAGATAAAAGCAAGGCTCTTCCTATAAAAAATAGAATCAGTATGGTCTAATTTAAGGTTGCTGAAAACTATCTTCCTCTTGACAATTCCTTGTGCTCTGGAGGTACCAGGGGTAGTAAGCCTGGAGAAGGTGAGGAAAGAGGAGCCACAGGCACCAAGGACAACCTTGGCCTTTAAAAAATAAATTTCCGGTAAAACACAGGAGCACATGCACATACCTGCATACACACCGCTGAGCCTCCCAAGTGTTGAAGCATCGAATCCAGATCCCTACAACCAGCCGGGGATCTATCCAGAATGAAAAATGAAAAAGAAGCCACCATGTCCAGAGATACTACTATAATTATCTAAAGTAGCAACAGTATAGATAACGGACATGAATAACAATGCATCGAATATTTAAATAACTTAAAAAAGAAAACATCCATTTTGATAAATATGAATACATATTTATAATTTATGCTTTTCTTGAAAAACATTGTCTTCCAATGATTACTTACGTCTTTTGGGTCAGAGAGGATGCGCTGGCCTATATGTGAGTTTGCCCTGAAACCTCTCCCTAAAAGAAATCCCTGATTCCAGTTTGCTTTCTTGGCAAAAAATAAGAAGATAAGCCATAAGAAAAGTGAATTCAAAAATCTAAAGGGCTCGCCCTGGCCAGTTTGGCTCAGCGGTTGAGCGTCGACCTGCAGACCAGAGAGTCCCGGGTTTGGTTCCCCTAGAGGCACGTACCACAAAAAAAAAGAAAAGAAAAGAAAATCTAAAGGGCTCCTAAATTTCTCCTGCCTCTTTCTCAAGAAGTGACCAGAAACTAGATGTATAAAATTATTGTATTTCTACAAACACAATCTTTAAATTGGAGCCGACCCTGATTTCTATTTTCTAAGCTTTCCCCATTTCCCATACAAACCTTTCACTCCTGTGCTCTGTGTCCTTTTACTTTTCAGTGTCCCAAATATTACCCGAGTTCAGGCTCTGCAGTCCTGCCCAATGCACTGCACGGTTGCCTCAGCGTTCCAGGGCAATAGTGCCATCTTGTGGGCACTTGGAATGCTGTGAGCTCATCCCAGAGTAAAGTTGCGTTTTCCCAACTACAGGTACAAATGAGACTCTTATTTCTCTTCTTCTTTTTAATCTTCACCCAAGGATATGTTTGTTAGTTTTAGAGAGAGGAAGAAATAGAGAGAGAGAGAGAAACTTCGATGTGAGAGAGAAACATCTATTGGTTGCCTCTTATACGCAGTCCGACTGGGGATCTAACCTGCAACCTATGTATGTGCCCTAACTGGAAATCAAACCCGCAACCCTTTGGTATATGGGACAACACTCCAACCACTGAGCCACCCCACCAGGGTGAGACTCTTTCACTTCTACACAGATGGGGCTCCCAGAGGACTGAAGATGTCAAGAGGGTTTAGGGTAGACAATTTGTAGTGCCTACTGGTCATGTTAAAATCTAGAATAAACTTTGGGAACTTACTGTGTAAGAGTTGCTGGAAAACTACATTTAAAAGATGTATATATTGGCCCTTTTTTTAAAAAAATAAGACATTAACGGGGCAACACTGTGCCATGGGTGAACTGGCATGCTGTGTGACTTGATTTACCTTTGGGGAAAAAATGATGCTACTGGACATGTGGTCTCCAGACAGAATAGGCTCTGTGATTTAATTTCTTAAATATGAGAAATATTTCTACTACAGAGACACACCAACATCCTTTTGAACTTTGTGGAATTAGATGTTTCTCGTTGACATATGCATTAGAATTTGGTATAGAAAACACAGGGTTTTAGTGATGCTTAAAAAAAAACACAAAGATATTTGGGGAAACAGAATCAGCACAGAAATTATGTAGTTTAGCAGATATGTTAGCAATAAAAAATAATTTTCTTGTGATAAAACTATTTTCTGTGTTAAAAGCATTTAAACTTTCTGTTTCATAAACCTCCTTCTTGTATGGTTCAGCTAAAGACTAGAATGCCTATTATCCCTTGGGAGATGAAACCTGTGTGCATCTAAATTACTCCTAAGAAAGCTGTTTGTTCAACTAAGATGTATTGTTACAGAGCTGTCACTATCAGAAAATAATCTCTGATTCTGTCTTCTTAGTGTGGATTCCACCAGTAAAATTCTATTTTGAAATGCAAATAAGCTCTCCTCGCTACAAGCTTGTGAAAAATGGCAAAACATCTCATAAGAAAAAAATACAATTGTTGCATAATTAAGTATCTAAACAGAAATGCTGTGCTGATATTTTAATTTGGCTTCATTGCAATGATGTATATTCAATAATGAGGAGGAAAGGACAAAGTGATAAGTTTCAGGAAGCAAGTAGCTAATAGCACCAACTGGGATGCCCCTGAACCCAGAGCCTGGCAGAAAACAGAAGGGACTTCCAGGGAATTATCATGGCAACTAAGAAAAAGAAATACTACTTAGAGAGACCTCTTTACTCCTGGTTTAATTAGAATAACCAGAACCCAACAAACTGCATTTGCAAGATAGAATTACTTTTAGAAGAAATATGTGAAAATGAGTCTTTATAAAGAGTTTATATCCTGGGGTCAGTACTAACTCACTCTAATTCTTTCAACCTTCTTCATTTTCCCTACGGAATTGTACTTGTTTTTAAGTGTTGTGATGACTACTCTGTGGCACTATGGGCTCCTGAATCATCAAAGAAAGATCAAACTATGTGACACAGTGACACTTACTAGACAAGAGAGTGGGTTCACATGTTATAGAATGATGTTTGACAAATGTGGAAATGACAAGGGTTAGCTGATACACCTCAATTAATCAGAAACATTAATTAAATAGAACCCTAGTTCTGATAACATTCCATTATGATGATGAAGAAGTATAGAAGAAGACAGAAAAGGAAGAGGAGGAGGAGAATTATTCTTGCTCCCTCTGAACCTGTTTCTTCTTTATTGAGAAATCACCATGGGTTCAATGTACCTGCATTTTGTGAAGACAATTGAGCACCAAAGTTATTTGGCGATGGTGCTGTCTTCCAGTATGGAATATACTGTGTTGACATAAAAGTTGTCTTTTATAAAACACCATGAAATAATTTTTCAAATACATGTTGTAACAAATATATTAGTATTGGGGGCTGGAGTGTATATATGAGCTACTAATACTGTTGTAGCTATCATGTACTGATCACCTCTTAAGTCGCAGGTGTCTTGTATTCATTATCTCTAATTTTTAAGGCTCCCTTGCCGGGTTATCTCCCCTGTCCAGGAGGGAAGCAGTTTCAGAGGCTGAGTAACCAGAGTAAGGTCATATGGCCAATAGTACACAGACAGGACTCAAGGCTCACGAATTGCCTTGCTGGGTTTTAATAGAAGAATTATCAGGGTGTTTGGGTAGAAAAGTCTATTTTCCCTCTCTTTTTAGCTCAGTGATACATAGTAGGAAGCACGGATGGGTCTGTGTCAGACTAAACAAACCACCTTGTTGCCCCTCTTTCCAGCATTTTCCCCCCTTCTGTTCTGGATTCTTCCTCCAAATGAAGGTCATCTCTCTATTTAAAACAACACAAAACCCTCTTATTTTTGCTCTACATTCTACCTACCTGTTGAAATCTCTATTTTTTATTTCCAGCTGAACTTATCAGATAAGTGTCCGAATTGCCCCATTTCCATCCTTCTTTCACTCTCATGCCCAAACGTATCTCTTTAGTTTCCATCACCATAATGAACTGCTCTCCTCTGACTTACCCATGACACCTACTCCCACTCCAAAGACTCCTTCCATTCTTGACTTTCTCAAATTCTTTGCAGCATCTTACACAGTGGACCATAGGCAACATCATCACCTCCTGCCAGTGAAAATACTAGCAACTAACACAGGTGGAGCTGTGACTTTGTGCCAGGCTCTAGATTGAGCACTTTTCATGCATTATCTCATTTAACCCTCAGAACAATTCTATGAAGTTGGTCCTTTTATGGGTCCCCACTTTACAGATGAGGAGACTGAGTCTCGGGGAGGTGAAGTAACTTGTTTGATATTACACAGTCCAATCCACGGCAAACACAGATGCTATGCTGTCTTCAACAACATTCTCCCAGTCTTACTGCCTGCTGGGCACAAAGCTGAGTTCTTTATAGTTATTATCTAATTATTTTGTGTTATACCTTCTCTTTTCATACCTAATCCTACTGCAATGCCATGTAATCTGCTGGAAATAAACTCTGCCTCTTCTCTTGACTCCTTCAAATTTTAAACTCAATGGCTTTTAGTTTTTCCTTGCATTGAGTAGTTGTTGATGTCAGGGCATGTGGCAGGCTCTGAGCGCAGGAGAGTGAGCAGGCAGGCGGCTGCTCACTTGGAGTGGGCTAGGCAGTGAGAAGAGACAGAGACATGGTACAAACCATTACCAGAGCCAATCAGGGGCCCAGTGAGAACACGCCCTCTGCCAGTCTGTGAGATTTGGGGTAAAATGGCACAACAGCTCACCCTACTCCTCACTCCAGGTTCCCCTTTCTGGAAATCTTGGGCTGCCTTCCAAAGCCAGTTTCTCAAATAACCTCCAGGATCTGTCCGTGCTGCCATTTCAGTTTGAGGTGGAGATTCTCAGAATCAGGTAAACGGTGGACATGGGCCTGGGCCTCACTGAGGCAGGAGGCAGCCCACACGTCCCCATCCTGGGGCGGTCCCCCGAGGCCAGTGCCAGAGCTCCCCTCCGTCCTGAGTAGGCCTGGACCCATGTGTTTGATTAACACTCACCCCAAAACAAATGTGCTCCTCCACTTCCCCTAGCCGTGCTTGGTGCCATCATCTCTGCAGCAAGAGTATAAGCTGCTCACCAGCTAATAAGAACACATTTTTCTCTTGGTTCTTTTGCAGCTTTAGGCTAAGTATGTAAAAGGCATGCATCAGCTGTTTGAGTAAATCTCTCCTCTCAATACCTAGGGGAAATGAGTGGGATTTACTCCCTAAAAACCAAGTCTCTTGAGTGAGAAAGCAAGGAAGCTTTCAAAGAAAAGAAGTTTCTGTCAACAGGATGCAGGCATCAGCTCAAGGGTTTCCTACTGGACAAAGTTAGGGCAATTTAAGCATCAAGTACATAACTGTAAATTGAATAAATGAAAATATCCGTAAGTCTAGAATGATACTCAAAGAGAAAAAGCTCCCCCAAAAAGTGATTTGTCACCATCAGAGGAGGCTATGACAGCAACCCCTTACTTGTAAAGTTTGTAATTAATGGGAAAGAATTAGGCATTATCCCGTCTTTCCTGTGGGAGCTGTATTCCAGGGTAACCAACCAGCCCCAGAGGATGAGAGAACATTTTTCTTTACAGTAAAAGCCCAGCTAATAATATATGGACTTTATAGAATTAGAGAACTCAGTATTTTGCAACCCCTAATAAAAGAATTGATTCGAGAGTGAATCACTGATAGATGCTAAAACCATAGAGGATAGCTGTCTGATGGTAAAATGTCACCCCCTAGATTACAGGAGGGAAACTGTAACTTCACAAAGGAGAGCTTGCTACTCTGTCTCAGTCTCAGTAATAGTGCAACAACCACACAGTACAGATGCGCCTTCCATAATGAGGAAGGTGAAGTATAGCAGCAGCTATAACACATTCTTGCCGAACTATTTAGAATGAATCTTATCAATCCTTTCGTTCTAACTTTCAATTTACAAGAAATACAGGGACAACTGAAATGACATCACAAGGGACCAAAAGCCCATGAGGTGAGATTTCTAGAGGACAGCTGGCCTAGTCTCAGTAAATTATTAAGGAAAACAAAGGGAAGAGGTTGTTCTACCTTTAGGGAGGCTTAGGCATAATAGTGAAATGCAATGGTAGTTCATGATTGGAATTTGGTTTGAATAAGCCATTTGGGAGACAGCTGGGGACTCGGCATTACATGATGTGAAGGTATCATTGTTCATCATGTTAGCTGTGGTAACAGAATTGTGATGATGTGGGAAAATGTCCCCCAACTCCACCACCCCGAAATAACCATTGTTAATACAGATAAACGTTATTTCACACATTTCTGTGAGTGGAAGAGAGAGGATGAGCATGAGAAATATTTCTATAAATATAAAACAATTCTATATGTAATTTTAAGAAAAAATATTACATTGAAATGTGATTAAATTTCAAGAAATTAAAGAAGAAAGAGAAATCAAAATGAAACTGAAGAAATAACACACTGTACAATATACAGATGATATATCATAGAATTCTACACTTGAAACCTATATAATTTTATTAACCAATGTTAATAAAATTAATTTTTAAAAAACGTAATTTTTAAAAAATCAAAAAGAAAAAGGAACTGGAGAAGTGCCTGAACTTTAGATAAATGCTTCTTCATGCTAACAGATTTCCTAAAGTATAACACTAAGATTGAGAGCAAAGATGTTAGAGATGTTAGAGGTTAGAGATTGAGATGTTAGAGGCTGGAGTGATAATCTTTTAAAATAAACCAGGTGCTTACATTTTAAGCAGCATTGATTGATTCATTGGTCCTAAAGCTTAGGAAATTAGTCTTCTTATTTTTCCTCCTATCACTTCCTCCACCTTCCAAATCTATCCTTCCTTATTTTCATTTAATCAAGGTGTAAAAAGTTCCCACAATTGTCTAGTCTAAGTTCATGTTCAGTGGATTCAATGTCCAACACCAGTTTAACACAACTTCTCTATTTTGTTTAGTTCTTCATTTTTATTCATCTCTTGATTGACTGAATTTTAATAAGACATTTTTACAAGATTCAGGAAATCTTCAAAACATGTTCAGTTAAAGCAAAAGAGAATGGGAAACTATATCTTTCCAACTAGAAAAATCTCATGGGATTTCATGCTGTAGAACATGCATGCAGATACACTGAATGAGTGTCCTTTCAGCTTCCATCACAAAGGATGCAAGAACTCAGAGTCAATGGCCCTAGAGCGAGGGATTCTGGGATTGACTTTTGGTCTCAATAAATATTAGCTATAAGCTAGGGGGGCAATTATAACTTTACAGTCCTGAGACTCCTGCTCCCTTTCTGGAAAGTGGAAATGTTACTCATACCTACCTTAAAAAGCAATTGGAAGAGTTAAAAGAGAAAGATCTGTGTAGAGTGCTAGACAGTGCCTGGTGCAGAGTAAGGGCTCAGTAAATGCTGGCTATCACTACCAATTAAGATTCCTAGGAGAGAGAGTTTATTTCTTCTCATTAAGTTAGAAGGAAGTCAGATTAGAGGTGAGAGATTATCATGTGTTGCCTTCCAAGGTTTCTGATGCAGGGTCAGACAGAGTTCTAGAGTTCTTATTACATAATAGGCAAACACCAACATGAAGTCAAAGAATTTAGGGAATTTACTTGGAAACTCCTGTTTGAGTTTTAAAGAGGAATAAATTAGGCCAAGTTATTGTTGATATTAAGTAGTCAAAGATTAGAACCTGATCATAACTTGGTATTTCCATTTCTTTAACTCTTGCTCTAATTGAATCATACTGTAAGGAAAGTGATTAAATCAGTAAATAATACACATTTCTAGTCAATGTAGCCTATCCTTGGGGATTAAGTGACAAATATTTTCCTTTTGAGGCTTTGGGGAATAGCTGTTGGATTAGCAAACTGAACATCATTTAGAAACATCTCATGGGTCAAGGTTATTGTTTTGTGGCACCAATATTTATTGAACCACCTGACTCCTTCCAAAGCCTTTGAGAAATTGCATAAGGGAGAAATGAGACTGATGTAAGCCTAGATCTCATTCTTACTATAATAACTCATACTCTCAATTGCCCTCCTCCTTTGCCCTTTCATTACACAAATATTTATTGAACATTTGCTATGTGCCAGGCATTGGTGAATATGATGTTGAACAAAACACATGCGGTCCCTCACCTTATGTATAATTACAGTCTATTGTTCAAAATAGCACACAAATAAATGTAAAATTAAAACTGTGCTAAGTGGTATGAAGAAGAGGTACCTGGTGCTATAAGACTCATAACAAGGTGATGTAGTTTTGAAAGAGGAGTGAGGAGCCAGGAAGGGCATCTTTGAGGAAGTGACATTTTAGCTGAGAGCTAAAATATAAGAGTTTGCTATTGAGTGAGGTGGGGTGTATAGAGAAAGAATTCTGAACAGAGGGAATAGCAGAGGTCAAATTTCTGTTGCAGAAGGAAACATCAATTCTAGGAAATGAAGAGGGTACTGGAAAGGGTGTGATTTGAGAACAGGTGGGCTGGAGGCAGGCCTCAGACATTAGTGTATAAGAGAAAGCAGAAGGCATTGGAAGATTTTAAGTAGAGGCTGGCTCTAGCATGATCAGATGTGTGCTTCAATGAGTTCACTGTCTATTGGAGTAGGGGAACAAAAGAGGAGACTACTGCAGTTAGTGCTGTATAAGTAAGAAATGATGGTGGTAGAGATGGATAACATTGATTAGATTCTTCAGATATTTAGGAGACAATTTGATGGGAGTTGGTGAGTTAGCTGTGGAGAAGGAGAAGGAGGAAGCCTAGGATGCCTCCTAGGTTCCCTGTTGTGGGATTGGATGGATGGTGTTGGTACTACACACTGGGATAGGGAACACTGGAAGAGAAGGTTGGGGAAAGCAGAGAGAAATTATGGATTCAGTTTGGACAAGTAAAGGCTGAGACCCTTTTAAATACCCAAGAACACATCTAGAACAGGGTCTGGACCATAATAGGCTCTTGAAAACTATTTATTGATTTAATCAATGAAACTGTAGTAAGAAAGAAAGTTAGATATACGGGTCCGAATCTCAAGGAGAGTCATGGCCAAAGATACAAATTTGTGAATCCTTCACCCATAGATAGTTTGTGAAGATGTAGATATTGAAAAAAGTGCTTTGGAACTGAATATAGTAGGAAGAAAAGAGGCCCGAGGACTTAAGAATTCCAAAATTTATGGCTCAGTGGAAAAGATGAAAACTGCCAAGGAGACAGAGGAATGAACAGAAAGATGGAATAAAAATAAGACAGTGAAGTATCATTGAGGCCAGGTGAAAAATTTGTTTCAAGAAAGAGGAAATAGATCTATCTTAGCACATAAAAAAGAAGTGATGAAAGGGTTCAATAAAGAGATTGTTTGCAAAGGGGTGGACAATGTTTAAGAAAGCCAACAAGGGATATTGAAGCATCCCAGGGCCAGCAGCAGGTCAGTCTTGTCACCTCTCAGTGAGAAGGGGAATGGGGAGAGAAGGGTTAGTTGAGTCTCAAACAGCTGTAAGAGTGGGCTGCCCAACAATTACCAAACTACAGCCTGGTAGGGAAAAAGCCATGGGAATAAATACCCTGAACTTTCTCTCCTCTCTCCTTCTCATTTCCTGCTTGGACTTTTACTGGCCAAACCTGTTAGTCAGAAGGTGTGGAATCCTGTGGATGTAATCCTTAGAAGTCAGTATGCTGGGGCAAGGTGGAAAGAATGAAGATCTGGAGCAGCAAACAAACAGCCCAATGCAAGTAAACAGTAAAAGAGTGTTGCTGAGAGGGCAAGTAAAATGAAGACTAAAACATCTCCACTGGAAGACATAAAGGTCCTAATTAACTGAGAGGGAGCTATTGGGTGGAGAGATATGGAAATCAGCATAAGGGGGGCCGAAGAATGAATGGCAGGTGAAGAAATGAAGAGATTTCACTAGTTCGGCTGAGAATGAGGAAGAAGAAAGAGAGCCACTGCTAGAAAGTGATTTGCAAATAAGAGAGATGGTATGGATAGTATTTCAAAGAGTTCATTGATGTACTCTACCACTCCCAACTGCTCACACTCAATAAATTTCCCCTCATACCCTGAGGGACTTCCATTATCCCAGTCAACCCAGTTAAACAAGAACCATGCACTCCTTTGGGACAAGGGGTTACTATAAAACAAGATAGACAATGGCAGCAAATTATGGCTCTTATGTTCAAAAATGACTTGTCTGGGTATAAGATAGAAGACTTAGATGCATACTTGTAGAACCAGTTTATCCTACCCCCACAGCTGAGATAAGACTCTCTGAGCTGCCTTACCTACATTCATGCCCCCTCATACCATGGGCTGAGTCTGATAGAACCTTCTTTAGATTGGAGAAAGAAGATTAGAGAAGAGATAGGTTTCATGCCAAAGTGAGACCAAAGAAGATGGCCAAGCCTCCTAGAGTAGTCCTTCATGCCATCCTGATGTAGCAGCTGTGTAGTGGAGAGATTTCAATCATCTTGAGAGCCCACAGAACATCATTCTGCTTTATTACATTAATGGTATTATACTAATTAGACCCCTGCTAAGTGGACCTCAGAAGCAGCAAGAATCCTAGATTCCTTGGTATCTCTGATTACCAACATGTACTTCAGGACCAGCTATAGAATCAGGGACTATAAAAACTATGCTCTATATTAATTGTTTCTCTTCTCCCATCCCCCCAATGCCACCATATATGAAGATTCTTGGTAGGAACTAATAGTGTAGGTTTCAGGAGGGAGTGTGATCAAATTGACCTCACTACCCAATAATATGGTACCTCAAGGAACTTTGAGTATTTTCTGTGTCAGAGACATAAATTTTTCACCTGAAAGAAGAATAAAAATGAATGCTGTGGGGCAAAGGGTTAAAAGGTGCTAGATACCTTCCATTTGCTCTTCCAGATCTACTCTCTACCCGACTCTACTCTTGTGGGAGGCTGACTAATGTGCCCCAAAGATATCCATGTCATAACCTCTGGAATCTGTGAATGGCAAAAGGACATTTGCAAGTGTGATGAAGTTAAGGACTTTGAGATGGAGAGATTATTCCAGAGTATTCCGGTGTGCCCTAAATGTAATCAGAATGTACTAGTAAGAGGGAGACAGAAGAATATGATACAGAAGAGAAAGCCTTGGGGGGAAATGCAGAGAGAAGCAGAGTCAGAGAGAGATGTACATTACTGGCTTTAAAGATGAAGAAGGAGACCATGAAACGAGGAATGCATGAAATGCAGCTCTGGACTCTGGAAAAGCAAGGGACTGATAGTTCCCTGGAGCCTTTGGAGGGACTGCAGCTCTGCTAACACCTTAATTTTAGACTTGCAAGACTCATTTTGGATTTCTGACCTCCAGAAAACTGTAAAAGAGTACATTTCTGTTGGTTAAGCACCAAGTTCATGGTAATTTGTTACAGAAGGACTAGGAAATGAATACAATTCTGTTCTGTCCCTGAAGATGCTGGCCTGCATAGACTGTACAAAGATTCCTTTGCCCTATGATTTTTGGTTAGGTTTAGCACAATTGGTTATTCTGGTATAATAGGGCATAAGGATATTTGGGTACAACTAGGGAGAACTGTTGAGTTGGGATAATCCAGGGTTGAGGTTTTGTATGGTAAGTTCAGGGATATGTTGGAGGTGGCTTGTACCAGTTTTTAAGAACCAGTTGTGTTCATCTCTTCCTTGAAATCAGCCAGCCACAATGGAAAAATTTATACCAAGGAAATCAGTAAAGCTACAAATCAGCTACCCACTCAAGTTGTTTGTTTAACATTTACATGCACCCTACTGAATAAAAAATGAAAAAGATTATAACATTGGGAAGAGAATTACTAAAATTTAAATTACTGAACTTAATTACTAAATTTAAATTAAAAAAAAAAAAAGAAATATAAGGGGGCTGATGGATTTGAAGAATGTAGAAACTAATGGACGGGGTGATTCATTAAGGTTAAAGACCAATGCCATGAGAATAGTGAAAAGGTCATCTGCCATTTGCAGTTCAAAAACAGGCCAAACAAAGTACTATATGGTTTAAGTATACTAATATGTGTTACAAAAATCTAGAAGGGTGAAGAGTTGATAAAAAATAAAAATAAAAAATAAATAAATAAAATAACTAAGGTCCCCTCTAGGGGAGGAGGATGCAGTCAGAGAGGACACAGGCAGGGCTGTGTGATGATGTTATATTTCTTGACTGTGGTGGGCACATGGGTGTTCATTTCATTATTATTCTTTAAACTTATAGCTGCATTTTATACTCTTTTTTATGGTATACCTCAATTGGGTATTCCTAAAAGTCTGCAATTGTTTAGACTAGTATATAGACTCAGGTGTTTTATTTAATAAGGATATCATGGAATGATTAAGAACTTGGGTTATTAAGTCTTCCAATTAGTTATGTGACATTGTACAAAGTATTTTTTATTTCACAACTATTTGTTAAGTTTCTACCATATTCCAGACATCAGTCTACATTGGGTATACAATGATTCAGAAGACAGATGCTCTACACCTTACAATTGGCTTCTCTGAACCTCAGTTCTTATTGAAGACAAAGAATTTGTGAAGATTAAATAAGTTAATTATGTAGCAATTAGCATAAGATATGATACTTGGCAAATGCTCCATCAGCGGTGGCTACTTTTACAATTAATATGTATGAAAAGCAAAATGATCCTTCATTTATCTGTTCCATATAAATAAATTTTTCTAGAATTTAATCCCTCACTAAGACTTCTTTTTAATTAATTTATTTTTGTTACAGATGTTTCTCCTTTTTCCCCCACTGATTTCCCCCTCTCCCTCCCTGCCCTCTCCCCAGCTTAGTTGTCCATGACCATTTTTCATGCATACATGCATATAAGTTCTGTGGTTTATCTCCCCCCACCTCCTCTTCTGGGGGTTGTCAGTCTGTACCCCATTTCCTCATCTCTGGGGTTACCCCATTCCTCAGACTGTTATGTTCGTTATATTCCACAAATAAGTGAGATCATATGATATTTGTCTTTCTCTGTTTTGTTTGTTTCACTTAGGATGACACTTTCCAGGTCCCTCCATGCCATCTCAAAGGATAAGAGATCTTTCTTTCTTACAGCTGCGTAGTACTCCATTGTGTATATGTACCACTGCTTTTTTATCCATTTGCCTACTGATGGACATTTGGGCTGTTTCCAGATCTTAGCTATTGCAAATAGTGCTACTACGAACATGGGGGTACATATATTCTTTCTGATTGGTGTTTCAGGCTTCTTAGGGTATATTCCTAGAAGTGGGATCACTGGGTCAAATGGCAGTTCAATTTTTAATTTTTTGAGGTAACACAATATTGTTTTCCATAGTGGCTACACCAGTCTGCATTCCCACCAGCAGTGTACTAAAGTCCCCTTTTCTTCACACCCTCGCCAACACTTGTTGTTTGATGATTTGTTGATGGCGGCCATTCTGGCAGGTGTGGGGTGATACCTCATAGTTGTTTTAATTTGCATCTCTCTGGTGATTAGTGCTCACTAAGACTTTTTAAAGTAAGGTATAATATATAGCAAGTGCACAAATCTTAAATTAATGGCTTAATATTTTTTATATAAGTATATTCCTATGTAACTACCATCTAGATCTTGACAGAAAACATTTCCAGAAATGCCTAGAACTTTTTAATTTTAGATGTTTTTATCGCTAAATTTCTGAAAAATTTGACATGCTTTTTTGTCTCTAGTAAGGGAGGACCAGAAACATAACTTAACCATGTCTTTCTAGCTATTGTCAAGGAATGATATAATTTGCTGTTTCCTTTCCTTTTTTAAAATTCTGTATCTCTTTTAGATACACAAATATTACATGAGGTTGGATAAGTTTAGGTCTGGTTTTTACCTGAGATTGCCATCTTCTCTAGATAACATTGGGTCTTTTTCTTACAGGTCCACACATTTTTAATGTATGTTTTTGATTTATTGTAGAGACATATATAAGTTACTGATAACTATGTGTTAAATAAGAATCATCTTGACACCAAAGACAAGTAAAGCCCAGTGAAGGATTTTTTTAGTGACAGACTTTAGTACAGCTGTTTTACGGGTTAAAGGGGATTTTGTTTGCTTGTTTTTGACAATTTCTTTCTCATCCAGTATTTCACTTACTTTGGACCTGAAGTAGAGTATTCTTATATATTGATTTATTTATCTTTGTAGCATCCTTTCAAGACTGGCAGTAATTTGATCACTGCTTATAGATGAGAAACAAGGCAAAGAGCATAAAGGTTGTTCTCACACCAGGGCCACGTTCTTAGTACAGGGTCTTAATCCTCCCAGCTGGGCACGAGATTTCAGAAATACCTCTTTTCACTTCTTTAGGAACCAAGTAAATTTGAGAGTTGACAATTATCTGGACAGCCAGCTAATCCCAGCAATTATTTCTTTAGCGTGGACTGTGGTCCAGTAGAAACACTCCAGATGACCGCTTGATCTTGACTCACTTCCTTCTATTTGGTCATGGATAATTCTAGAGTTCAGATCACATTAGGAAATGAATTACTGGAGCAGGATGGATGTACTCTGTATGCAGTACAAATTCATGGGTGGGTGCCGTCTGCCCACACTTGACCCTTAAGGCCTTTTGTAAAGATTTGGCCCAGCAGATTAATTTGATTCTTAAACAGAAATTGAGTGAAAAGAAGGGTTATTGAGACTAGACCATTGGAAGTATATAGATCTCATATTTGTTCATCCATCCATCCATCCATTCACTGATAGCTTGCCATGTGTTGCCATGTGTTGAGTACTAAGCTGCATGCAACTCCCAGAACACCAGGACCATCCCATCCTGCCACTTTTGAATGAATGTACTTTCTTGGCTTGGTTTCATTTCTCTTTTCCCAGAGACCCATCATCTCCATGCACCGTGGACCCAGTTTAATCTTGGCTTGGAAATAAGCTCATTTTTCTCCCCATTTATGGAGAGGATTCTTCACAGAGAGAGGTGGTGTTGTTCGTGGGTCGTGGGGGAGAGATCATTGCACTGCCTGAGATGGCTTTTCTCCTCTCTGCAGACTCTGAGAGTCCCACTTGGACTCCAGAGTCCCATTGAGAGCATGACAGCAATGTTTATGTGCAATTCTAATGCTGGTTTTAGCAGCATAAGTGCTTTTTAATGCATAGCATTACAGGGAGTGGGCCCTATTCTCTCAGCCTCTGAATAGCTGTCTAGAGGGGCGTAATTCCCAGCTCTGCCTCCAAGCACAGTTATTTACAAGCTCAGTTACACATTCACGTCAAGTGTGGTAAAAGCCGGGATGGAGATGGGCTGAGTTTAAAGCAATTTGGCAAGTCTTTATTCCCTGCATAATCACTCAGGTCCCTCAGGCGCTCCTGACCAGAGCTTCCTGTTCACATATGTCAAAGGGAGCCTGGGAATTTGAGGAGACCTGCTGCAGAAGTAGAATTTCTTTCTTCTGCCTCTCTCTCTAAGGTTCCTCCATCAACCTCTTAGTCGCCCTTTAGAGCTCCATTTTAATTAAGATTCCCACCCGGATTTGTCCACTGCTTTCTGTCTGCACAGACTCCACCCTGTCCCAAATTCTGCAAGTCTCCAAACTAAACTTTCTGTCCCACTTTGCCTTCCTTTCCATCCCCTGCCCCAATCCAGCCTGCACCCCACAACCAGACTGATTTTTAAAAAATGTAAATCAGATCTTATTGTTACTCTGCTGAAAACTCTCCAGTGACTTCCCATCAGACTCAGAAAAAAATTTACCTCATATGTTTATCTTACCGCATATCGCATATACCTTATCACATACTCCCTCTCTCTTGCTCACTACAATCCAATCACACTGGCCTCCTGACTACTCCTCAAAGACACCAAGTTTATACCTCAGGACCTCTGCACATCCTGTTACTTTTGCCTTTCCTCTGGCTGCCCCTTCATTGCTCAGGCCTGTCTGAGTTCAAACCTCAGTTCTTTAAAGAGGCCTTCCCCAAATACAATCTAAACAGTTGTTCTTTCTTTCAGTTACTCTCTACCCCATTACCCTTTATTTTCCTCAAAACAGTCAACATTATAAAAAAAACTTATTTATTTGATTGTTTATGTGTTTTTCTGTCTACCCCACTAGAATACAAAATCTATGAGAGCAGGAACCTTAACCACCATGATTATTATGGCCTGGTACGTGGTTGGTGCCCTGTAAATGCTTACCGAATAAATAAAATTTCTCCACAAAGTATCAGCTGACCAATGCTGCTCTGGTGTTACTGCTATCACTATTACTACTATTTCATCAGTAGCTGCTGCTTTTTCTTTTTTTTTTTTAATTTTAAAATCTTTCCGATTGAAGTTTACCTTCAATATTATTTGTATTAATTTCAGGTGTACAGCATAATGGTTAGACAATCATATACAGAGGTGGGTAAAAATAGGTTTACATTTGTGAGTACATGAAACACAGTTTATTCTTGTATTTTTATTAATCGTTGTATTATTTATTTGTATAACTGTAAACCTACTTTTGCCCACCCCTGTAGTTCACAAAGTGTTCCCTCTGATATTTCTGGTACCCACCTGGCACCATACATAGTTATTACAGTATCATTGACTGTATTTTCTATGCTGTACTTTATATGACCATGACTGTTTGGTAACTACCAGTCTGTACTTCTCAATAGCTGCTGCCTTTTCTATACAGTTATCTCAGGGCAAATGAAATTGGGTCAACATCACTTATTTTTCTTTCACTTTCCCCTTTACAATGTTATTTGTTTACTTTGTAATCAAACTTACATATGCTCAAAGTTTAAAGTGTTATCTAGTTCTGTAAGGCATGTTATTTTAAAAATAAAACAAAACAGCAGGCTCCTTACTCATCTCTTTCTCCCCCCTTCCCACAGGCAGTTGCTTTTTCCCGTTTTAACTAATTATTTTAGAACTTACCCCTATGTTTCTAAATATCATATTTGCATTGCTAATTCATTATTTTCCTGTTTGGGCATTATTTATTGACTTCCATCTCACAAAGATGAAGATTTATTGATCTTTTCCTTTTTTCTTTTTTCTCCTCACCCGAGGACATTTTTCCATTTTTTGTTCAGATAGAGTGGGAGGGAAAGTGAGGGAGAGGGAGAGAGGGAGAGGGAGAGAGAGAGAGAGAGAGAAACATCAACATGAAAGGGACACATTGAGTGGCTGCCACCCACACGACCAACCAGGGCCGGGGACAAACTGCAACTGAGGTACGTGCCCTTAGCGGGAACCGAACCCCGGTCTCTCTGGACCTCAGGCCGACGCTCTAACCGCTGAGTCAAACTGGCCAGGGCTATTGATCTTTTTCTATGAGAGATGGAAATTTTTACTTTCTAGTCAATTGTATATATGCACCCTTCTCATCCACAAACCTCTCAGTAGAGTTCATCTTAGTTTTGGTTAGATTAATATTCCATGTTAACATCATTAAAACCATTTAAACACTGTCACAGCTAAGCCATATCGAAAATATGAGCATTTTTCCTTTTCTGCACAACCTCTGGTACCCAAGTATGTGTCTAGGTGTTCCTGTCCAAGATCCACTTGTCTCCACAGGAATCTTTACCAAAGAACTGAAGGTTCCTCCTCCAACTTCAAAACTGTGACCCCGCTTCGAGGGTCCTTTGGAAAACAGAAACAGGAAACTCTGTTCAGGTAAGTTTCCTGTGCTTTAATGTGTTGACATTTAAATCATTGAAACCTGGCAAATTGGATGTGCTCTTTTAGAAATGCATCCGATTGGCTGTCTAATGTGTCCATCATGCAGCATCCCCCTCTGGGGAGCTCTTCTCTTCGGCAGCTTGTTGCTGATAGACACTGACAGCTGGCCTGTAAGAGCTGTGGCTTCCAGAGCACAACTTCGTGGATGCTTCCAGGTTTGGCGGATGTGTGCTCTTCAGTAGAAAGCTCTGAGGTATATATGTTTTGGAAGCAGGGCTATTTGGTCATTCGGTTCCCACCAGAGTTAAGCAGAACATAATTCTAGAATAACTCTTTGCCCATCCCTTGTGCTATGAACTGAACTATGCCCCCCACCTTCCAATTCATACATTAAAACCTTAACCTCCAATGTGACTGTACTTGAATATAGGGCCTTTAAAGAAGTTAAATGAGGCAAAAGGTGGGTCCCTAATCACTTAGGGCTGGCAGAGAAAGGGCCCTGTGAGGACATAGAGAAGGTGGCCATCTGTCAGACAAGGAGAGGCCTCAGGAGGAACCAAACCCACCAGCACCTTGACTGTGGGCTTCTAGCCTCCAGAACCGTGAGAAAATAAATTTCCGTTGTCTAGCAACACAGTCTGTGGTATTTTTATGGCAGCCTTAGCTAGGTGATACACCTGTGGTGTCTGTGGTGTTTTGGAACCAAGAAGGATTCACCCTGACAAAGAAGAGCATCTACTCCTGCCCACCTTAGCCCTTGCAAATTCTCAGACAGCCCCACACCCTCTGGGGCCATATTGGGTGTATGCACACACTGGGCAGAATTTAAAATCCTTTTCTTACTGACCTACATGCCATTCATGGCTTTTCTACAAAGGTGAAAGTATTTAACTTCCAGGATTCATCTTGATTCCTAAGGATTTACCTGCTGAGTCACTTAAAGTTGAAGAAAGACAGAATTTGTGTGGACTTTATGCCTCCACCCAGCTTGGAATTTACAGCATTCTAGAAGCTTTTCAAGGTCTTTGTCAAGTTTTAAAACTGTTAAATTTTAACTTTAACAACTCGGGTTGTAGGTTCATAGAGACGCCTTATATGTTTCCTCATAATGAGAACAGTACGGGAATTTTCTTCTGGAAGTGGATAGAACCTGGTGCAGGTTCATCTTCTTTTCTAAGGAAGCCAACTTTCATTTGTAATAAGATTAAAAATGTTTTATATTGTCCATATTTGAGTAGTATAGCTGTCTTATTTAATCGCAAATTGGCTTCTCAATGCTAGTTTTTCTCATACCCCAGCTTGAGTTTATTTTCTTTTTTTTTTATCAATGTAGTAAATGCCTATGATTGTTAAAATTGCTTTTTTAAAAAGAGAAAACAATGGTCCTTTATCCCAGCCCTTCCCATCCCCATTCCTCCTGCCCAGGTGCCAGCATTGTTAACTGTTTAAAGCTGTTCTTCTACCAGAGCTTCTACAGTTCCAGGTAATGTGATTCTACTACTGTTTCTTGATTTGTTCACTGCTGACATTGCCTATTGATTATGCTGTTAAGATTAATGGATATTTAACTCTCTTGGGCTGTCCCCTCCTCACCTGTCTACATCCTCCTAATGTAGTTATTGCACTATTTTTGTTAAATCTACAATCAGTAGTTTACATCATTATGACACAATTATATGTCCTCTGCAGAAGACAGGAGTGCACCGTGACTACATTTTCCCTCTTTATAGTTTGTTTTATCTGATTTCTCTAATTGCCTTTCTAATTTACTGCTGTCTTTCAGTCATTAACATACTCTAATGATTTCCAAATGCTTCATCATATCAGACATTGTCTATTTATTTCTTATTTATTTTTTGTTGTTGAAACTATTACAAATGTTCCCCATTTTCCCCCCATTGACCCCCTTCACTCCACTCCGGCCCCAGCTCCCTGCCTTCACTGCACCATTGTTTGTGCCCATTGGTTATGCATATAAGTTCTTCGGTTAATCTCTTACTGTCCCCCCACCCCCTTCCCTCTGAGATTCGTCCATCTGTGCCATGTTTCCATGACTCTGGATCTATTTTGTTCATCAGCTTATTTTGTTCATTAGATTCTACATATAAGTGAGATCACGTGATACTTGTCTTTCTCTTGACTGGCTTATTTCGCTTCGCATAATACTCCCCAGGTCCCTCCATGCCATCTCAAAGGGTAAGAGAGCCTTCGTTTTTACAGCTGCATAGTATTCCATTGTGTAAATGTACCACTACTTTTTTTATCCACTCATCTACTGATGGGCACTCGGGCTGCTTCCAGATCTTAGCTATTGTAAATAGCGCTGCTATGAACATAGGGGTGCATCTATTCTTTCTGATTGGTGTTTCAGGCTTCTTAGGATATATTCCAAGAAGCGGGATCACCGGGTCAAATGGAAGTTCCATTTTTAATTTTTTGAGGAAACTTTATATTGTTTTCCACAGTGGCTATTGAGACCCCTTTTTCTTGAAGGTGTCCTCTCCAGGACCTTTTCTTTTATTTGCCCTGGATTTTGTCTGGTCCTGCTGCTTGGTGCTCTCCTGGACGGCTCTTCCACCGCTCCGCTGCAGTGACTCTGCTGCTCTCTGCTCCAGGAACTTCTTCCCGCTTGTCTCACGCCCAGTTCTATTCAAGCACGTCCTAAGGCAAGAAGTTGTCTGTATATTTACTTGTATAAAACTGTCTCTATTTTCTCCACATATTTTATTAATAATTTGGGTGAATGTAGAATTCTAGGTTGAATAGGCAAATCCACAGAGACAAAAAGCAGATTAGTGGTTGCCAGGGGGTGGGGAGAGGGTAGAATGGGAAGTGATGTCTCAGTGAGTATGGAGCTTCCTTTTTTTGGGTGATGAAAATTCTGGAACTGGATAGTGGTGATGGTTGCATGACATTGTGAATGTACCTAATGCCACTAAATTATATGCTTTAAACTTGCTAAAAATAAAAAAGTTATGTTATATGTATTTTTACCACAGTAAAAAAAAAAAATGCAGAGTAAAAAATAAGTAGTGACCATGAAGAACTTATAAAAGATTTTCACAAAGAGTGTATTCAAACTATGTTTCCATAGAATCCTGATGTTTTGTGATCAGGGTTAACATGGAAACTGAATAATGGCAGCCTTCCCCATTCATATTTGAAAACAAAATCAATTCATGAGTAGAATATTCTCAATTTTGAGTTTTCTTCTCACACATTTTTTTTTTTAGTTTCTGACACCTGATGGCTCTTATCTATCCTGAAGCCCATTAAAAGATGTTCTCTTATTTACTGCAAGAATAGATATATGGAATTGTTTCAAGTTGAAAATATCAGTATCTCTTGTTCCACAAAGAGTTTAAGCAATCCCTAAATTTCTTTTCTTTTAATTGCTTGGAGAATGTAATACTCAGTTGTTAGTCAAATGAATAAAAAAAAAAAAAAATAGCCGCTTTGATTGAAGAGTTATTGTAAAACTGTGAACTACTTCACTAGATGGATCAGAAAAAGCTAATACCATTTTAGCTACTGAGCAGCAGCCTTGGGTGTTTGGAAGAAACAGGCCCACAGAGCTTACGTGATAGTTCACTGAACAAAGGTGGTGAGATTTCTCTGACCTTGTCACCCGAGGCATCCTGGGATGAAGAGGACCTTCTAGCCCTGACCAGAAGCCAAATCTTCTTCCTGGTGCCCCCTCTGACCTGTCTTTAGGTCCCCTCATACTGACTTAAACCCAGCTGACATTAGCTTTGACTGAGTACATGCCATACTAAGAGCTTTACATGGACTGTCTTTTTGAATCCTCACAACATTCTTGTTTCCAATGAGAACCGAAGCCCGGAAAGGTTTAGTAACTTGCCCATAGCTTTATAGGCAGTAAGTGGCAGAACCTGCAGGCAAACGCAGGCAACTTGGCTCTAAAGTCTAGTCTTGTAGCCATTAGGTAATATCTCCTCGTTTTGCAAATTAGAATTCTTCCATTTGGGGCCCTCTGGTCACTGTACAATTAATAAATGCTAAAAAATACCCCACACAAAACCTCTGAATAGGCAGTTGTCAGAAGACCCCCATTTTTCTTGAAATGTCAACTTTAAGTGCAATACCAACAAAATAAAATTGTCAGAGGGCGAGGGAACCCAGGTGAGGCAGAGCAGAACTTGGCAGGTAGCATGACCTCCAGGGCAATGGTCTGTGCCCATCATGGGGTGGTCCTCCCTGGCCCTGTTAGAATGGAGCTGCCCAGGCTGGTGGCCATGTTTCAGGTATACTTGGCCTGCTGATCTGGGTCAGTCGGCCTCAGACTCCTGTGATAGGACCTGTGGGGCCAGTGAGGTTCTGGCAATTTCAGGCCTGTGCTGGCCAACATGCAAGCAACAGACTTTTCGGAAGTCTGGAGAGAGGGCCAGCCACCCCTCACATCCCCTTTACATGCATGGAAGAAAATACTGGAATCGGTTATCTCCATAGGTTCAAAATGAATGACTGATAACCTATACCTAACTTTAGTCTGAAAACATAAGAAATGAATGAACATTTTAATGTATGAATGACACAGACACCCTTGCTGGTCCACCTGTCACAGAGTCACTTCTCATGTAGGGTTCTCTTGGTCCCCTTATGGGAGCTCTACAGTGGTGTCCTCACTTACCCATCATGTCAACCCAGTGTGTTACGTGTCCACATGTGCCAGTTAAACAGAAGTATAGACTGGATCATAGTTATCAACAGTGTAAGCACATGTGAGCAATGAGAAATGACAGAGTGAATGGACACTGTGTACCTAGGACAAGCTCAATGGTGGCCATAATACCAGGTCCAAATAGTGGCAAGCAAATCAGATCTGACAAGAAGTTGGTGTTAAAAATAAAGTTGAAATTGTGAAAAATACTATAATAATAATCTTATACTAGCTGTTACTTAAAATGAATCTGAACCCAGGAACATATTATAAGTTTATGTGACACCTAATATTAAAGTATCATAGTATCAGCCCTGGCTGATTTGGCTCAGTGTTGGAGCATCAGCCTGCAGACCAGAGAGTCCTGGGTTCGGTTCCCGCTAGGGGTACATACCAGAAAGAAAAAAAAGGATTATAGTATCAAAGAAATCACCTATAATTTCTTCAGTAGTGTTTAAAGTTATGGGAGACATGATATCATACTTTATAAAATTTCATCGAACTAGATAAACATTAATTAAAAGGCTTCTTAATACATAACTACAGATGGAAGTAAGTAAATAAACGTTTAAGGTTGCAGGCTCAAAATTTTTTATTTTTATTAATAGAAGGATCAATTAAAGGGAAGTTTGGAGATCTCAGCACACCTGGAATAGGTCCTAGATCCTTAAGAAATAAACACCTTCTCTTACCTGATATTGGCCCATGTATAATAGTCCTGCCCCTCCTAAGTTCCACACACTCACATATACACACACACACAATTCACACACATGCACACTCTCTCTTACACACACACAACAATTCACATACACATGCACACTCTCTCTCTCTTACACACACAATTCACACACACCCCAAGCTATTATATGGCTCCTGTTCTCTAAACACATTTCTCTCTAAGCCTGAGTATACACCCCTTACTTCACCCCTGGTATGTACCTTTTCATTGTTGTTGTAAATCCTTACCTGGGGATATTTTTCCATTGATTTTTAGGGAGAGTGGAAGGGAGGGAGGAAGGGAGAAAGAGAGAGAAAGAGAGAGAGAGAGAGAGAGAGAGAGAAACATCAATGTGAGAGAGACACATAGATTTGTTGCCTCCCACACGACCCCTACTGGGGCTGAGAATTGAACCTGCAACCCAGGTATGTGCTCTTGACCAGGAATTGAATCTGTGACCCTTCAGTCCAAGGGCCAACACTCTAACCACTGAGCAAAACCAGCCAGGTACTTTTATTTCAAGACTAGCTATGCTTCCAAACTCTTTTAATAAAGGAGCTAGAAAAATATTTATCAAAACCTGCCTAAGACAGCATAAAAAGGAAATACAGACTAATCATTCTATAAATGATGATACAAATTCTAACTAAAATACTAGCAAATACAATATAGTAATTCTTTAAATGAACAACCCATTAAACAGTAAGAGTTATCCAGAAAAAGCCAGGAGAGTTAAATATTAGAAAATCTTTTTATATGATTCATTAAATTAATAGGTCAAAAGAGGAAAACCAATTGATCATTTCTATAGATATAAAGAAGGCATTTGGCAAAATTCAATGTAAATTATAACAAAAATTACAGTAAAATATAAATAGATAGAGACTTTAACTTGATTAATGTGCAGATATGTTTGTGTGTATATATGCAAATGTGTATATATAGATGTTTGCTGATCTATATGTGTGTAATAAACATATACCTCAAAAGCCAGAATTACGCTTAATGTTAAAGCACAAGCTGACTTCCCATTGGCATTCAGTAGCACTATTTTTAGGCTCTATGATTGCATACCCAAGCAACCCAAGAGAATTAACTAAAAACTATTAGAAAAAGCAGGAGAATTTAGTAAGATAAATGGCTGCAAATTTAATATAAAAAGTAGTTTTCATATATTCAAATAGTAACCAGTTAGAAGATATATAAAATGAAAATATTCCATTTAATATTGCAACTGAAATCATCCTTCCACTCTTATCCCCCTAAAAGAAATAAACTTTAAAATAAATATAAAAGGCCAAGATGAGGAAAAATTTGTACTCACTTCTGAAGAAAAATAACAAAAAATATTTCAATAAATAGAAAGGAATGCCTTCCTATTGAATGGGAAGATTAATGAATGAAGTTAATTCTTCCTAAGTGGATTTCTACATTTTGTGTTATCCCAATCAAAATACCTGCAGCACCTTTTATTCAACAAAATTATATTTAAGTGTAACTATAAAATTAAATAAGTAAGAATAACCAGAAAAATCTCTGAAAAGGAAGAGTAATGAGGGGGACTAACCCAACTACATATTAAAGTATATAATCAAGCTACAGTAATTAAAAATCGCTTAGGATTACATGGGAGATTTAATGGAACAGAGCACAGAAATGGGAAAAAAAATAGACCCAATACATGTGGGAGTTTTGTACATGGTAAAAGTAGCATTTCAAATCAGCAAGAAAAAAGATGGATTATTCAATAAACAGTGTTGGGACAACTGGCTAGCCATTTGGGAAAAAATAAAACTGGATCTCTATTTCACTCCTTACATTAACTTGAATTCCAGATGGAGCAAAGATTTAAACATTAAAAAGATAAAACCATAAAAGCACTAGAAGGAAATTTTTTGTAAAGGGAAGACCTTTCGAAGCATGGCATAAAACCCATAAACCACAGTGGAAAAGATTAATAACGTTGACTATATACATTTTAAAGCCTCTGAATTTAGCAATAGCTATTAAAATTGAAAATAAACATATACTTTGACCTAACAATTACATTTCTAGGAATTCATCCTCTAACTGTACTCAAAAATGTGAAAAACAAAAGAAAAAGAAAGAGACCCATATGTGTAAGGATGTTCACTGCAAGATTATTTACAATAGCAAAAAACAAAGAACAAAAAACCCACAACAACCTAAAGATCCACCAGTAGGGGACTAGTTAAGTAAAATATAGTACAAGTATAGGATGAACCACAAGTAGTTATTAAAAAGAACACAGTGGGCTGTGGGGTGGGAAGAGATAAACCAAAGAACTTACATAACCAATGGACACAGACAATAATGTGGGGAAGGCAGAGGGAGGTGGGAGCAGGAAGGAGGGGGTCAATGAGGGAAAAATGGGGGAACATCTCAACAATAAAGATTAAAAAAAAAAAACACACACACACAGTAAGTCCGTTAAGTGCTATAATGGAAAGCAATCCAAAATGCTATTAATTGAAAAACAATGCAAATCACAGAATGGTCATTATATACACTCATTATAACAATTTCCTTCTAGTGCTTTTATGGTTTTATTTTTTTAATGTGTGAATCTTTGCTCCATCTGGAATTTAAGTTAATGTAAGGAGTGAAATAGAAACCCAGTTTTATTTTTAATCAGGTTTTATTCACAGTACTTTGTAATTTATAAAAACTTTATACCAATGATTCATTCATCGTATTTCTTTTCTCCCAGATCACAGCCTTGTTCTCTACTAGCTTTTCCCTCTCAGCAGGTAAAATGTGTTGCAGGGCAGGACTCCCCAGCCCTTCGCCGGCATGGTGCAGAGAGATGATAGTGTATGTATGGTACGCTGAGGGAATTAGAAAAGGTTGCTTATGCCAGAAGTAACCCTGTGGTGGGGGAGCTCCAGGGTCCAGGACTGGGGTGGAGGGGAACAGTGATCAGCATCTCTGTGTACTAATAGCCTTTTCCCAATGTGCTTGTACGCTGTGTAGGACATGTCCTCAGGAGCCCTGGGTTGCAGAGAAGAGGGGTTGGCCTGGAAGGAGGGAGAAGGGAGATCTTACTCTGACACATTCTGGGTTGGGGTGAAGAAAGTGTGGGAGACAAGGGAGCAGTCAAAGGAGGAGCTGAAGGGTGGGAGGGCTCGTGCTCAGGCTGGGCAGGTTCTGGACCTTGGGAAGAGGTACCACCTTCATCCCTTTCCAGGAATTGCAGACCGGTTGGGGGCTTTTAGGTTTTCTCCTCCCCCTAATTATAAGGATAAAGTAATATGCAAATGTCAGAGGGGAGAAGCAACATGTTGAGTCCCATTTTCCCTCAGATGCCAACAGTCATTGCACAGCAGGACAAACAATGACTTTACATTGTTTTCTAGTTTCGCTGGAGCAAAGTGTGCCAGATTGAACCTCAGGTTGAATCCAAAACCCAGAAGTCAATATCTATCTGCCTTCAACACAGAAGTTTAAAAGAGGGCACCGGGCCCTGGCCGGTTTGGTTCAGCGGTTAGAGCGTCGGCCTGCGGTCCTGAGAGACCCGGGTTCGGTTCCCGCTAAGGGCGCATACCTCGGTTGCAGTTTGTCCCCGGCCCTGGTCGGTTGTGCGGGTGGCAGCCACTCGATGTGTTCCTTTCACATCGATGTTTCTCTCTCTCTCTCTGTTCCTCTCTCTCCCTCCCACTCTACCTGAACAAAAAATGGAAAAATGTCCTCGGTGAGGATAAAAATAAATAAATAAATAAATAAATAAATAAATAAATAAATAAATAAATAAATAAATAAATAAAAGAGGGCACCGGGAGCTATGAACCTCAAATCCCAGAGCAAATCTCAGGAACCCAACAAATTTTATTCTCACTCATGTGAGTCAGGCAACTAACTTTCCAGGGCAGCTGTCCTGCCTTGTTGTGACCTGGAAGTCTAGACTGCACCCATCTAAGGTCTCAATGCATGGCCTCCACGCTGGCCAGGAGGGGAGGAGAGGGCTGGAAAGACATGCAGGGCTCTTCACTCTCTCAGCCTGGAAGTGGCATCCCCTCATCACCCATGTCACTTCTCCTAACAAACTGTTGGCCAGAACCAGACACATGGTAGAGTATAACTTTTGGGGTGTGTGGGGGGCAGAAATGCCTGAAATTGCTGAAAGGACAATTAAACACAGGAGGTACTTGTCAACTTTCCGATTCCCAATGAGGCCAGCTCTGCTGAATGTCAGCAGGGCCCAACAGTGTGGATAGGGTGAGGCTTTGGCCTGAGAGGCACCCATGGGGTAACCTTCTTCAGCAAACCTTTACTTAGTGCCCACTTCTTTCCAGGCTATAGGGCATATCTACAGCACTCGGCATTAGATGTGAAGGCACACAGCCTTGCTTTGGAGGAGCTCACACTCACTCCAGAAGCAACTTTGAGTCCAAGCATAAGGTTTAGGTTTATCACTTCAGCACTAAAGCATGTTTTCAACTATGCAAGGAACCCCAGGTTCTTGCAACTACCATTTCCTAGTGTTATCTGAGGAAATGTACCTCAAACCAGGACACAGGACCATGGCAAACACTGGCATCCACTGCTGACCATTCACTGTGAATGCCCAAGTTACTGCTGTCCTAAGTTAGCTGCAGCAGCAGCCCAGTGAGAACCAAAGTTCATCATTGGAAAAGCCACTTAGAGCAGCCATTCAGCATCACGCAGATCTCATGACTGAACTGGCTGAAACTTGCATCTGTGTTTGCCAATGGTTCTCACAGTGTGATCCCCAACCAGCAGTATCTGCATCACCTGGGAACTGGCTGGAAATGGAAATTCTCAGGCCCCACCCTAAACGCACTGAATTTAGAAACTAGTGGGTAGGGCCCAGCACCCTGTGTTTTTAACAAACTCTCCAGGTGATTCTGAAGCATGTTCAGGTTGGAGACTCAGTGGTACATGAAGTAGAGATGTCACCCAGAACCAGGCTTGAGGCTGGGAGCCAGCTTTTCATGCCTGCTCAGAAGAGCCTATCATTGTAGCCTTGGGGGGCTAGAGGGCAAGATGCTAGAGGGTTATTGGTCCTTGAGGTTTCATCCCCTTTGCGTCATTTGAAGAGATTTAAAAGGTAGTATATCTTAGGGGTTTGCATTCCTGGATGCAGATTAGAATCGTTTGGGAAGCATTTGAACACACCTATGCCCAGGCCCAACCTCAGATTCGGTTTCAGAGGCTCTGAGCTAGGGCCCAAGCACACCCCATTTCTTAAAAGCTTCCCAGGTGATTCTAACATGAAGCCAGGCCGAGGATCGTTGGTTTAAGCTGAAGTGAGGCTAGAACGTGGGGGTGATAACTCTCCTGGCATTTCCCTCCCTGGATATTAGCCCTTATGCTTTGGATAGACATCCTTGGGAACTCTACTTTTGGGCAGAAATGTGGAACCTGTTTAATTCCCACTAGAGGCTCTGTTTGTACCTTCCCAAACATCCGTGGTAGAGCCTCACACTAAAGACCATAGATAATCTGATCCTCCCTCCTGTTGCCCCCAAATCCCCACCCCCACCATAAAACCCAACATACATCACTGCTTTGCATGGAGCTAACATTTAGGCTTTCTCCTACCTGGCTAGGACAAATTTCTTGAAGATGGGAAGAAACATCAAATTAATATTAATATCAAATCAAGCCTTCCCAATAAGAATCACTCTGGTGTGACAAGTTCCATCTCCAGCCCATACCATCTTCAATTCAACATCCTAATGCGGCACTGACCTTTCTAACCCTATCTTGTGCAGTCGGCCAGGTACCATGAATAATACAACAGACGCAGGACCGGCATAAAGAAGCATCCCTTCCTCCACCTGGGACTAGGGTCTGGGCCAAACTGGGCTGTGGCCTGTCCCTTCCCAGTAAGTTTGGTGCATTTCAGGTTTTCTACTGGTTCAGAAGCAGAGGCCACCAGACTTTTCAGGGGAACCCAATTATATCATCATCAAATTTTTCCTTGTCCTTCACCAACAAAACAAAACAAACAAAAAATAAAAGGAGTCAGACCAAACCCCTTGAAGGCAGCAAGAGCTCCACTTGATCATGAAGAGTGTTACCTAATGCTTTCTCCATCAGTCAATTGCCTGAGTAACTATGACACAATTTTTAGCAACGTGGCCTCACTCCTAATTTCTCTGCTTCCCCATTGAAGGCCTGAGGATTCCTAAAGAGTACAACTTGAGAAAAACAAAACTTTCACCTCTTAGGAGAAATAAGAGTTCCCCTTCAAATCTTCCTGTGTGATGGGGCACCTTATATAATTTCTCTCATGTCAGTTTCTTCACCTATAAAACGGGGAGAATGTTAGGAGTCCAACTCAGCTTGAGGTTTAAGTTGTCGGCCAATAAATTGCTGTTGAGTGACAGAAAGGAGTAAGAGATAAGGGAGATACAATGCCCACTACAGCCCAGAGTCACAGGGTGCAGTCTTGCACAGCTGGGGATAAGTTTTAAGAAGTTTGACAGTTTGCTCAGTCCTTTGTTCCAGACCACACCTTGGCAGGATGTCTGAGGGATATGGCTTCCCTCCTGCAGTGCCCTAAGCCGGAGTCCCTCTTGCTCCCCAAAAAGCAGGTGGGTTTTTGGTTCTCCTCCCTCTGACTGGGCACAGGTATGGCCTCAGACCACAGCTACCGCAGCTATACCTGAGCTCCTGGGCTCTCTCAGTCTGTGGTGGACACTTACCTTCACTCCAGGTCTCCTTCCTCAGGCCTCCCCTCTCTCGGGAACACCTGGGCTCTCCCTTGCCTTCTTTCACTTTGGGAGAGTTTGTTTTTTATCCACATCTCTCTCTTTTTTAAATCCTCACCTGAGGATGTATTTCTATTGATAGAACAAGAGAAGGAGAGAGTGAGAGAGATCAATTGCCTCCCTTATGCACCCTGACCAGGATTCGAACCCACCACATTTTTGGTGTACAGGACGACACTCCATCTAACTGAGCCACCTGGCCTAGGCCGGATTCACATCTCTTGAGAGTTCTTAGTAGGTACAATTTGTTTTGAGACAGATATTGTAGGTAGGGCTCTGCTTTTAGGAACCTCTTACTAGTCAAATGCAATTACATGTCAAAATAACAACAACTATTAAACTAGTCTTTGAATTCTATGTAGATTAACTAATTTATTCCTCATACCAACTACACGAGGAAGGAGCATTATCCCTGCTATACAGATAAGGAAACCGAAGCACTGAGATATTACATAACTTGTTCAAGGTTAGACATAGGGTTGGTGGGGCCAGGGTTACGCACCCAGGCAGTTTCTGATTGTAACTACTATGCTATGGTTGCCTTTTAACATGGTACAGTGTCTTTTCCATCTGAATAATCTGATCCTTTAATGATGGCAACGAGGCTTAGTGACATATCTAGATCAGTTGGAAGCAATGATTAGTGTTGCTAAAATAAAACGAGGAGGCTGAAAATGCTCACATTTCAGCACCTTGTCATCTTTCAGATTCCCTGACAATTGGTTTCTGGGAACATGTGCATAGTGAAAAGACCACAGACCTTGGATTCAGAGAGATCTAGATGTCTTATCTCTCGGTATAACCTGTTTTTATGTTCTGGGACAGGTTACTGAAGTTCTCTAAGCCTCCATTTGCTCATCTTTAAAATGGGGCGGGGTGGATGGGGAGGGTGTCAATGGGAGAAAAAGGAGAAACATCTGTAACAAAAATGAATTAATAAAAAGATTTTTAAAAATTATATACGGTTATTGTATTAAAGAAGATAAACATACAAGGTGTCCAATCAGCATCGGACGCAAAGGAGGTATTAACCAATAGCTTCACGGCCTCATATTCATTTCTCTCCACTCTCAGTTTCTTGTTCCTGAATTCTCCATAACCCCCTATGGTGGCCCACTGGGGGACCTACATCTGCCCTTTTTGTCTCTGCACGCACTGATTGATGATTTCCTCCCTCTACACCTTCCCCCACATTACAGTCAATCTCTTAAACACCTCTCTCTCTCTCTCTCCCTCTCTCTCTCTCTCTCTCTCTCTCTCTCTCTCTCTCTCCACTTTTGAGTATAAATTGGTACAGCCACCATGGAAAACAGTATGGAGATGTCTCTCATTTTTTCAACCTCTACTCTGACCTTAAGGAATATCCTTTCCCTTCCTGCCCCCTACACCATTTATCAGAAAGGCCCCTGCCTTACTTTGAAAGGGAAGCATGGGCTTCTCTGTGGTACATTTGCATGAACAGAAGGGAAGACTAGACAAAAAGATCCTGTTTTAGCAACTTTTCATATTCCTAGAAATTCCCTCACAGCACAAGTCTACACTGAGGTAGGCTAAGGGGAAACTCTGCGTGTTGTTGTTGCTGTGGTTTCACTTTTTTCATTTGTTGCCAGTAGAGCAGCAGTGAAGTTCTATACAGTGTTTTTCTGCAAATACTCAATATTTTAATTACATGATGGGTTCATGATCCTTGTGGATTCTAACAATATTTCTAACACATTTTCCAACCTTTCTTTATTTTACGAAGATAGTTATAATGCAGAGATATCCTTGTCTTAGAGTAGATTTCCAACAAACAGAGATTAGCAATTCATATTTAAGTGATTTATTAGGGCCTAGCCAGGTGTGGCTCAGTGGTTGAGCATCGACCCATGCACCAAGAGGTCACCGGTTCGATTCCCAGTCAGGTCACATGCCCAGGTTGTAAGCCTGATCCTCAGTGGGGATGTGCAGGAGACGGTCAATCGATGTTCTCTCTCATCGATGTTTCTATCTCTCTCTCCTTTCCTCTCTCTCTAAAAATCAATAAAGAAAAAATATTTTTTAAAAAGTCAGAAAAATAAAATAAAATAAAAAATAAAGTGATTCATGAGGGTATGTTGTCAGGAAAAACCAGTAAGGGAGGGGGAAGGGAGACCAAGGGAGAGGAAGGAAAGCAAGGTGTCACCCCTCAGTCAAGGGGTGCTCTCAATAGGACGAAAATCCTCAGGCATTGTGGGTTGTCTGCTGTCTCAGTCAAAGTGGGGTTAAAAAGCCCGAGGAAGCTCTCTGATAACACACACACACATACACATACACACACACACATACACACACACACACACACACACACACACACAAGTTCTAGCTGTTGGGGAGAAAAACATCCAGGGAACGAGCATAGAAAAATGGTGAAGGGCTTGAGGGGATGTTAGTGGAGCCCCGACTGTTACCTGCCTGCATTTGTGTTAGTTTCATGGGCTTTTGCCCTTGTTTATTGAGTGAATGAGTGAGTGAGTGAATTTGGATTCATAGATATAATCTTTGTAAAAACACAGGTTTATCTTTTGTCTCCCACATGTTCTTCAATTTTAACATTCCCCTTCTGTTTTTCTGTTTTTCTTCTTTATACTTTTATAAAAAACAAAATAATCATTAATATTTATCAAGTGCTTAATCTGACCAGGTGCTCACTTGATTTTGTCTATGGGGTGCTTAGTGTGATCCAGGTATTTTATTTAATCCTTATAACATTCTCCCTGAGATTAGTAGTATTGTTGTCCCCACTTTTTCTTGGGGGTTGCACATAGATATAATAACATGCTAATAAGTGAATGTGAGTCTATCTGACTTTTTCCTTTTCTCTCCTTTACTTTTCACCTTCTCTTTTCTACACACACGTGCGCGCGTGCACACACACACGCGCGCGCGCGCGCGGGTTTTTGATACCCATTCACTTTAATGGGAGTCATTTGCAGATATCAAGTCCCAGGGAGTTTATCAGGAAGGGAGTAAGCCGCCTTGGTTAAAATAACACTGTGCAATAGAACAGAAAATAAGATGTCACGGCAAACTAAACATCTTCACTTTCACACATACAAAAGAGCCGCCTAAGTTGCCAGAATCTTTAGCAGGGGCCAGATGTTCGGTGAATTGCACCCACCTGCTCACCTGGACCCCAGGGAGGCCCAAAACATAGGGCAGGAAAACCAGGTGTCCTCCCTCTGGTCATTCCCCAGCCCCTCTCCACGGTTCAGTCAACTCAGATATTTGTCCAGCAAGTGAAGATGTTTAGTTTGCCATGACATCTTATTTTCTGTTTCACTGCACAATGCTATTTTCACCGGGGCAACCAAGCTCCCCGATAAACTTTGAGAACATTTGAGCCAGCTTGACAGTGAAAAGACTCAGTGCACTCTGAGTTTTATATATTTATTTATTTCACTTTATTCCATGTTCAGTATGACTGAGTAACCAGTTCAATAGGGGAAAAAAAAGTGGGGCAGGCAACCCATGTGGATTGTATAAAAAGCAGCCCTGGTTACTGCACACTATATCCCAACAGTTCCAATATTCCTTTCGAAGTACAGATTCTTAACACAGAGAGATTAAGTGTGATGGGCAGCTGATATTTCACCCCAATTCACATTATGGCTCTGAATGAGAACAAGCAAGGGTGTACCTCTTCAGACAGTCAGACGGCGCATGCCTCCAAGGACTGTGTTAACCAAGCAATGCAGAAGCAGTAGTGAAAGATCTCAGGGCTCAGTCCTCACTGGCTCAAAAACAAGGGCATCAGAAATCTGCAACCAACCTCCTTTCTTAACTGCAACCACAGTGGTTAGCAATATTTCCAAGAGCGTGCCAGGCATCAAAGCAAGCCTCCTCACTACCAGGTGTGTGTATTTTCACCATCTATATGAGGGCACTTCAGTGGCTCCCATTTTTCTTTCCAGTTTCCAGAGGACCTCTTTTTCCTTTTTCTATTTTATTTAGGAGAGATTGGATTTGAATTCTATTTTATTTCCCTGTCTTGAAGTCTGAGACCTAGGTAATGTAGAATTCAGAAGCTGAGAACTGGAAAGGACTTGAGAGGTCATTAAGCATAATTCCCCAGCCAATGCAAAACCCTCCTTCTTGAATATATGTGATGATGATGGTCTCACAATCTGTCTGATACAGTAGCCGATGAAATTGCTAAACAGCATCTTCCTATGCAGAGTTTCTAGTTGTGTGATTTTATTTGAATTGTCTTTGTCTTAAACATGTCTTCTTACAATTTTACTCATTTAACACCTGTGATACTAACACTATTACCAGGTCCAAAGTAACATGACCATTTTCAACACTTCTGTTAGGAGCTGAATTGTGCCCCCACCCCCTCCCAATTCACATGTTGAAGTTGTAACTCCCAGTACCTTAGAATGTGACTGTATTTGAAGGTAAGGCCTTTAGCAAGGTAATTTTGTTAAAATGAAGATATTGGGGGAGGGGGGTGCATAATCCCATCTGACTGATGTCCTGAAAAGAAGAGGAAATTTGGGCACATAAAGAGACACCAGGGGTACACAGAAGAAAGGCCCCGTGAGAACACAGTGAAAAGGCAGCCATCCGCAAGCCAATGACCTCTTGATCTTGAACTTCTAGCCTCCAGAACTATGAGAAAATTAATTTCTATTGTTTAAGTCACCCAGTCTGTGGTATTTAGTTATGGCCGCCCTAGAAAACTAATGCTGCTTCCAAGTCAGAATTGAATCAATACCAAAAATTCTTTTTGTTGCTGTTTTTATACTTAGAGATGAAATCATTGCAACAACTAAGAAGTTATCAGTCCACACTTCCAATATGATGATACTTCCATTATGAATGCTATGTCTAACAGATGTACATAAAGTTGAAGTCTCTGTCCATTCATTCATTTATTCATGTATTCAACAAATACTTGTTTAGTACTTATTTATACCAGGCCCTGCACTAAGGCATTGAGACATCAAAAATAAATATTACCAGCCTCTTTTCTCTAAATTGACACATGATTACACAGAGCACTACAGTTTAATAAATGCCAATCTGGGAGTATGCGTTGATAAGAGGTAGCATAGGGGTATGTGGTTAACTCTTCTGAGGTAGGGATGTAGAGCACAGAGAGGTAATGTACTAAATAAGCCAAGAACAGAAAAAAGACTAAGAGGCAGCCAGTGTGCAAGAGTGGGAAAGCTGGTGTGTGTGTGTGTGTGTGTGTGTGTGTGTGTGTGTGTGTTGGAAAATAAATCCAGAAAAATCAGGTAGTGCCAGATCATGTGGGTTCCTATGAGCCCTGCTCAGGGATTTGGGTTTGATTCCCCAGTAACAGAGCCAGAGAAAGATTTTCAACAGAGGGAAGGACTTGTTTAAATTGACATTGAAATCAGTTCACATGATCCTTAAGCATCTTATTCTTTTTTTTTTTTTTTTTTCTTTATTGATTAATTTTTGTTACAAATGATTCTCCTTTTTTCCCCCAGTGGTTCCCCCCTCCCCCTTCCCTCCCCGCCCCTTCCCCCGATTGTTGTCCATGTCCACTGTTCATGCCTATATGCATATAAATTCTGTTGTTCATCCCTCTCTCAGCTCCCCACTCCTTAGGGGATTGTCCTCAAACTGTTATGTTCATTATATTCCAGAAATCAGTGAGATCATATGAAATTTGTCTTTCTCTGCTTGGCTTGTTTCACTCAGGATGATACTTTCCAAGTCCCTCCATGTAGTCTCAAAGGACAAGAGATCTTTCTTTCTTACCGCTGCGTAGTACTCCATTGTGTATATGTACCACAGCTTTTTAATCCATTCGTCTACTGATGGGCACTTGGGCTGTTTCCAGATCTTAGCGATTGTAAATAGTGCTGCTACAAAGATGGGGGTACATATATTCTTTCTGATTGGTGTTTCAGGCTTCTTAGGGTATATTCCTAGAAGTGGGATCACTGGGTCAAATGGGAGTTCAATTTTTAATTTTTTGAGGTGACACCATATTGTTTTCCATAGTGGCTGCACCAGTCTGCATTCCCACCAACAGTGTACTAGAGTCCCCTTTTCTCCACACCCTCGCCAACACTTGTTGTTTGATGATTTGTTGATGGCGGCCATTCTGACCGGTGTGAGGTGATACCTCATTGTTGTTTTGATTTGCATCTCTCTGATGATTAGTGATGATGAACATTTCTTCATATGTCTCTTAGCCATTTGTATGTCCTGTTTGGAGAGGTGTCTAGTTCCTCTGCCCATTTTTTAATTGGATTCTTTGTCTTCCTTTTGTGGAGTTGTATGAGCACTCTATATGTATTGGAAATTAACCCCTTATCTGATATATCATTGGCAATTATGCTCTCCCATACAGTGGGTAGCCTTTCCGTTTTGATGATTGTATCTTTCGCTGTGCAGAAGCTTTTGAGTTTGATGTAGTCCCATGTGTTCATTTTCTCCTTTGTTTCTATTGCCTTAGGTGATGTGTCAGTAAAAATTCTGCTGCGTATTATGTCTGAGATTTTGTTGCCCACAGTCTCCTCTAGGATTTTTATGGATTCATGGGTTACATTTAAGTCTTTTATCCATTTTGAGTTTATTTTGGTGTAGGGTGTAAGTTGATGGTCTAGTTTCATTTTTCGGCAAGTAGCTGTCCAATTTTCCCAGCACCATTTATTAAAGAGGCTGTCCTTACTCCACTGTATGCTCTTGCCACCTTTGTCAAATATTAATTGAGCATATTGCCTAGGGTCCATTTCTGGGTTCTCTATTCTGTTCCACTGGTCTATATACCTGTTCTTGTGCCAGTACCAGGCTGTTTTGATTATGGTGGCTTTGTAGTATAACCTAAAATCTGGTATTGTGATCCCTCCAACTTTGTTCTTCCTTTTCAAGATTGCTGTGGCTATTCGAGGCCTTTTTTGGTTCCATATGAACTTTTGAAGTAATTGTTCTAATTCTTTGAAGTATGCCGTTGGTATTTTGATGGGGATTGCGTTGAATCTATAGATTGCTTTGGGTAATATGGACATTTTAATGATGTTAATTCTCCCAATCCATGAACAGGGTATGTTCTTCCACTTTTTTACATCTTGCTCTATTTCATTTTTCAAAGATCTGTAGTTTTCTGCGAATAGGTCCTTTATCTCTTTGGTTAAGTTTATTCCTAGGTATCTTAATTTTTTTGCCGCAATGGTAAATGGGATTGTTTGCCTAGTTTCTCTTTCTGTGAGTTCATCATTGGTGTATAAGAATGCCATCGATTTCTTGACGTTAATTTTGTATCCTGCTACTTTGCCAAATTCATTTATTAAGTCTAGTAAGCTTTTGGTGGAGTCTTTGGGATTTTCTATGTACAGTATCATGTCATCTGCAAATAATGACAATTTCACTTCCTCCTTTCCAATTTGGATCCCTTTTATTTTTTCTTCCTGTCTGATTGCTGTGGCTAAGACTTCCAGTACTATGTTAAATAGGAGTGGCGAAAGTGGGCATCCTTGCCTTGTTCCTGTTCTTAAGGGAAAGAGCATCTTATTCTTTCTCCCTCAGCTAGATAGTATTACAACAATATTGCCTCTATTTAAAAATTATTTCACAGTCATTGTAAAATATTTAAACGATACAATGGTTTATGAGAAAATAGGAAAGGAATGTTTTCCCTCTCTCATGCCTCATTCTTTTTTTCAGAGGCAATTTGCTGAGCACCCTTCCAGTTTGTATCTGCACACAAATATGTGTCTGTCTATACAAGATTTTTTAATGCTTCAGTGAAATCATACCATGTCACCAGCTTGTTCACATAGCAGTATTCTTAGAGCTCTTTCCAAACCAATTCTTACAGACATTTCTCTTTTTGTCAGGCTTATAATATTCCAGATTACAGCTACCCCATAATTAATTTAGCCATGCCTTATAGATATTTAATCTGTTGCCAATATTTTTCTGTTAAAAACCATGAAACAATGAATATTTTTGTATAATTTATATTTCTACTTTGCATATGGGGAAACTGAAATGTAGAGAGCTTAAATCATCTAAGTCACATAGACAGGACGTTGACGAACTGGTTTGGAACCTGGATCTGACTATTCCCAAATCCAGAATCTTCATCTGTGTACCATACTATCTCCATATCTAAACATTTGGAACTGCAGTTTTATAGTTTTATCACTTATAAAAATTGCAGCCATTATTTCTTCAACTATATTTATGCCCTCCCCAACCTTATTTTTCTGGGACCCTAATTGCACATATACCAGGCTACTTGATTTTGACACACAAAACAATACATAGTTCTTTTTTCTTTTCTTTTTAAATCTTTCTCTCTGTGTGTTTCACTTTGGATACTTTCTATTACTATGTCTTTAAATTCACAAATCTTTTTTCTGCATTGTATATTTACCTGTTAATCCCATACAGTTTATCTTGCATCTCAGACATTGTATTTTTCATCTCTAGAATTCAATTTTTGTTTTTAAATTTTTTTCATGATTATCCTTATCACATTTTCTACTACTTTTTTGAACACATGGAGTATATTACTAAGAGTTATTTGAGCCCTGGCCGGTTGCTCAGTTGTTAGAGGTTCAGCCCACAGACAAGAGAGACCCGGGTTCAGTTCCCACTAAGGGCACATACCTCGGTTGTGGTTTGTCCCCAGCCCCAGTTGGGGTCATGTGGGTGGCAACCAGTCAATGTTTCTCTCACTTTGATGTTTCTCTCTCTCTCTCTTCCTCTTTTCCTCCCTCCTGCTCTATCTAAAGATAAATGCAAAAATGCCCTTGGGTAAGGATTTTTTAAAAAAAGTTATTTAAATGCCTTTGTTTACTAATTCTATCACCTGTGCCATTTCTGGATCTGTATTTATTGATTGGTTATTTCTCCTTACTATTGGTTATAGTTTCCTGCTTTTTGAATGCTTGATAATGTTTTATGAGATATTAGACATTGTTGTTTTATGTTTAGACATGAAATTTTTTTATTCCTTTTTATATTTCTAGTATTTATTCTGAGATACTATTAGACTACTTGGAAACAATCTGATTTTTCTCAAGGCTTGCTTTTAAGCTTTGTTCAGTGAGCCCAACACACCTTAATCCAGGAATAACTTGACCCAACTATTTAGGCAATACCATTAAAGGAGTCTACTCAATGACCAGTATATTAGGACTATGCACTGCCCTATGTGAGCTGTAGGAATTCCTCTGCCTGCTCCTTTCCAGTGTTTTTTTCCCCTGGCTTTGGACAGTATCCTCACGCATGTGCCTGATTAGTACTCAGTAGAAGATGCAAGAGGAATTCTCTGCAGGTCTCTTGAGCTCTCTGTATGGTGTTCTCTTCCCTGAAACTCTGCCTGAGAATTTGCAGTCTTGCTCTCCCTGAATTCTAAATTGTGTTCTCAACTCAGGGAGACCAATGGACTCTAGGTCTCCCCTCCTCTGCTGGAAACTCCAAGCAGCGAGCTGGGACAGTTGTAGGGCTTATCTCATCTGTGTCTCTTCTCTCAGAGGTCATCACCCAAACTGAGAGACACTCTACAAAATATCTGACAAATCATTCTCAAAACTGTTAAGGTCTCAAAACAAGAAAAGTCTGAGAAACTGTGACATTCTAGAGGATCCTTAGGACATGTGACAACTAACTCTATATGGTACCCTGGATGGGATTTTGGGACATAAAAAGAACATTAGGTAAAAATTAAGGAAATATGAATAAAATATGAGCTTTTGTTAATAATAATGTGTCAATATGGATTCATCAGTTGTTACAAATGTATCATACTCATGTAAGATGATATTAATAGGGGAAATGGGTATGGGGTAGATAGAACCTCTCTGTATTATCTCCCCAACTTTACTGTAAATCAAAACGATTCTAAAATAAAAAATTCATTATAATAAAGTAATAATAGAGCTGATTAAAGACTTGCCTACTTTCTGTTATCACTGTGCACCTGCAATTCTAAACAACGTTAGTGATAAAATTCTCCCCACTGTGGAGCACAATTCCTCAACCCTCACTCCCCCACTCCACCCCTGGCCACTCCAACCTTGGTGTGGATTCATCACTCAACTCAACACTAATAAAGCCCTGCGAACAACTTCAAGTTCCATTATCAATCAAACTTAGGCCCAAATATTCCTGATGCTGCAATAAGGATGCACTTCTTAATCCCTCACCCAGCTCACACCTGCCTGTGCCAGTGCCAATCAGACCATCAGTGAACGCAGTTGCTCAATGCCTGTTACCCATTAGGATTCAGGATAGGAATCACTTGGAGCTCTGACACAGAGCCATGGTTCTCAGCTCTGAGTGCACAGCAGCATCACCTGAAGAGCTTTAAGAAATTCAGCCCCAGCCCAGACCAGCTACATCAGAGTCTCGGGTGAGGCCCAGGCACCAGACTTTACTGAGCTCCCTGGGTGATTCCAGCATGCAGCCAGCTTCAGAAGCACACACAGAGCTTTTCAAGCCCTCCCTTGGAGAGTCTGATTCAGGCTCCCTGGGATGGAACCTGGAAACTTGTTTTAACAAGCACCACAGGAATTGTTTTTCATCCCACAAGTTTGGGAAAATTGCTGTAAAAGACCAGATATGAAGCCATTCTGTGCCACAGCCTCTGAGTGGCTCTCATTCATGAGGAACTGTATCTTTCTACAAAGAAAAATAAGAGACCTTTGCACGTCCCACATTAGAGTATATCATAAAAGAAACTTGGTTGTCTAGACATGTTTCATCAACCTGGTCACTGTAACAACCAAAGCCACTCACTCACATTGCCAAAGAATATACTGTCCTAGTAAGAATCCCTTGGCTGATCCTCAGAGTCTAGCTACAAAATCTCTACCAAGCAGACACCTACTTTTAGGGACAGAAATCTATTTCCATAGGCAGGCCACTAATTCTCTGGACAGCTCCAGATGATAGGATACTGCAAGATCTAATGTTCTCTCCTTTTAAAAATGGAGAAACTCAGGTCCACATACAACCACCCAGCAGCTCTGCAGCTCTTACTGTCTGTAAGACGAAAAAAATTGTGTGGCTCTGTATTAGTTTGCTAGGACTGCCATAGCAAAGTACCACAAACTGGAGAATGTATTTGCTCACAGTTCTGGAGACTGGAAGTCTAAGATGAATGTGTTGGCAGGTTTGGATTCTCCCGAGTTCTCTCTCCTTGTCTTGCAGATGGCTGCCCTCTTGTTGGGTCCTCCCGGGGCCTCCTGTCTGCCCACAGGCCTCCCTGGAGTCTCTTCCTCTTCTTACAAGAACTCAGCCCTGTTGGCCTCATTTAACCTCAGTTACCTTTATAAAGGTCCTACCTCCAAATACAATCACATTGGGGGTTACAGCTTCAACATATGAATTGGGGGGAGACACGAATCAGTGCGTAATAGACTTTCTTCCAGGGCTGAACACGTGAGGGACAGGAGACCCCCACTCAGAGTAACTCACAGTCCTCCTGCCTGTTCCAGGGTCAGAGCTCAGGGACAGCTTGGGGCTGTCCTCTCTTTGTAGCGCAGATGGGGCACAAAAGGAGATGGAGGGGTTCTAATTCTTATTTGCTGCCCAAAAGCCTGACTCCACTCACCCAAAATTGGTTTACAATACACCCTGAGGATCCCATGGAGAACCATCTTCAGTTCAAAACAAACAGGATAAGAAACCACTGTGGGGCCTTATTGTCAGACAGGTTCTCAATTCCTTGTTGTTGTTTTTTATCCTCTCCTGAGGACATTTTTGCATTTATCTTTAGATAGAGTGGGAGGGAGAGAGGGGGGGAAGATAGAGAGATAAATATCAACATGAGAGAGACACATTGAGTGACCGCCACCCACACGACCCCGACCGGGCCAGGGACAAACCCCAACGAGGTAGGTGCCCTGAGTGGGAACCGAACCCGGGACTCTCCAGCCCACAGGCCAACACTCTAACTACTGAGCCAAACCGGCCAGGGCAAGGTTCTCAATTCCTAAGTGGAATCTTCGTAATTCAATTTTGGTCACCCAAATCTTTTTAATTTTCTTTATTATTTCCTTCAAGTCTTTATTTTTTCAGAATTGCATTCCTGAAAATGAACATTTTGTAAGTTAATAATTACTCTTGGTGAAGCTGGATATATTTTTTCCAGAAACTAATAAGGGCTTTTGTTTTGTTTTGTTCTTTTGGTTTTGGTTTTGTTTGTTTGGGCTTTGATGGTGAAAAGCTTAAGCACATACACATTTGGTTTTACATTTCAGGTTATTTTACTTTTTGCCTAACTCTAGGGATTGTATTTGAGAAACGTTTGTGACAGGGGACTAGGTAAACATAAAACACTCAGACAAAATACAAGACAGGCAAATGGTAATGCAGCCAGGAGTGGAATGAAATCAGGGCCTTTATGGAAATGAAGAAAACCGAAGTAACACTGAGACTGGAAACTTCTTTTCCCCCCGAAACATACCGCTCTGAGAAGAATGTGGTTCAGGAACCCAGTGTGGGCTGCCTGGAGAGTCATGCTCCCAGGATTTGCAGGGTTTCAGCAGCAGCGATAAACAGGATAAGAAAATGCACATGGCGACACTGAGAACTTCCTGCGGTCAGGACATCAGCCCTTAGACCCACAAGTCACTTGCCCAGTCGGCACTGATCACGATGGGACAGACGGCACAGGCTGCGAGAGCAAGGTGACAGTTAAGGCAAAACCGGGTCCGTGGTGGAACTGGGAGCTCCAAACCTGTCACACAGAGAGAGAGGTGTGACAGGGGGTTGGTAGGTCACATCCAAGAACCCAGTAATGTCAGTATTTATGTGTACAACCGATGTGAGCATTGGCATGTCCAGGTTGATTGTTTAAGAAATGTCACCTTGTTCATTTCATGCCGTTCTCAGGCCTTCTTGAGTTTTCAGTATGAATTCCTGTATCATAAGGACTCTTCCAAAGGATGCTAAAGAGAAGGAGCTGATGGAAGGAGCAGAGGTCCGGGGAGGGGATGACATTAACTGTTGCATTAAAATCCAGAGTTCAGAATACAAATATTGGGGATGGAACCACCTACCCTTTCTCTCTTCCTCTCTCTTCCTCTGTTCCATCTTCTTCTTGCCCAAATCAACTGCTCACTCAGGAAATTCTTACAAGCACAGGCACTGGGCAAGTTAGGGTGGGCACTGGCTGTGTTTTCCCTGTGGACTCTGGGCTCCCTGGGCTTCCCGCCTGCAGACAACTATCTCTGCCCAGGTGTGCTGAGGGAGCAGGGGGCTCTGGGCCAGCGGAGGGGTAATTACCCCAGCCAGGGAAGGAGAAGGAAGGGCTCCACAGTGCCTTCACAGAAGAAAAATTATATGTTCAGTCCAAAGCTGTTTAATTCAAAAGGCAAATCGGAGTTACCTGAGGTAACTCAAGGCAAAGAGCTCCTTGAAAAGTCACCTCCCACCCTTCAGATGTCAAATGACCCTGTTTCAGATTTATCAAAGCAGCAGGGATTAGCAGAGCCACACCCCCTTAGCTCTGCTCCTTGCTCTCCACTTCTTGGTTTGTCTCAATAGTTGTTTTGGTGAGTGAGAAGAAAGAATGGGAGGTAATTAGTGTTTCCTGTAATAGTCCGTGTTTAGTTTTGTAATCCTCTGTCAGGTTTATTTTCATGTTAAGCAAAGGAAGTCCCACTGGAATATCATAATCTCTTCATAGTGTTAGCAGAAAGCCGTGGTGTTTAAATTAATAAAAAAAATTTTCTTTCAAGGAGACTAAGGTTCTTCTTGAGAGTGTCAGTTTAAAGAGCTTGGCCTTCTGCAGCACTTGTCCTGCCCCACAATCTTTAAGGTTGAGGTAAAAACTTTTCTATGAAGCTGAGTAGGGGTTGTAGGTTGAACTGTATGTTCTGCCTAAGGTTACACCTATGCCCAGCATTCAGTACCCGCAGGGCCTTGCCCTCCAGTCCCCTTGTGCCATAACCACTGCCCCAGTTCAGTCCCATCCCAGTCCCCTGACCAATGGCAGTAGCCTCCTGACTTGACTCTCCCTTCTGCATCGCCTGTGACTACCAGCCCCACCACGCCCTTTGTTTGCTCCAAAGCCCCCAGAGCCCTCAAGCCGGGCCCTAGTGACTAAGTCCTAATCTAACTTTTCTCCCTGACCCCAGTCTTCACCTTCACAAGTCGTTCCAGGCAAACTATTGTTCTTCCCTTAGCCACCTTGCGTTCTCCTATCCCCATGCCTTTGTCTCTGCCCACTTCAGTTCGGCAAAGCCAGCTCTGGCCCACCCAACTGTGGACTGCATCCTTCGTGCAGTTCCCTTCGCCACTCCCAGCTGGAAGGGTCCCCTCCCACTCTGCACCCAATGGGCTCCAGCTCTGCCTGTCTATAGCACTGACCAATCACTTTGCATTATAGATTTCTAATCCCTAAATAACTCATGACTATGTCTCCTCTTAAGAGACTGGAACACTACAAATAAAGCTTAAGACCTCTTCACCTCCATCCTCAATCCCTTCTATGCTCCCCAGAGATAATCACCCTGATCAGTTTGGTATGTTCTAAGTGGATATATATATATATATATATATATATATATATATATTTGTAGATAGCTACAAATATAAACAAATATAATATACAATTATATGTAAACATATATAATTCTGCACTTGCCTTTTTAACACAGCATTGTTTTTTGAGATCTACCCACGTTGATACATATAAATTTAGAGATTGGCTATTCAGAATTCTATGAGGTTTCATCGTATGACAACACTTCACATTTTACTTTGCCTATCCTCTCTATTCGTGGACCTTCTATTCCCTCTGCCTGGGTATTTTTCAGCCAGCTGGCCTAGCTAACATTCGGGTGTTACCTCCATTGTAAAGTCTTTTCTGACGCCCACCCTGAACTGAGTATCCCTCCTGTCTTCTATCACCACCCCTTTAATTCATAGTGCCAGAAAGACTCCAAACTCCACCCCACTGTCATGTTGAGTACCTGCTCCTTCCTCAAAAGCCCTGGCATCTGATGGCCAAAGCCCTAGAGGGAGGCTCAGCTTGCACCCTGGCTCTTTCTCACACTCTCCAAGGAACCACAGTGCTGACTTCTAAAATAACAACACATTCAGCAGTTGTTCAAAAACTTTTGTATTTTTGGGTGGGCTCCGTGAGCGTGACCACTCGTTGTTGTGCCTCAGGGACCCCACAAAGAGCCTGACACGTGGTAGGTCCTCCGTAAATGTGCTGAATCAACAAGTCTTGTTTCTCATATATGACTTCAAGGAACTTGAAGATTTGTATCTGATTCATTTGACACTCTCTCGAAGGTTTTACATGGCGTTTTAACCACATGTGCTCGATAAATATTCAATGAGTAATAAAACAACAAGTCAATCCCAAACAAAGAGCCACTCCCTTCAGAGAAATAAATGGGAAGTAAACTGGAAAATTGGTCATTTTTTGCTGTAACAAGGCAAAAAAAAAAAATTTCAAGGGAGGAAGGAGGAACAAGACCAGCTGTTGAAACTACCAGCAATGCTGGAGGAATGCTGCAAAGCGGCTGTGTCTGTCCTGGGCTCTGAATCAGCACAGGGTCTGACCTGGTCCTGGCATGTCTCTCAGTGTTGGGAGTATCTCTTCCTGAATGGAAGAGGCAAGGAGCTCAAGGCCAACAGTGTGGGTTACAAAAACACTTAAAAAGAGAGTGCTGGACTGAGTTTCTGCTGGTCTGTCCTATATCAGTATATTGAGTCCCATGGTGGCTATGAGGAGCTCCTTAAACCCTTCTCTCAGCTCTGCCTTGGCCTTAGTCACCCCTCCCTGTTCCAGGGTCTCCAGCATTCCACTCTAGCTCCCAGAGAACCTCTCCTACATGTATGGAGGCAAGCACTAGCCCTCAGAAGAGCTTTCTGCAAGGGTCAATTAAGCTTTTATGAGTCTTCTTCTACCAGGTCCCTATGTGCCTCCAGGGTGGTCTGATCCCAGTCCTTCTCACTACATCTAGAAGGTAGCCCCTGTTTAAAACTTTCAGTGAGCCCTGGTGCCCCCAGAGTAAAGTTTTAACTCAGTCTGTCCCTGAGCTGGTTCCTGTCTCATCTTGCCATACTACCTCCTGATTGTCTACACTTCAACAACTCTAGACTCACAAAACTCCTTGGATGCCTCGTGCTCTCTCTTGCCTCAGAATTTTTGCACAAACAGTTCCTTCTACCTGGAATACTCTTCCCCTATCTTCACATGGCTTTGTGTGTCTCTTCTCAGGTCTCAGTCCCTCTCAAACAATCCTCCCCAACTAGGTGAGGTCATCTCGCTATGATTCTAGCCCCCCAGCAACCCGCATCTGAGCCTGATGATTATTGTTAATAGTTTAGTAGTGCATCATAAGATCTCCAAGGACAGAGACCATATATCTGTCTGAATCATTCTGGAACCCCAGTGTCTAGCACAATGCCTGACATAGAGTACATGCTCACTAAATATTCAATGAAGAAATAAATTAAAGAGTGCCTTCCCTGACCCTGATCCTATAGTGCTTTCAGGGACATGTTCTTCCTGAACTCTTTTGTTAGAGAAGAATCCCTGGGGGTTTCTGATTTAGAGGCTTTTCCTTGAGGGTTGCACTATGTTTTAAGAAAATGCTTATTCCCAGCTGCACAGTTTAGGTACATAAAATTTGCGTATTGCAATAAATACTTGGCCTCATGAATTTCTAGCCTGTTAAATAACAGAACTTAAAATGCTAGGTAAGCATGTAAAAGAAGATAGCATCATAAATACCAGAAAATTACAGGTTGGTGATTTTTTTCCCCCTTTGATCTTATAACTTTTTACCAGATGAAAGAGTGATTGCCTCAGAGAGTCTTGAGTAGAGTTTTTCCTTGCTTTGTTTGTTGCTGATCTGTTTGGGACAAGGAGGCAAGCACCCACTGGAGTAGACATCGATGAGGGTGGTGGCTCCCCAGTTCACAGCAAATCTCCCTTCTTTAGGAATATCCCCGAACAAAGGGGCGGGCAATCAGAGACTACATCTGTACTATGTGAGAGGGATTGGTTGAAGGACAGACCTCTGACCAAGTGAGACCAATTGGTCTCTCTTCTGGAATTTGAAGCTTGAAGTTTTGTACAACCAGTGACTGGAGTCACGGAGTGGAGTTATAATGGCGGCCCCTAGGGAGGTGGTTCACGGATCCTGCTGCTGAGGTCTCCTGAAGGTCTGGCCCTGGCTCTTGCCCTTCCTGAGAACTAAATCTATTCTTTCCTTGATCCTGTGAGCCAACCCAGGATTTTTGCAATCCATTATCTTTTTGGATACACTCATATACCCATAAACTCATCTACGTATTTCAGGTTAAAATTAGGATTTTATTGCTCAAATGTTCTCTCATTCTTTCTGAAAGGAGCTAAGTCTCAGCCTGACCTAGATATGGAGTGGAGCTCAGCTGGACTGGTCAGTGGGCATGTTACACAAGAATTCCTGGGACCTGGGCAACATGGGGAAGCAATGGAGTCTTTAGCTGTCTAGAGCTAAAGGGGAAGGTGTGTTCTATTAAAGAAAGAACATTTGGCTTGCCTTTTTGATGACTATTTGGTTCTAAAAGTAGAGAGAAAAAAATGTGTAATTCCTATCTTGAGTTTGCTAATCAACATGAGGATTTTTTATCCTCACCTGAGGATATTTTTCCCTTTACCTTCAGACAGAGTGGGAGGGAGAGAGAGAGAGAGAGAGAGAGAGAGAGAGAGAGAGAGAGAGAGAAGCATCGATGTGAATGAGACACATTGATTGATTGCCTCCTGCACAACCCCCATCAGGGCCAGGGACCGAACTGCAACCGAGGTACATACCCTTGACAAGAATCAAATTTGCAACTTTTTGGTCCGCAAGCTGACGCTCCAACCTCTGAGCCAAACTGACCTGGGCAATGCCCTAGACTTTAGGAAATTAAACATTGAATGTGCTGAGGAAAGATAGCCATAACTGTAGAACTATGCCTAGCAAGGAAGTATGGCTCAAGAGGCTTTAAAAAATGAAATTTTAACTATAAGATTGCAAATAAGTACAAAAAGAAAGAAAAAGATAAGCAGAGAAGCAGTGTGATTTCATTGGAAACTCCCTGATAAACCCAGATTTTTAATATGAAAGAACATGGTCCCCAACCTCAAGGACATCACAGTCTGGTGGAGAAGATAAAACTCCTAACCTAATAATTCAAACCCAAAGGGGAAAGTGCTAAGAACCCTGGGAGAGGGAGTGGGAGGTGACAGAGCAGCCACTTCCAGCTGGAGGGATAATATCTTGTCCTGGTCACTATTTGCTTCATATAGACTAGATTTGGCTCTTTTTTATTCTCTCCTGTTTGGGGACACATAGTAGGTGCTCAGTAAATACTGTATTGCCTAAGTAGTTGACCCATATCATATTAAAGATTGCTAGCATTAGTAGAGCCTTAAGTAACTACCATTTATTTATTACCTGCTAATGAAAGGCACCTTGTGGACATAACCTCATTTCATCCTTATACTATATCTATGTATAAGTTGTATTCTTCTCATTTTACAGATGAGAGAATGATCTTTTGGAAAAGATAAAATGACATGCCCAAGACCACACAGCTAGTAAACCGTAGAGTCAGAATTCAAAGCCAAATACTGAAGTCTTCCCATTCTACTCTGCTTCTGGGGAGATGTTGCAGAATATCAAGTGTAACTCTTCATTTTACCTACAGCCAGGGAAACCTAGTTTCCCACATGGACTGATTCAATTCCCCAGAAGGGGCACAGCAGTAGAGAGCCATTCTGGAACTGCAACTGCTTCCTTTGAGGAAAAGAGACACTATTGTGATGTGGCTTGAAAGCTCAGTGGATGGTTGATGAAACAGAGGCAAGCCTAACTCTGGGCTGGCTTACATTTTATTGGCTGGTTTATCCTTCTGGTTTACAGGGCTCTCAACTGTCCATCAGAACAGACCACTTTTTGTGCCCTCAGGTGTTGTCTCTACATCTATTTGTCATTTGTTTTTACCCGTCATCTGTAACTGTTTTTTATTATTAGACTTTTAAGTCCTTGAGGTCAGCAACTCTAATCAAATGAGTGCCCAATATGAAATAGGATTCTTGTTTTGAAAAGATGAAGTCACTTTTTTATTAGTACTTTGCAAAATAATTCATTTTATAAAGTTTTCTCCAAATGCTATAGGAAATGTATGAGGACCTCACTATTTGCTCTAACCCCAGCTTCAACGAACCTAAAATCTATTTTTTTTGCTTAAAGCTAACTGTTGGTCTTCTAGCCTAGTGCATTACCCAAAAGCTTTCTTATCAACTTGATATGAGATTCTTGCCATAAAGACAGAAAGAAAAAAAAAATGAAGCTCCAAATGAAAAGATTGCAGTATCATTATATTGCTCCATCAACTGATGAATGGCTAAACAAAATATGATCTAACCAGATAATGGAATATTATTCTACCAAAAAAGGCAAGAAGTACTGATTCATACTGTACCATGGATGAACCTTAAAAACATTATGCTAAGTAAAAGAAGTCAGACACAAAAGGCCACATATTCTGTGATTACATGTATATGAAATGTCCAAAATTGGCCAACCTATAGTGACAGAAAACAGGTTAGTGGTTACCTTGAGTGGCGTAAGGAGGAAATTGGGTGGGTCATAGCTAGGGTATATAAGGGGTTTCTTTTTGGGGGATAATGAAAATGTTCCAAAATTTGTTGTAGTGATAGCTCTACAATTCTATGAATACATTAAAAACCACTAACTTGTATACTTTAAGTGGATAAATTATATGTGAATTAGATCTTGTCAGCTTTGCCCCTCAGGCTAGTTTTGACAGAAAACTGGGCCCTGCCCAATTCTTCAACCCCGACTTCATGCAGGAAGTATTGCTTTCATTTTATTCTGATTAGTAACACAAAGAGTTCTGTCTTCACCTGGAGAGATGGGTAATAAGGCAGACTGCATCATTTAGGGGGTGCAAGGACCCTTAATGAAAGGCCAGGTTGTCACTAACCACTCAGGAGGGATTGAAAAGGGCCCTTGGTTAAACCTAAGATTGAACAGACCAGAGAGATGAAAAATTGGGAGATGAAATCTGCCATCCACAGGCCTTGAAAACACCCAAAGTTAATCTTACTGCTGTGGTATTCCTTTTTACTTCTTTCTTTATTAAAGGAGACTTTCTTTCATGTGGTGTTAACTTAAAATGCCACTAACAAAGTAATTGCCACTTCTGTATTTAATTTTTTTTTTTATCCTAGACTACAAAAGACAGCTGAGTTTTCCCTCACATCATAGATCTTGGGCTTGTTACTGATGAATTGCTCTGGGACGTGCGTGTGTGTGTGTTAAATACAGCTATTTCAGTCATTCTGCCAACTTCCTGGAAGTATGGGTGGATGGTCGCAGAGATCAAGCGCCAAAGGCCTTGCAGATACTTGTTGGGCCCCAGTTTTCAAGGCAAGGAGGGGAGAGGTGATCAGATTCGAGCAATGTGAATAATAAAGCTTTTTGAGGCTGGGAGGGCGGCGCGCAGAGGTGATGCATAATTCATCAGGCAAATTAATCAAGTCCCTTTGCTATGCCCATTGCAATTACTGAGAACTCTCAGAGTCATCCGCTTTCTCGCCCTCCCTCCACCCGATTTCTGTCCCTGGCAGCTCGTGGAGAGGCGGCTGGATTTGAGCCCTGCCTGCTGAGGTCGCGCGCCCTGGACGGAGGGTACCTGGGACCGCGCATCCCTCTGCCGCGCTAGGCGAGGTTTTCTCGGGCTGTAGGAACTGGGGAAGCACACGCAGGGGTTTGGTGTGCAGTAGAGCAGAGAGTGGGGACAATTAGTTTTCTTCATGCTTGGCTGAGCCTTAGTGTAGGGACCGACCGGCTTAGAGGGCGAGGCAGATCGCAGATAATAGAAGCTTCATTTCCAACTGACCCTCGGAGCTTGTGCAGGGGGCCCAGGAGGGAGGAACAATGCCCACCACCCGAGCCACGCCCGCGCTGAATGCGCAAGGCTCCTACAGAACAAGGAGGGAAAAACAAAAGCAACGGACAGGGCTCTGCCTTGAAATGGTTTCTATAGTCCCCACCGAAAGAATAAAGAAAAAGAAAGAAGCTCTATTGAAGACAGAAAATCAAGTCTGGTAATGAAAAATATATGTCTCACACAAACAAGAAACACACACACAGACCATTGTGTGGGCAAGTTCCTTCTGGCCCAGGGATGTGTCTCTGAGGGGAAAGAGCCTCAAATAGAAGAGCCCTCACTACATGACCTTGTAGCTCTGGTATGGGTTACCAAAAAGGATGTGAGGGACTTGGAATTAATGCCAGACACCAACGGAAGAAAACAAAAAAGTTTTCACCACAGAGGGAGAAACAAAACCCCCCTATAATTGGTACTTTTAGCCTTCTCTTCAGTTTATCTGTTACTGCGTAATAAACCATCCCCAAGACTTAGTAGCTTGAAACAACATCCACTTTATTATATATGTTTCACAGTTTTTGAGTCTGAGTTTTTGAACTTGCAGTTGGATGATTCATTGGCTCCATGTAGTATCAGCTGAAGTAACTTGATGGCATTCATCTGGCATCTGGGCCGGTCTGAGGGTCCAAGATGGCTTTAGTTTTTTATCTTGTGCCTAAGAAGGGATGTCTGGAAGACTGGCTCAGCTCTTACCTGTAGCCTCTCCAGCATGGTGGCTCGGAGCTCCCAGGGAGAATGTTTCCAGAGGGCCTGGGTCTGGAAACTGACACAGCATCCTTTCCACCATACTTTACTAGAACTTCCTGAGGAGGGCACATAGATCCCATCACTCAGTGGGAAGAGTACAAATGAATATGCAGTCATCTTAATCCATCACACTTTTCTTCATTGTGGGAAGAAGAAAGAAAAACATTAGGTTGCAGATGCCTCCCAGTGTGTGGTATGTGGCTTTTGGGAACATTAAAAGAAGTATAGAGAATCACCCTTGCATTTACTGCCCAACAAATCAAGTCACAAGTTTCCTTAAGGGCAGGCCTGGGTGATGCTCAGAGGAGATGTGGAATGTTGAGGGGTAGGAGGAGAGATCTCCAAATAAATTTTCTAAATTTCCAATTCAAATGGTTTTCTCCTTTTTCATACTTGTCTTAAACTCACGGTCAACTTCCTCTAGTTTTGCACCTAAGTAACCACTTTTCAATGGCTGCAGGCTCCAAGGGATTTATTTCTTTGGTGAATGAATGAATCTGACATGGCTTCATGAAGGTAGAAATTTATCTTAAATGTCCTCTTTGTATTTATTAAGAGCTGTGTAGTGCATTAGCCTTATTGGGGTTTTGTTTGTTTCTTTTTCTTCAGTTGATTCTGACTCCTCCATCTTGACATAAGTTATTGGGAGGAAGTTTCACTACAAGGTAGCTTGTCTTCTGACGCCTCATTTGCCCATCCATTCCTTCTGGATGTTTTCCTTCCACTTCATGGTCTGAAGGTTTGTGTCCGCCCAAAATTCATGTTGAAATTCTGACCCTTTGGGGTGATGATATTAGGAGGTGGCACCTTTGGGAGGTGATTAGGTCATGAGATGGAGCCTTCATGATTGGGATTAGTTCTTTTATCGAAAGAGACCCCAGAGGGCTCCCTTGTCCCTTCTGCGTGTGAGTACACAGCAAGAATTTGCCCATCTGTGAACCAGGAAGAAAGCCCTCATCAGACATCAAATCTTCCAGCACCTTGATCTTGGACTTTCCAGCCTCCAGACCTGTGAGAAATAAATGTCTGTTGTTTATAAGTCACCCAGTCTGTGGTATTTTGTTATGGCAGGCAGAATGAACCAAGACAGATATTTTTTTCCCTTTTTTCTCTCTGTTTTACACTTTAAAAAAAGAGTTCAGTATCTCTTGTTTACAGGACTTGGTTTCATGGGGACAGTGGAGGTTTCTAGGCCCCATTCAGTTTGTGAGAGGCTGGGCAGGGACTCTGACAACACAGCCACAAGGGGAATGACTAACAATAGTGCTAGGAAATTCACCCCTTTTGTTAGTGCTTTGTGTCTGTCAAATGCCAATTCAGACTTCCATCAACAGGCATATTTGAAAGGAAACATGTTAGGGGAATTTGTTATCCATGCAATTTCAATAAGAGCCAATTCTATTAACTCCTCCAAAGCCCATGCATTATGGGTTGGCTTTCAGGAGCGAGCCTTGAATAAACTTTTCAGTGATTTCACAACACTTCCATTATGGCTGTTTCATTATGAAGCAGATGAACATTTTCTTGAACAATTATACAGGGTTGTGTAGAATAAAGAGTGAGGTTTGCCTGAGATCACAGAAACCTATCTGCTTAGGTGATTCATTTTCTTCCAACAAGGCAGCCCATAATAAGCTTTTCTTCTGGGGCCTTGTCTTGCTTCCCATTTCAATTAGTGACAATGACTGGAGAATGGGAAGAATGTCTTCTTCATGTCCTTGTGCTGCAAACAAGACTGGCCAGTGAAGAACAGTGAGGGAGGGAAGGGGAAGCAGCTGTGAGGAAACGCAGCCTGCTTCCCAGAGAGACTCCAGCAGTGCAGGGTGGGGTCTGGAGGAACCAGGTGGCAGAGCTGAAACAGGGAAAAAGACTTGGGTGTAATTCAGCAGGGAACCGGATCACCACAGACAGAGTGGCAAGCACCGCATGACACTAAGCATCACTGCCTCTCTCCATGACTGAAGCTGGTCTGATCCTCAGACCTTGGCCCCTGATAGTGTGGGCAGATTGAACTGTCATACTTTCTGCAAGTTACTTATACATGTATGTGTCCTGACATACTTCTGCCAGGTTGCTGTTTTGTACACAGAGAGATCCATTGTTTCCCACCACCAGGCATGTCAATTGCTCATTCTTGTAGACACAATGTGAAAATGAGAGAAATTCAATATTACCGATTCAGTCGTTCATTTACTCATTCTCTCATTGAATGAGCACTTACTGGGCATATAGTGCATACATTGATTTCCAGGCATCCCAACCACTGGGTCAAGAACTCTAGTTCAAGAGAGGCAAACTTTTTATCTTTTCGTGTCTGCCTTCTCCTCCATTGAATTTCTCTTGCCCCCTACATTCCCATACAATGCACCTTTGACAAACAGTAACAGTCTGCCTCTCTATTCCAGACCCTGTTTTAGGCACTTGCAGTCGACAGTGACCAGAACACAGGTCCCGTGTTAGTTGCCTAAGGCCATCTGTAACAAAGTGCCACAAACTGAGTGGCTTAAAACAACAGAAAGCTATTCTCTCACAGGTCTGGAAGCTGAGAAGTCCAAATTCAAAGATCAGCAGGGCCATGCTCTCTCCAAAGGCCCTAGGCAAGGAAGGCAAGAATCCTTCCTTGCCTCTTCCCAGTTTCTGGGGTTTACCTTGATGTTCCTTGACTTGTGGGTGCATCACTGCAATCTCTGCCTTCTTCACCACAGGACATTCTCCCTGTCTCTTTTCACATCATCCTCCCTCTGTGTGTGTCTGTCTGTGTGTCTCTTCTCTGCTAGTAAGAACGCCAATCATACTAGATTAAGGATCTGCCCTACTCCAATATGGCCTCATCATAACTATTTATATCTGCAATGACCCTATTTCCAAACAAGATTACATTCCGAGGTTCCAGGAAGGATATAAATTTGGGGAGAGGGACACTGTTCTATCCAGAACACCACTCTTTTGCAACTCAGAGTTCAGAAGGGAAAAAATGAGAGTTAAAAGGTAACTGAAGCCTTGAATGATAGGTAATATGACAAAAGTCTGCACAAAGCCCAAAGGAAAATGCAAATGAGACATCAGCTCTGGAAATTGGTCTGGAAGTTGATGTGAACTAAAGAAGAGAGAGACAGAGATGGCCAGAATCTAGTTCCCAATCTACACACTATGAGGGACAGGTAGAAAGGAAGTGAGAACCCATGATGTAAGACATTCTCTTTTCCATGAATGCCCACTTGTGCACAGTACATGTTATCTACCATCTTTACTTTTTTGCTTTTCTGGCAATGTTGACTCACTAAAAAATACTGTTTTTTATTAAGCTCCCAATATTGTGACTCCCTGTATTTTACAGCATTGAAAAATTAAATCCTACTTACCAAGTGGTGGAATTTCTGTATAACAATTTTCACAGGCTATAGCTCTGTGATGAGATATATTGCTCTACAAATTAGTCACCGTTTAGGCCAATTTTCCCCTTCCATGGCTTTTAGCCTCTTGAAATCCTTCCACTGAACTTTTTGCAAGCCTCAACCCCACCTTGGAGCTATGAAGGATGTTGGCCAGCCCCCTTCTCAGGCCAATCCCCAGGCTCTTGACTTTTCTGAATCTCACTCACTCTCTGCAGCTAAAATCTCATTGATAAAGAATGTGGAATTCTTTGTCCACTGGACTGCCCATCCAATACTGCCCTGCAGCATGCAATTCACTGCTGCTAAGTGAGTAGCTGTTATCAGTCCACACTCAAAATGCTACTCCATATTTACTTCTTAAATGTATTCTTGATAGCCCACTTCAGCTTCAGAAACTGCAGATATGAATGGGGATGTGAAGGAGTTTCGGGTCTTACTGTCAAAGAATGCAGAGGTTACTGCTCTCTGAAGTTCTCTTGGTGCAACCCTCCACCCACAGCCACTTATCAACCTTCCAAACCAGCTGATATCTGATAAGAATGGCTGCTGGGGTTATCCAGTGGTGGACAGGGATTGAGTGGCCATTCATTTCATGCCGGCATGCTAATCACCTCTCATCTAACAGCTCAGGGCCTGGGTCCAGCCCTGCTCTATCAGTGCCCAAGGCTGCCTGGTCCATCTGCCCTCTCGTCACCTTGCTCTACCTACACTGTCCTAGAACACACTCCTCCTCCCCTATCCTCGCAGCCTGTGCACTTGCTGGTCCCCTGCCTGGAATAATTCTTCCCCTAGTCTCCCCATTGCTGGTCCTTTCTTATCTTTCCAGTCTCAGGACTCCTCAGAGAATTCCTTTTTGATCTCCTTACCTAATACAGCCCCTCATCCCCACTTGCTTCCAATTTCTTCACCCTGATTATTTCCATCTATACACTTGCTGGTAGTTAATGTATTTAGGTTTTCAATAAGCTGGCGTTGGTCTGAACACCTGCCCTGACCCCATGAGGTCAGACACCTCATCAGCATTGTTCACTACGATCCTCAGACCCTCAAACACTGCCTGTAACATACATGGTGGCACTTGATAAACATCCACTAGATGAATGTTGAAAGAAGAAATGAAGCTGTTAGGATGATCTCTTTATTCTTGATGTTCTGAAAATCTGCCAGGGTGTGTCCAGGGTGAGTGTCCTTTTAGGAATTCTGCTCAGAATTCTGTAGAGTCTTGGAATCTGAAGGTGCTGATATTTAGTTCTGGAAAGATGTTTCAATCTGATTTATTAGATTTATCTGCATTCTCTCTTCTCTGTTCCCTCCTCCTGGAATTCCCACTAGACAGATGTTGGACCTTGTAAGTCTATGTATGCTTCATGTTTCTTAATTTTCCATCATATTTCCTGGGTCTTTGTCCTTATGCACTGATCCAGTTTTCAAACTGCCAATTTTTCCTTCAGCTGTGGCCACTCTACCATTCAGCCCATTTACTGAGAACTTCATTTCAACAATCATATTTTTCATTTCAAGAATTTCTAACTGGTTATTAACCTGTTCTTGTTTTATTCTTCTTCATGGCACTTATTACCAATTGATATATTTATTTGTTTTGTTATTTATTTATTCTCTTGCTCCCTCCACTAGAATCTAAATCCTAAAAGAATAAGAACTGTTTTCATCATTGCTGTGTTCTCAGTGTGTACCATAGTGCTTGGCACACCTCAGTGCTCAAAAAGTACTTGTTGAATAAATTAAAGGAATTAATACAATATCTTTTTAAGACCTGTCTAAAGATAGTTATATTTCTTTTAACATACTTTATTGTTTCTACCACTAAATATTCCTTGGATATTAGTTTTATTATCCACTGATTTTTAGTTTTCTTGATGGTGTTAGTTTTTGTCAGAGTATGGTGACACTTGTCTTTCTACTTGCAGAAACTGTCAGCCTGTCTGTGAAGACTGCATTCTGCTTATAGCCACATTTTTCTTTTGGAGGTTGGGTTGGTGATGCTGGAAGTATTCTGGATAGAATAGTCATGAGTTGCTCTTCTGGGCAGCAGGCTCTGTCCGGGTTCTTCCTGGGTGTACCCAGCCACCTCAAATGCCTCCTGGCCCTCAGTCTGGAACTCTCCTCTCCTACCCAGGATCCGATCCTTCTATTTGCTGCATGGCACAGGAAAGGAGGGAGGGAGGAGGAGGGGCCAGACGTCCCAGCTGCTTTTCCTGTAGAGACTCCTCGGTACTAGGACCTAGCAGTTGTCCCAAGACTCCCTTCTGCTTCCTCTGAGCACTCTGAAGCCTCTCATCTCCTCCAATCATCCTTGTCTGAGTGTGTTTTGGGCTGTGACTTCTCAACGATTCCTTACAATTTCTGGTCAATTTACATCGCCTTTTCTTATTTTCTAGACCATTATGAGTTTTCAAAATATTTTTCTCTCTCATTTTTAGGGTCTTAGAGTGCGAAAACAAAGCTAGAGCATGTGTTTAGTGTGTCATTTTGATCCAATCTCAGAGAGGCTAAGTAACTTTTCAGTTTCACACAGCTAAGAAGTGCAGTGGGGCTGGTTGGTATCAAGATGATAATAAATATCTGCTGGGCTTGGCATGCAAATGATGGTAGCACAGAGGAGGAGGAGTCCTTATTTTATGTACTTACCCTAGAGGCCTCCCTAACTTCAAACTATTGGGTCTATTTGAATTTTCAGTCCAAGAAAAATTACATATGGCTTTCATAGGTATATAAAAAGATTCAAGCCTCCAATTTTAAATAAAAGATTTTGTATATTTCATTAAAAATAGTACCTCTGATGAGGATTATTTTCTGATTTAAATCTCAGCTTTGCAAATGTCACATGCTGTTACGAGGCATCACAGTCCATACTGTTTAATTCCACATCTCTTACCAGCTTTCTGATCTTGGATTTTTTAAAACAAAGATTTGAATTGCAGTTTTGTGTGATTATAAGTGGTATATGATAGGCTGTGGTTAATTAGGAGTTATTATAAGCGTTAAAGGTTGGTGTCTCAATAAAACAATATAACACATACACTTTTATTTTGAGCAAGATTACTGATTAACCTCATTTTTTTTTTTTTTTTTTTTGAATTTTGATCTAAAGGGCTCTATTGCTTTTTTCACTTCCCCCACAAAAAAATCTGCTTTAATTAGCATTGCCCTTTGGTCCATGGTCTGTTTCTGTGACTCTTAAAACTTTTATCTCTTGCTCCTGGGAAGCTGAGAACTCTATCCATGTAAGCTGGATAGGAACAATTGGTTTCCAAAATCAGTTAATAAACTTTAGCTAATTGTTGCTGACTCTAAGGAGATAAGAAAAAAATATTTCCCCAAACAAAACCCACCATAAACAAGGCTTGCCTACATTCTAAACAGCACTGCATTAGAGGATTGAATACACGGAAGGTGCAGAAGCAAAGGAAGCTGTAGAAACGTTTTCATGAGAAGAAATGGCAAACTTATGGAGGATATTGAGAATGTAAGTCCTTGAACTGAGACTGATTGGGGAAAAAAAAATTATGAAAAGATTGTCTGCCAGAATAATAGAGTAACTAGCGACCTTGAACACAGAAGGAGTACAGAATAGGAGTGAAACAATGAAATCTTTTTAGAACAGAGAATAATACTCATAAGAGGCAATTTTTAAATGAAAGACAGAATGTTCTATAATAGAAATATTGGGGGCCTGAACCACCTTGTAATTCATAGAGCGGGGAACACCAGTGGCCTTGCCTAGAAGCACACTGCTAAGAGAAGGGAGAGCAGCTTGAAATAAGATTATTAATTTCTTTGGAATGAGGCCAGTATGACATCCCATTGCAAAGCTTGGCCAGATTCTTACAAGATCACTGTGAACAATGAAATCTAATGAATATGCTAAAAACAAAAGCTAATACACATCTGGTTCCACCAACAAGATGTTGAGTTGTTTGCTCTTTAAAATAAAAGCACCTTGTTCTCTTGCCTTCCATAGACTTTGTAATATTTGCCCTGATTAATAAAGTAGTTTTTCTCTAATTTCAGGCAAGAGCAATTGAACAGGAGATATTATAGGGCTTTGATTGTAAAGGGGGAAAAAAAGATAAACATTAACTGATATCAGAAAAAAAAGATGATTTTGTATGCTTTTATTCAAGTAGAGTTTGGGAAACTATAGTGGACTTCTTTCTGATTATTCAACATCCTTCCCCTCCTTTGGGGTACTCTGCCCTCCTTCTGGGTACCCATCTCTCCCTTTGGGGAACTGCTCCTTCCCCTTTTCACAGAAGCTGGTAGATGGCCAGGCAGAGATACTGTGCTGTGGTCTCTACTCTCCTCACTTTTTTGAGTTGAAGGACATTGGGATTTGTCTTTTTCTATTGGTAACAAGCTTTAAGGAAGTGACAGCTAGAGGCAAAGTTTAGTTTTTGTTGTCATTGTTGAAAAATATTATTTTCGGTTTTACCTAATGAGTTCTCTAAAAAAATGAAAGAGCCTAATAGGTTTTTTTTAAAAAGGAGACAAATGCATGTTTGAATATTCACATATGAATGACATGAAGTTCAGAGGGATGAGGAGACATGTAGTAAATAGGATTTTTAAAAGACATCTTGGGAAGCCAAAGAGAAGGAATACTACTAACAAGGTAAAATGAAAGAGATTGTTCCTTCAAAACACGTGACTGGAGTTGTATGCAAAGAGGGAGACCGTGATTCTTATCTTCCAGTGTATGAAGGCTTACCTTGGGGATCAGGTGCACCCCTTGTTCCAGATGACTTCTAGGAGTAAACCTGTTGTTGTGTAAGTGAGCTCCCAGGCATCGTATCTACAGACACAGCTTTAACAACCACTGATAACCACCTCCACCAATTTCAATCATTTAAAACAACAGCCATTTTATAATTTTGTGGGTCAGGAATTTAAGCAGGACTCTGCTGGATCATTTTTCTGCTGCACCTGATGTCAGCTTAACTCACAGGCCGGTGCCTTAGCAGGTGTGGCATGAAGGCTCCGCCGTGCCTCTCACGCTCCATGTAGCACCAGAAACACAAAAATTTCACAATATATGAATCATCTGGATTTTGAAGTTTTTACTTAAACCTAGCTAATAGTAAACCTGGTATGAGTCTATAATAGAGATACATCTTTTATTCCCTCTTTCATTTCTTCTATTTGTGTTCTTCGGGGTATTATATGTTTTATTGGGTAAATTTTGGTATACATTTTTCTAAAATAGCATTTACATTATCCAATATGATACTCTACATTTTATGTATTATCTGTTTATTAATTTATAAAATAACACATTTTAAGTATATAGTTTAATAAATGTATCTGTATGTTATACCTCATAGTAACAACTAGATCAAGATGAATGTTTCTATCATTCCAAAAAGTCAATACCCTTTCGGTCAATAGCCACCACCTCCTGGAATATAACCAGATTTCAGACTTCTATCATCATAGATAATTTGTGAGGATTTTGCTCTCATTGTGAATGGTGGGAAAGGCAAACATTCAGACAAGCTTCCTTCATGATTCCATGCCCTAGAATAGACCAGAAGTCCACAGCCCACCCCTCAACCAAGGCCACTGTTCACCTGTGAATAAAAAGCCCTACCCTTCCTTGAGTGCCATCACACCCAAGGAGAGCCGGCAGCTTCACGGTGGCCAACCACCTCATGTTCAGGCTTTGACACAGTTCCCAAAGTTATGTCCTGTGTCCCTTTCCTGAAAATTCCTCTAACTTCTGCTGGGCATCTAAAACATACCTGGGTCTTATTAAAGACCTAATTGATTGATAAACAGTATCAAAGGCAATATGCAAAGTAAAATGGTCTTCAGGAATTTCATGGGCTGTTTGGTTTTGTTTGCTTTGTTTTGCCATTACTGTTGTAACATTTAAAATAAACTGTAGCCCTACCCATGCTTTCTTTGAACCTGTTGACAATGTTAAATTGTCTATAAGAAAAATCCTCCATTTATTTAGCAAGACTCCTGACAAGTGAGGCCAGAGATTGAGGACTAAAGGCAGCCAAACCAAGTGTGTGTGTGTGTGTGTGTGTGTGTGTGTCTGTTCCAGGCATGTGAGCAGAAGGGGTAGGTGACAGTTTTCTTAGCAACCCCCTTCAAACAATGTTCCTCTTGCTCCAAGCTTTCATTCTGGAACTCGGTTGGGAAATTCGTTAATTGACTTCTTTTTCACTTGTGCTTATTTATGGACTTTGTAAGCATGGATTGACTTTTCTATTAGTGTTGTCCAATCTGTTTTCTAGTTTTCAGAATTTCTTCAAGGTCTTTGGTCTATGTCCGGTACCTTGCATTATTTCCTCTCACGGGCATTTTTTGTTTGTTAGTTTTTGTGTTCTTTGTTCTTACATTTTAATATACTGAGGATTTTGATTCAGAATGTAAGGTAACTATAGTGACTCAATTTACCAACTTGAACCTGGAAGTTTGATATAAATATATTTCAAAAGTAATCTAATAGGGCCCCCCAAAAAACAAATGTTCCATTAGGAGCAATTAGTTTGATATATTCAGAACTTTCCGAAAAATGCTTGGCTCTTGGTCCTTTTGAAGTAGGAAAAAGAGTGAAATTGGATCTCATCTGATCAAAGTAGTTAACCAATTCTTAGGGAAAAAAAATACTCAAACAAATGTATCAATATTTGTCATACTTTAGGGATCTTTCAGAACTCTCCAAAGGAAGAAGGGCTGATTCAAACCTTTATTTTCATCTCCCAAAACTCACCAAAGTAGGACGTCTCTTAGCTTGTATCAAGTTTCATGTTGTCCTTCATTTTCATACCACAAAAGATTAAAGATAATACCACTAATTATGATATTTAAAAAGAGCCCTTCCTGAGAATGATCTGCCACTGGTATTGTACTATATAAAGACTTTGCGAAATAGCTTTGATAATTTATACTCATTAACAGGAGAATGCAGGAGATTAAAGGTAGCAAGGGTGAATAGCCTCTCATTTTTACAAAACTTGTGAAACCTTTTATTCGCCTAGTAAAGCCATTATTATGTAATAATAAAAAAGGAGGTGTGCTTCATACATGAACTCAGAGAGGGAATAAATAAAGATACAAGGAGCTATTTTCTCTCAAGAGAACTGTAGTGTCGTAGATTAAAGGTGGAAAGGCAGCCATTATTTAAAACAGCTCACATCTCCAAAGGATATTTATGCACAAATTGATTAGAGTTGGAAGTGAAAATGATTCAGTTGGTGGGAACATTACAACTGCCCTTTAAAGTGTGATGGGAAAGATGAAAAGGAAGCTCACTTACCCTTTCCTTAGCATGCAGACCAAGATCAAAAAGACCCACGTCCCATTGATAGCCCTAATGAGCCTGCACTTCTATTTAGCTCTTTAGTTATTCCCAGTGACTTGGGAGGCATGTTGTCTTATAAACCTGACTCTCCCGTTGCTGGAGGCAGCATAACATTTCATGAATATTTTGGGGGGCTGATTTGATTTTTCTGAAATGGTAATGGAAATTAATGAAGCCACTCAGCAGAACCCGTTATTTCTCCCCTAAGACTTGCTTCCTCTCCATTGCTACTCATCCCAAAATCTTTACTGTCATCTTCTGCTTCTCACTTCCTCTCTTACCTCCCATCAAATCTACTAGCAAATCCTGTTAACTCTATTCCAAATCTGACCACTTCTCTTTCCTTCTACTTCTTCAACTCAAGTACAACTACTCTATTTCCATTGCTGTTAGACTTTGCATCTCAGTCAGGAACTGAGAGCTCAGAACCATGTTACTGTCCAAGTCAAAGGGATAAAGCCAGTTCACATGCTAGTAAATTTGAAGGTCAATAAAATTTTAGTTTTTGAATGCAATTAAAAGGAATAATAAATTCAGAAAACAGCCCCAGAAAAAAAAAATATGTCAAAACTTCTATAAAAATTGAAAGTACTGTTTCTCCAAAATAGAATTTGTTTTTTTATATACATATATTTCATCAAAAAAGGAAAAGGTTAGACAACTCTTTATTTATTTCAGATACCAAGTTCACATTTAAGCTAGCATGGGGCAAAAACCTCTGTACACAAGGATGGCTCCTTAAAATCACTCTTTGAATCATTAAAATCACCTTTCATGAGAAAGACAGAATCAGTTGGTTCTTTCTTATGGAAATTTCCAAATATATGTCTGCATCTCCTGTGGGCTATATAGTTTCCAACAGATACACCTTTATTTTATGTAGCATTAAGAGAAGAAAAAATAACTGAGATGGGGTAAAAAGTGGATATATGAAAGAGCTATACCCACCATGCAAGACTAAACAAGAAATATACTTGCCTGCCTTAATCTTGGCCCTGGGTGAAGAAAGAAAATTATTTTTCTGGGAATCTGAACAAAAAAAACTGGCCAAACAAGTTTGCAGCCTAAATTTTCAATATCACTGTGGTCCCAAAAATCTCAAGCAGAGAATTTAAAGTGATCTCAAGTTGGCAGTGCCCCCAGCTTCTCTCTGGAAGAATTCTACTTCCTTCTAGACTAAAATGCCATCCAGATTTCAGAGACATTAGCTATCTAAAGATGTGTATCTTAGACCAGCAATTTTGAACCTTTTTTATCTCGTAGCACACATACACTAATAACTAAAATTCTGTGGAACACCAAAAAATATATATATTTGCCAATCTGACCAAAAAAAAAATGGGTATAATTTAGATTTATTCACACTGGACAGCTATTATTGTGTTGGCTGTTGTCATTTTTTAATTTGAAATTCTAAGGGGAGAAAGGTCAGTGCTCCTGACTAAATAGTCAGGTATTGCATGTTTTAAAAATTCTTGCATCTCAGGGGCTGAAAATCGCTGCTTTAGACTAAATGAAATCCTTCGCCATCTTGTTGATGTCTGGCCCGGTAAGGCTTCTGAGTTCAGTTCTGCACAATTTGAATAACTGCGCAAAGTGAGTACTTCAAAGGCTGATAAGTAAGAGGTGTACAGATACACAAATACTGAAAAATTTATAATAATGAGAAAATTGAGCAAAAATATGATCAGGACTTAACTTTCTTATGTTCTGTCTTTAACATTCTTTCATGCAAGTGAAGTTAACTGCAAGATGACCTCACCTGAAAACTAGTTGTGCCTACAGAAAGGGAAAATAGATGTCTTGGATTGAAACTCCATCTAATTCCAAGGCAGATGGCAGAAGACCAGGCAAAGTTGTGTTGGAAGAACCACCCAGTCAGTGCTGGCTTCATATGGGCCAAATAAAAGGTGTTCAATGTCCTGTTCCTCTTACCCCTTTAATTTTAAAAAGAACCAAATCAAAGTAAATTTTAGTTTTCCCTGAAGATGGAGTATTATTTCACCCAAAATGTATACGTTCTATTTGTTATAAAAATTACAGTATCTAAAAAACAATTACCTCCTCAAAATCTGAGCTCAAATTTCATCTTCTAAAGAAAGCAATCAGGTATCTACCACACACCATCCTGACTACACCATCAATTCTTATTTCATCAGAGCTTATTCTAATTTTATTGAATTATTTCATGATTGGTAGTAGGTCACTCCATAAATTTGTCTCAGTTGCTTTGGGTGTGAATCTTCCATTCTTCCAGTCGGGCTCTTTAAAGAGAGGGGCCATTTCTAGAACGTTCTCTACTTGTTCCCATTTAATATGACTCCAAACTCATGAAGCCTTAAATAAATACCCATAGTGCCACAAAGACAGTAAGTTTAAAACTTGAGGTTTTCACATTTATTTGACAGGTACCATCAAATTAAAATACATGAAAGAAGCTCCTTGAATTGGATCATCGTTATGCCAGATAAGGTCTTCCAAAACTTCCTGAGAAGGATGGTGTACTACATTATTTAATAAATAGAGATTTTTACAATATTGGTCTATAACTTTCAAGTAATACCCATGATCTAGATAGAGCTATAAAATCAACTGGAATTAACTAAATGAATTCTCTGCTCTAGTTTGACAGGTTGAGCTATTGGCCAATGCTTCATCTAATTAACAATATGGAGCAATTTATCCAAAAATACATAAATGGGTTTTTAAATTACTAAAATAATTTCACTTAATTACTAAAATTAGTTGCTAAATTTGAACATGGAAACAATATGTAAATATATAGAAAACCACAGTAAAATAACATTTTATATCTTTTAAATTAGCAAAAATTAAAAAGTGTGAATGAGTATCAGAGAGGATGTGAATCAATAAGAACTCTCACACTCCACTTTAGAAAATTGTTAGAAATTATTTTATATAGTCAAAGATATTCATACTTTTTGCCTAGAAATTTCACTCCTATATACATATGTCTATACCTATATCTATATCTATATTGTCTCCAAAAGAAAGTTTTGTTCATGTGCACTAGAAGACATGTACAAGAATGATCATAACATCACTATTCTCAATAGCAACATTCTGGAAATCACCTATAGGCCCATCAACAGAAAATTGTATGAATAAACTGTGATTTAATCACACAATAAAATATTATATAGTTATCAAAATGAACAAATTCTAGCTACATGTCACAATATGGATGAATCTTAGCAATATAACATTAAGTGAAAATAGTTAAGACCCCAAATTTTACATATAACATGATATTCTTTTCCTAAGCTGTAAACAATTTTTAAATAAATACATTTTTGTAATACATGTCATGTAAAATATATTAAAAGCGAAGGGAATGCTAAGCTCAGGATTCAGAATGATGGTTACATCTGTGGAGGGGGGAATACAGGGAGAAGAGGAAGGGAACAGGCTGCATATGGATATCTAATTGTTTCAGCTCTATTTGTTAGAAAACATATCTTTTCTTTATTTAATTACCTTTTCCACTGTGTTAAAAATCAATTGCAATTATATTGTGGGCGGTTCATTCATTTTTGTTGCTCTATGGTATTCCTATGTATGAAAATACTGTACAATTTATTTATTCTTTTGGACTATTTTCAGTTTGGAGCTATTTTGATAAATGCTATAAACATTCATGTCTTATCTGTAAATGCCATTAGCTGAGGTCGTATACAAAACTACTGTATTTTCATCCACATATAGAAAATAACTTCCACTGCATGATTTTTTTCCAATACTTGTTTAGTCAAATCTGTTTTCTCTGTCTTCAATTATATTTGTTGACAAACAAAAGAAGTATGTTTTAGTTGGTCCCCATATGGTATTAACCTTTTTTTGCCTTTTTCTTTTACTATGGCAGGGAGAATTGTGTTCCAACAGCATTCGGCCTTTTGTATTCACTCCTAAATAAGAAATTTAAGACATTTCTAATTATTTTTATTATCAAGTTTAATTTTAAAAGTTTATGGGGTGGATCAAATACCGTGAATTTCAAGCATTGTTGAAAACCATTTTAAACATTTTTGGGAAAAAATCATAGAGGTTGTCCCTCATGCTCTAAATATCTGGGTTTTACATCTTGTTAATTTTTAGCTCTGGTTAATATCTCACGGTCAGTGTATAACATGGGTAAAGGTTTTTGTTAATGATAGTGGATGTAATCCATATTTCTGACAGTCTTTAGAATTTGGAACTTGTACTTGCTTCTCTTTCTTTTATACTTGATAAGATTTTCATTCTTTTTACCTCACATGGTAAGAAGCCATCATTCAAGGATGCAGGAGAAGGGTAGCTCAGCCCTTTCCTTGTTCACTTATGCTTCCACTGTAATAACATCATCAACCAATATTTCTTCTTTCATTAAAACCATATAGTATTATATTTACGGTACTTAATTAGGCACTCTTACACTGTAGTGTGAGAGTAGTTGTGTGCAATAGCCTAAAAGTGAAGTAATGAGTGAGAGCTCACTCTAATTTCCACATTTCCCCCTCAAACCAGGGGAATTAAGGGATCAGGGTATCCCTAAGGCAGATAGTACAACCTAGGTTCATGAGAAAAACAAAAAACAAGAACCAGAAAACCTCAAGCCTCCCCCATCTCTCTCTCTCCCTCCCTCCCCTTCTTTCTCTCTCTCCTTCTCTCTCTCCCTCTATGTCTCTCCTCCCAGTGTCCCAGGGTCTCTATCTCTCATACCATGTCTTTTTCTCATCTTTATCTTTCCTTCTGCTGACTTGTTTTTACTGCTTATGCACAAACATGGTCACCTCAAGGCCACTGAATTTTATGTCCTTGATTCAAGGATACTATCAGTAGATACTACCTAGAATCACCATCCATACTAGCAAAAGCCAAACTCCAAATAGCTGAAGTTGGGTCAGAGGCCCTATCCTGGTGCAGTCACCTGGGCCAAACCCATGCTTATAGAGGGGTGAGATTCTCAGAGAAGGGGCTCTGGACATGGGAAGTTTTTCTAAAAAGTGGCTTTCACAGATGTCCTAGCTCACATATCCTGGTGCCACCATTTCACTGTAGGAATTATATTTTTCATCCTTTAGTTTTATGCTTTCTTCTCACATGCATGAGACTAAAATGGAAACACAAAATTTGTTTCTGTGGGTTTCCTTTTTCTCCACTTCTGTATCTGACCACCTAACTGACACAGTTATTCATCATTAATTGGTGAATGCTCTGAACAGCATGTAGTTCATTCTGCTAACCTCAGAGCCTTCCTTTTTATGGTTACTTTGCATAATTTTGTTCTTGTTTATCATGTGTTGACTTTACAATTTAATTTTCAAAATGTAATATAATTCCTTCACTTTCAAATTCACTGTGCACATAAATACTCAAGAGCGGTCAGAGATATTGAAGTAAGAAAGTGTCACAAAATGGTTAAGAAACTAATACAGTTAACTGGGGGGGGGGGGATATGTCATCTCTTGATGGTGCAAAACTAAGAGGAAAAAATAATGGAAATGGAAAACTCACTTTAAATAATTATGATAACCCATATGCTCAATATTCAGGCATGTAATATATAGAACTAGATATGGAATTCATATTGGAGTTGGAGGTAGAACTGGACATAGAAGAGGAGCCACTATGGGCTGGTTCCCTTCACATTATCTGGACCACTCTACTCAGAATAACCTGAGCACCACAAAAGCTAGATTTTGACCATGGCAGAGGCACTTGGTAATCTAGAAAGAGCTAAAAACGCACCGAAACGCCTGCTTTGGTTTCCTAGCTTGTATCAGAGCCACCAGACTCATGACCTTGTTCAAACAAAAGTGAAACAGTGATTTTTTCTCTCTCCTTGTCAGGGAATTAAATGGTTAATAAAAGTATTTAACTCTACTTCAGCCTAAAACAGTGGAGGAAAGAGAAAAATTATTTTGTCTGTAGACAAACAGGGAAGATGGGGAGAGACTTCAAGATTTTGGAGCATTAAAAGTGATGCAAAGCCCATTTAATGGGCACCCCCAGAGCTTTTTTTCCATGCACCGCAATTGATTGCCATGAGATTATGATGCCATTAAAATTCACTCTGCCCATAAACTAATGCCGCGGAAAATGCTGACGTTTATAGCAGTTCCTACAAGGGACATATTTCAGTGTGAAAGTAAGTCCTAATGTAAGAACTTTATCTCAGTAAAGTAACACCTAGGACGGGGGAGAGGAGGAGGAGGAAGAGAGGCCGTCCAGGAGTGCTGGGAGTTTTATTCCCCTCAATAATGGGTGTATGGATGCTAAATTTCAAAGACTTTAAAAAATAAATCTATTGGCCTTTGACAAAATCAATCCAAACCCCATAAACCAAGAAGTCATCCACTTGATATTAATGAGTCCACATTTGCATTTATTTGTCTCTTACACTAGACAAACCATTAATTTCGTGTTTATGCTTCCTTTGAAGTCTGAATGCTCATAGATAGATGGCCTCATCGAATCTCCTGCTGCTACATTAATATTTTGCTATAAATGATAAATTTTATCATTTTCCACAACACCCCTTTTTACTTTAAGAAAACTGTGAAAATACAAGCAATAAGTCTTAAGGCCTGAAAGCACAGCTTTTTTTTTTTTTTTTAATACTCTTCAGCAGGGATCATTAAAATAGTGATATCTTTAACATCAGGATACCTTTGATGGCCTCTAGGACTTGAAAGCCAAGATGATGTATATCTCATCAACGAATCAACCTTGCTTGAATAAAAGATGGTTCCGTTGGCTAGAACTGACACACAGGTCCATTTTTGACCAACACTTATGCCTAAAGTTTTTTCAGAATTTATCTGACAATAACTTAGTTTCAAATATGAGCCTAATTCATTGGTTTTAAAAGGAGAAGTATTTTGAAAAGTTTGAGGTGGAAATATTTACCACCAGGAAGTGGTCCTTGCTTGGCAGGGCATAGGAATGGCAAAGTACCAGGTGAGAGGTAAGGAGTTCTAGATTAGATAGGTTGATGCTAAACAATATGCAATGTATTATGTTATGAAGATGGTCACAATCAGTTCAGTTATTCTGTTCAATAATACCTGTGATGATGATAAAGATTGCGAAGATGATGATGATGACTATTCATGGAGCCCTTCCTAAACGTCAGACACTGAGCATGAGCTCTGAAGCTCAACAACCCTGAGAGGAAATTGCTGCTATTATTCTTAGCCTATAGATAAGGAAACTGAAAGTAACAAAGGAGCAAATAGTTTGCAAAATTTTTAACTGCTACATAGAACAATAGGTCTATTTGCCTTTTTGTCACAATGCTGTTATAGTCAGAACCCCCTGGATCCTCCAAGAATGGTTCTACAAATGACTGAAACCTTTTATTTAGACCTATAAGATCCTTTTAATTCTGCCTTTTTAGGAGGGGTAAGAAGGATTTCATAGCCAGGAATTTCTAGATGATTAACTTCGGTGACATCACCTACAGCCACAGCCTGAATCAGGTGCGTGGAAGAACTCGAAAAGCTCTAAACTATCGGTCCACAGCGTTTTCTTGGAACATATTTTCCTTGCACATTATTCCCTCCTGTCCTTCAAGCATCCTATTTTCCATTCTGTCAGAGCTCCACGAATTCAGTCTCCCCCACAGATCTGACAGAGCTCCACGAATTCAGTCTCCCCTACAGACAGTCACCATCTCTCAGATTCGTTCTATCGCTCTCCCTCACCCCCACCACCTAAATGTACTTGCCCTTTGCTTATATATAAAGTCTTTGCTACAATTCATGTTTGCTTTGATATTTCATTAAAATTAATGTTTGGCTTTTTATATTTATTTTAAATGTGCATTTATATCCATTTTTTAGATTAATATTACACATTCTCTTTGGGGGGAGAATGAGCAAGAATTCTATCTTTGTCTGACCAGTGTGGCTCAATGGTTGAGCATCCGCCCATGCACCAAGAGGTCACTGGTTCAATTCCTGGTCAAGGCATATGCCCAGGTCATGGGCCTGATCCCCAGTGAGGGGCATGCAGGAGGTGGCCAATCAATGTTCTCTCTCATTGATGTTTCTATCTCTCTCTCCCTCTCACTTTCTCTCTCTCTTAAATAAATAAAGAGCAGAATCCTCATGTTCAAATTGAGTCAATAAAAGAAACTATTTGCACTAGCTAAAATATCATCATAATAAAAATGTTTATAAATCATTGATGTCAGATATTTGATTTAACTTTTTTTAAATTACTGAGCCAAATCTGTATTTAAGGACTGCAGTAAAATGTTTAACATGCAAACATAAGCTTTGTTATTGAAATAATGTATTGACCAGGAATGAGAAAGGCAACTCATTAGTAAAGTGAACAAGAAATTCTCCTCTGGAAAAATGTGGTCATGGGAATAAGTAGTTCAGGTACTGGTAAACTGGACTTATCCACATGGAATGCAAACAAGAAGATACAGCCAGCCTTCCTAGACACAGGGTGGCCACAAGAGCAGCTAGATTAATTCTTTATGTAGTGAACCAGCGATTTGGGTGAAGGAAACCATCAACAACAATAAGAAATGCTGAGAAGACTCCCTTAAGGTCCTTGATGTTCAGCTGATCTGCATGAGCAGCAGTTACAGAGTACTGAGGATTACTGGGCACAGGGCACTCCTTTAAGTGCTTCACATTTGATACCACAAACTACTCCTTGAGTGGACACTATTATTGTCCTCATTTTACAAACAGAAAAAGTAAGACCCTGGAATGATAACTAATTGCCTAAGGTCACACAGCTGCTGAGAGATGGAGCTGGGATGAAAACCCAGACAGTCTGACTCCAGAAGTCACCTCTTCACTGCAACACTGTATTCCATTTTTTTTTTTAATCTTCACCTGACACATGGGACTACATCAAACTCAAAAGCTTCTGCACAGCAAAAGATACAATCATCAAAACGGAAAGGCAACCCACTGTATGGGAGAGCATAATTGCCAATGATATATCAGATGAGGGGTTAATTGCCAATATATATAGAGTGCTCATACAACTCAACAAAAGGAAGACAAAGACCCAATTAAAAAATGAACAGAGGAACTAAATAGACACCTCTGCAAACAGGATATACAAATGGCCAAGAGACATATGAAGAAATGTTCAATATCACTAATCATCAGAGAGATGTAAATTAAAACAACAATGAGGTATCACCTCATACCTGTCAGAATGGCCTCCATCAACAAATCATCAAACAATAAGTGTTGGCGAGGGTGTGGAGAAAAGGGGACTCTACTACACTGCTGGTGGGAATGCAGACTGGTGCAGCCACTATGGAAAACAATATGGCATTACCCCAGAAAATTAAAAATTGAACTACCATTTGACCCAGTGATCCCACTTCTAGGAATATACCCTAAGAAGCCTGAAACACCAGTCAGAAAGAATATATGTACCCCCATGTTTGTAGCAACACTATTTACAATAGCTAAGATCTGGAAACAGTACAAGTGTCCATCAGTAGACGAATGGATAAAAAAGCAGTGGTACATATACACAATGGAGTACTATGCAGCTGTAAGAAAGAAAGATCTCTTATCCTTTGAGACGACATGGAGGGACCTGGAAAGTATCCTAAGCAAAACAAGCCAAACAGAGAAAGACAAGTATCATATGATCTCACTTATTTCTGGAATATAATGAACATAATAGTCTGAGGAATGGGGTAGTCCCAGAGACGTGGAAGTGGGGTACAGACTGACAATCCCCAGAAGAGGGGGTGGTGGGGGAGAGATAAACCACAGAACTTATATACATGTATGCATGAACAAACTGGGGACAGGGCAGGGAGGGAGGAGGAGGGGGGAATCAGTGGGGGAGAAAAGGAGAAACATCTGTAACAAAAACTAATTAATAAAAAAAATAAATTTAAAAAATAAGTAAATAAAAACGTAGGCTAAAAATTTGTAAGATGGGGAGACCCACTAATTGACCCAGTAATTGAAGAACCATGGTGTTCATTAGACTAGTTCCCAAGGTCCTCTTGCAATGATTAGCTCCAGACAGAGTGTTTTCTTAATATTGGTTACATGACCATAGGTCAGTTGTGCCCAATGAACCAAGAACTACCCCCAACAATTTAACTTCCAGAAAAAAACTAGTTTCAAAGCAAAGCTGCCTGACTGAATACAAACTAAAAGAAAATAGGTCATAGGTGAGAACATAATTTAAAACAATAAGATTTTAAATAATAAATTTAAGTAAGCCTGAAGGCATTGAAATTTCCACAAATATTGATACTTACACAGATTCACATTAATCTCCACAGCAATGAAGTATGAGAATTTGGGGACTTAGACGCTGAATTAGTAGAAGAGCAACTCTTCCTGCTGGGACCTGCCTTGAGCCATTAACAATTCATTAGTGTTGACCTAGAAGAACAAGCTTTTTTATTTTTTATTTTTTAAAATTGATTTTAGAGAGAGAGGGAGAGAGAGAGAAGCATCAATGAGATGGCACATCAAATGGCCGCCTCCTGCATGTCCCCAACTGGGAATTTGGCCCACAACCTGGGCATGTGCCCTGACTGGGAATTGAACTGGTGGCCTCTCGGTACATGGGTGGATGTTCAACCACTGGGCCATACTGGCCAGGCAAAGTACAACTTATTAGTAATCTCTCTTCATGGGATCCAAGCCCAAGACAGTCACCTGGCCTACATTTTCCCCTTCCTTACTAATGATACAATTAAAGAGAAGCAGCAACTGAGAACAGAGGTTTTTTTTGTTTGTTTGTTGTTGTTTTTTTATCCTCACCCGAGGACATTTTTCCATTTTTTGTTCAGATAGAGCGGGAGGGAGAGAGAGGAAGAGAGAGAGAGAGAAACATCGATGTGCCGGGGACAAACTGCAACCGAGGTACGCGCCCTTAGCGGGAACCGAACCCGGGTCTCTCTGTACCGCAGGCCGACGCTCTAACCACTGAGCAAAACTGGCCAGGGTGAGAACAGAGTTTTTTTAATGATATCTCCATCCACACTCTTCTTTTCCTACCAACCATTTCAAGTTCTCCAGTAGACTTCCTGATTCTGGACCAACGCTGAAATTCTCTTTAATCCATTCACTTTGAAGAGAGAAATAAAGAAAAACAGAGAAAACAAAACTTAATTTTTTTTTTAAGAATTAAATGTTAACGCAAGGCTCAGTTGACACCCAGGAGACAAAGTTCTTTCTGTTCTGCAGCAATCACCTGGAGAAGGGAGTGCCATCGTGTTGGGCAAGGTTACAGCGCAGGGCCCATTGTGTGGGCCATGAATGAGTGTGTCGGCCCCTCCACCACCAGAGCCTGTTCTGTGCTCAGAATGGTGTCCATTGTGCCCGGGTTGCTGGAAGGATGCAGGCTCACCAATGGAAAGCCCTCGCTCCCACCTTCCCCCAGTCTCTGCTTTGCCGTCCAAATCTACCGTTATGGATATAATGCGGACCTCTGGCATTCAGGGGTCCTCTTGGCCTGTACTTCTGAAACAAAAGCTATTATACTGCACCATGAAAGCATGGACACAGAAATAAAACCGCCTGAAAGGCTAGATTGAGAGAGGGGGTATGAGCTCCATTTAAAGTTAAAAACCCACAGAAAACAAAACACTTCCGATTAAAATGGGCTTTTATGCCTTTGTGTACACACATATGTGTATTTGTCAGAACATTTCATCCAAATGTTCATGACAAAAGCGAGTGACCCGTCCTTGCTTTCAGAAGCCAAGAGAGGTGTAGCTGGAGAAGAGGCCAGAAAAGAAGGAATTCTAAGCTTGCTAGATAAAGCTTTTTCTAATGAATGGGCTCCAATACAGAGTGGGGCTGAAGGAAAGGTGCTTTTTATTGAGAAATGGCAGGCAGGGAATACAATGTGTTTGATGCCTCTGTGCAAATGAGGGATGCAATCAGAGCGTTGATGTACAGGGCCCCCTTTTACGAGAGAGGTAACAGAAAGCAGATGAAGTTTTGCTTTATTGAGGGAAATTCAGCATGCACTGAAGATGCTGAAGGCACGACCAACTGGCTGATGTGTTTGGATTTATCATCTAACTTTCTGAGAAGCTCAAGGTGCTTTGAAAATTTACATGTCAGTGGGGAAATGTTCAGCATGCTTCTTAGGTCTGGAGCAACCTTGTGCAATAATCTGAGATTTACCCTGGCTTCAGGTATCACCAATTCTACACACACATCCCAGGCATTTTAGATGTGGCTTTTCTCAAAGTTGTCCAGGGAAAAATATCTCACAAATTCCCCCAGTGATCCACTCTGGTCCCAAACTCACATCCATAGTCTTGCTTATGCTGTCCCCTCTGACTGATATCCCATGCTTCCTCTCTTCACGTATCTAGCTCATATGTTAACTAGCTTCATAACTCCGTGTTAACCCTCACCAAGCCCTCCAACTTTAAGGCTGAATGAGGTGCCCTCTTCTGCCTTGGTCATATTAGAGAATTTCCAAGGCTGTATTGAAAGTCTTCCCTACTCCTTTGGGAGCTGCCAGCCTCATTCCACCTCTCATCCTAATAACATATATAATATTTGTCAAAAGCCCATGTTTAGTAAACATTTTATGAGTAAACAACTGAAGACCAAAAAATTCTTTCTTATCCCAGTTCTAAATCTCCTTATGCTATCACTGAAAGTCAAGAAAATGAATTTAATATCTGTTTTAATTTAGGAATGGTGTGTCCCCTTCCACAGAATGGAGAAGACTGAGTCATCCATTAGTAGCCATAAGCTAGGCATAGCTGCCATAAACAGGACCCAAATATAATCTATGAAGATGTTCAGGGAAGAGGGGTGTTGGAGGAGGCCCACTTTCTAATCACAACAGCAAATCCAGAGATCAATCACCTGTTGAATTTGTGTACATGAATCAGAAAGAATCACTGAAACTAAGGTTAGTCCAAAGGAGTGAGTGCTGCAAACTGAGGCCAAGGCAGAGTTCAGAACTCAGGTGCCAATCTAACTGTAAATGTAGCCCCTGTCACAAAGTAATAGGCAGATAAGGAAAGGGAGCCCTCCTTTGCTAAGGCAGGAATGGAAGAGCTATTGTTTCATGTTCCAGCTTTAAGAATAAAGAATTACATGAACCTACATGTTCCCTCTAGTTTCATAATATAAATACAGTCTACAGTTCAGTAGAGTCAAATCATTTAGCAGCGTCAGAGTCAGAAATGAAGTATCTGTGCCAATAAGGTGTATTTTAGATGTGGAAGGTGATAACACTCAAAAGTGTGTGTGGGATACAGGGAAAGACTTAGTTCTTTCCAAATCAACCCAGAAGGTCTCAAAGTTGAGGTGGTGTGTTTAGAAGTTTTAAAGATAACAATGTCGAGATATGACCACTTTGGAATAGAACAATTGAAATGGAACGTTTTCATCACAAGAAGTGCCTAAGCAGAGCCAACTCAATGAAACAAGCAACTTTCATATAAAAAAAGCAACTTTGGCAACCATGGCTGACTGTCTTCAAAATTAAGGATTAAAAAATATATATATTTATATAAGTAGAATCTGAAGAGAATTCTGTTTCTAAAAATTCCAGAAATAATTCATCAGCTTAGGTTTCTTAACAGTATGACCAGCCAGAAATCTGGAAGATTTTTCCTGCTCTCCCAACCTTCATGGTAATCCAAGTCTTGTGAATTTTATCTTTTGAACACTTCAAACATTCATTCTCTCCTCTTGGCCTCCATTGGCAATGCATATCTCTAGACCCCCACCTTCTCTCCCCTGCCTCAAGTATTGGCCCCCACCCTCACCCTTCTTTATCCCCTCTTTCATTCTATACCTTGAGTGAACATCCTCAAATGCAAATCAGAGGCATTCTTTTGTTTATGAGTTTTCAAATATTTTCCTACTGATTGTAATAATGGCTTTAATAAGACCTCTTAAATAAGAACTGTCCAAGCATCATAAGAAAATAGTTTCTAACAGGGATACAGATAGTTTATTATTGGTAACAGATGAGGGACAGACTGATGGCGCATAGAAGAACTGCTAAGCCCGATGACCAACCTGCTGAGATGGAAGACAAAGGCATTTTAATACTATCTGCTGAGTTATAAAAACTTCTCCAACAAGGTTCATGATTCTGTTGTTGGAGCTGAGATGGTAACAGATTAAATGAATCTACATACCACCATCAAGTTAACCTCTCTAAATCATTAGCACCAATTGTGTCATCTAATGTTTCACCCACTGCCCACCTAACTCAGGACCTTACACAACATGACTTCAACCTACCTTTCAGCTTTATCTTCTACACAGCTAGCTTTCCAAACAATGCAACTCTTTCCTATTTCCTATAACAGCCCTTTTATCCACACCTCTGCTCGTGCTTTTCGAGCCATCGGAAAACCTCCCTCTTCTAGTCAGTTCACACCTGAAGTCCTTGGACTGAACAATTAAAAAATAGGTCCCCCTCTGATTTCTTGTCAGAGTATAAAAGGATTTGTTAAAATATTGTTTGTGATTATCACTATACCTTAAAGAACAAGAACAAGGGGTTGTTTAGCTTTTGTGGGTCAATTATTGTGAAGAATCAAAGTGACAGGTTTATACTAGGCATCAAGTGTTTACACAGGAATATTTTAGTTCCAGTATTTTACCAAATCTAATAATGAAGGTAAAGCAGTAGAGCCAATGTGATTTAGACCCCTGCTTCTACTAGGTGAGCCTTATGTATGTATCACTCAATGATGAATTATTATCAGTTTCTGGAATAACTACTCTGGGAAGAAAAACACTATAAGAGAAATGAGCCCTGATCCCAAAGTCACGTCCCTGTACCCTGCACCCTGCACCCTGCATCCTGCATCCTGCTTGATTGGAACGTGTGCTAAAGTCTCTGAAGGTGAAGAGTCCAGCAGCTGTCAAGACCCAATCTGTGAGGTCATCACCATCATGTCTGTCAATGGCTACATTCATCCTGGACAAGATCCAGGAAGATTAGGGAGAGTTCAGATGAATGTCTTTGTTTCTTTATTTACTGCACCAACAAAGAGGCCTCATTTTAATTTTGTTTGGTTTAAAGTTTCTGATACTAACAATGCTTGATTAGATTGGACCATGTGAGTGGGTTAGGGAGGATTGCAATAATAGGTCTCCACCTCTTAACTCCCCTAGATAACCCTGGTAAACAACCCCATTAACCTTACTGCCTGCTCCTTCCAGGGAGCTTAGCACTTAGATCATAGGATGTCAGAGCTGCAAACACCTTAATCCAGTTCCTTTGAATGTGACTTTTCACAGCCTGGCCCCTTCTTAAGACAAGACATATTTGAAAGCACATTTGAAAAACAGTGGTTTCCAGTAAGGTGATGGAATGATATCTGCATATACACCTAATGGCCCAGAGTTATGGAGGCTCAGGCAGCCCATAGTCACCTGCTGTGCACTGCATTGGCCAAGGCCATTGATTGAAGAGTTAAAGTCTCAGTCCTTTCCTTTAAGGGGCCACAGGAATGAAGGAATATGGGTAATGGGAGGACAGGATTCAGTGCATGCAGATGAAAAGAGTAGTGTGATACAATGACAGAGGAAAGCACTTGAATGGAGCAGGACAGAGGAGATTCACAAATAAGGAGGTGTTCCAGCTGAGCCCTGAAGGAGGGCCCAGGTCTTCTGGAAAGAGGCCTTAAGCCCCAGAACAGATAAGAAATGGCCATGTGTATCTTTTAGAAACATCTTCAAATCTTTCATAGTCAAGTCTTGCTTTCACCAATCAATTCTTTACTTAATTGGGATACGTGCAGATTCTATGACCTAGAACTGTCCCTTGATTAAAAAATATTAGCTTATGCTCTAGTTAGCTTCACTCACTATTATAATAATGTCCTTCTCAATAGTATTTTTATCACATCAATTTCTTGCTCAAGAATTTACCAGGCTCATTGCTGCCCTTCAAGATAAAAGTAATCCAACTTTCCATGCCATCTCCATGTGTACACACCAAAATTATTGTACTCCCAACCTCATTCTTTTGTTTCAGCCACACCTGTAGCCTGACTAGCCTCTGCTCCAAAAATGCTTCATTCCTCCTCTTTATCTTTGATTAGACTGTACCCACCATTTAGACAAGAAAGAACAGAAGGAGGAAGAAGGGAGAGAGGCAGAGGACAAGGTGGTGAAGAAGAAGAGTAGATGGAAGAAAGAAAATGAAATGTCAATAACGTGTTCCCAGTGAGCTAATTCCTCCCAGCATACATTTTGCATTTTTCCTCCTCACAGCCAGGAAGTAGATCACTTGTTTGACACACTTCCAGTAAGTACTGAGTATTCTTCCCCAAGGTATTTTATTTCTGCTCAATTCTGTTTTGTCATTTCTACAGTCAGCTCTACCCTGCAGAAAAAATGACATAGAAAGAAGACAAGTTACTTTTAGTCAGAGATTCAGAGAGCAGGACAGTTTTTCTTAGCACCCACGTTCTTCACCCAGTGCTGGATCCTTTGTGCATCAATGTTACATTTTGTTCATGCCTAATCCTCCAAACAACCACATATGCTAATCGGAGGTATAAACTGAAGCAGAGATGCAATATACTGGGGTTTAGCAGAGTTATCTCCAAAGCAGTATGCAAGAAACTGAGCCTGCATCCACAGCCATTCTCCTTTCCTTCTTGGACTTGGCACTCCACCAAAACCCTGCCCCCGAAGCTTCCTCATATGTGTATATGTGATGGCAAAGCACCAAATGAAAACACAAAAAATTCCATCTAAAGCCAAAGCCAATTCTGAACGATTTGTCTCAACAGAATTAACTGAATTTGGCAAATTCAGTTAATGCTCTGAGGTTCTGTAACTATAATTACACTTCATAATTTGTTGCAACACAGTCACTTGGAGACAAGTGTTGAATTAATTGTACCATTTTTGTGACCTCTAGACTTTCTCCATTAAGACCAAGTTAATTTCTCAACATGGGAAGATTCATTTTTTGTACAGAATAATATCAGTAATAAACCCAGAGCATAAGTGAGCAGTGTGCACAAATGGCTGCTATCAAATAGCTATGTGATCACACCCTTGTTCCACTTAAACGCAATTTATGTCAAATACATTAACGGAGGATGTGATGAGTATTTGATTTGTTTTGGCTTTGTGGGCAAATAGCATAATTTCTCAAGGAGTTGGATATGTGTTTGTGACTAGGCAAACTAATAAGTAGGAGTGTTCACTGGGAGGATCATTTATGGGGTCTTGATGCATTTATGGAAGATAAGCTTCTCCAGGGAGACATCTAGGGGCATCTTTTGTCAACAGCACTCCAGATCATTAAGAAGCCATTGGGCATGTGCTGTTTTTGAGGACATCTCTTCATCTTTCAGCTTTCCCTGAACATGTGGATAGCAGTTGAACAGTCCTGAGATGGTTCAAGCCAACCCTCTGGACTAATGCTTTGACCCCAATGTGTCTGTGAGGCAGGCAGGACAGTGGCATGGTGGTCTTTCTGTGGAGAGCACTTTAGTTGATGGTTTGAGCAAGAAGGTTGTTTCAGAGCATCACTCTGTTGCAGACTAAGAAATGGCCCACGTGCTGGCCAGGTACTGACTGAGCTCCATTCATTTCTCTGCATAAAGATTCAGGATGACAAAGATTCTCATTTATGGGTAATGCCAATAACCAGCAGAATGAACTTAGAACTAATCAAGATAAATATTCAGGACTCAGTGATATCTGAGGGACTGACTATGCTTTAAATGATGGGTTATTTTTCAAAAGCTAACATTAACCTGGTTTGATTTTAATGTAACTGAGGAGTGGAGGATGCAAAACTTTGAACACATCTAAATTATTTATGGCATATTCTAAGTCTGCTGGCACTAGTTTTTCAGATACTATCTACTGTTTAGATGTCTTTCCATTGATGATCTCGAGTATGAATGCTACTTAATTCTAGCACATTACATTGTGATAGAATTTGTTATTTCTACTTATAAATTCTGCTTAGCTCTAAACAGTAAAGAGTTTGTGTTGACAAAATTATTGATTTAAATGATAAATAAGTAATAATATGGTTTTAAAAGTGATTTAAACATACATTATGAAGGACTCAATCATTCAAGTGTTACTATTCAGTCATTTATTTCATTTATTTTTTTAAAAAACTTGAAACTGGTTTGTAATCAGTATACTGTTTTTTCTTATTTCTCCTGGAAAAAATTGGGGAAATTAAGCTAAATATCTGCTACATGGCAAAGGTCTGACATTACTACAACCCAGAGGTTTCTGGGCAGCATCCAGCAATCACAGTCTGAATAGTGGAAAATACACAAATGTTTATGGTGAGGAGAGAATGCTGGTACTAGTGATCCTTAGAATAAGCCCAAACCATTCAATCTCAGGTTTGAAAAATGACACTTTGGATGAACTGTGCTCTGACTGAAAAAATATTATTGCTCTTTTTAAATGTAGAGTTTCATGAGAAATGAGCAAATCTGCATGTGTGTACACAGAAGCTGGAAGGAAATATGGGATAAACGACACATAGGGGCCACAAGACTGAGTAGTAACTAGAAATACGATCCAAGGTGGGGCTTACTCATACATGAATATGAGAGCCTAGTCATTTAGATCTGGAGTGCAATAACTTGCTTAAGGAAGGATTGGGCCCAGAATCCTAACTGGGGTCAAGTTAATGTTACTAGTTGAAGGCTTAAAAAGGGCAGGAGCAACAAGCCAAGAAGATCACTACACTTATTTTAACTCGGTGTAAATCTTCTATTTTGATATTTGCCAAAACTAATTCTTGAAATGGTAGAAAGGCCTGGAATCATACTATAGGTAGTATATTTAAAGATAGGAGGCAAAATGTCACCTGCTGGATTCTCCAAAAGCAGACACTTGAGTTGGAATTTGAGGTACAAAATGTTTACTAGGATTCAAAGGGAGGAAATAAGATTGGACAAAGGGAGAAGTCAAACTGAAATGCAGCCCTGATAAGGCCTTAGCCAACCCAATGGGGAGATCTAGAACAAATATTGCTGGTTGTAATTGCCATGTCAAGCCAAAGTGGCCAAGCCCTATACCCCTGCTTTGCTCAGTGGCCAGATGCAGGCTGTCCAAAAAGGCTTGGCCTCAAACAACATGGCTCTCTAGAGCAGAGGCTGATCCCAAAGGAGCTGACAGCTGGAAGCTTTCTGCCAGCTGCACTCCCCACAACTGAAAGATCTGAATGAAGTATCTCTGTGTCTACCACAGTTCACTCTTGCCCTGCCCCAACCCCTTCTCATAGAGGACAGCTACTCAGGGGTTCTGTTGGGTCTCTCTTCTTGAAGAGAAGCTCCTAAGAGACTGTTGTGGCCTAAATTGTGTACCCCCCTCCAAAATTTTTCTATATTAAATCTCTAACTCTCAGTACCTTGTAATACAATAGTATTTATTTATTTATTTATTTATTTATTTATTTATTTATATATATATATAAAGAGTTGATTAAATTGAGGTCTTTAGAGTGGGCCCAGTATGACTTGTGATCTTCTATGATTAAATTTGGACATAGACATGCATGCACACAGAGAGGACACAGCAAAAAGGCAGCCATCTATAAGCCAAGGAGCAAGGCCTCAGAAGGAACCAAACATGCTGACACCTTGACCTTGGACTTCCAGCCTCTAGAACCATGGGAAAATAAATTTTTGTTTTTTAAGCCACCCAGTCTATGGTATTTCATTATGGCAGCCTGAGCAAACTAATACAGAGGAGGAGAAGGAGGAGTTGGTCTCAGAGCCATAACTAATTCTCATTTTCTTCCTCCTCTACTTTCCATCCTAGATTCTCATCCTCAGCTACTACCTCTACAGGCTTCCGTGGCTTACCTGGTGGCATAACCAAGATTCTCATGCTCAAGTCTTCCTGGTACCAATGTTTTCTCACAATGAGATTGTTGTATATGTTTATTTACAATTACAATTGGTCAAAGGAGCACCAAGAGGAACCCAAGTGAATCACCTTATTTACACATAATTTCTGGCCCCATTGTGTGACAACAGGCTACCTCCTCTTGATGATCAGGGTCAATTACTCCTGTCAAAATAGTGACCCCTTTTCTTTACTGCTGGTCCCTGTCCACAAGGATCCTTAAGTGCCCAAACAGAAGCCATAACATAGCAGCTTAAAATTAAATGAGACTATTGCTGTGCCCTCTGAAGAAAGTGGTTCCTTTGGAAGTTAGGACTTCTAACTTTGCAGAGCTGAGAGTTGCAAGAACAGGAATTACAAAGTCCCCCAGGGGGTCCTTGGGAGTGATGGTTAGTGGGGTCATTCCTGCTTCTATTTCTTTGTCTATTTCTTTCTACTGGGGACACGGCACCCTATAAAAGTCTTTATAGGCAGGAAAGGCAAACCCATACATAGAATAGGTGTTTATTTTTGTGAGTACTAACCTCTGGCTCTTCCAGAATGGAAGAAATCCAATACACTCAACTTGCCTTTAAGTGCTTAGTTCGTCTTCCAGATGGATTGTGCCATGTCAGGAGCTCAGCATTAGTCTCTGTTGGTGGTAGGTTGACATGTGGTTGTGCAGTAACTAAATCAGGCTTATAAATGAGAGTCCATAGTGTTGGGTCAGTACATAGTCTCCACTTTGGCCACCATTGCCATTTCATTCATGTGCTCATTATGTTTCACAACTACAGAAGATGTCTGATGTCAATGAACTGGTACATTTTGTCTACTTGGTTGTTTAGAGCCTCCTCAGTAGTGAACACTCTCTGGTAGGTGATAACATGATACAAAGATCTTGTGATGGTTAATTTTATATGTTAACTTGGCTGGATCACAAGATGCCTAGATATTTGGCTAAACATTTCTTCTGGGTGTACCTGTGAAGGTGTTTCTGGATGAGATCAACATTTCATTCCTTTCTGCTTATTGTGGACAGAATGCCAGAAATGTGCTGCAGCCTCCTTCAAACGTGAGATGATTGAAGGAAGGAAGGCCATGCATGTGACCAATAGAATAGAAGCACCAGGTCTCTGAGGACTTTGTGAAGCAGAACTTTGTACCATTCTTGGATTGCCTATCTTTGAATTCTCAAGAAAAACAAATCATATCTTGTTAGAGGCATTGTTATTTTGGGTGTCAGTTTTTGGTTCTTGTTTTCTTTTCCAGGTTTATTGAAGTATAATTGACAAATAAAAATTGTATATAGTTAAGGTGTATAACATGTGACTTGATATATGTATATATATACTTTTTGAAATAATTACCACAATCAAGCCAATTAGCATATCATCATTCCACAGTTATCTTTTGGGGTTTTGCAGGGGCAGGGGGAATAGAGTGGTGAGAATACTTAATATCTACTCCTTGTCTAACACATTTAAGTGCACAGGTTATTCACTATAGTTATCATGCTCAGAACTTATTCATCTTATAACTGAAAGTTTATACCCTCTGACCAAAATCTCTTCATTTCCCCTACCCTTACCCCCAATAATTACTCTCTACTTTCAGCTTCATTCGTTCAATGTTTTTAGATTCTACATATAAGTGAGATCATGCAGTGTTTCTGTTTCTGTGTCTGGTTTATTTCACATAGCATGATATCCTTCCAGATTCTTCTACACTGTTGCAAATGTCAGGATTTACTTTCTTTTAAGGGATGAATAAAAATATACCATTACATATGCCACATTTTCTTCATCCACCAATGGACACTTAGGTTGTTTTCATATCATGACCTCTGTGACCAAAGCTGTTATGAACATAAGAGTGCAGGTATCACTTTGAGAAAGTGCTTTTATTTCCTTTGGATATATACCCAGAAATGGGATTGCTGGATCATATGGTACTTCTATTTTTAATTTGTTGAGGAATCTTCATACAGTTTTCTATAATAGCTGTACCAATTTACATTCCCTTCAACAATGTACAGGGTTTCCTTTTCTCCACATCCTCACCTACACTTGCTCTCTCTTTACTGTCTGATAATAGCCATCCCAACAGGTGTGAAGTGATATATCACTGTGGTTTTGAACTGGATTTCCTGATGATCAGTTGTGTTGTTTACCTTCTCAATATACCTGTTGGCCACTTTTATGTCTTCTTTAGAGAAATATCTGTTCAGGTCCTTTACCTATTTTTTAATCAGGTTATTATTATTGTTATTATTACTACTATTATTATTATTATTATTATTTTGCTATTGAGTTGTGTTAGTTCCTTACATATTTTGGCTATTAACCCCTTATCAGATATATAGTTTGCAAATATTTTCTTTTACTCCAAAGGTTGCCTTTTTGTTTTGTTGATTGTTTTCTTTGCTGTGCAGCAACCTCTTAGTTTGATGTAGTCCCACTTGTTTATTTTTGCTTTTATTGGCTGTGCTTTTGGTATTAATAAAAAATAAATCATTGCTAAGAACAATGCCAAGGAGCTTCTCCCCTATGTTTTCTTCTAGGAGGTTTACAATTCCAGATCTTATGTATAAGTCTTTAGTTCATTTTGACTTGGTTTTGTGTATGGTAACTTAAGGATTCAATTTCATTCTTTTGCATGTGGATATCCAGTTTTTCCAGCACCATTTATTAAAGAGACTTTTTCCATTATGTGTTCTAGGTGCTGTTGTTGAATATTAGTTGACGATAAATGTGTGGGTTTATTTCTGGGCTCCCTATTCTGTTCCAATAGTCTTCATGTCTGTTTTATGCCAGTACCACACTGTTTGATTACAGCTTTGCAATATCATTTAAAATAAAAAAAGTGTGATGCTTCTAGCTTTGTTTTTGCTCAAGATTGCTTTGGCTATTACGGGTCTTTTGTAGTTCCATAAAACTTTTAGGATTATTTATTCTATTTCTGTGAAAAATGCCATTGAAATTTTGGTAGGGATTACATTGAGTCTGTAAATTGCATTGGACAGCATGGACGTTTTTATGAACTCTTTCAATCCATGAACACAGGATATTATTGCATTTATTTGTGTTTTCTATGATTTCTTTAATCTATGTCTTATAGTTTGCAGGATACAGTTCTTTCACCTCCTTGGTTAAATGTATTCCTAAGTACATTATTGTTTTTGATGCTATTGTAAATGGAATCGTTTCTTCATTTCTTCTTCAGATAGTTTATTGTTAGTGTATACAAGTGCAACTAATTTTGTATATTGAATATGTACCCTAAAACTTCGTTAAATTTGTTTATTATTTCTTTGGTGGAGTCTTTAGGGTTTATATATATAACATCATGTCATCTGCCAACAGAGATAATGTTATTATTTATTTCTAATTTAGATGTTTTCTATGTCTTTTTTTACCTGGGTGCTCTGGCTAGAACAAAAGAGAAAAATCTTTTGGCTTTTCATCATTGAGTATAATTTGAGCTGTGGGCTTATTAAAAATGGCCTTTATTATGTTGAGGTACATTCCCTCTATATCATTGAAAGATGTAGCATTTTGTCAAATGCATTTTCTGCATCTACTGAGGTGTTCATATGATTTTTATCCTTCATTTCACTAATGTGTGTATGATTTATTGATTTGCAAATGTGAACTATCCTTGCATCCCAGGGATAAATCCCACTTGATTATGGTATGATTGTCCCATTGCATCAGTGAATTACTACTCCCCTCTAGTGGTTATAAGATGTCCCATCTGGTTACTTACTAGGGACATGGAAATACAGCTGCAGGTCTCTCAGTCGGGTGACAGGTGAGCTTTATTGTCTCATACTATTAGGATGCCACAACAAAAGGCAAGCCAAAAAGATGCAGACACTGGGTAAAATGTGGGACCCTGACAAGGTATATGTCCCCATGAGGGAGATCGGACCAAAGGCTTACATCCCTTCCCACTAGGGGTGGTTCTTGGATGCAGTACTCAGGGCTCAGCTTGGGCCTAATTTGGAGTTGGCCTTCAGAAAATGTGTCTGAATTGATACTAATAACCATATCTTCCACTTAAAATTACTGTGCCAAGCACTTTACACTAGGTCATTTAATTCACACTGCAGTTGGCATCTTCATCTTCCAGATGAGAAAACTGGGGTTCTAAAAGGTGGAGTAACTTGACCAATATCAAACAGCTAGTGAGTGGTAAAGTAATTCTAAACTTATATTCTTAATCATAGTCTCTGAAATTGGGCCTGTGCTAAAAATTCCCCATGCTTATGAGTGGGTCCAGGAAAGAAATTGTCTTTCCTCAGCCAGATATCAGGAAGCACAGAAAGTCTCTAGAGAATATATTTACTTTACAGAGATGCAGAAAGAGCACTTTCAGTAGAGAAGTTTGTAAAATGAACAAGTAGAATATAAGGACATTCTTCTCTCTGTTTTCATGACTCAGGGCTCTAGAATGGAACTTGAGAATAATAGTTGTAGCATCAATAGCAATAGTAGTAACTAACACTGAGGATCAACTATATGCCAGGCATTCTTCTAAGACAATGAAATAAACTTCAATATATCAGGAATCACAATACATGTGAACAGATTACTTTATTACATTTACCAATTAAATGGTGGAGATTATAAGGACTTTTTCTAAAGAAACCTAAAATGAAACCATAAGAAAGATGGAAAATAGGGACTTCTGGTCAAGATGGCAGCATAGGTAAATGCGGTACTTGCCTCCTCCCACAACCACATCAAAACTGCAGCTAAACTACAGAACAGCCATCATTCAGAACTGCCTGACATCGAGCTGAATGGAAGTCCTACAACTAAAAAATTAAAGAAGCCACACTGAGACTGGTAGGAGGGGCAGAGGCGCTGAGGCGAGGATGGGCTGGTCCCGCACCCATGTGTGGTGGATAAAAATCAGGAGAATACCGAGGCTGTGAAGTTCCTCCCTAAGGAGTGAGGGGTCCCTGTCCCACACCAGGCTCTTAGCTCAGGGTTCCAGTGCCAAGAAGACAAGTCCCCATCACTTCTGGCAGTAAAACCAGCAGGAACTGAGGCTGAGGGAGGTCAAGGCTTCTGGAGTCCCAAGCAGTTCCTCCTAAAGGGTGCACATGGACTTACTCAGACTCACTCCTTCTGGGCTCCAGTGTTGGAAGACACCAGAGATATAAAGGGAAGAACTGAATTGTTTGGCATTGGGGCAAGAGCTTAAGGGGCGGCTTTCTCCTGAACAGACTTGCTGTTGGAGGCCATTATTCCTTTGGTGAGCCCTTCCCAGGGTGACAGATGGCCACCATATCTGGGACTCCAGCAACATGGCTCACACTGTTTGCCCTGCCCTCATGATTCCCTGAGGAATCACCCAACTTTCGGGCCCACTCAAGCTGTTCCCAATAGCTTTACCGCAGGATTGGCTTGTCTTGGATCCTGCTTCAGGTTTTCTTAAAATATCTCAAACAAGAAGCATCTGGTCTCAGCAAGCCCCATACCTCTCATTAAGTGGCCCCAGGCCTGGCACTAGAAGCAGCCAGCTTTGGTTCACGATGTGGCTTTTCCTGAACACCTCCAAGCCCAGCACAAGAAGTAGCCATCAGCAGATCACTTTGTAGCTTATGCCAGGTGGCCCTGGGTAGAACACAGGCAGATGCTGACCTTGGCCCAGAGCCAGCACACCTAATGGACAACTTCAGACCACATCGAAGCACTACCACCCAAACACCTCCATAAGTGACACTCTCAATGAGTGGACTCAATGGGCACCAGAGCCCTGTTGAAGTAAGTATTGCTCTGCATTTTGGGCCCCTACATGGCTGATCCTCCAAGGGAGTCAGAGGCCAGTGGTCAGTGGGCACAGCCAGTCCTTGCAGCTGATCAGCCTGAGTAAATTCCTCCCATTGATGTGCCAACAGCAATCAAGACTCAATTACAACAGAAGGGTGTACAGTTCACACTAGGGGTGCACCTCGAGGGCCCAACTGGGGTGATCAGGGAGGCTGTGCCCTGGACCCTACAGGACACCTACAATAATAGGCCACCCTATGAAGCCTAGGAGACATAGAAACTCTACCTAATATATAGAAACAAACACAGGGAGGTAGCCGGAATTAGGAGGAAAAAAAAAAAAAAAAAAACATGTCCTAAATGAAAGAACAGAACAAAACCTAGGAAAAGAACTAAACAAAAATGGAGATAAGCAATCCATCAGAGGCAGAGTTCAAAACACTGGTTATAAGAATGCTCAAGGAACTTAGTGAGAACATCAACAACATAAAAACGGACCAGTATGAACACCCAATCAGAACAGCAAAAAGAAAAAAAAAATCCTAAAAAATGAGGATAGTGTAAGGAGCCTCTGGGATAAGCGTACCAAAATTTGCATCATGGGGGTGCCAGAAGGAGAAGAGAGAGAGCAACAAATTGAAAACCCATTTGAAAAAATAATGACAGAAAAATTCCCGAACTTGGTGAAGGAAACAGACATACAAGTCCAGGAAGCACAGAGACTCTCAAACAAGATGAACCCAAAGAGATTCACACCAAGACACATCATCATTGCCCTGGCCAGTTTGGCTTAGCGGTTGGAGCCTTGGCCTAAGGACCAGAGGGTCCGGGTTTGGTTCCTGCTAGGGGCATGTACCAAAAAAAAAAAAAAAAAAAAAAGACACATCATCATCAAAATGCAAAAGGTTAAAGACAAAGGAGAATCTTAAAAGCAGCAAGAGAAAAGCAGTTAGTTATCTACAAAGGAGCTCCCTTAAAACCGTCAGCCAATTTCTCAAAAGAAACTTTGCAGGCCAGAAAGGGGTGGCAAGAGATATTCAAAGTGATGAAAAGCAATGACCTGCAACCAAGATTACTCTATCCTGCAAAGCTATCATTTAGAATTGATGGACATATAAAAAGTTTTTCAAACAAGAAAAAGCTTAAGGAGTTCATCACCACCAAACCAGTATTACATGAAATGTTGAAAGGTCTTCTTGAATGAGAAGAAGAACAAAACTATGAACAATAAAATGTCAATAAATACATTTCTAATAACAATTGAATCTACAAACAAAATGAGCAAGCAGAACAGAAACAGACTCATAGATACAGAGTACTTTTTGTTGCTTGCCAAATGGGAGGGGGCTGGAGGGATGGGTGAAAAAGGTGAAGGAATTAAGAAGTACAAATTTGTTGTTAGAATGATGAACCTCAGAGGGAAGCGGGGAGGGAGAGCAGAAAGAGATAAACCAAAGAACTTCTATGCATATATGCATAACCAATGGACACAAACAATAGTGTGGGGAAGGCAGAAGGGGGATGGAATTGGGGAAGAGGGAGTCAATGGGGGGGAAGAGGGTAACATCTATAATACATTCAACAATAAAGATAAGTTAAAAAAATAAAGATGGAAAATAAAGGAATATAAAAAGATATGGCATTCAAATATTACCAAACAGAAAACTAGGCAAGCAATATTAATTGCATCAAAAATATTACCATTCAAATGAAAATATGTGATAATAAAGTCTACAAATATGCACCTAATTATGCGGACTCTGAGGCAAATTTTATTTTCCAAAGCTGATTGCAAATATCTCCCATCCCACATGCTCTTCTGCAATGTGACCTTGGCACTCCCCATCCAGAGACTAGTCTGATTTTTCTGCCCTTGAATCTCAGTTGGCTTTAGCAACTGAGTTGAAACCAATGAGACACAACATGATGTTACAAGACGTCTGAGGGGAATAGTCAGCAGATGTCTTGCAGCTACCACCTTGGTCTCTTGGAATGATTGCTCTCCAGACACTCCCCCTTGGAGTACCCCCTCTTGGAACCAAGCTGAATGCCACACTCTAAGAAGACCAAGCCCATGAAGGGACCATGGGTAGATGCCCCAGACATTAGCCCCAGCCTCTGAGTCACCACTGCGCAGGCCCTTAACATTTGAGTGAAGAAGTCTCCAGGTGAGTCCAGCACCCAGCCTCTAGAGTCACTCCCACCTACGCCATCTTCACTACTATGGCCCCACAGGTTGTGAAGCAGAGGCAAGCCTTCCTAGATGTCCTTGCTCAGATTACTGACTCAGAATCCATGAGCATAATAAAAATGGGGTTGTGTTAAGCCACAAAACATGCTCTGTTTTACAGTGATAGATAATCAGAATAGGCTCAAAATTAAACCAAGTAAAAACAAAGTACAAAGGCTCAACATATACAAAGTAAAAAGTTATAAAATTACAAAAAAATAATTTATAATCACAGTGGGAGATGTTACCACACCTCCATAAAAAAATAGATGAAGCAAATAAAAAATGGTAAGAATAAAGAATATAACAATGAGCAAGTTGATCTAATACATATAAGGAGAATTCTGAATCCACAAAGTAAGTAACATATGTTCTTTACAAATTCAAATGCAACATTTATTTTAAGTTGTTTTTTAAATTTATCTTGACCTTGTATTATATCATGAGAAGCCTCAAATAATTTCAAAGAATAAAATTAATACAATACATACATTCCTTGATATAACACAATTAAATTAGAAATTAACAATAACAAGTTGATAATATATGAAACATAGAGTATTAAAGTATATAAAGCAAGTATATATGTATATATACATGTAGATATGTGCATATATATGCATGTATATATATGTATATAAATGCATCCATACATAATTCATTATTTAAAGAGAAAATCACAATGGAAACTGAAAAATATTTAAAACTGAAAACAATAAAAGCACTACCTGGAACACTTGTAGGATGAAGCTGAAGTACTCCTTTGAAGCAAATTTAAAACTTTAGAGGCCTTTTTTTTTAATTATGGATAAATTCAAACAAAAGTACAAAGGAATCTAGTGAACCTCTCTGTACCTATAATCGAGCTTCAACCTTCATAAACATTTTACCATTTTGGATTATTTGGGAGCAAAATATAGCATATCATTCATTCCATCTATTACTGCTTTAATGTATATCTCTAAAAGTTAAGCATCTTTATCATCATACCCAAAACAACTAATAATAATTCCTTAATAATGTTTTAGTTAGTCAGTCAGAATCAGAATTCTAAACAAGATCCATCTATTGTATTTGTTTTATGTGTCCTTTAGATATCTTTTAATATATTAGTTTCTCTCTCTCTCTCTCTCTCTCTCTCTCTCTCTCTCTCTCTCTCATTACTAATTATTTGTGGAAGAAGCCTAGTGTTTTTCCTGAAGAATTTCCCAGTCTGGATTTTTTTTATTCCATCCCCATGGAATCATTTAACATGCTCTTTGGTTTCCAATAGATGTTGACAGTTAATTCAATCAAGGTTTGAATTTGGGGCAAGAATACATCATAGGTGGTGGGGTGTACTGCAGCACATCACCTTAGGAGACTTTAGAACATTGAGGATCATTGCCACCTCCATTTGGTCATTAAGGGCTTCAAAGTGGTGATCTCCTAAGTATATTATTTTTTATTTATTATTCTAAAAAGAACTTTCCTGAGGTACAGTTTGTATAAGAATAGCAGAATAAATGCTGGCACTTTCCTTTCTAAAGGATTTTCAGAATAATGAGTTGATATTTTAACATCAGAAATTACCATAAGGGATATTTTTAGTATCACTATGAGTTCATGGATTTTAATATATGTGATATATCTCAATTCACAGCAGATAATATTTTTGATGGTCATATTGTCCCATTTTTTGGCCAATGAGAATGAACCCCTTTAATTAAGCTTCAGGGTCCTATTGTTATGACCCCGGTAGTCTTTGATAGCTTCTTTGTTATCTGTTGTGACAGATGTTCCAGGATCATTTTGCACATTTTCTGCTCCAGATCTGGACTCGGCCATTCTTCAAGAAACCCTAATTTCTTTCAGTGGGAATAATATTTAGAGAAATGCATTTTTAAATGACAGATTGGAAATAAATTAGTACTGTGGTCATTTCAAGAAGCTAGATGCAAAAATTTATTTTAAAAGAAGCGGGAGAAAATGTTAAAAGCTAAGGGCAGAAATTAGAAACTAAAAGGTGGTTCCTTCCTTGCAAAAACCAATAAAATTAGTTTCATAATAATAAAATAGACGAACCTATAACCAGACATTTAACCAGACATTTAACCAGACTGAGCAATAATAAAAAGGCAAAAAATAAACAATATTTCGGGGGGGGGGGGAGACAAAGCTACATCTACAATGAGACTAAAAAACATTATTTAATTAAAAGTATAACTAATTTTATTCCAATATATTGGTAAATAGGTATATTAGAAAAGCTTCTAAAAAAAAATCTAAAAAGCCAGTTGAAGTATAGGAAGCCTCAATAAACAAAAATCATAAAAGAAATTGAATTGGAAATCAAAGTATTTCTTCACTTCCAAAGATCTAGAGCCAGCCAGGGGAGTTTGGTCAAAATGTTAAGGAATATGTAAGGTGAGACTTCCACTTGTCCATTACTATATCCCCAGTGACTAGAAGAGGAATTGGTATATAGTGAATATGCAATAAATATGTGCTAATTAAACAATCTTGGTAACACATAAACTGTTTCAAAGAATGGAAAAATATTGAATGATGGAAATTAATTCATGGAGGAGGGTAAGTATACTCTTAGTACTAAAACAAGACAAGGAAGGGGAAAAGGAAGGAAGGAATGAAATTCTAGATCAACCTTATTTATAAAACTAGACAGAAAAATATTAGGTAAAATATCACTAGACTGAACACAACAATACATCATGATAAAATAGGGCAATATACCAAGAATGTAAGGCAATGTGTGTGTGTGTGTGTGTGTGTGTGTGTGTGTGTGTGTGTGTATAAATATATATATATATATATATATATATATATCACAATATCAGATTAAATGAAAAACTGTGATCATCTCAAGAAATGCAGAAAAATGTTTGATAAAATTCAACACATTCAGGATTTAAAATAACTTCCAATAAATAGAGACAGAAAAACTTTTTAAATCTGGGACAGGGCATTTATTAAAACCTAAAACAAATAATGCACTTACTGGTGAAACATTAAAGGTGTCCTTTTAAAATCAAGAACAAGGCAAAAATGCCTACATCGTTGCCTCTAACCACCATTGTACTGAATACAAACAATTCAATTCTGATAGAAACATAAGGATTGAAAAGAGTCAACAACATTGTCTTTATTTGCAAATAAAAGAATCCAGTAAGCTTGCTAGAGACAAAATTTATATACAAAAATCTATTGAAATTCTATACAATAGTAATAATCAAATAGGACAAAAATAAAAAAGATTCCATTCAATACCAAAACATTAAAATCTACAAGGAGTCTTGAAATAAATAGATGTGCTTTATGGGAAAAAAAAATATTATTGAAGTACATGAAAGGAGACCTGAATAAATAGAGAGATACTCCACATTCATAGATAGGAAGACTTAATCTCATAAAGATGTCAAGTCTTCCCCAAAGTAACCTATAAATTTAATGTAATTCCAATCAATATCCCAACAGGTGTTTTATTTATGGAATCTGACAAGCTCAACCTTAAATTCATATGGAGAAGTAAAGGGCCAAGAAAATCAATGATTCTTTTGAAGAAGAAGAAGGTGGGTAGGCAAGGGAAGGGTGAGACTGTAGGATGGCAGGAGGGCAGGGGAGGAAGGTCCTTGCCCACCAGATGTCGGACTTTCTATACAGCCATTGTAATGAAGAAAGAGTGTGGTACTGGTGCCAAGAGTGACAAGTAAGTCCAACTCTGCCACTTATTAGCTAGGTGACCAGGGGCAAAATTCTTAGCCTCTCTCAACAACTTCTCTATCCCATCTAGAAATTTAGCTCTATAACATCTACATCATAGGTGTGTTATATTAACTATATAAAATAATTGATGTAAAGTTGTCGCTTCAGTAGGAAATAGTAGGGACATAATATAGGGTATTTAGATATACATCTGAACACCAAAAAGAGTAATTCAGCTGTAATAAGCTTTATTAAAATATTAGTTAGGAAATTGCACTTCCAAATGTTTTGGTTTCTCCTGTTCTTCAGGGGTCCTCTTCATGCTCCTGCCAGTACTGTGTGTGTCCTGTGTTTTAAAAAAATCCAGAGGCGTTTGACCAGGCTCCTTTCTTGCTACTGGGTCTCGACTACCATTTTGCTTCTTGTGCTTGACTGCACCAAGCACAATTCCTCACTCTCCTCTTAACTAGAAGTCCTCATAGGTTTCTTTGGCCTGGGCACAAACAGATAGAGCTCAGTAACATCGTTGGTTCTTTCTGCAACCTGGAGACAACCCTCACAGAAGGGAGATCACACAGCCCATCTTCCCCCTGGATAAGAGCCAATAAGATGCTCAAGGTACCAGGGATATTGCTATCTAACTTTGATTAGAAATGCCTTTTTTCAATACTAGAAGGTATTGCCTGAAATCTTTAACATTAGTTATAGGTACTTTTATTTGATTTGAATCTTGCCTGTATTTGTTTCCTAAATTATCTCCTCTGCTATAATTAACATATTATTTTATAAGCATAAATAACTAACTGTACATTGGAGGTATAAACAATATCAGATAGTATATTTTATTTTATTTTTAAGGAAAAAATGTATTGCATTAGTACATCTCTTCCTTGCAGGAAGGGGTCGTCAGTTTTGTCTGAGTGTCTTGGGCGGGGTCCAGTCCACAGTACAGGCTCCAGGTTTCATTACTGACAATGCCTTCCATTGCTTGCAACATAATTTTCCTTGCCAGAGCCAGAATTAGGTCAGAGAAACCAGGACTTTGTTACTAAGGAATAAGAATTATAAGTAATTCCTTTTAATTGTGTGAGTTTAAAACTTATTACATGTGGCATGTGGGCCTTCAACAGCACAGACTACAACTGAGGTTATCAACTCAGCATATCCAGTGGAAATAGGAGGCCAAGGTTAGCCGGTATTAGGATAACAATGACCACCTGACACTGCTTCTCTGTGGCCAAGAACTGCTGTTTACAGCTCTGGTCTTCACTCAAGTTGGTGAACAGGGCTCTGTGAAACAGTCCTGATTGGAACCTCTAGACCCCAGAAGTCCTTGACCCTTTTCTATCACCAAACACATGATCTGTGATGTCCCCAGGAGGATCATACTCCAAGCGTGTGCTGTGATTATGGGCAGCAGCAAGAGAAAATAGGGTACGGTTTACGGGTAATTCCTAGCAATTTCTTTCTCTCAAGAGAGCACATTTAAGGCAAATAAGAGGGCTTTTAAGGGGAGAACCCTGAAACTGCTCTAATTTTTAATGAATTAAGTTGCTCACAACTTCACATCTTTCTTACAGTGTGTCTCTGACACTTAGCCTCAGGCGTCAGCTCTTACAGAGACACTATGTTCCAATGGCAAGACCTCCCTTCTCTCTCCAGTCCTCACAAATTTCCAGAAGGAGCCTGGAACTGTCTTTTCCCCCTGCTGGTGTCACTCCCAGCAGGCACCTCAAAATGTTCCTATCGCTTGGTGACTCTCATCACGATGTCTAAACTTAATGAAGGTAATTCTGAAGGTTGGAACTCAAAATCCTATCTGGGTTGAGTTTAGGGTTTCCTGGTAAAAGAGGAAACAGGAATCTTTTGGTTCAGTGGCACTTTTAAAAAGAAGTTTAATTGAAGTCTGAAATGTTGCATAAATGGAAGATATAAGTTTTAATTGAAAAATAATTATAACCACTTAATCATTTTTAAATGAGGGCTGTAATTGCAGTCAGTGCACAATAGCCACATACAGACACTGAGATTTCCGCAATAAAGCAGGGATGGTACAGCTTGATTTGCTAATAGCACTTCCACTTCTCCTCCCTTTTGTCTCAAAGATTAATTCCGGCAAGGGCTATTAGTGCTGTTAATTGGTTCTGCAATTTAGACCTTGTGCCTGTGAATGAATGACTGATGCAGTCGCTCAGCCAATAAATGGGAGCACTTCGTCAATGCTCCCCATTGTCCAGCAGGGCATCAAGCTGGCCGCCTAGCCTCCCTCCTGCCAGCCCTTGGGGACAAAAGGCCCAGTGCCTCTTCTAGGTAACAGCTTCAGCAGGACCTGAGATAGGTCAACCAGATGCCTTTGAAATGAAGCTGACTTATTGAATCTAATGATATTCAGCTAGTGCTCTTCCCCCGTCACCAGAAGGAAGGTTTCTTTTTGTTTTGAACCCTCCTCTCATTCTGTTATAAAGCTGTGAAGGAATAGGAAATCCAGTTGTTATGAAGCTTGGCAAAAGAAAGCACCAACTGTAACATTAGCTTGAAGATAAATATACCCTAGAGCTCAGGGAGAAAACCTTCTTTAATTGCTGTAGCGCCTTCTTGGCATGGGCACCGCACCCGAGGGATGCCTTGGAGAGTTATCAGGCCCAATGGGGGACCATACCGAATGTGCCTCCCCCTGAGGACTTTGGAGATAATTGCAAGCTGAAACACCACGGAAGAGACATCCTGATTGAAGACTCACTCACCAGCGGTCATTTGCAAAGCCGCATTGGATTTCATTATTCAGAAAAATTTCCATTGCTCTACGAGAGAGCCCCTCCTCTACGACTGCACACCCATCCCTCTCTGCCACAGAAGCTAGGTCAATGCTTTTCAGAAGGAAGACATTGGGAATCAATGGCCTACCTGCCATTTGAGCTCCCGAGAACAGCCTCAGGCCAGGAATTGCCAAAGAAGATGAGGGCATGAAATGCCCTTAACGAGAGGAGGGGAGTGAAGATGAAAGGGTCCTCTGGGACTGACTTGACATTGAGCATACATCCCTTGAATTCTGTGCAGATTGTATTCTGAGGTTACCTATTCATGCTTCTGCCCAGGGGGCCATCCGTGTTCAGTTTGGATCCTATTTGAGAAGTCATTCTTCTCTCCAAAATAAAAGTTTTAAATCTCTTCTACCCATGTGATAGAAATTGTACCACATGGAAGAAGATGAGAGAGAAAGGAACACTGCAGCACCAGGAAGCAGTTTCTGGAACAACAAGTTTCTGAGCACAGATTTCCAGCCACAAACTCAAATGTTTAATATAATAAGTTTGGCCTGGCCAGTTTGGCTCAGCATTTGAGCGTTGGTCTGCGGACCAGAGAGGCCCAGGTTCGGTTCCCACTAGGAGCACGTACCACAAAAAAAAAAAAGAAAGAAAGAAAGAAAATAACTTTGTCCATTCTTTAATAACTGAGCATAATTTTTACTTTGAGCCCCATTTCACTCAATGACAGAAACTTGAATATTCTTCCTATGTTTTCATGATGGTTGACTCCAAACTCAGGGGCTTGTATGGTAACAGGGTATCAGGGGAGGCATCATCTGTAAAAAATTTTATTTTTTAAATTATTTTTATTTATTTGTTTTTGTTACAAATGTTTCTCCTTTTTCCCCCCATTGAAACCTCCTCCCCATCCCACTCACCCCTTCCCCAGCTTTGTTGTCTATGTCCCTTGGTTACATGCATGTAAGTTCTGTGGTTTATCTCTTCCCCCCACAACACCCCCTCTTCTGGGGTTTGTCAGTCTGTACCCCACCTCTATGTCTCTAGGTCAGTTGTGATCGTCAGTTTGTTTAGTTCATTATATTCCACAAATAAGTAAGATCATGTGATATTTGTCTTTCTCTGCTTGGCTTGTTTCACTCAGCATAATACTCTCCAGATCCCACCATGTCATCTCAAACGATAAGAGACCTTTCTTTCTTACAGCTGCATAGTATTCCATTGTGTACATGTACCATTGCTTTCTTTAAATTAATTTATTTATCATTGCTACAGATGTTTCTTATTTTTCACCCATTGATTCCCTCCCCGCCCTGTGCCCAGCTTTGTTGTCCATGTCCATTGTTCATGCATACAGGCATATTAAGTTCTGTGGTTTATCTCTCCCCCACCACCCCTCATCTGGGGATTGTCAGTCTGTACCCTACTTCCACATCTCTGAGACTACCCCATTCCTCAGACTGTTATGTTCATTATATTCCGTATATAAGTGAGATCATGTAGTATTTGTCTTTTTCTGCTTGGCTTATTTCACTTAGGATAATACCTTCCAGGTCCCTCCATGTCATCTCAAAGGATAAGAGATCTTTCTTTCTTACAGCTGCATAGTACTCCACTGTGTATATGTACCACTGCTTTTTTATCCATTTGTCTACTCATGGACACTTGGGCTATTTCCAGATCTTAGCTATTGCAAAATAGTGCTACTACGAACATGGGGGTACATATATTCCTTCTGATTGGTGTTTCAGGCTTCTTAGGGTATATTCCTAGAAGTGGGATCACTGGGTCAAATGGAAGTTCAATTTTTAATTTTTTGAGGTAATACCATATTGTTTTCCATAGTGGCTGCACCAGTCTGCATTCCAACCAGCAGTGTACTAGAGTTCCCTTTTCTCCACACCCTCGCCAACACTTGTTGTTTGATGATGTGTTGATGGCGGCCATTCTGACAGGTGTGAGGTGATACCTCATTGTTGTTTTAATTTGCATCTCTCTGATGATTAGTGATGTTGAGCATTTCTTCATATGTCTCTTAGCCATTTGTATGTCCTGTTTGGAGAGGTGTCTATTTAGTTCCTCTGCCCATTTTTTAATTGTGTTCTTTGTCTTTCTTTTGTTGAGTTGTATGAGCACTCTATATATTTTGGAAATTAACCCATTATCTGATATGTCATTGGCAATTATGCTTTCCCATAGAGTGGGTTGCCTTTCCATTTTGGTGGTTGCTTCTTTTGCTGTGCAGAATCTTTTGAGTTTGATGTAGTCCCATGCGTTCATTTTCTCCTTTGTTTCTGTTGCCTTAGGTGATATATCAGTGAAAATTCTGCTGCATATGATGTCTGATGTTTTGTTGCCTACAGTCTAATGGAGTCTTATGGATTCCTAGGATTTTTATCGATTCATGAGTCCCATTTAAGTCTATTATCCATTTTGAGTTTATTCTTGTATATTTTGTAAGTTGATGGTCTAGTCAATATTTTGCATGTAGCTGTTCAATTTTTCCAACACCATTTATTAAAGAGACTGTCTTTACTCCACTGTATGTTCTTGCCACCTTTGTTAAATATTAATTGAGCATATTGTCCTGGGTCCATTTCTGAGTTCTCTATTCTGTTCCATTGATCTAGCTACCTGTTCTTGTGCCAGTACCAGGCTGTTTTGATTTGTAGTATAAGCTGAAATCTGGTAATGTGATCCCTCCAACTTTGTTCTTCTTTTTCAAGATTGCAGTGGTTATTTGGGGACTTTTTTGGTTCCATATGAACTTTTGAAGTATTTGTTTTAATTTTGGGAAGTATGTCATTGGTATTTTGATGGGGATTGCATTGAATCTATAGATTGCTTTGGGTAGTATGGACATTTTATTCTATTATTATTTTTTTAATCCCCACTCGAGGATATTTTTCCATATTTTGATCAGATAGAGTGGGAGGCGGAGAGAGAGAGAGAGAGAGAAACATCGATGTGAAAGGGACACATCGAGTGGTTGCCAGCCGCACAACCCAACCAGGGCCAGGGACAAACTGCAACCGAGGTACATGCCCTTAACGGGAAATGAACCCAGGTCTCTCTGGACCGCAGGCCAACACTCTAACCACTGAGTCAAAGCAGCCAGGGCAGTATGGACATTTTAATGATGTTAATTCGTCCCATCCATGGACAAGGTATGTGCTTCCACTTCTTTATATCTTCCTCTATTTCTTTTTTCAATGACCTGTAGTTTTCTGAGAATAGGTCCTTTATTTCTTTAGTTAAGTTTATTCCTAGGTATCTTAATTTTTTTTGCTGTGATGGTAAATGGGATTTTTTTTTAGTTTCTCTTTCTGTGAGTTCATCATTGGTGTATAAGAATGCCGTTGATGCCCTGGCCGGTTTGGCTCAGCGGTAGAGCGTCGGCCTGCGGTCCGGAGAGACCTGGGTTCGGTTCCCGCTAAGGGCATGTACCTCGGTTGCAGTTTGTCCCCGGCCCTGGTTGGTCGTGCGGGTGGCAGCCACTCGATGTGTCCCTTTCACATTGATGTTTCTCTCTCTCTCTCTCCCTCCTGCTCTATCTGAACAAAGAATGAAAAAGTGTCCTCGGGTGAGGATAAAAAAAATTAAAAAAAAAAAGAATGCCGTTGATTTCTTGACATTAATTTTGTATCCTGCTACTTTGCCAAATTCATTGATTAAGTCCAGAAAATTTTTGGTGGAGTCTTTGGGGTTTTCTAGGTATTGTATCATGTCATCTGTGAATAATGACGGTTTCATTTTTGGATCATTACCAATTTGGATCCCTTTTATTTTTCCTACCTGTCTGATTGCTGTGGCTAAGACTTCCAGTACTATGTTAAATAAGTTTGGTGAAAGTGGGCATTCCTGTCTTGTCCCTGTTCTTAAGAAAATGCTTTTAGTTTTTGCCCATTGAGTATGATGTTGGCTGTAGGTCTTTAATATATGGCCTTTATTATGTTAAGATATGATCCCTCTATTCCCACATCCCTGAGTGTTTTTATCAGAAATGGGTGCTGGATTTTGTCGAATGCTTTTTCAGCATCTATTGATATGATCATATAATTTTTATCTTTCATTTTGTTTATGTGGTGCATCACATTTATTGATTTGTGAATATTGTACCAGCCTTGCATCCCTGGGTCATGGTGAATAATTTTTTTGATGTATTGCTGGATCCAAAGTGCTAGTATTTTGTTCAGAATTTTGCATCTATGTCCATCAGGGATATTGGCCTGTAGTTTTCTTTCTTTGTAGTGTCTTTTTCTGGTTTTGGAATTAGAAATTAGAATGATGCTGGCTTCATAAAATCAGTTTGGAAGTCTTTCCTCTTCTTGAATTTTTTGAAATAGTTTGAGGAGAATGGGTATTAGTTCTTCTTTGAATGTTCAGTAAAATTCCCTCGTGAAGCCGTCTGGGCCTGGGCTTTGTTTGCTGGGAGAGTCTTGATTACATCTTCAATTTCTTTTGTTGTTATTTGTCTGTTCAAGTTTTCTCTCTCTTCCCGGTCCAGTTTTGGGAGACTATGTGTTTCAAGAAATTTGTCCATTTCGCTTAGATTGTCGAATTTGTTGCCGTATAATTGTTCATAATATCTGTTAACAATCCTTTGTATTTCTGTGGTGTCAGATATTATTTATCCTCTTTCATTTCTGATTTTGTGTATTTGGGTTCTCTCTCTTTGTTTCTTGGTGAGTCTAGCTAAGGGTCCATCAATCTTGTTTATCTTTTCAAAGAACCAGCTCTTTGTTTCATTGATCCTTTAAATTGTTTTTTTGGTCTCCATGTCATTTATTTCTGCTCTGATCTTTACTATTTCCTTTCTTCTACTTGCTGTGGGGTTTTCTTTTTGTTTGCTTTCTAGTTCTTTAAGTTGTGAGGTTAGATAGTCTATTAGAAATTTTTCTCGCTTCTTGACGTAGGCCTGTAGCAGCACTATTTACAATAGCTAAGATCTGGAAACAACCCACGTGTCCATCAGTAGATGAGTGGATAAAAAAGCTGTGGTAGAAGATTCCAAAATGGCAGTGGAGAGAATGGAAGCTATACAGACCCTCTCCCAGGACCAAACTGGAATTACAACAAAAATAAAGACAGATCATCGGGAAAAAACAACAGAAAAGCAGCTTGCGAGGACCATATATCCAGGGACACTGATCCATCCTGGTAAGATTGTGGAGGCATGAGAGGGGAGCTGGGAGCCCACAGACAGCAGCAAGCAGTAGTCTTGGCTGTGAGCAGCGCCCTCAGGGTTAAACTCCCAAGTGGCTCTACAGCGCAGAGCTGCGACAGACACTAAAATAGCCACAGCTACTCACCTTGGGCTCCAGCACAGGGAGGGTGGATTAGATTAGAATTGTGTGGGATTTAGAGGGTGCTCAGAGCTTTTGCTGTGTTGCGGTCACGCAGAACTTCTTCCCAGGGCTTTGGGGAGAGGTGATGGCCCCTCCATGGAAGATTCAACTCCACCCGTAGGCCATTGAAATGCAAATTGAGACCCCTTAACAACCAGCATCTGCCCCACCCTTGGGAAATCCCCTTATGCTGAATACCTGAAGGAGTTTTTCAGTCAACTGAGAACTCAAGGCTCTTCAAGTAACCTCGACTAATAGCCCCCTCGACTAATAGGCAAAAAGCTAGAGGATAACTGAATCTTTCCTTGGCTTGCAACTCTACCCAGGAAAGTAAGACTTGACAGGGGTGTTTAACGTGTGTTCCTCCTCACTCATCCAAACCCAGCAGAACACCAACACCCACAGGGAAAATTTGGGAGGCTCCAAAACCCATTGAGATAGCCAAAGAAACAAATCCCAAATGAAAGAACAAGAGACCTCTGCCAAAGATGAGATAAATGAAACCCAGTGAAGCAAGTTAACAGATCTAGAATTCAGAGCCATGATCCTGAGGAAGCTTAACAGCATGAGTAAGGACATCAACACCATGAGTAAAGACATAGAAACATTGCAAATCAACCAACTGGGAATAAAAAACCACCAAGAAGCAATGAAGAATGACATAGCAGATAAAGAACATATTGGAAGGACTAAACTGCAGAGTAGAGGAGGCTGAGGACTGGATCAGTGAATTAGAAGACAGGGTAGAAAAAAATCAACCAATCAGAAAACCAAAAGGAAAAATAATTAAAAAACAGGACGATGGCTTAAGAGAACTGTGGGACAACTGGAAACGTAATAACATTCGCATCATAGGAGTCCCCGAAGTGGAAGAAAATGGGCAAGGGTTAGAGAATATATTTGAAGAAATAGTGACAGAAAACTTTCCTAACTTGGTGAAGGAAGAAGGCATTCAAGTTCAAGAAGCACAGAGAGCCCCAAGTAAGAAGAAACCAAACAGGCCCACACCAAGACACATAGTAATTAAAATGCCAAAAATTAAAGACAACGAGAGAATCTTTGCAGCAGCAAAGAGAGAATCCTCTGCAGCAGCAGTAGCAGAGATAAGCAACAGGTTACCTACAAAGCAAACCCTATAAAACTGTCAGCTGACTTCTCAACAGAAACACTACAGGTCAGAAGGGAGTGGCATGAAGTAATCAAGGTCAGGAAAAACAAGGATCTGAATTCAAGACTACTCTACCCAGCAAAGCTATCATACAAAATAGAAGGTCAAATAAAGAGCTTCCCAGACAAAAAAAGGCTAGGGGAATATATTAACATCAAACCAGCACTGCAAGATATGTTAAAAGGACTGCTGTAATTAGTAGAAGAAACATGAAGAAAAATATAACCTCACTAAACAAAAAATGGCAATAAATAAGTACATATCAATAATGACCTTAAATGTAAATGGATTGTATGCTCCAATCAAAAGACACAGAGTAGCTGACTGGATAAATAAGTACATATCAATAATGACCTTAAATGTAAATGGATTGTATGCTCCAATCAAAAGACACAGAGTAGCTGACTGGATAAGAAGGCATGACTCACTCTGGCCGGTTTGTCTCAGCGGTTAGAGAGTTGGAGTTTAGAGTCTCCTGCGGTCCAGAGAGACTGGGGTTTAATTCCCGATAAGGGCGCGTGCCTGGGTTGCAGTTTGTCCCCAGCCCCGGTTGGTTGTGCGGGTGGCAGCCACTCCTTGTGTCCCTTTCACGTCAATGTTTCTCTCTCTCTCTTCCTCTGTCTTCCTCCCACTCTATCTAAACAAAAATGGAAAAATGTCCTCGGGTAAGGATAAAAAAAAAAAAAAAGGAAAGCATGACTCACATATATGTTGTTTACAAGAGACCCACCTCACAACAAAAGACTCACATAGGTTGAAAGTGAAGGGATAACACAAATCTTTCAAGCAAATGGAAAGCAAAAAAAAAAGCTGGAGTAGCAATACTCATATCTGATAAAGTTGATTTCAAAATGAAGACCATAACTAGAGACAAAGACGGCCACTACATAATATTGAAAGGATCTAACCAACAGGAAGATATAACCTTGGTAAACATATATGCACCCAATATAAGAGCACCAACATACATTAGAAATCTTCTGGAGGAGTTGAAAAAAGAAATCAACAGCAATACAATCATAGCAGGGGACTTCAACATCATGCTGACATCATCTAGACAAAAAATTAACAAGGAAACGGAGACTCTAAATGACGCACTAGACCAAATGGATTTAATAGATATCTACAGAGAATTACACCCCAAAACTACAGAATACACATTCTTCTCAAGTGCACATGGGACATTCTCAAAGATAGACCACGTGATAGGACACAAACTAAATCTCTACAAGTTCAAGAAGATTGAAATCATATCAAGCATCTTCTCAGATCACAATGGCATGCAACTAGAAATCAATTGCAACAAGAACATACAAAAACATTTCAACACATGGAGGCTAAATAGCATGTTATTAAACAATGAATGGGTCACCGAGGAGATGAAGGAATAAATCAAAAACTTCCTGGAAACCAATGAAAATGAACACACAATAACACAAAATCAATGGGATGCAGCGAAAGCAGTTCTAAGAGGGAAGTTCATAGCACTACAGGCCTACCTCAAAAAACAATAAAAATTTCTAATTGACTGTCTAACCTCACAACTTAAAGAAATAGAGAGCAAACAAAAAGAAAACCCCAGAGCAAGTAGAAGAAAGGAAATAGTAAAGATCAGAGCAGAAATAAATGACATAGAGACCAAAAAAAAAACAATTCAAAGGATCAATGAAACAAAGAGCTGGTTCTTTGAAAAGATAAACAAGATTGATGGACCCTTAGCTAGACTCACCAAGAAACAAAGAGAGAGAACCCAAATACACAAAATCAGAAATGAAAGAGGAGAAGTTACAACCGACACCACAGATACAAAAGATTGTTAACAGCTATTGTGAACAACTATATGGCAAAAAATTTGACAATCTAAGGGAAATGGACAAATTTCTAGAAACACACAGTCTCCCAAAACCGGACAGGGAAGAGATAGAAAACTTGAACAGACCAATAACAACTAAGGAAATTGAAGAGGTAATCAAGATTTTCCCAGTAAACAAAAGCCCAGGCCCAGATGGCTTCACGGGGGAGTTTTACTGAACATTCAAAGAATAACTAACACCCATTCTCCACAAACTATTTCAAAAAATTCAAGAAGAAGGAAGACTTCCAAACACGTTCTATGAGGCCAGCATAATTCTAATTCCAAAACCAGTAAAAGACACTACTAAGAAAGAAAACTACAGGCCAATCTCCCTGATGAACATAGACGCCAAAATCCTGAACAAAATACTAGCAAATCAGATCCAGCAATACCTCAAAAAAATTATTCACCATGACCAAGTGGGATTCATTCCAGGATGCAAGGCTGGTACAATATTTGCAACTCAATAAATGTGATACACCACATAAACAAAATGAAGAATAAAAACCACATGATCATATCAATAGATGCTAAAAAAGCCTTCGACAAAATCCAGCATCCATTTCTGATAAAAATGCTCAGCAATGTGGGAATAGGGGGATCATATATTGACATAATAAAGGTCATATATGAAAGACCTACAGCCAACATCATATTCAATGGGCAGAAACTAAAAGCATTTCCATTAAGAACAGGAACAAGACAGAGATGTCCACTTTCGCCACTCCTATTTAACATAGTACTGGAAGTCTTAGCCACAGCAATCAGAGATGAGGAAAAAATAAAAGGGATCCAAATTGGAAAGGAGGAAGTGAAACTGTCATTATTTGCAGATGACATGATATTATACATAGAAAACCCTGAAGACTCCATCAAATATCTACTAGACTTAATAAATGAATTTGGAAAAGGATACAAAATTAACGTCAAGAAATCAATGGCATTCTTATACACCAATGATGAACTCACAGAAAGAGAAACCAAGAAAACAATCTCATTTACCATCATGGCAAAAAAATTAAGATAGGTAGGAATAAACTTAACCAAAGAAGTAAAGGACATATTTGGAGAAAACTACAGGACATTGTAAAAAGAAATAGAGGAAGATATAAAAAAGTGGAAGCACATACCTTGTTCATGGATTGGAAGAATTAACATCATTAAAATGTCCATACTACCCAAACCAATCTATAGATTCAATGCAATCACCATCAAAATACCAATGACATATTTCACAAAACTAGAACGAATACTTCAAAAGTTCATATGGAACCAAAAAAATCCCCGAATAGCCTTGAAAAAGAAGGACAGAGTAGGTGGGATCACAATACCAGATATCAGGTTATACTACAAAGCGACTGTAATCAAAACAGCCTGGTACTGGCACAAGAACAGGCATATAGACCAGTGGAACAGAACTGAAAACCCAGAAATGGACCCAAGGCAATATGCTCAATTAATATTTGACAAAGGTGGCAAGAGCATACAGTGGAGTAAAGACAGCTTCTTTAATAAATGGTGTTGGGACATCCGGTCAAGACGGTGGTGTAGGTAAATGCAGTATCACGTTCTCCCACAACCACATCAAAGTTACAACTAAACTACAGAACAACCATCATTCAAAATCGCCTGAAATCAAGCTGAATGGAAGTCCTACAACTAAGGAATTAAAGCAGCAGCCACATCCAGACTGGTAGGAGGGGCAGTGGCGGCGCGAGGGTCTGGTCCCACACCCATGTGTGGCGGATAAAAATCAGGAGGATACCTCGGCTGGGAAGGTCCTTCCTGAGGACTGAGGGGTCCCCTTCCCACACCAGGTGCCCCACTCTGGGTTCCAGTGCCAGGAAGAGAAGTCCCCATAACTTCTGGCTGGAAAATCCAGCAGGAATTGAGGCTCAGGAACTGAGGGTCAGGGAGGATGAAGCGGCTGGAGCCCTGGGCAGCTCCTAAAGGGCCCGTGCACACACTTATCGGACTCTCTCCCTCTAAGCTTGGAGGGGAGGCAGCTCCAGGGGCGCCAGAGACATACAGGGAAGAACTGAGCTGTTTGGCACTGGAGTGAGGGCTGGAGAGGGGGCTTTCTCCGGGACAAATGTGCTGTCAAGAGGCCTTTGTTCCTTTGGAGAGCCCTTCCCTGGGGCAGCAGACAGAAGCCATAAATGGGACTCCAGCAACCTGGCTCACACTGGTAGCCCCACCCTGGTGACTCCCAGAGACCCCACCCCACCCAACTTTCAGGCCCACCCAAGCTGTTGCCACTTGGTTAACCATAGGATTGGCTTCTCTTGGATCCTGCTTCAGGTTTTTCCTAAATTCTTTCAAACGAGCAGCATCTGGTCTCAGCGAGCCCCATACCTCTCGTTAAGTAATACACTGAAACAAACACAGGGAGGCAGCCAAAATGAGGAGACAAAGAAACAGGTCCCAAATGAAAGAACAGAACAAAACCCCAAGAAAAGAACTAAGTGAAATGGAGATAAGCAACCTAACAGATGCTGAGTTCAAAATACTGCTTATAAGGATGCTCAATGAACTGAGTGAGAACCTCAGTGAACTTAGTGAGGGCCTCAAGAGCATAAAAAAGGACCAGTCAGAAATCATGGATACACAGTTAGAATTGAAGGAGGCATTAACTGAAATAAAGAATAATTTACACAGCTTCAATAATAGAGTACGTAAATCCAAGGAGCAAACCATCGATATGGAATATAAGGAAGCAAAAAATGCCCAATCAGAACAGCAAAAAGAAAAAAGAATCCAAAACAATGAGGATAGTGTAAGGAGCCTCTGGGACAACTTCAAGCGTGCCAACATTCGCATCTTGAGGGTGCCAGGAGGAGAAGAGCGAGAACAAGAAATCAAAAACCTGTTTGAAACAATAATGGCAAAAAACTTTCCTAACTTGGTGAAGGAAACAGACATACAAGTCCAGGAAGCACAGAGAGTCCCAAACAAGATGAACCCCAAGAGGCCCACACCAAGACACATCATCATCAAAATGCAAAAGGTTCAAGACAAAGAGAGAATCTTAAAAGCAGCAAGAGAAAGGCAGCTAGTTACCTACAAAGGAGTTCCCATAAGGCTGTCAGCTGATTTCTCAAGAGAAACTTTGCAGGCCAGAAGGGAGTGGCAAGAAATATTCAGAGTGATTAAAAGCAAGAACCTACAACCAAGATTACTCTATCCTGCAAAGCTGTCATTTAGAATAGATGGCCATATAAAGACTTTCCCAGACAAGAAAAAGTTAAAGGAGTTCATCACCACCAAACCATTATTATATGAAATGATGAAGGGTCTTTTTGAAGAAAAAGATAAAATATATGAACAAACAAAGCGGCAATGAATACATATCTATCGACAGTGGAATCTACAAACAAAATGAACAGGGAGAACAGAAACATTCTCATAGATACAGAGAACATTTTGTTGGTTGCCAGGTGGGAGTGGGGTTGGGGGAATGGGTGAAAAAGGTGAAGGGATTAAGAAGTACAAATTCATTGCTAGACTGACAAACCTCAAAGGAAAAGGGGTTGGGGGTGGGGGTGGGAAGAGATAAACCAAAGAACTTATATACATAACCAATGGACACAGACAATAGTGTGGGAAAAGGCGGGAGGGGGGCGGGAGTGGGGAGGAGGGGGTCAATGGGGGAATAATGAGGAACATCTGTAATACATTCAACAATAAAGATTTAGAAAATAAATAAATAAATGGTGTTGGAAAAATTGGACAGCTACATGCAAAAAAAATGAAACTAGACCATCAACTTACACCATACACAAAAATAAACTCAAAATGGATAAAAGACTTAAATGTGACCCGTGAATCCATAAAAATTCTAGAAGAAAATGTAGGCAACAAAATTTCGGACATCATACAGAGCAGAATTTTCACAGATACATCTCCTAAGGCAACAGAAAGAAAGGAAAAAATAAACACATGGGACTACATCGAACTCAAAAGCTTCTGCAGAGCATCAAAATGGAAAGGCAACCCACTGTATGGGCAAACATCATTGCCAATGATATATCACATAAGGGGTTAATTTCCAAAATACATAGAGTGCTCATACAACTCAACAAAAGAAAGACAAAGAACACAATTAAAAAATGGGCAGAGGAGGTGAATAGACACCTCTCCAAACAGCACATACAAATGGCCAAGAGACATATGAAGAAATGCTCAATATCACTAATCATCAAAGAGATGCAAATTAAAACAACAATGAGGTATCACCTCACACATGTCAGAATGGCCACCATCAACACATCATCAAACAACACGTGTTGGCGAGGGTGTGGAGAAAAGGGGACTCTAATACAATGCTGGTGGGAATGCAGACTGGTGCAGCCACTATGGAAAACAATATGGTGTTACCTCAAAAAATTAAAAATGGAACTTCCATTTGACCCAGTGATCCCACTTCTAGGAATATACCCTAAGAAGCCTGAAACACCAGTCAGAAAGAATATATGTACCCCCATGTTCATAGCAGCACTACTTACAATAGCTAAGATCTGGAAACAGCCAAGTGTCCATCAGTAGACGAATGGATAAAAAAGCAGTGGTACATATACACAATGGAGTACTATGCAGCTGTAAGAAAGAAAGATCTCTTATCCTTTGAGACGACATGGAGGGACCTGGAAAGTATTATCCTAAGTGAAATAAGCCAAGCAGAAAAAGACAAATACTACATGATCTCACTTATATACGGAATATAATGAACATAACAGTCTGAGGAATACAGTAGACCCAGAAACATGGAAGTAGGGCACAGACTGACATCCCTCAGAAGAGGGGGTGGGGTTGGGAAGAGATAAACCACAGAACTTATATGCATTTATGCATAACCAATAGACATGGACAACAAAGCCGGGGACGGGGCGGGTGTGGGGTGGGGTGGGGGGTGCCATTGGCGTAAAAAAGGAGAAACATCTGTAAGAAAAAAATAAATTAAAAAAATTAAAAAAAATTATGTCAGTATAAAGTATTAATTCATTACTTTCCCTTTTCCTGTATTATAATATTTGTTTCATTTTTATTTGTTGTTTACTAGCATGATTATATATGGAAGTTTGATTTTAAAAATTTCTCAGTCCATGTTTCTTTTTTGGCCATTATTTTATTTATTTATTTATTTATTTATTTATTTATTTATTTATTTATTTATTTATTTTAGAGGGAGAGGGAGAAAGAGATAGAAACATCAATGAGAGAGAACATCGATTGGCCACTTCCTGCATGCCCCCACTGGGGATTGGGCCCACAACCTGGGCATGTGCCCTGACTGGGAATTGACCTGGCAGTCTCTTGGTGCATGAGTCTATGCTCAACCAGTGAGCCACACCTGCTGGGCAGCCATTAGTATCATTTTTGTTTCCTTTCATAATTATTGGTCAAAATAATTTGATCATATAGAAGGAAAAAAAATGTTAACAAATGATCCTCTGTGGATGTCAAATGAACTGGGTCCACCGTTGTTAGAGTGGACATACTGTTTATTGAAACATGACTTTTGGTCACTCTGATTTGTGAATCTTTTGCTATCTATGAGTAATCGGGAAAGCTATGGGGCCTGCTTGGGAAGTCATCCATGCATGATCAGGAAAAAAACTATTTCACGACTGGGTTTGAGAGGACACAGGGGAAAGAAAGTTGTGTTGGGCTCGCAGTCTATGTATTCAGCTTCTTTGCTGTAGTATTTTGCAAAGCATACTGGAGGGAAGCTTTATTCTCATGGACCACTACACAGAACTGAAACATGACAGAAAGAGCAGGAAACATCTGCGAACACCAAGTGCCCCATTACACTTCATGTAAGGATGTGCCTGGGCACAGCCACAGCTGCTGAGATACGCAGAAAGAGTCCCAGTAACCTGGTCACTGTCAATGAGCCAGAAAAATGGCCATTGTATTTATCATGCCAGGTGAAGATTTTCAACAAGCTCCTAGTGAAGAGTATATTGAAATTGATCACAGAACCCATCTGTATATGCTTTATATTTAAGTTAACTGCCTGGTTTAAAAAAAATGAGTTCAATCTCATCAACAAACCCACTTTTAGATTTTATGAAAATCCCTCAAGTATTGTTTCAGAACGGCTGGTGTGGCTCAGTGGTTGAGTGTCAACCCATGCGCCAAGAGGTCACCGGTTTGATTCCCAGTCAGGACACATTCCCAGGTTGTGGGCCCAATCCCCAGTGTGGGGCATGCAGGAGGCAGCCAGTTGATGTTCTCTCTCATCGATGTTTCTATCTCTCTCTCTTTCTCTCACTTCCTCTCTCTCTCAAATCAATAAAGGAAAAATTTTTTTTGTTTTATAAAAGATTGTTTCAAATAGATCTGGATTGCCTAAATTTTAGAACCGATGAGTAGATCCCACGGAGGGGTAAACTAGGAAAGCAGTTCCCTCCCCCACCAAAGGCCACGTTAATGACCTTATTTCTGTCTGAGTGAGTTTCACGCTACACTCACATTCTTCGGGAAAAAAATAGAAACACCATAAAACCTTGAGTTATACAGAAGATAAGAATCTGCAAGGTACTCTAATCTAAAACAGTAATTGGAGGCATTAATTTATATATAATTGGAGGGTAGAGACCTCTGCCCATCAATTTGACATTAATTTCACTAAAAGAAGATATTAAAACACAGTCTTGTAATGGAATTATTAATCTGATTAAAACTTTATTCACCAACATGAACAAGCAAATCAAAAGAGAAGAAATGAAAATGTCCACAAATACAGGAGAATGTACTTACTGGTGGATAATAATCAAAGAATGGCAGGTTAATATAGACATCCCTTCCATGTATTCTTTCTTGTAAGTAATAAAAATATTGATAATCCTCATTTTTTAAAGATATGGAAAATTGTCATTTAAACATATTCTTTTAGAGGCATGTAAGCTGATCTAATTTTTGAGAGAACAATATGATCAAAATTTTAAATGTGAATCTTTTATAGATTCATACCAGGTATTTCACTTTAGTTAGCTTATCTTAAGGAAATAATAAAATAAGCAGGAAAAGATTAATGTTCTAAGATATCAATATTATTGTTTTTTATAATAAAAAATTAGAAACATCTAAATATACATTAATAGGGAATTGATTAAATGAATTATAATATAGTCACATGATGGAATACTATGGAGCTCTTTAAAGAATTGAGGTAATTGCCTGGCCAGTGTGACTCAGTGGATTGAGTGTCCTCCCGTGGACTGAGAGGTCCCCGTTTGACTCCTGGTCAGGGCACATGCCTAGGTTGCGAGCTTGATCCCCAGTAGGGGGCGTGCAGGAGGCAATCGATCAATGTTTCTCTCCCTTCTTTTCTCTCTAAAAAAATAAAATGAAAATCAATAAAAACATTTTAAAAGATTGAGGTAAATTTTGATGTAATGGCATAAAAATTATTCCATGATATATTAAATTAAAAATAAAGCGATTACAGAATTCTAAGTGGGTCCAGTACATTGAATATATACCACTGTTGATATAATAATAATGCAATTTTTTTTCATTGTCACTTTAAAACTTGGCGAGTGAGTACAAATTTACTCTGCAATGAGATGAAAACTCCAGCAGGCCCATGATTTGCTCACTCTTGGTTAGACAATCCCACGGGCACTTTAAGTTACGATTACTGTCTCAATTCAAAAATCAGAATGGTTGGTCCATGATACTAATTAATTTATTTTTAAATCTTTATTGTTGGATGTAAAATGTATTACAGATGTTCCACATTTTTCCCCCATTGACCCCCTCCTGCCCTCTCCCGCCCCCCTCCCACCTTTTCCCACACTATTGTCCGAGTCCATTGGTTATGCATATAAGTTCTTTGGTTTATTTCTTCCCACGCCTCCACCCCCTTTCCCTTTGAGGTTTGTCAGTCTACCAATGAATTTGTGCTTCTTAACCCCTTCATCTTTTTCACCCTTTCCCCCAACCCCCCTCCCAACTGGCGACCAACAAAATGTTCGCTGTATCTATGACAATGTTTCTGTTCTACCTGTTCATTTTGTTTGTAGATTCCATTGTTGATAGATATGTATTCATTGCCATTTTGTTTGTTCATACATTTTATCTTTTTCTTCAAAAAGACCCTTCATCATTTCATATAATAACAGTTTGGTAATGATGAACTCCTTTAACTTTTTCTTGTCTGGGAAAGTTTTTATATGTCCATCGATTTTAAATGACAGCTTTGCAGGATAAAGTAATTTTGGTTGTAGGTTCTTGCTTTTCATCACTCTGAATATTTCTTGCCACTCCCTTCTGGCCTACAAAGTTTCTCTTGAGAAATCAGCTGACAGCCTTATGGGAACTCCCTTGTAGGTAACTAGCTGCCTTTCTCTTGCTGCTTTTAAGATTCTCTCTTTGTCTTGAACCTTTTGCATTTTGATGATGATGTGTCTTGGTGTGGGCCTCTTGGGGTTCATCTTGTTTGGGACTCTCTGTGCTTCCTAGACTTGTATGTCTGTTTCCTTCACCAAGTTAGGAAAGTTTTCTGCCATTATTGTTTCAAACAGGTTTTCGATTTCTTGTTCTCGCTCTTCTCCTTCTGGCACCCCCAAGATGTGAATGTTGGCATGCTTGAAGTTGTCCCAGAGGCTCCTTACACTATCCTCATTGTTTTGGATTCTTTTTTCTTTTTGCTGTTCTGATTGGGCATTTTTTGCTTTCTTATATTCCAAATTGATGGTTTGCTCCTTGGATTTACGTACTCTATTATTGAAGCTGTGTAAATTATTCTTTATTTCAGTTAATGCCTCCTTCAATTCTAACTGTGTATCCATGATTTCTGACTGGTCCTTTTTTATGCTCTTGAGGCCCTCACTAAGTTCACTGAGGTTCTCACTCAGTTCATTGAGCATCCTTATAAGCAGTATTTTGAACTCAGCATCTGTTAGGTTGCTTATCTCCATTTCACTTAGTTCTTTTCTTGGGGTTTTGTTCTGTTCTTTCATTTGGGACCTGTTTCTTTGTCTCCTCATTTTGGCTGCCTCCCTGTGTTTGTTTCAGTGTATTACTTAACGAGAGGTATGGGGCTCGCTGAGACCAGATGCTGCTCGTTTGAAAGAATTTAGGAAAAACCTGAAGCAGGATCCAAGACTGGCCAATCCTATGGTTAAGTAAGTGGCAACAGCTTGGGTGGGCTTGAAAGTTGGGTGGGGCGGGGACGGGCCTCAGGGAGTCACCAGGGTGGGGCTACCAGTGTGAGCCAGGTTGCTGGAGTCCCAGTTATGGCTTCTGTCTGCCACCGCAGGGAAGGGCTCACCAAAGGAACAAAGGCCTCTTACAGCACGTTTGTCCTGGAGAAAGCCCCCTCTCCAGCCCTCACTCCAGTGCCAAACAGCTCAGTTCTTCCCTGTATGTCTCTGGTGCCCCTCTAGCTGCCTCCCCTCCAAGCTTAGAGGGAAAGTGTCCAGTAAGTCCGTGCATGGGCCCCTTAGGGAGCTGCCTGGGTCTCCAGCCACATCAGCTTCCCTGAGCCTCAGTTCCCGCTGGTTTTTCCAGTCAGAAGTTATGGGGACTTCTCTTCCTGGCACTGGAACCCTGAGCAGGGCACCTTGTGTGGGATGGGGACCCCTCAGTCCTCAGGGAGGACCTTCCCAGCCGAGGTATCCTCCTGATTTTTATCCGCCACACGTGGGTGTGGGACCAGCCCATCGTGCCTCCGCCCCTTGCACCTCCGCCCCTCCTACCAGTCTGGATGTGGCTGCTGCTTTAATTCCGTGGTTGTAGGACTTCCATTCAGCTTGATTTCAGGCGGTTTTGAATGATGGTTGTTCTGTAGTTTAGTTGTAACTTTGATGTGGTTGTGGTAGGACGCGATACCGCCTTTACCTACGCCGCCATCTTGACCGGAAGTTCATGATACTAATTAAAACTCCCAACTTGATTTAATATTGTGTATATGTGAGTCTTGTTACAATATTAACCCTTTGTCTTTTAGCTTTCTTTGTGATATGTTCTGCTGTAGAGCAAACCTGTTTCAGGCCAAAAGCCTGTAATTAAAAGGGAAAGTGGAGTTGTCCTCTCCACATAGAATGTCTCCTCCTCCCCTCTCCTATGGCTAAGTCTGGTTCCTTGAGATTTGGTGGGGTGGAGGAAGGGTGGGAGTGGTGGGAGTGGTGGCGAGAGGATGGAAAGGTCTTATTTGAACTGGCCCAATAGTAAACTCGTTGCTTGCTCAAAGAAATTGAATCAGAAACCAGAGTGGAGCAGTAACACACCAACGACAGAATCTAATCTGAAGTCCAAGAGGTGTGGTTGGGGCTGTAGGTTAAGCTGGCTTAGCTCTGACGGAGGAGGGACAAAGGACAGGAGGACATCCCAAGTGGGGGGAAAGGAATGGACAGTGGTTGGGAGAAGAGAAAGAATGGCCTGTGCAAGAAACAATAGGTAGTCCAGGGAATTAGGGATGAGGAGCATAGGGAGAGGGCTCGGGAAGGGAGGGGCCATGGCTACCCAGCACTCACCTGCCATGTATGTGTTACCACCTCCTGAGCAGGGTGTTTTGTTAGTCTTCTTTAACAATGGCATAGCTGAGGCTCAGAGAAGCTGAGCAAACAGCACAGCCAAACACTAAACCCAGGACCCCTGTTCAAGTCCCCTGTTCCTTCCATAACTAATGGCTCCCAAACCTACAAAACCAGTATCGGGCTGGCTGCTCAGCATCACCTGGAAAGCTTCTTTAAAATTCATATTCCATAATCCCTGGTCTCATCCCAGACCTACTGAATCAGGATCTCTGGGAGAGAGGATGAGGAAATATGACTTGCTCATAAGCTTTTTAGGTAACCCTGTGGTGCATTGAGTTTGGGAGCTAATATAGTAGGTATATCGCATTACCTCTAACATATCTGGGGGGGGGGCAAATAAATTGTTATTTCTGGGCACCTACTTTGCTTTACTTTATTACAAGCACTCCTGGGCACAGCTCTGAGTATATCAACACACTTGTCCTTCCTCAACATGCTGATGAGATTGGTATTATCTCCACACCAGTGGGGAAGCTGGGAGCGGTTATGTGATGCACTATAAGTGCCCTTAACCAGTAAGTAGCAGAATTGGGATTCAGACCTCAGTCTGTAGGAGCCCTGGTGCCTAATCTTCATCTCTTTCCACACTGTACAGGGGGAAAGACCTTATAATGGGAATATGGATGAGAATCAAGATACTGCACACGAAAGGGATAATTATGGAGCAACTTAACAGAGAGGTCCGTAGTGGGTCTAGGCGTTGTCTGGGAAAGCCAGTGGGAGGAAAACTGAAGAACACGTCCAGGCGCTGCGTTGGTGGATTCGCAGTTATTTCCTGAGTCCCAAGTCTAGTGAAGACCAAGTGGCTTTATTCCGAGCAGCTGGCTCCCTCTGGTGGCAGCTGCCGCTCATTTCGGAATGATCTGGGGCCAGGCAGCCTTGTGGAACCCTGGTGGCATCCTGGCTGCACACTGGAATCATCTGGGAGCTTTTAAAACATACCCATGCTCCAGGCCAGTGAAATAATACTATTAGGGAAATAGAGACCTTCATTGTCCAATACAATAGCCATTAGCCACATGTGGCTATTGAGCACTTGAAATGTGGCTGGTTTGAATGGAGATTTAAGTGTAAAATACACACACACTGGATTTCAAAGATCTAGTACAGATAAGACTGTGAAACATTTCCTTAATAATGTTTGGATTAATTACATGCTAAAGTGATGTTTTGGATATATTGGGCTAAATAAAGTATATTATTTAAATTAATTCACCTGCTTATCTTTTTACTTTTTAAAATGTAGCTACTACAAAATTTGAAATTATATATGTGGCTCTCAGGTCATATGTAAGATTGCCAAATTTAGCAAATAAAAATACTGGATGCCCAGTTAAATGTGTATTTCAAATAAACACAAATAAATTTTTTAGTATATTTAGTACATTTTAATATAAATATATCCCATGCAATATTTGGGACATACTTATACTAAAAATAAAATTCATTGTTCACCTGAAATTACTTCATTCACTTCTTACCAAAGGGAGGTGGGATGGGGGGCAGAATTCTGCAGAGAAAGAATTCTGACTCAAGCATACACCTACACACACACACACACACACACGCAAAGAATGTACCTTAGCCAACAGCATACTTGGATTCTCAGTCTACAAACATTTATATTTTGGTTGATGGCAACACCACACTTTCCCCAAGAATAGTAAGTAATTTACATTTGTGTAATTATAGTGTTAATTCCTGTGATGCCAAGAACAACAGACAGTCAATCTGGAAAGAGTATTAGAGCCACTGATTCTAGTGAAATAGAACATGACTTAGAGTTTAAATGCTAGTGCTTTCAACTTCTACCCATCAAGATTTCAAAAATCAGAGAGTCTGGTTTATCAAAATTCATATTGCACATAAAAAGTAAACACTAAAATAACCTAAACATTCAACAGTAGGGGAAAGTTAAACAAACATGGTACACCCACATAATAGAATATTAAAAATTTTCTTGCAATGAATTTTTGATGAAGAAAATATTTTTGATAAATGTAAATGTAAAAGCACGACAAAAATTGTGTGTAGTATGATCCCAACTAAGTTAAGAATATTGTATTTAAGGAATGAACACTAGAAAGAAATAAAGCCAAAATATTAACAATGGTACTAGCGGCAGAATCAGGTCATCGTTTTATTCTCTATGCTTTTCTTGTTTTTCTGGGGTTTGGGTTTTTTGGTAATTTTTTCCTCTTATTTTTAAAATATTTTTATTAAGCTTTATTTTTTAGAGTAGTTTTGATTCACAGCAAAACTTAATGGAAGATACAGAGATTTCCCATATATCCGCTGCACCCCTCACACACACACAGCCTCTCCTATAATCAACATCCTCCAGCAGAGTGGTACATATGTTACAATTTATGAACTACATTAACACATCATTATCACTCCAAATCCATAGTTTACATTACGGGTCACTCTTAGCATTGTACATTCTATACGTTTAGACAAATATATAATGACATGTATCCACCATTGTAGTATCATAAAGTAGTTTCACTGCCCTAGAAATCCTATGCTCCACCTATTCATCCCTGTTTGGGATTTTTTAACTTATTTTATTTTATTTTATTTTTTATCATCCTCACCCGAGGACATTTTTCCATTCTTTGTTCAGGTAGAGTGGGAGGGAGAGGAACAGAGAGAGAGAGAGAAACATCGACGTGAAAGGGACACATCGAGTGGCTGCCACCCGCACGACCAACCAGGGCCGGGGACAAACTGCAACCGAGGTACGTGCCCTTAGCGGGAACCAAACCCGGGTCTCTCCGGACCGCAGGCCGATGCTCTAACCGCTGAGCCAAACCGGCCAGGGCGGATTTTTTAACTTATTTATTCTTCAACATTTTCTACCATTTTACATTACTTTTATGATAAGAAAAACAAACACTGTCATTTAAAGAAACCCTTCTGTGAAGGAAAATGCAGGTTGGCGCTTTCATTTTCCCGGTGACTGAGAAACTGCCGAGTACGTTTTCAGCTGCCCCGAATAAAAGCACCCAAAGGTGAACCTGCAGCCTGTGTCAGGGAGCCTCGTGCGCCTGCAGCTAGTCAAACAGAAACCAGCCCTCCCACCTTGTTTGCTCTCTCGTCTCATTCCCTTCCTGAGAGCCGGAACCAGAGAGCCACTGCTTCCTGATCGTGAGCTTAGGCTCAGACAAGGTGTGTGCTGGGGGTCAGTGAAAACGTCAGTGGCCATCACCCCATCCATTGCCCGTACAGTGGGCTTCTTCTTGCCTCATTGCATACATTAACTACAAGTGATTTGATTTTGCATTTTAATGTTGTTATTTCAACAATCAAAAGTCAGAAGGGAAAGATTCTCCTCGGCTCATGTACACAAACTCTTTGGTTTGTAAAACACAGTCAGTAACAGGACCTTTCAGGAGTGTCCTGAAACATCATCGCACTCCCTTTTACCAGCCCAACATACAGTAATCTTCTCCCAAGGACTAGCATACATTTTCCTCTGGCATACCTCCATTCTTCCAAGTGAAATTTTGATTTCAAATTCTTAAATAAGATTTCTCACAGCCCGCCATTCTGTTGATTGTCTTTTCACTTTTGTGATGGTGTCTTTTGACACAAAATTTAGGGCCCTCTCTCTCTCAGCCCATGTCTATTCCTCGGCCTTCTAGTAATACTCGCTCTCCACAGTCATCATCATTACTAGTTGCCAGTCTCCCTCAACATACTCACAACTGTTTGGGCCAGTAATGTCCAAATAGGAATACACACAGCCCAGGGACAGACAAAACAATCCACTGTTGTACAGAAAGATAATTTCAGAACTTCTGTCTGCAATAACTTCTGTATTATCTTCCTTTCATTTCCATGTTAAGCTATGTTTTACAATGCAATACATAAAGTAGCACATATAGCCCTGGCCGGTTTGGCTCAGCGGTTAGAGCGTCGGTCTGCGGTCCCAAGAGACCCGGGTTCAGTTCCCGCTAAGGGCATGTACTTGGGTTGCAGTTTGTCCCCAGCTCTGCTTGGGTCGTGCGGGTAGCAGCCACTCGATGTGTCCCTTTCACATCGATGTTTCTCTCTCTCTCTCTCTCCCTCCCACTCTATCTGAATAAAAAATGGAAAAATGTCCTCGGATGAGGATAAATAAATAAATAAAGTAGCACATATATAGCATGAATAAATAACAATGCATATCTGGGAACAAAGACTGTACCTTATGCATTTCCATACTCCCAGTGCTTAGTGTACTGCCTGGCTCAACAGTTGCATCCATGAAATGAATCAAATCAAACACATGAAGTCAATCAATCAATCAATCAATCAATGATCATTCTTAGTCCCTGTCCACAAAACATTCTCGAGTCCCTTGTAAGGTCCCAGTCACTGTCCTTAGGGATGTTTCATTGCTTCCTTTCATTTCCATGCCTGATGTGAAAGATTTTTCACCAGACACACCAGGTCCACTTCCACCAACCTCATTTCCTGCCCCCTCAACCAGATCATCCTGAGTCCTCAAGATTTCCTATCTTTGTCCATCTTCTCCCAAAGTCATTACCTCCCCTCAGAATCACCAAAATGTTTGCCCTTACCTTCAGCTCAAGAGTTGTGTTTCTGTTGCCTATATTCTGGCACTGCTGCCCTCCACAAACCTTCCCAGAAAGCATCTCACTTGCTACAGAACAGCTCCAGTCCTCTAGCTCCTGGCTTCTGAACCCATGGTCCGTGGACCATGTTTGTTCATGATAATGGTTTTCTCATCTGAAAAGAAATGAGAAAACAATGGAGGATAATGTAGAACATAAATACAAATATGTATGTCCTAGCTGTCCCTGACTGTTCTTTATTGAGATTGTAGTTTTCTATATTTTTATATTAAAATATTCTTTCTCTTATAAATGATGGTGATTATGCTAATTAGTTATTGTCCTTACTGAACAAAATCAAAAGTTGTCAGTCTTCTTTAGGTCCTGAAGTATTTTATATAAAAATTTACTCATTCATACAATCCAAAAGTCTGGGATCACCAAACCATCATCAAACAAAGTGTTCTATTTGATTTGTTTTTGAGGTCGAGCGAGGGCACGTTGATTCGTGGGGTAAAATACAAATTGCCCATGAGAGGTTACAAACTAAGCCTTGCCATTTAGTCATCATGCCTTAGGACATCTCTTTTCTAATAGCAATAACAGATTTTAGATCTGAGAGGGAATGTGAGGGTCCTGGGGCACTGAGCATCAATGAGAAAGGGATGTCTCAGAGCAAGATAGATAGGTGAGATCAGAGGAGTCTGAGGGTCATCTGAGATGTCATCACACCCATGCCAAGGGCTAATTCTGTCTCAGAGCTTTTGTCCTCAAAGGGCCTTCTATATGTCAGGGTATACCTTGATATTGGTATATGCTGGCAACAGGAGAAACATCAACAAAATGAATAATGTCCATACTTCTGCTGCATCTTGCTCTATCACCAAAGGGAAAAAGGTTTGGGTTTTCCAACTAAAATTCTGCTTGAAAAACAAACAAGGACCTCATTCTTGTCCTGCTGAGAGGATGCATAATATTCAAATTGTTTTCCAAATATGCTAGGGATATTTTTTATTGAAATCCACACAATGTTAGACACATAAACTGAGACTCAGAAACACAGCCAGGTCTAAAAAGCCAGAGAACACTGGGCATTATTTTGGTTGGCCATGCTTATTGGCTTTAGAATGAACTCCTGAGACTGAAATGGGGTGGGGTAACTGAATCATTTATAGCCCCTGTCCACAGTCAGGAGAGGATTATCTTGTTCCTCCCACAAGCCAAACCAAATGGAAATGAGTCACTACGTGGCTGAATCCTGTCACTGGAACACCCACATTAGGCTGAAACTCTAGGGTTCAATGGTCATTTTTCTGAATCAGATTTGACTTGGCAGCATGAGCTCACATAAAGAACACGCTGTGTTTATCCCACAGAATCTAGGATGGACATTTCACCTGGAAGGAGCAAGTGGCTCTCTCACTTCCGGACATTGGAATTTGTTTCCTCAGAGCCCACACTCAGTGGTTGGAGACCTCTGGGTATTCAGCCTTTTATTTTTCAGATTATTTTCTACACTGTGAATAAGAAATATTCTTTATTTCTCTGGGAAACAACGGCCCAGTTTTGATTAAATGGTGTGAATAAAATCTCACCATGCCAGAGTTAGGACATGAATACCTTCACGTGTTATCACACATATTGAGACTGCTTTGCCTCTGATTCCCAGAGTGGCAAAAAAAATAAAATAAATATAAATTCCTACAAGTTTCCCAAGAACCCTTGACCACTGAACATCTGGACAGAGGGTTAGATATAAGGAATATTCCCTTGGCCGCAGGGCTCGGGTGCACATCTGGCAGCCAGAGCGGCAGAGCTAGGAGGAGCAAGCCTTCCGGTCACTGAAGGGCATTTTGAGTCAGAATTCTCTCTTCCTGTTTCAGGCTTCACAATTACTCCATTACTGGGAGTTCAGATGTGTTCTGACTTTAGATCTCCCCATGACTGAGCACATTACTGAGATATGACGCCTGGCCCTGCTTATCACATAACTGAGATTTCCCCTAGTTCCTGAAGATCCGAATGAGACTGTTGAGCCTTCCTTCCACACCTTGGAAAAGTCTACTGCCTACTCCAGGATTTCTCAGAATTTCCTAGAATTTTACATTTTCATGGCCACCTGTGGTTCTAATTCCCTGACCCTGTAGAATTCTTGTTCTCTGCTCGGCCCTTCCAGAGCCATTCTTCTATCTCCACTCAGGCATCAACCCAGATGTGGAATTCAAGCTTTTGAAAAAATAGACTATTTCTTAAGACAATTTCAAGTTCACAGCAACATTGAATGAAAAGTACCAAGTTCCCATAGACCCCTCTCCCCACATATGCATAGACTCCCCCACTATCAACATCCAGAACCAGAGTGACACATCTGTTACAGTCAATAAGCCTACATTGACACATACATTCCTCAAAGTTCATGGTTACATTAGGGTTCACTCTTTTTTTTTTTTTATCCTCACCCGAGGACATTTTTCCATATTTTGTTCAGATAGAGTGGGAGGGAGGGAGAGGCAGAGAGAGAGAGAGAGAGAGAGAGAGAGAGAAAGAGAGAGAGAGAGAGGAGAGAGAAACATTGACGTGAAAGGGACACATTGAGTGGCTGCCACCCGCACGACCAACCACAACCAGGGCTGGGGACAAACTGCAACCGAGGTACGTGCCCTTAGCAGGAACTGAACCCGGAGGCTGATGCTCTAACCGCTGAGCCAAACCGGCCAGGGCAGGATTCACTCTTAATATTGTACATTCTACGGGTTTAGATAAATGTATAATGACATGTATTCACCCTTTATAGTATCTTACGAAAGAGCTTCACTGCCCTAAAAATCTTCTGTGCTCCTCCTTTCATCCCTCCAGAACCCCAAACCCCTGGCAACCACTGATCTTTCTTACTGTGTCCATAGTTTTGCTTTTTCCAGAATGTCATATAGTTGGAATCCTACAGTATGAAGCCTTCTCAGATAGGCTTTTTTCACTTAGTAATATGCATTTAAACTTCTTCCATGTCTTTCCACCGCTTGAGAGCTTATTTATTTTAACACTAAATAATATTCTATTGTCAGCATGTACTACCATTTATTTATCCATTCACCTACCGAAGGACATCTTGGCTAATTCCAAGTTTTGGCAATTATAAATAAAGCTTTTATAAACACCCGTGTACATGTTTTGCATGGACATACGTTTTCAGCTCATTCAGTAGATATCAAGCAGCATGACCGATGGATCATATGATAAGAGTTTGTTTCGTTTTGTAAGAAACTGCCAAACTGTCTTCTCAAGTGGCTGTACCATTTTGCATTTCTCCCCTCAAGGAATGAGAGTTCCATATCTTTGCTAGAATGTTGTGTTAGTGTTTTGAATTTCAGCCATTCTAATAAGTATGTAGTAGTATCTTACAGTTTTCCCTTACAATTTCCTAATGACATAAGATGTTGAGCATCTTTCCAGATGCTTATTTGACATCTGCATATTTTCTTTGATGTAGTGCTGTTCAGATATTTGCCCATTTTCAATCAGGTTGTTCATTTTCTTTTGATTAAGTTTTAACAGTATTTTGCATATGTTGGATAAAAATCCTTTCTTCAAAACATTTTTGGATACAAATACTTTTGCAAATATTTTCTCTCCATCTGTGGCTTGTCTTCTCATTGACTTGAGGTTATAGTTATTTTTATTCTCAATTTTTAAAGATACAATTCTGTTATCTTCTTATTTCTATTGTTGCAATTAATATAATGGCTATAATTCCTTTCAGGGTTGTAAAGGTTATTCCTTTTATCTTTGGTGTTTTGCAAAACTTCAATGCATCCAGATGTTGTTTTTAAAATATGTTTTTTATTGATTTATTTTTTAGAGAGAGAGGAAGGGAGAAAGATAGAAACATCAATGTGAGAGGGAACACCGATCATCTGCCTCCTGCATGCCCCCGCTGGGGATGGAGCCTGCAACCTTAGCAGGTGCCCCGACCAGGAATGAAACCGGGACCTCTTGGATCATGGGATAAATCCACTGAGCCACACCAGCCTGACTTGCCTTCCCAGTACACTTCTCTCACTCCCTGTTCTGCCTTCCTCTTGGGCTCATAGGATGACATTGGGCCTTCCTGGATAATCTGGAATAATCTCTCTACTTTTAGGTCCCCTGATTAGTAACTTTAATTACAACTGTAAAATTCCTTTTGCTATATAATATAATTTAACTATGGAGTAACACAAAAGGCAGAGACAAGAGGGGCCAAAACTGTGCCTACTACACTGTCCACCAAGTTTTTTGTTTCATTGACTATATATTTAATTTCTAGAAATGCTGGGGGGGGGGGGGTCAAATCTTCCTGTTCTTTTGTCATGGTGACTTTTATTTACTTATGATTTTAGTTCCCTTTTTTGTGTCTTTAACCAATATTACCTGATTTTCTTGGGGAGTCTACCGTATCTGTTTGTGAATTCTTATTATCTTATTCATAATCAAGTGGGGGCTGGAGTCAGCTGTGGAAGCTGATTCCGTGCAGCTCTTTCCAGCTCTGCACCCAGAGTGATCTCACAGTGTTAGCTTGCCGTCAGGACTCGTGGGGGCATTTATGCCATGGAAACTGGCAAATGCTATAAGTCAGCAATTTTTTTCTTTTGAGAGTTGTTATACCAGTAGGTATACCATTGTTTATAATAGATTTTGAATTTTGAGTTTTGAACTCAAGTGTGACAGGGATTTACAAGTAGAAATGCTATTCAGCCTGCACTGAGGGTTTGTAGTTGCCTCTGCCAGTCTTTCTAGATGTGTTATTAGCCTGGCATCATCTTTATGCACTTTTCTTAGTGTGGGTGGTTCAGGACCATGATGTGGGATGTGTAAATTCAAACCCTAGTCACATGTAAAATAGAGGCTCATGATCATATATTCTCAGAAGATTTTTTCTTCTTTCTATATAGGGACCAGGTAAGACCAAGCCTAACAAGCTTCCTTGTTCTCTTCCTGGGCCAATGAGCTGAATTGTCTGGTTCATCCCTTCACTGTATGAATTGTCAATGATTGAATGAACCCTGTCCAGTGGTTTTCAAATTATGTTCCCTGGTGCTCTACAGGATTCTAGAAAATGACCCAGGGAGCGAGAGAAAAGTGGGCAGACACTTCCCTCCATCTTATAAACCAGAGTAGTACAATGTTTCCTCTTGTCAGACTGCCATACAAGTACACGCACACACACACACACTTTTTATCTACATGACATATTAGTCTTCCTGACAATATCGCAAAGGAAAGGGTTCCTCATTTTTAGACTTATGAAATTTCTGAGATATTCCAAAGCCTTTCCTATAAAATTGGAGAACCTGAGGCACAGAATCATTAGTCAACAATGTATAATGTAGTTATCTGAGTTGGTAAAAAAGTGTTGAGACTTGAATTCAGGTTCAAAGTATGTAGAATAATATTTGGACCAAAGAAAAAAATTAAAAGCCTTTCTATAACTAGAGATACTTTGTGTGAGAAGTTGAGGTTTAGTTCCTGATTGATGTGAAGAAATATAGTGTGAGACTGATTGACTAATTTGGTGATTATATTACTGTCAGACTTTCCTGGTAATATAGTCATTCATCATAGGTATCCACAGGGGTTTGGTTCCAGGACTCCCAGATACCAAATTCCATGGTTGCTCAAGTCCCTTATAAAAAATGATGTAGTGTTTGCATGTAACCTATGCACATCGTCCCATATGCTTACTCATCTCTAGATTACTTATAATATCTAATACCATGTGAATGCTATGTAAATAGTTTTATACTGTATTGTTTAGGGAATAACAACAAGAAACAAGTTTCTATATGTTCAGTACAGATACTACCACCAAAGGCTTAACTACTCACTACACATCAGCAACAACATAACTTTTTTTTTAATACTTTCCATCCCAAGTTGATTGAATTATAGATTTAGGACCTGCGGCCTGACTCTATTTGCTATTTTTTTCTGAGTATATTGCTCCACAAGCAATGCTTAGCATTTCACGTGCATAATCACATTTGATCTACAAAACAATCCAGGAAGATAAAACAGTTTTATCTCATTTCTACAGATGAAGACAATGAGACTTAGAGAGGTTAAGTGACTTAGAGAGGTTAAGACAGCTGCTCAGCAGACTGTCTAGCCCCAAAGCCCAGCAGCCTTCCTGTTCTTACCTCTGCTGCCTTCCCTGCTCCGTGGCCTCTCTGCAGAAGGCAGAGTCAAAGCCACAGAAGCTGTAGACGGTTTGACTACGTTAACTACTCAGGTCCATCAAATAACTGCAGTTGGTTATTTGCAGATTCATATTTGCAAATTTAGCTGCTCACTAAAATTTACTTTAACCCCCGAATCAATACTCAAAACACTTGCTCAGCCATTAGTGGGCATGTGCGAACGCAGAGAGCAAAGTTTGAGCTGCTGGAGGTGCCAGCTCTCAGCTGCTGGGGAACAAGGCGACGCCCCGCCATCCTGTGTCTGCTCTCTGAATGTAGTCTGGCGTCCTTCTCACAGAATATTTAGTGCCATGTTTTTCACAGATTTGTGAAATACATTTCTGTGTTTAAAATGGCCCCCAATCCTAGTGCCAAATTGCTGTCTACTGTTTCCAAGCTCCAAAAGGCTATCATGCGCCTTACAGAGAAAAGCATGAGGTACAGTGCCGTTGGCCACTAGTTCAGTGTTAATGAATCAACAATAAATGTGAAATAGGGTTTCTTTAAACAGAAACACACATAAAACAAGATTATTTATTCATCGGTCGATGAAATGTGACCAGAGGCTCTCAGGAACCTAACCCTGTATTTCCCCTAGGGGCAATGGTTCAGTATTTGCTAATTTAGTGTTGCTGGTGACTACAGAATGCAGCTACCGTGACTAATGCTACTTCATCCTGCCTCGTAACCAGCGTTACCTGCATTTTTAAATGAAAGCAGCAGTGGCAGCTTGGGAGGGCCACAGGACGAAGCCCTTTTGTCTCCAGGTGTCTGTGGCTCAGCTACTGGAGGCCCTGCCTGGCCCACCTGCCGCCTTCCAGGCAGCGCCCTCCGCACTTGCTTTACCCTCTGCAGGAGGAAAGCTGGCTAATCAGAGAGAAACTCCCTCACAGGGTAAACAGTGAGGCGAGTGTACATATGGTGGAAAACAAATGGGTCTTGGTACCATGTTGTGGAAATTATCTCATGTGGGCAGATAAAGGAGTAGGGTGAGCCAAGTGGCACTGTTGAGTCCCCTCCTCCATTTCATAGCCCATTTGTGACGTATGCACCCGCCTTTCCGAGAAAACCCCATCCTACACTCAGCCCTCTCAGAACTGTGCTGTCCCTCTGTCGTGTGGGGCTCTGTGTCAGCGCTGGACCCCACCATGGCCGTGACTGCCTGCCAGGGCCTGGGGTTTGTGGTTTCACTGATCGGGATTGGGGGCATCATTGCCGCCACCTGCATGGACCAGTGGAGCACCCAGGATTTGTACAACAACCCGGTGACAGCTGTATTCAACTACCAAGGGCTGTGGCGCTCCTGTGTCCGAGAGAGCTCTGGCTTCACTGAGTGCCGGGGCTACTTCACCATGCTGGGGCTGCCAGGTAAGGGCTGGTGACTGGCAGGCTGGTGGGGGACACTGGTGCCTGGGGCACCACAGAAGGGCCACTGGGGAGAGAGAAGCAACAGCCCCGACCACCAGGGTCAGAACAGGTCTGTAGGACCTTAGGGAGAGGAGATCTCTGGAGCTGTCAGGGCTCCTGTTCCCCCGGATGGTGCCCAATTCTCCCCAAGGGGCACATTTTTAAAATAACTTTTATGTGAGCAATGGTGTTGAGTCTCAATCACCCGCAGTAACAGGACTCAGAAGGCCCAGACTTTAGCCACTTCCTTTTTTTAGCCCCAGGATTCCCCTTCCTGAATTGGGGACTGGGACTCCATCTCCAGGCCCCATTGTGCCTGGTCCCAGCTTCTAGGGGGATCAATTCGTAAGTTATATAAATGTCTAAACTTATATAATGTTGAAGGTCAAATGTAATTGAAAAAAAACTTAAAAATAAAATAAATTTTAAAAGAAATAGGTGATGTTTAGGTAAATAATAGCACTTTTGTGTAATGGAATACTAATAGGTTCCTATTAAAGTACTGTTTTGCTCATATCAAATGAAATGTTTAATATTAAATATATTAAATGATGTTTACAAAGAGTTTTAATTGCACATGTATACAATTAAGTGAAAAGAGCAAAACATCAAATGGTATAATCTCTTAATCAGGTAAAAATTATATACAGAGAATGGATAAAAAGGAAGTATTTCAAATATTTTGTCTAGAATTTAACATTGTGAGTGATTTGTCAAAGTTATCACTACTTCCAAATTTTCTGTTATGAGCATCAAAAGATGGAATCAGAAATTAGGGATATAAAGGGTGGGACAAAAATAGGTTTACAGTTGTGAGTACGCAAAACACAGAGTTTGTTATTATATTATTATTTATTTATTTATCACTGCATCATTTAACAAATAACTGTAAACCCACTTTTGCCCCACCCTGCACAATGTGGTAATATAGTTTTGAAATTAATAAATGTATCAGTTATTTGTCTTACTAGTGTACTGATTTTACTCCACCTACATGTTATTTTATATTGACCACCATTTTTGCTTAACTACCATACATGATTTGTATTTATATTCCTAAAAAATGGTAAAGCAGAGCTGGGGGAAAGTCTGCTCCATTATCAGTAAAATAATTCAAGCTCCTGGAAATGTATAACTTGAAATGGCACTGCCAGAACTCTATTTAACCCTGAATACAGAGATGATTTTCCCTAAAAAGTCAGTAAAACATTTTGCCCCATTTTAAAGGTGATTAAACAAAGTTGTACCAATAATATTACATTATTGTTAAACAGAATCAGATCACAAATTAACACTATTATTATATATTATTATTATCAGACCATGAATTATCAGTATTATTCTCAGAGATACATTTAATATATATAGTTTTGAAAACCTGCCCTGGCCGGTTTGGCTCAGCGGTTAGAGCTTCGGCCTGCGGTCCAGAGAGACCCGGGTTTGGTTCCTGCTAAGGGCATATACCTCGGTTGCAGTTTGTCCCCGGCCCTGGTTGGGTCGTGCGGGTGGCAGCCACTCGATGTGTCCCTTTCACGTCTATGTTTCTCTCTCTCTCTTCCTCTCTCTCCCTCCTGCTCTATCTGAACAAAAAAAAAATGAAAAAATGTCCTCGGGTGAGGATTAAAAAAAAGAAAGAAAGAAAGAAAGCCTATTGCCATGAATGAGGAAGCCAGCTTTTTCTCCCAGGGACCTCATTCACTCTTGGCAGTGACAGCTAGGGCAGAGGTCCACTCACTTCAGAGCACAGAAACTCACCAGGAAGTGAAAAATCCCATCTTTAAGATGTTTTAAAACATGTCAATATTTATTTTACATTAAAAAAAAAAACCATGTAGCCCTGGCTGGTTTTGCTTAGTGGTTAGAGTGTCGGCCTGTGGACCCAAGAGTCACGGGTTTGATTCTGGTCAAGGGCAAGTACCTCAGTTTCGGTTCAGTCCCCAGCCCTGATCAGGGTCATGCGGGAGGCAACCAATCTATGTGTCTCTGTCACATTGATGTTCCTCTCTCTCTCTCCCTTCCTCCCACTCTGTCTGAAAATAAATAAAAAATATCCTTGGGTGAGGATTTAAAAAAAAAAGCATGTAGACTTACAATTTCTCCCTACTCATTCAGTATTCTGCCTAGGTAGAGGTGGCTTTAGTTTATTCTTTAAAATTAACTTTTTCTTCTTCCAAAATATAAAGCCACCATCACCATTTCAAATAAGAAAGTGAGCTTAATTCATTATACCTGAACAATGTTTCCTGTCTTAAATTTTTGCATAAAAACATTTGCATAAGGAAATGGTAGTAAAAATAGATAACTTGTAAATAACCTATTTTTAAAAATTTTCCATTATCAATTTATTATTTTGGTGATACTACAGTCGATGTAATGGGAGCGAGTTGTTGGACAAATGTCATAAGATGAACAACTTGAAACCAAACTCTTAAAGATCTAGATATCTTTATGAACAAAAAGCCAATGTCTTGGTCGACATAAGAGTAAAATGGACTTTGTCCCCAGGAACAATGACAGAATCATTCCTGAGTTATTCAAACATTTTCCAAACTAACTGGTCAATCCCTGTCCACCAGCAGAGAAACAGTCACTTCTTCTAGTTGCCCCCTCCCCACCTTTTAGACATGGCCTTGTAGCTCAGTTCAGGGGATACAGAGCTACCAACACTATTGATCACCTCAGTTATATACGATTCTTGCTTACTCTCTCCTTTTGGCTCATGCTTCAGTCCCTACTAACCTTGACCATAGAACCTAAAGCAAGGTGTGTGGTTGAGGGAAGCGGTGCCTCCATTCGAATTAGGAAGACCTTCCATATTTGCTTTCTGTGTTTGCTGGGAATAAAGCTGTGAGAGTTGTGGCTGGGTGCACCCAAGATAACATTGAAATGTCCAGATGCTAAGACTTGTTTCCTGGAGAATTTGAATAGGTTAGAGATTGGGGTGTGGTGTGTGTGTGTGTATGTGTGTGCACGTGCGTGTGTGTGTTTCAGGGCCTTGAAATACAGATTTAGAGAAGTTTTCATTAAAATGTATCTGAAGGGGTTAATTTCCAATATATAGAGAGTGCTCATACAACTCAACAAAAGAATGACAAAGAACACAATTAAAAAATGGGCAGAGGAACTAAATAGACACCTCTCCAAACAGGACATACAAATGGCTAAGAGACATATGAAGAAATGCTCAACATCACTAATCATCAGAGAGATGCAAATTAAAACAACAATGAGGTATCACCTCACACCTGTCAGAATGGCCGCCATCAACAAATCATCAAACAACAAGTGTTGGCGAGGGTGTGGAGAAAAGGGGACTCTAATACACTGCTGGTGGGAATGCAGACTGGTGCAGCCACTATGGAAAAGAATATAGCGTTACCTCAGAAAATTAAAAATTGAACTTCCATTTGACCCAGTGATCCCACTTCTAGGAATATACCCTAAGAAGCCTGAAACACCAATCAGAAAGAATATATGTACCCCCATGTTTGTAGCAGCACTATTTACAATAGCTAAGATCTGGAAACAGCCCAAATGTCCATCAGTTGATGAATGAATAAAAAAGCTGTGGCACATATACACAATAGAGTACTATGCAGCTGTAAGAAGGAAAGATTTCTTATCCTTTGAGACAACATGGAGGGACCTGGAAAGTATCATCTTAAGTGAAACAAGCCAAAGAGAGAAAGACAAGTATATGATCTCACTTATTTGTGGAATATAATGAACATAACAGTCTGAGGAATGGGGTAGTCCCAGAGACGTGGAAGTGGGGTACAGACTGACAATCCCCAGGAGAGGGGGTGGTGGGGGAGAGATAAACCACAGAACTGATATGCATGTATGCATGAACAATGGATATGGACAAAGCTGGGGACAGGGTAGGGAGGGAGGGAGGGGGGAGTCAGTGGGGGAAAAAGGAGAAACATCTGTAACAAAAATAAATTAATTAATTAATAAAAAAAATTTTAATTAAAAAAAATAAAATGTATCTGAATTCAGAGGCAAGATGCACAGCTAGATTAATTCTCTAGCAAAATCAAACTGCGTAGACAAAAATGCAATGGCTGATCTCTGGCCAAGTCTCTCTTTTGTGTGATTATGTAATTCCTGATATGTTCATCAACTGAAGTGAATATTTGCTGCCTAATGTGAAGACAGTATGTAAGACCTGAAAGGGCTCTGAAGTGCCCTAGTTTGGGCCCCACGTTACAGATGAAGACATGTGACCTGCAGGAGCTGGGCGGTTGGCCTTAAATCACCCAGCACGCAGCCTGTTAGTGGAAGTGGCAAGAGCAGATCTCAGGTCTCTCAGTAACCAGGTCAGGGTCCAGCAGGCCTGGGTCCCTCCTCTGGCCTTTGTGGAACCTTCTGTGACGGTCACATGGTCTTCACGGGGATCTGTGGCCTGAGAGAGACTGTGAGACAAGGGTCAACAGGGGCTTTACGTCTTTTCATCTCAGTTCCAGTACCTGCAGACTAGGAATATATCTCTAGGATTTGGCCTTCTGTCCTCAAAAGTGAGGACAACTTAGTCTGCCCCTGGTTCTCCGCATAGAAGTAGAGAAAGGGCACCAGGGAGGAAGCTGAGGGGGACCTCCACCTTTGCCGATGTAAAGCATCTGTGGTTCAAGACACTTGGACAAGTTCCTTAAACTGTTTGTACCTCACTTGACTCACCCCCGCTTCTTTCCCCCCAAAATATATGGGGATGGATAATAACACTGCCTTACTCATTTCTGTAAGATTAAAATGGAAAGATGTAAGTGAAAAGTAGTTTATGAGTTGAGAGGAGAAAATGTGAAAGTCTGATTTAAGACAGAGACACTTTTTTGAAGTGAGGTCAGCCTAAGTGGTTTCCTGAAATGAGGGGAGCTTAAAGGAAGGGCTTGGGGGTGCTCAGTGGTGCTCACCTGGGGGGCGGGGACGGGCACAGCCTCGGGGCGGGTGTCCACCCAGCCCTCCCTGCTCTCAGACCAGCTGGGCCTGCGCAGATCCGCAGGACGAGTGCCTCTTGGGGCCGCTTCCCTAACACATGAAAAAACAATGCCCTTGACCCAAGAGTGAAACTGAACTATCTAAGGAAAACACTGTGAGCAAACACCAAGAGCTGAGGGAAGCCATCTGATTAGAGCGGCTCCCCTCTGGAGCACGCGAAGCCCACACCTCCCGCAGGAGGAAGGTGGCAGCTGGTCCCAAGGCGGCGGCCAGAGCGCCAGAGGCCCAGGGCCATGTCCACCACCACGTGCCAAGTGGTGGGCTTCCTCCTGTCCATCCTGGGCCTGCTGGGCTGCATCACCTCCACGGGGATGGACATGTGGAGCACGCAGGACCTGTACGACAACCCGGTCACCTCGGTGTTCCAGTACGAAGGGCTCTGGCGGAGCTGCGTGAAGCAGAGCTCGGGGTTCACCGAATGCCGGCCCTACTTCACCATCCTGGGCCTTCCAGGTAGGCGCCGGGCCGCAGCCGGGGGCCCCAGCAGGTGAGGCAGCAACGGCCTGCGAGCTCCCACTGCCGCCGGGAGAAGCCTTGGGATAGGGCTGGCCCAGAATACAAGGTGTGCATAAGAGAAGTTGGCCCCGAGTCAAAGAGGGCGATGGGCATGGGGAGGAAATCAGGGAATTCATACCCAAGTCAACGGAGTTAGCAGTGAGGAAGGAGTCCTGAAAAGAATGGGTCTATTTTAAGGCCATGTTCGTGATTGAACAGACTAGTGTTCCTCGAGGAGAAAATGAACTCTGTGCATGGATGTAAACGTGACTTGCTCCTGTCTGCACATACATGGGGGCAGGAAAGTAGGGTGATGAATATTGTCTTACAGCTGAAAACGTTTATTAAGAGTTCATTCTATTTCATTTTCAATTCAATTCTATTTATCTTTGAAAGGTTGGATCTCTGTAGGTGCTAAAAAAAAATATATTGCCATTAAATTATAGTCTTTTTCTGCATTTGTAGTGGGGAGTTCTGGTGTGCACTCCTAAAAAAAAAACTATGTATATCAGAATATGATTTTATAGCTTTGCCAAGTTGACACATAAAAATAACCATCACAGGCATCAAGCGTGAATATGTGTTAGGACAGTGAACAATGGATGAATGCATACGTCACTGGATGAAACCCAGAAGGGCCCAAAGTCCTGGCTTCCCTCCTAACCCGGTTCTGATCTCCACTCTCTTTCTGTTTGGATGGCCTAGCCCACTTACTCTGGTTCTTATTTGCTCTACCTTCTCCTTGTCCTTCTGCATCAGGAGTGAAGTGGCAAGTATGTTGAACTGGAGAACAGACGTCACCATTCCTTGAATGCCTGCAGCACTCAAAGTCTAATTCCCATAATCTTTCACTTGATTTTCATGTTTATGGTTTGGTTAGTGTGATTTAACTTGCCTCCCCATTTAGACTATAAATTTCTTGTAAGGTCAAGAACATTTCAACTTTTGACAATCAGGGTTCAAGTATATACTCAGAAAATACATTCAGGACTTTAGAAGTGTACAGGGTGAAGAAACTGGCAAAAATTATTCACTCATTCTTCAGTGATTCAAAATGTATCACTTATTCTAAATGATTAACTCACCAATTCATCTATTTTTAGTTTATCCATCCATCCATAAACATATATTAACTATAGAATTATAATTACATTATAATGTCAGAATTTAAATATAATTATGAAAGTGACATTCTTTCACCCTTAAAGATGAAGTAAATATGCATCATAGGAACTTTGCATTCTGGGTCTTCTGGGCATTCTCCTTGTGTCTAGAAAAAGAAAAAGAAAAGAAAAGTCAGGCTAAACAGTGGCTCCAAGGCATGTCCAGGGTAGCGAGTTTGGTGAGGAAAGGAAAAGGTGTTGAGTGTTGCCTCTCTGAAACAAACACCTTGTGAGTAATTTGCTTGAAACTGTCAAGAACCTGTGAAGCCCTTGAAATTGAATTGAGAAAAGCAATTTAACTAATTCTTTTTTTTATTTTCTAAGAGAAATAGAATATGGGTGACAGAGCAGAAGAAAGGGGTTATTTACTCAATTTTTGGGAGCCACTGGTATTGCAGGACTGATAGGACCACAGACTACATGGAAGATCTGCTTTGGGAAGCAGGGGAGGTAGAACCTGGCCAGGGAGAAGAAAGCAAGCCCATGAAGGAGGGATTATGCTGTAGTGTGATGGGACAGGTCAGAAGGAGGTTGATGTAAGACCATGGATAGTTGAATTGCTGGCTACATCTAATTTTAACTAATAAATGAAGAAAAAAAAATTAACCTCATATTCAAAATTAAGGCATGACATCCCATAACTTGATGCTCAGTAACCTCTTCACAGAGCCTCACCACACATTATCAACCTCTTGCTCATTCTTTCTTTCCATGCATGGATCTCCCAAATATTTCCACTCTCCCAATGGCCAAACCCCATTAATGCCCCTCTCATTTGTCTTTCCTACTTAACCAGGGAAACTCTCCTCCTCTCCCCTTTGACATTTCTACTCTCTGCAGAACAAAATCCCCCCTCTCTCAACCATTCAATGCTGACCCCTCCACCTGGGCTCTTTAGGCCCACAGCACCCTGTCTTGTCATCCGGCTGATCAGCCCCTCTCCTTCTTGCTTTTTTCATTTCTCCTCCTCACTTATGCTTACATCCTCCTTTCCTGGAAAATCTTCCCTTCATTCTGGTCATTGTCAAGTTCTGTTTCTCCCTGGGTCACTGACAACCAAATTAAAAGACTAAATTTTTCTACCACCTCACTCTCAACCTTTCTCAATCTGGTGTCTATTCTTCATCTCTTTAGAGTGTCTGCTCCTTTGACTGTAGCAGAAGATCAGGCAGAATCTTCCTATCACCAACCTCCAGTTCTCAGTTCTCATCTCCCTAGGCAATTCAAAACCCAAACAATTCTCATGGTTCCTTATTCCCAGCTTAATCAGGTACAGACATGACAGCCTGACACCCAGCCCCTCCTATATCCCTCACCTACCTTCCCTGACCTCTCTGTTCCCCTGCCTCAGCCTGTGCTTTTCCCTGTCCATTTATTATACTCTGGGCTTGATCCTGGATACCCATTGCTCTCACGGTCCAAATACCCCCACTGCCACCCCAACTGCCATCTCCACAAATCTCCCCTTATATGAGGTTCAGCTCAAATACCACCTCTTTCCTGAAGCCTCTTCACATTCCCATATTGAATAAAATCCCACAAACCCTTGTACCAAACCCAGAGCACTCTGATAGCATTGAGTATATTCCCTCCTCATGACTATGCTCACAAATCTGAAAAGCTGAGAAACTCCATCACAATGTGTACCTCAGCCCTGCCTACCAGGGTCATGGGAACAGGAGTCCACTGAAAGCCAGGAAAGACATTTCTTGGGACTTGGTTGGCAAAAAAGGAGATGCTTTAAATCTTTGATAATTTGTGGCTAAGAAAACAGTGTGGATTTTTAAATAGCCAGCTCTCATGCAGCAGGAGTGACTACAGTATACATTGACATCCCAAAATGCAAATACTTGTTGGATGACTTAAGATTTGGCTGGCTGAAGGAAGAGATGGGTGGAAATGTTACCAGGAGGAAAAGGTTAAAAAGAAACTCAAAAAGCTGAAGGCAGGAACATAAGGAGATGAAGCAACCAGGAAGAAAGCCAAGGAGGCCTTCTGAATATTTGTGAGGCTCTAAGGGAGCTGAAAGGAGTAACATTAACCAGTCAGGACCCAGCACCCAGGTGGGACTCAGCCATCAGAAACAGCTGTGGAGAGCATGTGCTTGAGCATGAAGGGGCCTAGGGAGGAGAGACCTGAAGCAGAGGAGCTGGATGAAATGCCTGGAGATAGAAATGGAAGCTTTCAGGGAATTTTTGACCTAGACCCCTATAGGAGTTCCACCTTTCAGCAGAGATGTAAGCCTTAAAATGCTATAAAGGCATGAGGCAGATACTATTGTAATACTTCAGTTAATAATCACTACCAAGTATTTAATTCGTCCTAAGTATAAGCTCTTTTCTTGCAAAACTTTACTAAACTTTTCATTTATCTGATAAAAATGTATCATGTTTTGCCTGGCCGGTGTGGCTTAGTGGTTGAGTGTCGACCCATGCATCAAGAGGTCACCAGTTCTATTCCCAGTCAGGGCACATGCCCAGGTTGTGGGTCCAGTCTCCAGTGGGTGGCATGCAGGAGGCGGCCAATCAATGTTCTCTCTCATTGATGTTTCTATCTCTCTCTCCATCTCCCTCTCTCTCTAAAAATCAATAAAGAAGAAAAAAAGTTTAAAAACAAAAAAAAAAATATGTATCATGTTTAGTTGGAACTTACAACCATTGAATAATTTCAGTTCATTCAACTAGCTGTATTGTGTAAACTATGGATATACTAATGAGGTAAATAGCATTGGTAGCAGGATTGTTTACTTGTATATTACCAGTTCTGTATAATTTATAGCCCAAGATTTCCTCACTGTACTCTAAATAGTCAATGTAACATGTAGTTCTCCCAGGACAGAACCTAGAAATAAAAACAACTGCCAGTTAGTGGACTGCACATTGACTCTCCGGTTTAATCTTCACAACAATACAAGGAAATATGGATTAGCTTTATTTTTACAAAAGTGGAAACAGAGTCTCAGAGAGTGGGTCAAGGTAACAAACATGCCCAAGCTCCATGGATAAAAGATGGCAGAAGCAGAAAATGAACCCAAGGCTGAAAGACTTCCAAGCCTGTCTTTCCCTGCCCCATACTCAGGCTCTATTTCTATGCTCCAGGTAGACGGGGCTGCCTTTGGAATTAGAGAGATTGATCTGGACTTGAGCACATTAAGAATAGGGGTTACATCAGTAGCCTTGGCCCATTTATAGCAATATTGTTAACAATGTACAATTAGAAGTTCTAAATTTAAAGAGCTGAGGACTTGTGTGTCTTTCCCATTTCCCCTCCCTGGAGACAGTGGGAGGAAAAGCAAAGGTCAGTCAATGACCAGGTGAAGAGGAGGCAAAGGAACCTGGCAAACTCATGCCTGTGGCTCCATGATGACACCATAGTTAAGTTGTTTTTTTTTAATGTGTTTGCAAATATTTAGACTGAATTCAATGCGGTGGCAGGCCCAATGGCTAGAGGCAGGTGAGTTGGAATCAAGGGCATAGTTTAACCACCTACATCTCTTGACCTCACTTTCCTCATCTGGGATATGCCTCACAATAAGGCTTTTGTGCGACCCATTTACAAGCTCTAGCTCCAGCTCTAGGTGTCATTAAATCATTACTGTCATGTCTACACCACCTGAAACTCTTAGACATTTCATCTTTCAGATATCTTTTCTTCTCCAAAATCAAACACCTTTTATAAATACAAATATCCAAAGTAAAGATTATTTAGGGTCCTTCATTCTCCTTTCCATTCCCCATTCCACCTCTGTTCTGAGCTCTTCACAGATGCTCAGCCCCTTTGCAGGCTCTGAGTGTCTTAATTTCTTTTTCATATAACTGGCAACATCTCCCCCTTCCTATCTCAATGTGGAAAAAATAATAGCCAAAAAGAATTAGGGGTTCCTATCAAACTGTTGATCATATTTACACACACAGGAATGGATTTTAATTAAACCACATTTAACCCAGAGAACAACTTTATAAACCCTAAAGCAAAAACCCTTAAGAAAAAAAATACGAAACTGCTCTTCAGTGTCCTTTCTGAAAGAGCTGCCTTGTTTGCTTCTTCTTCTGATGGCTGGCAGTCTCACATATAGTCTGCTGCTCATGAGACTGTGAAACCAGCTTGTCTTTCCCCAGTGTCTGGTGGAAGAAACTGGCCTTAGGAAGTGAACTGATTATAAGTTAGTTATAAAGTTGAAATGAGATCTGAGGGAGCCTCTGGGTTTTAGGTCAAGCTACGTTTCCTTTTTTCAAAAACAAAATGATGTTTTGGCCTTTTTAATTCTGTGGACAAACATCTAAATGTATACACACTATTGTACATTGAAGGAAATCCCACAGAGGACTGAGAACACAATCCCAAGAGAACTTGTATCTTAGGTATAAAAATGAGGCTGCTTGCCCTGACTTCTCAATGACCAGAGCCACGTAGACCCAGGACTCAGAGTTCCTCCTCAGCTTGTGGTCGTGGAAGTTGTTGCTTTAATAGCAGGGCAGCCACCCACAAGGCATTATGCCCTAACATGGACTAGTCACTGGAAGGGCATCATTTCATGGTGGGGACATCATTGTCAGAGTTATCTAGTCGGACCCAACCTTAGAGATGAAAAGGAAGGGCAATGAGGATGTAAGCCACCTACACTGCCTCAGCTATCACCTACCTCCCCTGTTCATTGCCAGCCAATCCTGAGCCCAATTTCCCTGATCTTCCTTCCTTGGTCCAGAATTTTCTCTTCCTTTTTATCCTCAAATCCTCTTCCCCTATTGCCATTCACATGCCTTCACCCATGGCTTTTTCAGATCCTCAACCATGTTTTATCACCATATGAGGGGATTCAGGTTTGTACATAGTTGGTATAAGCCAAAGCCATGAGGTGTTGGAGAGAGGCAACTTCACTCTAGGGAAGGGAAATGAACTGATATTTACTGAGCCTGGCTTAGTTCTATGCTGGTGCCAAGTAGCATCTGATCTTCACAACATCTCTATGCAAGAGATATCTCTGTCCCACTCCAGAGTTGAGTAAACTAGGCTCAACGAGGTTAAATGACTTTCCCAACAACTTACCTGCCATCATATTCTGCAGAATTTCATGAGATACAAAGGACCTCCCTATTGGTTCCCTGGGATCTTTGGAAAATCTAGGCCTTTCACCTTGTTGGGAAGGGCCTTGCCTCTGAGGTCTGACCTCAGATTTCCCTCCTCTGATCCTTTGGACTCCTTCACCTGTTCTTCCTGCCTCCGATCTGAAGCCAAGCTATACCTGAAGGTATGAGTCCTGTCCCCTCCCCACCCTGCCACTATCAAGAGCTCCAGGTCCAGGCCTTTGGCTCCTAGGGACTTGCTGTCTCATCAGCCCCACCCCACCCCTAGTCAGCTCAGTGACGTCAGCCACTGGGAACTCTTTCCTCCCAACTCCCCACTCTGAGCCCTCTTGAGGTCTATTTTCCCAAATTAAACAATTGAAATTTTGTTATTAGACAATTAAATGAAAATTTCTAGAGATGGGGTCAAACATTAATATGTTTTTAAAACTTTCCCCCAGGAAATGATAAGGTGCAGCCAAGTTGGGAACCTCACCTGAAAGCACCTGGCCTGTCGGTTCATTTCAGGGAAATGAGAAATTTTGCAACAGAGAAATAACACTGAGTTCCCATTTTTCTGTTTGCTTCTATCAGCCCTGAATCCTGCCCACCCTTCATGTCTGATAACACCCTATTGTTCATTGGAAAGAATGCTGTAGTCACACCTTTGGTGCAGGGAATCACTCTATGAACAGGTTGACTCACCTGTAATCAGCTGATAAGCCTATGCCTCTTGCTCAGAATATCAAAAAAGAAACAAAGTGGCTAAAAGAGAAATCTACCTCCTTAAGGAACAGTTTCCTGGGTTACTTGTCTATGGAAAAGGATTAGAATCCCAGATGGTAGAATCTTTTAATTGGAAAGGAAGTACAGATGATAACCATATACCTCCATGGTTATTACTAGACATAGGGGGATTCTAGCAACGAGTGATGGAGAACATTTCCTCCTACTTCCTGGTATCTGCCTCCATCACAGCTTCCACTTTCAGAAGAACCTCCCAAGGAGTTTCCAAAGCATGGAAGACTTTGGTTCACCCATCCAGGCCAAGTGGTGGCTCTGACAGTGGCCCCACAAGATATAAAACAATGTTGTGTGTTTTCCAACTGCAGGCTAAAAGAAAGAGGTGGGCCCTGGCCTGTTTGGCTCAGCAGTTAGAGCGTCCACCTGCGGTCCTGAGAGACCCGGGTTCGGTTCTCGCTAAGGGCGTGTACCTTGGTTGCAGTTTGTACCCGGCCCTGGTCGGTTGTGCGGGTGGCAGCCACTCGATGTGTCCCTTCACATCGATGTTTCTCTCTCATTCTCTGTTCCTCTCTCTCCCTCCCACTCTACCTGAGCAAAAAATGGAAAAATGTCCTCGGGTGAGGATAAAAAAAAAAAAAAAGAAGAAGAAAGAGGTGGGAGTAAGCTAGAAGGAGATTCTGGATATGAAAAGGAACTCAAGATCAGGGTGGACCCCTGGTTCAAAGCCGGTGCCAGTGTTCATCAGAAATCCAGAGGTCAAGAAAGAACAGGAAAGCCCTGCCTGGTGTGACTCAGTTGGTTGGAGCATTGTCCTGTACTCTGATAGGTGGCGGGTTGCATTCCTGGTCAGGGCATTGGCAACCAATTTATGTATCTCTTCTCTCTCTCTGTCTCCCACCTGCCAGCATTGCCATCCCTTCTCATCCAACAGTGTCAGCGAAGATCACATACCTCAGCCATAGCCATGGCACACATGTGATATGTTTTCAGGAATGAACATTAGAATCACTCAATCAAAAGAGATTCAGTGACCCCCATCCTTGCCAAGAGTCTGGAATAAGTGTAATTTTTCATAGAATGAGAAGAAAACATTCTTTATCCTACTTGTTTGATTATTGTTTGTTTGGTGGGTTAGCTAGTTGGGTGGTTGATTGGTTGATAACTTTTTGGTTGTGTTAACCAGATGCCTTGCTGGGTGCTTTATAAAAGAGATAAATGATTTGGTTCTCTGAACAACTTAAGGCTTAAAATATCATAACAAAGCAGGTTCCTGGGTAGACTTGAAGTTCATAAGAGGTCCATGGGGACAAGGTGGAGGGAAAGTCAAAGACCTTCTTCTCATATATCTAGTTTTCTGGTAGCAACATCCAAAGACAGCACAGCCTTGAGGCTATTTCTTGAACTCTTGGACTGTCCCACAAATGTCTTCTCCATAGCTATCCTGAACCACAGGTTTATGGTTTAATTGTGTGTGTTAAAGAGAATTAGAGCTACAGCACATGCTACTATTAGAAAGTGGTTCTATTATGATTATGTAACCAAGGTATTCCCAAGATGAAAGAAATTAGAGGTTCAGAATTTCCAGTAAAAATGTAATCTTCTCAGGTTGTAAGTTGCTTGAAGGCAGAGACTATTTTTTTAATGAAACTTTATACCACCTACAGCATCTAGCAAAAGGTTTTGCAGAGAATTTGAGCTTTAAAATACTTGATGAATAAATGAATGCAAAAATAAGATGAGACTGATATATCCTTTATTCTAGTTGGTTGATTATTGTTTGTTTGGTGGGTTAGCTAATTGGGTGGTTGACTGGTTGAGCATATGAATGTGTTGTTTGACTTTGAGAGTACACCAACATGTGCTGGATGAATACAGAAAGATGTAAATGAATACACAAGTAGGTGACACATGCTTGCATTCACCAATGAGGGAATGAACAGGGTGCTTGTTACCAGTATCCTATGGGGCCAGAAAAGCTATCAGGCAAGGCTTGGGAGGTCACAGGTGACACACTAGAGCCCTTCTATATTAGGAATGAATTCAAGGGCCACTCCAAGGCCCTCATGAGTACTCTTTGCCTTAGTGGGGTTACCATGGCTCTAGCATCAGAATTCAGCTGCAAGTCCAAGATGACACTGTTACCAATTCTTCCAGGAATGAATGGTCAGAACCCAGATTGATCTACATCATAAACCAACACATCTACTCTGGAAATATAGTTGCTAATAGGACCAAGACTGATAACGGCTGCTTGTAGAATGATCTTCCCAGGAGAGAAGCAAAGTTAAAATCAGAAGTTTCTTTAGAGAAAAGAGACTCAGAACCTAGTAAATGGAGGTCAGTGGCACAGAACTAGAGTAGCTGATACCATCATCACTACACAAGGAGACACCTGATGAAAAAGGGCCTCCATTCCTCAAACACTGCAGAGGCTCTTTAATGAATTCTGCATGATCTACCTATTCTTTCCCAATATATTTCATTGATTGCCATTTCTTCCATCATGACAAATTGCTTCATGATACATACCTTAGGGTAAATAGCTGGCAACTCCACTGATATTGCTCATACTTGAGATGGAAATCTTCCCAAACAGATTGGAGAGAATTCCCTCCCAGGGCGTCCTTGTTTCTAGAGTCACATTTATAAATAATCTCCTGGGACAGGTTATTCCCCGAGATAATTTTTGGAGAATATTCCTTTATCCCTTCTTAGCATTCATTTCAGCGGATGACATTTTATGGCCAAGACAGCGAGTTTGGAGGATACATTCTGTTAGGAGCATACAGGTCCCTGTACCTTGACAGCAGCCAGACCTCTGCCAGGTGTTCCAGGATAAGGTACCTCAAAACAGTGCACTGTGATGAGAAAGTAACCATTTGAGAGTTTTGGGTTTAACCCCAGCTCTGTTTTACCCTTGCTATGTGTCCTTGGGCAGGTTACTTAACCTCTGAGTCTCAATTTCTTCCATTATAAAATTGAGGCAATAATATTGCTTTTATTACAAGGAGTTTTCATGTGGGTTATATTTTTTAATGTCTGAAAAAGCCCTTGTTGGCTTTCAATCTAAAGTAGCAATTACTATGTCTACTAGAGTAGAATGGAGTTTTGCTTCCCCAGTTCTTCAGTCCTGCTCTACTAGAACTTCCCATGCTAGGGGACTTTCCCTCTGGAAGACATCAAGGATTCATTTGCCTTTCTTTTATAAGATTCATTATGCTTGCAGTGGACACGTTTACCGATTGTCTTTCCCACTTCAGTAAATGCTCTATGAGGGCAAAGACCATGTCTGCCCTATTACTTACTGCCATCTCATGCCTAGTCATGGGGCTCAGTAGAAGAGTATTGAGATCAATCTCTGCACTTTATGAACAACCTAGAAACCACTTTGGATATATCTGGAGAAGAGGTCATTGCAAGAGAGTCCCAGAAGGACCTACAGCTTCCATTGACCCTGGAAAGGAAACTGCTGGTAAACTGTGGTCATGTTGAAAGGCCTAAGATTGATATAGTATCTTTTTATATGAACCCAAAACCTATAGCTCGCCATGACCTTAGTAGTCCCTTTGGAAGAAGGTAAAAATACAGTGTCCTTGCTAGATCACTGAGTGACCTTGCTTCAGTGTATGTTATAAATGAATAGTGGGTTGTCCTAAAGTGAACGCAACTGTATGAAATATTGAGCCCACATGGAAAGACTAGAGAAAACAGATGTTTGGGTTAGAAGTCAAAGCAACTCAGTTTTACTATAAGGTCTACCAATAATTTTTAATGTCGCCTTAGTCACACCATTCCTCCTTCCTGACCCCCAGAATAGCAAGCTTTAAAATGAGGAAATGAAATAGATAAATTCCATTGACCCTCCCAGCTCCAACTGTCCATAATTTTCTCATTCTACAGGCATTTGTATGCATGTCCTTCATCAATCAGAGGATTGTAAGTCCTGGTTTTGCAACTTCCACAATTCCACATCCCTTGACAATAACAAGGTTCGCGTCATGGTTTATGGACTTGCTATTTCTCAGAAGTTTGGTGCTGGCTGGTTGTGGTTGCTTGATTTTATTAAACCAGAGCCTGATCAATCATTTTGAGCTGATCTTGTCTGTCTGCTTGTGTCTTGCCCCTTGACCCACAGCCATGCTGCAGGCAGTGCGAGCCCTGATGATCGTGGGCATCGTCCTGGGTGCCATCGGCCTCCTGGTGTCCATCTTTGCCCTGAAGTGCATTCGCATTGGCAGCATGGAGGACTCTGCCAAAGCCACCATGACATTGACCTCTGGAATCATGTTTATTATCTCAGGTAAACTAGGATCTGGGGTTCCTGCTGTCAAATGTGCTTCTGGGAATGTGAGAGCAAAAATCATTATGGCAGAGAAAACACAGCTTCTCCCTACTGAGCAAAGCTTGAGAGCTTTTCACACTGAGATTCAATATCTGATATTAAGGCCCAGTTACACTCCACAGAATTATCATGAGTGCTAAGGTCCCTCTTAGCTGCCATTCCAGTTCCATTATAAAAGATTCCAGCCCTGGCCGGTTTGGCTCAGTGGTTAGAGCGCCGGCCTGTGGACCGAAGAGTCCCAGGTCAGTTCCCGCTAGGGGCACGTACCTTGGTTGCAGTTTGTCCCCAGCCCCGGTTGGGGTCATGTGGGTGACAACCCCTTGATGTGTCTCTCTCACATTGATGTTTCTCTCTCTCTCTTTCTCTCTCTCTCTCACCCTCCTCTCCTCCCTCCCGTTCTGTCTGAAGATAAATGCAAAAAAAATGTTCTCAGGAGAGGATAAAAAAATTAAAATTAAAAAACTTAAAAATAAATAAAGGATTCCAACCCTAAGGCAGTAATGTGACTCAACTCTTAAAGGCATTATTTTGGTAAGATTCTAGAAAGTGATTTTAAGGGACATGCTCTTGACATTGTCAAAGAACCAGGCCCCACGTATTTGTACTATTAACCATTGGTTCCAAAATGCATAAAAAATCTCTTTCTGCACGTATACAAATCCTCCCACAATTAGAGAGGTAAGAGAGCCTCAGCACCTAGCACAATATCTAGTACAGAGTGGGAATTCAGTAATCAATGTTTGGATTAACTGTCTGTTATAGGAATGGAGCGTTCTGTAGCCTATTCATCTAAACTCGTTTCAGTATGCATTACCTCAGAAACATCATGATTGCTTTAAAGCTGACTCCAGAGCTTTCTTGTTTTTGATCCACAGGTCTTTGTGCAATCGCTGGAGTGTCTGTGTTTGCCAACATGCTGGTTACTAACTTCTGGATGTCTACAGCCAACATGTACTCCGGCCTGGGTGGGATGGTGCAGACTGTTCAAACCAGGTAACTTCAGAATCTAGGTCTCAGGATTCCTCAGTGAATATTGTAAAAATCCGATTAAACACATATGCCTAAAGTGACTATCAGTGCCTAAAATAGCAAAAACTTATCAGAGGCAACCATGCCATATCGTAAATCAATAATGATCTATAAATTCGTAACCTTTATTTCAGTGTAATATCCTTCATTATATGACTTGAGGCTGATCTGACATTTGCACTGAAATACAGTGACAGTTCACAGTATTTATCTAACACTCTTACACAGGCCCCATGTGGTGGCCGTGAACCAGGCACCATTAACCAAGGCATGTAAATGAGTATCAACCCACATCTCCAGTCCATGCTGGGAACCTGGTGAGGGACAGGTAAAAGCTTGAACAGAAATGAGCAAGATGCAGTTTAGGTGAAAAAAGTAACGTTTCATCCTCGTTCAGCTTGACTCTCTCTCGTTCAGTAATTCATTCATTCTACAAATGTATTGAGCACCTACTGAGGGCCAGGAACTGTTCTGAGTACTGGGGATAAAGACAAGGTCCCTGTTCTCAAGGAGGTTATGGTGTAGTAGAAGGATGTGCAACCCTACTATAATTTGATGTCTGAAGGAGGGCAGAACTTTTAAAAGATGGAAAAGCAGTTCTAACATGTGTATTCATTTAGCCACTTCAAAGGGACATTTCTCATAGCAAGAAGCAGCAGCAAATTCCTGAAGGAGAAAAATCTTGTTCTGAGAGAGCAATGTAAATATTATAGCCAACTAACCATTCTCTGGAGGAAATATACTTAGTGCTTCTTCAGCCACACCATCATGGGATACACACAGGGTACAAGGACATGGCCAACCCATTCACTCTCTGACTCCCTGGAACTCCTATCTCCACCCATGTCCCTGCTTTGCTTCAAGAATGGAAAGGAAGTGATTCCTATAGCTGCCCTTATCTACCTCCATAGTCCCCCCTCCATACTCTCTTGGTTACAGGAGCAACTTAGTTTACAGACTCATCCTGGTTTGCCTGGGACTTTCCCAGTTTTAGCCTAGAAAGTCCCACTTCCTGGAAAGCTCCTCTGTCACAGGCAAATCGGAAGAGCTCAGCTTGTCCACAGTTTCTATGTGCCTAGTGTCACTGTCCCTGCCCAGAGGAGCCACCTGCACCCACCTGACACCCAGCACTCATGCCTGTCATCACCCTCTCACACCATCACCCTAGGACCTGCCCCTGTCCCTTGGACAGGCAACTTCTGTCCTGGAATTAAGACCAGAGGATTCTGGTTGGCCTCCTGAACTTTTTCCTCCATGGATGGGCATCATTTTTTCTCTTCCTGTCTCTTCATCTTCTCTACACAGACTGCGCAGCTGCCAAGAAAGATCTTGGCAGTCAACTGATGAAGCTTTGGTTCTAGTGCCTTATTTAGTCCCAGCACCCCCTCTTCCTGCCCCTGACTTTGCCATTGCCATGATGAGTCTAACACTGACAGAATCTAAGCCCTGGACCAGAGCTACAAACTGGCTGTTCTTGCCCTGTATGCGGCTTATGAGGTGTTTTGTATTAGCATAAACATCTAATTTTATAATCTGAATTAATCACCAACTTTTTACAAGTGTCTCAGGTTGGATTGTTCAGAAGCAGATCCTAAGGATCCATGTGCAAGTGATTTATTGAGGACAGGGAGGCAGGTTAGAGGGTGGGACACACAGGACAGGGAAGAGGTGATCTCAGATGAAGTCTTGGACTCAGCCTGACCCCAGGGGGCTGTGGGGTCTTTCATACTTGAGCACCATCGGCCTCTGTGTATGAGGGGAAAGAGACTCCAGTGGCTGAACCAAAGCCAGAACTCCAGGGAGAGTCACAGGGACCAGCAGGTAAAGACAGAAGAACACAGGAGCTGAGGGAGAGACAAGGACCTGGGCAGAACACTGCTGTACCTGCTACACAGAGATTTCATAATGCTCACATGCTCACACTCACACACACACATCTTTTTTTTCACCTTCTTATAATAAAATCAGATCCAGCAGTGCTGGGCCCTCATTCTCAAATGGCAACATTTTTGCAGCTGAGAGACAGCTACCCTTTTAATTAGGGCTCACTCTCCAGGTGCCACAGTCCCCACCACTCTCAAATGCCCAACTCTGCGGTCATTTATTATATGTTTACGGTTTTCTACCCCATATAACAGAGTTAAGAAAGTGAAATATTTCCTTACACCCAGCCCACTTTACTCATTTAAGTTTCTTTCTTGTTCCAGATAGGTATATAAGTTTGCTAACCTTGATTAAGAGTGTCTAAGTTGAGCCCTAGCTGGTTTGGCTCCGTGGTTAGAGCGCCGGCCTATGGTCCAGAGAGACCCGGGTTCAGTTCCCACTAAGGGCACGTACCTCGGTTGCAGTTTGTCCCCGGCCCTGGTTGGATCATGCGGGTGGCGGCCACTCAATGTGTCCCTTTCACATCAATGGTTCTCTCTCTCTCTCTCTCTCTCTCTCTCTCTCTCTCTCTCTCTCTTTCCTCTCTCCCCCTCCCACTCTATCTGAACAAAAAGTGGAAAAATGTCTAAGCTGAGGAAGGGGAACTCATTCCTCATGCACAGAGGATAGAATTATTGAATGATTAACAGTGAGGGCTATGGAGGCAAAGTGACCTGCATTTGAATCCTGGCAATGCCACGTTCTTCCTAGGTCTTTGGAAAAGTTAATTAACCTCTTGAGGCCTTAATTTCTTCATCTGTAAAATGGTCACATCAATTTAGTTCTTTATGAAGACAGTACTCCTACCTGCATGGGTAGTAGCCAGGGTTACTTGAGGTAGATGAGATGAATGCTTCTTGGCCCATAGTAGGAACTCTAGGGACCAAAATTCCTTCAGAAATAATCACTTGAGACTGATTCTCTCAAATTTCTCTGGTTAAACTGTCAAGACATTCCCCTTTGGTGACAGGGAAAGGAGATTTCCTGAGATGTTTCTCTGAGATTAGAGATTTATCAGTAATTTGATGCCTCGGTGATCTAAGAGGTCCAAGAATCCCTCTGCTGTTTTGCTGGCTTGCTTCGGTTCTAATGCTGTTCTCCAGGGCACCTGTTCAGTTGTCTGTGACCCCAAGGCATGTGTGTTCAGGGGGCAGGGGCAGGGATAGGTGTAGAATCCAAAGGGAAGCAGAGAGGGCAGGCATGGCCAAGTGCAGTGGGACCTGGAGAGCTGAATCAACCACATTCATAGCCATCATCTCCCCATTCAGGTACACCTTCGGTGCGGCGCTGTTCGTGGGCTGGGTGGCTGGAGCCCTCACGCTAATTGGGGGCGTGATGATGTGCATCGCCTGCCGGGGCCTGGCGCCTGAGGAAACCAAGTGAGTCTCCCCAGCCCAACACAGGCAGACGTTTGATCTGAGCCCATTTGAACATATAATTTGCAGCCAGAATGATCAGTCTAGGCATATGGAATAGCACTGTTCAGAATGAACCTCCTCTTTTATGAGGAACAGAAAAAAATAGAACAGGAATATTTCCACCTGAGCATATGTAGGTGTGAACCTATTTGAAAGGGGAAAAACCACCCATGGGTTCCCTCTGGCTCCAGTATTCTGTAACTCAGTCGCTCTCAGCTTGGAGCAATTTTGCCCCAAGGGATGATTGTTGCAGCTTTGATTTGGGGGGTAAATGATACTGGCATCTAGTGGGTGGAGGCCAGGGATGTTGCCAAACATCCTACAATGCACAGGCGGCCCCCACAACAAAGCACACATCTCAAAACCAATAGCACTGCTGTTGAGAAACCTTGCTGTAGCTCCGTAAATGGACCCAGAGCTGATGACCTGGATCACAGTCTGGTTCTACTGCCAACTAGTCCTGCGACCACTAGCAAATCATTTGCCCCCTCTGGACCTGTTCCTTTCTCCATAAACTGAACAGAGGAGAGGGGAAGGGCTGCATGTGGTACCTTCCAGCTCAAAATTCTATGGTTCTGTAGCGTAACCTTGTTCCCCTGGACGTTGTTTCTGATTCAGCTTCACTTTAACTGAATAACAGAGGGGACTCAGCAGTCAGTCACCACCAACTCTAATACAAAGCAGGGAATTCTGCTCCACTGCAGAGACCGAAAAACCAGTGTCCCAAAACCTAGAGGACCAATTCTCTCTGTTGGCCCAGGTCTAAGGGTTTCCTGGGACACTGGACTTTTGGTGCTAAAACTAAGACATTCTGGGGTAAATGAGGTGCTTTGTCCTCCTACCAACTACATCTACGGTCGTGGGATGTTTCTTTTTCTTTCAGCTACAAAGCCGTGTCTTATCATGCCTCGGGCCACAATGTCGCCTACAAGACCGGAGGCTTCAAGGCCAGCACTGGCTTTGGGCCCACCGCCAAAAACAAGATATACGATGGGGGTGCCCGCCCAGAGGACGAGGTACAATCTCATCCTTCCAAGTATGACTACGTGTAGCACTCCAAGGCACCTCGGCATGGGCAGAAGAAAACCCCAATTAGAGCTAACCCCAAAAAAAAGGACATTTTACCTTGATTCCTGATTGCTTTTGACTCTCTGCTGGAAGCTAGAAAAGCATTAATTTTGCCTGTGGTGAGGCCAGACGGTCTTCGTCACATATTTTCATCTCTAAATATTCTGTCACAAAACATCGAGTTACCAGATATGAATTAGAGGCTATTGCTCACATTCTTCAACCCTCTATTTCTTTTTTTTAATATAACCTTCCTAATCTGATGATAGCATGTGAATTCCTGTCAGACACTTGGGTGATTTAGACAGACTCTTCCTCCTCTAGCCAATAGCCCGTTGATGATCTATTTCTCAACTCATCCCCCAGAACAATTGTGAAGGGAAAAACAGAGTCAGTCAAAAGACATCATTTCCAGCTATTTGATTTTGTGCCTCTCCCAACCTCCAACTGGGCTACCAATAAACACTGATTGAAGAAGAGGTGAAAAGGGAAATGTATTTGTAATGTCTCTAACTTATTATCTGAGTTTTGTTACACTGTGACCTTAAATGTCACCTGGACTAAAGTGATTTCAGTTTGAGGAAACCAAACCTTTCAGTTTAATTTGGCATCTGCTAATTACAGCAAGACTCTCCCAAGGGTTTCCTGCCCTCCACTGTAGGTCTCTTTTCTGTCACAGGCCAGAAAGAGTCTCTGGAAGAATGAGAAGAGAATATTATTATTGTTATTATTATTTTTGCTATTCTAAATATATTTGGTATTCTACATATAAATAAATAATATATTAGTAAAATGATATACTATCTCTGTGAATTAGCCTCATTCCTACACTTAAATAGAAGAAAATGAAAAACTACATTGTACTTTGTAAAAATCATACTTAAGTCCAAATTTCATAAACTGCTCACTGGTCCTAATTCCCTTTGAAGTCCCCAGGAGTCAGATTATAATGATAGCATCAGTGTAACCTATGTAAAAACCAAATAATGGCCCAGCCATCAGTGGCTGAGTGTCAACCCATGCACCAAGAGGTCACTGGTTTGATTCCCAGTCAGGGCACATGCCCAGGTTGTGGGCCCAATCCCCAGTGGGGGGCATGCAGGAGGCAGCCAGTCAATGTTCTCTCCCTCATCAATGTTTCTATCTCTCTTTCTCTTTCCCTTCTTCTCTCTCTCAGATCAATAAAGAAAAAATACTTAAAAATTAATAATAATAACGGAACACAACAGGTCCTAGGAAGTGAGTTGAAACTAGGTTTTTTTTAACGATGAAGCTTAATTTAATGTAATGTTTCTTAGTGGTACTTGTTCACAGGCTACAGGCCACTGTCATCTGACAGTAGACTTACTTGGCACCATGGTCAGCTTTGCTACTCAGAAAACAGTTCCTTTCACTAAATTCACCTAGACTGGTTAGACCACTGAATGTTTAAGAACCAAAAGCCCTTTGTAGCCACACACCTTCCCTGTGTTTACACATCACTGCTGCAGAAACCTAAACTCCGTCCAGCCACCAGAATTTCATCCCAGCACAAGGGCCAGAATAGGCTCCCTGGGAAACTGAGGTATTGGTAGGGGTGAAGGAAAAATCTGATCATTGAGTTATTATTTGGAGGGAAAAATGTTCTCACACCAATAATGCATATAACAGTGACCTCCAAGGAGATGGGTAAATATTCATAGGGGTCTTTAGGCTGGGAAGACTATATCTGGAGAAAGACCAGACCATGGCCCATTAAACAGAGAGGAATGGTGTTCACCAAGAGAGAAAACGGTAAACTCAGAGACCCTTCTCACGGAGACAGCAAAGGTTTTAGTCCAAATCAAATAGAGTTCTCATGGAACTGATTGTCTAAGATGGGGTAAATGATGGACACATAAATCAATTCAAGAATAAAAAGTGAGCAATCTAGGGCTTGGAGATCATTAAGGGTCCTCAGGATTTTGAATCAAAGGCCTTGGGACACAATGAGCTCTCTCCCTCCTACCACCAGAAAGTCCCTGGCTGGGTCTGAGACACTAGGGTGTGGCTCAGTTGGGTTTTTAATTAGCAACTTCTCTGTCCAACACTTAATTGTTTGAAAGTCTCCATGTAGTTAGATTGTGCTTTGTTTTTGTTTTTTTATTGTTGCTCCTCCCTCTTATTGTATATGCATTGAATATGGACCTGCATGTTTTGTTACTTAAATATTAAAAACGTATCTCACGTTTGAACAGCTTCTGTTGTTTTTTTTCTAAGCTTCGGGAAGTGGAAGTGGGAGTGGGAGTCTCAGCACCTCAAAGCTGAGTGCATCTTCCTGGACTGTTTCTGTTGGCACCGAAATCCCTGCATCCAGGAAACCCCTCCGCCCCCAGAAGCCCAGGAGATCTAGGCGCCCTGTGCCAAGGCTACAAAGCTAATAGAAAGACTGTCCAACCAGGGTGGGTCTGGCCCCACCCTCACTCTCTTTCCACCGTGCCAGAGTGAATCCTGCTAAACAGGCAAAATACACACATACAAACACAGTTAGGAAGAAAAGAAGGAGTAAATCTATTTTAAGCACCAACAACAACAAAAAATGTTTGCTTATTAAACCAAGAAGCATAATACTTAAAACAATATAACACTGTAAAATTTCAATAATTAATTCTCAAGTTTAAAAAAGAAATGTCAAACAAGAGCAAGTCTGTTGTATATGGTGGGCAGACAGATGGCAGGGATGGGGGAGGACATCAGGCTAGCTGGTCCCTCTGAGCTGACACATTCAGCTTCCGCAAAGCTCTCGGTAGGCTGTGCAACGTGTGTGCACTTCTAAGGGCTTCCGGGCTAAAGAGATCTGTGATGTGGCGCCACCCGGAAGGGCAGGGAAAGGCCCAGGGCCCCCAAAGTGCACTCTCTACAGGTGAAATCCCTCCCAGTGGTGGCAGCCAAAAGCCACCCAAATATCACTGAGACTGGGTTTGGGCTGAGCTCATTTCATGTCAGCGCTAATCTTAGCTGGGAGCTCCCCAACAGTGTCTGGGACCGGAGTCAGTTTCCACTGCCACTGAGAGTGTTCCCATTCCTTTCCTGTCTCAAGTGGAGCTGGATGTGACCCTGCTCACTCTGGCCTCAGGGTGTTGACTAGTCCAGGCTTTCCCTCTTATCAAAGCTGACGCCCTTAGGCCTTGCTGACAATAAAAGCCTTGTTTATTTTGTTCAACTAGCCAACTTGAAGTTCCCCAAAGAATTTTTGAAAGGTAAAACAGCAAACATATTAAGCCTGTGGGACTTTGCCACCCATACTTATTGCCCCAAGGAGAACTGTTGCCATGGCAATGGCTCTCAGAGAACAGAGTTGGGATGAAAGGTGAATAAAATGCCAAAAAGGAGCACAGGCTTCCCAGTCAGCCAGCCCCTTATGATACTTGGAGTGTTTACCCAAGTCTTAGGAGTCAAGTCATAATGAAGAGAGAGTGAGAGAAACAAAAATGTCCTACTGCCAACAAACATGTTGAGGGATGGGGGTCGGGGGTCAGAATGTGAGTGGAGATGTTTTGACATCAACAGTGAGCAGATGTGACTGTATCTTTTCCTGAGGGCTGGCAGAACCCTCTCATCAGTAGCTTTTGTGCAGGCAGACCAGTCCCATCTGTCTGCAAATGGGCACAGCCAATGGAGCAGACAGAACTCAATGAAGGGTTCACCAAAGAGTTGGTGTCAGAATGACCCTCATGGCCTCTTTGGCAAGATACTCCAAGACTCTACGTGGTTCATTCTCTGTGACCTAGTAGTCCCCATTCCTGGGAATCTGCCCAAAGGAAATCATTCTGACTAAAAAATGTTGTGGTTCCATGGCTAAGAAAACTGTCGGCAGAAGGGTGGTGTGCAGAAAACATGAAAAGGAACTTGGCACTGTTATCACTCCAGCCGCATGTTTTCCCGGGTGCAAGGAATCCCGCAGAAAGCAGTGCATGAAAGCTGAGCAAAGATAAAACTTTGACTTCCAAAAAAGCAAAATTTAATCCGTATGGAACAAGTAAGTTCTCCACTTGCAGAATTCGTAAAAGTTCTGTGCACCGGCTGGGTTCTCATTACTGCCAGGTCTGTGCCTACAAAAAGGGCATCTGTGCAATGTGTGGAAAAGGTTTTAGTTAGCAAAAACTACCAGCCAACATGTTGCATCGATGAAGTTTCCAGCTTTCTGTATAATTTTACTTTCTGCTGGGGCTTTCCAAGGCATGACATAGATACTCAAGTTATAAGATAACATGTTTTAAGACAAATAATTAACTTTAAACCAACGAATTTTATAGGTATTCATTCTTTTGTTTTTAAGAAGTTCTGGACAGCACAGTGTAACTCATCTTCTGCCTGAAGTTGTTCTTTTCCTTACAATCATTTTATTGAATGAGAATAAATGTCAAATTTAACTTTTTTTTTCTTTTTTTTTCTTTTTTTTTTAATCCTCATGCAAGGATACTTTTCCATTGATTTTCAGATACAGTGGGAGGGATGGAGGGAAGGAAAGAGAGAGAAACATCTATGTGAGAGAGACACATTGACTGGTGGCCTTCAGCACGTCCCCAACAAGGGTCAGGGATCAAATCGCAACCAAGGTACGCACCCCTGACTGGAATCGAACCCATGACTCTTTGGTCCACAGGTCATCATTCCAACTGCTGAGCCAGGACCAAATTTAACTTTATTTATTTATTTATTTATTTATTTATTTATTTATTTAACATTATTTGTGTAAATTTTATCATCCTCTCCCTCTACTTTATTTACAGATATTGCAAATGTGAGAAGGAGATTATTGATATTTTGCCTTCAACTTGGCATCCAGACTTAAAATGTTTCCTTCAATCCTTTGTTGGTTGCAGAGTTATTAGATTCAGCAGTCCCTTGATTAACTGCAGTTTCACAGAGTGTTTATCTGAGACCATTATTGCTGAATGGTTCCTAGGTAATTAGCCCAGACCCAAGCCAAACACAAGTTGTATTTGTGATTTTTCATTTTTTTCTTGATGCTAAAATGCTAGTACCTTTCATATGAGAACAAGAACACAAGGAACACCCCACATAGGTCTGAATGAATTCACTGGACTTCAGAAAAACATATTCCATGAATAACCTTGAATTCAAACTGTCATGAAAGACTGGAGAACAGTGTTCATGAACCATGATATGTAATGTAAATGGATTGCCAGTCTTTGGGAAAGCTCTTTGAAGCAGAAACCAAACCTTTTTAAAAAAAAAAAAAAATCTCCTCTCCTCCATTAAATAAATAAATAGAACAAAAGAGGAAAAGGCTGTGGGTTGTTTTTAATTCTGGAAAACGGGGGGGTGGGGAGGATTAATTCTAAGAGCACTGGAAAAATTACATTATGGTACAATAGCATAATGAAATAAACTGCGGACGATACATGTTTAAAAATTGTCATCATTGATGGAGAACTTCTCATCCTTTCATGTTACAAAAAAAGGTCAAATCCATCATTGTAAATACAATATTATTTGAATTATGGAGAAAACAGACAAGAATCTGGAATGAAATCCATTAAATTGTTAATAGTTCTTGGCTTTAAGAACTGAGACTGGGTTAAGTTTATTTTCTTCTATTCTGTTTTTCTAAATTTTTTTGAAATCGGCATGTCATTTTTATTTTTGCAATAACAAACATTTTGAAAGACCCAATATGTTTTCCTACCTCATAGGCACTCCCAAATCTCCTTCTACTGTAGAATCTGGAAAAGCTCAAATGGACACTTTTTTAGTCACCTTTGTCTTAGCAAAGACACAAGGCACAATTCCAGCCAATGAGACGTGAGTGAAGGTCAGAGCCCGGGCCTTGTCTAGAATGTAGATACAGTGAGTGATGGGGGCTGCAGCAAGTATCTGGGAACCAAACTGGAAAGGCCAAGAGAATCAGAGATGCTGCTTTAACACTGTCAGGTGCTAAACAAATACCAGCATCTAACAGTTGTTGAAACCATAAAAAGTGTTAGAGAAAGCTGTGTGGCAGCAAGGCCAAGGGCAGAGGTTCTCGACCATTATCCTGTGAGGACATTTTGTAAATACAAAAATTATAAAACATATGAGGAAACAATTCATGATAAGTAAATCACCAGATGCAACAACCAAGAGAAATCACATTTCAGGATCTACAGCTAATAGAAAAATATAAGAGACTATAAAATAAGTAGACTTTAAATGTTTCTCAAAAAAGAATAAAAGAATAAAGAACAGGTTGTATGTTTAAATGAACCAAGTAAAATGCTGGAAATTTTAAATACAGTCATTGGTATAAGAATCATAGTTAAGTTAAATAGTGGACTCAATCGCAGCAATGGTGACTTAGAAGAGCAAGAAAGAAAATGACACAACACAAAAAGAGATAGAGATATAATGCCTGGAAAATATTTTAGCTATGTAACACACAGGATGGGAAACTTTAACATGCTCTTTATTCAATTTTTTAAAAAAAGAATAGTCAGAATAGAAGCAAGGAAAAATCACTAGAACTGAAGAAAGACTGTTCTAGTGTTGAAAACAGCCTCCTGAGCAGAATTAAGCTAACTTAGCCACATTGTTGTGAAAAAGCAGAATATCAGCAATGAAAAGACCAACTTACAATAAGCAAAGAAGAAAATTCAAACCCATGGGGTGAGACTGATGTCAGCACCAACAAATGCCAGAAAACTTTGTAATCATATCTTCAAAGTTCAGAGCAAAAACAACTGTCAAACTAGAATTTTACACCCAGCTAAACTACCATTCCAAATTAAAGGCAAGATAAAGAGTAGCAACTATAATCAAGGATTTCAAGGAACTGACATAAAAGATACTGGCAGTTTCAGCTGTTATTATTCTCAGGAGATTGTGCAAAACACTCAGAATTCTTCCAGTGAAAAACAGTCATGTCTGAGAAACTGGAGATCCTATTAACCCTATTGAGTGGGGAATCCCAAGCAAATACCAGTAAGGATTTTATCTAGATAGTCAAGAATAGGTTGACATTGAAGAGCAATCATCAGCTTAGCATTAGAGCTCTTTATCCATCTGGAATTTCTTCAGTACTTTGAGAACTGCAAAGACACATACTAGGCATGCTGAGGGCCCAGCTTAAATCTACATTGTGCTTACCCTAGAGTGAAAACATATGTGAGCACTCTGGTCAAGTCTTTCTGTTTGGTCTGTGGGCCAATACTCTAACCAGTGAGCCAAACCAGCCAAGGTTGGTCAAGTCTTTCTGTATGCAAAGGGCAGAAAACCCACTCCATGATTCTGGCTCTCTCTACCATGTATTTACTCATCAACTAAAAATGGTTTTCCTACCCAGACACAACTTTATATGATTTTTTAGTTCAGTATCTACTACCACCAAAGCATAATCTATGTTTCTCTCAGTTTAAATTTATCTCAAGAGAGACTGACCACTAGCCAATGAAAAATTGCCATTCCTCTGTGAAGGGTCCACCTCTGATTCTATCAGTTCTGTCCTGTGTAGCAGAAACAATTGGCTTGCCTACTCAACAATCATTCTGCTACTATCACTTTTTCTTGCTAAAGTAGTATATCCACCTCTCCCCTCTATGACCCTGTCTCTAGCTCAAGGAATATATTCTGCTGGTATAAGTCAATCATAGTGACTAAATCTCCTTCCCAACAATTGGTAGGGGAAAGAGCATATGGTCAGTTTTAACTGATGATTCATAAAAAAAGTCTGTTGTAGGATTCTTAGAAAGATTTCTTCACTATTAATGAGAATACAGCAAAACAGGGAGCCCCATCTCCCAAAACACACACACACACACAAAGTTTCTTCTTCATCATACTATAATTGTGACTAGATGTGATGATTGAAACTACTTACTAAAGCCAAGTTGCTACCAGCCTGAAGATGAAGCCAACTCATGGAGGAGGTTAGAACAAGAGAATTCTGGGGGAGTGGAGCCAGAATTCTAATTTACATTCCTCATCTGCAGACATCCCATCTCTGAATTTTTTGTAATGTATGATAATTAACTTCTTTATTGCTTAACCCAATTTCAGTTGGGATTTGCTATTTCTTAAAGCCAATGCATCCTAATCAAAACAAACACATACACCCAGGCCAGGCTTTCATCAGAAACCATGGGTGAGTACAACTCCCACACTATCCACTGTGCCACATGGGTTTGATGCACTTGGGGAGCATGAGGACTGAAGAATGTCCTAGGATATACCATCTCAAGGGAAGCAATGTAATAAAGAACAAGTTTACTTCAGTGATGAGTAGAGACGCTTCTGGATGCGGTGTGATGGTTGTCATTTTGATAGTCCTCTAACCCAGTGTGCACAGGCTTGTATCTGAGTTCTAGAGCAAGCGCAATGCAAAAAAGAAAAAAAAAGTAAAAAACATTAACAACTGTTGCAGGTGGAAGTGGGGTCCTTGTGATATCGCAAGGAAAGCATTTCTGGGGATCTGTGCATGGCAGGTTGAGGTGTTAAGGTTTGTTGAAGGTGGAGCAAACACAAAGGATCCCAGGTTCAGCTCTGTCCACTGTGGAAAAAATCCAGCCTTATCTTCATCAGGCCCAGAAATAGGGCCTAGAGTCCAGAAATTCTGTGCCATGCCAAGGTTTAATCCAGTTCAGTTCTGTCTCCATCCGGCTAGCTTCGTCTGTTCCCGGCTACACGTTGGCTGGCACTGTGCCCAGGCCTGTGCTTGGAGCCCACTTGGAGTCCCCACAGCTGCTGGACCCCAGACAGCTGCTAGGCCCACATGGCTGCCATAGGGAGAATGAACAAGCACATGGGCCAGGCGAGCACATTACTGAGAGAGAGAGAGAGAGAGAGAGAGAGAGAGAGAGAGAGAGAGAGAGAGAGAGCAAGCACTTTGTTATGCTTGAATTATATTATCTCGGGCTTCCTAAGGAGATGATTTTTAAAATAACCCATCAATTTCCCAATTCTTCACAGGCTTGTGTTAGGTCCTTTCCCTAACCAATCCATATTCTTGATCTTCTGGGGGCTGTGTATCCCATACCCTATCCGAACTTTTTCCCAGGTAGGTAGATTGGCCTTTATGGTAGTCTCCCCTGTGCCATCTTGGCTTCTATTGTACATGTGCCCAGCAGAAGAATTTCTCATTTATTATTTATTCTTCTCCCCCACACACATAGTCCAGGCAAGTGGACCAGCTGTACCCTGGGGAGATTGAAAAGCTGGTCCTTCCTCCCTGCAAGGGAGAGGGAGAGGTGTTAATCCCCTTGGCTTGGTGGGGCAATGCTGTGGTTCCCTGGGGTGCCTATGAATGCTACCACTTCCTAGTGAAGCAGGCCTATCGTCCAGTTCAGCTCCCCTGTCCATCAGGCTCAGCAATGTCCAATTCCCTTTGCTTCTCCCTCTTCCACCAATATCCAGCTACCTACGCTGACACAACTACTTCGCTCAAAGCTCCATTGCCTACTGAGAGTGCCATGGTGCCATGGCCGGTCTGTATCAGGACTATGCTAAAGTTTCCTGGCCTAGTGGAGGAGTTTCTGCATCTTGGGCACTAAATGGGCACAAAAGTTCCTGTTTAGAACCAGGGACAGGAAATGGTGTTTTTTTTTTAATTAATGGGTTTTTTTTCTTTATTTTTATTGTTTATACTATTTCAGATGCACCCCACACACACACCCTACCCCACCACACACACACACACACACACACACACACACACACACACACACCTTTGGATCTTAAATGCCAACTCAGAGTGTTTCCAACTGACTGTAGTTAGAAGTACTCAGGCGTGAGGGAATGCCATAATCAATAAGCACCATCGTGGGATTGGCTGGGGAATGGTGGTACACGTGCCACGCACTCGCCCTCCTGAATTCCTTCTGAGCTGGATCTCAGCCAACCACTCCCTGCATCACAGTGAGGATGCCCTCCCCTCAATACCCATGTTATACATTCAAACACTTTTATTTTTAATTTACTCTTAAGCAAAGATACACTTATAAAAGTGCACTGTCTCCACCCAATCTCATTACTGTTAAACAAGCCACCAAACACAAGAGCCATTCTCATATTTATTATTGTCCCTTATGCTTCAGAGTACATGACAATCCTCAACTAGTGCTATTTCATAAAAGACAACAGCACTCTACCTAGTAAATTTCACTTCAGGATTTTAGTACCTTTGTTGTTTTTAGTATTATCCTTGTCTTCCTGCTTCGTCCTAAAGATTTTAACCATGAGTAGCTTTGACATGCTTCAAAACTTCTTTTGTTCTTTCAGGGAGCTTTTGGAGAGGGTCCAACTTCACAATGTCCCTGTGAAACAAGGCCATAGAGAATCTTTTGAATTTGCTTCCACAAATATTTCTTGAGTACCTACTTTGTACCAGGTGTCATGACAGGTACAGAGATGAATGAAGAAGAAAAGGAAAGTATCATTTGTTGAGATTCTGCTGTGCTATGCAATGTGCAATACCATGCTGGGGACTCTGAAGTGTGTCTGCTGTTTCATTCCCATAACAACCTCCCAAAGCATCATTATCACAATTACAGCTGAGGAAACTGGGGCCTAGAGAGGTGGCATGACCTGCCCAGCCACTCATGCAGTGATTAGCGGAGCTGGGATTTGGATCTGTCGGACTCAAAGCCCACGGTGTCTCAAGGCACCACAACATGGGACCAAGTGACAAGTACAACCCATAGGAAAGTGGGAGGAGGCACCCTGGAAAGTCTGGACTCATAGCACTTCCTAGCGAGCCGTATGAAAGTGGGCCAGTTATCACTTTGTAAATTATTTAATTGTCTAACCACTATGCTGTATACCTGACAAAATAACATTGACTGTCAATTGTATTTGAAAAAATTAAATTTTAAAAAATAAATAAATAAAAACAAAGGCTTCCAGTGAGGAAAAATAAAATAAAAAGAGTGGGCCAGTTACTAACCTCTCTTAGCCTCAGCAGCCCAGTCAACATAGGTTAATACCTACCTTGCAAGGTTGTGGAGAGGATTAAAGATAATATGTGTAAAGCACCTAGCACAGGGTGAGTAGTCTATAAAGAATAGCTATTGTTATTCACAGCTTTGTAAGTTACCATTTCTCAAAGGGGCAGGAGCCATCTTCCTACACACCAAATTCTCAGAACTTACAATGGGTATGAATTATGAAATCTAGGATCTAAGTTAACAAGATTTTGCTATGTGCCTTTGAGCAGGTATACAGTTATGTGAAGAATCTCAGGAGAGCCTACAAGAAAAGAAATCCCAAATCAGAGGCAAGTTCAGAGACTTGCATCCCTCCTCCCAAGTCCTCATTCAGCAGAGCTACTTGCCAGGAATGACAAGAGGACTCGCCATTGTTGAGCCTGCTCGTGAATTTGCATGAAAAGTGATAAACAGCATGACCACCAGGTCTGGCCCCCTGGAATAACCAGGCATCTACAGTTAGAGGGAGCCCATTATCTGCGCTGCCTGGAATCCCACTGCAAATCTTCACAGAAAGACGCAAATTCTCACTGGATCAGGCTTTGGCTAGCCTCCGGGGAATGCTGACTTTGTTCGTTACTGCCAGGACAAATGTGTCCCTGAGTGAGGGAATTGACAGGACACCTGTCTCTGTACTGAAACCTGATTAAAAGTGAGTCCAGCCCCTTTTATTCTCTCAGGAGTCTTCACAGTGTCTAAGCTGTTTAGTCCTTTGTGATTCAGTCATTTCTATGGCAGGAGGACTCCATCCTTAGTTCTTCTAGTGATAATCTATCCACGGTGCAGCATGAATGCCCAGGGAACTGGCTGCCTCCCCAGTAGAGAGGACGACCATAGCCTAAGTGGAAGGACTTGAACCCTCATCCCCATCACACCCAAAGCTCCCCCCTCCTGTTGCTGACGCTGTGGATTCTCGGCCTTCCCAACCCTTTTCATAAAAGAACCCCTTAAAAACAGGGAAATGGTGGGGACGGCTACACAACATTGTGAGTTTACTAAAAACAACGGAGTTATATACACTTTAAAGTGGTGAACTTTATGTTTTATAAATGAAATCTTGATGACAAGAAACATGGTTTTTTTAAACCACATGGGAACCTCAGCCTTGGGGAAAGTGTCGTTGGGAGGCCTGGAGATCTGACTCAGCTGGAGAGCTCTAGGCAGAGACTCGTGCTTCCTGCGCCCTGCTGCATGATATATCCATATTCTTTGCTGTGATTTTCTTTAAAGTTATTTAGCAATTAAAATAGTTAACTTTATCCCCTCATATTCAACTAAATTAAACCCCCAGAAAGATGTACCTTAGTTTCTTGAGGATTTGGAGAAGCAGTGGCAGCACCACTGGCTGTGGGCTTGAGATGCCTGCGAGGAGAGGCGGGCTCACCGAAGTGTGAGTCCCAGGGTGTGACCCTAGGCTGTGACCCCCAGAGGATGGTCAGGTGTGAGTCCTAGGGTTTGGATCCCAGGGTATAATCCCAGGGTGTGAATCCTTGCTGTGGGACCCTGGTCTGCTCAGGTCACTAAGAACATCCATCTTCTACTCTGTTAAATCAGGAATCCCGTACCTACTATAACATGAAGCATATCCAAGCAAAAACAAAACAAACCAAATACACACACACACACACACACACACACACACTTACTTTATGTCACAGGAATAATTGGCAAAAAACAAAACATTCGCAACTACACAGCCTCAAAACACCACTCGTATAGACATTCACACTCACCAGACGTAGTTCCAGAGCTGCAAGAGCTTCTCCAAGGCAGGAGACCTTCCTGAGGTAAGGAAAGAACAAACATTAGTAGAGGGTTTTCAGGTAAGTCAAGAAAGAGAAGTTCCACCCAACAATGGAGACCTGTGGAGGCCAAGATTAGGATGAACTTCTGCAGATCAAGGAAACATCCTTTCCTCATTATGGTTCAGACTATGGTCAAGAACAAATGAAGATTTGCCTTCAGGATAGTACTTACTGGAATAGATCAACTGGTAAAGACTTCAATTGGAGGGTCCACGTCCATTCTAACCCATCAAAACAGCCTCACTTCTCTTCCTGTGCTCTGTGTACAAGGCCTAGAGCTCAACTCTACAAATGTGAAAGTAGATGTGGACGTCTTAGTGAGGAGAGAGGAAGGAGAAACACATGACTCAGCCCCAGGTAGGCAAGGGGCCCCAGGCCTCATGGCCTCTGCTCTTTTACTGCGCTCCTTGGAATTGTCTAAGCCCCCCACCCCACCCCAGAGACAGGAACTGGCTGTGGCCAACAGTGCCTCTGAGAGGGCTCCTCAAGCTGAGCCCAGGACACAGAGGACTCTGTCCCTGTTTTTCCCTTTCTCAGGGCTCTCTAACGTCTGCCCCGAAATCGGGGTTGACCAGGTGCACAAAGGAGGGAGCTCTGAGACTTGTGCCTGTGAGCCCTAGGTTCCAGCAACCAGGCAAGCTCATCACTCTTACTAGTTGGTGCAGGATTTCTCTCTGGGCTCGTGCAAGATCAGGCCCCTAAAATCATACTAACATACTGATTTGGGGTGACACATTTTTCACAGAATAACTGCAGATCTCTGAACTACCAAAAGTTTATTGCCATGTATTTGGGCCCACGTGTCAACTCTCACCCTTCCACATTCTAGCCTGAGTGTTGCCTCAGGTCTACAACATCAGACAGCAGCAAGTGTCGTTTATTCTGTGTTGTGTGTTCCCCACTGCTAGCACCCCGGCCAGCTAGCCCAGCCTTCACAAGCTCCATGCCATGGGTACCCGTAGTCTTACAGGGCTTTGGAGGCTCTTGCTCTACCACACAAATGGGCCCTTCTAATTAATGTCCTCTCCTGCCAGCAATCACTGTGGTGACATCATGCTTTCCTGGATCAGTCTAAATCATGATGGAAAATGTACAGACGTGCCCAGTAAAGATAGTCTATTCAATAAATGGTGTTGGGCCCTGGCCGGTGTGGTTCAGTGGTTAGAGTACCAGCCCAAGCACCAAAGGGCATGTATCTGGGTTGCAGGTTCAATTCCTGGCCCCAGGTAGGGTACATGTGGGAAGCAACCAATAGATGTGTCTCTTTCACATTAATGTTTCTCTCTCTCTCTCTCTTTCTCCCCACCTCAGCCTTCCCTTTCACTCTCTCTAGAAAATCAATGGAAAAAATATCCTCAGGTGAGGATTAATAACAAAAGAAATCATAAATAAATAGAAGGTGTCAGGAAAATTAGACAGATACATACAAAAAGATGAAACTAAACCATCTCTTTATACCATACACAAGAATAAACTCAAAATAGATTGAAGTCTTAAATGTAAGACTCAAAACTATAAAAATCTTAGAAGATAACATAAGCAGTAAAACCTTGGACATTTCTCGAACCAATATTTTTTCCAATCTATTTCCTCGGGCAAGGAAAACAAAAGAAAAAAATAAACTAAGGTACTACACCAAACTAAAAAGTTTTTGCACAACAAGAAAATGAAAAGACAACCCACTGAATAAGAGAACATATTTACCAATGATATACTTGATAAGGGGTTAATATCTAAAATTTATTAAAAATTGTACAACTCAACATCAAAATAACAAATGATCCAATTACAAAATGCACAAAGGACCTAAGTAGACACTTCTCCAAAGAGGACAGGCAGATGGCCAACAGGCATATGAAAAGATACTCAATGTCACTAATCACCAGAGAAATGTAAATTAAAACCACAGTGAGATATCACCTCACACCTGCCAGAATGGCTACCATCAATAAACCAACTAACAAGTGTTGGTGAGGATGTGGAGAAAAGGGAACCCTTCTGCATGGTTGGTGGGAATGGAGATTGATGCAACCACCATGGAAAACAATATAAAATTACCTCAAAAATTTAAAAATTGAACTGCCTTATGACCCAACAATTCCATTTCTGGGAATATATCTAAAGAAATCTGAAGTATTGATTCAAGAGAATATACACACCCCTACATTCATTGTAGCTAGCATTATTTAAAATAGCCAAGATTTGGAAGCAGCCCAAGTGCCCATCAGTAGATGAGTGGATAAAAAAATGCTACGGTATATTTACACAATGGAATACTACTTGACGGTAAAAAGAAGGAAATCTTACCTTTTGTGACAGCATGGCTAGACCTAACGGGTATTTTGCTAAGTGAAATAAGCCACTCAGAGAAAGACAAGTACCATATGATTTCACTTATATGTGGAATCTAATGAACAAAATAAATAAACAAAATAAAAACAGACTGATAGCTGTCAAAGGGGAGTGGGGTAGGGAGTTGGGTGAAATAGATGAATGAATTAAGAAAAAAAATTATGTACATAAATAACACTATAGTGGTTACCAGAAGGTAGAGGGGTGCAGGGAGGTAGAAGAGGATAAAGGGAGCATAAATGGGGACAGAAGGAGACTTGAGCTGATGTATTACAGAATTGTACACTTGAAACCTATATAATTTTATTAAGCAATATAACCCAATAAATTCAATAAAAATATTTTTAAAAATTAGAATTATGCTAAACCTGTAAAAAAAATAAATAAATAAATAAAACAAAATTCCAAATAGTAAATTCTACAGACCAGAAAATTATCATTCTCATTTTTCCAGTGTACTCATCAACAAGCAAGTTCTACAGCATTGAAGAGAGTCATTGGAAGCCAGTATTCACAAGGAGCACGATGCATGTTCAGCATCACATATGATGGTGCAACCGGCATTAAATAACAAGTCTCAGGAAACTGCAGAGACAAGTAGATCTATATAATGTTTCAATACAAACAGCCATAGCACTGAGAGTAATAACAGCAATGCTACCTTTTCTTATGGTTAGGGATATAAAATTAGCTAGGAATGGTGCATTTAACAATACAGAACACAAAGTGATGGTTCCTGGACCTGAACAGGATGAGATGATGCCAGGACAGTACAAAAAGTTTTCATGTGCACTGATTGGATGATAAACAAATCCTCAGTACCTTTTCTCCACCCAATTGTCTATGTTGCTATCAATAAATCACCATATCACAAGTGAGCCCATAAATTCTTTAATTCTTTGTTTTCATCAAATTGTTTATATAGACAACCCATGAAAAATATTCCCCCACTGTCTTGCATACCTTAGAGGTCCCCAGGGCAGCAGTGCATCTTTCCCAGGCAAAGGAGTGGATTTCGTGGGGAAGAGTTCAGCAGAAGCATGCTTGGGAAAGTGCATTCAAACCCAAGGACAGGAGAACGTGGTTATGAGTAGAGGTCCCCTTCTAGTAATCTTTATTAGCTCCACATGAGCTTTCTCAAATATAGTAAAAATAAATTGTAAAAAAGAAAAATGAACAGACCAAAAGTTTGAAAACTTTAGGTTAATGTCAAGAGGAAATCTAGCAAGGTAGTTAAAAATAGTAGCTGCTAAAGCCAGTTGTCCTTGATTCAAATCCCACCACTATCATTTATAGTTATGTGACCTTGAAACTCTCTGAGCCTCAGTATTTCACCCTGTAGAATGGAATAATAACACCTTAATAAGTACTAAATCAGTGTAAGTTACTATTATTTTTTTGTGGAGGGAATTAACAACCATATGCAGAAAAATAAATGCTACATATGCTTCTAAAAAATTGTTCATTATCCCATTTATCTTTATATTTTATATACTTCAATTTTTTTAAAAAAAAATTTTAAAGATACAATTCTTCCAATTTAAAATCACACTATATTCCAGTAAGGATAAACAAAAAAAAAATAAGTCCATGCTTAGAAACACTGTGGGGAAGTTGTAGAATTGCAGAAATAAAGAAACTATCTTAAATTTAAAAAAAAATAAATAAATAAAAAACAGTATTTGGGGTGATAAAAGAATTTCCAGAACATAATGGAATCATCTTTAATGTAATGATGGAAAGCAATTACCATCCTAGCATTTTATACCTAAATATTCTATCATGTAAGAGAGTAAAATCTTTTTATTTTCTATTTCCACTTACTTTAATGACATATAATCCAAGTAAAAGCATAGAGTGTTCCTAAACTCATGCAACTTCAAGACAGTTCTTCTAGTGCCTTACCCCTCAATCAGGTTGTCACCCCAAAACCCTTTTTATATGGAAACTGGCAACCACCTATGACTAAAGACAGTATAAAAAATGCCTGAATCCACACTCATAAATACAAGTTTATGGGGTATTAAGCCTAAATATATTTGCCACTTAGCCTGCAGCAGCTAATGAATAAAAATTATGTGATCAGTTATATACTACCACACTCCAAATATTGATGGTCCAAGCCCTATACCCTGGACGAATAGGAAGTGCCATTCTTTGCTGCAGTACCTTCCCCAAACTTTTCAGATTTCTCGTAATTTACATGTGAAACTCAAATATACCTAGATCTACCCATGGATGGGTCCTGGGTAAGGTCATGTTCCTCCCTGGAGGGCCCAAAGTGCCCACATATACACAGAACCACCGCCTGCATCCACCCTCAGCTCTCACCCACCCTGTGACCTGCTACCCCCTTCTCATCTCTTGGATGCACCTCATCCCCTCCCCTTTGGAGTCCAGACTACCACTTTCTGGCTTCTTTGAGGCTACCCTCAAACTACTGTCTATATCACTGCAGATCTGTCTCTGACCCCAGTTGCTCCTTTCTCCCCCAGAATGTGGCTGCCTTCCCTTCTAAGATCCAGTTCCCTCACAGAGCTGTGTCGGCCCCTAGTGGTACAGCTGTGAACTCCATAATTCCGAAAGGGCTTTCTCAGAAGTCATTTTGTTTCTGCTCTACATCAACCACAAAAGAACTAATTCTAAACCAAAAAAAAAAAAGACAATTATGTGGCAAACAGCTCAGAACCATGAAATGGATGCTGATTATAAATATAGGCTTTGGGCATTCTGAAATTAGGCAGCTTTAAATTTTCAAAGAACAAAGGAAAAGAAAAAGGATTTTTAAGTATCAAAAGAAGTTTCAGGTTATAATTAGTAAAATGACTAACCTTTTTAAAGGTAAATGTGAATTTCTAAGGCCTAAGGTATTCATGGGATTCTAGAATACTCCAGGAGATCATAGCTGACAACCTCCTTACTTCACAGGTGAGAAAAAGAAAGTTTACATGACTTTCCCAAAGTCACAAAACAGGTTTATGGCTGTCAAGATTCGAATCAGAGCTCCTTACTCCTTCTTCAGGTCCTGCCCACTCACTCCACAATAGAACTTGCTTTCACAAATGGGTAATAGTTCCAAGAATTGCATGAATAATTATATGGTAGTGGTTGTTGTAGAGGTGGTGATGGTGCTATGTATGTGTGCTGGAAAGTTAAGGAATAGGGGATGGGTGGTTCAAGGGCAACTCAAGGGCACATCAGCCAAAGCTGAGATTGTTATGACTGGGTATGTCTAAGAAATTGTTGGAATGGGGAATGAGATGCAGCAGATATAGACAAATCAATCAGATGTACCTATAAATGAGAGAAATAGTGACTGAGGAAGCAACAGAGTCATAGGATTTTTCAGTGTGTAATTGCCATACATGTTGGATATTCCCAGGACAGGGAAACCCAAAAATGAGGCCTCTCGAGAGCACAGGTTATGGAAACCCATAAATACTTGCTGATAGTCTTCTCCACCCAAGGCTCTCAGCTGGGCAACACAAAGGTAAGCAGGAAAGCAAGACAAGTCCCTGTTCTATACCCTATCTTTAAAAGTTTTTTGTATTTTTGGGTTTTTTAATCATAAGGGCGTTGCCTAGGTGAATAAGACAATATGCCAATTCCTGCCCACCCGTCCTGGAGTGGTGATGCAGACTGGCAGAACCCTGGTTATCTCCTACAGAGAAGTCCACGTCATTAAAAAGTCCTTGGTTAGCCAACTACTTTGTGACCCACAACGCCACTGTGTGGTAGGCACCAGTTGACTGATGGTGCACAAAATACAACTGAAGCAGTAGCAGCCTTTAAGCCAACATCTCACTCTGGTCCAGAAACTCAAAGCACTTTCTCTGTATGGTTATTCTGCTGAACCAATGCAAAGAAAAGGCTGTTGAATTTTATTGTGCAATGGACCCTTAGTGATCAGCTATCAGACCCGTGATCTTACCCATCTTCTCTGTAAGATCTCTGACTGTGGTCAGAATCATGGGATCAATGAGCAGTGGGCAGCTCCCACTTCTTTAGACCTCCCATTTGATCCATTCTGCAGATGGGCTCTGTTGAGTATGAAACGCAGCTTCATCTTGCGCATGAGCCCAACAATGACCAGTTATTGGTAGTGGCAAAACTGTTCACATCATTATCTTATCCTGGGATTGAGTCCTTCCATTCACCACCCTCTGACCTTTATTTTTGAGTCCTCTATACCCCTTGGAAATATTTTTCTGTCTGGCTCCTTGCTTAGGTTAGTTCTCTCTCTTGTCTTGTCTTAGGGGGAATAATGTACGAAGATACTCCTGGCACAGTAACTGACTTGGAATTGGCCCAGTTCAGCTTATCTGATGGTGAGTGTCTGCTCTGTGATACAAGGGTCAACACCACATCCTCCTGCCTACAGAACTTAGCAAATGTTAGTGCCTGGCAGCTCCATTTTCTAAAACACTGGGTCTGTGCCATTACTTCCAGGAGGGAGACAGGCTTGTAACCATTTGTAACAACCACAGGCATGAAAACAAATGTAGAGCAGACCATACAGGCACTGGATGATTCCTTTCCTCCGTGGTCTAGAGAGGACTGTATGGATCTTTGTAGCTCCCTCAGATATAGGAAAGAGATAAAAGCGCAGAGTCACCCTTGAGGTTTTGTTGGCTGTAGAGATTACTTTACTTAGATTCCTTATAAACTTAAAGTTTGAGTATAATATACAAAATCAACTAATTATATATTTCAATTCAGATTTTACTAAACTGAAAATGGTCTTAATCTTTGTCAGTTACACACCGCTACCAAGTTCCAACAAGACCAAAGCATCTTCTCTTTCCTAAATTGTGGGTTCAGATCTTTAGATGGTAAAAAATCTTTTACAGATTGTAACCATTAACCTATTACCAACTTTAAATCTATATCATCCTTATGTGTACAAGTTAATTTCATTGTTGAAGTTACCTCAAAAGATACAACTAATTAAATTTTCTGTTTTCATATTGAATCATGACATCATGGAATGCACAAGCCATTATGGTTCATAGATACAACCTAGTTCAGTGGTTCCCAAGTACCAGGCTGTGGATCAGAGCTGCTACATACCAAGTTTTCATTTGTCCAAGGCAAAATGAGAAAATGAGGAATGTGTGTCATTGTGAGGAGCCAGTTGTCTATTCTTGGCAAATCCTGTCTTTTATTCTAAGATTAACTCAACCTTACTCTTCTGGTATTAAAACGTCTGTTAGAGTGTTAGTAAGTAGTGACCCTTGCATACTTTCTTCCTTTTATGTTCTTCGCAAAATACAAGTTAGTAACCTTGGATCACCTGCAAGACTTTCTGTTAACAAAGCTTGCAGCACACTGGCGCCCCACTCCAGACTGCCAGAAATGTATGTTCCCATGTTACAAAGAACCCACCTAAAGAAAATCCAAAATGGGAAGAATTGTGAGGAATGGGTCCTTCTATTTAAAAGTATTCAGAGAGTGAAAAATGGTGGCGGAGTGAATGGAAGCTACACAGACCATCTCCCAGGACTAAACTGGATTTACAATGAGAATAAAGACAAATCGTCAGGAAAGGGCAACCGAAAGGCAGCTTGGAGGACCACATAACCAGGGACACTGACTCAATCCTGGTAGGCTGGCGAGGACGTGAGAGGGGGCCGGGAACCCACGGTCCGCAGCGGCCTGGGCTGGGACCAGCGGGCTCGGCTGGGACCAAGGACTCAGCTGGAAGCTGCGCCCTTGGCTGGGTCCTGTGACCTCGGCTGGGTCCAGCTGCCTCGGATGGAAGCTGCTGCCGCCTTGGCTGCATCCGGTGACCGCGGCTAGGTCCTGTGGCTTTGGCTGGGTCCTGCGAACTCGCCTGGTGCCGCAGCCTCGGCTTCCTTTGGCTGGGAGCAGCGCCCTCGGGTTAAAAGTCCCAGGGGGCTCCACGATGCAGAGTCCGGACAGGGGGTAAATTGGCAGCAGCCACTCACCTTGGGCTCTGGCAGAGGGAAGGCAGACTGGACTGGAACTGTGTGGGGACACTTGGGATTTGGAGGGTGCTCAGAGCTTTTGCTGAGTGCAGCCATGCAGGACTGTGGTCATCTTACTCCTTCCCAGGGCCCTGGGGAGAGGTGGCTGCCCCTCCCTCAGAGATTCAACCCCACCTGGTGGCCATTGAAATGCTAATTGAGGCCCATTAACAACCAGCATCTGCACCACTCTCTGGAAATCCTCTTACACTGAGCACCTGAGGGAGTTTTTCAGTCAACTCAGAAACCAAGGTTCTTCAGGTGACCTCTACTAATAGCCTCCAGGCAAAAAAAGCTAGAGGATAACTACCATTCTCTGAGCTAGCTACTCTAACCAGGAAAGTTAACATTTGACAGTGGTGTTTAAAGTGAGTCCTCCCTGCCTCATCCAAACCCAGGAGAGGGAGCCACAAACAGCAGAACACCAACACCCACAGGGAAAATTTGGCAGGCTCCAAAGCCCACTGTGATAGCCAAATGGTGAAAAACAGAAACAAAAGCCAAATGAAAGAACAAGAGACCTCTACCGAAGATGTGATAAACGAGGTGCAGTTAAGCAAGTTAACAGAACTAGAATTCAGAGCCATGATGTTGAGGAAGCTCAACAGCATGTGTAAGGACATAGAGATGCTGAAAACAAGCCAATTGGAAATTAAAAACCACCAAGAAGAGATAAAAAATGACATATCAGAAATGAAAAACACATTGGAAGGTCTAAAAAGCAGAGTAGAGGAAGCTGAGGACCGGAGCAGTAAATTAGAAGACAGGGTAGAAAAAATCAACCTATCAGAAAACCAAAAGGAAAAAACGATTAAAAAACAGGAAGACAGCTAAAGAGAACTGTGGGACAACTGGAAATGTAATAATATTTGCATCATAGGAGTCCCCAAAGAAGAAGAAAATGAGCAAGGCTTAGAGAATATATTCAAAGAAATAGTGACAGAAAACTTTCCTAATTTGGTGAAGGAAGAAGGCATTTAAGTTCAAGAAGCACATAGAGCCCCAAGTAAGAAGAACCCAAACAGGCCCACACCAAGACACATAGTAATCAAACTGCCAAAAATGAAAGACAAAGAGAGAATCCTAAAAGCAGCAAGAGAGAAGCAACAGGTTTCCTACAAAGGAAACCCCATAAGGCTCTCAGCTGACTTCTCACAAGAAACACTACAGGCCAGAAAGGAATGCCATGAAGTAATCAAGGTCATGAAAAACAAGGATCTGAATCCAAGACTGCTCTACCTAGCAAGGCTATCATTCAAAATAGAAGGTCAAATAAAGAGCTTCCCAGGGGAAAAAAAAAGGCTAAGGGAATACATTAGCACCAAACCAGCACTGCAAGAAATGTTAAAAGGACTGCTGTAATTAGCAGTAGAAATGGGAAGAAAAATAGAACCACACTAAAAAAAAAAAATGGCAATAAATAAGTACATATCAATAATCACCTTAAATGTAAATGGATTGAATGCTCCCATAAAAAGACACAGAGTAGCTGATTGAATAAGAAAGCATGACTTATCTATACGTTGTTTACAAGAGACCCACCTCACAACAAAAGACTCACATAGATTGAAAGTGAAGGGATGGAAAAAAAATGTTCCAAGCAAACGAAAAGGAAAAAAAATCTGGGGTAGCAATACTCATATCTGATAAAATAGATTTCAAAATGAAGGTCATAACTAGAGACAAAGAAGGCCACTACATAATATTGAAAGGATCTATCCAACAGGAAGCTATAACCTTGATAAACATATATGCACCCAATATAGGAGCACCAAAATATATGAAAAATCTTCTGGAGGACTTCAAAGGAGAAATCGATAGCAATACAATCATAGCAGGGGACTTCAACACCTCGCTGACATCACTGGATAGATCCTCTAGACAAAAATTAGCAAGGAAACAGAGACTTCAAATGAAGCACTAGACCAAGTGGATTTAATAGATATCCACAGAGAATTAGACCCCAAAACCACAGAATTCACATTCTTCTCAAGTGCACATGGGACATTCTCAAAGATAGACCACATGTTAGGGCACAAACTAAGTCTCTACAAGTTCAAGAAGAATGAAATCATATCAAGCATCTTCTCAAATCACAATGTCATGAAACTAGAAATCAATTGCAAGAAGAACATACAAACAAATTTGAACACATGGAAGCTAAATAGCATGTTATTAAACAATGAATGAGTCACCGAGGATCAAGGAAGAAATCAAAAACTTCCTGGAAACCAATGAAAATAAAGACACAACACAAAATCTATGGGATGCAGCAAAAGCAGTTCTGAGAGGGAAGTTCATAGCACTACAGGCCTACCTCAAAAAATCTCTAATATACTATCTAACCTCACAACTTAAAGAACTAGAGAGCAAACAAAAAGAAAACCCCAGAGCAAGTACAAGGAAGGAAATAGTAAAGATCAGAGCAGAAATAAATGACATAGAAACCAAAAAAACAATTCAAAGGATCAATGAAACAAAGAGCTGGTTTTTCGAAAAGATAAACAAGATTGATGGGCCCTTAGCTAGACTCATCAAGAAACAAAGAGAGAGAACCCAAATACACAAAATCAGAAATGAAAGAAGAGAAGTAACAACTGACACCACAGAAATACAAAAGATCATTAACAACTACTATGAACAATTATATGGCAACAAATTCGACAATCTAAGTGAAATGGACAAATTTCTAGAAACACATAGTCTCCCAAAACTGGACCAGGAAGAGATAGAAAACTTGAACAGACCAATAACAACAGAAGAAATTGAAGAGGTAATCAAGACTCTCCCAGCAAACAAAAGCCCAGGCCCGGATGGCTTCACGGGGGAGTTTTATCGAACATTCAAAGAAGGACTAATACCAATTCTCCTCAAACTATTTCAAAAAATTCAAGAAGAAGGAAGACTTCCAAACTCGTTTTATGAAGCCAGCATAATTCTAATTCCAAAACCAGAAAAAGACACTATAAAGAAAGAAAACTACAGGCCAATATCCCTGATGAACATAGATGCCAAAATCCTGAACAAAATACTAGTAAATCAGATCCAGCAATGCACCAAAAAAATTATCCACCAGGACCAAGTGGGATTCATCCCACAGATGCAAGGCTGGTACAATATTTGCAAATCAATAAATGTGATACACCACATAAATAAAATTAAGAATAAAAACCACATGATCATATTAATAGATGCTGAAAAAGCCTTCGACAAAATCCAGCATCCATTTCTGATAAAAATGCTCAGCAATGTGTGAATAGAGGGATCATATCTAAACATAATAAAGGCCATATATGAAAGACCTACAGCCAACATCATACTCAATGGGCAAAAACTAAAAGCATTTCCCTTAAGAACAGGAACAAGGCAAGGATGCCCACTTTCGCCACTCTTATTTAACATTGTACTGGAAGTCTTCGCCACAGCAATCAGACAGGAAGAAAAAATAAAAGGGATCCAAATTGGAAAGGAGGAAGTGAAACTGTCATTATTTGTAGATGACATGATACTATATGTAGAAAACCCCAAAGACTCCATCAAAAATTTACTAGACTTAATTAATGAATTTGGCAAAGTAGCAGGATACAAAATTAATGTCAAGAAATTGATGGCATTCTTATACACCAACAATGAACTCACAGAAAGAGAAACTAAGAAAACAATCCCATTTACCATTGTGGCAAAAAAATTAAGATACCTAGGAATAAACTTAACCAAAGAAACAAAAGACCTATTCACAGAAAACTACAGGTCATTGAAAAAAGAAATAGAGGAAGATATAAAAAAGCGAAGCACATACCTTGTTCATGGATTGGAAGAATTAACATCATTAAAATGTCCATGTTACCCAAAGCAAACTATAGATTCAATACAATCTCCATCAAAATACCAACGGCATACTTCACAGAATTAGAACAAGTACTTCAAAAGTTCATATGGAACCAAGAAAGACCTCGAATAGCCACAGCAATCTTGAAAAGGAAGAACAAAGTTGGAGGGATCACATTACCAGATTTCAGGTTATACTACAAAGCCACTGTAATCAAAACAGCCTGGTACTGGCACACGAACAGGCATGTAGACCAGTGGAACAGAACAGAGAACCCAGATATGGACCCAAGGCAATATGCTCAATTAATATTTGACAAAGGTGGCAAAGCATACAGTGGAGTAAGGGCAGCCTCTTTAATAAATGGTGTTGGGAAAATTGGACAGCTACATGCAGAAAAATAAAACTAGACCATCAACTTACACCCTACACAAGAATAAACTCAAAATGGATAAAAGACTTAAATGTGACTCATGAATCCATAAAAATTCTGGAAGAAACTGTAGGCAACAAAATTTCAGACATCATACGCAGCAGAATTTTCACCTATACAACACCGAAGGCAATAGAAACAAAGGAGAAAATGAACACATGGGACTACATCAAACTCAAAAGCTTCTGCACAGCACAAGATACAATCATCACAACGAGAAGGCTACCCCCTGTATGGGAGAGCATAATTGCCAATGATTTATCAGATAAGAGGTTAATTTCCAATATATATAGAGTGCTCATACAACTCCACAAAAGGAAGACAAAGAACCCAATTAAAAAATGGGCAGAGGAACTAAATAAACACTTCTCCAAACAGGACATACAAATGGCTAAGAGACATATGAAGAAATGCTCATCATCACTAATCATCAGAGAGATGCAAATTAAAACAACAATGAGGTATCACCTCACACCTGCCAGAATGGCCGCCATCAACAAATCACCAAACAAGTGTTGGCGAGGGTGTGGAGAAAAGGGGACTCTAGTACACTGCTGGTGGGAATGCAGACTGGTGCAGCCACTCTGGAAAACAATATGGTGCTACCTCAAAAAATTAAAAATTGAACTTCCATTTAACCCAGTGATCCCACTGCTGGGAATATACCCTAAGAAGCCTGAAACACCAATCAGAAAGAATATATGTACCCCCATGTTTGTAGCAGCACTATTTACAATAGCTAAGATCTGGAAACAGCCCAAGTGTCCATCAGTAGACGAATGGATCAAAAAGCAGTGGTACATACACACAATGGAGTACTACGCAGCTGTAAGAACGAAAGATCTCTTATCTTTTGAGACTACATGGAGGGACCTAGAACGTATCATCCTAAGTGAAACAAGCCAAACAGTGAAAGACAAGTATCATATGATCTCACTTTTTTGTGGAATATAATGAACATAACAGTCTGAGGAATGGGGTAGTCCCAGAAACATGGAAGTGGGGTATAGACTGGCAATCCCCAGAAGAGGGGATGGGGGGGGGGAGATAAACCACAGAATTTATATGCATGTATGCATGAACAGTGGACATGGACAACAAACTGGGGACAGGGCAGGGAGGGAGGGGGAGGGGGGAATCAGTGGGAGAAAAGGAGAAACATCTGTAACAAAAATTAATTTAAAAAAATTAAAATAAAAAATAAAATAAAAGTATTCAAAAGATCCCCCAATTAAGTCCCAAGACAGAGGTTTGCCTAGAGTCAACTTCAGATAAGAGTTCTAATTAAGATTCCATGAAGACACACGCCAGAGCCAGCCATGTTTATTTGTTCATCCATCCATACATGGGGATTGAGATGCCTTCATAAGGATATGATATGATTTCAACTTGGAAAAATAGACAATATAAAGATTCTGGAAAATAGTAACAATCAGGGCATTTGTGTCATGCAAGATGATAGCATTTCAATGATTAAAACACTGCAATATGAGTGTCAAACAGTCATATTAACACATAGGAAGTCCAAAATCAGACCCAAGCACATAACATAATCTATATTAGATAAAGGACATGATTTTAAAAGTGAAGAAAGAATAAATTGTCAAGTAATGATGTTGAGACAACAGGCTAACTGGAAAATAATAAAATAAATCCCTAAGTCGCAGCTAACATCTCCCAAAAAAAGTCTAGATATATTAAGTATTCAAATTTTAAAACATTTAATTAAAGTAAAAGAAAACGTAGATGAACATATATTAATATTAGAATGGAGAAAATTTTTTAATTCTGACACCAGAGAGAAATTACAACGTAAAATATTGATTAGTAAGATATATAAAAACTTACAATTTTCCTATAAAAAGGAATCCACAAACAAAATTAAAAGATAAGTGACCACTAAAGAGGAAAAATAGTATATATAACAATGAATTAATATTTCCGGTATATATAATGTTTAAAAGCAATATGAAACTAATTAAATAATAAAAATAAAACCTCTACAAATCAAAAGTAAAATGAAGAAGCAAACCTAATAATGTATTCATTTGACAACATAACCACAGCAGGTGATGGCACATCGGGGCATCCCTAACAGCTGGCCCCCAGCTATCCTGGGGTGGCCTAACTGGGCCAGAACATGCCACACCCAGCCCACAGGGGTATAGTGTTGCTCAGCCTGGTGTAGTGCCCTGCAGGTTTAGACGGGGCAGACACCTAAGAGATGGCCGGTAGAGGGCGCTCCAGGGCTGTACAAGACCAGGCTGCCAGCTGGCTCAGGGCTCAGTTTGTCCCAAGGCCCAACTTGTCCCTTACACCCAACAAGGCAAAATTGAGGGATAACTCAGAGCAACCCAAAGTGTGTTCCATGGAACGTTAGCTCCAAGAAAATATTTATGTCATCCTGAAAGAGGGTTTCACGGTCAAATAAGTTTGGAAAATGCTGGAATGAATAAAATGAAAGTCTCTCTAGCTCAGAACTACAGAGTCTTTAAGTTCATGTGCATAAAAAATGGAGTATGCAGCATCTCTCAAAATAACTTGAGCAGAGATTTCTTTTTCCAAGGATCAAAACACAATTTAGTAATGTTAGTTGAGCCCAGGTGTGGGGACGCTGGGCCCCGAGCCAGCACGCGGCCTGGTCTTGTACAGCCCCGGAGCGCCCTCTAGCGGGAGAGCACAGGTCCCCAGCCGGCATCTGCCCTTCGCCAGGTCCCTCTCCACACCCAGCTCCTGCCCAGCGGCCGGCCCTGTGCTGCCCAGGGCCACGCTGATCGCCACCTGTTTGTCAGGAGCCCTATGCTGACAACTGCAAGTGAAACCTCAGTCTGGTGAGTCGCTCCACCTCCTCCTCACGGGGCCCTCTTTGAGACTTCAGGGCTCTTCTGAGATCTAAAGTCACCTGGGGCAAGAGTGACCTCCACCAAGACCAACTTCCCTTATTCCCCCCACACACACACACACACACACACACTCAGTCCTGTCACTTAGTCTAGAAAATGTCTCCAGCTGACAGCAACTAGGGTGTGTCCTCCACCCAGGAATGCCCCAGGAGAATGAGGCAGGTGGCAGGTTTTCCCCCTTTATAAATGAGTACTGTGGTAGGCTGAATAATGGCCACGCAGAGAAGTCAGGTCCTAAGTCCTGGGACCTGGAACAGTTACCTCAGGGACAAGGAGTCTGCAGATGTGATGACTTAGGATGTTGAGATGGGGAGATTACCTTGGACTATCCTGATGGGTCCTAAATGCAAACACAAGCGTCCTTTAGGGTGAGGTAGAGAGTTCACACGTTAACACACACACACACACAGGAAAGGGGGTGTGAAGATGGGGGCAGAGCCTGGGGTGACCCGCTCCGCAGGAAGGATTCTTTTCTAGAGCCCCCCCAAGCATCCTCCCCCGGGAATATGAGCCCTGCCAGCCCCTTGATATCACCCAGTGAACCTGAGTTGGGACCTCTGGCCTCCACACTGGGAGGGAAGACATTTCTGCTCTCTTCAGTCACCGAGGTCGTGGGATTTGTTCCACAGCCGGGGCAAGGCCTGCACAGGGGCCTCCGTCCTGCCTCTTGACCTGCAGCCCTAAGAATTCACTTTCTGGCCCTTTTCAGAGAAAACGCTTTCTGATGTTGGTCTAGCCTATGATCAGAACTTAGGACTTTATGAGTCAAGAAATGTTATTATTCTTTTTGTTGTTGTTGTTTTTCCCTCACCAGAGGACATTTTTGCATTTATCTTCAGATAGAGCAGGAGAGAAGGGGGGAAGAGAGAGAGAGAAACATCAATGCGAGAGAGACACATTGAGTGGCTGCCACCCACACGACCCCAACGAGGGCCGGGGGCAAACTGCAACCAAGGTACATGCCCTTAGTGGGAACCGAACCCTGGGACTCTCCGGTGTGCGGGCTGATGCTCTAACTGCTGAGCTAAACTGGACAGGGCAAGAAATGTTATTATTCTATGTCCATTTTTATTTGCTTTTTTAAAAATAATTTTATTTATAAATTTAACATATTCTTATCACTGACTTCACTCTCAATACATACTAAAATACTTACTCTTGCTGAGTATTGTATATTTTCTTCTTCAGGTCTTTTTTATCCAAATAGATTGTGGGAGGGGCATTGCATACGTAAGATGATTATAGCTACATTATAATGTAAGAGTATTCCGTTCCATGTTGTAGTCTTCATAAGATGGCACAGTTAAAGCCGCATGATAGAATCATGAGTGGTTATACAATAAGTTCTTTACACATTAGCTGAGTGTGGGTCCTCATGAGAGAAATATTTAACTGAAACATTATTTCCTTATTGTGCTATGTTACTAAGATGAAGATTACAACATTCCCGAGAGTCCCAGGAGTTTCTTGATCATATCTTAACACAACCCCGTCTCATGCAGCAGCATCCACCTGATTCTTCAGGAATTTTCTATTTACAAGAGTTTCTAGTGAAATATTGCCTAGTTTTCCCTTCAGGTGCAAAGAAATGTTTAACATGGATAAATTTTAACCTGTCAGTGAAAAATAAGGAGTATACACACCTAGAAAAGATATAGAATCTCATTGAGTTAAGAACAGTCTCAGAAGTAACCTAGACACTGAGATAGACAGCTGGAAGCAAACGACAGCGGGAAAGATAAGTCTAACTTAAGTCTCTCCCAAGTACTTGACTCGGGGCTCAACACAGTGAAAAGAAGGCCAGGCAAGACTTAAAGGATCTGGATTCTAGTCCCACCTCTGACACTGAGTCCTTACCCTCAGTGTACCCATCTATAAAATGAGTAGGTTGGACTCATTTTCTGTGGTCCCGCCCCACACGGGCATTCTGTTTCTCTGAACACTTACTTGAGTGTACCACGAGAACAGTGGTGTGTCTTCAAACAGCCCTTTCATGTCCAGAGGGAAGAGGAAGACACTGTCTATTGCTGAGAGGAGGGAAAGGCTGGGTGAGTGGAGTTTGGGGGCAGCTGCAGGGAACTGCTGAGACCCTTCATAAAGAACGTCACCGGTTGCTCAGGGTAAACCTCGGCAGCCGACCCCACAGCGCAGGAGACCAGCGGGACGGCTCTGTCCTCTCAGAGGTCTCTAGGAACACAATGCTGCGTCCCTTGCCCAGGAGGGCTTCTGGCCCTGCTGGGACTTGTAGGGGGGCAGGCAGAAGAAGAGGCAGCTGGTAGAGGAAGCCGCAGGAAAGCAGCAGGATGACCAACAGGCAGAGCTGGAGCTCCTTCGGCATGTCCACTTCTCTCTCCCGGCTGCTCCTTTCAGTCAACACAACCCATTAAAACTGCATTCACGCCTGGCCGGTGTGGGTCAGTGGATTGAACGTCATCCCATAGACTGAGAGGTTCTGGTTCGATTCGTGATCAGGGCACATGCCCGGGTTGTGGGCTCGATTCCCAGTTGGGGGTCATGCAGGAGGCAGTGGATCTATGTTGATGCTTCTCTCACACATTGATGTTTCTATTTCTCTCTTTCTTTCCCTCCTCTCTCTCTAAAAATAATCAATAAAAACAAAAATTATTTTTCAAATTGCATTTACAAAACAGGATAAAGATAGCACATAAGAAAACAATACAAGGATATTGCTTCTTAGCTTACATTTTTAAAATCCCAAGTGCATTATGATCAAGTCAAGTCCTGCAATATTAAAATATATATATATATTAACTAGGGTTTAACTGAGAAATTTAAGGGTGATTCAAAATAGGAAAACAATTAATTCATTACTAGGAAAACTATTAATCATATGCATTGTCTTACAGATTAAGGGATAAAGTTTAATCTGTAAACTTAAACTATATGATCATTTTGGTAAATAGATGCCAAGAACAGGATAAGATTAGATATCCACTCATGATTTTTATAAAGCCCAAAGAAACTTTAAGCTGACCAATGATGTCTAGTGGAACATAGAGCAATTATCATACTTAACATGAATCATTTAAAACACCCGAATTAAGACTAGGAATATGATATGGGTATGTCTGTTATCACTGGTACCAAACAACATCATTCTGCTAAGTCTAACCAAGGCAATGAAACAAGAGAAAATAATGTTTATTATGAATTCTAGAAAGGAAGAGGAAAACATCATTAGTTGTAAAAAATATATATGATTTACTACCCAAAAGATCTAAGATAATTTACTAAGAAACGAAGAGAACTAAGAAGAAAATTAACCATGGAAGCAAACTGAAGGCTAGAGTTAATCACTTGCCTAGACCACAGCTAGCAGAGCCTGGCCTCTAACCTGGGTCTGTCCCCACAGAACCTCCCTCTCCACGACGTGAGCTCGAACTCTAGCCAACTCCAGCAGAGCAGGGAGCTCACTTTGCAGTGGTCTATTTTTTTCATTCGCTATGACTCTCTCTTATAGAAGATACAAAACCTGTGCATCAGAGCTTACCTTCCAGCCTGAAACTTGAGTTAGCCACTGTCTGAGGTCTTAGCAATGACAAGTTTTTCTTGCTACACTTTTTGATAAATCACCACCTTATCCTCCAACTCAGGAACTGGGGGAAGTAAATCATTGGCAGAAGATTAACATGAAACACAAGTTCTCAGGAAGCTCCTACCTTTACTATGTTCCCCCAAATACAGAGACTTGGGGACAATAAGGGGTTCACCCAGTTTTTCAGGTGACCCACACACTGAATCCTGCCTATCTGTGGATCTATCAGGGGGGTTACAGGGTGACGACTTCACCTGGAGAAAACTATACGTGATTTTGAAGCAAAAAGGGCAGTCTCGTCTCAATCAAAATTGTGGCAGAGATTTGGGAAAGTTTCATCACCAAAGAACCCTGTCATTTGGTCCAAACTTTGCAAACACAGGGTTTGAGCTAAAGTAAAGGAAATCCATCACCACAAATAAGCAAAGGACAACCCTAGTATCCAAGGTCTTAATGATTTGGAATAAGAATTGATTCTCCAATTTCACTTACAGTGGCTTCCAGAAAGACCCTTTGCCCTGACGTCCCCTTGTGAGGTACAGCTTCCTCCAGGTATCACAAGGGCAGGTTCCTCGCCCTCCACGGATATGGCCACCCCACATCTCCACAGTGTCTTTCTCCTGTGGTCTGCTCCCCAGGGCTCCTGATGTGAGCACAGAGTAATCCTCCTGGGAGCCGTCCTCACTCAGGGAGTCACCTACCTTCAATTCAGAGCCTTCTCGACCATGAACAGGTGTCCACAGTTCCCCCTGGATGCTCTGTGTGAAAAGGGAGGTCTCCTCCTGGGCAGACTTTGGATCCTGACATAGAGGTCCTACATCAAGGGAAGTAAAGCTGACCACTTATCAACGGCTTCTTGTTTTCCATGTGCCGAGGCTCACACACTTTTTCCTTTTAGAGCTGAATTTCTTCTTTGGACCTCATCAATTCTAGGCTCAGGGTACCTTGGCATCTTTCCTAAGTTCCATGACATTGGATGGATGGGTTGTCTTTTCCTTCTGGAAGGGAAGGGACAGCAAAGCTCCTGCTCCCTGCTCTGGGATAACCAGAGGACACCATTTGCGGAGTGATACATGCCTACTGGCCGTGTTTCTGGTGGGTCACATATCCGGTGCCTTTCAATAGTCTGCACAATGGCCAAAACCTTTGAACAAGTGGTCAAGACAGAAATCAGGGAAGTAGCTGGTGGTCTTTGTCACAAGGGTGAAAGTGAGTGTCAGTGATGCTGTAAAACCCCAAGCACAAAAAATGGGACCCGTTCGACCAAGACCAAGTAGAAGGTATGATGGAAAGAGCACAAAGTTGGAGTCATACCTCCACTCGCCACAAGATGGGGCACCAGGCCAAGTCCTCACACAGCCTCAGCTCCTTTGTACAGTGTGGAAAATAACTGAACTCAGGTTCACTGTGAGGCTGGAAGGGCTCTGTAACCAAAGAAGCAACTCTCACTGTTTACCAAGGAAAAGAGGAGAAAATAGAACAATATTACTGGAGATGCTATTTGACTCCCTGATGATGAACATTAAGTGGTTGCTATTGTTGTTTTCAGATGAGTGAAACCTATTTCCTGGGGACCTGTAGGAAGGAATCCTCAGCCCTGGTGAGAGCTGATGAGATGTGCACAGGAGCCAGCAGTCGGTCATTAGTACCCGGGGCCGGGTTAGGATCACAGCCTCATGTCCTGCCTGAGTCTTTCTGAAGACACCCTGTCATCTGAGCCACTCTGCCAGGATCCACCCAGGGCCCCCAGATCCCTCCTTCAGCCTTCCCTCTGTGATATGTGAACAGAACTGCCTTCGCTCCCTTCGGCCCCCTTTCTGCCCTGTCTGGCCTGGACCACACTGACTCTGTGTCTGTGCAGTCAGGTGCCCCCGCAGCAGTTCCTAAACCGAACCCCACAGACCCCGGGAGGCTCCCAGGATGGGCACTGGGGACCCAGGGCCATAGCTTGACTCAGTCCCTTTACCCTGGTGCTATTGATGCACAGCTCCTACACATTCTCTGCCCAAGGAATTCCCTGCTCTTTACCCTCCATGACAATAACTCTGTTCAAAATGCCTCCAGATGTCTTCGCCACACAATGGCAGGCTTGCTCCAAACAGCCAACCACCCTGAGGAGCGATGTCTGCGTAGGTTCGGGCAGAGTTGTTTATCTTCGAGCACTGGGGTTCTGGGGCGGCTGGTGAGAGCCGCTCGTGCATCCCACGTCGTCTCCTCTCCTGAAGGGTTTGCCTCCCGTGGGAGGGTTCCCGCTTCCCCCATTGAAACAGAAGCAGACCTGGTCAGTGCAGTGGACTATGGAGCCTGGGTGCTACTGCCTGAGGAGGAGGGGGAAACTTCTCCCTTCAGTGTTCCTTTTGTCTTTAATTCGAGATTATCCCAGTATTCTCTTTATTTTACAGTACCGTTCTGACGTTAGCTGAGCTAGGCTGAAGAAAAGGCGGTACAGGGGGTACACCCGGAACCAGAACAGAGATTTCCTTCACTCTTAGCCCCATGGATAACCTCTGATAATCTCCACTGGGAAAACGTCCATGTGTGGGCCACACTCCCTCTGCTATAAAGGACTCCCTGTAGCAAGCAGGAAAAGTTAAAGAAATTTTTAACTAAATGTTTGTTGAACTGAATTACACATGAAAAGCGCACCTCTTAATTCTGTAGCTTCTTTGAACTTCGATTTATAAGGAAATATTTAATCCAACAACACGTGTCCTATTTACTTTGGAGCCCTTGGAAACACAGTTCTGGTCTTTAACATATTTGTTAAGTAAATGAACCTGATAAACTTTTAAAGCATTAGACTATTAACAGTATAATACCAATACACCAGTGATATCTTATCAACATTGCCTATTCCTGTCCTGGCCGGATACCTCAGAGAATCCTCCCCATACTCCCAGGTTGCAGGTTTGATCCCTGGTCAAGGCATAGACAAGGATCAACCAATGAATTCATAAATAAGTAAAACAAGAAATTGATGTTTCTCTCTTTCTCTAAAATCAATAAGTTGGCCCTGGCCGGTTTGGCTCAGCGGTTAGAGCGTCCGCCTGCGGTCCGGAGTGACCCGGGTTCGGTTCCCGCTAAGGGCATGTACCTCTGTTGCAGTTTGTCCCCGGCCCTGGTTGGTCGTGCGGGTGGCAGCCACTCGATGTGTCCCTTTCACATCGATGTTTCCCTCTCTCTCTCTTCCTCTCTCTCCCTCCCACACTGTCTGTACGAAAAATGAAAAAATGTCCTCGGATGAGGATTAAAAATAAATAAATAAATAAATAAATAAATAAATAAATAAATAAATAAATAAAATCAATAAGTTGTTTTTATTCTAAAGAAAATAATAAACCATCGCCAATTCCTTTTACCACTGTTCGGAGCTGGAACGAGGACTGGAGACCTGGGTTTACGAGAATGAGCAGACGCAGCTCACTGCACAGGGAGCGATAATCCACAGCCTAACACTGGGGAACCCATGTGGGAATAACTGAAGGACATTGACAAGTGACAATATTAACACTAAATCCTGAAAAAAAAAAATGTTTTCCACTGAAAATCAATGAATTCACACCTGCATAAAATCCCCTGGTCCTGTGACAATAATTTAAATGATCTTACATGTCTAAGAAAATGGTCCAGCCTTGCATTTCTGGCAATAATTCTTTGGTTCTCCACTCAGCCTTACCAGTCAAACATGCTTCTGTTGGCAAAATCTTGCATAGCTATCAAGAATGCATTTTTGGGTTTGTTCTGGGAATTACTATGCTAAGGAGTGTCATTTTCCCCTTTTTAAATTGACTTGCCTTGCAGGTAAAGGAAGGAATGGGGGATAAGGCAGGGAGATAAGGGAATGTTGTTCTCATGAAGCAGTTGTGCCCCAGACACCACCTTTTCGGGTGAAGAACAGAGTCTGCGAGAAGCCTGCAGACCACCGGACTCCAGCCTGAGAGCGGAGGGTGTGTGAACGAGCTTCCCTCGCAGTTCCGAGTCAGCGTTTAGTTTCTTTGTTCTGTACGGAACTGGGAACATCTCAGAGCCACCTGTGCCAAGTGTGCTCCGGGCAGGGCTTGGTGAGGACGGAGTGCTGTGAGAACGAGCACCTCCCGCCGTGTGGACAGAAACTGCTATGGGCTGAATGTCGGCGCCCCACCCCCAGCCACCCAAACTCACATGATGAGGGCTAACCCCCAAGGTAACGGTGTTCAGAGGTGCGGCCTTTCAGGGGTCATTAGGTGTAGACGAGTTCTGGAAGGGAGATTCTTATAAGAAGAGGAAGATGGAGATATCTCTCTCTCTCTCTCCCTCTCTCTCCCCATGAGCTTCACCAAGAGAAGGCCAGGTGGGGCACAGTAGGAAGGCAGCTGTCTACAAACCAGCAAGAGGGTCGTCTCCAGGACTCCAATCCTCACCTTGACCTTCGCTTTCTAGTTCCAGAACTGTGAGCAGTACATGCCTGTTGAGTAAGCATCAGTCTGCCGCCCCAGCTAAGAGAGAAGCCCCGCAGGACGCTTCTTCTCTTTAACCTCCTTCACAGATCTACTTCTCCACTCAACTTTGGGGATCCGTGTTTCCATGCTTCCCACAGGCCCTTCTGAGGGGAAACTAATAAAGGAGGCTCGAGGAAGGAACTAGAGCCCCTGTCACTGCAGTTGATCTCAGGGCTGCAACTCATCCCCACTCCCTCCTCCCATATCCACTCCGAATCCCTGTCACCCTCAGAAGCCACCACAAAGGTGTCTGTAGCTTAGCTGGTTGTTTACACAGCTCACCTCCCCACAGTGCCTGCACCCTTGATAGGCGTACTCTTCCTCAGTTTGGGTTGCTGCACAGGTCTGTTCATAGTTATAAGGGGACAAGGAGTACCAGAGACCCCAACGTGGATCTGCTAGGTTCTCTATATATTCCTCCAGGCTGCTATTCCAAAAAGGCAGCCTGATCTCCTCCTGCTCATCATGGTCTATTATTTGCTGGTCCCTGGGCACAAGGTGTCCAACATGGCCTGTAGTAGGTTGTAATTCAGTGAGTCCCCTGTGGTCTTACCTGGCAAGTAACTACTCTACTTGGGGTTAGAACTTCCAACACTAAAGAACCCAGACAGTGCGGTGGCTGGGGCTTTGCAGACGGGAAACGCAAATTCATACCCAGAATATTCATTCCTATGGAGATGATCTATTGGAAGAGGCCTCATGTAGTCAACCAACTCGGTGTCCTTAAGAACTAGGGCCATATCCAGGACTCAGTATTGAACTCTGTTGCAGACAAGTTAGACATTCAGAGGCAGATGAGCTAGATCAGTCTTGGGATGTGGGAATCTATGTTGTTGGACCAATGCATGGCCTCTCTGTTGCCATCACAGCCATTCCATTCATGTGCCCATCATGCCAGTTCTGGGCTGGTGACCAATCAGATTGTCAGCAGTACAACAGTGTTCCTGTGAGGTAGCTCACTGTTGCTTTAAGTTGCACGTCTCTGATAACAAATGAATTTGAGCATCTCTTTACATTGAGTTAGCTATCTTCGCCCTCTTCCTGTTTAAACTTATTTCTCTACATGAACTTTGATATCAACTGATCTAACTCCAGAAAACTAACACAACAAAAGAGCAAACTTAAAAAAATGCACATGCTTTAATATTTTGATTGGGATCATGCTAAAGTTATATATTAACACTGGCAACATTGGTATCTTTAAAACATTGAGTCTATCTTTCCAAGAAGAAGAAATGTTTTTTTGCCCTGGCCGGTTTGGCTCAGCGGATAGAGCGTTGGCCTGCGGTCCAGAGAGACCCAGGTTCGGTTCCCGCTAAGGGCGCGTACCTCGGTTGCAGTTTGTCCCGGCCCTGGTTGGTCATGCGGGTGGCAGCCACTCGATGTGTCCCTTTTGTGTCAATGTTTCTCTCTCTCTCTCTTCCTCTCTCTCCCTCCCACTCTATCTGAACAAAAAAATGGAATAATGTCCTCGGGTGAGGATAAAAAATAAATAAAAAAGCAATGTTTTTTTATTTGCTCAAGTCTCCTTTTATGTTTTTCTGGTGTATTTTTAGATTTTCCTCATTATAAGTTTTGCACATTTCATGCTGTTTCTTTTTGTTGTTGTTATATCATACCAGTCACTAGTAATTGTGTATGTGAAAACTATTGGTGTGTATGCTCATTTCGCATCTTATTATTTACTACCTTATTTTATGTACTTGTTTTACTGTATTAGTTTCAGTTTTCCTTTTCTTGTGTTTTCTACCTAAGCTATCAGGTCATCTGTATATATGATAAAAAAAATTCTGAGATATTCTAAATTTAAAACACACACACACAGCTGCCCAAGGATGAGAGAAAGAGAACAGTTAGCCTGTTAATAATAGCTGTGGACCAGCTCTGACAAATCCTGTAATCCCAGGAGGCTCTGCTTCTTATTTGCACATGAACATCCCTATCTGCTGCCCACAGCTAATCCACAGGGCTGCGTACTTCTTTGAGGCCCTAATGCACCTGTCCCAGAACTAGCCCCACTCAACTTCTCCCATCCCCTTTGTCTATAGCTATGCAAATCCTTTCAGAAAGGCTTACATCTTTCTCTCCACTGATAAACTGTAAACCCGCTTGCAAAACTCCAGGACAATGGACATATCTCTCCTGCCTAGCTATGCTGTTGGTCATTTAGAGTCTGAAGGGGACCAAGTGTTTTGCCTTTTAGGATATTGATTTCAAACAAAAGATTCAGAAATAACCTTTGACCCTCCCCCTTTTCCTGCCTAAGAGATTCATATGGAAAAACCAGCTTCAGGAAGAGCATCTTGATGTAATTCCCTTAGCATCAGACAGGCAGACTCCAGGCAGGAGCCTGCTGACCCCCCACAACCCCCAGCCCCCCCAACCCTGTCTCATTCTTTTCTGGATTGCCTGACAAACATGTACCTACCCTGTGTGTTCTGCTCTTCCTCAACCACCTGTAAATTGCTGCCTTCCTTGGAAATCCCATCACTGCCCTTTCTTCTTTGTCCAAATGACATAAATACCCAATTGTGTCTGGCTTTGGAATTTTCATGCTTATGTGATTTTCCCATGCACACGTATTAAAATTTGATTTTCTCCTCTTACTCTGTTAACTTGATTATTATCCCAGGTAGAAGAACTCAGAAGATGAAAGGAAAAGTATTCATTTTTTTAGCCCCACAGCTCCATTCCCTAAGCCTGGTGTTTTAGCTAGCAATAGCCTAATAAACTCTTTCTTTTAAAAAAGACTGTCAGTCATGGAGGTTAACATTTTTTAATACATGACTGTGTTCCCTTTTCAAGTCTGACTCCCCTCATTGTTTTCTTTCATCTGATTGTTTTGCTCTTTCCACCAACACAATGTTACAATGTAGTGTGTCCTCGTCTTGTTCCTTGAAGTACACAGGAATGCCTACAGTGTTTCCCTGTTAAACAGGATCCTAGATTTTTCTATTTACTATTCAAAACAATTAAAAATTACCCTTGAACTTTATCAAAGTGTCAGTTACACTACATCATCTGGAAATGTGCTATAGGTTGTTTGCTAATATTTTATTTAGGACTTTTACATTAATATCGGTATGTGAGATTGGTTTGTGCTTTGTGTGCCATCTTTATCAGGTTTAGGTTTTAATGTAATACTTGCTTCAGAAAAAGAAATGAGACTTTCCTTCATTTTCTGTATTTTGGGACAGTTTACATAACATTAAGGATTATCTGGCCTTTAAACAGTTTGATAGTTTCCCCCCTGGAACCATCTGGGCCAAGTCCTTTTTTGTGGGGGTTATCTTTTTAATAACTTTTTCTGTTCCTTCTATGAATTTTTTTTTTTTTTTACTTTCTATCTCTAACAGGATGAAATTCAGAAAATTCTATTTTCCTAGGAAATTAATCATTCATTTATCAAATTTATTTCTATCAAGTTATGCAGAGTATTTATATGAATGTCCTATTTCAGTGGCTATTTCTCTCATTTATTTATTTTTTGGTATTTGTGTTTTCTTTTTTAAGGAGTAAGCTACAGAAATTGTCTATTTCTTTTGAGAACCACCATTTATTAACTATTACTAATTTTATATATAATTACTTTCTTCTTGTATCTTTATTAAGAATTTCTGGGGGGAAAACACTAAATGTAAGAATTTATGGGATCTGATTAAGTCAGTGATAGGGAAAATCCATAGCTTTTAAATATTTTATGGAAGTAAAGAGAATTAAAGTAAGTGAGTTAAGTATTCAAATCAAAAAAGTAGGTAAACAAGAAATGGAAGGCAATAAAGATATAAATCCCAAAGTCCTAGATCTATTTCACACCAAATGCTGACAAGGTGGAAGCCATCTGTGACTCTGTCCTGGATCGGCTCCTGGACTTGCACTGCCGTGTGATCATGAGTCCCTGGAACAGTCTTTGGATTCCACGGCCTCTGATCCAAAGTGCAGGGCAACAGTCTCCTCAGGGGGCTGGGCAGTTGAACCAGAGACAGCACAGAGATGTAGTGTTTCCACATGGCTCATGAACATACTTTTAATACTAGCAACCCGTTATGCAGCATGATAGGCAGCATTTGTGCAACTCATTCCCTGCTAATAATTAACACTAAGCTGAACTATGCCCAAAATGGCCTATATATTGTGACCTATACACAGTTATATTTCCATCTGAATCTCTTAGGCATGTAGGTAGGGAGAGCCCAAGGTTCTTTCCAAGTCTTTTATTTCTTAATAATCAGTTTAAATCAATATCCCAAAAGGCAGTTTTAGGGTGGCAAAACTTTCGTCCCTTTCAGCTGATTTAATAAATATAGAAAGGAAGCTGAAGCTAGAAATCATCATTTGATCACCACAGTAATCATCATCTTCATCATAATTGTTTCAAGCAAGAATCTCTAATGAATTCTAACATTCCTGAGGAATATCTTGAAGAGTAATAGGATACTTATGTTACCATCCTGACTAGCTAGTTTATTAATATTAATAATAGTAAAAGAGCAAAGGGGAGGCCAGACATTATAAGCATGGTCCTCTGGGAAGCTTCACCAGGAAGCTGCAATTTTGCACTCTCCAGGGAACCACCTGTCCTTTCCCTGCGAATCACTGAAGGAAGGAGTGCAACAAAGGAAGAAATGGACATGTGTGCAGTAAAGTCAGGGTGACATAGGGAAGGTGCTTGCTTGTCAATCTAACCTAGGAAACAAAGATAATTGGCTAAAGGGGGTGGAGCCACTGCAAGCATATGAGATCTTAGAAGGTTAAAACCCAAGACAAAGGAATTCTGTCTCTCTTGTTCCTCTTGTTTTGCTCCCACTTCCTTGCACTCGTCCATGTTCCCTCCATAGCCATGTGGCCCTAGAAGCCGTGATCACAGCCCACAGCCATGCAGACCCACACGCAATGCACTGCAGCGCGAACACAAGCTGGCCTAGCCAGATGCTGGACTGTGCAAATATGGAGCGGAAACTCTGGACACCGGCTTTGATCTTAGCCCTGCTGAACACAAAATAGGACTTTTTCTATGACAAGAGGAAGATGGGACCTTGGAAACTCAGGGGCTTAATTCCACAGATATAAAGCTACTTCATCCTCCTGTGGGAGCCTCAGGAAATTCTTATTTAGAGGCACCTCAAGAAGCCCACTTCCACCAGCACAGAGAGCACCCCACTGATAACACTTACATAGTCTCAATATATCTATTATTTGGGATGACTTATATAGTCACGTAGTATCTTTCCAAAAAATATTTATTGTAACAAAATAAAGATAGGGATTTTACACTAGAGATACCGGTCCAACACCACTTTAATAAAGTGATCAAAGGTAAGCTCACTAGGAATGAACAAACCACATCATGTACATGTGATATGACAAATACTACTTCTGTGGTACTTTTACCAAAAATGTATAACCTGAATCTAATCTTAAAAAACAGCAGGCAAATTCAAATTGAGAAAGATTTTGAAAAACAACTGATCTGTTTTTTTAAAAAAATAAGATAGTCATGAAATAGAAGGACAGACTGAGAAATATTAAAAATTAAAGGAGACTGAAGACTGAGGATAACTAAATGCAATTTGGTGCTGTGAATGGTATTATTAGATCAACTGGCAAAATCTGAATAAGTCCTATAGATTAGATAGCATTGTGTCAGTATTAATTTTCCAATTTTGATCATTTTACTCTGGTTATATAAGTGAATTCCTTTTCCAGGAAATACACTGAAATTAAATATATATATACTTTTTAGATAGTTCTCTGCCCACAATGTATTTCTGGGGCTAGAAGCTAAAAGGAACTACATTTCCTAGACACCCTTTGCTAGCTGAGGTCTGGATTCAGTTTTGCAAATGAGAAACACTTTCGTGAGATCTTAAACCAACAAACAAAATTAACTTCCAAGGCTGAAAGTCATTTTTAAAGAAAGGTTCTATTAGGCTAGGGCTAGAAAAAATAATAATAAAATAAAAACTAAAATAATCAATTTTTTAAAATTCCTTATCTCAGGCCCCTGGCTCCACCCCACACCCTTTCTCCTTTGTCCAAAATGACATAGATACCCAGCAGTCTTTTCTGTCGAGGTGGGACCTCAGCTATCCTAAGCCCAGCAACAATCCAAATCCTCTGCTCAGCCAGGCTCTGGGGCAGGATCACCAGTTACAGACCTTGGGGAGGCCAAGGCATCTACTGATGACTCCGAGCATCTTTGGAGGCTGCGATTTCTTTCTCTGGCCCAGGTCCTGAGGAAAACCTCGCAACAAAACATCTTGGAAGTCACTCTCATCATCACAAAGCTACAGGGAAGTAAAGGGAGAAGAAAATGCAAGGTAGACGTGGGGGCAAAATGCAGATTGGGAAAAAAGTAGTGAGACGCTGCTCCGCCTACTTTCTCAAGTTCCCCTGTCTTTGAGAAGCCGCTTCAGAGACATGGTGTCAGTGATCTCAAACACTCTTGAGATTCCATGAGCCAAATCAAGGCAAGCACCTTGGAAAGAACTGTGGCAGATCGGGTTGCTCTTGCTATCATTTAAACTTTGTCCAGATTTTTATTTTTTATTCCTCACCTGAGGATATTTTTCTATTTACCATCAGATAGAGTGAGAGGGAGGGAAAGAGAGACAGAGAGAAACATCAATGTGATAGAGACACATCAACTGGTTGCCTCCTGCACAACCCAACCAGGGCAGGGACGAACCGCAACTGAGGTACAAGCCCTTGACCAGAATCAAACCCCTGACTCATTGGTCCACAGGCTAACGCTCTAACTGCTGAGCCAAACCAGCCAGGGCATCCAGATTTTTTAATTAAATTTATTGGGGTGACATCTGTTAATAAAATTATATGGGTTTCAAGTGTCCAGATTTTTTTTTTCACCCAAGGATACTTTTTCCATTTATCATCAGATAGAGTGGGGGGGGGGGGGAGAGACAGAATGAGAAAAAGAGAAACATTGATGTGCCCTTGACTGGATTAGAACCCATGACTCATTGGCCAGGGCAAGTGTCCAGATTTTCTAACGCTCCACATTGATGGAGGCAGAAACCCAGAGCCTTGACTCTTCTGAATTCCTGAGCTAATGCACCAGAGGCAAAAGTGCCCACCCCACCTCCTCCCAGACTGCTTCTCTAGGGCCTGGTAAACACTTGGACAGAAAGAGCATGACGGGAGCTCCAGAGCACCAGGAATCCTTCCTCCTGGGCAGGGTCCAGGCTGCGGCCAATGGGAGAGCTACTCCGGGACCACAGTCACCCCTCCGGAGCTCTCAGGCACCCTGCCGAACCAAGGCCCAGGCCAGCTCCTTGGATATAAGCATCCCCTGTGTTTTCTCCTGGAATATAAGACTAGTCAGAAACCACCCAGGGCCCAGGGCCTCAACCTGCTTTGGGGAAAGGAAGCAGTATCTTTTTTATCATTTGGACTTGTTACTCACAATCACACGTGAACTACGTAATACACCAAACACATCATATAGTTAAAATCTGGGGTGGGTGGAGGGGGAGGATGTATGCTATCAAAAACCAAAAAGTGATTGCCCACAACTTCTGAATTTTAGGGCAACAGCATTGGTCATCCCAGGATGCACCTTTTCTGATTGAGAAAGAAAAGAAAGGAGTGTAAATTAACAGGCGCTCTCGATGTTTCTCCCTAAGAAAGTGACATATGGTATGTGGGAGTAGGGGCAGTGGAGAGGGTCTGGTGACGGTGGAGGAGGCTGAGCATTTCAGCTCTAAGTCTGATGGCGGCTAAAGCCTGAGAGAGACAAGGCCATCAAGACGTTCTGCGTGATGAGGAATGGCCTTGACTATTTAGAACAAAGGTATCTAAATACTCCTGCATGTTGTCGCCCACTCTGATGTTCCGTGACGCCACTCCAACACCGTGCCTCTTAAGAAGTCTACTCTGCACGCAGCCTTGTGTGGGGGTCCTCAGAGAGCGGAGGGGGGGTGGTTTGCAGTGGGCTGAACCAGTCGCAGAAGACAGCAGGGACTGCAGGAAGACAGACACGGAGCCGGTCTGGCTCCATCAGAGCCTGGAAAGGGGAGAAATAGCATACTGAGTAGTTGCTTGTATAATAAACCAAAAAGTTTTTTATGATTCACATGAACACAACAAGCATTTGAAAGTGGCCCTCTCTCCACAGTGAGGTCGGATTCAACATCCTGCTAGGGCCAAGGCTGACACTCGCTGGACCCTCCCGAAGGCCCCACCCCAAGGCCCCAAAACTTGGAGCTAGTTATTTGGGGAATTGCAGGGCAACCTCCAAGAGTCCTCCACCCTACCGGAAGTTCCTCTCTCTCAGGGCAGCCTGCCATGGCCTGGCATAGGGCCTGAACAGATTGACCCCTTCAGCAGGTTTCTTTGGATCTTCCGGCTGCTTCCTGCCCTTTTTGCCTGTCACCTGCATCGGTGTTTCTGGAAGGCAATCAGAGGGAAAATCCCAGAAAATGAATGTCATGGCCTTGTGTCAGGTCCGGGCTCCAGTGCAGATAGAGGAAGTGTGGAGAAGGGTCAAAGGGAAGACGGAAGGGCGAGAGAAAAGAGAGAGCAAAGGCCCAGGCCAGCGTGTGCCGCAGAAAAGAGGCTTTGACCATCCTGAAACGTAACTGTGCGCCCAACAACATGGCTGGGCGTGGAGGCTTAGGAAACTGTCTTCCACTTAACCTCTCTGCTCAGTTGGCACATGAACGGCAAGACTAACATGCAGACACATCCTCCTTCAACATGGTCACTGAGACAAGAAGAAATATAAATCTAAATCAGCACAGGAGGGCTGCAGGCCAGACCTGCCCTCTGCAAACTTCATGCAGGATGGGAGCAAAGCAGTGACATACGTGATCTATGAACTTCTGGTGACGGGGTAAACAAGGTGCAGGTCCAGACCACAGGAGTGACCAAGAAGTCGGGAGGAAGCTTAGCTTTCTAGGATTCAAATGTCTGAGGGCCTGAGCAGATCTCTGAGCCCTTGGCTCACTCATTCATTCATTCGGGAAATCGTGAAGGGCCTGCTATTACCAGGCACTGTTCCTCACTTCTCATTCACTGTCTTGTCCAGAGACCTCATTTTACAACAAAGGAACTGAAACCCTTCACACAAGCACAAGCAGGTAAGTAGCAAGAGACAGAGCCTGAACCGGACCTGAGGACCCCTACTCCCAGTTCCTACGTTTCCACCCTTTCACCCACCTGGCAGGCCGTCAGCACTTCTCCAAAGACCCAGTTCTGGTGGATTCTGACGGGCTGGCAGGCTTGGAATATGCTGTGGACGAGACAGAGTTCTGCAGAACCCATCAGAGCACGGACTTGCAGATTGCACAGACCTGGGCTCACATCCCAGAGCAGCCACCCACCAACTTCGGAAAGACACACTGAAGGTCCGTGTCCTTTAACACTGCCTGGGCTCGAAAATGCAACTGAAGCCAGAAGCCACGGGCCTTTCCACTAATAGTTTTATAAGAAAATCTTGATAGAATGGGAGCTGACTTAGTTATTTTGAGAAGAAAAATCCTCAGTTAGTCATTGTAACCTGTTAGATAGTGAGAAGTTTAATGGATGCATTTATTCCAGTTAACTATAACACTTAGCTTAACTTTATTTATTTATTTATTTGTTTGTTTATTTATTTATTTATTTATTTTTATCCTCACCCAAGAATATCTTTCCATTGAGTTTTAGATAGAGAAGAAGGGAGGGAGAAAGGAAGAGAAAGAGAGCAAAACATCAATGTGAGAGAGACACATTGATTGGTTGCCTCCTGCATGACCCCTTCCCAGGGCCTGGAATCAATCCTGCAGCCCAGGTACATGCCCTTGACCAGTAATCAAACCCTGGACCCTTTAGTCCACAGGCCGAAGCTCTAACCACTGAGAAAACCAGCCAGGGCTCTGTGATGCCCTTTAAATCAACAAGCTGAATCTCAGTCTAAGTCTCTTTGCTGAAAAGGGCAAAAGACTTTCCTGTAGAATTAAACAGGTTGCTGTGGCGCAGAGAGCACGGCGGGGGGCGGGGGGGGGGGGGGCTCGGGGAGCCTGCTGCGAAGGTGCACCTTCACTCTTCCGGACTCATCCTCCATCTCAACATTAGCTGGGAAGCCACACTTTTCACCATTCCTTTGTTACAAAAGCTCAAGTTTGTTCGACTGTGTATTACAGGAAACTATATTTGTCAAGATGCTCATTGTAGTTGAATCTAGTGGTAACCACGGTGATTATTAACCGGGTGACCACAAGCCCCACAACTGGTGCTAACGAGCCCAAGCAGCAGAAGAGGCTGTGCAGATATTCTTCATACTGGGAAAATGGCTAAAGGCAGTGCTTTCTGGGAAAAAATTATTTCACAAATAAAAATACAAACAAACAATAACTCCAGCACATTCACTTCAAAAACAACACTTCAGAATCAACTTTCCATGATACTAGTTCTGTGACCTTGAACAAGTAACTGAAGGTCTCAGAGGCTTAGTTTCGACATCTGTAATGATGTGTGTAGTTATACGATGCCTTACCTTGTGGGTGGTGTGGGGGGATTCCTGCTCTAGCCCCCTAGTCAGCCAAGCTCAGGAGGGACACCCTCTCAGTGTCCCCCGACTCCTCTGACCCTCTCCTACCCACAGAATTAGCCAAGAAGAGTGGCTGCAACATCCCCTGGACCATGTTTCACCTGGGAGAGAGTAAGAAATACTGGCTTTTCCTCTGACCCTCCCCCACACCAGGGCCTGGGTTTGGAAAGTGGTTCCACTGTCCCCACTGCTGCCTGTTCAAGGTTGTCGGTCATCCCATATTTTGACACAATTTTACCATATTCTCATACCAACTGTTCTGTTATCTATTGGACATTTTTACGTACAACATACAATGAATGACACCACGTTTAAACATAAAACACCCATTGTATACGTGTCCAAGTAAATTTCCATGAGCTTATGGATGGTTGTTAGTAATATTTTTCTAAAGCACATAAATAAAAATGGAGATTAAATTTTAAAAGTATTGCCCTGGCCAGTTTGGTTCAGCGGTTGGAGCATCGGCCTGCGGTACAGAGAGACCCGGGTTCGGTTCCCGCTAAGGGCACGTACCTCGGTTGCGGTTTGTCCCCGGCCCTGGTTGGTCGTGCGGGTGGCAGCCACTCGATGTGTCCCTTCACGTCGGTGTTTCTCTCTCTCTCTCTCTTCCTCTCTCTCCCTCCCGCTCTATCTGAACAAAAAATGGGAAAATGTCCTCGGGTGAGGATAAAAAAAAAAAAAATTAAAAGTATTGATCCATGTACCAACTAAAATGATCTCTCTATTCTTATAGATATGTGGGCTACACTCTGGAAAACTCTGCGTGAAGAGCTCAGGTGGGGTCTGACTGAACACAAGGCGGTAACAGACGTGACCTCCCTCTGGCTGCATATGTCATGGCTGAGGAGACACAGGGAAAGGAGCCGAGGTATCACCCTGCACGAGCAGACCCATGCCCACTGAAGCCCCCCACCCCACCCCGAACCTCCAATTTCAGCAACCAAGTGGGTCTGGGAATCCTCCAGAATTGGGGAGGCTCCCGAACCTAGGAACACAAGTTCCCTTGCTCCTGAAGTACCTTGAGGCCAGAGACTGGAGGGTCTTGTCCATCTACTTTAACCTTCCTCAAGAACCACCTGGCCTTCCCTTGCCATGACCCCCAGGGCAAAGTATCAGCGGTGACCCCAGGCAGGGAACCAGTTTGAGCTCTGAGGATTTGTCCGCAGGCAGGACGGGCCCAGCCTCTGGCCCTCCGGCCACTTCGGAGCAGGGTGTTACTTGACTGACACCTGCCTCTGCCCCACCTCCCGGCCTTGGGCCTCCCACCGGCACTGACAGGCCCGGTCTGCAGAGCCAGAAACCCCGTGAGCTGCTCTCTGGGGGAGCGAAGTCTCACTTGCATCACAGCAAGCTCTTGTTGGCTCTCCTCTACTTCCCGGAGGGTCTCTGGTGCCCACCCCACCCCAGACTCTGTTTCCCCCACAGAGGACTTCAGGACTCAGCCAGCTGTGAGGACCCTACCACCTCACCCTTTCGAGACACCCGCCTCATGTGCAAACAAAGCCAGACCCTCCAGGTCACAGTCCCTGAGCAAGCCCTCTTGCCAGCTTCCCTGCAGCCTTGCTGTCTGGGGCCTGGTTCCTCTGTCCCTCCTCCTTTCTGCTGGGGACTTTCTTGGGGAGCTTTTCCCTCAGATTCAGAAATTCAGAAAACTTCCCCTTCCTCCGCACCCGCTGGACCTTCAGGAGGTGTCTGAGAGTCTTAGTGGGAATTCCCTTTGCGTCCTAGGAGAGACCAGTGTTCCCCTTTGGAGACAGGGGCTCGCCTCCTCTTCCTCCCCAAGCCTCTAAGCCTGCTGCTGGCCTGGGAGCCACCGTGCCCAGTGCCAGGTGCTCCCTGGTGAGGAGGAGACGAGTGCCTGGGCAGGGCGGGCAGCAGCTCCACACGCTGAGTGTGCTGGCGTAGGGTCCCGGAGCCCCAGCCAGACGGCCACAGCAAGATACAGTTCTCCGGGCATCACGCATCTGGGCTAAGATGGGGCCTTCCCACCCACCGACGGAACCCTAGGCTGGAAGACCACGGCTTGCTCCTTTCTGTACCCCCGGCGCCATCGCTATGCCAGACCCATTGTCCTTTGTGGCTAACAATGTTTGAAAAACCTACTGCAAAAAACAAATGTCAGGTACCTTCTAAGACCTACTGAAAGTTGCTTGGGCTTTTGACATCTACCCAGAACCCATGGGAGGGTCTTGTGACGCATTTAAATCCAAGATGAGGATTCATTCAAGGTTGGAAAGAAATGTTTTAATCAAGCCTGAACACAGGGCCAAAGTGAGATTACACAGAAGCTGAAACCTGTCAAAGCTTAGAGCATCACTCCTAAATAAACGTAGGTGTCCATTTTGTTCTAATCTCAGTCTGCACAAATAGTATTTTCAGTGACCGGATGCCCAGCTCCTTTAATAGCAAGGCGTGTTTTTATTTAATAGTAGATTTCATTGATGCCTTTAACGATAATGCGCATGCTCTGGTTAAACACGGGCATGAGAGAGCGATAGCATTCAAACCCCGACTTGTACCAGAGCTTGCAGTGTCTGGCTCACCCACAGCCACGTGCCCAGTGCGTGTGGCCACGTGTGCCACCGATGATGGACACTTAACCCAAAGGACCCATCTAGAGGTCAGATCGAGCCAATTAGATTCCCTTTGTCAGAAAGAGAGACCCAGAAGAAAGTAACCAATGAGTAGACAGTGGAGAGGTCAGGATGCAGGGTGGCACCCCAAGCAGCCATTGGAGGAAACAGGAAAGAGGCCACACTGCCATCGTGACATGAGGAAGAAGCTGTGTGGGTTTATATCCTAGACACCAAAGGTGCCCTAGATGGAACAAATAATATGTAAGTTGCCCTGGATGGTGTGGCTCAGTGATTAGAGCATCAGCTTGTGGACCAAAGGGTCCTGGGTTCAATTCCTGGTCAAGGGCACGTACCTGGGTTGCAGGGTCAGTCCCCGGCCCCAGTCAGGGCATATGCTGGAGGCAACCAGTCGATGTGTCTCTCTCACATCGATGTTTCTCTCTCTACCCCCATCCCTCCCTACCTTCTGCTCTCTCTAAAAAATAATCAATGGAACAAATATCCTTAAGTAAGGATTAACAACAACCAAAAATGTAAGCTTAGGACGTATAGAACAATCTCGCATTTGTCAGTTTAAGGACATCCTGTGTCGCCCTGGCCAGATTGGCTCAGTGGTTAGAGAGTGGACCCATGGACCAGAGAGTCCCAGGTTCAGTTCCCGCTAAGGGCACGTACTTCAGTTGCTGTTCATCCCTGGCCCAGGCAATTCATCTGAGGTTTATATAAAAGCCTCCTTGGAGGGCCTCACAGGGTCCCTGCTGATGGGACCACACAGGAAAGGCTGTGGTGGCTCAGAAGAGAAGGCCTGGAGTCCCTGTCCCTGCCCCTGTCTGGGCAGCCGATCCATCTGTGTACTGATGAGCGTCAGCAGCCAGGAACAATGTCAGCAACAAAATACCAGTCAACCAGTTCAAGGTGGTGTGCTGAGGCTGAGAGGTGGTCACAGGAACGAAGCCCCCCCTCCCCACCCGGACCACCCAACGAGAGCTACCTGTGTCTCCATAGCTTCAAACTCTTCTTGAAGTTCATTTATGTTCCTTTCGCATATTCTGCCCTGAAAATAATTTAAAGTTTACAAAATGAGTCCCTCTAGATATTAAAATATATTATAAAACCACAGGAATTAAAAGGTGCTGGCACATGATTAGGAAGACAGAGAAGTGAAAAGAATAGGAAGCACAGAGAAAGAGGAATAAAGCGTGGCATCTTAGTCTGGGAAAAGAGGGACTATTGACTAACAGTGTTCACACACATAGCTAACCGCCTGAAATACAGCTATGAACGTGGATCCTTATTTCATCTCCTAAACCAAAATAAAATCTAGGTGGGTCAAAGATTAAAACATAAAAAACAGGAGTGACTGTCAGCAAAGTGGTGAATTAGGAGGTTCCAGCTCTCAAACTACCCACAGATGGGATGAGCTTAATGGGAACCTGGGAATCCAGCTGACAGATTCCAGTACCTCGACGGAGGGAAAAATCAGGCAATAGATGCATTGAAGAGAAGAGCAGTTGCACTTTACTGCATCACCCCTCCCCCCAGGCAGCACAGCTCAGTGCCAACAAGGACTTCCCCAAGCTCAGAAACTTTCCCACAAGGAAACGTGAGCGTGAGTGAGCATCCAACTGCTCCAGCCTTGAGGGATGCTGCCCGGGAAGCCACTTCTGTCTCACCGTCCCCAGAACTGAGGGATTGGCATGGCCGGAGGCAGTCTGTGGTACCTGCACACCAACCTTGCCAACGGGCCACAGATCCTGCTGGCTGCCTTACAGACACCAGGAGCTGTGGGAGGAGAGAAAGTAAAAGTGTGGGGTGCTTGTGTGCCGTTGAAGTGAAGTTGGTATCAGCTCATATCAGATTGCTGTACTTATAAAATGTTTCATGTAAGCCTTATACTAATCACAAAGAAAAACACCTACAGCAGATATGCAAAAGATAAAAAGAGGAAGGAATCAAAACATAACACTGCCAAAAAAAAAGGCGTCAAATCACAAAGGAAGACAGCAAGAGAGAAAGAAAATAAGGTAACTGCAAAAAAAGTCTGAAAACAAAATGGCAATAGTTAAGTAATAACACACCAATAATTATTTTTTTATCTTTCAATTACAGTTGACATACACTATTATATTAGTTTCAGGTGTACAACATAGTGATCAGACATTTATATACCTTACAAAGCCATCAACCCAATAAGTCTAGTACCCATCTGACACCATATATAGTTATTACAATTTTTTTTTAATTTTTAAATTCTCACCCAAGGATATGTTTTTACTTATTTGAGAAAGAGAGAGAGAAACATCAGTGTGAGAGAGAAACATTGATTGGTTGCCTCCCGTGCATATCCTGACCAGGCACCAAACCCACAACCTGGGTTTGTGTCCTGATTGGGAGCCTAACCTACAACCTTTTAGTGTATGGGGTAATGGTCCAATCAACTGAGCCACCCAGCCAGGGCACATTTTTTACTATATTTTCTATGCTGCACATTATTATTATTATTTATTATTATTATTTATTATTATTATTACATGGGATTTTGTATTAAAACCCCCATTTGCTAGTTTTCTCTCAATGTCTAGTCTGAAACAGTCCATACATGCAAATAAGTATTGGCAACCAATGGTCATTAGCACCAATTCAGCACCTACGAGAATCTCCAGTTTGAGATGCAGTGAAGGAGTAATCTTTATTCAGTATAAAACAGTTCAGTTGTGATACAGCATGTCTGTGAAAACAGCACAGCTGCGAGGCAGCCCTGGGGCCAGGTGGCCCTGGAACCAGTCCCCTCTCTGGCGAGACAGCCCTGCTCAGCTCCCAGATGGTCTGCTTTGGTCTGCTTCGTTCTATGCCAGTTTGCTTTGGCCTGCGCTGGTCTGCTCCAGTCTGCTCCAGTGAGACATCTTTCATGTTTCAGCTCAGCCAGGGAAATGCAGTCTTTAGTCTTAAGTCTTCCCTGTGCTCCTCAAGCCAGAGAGGAGCTGACTTATACAGGCAGAACTTCTCACTCCTGGTCCCTGATTGGTCTGTCCTCACGCAAATAAGAATCCCAACTCTTCGCAGTTGGATTGGTCCAAAAGGCACTTTCCTGATTGGTCAGAATGGAGCTGCTCTGTTTGGTGGGTGCTGTACAACACAGATTGGATGGGGGAAAACCTCAGTACTAGATTCCAGGAACTCCTTTTTAAGGTCTGATCAGATGGCAGAAACAGTGTAGGCAGGCACTTCAGCACAGACGCAGTGCTGGCTTCTCTCTGAATACCTATGCTATACTTTAAATCCCTGTGATTGTTTTTATAACTGACAATTTGTGTTTCTTAATCCCTTCACCTTTTATACCAATTCTCCCAACACCCCTTCCACCTGGAAGCCATCATTTTTTTCTCTATATCTATGAGTTTGTTTCTGTTTTGTTTGCTCATTTATTTTGTTTTTTAGATTTCAAATATAAGTGAAATCATATGGTATTTGTCTTTCTCTGTCTACTTATTTTACTTAGCATTAACATAATATCCTCTAGGTCCATCTATGTTATTTCAAGTGGCAATATTTCATTCTTTTTATGGCTGAGTAATATTCCATGGTATATATATATATATATACCACATATTTTTTTAATCCTCACCCAGAGATATGTATTTTTTTTTATTGATTTTGGGAGAGAGAGGAAGGAGGAGAGAGAGAGAAAGAAACATCAATGTGACAGAGAAACATTGATGTGAAAGAGAAATATCAATTGGTTGCCACCTGTATGTGCCCAGACCCAGGGATTGAACTGACAACCTAGGTATGTGTCCTAACTGAGAAACAAACTTACAACCTTTTGGTGTATAGGATGAGGCTCCAACCAGCTGAGCCAGCCAGGTCTGTATCATCTCTTCTTTTTTCATTCATCTATCAACGGACATTTAGGTTACTTCCATATCTTGGCTATTGTAAATAATGCTGCTATGAACAGAGGGGTGCATATATCTTTTTGAATTAGTGTTTGGATTTCTTCATATAAAGAAACAGAAATGGACCTGCCGGGGCATATGGTAGTTATGTATTTAATTTTTTGAGGAATCACCATACTATTTTCCATAGTGGTACACTAATTTACAATCCCACCAACAGTGCACAAGGGTTCCCTTTTCTTTCCCTTTTTTTTTTTTTTTTTTTTTTTTTTTGGTACGTGCCCCCAGCAGGAACTGAACCCAGGACTCTCTGGTCTGCAGGCCAATGCTCCAACTGCTGAGCCAAACCGGCCAGGGCAAGGGTTCCTTTTTCTTCCCATCCTTGCCAACACTTGTTGTTGATTTATTACTAATTTAAAATTTTTTAATTTAAATTTAAATGGATTACATTCTCCAATCAACAGATGTAGAGTGACTGAATGAATTAAAAAAAACAGCCCAACCAGTGTGGCACAGTGGTTGAGCATCAACCCATGCACCAAGAGGTCGCAGGTTTGATTACTGTTCAGGGCACATGCCCTATGGGGGGCATGCAGAAGGCAGCCAATCAGTGTTCTCTTTCATCAATGTTTCTATCTCTCTCTCCCTTCCTGACTCTCTAAAATCAGTAAAGAAAAAAAATTGTAAATAACAAAAAAATACAAGGTCAAACTATATGCTGCCTACAAGAGACTCACTTTAGCTTTAAAGACACACACAGGCAGAAACTGAAGGGGTAGAAAAAGATATTTCATGCAAATGGTAGCCAAAAGAGAACAGGGATAGCTATACTTATATCAGAGGACTTGAAGTCAAAAATAGTCACCAGAGACAAAGAAGGTCATTATATAATGATAAGGGATCAAGTCATCTAGAAGATATAACATCTGTAACTATATAGGCACCCAACATCAGAGCACCTATAGATATATAAAGCAAATATGAACAGAACTAAGAAAGAAATAGCAACACAGCAATAGGAAGGGACTTAAATACCCCCTTTCAACAATGAATATATCATCCAGACAGAAAATCAATTAAAAAAAAAAAACAGCAAACTTGAACAGCAGCACTATATATCAAATCAACCTAACAAACACAAAAAATTGCATCCAAAAGTAGCCAAATACACATTCCTCTCAAGCACACAAGGAACATTCTCCAGTATGGATCATGTATTAGCTCACAAAACAAGTCTTACCAGTTTAAAACTGAAATCATATCAAGTTAATATTTTCCAATCATGATACATTAAAACTAGAAATCAATAATAGGAAGAAAACAGGAAAATTCACAAATGTGTGGAAATTAAACAACATACTCCTAAAAAACCAATGGGTCAAAGAAGAAGTCAAAGGAAAACCATAAAACATCTTGAGACAAATGAAGGTGAAACCACAACATATTAAAACTTATGGGAAGCAGTAAAAGCAGTTCTAAGAGAAAAGTTTATAGTAATAAACTTCTATATGAAAAAAAAGAATAATCTCAAATAAATACCTCAAGAAACTAGGAAGCACAGAACCCAAATTTAGCAAAAGGAAGGAAACAATAAAAAATATCAACAAAACTAAGAGTAGGTGTTTTGAAAAAATTGACAAATCCATATCTAGACTAAGAAAAAAGAGAGGTTTCAAATAAATAAAATCAGAAATGAAAGAGGACACGTTACAACTGATAACACAGAAATGCAGAGAATCACAAGAAACTACTATAAATAATTACATACCAACAAATTGGATAATCTAGAAAAAGTGAATTACCAGAAACATATAACCTACCAAGACTGAATCATAAAGAAATAAAAAATCTAAACAGTCTTGGCCGGTTTGGCTCAGCGGTTAGATCATTGGCCTGTGGACCAAAGTGTCAACGGTTGGATTCCGGCCCCAGTAGGGGTTGTGCGGGAGGAAACCAATCAATGTGTCTCTCTTACATTGATGTTTCTCTCTCCCTCTCTTCCTCCCTTCCACTCTATCTAAAAATCAAGGGAAAAATATCCTCGGGTGAGGATTAACAAAAAAATAAATCTAAACAGACCTATAATGATTAATGAGATTGAATCAGTAATCAAAAAAAAAAAAAAAAAATCTCCCAATAAAGAAAAGCCCATAGGCCGTAACCGGTTTGGCTCAGCGGTTAGAGCGTCAGCCTGCGGACCAGGGAGTAGTTCTGAGTTCAATTCCAGCCAAGGGCACGTACCTCAGTTGCAGTTTGTCCCCAGCCCCAGTTGGAGACGTGTGGGTGGCAACCAATCGATGTGTCTCTCTCCCTCCCACTCTGTCTGAAGATAAATGTAAAAATATTCTTGGATGAGGATTTAAAAAAAAGAAAGAGCCCTGGCCGGTTTGGCTAAGCGGTTAGAGCCTGCGATCCAGAGAGACCCGGGTTCAGTTCCCGTTAAGGGCATGTACTTCGGTTGCAGTTTGTCCCCGGCCCTGCTTGGGTCGTGTGGGTGGCAGCCACTCGATGTGTCCCTCTCACATAGATGTTTCTCTCTCTCTCTTCCTCTCTCTCCCTCCCGCTCTATCGGAATAAAAAAATGCAAAAATGTCCTCGGGTAAGGATGAAAAAATAAAAAGAAAGAGAGAAAAGAAAAGCCCATAATCAGATGGCTTCACTGATGAATTATGCCAAACATTTTAAAACTTAATGCAAATTCTTTCACATAAAAATTGAAGAGAAAAGAACACTTCCAAATTCATTTTGTGAGGCCAGCATTACACTTATCAAAAAAGAAATTAAGAAACTATTCCCATTAATAATAGCAGAAGAAACAATTTTTAAAAAATACTAGATATAAATTTAACCAAGGAGGTGAAAGATCTATACACTGAAAAACTGTAAAAACATCAATTTTAAAAAATTATAGAAAACACAAATAAATAGAATATTTTGTGCTCATGATTTGGAAAAATATTATTAAAATGTTCTTACTACCCAAAGCAATCTACAAATTCAATGTAATCCTTTCCACAATTCCAATGGCATTTTTGCACTGAAATAGAAAAAATCTTAAAATTTATTTAGAACCACAAAAGACCCCAAATAGCCAAAACAATCTTGAGCCAAAAAATAAGACTGCAAATATAATTTCCTGGTTTCAAATTATATTACAAAGCTATAGTAATCAAAGCAGCATGGTGCTGGTATAAAACATAATGGAACAGAATACAGAACTCAGAAATAAGCCCACACATAAATGGTCGCTAATCTTTGATAAGGGCACCAAGAATACAAAATGGGGAAAGGATAGTCTCTTTAATAAGTCGTATAAGAGAAAAAATCAAATAATAAAATTGGACCAAGGTCTTGCACTATACACAGAAATCAACTCAAAATTAAAGACTTAAACATGGGACCTGAAACCGTAAAACTCCTAAAAGAAATCATAGACAGAAAGCTCCAAACATTGGCCTTGGCAATGATTATTTTATACATGACACCAAAAGTACGTGCAACAAAAGCAAAAATAAACAAGTAGGACTATAACAAACCAGAAAGTTTCTGCACAGCAAAGGAAATAATACAAACAAATATAAAGGTAGTGTATGAAATGGAAGAAAAGATTCACAAACCATATATATGATAAGGGATTAATATCCAAAAAATAAGGAACTTATACAACTCAATAGCACAAAACACAAATAACCCAATTTAAACATAAACAAAGAACCTGAATAGACATTTCTCGAAAGAAAACATACAATTTGGTCAACATGTGTATACAAATCATCCAAATTAACATCATTAATCAGAGAAATGCAAATCAAACCACAGTGCAATATTACCCCAAACGAGGTATACATGTTAATAAACTTCAGTTTGCTTTGTCTTGTTAAAAGATTAAAAGTAGAACTACCACATATTCCAGAAATCTCACATCTTGGTATTGATCCAAAGAAATTGAAATCAGTATCTCAAAGAGATACCCGCACTTCCATGTTCTTTGCAGCATTATTCACAACAGCCAAAATATGGAAAGCTAATAATCCTTCAAGAGATGAGTAAATAAAGAAAATGTAGTATATACATACACTGGGATATTATTAAGACTTAAAAAAAATAAGGACATCCTGTCATTTACATAAATATGAATGGACCTAGAAGACATTATGCTAAGTGAAATAAGTCAGACAAAGACCAACACTGCATGATCTCACTTATATGGAATCTAAAATAACCAAACTCATAGAAACAGAACAGGATGGTGATTGTCAGGGGCTAAGAGGAAGAGGAAATGGGGAGATTATGGTCAAAGGACACAAAGTTTGTTATGCAAGATGTATATACCATATTGTGTACTTAAAAGTTGCTAAGAAGGTAGATCTTACATTGTGTTATTACTACAAACAAGAAAAAATAATAATAATGAGAGTGGGAGGGAACTTTGGGGGTGATGAATATGTCTATGGTCTGATGGTGGTGATGGTTTCAAGGGTGTATACTTACCCCCAAACCCACTGAATTGTATACATTAACTATGTACAGCTTTTTACATGTCAATCATACTGCAATAGAGTAATATGAATAAACAGGACCATAACAGTACTAAAAGAAAAGACAGAAATTTTTTTAAATGTCAGAATGGCCATAAACAAAAGACTAATATCTTGAAAATTTTCACTACATAAACATTATTAATTTTGTATGGCCAAGATCACATTAAACAACATTGAAGGACCAACAGAAAATTGGAAAATAGCCGCAGCAAGAACAAGCAAAAGTTTGGGTTAATTTCCATGCATTATGCAAACCCATAAATTGGTAAGGAAATCAATAGAAAAATAGGCAAAGGATGTTACTAGAGTTCACGGAAAAAGAATGGCTTTTTTTAATGTGAAACGTGAAACACCGAGCAATAGAAGCATTTTACTGCTGACTATCAACATGAAGCTCCTTCTCAACAATCTTGCAGAGCAGAAACGGAAGCAGAGTATGGTTACTGACTGCCAATTGCCCTTCCTTGGCATGGAATTAATTGTAAGCCTTACAGGCCATACATACTGGACTGTGGTAAGATCCATCCAGAATCACCTCCAACCAGCTCATGAGTCTTCCCAATTCCGTATTTGGTGAGCTCACATTGGTAGCATGAACTCGATCCTGGCGGGAATATTTACACCACAGAAAATAGCAAACGGTACAAATCAAAGATTTTCTAGTTCCATAGAGCCAGGTGCTAGGATCCATCCCAAATATCTTCAAATCCAGTAGTTTGTCACACTTTCTAAGTTGTTTTCAACTGGCTTGGAGTCAAAATGAGGGCAAGGGTGTCCAATAAGAAACACAGCTGTGTGTGTTTTGAAAAGGGATCCCAGGCAAATGTGATATTGCACACGTACATATCAGCAGCCTCACTTGAGCACCCCAAGAACCCAATTCCGTTTTCATGTATTGGCAGAAGGTCTGAAAAAATAGAATTTGATGTCTTTCAACTTTCCTAAAACCATAGTGCAAAAATGAGAAACTTGGTTAGAAGACAATATGGCTCTGGGAAGAAAGGCCTGGGGGATCCGCTCACCTTAATTTCCGTCTTCTCCTCCAGGTTCTGAAGCACCTGTATCTGCCTAACATGCTCCTCAAAGTCCCCTTCCTGCAGAGGCTTGAGGCTGGAAATCATTTCACTGTGGGACTTCAGTGACTTTTGTTTCTAAAAAGCCAGGGCATAATCTTATTTAGATAAAGATCTAATCATGATGTTGTCTTTTACATCTTGAGCAGTGTCAGAAAGGCACACCTCACCCCAACCACACTGTCCTCATTAGATACCTGCACACCTGCCAACATCCACACAAGCCCATGTTCCCTTCACTGGTGTTCCCCTGAGAGCTCAGGAGAAGCAGTTCCCAGGGGAGAACAGAAAATAAACAGTCTTACCATGTTTTTCACAATCACTCTACATGGAATCTTAGCTGGGTTTTTTTTTCCACAGAATTTTAAAATATATACTAATAAGATAATTATCCAACTACACCAAGAATTTTGTATCCAGTCCGGCTGGTATGGTTCAGTGGTTGAGCATTGACTCATGCACCAAGAGGTCATCAGTTCGATTCCCTGTCAGGGCACATGCCCAGGTTGTGGGCCAATACCCAGTGGGAGGCATGCAGGAGGCGGCCAATCAATGTTCTCTCTCATCGATGTTTCTATCTCTCTCTAAAATCAATAAAGAAAAAGAAATTTTTTTTTTTTGTAGTGGTAGGTGCCCCTAGCAGGAACCAAACCCAGAGCTCTCTGGTCTGCAGGATGATGTTCAACTGCTGAGCTAAACTGGCCAGGGCAAGAAAAAAAAATTTTTTTTAAGAATTTTGTATCCAAAAATTAACGTCAAGAAATCGACGGCATTCTTATACATCAATGATGAACTCACAGAAAGAGAAACTGAAAAAACAATCCCATTTACCATCGCTCCAAAAAAATTGCAATACCTAGGAATAAACTTAACCAAAGAAGTAAAGGACCTATTTGCAGAAAACTACAGGTCATTGAAAAAAGAAATAGAGGAAGATATAAAAAAGTGGAAGCACATACCCTGTTCATGGATTGGAAGAATTAACATAATTAAAATGTCCATACTACCCAAAGCAATCTATAGATTCAATGCAATCCCCATCAAAATACCAACGACATATTTCATAGAACTAGAACAAATACTTCAAAAGTTCATATGGAACCAAAAAAGACCCCGAATAGCCACAGCAATCTTGAAAAAGAAGAACAAAGTTGGAGGGATCACAATACCAGATATCAGGTTATACTACAAAGCGACTGTAACCAAAACAGCCTGGTACTGGCACAAGAACAGGCATATAGACCAGTGGAACAGAACTGAAAACCCAGAAATGGACCCAAGGCAATACGCTCAATTAATATTTGACAAAGGTGGCAAGAGCATACAGTGGAGTAAAGACAGCCTCTTTAATAAATGGTGTTGGGAAAATTGGACAGCTACATGCAAAAAAATGAAACTAGACCATCAACTTACACCATACACAAAAATAAACTCAAAATGGATAAAAGACTTAAATGTGACCCGTGAATCCATAAAAATTCTAGAAGAAAATGTAGGCAACAAAATTTTGGACATCATACGGAGCAGAATTTTCACTGATACATCACCTAAGGCAACAGAAATAAAGGAGAAAATAAACACATGGGACTACATCAAACTAAAAAGCTTCTGCACAGCAAAAGAAACAATCATCAAAATGGAAAGGCAACCCACTGTATGGGAGAACATCATTGCCAATGATGTATCAGATAAGGGGTTAATTTCCAATATATACAGAGTGCTCATACAACTCCACAAAAGGAAGACAAAGAACCCAATTAATAAATGGGCAGAGGAGCTGAATAGACACCTCTCCAAACAGGACATACAAATGGCCAAGAGACATATGAAGAAATGCTCAACATCACTAATCATCAGAGAGATGCAAATTAAAACAACAATGAGGTATCACCTCACACCTGTCAGAATGGCCGCCATCAACAAATCATCAAACAACAAGTGTTGGCGAGGGTGTGGAGAAAAGGGGACTCTAGTACACTGCTGGTGGGAATGCAGACTGGTGCAGCCGCTATGGAAAACAATATGGTGTTACCTCAAAAAATTAAAAATTGAACTTCCATTTGACCCAGTGATCCCACTGCTGGGAATATACCCTAAGAAGCCTGAAACACCAATCAGGAAGAATATATGTACCCCCATGTTCATAGCAGCACTATTTACAATAGCTAAGATCTGGAAACAGCCCAAGTGTCCACCAGTAGACGAATGGATCAAAAAGCTGTGGTACATATACACAATGGAATACTATGCAGCGGTAAGAAAGAAAGATCTCTTATCCTTTGAGACGACATGGAGGGACCTGGAAAGTATTATCCTAAGTGAAAGAAGCCAAGCAGAAAAAGACAAATACCACATGATCTCACTTATATACGGAATATAATGAACATAACAGTCTGAGGAATACAGTAGACCCAGACACATGGAAGTAAGGCATAGACTGACATCCCTCAGAAGAGGGGATGGGGGGTGGAGGGGTGGGAAGAGATAAACCACAGAACTTATATGCATGTATGCATGACGAATGGACGTGGACAACTAAGCCGGGGACAGGGTGGAGGGGGGGTGAGGTGGGGGGTGCCAATGGGGTAAAAAGGTAAAATATCTGTAACAAAAAAAATAAATAAAGTATTTAACTTTAAAAAAAAAAAAAAAGAATTTTGTATCCAGTTTGGCTCCCATACTTTAATAAAATTAAAATAATAAAATTTCAGGCTACAGAAGTGAGACACAGGCATGAGTACATAAACAATCCTGTAGGGAAAAGACCAAAAATATTGGATGTTCCCATTTAGGAGAATGTGGTCCAAATTCAGAGGAAACCATGAATGGTAAAAATGATGTCCTCATTTACCAAAACTCAGCATTTCCTAACCAAAAGTAACCCTCTGACCCTTGATGAAGTGGTTTCTGAACAACTCCAAGTTCAAAGCAATGCCTGTGTACTGAATGCCCATTCAGCCAGCACTGTGTGAGGGGAATATGGGAGTCAGAGGTTTTAGGTGAGCTCAGAAATAAGGGTTGGGAGCTAGGGATTAGGAGCATGAAATCCCTATAGTGAAGCAGCATCTTATTTTCTATAAACCATTCCTGACCACACTGGGGAAACATTTAAGATGGGAAGGCCCAGGTCACTATAGAATGTCGCCCCCGCCCCAACACACACACACACACACATACACACACACACACACACACACACACACACACACACACAGCTCTCATTTCAACCCCACCACCTCCCATCTCTGCCTTCCATCTCAGATCCAGACGATGGATCACCCAAGACCCCAGGCCTATCTCATGACAATCCTCTTCTAGAAAAGTTGTCTTTTTAGGCAAAATGTGGAATGATTGTGAGAAACACTATTAGTTCATTTTCAAAAGCAAGATTCTCCTTGATGTTAGGAGGACCCACAGGGACTACATATATTCTGCAGATATTTCTCCTTAAAACTTTTCCCCTGATACAGTTTTAGTCCTACAGATTTATATGGGAAGATACAGTCCAAGTACAATTTTAGTAACGTTTTCCTGAATAAACTTGATAGTTTATCCATTAGAAAAGCAGGAGCTTTGACGCTGAAAGAGCTGGGTCAAATCCCAGCACAGCTCCATCTCTTAATAGCTGTGTGACCTTGGGCAAGTTACGTGGCCTCAATGCCTTGACCTGTAAAAGGAGGAATGTTAATAACTTAAAAAAAGAAAAAAAATTTAAAAAAGAAAATAATAAACTCATGATGTACCTATTTTGTTTGTTATGAGGATTAAAAGTTAATGTATATATAAAGTGCTTCTGCGCAGGGCCTAGAAAACAGTCAATAAATGTTAGGTGCTAGGTGTGACCTCCACAGACCCCTCACGGCGCCTCGTGTAGCTAGCACTAAGCCACTATTAGTTGGGAGAAAAATACGTTTGTTTAAATTTTGCCTCATTTCTTGTCCAGTGATGAAAGCCCTTGGCAAAAATAAGAATATATCCAGGAAGCTCTTACTATTTGCCAGATAATGTTAGGTGCTGTCTGTATGCCAATTTAATCCTTTCAGCAACCCGTCTTACAGAAAAGAAACTGAGGCACAGGAAGGTTAAGTAACTCGCCTAACATCACACAGGCAGTATGTCATAGAGCAGAGATTCAATCCCAGGCACTGGCCTCTGTTATCACCTTACAGGGTATTAGACCCTGCAGTAGCAGAGGAAGTAAAACTAGTACAAACCAGCAAATAAATTTTGAGAACAAAGAAGCAGATTCTCAACAAAAGAACTTTGAAATGCCTTTTACGGTAGGCACCTCTTCTAACGAAGAGTTACGGCTGGCAGTACTTTTCAACTCATCCCAAAACAATTTTTTTGCTTGTCTAGTTCCGCAGGTAATTTTACTTTCTGTTCATCAAAATTTATTTTATGGTCTCTTTCCCTCTGATGGGAAGTTTCTGCTTCCTACAAACAAAAGCAAGAACAGTAGAATCATTGATTCTGTATTATGGCACATGTTTACTGAGAAACTGCTAGGGCCCTTGTCTGTGCCAGTCCCCATGGAGACCCAAAAAACTTTCATCCCAGTCCCCATTGTTTGGACTTGAAGTGGGCCAAGTTTTATCTGAACTTTCGAGGCCCTTGAGGGTAGAGATCATGCCTTTTCTGTCTTTCTATTCCTCACCTCAGTGATGCTTGGCCTCAGTGATGCTCAATAAACACGTGCTGAGAGCATGAATGGTGAATGAATAAATGAAGGAATGAGTGAGACAATTTTATGTATTTTCATTTTACAAATACTTACTGAGGACCTCCTGTGGGCTGGATTCTGGAGCTTTCAGAATAGGATGCACACTTTGTCCTGAAAAAGCTGTTTCCTTCTCACGCCCACCCCTCCACTCTATCTGAATATAAATGGGAAAAATATCCTCGGGTGAGGATTAAAAAAAAAAAATGCAAAAAGCTAACTAAGAGTGTAGTGTAAGAAGTTAAAATTCAGGTCGAAAAGCCTTCCGGGGGTGCTGAATACTGTAGGAAACTTCAAGTCCCTGCTCTACTTTTGGCTAGACAGGTCTGCCAAACTATTGAGTTTTCCTCTCCAGACTACCTGAAATCATGTGCCACATCCGGGAAGATGCCCCCCGAGCTCTGACTCCCCGCTCTGGGAGACCAGCCAGCCTTGTGGCCTGTGGGACACACATACACCCTGGATCTCCGGGGCTGTCCATGACTGAGTCTCCTGATGTGTCTCCTCCATGCCCACCTGAAGCTGCCACTTCTTCTCCATCAGGTGTTCCAGCTCCTCTTGGGGCAACTTTACTTTGGTCCACAGCTCTTCTATCACCTTCTCCATTGACTGTCTCTGCTTCTGTTTTACTGTGGGGTCCATGCAAACACAGGGTGACCAGTGTAGGTGGAAAAGTCAGTGTAGTTCCTTGCCTATATCATCAATCACACAACCCGGTCTGAGATTAGCGTGGCCAATTACATTGTACATTGACCTTGGGCAAATGACATAACCTCTCTGACCCTCAGTTTCCCCAAACTGGAAAGTGGACATAATAACAGCACCTAACTCAGAGGGTCATGGTGAGAATGAAATGTGACCATGCAAAGTGCTAACTAACACAGTGCCTGGCATGATGCTTAATAAATGTGAACCAATACTGTCATTTACATAATTCTTTTGACACTACTGACACACAGAAATGTGAATGCAAAATTGCTAGAGTAACAGAAGCAGAATACCAAATAGTGTGTACACATTGATTATTAATACAAAGAACATCTCTATGTACCCTGACAGCAATCAGAGAGGAATTTAAAGTAATGAAAGTAATTGTAGTTTTAAGGTTACTTTTTTCAATAATATAAACATATAGTTTTAAATTTCAAGTGAAAGAAAGGCACCATGCATCATTATGAATTAGCCAAGGTTGCTTAAAGTGTGCCTTAAATTTAAGTTAAAAAAATATTCAGAATGCCCTGGCCAGTTTGGCTCAGCAGTTAGAACACTGGCCTTTAGACCAAAGAATTGTGGGTTCAATTCTGGTCAAAATCATGTACCTGGGGTCCCCAGCCCCAGTTGGAATTGTGAAGAAGGCAACCAATTGATTTGTTTCTCTCACATTGATGTTTCTCTCTCCCTCCCTTCCACTTTATCTAAAAATCAATGGAAAAATATCCTCAAGTGAAGATTTAAAAAAAAGATTCAGAATGAATTATAAAAGAACATTCTAACTAAACCTCATATGGATAAAGCAGTAGGGGTTAAGGGTTAATGAAAGACACCAATTGTACATTTGTTACTTTTTAAAGTATGTGTAGTAACTATTTGATAGATGACACTGTTATTAAAACTGGATGGAAAGGAGGGTGTCAATGGGGTAAAAAAGGAGAAACATCTGTAACAAAAATTAAATTAAAACTCTAAGCCTTTCTTTGAAAAAAGATATGACTTTTCTCAGATTAGACTTTTTGGAAACAAGCAATTTTTAGATGCAGTAGAAATGATTTGGGTTAGTAAATGATTTGAGGTGAGTGTAGACCAGGAGAGCTGAGAAAGCAATCAAAAAAGTCATGAACATGAATTGAGCAAAGTTGCCTTACAAACATATGTTCCCTCTCCTTACAGCACTTTACCTTAAGGAAATAATAAGGAATATGTTCAAGAGATTTGCATACAAGAATGTTGATCATCATGTGATTTATAACAGGAACATTTTTTAGTAACTCATATAAATTGTGAAATAATTCCATTGTGAAATAAATTATGATAGGCATTTGATGGGATATCATTCAGCCATTAAAATTGTGTTTACAAAAATTGACTTAATAATATTGGAAAATTATATATATATATATATATATATATATATATATATATATTTTTTTTTTTGGTACGTGCCCCTAGAGGGAACCAAACCTGGGACTCTCTGCTCCACAGGCCAATGCTACAACCACTGAACCAAACCAGCCAGGGCTGTGATATATTCTTAAATAAAAATAAGCAATGGTGAATACTGCAGACTGTATGATTATATATGTATACTGAAAAATAATGACAAATAATATACCAAAATATTAACTGCAGGTATATTATCCATGATTTTTATTTTCTCTTTTCTACCTTCCTATATTTAAATTCTCTATGCCAACAGCATTGTTTTCCACTTTTTGATTGTGGTAAAATACATGTAACAAAATTTACCATCTAAACCATTTTTGAGTATACAGTTCAGTGGTATTAAATATATTCACATTGTTGTACCACTATCCATCCCCATACCTCTTTCATCTTGTAAAACAGAAACTCTATACCCATTAAACAGTGACCTTTCATTCCCCCTCACAGTCCCTGGCAACCACCATTCTACTTTCTGTATCTATGAATTTGACTACACTAGGTACCTCATATACGTAAAATCATTATAGTGTTTGTTCTTTTGTGACTGACTTGTTTCACTGAGCATAATGTTCTCCAGGTTTATCCATGTTGTAGTGTCAGAATTTCCTTTCTTTTTTTTTTTTATCCTCACCTGAGGACATTTTTCCATTTTTTGTTCAGATAGAGTGGGAGGGAGGGAGGGAGAGAGAGAGAGAGAGAGGGAGAGAGAGAGAGAGAGAGAGACATCGATGTGAAAGGGACACATCAAGTGGCTGCCTCTCGCACGACCCAAACAGGACCAGGGACAAACCACAACCGAGGTACATGCCCTTAGCAGGAACTGAACCCCGCTCTCTCTGGACCACAGGCTGATGCTCTAACCACTGAGAAAAACTGGCTGAATAATATTTCACTGTATATATACACCACATTTTAGGTATCCATTCATCTGTCAATGGACATTTGGGTTGCTTCCACATCTTAGCTACTGTAAATAATGCTGCTATAAACATGAGTATACAAATATTCTTTAAGGAAATATCTTTTTATCAGAAAAAATATTTAAGAAGTGAAAAAATCTGTTTTTCTTTAGCAGACTCCAATGCAGAATCAAGAAGAATAAGATATCTAATAAATGCATAATATCTAGGTAAATGGTGCTGTTTTAAAATCCTAAGTCTGTTCTTTGAAAAGGAAATTAAAATGAGGGAACATTTTTTAAGTTTTACTACAGAATTTTAAAATAGTTGTATTATATTTATATTTTCATGTCTATATTTTATGTTTTAACATTTATTTCTTATTGAACTTTAAAAACTGGATATAAAGCATGCAAATCTCTCCATGGGGAAAACATACTGCTTTGCTACTCATTTTGGAATTTGAAGTGGTAAAATTAAAAGTGATTATGTCATAATGAGCTTATGTACATAATAAAGTCAAAGAATTGGTCTGACTCTCATTAACCCCCTTTATGCTCATTCATAGTTAGCGTCAGAGAGTGATTCACAGACCCTGGCACAGAAGGACTCTTCAAATTCATTCAGACTAACTGCCCCATTAATAGTGAAAACCAGAGACTCAGAAGGGGAAGTATTAACCATAGTCACCTAAAAGGACAAAACCAAGACTGGAGCCTACCTCTATGACTCCCCACTCTTTTTCTCTACATACATGGTCAGAACCCCTCCTAGCTCCATGTGGGGTCCCCCATGATGGACAGGATCACCCCATCCTCAACTAGATGGTGAGGTTCTGAGGGCAGCTTTAGTGATGTATGTGCCCTCCACCCACTGAATTCCAGTCAGGGTCCTCCCACAGCCCCTGAAGGACCCCCTGGACTCACCGCCTTCCGCCATGCCCTCATGCCTGTGTTGAATGTGGCTCCAGACGAAGGTGGAATTAATGAACATCTTCTCACGCAGATGGCACTACACAGAGAGGAAGCGGTGGGAAGTGCAGGATTAAATCACCTGAGTCAGCCTGGGATCCTCCCTATATCAAAACTCCCATTGTCCTGGGACTTCTGGGCTACTTCAGACGCAAACAGTGTAATTTACTGAGTAAGGCTGTGATATCAACCCCCTCCCAAATATATATATATATATACTGAGATTTAAAACATACCAGTATCTTAGGGAACTGTGAACATTAACTAGGTATTTGATGATACTAAGGAATTTTTGTTGGTTTTTCATGGTGTAATGATGGTATTGTGCTTATGTTTAAAAGTGAGGGTCTTTGCCCTGGCTGGTGTGGCTCAGTTGGTTGGAGCATCTTCCTATACACCAGAAAGTGGTGGGTTCAATTACTGGTCAGGGCACATATCTAGGTTTTGGGTTTGATCCCAGGTTAGGATGTGTATGGAAAGCAATCGATACACAGAAGACCTCTCTCTTTCTCCCTCTTTCTCTCTCTCTCTTTCTCTTTTTCTCTCTCTCTTTCAAATCAATAAAAACATATCCTCGAGTGACTATTAAAAAATAGAATTATAAGCCCTGGCTGGTTTGGCTCAGCAGTTAGAGTATCAGCCCGTGAACCAAGAGTTTCAGGTTCGATTCCCAGTCAAGGGCACATACCTGGGTTGCAGGCTCAATCCCAGATTCCAATCAGGGTCATGTGGGAGGCAGCCAGTCAATGTGTTTCTCTCACATCGATGTTTCTCTCTCTTTCTCCCTCCCTTCCATTCTATCTAAAAAAAAAATCAATGAAAAAAATATCCTCATGTGAGGATTAACCACCCCCAAAATAGAATAATAAAATCAAATAAAGTGGGGGTCCTTGCCTTCTAGAGATCTATACCAAAATATCTACAGATAATATACTATGACATATACTTCAAACACAGGGTGGGGTAAGTGGAGAGGGGAACAAATGCAACAACATTGGCCAAAGTTGATACCTACTGGGCTAGGTAGTGTGCAGATGAAGCTTCATTACATTTCTCTCTCACTTTCTCTCTCTGTTATTGTATATATTTGAAATTCTCCATAATACAAAGTATATTAAAAGATACTAATATCCAGGTCCCACCCAGGGTTGAGAACCACCAGAGCAAAGATAGCAAATAATAGCATCTCTAATTCCACCTCACTTTCCTCAAGCATTTGAGACGCTGCCAATCTACCATACCCTCTTTTCACTGTAAAACTTCAAAGTTTTTCCAAAACAGCTGTGCAGGCTGCATTACCAGTCAGTAGAGTAAGAGGAAGATTACTGGCGATATTTACACCAGGGCAAATGAGACAGCAGTTGTCCGTTGTCTCCCAATACACATCTCCCCTTTCCCTTAGCAACAGAAAGGATTTTTAGATGGTCATAAAGCTAATGAAAATAAACAGTGTATGCCCCATCTTCCCTTGCAACCAGGTGTGGCCATGGGACTAAATCCTGGCCAATGGCACACAAACAGAAGTGGTATATGCCACTTCTGGGAGGTGTCATTAAGGAGACATGCCATTCCTCACCCTCCTCCTCCTGCTGAATGGAATGTGGACTTGAGAGGTGGAATTCAGGAAGCTACCTTGGACCATGAGGTAAAGTCACATGACGAGGCTGGCAGAGAAACACATGAAGGACTGGGTCCATGATGGCTGTGGCTTTACATACCACCGGGAATTCTCACCTCTAGCCTGTGTTCTTAAGAGAGAAAAACAAACTTAGATTTGATTCAAACAATTACAGTTGAAGGTTCTCTGTCACCCACAGTCAAACTTAAACCAGCCGACACAACCTGGATTGACAGACATTGCCCACTCTGGAGTTCCAAAACGACACAAATGAGTTCCTCGTTGTCAGAAGGAATATGAGGTGGGTGAGTGGGTGGGTGGGGAATATTTTACAAAGCATGTTATTCCTAATTTTAAGCCCATGACCTCATCCACCCTTTCCTGCCGCCCCAGTCCCACCTCAAGCGGCACACTCAAAACCAGGCCCCTGAAGCTGGGCAGCCACCGCCGCCTTCAGACTGAAGTCCACACGCTACCTCGGCGTCCAGGTTACCACAACCCGGCTCTGGAGCCTCTCCTGCCACGTTCCTCACCAGTCTCCTGCCAAACCCCACCTCGGCAGCCCAAAGCCAGTACCCGGATCCCCTTCTCACACTGCTTGTAACATGCCTCCGCCAAAGCGGGCTCAACATTCAAGGCTCATTTAAACACCACCCCGGGACACTCCGTGCTCCCACAGCCCCTCGGCCATTTATCTTAACACTTTCTCCACCTATGAGGACATCTGGTCATTATTGGCAGTACAGTAGCTACACCCTCTTCCTCTGATAACAGCACCCCAGCCTTCTTCCGGGGAGTTACCCTCCCCTTATTCTCAAGGCATGGGCGTCAGTCCGCCCCAGCTGCGTGGAACATGTGACCGAGACCAAAGCCCATTCGAGCCCTGCGTCCCGGGGCCCCGTGACGGATTCAGAGATGGGTAGGAGACCCAAACACAGGAGACAGTGAAATACTAGCTGGGGTGCTGGGACCAATGTAGGCCCTCTGTCATGCCAAAGAAATCCGTGAGAATGAGAAGTTGTCATTACTGTGGCCCAGCTTGCTACCACCCAGACAGAATCTTTCAGAGAATGGATCCCACACAGAGGAAGAATTTCCAAGAGCTGCAGAGAAAGAAACTATATTCTGGTGCTATTTGATTCCTGGGCAAAGCCACCCCTGAGTGCCACCATAACCCTGGATTTTTTCAGTTAAATCAACCAATAAACTTCTTATTGGCCTAACCCAGGTTAGACTGTTGTTTGGTCACTTCCTACTGAAAGGGTTCTTATCATAACGAACATTGTATCAATTACCATTCTACTGAATTGATTGCTCTTGCCCCTCCTACCCTCAAACTATGAATTTCTTGAAAACCTGAACCAGCAAGACTTGTGCTTACATCCTCAGAGCCTGGCACTAGGCCAGGCCACCAAGACAATTTATTACAGAACAATTGTCCCAAACCACGTTTTCCATGGACATATATGCAAATACTCCAATGTCGCTCTGGCTAATAAACTGTCACTTGGTTAAATAATGAAGATCCTTTTCCAGATGGGCCTGATACTCTACCAATTCCTTGCCACACATTAATCATACACACACACACCTCTCTTACATATGCCCTTACACAACACTCTCTACATACACACACAAATCCCTCATACATACACTCACACCCTCCATCAATACACACACCCTTAGACATATATACACCCTCACTCATTCATGCATACCATAAATATATCTTTATGTACACACTTGTATTCACACACAAGCACACATTACATACCACACAAACATATTGTACACAAAGTTACCCTCCAAACATTCACATATATGCATCAGACACACATATTCACACCCTCCGTACATTCAGACATACACACACTAGAAACACCCCTACATAAACACACACTATGCACACACACACTATACACACACATCCTTCATACACACACCTGGCACACCTGTATAATCTCCATACACATACACACACACACACACACACACACACACACACAGTAGAACCTGATCAGACACCCTCAGGCCCTCTGACCATGAGCAGCATCTCTAAAATCTGCTCCTGACCAGTGACTATGGCCCAAAGTGGCCTCAGGGCCCAGGGAGTGGTGCTGCCCAGGTTGCCTAGTGGTAGGCACCCAGCCTCCCACTCTCCTTGCCCTGTTGATATGCCTCACCATGTGGTTGTTCTGGCCAACTGTCCACAGGCACAGCTGGTGCAAGTTTTTGATCATCTTGTGATGCCAGTGGCTATCCTCCCGCACTCTTGATCTCTTCGGCCTGGCAGGCCAGCTCCTGCTGACCACGCTGCTGCTGGTCCAGGCTGGCCTGCAGCTGTGACTCCAGCTGGGCAACGCTGGTGCTCAGGCAGTCCTTGCAGTGCAGCAGGTACTTGATGATGAGCTACGCCAGGCGCAGCACCTTGAGCAGCGCCGTGTCCATAGGCTGCCCACAGTGTCTGCACACCTCCTGGTCCAAGTTGCAGAAGATGATGTCAGCGATGTTCTCCTGCAGGGTGGCCACATCCAGCTCCCAGGTCATGTGATCCAAGTCTAGGGCACTGATGCGCCTCCAGTCCATGCTCCCCTGGTGAGACTAAAACTTGAAGGGAGTGAATGTGTAGGCCCCAAAGAGAGGATGACAGGAACCCTCAGCACTAGTATCAGGAAACTGCATGTTTGAGGAAGCCCTGGGTTGACCACCAAGGGAGGGTGCCACCGAGGCCAAAGCAGTGAGCAAAGGAGCTGAGATAAGGCCTGGAAAATGAGAAGTGAATCCAAGTTTGACAAGGTATGTGGGCTGTATGTACCGTACACCTGGCCAACAAGAGCCTATGTGGGGGAGGTGAGGGAGCTGAACAACAGCCGGGGTATGCATGCTTTGCACTGACATGGCCAGAGCCGTGGGAATCAAGGGTGTGGACTTTATAGTCACTCAACTGTGCATTCAGATCCTCAGCTTTGGGCAAATCTCATCACATCTTTAAGCCTTCTAGGTATATTGGGATTCGCGGGGCTCACTTTGCTAGTCTGTGGTTAGGAATGAGGCAGGTGAAGCACCCAGCTTAGTGTCTGGCACATAGTAGGTCCTCAGTGAATATCCCTATGCCCAAGTTCACTGCCAGGGGTCTTTTTGGGGGGGGGGGGATGGTCAATTGTATAAATGGGTCTTTTTGCAACCCTACACTGGCCTCAGGATAAAGCCCAGCAACTTGCCGTGGGTGGCGGAACCACTAATGTCCAGCACATTCCCTCTTCTCCTTCTCTCACGACAAGATCACAGTGGACACGGGTGGGCTACCTTTCCCCGTTTCCCTGGCTGGAAGGTGTGGACATATGACTATGTTCTCTCTCTCATGGCATGTAAGTGAAATGTTGTCTACCACTGCTGGGTGGGAAGGAAGGGGTGCTTAAGACAATGGCCGTGTCTCTGCACTCACTGTGCTCAATCCATGATGGTCATATTTCTCAAACATAATGGTTTAGTGAAACGACCTCCAGTTTGTTGTCAAAGACTCAGATTCTACTCTCCACTTTCTTGGTGGACCTAGAAACCGTTCTCTCTTTGAAAAGCAATTTGACAAGAGCAACGGGAATTTTAACTCAATATTCCACTACTAAGAATTACAATTTATTCTATAGATAAACTTACACAAGTGTACAAAGGTGCTTGTGCAAAAACTGTCATTGAAGTGTTGTTTGTAATAGCGAAGTACAAGAAAGCAAAGTACAAAGTACAATAGAGGATGCAAGTGGTATCTCTATACAATGAAATGCAACGCAGCTATTGATGAGAATAAGGCAGCTTTACATGTATTGACAGGGAATACCAGAAGTTTGTATGTGTGTGTGTATGTGTACATGTATGTGTGTGAATGTATGTGTATATATATGTATACACTTCTGTTTCTGTTTAAATGATATATTACTATAATCATATTTAATAACTTGCAAAAATAAGATATCTCACATATATATCACATGTACATCTATATATTTGAATATTTAGAGATATATTTTAATAGATATAGACATAGGTATAGGTATAGATATAGATATCACAATAGAATGGTTATCTACATGGGAGGAGGTAAATGGAAATGTGCAGTGGGGATAAATGAATAAATAAATAAATAAATAAATAAATAAATAAATAAATGATGGTCCATGGGTAGGAGATAGATAAATAGGTAAATAGATAAACAGATACATAGATAGATAGCCCTTACACAAATTAATGATAATCACACACACACACATATGTATATGTACACACATATATGAATAATTCATATTTGTTACTCATGTATAATCAAAATTAAATAAAATATGAATTTATAATTTATTATATATTATTTTATTTGCATAGACTATTTCTAGAAAAATAAGCTGTTAACAATAGTTACCTCTAGACAAGAGAATAAAAGTTAGGAGACCTTTATTTTCCACTTTCCACTTCTCCATACCATTCAAAGTTCTATTACTTTTATAACGTTTTCCCCTCACTTGAGGATATACTTCCATTGCTTCTTAGATAGAGTGGAAGGAAGAGAGGGAGGGAGAGAGAGAGAGAGAGAGAGAAACATCAATGTGAAAGAGACACATCGACTGGCTGCCTCCCACATGATCCTGACTAGGGTTGGGAATCAAACCTGCAACCCAGGTACATAATTTGACCAGGAATCAAACCCAGGACTCTTCAATCCACAGGCCAATGCTCTAACTGCTAAGCCAAACTGGCCAGGGCATATTAATGTTATAATTTTTAAGGAAAAAAATACAATTTCTGCCCTTAAGAAACTTAGAATCTGGGGTAATAAGAAGTATATATGACTACACTTAAGTTCTGTCTAGATCATGTGATTCAGACTTTTATGTGCAATAGAAAGAGAAGAGTCATTGACATCATGAAGAAGAAAGGCCTTGAGGAAATGGCAGCGGTGGATTGCAAAGAGGGGGAGGGCCTCCAGGAAAGGGCCCGTCCTCCCTAAGCCTCTGTCTTCATTTGGGCAAGGGGATGACAGGCTTGCCCCACCTACCCCCAGGGTGTTGTGGAACTGAGGACAGGCAAGGGAAATGCAGTCAGTACTAACACCAGCTGCAGGGCAGGAAGTGCCAGCCTCTGTGCCAGATGCCAACTCTAAATACAAACCTACAAATGGCAATGACTATTCCCATTTCACAGGCAAGGACATTGACTTCTGGAGAGAGTAAGTGGCTCGCCCCAGGTAGGAAGACCAGAATTGAAGTAGGAGGTTCGTCTGGCTCCAAGTTTGTGGGCTTTGAAGCACCCAACATGATTCTTGAGACTACTTGTCCCTCGAACTCATTCATTCATTCACTCATTCCCCCTGCATTTACAGCATGCCTTCTTGGACCAAGCCTGGTTCCAGGCTACTGAGGTATATTAACCACACACCTGCCCGCCACCCAGGAGCCCAGCATGCCTCCTTGTTGCCACAGTACCGAGTCCAAAACCTAAGCCTGGTCTCGAAGACTGCCTACAGGATGTTACCGACCCACCTTCTCTACTTCGGCTCCCAAGCTCCCTTTTCCCAGAAACTCTTCTCCCCAAAACAAAACTCTAGCCACAAGCACCCCCACCATGGCCCTGAGGAGAAGATAAGCACATTTCTACATAACATGTCACGTTATTTTAAAAGAAGGAAGGGAGGCAGGCAAGATGATACTCACCATGTTCAGCTCCAAGCTGCAGCCATGTCACCAGAGCCTCAACAAGCCGTGCCTTGAAACAACAGCAGGTTACCAGGTATGCTTCAGCAAGGGTAACAGGACACCTGCTTTCTGTCCTCCCACAGACCAGGAACTCACCTGAGAACTCACTGTTTAAATATTTAAGCTTTGGCCTCAGATGTTTGCCCACAGTTCTCTCTCTAATAATAAGGCCAAGAACGCTCCATCATCAATTCTCTCAGCTCCCCTCCCACCCCGATGAATGCTCCTTCCAGTCTCTTCCTCAAACAGTTACTACCCTTTAACTCCTCCCTTGCGGTGGAGTGTTCCAATATCCCTGGGATATTATTCTGCTGTTCACCCACAACTACCTGCAGCCCAGATTACTATTGAACTGAACAGAAGTGTCAAAATCTTAGAATATCTGCCTCAAGACTCTATATTCTTGGGGTTTTGGAGATAGAGGAGCAAGAATTAGGATAAAGAGTAAGAATGGAGTTAGGAGTCCTTCATTTGGACTCCTTAGGGTCAAAGGTTATTCACTTAGTAAAATGATTGATTTGTTGACTGTCTGTGTTTATAGCTTAGTTGCACTGGCCTCCAAGGAACATTAGAGTGAAGGAGCCCTTGTGAGTGGGCTCAGGCTCATCAGGGAGAAGCTTCAATGCCTACACTGATTGTCAAGATGTGACTACAGTGGTCTAGCTTGCCTCCCGGGCCACCCTGAAATCCTCGCGTTGACACTGAACACATTCTCCAAACACTGATGATGGCAGCCCCACTCCCAGTTATACAAGACTCTGAATTAGTGGTCCAAGTTCATGAGGTTTTACTAAGCCCCAAAAGTATCACTCCTATCTTGCACTAAAATCCCAAGGGTTCAATTCTCAATAATCCTAGGGATCTGACATCAAAAGGTGAGCAGAACTATAAGAATTTGAGGCTTATGGTGATGATAGCAGCCATCATTTATTAAGTGTCTGTGTGCCAGGCACTGTGCCACCCTTTACAAGTACTACTTCTACCCATCATACAGCCTTGTGTGCAGCTGTGATTTACCTCAACTAAAATGTAAAAACTGAGCCTCAGAAAGTTAAGGGACCTTCCCCAAATCACTCACCTACTAAGTAATGAAGCCAAGATTCAAATCAAGTTCTGTCAAACTCCAAAGCTTTTGAATTATGACAAACTGCCGCCCAATGACGATGGTGATACATAAGTTATTCTCCATTATGGAAAGTACCTGAGATTTCTTGACCAAACTGCAAAGACAGAAAGAGCTTACAGCAAATCACAATAGGGTCCATGGCAGAGACCTTAAATTCTCCCTGGATCTCCACAGACCCCACTTCACAGCTTGAGTCTAGAAGACAGTAAGGTAAGAATGTCTGTGGTTACCTGGAAACCACATTCCCTGTGGTGGAGGGGATGAAACACCTTGCTTTCTCCAAACTGAATTAGCAGCCGACTGCTTGTCCCACAAGTGGGAACAGGAACACGGGCAGAAATGACTCACTGTCGTTAGAAAATTCAAAGCTGTGTTAACCATCTCCAGATGTTTTGATGGGGTCCCAGGAAACATCCCAATACCAGACCAATGTCATGAATTAGTGGGACCCAAAAGAATAATAATTATTCTAGCATTTCAAACTCACTTCCTTGTTCAAGAGATCATTTCTACCTGGGGCAATCCCACAGCCAACAAAGGAAGCCCTGGTTTTGCACATCCCAGTGATGGGGTGTTCACTGCCTCACAAGGCAGCCACCCTACGGTGAAACAGCTCCAGGAGGCTTCGTGGTTCTTCTGAAACCCACCCACCTGTACTCTGTCAAAGACAATTCCTACAAAACTGATCAGACAGCTGATTTTTAAATAAAATTCTGGCTGATTATTTTTTATATATAAATTGACAGCTAGACTATACAACCGCCACTGCTAACTTCCTGTCTCTCTGCTTCCTCAAGAATGCAGCCAAGTTGCTAGTTACAGAATAGACAGAGAGAGGAGGATTACATCATAGGGAGTAGTATAGTCAATCATATCATGATAAATAAGCATGAGGCCAGGTGGGTGCTTGAAGCACCAGGGTTCTACTCTGTAAAGAACATGATCTTCTAACCATGTTATTGTACATCTGAAACTAATACTGAATAACATTAAGTGTAAACTGTAATTGAAAAATACAAGATAATTAATTTTAAAAAGGAAAAAAGAATGCAGCCAAGAGGAGCACATGAAGGGAGCCAAGCTTCCAAAGATGGCTGCCAGGCAATGATTGACAAGCCTGCCCCAGCTCCCAGCTGACTTCAGGGTGCCTGCCCTGGGAGCTCAGGTGTGTTATTAGGGCTAACTGTTATGGCTGCCAAGGTAACCTTCTAACCGTCTGCAAACAGACTGTGCACACACCGTAAGCAAGGGAGCAAGAGACACCCCAATGGAGAGGAGAGTGGCCCAGGGGTTCTCTAGAGCACCGCTGTTACAGCTCTTAGACTTCTCTGAATCTATTGTTTTCTAGAGAAAGGGGTCCTTCTTTCCACTCTTTCTGACCCTTCAAGGGGGCTGCCCCCACTCACAAACCATCGAGTAGTAAGAGGGGGACCTACTCCACCGGACACACAGCTAGCTCTCCCTTAAAGATGGCCTCCATTCCCAGCAACTTTAAGGACAGATTTTTAAAAGACAGTGTTCACATTTTGGTCAAAAGGCTATTTTACATTTGTGCCACAAAAGGATTTTAAAATGAAAATTGGAGGTACGGATTTGACTGACATCTCTCAGGGGTATTTCGGTGAAAAAGACCGCCTACTGACATAACCTATCTTCCCGGGTGCAGAATTGTTAAAAGCCAACACTGCTTTTCACATTGAGAAGAAAGGCAGTTTAGAGTGTAGTACTGGTGTTTTCTTTCCCATGGAGGAGCCATTGCTTCTTAGAAGAGTTTCTCCATCTTCAGTGCCTGGGCCATCAGACTCCACAGAACCCTCCCTAGAGGTAGGCGGCCCAGTGACAGGTGGCATTGCATGTGGTTAACCCTGCGGATCAGAACTGGCCCTCACTGCAAGGGGCCTACAGAGAGGTTCAGAACAGCCCACCAAGTTGTCCCCTTCCCTATTCCTGTCAGTTCAGTTGAGCAACATGCCTTTTGACCAGCTCTGTGACAGAACCCAGTTGCGTTGCACAAATAAATTCAGTTTTCTGTTCCCAACCTTAAGTATATAACTTCATGGGACCATTTTGTCAAGTTGGGTGGTGTCAAAAATATTTCCACATGAGGGCAATGTGTCCAGAGCATTGGTGTTCACAGACACAGACAAAAGACTACTTATCTGCCACTTGACTGAAAGACTAATCTCCTCTAGATAGGGTGTTCTCACTGGCCAGTCTTCAGCCCAGGGGAGGTGTTAGGGACTGTGACAAAGGAGAGAGACCAGTTGCCTTGTCTGCAGATAGTTGTGGGAGAGGCCACAGCCAGAGCACCTAACATTCACCAGGTCTCTCTTCTAAGTCCAGTTAGAAGTCAAACTCCAGGCAACTGTGCAGGAGCAGCAGGCCCTGGGCTCCATAGAGTGCTGGGTGAATGGAGCCCCTGCCCAGGCCCTCTAGAATAATCCTCTGCCAACCTCTGGATCTTTGTCTTGTACTAAGCAAGTCTCCCCTGGACTTTCATCTGCAGCCACCTCATGAGAACACCAGCCCAGGAATACAAGGGGGAGGAACTAGAGATGAAATGTGTTTGTTTTTAAATCATCTCATTACTAAAAGATCTCCCTTTACCTACAGAACTCAAAGCATTAAGCCACCCCCAACCCCTAATCATTCTACTACTTTCAAAGAGAAAAAATCCAAAGCTATTCTACCAGTCCTGGGGTGTTCTGTCATTCCTGCTCCATTCTGGGGGTACCTCAGTCCAGAGCAAATCTAAAGAGCAGAGGTAAAGAATCAAGCCCCAGTGCAGGAAGCCAGGTCTCTGGAAGCCAATTCAGGGTTCAGATCCCCAGCTCTGGGTCAGGATCCCGGCAGGCATCTGGAGCAGCGAATGCCTACCTTCCTGCCACAGGGGCACTGATCACCTGGACTGCAAGGACGCTCCCCCACCCAGCGCCTGGTCCCAGCGGAATTCCTGGCATAGTTTTCCCACGCAGCATTGCTCACCTAAGGGTCCCGGAGCCAGAAGAGTTGGCAGAGTTCCTAGAGTTACTGGCTCCCCTTCTTGGCACGACCCACCTCCAGGTTCGCTCAACCACCCCAATGGCCCCAGGTGACTGCCAGAATCCTCTCAGCTGGCCTCAGGACCAGGATTCATCCCCAGCCTCGGGAAGCCTCGTGCTCTCTGGGCGGAACAGAGCCGCCCAGCCACCTCAGTGCTCCCAATCTGACGAGCCAGGGACGGGAGAAGCTGTCTGACCCAGCAGCTTGAGGCCTAGGGTATCAGAGGCATCCGGATCCCCTGACAGGCGCTCCAGCCCAGGAAGAGGAGTGGAGCCTCTCCCCAGCCCCCTGGGACTAGTTTTTTGTTTGTTGTTGTTGTTGTTGTTGTTGTTTTTATGAGGAGGAAGGAACTTTGCCTGGTTTAACCCCTTCGGAAAATCCAGGATCCATGTGAATGGCTCCCAGGCCTTGCTGAGGGGCGACTTGGAGCCCAGGGAGACAGGATGCGCGTGCACACACACACACACACACACACACACACACAGGAAAGCAAGGGCAACTGCAGTCTCCAGGGCAGAAAGCCCAGCCCACTCACCTTAAACTAAAGGGAACTTCTTGGTTTCTGATCTGGCTCCACGATAGTCTTTTGAGTGAGTCCCAGGCCTGGACAGATGTCAATTATCTCACCACCATCACCCCTCAACCTGCTGACTTGTCCTGTGCACCTAGCTGTGAAGCCCAGGACCAGAGGACTCTTTCTCTCCTGATATCAGTCCCTGATCCCTTCCCATAGCCAGCCCTTGCTTTACTGAGTCGCAGATTTCTGGGAATTATTTTAAGGCCTTTCTCCCACCCCAGCCTCAGTCTGCCAAGTTCTGTATCTTGGGGCAGCCAAAGCAAAATGGGAACATTTGTTGGCAAGAATGTGGAGAAATAGGGAAGCCCATGCATTGCTGGTGGGAGTAAAATATGGTACGACAGCTTTAAAAAAGAGAATGGTGCCCTGGCCAGATTGGCTCAGCATTTAGAGCATCAGCCTGCAGACCAGACAGTCATGGATTCTATTCCAGTCAAGGGCACATACCTCAGTTGCAATTTGGTCCCCAACCCTGGTTGGAGTCATGCGAGAGGCAACCAGTAGATGTGTCTTTCTCACATCAATGTTTCTCTCTCTCTCTCCCTCCCTCTCTCCCACTTTCTAAGAAGATAAATAAAAAATATCCTTCGGTGAGGATTTATAAATAAATAAATAAATAAATAAATAAATAAATAAATAAATAAATAAATAAATAACAAGAATGGCAATTCCTAAAAAAATTACACAAAGAATTACTATATGGTCCAGCAGTTTCATTTCTGGGTGTATACTCAAAAGAACAGAAAGCTGAAACTCAAATATTTGTACATAACAGCAATATTCACAACAGCAAAAAGGTGAAAATATTCCAAGTGTCCATTGACATATGAATGGATTACAAAATGTGGTTCATACATACATTTAAAGGAATATTATGTAGCCTTAAAAATAAATGAAATTCTGACACATGCTACAACATGAACCTTGAAAACATTATGGTAAGTGAAATAAGCCAGACACAAAAGGACAAATATTACATGATTTCATTTATACATCCTACCTACAAAAGTCAAATTTAGAGATATTCCAGAAAATAGAACAGTGCTTCCCAGGGCAGAGGGGGCATGGGTGGGGAACAGGGAGTTAGTGCTTAATGGGGATTCTTTGGGAAGATGAAAAAGTTCTAGAGGTTAATGGTGGTGTTGGTTGCACAACAATATGAAAACACTTAATGCCACTGAATTGTACACTTTAAAATGGTTTAAATGGCGAATGTTATGGTATGTATATTTTATTACAATTTTTAAATTTTTAGAAAGGAACAGTGGTTGGGGCAGTGACCAGCACCAAGGAGGGATGTCTGTGACCCTCTGCTCTGACGGGGAGTGGTGCTCCTCCTCTCCTGGTCCGGGTGTGCTTTCTCTCCAGGGCTCCCTCTGCCCCCCGAAGGGGAGGGAGCAGCTTAGGCTTCGGAGACAAGGATTCATTTACAGTCCACGTTCCCAAGTCATGTAACCCTGGGAAAGTCACTTATCCTCTCTATAAAGTGGGAAAAATGATCTCTACCAAGCAGGGTCCTAATGAGAACCAACTTAGCTAAAGCATCTCTAGGCTCAGCCCGGGGCCTGGCAGTCAGTGTGTCCTCCAGTTAGTCCAATGTGAGATGGGGGGGGGGGGGGGGCTTGGAGCATTGGCTTCCCCGCTCTCTTCCCAGTGTATTCCTGAAGTGTGCAGAAAGTAGCTGAGGACAGCTGTTTGTGTTTGCCATTCCACCTGCCTCAGTTTCCCCATGTGTAAATGGGGTGCCCTATTTTGCAGAGCTGTTGTGAGAAAGTCAACTTGACATGTGCTCTGGTCTATCTTGCTGGTAAGGCCAAAAGCTAAAGATTCCACCCTCTGCTGACCAAGACCTGCCTTGTGTGAAACCCTCACCCACTTCCTTTACTTGGCCGCAGTTCAACATTCAATACAGCCCGGAGTTTTGAGTGCCTACCTTGTGCCAGGCTCCGTCCCAGGTCCTGAGGATACCAAGAGTGGATAGAGGACTAGACCCCTTTGCACTGGGAAGCTGTCACCCTCTGTGGTGGCACCTCTGCCACAGTACACACAAGATTTGGTGGCCCAGAGCCAGTCCCTAACCCAGAAACAGGGCAAAGGTCTTTGGGACTTCTCTATTACAGACAGAGGAAGCTAATCGTAACTGACATGTGTATAGCCGCCCAGCCCTGGGGAAAGTGAAGATCAGGGGAAAGCATGGCACTCCAGGAAGTGTATAGTTCCACGATATAGTAGCAACAAACCAGCGTTGTCTCTATTTGTTACCTGGACCCACCCCCCTGAGTCACCAATCCATCTGGGCCTTGAATTAGGTCCCTGTAAGTCCTGGGACAGTGCTTACGGTAGAGATTTTCCACCAGCGTGTTGCTGCCTCTGACCACGCCCCTCCCTTCCTTGTTCATATAGTTCCACAGGTGCAGGGCATAGGAGTCGTTGAAGCTTGGGTCTGTGTTCCAGACTTCGTAGTAGCGCCTCCACTCTAGATAGGAAATGGGGTAAAATCTTTGGGGGTGTAGAAAGGACAAGTTCAAACATCTGAGATCGCTCACCTCCTGGAAGTCTTCAAGTCTGCACCACAGTCTCAACATCCTCGTCATCAACTCAGGACCCTGGTTGCCCCAAATGTATGAATTGTAGTGTTCAACAAAGTTTTCCATGCACTCCCATAGGAAGGCGTGGTGAGGGAGGAATCCAAAAATCCCATTACTAGAGTACCGAGAAGCCTGTGCAGCCAAAAAGTTCTCCTCAGGGATGGGCCTGATCGAGATGACATCGGTGTCCATGTAGACGCCCCCATATTTCCAGATGATGGCCAAGCGGGATGCATCTGAGCTGACGTGGAGCCAATGTCTCTGTTCACTGACGTTGATCTGCAGGAGCAAGTGCAAATCAGCCCCCAGCAGCAGGGAAGGAGGGAGGGAGTGTCATAGCAGGAGGCCAGGCCCAGGGTAGCTGGGGAGGGGGCAGCAAGCCAGATTCCCAAAAATCTATCTGCCAAAACCCCAACTTTGCAAACTTACCTCCTCCGCCCTAAAAAGTTGCCTTTAAGTAAAATGTTTACAGCTATCAGTACCTGTGAGAAGACTGTAGTGGCTTTTAAAACAATTCATAAAATTATTTTTTTAAAGTTAAAGCAGTGGAAACGTAAAGGAGAAACCAGAAGGAATTTCACAATGAACTCTGAGTCATTTTAAGCAGGTGGTACAGTATATACAAATATGAAACCGTGAAGGAAGAATGTTTTAAAGTCCTAAAAATGCTAAAAACTACTAAAAAAATAAGTAGAAAAAAATTAATATTTATGCTATTTGAGAAACTGGCAAAAAGAACCTGAAAATGCATGCATGCATGTATGCCCTCATTCACTGATGCCTTTAATAACATTTAATGAGGGCCTACTTACTGTGTGCCAAGCTCTGTGACAGCTGCTACAGATATGCCAGTGAACAAAGACAAAAATCTCTACTGGGAGTAGACAGACAATAAACAAGTATTTATTACAGGTTGCTCAGTGGTTAGAGCGTCGGCCCAGGGACCAATGAGACTCAGGTTCAATCCCGGCAAAGGGCATGTATCTGAGTTGCTATTTGTCCCTGGTCCTGGTCGAGGTTGTGCCAGAGGCAATCAGTCAATGGGTCTCTCGCATGGATGTTTCTCTCTCTGTCTTTCTCTCTTTCTGTCTCTCCCTGTCCTAATCTGTCTGAAGACAAATGAGGAAATGTCCTTGTCCTCGGATGAGGATAAAAAAAAATGTTGGGAGTTAAAGTGGCAGACTTCCGGTCAAGATGGCGGGTAGGTAAATGCAGTATCGCGTCCTCCCACAAACACATCCAAGTTACAACTAAACTACAGAACAACCAGCATTCAAAACCGCCTGAAATCAAGCTGAATGGAAGTCCTACAACTACGAAATTAAAGAAGCTGCATCGAGACTGGTAGGAGGGGCGGAGGCGCGAGGGGCGGCGAGACAGTGGTGAGACGGGCTGGTCCCACACCCACGTGTGGCGGATAAAAATCAGGAGGCTACTTCGGCTGGGAAGGTCCTTCCTGAGGACTGAGGGGTCCCTGTCCCACACCAGGTGCCCCGCTCAGGTTTCCAGTGCCAGGAAGAGAAGTCCCCATAACTTCTGGCTGGAAAAACCAGCAGGAACTGAGGCTCAGGGAGGTTGATGCGGCTGGAGCCCCAGGCAGCTCCTTAAAGGGCCCGCGCACGGACTTATCGGACTCTCTCCCTCTAAGCTTGGAGGGGAGGCAGCTCGAGGGGCACCAGGGACATACAGGGAAAAACTGAGCTGTTTGGCACTGGAGCGAGGGCTGGAGAGGGGGCTTTCTCCGGGACAAACATGCTGTCAGAGGCCTTTGTTTCTTTGGTGAGCCCTTCCCGGGGGGCAGCAGACAGCCACCATATCCGGGACTCTAGCAACCTGGCTCACACTGGTAGCCCCGCCCTGGTGACTCCCTGAGGCCCTGCCCCACCCAACTTTCAGGCCCACCCAAGCTGTTGCCACTTGCTTAACCATAGGATTGGCCTGTCTTGGATCTAGCTTCAGGTTTTTCCTAAATTCTTTCAAACGAGCAGCATCTGGTCACAGCTAGCCCCATACGGCTCATTAAGTAATACACAGAAACAAACACAGGGAGGCAGCCAAAATGAGGAGGCAAAGAAACAGGTCCCACATGAAAGAACAGAACAAAACCCCAAGAAAAGAACTAAGTGAAATGGAGATAAGTAACCTAACAGATGCTGAGTTCAAATTACTGCTTATAAGGATGCTCAATGAACTCAGTGAGGGCCTCAAGAGCATAAAAAAGGACCTGTCAGAAATGATCGATGCACAGTTAGAAACAAAGGAGGCTTTAATGGAAATAAAGAATAATTTACAAAGATTCAATAGTAGAATATGTAAATCCAAGAAGCAAACCATTGATTTGGAATATAAGGAAGCAAAAAACGCCCAATCAGAACAGCAAAAAGAAAAAGGAATCCAAAAAAATGAGGATAGTGTAAGGAGCCTCTGGGACAACTTCAAGCGTGCCAACATTCACATCTTGGGGGTGCCGGAAGGAGAAGAGAGAGAACAAGAAATTGAAAACCTGTTTGAAACAATAATGGCAGAAAACTTTCCTAACTTGGTGAAGGAAACAGACATACAAGTCCAGGAAGCACAGAGAGTCCCAAACAAGATGAACCCCAAGAGGCCCACACCAAGACACATCATCATCAAAATGCAAAAAGTTCAAGACAAAGAGAGAATCTTAAAAGCAGCAAGAGAAAGGCAGCTAGTTACCTAGAAGGCTGTCAGCTGATTTCTCAAGAGAAACTTTGCAGGCCAGAAGGGAGTGGCAAGAAATATTTACAGTGATGAAAAGCAAGAACCTACAACCAAGATTACTCTATACTGCAAAGCTGTCATTTAGAATCGATGGCCATATAAAGACTTTCCCAGACAAGAAAAAGTTAAAGAAGTTCATCACCACCAAACCATTATTATATGAAATGATGAAGGGTCTTTTTGAAGAAAAAGATAAAATATATGAACAAACAAAATGGCAATGAATACATATCTATCAACAATGGAATCTACAAACAAAATGAACAGGTAGAACAGAAACATTCTCATAGATACAGAGAACATTTTGTTGGTTGCCAGATGGGAGGGGGATTGGGGGAATGGGTGAAAAAGGTGAAGGGATTAAGAAGTACAAATTCATTGCTAGACTGACAAGCCTCAAAGGGAAAGGGGCTGGGGGCGGGGGGAGGAAATAAACCAAAGAACTTATATGCATAACCAATGGATACAGACAATAGTGTGGGAAAAGGCGGTAGGGGGGCGGGAGTGGGAAGGAGGGGGTCAATGGGGGAAAAATGTGGAACATCTGTAATACATTCTTCATTCAACAATAAAGATTTTTTTTAAATAAAAAATAAAAAAATGTTGGATACTCATAAAAACTATGAAAGAAAGAAAGCTGGGTGAGGGGCTCTGATGGGGGCAGGGTGGAAAACAATCATATCTTGGGTTCCAGCAGAAACTGGAATGAAGTAGGTAAGTGAGCTATGCCCATATCTCCGAGAAGAAGGTTCTAGGTAGAGGGAACAGCTAGTGCAAGGGCCCTGAGGCAGGAACAGGAGGAAGACAGTGTGGCCAAAGCCGAGTAGTGAAGCGAGAGGGGAAGGAGATGAGACCACAGAGGTTGGAGTAGAGGAAAAGGGTGGATTCTGTGGGCTGGCTAAAGCCTGACATTATTTCAAAGATTTGGAAGAAAGGAGTGATGTGATCTGAATTAGTCTTCAAAGGGCTGCACTGGCTGCTCTGTGGAGAACAGACGGAAGTGGGGCTGGGAGGTCACAAGGGCAGGAGCAAAGAGGCAAGTAGGAGGTTGTTGAAAAACCCAGCCAAGAGGTGAGGGCGAAGGAGGGTCACCGAGGAGGTGAGAGAAGTGGTCAGATCCTGCACACGCGGGGAAGATCAAGCCAGTCGATTGTGATGGAGTGCGAGAGGGTGGATGACTGCAAATGCTGAAAGCTGAGCAACACAGAAAATGATTTTAAAAAATAAACAGCCCTGGCCAGTTTGGCTTGGCCATTTGAGCAGCAGCCCGCAGACCAAAGAGTCCCAGGTTGGATTCCATCCAAGGGCATGTACCTCAGTTGTGGTTCTTCCCTGGCTCCAACTGGGGTCTTGTGGGAAGCAACTAGTTGATGGGTCCTGTCTCACATCAATGTTTCTCTCTGTATCCCCCCCCCTTCCACTCTGTCTGAAGATAAATGGAAAAATATCCTTAGGTGAAGATTAAATAAAATTTTTTAAGAATAAACATAAATCATCATAAATGGCCATGTGCCCAAATGGAATGCTAAAATTTTGAATGCAAAAAACAAATCAGATTTTTCCTAATTGAAATATATTGATTAAAAGATTCAACAGCATCCAGCTGGTGTGGCTCAATGGTTGAGCATCAACCCATGCACCAAGAAGTTGCCAGTTTGATTCCCAGTCAGGACACATGCCCAGGTTGTGAGCCCAGTCCCCAGTGTGGGGCATGCAGGAGGCAGCCTGTCAATATTCTCTCTCATCGATGTTTCTATCTCTCCCTCTCATTTCCACTCTCTAAAATCAATAAAGAAAAAAAATTTCAACAGCAACTCTTGGCTTTGACAAAATAAACATTTTTTTAAAAATTCTGCTATTAAGCCAAATGAAACAGGTTAACTAAGATTTTGCAAAAATCTTCATAAGAGTTGTTCACATCATCATATCACATACAATTGATGAAGACCAAATACGTAATAAAGCTACTGACCAAAAGATTCTGACCAATTCACTTTACCACACACACAGACACACACACACACACACACACACACACGAAAGGGGGTGTGAAGATGGAGGCAGAGACTAGAATGATGGAAGGGATTATTTCCTAGCGCCCCACCCAAGCATCCTCCCCCGGGAATATGAGCCCTGCCAGCCCCTTGATATCACCCAGTGAACCTGAGTTGGGACCTCTGGCCTCCACACTGGGAGGGAATACATTTCTGCTCTCTTCAGTCACCAAGGTCGTGGGATTTGTTCCACAGCCGGGGAAAGGCCTGCACAGGGGCCTCCGTCCTGCCTCTTGACCTGCAGCCCTAAGTATTCGCTTTCTGGCCCTTTTCAGAGAAAACGCTTTCTGACGTTTGGTCTAGCCTATGATCAGAACTTAGATAGAACTTAATATGGCAAGAAATGTTACTATTTTGCTATCAATTTTTAGTTAGTTTTTTAAAAATAACTTTATAAAATTAACATATTCTCTTCTCTCCCAATTCATAGTAAAATACTTACTCTTGCTGTGTATTATATATATTCTTCTTCAAGTATTTTTCTTCCTAATAGATTGGGGAAGGGGCATTGCATAGTTAAGATGCCTATAGTTACATTATAATGTAAGAGTATTCAGTTCTATGTAGTAGTCTTTATAAGATGGCACAGTTAAAGCCACATGATAGAATCATTCAGTGGTTATACAATAAATTCCTTAACATTACCTGATTGTGGGTCCTCATGAGTAAAATATTTAATTAAAATATTACTTCCTTATTATGCTATGTTATTAAGATGAAGATTACAACATTCCTGAGAGTCCCAGGAGTTTCTTGATTATATCTTAACACAACCCAGTCTCATGCAGCAGTACTCCACCTGATTCTTCAGGAATGTTCTATTCACATAATTTTCAAGTAAAATATTGCCTAGTTTTCCCTTCAGGTGCAAAGAAATGTTTAACATGGATAAATTTTAACCTGTCAGTGAAAAATAAGGAGTATACACACCTAGAAAAGATATAGAATCTCATTGAGTTAAGAACAGTCTCAGAAGTAACCTAGACACTGAGATAGACAGCTGGAAGCAAACGACAGTGGGAAAGATAAGTCTAACTTAAGCCTCCCGAGTACTTGACTCAGGGCTCAACACAGTGAAAAGAAGGCCAGGCAAGAGTTAAAGGATCTGGGTTCTAGTCCCACCTCTGACACTGAGTCCTTACCCTCAGTGTACCCATCTATAAAATGAGTAGGTTGGACTCATTTTCTGTGGTCCCGCCCCACACGGGCATTCTAAGTTTCTCTGAACACTTACTTGAGTGTACCACGAGAACAGTGGTGTGTCTTCAAACAGCCTTTTCATGTCCAGAGGAAAGAGGAAGACATTGTCTATTGCTGAGAGGAGGGAAAAGGCTGGATGAGTGGAGTTTGGGGGCAGTTGCAGGGAACTGCTGAGACCCTTCATAAAGAACGTCACCGGTTGCTCAGGGTAAACCTTGGCAGCTGACTCCACAGCGCAGGAGACCAGCGGGGACGGCTCTGTCCTCTCAGAGGTCTCTAGGAACACAATGCTGCGTCCCTTGCCCAGGAGGGCTTCTGGCCCCTGCTGGGACTTGTAGGGGGGCAAGCAGAAGAGGCAGCTGGACTTCAGGAAGAGCTGGTAGAGGAAGCCGCAGGAAAGCAGCAGGATGACCAACAGGCAGAGCTGGAACTTCTTCAGCATGTTGACTTCTCTCTCCTGGCTGCTCCTTTAAGTCAACACAACCCGATAAAAATAACATTCACAAAACCAGATAAAAATAGTACACAAGAAAGCAATACAAGGATATTGCTTCCTAACATAGATTGTTAAAAATTCCATTAAAAATAACATTCACAAAAACAAATAAAGATAGTACACAAGAAAACAATACAAGGATATTGCTTCTAAACTTAGATATTTTTAAATCCCAAATGCATTATGATCAAGTCAAGTCCTGCAATATTAAGGAGAAAGATGGATTAACTAGGGCTATCTGAGAAATATAAGGGTAATTCAAAATAGGAAAATAATTAATGCATTAACAGGAAAACCATTAGTCACATGCATTGTCTTACAGATTAAGGGAGTAAAGCTGTATGATCATTTTGGTGAATAGATGCCAAGACCAGGATAAGATTAGACATCCACTCACAGTTTTTGTAAAGCCCAAGGAAACTTTAAGCTGACAAACGATGTCTAGCAGAACATAGAGCAACTATCATACTTAACATGAATCATTTAAAACACCCCCATTAAAACTAGGAATATGATACGGGTATGTCTGTTATCACTGGTACCAAACAACATCATTCTGCTAAGTTAACTAAGGCAATGAAAGAAGAGAAAAGAATTTCTACTATGAATTCTAGAAAGGAAGAGGCAAAACATCACTAGTTGTAAAAAATATGATTTACTACCCAAAAGATCTAAGATAATTTACTAAGAAACAAAGAGAATTAAGAAGAAAATTAACCATGGAGCAAACTGAAGGCTAGAGTTAATAACTTGCCTACACCACAGCTAGCAGAGCCTGGCCTCTAACCTGGGTCTGTCCCCACAGAACCTCCCTCTCCACGACTTGAGCTCAAACTCTAGCCAACTCCAGCAGAGCAGGTAGCTCACTTTGCAATGGTCTACTTTTTTCATTCGCTATGACTCTCTCTTATAGAAGATATAAAACCTGTGCATCAGAGCTTACCTTCCAGCCTGAAACTTGAGTTAGCCACTGTCTGAGGTCTTAGCAATGACAAGTTTTTCCTGCTACACTTTTTGATAAATCACCACCTTATCCTCCAACTCAGGAACTGGAGGAAGTAAATCATTGGTAGAAGACTAACACTAAACACAAGTCCTCAGGAAGCTCCTCCCTTTACTAAGTTCCCCCAAACACAGAGACTTGAGGACAATAAGGGTTTCACACAGTTTTTTAGGTGACCCCCACACTGAATCCTGCCTATTTGTAGACCAATCAGGGGGGTTACAGGGTGACGACTTCACCCGGAAAAAACTATACGTGACTCTGGAGCCAAAAGACAGTACCCTGGGCAGTCTTGTGTCAATCAAAATTATGGCAGAGACTAGGGAAAGTTTCATCACCAAAGAACCCCATCATTTCGTCCAAACTTTGCAAAGACAAGGTTTGAGCTAAAGTAAACCATCACCACAAATAAGCAAAGAACAACACCAGTATGCAAGGTTCTAATAATTTACAATTAGAATTGATTCTCCAATTCCAGAAGGACCCCTTGCACTGAGGTACCCAATGTGAGGTACAACTTCCTCGAGGTATCACAAGGGTAGGTTCCTCGCCCTCCACGGATATGGCCACCCCACATCTCCACAGTGTCTTTCTCCTGTGGTCTGCTCCCCAGGGCTCCCGATGTGAGCATATAGTAATCCTCCTGGAAACCAGCTTTACTCAGGGAGTCACCTACCTTCAATTCAGAGCCTTCTCGGCCATGAACAGGTGTCCACAGTTCCCCCTGGATGCTCTGTGTGAACAGGGAAGTCCCCTCCTGGGCAGACTTTGGATCCTGACATAGAGGTCCTACATCAAGGAAAGTAAAGCCATCCATTCAGTGATGGCTACTTGTTTTCTGTGTGCCCATAGATCCCCAGGAAGAGCTGTTTTGGGCTAAAATCACACCCTTTCCTTTTTGAGCTGAATTTTTACTTTAAACCTCATCAATTTTAGGTTCAGGATACCTTGGCAACTTTCGTAAGTACCATGACATTGGATGGATGGGTTGTTTTCTCCTTCCAGAGGCAAAGGGACAGCAAAGCTCCTGGTCCCTGCTCTGGGATAACCGGAGGACACCATTTGCGGAGTGATACATGCCTACTGGCCGTGTTTCTGGTGGGTCACGTATCCAGAGCCTTCCAACAGTCTGCACAATGGCCAAACTATTGAACAAGTGGTCAAGACAGAAATCACGGAAGTAGCTGGTGGTCTTTATCACAAGGGTGAAAGTGAGTGTCAGCGATGCTGTGAAACCTTAAGCACAAAAAGTGGGACCCGTTCGACCAAGACCAAGTAGAAGGTATGATGGAAAGAGCATGAAGCTTGAAATCATACCTCCAGTCGCCACAAGATAGGGCACCAGGCCAAGTCCCTGAACAGCTCAGAGCCTCAGCTCCTTTGTACGGTGTGGAAAATAACTGAACTCAGGTTCACTGTGAGGCTGGAAGGGCTCTGTAACCAAAGAAGCAACTCTCACTGTTTACCAAGGAAAAGAGGAGAAAATAGAACAATATTACTGGAGATGCTATTTGACTCCCTGATGATGAACATTAAGTTGTTGCTGTTGTAGTTTTCAGATGAGTGAAACCTATTTCCTGGGGACCTGTAGGAAGGAATCCTCAGCCCTGGTGAGAGCTGATGAGATGTGCACAGGAGCCAGCAGTCGGTCATTAGTACCCAGGGCCAGGTTAGGATCACAGCCTCATGTCCTGCCTGAGTCTTTCTGAAGACACCCTGTCATCTGAGCCACTCTGCCAGGATCCACCCAGGGCCCCCAGATCCCTCCTTCAGCCTTCCCTCTGTGATATGTGAACAGAACTGCCTTCGCTCCCTTCGGCCCCCTTTCTGCCCTGTCTGGCCTGGACCACACTGACTCTGTCTGTGCCGTCAGGTGCCCCCGCAGCAGTTCCTAAATCGGACCACAGAGACCCTGGGAGGCTCCCAGGATGGGCTTTGCGGACCCAGGGCCATAGTTTGCTTCACCTCAATCCCTTTACCCTGGTGCTATTGATGCACAGCTCCTACACATTCTCTGCCCAAGGAATGCCCTGCTCTTTACCCTCCATGACAATAACTCTGTTCAAAATGCCTCCAGATGTCTTCGCCACACAATGGCAGGCTTGCTCCAAACAGCCAACCACCCTGAGGAGCGATGTCTGCGTAGGTTCGGGCAGAGTTGTTTACCTTCGAGCAGTGGGGTTCTGGGGTGGCTGGTGAGAGCCGCTCGTGCATCCCACGTCGTCTCCTCTTCTGAAGGGTTTGCCTCCCGTGGGAGGGTTCCCGCTTCCCCCATTGAAACAGAAGCAGACCTGGTCAGTGCAGTGGACTATGGAGCCTGGGTGCTACTGCCTGAGGAGGAGGGGGAAAAACTTCTGCCTTCAGTGTTCCTTTTGTCTTTAATTCGAGATTATCCCAGTATTCTCTTTATTTTACAGTACCGTTCTGACGTTAGCTGAGCTAGGCTGAAGAAAAGGCGGTACAGGGGGTACACCCGGAACCAGAACAGAGATTTCCTTCACTCTTAGCCCCATAGATAACCTCTGATAATCTCCACTGGGAAAACGTCCATGTGTGGGCCACACTCCCTCTGCTATAAAGGACTCCCTGTAGCAAGCAGGAAAAGTTAAAGGACTTTTTAACACTAAACGTTTGTTGAACTGAATTACACATGAAAAGCGCACCTCTTAATTCTGTAGCTTCTTTGAACTTTGATTTATAAGGAAATATTTAATCCAACAACACGTGTCCTATTTACTTTGGAGCCCTTGGAAACACAGTTCCGGTTTTTAACATATTTGTTAAGTAAATGGAACTGATAAACTTATAAAGCATTTGACTATTAACAGCACAATACCAATACACCAGTGATATCTTATCAACATTGCCTATTCCTGTCCTGGCCGGATACCTCGGATGGTTAGAGCGTCCTCCTGATATGCCAAGGTTGCAGGTTTGATCCCTGGTCAGGGCACAGACGAGAATCAACTAATGGATGCATAAATAAGTGAGACAACAAATATTTGTTTCTCTCTTTCTCTCTCTAAAATCAATAAATTTATTAAAAATCTAAAAAAAACTAAGACACCATCACCAATTCCTTTCATAACTGTTCAGAGATGGAAAGAGAACTGGAACCTGGGTTTAATGAATGAACAGACGCAGTTCACTCACAGAGAGAGAAAATCCATAGATGAACACTGGGTAACCCATGTGGGAATAACAGAAGGACATTGACAAATGATGTTATCAATAATAAATCCGGAATTTATGTTTAACTGAAAATCAGTGCATTCATGCCTGCATAAAAATCCACTGGTCCCATGACAATATTGTAAACAATCTTAAATGTCTAAGAAAATGGTCTGGCCTTGCATTTCTGGCAATAATTCTTTTGTTCTCCACTCAGCCTTACCAGTCAAACATGCTTCAGTTGACAAAACCTTGCATAACTATCAAGAATGCATTTTCTGGGAATTGTTCTGGGAATTACTGTGCTAAGAAGTGTCATTTTTCCCCCTTTTAAATTGACTTGCCTTGCAGGTAAAGGAAGGAATGGGGGATAAGGCAGGGAGATAAGAGAATGTTGTTCTCATGAAGCAGTTGTGCCCCAGACACCACCTTTTCGGGTGAAGAACAGAGTCTGCGAGAAGCCTGCAGACCACCGGACTCCAGCCTGAGAGCGGAGGGTGTGTGAACGAGCTTCCCTCGCAGTTCTGAGTCAGCGTTTAGTTTCTTCGTTCTGTACGGAACTGGGAACATCTCAGAGCCACCTGTGCCAAGTGTGCTCCGGGCAGGGGCTTGGTGAGGACGGAGTGCTGTGAGAACGAGCACCTCCCAGCGTGTGGACAGAAACTGCTATGGGCTGAATGTCGGCGCCCCACCCCCAGCCACCCAAACTCACATGATGAGAGCCAACCCCCAAGGTAACGGTGTTCAGAGGTGCGGCCTTTCAGGGGTCATTAGGTGTAGACGAGTTCTGGAAGGGGAATTCTTATAAGAAGAGGAAGATGGAGATATCTCTCTCTCTCTCTCCCTCTCTCTCCCCATGAGCTTCACCAAGAGAAGGCCAGGTGGGGCACAGTAGGAAGGCAGCTGTCTACAAACCAGCAAGAGGGTCGTCTCCAGGACTCCAATCCTCACCTTGACCTTCGCTTTCTAGTTCCAGAACTGTGAGCAGTACATGCCTGTTGAGTAAGCGTCAGTCTGCGGCCCCAGCTAAGAGAGAAGCCCTGCAGGACGCTTCTTCTCTTTAACCTCCTTCATGTGTTTTCATGAGACTCTGTTTTGAGCCATGGATGAGACTGGGGCTGCTCTTAAGATTTGGAGAATTGAGTCCAGGCCTCCAGGGGGGAAAGGCAACTTCATCTGTTACAGGAATCTGTGACAGCGGAGCTGGCCTCCTTGCCCGAGACCTGTCCTCCCATCCCTTTGCCCTTCTACCTGTCCTTCAATCGGCCCTCTAGTCATGCCTTTTCTCTTCCAGCAGGACCTGCCCTCCCTCCTCTCAGTGCCTGGCAACCACATGCACCTGTTCCCAGTCAGAAACTAGCAGTTGTGCTGGACTCCTCTCTCCTCACCCATCATGTACCAGCCATGCTCATTTGGGTCCTCCCGGAAGCAGACTCCTGGAAGAGATTCACTGTGCAAGGATTTGATTAGGGGAAATGCTTGTGTGAGAAAGTAGGAAGGGAGCAGTGTGAGGCTGGGCAGCTGTCAAATCACAGAGCAAGTCTGAGGGGAGCTTGGGTGGAAGTGTTGTGGGCTGCCTTGCCTGGGGCTGTCCTTGTCTAAGGAAGGTTCAGCAAACCACCAGGGAGTCCTCAAAACAAAGTCAGCCTAGAGGGGTCCTGTCTCTCCGGAGTGGGTCTACCTCCGGAGTGGGACTACCTCCGTATTCTTGCTGCTCACAGCCAGGCTGGGAGGAGCCTGTGGGAGGAGCCTGTGCCCCACTCAGTGATGGATCTCATGGTGCAGCGCTGGGCCTTTGGTCAGTTATGCTCCCTCCAGTCAGAGGTCCGTGAGGCACCTTCTCATGGCTGCCACACTGCACCCCTTGATCTACACAGATCCACTTCTCCACTCAACTTTGGGGATCCATGTTTCCACACTTCCCACAGGTCCTTCTGAGGGGAAACTAATAAAGGAGGCTCGAGGGAGGAGCTAGAGCCCCTGTCACTGCAGTTGATCTCAGGGCTGCAACTCATCCCCACGCCCTCCTCCCATATCCACTCCGAATCCCTGTCACCCTCAGAAGCCACCACAAAGGTGTCTGTAGCTTAGCTGGTTGTTTACACAGCTCACCTCCCCACAGTGCCTGCACCCTTGATAGGCGTACTCTTCCTCAGTTTGGGTTGCTGCACAGGTCTGTTCATAGTTATAAGGGGACAAGGAGTACCAGAGACCCCAACGTGGATCTGCTAGGCTCTCTATATATTCCTCCAGGCTGCTATTCCAAAAAAGCAGCCTGATCTCCTCCTGCTCATCATGGTCTATTATTTGCTGGTCCCTGGGCACAAGGTGTCCAACATGGCCTGTAGTAGGTTGTAATTCAGTGAGTCCCCTGTGGTCTTACCTGGCAAGTAACTACTCTACTTGGGGTTAGAACTTCCAACACTGAAGAACCCAGACAGTGCGGTGGCTGAGGCTTTGCAGACAGAAAAGGTAAATTCATACCCAGATTATTCATTCCTGTGAAGATAATCTATTGGAAGAGGCCTCATGTAGTCAACCAACTCGGTGTCCTTAAGAACTAGGGCCATATCCAGGACTCAGTATTGAACTCTGTTGCAGACAAGTTAGACATTCAGAGGCAGATGAGCTAGATCAGTCTTGGGAAGTGGGAGTCTGTTGTTGGACCAGTGCATGGCCTCTCTCTTGCCACCACAGCCATTCTATTCATGTGTCCATCATACCAGTTCTGGGCTGGTGACCAATCAGATTGTCAGCAGGACTACAATGTTCCTGTGAGGTAGCTCACTGTTGCTTTAATTTGCATGTCTCTGATAACAAATGAATTTGAGCATCTCTTCACATTGAGTTAGCTGTCTTTGCCCTCTTCCTATTTAAACCTTATTTCTGTACATGAACTTTGATATCAACTGATCAAACTCCAGAAAACAAACAAAACAAAAAAGGAAACTTAAAAAAACACACATGCTTTGATATTTTGATTTGGATCATGTTAAATTTATATATGAACTTGGGAACAATTAGTATCTTTAAAATGTTGTCTTCTTATCTGCATTAAGAATTTCTGGGGGAAAAACACTAAATTTCTGACTTTATGGGATTCAATTAAATCAATGATGTGGAAATCTAGCTTTTAAAAACTTTATGTAATAAAGAGAATTGATTTAAATGAATTTGATACTGTTGTAATTAGCTGGTTATTAGTAATTAAAAGGGAGCAAAGGGAAGGCCAGACATTATAGGCATATCATTTGGACAGCTTCACCAAGAAACGGCAAATTTACACTTTCCAGGGAACCACCAGTGTATTCCCCACAAATCACTGGGGGAGGGGTCCAACAAAGGAAGATAGACCCATGTGCAGTGAGTCAAGGAGATGTTAAGGAAGATGCCTGTCAGTCAGACCTGGGAACAGAGATCATTGACTAGAGGGGGCAGGGCCGTTTGAAGGCCATGAAAATTTGGGAATTCATAATCCCAGACAAAGGAATTCTCACTCTCTTGTGGTTCTCGATTTCACCAGTGTTCCCTTCATTGACATGTGGCCCTGCAGATCCCACACACAGTGGACTAATAAAATGCCATGGGGAACACAAACTAAGCTAGCCTGATGCTGGATTAGACTGTGCAGACATGGAACAGAAACTCTGGGAAAAGCTTTAACCCGAGCTCTGCTAAAGGCAAAATGGCACCTCTTCCTTGGTAGAATGAAGGGAAATGGGACCTTGGAAACTCAAGGGTTTGATTCCACAGAAATAAAGTTTTCTACCGTATTTCATCCTCCTGTGTGAGTCTCGGAAAATTCCTTTTCTCATGACATCACAAGAAGCCCATAACCATCAGTAGCTGGTGGAGACAATGAGAGCTCCCTATGATAACAAATTAAACATTCAATTCAAAAAGGAAAGTGAACAAAAAATGGAAGGCAATAAAGATATAAATCCCAAAGTCCTAGATCTATTTCACACCAAATGCTGACAAGATGGAAGCCATCTGTGACTCCATCCTGGATCGGCTCCTGGACTTGCACTGCTGTGTGATCATGAGTCCCTGGAACAGTCTTTGGATTCCATGGCCCCTGATCCAAAGTGCAGGGCAACAGTCTCCTCAGGGGGCTGGGCAGTTGAACCAGAAACAGGACAGACGTGTAGTGTTTCCACATGGCTCTTGAACATACTTTTAATACTAGCAACCCGTTATGCAGCATGACAGGCAGCATTTGTGCAATTCAATCCCTGCTAATAATTAACACTAAGCTGAACTATGCCCAAAATGGCCTATATATTGTGACCTATAGACAGTTACTACAGTCACATTAAAACTAAAGCTCAGGCTAAAATGTAATATGCAAAAGACAAAAGAATTATATTAATCTCAGCAATTCAGTGTAAAATTTTATGTTTACAATGTTTGGTATTTAAAGTAATTAATTTCCTGACATATTATTTACCATCTTCAATTTCAATTATATTTGAAAGACATTAAGAGCTCACCAGGGAAAATATTTATAATAAATGGAAGGAAACTGTACATAATTATATATAAATAATGACTTAATTTTGTAAAGCAAAATAGAAATATGCTATATTTTATTTATCAAAATACTCACAATGGTAGTAACTCCTGAAAGGCAAAAAATCCCTGCCTTATTCATCTTTAAATTGCCATCTTATAGAACAGTGCCTAGCACAAAGTAGGTGTTTGATAAGCTTGTGCTGAAAATAATTAAAGTGAGTAATATCTGTCTTCAAAAGGGGGGTGGGTACTCAATATCAAGCAAACAGATGAAATTTTAATATGTTTGTATATGAAACATACAAAGGTCTAAAGGGAAAGTCAATTCTCCACATAACTTCATTATTACAAAGTTAAGTCTTGAGTCAAAAACCCAACTCTAAAAATATAGTCTTAAAAATCACGTATCTACATATACACTAAGACAAGTAAACTGTCTTATGCTGCTTCATCATCATCCACTGCAGCATAAATGGCTTGATTCCTCCTCTTAATTTTCTTTCTTTGTACAGGTTCATGCTCATCACTCAACCTCTTCAGTGGTACTTCAGTTAAGTCCTTCCCATCTCCAGACTCCACAGTCTCATCAGGTTTCCCCTCTCTGCCAACTGGGGAACCCAATGTATCATCAGAAGAAACAAACATGGAACCTGGCAAGATCCTGACATCAGAGAAGCTTGCAGAAAAGTCAGAAGCCTGATCAGAAGAAGGTTCTGCAGATGTTGTATTCACGTCACTATGTGCACTTACAAAACTATCTTCCTCTTCCTCTTCTTCATCTAACATGATTTCATCTGGATTAACAGAGGACAGGGCTGATGTGTCTGTGTTATAGTCACTAGGATCTTCTCCGGAGTCATTACTGCCCACTTCATCCTGCTCTTCATATTCACCACACAAGTGATGTTCTTCCTTGGCCTTCTGAAGACTGACATTAATGTCTGTGATGCCAAGTTTGGCACAAAATTCAGTAGTCTGAGGATTGATCCTATGAACCAACTGCATTTGTGTATGTGGCTTGCTTGGGTCATAACAAGCGGCAGTCACACTAAAGTTAAATGGAACTTTGAGGTCATGATTCAATGTTTCCAATACTTCATTCATAGCTTCTTCTGTTGCACTATAATCCCACCTATAAAAGTCCAAAACAATGGTCTTTATATTTTATCGGCCCCAGATAATAAATGATGAAATCTAACTTCAGGTGCAAGAATAAAAATTAAACCATGTATCTAAATTCCATTTAGTAAAATTATCATTAATTTAGCAAAGGACCATTTTGAAATAAAAACAATTCATAGAAAAAGCTGTCCTTACACCCTAAAGCAAATATAAAGTATTTTATTATTTTATTTAAAAAATTTTTTTTCTTTATTGATTTTTAGAGAGAGAGAAGGGGGGGGGAGAGAGAGAGAAAGAAACATCGATGAGAGAGAATATCGATTGGTCGCCTCCTGCATGCCCCCACTGGGGATCTGGCCCACAACCTGGGCATGCGCCCTGACCAGGAATCGAACCAGCAACCTCTTGGTGCATGAGTCAATGCTTAACCACTGCGACACACCAGCCGGGCAAGTATAAAGTATTTTAATGTGTGAACCAAATCTCTACCATATTATAGTTTTGAAACACTTAATCACATACACTTATTTGGGTTGGTGCTCACAAATCCATTTTCTTGTAAACCCTGAATTATTCTTACACTCATATAACAGTTGCTTTCTTAATTATAACATGGTTGCAGTAGACTTCTTAGTGGTATCCAGCACCACTTGCAGAGGGTTGCTTTATCGTATTAATTGTATTTGAGTGTAGGACTCTAGTGTTCTTGGTGTGTTGCATGGGCTGCACTATTTACAGCATTGTACAATAATAAGTAAAAGAGGCAGTATACTTCACTGATGCTTGTCTGGTAATATCACTTCTGTGTTATAATGGAAGGTTTTCTGTGATGTATGAAACTTGTGTGTTTTATATATAAATAAGTATAGTTAGTGTTGTGATAATGCCTGTTTTCATCTGTAAATAGTTAAGTATGTACATGAGGCACTACTTCTGATTTATTGCAGTGTTCAGTCCTAGTTTTCACTTTTATTAAAGCATTCAAATTTGCTTTCAATTTTATGTACCTTAGCTCTTAGATTTGCAGATGTGTACAGATAGTTCATATTTATGTATTGCACACGATCATGCTATCCGGCATTGATGCTATAATGTATTATGTAAATAATAAAAGCTATGTACAGAGTAAAAAAACAGGGGGTGGGGAGGGGGCACAAAAACCTTGCACGCATGGAGTGAGCATGTCCTAAACAAAGTCAGGCTTACCTTGTATGCAGGCCATTATTTTCAGGCATATTCCATAGGCGCCCAGTCACATTAATAAGATTGTCTGTAGCCCTGAGAATAGTGAGCCATTCAATATCATACTCTAAGGAATCAGGAGCACTGGGGTCATGATCTACTTCTATTACCTATAGGAAGAAATTGGTAATTTAACAAATATATCTATTTTTAATGTTCTAAGGATTTCAATATAATAATAAACATTAAAAGGATTTTAATTTAGTAGCCTAAAAATACTAATGTAATATAAATGTTCCCAAAGAATTCTCAGACTATATAAATAACAAAGAGCACAACTTAATAATTTAGGAAACAAAAATTAAAATGTTTTCTTTTTTTGTTGTTGTTATTCCTCACCCAAAGATATTTTTTCCATTGACTTTTTAGAAAGAGTGGAAGGAGGGAGGGAGGGAGAGGGAAGGAGACAGAAAAAGAAACATTTTCTTAATCATTGGAAGAGTAACACTATATTGCAAAGTTATTTCATTTTCTTCTTACCTGAAGAAAGTCTCTACGTGGTAAGCATTTGTCCAAGGCTAGAAATTTGGTTGCTTTGGCAGTCTGTCCTTCATCCTTGGCCTAAACAATACAAACCATGATTTAAGAAAGAATGTTAAAACATCACAGATAATTCATATATTGAAGAGGATGAAAATAACCTTTGTTACACAAAGTTGTGTGTCAAAGGAACAACTGTTACTTTTCCAAAGCTAGTTAGTTCTTTTTTTTTTTTTTTTTAATCATCCTCACCCGAGGACATTTTTCCATTTTTTGTTCAGATAGAGCGGGAGGGAGAGAGAGGAGGAGAGAGAGAGAGAAACATCGACGTGAAAGGGACACATCGAGTGGTCACCACCCGCACAACCAACCAGGGCCGGGGACAAACTGCAACCGAGGTACGTGCCCCTAGCGGGAACCGAACCCGGGTCCCTCCGGACCGCAGGCCGATGCTCTAACCGCTGAGCCAAACAGGCCAGGGCCAAAGCTAGTTAGTTCTATACTCACTTGTGCAACAATAGGAACTTAAACTCTCTGGACTTCAATTTCCTTACACAAGTCGAAGAAGAAACTAATGATGGTGATAACGATGAATCAAAGCATTTAACACACATATATCAAAGCATATAACAAAAGGATTAAAGATAACAGAAGAGTTTAAAAGTAAATAGGCAGAGTTAAAAGTACACAGTTTTTAGAAGAAATCACAGAAGAAAATCATCGCTACCTTGAGTTAGGCAATGATTTCTTAGATACAACATTAAAGGTAGATGTGCTATATCTATAGAATGAAATACTCTTCAACAATAAAAATAAATGAGAAATACTGATATATGCTACAACATAAATGAACCTTAAACACAAGCAAATAAAAGAAACCAGATGCCAAAGACTATATATTTATGATTACATTTATATGAAAGGTTCAGAAAAGGCAAACCCATAGAGACACAAAGCAGATCAGTGGCTGCCTGGGGCTGAGGATTGGACAAGGACTGACAGCAAACAGACACAAAGGAAATAGTCTCAAACTATATTATGCGATGTTTGCACACAAAACATCACTGAATTATACACTTGAGTGAATTTTATGTAAATTATACACCAATAAAGCTATATTTTGAAAAGTGAATTGTCAGAAAGAGACATGGAAAGGGTCACAAACATGAAGGTCATACCGGAAGCAGTAAAAACGTGACTCACTGAAACAGTAAGGCACATGGAGGAAAAAAACACAAGGAAACAAGCTACGGGATGTCCTGCTGAGGACCAGGTATCAAAATTCAGTGCTGATGAGGGACTAAGAGAGGTGGAAGGCACAGAGATTACAAGCATATCTGGACTGCAGGGCAGTTCTGAAGAAAGGTGATCTTTGGTGCAGGTGAAGGGGCTAAAAGAGAACACTGGCAAAGTCAGAAGAGGTTGAGGAGCCAAGATAAAGGGATCAAATATGTTGTTAATGCAAATAAAAGTCCCTGGTCGATAACAGAAGACACAGTGGGAAAAGTAGCAAATCAGATACACAATAAAAATTCAAGCATGTCAGGAGTCTTAAGAGACAGAAGAGAAAACACAGATGTGGAAAGGTGACTGATAGAAAACACATGACTTTGGACTTCAGAAAATGAAAGGAGTAACCTGGCCTCTTTTTCCCAGTGAAACTGGGGAGAATAAGCCCACAACAGAAAAGGCCAACAGGAATGTCGAGACAGAACCTTCCAAATCGTGTTTGAGGAACATAATTAAGGGGACCTCTACCAAAGAAAAGCATTTGGTCAAGTAAGCTTAGGAAGCACTGTAGACCACATCCCACTCTTGGAGTAAGGCAATACCCATTCATTAGTACATTAAACACAGAAATTCTATAGAAGCCTCTGAGAAGAAATCTCTAACTTTGTTAACCCAACATTTCCTCAATGTTTTCCCTTTAAAATACTTTATGGGAAAGTCAGAGTTTAGTCAGAATTGGAGGTGAAAGAAAGAACCACATATTTCCATAAGAGCCTAATTATAAGTATGTATTTATTCTCTACCTTCCATCAAGCAGTACCCAAGGAAAACTTAGATTCATCCTAGATTCTCTCCTCCATCCATACCAAATCCTGATGACTCTTTCAAAATCTCTCTAGACCCTGCTTCATTCTGTGTTCCCTCTTTACCTTAGGTTACAATCTCATCTTTTGCTTAAACAGCCTCCTCTGCCTCCTATTTTATATCACTCCAATTCATCTGCAAAACTGCTGCCAAACTCATCTTTCGAAAATGAAAATCTGATGTCATCACTCCCCAATTTTCCCTATTACCTCTGATTAAAACCCAAACTCCAGAGCAAGGCCCAGAAGGCACTTACGATCTTGTTCCAGTGTCAATGCCTCCACCATGGGAACTAGCTACAGTTCCCCAATGGCAGCATGTTCTCAGACCTCTAGCCTTTGTACACACTGGCCCCTCTTCCTAGATCACCCTCATAATCTACTTCTTCCTGGCACTATCAATTCCTTCGGAAAAGCTTCTCTCGCTTCATCTCTCTGTCTTCATCCCCATCTCACATTAGTCTGGCCTAGGTGCTCCCACAGTACCCTAGGACTTTTGTCACAAACATATCACACTACTTTATCATTGTTCACTTGTCTCTTCCCCACAGTGGACACTGAGTTACTCACAAGAGGAAAGTTATCTTCCACCTCTTTCTCTTTACAACTGTGTCAACAGCGTGTAGGCCACAGATGTTCAATAAGTTTATTAAATAAAAAAATAGACATTGTGTTTTCTACCTGATGCTGCATCAAGGCTGCAAACTTCACATGAAGGTGTGCAGAAAACCAGTAAGTAGGTTTTAAGTGCTCTAGAAGCTCTGAGGCAGCAGGACTTCCTAAGGTGTTGTTTTCCACTTCTTGTCGGAAAAAAGATTTAGTCTTAAGAAGTTGCTTCTTATTTCCATAATGGTATATACTTCTTGGCCAATCATGAGATAAGAATATATCCATAGGCTGCTTCAGCTTTAACAGAAAAAGAAAACTCTTAAAAACAGGTAAACCACAAGCAATCCCCTTCCTTCTCTCCACCATCACACAACCATTTACCCACTTAGATCTCTGGATTTTTATGTAGTTCATTCTAAGGATCTTCATGTAAGGAAGTCACAGAAACAGTAACCTACTCACTCACATGGGCAAAAAGAAACAGTTTTCTCTCCGCCTCACAAATCATTCTTATTTTCCAACAAGACAGATCGAAAGAGACACACTTTGATTAGACTGCCAATCAGCTATGGTCTTCGGCATTTTGTTTCTAAAATATGCAATAACCATGTTCTTTTCCCTTTTGGGTAAAGAAACTACTGTTTTAAGATCCAGGAACACCAGATTTCATAAGACATCTAGTGTAAATGATACAGTAAACCTACAGATACAGTCTACTTTTTTTTTTTTTCAGATAGAGTGGGGGTGGGGAGAGAGACATCGACATGAGAGAGACACATTGATTGGTTGCCTCCTGCATGACCCCAAACAGGATGGGGACGAACCGCAACTGAAGTACATGCCCTTGATCAGGATCAAACCCGCAACTCTGGTCCACAGGCCAACACTCCCACCACTGAGCCAAACTGGCCAGAGCAAGTCCACTTTTTTTTCCTAATGGACTCACATAGTATATACCAAAACTCTGTTTACTACATAAATCATATTAGAGGTATTTACTCATCCCAGTACCTCCAAGTAATCTGAAACAAATACTTGGAAAACTAAATTTAAGTAACTTAAGTATTCAAGACAATATAAAATATAAGAAAGATATGACTAGCCACTGAATAATGCAATAAAAATTCAGTAAAGCCCTGGCCGGTGTGGCTCAGTTGGTTAGAACACGTCGTCCCATGCACCGAAAGTTTGCCGGTTTGATTCCCAGTCAGGGCACATACCTGAGTTGCAGGTTCCATCCTCAGTCGGGGCACATATAGGAGGCAACAATCGATGTTTCTCTCTGTCTCTGTCTCTCTCTCTCAGTAAATCAGTATAACATATCATTTTGTTTGGGATGGGAACTTAAAAAATAAATTCAGTGAAGCGTGATGACTTGAAACTAAACCCTGGCTGTGAAGTGATATCTAAGCTGAATCTTCAAGGACTGGTAGGATTTTTTTTTTTTGGTACGTGCCCCTAGCAGACACCGAACCTGGGACTCTCTTCTCTGGTCCACAGGCCGATGCTCCAACCACTGAGCCAAACCAGCCAGGGCAAGGACTGGTAAAATTTAGAATGGTGAAAGGAAAAGGCAGTCAAAGTAAGAAACTGTTGCGAATAGGACATTTAAAAATGCCTGCAAGCAGGTGTGGTGTGGCTCAGTGGACTTCGTGACGTCCCATGGACTGAGAGGTCCTGGTTCAATTCCTGGTCAGAGCACATGCCCAGGTTTCGGGCTCGATCCCCAGTGGGGGTTGTGCAGGAGGCAGCCAATTGATATTTCTCTCTCACATCGATGTTTCTATTTCTCTTTCTCCCTTCCTCTCTCTCTACAAAAATCAATAAAATATATTAAAAAATAAAAGTGCCTGCAAGCACCCTTATGCTCCCATAGAGGCTATGTGGTAGGGTGGGAAGGGCCTGAGTTCACTCAGATAGGCTCTACCACTTAACTATTGGGAAATCTTAGGCAAGTTGCTTTTCCATCTGAGCCTTGGCCTCTCATTCTTAATGTGACAGAATCTGAGTGGTAATGATATAAAATATCATGTGTGAAAACTGCTTAGCCTGGTGTCAGGCACTGAATGAGTTCTCAAACAAAAACCTAGCTTCACCTGTTCTCCAATTAAGCCAGTGTGTTTTAACACCACTTTCACAATGTTCCCATATCTTCTGTCATCTATACTATTATTTATTTTCTACTTAATACCATTATTTAAAATATTTTAATATTGCCCTGGCCGGTTTGGCTCAGCGGTTGGAGCGTCGGCCTGCGGTCCAGAGACCTGGGTTCGGTTCCCACTAAAAGCACGTACCTCGGTTGCGGTTTGTCCCTGGCCCTGGTTGGTTGTGTGGATGGCAGCCACTCGATGTGTCCCTTTCACATTGATGTTTCTCTCTCTCTTCCTCTCTCTCCCTCCCACTCTATCTGAACAATAAATGGAAAAATGTCCTCAGGTGAGGATTAAAAAAATAATTTTTAATATTTTCTTTAAAGTATCACTTTAGTCCAATATATATATATATTTTAGCCTTAATGTAGTAATATCTGAAATCATGGATTTAATGTGATTTTTTTTACTCACCAAAATAAATTTATTACCATAAGAATTTTTTAATGTTCATCTGGGAATCTCCTAAAAATAACTCAAATTGAAATTTTAAACATACTGAATTATGCTATTCTTAGAAGTAATATACCAAAATGATCAAAATACATTTTGGTAGAGAATTACTTTAACATTTTTTCAAGCTTGCCATAATGTACTTTTTACATACCTGTTTTAATTTATACACTTCAACATTTCTCACATGATATATACTCCTTATTGTAGCTGAATTATAAGGAGGGCACTCAAAATGACCTTAAATTGAAGGAGAGAAACAGCTGTATTCAACACCTTTAAATACTGCAAATATAAACAGATACACATACTTTCCTAAAACTAATGTCTGTTTTCAAAGCTTTTGGCTCTTAAAAATTTATAAAAAATATCACTCTTTAAATGCTGATATGTTCGACTAGTAAGTGATCACAAACTATAAATCTAAATTCAGGGGACTGTCATTTTTTAAATTAAATTATATTTAATTTTGAAGTACATTGTTTATTTACATAGTTTAAAAAATACCTTCAGAAATGTACAGAGTAAAAAGTGTTCCTCCTAGAGAGTAGACCAATGGATGCCTAGGGCTAGGTGGGAGCAGGGATTAACTGCAAATAGGCACAAAACTTTTAGAGGTGACAGAAATGATCTAAAACTGGATGATGGTAAACTATGGATGCATAACTCCATAAATTTACTAAAACCAGTGAATTGTATACTTACAATGGTATATAATTTTACCTCAATAAAACTGCCAAAACAATGGGAGGGATCCTCCTATTCCTGTCACCAGCCATCAGTAACACTACCTAGAGGCAGCTAGTGTCAATCAGGTTTTAGCATTTCATTCAAGGGATATCATCTATGCATATACTACATCATCTGTTTCTTATCCACCCTTTTCTCACACAAATGGCAGTATACTTTACACATGTTCTGTGCCTTGTTTTTTCACTTCACTTAATTTGGAGTTTTTTTCATGTTAGTTACACTTAGAACTACTTCTCCCCCCCACCCTTTTTTTTAATGGCTTTATAGCATTAAACTGTATAGTTATATCATGATATATTTAACTAGTTCCTACCTTTTGCTATTACAAACAAAACCGAATAAATTTGCATACACCATTTTACACATGTGAAATATACCTATAGATACATTCCTGGAAGTAGAACTCCTCGGTTAGAGTACTTTATAATTTCCACAGATTTTGCACACACACCTGCCATGTAGGAGACAGCTTATTTTTGTATACCCATGCCAACAGTTTATAATCATAGAGAGCAGGGCACAGAGAACAAACTTATGACTTAACAGTTGCATTGAGGATATGTTTTAGCTGCCCAACTTAATTCAAGAAACTTTGAAATCAAATGTGAATCCAAGCTATTCCTTTAATTTTAAAATCATGGTATAATTCATTCAGATATTATAGGATGAATAAGTATAGTGCAGTATACAGCTGACCTTTGAACAACGCAGGCTTAAACAACACAGGTCCACTCACAGATATTTTTTTTGTCCAAATAATACCTGTACTGTTTTTGATATGCAGTTGGGAGTATGCAGATGTGGAGGGTTAACTGTATGCATTGATAGATACCATTTTACATAGGGGACTTGAACATCCATGGATTTTGGTATCCACATCAGTGGTGGTGATGGGGTAGCCTGGAACCAATCCCTCATGAATATCAAGGGACAACTTAAGTTTTGGGGGGTTCAAATTTATACGTGGATTTTTTACCATGCAGGGTTCAGTACCTCTAATCCCTGCATTGTTCAAGGATCAACTGTACTTATGCAACAAAATACTATTCACAAATTAAAATAAATACATTAGAGTTACACGTATCAATGTGGATTTCAAGAACATATTAAACAAAGAAGCAAGTTGCAAAAAGATACATGTAAAATGATACATTTATATGATGTTTAAAACATGCTATATAATACACTGTTTAAAGCTGTTACATATATGGTAATGATATAAAATAATCAAATGAATGATAAACATCAAATTCAAAATAGTGAATGCCTGATTGGGGGTGGTGGTAAAAGGATAGGAATGAGACTGAGGACTGACAATAATAAATTTCAACTGTATCTCTACTATTTTATTTCTTAATAATCAAAACTAAAAATGGTAAGAATACTAAGACTTGATAAAACTTGATGATGGATACACAGATAATACATCATAGAGTCCTCTATATTTTCATATGCATAAAATATTTTATAATATAAAGAATTAGTTCATAGAAGAAATCCAATGAAAAAGTCAAACTATATATTATGCTTAAGTTACTCTGGGGCATGAAAGTTTTAAAGTTTAAGAACAATTCAGAACAATACCTTTTCGATAGTCATGAGACTTGAAGATGCCAGAGATTCCACCAATCCTTACACCTCGGTATTTTACTACACCTGCCAAACCTGAGAAATTACAGTTAAATAAGATTACTATAGGCAAAAGCAATCTTTTTACCAAATGAATGAACAGTTTAGAGACCTAGAATTGCATGCAATCCTAAAGTTATCTGAAAATAAAGTATCATGCTGAGGTTACTTTTTAACATAGTAACATGCCAACAATATATAAGGTAGACTAGGGAAGAGAGGCCTATAAGCAGATCAGGCAAAAGACTAAGCAGAAAGAAAAAAAAAGAGAGAGAGATGATGCACTAAGAGGAAAACAAACATAACTTGGTACCTAATGGAATATGAGGGTGGGGTATCCTATGATGGATTTATATGTTATATATCTGAAAGTCAACATACATAAGGTATAAAGAACCTATAGTTTCTATATTTCATTTCTGATTGATCATCTCCAGACAATTTCACCTTTTCATAATGTTGCAGTTGTCAAAAACTGATCAACCAGTAATAAAGTAGAGAAATTAAATTTCTATAGTTTTCAGAAACACCTATAAACATTTCAGCAAAGAGATAAAAGGACTGTAGCATTTAAAGAGACTAAAACTGAACCCAAATCTAATCAGGTCTGTAAATCTAAATGCAGATTATAGGCAATGCAGAGGAAAAAGGAACATGTTAATCAACTCAGTGAATACCAATAGCTAAATCCAGAATGCAGGAAATTCTACAAGAAAATTTCCCATTTTTTTCAACAAATAAATGGCATGAGGGTGGGGAGGAGAGAGAGAAAAGGGGACAGTTATAGACTAAAAGACTGCAAAATCATGACAATCAAATGAAACGTGTGGACCTTGTTTGGATCCTATTTGAACAAAGCAACTGTAAAACAGACATCTTTGTGACAATCAGGCAAATCTAAACAAGAACTGGGCAACAAAAAATAAGAATTTACTGTTAACTTTAGTTAGGTATAATAATGATACTGTAGTTGTGGTATTTTTATTTTTTATTTTATTTTTTTGTTTTGTTTTTGTTAGTCCTCAACCGAGGACATTTTTCCATTAATTTTTAGATAGAGTGGAAGGGAGAGAGCGAGGGAGGGAGAGCAAGCGAGAAATATCAATGTGAGAGAGACACATCAATTGGTTGCTCCTGCACAACCGGGGATTGAAACTACAACCCAGGTAAGTGCCCTTGACTGGGAATCAAACCTGAGACCCTTCAGTTGGCGAGCCGATGCTCTAACTGCTGAGCAAAATGGCCAGGGCTAGTTGTGGTATTTTTAAAAATCCGTATCCCTTAAAACACATGGCCCGGCTGGTGTGGCTCAGTGGTTGAGTGTCAACCCACGCAACAAAAGGACACCAATTGGATTCCCAATCAGGGCACACTCTCAGGTTGTGGGCCAGATCCCCAATGGGGGCATACAGGAGGCAGCCAATCGATATTCTCCCCACATTTGATGTTTCTATCTCTCTTTAAAATCAATAATGAAAAAAATAAATAAAACAAGAAAACATGTACTGAGTGTTTATAGGTGAAATAATCTCAGGGCTGGGATTTGCTTTAAAATACTCCAGAGCATTGGCCCCGTAAGTCACAGTTGCAGATTCTATCCCCATCATGGTACACATAAGAATCAACCAATGAATGCAGAAATAAGTGGAACAAATCGATGGTTCAATGTTTCTCTCTCTCTCCCTACTTCCCTCCCTCTCTCTCTAAAATCAATAACTAAAAACAATTTTTTAATGTCACCAGGGCATTGATTTTTAAATTAATGGTAATTGTTTATTTGCTTTACACCACTTCCCCTTATAAAAGTTTTCACAGAAACGCTCTACTTTTGAAAAGTGGGAAAAACCTATATTCTCTATTCTCTATAATCTCTAAACCTAAAACCTACTATATTCTCTACTTTTGTGTATGTTTAACAACTTCCATTACAAAAAGTTTACTTTTTTCTCCATTTAATAAAAAGAGTGGGAAAAAATAAAGAAATTGCAAATAATGTGTAAGTTCTTTGCAGTTTTATTAACTGTTGCTTAAAACACTAGATGAAACATGGACATATTTTCATGATTACCTATTCAAATTAAGAGACATTCTCAAAACACCTTATATCTGAAGATGCTGCCCAACTGGTACACAAATCTTAAAAGGCTCTTCCATCCCATCAAATCAAGAACTTACAAACACATACCTAAATAATAAATGTTTGGTGCCACCCAGCCACCATAGGGTAACTCTTGCAAATGATTTGAGGCTTCATGGTTTCCCCCAATGAAGATTGTGAGAACTGGGGCCTTTTTCTCTCCAGAGTAATACCTAGAACATAAGAGTAAATTTGTGTGTTGGCATAGCAGAAATGAGGCACAGAGAAAAGAAATTAGGTGTGCCTATGCAATCAGACATAGCAGGAAAGCAAAATAAGGTCTTAAGGAAAAATCTGAGCTCATCATGAAAAGTTAAAAAGCTCTTTCTAAACAAATTGTCCATATAAGGGGATCACTTTGTAAACGATATGATTGTCTAACCACCATGCTGTACACCTAAAACTAATATAAAATAATATTTAATGTAAACTGTAATTGAAAAATAAAATAAAGACTTGAAGTTGTCTATCCTTGTCCAAGAATGAAGGGTTGCCACCTTGTTTCAAACTAGTGAGGTCAAGAACTCATCAGTTCAGGCTATAATCTTAGCTTCTAGAAACGGGACTAGCACAGAGCAGACTCCAGGATCGCCCTGGCGGGTTTTGCTCAGCAGTTAGAGCGTGGGCCTGTGGACCAATGAGACCCAGGTACAATTCCGGCCAAAGGGCACGGACCTCCGTTGCAGTTCCTCCCCGACCCTGGTCGGCCAGGGTTGGCCCTGGTCTGTCACTGGGAGGCAACCAGTGTGGATGTTTCTGTCTGTTTCCCTTTCTCCTACTCTGCCTAAAGATAAATGGAAAAGGTGAGGATTTAAAAAAAAACAAAAAACAAAAAAACTCCAGGATCGCCAGGCGGTGTGGCTCGGTGGCTGAACATCGATTCATGCACCCAGAGGTCACCGGTTTGATCCCGGTCAGGGCACATGCCCCGGTTGTGGGCCAGATCCCCAGTGGGGGGCCTGCAGGAAGCGGCCAATTGATGTTCCCTCTCATAGATGTCTTTATCTCTCCCTCCCTCTCCCTCTTCCTTCCTCTCTAAAATCAATAAAGAAAAAATATTAAAACTCCAGGATCATTAAATGAACCAGTCCAGAGTCCTATCAAGTACAAGGAGATTAACCTATCAACTTCTTCCTTCAAGTTTTGCCCTCAGAATGCGACCCCTTCCGAAAGAGATAAGATACACGAATGGAGAGCAGAAAAGTGACATTTACTAAATGCCAGTTCCTAGAGACACACCGCGAAGCCAAGACAGGAACTAAGGATGAGGGATTCGAACACAGTCCAGGTTCTCTTTCCACTGCTGGCTGCTCACACCTCGCAGCGCCGGGTCCGAGGGCTGCGCCGTGCACCTCACCTGTAGAAGGTCTGCATGTGGCGGTACTTGGGCGGCACAGCCATGCAGCGCAGGTCCGCCTCGTTGCGCACCGCCTGGAAATCGCCGCAGCACAGCAGCAGGTCTATCGGCCCCGGGCCGCGCCGCTCCGCCAGCGCCAGCGTCTCGTAGATCTTGTCCAGCTCGCCGTGGCAGCAGCCGGCTACAGCCACCCGCATCCTGCCGGTCCGAGGCGGGGAGTGCTGCCTGCAACCCTCCAGAGCAGAGCAAGCCCAGTACGGAGAGCCAAGAACTGACTGATGGCTCGGCTCCCGCCAACATTAACACCACCGCCGCCTCGTTGAGACTCCTGCGATCTAATTCACTTCCGGTTTCAAATCTCGCGAGAGAGGGAACTGGAAGGCAAGATAAACCCCAGGGTTCCAAGGAGTTTTCAAATGGAGTCGGGTCGTTAAGTCTTATTAGCAGTCTGACAGATAATAAAAATCACAACCACACGAGTGAAAAAGAAATAAAAGTAGACGTCCCCAAAAACAGAAGTTTAGTTTGATAAAATTAGACCAAATCCAAATAAGTGCGCAGGTGCGATTGGCTAATTCCCTAAAATGAAGCTCTCGCGGCAAAGATAAACGACTGAAAGTACATTAGAAGTTAAACAAATAAAGAACCAAAAAATAAAAATAATTTTAAAATATGTTAAAACTCACCGAGGATTTAAAATCATCCCCCGAAGATTTTTTTTTTAATTATCAGGGTTTTTTGATGTTTTAGTTTTTAAGCTGTTTGCATAACTAGACAGCAAGCTGAATGAAAGCAGACGACTGTCTCGAAACGTCCAGGAGAAAAAAGGACCAAACTGTCAATTTACTAATGAGTGGCCAAGACAGAAGCAAATAAAACACCTCTGGCAAGTCTAATCAAGAAAAGTAATCTAATCAAGATAATACAAAGAATAGTTAATCCATCGGTGCTCATTTTTCCTTTTCTTATTTTATCCCCCCTAGTTTTTCCTTCCCCCCAGTCACCACGCTGTTGTCCGTGTCCATGAGTCTTTTTCTCTTTTTTATTCAATTCCTACACACACACACACACACACACACACACACACACACAGCTGTCAGCCTGCTCTCTAACTATGAGTATGTCACTATTTTGCTTGTTAGTTGATTTTGTTCATTATATTCCAACTATGAGTGAAAACATATGGTACTTGTCGTACTCTAATCGGATTATTTCACTTAGCATTTTGCTCTCCAGATCCATCCATGCTCTCTGCAAAGGGTAAGATTTCCTGGTCTTTTGTGTGTGTGTGTGGCCAAATAGTATTCCATTGTGTAAATGTACCACTGCCTTTTTATCCACTCATCTCCTGATGGACAATGAGGCTGCCTCCAAATCTTAGCAATTGTAAATGATGCTGCAAGGAACATATGGATGCATATATTCTTTCGAATTAATGTTTTAGTTTACTTCGAATATACACCCAGAAATGGAATTGCAGTCATAAAGCAGTTCCATTTTAAATTTTTTGAGGTAACTCAATACTGCTTTCCACAGTGCTGCTCCGATCTTCATTCCATCCACAGTGGACAAGGGTTCTCTTTTCTCCACATCCTCATCAACAATTGTTGTTTGTTGATTTATAATAGCCATTCTGACAGGTGTGAGGTGATATTTCATTGTGGTTTTAATGTGCATTTCTCTGATGATGAGTGATATTGAGAATCATCTCATGTGCCTGTTGGCCATCTGTATGTTCTTTTTAGAGAAATGTCTATTCAGGTTTTTTATCCATTTTTATTTCTTTTATTCCTTACCCAAGGGTATTCTTCTATTTATCACCAGATAGAGTGGGAGCGAGGGAGAGAAAGAGAAAGACAGAGAGAAACATCGACCTGATAGAGCCACATCAACTGTTTGCTTCCTGCACTACCCAACCAGGACCAGGGATGAACTGCAACTGAGGTACATACCCTTGACCAGAAACGAATCCACGACTCATTGGTCCACAGACTGACGCTCTAACCACTTAGCAAACTGGCCAGGGCCTTTGCCCATTTCTTAATTGGACCATTTTTAATTTAGGGTGTTGTTGGGTTTTTTTGGGGGGTTTTTTTGTTGTTTTTTTTGGGTGTTGAGTTGTATAAGTTCTTTATAAATTTTGGATATTAACCCCTTATCAGATGTATCATTGGCAAATATGTTCTCCCTTTCAGTGGGTTGTCTTTGCATTTTGTTGATGGTTTCCTTTGCTGTGCAAAAACTTTTTAGTTTGATGTAGTCCCATTTGTTTATTTTTTCTTTTGTTTCCCCTGTCTGGGGAGACATATCAGAAAAAAATATTGCTACAAAAATTGTCCAAGATTTACTGCCTATGTTTTCTTGTAGGATTTTTATGGCTTTGAGTCTAACATTTAGGTTTTAACATCCATTTTGAGTTTATTCTTGTCTATGGTATAAGGCAGTGATCTAGTTTCTTTCTTTTCTTTTCTTTTTTCCACATATCTGCTCAATACTCTCAACAACATTTATTGAATAGACTATCTTTACCCCATTATATATTTTTGAGAGAACAGTTAATACATCTCTGCTCATTTTTAAAAACTAGATAAAATAAAAAATTATTCTAGAAACAAAGACAACAAAATTAATTCAAAATGAAGCAGATGTATGCAGAAAAATAGCAATAAGAAAACACTGGAAAAATGGCCAAGACACAAATTAAAAAACATTGTACCCAGAATGATTTATAAAAATTTCTTTCAAATTTACAAGAAAGATATAATTTTCATGATACTTAAATTGATCAAAGGGTAGAAAAAGATGGAAATCTCACATTTTCCATTACTTTTAATATTTTATTCTCCTTTTGTATTGGATTTTTTGAATATATAGAAATTGATGCTTTTTTTACAACATTGCTAAATTTAATTTTTTTCATTTGATATTTAATCTATAAGAATTGTCTTTTTCTGGATGTAAAAAGTTTTAATTGAACTAACATGAACAAATCCAATCTTAAGTGTACATTTTGATGTATTTTTGCATATGTAATCACACATATAACCACCACCCATCCCAAAATATAAATTATTTCCAGTATTTCAAAAGATTCCCTTGTGCATCTTAAAGATTCCCAAGCCTCTTATCCCAAAAGGAAAGCACTATTCTCTTTTTTGTTTTGTTTTGTTGTTGTTATTCACTTATTTTATAAAGTTAGCTAGATGCAAATGTATTTATTTATAAGAAAATGACCTGTGAATTCTATTCTATAAAATATGGATGGCATGCAAAAAAAGTAAAAATAGAGTTTGAATTTTCTTTCTGTTATACTGACAAATTGATTTTTTTTTTTTTTTTATCCTCAACCGAGGACATTTTTCCATTTTTTGTTCAGATAGAGCAGGAAGGAGAGAGAGAGAGAAACATCGATGTGAAGGGACACATAGAGTGGCTGCCACCCGCACGACCAACCAGGGCCGGGGACAAACTGCAACCGAGGTACATGCCCTTAGCGGGAACCGAACCCAGGTCTCTCTGTACCGCAGGCCGACGCTCCAACCGCTGAGCCAAACCGGCCAGGGCGACAAATTGATTTTTGAGTATATGTCTTCTCTGAACAAAAAAAGAATTTCAAAGGTATTTTGAGCCTAATAGCAGAGATTTTTTTATATATTATCAAAATACTCTTAAGAGACTAACATTTTGTGTTTTTGTTATGCCCTTGAACTACTTTTTTCCCCCAATTTTTATTAATATATTTTTGTTGCAGATGTTTCTCCTTTTTTCCCCCTAGACACCCTCCTCCTCATCCTGCCCTCCGGCCCCCTAGCATTGTTGTCTATGTCCATTGGTTATGCATACATGCATATAAGTTTATTAATTCATCTCATCCAACCCCCCGCCCTCCTACTCTAAGGTCTGCAAGTCTGAACCATACTCCTTTCTATGTCTCTGGTTCTATTTTGTTCATCAGCCCATCTTGTTCATTATATTCCAAAAATAAGTGAGATCATGTGGTATTTGTCTTTCCCTGATTGCCTTATTTTGATTAGCATAATATTCTCAAGGTCCCTCCATGTTCTCTTAAAGGATAAGCGATCTTTCTTTCTTATAGCTGCATACTATTTCGTTGTGTGTATGTACCACTGCTTTTTTATTCACTCATCTATTAATGGACACCTGGGCTGTTTCCAGATCTTAGCTATTGTAAATAGTGCTGCTCTGAACATAGGGGTACATATATTCTTTCTGATTGGTGTTTCAGGCTTCCTAGGATATCTTCCTAGAAGTGGGATCACTGGGCCAAATGGCAATTTAATTCTTATTTTTTGGAGGAAACACCATATTGTTTTCCATAGTGGCTGCACCAGTCTGCATTCCCACCAGCAGTGTACTAAAGTCCCCTTTTCTCCACATCCTCACCAGCACTTGTTGTTTGATGATTTGTTGATGGCGGCCATTCTGGCAGGTGTGAGGTGATACCTCATAGTTGTTTTAATTTGCATCTCTCTCATGATTAGTGGCATTGAGCATTTCTTCATATGTCTCTTGGCCATTTATATGTCCTTTCTGGAGAGGTGTTTATTTAGGTCCTCTGCCCATTTTTCAATTGGATTCTTTGTCTTTTTTTTTGTTGAGTTGTATGAGCACTCCCTATATTTTGGAAATTAAGCCCTTATCTGATGCATCATTGGCAATTATGTCTCTCATACAGTGGGTTGTCTTTCCATCATGATGGTTGTTTCTTTTGCTGTGCAGAAGCTTTTTAGTCTGATGTAGTCCCATGTGTTCATTTTTTTTCTTTGTTTCTGTTTCCTTAGGTGTTGTATAGGTGAAAATTCTGCTGCATATGATGTCTGAGATTTTGTTGCCTGCATTTTCTTCTAGAATTTTAATGAATTCACGAGTTACATTTAAGTCTTTTATCCATTTTGAGTTCATTCTTGTGTATAGTGTAAATTGGTGGTTTAGTTTCATTTTTTTTGCAAGTAGCTGTCCAATTTTCCCAACACCATTTATTGAAGACACTATCTTGACTCCACTGTATACTCTTGCCACCTTTGTCAAATATTAATTGAGCATATTGTCTTGGGTCAATTTCTGGGTTCTCTATTCTGTTCCATTGATCAATCTGCCTGTTCTTGTACCAGTACCAGGCTGTTGTGATTACACTGGCTTTATAGTATAATCTGAAATGTGGTAATGTGATCCCTCCTACTTTGTTCTACTTTTTCAAGATTGCTGTGGCTATTTGGGGTCTTTTTTTGTTTCATATGAACTTCTGGAGTGTTTGTTCTAGTTCTGTGAAGTATGTCATTGGTCTTTTTATGGGGATTGCACTGAATCTATAGATTGCTTTAGGTACTATGGACATTTTAATGATGTTAATTCTTCCAATCCATGAACAAGGTATATGCTTCCACTTTTCTGTATCTTCCTCTATTTCTTTTTTCAATGACCTGTAGTTTTCTGTGAAGAAATTCTTTACTTCTTTGTTTAAGTTTATTCCTAGGTATCTTAATGTTTTTGCTAATGGTAAATGGGATTGTCTTTTTAGTTTCTCTGTAATTTCATCATTGGTGTTTAAGAATGCTGTCGATCTCTTGACGTTGATTTTGTATCCTGCTACTCTGGCAAATTCATTTATTAAGTCTAGTAGATTTTTGATGGAGTCTTTAGGGTTTTCTATGTACAATATCATGTCATCTGCAAATAATGACAGTTTCACTTCCTCCTTTCCAATTTGGATCCCTTTTATTTTTTCTTCATGTCTAATTGCTGTGGCTAAGACTTCCAGTATTATGTTAAATAACAGTGGCAAAAGTGGGCATCCCTGTCTTGTTTCAGTTCTTAAGGGGAATGATTTTAGTTTTTGTCATTGAGTATGATGTTGGCTGTAGGTTTTTCATATATGGCCTTTATTATGTTGAGATATGATCCCTCTATTCTCACACTGCTGAGCGTTTTTATCAAAAATGTGTGCTGGATTTTGTCAAATGCTTTTTCAGCATCTATTGATATGATCATATGTTTTTTTTTTTCTTTCCTTTTGTTTATGTGGTGTATCACATTTATTAATTTGTGAATATTGTACCAGCCTTGCATGCCTGGGATGAAACCCACTTGGTTATGATGAATAATTTTTTTATATATTGCTGGATTTAATTTGCTAGTATATTTTTTTTAATCCTCACCCGAGGACATTTTTCCATTTTTTGTTCAGATAGAGCGGGAGGCAGAGAGAGGAAGAGAGAGAGAGAGAAACATCGATGTGAAGGGACACATTGAGTGGCTGCCACCCGCACGACCAACCATGGCCGGGGACAAACTGCAACCTAGGTATGTGCCCTTAGCAGGAACAGAACCCGGGTCTCTCTGTACCGCAGGCCGACGCTCTAACCGCTGAGCCAAACCAGCCAGGGCCAATTTGCTAATATTTTGTTAAGGATTTTGGCATGTGTTTATCAGGAATATTGGCCTGTAGTTTTCTTTCTTTGTAGTGTCTTTATCTGGTTTTGGAATTAGGATTATGCTGGCCTCATAAAATGAGTTTGGAAGTGTTCCATCTTCTTGAATTTTTTGAAATAGTTTGAGGAGAATGGGTGTTAGTTCTTCTTTGAATGTTCAGTAAAACTCCCCCATGAAGCCATCTGGGCCTGGGCTTTTATTTGCTGGGAGAGTCTTGATTACCTCTTCAATTTCCATAATTGTTATTGGTCATTTCAAGTTTCCTACCTCTTGCTGGTTCAGTTTTGGGAAATTATGTGTTTCTAGAAATTTGTCCATTTTGCTTAGATTGTTCAATTTGTTGCTGTCTAATTGTTCATAGTATTTATTAATGACCCTTTGTATTTCTGTGGTGTCAGTTATTATTTCTCCTTTTTCATTTCTGATTTTGTGTATTTGGGTTCTCTTTGTTTCTTGGTGAGTCTAGCCAAGGGTCCATCAATCTCACTTATCTTTTCGAAAACCAGCTCTTCGTTTCATTGATTGATTGATTGATTGATTTTTTGGTCTCTATGTCATTTATTTCTGCTCTGATCTTTACTATTTCCTTCCTTCTACTTGCTCTGGGGTTTTCTTTTTGTTTGCTTTCTAGTTCTTTAAGTTGTGAGGTTAGTCAATTAGAAATTTTTCTTGTTTCCTAAATTAGACTTGTAGTGCTAAGAATTTCCCTCTCAGGACTGCTTTCGCTGCATCCCATAGATTTTGTGTTGTTGTGTGTTCATTTTCATTGGTTTTCAGGAATTTTTTAATTTCTTTCTTGATCTCCTCTGTAACACTTTCATTGTTTAATGACATGCTATTTAGCCAACATGTGTTAACTGTCTTTGCATGTTCTTGTTGTAATGGATTTCCAGTTTCATGCCATTGTGATCTGAGAAGATCCTTGATATGATTTCAATATTCTTGAATTTGTAGAGACTTGGTTTGTGTCCTAACATGTAGTCTATTTTTGAGAATGTCCCATGTGCACTTGAGAAGAATGTGAATGCAGTTTTAGGGTGTAATTCTCTGCAGATATCTATTAAATCCATTTGATTTAGTGCATCATTTAGAGTCTCTGTTTTCTTGTTAATTTTTTTGTCTAGAGGATCTATCCAGTGATGTCAGTGGGATGTTGAAGTCCCCTGCTATGATTGTATTGTTGTCAATTTCTCCTTTGAAGTTCTCTAGAAGATTTGTAATATATTTTGGTGCTCCTATATTGGGTGCATATATGTTTACCAAGGTTATATCTTCCTGTTGAATAGATCATTTCAATATTATGTAGTGGCCTTTTTTGTTTCTAATTATGGCCTTCATTTTGAAATCTATTTTATCAAATATGACTATTGCTACCCCAGATTTTTTTTTTTCCTTTCCGTTTGCTTGGAAGATTTTTTTCCATCCCTTCACTTTCAACCTATGTGAGTCTTTTGTTGTGAGGTGGGTCTCTTGTAAACTATAATGCTTTCTTATCCAATCAGCTACTCTGTGTCTTTTGATTGGAGCATGCAATCCATTTACACTTAAGGTGATTATTGATATGTACTTATTTATTGCCATTTTTGTTTAGTGTGGTTATATTTTTCTTCCAATTTATTCTACTAATTACAGCAGTCCTTTTAACATTTCTTGCATTGCTGGTTTGGTGCTAATGTATTCCCTTAGCCTTTTTTTTTTTTTTTTTTTTTTTTTTTTTGTCTGGGAAGCTCTTTATTTGACCTTCTATTTTGAATGATAGCCTTGCTGGATAGAGTAGTCTTGGATTCAGATTCTTGTTTTTCATGACCTTGATTACTTTGTACCATTCCCTTCTGGACTGTAGTGTTTCTGTTGAGAAGTCAGCTGATAGCCTTAAGGGAGTTCCTTTGTAGGTAACCTGTTTTTATCTCTTGCTGCCTTTAGGATTCTCTCTTTGTCTTTCATTTTTGGCATTTTAATTATCATGTGTTTTGGTGTGGACCTGTTTGGGTTCTTCTTACTTGGGGCTCTGTGTGCTTCTTGAACTCGAATGCCTTTTTCCTTCACCAAGTTAGGGAAGTAAGTTTTCTGTCACTATTTCTTTAAATATATTCTCTAGCCCTTGCTCATTTTCTTCTTCTTCTGGAACTCCTAAGATGCAAATGTTGTTACGTATCCAGTTGTCCCACAGTTCTCTTAAGTTGTCTTCCTGTTTTTTAATTGTTTTTTTCCTTTTGGCTTTATGATTGATTGATTTTTTTTTTCTACCTATCAGTCTTCTAATTCACTGATCCAGTCCTCAGCTTCCTCTACTCTGCTGGTCATTCTTTCTAATGTTTTCTATATTTCTGCTATGTCATTCTTCATTTCTACTTGGTTGTTGTTGTTGTTGTTGTTGTTGTTTTATTCTCACCCGAGGACATTTTTGCATTTATGTTCAGATAGAGCGGGAAGGAGAGAAACATTGATGTGAGAGAGACACATTGAGTGGTTGCCACCCACACAACTCCAACTGGGTCTGGGGACAAACTGCAACTGAGGTATGTGCCCTTAGTGGGATCTAAACCTGGGACTCTCTGATCCGCAGGCAAATACTCTAACTGCTGAGCCAAACTGGCCAGGGCCACTTGGTTGGTTTTCAATGTTTCTATATCTTTACTCATGCTGTTGAGCTTCCCCAGATCATGGCTCTGAACTCTTCCTCTGATAACTTGCTTAACTGCATTTCATTGATCTCATCTTCAGTAGAGTTCTCTTGTTCTTTAATTTGGGATTTGTTTTTTTGTTTCACCATTTTGACTATCTTAGTGGGTTTTGGAGCCTGCCAAATTTTCCCTGTGGGTGTTGGTGTTCTGCTGTTTGTGGCTCCCTCTACTGGGTTTGGATGAGTGTGGGAGGACCCACATTAAACACCACTGTTAAGTCTTGCTTTCCTGGTAGATTTGCAAGCCCAGGACAGATTCAGTTATCCTTTAGCTTTTTGCCTGGAGGCTATTACTCTCAGTTTCTTGATGAGCTTTGGGTTGTAGCCCTTAGTTGAATAAAAAACTTTCTCAGGCGTTCAGCATAAGAGATTTCCAGAGTGTGGGGCAGATGCTGGTTGTTAATGGGCCTCAATTTGCATTTCTCTGGCCCAGCTGGGTTGGGTTAAATCTCTGAAGGAAGGGCTGCTGCTTCTCCTCAGAGCTTAAGGAAGGGGCTCCCTGAGCAAGATGGCCACCTTCCTGTGTGGCTGTGACCCAGCAAAAACTCTGAGCACCTTCCAAATCCCAAGTGTCCCCCCATCATTCCAGTCCCGTCTGTCCTTCCTCTGCCAGAGCCCAAGGTGAGTGGCTGTAGCTAATTTAGTGCTCTGTCTGGGGCCTCTGCACTGTGGAGCCGGCTTAGAATTTTAATCCTGAGGGAGCTGCTCACAGTTAAAACAGCTGCTGTTCATGGACTGCCAGCCCTCCCTCTCACGCCTCCGCAGACCTATCAGGCTTGATTCAGTGTCCTAATTTCCTGACCCTAGTTATATGGGTCCTCTCTAGCTGGTTTTCTGTTGCTTTTTCCTGACAATTTGTCTTTATTTTAGTTGTAATTCCAGTTTGGTCCTGGGATGGTCTGTGTAGCTTCCATTCACTCTGCCACCATTTTGGAATCCTCTTTATATATATATAATTTTTCTTTATTGATTTTAGAGAGAGGAAGGGAGAAGGAGAGAGAGATAGAAACATCGATGAGAGAGAACATTGATTGGTCACCTCCTGCATACCCCCCACTGGGGATTGGGCCCACAACCTGGGCATATGCCCTGACCAGAAATCAACCAGCAACATCTTGGTGCATGGGTCAATGCTCAACCACTGCGCCACACCAGCAGGTGAAAAGCACTATTCTAACCTCTATCACCATATATTAGCTTTGATTAATTTTGAATTTCATATAAATGTCAAAAGAGCCATGCACTTTTTTTTTTAATCCTCACCCGAGGACATTTTTCCATTTTCTGTTCAGATAGAGTGGAAGGGAGAGAGAGGAAGAGAGAGAGAGAGAGAAACATCAATGTGAAAGGGACACATCAAGTGGCTGCCAACCGCACAACCAACCAGGGCCGGGGACAAACTGCAACCAAGGTACACACCTTTAGCGGGAACCGAACCTGGGTCTCTCTGGACTGCAGGCCTGCAGGCCGATGCTCTAACTGCTGAGCCAAACTGGCCAGGGTGAGCCATGCACTTCTTAACAGGGAAGGGTGCATTCTGAGAAATGCTTTATTAGGCAATTTCATCTGGATGAACTTTAGAGATGTTTCACAAACCTAGGTGGTATAGCCCAGTAATTTTCAACCTTTTTCATCTCATGACATACGTAAACTAATTACTAAAATTCTGCAGCACACTAAAAATGTATTATACTTTTTGCTGATCTGACCAAAAAATAAATATAATTTTGATTTATTCACTGGATGGCTATTGTTGTATTGGCTGTTGTCATTTTTTATTTGACAATCTAAGGGAAAATAGGTCAGTTCCCCCTGACTTAATAGTCAGGTACTGCATGTTTTAAAAATTCTTGCAGCACATCAGTGTGCCATGGCACATCAGTTGAAAATCGTTGGTATAGCCTACTGTAGGCACACTAGGAAATGTGGTATAGTCTATTGCTCATAGGCTACAAGCCTGTACATCATGTTACTAAACAAAACAACATGAGATTAAATCAAGCACAAGAGAAAGTAATTGCAATCAAAGACTTGATAAAGTTGTATGAAGCTTCTCCTAGTATAACACTGCATATTGTTTTATAGTAAACTATTTCTTAAAAGTAGAAGAAATACACTTTAAAACAATGATAAAAAAGTATAGTGTGGTAAATACATAAGCCAGTAATGTAGTCATTTATTATAATTATCCAGTACTGTGCATAATTTTACGTGCATCACCACAAACACGTGAGTAATGTGTTTTGCAATGGCATTGTAACAGCTATGATGTCATTAGATTATAGAAATTTTCAGCTCCATTATAATCTTATGAGACCACAGTCATATATGTGGTCTCTCATTGATCAAAATGTCTTTGTGGGGGGCCTGACTGTATATATTATGTACTCTTTTGTGTCTGCCTTCTTTCACTTTCACATGGATGTGAGATTCATCCATGAGTCTATACTGTGGATAGATATAAGCATAATATGCCAATTTTTATTGTTGTGTAGGATTCCATTGTGTGAATATATCACAGTTTATTTATCTATTTTCCTGTGGAAGGATTTTTTCATTGTTTCTAATTTGGAGCTATTATGAATAAAGCCACTATGCACATTCTTGTAAAATCTTTTGGTGGACATGGCATTTATTTCTCTTGGTTTATGCCCAGGAATGGAATCTGGGTAATCGAGTAGGTATATGCTTAGCTTTAATAGATAGTGTCAGTTTTCAAAGTGGTAGTGCTAGTGTATGCTTTCTTAAGTAATATAAGAGTTCCCCAATTATTCCATATGCTCAATAGCACTTGGTATTATCTGTCTAATTTTAGCCATTTTGTTAGGTGTGCAGTAGTATCTCTTTATAGTTTCCATGTAGATTTTACAATAAAATTTTAACATATAAGTCAATTTTAATTTTAATTTTGTGGTGGATAGAAAACAATAACTTAATGCCATAACATTCACAGACTTGTAGTCAAAGAAGGAAATAGAAGATTATAAATAGGGATGAAGAAGTGCATCACGGTTCAGCTCCTACTCTTCCCAGCCCACACCCCGTTTCCAGAGGCTATATGAGGGAGTCAACACTTGAGACTTTCTCAGTCTTTCTCAAATCCAGAGAGAATAAAATTAAATAGAAAGCCTCACCCCCTTCCGATTGTGAATGAGAAGAAATGGATTGGTTGTTGGAGAAAAATGGAGAGAATGAACAGTGAAGAGAACTGTTTTTTTACAAATGTGAAGGGCTACTCACTGAACAGGCAGGTGCTCTCAAACTGTGTGTGTGGTTCCATGGGGAAAACAAACAGTTCTCGGGTCTGATGGGAAAGAAATTTCTTGATTCTATCAGAGCAAAGAAAATATGTAGATAGAGGTACCCAACTGTGAACAAGATGAAGAAAGGAACCACATGTGAACTATGGAAACTTGCTTAAAAAAAAAAAAAAAAAAAAAAAAGCATAATTTGGGATGAGGCTGAGCAGAACTGTTATTTAAAACTTCTTAGGTACAACCAGACCTTGGTTTATAAATACTAATCTTTTCTAAAAGAAATCCAGTCTATCTATTGAAGTGGTTGATTTTAGGGCAGAGAAAGCACGAAATGAGCCTGGATCATCTTGTGCCAGGAAGCAAGAACATGTTCAAAGAACCTGGGGTGTTAAAGATTGAGGATTGAGGGTTTTCTACTTGCCAAATCTGAAGCAATTTCAGCATCAAAGTCAGCATGGTGACAGATGATAGTCCATGAATAAAACAGAAATCTATTATTCCATACTGATATAAATAAATAATAGGAAAAAGAGAGAGCTCTTATACACAAGAATGTTGCATATGGGTTAAGAAATAATAACACTTTTCCTTCCACATTTTAAGTTCTGCTAGCTGGGTTAATAGTTAAATTAATAGATACAGATTAATCAATTTTTAATATGTGCACAAGGAAAATTTGCATAAGCATGAGAATTTCAAAACCAGTGAGGTAAAATTGGGTACATATGTCATTGTGGACAAAGGAGAAAAGGGGGGGGGGCAGGGACCTAAGATTTTTAAGGAAATAAGCAGTTTACATGTAGTTGATGAAGCATGGAACATACATGGCAGGTAAATTCTTGATTCAATGGGACACAAGTGGTAATCTAGCTACCAGCTCCCTGCCAGGAACCCTCCCATCTATCATACTGAAATTAGGCTAAGGGGAACATCCTAAAATTTCCTTTCTGAAGCAGGCTTTTTCATTTGAATGTCTTAGGCATGTAAGGGGCAGGACCAAAAGTTATTTCCAAGTCTTTTGCTTCTTAATAACCAGTTAAAATCAATATTCTAAGAGGTAGCTTTAGGGTGACAAAACTGTGGTCCCTTTCAGCTAATTGATAATATAGAAAGAAAGTTGGAGTGAGAAATCACCATTTGACCATCATGATAATCATCATCTTTATGATTGTTTCAAGCAAGAATTTTTAATGAACGCTAACATACTGGGTAAAACTTGGAAGAGTAATAGAATGCTTACATAATCTCAACGTATTTATTATTTGAGACTACTTGTATAGTCACAAAGTATTTTTCCAAAAGATACTCGTAACAAAAATAAAGATAAGGATTTTACACTAGACATACTAGGCTGACACTCCTTTAACAAAGTGATCAAAGGTAATCTCACTATGAATGGACAAATCACGTCATGTATGTTTGATATGACGAATATTATCTCAATGGTATTTTTACCAAAAATACATAGCCTGAATCTAATCTTGAATAACAGCAAGCAAATTAAAATTCAGAAATTTTTTTTGAAAAATAACTGGTCTATTTATTTTAAATATATATATATCATGAAATATAAGGAGATATTGAGAAATATTAAAAATGAAAGGAGACCGAAGATTTAGAATAACTGAGTGCAATGTGGTGCTATAAAAGACATTATTATGTCGATTAGAATAAGTTCTATAAATTAGATAGCATTCTATCAGTATCACTTTTCTAATTTTTTTAAAACTCATCTTTATTGTTGAATGTATTACAGATGTTTCTCCCTTTTTTCCCCATTGATCCCCTTCTCCCCATTCTCGCCCCCTCCTGTCTTCCCCACACTATCGTCAGTGTCCATTGGTTATACATATACGCATAGAAGTTTTTTGGTTTATCTCATCCCACCCTCTCTCCCCCTTTCCCTTTGAGGTTCATCAGTCTAACAACCCATTTGTACTTCTTAATTCCTTCATCTTTTCCCCCTAGCCCCCCAGCCCCCACCCATCTGGCAAGCAATAAAAAGTTCTCTGTATCTATGAGTCTGTTTCTGTTCTGCTTGCTCATTTTGTTTGTGGATTCAATTGTTGATAGATATGTATTAATTGCCATTTTATTGTTCATATTTTTATTCTTCTTCGCCTTCAAGAAGTCCCTTCAACATTTCGTAAAATACTGGTTTGGTGCTGATGAATTCCTTTAGTTTTTTCTTGTCTGGGAAACTCTTGATATGTTCATTGATTCTAAATGATAGCTTTGCAGGATAAAGTAATCTTGGTTGTAGGTCACTGCTTTTCATCACCTTGAATATCTCTTGCCACTCCTTTCTCACCTGCAAAGTTTCTTGTGAGAAATAAGTTGACAGTCTAATGGGAGCTCCTTTGTAGGTAACAGACTGCTTTTCTCCTGCTGCTTTTAAGATTCTCTCTTTCTAGTTAACCTTTGGCATTTTGATGATGATGTGTCTTGATGTGGACCTTTTTGGTTCAACTTGTTTGGAACTCTCTGTGCTTCCTGGACTTGTATGTCTGTTTCCTTCATCGAGTTAGGGAGGTTTTGTGTCATTATTATTTCAAATAGTTTTTCAATTTATTGCTCTCTTTCTTCTCCTTCAGGCATCCCTATGATGCAAATGTTGGCACACTTGAAGTTGTCCCAGAGGCTCCTTACACTATCCTCATTTTTTTGGATTATTTTTTCTTTTTGCTATTCTAGTTGGGTGTTTTCTGCTTCCTTATATTCCAAATCGATGGTTTTGCTTCTTGGCTTTATCTACTCTACTATTGATTCCCTGTAAATTATTCTTTATTTCAGTTAGTGCATCCTTAATTTCTGACTGGCCCTTTTTTATGTTATTGATGTTCTCGCTAAGTTCCTCAGAGGTCTCCTTAAGTTCCTTGAAGGTCTCACAAAGTCCCTTGGATGTCTTACCAAGTTCCTTGAGCAACCTTATAACCTGTGTTCTGAACTCTGCATCTGTTAGATGGCTTATCTCCATTTTGTTTAGTTCTTTTCCCGGAGTTTTGTTCTTTTCTTTCATTTGGGACATGTTTCTTTGTCTCCTTATTTTGGCTGATTCCCTGTGATTGTTTCTATGTATTAGGCAGAGTTGCTATGCCTTCTAGGCTTTGTAGGGTGGCCTACTGTTGTAGGTGTCTTGTAGCATCCAATGGCACAGTCTCCCTGATCATCCCAGCTGGGCCCTCGTGGTGTACCCTTGGTGTGGACTGTACACCCTTCTCTTGTAATTGAGTCTTGATTGCTGTTGACACATCAGTGGGAGGGGTTTACTCAGGCTGGTCAGCTGCAAGGACTGGCTGTGCCCACTAGCCACTATCTTGGAGGATTAGATGTGTAGGGGCCCAACACACAGAGCAAGTCTTACTTCAGCAGGGCTCTGGTACCCACTGAGTCCACTCATTGAGTGTGTCACTTGTGGAGGTAGTTGAGTGGTGGTGTTGCAATGTGGTCTAAAGCTGTTCACCAGGTATGCTGGCTCTGGGGCAAGGTCAGCCACTGCCTGTGCTCTATCCAGGGCCACCCGGCATAAGCTACAAAGTGAACTGCAGATGGCTGCTTCTTGTGCTGGTCTGGGAGGTGTCCAGGAAAAGCCAAGTTGTGAACCAAGGCTGACTGCTTCTAGTGCTAGGCCTGGGGCCACTTAACAAGAGGTATGGAGCTCGCTGAGACTGGCCCCTCTCCAGTTCTGGCTCCACACCACTCTTGTGGGCCGCCGAGTTGCACAGGGCCCTATGGAGCCCCCGGTCCTGCCGCTGGTGGCTGGAGACAGGCCAATCCTATGGTAAAGCCTTTGGACACAGCTTGGGTGGGCCCAAAAGTTGGGTGGGGCGGGGCCTCAGAGAATCACCAGGGAGGGGTCAACAGTGTGAGCCAGGTTGCTGGAGTCCCAGATATGGTGGCTGTCTGCCTGCCCTGTGGGGGAAGGGCTCACCAAAGGCAAAACAGCCTCCACCAGCATGTCCATCCAGGAGAAAGCTGCCCCTCCAGCCCTTGTCTGGAGGCCAAACAGCTCAGTTCTACCCTGTTCTCTGGTGCCCCTCAAGCTGCCTCCCCTCGGAGCTCAGAGGGAGCGGGTCTGAGTAAGTCTGTGCGCGGGCCCTTTAAGAGGAACTGCTGGGGCTTCCGCAGCCGCAGCTTCCCTGAGCCTCAGTTCCCACTGGTTTTCCAGCCAGAAGTTATGGGGATTCTCTTCCTGGCACTGGGACCCTGAATGGGGCGCCTGGTGTGGGACGGGGACCCCTCTCTCCTCAGGGAGGACCTTCCCAGCCGAGGTATCCTGATTTTTATCCGCCACACGTGGATGTGGGACCAGCCCCTCGCGCCTCCGCCCTCCTCCCAGTCTCGATGTGGTGACTTCTTTAATTCCGTAGTTGTAGGACTTCCATTCAGCTGGATTTCAGGCAGTTCTGAATGATGGTTGTTCTGTAGTTTTGTTGTAATTTTGATGTGGTTGTGGGAGGAGGCGATACTGCGTTTACCTACCCACCCGCCATCTTGACCCACCTCCTACTTTTCTGATTTTGATCATTTTACTCTGGTCATATAAAGGAATTCCTTTTTTTTGGAAACACACCGAATCATAAATATAAATATATATCAGATATATAGTTCTCTGCCCACTGTGTATTTCTGGGGCTAGAAGCTAAAAGGAACTACATTTCCTAGACACCCTTTACCAGATGAGGTCTGGATTAGGTCTTCCAAATGAGAAATACTTTTGTGCGATCTTAAACAAAGAAAATTAACTTCTAAGGCTGAAAGTTATTTATTAGGCCAGTGCTAGTTGAAAGAAGAAAGGAAAGAAGGAAGGAAAGAAGGAGGGAAGGAAGGAAGGAAGGAAGGAAGGAAGGAAGGAAGGAAGGAAGGAAGGAAGGAAGGAAGGAAAAGAGAAAAAGAGAGAAAGAAAAGAGAGAGAAAGAAAACCAAGATCGGACTCGGGCTGTAAGGTCTAAACTACCCACAGTTTGATTGGGCAGGAGGGACATGTTCATTGTCCTGGAGTTTTGGAAGCAGTTGTATACTTTATTAGTGGATAGAAAGATGTACACCTTTCTGAAAGGATTTGCATAGCTATAAGCAAAGGGGATGGGAGAAGTTGAGTGGGGCTAGTTCTGGGACAGGTGCATTAGGGCCCTCAAAAAAGTGCGCACTCCTGTGGATTAGCTGTGGGCAGCAAATAGGGATGTTCATGTGCAAATAAGAAGCAGAGGCTCCTGGGATTACAGGAATTGTTAGAGCTGGTCCATAGCTGTTATTAACAGGCTAACTGTTTTGTCGTTTTCTCTTGTCCTTAGGTAGCTATTTTTTGTTTGTTTCTTTGTTTTTAACATGTTTTTATTGACTTTTCTTAGAGAGAGGAAGGGAGAGAAAGAGAGAGAGATAAGAAACATCAATGTGAGAGAGAAACATCAATGGGCTGCCTCCTACGTGCCCCTTCTGAGGATCAAGCTCACAACCTGGGCATGTGTCCTGACTGGGAATCAAACTGGGACCTCTCAGTCATGAAATGACGCTCAGTTCACTGAGCCACGTAGCTGTTTGTTTATTTGTTTGTTTGTTTTAGAATAGCTCAGAATTTTTTGTCAGAGATGAGAAGGTAGAAGAATGGTTTCTTTTCTCCTCTGGTTTTGGCAGTGATGGTGGCAGCTCAGCACCTCAGGTTCCTTCATTGATGGTCAACTTCCTGCTACCCCTGATCTTGAGTAAAATTCTCCCTCCCTGTTTGCATCTTTAGTCCTTCTAGCAATTTTGTAATCGTATTGCTTAAAATACCCAGAATGTGTTCTGTTTTCCTGTATATTGTATTGGTCGAAATATGTTCACAAAAAAAAGTCAACAAGCAGATGTTTTTAACCATTAAAAAACAAAACAAAAAACTCCAGGGATACAATAACTATGGACCTTTTTTGAAGAAGAAAAAAAGACTTGACAATAAAATCTAACCAAATAAGAGATGAAGGAAAAATAAAGGACACAGAAAGGAAGAACTGTGTTTAAAAGACAAATGAAATAGAGCAGAGTAAGTGGCTAGGAAATGCCATGGTGAGGGTAGTAGGATACTTAATGAATAAATACAGGATGGTTCTGGAAGACCATGATGATATGGTGACATATTAAGCAGAAACCTTCATGAATAAGGGAGTAAGCTATGGAGATTTCTGGCAATGAGTTTTCAAGTCAGTTTATAAAATGTTACAAACATCAGGAAAAACATCCGTCTTTGCTATCTGTATTTTACAGTTGAGTGATTCTCAACCTGTGGGTTGCGACCCCTTTGAGGGTCGAACGACCCTTTCACAGGGGCCACGTAAGACATAACAGTAGCAAAATTACAGTTATGAAGTAGCAACGAAAATAATTTTATGGTTGGGGATCACCACAACATGAGGAACTGTATTAAAGGGTTGCCACATTAGGAAGGTTGAGAACCACTAGGTGATTATGACACCTACCACCACCAGATGGCAGCACACTTAGGAAAATTCAGGAGAGAGCAGGTCCGAGGTGATTAAACTGAACAGGTAAACATCATAGAAGGAAGAAGAGTTGAGTGGTGTCTCTAGACTTAGAATCTTTAACTTGTCAGACATTTCACTGGACTTTCTGAATTCATCAAAATACACACACACACACACACACACAATCTCTCCTTTACAGGTTTTGTGACGTCCAGATTTCATTTCTGATTTGAAAATAACTTACACTACCTAAGTTATCTTCGCTTCTCCATTGTGAAACACATATACCTACACATGATGCTTTTCTGTATCAGGTAAGTAAGTCCTCTCTGTTCTGTACAAGTACATCTCAGGAGGATAGGGAGTTCTAACAGTTACAGAGAAAACCTCAACCAGGTTGTATAGATAAGAGTGGTAAATAAATGCTCCAAACCCAGGATGGATATCCAGGGGGCTATTCTGCATGTTTCTCAGAGGTCCTCAGGAAATAAGCTGTGATTTTAGTAATGGATGCTTATATTGATTTTTTCTTCTTTTTCTTTCACTCTCCCTGACCCATCAATTCTGTTCCCTGGAAACTCTTCTTAAATAAACTATCAGTACCCAAATACTCGTTCCAGAGTCTGCCTTTTGGGGTGCCTAAACAAAGTCAAAAGTTTATTCAACAAACATTTACTAAGTGAGTGTTCTATGGTAGGCAGTGAGATAAGAGACCTAAAGGATAAAATTCCCAGTGCCTGCCATAAAAAAGTCTATAAAGGGGAGACAAACAAGTAGACAATTATTAAAAAATTATAATATAGCCCTGGCCGGTTTGGCTCAGCGGTTAGAGCGTCGGCCTGCAGTCCAGAGAGACCCGGGTTTGGTTCCCACTAAGGGCACGTACCTCGGTTGCAGTTTGTCCCCAGCCCTGGTTGGGTTGTGCAAAGGCAGCCCCTCGATATGTCCCTTTCACATTGATGTCTCTCTCTCTCTCTCTCTCTCTCTCTCTCTCTCTCTCCCTCCCTCCCACTCTATCTGAACAAAAAAATGGAAAAATGTCTTCGAGTGAGGATAAAAAAAAAAAAATACAATATATTGCTAGAGACGTTGTGTTATTGGCAAGAACAGAGTGATAAAGGAAAACATGAATGAGAGGTCACCTAAACTAAACTTGGGGAAGGGGTTTCCTAGAGGATGTATGGCTTTAGCTAACAGGTGAAGTGTGGATCAAACAGCTAAAACAACTCTATGTCATACAAATATCAACTGAAAATTCATTTGACGCCCCTGCTCTGTGTAACAGTTATACTCTGCACTGCTGTGGTATGCACTACATGACATGATTTTAGGTGATACATGGATGGACATTTATACTTTTTTGTAGTTATTATGTTAGTGTGTACCAGAATAAAAATAAAGAGTACAATAAACTTGATTTTACAAAGTGTTATGGTTTAGGATGAGACTAAAATTATTTAATGAGTTGAAATTGGCTATAGAAAAATATTGAGTGAATAATAATACCTGGGTGCAGACTGGCAATGATCTTGGGTATGGTATGCAGATTACTAAAGTTTGGAAAATAGTGTTGTAGCAGGAGGAAAATTTAAATGAAATCACTGCTTTCCAGAAAGTCAACAGTTTGTTAGGGACACACAGACCCATAAGCAAGGATGATTAATGTTACAATAAATTTAGAAACCAAGACAGCGGAAGCTAGGAAAGCAGTAAGGAGCAAAGTGAAGGAGAGGCTAGAGGCTACAAGATCAGTTAGAAGGCTATTGCTCTAGTCCAGGGAGAAGTAATAATAGCCTGAGTTAGAGAGTGGCTCATAGAAATGGAAGAACTGGTCACGTAACAGGTTCATTGCAACCATCCTGTGAAAACCTTACTGGTTACAAGAAGTACGAAGGTGAAACCTGTCCTGCCAAGTCCAGGGCAGTTGTGTAGGCACACACAGACACACACACACACACGAAGTGGGAAAGGTGTGTTAATCAGAAATACTGTAATTAGAAGTATATTTTTATTTGAGCGTTTTTATCAGAGCGTTTTAGTGTGAATTATTCAGATATTTGTTACCATTTTTTTCTACTTGACCCAGTGGCTGGAGAAATGCTAACACTTATATAACGCTTTCTACATTCCAGACCTGTTCTAAGAGCTTTACCTTCTCCATCCTCATAACGCTGGTATTTAACAGAAGAGAAATTTGACTTAAAGGAGGTTAAGTAATTTGACGAGGGAATGCAGCTGATACATGGAGTAGCAAGGATTAAACCCGGGCGTTCTGATTCTAGAGTATCTATTCTTAACACAACACCAGAATAAGTAAGTGGGTAGGGCAGACAATGCTAAAGCTGGTCACACAAGCCAATGCTGAAGTTGGCTTGTCAAACACTTATTGGTGGCAGAAGGCCATGTAAGGAGATCACAATTTCTCCATCTGTAAAATGAAGATAATGACGCTACAAGTTTGGTGCAAAGGAGTGAGATAAATGTGTTTCAAATTATATATGTGACTTCACATACTAGTTTTTCGGAATATGAATACGCGAACTCATAATAGCTACGAGAATCCGTCTGTGAAGCTTCTGGCGGCGGAGCGAGACTCCGCCCCTGAGGCCCCGCCCCCCACCGCAAGCCGCAGGTGGGGCCCACAGATACTCTTTGCGCATGCGGAAACTGCTGTCCGCTCCCACCTCTAACTCAGGCTGAGAGTAGCTGCTGTTTCTCAGCAGACGATTCGTGAGGAGGCCCCTGGAGCGGTTTCCCTTTGTTCTTCTTTCTGCGGACCCTGGTCGTATTTCAGCAGGGTCTAGAGCGGAGTCTGTTCTCGTCTACCTGCCTGACCTTCTGCATAGGTGCCTGTGGTTGGCCCCGTAGTTTGCTGTCGAAAGTGCCAGCCCCCGCGCCGGCGTCCGCTGCAGCCGGGTGGGAAGGCTCAAGATGGCGTGCCTGTTGGAGACCCCAATCCGCATGAGCGTCCTTTCGGTGAGTGACCCGCTGCAGCCGCTTGCCCGGGAGCTCGGGCCCGGCCCGCAGCATTCACCCCAAACACGGTGTGCCTTTTGGGCACCACCCCCTGGGGTCACCTCCCGACTCAGCTTTTGGCAGGGGAGTGAGAGGGTGGGTGGGTGTGATAGACGGAGCCGGGCCGAGCCAGAGACGTCTCCAACTCCCGGAGCTCCCACCGGTGCCAGTTCTCAGCACGGTATCCAGCGGGCAGGGGTCTTGGGCGTACCGGCAGTTGGCTGGGCGGCGCGGCTTGGATTTGCCAGGCGCTTCACTGAGCCTTCCTCTTGGCGATGCCGATTCTCCCGGCCGAGGGCTCTCTGCTGTGAGGCGCGGGGCTTGCCGGTGGCCCGGAAGGAGCACCCACCATGCCCCCCGCGGCTTTGGCAAGAAGAGGTGCAGGCTTCTTGCTCTCCACAGTCTCAGAGCTGCCAAGCCAGGTCTGTATGGCTTCTGTCGCGCGTCCCAGCACCTGGGCACTGGCTGGAGCAACTTGCTTCTTGGCAATGGGAGTTTCCTATCAGTTGCAAACTCTAGTGTGTGTATTTATTTAAGCCTGCTTTTCTCTACTCTGGAGGTTGCAGCCCTCAGTCTAAAGGAACTTGTGCCTAGCATTCCTGTTTCCTTTCAGGGGAGTCAGACCTTGAAAAAAAAAGAAGGATCAAATTTTCCTATTATTGAAAGAAGGAAAGAAACATATTGACATGCCAGGAAGTAATACCTACTTGTTGTTTTTAAGCTTAAAAACAAAACAAAACGGGACATGACTTTTGTTGTGTTGCTCTTGAGAAATCCAAGACCAGAGGTAAAAGTTACTGGACGATAACTTCGAGGGGTTTTGCAACAAATTAGATCCGTATAATTCTGAATGGTCAGTTTATCGATAGTCCATTTGCTATTTTTGGAAACAAGCAGGCATACACTGGTTGACTACCTTTTAGACTTATTGTGGGAGTCAGTCTGATATTGAGAGTATAGTTGGATTACAGATGATTTGTCAGGTTCCTAGTCTGTAACTCCAACTGGCTTCTTTTCTCTTCCCTATCTTCTACAAATACTCTCACCTCTCTGGAAGCACCTAGGGCATTTACTTATGATTCAGGGTTAGAGCATTTTGGCATACTGCATCCTTGATCATTTAATTGTGTGTGTGTTTGGGGGGGGGGGGGCTGTCAGCAAACTTCTCCCTTAATCTATTTTAGTAGTCCTTTTTCTTATTTTTAAGCTGCAACTGGGAAGTACTGTTCACCTACCTATTAAATCAGATTAGCCCATTGCTCCACCTTTGGTGGCAATATCCAGGAATGTTTTGTGGGAGAACAGGCCAATGACTTTTTTTTTTTTTATCCTCACCGGAGGACATTCTTCCATTTTTTGTTCAGGTAGAGTTGGGGGGAGAGAGAGGAACAGAGAGAGAGAAACATCGATGTGAAAGGGACACATCGAGTGGCTGCCACCCGCACAACCGACCAGGGCCGGGGACAAACTGCAACCGAGGTACGTGCCCTTAGCGGGAACCGAACCCGGGTCTCTCAGGGCCGCAGGCTGACGCTCTAACCGCTGAACCAAACCGGCCAGGGCGGCCAATGACTTTTTAAGAAAGTATGCATCTCCACTGTTCTCAATTCTCTTTTGTTAACCTCGTTTGTCTTTCATTTCACCTGAAGCTTCTTTACTTTTTTGTGAATTGTCAACTTGTATAGTTTATACAACTGAAAATTTATATTTGTTTCACTCCCTCTGTAAATAATATTTTCTGATTAATTTTATTCAAAAACTTCTTGAGGAGTAGTCCCTCCTTCTAGTCTAGTGGGGGATTTACTTTAGCCCTAAGGGCTTTTTTTTTTTTTTTTTTTTTTTTTTTTTTAGAACTTCACAATCCCAAAGTCTGGTTTCTCATTCTTCAGTCTTATAGCCTTGGGAAATCAGATCTTTGGATAAATGACTTAAAATGTCTAAACTCACTGCTTATACTACTTTAGAGTCAAGCCTGTTTCTTTCAAACAGGCACCCAGGATACCATTTTTTGAAATACAAAGTGCAGGTGGAACAGGAAATATTAATCAGAAAGTATCTTTAAAATAATTGATTCCTTTAATAGGCTACTATTGCGCACCAGTTATGTACAACAACCTGTAAAGTTATACATTAGAGAATGCAAGGATGAGATCAGGTATACCCTCAGGGTGCTCAGTTTGAATGACTCTATAGCTTGATAAAGATAATTCAGGTAAGGTGCAAATCAAATAGGATTTTCATTCAAGGCCTTTTTTACGTTCTTCCCCCAGAGAGATCTTATTCACTCTTGTAACCTTAACTGTGATCAGCTCACACATGTACGTTGCCATCTCCATCTAGTCTCACATCTTCAGTTGTGTGGATGTTATCCATCACTTCCAACAAAGCACATTCTGTCTTCTAAGAGGACTTGGTCATGACTTCCCATGTCTATTAATGGTACTATCTTTAACTGATAACTCACTGTAAACCCCTTGAATTATCTCTGACTCTTTCCCCTTCGTGTCCCTATATCTACTTAGTTCTTAAATTTTGTTGGCTCTTTATTCTTAGTGTTTCTCACATCTGTCTGTTCCCATGGTCACCCTTTCACTCAGGACCTTATCATTTTGTGCTCGCATTACTACAGTGTTATTACTACCTCTAGTATCTTACCCTCTCAGTTCAAGTTCATTCTCCACATTAATTTTTCTATAGAACACATTGGACATGCCACATCCCTGCTTCTGTTTTTTAGTGGGTTTTTATTGCCGAAGGGCTGACATTTCATTTTCAGCTTTGGATGTAAGATTGTTTATCTTTCTACATGAACCTCTATCTCTTATAAACTGGCTTTCTCAAGATGAAGTGATCTAGAGTTCTTCTAAACCCAAGTAATGCCTGATCATCTGTACATACGAATTGTTATATATATATATTTATATGTGATATACTTTGAGCTTTTGTCATTTGCCAGGCATGGTATTGGGTTTGGGAATACAGTGGTGAGCTACACAGACCTGTCTCTGCCGTTTTGCAGATTTTAGCCTAATGGGGAAATAGATAACAAGTTGTCACACAGTTCCTTGTGAATGGTGGTTGATATTATTAATGTGTAGGGTGCTGTTACAAGCATATAGTAGGGAAATCTGATCTAATGTGTAAGGCAATGAAGAGAGTTAGGGAGGTTTTCTTCCCTGAAGAAGTGACAATGAGCTGAGAGTTCAAGATGAGTAAGAATGAACTAGAAAGGTAAAAGAACATTCCAGGAAAAGAGAACGGCTTTTGCAGAGGCCCTTATGCCTTTAATAGTTATTCTGTCTTGTCTTCTTAGTAAATTAATTTCTTTTTCTTAATCCCACTACTATTTATAGCACTGTCTTACATATACTAGGTACTCAATAAATGTTTGGACTGTTTTGGGGAGTTGAACAAACTCTCTAGCTCTTTCTAAGTCGTACCATGATCACCCATAACACTCTTTGGTTTTCACTTAGCATTACATCACCCTTTTCAACAAATGTATAAATTCTTTCATGTTTCCCAGATTTTTGGATGATTTAACATTGATTGCATTTTTTTAAAACTTTGATTTGAAATAATTATAGATTCACAGGAAGTTGCAAAGATAGTATAGAGAGATACCTGTGTACACTTCAATTCACAGTTTCCCCCAGTGGTTACATGTTGTATAACAGTAGTACAATATTGAAGCCAGAACATTGATATTGGTATAAGTATGGGTATAGGTCTGTACCATTTTATTACATGTGTATATTTGTGTAATCACCACCACAGTCAAGATACAGAGCTACTCTGTCATCACAGAGATCTCTGTCATATAACTTTTTTGTAGTTATACTTAACTACTCCCCCTACCCCACTATCTAACCCCTGGCAACCACTAATCTCTTATTTATGTCTGTAACTTGGTCACTTTCTATAATGTTCCATAAATGAAGTCATACAGTATATGACCTTTTGAGATTGGCTTTGCCATTCAACATAATACACTTGAGATCCACCCAAGTTATTGTTGTGTATCAATAATTTGTTCCTTTTTATTGCTAAGTAGTATTTCTTAGTATGGATGTACCATAGTTTGTTTAGCCATTCACCTGTTAGGCCTTTGTAGTATAAACTTTGTTTTATTTTTATTTTTTTGTAACGTAAGTGCCTGACTTAAGGTTTGATTGCTGTGGCATCCACCTCAAAGAGGCATCCATTTCAAGGACTGCTATCTCCAGTAAACATTGCTAGCCACAGGACTAGATAAAGAGCCAGGCCACTTCCCTCAACTGCCTTGCCTGTTTTAGATATTTTAGTTGATTTCAATAACCGACCCTTTGGTGCATGGGTTGATGCTCAACAACTGAGCCACGCTGGCTGGGCTCAATAACCGACCCTTTGAGTCACTTCTTTTTACTCTTTCCAAGCTTTAAATTCTGGTTTTTGTGGAGGGTTTTTTTGTGGGTTTTTTTGTTTTGTTTTGTTTTTGTGTTTTAAATTCACCAATAAAGAGTGAGCCAATGAAACTTTAGGCTCCCAGTCTCAACTCCAATAAATACAAAACCCCAGATCCATGTACACATGCGCTTCCCACCCTATCCCATGATTTTGCAAGTAATAAACCCTTATTTAGTTTTCTGATGGTCTTGCAATCATAATTAGAACCACAAAGGCCCACTCAACCACAATAGAATGAGACGAGCACACAACAACAAATTTTGGCTGTTTCCAGTTTTGGGCTATTATAACCTGTTATGAACAACCATGCACAGGCTTTTGTGTGTACATAACTTATGGTATCTCTAAGATAAATGTCCAGGAGTACAATTGCAATGTTGTATGGTTTAGTTATTAAAGAATCCAACAAACATTTTTAGAGCAGCTTTACCATTTTATATTCCCACTAGTAATGTATAAGAGATCCAATTTCTCTGAACCCTCACCAGCATTTGATACTGTCATTTTTAAAAATATGTTTTTATTGATTTTAGAGAGAGAGGGAGAGAGAGAGAGAGAGAGAGAGAGAGAGAGAGAGAAACATTGATGAGAGAAACATCGATCAGCTGTTTCTTGCACATCCCCTACTGGGGATCGAGCCAGCAACCCAGGCATGTGCCATGATTATGAATCGAACCAGTGACCGACCTTTTTTTTTTAAAATATTTTATTCTTGATTGATTTTAGAAAGAGAGTAAGGGGGAAAGAGAGCAATAGAAACATTGATTAGAGGGAACATCAATTGGCCACCTTCTGCAGGCCCACAACCTGGGCATGTGCTCTGACCAGGAATTGAACCGGCAACCTCTTGATGCATGGGACTATGCTCAACCAACTGAGCCACACTGGCTAGGGCTGTCATTTTTTTATTTTAGCTGTTTTAATAGATGTGTAGTGATATCTTATCATGGTCTTTTAAAATTAATTTATTTATTGTTACAGATGTTTCTCCTTTTTCCCCCAATGACACCCTCCTCCCGATCCCAACCTCCACCACCCCACCATTGTTGTCTGTGTCCATTTGTTGTGCATATATGCATATAAGTTCTTTGATTTATCTCTTCCCTCCCCCCTGATTCCCTCCTCTTATCATGGTCGTAATTTACATTTCCATAATGATTAGTAATGTAAAACATTTTTATTACTTATTTGCCATCTATATTTTACTGAAATAGGAATTAAATATTTCAGTGAAATATTTCTTCATGTCCTTTTGGCCACTTTCTAATTGGACTCGTTTTTGCTCATTGACTTTTGAAAACTCTGTATATTCTAGGTAAGAGTCCTTTGTCAGGTGCTTTGTAAATATTTTCTCCCAGCCTGTTGCTTACCTTTTTATCCTCTAAACCTTATGTTAAAAAATGAATTTTGATCTCAGCTTCACACCTCATACAAAAACTTATTCAAAATGGATTATAGATTTAATTGTAAAACAAAATAAGACTTTTAGGGAAAATAAAAACAAGAGAAAATCTGCAGAACTTTGGGCTTGCTGAAGAATTCTAAACATAACACCAAAGGCATGACCTATTTTTTTAAATTGGTAATTGGACTTAAAATGAAAATGTATGCTTTATGAAAGACCCTATTAAGAGGATGATTGCAGCCCTTAAATAATTCCTTAAACATAGCCTGGCTGGTGTGGTTCAGTGGTTGAGCATCGACCCATGCACCAAGAGGTCGCCGATTCGATTCCCAGTCAGGGCACATGCCCAGGTTGTGGGCCCAATCACCAGTGGGGGGCATGCAGGAGGCAGCCAGTCATTGTTCTTGCTCATCGATATTTCTCTCTCTTTCTTCCTCTACCTTCCTCTGTCTCTAAAATCGATAAAGAAAAAAAAAGAGGATGATTGCATTTTACTTTGATCACTTTGTAATTGAGAGAAGCAAGGTAATTAAATGCTTTTGAATCACAATGTAGCCTTATATAAACAGGTGAGGCATTTAATAATTTTAATTGCCTTCTTTACAGTCTTTTCCCAGTACTATCATGCCTTTTTGACAAGCAGCTATTAGGACTGTATAGTGTATTCCAACTCTGGATATTCCTTGATTTTGTTCTATTCTTGATGACTGCAAATATTTTGTTGGCCTCGAGATGCATATTGATTTGCTCTTTACATGGACAACTTGACAATAATTAGAAAAAGTTTTCTGTGAAGTTTTAAGCCCAGCTATCCTATAAGCACGAATTTGGTCTCTTTTGGTTTTTAATGATAAATGCAAAGTAAAATCTGGTAAGCACATTTTAAAGTTTGCCATTAGTTTATTCTATACAGAACCAATAAGCACAGGGTATGTCTGGAGGTGGTCATAAAAGAAATTAATCAGTTTGAATTTCCTAATCTTTACTGGCAATGTGTGAAGAATGGGAGATGCTTATTGTATGTTTCTGGACATCTTGCTGTCTCTTTAAGGAAAGATTGCCACCTGAATTTAGACAATAAGTGCTCAAGAAATCTTTTAAGCTTTACCAAGAATTAAAAACATCTTCATGTTGGGTCCCTTCGATTTCACTTGGAGATCTAGCCTTCCTATCTTCTCATTCTCATTAAAATAGTGTCAGGGTCCAGGAATTTCAGTGATTTTGACATATCTTTTTTATTTCTGATTTGTAAGTTGTTTTGCCATCTGTCATGTTGGCTTTTGAGTAAAGATATGAATTATTGACAAAGGAAAATTGCTATTACTTTTTGGAAATTGAAGAATAGCTACCTTCGCTAAACAGTGTTACTATGGTCTTTGGGACCATTTAAATAGGAATGAAAGGTATTTCAAATTAAGAGCTGTTTTGCAGAAATAGCCCCCACTTGTCTTTTTGATAAAGGAAAACTGTTTTGACCTCATTTCCTAAAACCAGGAGTTAGCTTTATTCTCTGGTATATTCATAATACAGTTATTGAAAGATGGGGAATGATGAGACTGGCATACTTTCTATTAAAAATGAAAAGTTGTGGTCCACTGGGAAGAGTTTCTAGCCCGTAGAAACTATTTTTATTGGCGGTCTTTACCACCTGGAAAATGATTATAGAACACATGATTCTTTTGTTTTAAGAATTTGTTAGGCTTTCCAAAAGTTGTAAGAGGTGACTGATTGGATAAAGGGAGTGACAGAAAGGAAAGAGTCATAATCAAGTATGATTAATAGGCTTTTTACTTTTACAACCAGGTGGTATAATATACTGAGATGTTGAGAATTAGGAGAGGAATGTGTTAGGGTAGTAAGGAGGGACAATGAGTTTTATTTTGGACATGCTGAGTTTGAAGTGTTTTCTGGGGCATCCATTTAGAGTTGCCAATAGGCAGTTGTATATTCTGGAGTGTTTTCAATACTACCAAGCAATTCTCCAGTTCTCTGTGGATGTCAGCTGGGTGTTCTACAATTTAACTCAATTCTGACATGATCTACCTGGGGATAGTTTCAGATCCCACAGGTTAAAGATTCAGTCTTACAGACTGCTCCTGTTTCAGACACCAGTTGCAAGTCCGGGTTATTCTTCTGTACCTCTGATTAACCAGCTATAAATCAGAGGTTCCCATAAGTCCCACCTCAGATTTGGTCATTGATAGTACAGTCCAGAAAACATTTTCTTACGTTTACTAGTTTGTTATAATGATACAAATGAGCAGCCAGATGAAGAGGTACATAGGGCAAGATCTGGCAAAGTCCCAAGTGCAGAAACTCTGTCCCTGTGAAATTCAGGTCTGCCACCATCCTGGCATGTAAATGTTTTCACCAACCTGGAAACTCATCAAATTTTATTCAAGAATTTTTATAGAGCTTTAATCTTTAGCTCCTCCCCCACCCCTGAGGTTGGTGGGTGGGATTAAAAATTCTGACCCTCTAATCACTTGGTCTTTCTGGTAATAAGTCTCATTTTGAGGCTATCTAGAGGCCTCAGCTTCATCATTAACTCATGTACTCAAAAGGGGTTCCTTATGAATAACCAAAGACACTCATATTAGAAAAATCCAGTGGTTTTATGAGCTCTGTGACAGGAGCTAAAATGAAGACCCAGTATATTTATTACACGACATATACAAAGGTCTGTTGCTTAAAACTGGGGTGATCATTATTTGGGGGTCATCGGTATATTTATCAGTGGTTCCTAACCTTTTAAGGATAACAGTCTCAGCACCCTCTTTCCCAGAAATACATGCATCTGCCTGAAGAATCACATAATTTCAAGGGGCTCATGGATTCCCTGAAATCCTCTCATCAGTCTTGAGTTAACAGTTCTTATTCTTTAGTCATCCTAAAGTCAGTCACAAAACCATATATAGCAACATTTTAAATTCATTTTAAATCATTTTGTAATGCTGAAAATTGTAACAATGCAGTTTAAAACTCATGTAAGTATCATGTGGGATAATTGGCTCTGAAGAACTATAATCTGTTGCCCAGAGTATGTTAGTGATCTTTCATGAGGTGTACTATATCTACAGAAAGGGCTTTGTGTAGCAGGTGGTATAGCAGGCCTGGGAGGCAGAGCTAGATTAGCTGCAGATCTAAGCTAAGACAAAGTAAGGCACTTGTGGGTCTGGGCACAGGCAGAGTGGACTAGATGGAGATCACAAATGGCTCATAATATTGGCATGATCGTCATAGACCACAGTGTGGGTGGATGGATCAGACAGCTCCTGAATGGTATTATCATAGGAAAACTAATTCACCAATTGCTGTAAGTGGTGGGCTGACTCCGAGTCAAGCACCATGGATAGCTCCGAGGCAAGGGTGTTTACTGACAGTAAGAATCTGAAGCAAATAGGCCTTTGTAAAATCAGGAAACAGCTAGCCTGTCTGGACAATATTACTTCTGTGGTATACCATGAAAGATGATACCCAGGATCTTTAAGTCATTACATGATTGCAATCTTGAATAATAATTTAAACAATTCTTGTGGTCCAGGGCAACATCACACCCATGTCTGAGTAGCCTCATTCTGTCACTCAGGATCAAGACATAGGCATTAGAATGCATCCTAGTATATTTCCTGAGGTAGCATATCATTTTGGGAGGTATTTAAATGAACCCCAGCCAACCCAGAGAATATCTCTCAGTCTTTGTAAAACTTCTCATAACCATTGTCACTCTTATGCCTCAGAGATGATTCTTAGACTTCCAGATTATGCTGTTTTGCACCATACATCCATATTTAGTTTATTTACTTTATCTGGAGGGATCTTTTCTTGGCCCTCAGTCTTCAGACATTCCTGTCTACATTGAAGAGTGAACAAATAGCATTTAATAGTGAGAGGGAGCCTTGGAGGTTATCTAGATACATACAGCTCTTTGTGGTTTGTACCATACTTTAAAAGGATAAACACTGTATTAACTGATTAGAAAGAAGCATGAATGTTAAATTGCTTCTAGTTCTTGTGACCACCAAAGCACGTTTATGACAATTGTTGATACTATACAAGGACTATATTAATATTTTATTAGTTTAAAAACTCACTGCAGAAAAAGTGAAGACTACTCTTCATATCTCTTTTAATCTAATTGTGCCTGGTTTTTCTATTATGAAAAAAAATTTCCTTTTATGTGAATGTAAAATTATGGAATCTTTTCCTAGAAGAAACGTGCAATTAATCTCTAGTTCGTTTATTTATTTATTTATTTATTTATTTTTAATCCTCACCCGAGGACATTTTTCCATTTTTTGTTCAGAGTGGGAAGGAGAGAGAGAAAGAGAAACATCGACGTGGAAGGGACACATCAAGTGGTTGCCTCCCACATGACCCAACCAGGGCCAGGGACAAACTGCAACCAAGGTACGCACCTCTAGCGGGAACCGAACCCGGGTCTCTCTGGACCACAGGCCGATGCTCTAACCACTGAGCCAAACCGGCCAGGGCTCTAGTTCATTCTTGTCATTTTTTTTTTTTTAAATTGGGGAAAACAGAATTGGAGAGGTTAACTTGCCCACTGTCATATGCCATTATATAAAGTGTCAGAGTCACATTTCCAAATACCTAAAATTTAAAAAATTGTGTGCATATTCTTACATTTTAGAATTGTATTTTCGAACTTTATGAGCACTGATTTATTTACTACTTATTTTAAAAGATGTTCTCTTGCCATGTAAAGCCTGATTTTCAGTCTTAATTGTTTATTGAGATATCAGGGTTGCCTCTTATCCAAAAAGATTAAGTTTAAAATTATATATTTAAGTATTTTCATGATTGTGTTTGTGAAATTAAAGCAGATTATACTCTATGCATCTTGGTTGTCATACATATATTCTGTACTGATTGGACCCAGCCAACCGTAAAGTGCCATTTTATAAACTTCCCAAAGTTGCTAGAGGTTGCAGAAAAGCAGGCCTTTGATTAATCTGGGGGAGGGAGGGTGCTGTGAACCTCTAGAAGTGCCAAAGAATAAATTAATGATTAAAAGATATTATGTAATGGGTCTGAACAAATTGAATGAGAATCTGATTGAGTCCTAATGGAGCCAGAAGTTTACCAGAATACAAGAAATTTAAAATAAATAAATAAATAACCACCACAATCTTGGGTTTTAAATAGTACTTGAGCATTTTGTAATTGTTCTTCCTTTTGAAGACAAGTGGGATTTTTTGGAGTACACTGGAAAGCCATGATAGCTATCTTCGTTGGTGATATTATCCTTTTTGTATTGTTCCAGAGGGAGGTAGATATTTCACCTCAAAATTAGGAAAGAATTGTGTAGAAGTTACTTTGTTTAATAGTGAAATAAACCCTCTGGCAGAGAAATACTGTGTATCACCAGAACTCTTCAAAGCAACAGTTATTTAGGCAGCATTTTTTAGGATTTTGTGAGTTTAACTATTTCACCAGAATCAAAGAAGAGAACATGATTTGAAATTAAGACAGTTTAATAAAATGCTTATATCAAAATATTGATTTCTCATATGCTAGATTGTGGCAGCCCTGATCTTTAGGGGTAAATACAAACACATCAAGTGTCCCTGGGCTTTAAAATGAATTGTGAATTTGGCATTTCAGAAAGTTGTCCAAGTAACCAGAGGAAGCTTTTATTTATTTATTTTTTAATTGAGATTTTTGGAGACATTGGAAAATCTAATTTTGGTTTCAAATTATTTTGGGGATGAGGAAGGGTTTTGGAGCTACCAATTGACTGGAACATTAGTTATTTTAGTTAGTGGTTCCCAAGTGTACCAGACTTAACACCCTCTTCTTAAAACATATTTTGTAGTACCAGCTTGTCTATTCTGAAGTGAAATTCATAGATAAGTTAATTATCCTTAACTTTTTTAAGAATTGCCATAATGCCCCAGCTGTATTAAGGAAGAAAAAGCAGGAAACTAATGTATATCATTTAAATAAGTAAGTACCGAGGTGCTGCTATTCTAGAAAAAAAAAATACTAAAGTAGTGATATATTTGCAAATGCATGTAATTTGTCTATGAATATGACTGCTACCCAACTGATATAGGTATGATATAATGGTTACTTATATGCAATAAGTGGGTATTTTTTGTTTGTTTGTTTTATGACTTTCTTTTTTTTTTTTTATCCTCACCCGAGGACATTTTTCCATTTTTTGTTCAGATAGAGCGGGAGGGAGAGAGAGGAAGAGAGAGAGAGAGAAACATCGATGTGAAGGGACACATCGAGTGGCTGCCACCTGCACGACCAACCAGGGCCGGGGACAAACTGCAACCAAGGTACGTGGCCTTAGCGGGAACCGAACCCGGGTCTCTCTGTACCGCAGGCCGACGCTCCAACCACTGAGCCAAACCGGCCAGGGCTGTTTTATGACTTTCTGAAATGATCAACTTTTGGTAAAGTTCCTAATAAGATAAAGTACAACCTTTTCTTTATTTATATGGGAGTTGCATTCTTGGAAAAGTGATTGTATAGTAAAATGATACAAAACATATTTTGTGTTTATATGTAAAGTGGAGTTAAATTTTAAACTCAGATAATTAAAAATGTTTTTATTTTCCTTTCATGAACCCATAGTGGAAAGTGTTTTGGGGGAATTTGGGCCTGTTCCATGCATTGCGAAACACTTAGCATCCTTAGTCCTTGCCCACTAGATATCAGTAGCAGCTGTTGTCATTTTAACAACCAAAACCACTGCTATGGATTTACGAAATGTATATTAGGGAGTAGTGCTGCCCATGGTTAGGACTGATGAGATGCTGAGAGCATGGGACTCTCTGAGTGGTGTGTGTGTTTTAATGTACTCCCCTCTTTCTCTCCTGCATATGTATATATGGTATAAGGATATGGAATAAAATATCGCTATTAAACATTTCCCCCTACAGCATGTATAGCCCTCTAATATTTTGTGTTACCTTTTTATTATGTTTATTGCTTTTTATATTTCTACCCATGCTGAAAGGTAAGCTCTGCAAATGTGGGCTTTTCTTTTTTTTCCCTGAGGGGCAGGGTCTTTGTTAATTACCTAGAACAGTGCCCACATAGCTGTTTAAGTATTATTGTCTGACTGAATTAAAGAATACAACTTCAGCTTTGTTTCAAATTTCTAAATATATTTCATTATAATACCAAATTGCATTTCTCAAGCACACCACATTGCTTCAGAATTCTCTTTTGCATGTGTTGTGCTCTCTACCTGAAGTGAAAGGACAGAATCTTTGTCCTTTTTCCCCCCTCACTTTTCACCTGGCAAATGAATATTAGTCTTTCAGATCACTCACCCTCACTGCTTAGATATCACCTCCCATTCCACCTCTGAATTTCAGTACTTCAGTTAATTGTATCTTTGAGTTTCTATCTTGTATCCACTTTTATGGTTACACTTATCATGTGTTACAAGTTACATTTGTAACTTGCTTACATAGCTGCTGCTTTTCTGTGCTGTGATCACCTTGAGGATAAGGGACTCTATCTTGTCTATTTCCAGGACCTAGCATAAAACCTGGTAAATTAAAGTTATTCACATGTTGAATTTCAGTCTGAGATAGGTTTCAAACTGAATCTTTATAGAGTTCAAGCATCCTATTTTTGGGTTATATTTCTTTCATCTCTCCCCCAACCAAGATTTTCCCTGACAATTTTGAATGATGAACATTATGAACAATTTTCTCTTGAAGTTCTTAGTAGTTTGTGGAATAATTGACACACTAAATTTTGATTGGCAGTTCTTAGTTTAAACTTTCATTTCTTAGGAATCACAATTTCCCATTTGAGAATTGTAATATTTTAATATGAACTAAGTGAGAAAATAGGATAATTCTTTGCAAATTGTAACGTACTAAACAAGTGTCAGGTATTATAAAAATATTTATGTATTTTTTTAAATTTTCACTTTATTTTTAAAAATTGATTTGAGAGAGAGAGAAACATCCATGTGAGAGAGAAACATCAGTGGGGTGCCTCCCATATGCACCTTGACTGGGGATCAAACCCACAACCTTTTGGTATGTGCCCTGACTGGAAATGGAACCCACAACCTTTTGGTGTATGGGATGATGCTCTCTCTAATCAACCAAGCCATCTGGCCAGGGCAATTCCTTCTGAATTATACATGAACATTGTTCCAGAAGTTCTCCCCTGCCCCCGTTTCATCATCAGTTTCTTTTCTCTATTAAAAGAAAAATTCCATCAATGAATAAGCATGCTCTAATTTATTCCATCTTAATGAAAAGCTCTCCTGACTCCACTTCTTCTAGCCACTCTTCTATTTCCTCACTCCCCCTTATAATGAAACTTCTTGAAAGAGCTGTCTGTATTTACCTTTTCTAATCATCTTTTCCAATTCTCTCTTAAACACTCTTAAAGCAGGCTTTGGCCCCACCATTGTGCCCATACTGCTGTTGTCAAGATTACTTATGACTTCCCTCTTCCTAAATCCAGTGGTCAGGTCTTAGTTATCATCTTATGCCACACATCAATAGTATTTGGCATATGTGATTACTCCCTTGTTGAAACATTCTCTCATTTGGCTTCTTGGATTTCTTTCCATCACACTGGCTGCTTATTCAGGTGCTCCAGAGTTCAGTCTTCAGGTGTTGCTTTATCCATGGTCACTCCCTTATTGAACTTAACCCATTTATATGCTGACAGCTGTCTGATTTTTTTTTTTTTTTTTTTTCTGTCTGATTTTTTAAAAATATTTTTTTTATTGATTTTTTTTTTTTAGATAGGAAGGGAGGAGAGGAGAGATAGAAGCATCAATGAGAGAGAAACATCAGTCAGCTACCTCCTGCATGCCCCATACTGGCAATCAGGCCCATAATCTGGCCATGTTTGCCCTGACTGGGAATCAAACTGGTAACCTGTGGATGCAAGGGATACCACTCAGTCCACTGAGCCACAGTGGCCAGGTGACAACTCTGAGTTTTTATCTCCAGCCCACAGCTCCTAAACTCTAGACTTATATATCCAACTGTCAAGTTGACATTCTTCTCACTTGCATGTCTAATAAAATTCTCAATCTTAACATGTTCTAAACTGAACTTTTGATCTTCTCACTCAAACCTGCACCACCCACAATCTTCCTCATCTCATTACTGACAACTCAGTCTTTCTAGGTGCTCAGGCAGAAACCTTAGGTGTTAGTCTTGGTTTCTCTTTTCTTTTACATCCCACCTCTAGTCTGACAGCATGTCCAATTTGACTGTCATTTTAACCTCAACATTTATCTGGAATCTGAGTGATCTTCTTACCTCAAAAACTCTTGCCCTAGTCCAGGCTACTATCTATCATCTCTCTGAAATAACAGCATTTCTGATTCTTGAAATAGCCTCCTGCCTAATCTCCCTGCTTTTTTTTTTTTTTTTTTTCCACATCTTTATTGTTGGATGTAAAATGTATTACAGATGTTCCACATTTTTCCCCCATTGACCCCCTCCTCCCCACTCCCGCCCCCCCCTCCCACCTTTTCCCAAACTATTGTCCGTGTCCATTGGTTATGCATATATGTTCTTTGGTTTATCTCTTCCCACCCCCCCCCCAACCCCTTTCCCTTTGAGGTTTGTCAGTCTAGCAATGAATTTGTGCTTCTTAATCCCTTCACCTTTTTCACCCATTCCCCCAACCCCCTTCCCAACTGGCAACCAACAAAATGTTCTCTGTATCTATGAGAATGTTCCTGTTCTTCCTGTTCATTTTGTTTGTAGATTCCATTGTTGATAGATATGTATTCATTGCCATTTTGTTTGTTCATACATTTTATCTTTTTCTTTAAAAAGACCCTTCATCATTTCATATAATAACGGTTTGGTAGTGATGAACTCCTTTAACTTTTTCTTGTCTAGGAAAGTTTTTATATGGCCATCGATTCTAAATGACAGCTTTGCAGGATAGAGTAATCTTGGTTGTAGGTTCTTGGTTTTCATCACTCTGAATATTTCTTGCCACTCCCTTCTGGCCTGCAAAGTTTCTTTTGAGAAATCAGCTGACAGCCTAATGGGAACTCCCTTGTAGGTAACTAGCTGCCTTTCTCTTGCTGCTTTTAAGATTCTCTCTTTGTCTTGAACCTTTTGCATTTTGATGATGATGTGTCTTGGTGTGGGCCTCTTGGGGTTCATCTTGTTTGGGACTCGCTGTGCTTCCTGGACTTGTATGTCTGTTTCCTTCACCAAGTTAGGAAAGTTTTCTGCCATTATTGTTTCAAACAGGTTTTCGATTTCTTGTTCTCGCTCTTCTCCTTCTGGCGCCCCCAAGATGCGAATGTTGGCACGCTTGAGGTTGTCCCAGAGGCTCCTTACACTATCCTCATTTTTTTGGATTCTTTTTTCTTTTTGCTGTTCTGATTGGGCGTTTTTTGCTTCCTTATATTCCAAATCGATGGTTTGCTCCTTGGGTTTACATACTCTATTATTGAAGCTATGTAAATTATTCTTTATTTCAGTTAAAGCCTCCTTCGTTTCTAACTGTGCAGCGATCATTTCTGACTGGTCCTTTTTTATGCTTTTGAGGCCCTCACTGAGTTCATTGAGCATCCTTATAAGCAGTATTTTGAACTCAGCATCTGTTAGGTTGCTTATCTCCATTTCGCTTAGTTCTTTTCTTGGGGTTTTGTTCTGTTCTTTCGTTTGGGACCTGTTTCTTTGTATCCTCATTTTGGCTGCCTCCCTGTGTTTGTTTCTGTGTATTACTTAATGGGAGGTATGGGGCTCGCTGAGACCCGATGCTGCTCGTTTGAAAGAATTTAGGAAAAATCTGAAGCAGGATCCAAGACAAGCCGATCCTATGGTTAAGCAAGTGGCAACAGCTTGGGTGGGCCTGAAAATTGTGTGGGTTGGGGCGGGGCCTCAGGGAGTCAGCAGGGCGGGGCTACCAGTGTGAGCCAGGTTGCTGGAGTCCCAGATATGGCGACTGTCTGCCGCCCTAGGGAAGGGCTCACCAAAGGAACAATGGCCTCTTACAGCACGTTTGTCCCCGAGGAAGCCCCCACTCCAGCCCTCGCTCCAGTGCCAAACAGCTCAGTTCTTCCCTGTATGTCTCTGGTGCCCCTTGAGCTGCCTCCCCTCCAAGCTTAGAGGGAGAGAGTCCGATAAGTCCGTGCGCGGGCCCTTTAAGGAGCTGCCTGGGGCTCCAGCCACCTCAGCTTCCCTGAGCCCCAGTTTCCGCTGGTTTTTCCCGCCAGAAGTTATGGGGACTTCTCTTCCTGGCACTGGAAACCTGAGCGGGGCACCTGGTGTGGGACGGGGACCCCTCAGTCCTCAGGAAGGACCTTCCCAGCCACGGAAGCCTCCTGATTTTTATCCACCACACTTGGGTGTGGGACCAGCCCTTCGCGCCACTGCCCCCGCACCGCCGCCCCTCCTACCAGTCTGGATGTAGCTGCTTTTTTTTTTTTTTTTTTTAATTCCGTAGTTGTAGGACTTCCATTCAGCTTGATTTCAGGCAGTTTTGGATGATGGTTGTTCTGTAGTTTTGTTGTAACTTGGATGTGGTTGTGGGCAGACGCGATACTGCGTTTCCCTACGCCGCCATCTTGACCCTAATCTCCCTGCTTTTTGTCCTCTAACTCCCTCTACTCATTTGTCTGTTCCTAAAACTACAACCCAGATGGATCCTTTTAAAACAAGTCAGATCATGTCTCTGTTTTCCCAAAACTAATTGCTTTCCAACTCACAACATAAAAATAAAAATCCTTACAATGACCAAAAAGGTTCTATACCGGCGCTGTGCAGTGGAAAAACAACGCAGGCCACACATGTAATTTAAAATTTTCTAGTAACTATGCTGTAAAAGTAAAAAGAAGAATAGAAGATATTAATTTTAATATGTTTATTTAAACAAATATATCAAAATAGTACTCTACATGTAATTGATGTAAGGAATTATTGATGAATTATTTTGCTTTTTTATAGCATGTCTTCAAAATCCGGTGTGTATTTTACACAATTTAGATATTGAATTTTTGTTGTTGTTAATCCTCACCTAAGGATATTTTCTCAGTGATTTTATTTTTTAAGATGAGGGAGGGAGGGAGGGAGAGAGAGAAACATCGATGTAAGAGATACATCCATCAGTTGCCCCCCGCACAACCTTGGCCTGGACTGGGGATCAAACCCAAAACCGAGGCACATGCTCTTGATCGAGAATTGATCCCAAAACCCTTAGGTCCTTGGGCCGATCCTCTAACCACTGAGCCAAACCAACCAGGGCTGGATATTGAATTTTTTTAATTTTTTTTTTATTGATTTTAGAGAGGAAGGGAGAGGGAGAGAGAGATAGAAACATTGATGAAAAAGAACATTGATCGACCGCTTCCTGTATGACTTCCACTAGGGGTTGTGCCCACAACTTGGGCATGTGTCCTGATCGAGAATCAATCCAGCGACCTCTTGGTGCATGGGTCGATGCTCAACCACTGAGCCACACCAGCCGGACTGGATATTGAATTTTGATTGGGAATACTTGTTTGGTATTTAGGTTTCATAATATTTATAGTTGAAAACGTAGATTTACATATCCAAGTAGTTCTAAACACTCTTAAAAGTTTTCTAATAACTGAATCCTGTGTTGGTTTTGTGTTCGTTTGTTTTTTAGAACAACACACACCTTTTTTACATCAGCTAAGATAGGCCGCAGGAGGATTATTTTTTGCATTCCGGGCATTGATTTTCCTTAGATAGAACTCCAGCTCCTTGCCCTCTAGCACATAGCCATCTGCTTGGCCACATTGGCCTGGTCTTGAAGCAGTGCATGCAAGAAACTTGCCTGCTGGAGCTGTTCCTTAAGAATTTTGCTGATTTTGGCATTCTTTTGCCTTTCATCGTATTTCATCTGAATTTTCTTTGTGTTTTGTTTAAAATCTCTTCCTCCTCAGGATCTTAGCTTGACCTCCTTCTTGTGGTCCAGGGGCAGTGCATAGTGGGACTCACACCACTGTAGGTAGGGTGTAATGTCACTGAGCACAAGGTGGTTCTTTACTCAGGGCTAGGTGTGGACCATTTTGTTGTTGGATTTACTGCAGACAACATCAGTAATCATTGTTTTGTGCGTACAATATTCTGAGCCCCAGGAGATGTTGCCCAGCATCATGGCAGGGTACTTCTTACTGTCTCCCCTCACACGAACTGTGTGTATGCAGCGGGGGCCAGTTTTGGTGTTGGCAGCAGGGCATCCCAGCTTATATTTTGCTTCTTGTGGTAGGGCTTTCTCTCAGCCCCGGTCTTGTGGTTCTTGTGCCAGTTGTCCCAAGAGATGCCCATGACTCAGTGCCACCTGGAAAGAGCCAGTGTTGGTTTTTAAATTTAACTTTTAATTAATTAAAGTTAAAAAATTTTAAGTTCAGTTCCTAGCCACATTTCAAACACTCAAAAGCCATATGAGGCCTGTGGTGATTGTATTGGACAACACAGCTCTTTACCATCTGGCCCTTCTTCTCTGACCTGTCTCCTATTGCTTTCTCCTTTGCTCATCCAAACAGCCTCCTGTTGTTTGAGCCCAGCAGACACTTCCCCTTTCAGAGCCTTTGCATTTGCTGTTCTTTTTGCCTACAAAGCTTTGGTCCAGATAGCTGCATGACTTACTCCTCTACCTTCTTCAGGTCTTTGTTCAGATGTTACCTCTTTTTTTTTTTTTCAAATTAAAAGAAAAGTTTATTTAGAAAGTTACAGAGGTGTTTAAAAGTGAGCCATATGGCCGGTTTGGCTCAGCGGTTAGAGCGTCGGCCATGGACCAAAGAGTCACAGGTTCAGTTCCAGTCAAGGGCATGTACCTCAGTTGCAGTTTGGTCCCCGGCCCTGACTGGAGTCCTGCGGAAGGCAACCAATCAATTTCTCTCTCTCTTTCTCTCTCTCTCTCGCTCCCACTCTTATCTGAAAAATCAATGGAAAAATATCCTCGGGTGAGGATTAAAAAAATAAATAAATAAAAGTGAGCCATAGAAGAAATGGACTAAGGAAACAAGTTACAGAGGCAAAAGAAGGGCCCTTGGAGACAGAGGGAGAAAGGAAGGGTGGGGGAAGGGAAGAAGAAGAGGGACACTTAAATGTTACCTTTTTAGAGAACATTTTCCTGACCAACCTATTTAATATCTGTACCAATTGCCTTCTCTCTCAAATTCTTTACGTTTCCAGGCTGCCTTTTGAAAGAAGAGAAAAGAGGGCTGAGAGGGGAAAGATGACCTGATCTACAAGGAAAGCAATTAAATAATAGGAATTGTCCCATACAGACAGACAGGTGAATGAATATGTTAGGTGAAAGCACCAAGTAAAATAAGTGAATAAGTGACTCTATTCCCTCAGCGTGCTCATACCTAGGCAGCTCAGAGGATTATTTTTTGTGTACATGACTGACCTTCTTATAGAGTATAAGCTCCTTAAATGCAAGACTCTGCCATAGTATTCTCTTCTACCTTCTTTGACACCAAGCATTGAACTTAAATCTGAACTCTGCAATTATGGGTCACCTCTTGGTTAAACTTTTGTGTTTTACATTCTGTGGTCACTCTCTACCCTCTTTTCTTTTTCAGTGCCAGCTCCTGGTATACTTGCTGATAGTACATGGGTATTGGCTTCACATGTCCTATGGTTGTGATTATGACAGATTCTTTCTTTCCTTGCCCATTCTTGTGTACTCTTACTCATTTTCCAAAACCAACTCCTCTAAGAAGTCTTCACTGATTCTCCTGGTTTATTAACATCTTTCTCAGTGCTGCCTTTATATTTGTATACATCTGTTTTGTATTCAAGTAGGGAATATAAATATGTAAACACAGTTACAACAGAATATACATTATTGAGGGTAGATACTGTGCTTTATTAAGTATTGCTTTAATCTTTAATGACTTCCTCAGTGCCTTACATATAGTAGGTATTCAGTGCTTATTAAATCGAATAAACCAGGCACAGAACAATAAATGAGTGACATTTATGTTGTTTAAGATACAGATCTTAAACTCAACTACCTTTTTAAAAATCACATTGAGAAGCAAGAGATGTAGAAGATGTGGGAGAGTGTGTGGAGGGGAGCAGTAAAATCAAAGATCAATTTTTTAAATATGTTTTTTATTGATTTTAGAGAGAGAGGAAGGGAAAAGGAGGGAGAGAGAGAAACATTGATGGGCTGCCTTTTGCATACCCCATACTTGGGATCGAGCTTGAAACCGGAAATGTGCCCTGACTGGGAATTGAACCTGTGACCTTTTGGTGTATGGGAGAGCTCTCAACCAACTGAGCCACACTGGCCAGGGCAAAGATCAGTTTTAAATAGGAGGGAAGCTAAGAATCTGAGGTGCTGCTCAAAAGAACTTACCATGATTGAAAGCCAAGAACGCACATGTGATCACATGGAGTGACAAAACTCATTTGTTTTTATTACAGGAATGCTGTCTTCATTTTAATCCTGGATTTTGCTCTTCAGATATTATTTCTTGATATATTTATACAGTTGTTTGCATCCCTACTTAACATTTGACAATCTGACATCTGGGTAAAGGTCATCTCTCATTTGTTAACCAAGGGATTAGTACTTCTAATTCTGTGATTCTGTTGTTCTGAGGAAACCAGACCATGTTAGCAGGTACTTTCATGGTACCCTGGGTGGGGGGCGGCACAAGAATATTTGTAGTCTTACTTTTGCTACCACAGTTCTTTTTTAAAAAAATTTATTGAGGTGCCATTGGTTAATAGGGTCATATATGTTTCAAGTGTACATTTCTATGATACATGATCTGTATATTGCATTGTTTGCCCACCACCAAAAGTCACATCATATATTTGGCCCTCTTTACAACTTTCTCCACCCTCTTCCCTCTGGTGACAACCGTTCTGTTGTCTGTCTGTGTCTATGAGTTTCAGTTTATATCCCACAATGAGTGAAATGGTTCTTAGTATTTTCTGACTGACTTATTTTGCTTAGCATAATATTCTCAAGGTCCATCCATATTGTCATACTGGCAGCATTTCATCTTTTCTTATGGCTGAGGAGTGTTCCATAGTATGTATGTACTATTATCTCCTTTATCCAGTCCTCTATCAAAGGACACTTTGGTTGTCTCCATGTCTTGGCCACCGTGAATAATGCTGCAATGAATATAAGGGTGCATAAATCTTTGCCAATGTATATTTTCCAGTTTTCTGGTAGATATAAAGAAGAGGGATTGTTGGGTCATATAATAACTCTATTTTTAGTTTTCTGAGCAACTGTCATACTGTTTTCCATAGTGGTTGTACCAGTTTACATTCCCACCAGCACTGAATGAGAGTTCGTTTTCTCAGCCAACCACTCCAACATTTGTTTTGACCTGTCTTGTTGATAATAGCATCTTAACAGGGTGAGGTGGTATCTCATTGTAGTTTTGATTTGCATTTCCCTAACAGCTAGTGAAGTTGAACATCTTTTAAATATTTAATGGCTGTTCGTATTTCTTCTTGGGAGAGGTGTCTGTTCAGGTCCTCTGCCCTTTTTTTTTTTTTCCTTTATTGCTTTCAACGAGAGAGGAAGGGAGAGGGAGAGAGAGAGAGATAGAAACATTGATAAGAGAGAACATCGATTAGCCGCCTCTTGCATGCCCCCACAGGGGATTGGGCCCACAACCTGGGCATGTGCCCTGACCAGGAATCGAACCTGCGACCTCTCGGTGCATGAGTCAACGCTCAACCACTGGGCCACCCCATCCAGGCCCTCTGCCCATTTTTTAATTGACTTGTTTGTTTGGTATTGAATTGTATGAGTTCTTTATATATTTTGGATATTAACCCTGTGTCAGAGAGCTGTTGTTTGCAAATATCATCTCCCATTCAGTTGGTTGCCTTTTTGTTTTGTTGGTTTCTTTTGCTGTGCAGAAGAAGCTTTTTAGTTTAATAGGGTCTTATTCAAATATTTTTGCCTTTACTTCCCCTTGTCTGTGGGGTCAAATTTATAATATGTTCTCTGTGATCCAGGTCCATAAGTTTAGTACCCATGTTTTCTTCTATGTACTTTATTGTTTCAGATCTTATAATTAGGTCTTTGATCCATTTTGAAGTCACTTTTATTCAAGGGGGAAAACTGTAACCTAGTTTTATTCTTTTGCAATGGCTTTCCAATTCTCCCAGCACCATTTATTGAAGAGGCTTTCTTTTCTGCATTGTGTGTTTTTAGCTTTTTGTCAAAAATTATTTGCCCATATACCTGTGGTTTTGTTTCTGGGCTCTCAGTTCTGTTCCATTGATCTGTGTGTCTGTTCTTATGCTAATGTTGTGTTAATTATTGTAGCTCTGTAGTATAATCTGAAGTCAGGTAGTGTGATACCTCTGGCTTCGTTCTTTATAAATGGAGTACATTTTAAAGTGGGTATTTGAGTTGCCAGTGAGTGTATTTTGATTGCAAGCTCGTAATATGAAAATGTACTTTGATTCTTGGATTAACTATATTGTCGGGAAAATAGAATGTATGTAGTTTTTCTTCAGAGTTATTTTGGGTAATGCAGAAGCTTAAGCTGGCACTGCATCTTAGCAGTTAGCTCTTTACTGATCGGGGTTTGGGGTAAACTGGAAAAGTATTTCCTTCTATCTATAATAATTTATTGCTAATGGGTACATGAGCATATTCCAGCAGGCATTAGAAAGAAAAAGCAAGGGACAAAAATGCTCTTTTTTTTTGATTCTTGAACTAATAATTAAGAATGTTCTTTATTTTCAGTAATGTGAAGTATTGAAAATTAAATGTAAAAAGTCTCTATTACCTCCCAAAAATAAGTATTACAAGAAATAACATAATAGCCCTGGCCAGTTTGGCTCAGCGATTAGAGTGTCAGCCTGCGGTCCAGAGAGACCCGGGTTCGGTTCCCCCTAAGGGCGCTTACCTCTGTTGCAGTTTGTCCCCGGCCCTGGTAGGGTTGCGCGGGTGGCAACCACTCGATGTGTCCCTTTCACATCGATGTTTCTCTCTCTCTCTCCATCCTACTCTATCTGAACAAAAAATGGAAAAATGTCCTCGAGTGAGGATAAAAAAAAAAAAAAGAAATAACATAATAAGCAAGCCCCATGATACAAATAAAAGGAGGTAAGTGTCTCCTCTGGCTCTTTATTCTCTAACTCTGCACTTCTACCCAGCGTAGCCTTTTCAGACTAGCTAACTGTCTTGGACCTGAAAAATCATTCTAATTCTTAATTGTTTTCCCCTTCACAGAAAGTGTGACAACCCCTTTATTATAGTTTTTATATTTATATATGTCTGCGTCCTAGCAGTGCAACTATTCTGCATCAGTCTGAAGGTCTTCCTCTTGTACCTAAACTACCCCTCATAGACCATTCATGAAATCCTTACCCTTTTTCCTTGCTGTGTGAGCCAGGTTTTCTTTCCCTTTAGGGGGTGCTAAACAGAAGCAACATTTCTATCTCTTTTTCATATGTAGGTGACCTCCAACAGTTAGTTAAGAAACTTTTAACTGCTTCTTAACACTTACGCCCAGTTCCTTCATTGGCAAAGCTTGCAGGACTCACCACAAAGGGCCTACTGTCTAGTTGTGTTTTCATTGAGAACCAGGTGTCTTCTTTCTTCCTCATCTTATTATTTATCTTGTCACAAGCTTTTCTCAGAATGATTTAATATAATAAGTATTTTATAGAAATTCTAATGCATCTACCTTAAATTAGATTATATAGCTATTTGATGTTGTGGGTGATGCTGTGAATTTGTGATTTGCATGGCTTCAGATGTCATAATTTTTCCCCCCACTTTCTAGGAAGTAACAGCTAGCAGTCGCCACTATGTTGACAGGCTATTTGACCCTGATCCCCAGAAAGTTCTACAAGGTGTCATGTAAGTAGTATGTATTTAAGAGTCTATCAAAAGTCTTGTTTGTTTTCATGTTTGAATCTGCCAAATATTATAATGCTGAAAATGCAGGGTTGTAATTTTTTTTCTGCCATTTTGGAAAGACCCCTTAACAGTCATGACTTTAATATTGTACTGTTAAAGAATTATCTATTGTGTAGTTGTTAACTGACATGGTTAGCTTCATTTTTTTGTGGAGTACTTGTTTTACGTTTTAAAGAATGTTTCCTTTGGAGAATGTTTTGCGACTTTAATATCCAGCAAAAGCAAGAGAATAAAATTGATGATCTTTTATCATTAGAAAAGGTTAGAATAGGTCAGAGGATTTTCTGTTTGTTTTGCTTTTGGTTAACTCATCCACTGTCTGTAAAGTTTGAATATCCTAGTGATGTTTTAAATATTAGAATTTAGAAAGCAGTCATTTGAAAGTTTAAATAAACTCTTGATAACATAAATGTCCTTCTTTTCTTCCCAATTCCCTTGTGTTAATGAGAGGAAACAATTTTAAGTGGCTTGCCTGAGGTGATTATGCTTTTAAAATATTAAGTGTGATAAGATTGCCACTGATTGAAAGATGAATTCTCCAAAGATCATGCTCTTAATACCTTAGTTCTAAGGGATAAGGTCTAGTTAAGACTCTTCATAGGGTTGGAAATCACACAGCACCTAAAAGCTCGAACTCTGTGGAAGGGAAGGGGGACACAAAAAGGGTCCGGATAGCAGCAAAAGCACAAATGAGTCCCTTTCTTCTCTTCCCCTGCTAGTGTTATCAGCCAGTAGTACCTTCAGTTTAATTTTTGCTCAGCCTTGGCAAGGCTAGGAAGTTTTTACTGACTGCAGTTCTTATTCAAACCTCGGCTTCCCTTTTGTCACCTCCCAACCTCCAAGGCATTGTAGAAGGTATGTCTTGGGAATGTGGATTTGTAAATGTAAAGTGGAGGCAAGATAAAAGTCACTAAAGCTACTTGACTATTCAAATTGAGCTGGAAGCAAAAGTCAGGAGCTGGATAGAGACCCAAGGGATACTTGACATCTTATCTTCATACTTCCCAGTTTACAGAAATAGAAGATGGCATTTATTGTTTTCTCATTCTTTGCTTTTGTCCCCTTAAGAGGAGACTTTATAATGATTTAATCAGCCCCCTTTAGACTAGTTTGATTATTACCAGGAAATGTGGTATCAAATCCATCTGTTAAATCAGTTTGGATTGTACTTACATACACAAATTAGTTGAGGGGATAGGTTTAATGTAACACTTCTCCTTAGAGAGGCAAACACTCAACACACCCAACCAGACAATATGTAATGATAATCCTAGAAATCACTAGGTGATTTAATATAACCACCTAGACTAAGAATCACTTAAGATTCCTCAATAAAGAGTATAGTTGAAGATGTCAGACTCATTAAATGCTCAATGAATGATAGAAGATGATGATATCTTTTATCACTGCTACTATAACAATAGCATTTAGGAGAAGAGCTAAGTTCATCAATCAAAGATTTTATGTAAAAGACTTGTATCTTGAGTTATATCTGATATGAGTAGCTAATTCAAGTGTTACTTTTCAATTTCAGAAATATTTTGTATTTGCTAAAGAACATTATAGCATCTTGAAAGTTGATAAAATATCAAATAAAGCATAAAAATTGGCAGGTACACATAACAACCAGTTAAGTAGTTGTCTAGCCTTAGTGCCTTTTAAAAACATATCAAGTCTCAGACACTTAGCTGTCAGCTAAGACAGATAAGAAAGGTTTTGTGAAGGAATGGTGGAGTGGAAAGACTGTGGGCTTTGGAGTTGGTCAACAGTATGTTCAATTCCTGGTTCTGACATTTTGTAGTGGAGTCCTTTCCAAGCTGCGTGCTTAGGCAAGTTACTTAATTTCCTTGAGCCTCAACTTCATCTGTAAAGTGAGAGTAATACTGCCCATCTTGCCAAGTTGTTGTAAGAATTAAATCAGACATACAAAATTCAATACCTGGTATGTTGTGGATACTACAAATTGTTATTCATTAATTAGTCCTAATTTAAAACAACTTCAAAAATAAGGTGATTCTCTTCAGAGAAGAGAAAGGAAAATGCAAATAAAAAATATCAAACAGATATAACAATTCAAACTGAAGGGGGTGGCGCTAGAATTCTTGATTCAGAGAAGAGAATGCGAGTGATAACACAGTAAATGTCATTGCCACTTATAATACTTAAATCTGTTTATAGTTTGAAAGAGATAGATCACCCAGAATCATTTCACTCTATGTCAGAATAGAGCTGGCCTTATAATACTGTGAGGGTGATTTGGTAAAGCTTCCTTTTTCCAAGAGATAAATAATTTTTTTTTCTGACTTTATTCCTTCTTGAACTTTGGCATTGTCTGAAAATTAATGTATAGTCCAGAGAATTGGTGAATTATGTTTTTATTTTTAAGTAACCTTGTCTAATATTGGAATAATACAATGTTGATAGAGGAAAAAGGGAACCAAAATGAGGTGTAGTAAGAGAGTTGACCAATTTTTTCCTTTTTATACAAATTACACAACCACTATTGAGTCAACCAGAGATCATTACTACACCAAAATAGGTAGGTAGAAAGGAGGTGGCCACTGAGTGTAAACAACCAAAGGTGGCCTACTAATTTTAAATAAGGAAAAACAAGAGGCTGAAGTAATAGGCTTTGAATCCAAAATAACCCATTGGAAAGATATAAAATTGTTGACAGCTTAACTGTGAGACAACCAATTTTTATCATTTTTCTAGCTATATTAAACTGATATTTCTCAGCAATATTGTGAACATATAAAACATAGCAGGAAAAACAAAAATTGAAGTTAAAGGTGAATAGTGAGTTTTCATCATGTCCTATAACTAATCTACTCAGCTAAGTTATAGGCATATAGTCTTACCCATAAATGTAGTGGACTTCTTTGTAGATAACATCATAAAGGACCATTTTACCTACTCAGTGAGTATGCCTTTATTGAAAAATACTATTAAGCATAAGAACTGCTTAAATTTCAATTGTTTAAGAATGAGTTATCTAGAGATAACTTTTTTTGTTAGTAGTACAGTATTTAACATAGATTCAAAGGGTCCTATTGTGTCAAAGATTTGAATACAGAATCAGATCCAAGCAAAGTTTCAAATTCATAACTGAATAGAAGATTTTTAGGTATGGAGTAAGATATGAGTAGAGAACAGGGAGGTCACTTGTGTAGGTCATAAACTATATAGCCTTAGCAACTACAACAGAAAATAGGTGTACCAGAGAAGCTATACTGTGTGGCAAACTCTGAGCTTCCTCAAAATGTGGAGATTTACATATGACTTAGAAGAAAACAATTGCAGGATATTTTTTGGTGAAGTTACTATGATATTAACTCACCCACGTTAAACCTCATAGTTGAAGAAGAATAACTCTTCAAATGTTTTTGTAAATCGTGAATCAAAGCTGCTTAAACCTTGTGGTTTGTATTTTTTAAAAAATATATCTAAATTAGAACTCCTGATCTGGTTTTTACATTAATGACTCTCCATTAAAAGATCAGCAGATATCCCTGTGTGGCCCTATGTTGATATTTCCTGTGTTGAAAGGCGAGAAATAATATAAGCATGGCTGGCTTTGTAGTTTCCAAGTTGAATTGAAACAGAAATATCTCTTGTAAACTTAAGCAGACAGTTGTGATAGTAGAGAATTGTTCTGTAGTTTTCACCAAGTAGCCATTGCTAAAAAGTGTCTTCTGAAGTATTTTAATGTACTAATGAAATAAGTTTGTAACTCTGGTTTCAGTAAGATATAGACAGGTTCCATTTTTTTACATGAGCTGAAGATATGAACTCCCTTAAAATGAAGCCTTCAGCCCTGGCCGGCGTGGTTCAGTGGTTAGAGTGTTGACTTGCACACCAGGTGGTCACAGGTTTGATTCAGGTCAAGGGCACATACCTGGGTTGCAGGTTCAATCCCCAGCCCTGGTCAGGTACCTGCGGAAGGCACCCCAATCAATGTTTCTCTTTCACATCAATGTTCCTCTCTCTCTCTCCCCCTCTTTTTATTCCCCCTTCCTCCCTTACATTCTCTCTAAGAATCAGTGGGGAAAAAAATCCTTGGGTGAGGATTAACAAAAAAATAAAATGAAGACTTTGGTTTTAAGAAATTTTAAATTAAAGGATAAGTTTTAGAATAATTCAAAAGAAATATTCTAATAAATAAATAAGAAATATACATGCATATGTGTTTATATAGATTTATTTCCTTAACACTTTTTAACCAGTTACTTTTAAAAGTTTCATAGGTAAATATGAACAAAGATGACTTTAATACCAAATGAAATGGAGTGATTCTTAGTTTAAAACTATGTATTCTGAGAAAATTCAGTCAGAGAATTATGATTTAAAGGCTGGCAAGATTCTCCAGAAATTACTACATCAAATTGACATAGTTTTTACATATAGATAAGTTGTTTGTATATGTGGTGTTTACTTTGCTATCAAGAATATCTGTAATTTGTATATGTGTATACATCTCTTCATATTTCTAAATCACTTACCTGTGTGCTGTCATATTAGTCTATAATGTTCTAACACATTTGGATGTTCTTTGAAATGATTACATATCTAAATATATTTATTAATAGAATTATTAAATTGCATTCTTCATTATTGGATAATGTCAGGTGATTTATGATCATATAATAGTAAAATAAAGAGTTAAATACAATAACTCATAATTTTTGAACAGGTCTTTATACAAATTGGAACTGTATCTGATACTATATACATTTCAAAAATCTACACCATGGGGTAATTTGTTTGTAAGAATGAACTAAATTACTGACATTTCTCAGTTCTGTTCAATTTATACATATAGTAGGTGCATAATAAATGGCTGAGTTGACTTGAAGTTCACTATAAATTTCTCAAGTGTCACCTGAAACAAAGCCTTATGTTAAAAATAACTTTAGTTATTTTTGATAATCTGTTTTAGTTATTTTTAATGATCTGTTGATCATCATTATCAAATTATTTTTAAATAGACAATCACATACAGCAGTGTTCACTTTAATTGCAATGTGACTATATCCCATTTCCTAACCATGCTGGATAATAGGAAAGTTAACTGTACTTGGATGTTTGGGTATTACATTCCCCGTAAAGAACATCATCATAATTATAATTACAGGGACAGAGCAGTGAGTATATTTGTAATTTGCCAAGTCCAAATAATTTTTTAAGTTGTTTACTATGTTGCCTTATTCTAGCTATTCACAAATATGTATTTTTTTCTTACTTTATGGATGTCATAATGAACAGTGAGTTTTCATTAGTAGGTCAGACTTTATACTCAGATTGTAGTTTTCAGTATACAGTGTATTTTTTGACTACTTTACACCTATTAGACCAAGAATGAATGTACAGTATTCCAAACAAGAGCTTCTTCAGGTAAGCAAAAAGTAATACTGGTTCAAAATGAAAATGACATAATGAATCTTTTAGCTTTAGGTTTCCACTTTCAATAACTTTAAAGATAATTGTCTTGTTTTAGATAATATTATGTTTTCACTTTAAACTTATGCTGGTTTGATTGTGTAGGAATAAATATGCTTATACCTGATTGAAACTTTGTTTCTCCAGTAGATTTAGATCTCATTTCTTTTCTTACTTTTTCTACTGTTTTAATGGCACTGTTCAGTGTTTACTTTCTCTCTTAGTTTTGATCACCATCATAATACTCTTAATTTAGACATATGCTATTATAGGCACTGTATATGTTTTTAATATTTGAGCCTTTTCTCTCTACCATGCTAAAAATTAATCTCTTTCAAAGCAAAGAAAAGAAGTAGAAAGATTAACTTCCATGTAAAACTAGGTACCTTTTGAGTTCATTTGTTAGTGGACAAACTTAACATTATAGCTAGAGTTTAGCTAAAAATGTTCCCTGACAAATGCATATTTGTAACATCTTAATATTGGCTCTTTGCCCTGGCCAGTTTGGCTCAGCGGTTAAAGCGATGGCCTGAGGTCCATAGAGACCCGGGTTCTTTTCCCCTGCTAAGGGAACGTACCTCAGTTGCAGTTTGTCCCCAGCCCTGGTTGGGTCGTGCAGGTGGCAACCACTCCATGTGTCCCTTTAACATCGATGTTTCTCTCTCTCTCCCTCCCACTCTATCTGAACAAAATATGGAAAAATGTCCTCAGGTGAGGATAAAAAAATATATATATTGGCTCCTCGTTCCCAATCCTCAAAGAATGGGATATCCCAAAGGCTTACTTTTTAGCTTTCCTATCTGGATATTCTTTTCTCACCTTAGAGATAATTCAGTGTATCCAAAATTAAGACAGATTGTTGCTAAGGGATTTATTTTCTTTGCTTCCTACTGTTCTCTGTACCCAGGCACCCAGACATGAAGATATGTCACATATCATATTTCCTATACCTATCAAATCATCTTGTTAAATGCTTCCTGAAAAGTACTTTGTATTAATTATTCTTATGGTTGCCACCCTAATCAGTGTCACAGAAGCAGATACCTGGCTAGACTGACTAATTCCTTCAACAAACATTTGTTGAACGTTTTCCAGGTACTAGGCATCAAGTTAGTGTGGGAGTATATAACGATGAATAATGTAGTCACTGCTCTGGAAGATCCAGAAATCTAAAGGAGAGACAGATAGCTAAAGAGACAGTCACTGTACTTTGATTAGTGAATACTGTGATAATGATAAGTGCACAGAGTCAGGACTGCAAGGGAAGGGCATAAGTCATTTAATTCTCTCTCTCAACTTTAAAAATATCTACATTCCAGTCCATTCCACATTCAGCTTATCTTCCTTAGTTATTACTTCCTTCATGTTTATTTTCTGATCAAAAACATTATTACTCCTTACTCTACCTTCCTTTAGTTTGTCTGTTCTCCCTATCACTTTTCTAATGTTATGGTCAATGTCATCTGAAAGGGAACATTCTTTTCAGTCCAGGTTCCTTGTACTGCCCAAGAAATATGCCATTTTTATTTTTAGTATGGTCTTCTGTGAATGGCTTTTCTTTTTGCCCTTCCCATCCCCTTATCCAAATCCTACTCTTTTTGTAAGGTTCATCTTAGTTCCCACCATTGCCCCAAAACCTATTAAGCTTGTCCTTTCATCTACTTTTCTCAGCTGCATGAGCACTCAGTTTATAATATAACCTTCTTTGTTAGTGTTATTTTGGTCTCTCTAAGGATATTGTAAACTCTGCGGATCAGGCATCCCATTATATGATGCTTTTGTGTCTTTCATAGAGCCTAGCATATGCTGAGCTCCAGACTAATTGTTGATTCAGTAGTATATAAGTAGAGCATTTTCCCCCAACATTAAAAGTTGGTAGACGTGAGATTATATTCCTTTGATCTACTGTGAAAAAGGTGCCTTTGACTGAAAGTTATACATATTTTTATTTTGTATAAAAATGTAAAATTGAAACATAGGAGGAAAACATAGTTCTTGTATTCTTTTGTCTTTTTTATTAGATTGTTCTGAATGCCTTATATGCCAGAGGTAGTGGAAAAAATACTTGGCATAAAAAATATAGGTTGATCCCAGCTCTTTCATTTAATGTGGAACTCTGAGAAAAGCCCTGAACTTGAATCTAGCTTCCTTATCTGTAATGTGAGGTTAAACTTACTCAAGGTTGTGATGAAGACTAAATAAAATAATGGCTATGACATGCTTTGTAATTTTCAAAGCAGTATATAAATAGCAGTATCTTGCATAGTTTTGTTGTACTTTCATCTTGGATGGTAGTTGTGAGTTTGCATTTTACAAAAATATGGATTTCTATATGGTACATTTTGTTATCCACTGATAGTAACTTCTCTGGTAGTTGCAGGTCGGGCCTCTTAAGAAACAGATTTCTATCCTAAAAAGTAATGAGTGTGTTATGACAGAGGGTACCTCTAACCTAGACCTGGGAGTTGTCAGGTCATGCTTCTTGGAGGAAGTCAAAGTTCAGACCTGAAAGATGAGTGGTTAGCCTGGGAAGGGTATAAAGGTATGAGGAAGAGGGTAAGGAGATGAGAGAATAGCTGTGATCTGGGAACAAGAAGCTTCATCTGGGTGGCTCTGAAATGGAATCCTATGCTGTACTTAGATCTGCTAAAGATGGGTATATGTGGTAATTATTGCCTTTTTGGTTTTAACTCTTCATAGAAATGATCCCTTTAGCCCTGGCCGGTTTGGCTCAGCGGTTGGAGCGTTGGCCTAAGGACCATGGAGTCCTGGATTCAGTTCCCGCTAGCGGCTAGTGGCTAGAGGCACGTAACAAAAAAAAAAAAAAGAAATGATCTCTTTATAGCAATAGCTGAATAGAATGTATTTGCTGGGCATTAACATCTCTTCTTCCTTATCTAGCATAGGCATATTTTACTTATTACAGCTCGAGCAAGAATTGCTTTCTTTAGACATTGGTCCATTTTATTACTTGTATTCTCTTTTAATCTAGATTTACTCTATAAAAGTATTTTGTTTGCTTTTTGTCTGTAAAAGCATTTACTTTGGCATGATTTCAGATATTTAGATTGTGTTTATGTGGTAATGTGGGGATACCTCATTTCTGCTTAGTTTAGGAAGAATGAGAAGAAATCTGGAAAAATATTACAGCTGGGAGTTCCAAAATAGAGAGAGCATCCAGAATGGCACCTGGCACAAAAGAGACCCTCAGTAGATATCTGCTGGACAAATGAATGTGCTGCACTGGTATAGGCAGAACATATTAAGAGAAGGAAAGAAAATGAGAGTAAATGGCAGGTTAGGGTCTGTAAGCTGATAATTGCAAAGTAAGTCTCTAAGAAAACTGCAGGCATCCATAAGGAGGCGGGAGCCTAGATGTAGTCTCTCACAACTATGCTTTGCAAAATGAGGCTTTGATATCATGTAATTTAAAAATCATGTATCAGAACTAGTAAGAACCTTAGTAAGCTTCATTCAATTTAGTACCCATAAACAAAAAATATTCCTACTATCCCCTGTGAACCATGTGGAAGATCTGAAGAATAGTTTACAGAGAGACAAATGAGGCCCTGAGGAATAGACCTACCCTCAGGCACCGAGCTAGGAAGAAGACTAGGCCAGTACACAGTGTTTGGCTCAAGACTTGTGAAAACGTTGTTCAAAATTTGTGGGGAGAATCAGCTTTCAGCAGAGCACTATGCCATAGTCATGTGTTTCTGCAATAATCGAAGAAGGTAATTGAGGAGAAGGATATTATAATTATTACCAGAGTTTTAAATGCCAGTGAATTTGCTTGGTATTGGAAATACATGCTGACTGTAACAATTAGTTGTTGATTTTTTTTAAAGTAACCTCCCCCCACCCCCCATTTTCTACAAGATCATGGTCTGCCAACTCTACCACTTTTTTAGCATTGTAATTTTCGGTATTGGCAAAAAAAACCCAAAACACTCCTATATATTGTAGAGTTCTGCCACCTAAAAGAGGGGAAGTCAAAAGAGATGCTGTGATCAGTATCAAGGGGAGCTTATTTTGAGTCAGAAAGAAATGGGTGAGCTAAGAACTTTGAGGCTCTGTGCTAGCAATGACCTTAATGCTATCAGACATGACTTCCTTCCCCTTATAAATATTTTATAACATCCTCTGTACTGTGCTGAAATTAAATTCATAATGATATAACTTACTCACATGCATAACTCTAAAAATAATGCCTTTCCTCCATATAATATAAAGGAGAAATAAAAAAGAAGGTAATTTCTAATATTTCAGTATGTAAATGCTTAGGTGTGACTATGTCAGAAAGCTTAATGAAGTAGTGTGAATGCAAGGGCTACAAATGTGGGCTGATGTAGGTGTATGGTATTGATGACTCAGATACCACAAGTACCACTGTGCTAGTGATCTGATTTTCCAAATGAAATAACTCTTAATAAAAAGTATAATCTCCCTTTTATTAACAGCAGGTACAGTACTGAAAATTATAATTTTTTGAAGAACTGCAAAAAATGCTCGCTATTTGTGAAACTATGACCAGTTATTTCCAGACACCTCATAAACTTTTTTTTTAGAGAGGGAGGAAGGGAGAGGGGGAGAGAGAGAGAAACATTCAGCATGCCCCCCGCTGGGGATTTAGGCCACAACCTGGGCATGTGCCCTGACCGGAATTCGAACTGGCGACCCCTGATACATGGATCGAAGCTCAACCACTGAGCCACACCGGCTGGGCCCTCATAAACTTTTGACATGCCTGTAGGGGACTGTAATGCCTTTTTTTCCCACTTTGAGAACCACTGCTATGCCCTGGCCTGTTTGGCTCAGCGGTTGGAGCGTCGGCCTGCGGTCCTGAGAGACCCGGGTTTGGTTCCCGCTAAGGGCATGTACCTCGGTTGCAGTTTGTCCCCGGCTCTGGTCAGTCGTGCGGGTGGCAGCCACTCGATGTGTCCCTTTCGCATCGATGTTTCTCTCTCTCTCTCTGTTCCTCTCTCTCCCTCCCACTCTACCTGAACAAAAAATGGAGAAATGTCCTCGGGTGAGGATAAAAAAAAAAAAAATTAAGAACCACTGCTATGAAGATCACATAGTTGTTCCAGTGTTCTGTATTAAGATAGGACTACTGACCAATTAGGGTATTTTTTTAACATTTTATTAATTGTACTAGGTTTATTTTGAGGTTTTTTTTGTTTTTTTTCAAACCTGTCCTTTGGGACCAACCTCATATTTGTGTATCAGTTGGTCCATGATAGAGATACTCTTATCAGCGAAGTTTTATTCCTGGTAAATTAAAGATCTGAGTGTAGCTAAAATAAAAATTACTAGTGAATATGTAAGAAATATAAAAGATTTAAAAAATTTTTTAAATCTCCTTAAAAGATAATTGGCTGCTTAAGCAAATAGAGTAACAGTATATTCTGTTATTTCTAATCAATTTAAAAATATAATGGGTGACAGGAGCAGCACAAAGAATGAATGGGGAAATGGAAGTATATATTATACTTGCAATGCTCTTACAATACACCTGAAATGGGGATAATATCCCTTTGAAGATTGTTGAAACGTGCACATTTTAGATTGTAAAGCAACCACTCAAAAAACAACAGAACAAAACCCAAATAGGTACAGCTAATGAGACAAAGGGAATAAAACAGAATCATAAGAAATATTCAGTCCAAAAGAAGTCAGAAAAAAATTATTTTCTCTGAAACAAGCTCAGATACATTCTGTGGGCTGGTTGCTTTTACTTTGTACTCCCAGATCTGTGAGTGAGGAGGTGGGTCTCTATTTCTTTATATTCAAAGGTTCGGTGGCCTTTGTTGAAGAACTCAGATTTTTTTGTATTGGAAGTCTTTTGCCAGTAATCAGGATATCTCCCACTTTCCCCATTTCACTACTTTCTTGTTTTATAGCCCCCTGGTTCTTTAGTATCTGTTTTGATCCCTTCTCTTTGGCATTGGCGGGCCGGGGTGGGAGTGAGGGGCGTCAGTGCTTGGACTTTGTCACTAACTTCTATACTTGCCAATCCAAGATCTTGCATAATAATGATAAAGTAGAATGAATTGATCTTTGAGTTTTCATGACGTTTCAACCTTTTTCTCTTCCCCTGAATTCAGAGACATGAAAAATGCTGTAATTGGAAATAACAAGCAGAAGGCCAACCTCATTGTTTTAGGAGCTGTTCCAAGGTATGTTTGCTATGATTCCCTTTTCTGCTATTCATGCTAATTCCAATGTATTTCTGATTTTCAACCATAAGACCAGTCTTTTTTCTGTATTGCCTGTTCTGTTTTTGAAAAGCTCTTACTTTGTTTAATAAATGCCAGGAGTAATATGAAGCATCGGTAAAATTTAAAAAAGCAAACTAAATTGAAGTACCAGAGAAGGGACTATGAAGTGAATGTATGAATACTTTTTGGAAATTCGTCGACCTTGCAATAAAAGAATGTGTTGGATAGAGAGGCAGTGTACCAGCCTGATTCATTCCTCCCTGCCTACTTAGAGCTCTGGCAGTTTTTGTAAGATTGAATAACAGTTTCTCAGATTCTCAAAATCTTTTTTGAATTAAAAAAAGAGAGAGAGAGACCTGGTTGGTCTTTAATTCTGCTTTTCTTTATTTAATTTCTAATTTTTTGAATTTGCTGTTTTTTAAGTTTAAAAGAAAGTGATTTCTCCTGATCTAAGCTTTCTTTTGGCAGATAATGACAGTTGTATAACTTTCTATTTGCCTTTGCTACTCAGAACTAAGTTTTATGTGTAGTTGCTATAAGTTTATCATTCAGAATTTTTAAATGTTTTGTGTTTTATTTTCTGTTCTCTTTTATCTTTTGAAATGGGATTAATGGTTGTATTGTTTTTATAATAACCAACTTCAAATATACTTTGGTAACCATAAAGCATCAGTAGCCTTTTTAGGGCATTAGTATTCAGTATATGAATATGCTTTAGGGAACATGAGAGTTCTACCTTAGATAAGGGAGATGGCCATTAAGTTGTGGATGGTTAGAATTTGGAGAGTAGTTGTTTGGCAGGCTGGGCTGGAATGGAAATGGGAGGACCCACTGATTTTCCAAATGGGAGAATTGGAGAAAGAAGAGAGCTTCCCTTGCTCGAAGAGCTGCACAAGGATTCTGATTATTTCCTCTAGGCTTGACCTCTCTGATCTCTGAACTATACTCTGGTTATTCAAGGTCCATTTCTCATCTGAATGTAAGATCCAGCAGCACTTGGCATTGGTTGTCTTCATATTTTGAAGTGGTAGATAACATGGACTGTGATGTTGCTGTTTCTACAGAGAACACTTTGGAGAACTTTCAGATTTATAGTTTTGATAAACTCTTGAGATTATTTGAGTTCTTTTGCTCAAAATGAAGAAAATCTCTTTTAGATTTTTTTTCCAGATAATCCTTTACTAAATTAGCAGCTGATAAATGACTATTTTCTATCCTCTATTAGCTAACCAACAATATTTCTAGTATGTGCGATGTATTGGTAGCTTTTTCCTGTCACATGACTTTTAGCTAATTTACTTTTGTTTAAGTTTTTTAGTCTCTTCTGTTTATCAAATTCATTCTTTTTAGATTGTTGTACTTGCTTCAGCAAGAAACTTCAAGTACAGAGCTGAAAACTGAATGTGCAGTGGTATTGGGAAGTCTTGCTATGGGTACCGAAAACAATGTCAAGTCTCTACTAGATTGCCATATTATCCCTGCCTTACTGCAAGGTATGTAGGGAAGTCATATTTGCACGAGTAAAAATCAGAATCAGTTTGCAGTTTTAAATATGGGTTGAAAAGATAAGCTTCAAATCTGTTTTTTATTAATAGGACTATTGTCCCCAGACCTGAAGTTTATTGAAGCTTGCCTTCGATGCCTGCGTACCATCTTCACCAGTCCCGTCACTCCAGAGGAGTTATTGTACACAGTGAGTTTTAGATGTGTTTGAATCCTCAGTTACATTTCACTAACATCATACTTCTAATTTACTTAGCATCTCAAGACTCAACTGTGTTATATTATAAAAGTCTCAAGAAGTACTTGAGTTCTTACTAATTTGCAAACATCAAATGGTCTAGGCTTTGTAAAGAAGTGAAAGATAGTTTCAGACCTTGAGGAACTTATAAGCTATTTTTTTAAAAGACCCATTTTGATCTCTTACTATATACAAATTAAGACAATATGTTTAATGCTAAGTGAGTGATAGGGAGTCCTGCTCACTCTAGGTTAAATCCAGCAGAGAAGACTATATAGAGAAGCTAGAATTTGACCTGGGTCTTGAATAATGGATAAGATTTAGAGAGTAAAGAGGCCAGTCTAGGAAAGATCTGTGCAAGAGAATATGCAGGATGGTGGGCAGGGTAGTCTAATATGGGAAGGGTATCAGTGTTAGTTTCCATTGGAGAGGTGAAGCAGAATTCAGCTTGTAAGAGGCTTATTTGCCAGACTAAGAGACTACTTGTGAGAGAATCCAAAGATCTTTGGAAACTTCAGGCATTATTAGGGGGTGTTTTCATCTGTGGATTACATGGCGCTTTCTTAATGAAAATTATCCAGGCCAATATTTTTTAAATACCCTTATCCACAATCCACAGTAAGAAATATATTGTTCATTGCCACACTGTACATATGTGTGAATTTGTGTGTGTGAGAGAGAGAGGGAGAGAGAGAACCCTGAGACGGTCTTCACAAAACAATTCCATAAGTGTGATGCCCTCTGGTTTCTATTATATCCTTTTTTATTGAAAAATGCTGGTTGAGACCTGGCCGGTTTTGCTCAGTGGTTAGAGCATCGGCCCTCGGACTGAAAGGTCACTAGTTCGTTCGATTCCCTGTCAAGGGCACATACCTATGTTGCAGATCCATCCCTGGCCATGTTGGGGTCATGAGGGAGGTAGCCAATAGATGTGTCTCTCTCACATCGATGTGTCTGTCTCTCGTTCTCTCCCCTCTCTTACCCTTTCCCCCTCTCCCTTTCCTTACCTCCCTTCCACTCTTATCTACAAAATCAATGGAAAAATATCCTCAAGTGAGGATTAACCAAAAAAAAAATGCTGGTTGTCATTCTCTGAGTCAACACAAAGAATCAGAATGTCAAATCAAGCACATATGACTCAGAGATCTTACCCAGAATCATGCTTTACAAAAATCTTAAGAACATAAGTAATCAAGAGGCAGTGGAAAAATAATCAGGGAGGGAGGACATGTCACGTGGCTTCATAATCCTCCCCACATCAGACGCATGTTCCTCTGGCTGGTAATGATATATAAGTATTATAAGGGAGATTTGTGAGTCACCTTGAACAGCAAGGAGGCTCTAAATGATGAAACATCTCAATTTTATACCCTAGGGATTTGTGTGACATTCTTCAGGAAGCCATGCCTCATAAATCTGTAAATTGTTTACTACAGTGGTTCTCAAACTTGAGCATGCACCAGAATTACCTGGAGGGCTTGTTAAACACAGATTACTAGACCTTACCTCTAGAGCAGCGGTTCTCAACCTGTGGGTCACGACCCCTTTGGGGGTCGAGCTACCCTTTCACAGGAGTCGCCTAAGACCATCGGGAAACACATATTTCTGATGGCGATTCATAACAGTAGCAAAATTACAGTTATGAAGTAGCAACAAAAATAATTTTATGGCCCTGGCCGGTTTGGCTCAGCGGTTAAAGCGTCGGCCTGCGGTCCTGAGAGACCCGGGTTCGGTTCCCGCTAAGGGCACGTACCTCGGTTGCAGTTTGTCCTCGGCTCTGGTCAGTCGTGCGGGTGGCAGCCACTCGATGTGTTCCTTTCACATTGATGTTTCTCTCTGTTCCTCTCTCTCCCTCCCACTCTACCTGAACAAAAAAATAATAATAATAATAATTTTATGGTTGGGGGTCACCACAACACGAGGAACTGTATTAAAGGGTCGCAGCATTAGGAGGGTTGAGAACCACTGCTCTAGAGTTCTGATTCTCTGTGTCGGGTGGGGCCTGAGAATTTGTTTCTAACAAGTTTCCAGGTAACTTAGATGCTACTGGTTCTTGGACCACTCTTTGGGAACCACTGGTACTATAAGCATTCTCCTTGAAGCATTCCACAGGACTCTCCTCCTAGAAAATGTCAGTCTGTTTTCCTAAGGTCCTATTGTTTACAAAGAGATTAAACCAGTCACTAGTCTTCTTTACCTTACTGATGCGCCGCAAGAATTTTTTTGTTTTAAATCCTCACTCAAGGATGCTTTTCAATTTGTCTTAAGATGGAGTGGGGGGAGGGGAAGAAAGAAACATCGATGTGAGAGAGACACATTAATTGGTTGCCTCCTGCATGACCTTGACCAGGGCCAGGACCAAACCACAACTGAGGTATGTGCCCATGACCAGAATCGAACCTGCAACTCTTTGGTATGTGGCCCAACGCTCTAACCGCCGAGCCAAACTGGCCAGGGCGCCACAAGAATTTTTAAAACTTGTACTACTTGCCCTGGCCAGTTTGGCTCAGCCGTTAGAGCATTGGTCTGTGGTCCAGAGAGACCTGGGTTTGGCTCCCGCTAAGGGCATGTACCTCGGTTGCAGTATGTCCTCAGCTCTGGTTGGGTCATGTGGGTGGCAACCACTCAATGTGTCCCTTTCATGTCAATGTTTCTCTCTCTCTCTCTCCCCCCTAATTAAAAAAAAAAAACTTGCAATACCTTACTAATCAGGGTCACTGGCCTCTTTTCCGTTAGATTATCAGATTAAAAAATGACAACAGCCAACATAATAATAGCATCAGATTGACAGAGAAATATATTTTTTGGTGTACTGCAGAGTTTTTAGTAATTTATGTGTGCCATGAGATGAAAAAGGTTGAAAATCACTGCCCTAGAGTTTCCCCTCAACCCCCAGCCTAGTCAATAATAGAGGGAGAAATCAATCCTGGCCATCCATTTTAACTCCTTTTTCCTCACCCTCTAAAGTAACTTCATAACTCACTTATGAATCATGTTGCATAATTTGGAAGGCTCTGGTCGACACCACCTTAACTTTCTTACAGGGACATTGAGTGACTTTCACAGTAAGAACATGTAAATTATGAAGCTTCTCAATTTTATGCTTCAGAGATAGTGGAGAATCCATGAAAAGTTTTGTAAAGGGTAACAACAGAAAGTAGAGTTTCAGGGTCATTAACTGTCGTCTGTGAGTTGGGTAGTGAAGAGGCCAGCTGCTGCAGCACCTCGGGCACTCACCCGAAGATTGGAGGAAGGCAGGCTCCTTGAAATCCTGCTTATCCAATGGGCAAATTATGTAACTATTCTGTGCCTGTTTGCGCAACGATAAACTGCAGATATATAACAGAATTGATGGAAAGGGGGAGCAGGTGTGTAGAAATGCAGGAAAACTGAGGGATAACAACAATAGAGGAAGGAAGGAGGTGGAAATGATTTTAGGAGCCTAATAGAGGCTTTTTTTTTTTTTTTTTTTTTTTAATCTTCCTCTCAGGAGCCTAAGAGATTTAAAAAAAATCTTCCTCTTGACTGCGTGATCTGTCTTAGCTGCTAACTGCATCCCTGTCTTCTGCCAATGGAACCACTGTTTTCCTCCCCCTCCAGTCCCCATCTTCTCCCTTCTTTCTCTGCATTTAGTACCTGACTTTTTTTTTTTAGGTTTTTCTAAGATTTACATTTTGTTTTTAAGCTGCTTGTTATGACACAGAGGATTATACTAACAAGCAAGGGGAAAAGATTCTACTTGGGAATCAACAACCTTTTCTTTTTCTACTTAGTTTTATATGTCTTGGACATTCTTTTCTTTCTAAGAGAAACCCCAAATCTTGTTCATCCCAACAGTGTTATTCTATTAAGTTTTCTTCCTTGCTTCTATTGTCTTTTGTCAAAGTGTGGTCTATGGACCAGCAGCATTGACCTCCTTTGGGAACTAGTTAGAATGCAGAATCTTAGGTCCCTACTCCAAAACTACAGAGTCATAATGTGCACATAAAGACTATCTTCTGGGAATTTGCATGCACATTCATTCTTGAGAAGCAGCTCTCTGGGACCCATGACAGCACTGACAAGGATGTGTGAGTATAGCCTTTCCATCTGTGGTTCATTTCAAATCCCCTTTCAACTAAATCCTTTCACATTCTGAGAAAAAGGAGATTCTTGGAGAGCCCTGCAACAGGTTGGGTGGATTCTTCTCTCTACTGAACTATCACATATGTTGCTAGGTGTCAGCAATAGGTAGAGTGTATGCTGTAAATGAGAAGTTGGTATTGTGAAGACTGAAATTAGCTAACTGTAGTCATTATGAGAGATAGTTACTGATAACTGATACTTACCATAACATCTCAGATCATAATTGCCAAGTTTTATTTTTATATAAGGATTCCTCCTTATAAGCCATTTATTATTGTATATCTTACTAGTTACCTGAAATTTGGGTTTCAGAACAGATTTCTGACTGATTTTGTTTTATTGTGGGATTGTAGGCTGTTGATGGGAAAGAAATTGAGAATTTTCTGTTTTTGTATTTTATTGTCAAGGATGAATATTAAAGTCCTTCTCCTTATTCTTTGCCCAGACAATCTTGATGGCCATGTTGCTTTTGTTTTCCTGTGTTCCTTAAGCAGACCTTTACTGACATTAAGATAATAGGCTTGCATGAGTACCAGCTCATGGAAATAGGTTGTTAGATGTGCTCCACAGTGCCTAAGTGCCTTGTTGCTGTGCTCTCCTTCCCTTCATCCCCAGGATGCTACGGTGATACCACACCTCATGGCACTGCTTAGCAGGTCGCGCTACACCCAGGAGTACATCTGCCAGATCTTCTCGCACTGCTGTAAAGTAAGAACCAGAATAAATATTCTCTGTAATGTAAAATCTTATATGTCCTCAGGAGATGTGCCTACTTTGTGTATCCTCCCAGAGATAATCTATATATATAAGCAGACCTATGTCTATGTCCTTCCCCCCCTTTTTTGATATAAACAAAAATATGCCATATATACTTTCTGCACCTTGCATTTTTCACTTAACATAATTTGAAGCTGTTCTATACCAGTACATAAAGAGCTCCCTCATTTATTTTTTTATGAACAGTAATGTAGTATTTTATTATATAGATGTACAGTAATTTATTTAACCAGTCCTCTATTATTGGACATTTAGCTTGTTCCCTGTCTTAATATTATTACAAACCAATGCTGCAACAAATACCTTGTATGTAAGATACTTTATAAGAAATGGAATTGCCGAATCAAAGAGTGTGTGTTTTGTAACTTTACCATATACTGTCTTGTATGGAGGTTGTACTATTTTATACTCATACCAGCAGTGTGTGATCATGACTGTTTCCCTACACTCTCAGTTTCCACATATTTGGCAGTTATTTTAAGTGATCTCATACAAGGAGAACTGAGAGATTCTTATGCTCTCTGTTGAGAGAAATTTCTGTTACTAAAAGACCCTGAAGAGGGCTATGAGTTGCTATTTATTTTGCTTCATAGTTTATACATTGAGTGTACTCTTTTGATAACAATGGGTGATTATTTGAGATCTTTCAGAATTTCTACACATTTGCTAACCTCTAACCAAATAAGTGTTTATCATCTGATGATTCTGTAATTTTCCAGGACAACATTACTCATCTATCATTATAATATAAATACAAAATGAGGAGTTTGGGGAACTATAGGAAAAAAGGGAAAGAGACATGAACACCTACATACTAGAACAGTTTCACAAATAAATGAAAATTAAATAATTTAGTTCCAAAAAATTTACTTACTGATTATAATTTAAATGTTTAAATAAACCGCTAGAGGAAGATCAGAGCCTATTTAATTTTATTAAGGGCATTTAGAATTTAAGGTTTTTTTTGGTCATAAATCTTTGAAGTTTCTCTTCCTGTATTGCTTTGACAGTGTATAAGCTGACTCACAGGACCAGGGATGTCAAATGATCCCTTAGTCTTTCGAGGTGGGCAAAGAAAGGCTTCAAGAAAACAATACTTTTGTTGTAATTCATATACTGAAAATGAGCCAAACTAACCGTGTCTAGAATCTTCCAACAGAGAAATGATGTCTTGTAGCAAGCCCTGGCAGATAGAAATGCATACTCCATCATTTTATGCATCATTAAAAATCTTTGAGCCTTTATACCTGAGTGCTCCAGAACACAGCATCTACTACTTATAACTACAGGAATCCTGAAAGGTGCTGAAAATTCACGCAGGTTGATGTGGAGAGGCCAGAGAGACTTGATAATAATCAAATGATACCTCCTTCTCTCTAGTTGGATGTCTATAACTGCTACATGTTAAATTATGAGAAGTTTGAAGAAGCCCATTCCTGAAGTTACCCAAATTGCTTTTAGAATTTTTTTTTTTTTTTATCTTCACCTGAGAACATTTTTCCATGTTTTGGTCAGATAGAGTGGGAGGGGGAGAGAGAGAGAGAGAGAACCATCGATATGAAAGGGACACATCTACTGGTTGCCACCCGCATGACCCAACCAGGGCCGTGGACAAACTGCAAACGAGGTATGTGCCCCTAGCGGTAACCGAACCCGGGTCTCTCTGGACCACAGGCTGATGCTCCAACTGCCGAGCCAAACCAGCCAGGGCTGCTTTAGAATTTTTTATTAGAAACTTCTCACCACTTTAAGGCTTGCTCATGTGAAACTTCTCAGTGCTGTTTTAGCTGAAATCATAGATAAAGGAATACCATTAAATCACTAGTTTTTGTGCTGGAGAGAAACTTATGCTGAGCAAGAATTTACAGGCACCTCATGCCTAATAGAACTGAAGATAACAGAGAGATTCATCTTAACTCAGCTTTCTTTTAGCCTGATAATGAGCATTTGCCACTGTAATTAAATGACCAAATTCAAGTGTTCTGAGATATAACTAGACCTCAGGAAACATGGCATTTATAAACCCAATGACAATAGAAATAGCCTAAAATACAATGTTAATTTCTCTACTGATATACTAAAAATAGGTGTCTTTGAAAATAACTGATCTGATGATCTCTGTGTTGTCATTAATGATAAAAATACCTTTTATTTTCATGTTGTTCAGTTAACACATAAGATTTATAATAGAATCTTAAGACTCATTCACAAATTTGCATATATTGGTATTAGTATCAAATAAATATACATACTTTAGAGAGAGGAGAAAGAAAAAGAGATCACTAAAATGTTCGTGTTATAAGCTAATCATAATTTTATCTTTGAAATTTTCTCTCCCTGATTTATTAAGAAGCAAACAAAGGCTAGCAATAATATTAATTGGAGCTCTAACTTCTAAATTATTTTCACTTCTTAAGCAGTTACTCAAATTTCTGGAGATGAACCTTCTGGAGTGTAAGATCACGAGGGCTTATGAGCCTCTTACCCTGTGAATGCTGCCTGCATAACCCTAGGTTCATGCAGGTTGATGTGGAGAGACCAGAGAGACTTGATGAGAATCAAATGATACCGCCTCTTCTCTAGTTGGTACAGCCACTAATTCTTTCCTTGCAGTTGATTTTGCACAATCCTATGTAGGACCACAGAGAAGAGGAAGTTTTGTAACAGATATTTGCTACAATCTTTGGACAAAAGAATTTGAGAGATTAAAAAAGTACAGTTTATCGCCCTGGCCGGTTTGGTTCAGCGGTTGGAGCATCGGTCTGCGGTTCAGAGAGACCCGGGTTCGGTTCCCGCTAGGGGCGTGTGCCTCAGTTGCAGTTTGTCCCCGGCCCTGGTTGGTCGTGTTCACAGGATTGCATTGTGATTGATCATTTATAAACATAACTCCATCAGTAAGATATTCCATAAGTGATACATCTCTTAAGGGGAAAAAAAAGCTTGCACATGGATATTCATTGATGTTTGTAATAGTAAAAGACTGAAAACAATCTAAATGTCTAACTACAGAGTACTAGTTAAATTATGGGGCATTCATACAATGAAATAAGGCCAAAAAAACAAAAAGAGAGAGAGAGAGAGAGAAAGTTCTTTATATACTAACTTGAATGATCTCTGAGATATATTATAAAAGAAATAAAAGGTTTAAGGTAATATATATAATAAAATTTATATTTATATAGTACTTTACATATAGTACTATATATTAAGTACATATTGATAGTATATATAATACTTTAGGTGTACTATATATAAACATATATGTAGTATTCTATTTGTGTTTAAAAAGAAGGAAAGAATATACTTATGTATTTGTATATATATAAAATGTCTTGACAAATATAAAACAATGTATTAATATTAGGTCACCTCAAAGCAAGGGAACAGATTGGCTGAATACAGAGGTAGAAAGACAATGAGGTGAAAGGGGTGGAGGCAGCACCCTGCCCACTTAGCTATTCTGCTAAGCACTGCCAATATTTAAATTGGGATGTTTTTTATAAGGAAGGTAAAAATATCTTAGTATGCTGACATGTCAGCCAAGGCTAATTTAGGCTTATCTTCACAATTTATTCTAGTTACTTACTTGTTAGTAGATTAGAAAAAAAGTGGCTCAGATTCTTAGGAGACCCTTCTTTTCCTTGGCTCCCCCATTACAGCCTCTACCACTGTCTTTATAATAAATCAGCCAGAGGCTCCTATGTTTCAAATGAGACAATTCAAGTAAAGCATTTAGAGCAGTGCCCAGCACATAACAAGTTAAGAAGTAGTACCTATAATTATATTTGCAGATGCATGGATGGATGAGAATGAGATAGAAAGACAGAGAGCATACTTTCAGCCTATGTCCTGAGAATGACAGTATTTTCAATTATAAGGGCAAGTTTGCACCATTCAGGATGGATATACAGTGATAAATAATAGCAAGCAGTTGTACTCCAGGAATTTATCCTCATTCCCTAAGAATCTTCACTGAGATGCGGCTTTAATAAAATTCAACAAAACATTGTTTATAATAGTGAGACATTAGAAACTACATAAAGTATGTAATCAGGGTTTGTCTGAGTAAACTGTGGAATATCATACTCATACAGTGATTGAAAATAAGAAATTAGAATTTAGAAAATGTATAGAAACTAAGAAATTGCTAAAGTTTTGTTTTTCCTTTTTTATTGATTTGGTTTTTTTTTAGAATGGGAGAGATAGAAACATTGATGTGAGAGAGAAACATTGATCAGCTGCCTCCTGCATGCCCCCACTCAGGATCAAGCCCACAACCCTGGCATGTGTCCTGACCGGAAATCGAACTGGACCTCTCAGTCCATGGGACGATGCTCAGTCTACTGAGCCACACTATCTGAGCTGAAGGTTTTTGTTTTTTTTTACCCGAGGACATTTTTGCATTTATCTTCAGATAGAGTGAGAGGGAGAGAGGGGGACGAGAGAGAGAGAGAGAGAAACATCAACGTGAGAGAGACACATTGAGTGGCTGCCACCCACATGACCCCAACCATGGCCAGGGATAAACTGCAACCGAGGTGCCCTTAGCGGGAATCCAACCCGGGACTCTCTGGTCTGCAGGGCGATGCTCTAACCGCTGAGCCAAACCGGCCAAGTTGTTTTTTAAACTTACAGTCTAAACTCACATATCAACATTTAAAATGTATTGTTTTGTATTTTGAGTTAAAAAGTAAAGGGTTTTCAGACTTGTTAATTAAATTTTCTTTAATCTCTTTTTTAAAGGACGCTTTTAATAGTATATAAAATGTTTAGGGGATTATTACTTATAAAATAGAATATGGCTGTTTTGTTATTCAGAAGTATGAATGCTAATCTCCCCACTTCAAATGATGGATATTTTGGTCCAAGAAAGAATGAGAACCTATAAGACAGGTGTTACTGAGCTAAAGAGTGGGTTGGATAAATTGGTTTGAGAGTTCTTTTTCTAAACTAGTAACTGGTTTCCTGTGATAAACCCAGACAGGCAGTCTACCTTTCAGTGCTACATTTTTATCTTCTGAATAATGATAAGCATGACATACCACCCTTGTCCTGGCTTTAATTGACTTTTCATTATTTGAGTGGGTAGATAGGTGGGATATAAAATCAATAAATAAAAAAACTGGGGCAGATTTGAAGCCTTGCATTAATCTTTAGCTTCTGCCACTTTAAAGACCTTCAGTAAATTGATTAGTAGAAAGCAGTTGATGAAAAATAAAATAGCTGAATTTTTCTATTTCTTCACCTTGCTACTCTAAGAAGTGATAATTTTAAGAAGAGAAATGAAATTGAAACAGAAACCAAAACACGTTCACAGCCCAGTTGTGGAGTATTGTATTTCCCACCCCCCATTACTCAAACTTCCTGATGTGTTGAGATTGGTTAGTCTGTGCTCCAGTTCCTCCTGCAATTACTTAGTTTTAGAGATCTCACTAGTTCATTAGTCTTAAAGTAATTCTTACTTTAAAGAATTACTACCGCTATCTCCTGTGGGCATAGGGTGAGGGGAGTGAATGTGAAATGCAGAATTCACAGTGGTTCCGTTGCTGTGATGGTATCTATTTAAGAATTGCAAAGGGCCTGTGCCAGGATAGCTTCTCTGCCTCCTTCATTATTTGGGAGAGGTAAGGAGGCAGTAATTCTACAGAACAGGGAAGACATAAGATATGGTAGTCCCTTGCAGGACTAAAAATAGTGTCTACTTGCTTTTGGAGGGGATGAGTTTATGCAAGAGAAGGGTAACAGAATTCTGCATTGTATTGAGTGTGGTTTTCTACATTTAAGTAAATGTTTTATTGGAATGAATCATTGCTCTTTTTAATGTATTCCTATATTCTCTTTTCTTACAGGGTCCAGATCATCAAACAATTTTATTTAACCATGGTGCAGTTCAGAATATTGCTCACCTACTAACCTCAGTATCTTACAAAGTAAGATGTTAATAATTATGTCTAGATTTTTATTTGTTTGTTTATTTATTTATTTATTTTTGGTACATGCCCCTAGCGGAAACCGAACCCGGGACTCTCTGGTCTGCAAGCCAGTGCTCCAACCGCTGAGCCAAACCGGCCAGGGCTATGTCCAGATTTTTGTACTTTATTTTGATTTCTAGACTCTTGCTCTAGGGAGACCCACATATTTTACTCCTTCTTTGATAGATAATATTATGATCAAGAGTAATATCTTTACTTTATCAATAAAATGTTATGGGACATTGTCTTATCTGTATTATTTGCTTTGAAAAAAAGAATAGCTACCCTTACCTTTCCATTTTTTTCAGAATATGGTTGTGGCATGAACTGCTATTGAGTCTCACCTGTGATCATTAGTAATCTGTTCAGTTAGGTATTCATGCCAGAGCTGATGCATTGAAGTATATAGGAGCAATGTCTTGCTATATCAGAAAAAAACTTTGATTTCCATATTTGAGACCTTTTTTTAGCCACAGTGACTCAAACTTATAGTCTATACTCACATATCAACATTTAAAATGTATTGTTTTGTATTTTGAGTTAAAAAGTAAAGGGTTTTCAGGCTTGTTAATTAAATTTTTTTTTACTCTCTTTTATATATAGGTAAGTAGCATCATGATAGATTATCAGGCATTTAGCTAAAACTTTTGGACATTATTGTTCGGTTAACAAATTGTAGCAGATATTGGGATGTTGTCCTTGTTGTGTCGCGGTAGAGCTGGGTATACTAGCAGTTTCCTGGAGAGCAGAGAAGTGGTCATTTTGTCTTCTATCCATTTATACTTATCCTAGTCTGCTCTTTTGGACCTTAGCTTCATTACAGCCTGCTAATATGTGTGTTTTCCCTATCTCAGAGGCCAAAGTTCACTCTTGGTGAAGAGCTCACAAGGAATAAGAGTAGTGCTCAAGTGAGGGACATGTTTCTTCACACCTCAACTACCTATCCTGCCAGTTCCGGGTTCCACATAAGAATACTAAATATGGCCCTGGCCGGTTTGGCTCAGCGGTTGGAGCGTCGGCCTGCGGTACAGAGAGACCCGGGTTCGGTTTCCGCTAAGGGCACGTACCTCGGTTGCAGTTTGTCCCCGGCCCTGGTTGGTCGTGCGGGTGGCAGCCACTCGATGTGTCCCTTCACATCGATGTTTCTCTCTCTCTCTCTTCCTCTCTCTCCCTCCCGCTCTATCTGAACAAAAAATGGAAAAATGTCCTCAGGTGAGGATAAAAAAAAAAGAAAAGAAAAAAAGAATACTAAATATGGACTCAGTCTTGGAAGTGAGGATTAGTTATGTGGTGAAAACTGGACAGAAAGACTGAAAGATAGTAACTCTTATAAGAGCTCCTGCAAATTATAAAATATATTGTATATGTGGTCGAGAGTTTGGACCCTTGGTATCATTCCCAGACCAGTTACCTGGTTTTAAGGAATGGGAGCACAATGTGTGGGTATTTTAAAAGTTAAATTAGTTTAGTCCTTTTCAAACTTTTATTGTCGCCATCCTTATCTCATGTACAACTATAAGAGTAAGGTACTCTTTTTTATTTTTTAACCCCCTCCCAGGTCTCTGTTTTTTGTAGCTTGGGAAGAAGAAATGTCCCATTAGAAAAGCAGTTAGTAATTGTTATTAAGTTCCCTTTGCTTTACCAACATTGTATTTTATACATTGTTCTTTTCAATTTGATTAGGGATTTATCTAGTTCAATTTTAGTTGCTACTTTGCTGTCTTTGCTTTTCCATTACTTCAAAATTAATTTTAATCTTTTATAATTCATTGTAATTTACTGCGCTCTTCAGATATACAAGTCTTATTTCTGTTTGCTTGAGTTCTTCCTTTAGTACTTTAGCAGATTTAAATAGTTATTTCTTCAGAAAAGTTTAGATTTTGAAACATTAAAATCCATATTTGCAAAATTTAAAATAAATGCTTTGTTTATTTATTTTTATAGGTTCGAATGCAAGCACTGAAATGCTTCTCAGTTTTAGCTTTTGAAAACCCCCAGGTATCGATGACCCTGGTAAATGGTAGGCTGAACTTCCAGTGACACCTACATGATTTATTTTATAAAACTTTGTAGATTAAAGAATGCCTTAATTCTTGTTTGTTTTATTTCTAGTTTTGGTTGATGGAGAATTGTTACCACAAATTTTTGTGAAGATGTTACAGAGGGATAAGCCTATTGAGATGCAACTCACATCAGCAAAATGGTAAAAGTCAAGACAATATGGGAGAAAAGATAGTGTTCTGTCAGTATCTTAGAGTATATTTAGACAGATTGATTAGTTCACTTTTAATCCCAATCTTGTTTTGGGTTTTGAAATTTGAAAGTCATGGGGTTGTCTCACATTTTCCTAAATGGATGTGAATTTTCACTCCATTCACTCAATAGCATGCAGAACAGGAACTCTTACGTAAAATTTAAGACTATCCACAGAAAATTACTTTATTACATTTCCTTGTATTTCTGTTGAAATAATACAGAATTAGAAGTAATCGACACATACTATGCTAAATATTAAAAGTATTAAGTCAGGAAAATATAAAGATATAGAATTATGGAGTGAGAATTAGTTGAAGTTGATAACCAAGGCACTATTTCAGACAAAGAAAAAAAATCCTCATAAAGATGTAACAGTTTATAAGATAGTTACATAAAGTTCTTATTAGCATAATTCCTAGCTCATGTAAGCCTTCAATACATGCTAATTCTGTAATTATCAATACATTAACAGATGGGTTGAATACCTATTGTATAGGGTTCTATGCTAAATGAATTGTTTCGTTTCAATATTTAAAAGCTGTGACTCTTTAATATTTAGATGAGAATGAGGAATTTTAGGTGAATTACTCATGAACCATAAACTGTTTATTGTGTGTTTATATTGCATTTTTTGTTTGTTTGCTTTTTGTCTTCAAAACTGAGTATTTGCTTCTTTGTTAGTAAGGTAATCCTGTCATAGAACTAATTAAAAAATAATAATAATAATGTGGTAAGAAGCCTTAAGATAATGATAAAAGCTATAAAGAATTCAGCCCTCTATGATATAAAGAATTTTACTGATTTGTTTATAGCATTCCCTAGAAGCCAGAACATGGGGATTGTTTTTTTCACCTATCTTACTGAAGGAATCTAATTGAAAAAGAAAATACATTAATTAAAGTTTTTGAAGTGCTTAATATTCATTACCTGCTTAGGGAGTGCAAAGTAATTCTTATTCAAAGCCAGTATAATTTTGAAAGTAAATTGTTTTTCAATAAAACCAAATCATTGCCTAATTCTTAATGCCACTACTGATAACCTCTGAATAGTTCATTTCTTATGGATACCTATAGATGTTAGAAGTTAAACTCTTCTGTGATATTTCTGCTGTTGAAGTTAGAATATCTCAACTTTATTTAAACTTACATACTTTGTTAACCGTATATTTTGATTTAACTTTCCCCCTTTTATTATGGAAAATTTAAAACAGAAAAAAGAGAAAAGTATAAAGAATTGTAATGTGCCCAGCACTTAGCTTCAAAATTTATCCACCTGTTAGGCCATTTATTTTAAAAACAATTGTGTACTTTTTTGTTTGTTTGTTTGTTTGTTTTAACATTGGTTTACTGTCTCTATATCAGTTTTCTTTGACTATTAAATTAACAGAACCTCAGATAAGGTAATGTCAGAGTCCCTCAAAATAAATGAGAGTAGTTGTCCTTTTTTTGTCCCATAAAATCTTAAAAGCAAGTAACTTTCCTTTTAAAACTTTAAAACACAAGCAAAAACTTACTTTCTGCCATCTTATTCCAGTTTAACTTACATGTGTAGAGCGGGAGCAATTCGGACAGATGACAACTGTATTGTATTGAAGGTGAGCTAATTAATTCTCTACAAGCATATGAAAAGTATCCAGTCATATAAGTGTTAAATATAAATATTGGTATTTCTATTTTTTTTACACATTTGTCTCCATGGTATGTGTGCACAGAATAAAATAATAGTAAATACCATGCTTTTCTTTTCAGTGTAGTTTTTAAAAATTGGTTTTAGATGTGTTTTGAAAGTCAAAGTGAAATAACTCATTTCTTGTTATACCTTTTTTATTTTTATAGTAATAAGGTGGATGTAGAAATTGTAAAAATATGTAAAATTCAGGTGACAGAAAATATATTTTAACCTTTGATTTTCATTGCAGCAGTTTTAGAGGAAGCAGTTCACTAGCTCTTCAGATAACGACTTTATGTGACCCCCTCATGGCCGATAACCAAAAGGCATAATGAGAAAGAATAAATAACATATGAAAATCATCATCATCATCATTAATGTCCAAATCAACTAGAAGTCAGGAAAACCCAAATAAGAGACTAGTCCTAAAAAGTCCCAAGACCTGGAATCTGACATTAGCACTGCCACCACTGCCTTACTTGGTAACGTTGGACACACCTCTTATTCTTTTGGTGCTTCAGATTCTTAATTATGAAAATGGAGGCAATAATCCCTGCTCATCTTCCCACCAGGGTTATTGTGAAAATAACAACATACTAAGTACATTAAATGTCTTATCAGCTATAAAGAACAAAACAAGTATAAATAAGTTGATCATGTGCCATTTTATGAATGTGAGATCTCTCACTATCAGCTTTCAAAATCAACCCAAGGATAAAAGAAGATTAATGTTTGCTTTAATCTTTGGTGAAACAAGTCAGTTTAATGAGACCTGAGGACCCCTAAGTAAACAACTCTTCACAGAGGACTAAGGGTTTCTATGCAAGGGCCTTAGTTTATTTTTTTAACTGCTCTACCCCTCCTTTTCTTCCTCATTGGTAAATTAGGTTAATAGTATCTTTCTTCCTAATGTTGTAGTTGTGAGCATGAAATTCAGTAATCCATGAATTTATGGTGTTGATACATGTTAGTAACTGTTTAAAGGAAAATAAGAGTAAAGCTTTCTTCTTGGAAGCCCAGGGTTGTATTGAAAAGCCTGAATGAGCCTGAAATCAATAGTAAACAGTGAAGTACTCAACTGTGATAAAGAGGTCCTGGGACTTCGAAAAAAAGCAAAGCACAGTTAACTGCAGTAGTTGAGGAAGGCTTCCTATAATTGTAGTATTTTAGTTTTTACTTCCACTTTAGACTTTAAAGTGGATTCATTAGCCTTAGAGATAGTGAATACATGAGATATTTTTATTGAGAATCTGATGTAGATAAATAACCAACCAAACCAGTGCCAAGATTTTTTAAGGACTTCGGAAGTAAAATTGGACAATTAGAGTTAGTCTTTCCAAGGAGCTCTTTGGAAAACCTAGGAAGTGTAATTAATGCATTTCACTTGCATTATAGGGGAACCAATGGAATCTAAGTAATGGTAAGATCACTGAATTGTTAAAGCTGTATTTTTTTTTTTTTTTGCAACTGTAGATATTATCCTCAAACAAAAAATAAAAGTTACCCCAGCCATATTACTCATAAAGAAAAAATAGCATACTTTTTCTAAGACGAAATCATTCCTGATTAAACTGCTAGATGTCAATTTAGGTAAATAAATACATGGTGCAGAAGCATGAGACATGATTTATCAGGGATTCTAAATGTCTTTTGTAAGGTTGTGCAATAAAGCTTAAGTCTTATCGATCACAAAAGCCTAATTAGAGTTTGTATTATTGTATCATTAGAGTTTAGTGTGCTAGCATAAATGATTAGTATGCACTGAATTTTGTATATTTTTACATTTAAAAAACCTCTTATTCTCTGTAAGTCTTTACTGAAAAATTTGATCACTAATATTTGACTCCCAATAAAAACCATTGAGTTGATTTAGTCACTATATGCTCTCTATCAAGTTTTTGCCTTTACCAGAAAGCAAATAATTAATTTCACTACCTTTCAGACATTGCCATGTTTGGTTCGAATGTGCAGTAAGGAGAGATTACTAGAGGAGAGAGTTGAAGGAGCTGAGACACTCGCCTACCTGATTGAACCAGATGTTGAGCTGCAGAGAATTGCTAGCATTACTGATCACCTCATTGCCATGCTTGCTGATTATTTCAAGTATCCCAGCTCTGTGAGTGCCATCACTGATATTAAAAGGGTATGTTCTCTTTTCCTTTTCAGCAGCTCAAGAGAGGGATTTTTAGAAGTTTTATTCACTGTTCACTACTTTGAATCAATTGATAATTATATACAAAGTCCTTTTAAATAAAGGAATCTTTAACTTTGATAACATAGATGATGTTATTTTATGAATTTTTTTGTCCAATTTGTTTCATTTCCATTATCAGAAATTTTTTATTAAGGAGATAATTAGGAAAGAAGAAAATTGCATCCCTAATTCCCAACTAAAACTCCAAAATAGTGGGGTCTGGTTTCTAAGCTGGTTACTGACATTATATCAGTATTATCTCATCCTGTTTAAGTTCCCAGAATCATCTCTGTTGCATTGTTCTTGTTCTTTGGGTCAAGGATGATATTTTGTTATGTACAACCAAGTGGTCTTATTTTCTCTCCACCATTGTCTTTCTCTTTTGCTACCTCTTCTTCTAACTTTTGCCATCTTATTCTGTTTCCATTTTGCAGTTTCATACTGTCCTTTGGGTCTGCTAATGACTGCTAAAGCATCATTTAACCTCTAGACTGAGACCATCAAGGACCAAATGTGCTTTTTCTCAAAGTATAAGTTCCTTAGGATAGGTAGATATTCCTTTGATTTTATTTTTCTGAACTTATTTGTCATGTCTATTTCTCTAAGCATAAGAGATAAATATTATGTTAGAGAAAGTTTATTTAAGAAGATTATGATAGAGAGAGCATTGCCTCCTAATTCGTAACCAGTACTGTTTCATGAGTGTGACTGTATTTTTTATATCAGTGGTCCCAGTGGTAAATTTTTAAAAACTGTTTTCTTGACCTCTCTCATGCCCCTCAGTTCCAAAAAAAAAAAATGTATCTGGCAAGCAACTGGTCATTTGGCATTTAATATTGAAAATAAAATAAACTATTAAGGGTATATCATTTCTCTGTCTCAGGAAGGGCCTAAAATGCCTTCATCAATATTTATATTGATAATGTATACTGCCCTCTATGTATTAAAAGTTATTTGTCTGCTCTTCCTTCAGTGTGATTGTTTTTCCAGTGGAAGTGAGGTGTTATATTGAACCATCTGCCTTGTGTGGTTTCCCCCTGGCTACTGCTCACACTGACAGTGCCTCATTAGTACAGAGATATATGGGCAAGTCCTAACTATGGCCTCATGAACACCCAATAGTTGACCAACCAGAAAGGCAAATAGAACACTTTGTTGGACATGAGGGTGAGGGAACAGTTACAAGAACTTCTAGCCTATGCATGTGCAGATCATTTAACTAGTATGTAGATGATCTCTTCTATTAAGGTTTTTCCATTTTGTTTTCACCACAGTAAACGTAGAATAATAATAATTTTTAAAAAGGATCTCCTAATACCAAATTTAAAAATTAGTTTGTTTTGTCATCTTTATTTTTGATGATGGGCTGTCCATTGGTTTCTGACCATTAATGTATAAATAATTGGGACCCATAGAGAGAAATTCTTACATGTTAATAAATGTATAATTTTCATGGTATATTAGTCCAAGTCAGTATTCTAATGTAGTAATTTCTTATGACTAGAAAGTAGTTAAAACTTTGAGAATACATATCTTAGGACTTATGTATCAAAATGAGTGTTTCTCATTATACATTGGGAGGTTCCTTCCATAATCCACCAGTCCCTGCTTTGATCAGAATATTTTTGGAACTACTTTTAGGAATTGCCTTAAGAACCACGCTGAATGATTTTAGGGTGTTTTGTTTGTTAATCTAAATGCTACCCAGCTGGATTTCCCCATCTTCACACATCATAGTGACAGTTAACTTCAAACTCCCTTAGTTCATCGATATATTATGGTCAGATAATATGCCACTTAGCTCTTAAGGAAGTTTTAAAAGAGGGACTCATAATGTTTTGAACAACACCTATATCTTTGAGGGTGACCCTTTCAAAGGTGAATCATCTGGAGAAAGTGGTGTTCCTTAGATGAAGAAGTTATATCTCAGTTAAAAAATATTTACATTATTGGTATGTCTTTTGTATTTACTGGTTCATAGTCATTGAAACTGTCCTGAGAAGATGCTTCTGTTTTCTTGTTATGGTAGTTTGGTGATAAATCAGGTGTATGGAAAATTGATAACTTAGAAATCAGTTATGCATATGCAAAGATAGAATTGTTTCATACCAGTAATTTTAATAAATTTATCAAAAAAGTCCCCTGAACATAAATCTCAGATAACTGTGATAAATAGGTAGTAATGATTATCGTGGCATATTGTTCACTAAGGGCTTTCATAAAATTTTTTGTTTCTGAAAGTTTTTTAAATACTGAAATCAGGCTAGCACTACTCAATGTTTGGGAAACCTGCTAAAGACATTGTTGCAACAGCACTCAAGTTATCAGCCATCTTCTGGGGCTAGAAAGGCCTGAGTGTGCCTTCTTTATTGAGGAGAGCATTTCAAAGAGCCGGTGCAATCAAGCATTAGTGCCACTGAAGCTACCATCTAGGGTCACTGAATTTTTAGGGGTTAAATTAAAGGTTCATAAAGATTTTGCATTTACTAGTGTCAAATATTGTGGCATTCACGTTTAGACAGCATATATTCCAGATCATCCTGACACAAATTCAGCTAGGTCTCAGTGATGTGAGCAGAACCCAAAGATAATCAGGAAGTCAGGGAGAACACTAATATGTTAATAGTTTTAAACACTTTTTCTTTAACTCTACTCAGTTGGTTTTATTGAAAATTCTATTTGTGGACTGATTTGGAACATATCTTTTTCTCCTCTCCCATAGCTTGATCATGACTTAAAACATGCTCACGAACTCCGCCAGGCTGCATTCAAGCTCTATGCCTCTCTCGGAGCAAACGATGAAGACATCCGGAAGAAGGTGAGTCTGGGAGAGGGGCGGCCCCCAGTCCTGACAGCCAGCAGGCAGGGAGTGACGTCAACCTGAAAGTCGTGGTGAAGAGCACTAACAGTGACTGTTTGAATATAATAAAGCAGTGACTAAAGGCATAATTGAAGAATGAATGGGACCCGGATTTGGGGGTTGTTTGTTTGTTTTTAGAACATAGAGTGGCATGTCCGTGCTGGAATGACAAATAACTGGTGTGCTTTTTTTGTGTCATTAATATGGATTATTGTGTTGCACATTTTGCATGTGTTCTGATAAAAATCAATTCTAGCACTGTGAAGCTTCAGACACCTTGAAAGACCTAACACTAGAATTGTAAATGTTATTTATGAAAATACTTTCCAATGCCATTGAGAAATTTAAATTTATTGTATATTGTTCTTTGATATGTGGCTTAGTTGTGTTTTGATTTTTTTGCTACTGTGCAAGTTTGATGTGAATAAAATTTTTGTGGAATGATGATTTTATGTTTAGTGAGTGGTCATGTGAATTTCCAGGTCCCAAAAAATGTATCACTGGTATAGCACCTTATGTTATTACAGCCTAGTCCAACACTGAACTCATGTTCTTTATGAGAATAGTTTTAAGCAGAAAATAAAGCATAGTGGTAAGCTCTGACCTGGCTCCCTCCTCAAACCAAAAGACTGGAGCTACCACTCAAAAAATATATATAATTGAATAAATTTTAGGAACATCACTAAAGTAATCCCATGTGTCCTGTCTTGATGAGCCATAACAAAAAGAGCAAATTGGGCATTATTTACTGAACATGGCAGTTTACTAAATATTTTCATCTATATTGCTATTTGTGAGAGAAATCATAAAATATTGGGAATTTACCATGATTCAGAGAAGTACTTGGGCTTATAGAGAGGTATAGAATAACCATAGGTTTAATGAAATAAATTGAAAAGGAAGCATTCTTGAATAAAATTGAAATAAGCAATAAGATTAGATATGTGAATAGAATCAGTGCAAAAAAGCAACTAAGCTGAATGTTTTCCATGTACCTCAATTCAGTTCAGTTCACAAGAAGCTTTTGACTTGAAGTGTTTTTAGTAAATATCTTTGAAAATTCTTCTTGACACCTCTAAGCCTTCATTTGTAAACTGTTACTTAAAGGCAAACATACTAGTGATATGATATTCCCTATGTCTGACAAACATGATTTTTGGATGTTGATTCTGATATGTTTTGTTCGGTTTAGGTACATGGTGTATTGCAAAGGAAGAGGCTTTACAGCAACTCATATAGATAAAACATTTTTTTTTAAATTCACTTGGACTGTATAACATATATATAATGATTTGTTTTGGGATGGTTATTAGGGCTCGTTAGAAAGAGGAGAGAGAAGTGTTTTACCCATTCTTTTAGCTCAAGAAGGTCATGCCATGGACTGAAAGGGAGATAGATAGATGGACCATAAAGGGGGGAAATAGGATGTCCATTTGTACTTCTTTGTACTTTTTTGTTAATAAACTATTGTTTTGGAATTAATGACAATTTGTGATATCATGTTTTAGAAATCCTTTGAACATAACAGTCTGATGATAAGTAATCTATTAAAAGTTGTATTTATAATGTGTATAATTTCCTGGTAAGGCTAAATCCTGATAATTTCTGTAGAAAGATGACAAATAAAGAATAAGTTATAATTATAATTTTTTGTGTGATGAAGAAAAGATACTGTGATATTCTTATATAATGGGTATTATATATAGTTTTTAGGAAGATATTTAATTTCTGGAAAATTAAGTGTTTGAATAATTTACAATTCATAGCAACTCCTGAAGAGAGAAATTATAAAATGGAAAATATAAGTAATTTTATGATAAAATCTACATGCAAATGGTTCTTAGGAGTGGAGAATCCTTATTTTCAGTGCACAAAAAAATGATAATAACCCTTTCTTTTGAATGCTTTTATTTCTATTCATTTTCTGTTGACATTTGGATAGATTTTTATTTACTTTCTCTATGAAGTATTTACCTTTTATACTTATGCCTTATTAACTTTGATTATATTTATTTTCTTGAAGTACAGTGTTTATTATTGTTTTATTTTTAATGCAATATCTATGGAATTTCAGTTTACTGAGTTAATGAATGGAGAATCTCTGAAAGAAATTTCAAGGACTATAGTAGACCTATTCCCTACTGCCCCAGCCTCTCCCCCAAAAAACCCACAAAAGCAACAAAAATGCTTTTTGTTGCAGGACAAAAATATGAAATATTCAGTTGGTCTGCCTTTTAAACTGAAAACAGGAATGTAATTTAGTAAATACAGGTAGTAACATATTCCATTGCCCTGTTATGATCAGTTTAGGAAATGAGGCAGAATGAAGAAGATAAAACCAAAGCTAAGAGGTAGAAACAATGAGAGCTATACACAGCTTTTAGTAAAGGTGAAAGATTCAGGGCCTCTCTCCTCATAGAATTGCTTTCCATCTTATTACTTCTGAAGGCCTGCTGTGATTTCATTTCTTGATACCTTCTCTCTGGGTCAGACTGAAATAAGCTGAAGACTGAGATGTGACCCACAGGTCAGAGATATACCACTCTTGTTTTGGAGCAGTGTCAGTGTATTCCCATTAAAAGATATCAACTATATAACAATTCCTGGAACCTAATAAGCACCCAGTAAATATTTGTTGAATAAACATAGACATGAAAATGCAGAAATCTTTCACAGAGTGACATCTCCTTCAATATGCTTGGATCTCTCTGCATCCTGTCAGAGTAAAGTTACTATTCTAATTCCTAGTGTTTCATCCTTTATTACTCTGTGGAATACTTACAAATTTCCTGATTTCCTGAGGTGTCCTATCAGAGAATGAAGAAGCATGAAAAGAGTTCTACAGGTGAGAATAGAAAGCGTTACCACTGACTGTGACATGAAGAGGGAGAAGCCCAAGAAAAGATGGACCACTGAGCTTGACAATAGATGTGGCCTGGCCATATTCACCTTAGAATAATTCAAGAATTTTGGTTAGGGTAAGCAAGGGTAGAGGCAGGAATTGAGAGCTCAGTGGAAGAAGGGTCCAGAGCACATTAGCAGTAACTACACTGACAATAATGCAATGTAAAAATTCACTGTAATCTCTGCCATGGGGAAAGTCTAGTTTTTAATAATAGCCTTTATCACATATTAATGCTGACTAGGAAGCATAAGTTCAGGTAATGGGACAGTAAAAAAGAAAGAAGTTAGGATACCTAACAAATTCTTTCAGTTACTGGCATGTCCAGTCAAAAGCCCAGTCAGTGGTTAAGGCACACAGAGGCAGTAGTGGCAAACAGTCCTGGGATTGTGAAGCTGATTCTTGAATGACAAAGAATTACTCTTATGAAGACCATCATTTGTTTGGTACCTGTTGATCACATATTAGGCTGAAAATTTTAAAGGATTATTTCTCTTACTCTCTTTAAGAAACTTATTTATTAGTAGAATTTATTAGTTAAAAAGTATAAATTGAGGAAAATTAGAAACAGTAAATATAAATTAAAATTCAAGCAAATTAATAAACTTAACAAGATGTTATTTTTATTTTTGACAAAAATGTAATGCATTACAAATTTTAAATGTTGTACTTAGTGTAGCCTTTGCTCCTTTGAGTTATCTGACTAATAGAGCTTTTAGAAAGCTTTCCTGCCCTGGCCAGTTTGGCTCAGCGGTTAGAGCGTCAGCCTGCGGTCCGGAGAAAGCTTTCCTCTTAGATTTTGAGTACCTGTATTTTAGCTGCAGATCCCTTTTTGAAGAACTAGAATGTAAGCTCCATGAGGGCAGGGATTTTCTGTGTTTTGTTCACCACTATATTCCCAGCATCTGAAATACTCCGGGTGCATAGTCAGCATTTAATAAATATTTGAAGAATGAATGAATGAAAAAAATGAATGAATGGATCAATAGATTAATGACTTATATGGCAAAATTACATTTAATCAAATTATAATATGGGCCTCCCTACATTAAGAACTTTTATAATTTTACTAGCAATTCTATGGGTTATGTGAAGAGAGGAAATTTAAAATAGGAGAAATAAAATCTGATCATATAGGCAAGGGGTTTCACTATACTTAGCATAAAGAAAATGCAGGAAATTTCCATTTTTGAAGAGGCAGACAATCTCAAGGAACTGTCTTCTACTCAGTTTGATATAGATCAGTGAGAATATGTTTTATGGTGTGGGGCTTGTTCAATTTTGAAGTAATTTTTATCATTTCTTAGTTTCTTACCCTTTCTAAATGTGTGGTTTTAAAATAATGTATATTATTCACAAGTGTGAATCTGGGCCCATTTTTTCCCGTAGGGATAAAAGTGTGATTTGATTTATAGAAATTAGCTTGACTCAGGGATCAACCTATTCTGTAAAGTGATATACACCTGCATAAAAAAAAAATTATCTTCCCAATTAGTAAGTGTCAGATTCTTAAGGTCAGTAATTTGATTGAATTCTACATAGATTGATTGAACTGCCTGTGTTGTATAAACATTGTCTGATGAGTGGAGGAGGAGGGGAAGCAGTGCAGTGAGATGAAGAGCCTAAGACAGCCTTAAAACTCAGCATTGATCCTAAAACCTCATAAATCAGAGGGAAGTAAGGAATGGCCAGTAAGAATTTGCTAGGGGCTTGAGGAATTATTTGGAAACAGTTAAAATGAACATGGGGCTTTCAGTGGGGCTATTCTTGAATCAGTTCGGAAATTAATAATTTAATATTTTTGTAACTTTTAATGTTTTCTAACTGCCTTTTATTTTATATTTTCAAGAATTGAAAACATGAAATCTTAAGTTTTTGTTCCTTACAGGGGGTGGTTTTATATGACATGTGAAGAAGGTAGCCAAAGATGGGATATATTTTTCTTTTAAACTGAACAATTTTCTAAAGAAATATAGGCAGAGAAAAATAAAAGGAAATAAAACAAGAATGAGAATTTGTCTTCTACCTTCTTTTTCCTAGGAAAGACATTATATCTGGAGGGTCATTGTGAGAATGAAGATACGATAGATTTAAAATATTTAGCATGGTGCCTGTAATTGCTCAACAAATGGAAGCATTTATTAGAATATCTTAATGACCTCATTGGAAGATTAAAAATAAATATATATTTTTAAGTGTATTAGAAAAGTTGAACAATGTTGAGACATAAATAAAAAAAGGTTTACAATGAAGACAGTGACTTTATGCTACAAATTTCCAGTTCTGTTAGTTAGTTATTCTTTATAGTAAAAAGAATATTTGTGCTTCAGAAGCATAGAGGCTCTTTCTTTAGTTTATCTCTTATTATTGATAGAAGGTCATCTTACTCTTATATTTTAGAGTATATTTAAAATTCTGGTTTTCAAAACTTTTTGTTTGCTACAGCATGCTCTTCAAAGCACCAAATTAAATTTGTTTTGTTTTTTCCTGAAGTTAAATAGAATATACAATGTAAATCAATAATTGGTTGAATTCATAGGTAACAGATGTGTTAGGAAAAGTGTGGAAGTCAAATTCTAACTTTGGCTATCTAAATATTACTGTCCATGGTTGCTATAGATGTAATTTCTCCAAAGAGTCTTTATTCATATGAAGCCCTGTCTTAAATATATACATTCACATTTTGAACAAATACAAATTCTTCTCTGTATTTTTAAAGTTATAAGATTTTAAAGTATATTTTAAATTTTAGATCAGTATTTTTAAATATCTTTCTACTATCTCAGAAACTTGTTAAGCATTTCACTTGAACATTTTTGTGATTTGTTATACCTTGATTTTATTACTAGTTAGTCTTTGGGTAACAGTACAATTATAGCACGAATTTATATTTTAAAATATTTTTGCACAGTTCAGTGATTCTAAGTGGTCATTTAAAAGGCACAAGTGTCAAAATTTTGTATTTGTTTCTGCCATGAAATCAGGCAGATACAAGGATTTATTTCTGAGTCTTACCCTGCAAGTTGAAACAAACACCTTGAACATTTTGAAGGTTTTCGACGGTACCCCAGAAGTAGCACCCTTCAGGACTTGGCTCTGTTACTGAATAACAACAAATTCATTCAGAATTCAGAATCCATTGACTTAATCTGTGGTAAAATTGTTAGCTATCGTCGTAATCTACCAAAGAATTTTAAATGAACTCTGCAACACTCATTCATGATGGTAAGTATTTTTAAAGAGTTAATCATGACAGGACCAGGTTTTGCCACTTGCCCACATTATTGAGACCCTTGCTTGGCCTTCTGTGTACTGAAGGAAACAAACCTGAGAGTTATAATGCTAGATACATAACAGGAGGTATTTATAAAATCAAGTAATGAATATTGATTTAGAGATTCATTAAATGGAGACATAAAATTAAATATTATACTATTGTGATATTGTAGTTGCATAACCATTGAATTACAATTCCTGTATCTTTTTTAAAGTATGAAATATAGGTTGGTTGTTTTGTTAGCTGGTTACAAAGCATCAGATTCAGAAAAAAATGTATCTTTTTTCTCACATACTCTTTGTTACAAAGTGGGTAATGAGATGCTTTAATTACATCTATTTGTTCATCTGGCATTTACAATATACCTCTTCCTATGTGCCCAGGAATGAAGCAGAAGACTGGTGTGTACCTTGTAGGAGCTCACAACTTAAAGTAACTAAGTTGCTAGATAGTAGTAATTCTAGGGCCTCGTGTTTACGACAAGTCTTGTCTACACCAAAAGCCAGTTTTGCCATGATTGATATACCCAGATATGATTAAGATAGGACTATAATTAAAATAGCCTATATGAACAAGTCTGGAAGAGTTCATTTCCTATAAAGAAGTTAATTTGAAAGTATTCTCACTTTCATCTTCCAAAATATTAAAATCAGTTGTTTGGGAAGTTTTGACTCTCAGAATCTGTGTTACTTCTGCATCAATTGAAAATATTTTCTTAAGGGACCTGCCTAAACGTGACTATGTTGTAAATTAATATTCTAGAAAGGGAGCTTCCAGGGGTAATGATGTCATAGAGGTACTATTTCAGCATTTTATTTTGTAGACAGCTTCTATATGGAATAGATTTAACCTTGAGGCAACATTTTTAAATCCTTGGAACTTCTTTTAATAATTATCCTTTCCTTGTCAAAACTATAACATTCATAACTAGAAGTTTCATAAAAGTAGTATGGTATACAGTAGCTTGTATTTATTGAGTAAATTGTGTTTGTCTGGATGTTAACAATTCAGCCAGCCAACTTGTAGGGTAGACGTGTGGGGGCTGAGCAGAGCCGTTGTGTCCCCCAGTTCTTGCACAGTTCATCATTCAGGTCCCTGGAAAACAGTACAACATAGAGGGGAAGTTTCTAGTTCTTTTGTTTGAATAGTGACTTATACAGTGTTTTTATTGCTGTGCTAAAAATGAAAGTGTAATTCAGTGACTATTCTGCCATTAAATTAATGATTCAACTTTAAAAATTGAACTTTTTTTTTTTTTTTTTTTTTTTTTGGTACATGCCCCTAGCGGGAACCGAACCCAGAACTCTCTGGTCCAAAGGCCAATGCTCCAACCACTGAGCCAAACCGGCCAGGGCTAAAAATTGAACTTTTATATGTAGAGAAATCTTTCTTTTTGATAGAGGAAATATTGATCTATTTTTAGACTTTATAAGTATGTCTGATACAATGTGTTTGTATTTTTGGCTTTAGGGGAAGGAGAGAGGTCCCATTTTTTTCAAAGTGCAGACAACGTTTAGAACTAGCAGTGCTTCTTCTACACATTTAACATAAGTGAAAGTTTCCAAGCTATTAAGCAGATGGACAGGTCCTGATGTAGAAATTATAAAATACCACTTAAAGAGGCTTAAAAGCAAGAATGAAATAATAGAAACTTAAGAATGGTCCCACGTAAGAGCCCCCACCTCTCTGTTCTTTATTCTAAAGGGAAGTCACACTGCACCCAAGCCCAGGGGAGATCTGATGTTAAATTAGTTCTGTGCCTTCAAGAGGAAAGCCCAAAGGAGGTCCTGCAGATCAGCACTTATAAGGTTTTGTCTTTTAGTTTCCTGGCCCAGAAGAGATGCTCTATTTCTTCCACCCCCTACCTCCCAAGATTGTGGAGTTAGAGAAATTTGGTATGAACGTGGGCGTATATAGCAATGGAAGAGTGAGCAAAGCGAAGAAATGCTTTTTTGAAATGTTTACTTAAACTCCAGGCTGTAATCTGTCCATCAGTGATCTAAGAGAAGCTGTGTATCTTTTAGGGGGGGGGGGGGGGAGAGCCTTTGGTAAAAACTATCTTTTATTTAAAAAATAAATAAGGAAAATGTCAGAAAACCTTGCATTGGAATATCGGCAAAGATACTATGTAGAGTAGGCTGTGGTTGGGAAGGTCTAGAGTTCTCATCTAGAACAGATGTGGTTTGTGGCCTGAGAATAGCAGAATGTTTGTTCCATTTAGTTAGTATCTGCTAAAGCTAGATCCTGATTCTATAATCTCCATTTTCACCAAGGATTTTAAATGGAAAAGTCAGTGGAACTCACTCTCATTCTTTCTTCACAGTGTTTCCTTGGCTTATATTTTTGTCCTTGGCTTGCACCTTCTCTGACTCTTGGCATTTGTACCCATAACCCAGGCTGAATCATTGATTTGTTATTTTCTCTCTTAGAGGCCCTGTGATCAGTATCTTATTTTTTTTTTCTTGTCAGTTCAGTTTGTTAATGATGACCTCTCTTGCTTCTTATGGTATACAATCTTTATTGGCCTAGGATGTCAGTATATAGAGTCTGTAGTTTCCATAGCACTGATAAGTTTTTGAAGATCTCGTTCTTACAGCGTAGTGAGTAGAAAAGGACCTCACACTGGATGTAAGAAAACCCAGTGGAGCCCCAGCTCTGCCCCAATGTATCTAAGAACCTGGACCAGTATTTCGATCTTTCTGAACTTCAGAGACCTCATTGAATAACTAAAGAAGTTTGATGAGTTTATTTCTAAGACTCCTTCATAATTTAACATTATTCAACCAAATTAACAGCCATAAATGCATTTAGTTCCTTCAAATAGTTATGTCTACGCTCATTAATGCCGTGCAGGAGGGTGCAGACAACTGGTTTCTGCAGCTGCCCTTGCTTGACTCATGGAAGGCCGTGCTGTTGGTTTGTTGTTGTTGTTTGTTTTACTTTGTTTTAATAAAGGGGAAATAGCATATGATATATTCAGGAAGTATAAATATTAGGTGCTCGAGCATTTCCGTGATGTGCAGAGCATCATGTCCTTTATTAAATATTCTGTGGCAAAATCAGTATGGTCACTTCCTGGAACCTAGGAAAAGTTTGATTTTTTCCATTTTTAGGAATGGGTCCTTCCCGGACCCCTACTGATTCTGCTCAGTCCACCAGATAAGTTGGTTGTAGATGGTTATGTCACTCTTAGGTCTGTCGTGTTACGTCATTACCTCTCTTCTTCCTCCCCAGCTCGCCCATTTCCCAAACCAGTCTCTTGACTGCATTGACATCAGAGCTATGTTCATAAGGCTCATCTCCTTTAAAAAAAGAAGTTAACCCTGGCCAGTTTGGTTCAGCGGTTAGAGCATCAGCCTGCAGTCCAGAGAGACCCGGGTTTGGTTCCCGATAAGGGCGTGTACTTCAGTTGCAGTTTGTTCCCAGCCCTGGTTGGTCGTGTGGGTGGCAGCCACTCGATGTGTCCCTTTCACGTCGTCGATGTTTCTCTCTCTCTCCCTCTCTCTCCCTCCCACTCTATCTGAACAAAAAATGGAAAAATGTCCTCGGGTGAGGATAATAAATAAATTAATTAAATAAATAAGTTAGATGAGGTTCTGGACCTAAAATAAGTAGCCCCTCATAAGAAAGACTCGGTGTGCCTTGGGTCTCATCTACATTGGCACTAATGAGACTAAAGCATGCCACCCACTGCCCGCAGGTTTAGTCTGTTGTAGATTCTGTTTTCTTGCAGACCTAGTCTGTCTTCCTGACTTGCCTGTGGTGCATCCTCCTTGGCTGCTTCATCCCTGTGGCTTTAACTAGACTTTCTGGATTTGATACCTTATTCACTTAAATCTTAAGTGTCTGCTCCTTCTAACTTACAAAGTTAGATTCTAAGTCTTCATTCTTTCTAGCCAGTTTTGAATTGTTTTCTACCTAATTGTCATCCTCTTGCCGAGAACCTTTCACAAAAGCCTGTTTGGAATTAAGCTGTAGCCTGGCCATTGTGTATGTCAACATAAATAATTGATGTTAAGAGAATGCCAACTTTGCTATCCTATTCCCTTGCCTCCATGTCCACCCATTTTTAATTTTCTGAGAAGTTTGGTGGCACCACTAAGAAACCTGTCTGGTTTCACTTTTCACATCCTCTGCTTGACTTGGTTTTATCACAGTTCAAAGTCCAAGCTGAAGTTTCTAGTACCTGGAAAATACTTTATCTTAGGTCATGCTGGAAGAATAGTTGGGTTTATTTTTTTGAAGGCCATATCTCTGACTCTTTTAGTTCTTCTTATGCTCTGAGGAAAGGATGGTGTATGATTTGGTCACAGCTAAGTTATGGGTCCACTACAGCTCATGGGACGTTGGGGAATTCCCCTCATAAGCCAAGGCCATCTTGTTAGTATTCCCAGGTATGCAATGAACCTCTCTGCCTTAGGATTATCTAGGTTTTGCATTTTCTCCATTACCTCTCCCACAGGCCATGGGAATCTCTCCCAGTGACAGAGCCTTAGACTCCATCCCAATAAATCCTCATATGCCCTGCAAGAGCTGCAATATCAGAGACAGAAAGCTTAGCAAAAGCATGTAGTCATGAAGAAATGTCCTGTGATAGAGGGTCGGTCTCTCTCTCTTTCTCTCTCTCTCTCTCTCTCTCTCTCTCTCTCTCTCTCTCACACTCACACACACACACACACACACACACTCTCTCACACACACCAGATCCAAAAAGCTGTGCTGCAGGGCATATATGCTGAGCTGTGGCTGAGAAATCTCCAATAAGAACCATGAATGAGACAAAGAACAACTTCTGGCTCCATTTGGCATGGCTCTTACATCCTAGAAGGACCTGAGATCCTTTGCAGGCACTAGGACTTGACTCTCCATCATTATCAAGTCTGTGTAACACAGGACTGGGGTCATGGAAAGACACCATGGAGACACTAGTATATTGCTCTTGGCTTTCCTACCCCAGATCTGAAAAGCAATCCAGTGCTCAGATAGACTAGCATGTGAGTCAAAGTGCTGTGATAGCAGCCACTGCCAGCTCCTTCCCTGCTGACCTGAAAAATCTCTCTGAACTCAATTCCAAACTTTTCCCTGTCTTATAATCACACTTTTATCCTCATTTCAGTCTGTGTATACACTTTATAATGCTCCTTTCGTCCCTGCTCAGATGGTCTCTGTCCTCAAGCATATACAGCCACAGTTAGATCATGTTGCTCATTCACATGGCCTCTCAAGACACCCTTTTAGATCGGAACGCTGCGTTCACATTCTGATTTTCCATACATTTATTCTCTTGCTGCCAGACTGATACCTCAGTGGAAAAGGTAGGCCAGAAGACACTCAAATAGTGTAACCCTAGCAGAGTTACTTGAGTCCCTCTATAGCAAGTTCGTTACAAATCCAGGCCTCCTGCTGTAGACACTGATAGACTATGACTTAAGGTGGGTTACCTTGTACCTGAAGGAAACATACCTCTAGATAGTACTACTGTTTTGTAGCCTATGCTTCATCCCCACAGTATTGGCCACCACAGCCCCAGAGAACTGGCAAGCACACAGCTCTGCTCTAATGTGGCCATTACTGGCTTCTAACATAGTTCTCTCCTCTCCTCTGGCTGGACGGAACATTCTCTGGTAAGGCCACGAATGGTTTTTTACCAACTGTTAGTAAAACTCCAACTCTTGAGGGTGGATGTTTTCCTACTTACTACCCTTTATAGACGCTGCACTCTGTCTGCCGTAAGCCCCATGGCACCTGTCATTCCTAAAGTGCTCTTGCTAGCAGAGAACCAGGTGCTCCAGCACTCACGAAACAGGTCATTGCAGATGTTCACTCAGTGTGGAAGTTTGTTGGGAGCACGGGCTCTCTCCCTCACCATTGTATCTTCAGGTTTTGAAACCATGCCTCACACTCAGTGGTTGCTCAGATACTAGCTGAATAAACAAACAGGCATGGAGGTAGGAGCTGTGCCCCATTTGCCCTTCCTTGCCCTCTGTGTGATTTTGATTTTGACCCCCTGTCTAACTACACCTGCATTATCTCTGGTCTCTTCTAAGACCTTCCCATGTTGCTTCTGAAAAACATGATAGTTTTGCTCAGACTATCATTTTTATTTACCTACATATTACAGAGGATTGGAGGTAAAATAATCATTGCTATAAAATATATCCTTCCATTTCACAGGAGACCCAGAGAGGTGAAGAGAGCTGCTCAGTATCCTAGAGCACATCTTATATCCTACATGATGGCTACACCTACCCTGTTCCTTGGCAGATTTACATCTTTAGTTGAATGTGGCCAGTTCTCCCAACTCATCACTTCTCATTTCTAAGTAAAAATCATTTCCCAAACCACTAGGAAGGCGCTTTCAGGCTTCAGTATCGAGCCATCCAGTGTCTGAGACACTTGCCCCAGGTTTTAGTTTCCTTTCCACGCTGGGTCCTGATACAGCCTTGGCTGTTTCAAAAACAGTGATCAGTGCTTGATTGAAGTCAACTGTCAGCCATCCAGTCTTTGACAGCTGCTGTAGCACAGAACATTAGATAACATGGAAAACGCATTACTGTTACCCCAAGGAAATAGTAATACATTTCTAACTAGTTTATTGGAGTGAGAATGGTGATGGAATTAATACATTCCATCCAGGCACTTGACTGGGTGTTCAGGAAGAGATGGAATCAGAATTAACATAGTTTTAGTATCTGCGTGGTTGAGAGAATGATAGCACCATTATCAGAGAGAGAGACAAACAGACCCATGGGGAAAGTGAAGGTTTAGGGAGAGAAGATAAACCCAGAATGGGACATAGTGAGTTAACACCAAACATCCAGATTATGTTTAGCAGGCAGTTGGAAATACAGAGTTTGAGGTCAGGAAAGAATGTAGGGCAGAATTTTAGATTAAAATTCAGAGAACTATCCATATCAAGCTGATTTTGAAGTCACAACATCTCATAGGTAGAGTGAGAGATTAATGGAGCCTTGGATCATGTGTCCATTTAGAGAATGGTAGGGGAGAGGACTAGAACTTAAAGATACTACAGTCAGGACATTTATGTCTTTTACATCGGGGTAAAAGTGGGCAGTGGCACAGGCCAGTGGGGTGGGGCAGAGTGAAGATGTAAGACAGAGGCGTGGGAAGGTCATTTCTGGATCAAGGTGCAAGGGCTTTGAGCTTGAAGCACCCAACTTCAGTGTAACAAGAATGAAGAAGAAAAATATGGAGACATTTTAATGAGAAGAAGGAAGTTGAGACAACCTGTGTCCCAGAAAGAAAGCCATGTCCCTGCAAAAATAAGGTGGGCACAGAGGGACTGAGGGAGGGAGGAAGAATTTGAAGGAGGAGGTGAACACCCTGGGGAATATGGGAATCTCCCGCAGGTGGAGCAGAGCGAGGGGGCGCCGAGATGGGGCAGCATACAAGAGGCCAGGCAGCCAGATCTGGGGGGTTTCTACTGTAGTATCAGCTGTTTGGGATGTGAAACAGGAATATGTGGTGGGAGGACAGTGAAAAGAAGGCATTTGCCTATAAGTGGAGGATCTGAGCAAGAAACCCAGGTCATGGAGAAAGATATATGCGAATGGAAGAGTCAGCAGTGAGAAAGGGAGGCATTCGGGGTCCAGAAGTGACGATGAGGACAGGGTGGATGTGCAAAAAGGTAAGGGTGAGATTAAGTTCGGTCTTGGGTGAGAAGTAGCTCAATGTAGCATAAGTTTTCTTCAGCCACTTAGGAACCTGCATATCATTATAGAAAAATTACTATTATTACCCTATAGCTACAGTGTGGCTCCCTGTACTTAATAGTTTATGCTTTTCTCCCCATCACTCTTCATTTCAACTCTATTTTTTTTTCTCTTCGCATTTGATTTGAACATCCTGAGATTTCCCCTCACCCCCACTCTGATGTCAGCCTTCTAACTCCTTTTATTTTAGTCTAAGTCAGTGATCCTCGACCTTGGCAGCACACTGGACTTTACCTGAGGAGCTTTAAAAAATAATAATACAGGTGCCTGGGCCCCATCCCAGAGAATCTGATTTAATTGGCCTGGGATTTTTTTTTTTTAAGCTCCCCAGGTTATCTTCCCAGGGAATCAATGCCTCCTATTAATGTATTGCGCATACTGGGAACTGCCTGATGACCACAGGACTGCTCTCTAACCAGGGCCATAGTGTAAGCATGGCTAAGCATAAGGACTCTGGAATCAGAAGCCTGGGTTCCATTCTCAACTCTGTGATTCCAGACAAGCTGTGTATTATCTAAATCCTCAATTTCTTCATATGATAATAGGGTTAATTACAGTAGTGCCCACAAAAGGGTTAAATCAGATAATGTAACATACTTAATCACACCACACCTGGCACAAAGACAAATATTAGTTTTGTTCATTGTTTTGTGATTGCATTAGCATTTTTTATAATTTGCTATTTTTCCATAGGACCACACACGTTAAACTTAATTTCTTCCCCCACACTATTTTGTATCTATACATTATTGCTTGATGAAGGAACATTGTAGGCTACCTTCTTTTTAAATTAAAAAAAAAATCTCCATGATTATAGTGATTACATGTAGCAGGGCTTGGTGCTACAATAAAAAAAATGGCAAGGGTTACTTTTCTAAATATTTAACTTAGTTTCAATTTGCTTGGTGAGAAAGTAGCCAGAGGGTGGCTCTGTCAGAAACCCACAGATTTCATTTCCTAAGGGCTGAGTATGCACCATAATTTTCCTATAATCTCTCTCTGGCAAGAACCTGTCCAATGGCAGTTCAGTTGTATCTTGCACTCTTTCTCAAGACTGTTTGTGCAACACCTCTGAGCTATTCATGCCATGTAATTATTGTTTTAAGTGTTTTTTAAAATAATCATACATAATCTGCCCCTCACGCCTGTCATTCAGCCTGACAGGTCCTAGGGGTAGCCCCACTTTTCTGATGAGATGCCTGCCCCCACCACAAAATGACGATTCCAGAGGTAAAAACTCCCGCTAAAAACAACATTAAATTTTGAATGACGTTAGCCTACTTGCATTTACAAGCAGTGAAGTTTGTCATCTTTGTGTTGTTATTTATGCAGCATTAACCTTTTTCTCCAGATCATTGAGACTGAAAATATGATGGACCGAATTGTGACTGGCTTGTCTGAGTCTAGTGTCAAGGTGCGGTTAGCTGCTGTCAGGTATGAGCTTTAAATGGTCTGAATAAAAATCCCTTGCCATATGTTTAACCTGTTTCCTTTCTGGACCTTCACCAAGTAAGCACAGAATCCAGGTGTGACTCAAAAGTCTACTCAGGTGAACTCAGTGCGTGACCTTTGAAACAGAAGCTAGCCTGAAAAGCCCACGAAGTGTTCTGAAGTAGTTGAATTAATAATGTCTGTGGCTATACTTGAAGTGGTGTATTAGTACTTGTGAAATGCCAAGCAGTGTGATTGAAAAGTGTAAGTTTCAGCTTCTTGTGAAGCTAATTTTGATTATTCTTTGTAGATGTTTGCACAGTTTATCTAGATCTGTGCAGCAGCTTCGAACCAGTTTCCAGGATCACGCTGTGTGGAAACCTTTAATGAAGGTAAGGAAAGAAAGGTTCAGCAGGTAACCCCCGCTCCTACAGGGCCCTTACTGAGCCAAGGTAGCTGACAGCATTCCCTGGTCTAGGAGTATGTGTGATCCTTGTGTGAGCATTTTGAGCAGTTGTCTCCTCAGATGTCATGTTCCAAGCATCTTTAGAAATGCAGAATGTGTTTCTGAGCTCAGCATCTCATGTGTGACAGACAGGGAAGTACATGCCTAGTTTTCTTTTAAGTTACTCATCTGATCTCCCTATGAGTTTAGTATGAAACTTTGGACTTATATCAAGAGTTATCTTTGTAATTGTTATAAAAGAAAAGGAATCGGCCATTTACAGGTATAATCTGTCTTAGTCTTTTGGCACTCCCTTCATATTTTCTGACACCATTGTTGCCTCCCACTTCTCTTCTCCAAAATAACTTCTTTTGGTCTTAGGTCTTTCCTTGAGGACAAAAAAAAATGTTGTTCAGGTCAATTAAATCCAAGTTGAGACTTAGAGTATGCATCAGGTTGCTGCTAATAATGTATTCCTGATATATTACAGCAGCATGAGTCTACTTGGCCTGTGGTTCATCTTGATTTTTTTCTTCTTTAAGTGACCATACACGTACCAGAATCTTTGTTTATATTTTTGGTTTTGTGTTTTGTTTTGTTTTTCACTTCTTGCTAAGAAAGCTTTCGGGCATAGAAAGGCTACCAGACCTATTTTACGTTAAAACTTTTACCTTCAGCTTAAAGCATCAGGGTTACAGTAGAGGCATCAGTGTGGTAGAAACAGTCAGGGGAGGCTCCAGGCAGGAAGAAGATGGAATAGGCATCGAAGGCAAAAGGAAGACGGGAGGATTTGCCAGAGAGGAAGAGCATGAACAGAACCATTGCATTATGGTGTGTGCAGGAAGTGTAAGGGTGCCTTCATGACTAGTAGAGGGTGCGACAGGAGAACCAGGTAAGAGTTGGACCAGTGCTATCTTCAGTTGAGTGATTTTCCTGTCGCCACTCTTTCTCGTCCTTAGAGTGCACCTTTTTCATGGCAGCTTAATCTTGATTTATTGATTCTGTCCATTCAAGATTTTCTTAGTGTTCTCTGTTTCCCAAAATAACTTTCAAATATTTCTTCTGGAGCCATTTTCTCCGATTGCTCAGCTAAGTACCCCTCTATCATATGAATCAAAAATGGAGCCCTGGCCAGTGTGGTTCAGTGGGTTGGAGCGTCGTTCCATGCACCAGAAGGTCACAGGTTCGGTTCCCAATTAGGACACATAAGGGAGGCACCCGGTTGATGTATCTCTCTCATATTGATGTTTTTCTCTTTCCCCCTTTGTCTCTCTCTCAAATCAATTTTTTTTAAAACAGAGTAATGTGGTTTCTAACTAGTTCTACCTGGGAAAGGTTTGGTGAGCAGTCTGGAAGGGTTTTGTGCACTTGGGTACATGTGGGTATAATTACTATCAAACTACTACTTGGTTGCACATTTAACGTATAGATACTATTAAAAGCTTAAAAGTAGATTAGTAATTTATTTTAGATATTTCGGTTCCTTTTCAAAGACTGCACGTCTATTGATTTCTCCTCTTTTGCTTTTCCGTGTTGTTAATTGTTGGTTGGCAAACCACAGGAGAGTAGCCATTCAATAATTAAAATTTTTGTTTGTGATTTTTAAAAATATTTTGGTGAAATTCTATTTGGTCAGTGTTAGCTGTTACCTTCTGAATGTCACATGTTATATCTTACACTACACTGAGTAAATGCTTTTAAGAATTTCACAGACTCTTCTGTTTTAGTTTAAAATTCAGTGTTATCTATTTTAAAATGAAAACTTAATAAAAGCACATTCGTCTCTATAGAACAATAAATATTTTAAAACGTGAATTATATCAAGCAAAGCAACTTTTTAAAGCCTTGGTATGCATTCACTTATTTAAACCAGTGATCCTAAGCAGTGTAATTTTGGAAAATTATTGCTCTTATTTTAAAAACATGCATTGAGCTCCCATTTTGTGCAATGCCATTCAGTTGATACAGGCCAGGGCAAATTAGACCATAGATATGCAGTGTATTCCTTCAGAAGATTAAATTTGTTAACAGAAAAGGAGATTGGCTGTCTACATATAGAATTTGAACAGTGTGGACAGTAATAAGTGCCCTAAGGGAGGCCACAGACAATGGCAGTGATTGCTCAGAGAAGGATAGAATGACTTCTGACTATAAGGCTCCAGGGAGGCTTCTGGAATGGGATGGCCTTACAGCGTGGGTGCGCCATGTAGGAGGGGCGTGTAAAGGCAAGGGGAGGGTGAGCAGGTCCTTAGAGGGGGTTGGGGCAGACAGAGATCAGCATACAGAATATAGGAGATTTGACCTTGATCAATGAGCTTACAGTTCACAGAAAAGTTAAAACACAGTATCTTGGGAGAACTGCTTCTATTTTATAATTCTCGCTTATTCTTAGTTTGGGGACTTCAGACTTCATTTAGCTGAAGAAAGCAGATAGTGTATTTAAGTAATATTTTTTGTGCTTCTCCATTTCCAATTTGCATAGCTAGATCTTCTAGGACTCCTTTTGGGATCGTAAGCCTTATCTGGATCTGACTCCCAAAGGCAAAGGATTTTTTTGGTGGAGTGGTTATTACATATGAGTGATAGTGTTTATGAAGGCTTCTCTCTTAGAATCTAGAGAGAACTGGTTCTGATAATAGTTCATGGTAACCATTTGTCATCGTGCTGTTGTCTTCTGAGTTCAGTGAGAGTCTGTGGCATACAGTTTCCTCTAGACCTGCCCTGTATCTGATAACAACTACAACAAAACTATGGCAATAAATTACCTTTTTAAAAACCTTACTTACTTATATAGCCATTACTATGTGCTAATTACTATTCTAAAATCTTTGCATGTATTGATTCTCACAATAACCTTATGAAGAAGGAACTATTATTATCCCCATTTGACAGCCAAGGAAGTCATATACCTCTTCAGTGGTTGAGCTGAAATTTGCGCTCAGACAGTGTGTTCTTAACTTCTGTGCCATTACGCTTCCCTTGTTATTCACTGTCTCAAATTTTATCCCAAATAGTCCTATCAAGGAAGTGTTATTTTCTTTAATTCCTCAACTTGAAAGCTCAGAGAGGTTAAGGAATGTGCTCAAGTGCACACATCTCATAAGTGGAGGAGTCAGGGTTGGAACCAGGGCTGTGTGGTTCCAGGCTCGAGAACCAATTCCTCACATTTTCCTGCCTGTGCTTGATCCATCCGTGCTCCTGGTCAAACAAGTCCTTCTCGGGACACAGCAGAAAGTTTTGGGCCCTAGGGCAATTTTGTGGTTTCATAAATGGCCTGATGTAGAATGAGCTAACTTTCCCCGAAGCAATTACATAGGGCACTCCCTCCCTGCCTTGTGTCTGTCTGCTTTTTCATGCAGCAACCCCCACCCTGTAGCTGCTTCAGCAAGATAGTAGTGAGGGTCTAGGTCATGATGATAGATAGGTGAAGGCTCACAGGATATCAAATGATAACCAGCTCTCTAGTATGAGGCATCAGGTTGAAAAATAAATTGTTTTTTCCCCTTCATTTATTCTTATGATCTCACCTCCATGTTTCCAAACCACTAATAGTGTCCCTTTTTTAAATTTCCTAGGTTTTACAAAATGCACCAGATGAAATCCTAGTAGTAGCATCTTCCATGCTATGTAATCTTCTTCTTGAATTTTCTCCAAGCAAAGAGGTTAGTGTTGATTTTCTCTTCCTAGGCTTTGCCCAGCCCTACCAAGAGCTTAGTCAGATAATTTTCACAATAGTTGACACTGAAAACTGAAGATTGATTTTAAAACTACTTCTGAATTGTTAGACACTGTGAGGAAGGGGGGCAGCAAAATAAATCATTTTAAAATATGGTTATTATATTTTTGTGTTATTCCTTTTATTCTGCCTGGCATATTCAGATTTTTTAAGATATTATAGTTTATAGTCACTGTAAACTGCCTGCAACAGCACATGTAAGAAATAATTACACAAATAATAGACTATTTCCAAAATGTATTTACTGAAGAATAAATGAAGACTCAGTTTTATAAGATTATAAGTAATTTAAAGGAGATAAGTGCTAGCATCAGAAAATAATCTTTTTAATGTTTGGTGTTAACAGTAGTTGTTTGGGGAAAGAGTAAATGAGATATGTTTCCCTTGTTTTATGCATTTTATGAATTATTTGAGCATGTAGTATTGTTATAGAAAAAATTAAAATCAACTTTAATAAAGGAAGGAAGAAAACTTACATAGTTAATTTTATCATGTTAAAATGTCTCTGGGTGCCCATCAGGAGCTGAGGTCTAGACACTGTCCTTCGTTGTGCATCCGGTCGTCCGATTTTTGTTGAACTTCTTTTCTGCATTGTAATGCCTATGGACTTCTGACTGGTAGTTAGGGAGGCATTAATAACAAGGTGGAGCTTCAGAGACAGTTATTCAACAAGCAGTAATCTTGGAACAAAAGGGGAGAGACTGGCCGTTATTCTGAAGGAAGACAAGACGAGATAAGATGCCAGAGCTTCCATCTGTCCTCCTCTGCCCTGGTGGTTGGGATCTTGGTCTAATGATCTGCTTGCAGCCAGTGTGACACCAGTGATCATCCTGCATAGCTGTTGTGATGCCTTCAGAGTGTTTAAGATCTATATATGCAGTAAGGTAGATGAGCTCAGGCATGGCATCATTAATACAATTGGTTTTTCATATTAAAAATAAACTGGACTATAGTTAGCAATACTGAATTGTATATTGGAGAGTTGCTAAGAGAGTAGATCTTAAACATTCTCATCACAAGGGACAAAATTGTAACTATGTGTGATGATGCATTTTAATTAGACTTAATGTGATAATCATTATGTAATGCACATTTATATTGAATAATGTTTTATACCTGAAATTAATATAATGTTGTATGTCAACTATATTTCAATAAATAATAAACTGGCTCTTGAACTGGAAGGTAAGGAAGTGTAATAAGAGCATTATTGGACCAGGTGACACAATTGGAATGTGGACTAGAGATTTGATAAAAATACTGTTTTAATAGTTAACTTCTCTGAATTTAGTAACTGTTCTGTGGTTAGGTAAGAAAATATTCTTGTTCTTAAGAAACATACATTGAAGTAGTAAGGGTAAAGGGGCATGCTATATACACAGTACTTCCAAATGGCTCATAAAAGATAAATAATGCAGATATGAGCGTATAGAGTAAAAAATAATAATTAAGAAAAATGATAAGGCAAAATGCTAAAAGTTGGTTAATTTGGGAAAAGAATAGATGTAAGTTTCATGAATTAATCTTTCTACTTAATAAGTTTGAACTTAGTTGAAAATAAGTTAAAAACAAAAAACAAAAATCCAATTTGTACAAGTAGAGGACTGTGTGTATCCTTCTTCAAAACTGTCATCATCAAAGGCCCTGCTCTATTTCTTGGTATATAAGTCTCAATTGCTTAAAACATTTCTAGAATCCACTTGAAAGATGGCCTTTTAACCATTCGTTGATGATGGTAAATCAATCTTCTAGGATTTGAATTTTTATAAAATTAACAAAACCCATTTTCAGCTAAGTATCATAAATTCAGTGGTCAGGCTAAAGTATGCTATTTTGGGTCTAAAACATGGTATGATTGTAAGTACAAGACTGTTTTGCTTGTATCATTGAGAAGTAGTCCTGAAAGGAGTTCTAAAAGATGAATTCTGTTTGGAATAAGATTGATAGTTCAGGAGGAGAGTGAAGTTATCCATTCTAAATCAGCCTATTGCTTCATAGTCACAGCGTGGAAACAGCACATGAGGTAGTGAGATCCATGCCTCCACAGCAAGAGAGCTGGGCTCAGGGTGGTGAGAATGGGCGTGTGGGACTTAGGTAACAGAGCCATAGGAGTATGTGTGGAATGTACCGATTGTAGGGTATCTCCTGAGTCTTTCAGCATTACCAGAAAAACAGGAAATAACAGGATTATCTGTAGTTTTAGATTGGAGAGAGATTAATTGTCCTTGCCCTTCTCAAGGTGATGTTTATGGCCACTTCACTGCCTGCTCTGTGAAAGTTGCTTGGAATTGGAGAAGAGTAGAACCAAATCCTAAGCAGAGTGCCAGGGTCTGTACACATTTAGTTCACAAACCTGACTTAAAGCCATGTTTGTTCATTTTCCCTTTCCAATGGCAGCCAATTTTAGAATCAGGAGCCGTGGAGCTGCTCTGTGGATTAACCCAAAGTGAAAACCCTGCTTTACGAGTGAATGGAATTTGGGCTCTCATGGTATGTTTCACTCTTTTATGTACGTCATTTACAAAGAGAATAGAGCTGTTTTCAAAGTTAAAACTAAACAATGTATTTGAAACATCTGGAATTTTCCTTTTTTTTTTTTTTTTTTTTTAACCTTGCTATTTTAGCCCAGTTTTCTAATGACCTAGGACCTAGAAGACTCCATATTCAGCTTTCAGATTCTAATATAAGCAAGTCGCTTGGTTACTGTGTGCCTCTGTTTTCCTATTTATTTATTAAGAAAAGTGAACAGATGTTGAAACTTGACTTATCTAATTTTGGAAAACAAATTTTCTTCATCATGAGCATACTGGTATCTGTGTAGCGCTACCTACTTTACAAAAAACTTTTGTATCTTTTTTGCTTTTCTAAATTTTATTTTTCAATTAGTTTACATACTATATTATTTTCTATTAGTTTTAGGTGTATAGAATCATGATTAGACAATCATATATACTTTACAAAGTGATCCCCCCGATATTTCAGGTATACACCTGGTTTCATGCTTAGTTATTACAATATTATTGACTATGTCCTCATGACTCTTTTGTATGTGTCTTTGCTTTTTATAGCAACTTTGTGAAATAAGCTAGGGAGTATTCATATTTTACAGATGAGTAAACTAACACAGAGAGTGATTAAATAACATCCGTGATAACAGAATTGGTGTATAAATGCTTAAAATTTTTTGAACCGTTTTTAGTAAATTATTTATAGTAACCTAAATTTTTAAAATCTATAACTATGAAGCCCAAGAACAAGTTATCCTTAAGATTTATTAAGGTAAAATTTATTGAAATTGAAAATAGAGTAATTCTATATCGATTTTTAAAAATATAATTATAGTAGTTATAATTTAATTGCCATGTACAGACACTAGGTAGGTGTTTTGTACTTACCTCTGATTTTTATTTTAATTTATACTGGTATATGTATTTACCCTACAGCTGGGACATGGGACAGGGAGGATAAGTGAATTGTCCAAGGCCTCAGAGCTAATCAGTGATGGAAATGGGTTTGAACCTGTCCCAGGTCCATACTCTTGTCCCTGTTCTATCCTATATCTGCTGTCTTTTTCCATGAATTTGGGGATGTAAATAATCGTCTTCTAAGAAAGTACTGAATTCAGTAGCTTCACAATTATTTTTCTCATCTTTGCACCAGCTTTTAACATTTCTCCTTGAAACTCCTTCTCAGGGCTTATTTCTTTTTTACCTCACTTTCTACCTAGCCTCCTTTTCAACAACGTTCTCGGGACATTCCCTGAAGTTTCAATTCTCAGTTTCCAATTCCCTTTACACTTCAGTTTCAGGGACTTCATCTAGTCCCATAATTTCAACTCCCAGCAAGAGATGAGGTTACTTTGAAATATACATAGCCAGACGTAGCTGTCCCCAGTTCCCCAGTTCTCTCACTTAGCCTATGGGACTATACATTTGAGGGCTCCCCGACACATACAATTTTAGTGTTGAAATTGAATTTATCATCCCACTCTTCAAATTCCAGTAACTATCTTATTTTCATCAGTCTCCATATTACCAGCTGCTGTGTTCTCTCTCCACAAGATAAAACCTTAGTGTTAACCTTGGCCTGGATCTCTTGATATCCAGCCCAGTTCTCTTTACTCTTTCATGCCTCCTTGCATCATTAATTATCTTGATCTTTCCTATGTCTTAACTCCTTAATTAAAAATAAGTTCCTGGAGGTCAGTTTTTGTACCCAAAGTTGATTTATGACTTATTTGGAATTTGCCATATTTTCCCTTCAGACATACTATTATAACTTTAGGTTAAGCTGAGATAGCCCATAATGTGTCCAGAAAGGAGGAAAAAGAGCAAAATAGCTACTGGCCATCTGGGGTTCTGGTGGGTTGCTTGGATACAACTCCTATCCCCTCGAGAGCTCCCTGTGTGATATAGCCTAGCCATATCAACACCTACATAATATTGTGAACACAACAGGCGTTTCATACCAGTGAAGTTAACAAAGCCCACTACTGTTTTCATCCATAATAAGCAAGTACTTCTCATTCATTCTCAAAAATGCATGGCATAGTATAGTTATTAATAGTCATTTTGTTATTAAACTACACAGAAGGCAACTTGATAACCATAAGGGTTTTCCCAAAAGTAATAATGGTTTTGTATTTATTTGAGAAATCCTTAAGACACTTAAATGCCTATGTCATGAAGTAGTCATATTCCTAACAAAGGAGCATATATAGAAGTAAAGTTATCTTTCTCTTGGCAGACAGAATTATAGGTAATTAAAAGGAATCAGAAAAATAATGTGATTTTTTACTTAAGGATTTTTTGCAGATTCTATGAGTACTTTGAAAATAATCAGAGTTAGTATTAAAATATAATTTAATAAAGCAAATGTAGACATGATTCTTGAAATTTCTTTAACCCTTTCAGAATATGGCATTTCAGGCTGAACAAAAAATAAAAGCAGACATTTTACGAAGCTTGAGTACTGAACAGCTATTCCGGTTGTTATCAGATTCAGATTTGAATGTGCTGATGAAGACATTGGGACTTCTTAGAAATCTCCTCTCTACTCGGCCTGTAAGTAGAATCACCCAGTTTTTCAGATTAGCTACCGCTGCATATACATTGTAAAATATTGCCCCCCACCTTCTCCCATCAGCATCTACCCACAAGTATGGTTGAAAAACTGCTCCTCCCCAGAGAAGCCATGAGTCGATGTCTAGACCTGTCACCTTCATAGGTGTTGTGGGAGCTGCTTCACTGTATAGCCTCCTGACTGTTCATTCCTGCGCTGCCTGTCCAGTCTCCCTCTCTTCCTTCCTTGCTGCATATGAACCTGTCTTAATTTGTTACTTTATTATTACCTGGTCTGCTGGCCAGGGTGGGTTTTCTTACTGGCCTAATCAGTTATCTCTGGGGCATCTGATTCTTTCACTTTAGAGAATACCCCTCAATGCCACTCCATAGACATATATACCCCAGCCCACATTTATTGGGCTGACTTCTGAAGATGTCAGTGTGGGGACAGTGGGTATATGTCAGCGCAGGGCAGGCTGAACCTTGCGGGGAGCGCTCTCACTGTTATCTAACGATCCCTGAGCAGCACTGTCAGTGGCCCTTCCCGTAGATGAAAAACCATGAATGGTCCCTTCCCTTTACCTCACTTGTTATTTTTGTTTGTTTGTTTTTATTTTTTCTTTATTGATTTTTAGAGAGGAAGAGAGAGAGAAACATCAGTGAGAAAGAACATTGATTGGCCACCTCCTGCATGCCCCCCACTGGGGATCAGGCCCACAACCTGGGCATGTGCCCTGACTGGGAATCAAACCGGCAACCTCTTGGTGCATGACTCAGTGCTCAACCACTGAGCCACACCAACCAGGCTCACTTGTTGTTTTTATTCAATTTATTTAAAAGAAAAAAAGAAAAACTGGTTCACCCAATTCTCCCACCCCACCCTCTACCCCCATCTCTGGCATCCACCAAACTGTCTCTGTATCTATGAGCCTAATTTTCTTATTATATACAATTATATTTTATATATTATTTATTATGTATTATTATTTATATATTACTTGTTTTTTTAGTCTTTGTACATTTATGCCCCAAGATAGCAAGTATATCTATACCATATTTTCTACATCTCTGGCTTCCCCCATCTCTCTCACCCATTTTTTAAAATATATTTTTATTGATTGTTTTTTTTTTAGAGAAAGGAAGGAGAGAGAAATTGAAACATTGATTGGCCACCTCCTTCACGCCCCCTACTGGGGAACTAAGCCCACAACCCGGGCATGTGCCCAATGGGGAATCAAACCAGGACCTCTCAGTCCATGGGACGATGCTCAACCACTGAGCCACTCTGGCCAGGCATCCCTCATCCATTTTTATATGCCTCCTTTTTCTTTAATATATTTGGGCTTAAGGATCCCATGTGATTGTAATTCTATATTCCAGCAAGCCAAGTCTATGCTATCTTCATCTTCAAATTATCACAAAAAAAAATTGAAGGCAAAATGCAGCTTTATAGTGTAATAAACACTGTTCTTTGGCATCTGATTCTATGCGTTATGGTGTTCTCTTTGAAGTGTAGTTGTGTATTTAGAAGCCTTCTATGGGTTTTTTCTTTGTTCCCTAGATAATGTGGATTTTCCATTGTTTTGCAGCATATAGATAAAATAATGAGCACTCATGGAAAGCAGATTATGCAAGCCGTCACTCTTATTTTGGAAGGGGAGCATAACATTGAAGTCAAAGAACAGGTTTGTGTTCCCTTTTTTTGAGGAATATCTTCTGATTATACCAAGAAAGATTTTCTATCACCCTTTAAACTCTCTTGAATACTTCTTCCCCCTGGCCCTGGCCAGTGTGGCTCAGTGAGTCAGGTGTTGCCCCATGCACCAAAAGGTTGCTGGTTCAATTCCTGGTCAGGGCACATGCCTGCCGGGCTCGATCCTTGGTGGGGGGCGTGCAGGAGGCAGCCAGTCAATGTATCACTCTCACATAGATGTTTCTCTCTCTTTCTTCCTCTCTCTCTAAATAAAATCAATAATAACGTATCACCACACTCCTTAGAACGAATATGGTGCAATGTTTATGATGTTGAATCTAGGGGATAGTATATGGATAGGTGTTCGTTGTACTATTTGAACTTTTTCAGAATTTAATAATTTTCAATAATAAAAAGGGAAGAAAATTGTTTATTCCCCTTACTGCTTCATCTGTACTGAGAAATTCAAAGGTGTTGTGCCTGCCAAGACTTCTGACAGGCTCACCATGTGCGAGATCACTTTGTAATCTAGCATCTCCCGCAGGTCATCTCTCTCCCGCTCTGGAGCATATCACAGTCTCTTGGTTATGATTTAAGTGCCTCTGAGAGTCTCTTCCTCTAGTACCAGTGTGGTGATTGCCCACAGATGTGTGTCCTGCCAGCTGACACCGCTCCCTCCAGCCTCCACATTCGGCCACTCTCAGAAGTGGAGACTGTCCTTGTTAGCTGTTGGCTGCTCAGAGCCAGACCAGCAGGAGGCAGGGTTGAGTACAGGTGGAAGGACTGTGGCAGGGATACTGATGCAGTGCCTGCCGTAGCAATTCAACAGACTTGATAGCACCAGTGATGTGCGTGCACTGCGGAGGCATCAAGGTAAGACAGGAGTAAGACATAACACAATCACATGTCACTGTGGTGTGACTGAGATAATACAGACCCGAGAGAGCATACAGTAAGTGTGCTTGCTTTACTGCAAGTCAGGGAAGGCTTCTTGGAGGCAGTGACACCAAGTCTAGAAGCAGTCAGTCAGGAATCACTGAAATAGTGATGAGAGGTGGGGAGGGGGTCTAAAAAGTCAAGGTGCTCACCTCTCCAAACAGGACATACAAATGGCCAAGAGACATATGAAGAAATGCTCAACATCACTAATCATCAGAGAGATTCAAATCAAAACAACAATGAGGTATCACCTCACACCTGTCAGAATGGCCACCATCAACATATCATCAAACAAGTGTTGGCGAGGGTGTGGAGAAAAGGGGACTCTAGTACACTGCTGGTGGGAATGCAGACTGTGCAGCCACTATGAAAAACAATATGGTGTTACCTCAAAAAATTAAAAATTGAACTTCCATTTAACCCAGTGATCCCACTTCTAGGAATATACCCTAAGAAGCCTGAAACACCAATCAGAAAGAATATATGTACCCCCATGTTTGTAGCAGCACTATTTACAATAGGTAAGATCTGGAAACAGCCCAGGTGTCCATCAGTAGACGAATGGATAAAAAAGCTGTGGTACATATACACAATGGAATACTATGCAGCTGTAAGAAAGAAAGATCTCTTATCTTTTGAGACAACATGGAGGGACCTGGAAAGTATCATCCTAAACGAAACAAGCCAAACAGAGAAAGACAAGTATCATATGATCTCACTTATTTGTGGAATATAATGAACATAACAGTCTGAGGAATGGGGTAGTCCCAGAGACGTGGAAGTGGGGTACAGACTGACAATCCCCAGAAGAGGGGGTGGTGGGGGACAGATAAACCACAGAACTTATATGCATATATGCATGAACAATGGACATGGACAACAGAGCTGGGGACAGGGCGGGGAGGGAGGGAGAGGGAGGAGTCAGTGGGGGAAAAGGGAGAAACATCTGTAACAAAAATAAAATAATTAATTTTTTAAAAAAAGGTGCTCATTGCACATGGCTTGTGGACAGGGTCATGTGCTTGTGAGCAAGTAGCATTTGGAGAGAGAAGGCAGGGACTTGTGATACTTCTGACGCGCCCACCCAAGAGACCACCCCTTTGAGGAAACCTTGTGGGGAAGTAACAAGAACTTCTCTTAGAAGTGGAGTTTTTAAGAAAACAATACTAAATTATGTTTTCCCTTTCATTTATGTGACAGCATGAACTATAAGGCATGCCTGCCTTTGCCCAGTGGTGGCTTATGCCCAAAAATAAACCACCGACATGTTTGGGTTCCTTAGGCTTAGTTGCTCTTGCTGGTGTGAGGCAGGGCGAGAAAGCCAGTCATTCCGAGTGTAACCTGTGAGAATCTGCTGGGGAAAAGCGCTCACGCTCTTGGAGTGCCGAGTCGGGAGCCTTCAGAGGGCTCCTGATCGCTGGCCCTTTGTTCTTTTCAGACACTGTGCATCCTAGCCAACATCGCAGATGGGACGACGGCAAAAGAACTCATTATGACCAATGATGACATCCTGCAGAAAATCAAGTATTACATGGTAGGCCTTCGTCTCCTTTCTCTGCTCTGCACTAGCTGCCCTTTCGAGTCAGGGACTTCTAAGAGATTCAGGGAACTCTCTTCCATGCTGAAGAAAGAAACAACGGCAAGTTTGAAGCTTGTGCCATTTGGCAGTACTGCCACCCATCACCCCACTCCCCACCCTTGTCATCGGATTGCCTCCCTCTTATTCAGTGAAGACCTGGGCATTTAGCTTTCTCTCAGCTCACCCCAATCCCTGTCTTCCCTCAAGGCTTTAATCCTATGTGGATGACCCTCTAGCCCTGTGGCACATGTTCTTTGACTTACTTTCAAACACAATCCGCCACCTACTTCCAAACATTTCAGCCACCAACTCATGACAGTACCCTGGACCTTATGAGAAACTGTATTGCCAAAATGTGGATATCAAACATTTGTCCTCTTTTCACTCTATTGATGTCTGCTAGCAAAACCCTAACCATGGGTGACCCTGTGTTCTTTGCCTGCCATGTTAGAGCTGACAACTGTAGAGAATGGCACAGAACCAGGTTGACTGGTGTCATGTGGAATTCACACTCAGAACCCAAATGGGCACTCAGCACTGCCTCGTCCCCTCCTGTGATTCTCCAACAAGTTGCACCCTCATTCTCCACAAGAATAGGTTCCATTCTTTAAACCTCACCTCTTCTACCCCTCATCACTCTTAGTGATGACCTCACTTTGTTTTATTAAGAGAAAAGAAGCCAAAATCCTTTAGTGGCTCCCTGGTACACCTTGAATAAAATGCATCCTCTCCTATGATGGTCTGTGAAGTCCTGCATGACCTGATTCTTCTCTTTCCTGAACTCATCACAATCCCGTCCTCCCTTTGTTCACTATGTGAGCTCTTTCAGTTTCTCAAAAAGGCATGTTCTTTCCTGCCTCAGGACCTTCACACATGCTGGCTCCTCTGCCCAGAACACTTTCCTCCCCAATCCTTCATGGCTTGCCTTCTCACCTCAGATTTCAGCTCAGCAGACGCTTCCTGTGGGCTCTCATCTGTGTGGGTTGTTCTTTGTTACTGCATTCTGTGCCCTTCAGAGCACTTCGCTCAATCTCAGTGATATATATTTGTTTATGTGCCTACTGAGTGTAAGCGCCTTGAGGGCAAGGACTATATCAGTTTTGTGCACAATCATCTATGCATTGTCTCATATAGTGTCTGGCGCTTAGTAAGTGCTCAGTAAATATTTATTGAATGAAAACCTTGCTGCTTTAACCAGGAATACCCTTATCTTCCTAGTATCAGATCCACATAATATTTCTAATCTTTTAAAAGATTTTATTGGGCCCGGCCGGTCAGGGCACATGCCTGGATTGCGGACTCAATCCCCAGTAGGGGGTGTGCAGGAGGCAGCCAATCAGTGTATCCCTCTCACATTGATGTTTCTATCTCCTTTCCTCTGTCTCTAAACTAAAATCAATAAGGACATTTTTTTTAAACAAATTTTAAAAAGATTCTCTTGACTTCCCATACCCGTCAAAGTATGCCTATTTCTCTGCAACTATTCAAACCCAGACTTCTTAAAAGCATCTTGTGCCCTGGCTGGTGTGGCTCAGTTGGTTGGGCATCATCTCATGTACCAAAAGATTACTGGTTCAATTCCCAGTCAGGGCACATGCTGGGGTTTCGGACTCAATCCCCTGTAGGTGGTGTGCAGGGGGCAGCAGATTGACGTTTTGCTCTCATATCGATGGATGATTTTCTCTCTCTCCCTCTCCCTTTCTGTCTCTTTCTTTTTTTTTAAAGCATCTTGTGTACATGCTGTCTTCTTTCTCACCTCCAAGTTCAGTCTTTAACCCACTTCATGACCTCCATCCCCATCGCTTTACTCTAACTGTTCTGGTTAAGGTCCCCAGTGACTTTGATGATGCCAGATTCAAAGTCTAGTTTATTTCTTTCACCTCAGTGACTGCTGACTTCGACACGCTGGCTGTTTCCTCCTCCTAGAAGCATTCTTCCCTCTTGGCTTCCATGACACCAGACTTCCTGCTTAGCCCTGGACCTTTTTCTGTTCTCCCCTGCATGCTCTCCTGAGGTCAGAGGTTCACAAGCTTGGTTCCACAGTGAAATCTCCGAGGGAGCTTTCAAAGGCCATTGCCTTGTCCTTTCCTCCAGAGATTCTGATCCCCTGTGTCTGGGGATAGCCTGGGCATCAGGTTTTTAAGTTCCTCGGGTGGTTCTCGTATACAGCAGAGTTGAGAGCCACCGGTTTAGGGGAATTTCATACGCTCCCATGGCTTTCACCATCCTGTCTGTGCTGATAGCTTCCACGTGCAGGCCTCCAGCCCAGACTCTCTCTTGTGATCTCTGACTTGTGTATCCTCCTGACTACTCAGCGTCTCCATGTGGCTGCCAGAAGCCTCTCAAAGTTGATTTTTTTAAGTGAACTTTAAATGAACTAAACCTAAATGTCTCCTCTCCTGGGCTTTTCCACCTCAATAGAGTGCCTCTGCCATCCACCCACTGCTCAAATCTGGGAGTAAATCTTGATTTTTCCAGCTCTTAATCCAATCTGTCTGCTCTTCTTTCACCGCCCTTGTCCTAGGCCAAGCCCAGCACCTCATGTAACTGATTTAATAGCCTCCTGGACACCTCTGCACTGTCACTCCAGCCCCTCAGCCCAAGTGATCTTCAGAAAATGTACATCAGATCTTGCCCCTCTGCTGTTGCTGAAATCCTTCAGGAACTTCCAATCAACTCAGAATAAAATCAGAGCCCTTACTCTGGCCTACAAGGGCCCACAGTTCAGTCATGCCCACTTCTCTGAACCAGTTACTTCACTTTTCCTTCTCAGTACACACAAGCCATGTAGCTCTCCTTACCTCAGACCTTCTCCAGAGCTTCCCCTTCCTCTCAGAACTCCCGGCCTCGACCTCTTTGCACAACAGGTGTCTTCAAGTCCCTGCTTAACTATCACCTCCTTCACAGAGCTCTCTTCTGTGCATTCCACCTAAATCAGGTCCCTACCCCTCCGCCTTCCAGTTTTCTCTATCACAGCAGTTTGTTTCTCAAAACATACTTATTTGAATGAATGATGTTCTTACACATAGTCAGTGCTCATTGTTTGTATACAAGTTTATTTATTCAACAAATATCAATTGCTGGCCAGAGGCTAGGAGCAATTGATAAGTTTTGTTTTGTTTGTCTTAATGAAGTCCAAGCTAGACATCTCTTTAAAAGTCTTGGCTTGTAGAAGGCAAAAAGATTCACCAGTCATAGAATTCTGATGGAGGACGCCACATCCATTTCTTTGTCTCTGCTTAGTTGAGAGATAGTCCTACATGATCAGACAAGTCCTAGCCTTTAAGAAACCGTTGAGCATATACCACTGGTATTCCTCAGATATGCATAAATGATTTAAATGTACTAGGGACTTTTTTTTTTTTTTTTACAGCAGAAGGGAAACTACCTGGAATGCTTGTTTAACCATTGAGTCCTCTTTCATTTTGGATAAAGCATAAAGGATAAATGATCCAAATTGCTGTACTTTCAGTACATAGAGAAAAAGAAATAGAATTGTGTTTCAGATGAATAGGAAGCTCCTTAACAAGAGGAGACATTCAAGATAAATGAAGTTGAGACTCAGTCAAGTTTTTGGCGATGTTCCTAAAGAAATGAGTAATTTGAATCACATTATCAGTAGCTGAAGAGATAAATACCAAATGCACATCCATCCGATGGCTGCTGGTGACCCGAAAGTTTCCTAATAGAAATAGAGCATAGCTAAGTCAAAAGCACAGATTGCCGTGGGTCAGTGTGGACTGAACAGTACATTACAGATGGCACCCAAGGCCCTCGAGGCGTTGTGTATGGCCAGCCAGAAGGTGTCTGCAATTTGAATGTGATGTCTTGGCAAGGCTTCCCTCCCCGGTTTGCCAGATTCTCCACCATTTCCTGTCGTCGTCAGTCCAGTTCATTCACCCATAGTGCTAACTTTGTGGCCCCCCAGGACATTTGAGTTTGAAGTCCCTGCTTCGAACTTTTAGGTTGTTGGGATTGCTTATAGTATATCACGAAAAGATGATCTGAAATGAGATTACCTCCATTTTTATTTTCCTTTTCTGCATCAAATAGGGTCATTCACATGTCAAACTGCAGCTTGCCGCTATGTTTTGTATATCAAACCTCATATGGAATGAAGAGGAAGGTAAGAGATCAGTGCGATTTGGTCTGAAGAAAATTATGGGAAGAAAGTCTCATTCAGGGAAGGCACTAGGTGCCCCTGAGATTCAGGTAAAGGCACCGCCCCCTGGGCCCCAAACACCCAAGAGCATTGCCTTGAGAAACCGCGGGACTAGCCTGAGTCAGCTGGACAGTTAACACTGAACCCCCACCTTGGAGTCAGCACTGTAGAAGTGAGTGATCATCCCTGCCCTTTGAGAGAGCTGAGGAGGAGGATAGGATAGTGAGATGCACTTGGAAAAGGCTAGAGGTGAGCGAGGGTGGGAGGATGGACCTTTCGTTATGTGCGGAGGAGTGCATGTAAGGGTTACTCGCAAGAAGCTTAATGGGGAAGAGGGTGTACTAGTGAGAAATGAAAAGCTGCACAGTGCCTGTGAAGTAGCCAGTCCGTCAGGAGGTCTTTGTTGACCAGAGGTTCTCCACCTCGGCTATATATTAGAATCTCCTGACCAATTAAATCAGAATCTGTAGGTGTGGGCTCCAGGCATAGGTGTTTTTTAAAACTCCCCAGATGTGGGAGAGCACTGGGTCTCAGTGCTGGGTTGGGGGGAGAGATTCTGGCTCACTGGGTCTAGACGGGATCAGTACATGAGTGAATCAGGTAGCTGTTCAGTGGGCAGGGAACTCTCCAGGAGGCTTGCTCAGCAGCTATATCCAGAACAAAGTAGAAGGAGGAGAAAATGGGTTCAGTGTACAGGCCCTAGAGGCCAAGTACCATCTGAGTGCCAAGGAAACAAGGCTTCCCTCAGGAGGTCCTAGTCTAGTTGGAAAGTAGACCAGAGCCGTATGGAGTTGGAACTGCCACATGCTAACAAGATGCAGCAGGAAGTACTTGGAGGTCAGTGGAGGGTGGAAGAGAACAAGACCTGTTGGGGGTAGGAAGAGCCAGGCTTGGTGTGTCCAGAAAGAAGTGATGATGCTGGGGTCTGATGACAGGGGACCTTGTGCCAGGCTAAAGAAGCTGGCCTGGACCTGATAGTCCATGGAGAAATTAATTGAGGAGCAGAACTCAGGATGGACTGCAGGAAGGAGGGTGGAGAGGCAGAGACCAATTAGAACGTGGTTGGCAAGTCCAAGCAGGAGGGGATCCAACCACGCAGAGATAGTGGAGGCCAAGGGTGGGCAGGGTGGGGAGTAAAGGACACTGGTAAGCCTCTACATTGTGGATTATACACCAAGGAGAGCTATGCCTGGGTCATGTGCCCAGTAACCTATTAGCTTTAATCTCTTAGGTTCACAAGAACGCCAGGATAAATTACGAGACATGGGCATTGTAGATATTCTTCACAAACTGAGTCAGTCACCAGATTCAAACCTTTGTGACAAGTGAGTATCAAAAGGGCCTTGCTTTGGGGTACATTGGATTCTTTTATGAAGAATTTGAATGTCTTAGTTATTAACATGGCTAACATAAAATCTCTTAGATTCTTGGATTCCCTTTGTCGTTTGCTGTGAACCAACTGTGTGACATTTGAGTAAGAGATAAACTAATAATTAGGAAATTTAATAAAGATCCTCGTCTCACTCTGAACTAACATGAGCCTGGGCCATCTTAGTGGTATCTGGAGAGGATCCAGAGGCTACTCCTTTACATTCTCTTAACCAGTAGACTAGAAATGCATGTGGCCTTTTGGAAAGTAGAAAAGAAGGCATTCGCCCTGGCCGGTTTGCTAAGTGGTTAGAGTGTCGGCCTGCGGACCAGAGAGTCCCGGGTTCGGTGTCCGCTAAGGGCATGTACCTCGGTTGCAGTTTGTCCCTGGTCCCTGTTGGGGTTGTGTTGGTGGCAACCAGTCGATGTGTCTCTTTCACATCCATGTTTCTCTCTCTCTCTTCCCCACTCTCTCCCTCCTGCTCTATCTGAAGATAAATGCAAAAATGTCCTCGGGTGAGGATAAAAAAAAAAATAGAAGGCATTCATTTATAAAACACTGGCTCCAAACCTCTCCGAGTACTGCCTTCTCACCCGCCGTCACTCTTCAGCTCACTGCCGTGCATGGCAGTGACAACAGCAAAGAACATCAACTCTCTCATTCTCCAGGCTCTTGAACACGGCTCAGGAGCCCTTGGTGGCCCTGCCCTTCTCATCGCCCGTGTTCCCTCCTGCCCCGCACCCCCTCCCGCCCTCTTCCAGTGTCCACTTCATGTTCCATCTTGATTGCCATCTCAGCCCCTCTCCTCTGAATCCCCACTTATGCTACAAGTGTTGTTTTGTGTTTTAATACTAACCCCTACCAGGCACTGTTTTAGGCATTGGTGATGTAATGGTGAATAAAATTAATGAAGACCTTGTCCTCATGGGACCTACATTCTGGTACAGAAGACAGACAATAAGCAAACGAATGTGTAATATGATACAGGCAATGAGATGTACTGTGAATGAAAAGCAAGTTGAGGGACTGGAGAGTAAGAAAATTTCTTTTCATACAGATTAGTCAATAAAGGTCTCTCTGAAGATGTGACATTTGATCAAAGAGCCGGATGAAATGAGAGTCTGCCAGGCAGATGTGCAGAGGAAGAGTGTTCCAGGCAGAGGGACAGTGAGTGCAAGGCCCTGCGGCAGTAATGAGCTTGGCATGTTCGAGGATAGCAGGCAGAGCACTGGGACTGGAGAAACAGAAACAAGGGGGAGAGTGAGAAGTGGGCGCAGGGAGGTGTGGGGAGCAAGCGAAGAGCCTTGAAATCAATAGTGAGGACTTTGGATTTTATCCAGAGGTTAATAGGAAGTCAATGGAGAGTTTTGAGCAAGAGACATTATCTGATTTGAATGTTTAGAAGCTCACTCTGGCTGTGTAGAGGATCGTCTGTAATAGGGCAGGAAAGGAAACAGGGAGACCAGGTAAAGGCTGTTGTCATGTGCATGAGAGATGAGGGTGGTAGTGGTAGAAGTACTGAGAAGTGGTCAGATTCAGGACTTAATCGAAAGGTAGAGCCAACAGGATTTGCTCTCGTGGACATTCCCATCATGTCATGTAGTAAAGTCTATTACCTAAAGAAGACATGTCTCAGGTTCCTTCTGTCATTAAGGCTTTGTGGGCCTTTGACTGCCAAACGCTTACAGGTGAATTATTGCTCACTGGCTCTCTCCACCCCAGGTCCCGAGGGCTTCAGGTCTTTGGTCATTCACGGGTAGCATATAGCATCAGTCATAAACTTGTTTCTGTAGGAAAATTTCCTTGTAGAACCCAACTCATAACTTGAAGACAGTCTGTATAGAGCTTTCTGTTCTGATGGTTCTCTTTGTAACTGTCATCTTGATAGTCTTAGATAATTGCAAGAATATCCCTTAGATACCGCTGTCCGAACTAGATCATATCTATTATTTTGCTATATAGAAACTGCACTTGAGTCCAGATTATTGCATGCCCAGTCTACTTGGTATACTTGGTGCATCAGCCAATAGTAACCAAAAAAGTTAGCCTTTTCTCCATTAACATGGAAGGGAAGACAGTTGCTAAAACCATATTTCCTAATTCTCCCAGTTGCAGTGTCTAGAAACTTGACTAAGACAACAGGAGCAGTAAAGGAGGCCTCCTCAGTCCTCGCTCAAAGGAAAACAGCTTTACAGAGTCAAGTCACTGCCCACATTACATCTTTTCCTCTCCAGCTAGTTACCTTCTTCCCAGTCACCATAATAAACACGCATCTCACATTGATCGTTGTCATCAGGAGAAGGAGATGAGGTTATAACCAGTTTTGAGGCATTGGAACCATGACACAGCCTCATCCCATGAGCTCTTGGCTCCTTCCCTGCACCTTCTAATCAGCACCTAAACACCTTCCTGGATCCATTTTAGTTTCCCAAACCCTAACCTTCCTCCCCAGTGTCCTGTACACTAGCTAACACCTGCATGGCAATAGAACATAATTCCAGATCCGGGACAGCTATGCCGGTGACAAAGGAAAACTGTAGACTCACTGGGCTGCAGCAGGTGTAAGGGCGAGAGCAGCCCTTGCTAAGAGAACACGGGGAGAGGAATGCAGCCAGCCTGGGTTCGACGTGTCTTCTGACCGCAGATGTCTGCCCCTTATAGTAGGTGCCCAGCTGGGCTCACCCAGTTCCCTTGGGGGAATCTAACGTTTTAAACTTCTCCCACTACCACCTTCAAGCCACAGGTTGTTGGGGTTTTTTTCTTATTTATTCTTCTGAGATCATTTCTAACAGGAACTTTGTGATTTCAGGGCCAAGACGGCACTGCAACAGTACCTGGCGTGATGGGAGCGCCCTGGCATCTGCGAGCACCCACATCCTTGTTAAAGGAAGTACAGGAACTAGCCTCATTTGATTCCTTCTATTTGCACAAGTCACCTTGGACTGCAGGGAGCTGTTTTGCAAAAGCAATTTGGTAGGCTTAGATCTCAAATTCATCTTGAGAACATATTTTTGAGGTAGTAATTTCCTCAGAGGACTATGGTGTTTTGTTTTTGGTTTTGTTTTTTCTGAGCTACCTGGACTCTTTATTAGAACAATCAATCATTTTCCTTTGGACCTACAATTTTTTGCCTATGCTGCAGCCACTTTGTGAGTGAGAATGAACATGTCTGTGCACACACAGATGTGTGTGTGTGTGTGTGTGTATGTGTGTGTGTGCGCGCGCGTGCGCATGTGGATCAGGATGGATGTATGTGTGTGGGGGGATACCTCAAATTTTTCTTCTCTTATTGTGTGTGAAAATCTCTTTTCTACAGATTTTCCAGGGTTTAAGCATTGCTTGCTGTATAAAATAACTTTACTGAATTATATACAGTTTGAATGAAATGTTATTTTAAAAACAAAACAATTGTTAAGTGTTCCATAAAGGTTATGTTGAATTTTGGTCAGATGAATATTTGTAAGTAAAAAAATATATGCATTTCTGAACCTCAACTTACATAGATTTTCTTTATAAAAGAACAAAAAAGAAAAAAAAAAAAGACAAGAACAGGTTAGCTGTAGTTGGCCTGAATGACAGCAGGATTCGTGGCACCGTACAGAGTGGTACGCCGGCCTCTTGCTGCGTCGGTCTCAGCCCAATGCGGTGAGCGCTCGGGCTCCCACGGGCGGGCGGGCTGGAGTGGAGTGAGGGACACATTCACCACAGGTGTTCTAGAACATCAGAGGGAAATATTACTACTGATAGTGAAAGCCTAGCCATAAGTCTGATGGGCTGCCCTAGGCAGGAACTGGGTGCCGCGCCTCCCAGCCACCCTCAGTCCCCTCCTCGGTGTAGCAGAGTCTGGCAGGATTTAGAGCCAGTCAGAACCTCGTGCTCAAACTGAAGTAGCTCATCACTTCCTGGAAACAAAGTCCAGTCACCTTGTGCTTCCTAAAACAGCATGCATCACTGTGAAACTAGAGAATGTTCTACAGCTGTGGGAAGAAGCAAAAGGCAGGATCATTTAGAAAGCTGTTTTTCTCTTAGTGATACCCAGCAAAGTCCATACCAGTCACTCAGGACTGCTATTGGGTGTCTTTTTGTAAAATGAAATAGAAATTTTAGTGAGAGATGCGGCTAAGATCTTTTCCTGCAAGAAGCCAGAAGCACTGACGTTTGAGAGGAGGACGGGCACTCTCCCCAGGAGGGTGAAGATGAGCTCTTCACGGGGAATACGGCTCAGCCCTCCTGCAGCCCTTGGCGTGGCCTGCTCCGGCTGCTCGTCAGCTTCCGGGGGACTCGACAGAGGCTGCTTTGACCGAAGGCAGAGCCAGCCTTCCCTTCCCTTTGTTAAAAGAAGGTCAAAAGCACTGTGGCCAGGACACGAGGTCTGCGGCCCAGAAGCTTGCCGTGAGCATGTGCCACTGAGGGGACCCAAGTCCACCGGCCACTCCTAATGAGGTCGCTCATGTCGAAGTCGCCCCGTCACCACCCTGTACCTTCTTTGGAAGAGGAGTCAAATATGTTTGATTGCAAATGAATGTTTTTAAATGTATTTAATGCAATTTTTCCTGTTCTCAACATGACCACCCAAGATTCAAACACAGAGATTTCCAAGCCGTTATTTTTTCAGAACATTATTGATTTACAAATCTGTCCCACCAGGCACTTGGGTTTTGTGCAGCTGTCAGTGTGCTAATGTGAGAGGACATCCTTGGTTGGCACTTGTAACTCAAAACACTATAGAGCTGGTATTTAAACGTTCCAGGTAAATACACAGAAACCAATAACGAATTGCTGAGACAATCTTGAACCCAGATAGCATTAGAAAGCCAAAGGCCCAATGAAATAATACTTTCACACTTCAACTCTGTGGGTAATCTTGCCTGTGGCTACAAACAGATGATCAAAGAAAAAGTGCTTTAGTAGAATTAACTTTTCTGATTTGAATGAAGGAAAATGTATTTATTAAAACAAAGCTGTTTGCTGCTCTACACAGATGCAGTGTTCAGTCGGCAAGGTGGTGGGAGGAACGGGACGTGGTCTTGTGTCTGCACCCAAGTTCTGAACTAAGCTTCTCGCTCTCTCTAATACTGCATTCTGTTTCTCCTTTTGTGCCCTGATTGTAACCCAAAATTATGAACTAGAAAAGAATGTCCAATTTAATAAGTTGCATTTTTTTCCTTGAGCACTTTATGCGGAACAATACATGTTCTCTCGGTAGTGTTTGGATAATATGATTTTAACACATGCTAATAAAAGCCAAGAAACATCATGGCAACTTCTATCTATAAAGGAGTCTGTTTTCCAAATGTCTAGAACAGTAGGAAACAGAAGATAATGTGCACTGGTTTCTGCAACCTGTGATTCTTGGTTGAATCACAATGACAATGAGAAACCAGGAAGTGACTTTGCATTTCAGAGGGGGTGGCTGGTGCCCAAGGATCACTACAGCTTGGGGGGGGGGGTCTCTGCAGCAGTCTGGGGATCCCCCTCTTCCTGCCCTCCTGAAGGCTAGCAGACCCTTTACAGGTGGCCCCTCCCAGCCACCAGGGCCCCCCCAGGGTTGTGTCCACCCCCTCTGTCCTCTCCTCTTCCTAGTGTGCCACACCTCCACTGCCACATGGACTTGGGCCCAGAGTCTAGCAAATGACCGGTTGCACAGTGCGCAAGCTGCTGCCGCCCCTCTGCAAGGACCCACGGGCACTTCACTCACTGTGCTGCCTTCTTGTCCCATCTCTGAAATGTAGAGAAGCACCTCCTACTTCTTGATCTCACTAGAAACAGAGAACGTCAAGGACGCCTGGACGCCTGAACCAGCGTGTGGGAGGAGGATGGTGTGGTTGGCAGGGAGGGAATTCCCCTCTCACAGGGGAAACATGGAATTGAGGCCTGAGAAAGAGGCCTGGGTGGAAAGGGAACTGACCCCAGATCCCGAGGGAGAGCTTACAGGGAGCAATCCCAACCCCTTGCCACCTAGGATAGAGGCTGGCGTTGGCCCAGCCGTGCCTCCTTGCGCTGACTGCCTGATTGCTGGGCAAAGAGTCACATGTCAGTTCCCAGCACGAGGGAAGTTTTGGTCCACGACCTGGCTTCAGAGGAAGTTGAGGGACACCCCCACCACCACCACCGAAGGGCCACGTGTGGCCTAGTTGAGCTGCCTGCCCTTCTTTTCCCCTCAATGTCTGCAGCCCCTGGCTCCTGACCTTGTCTGCCAGGCAGTCTGCCCTCTCGTTGCTTGGAGAACCAGAGCCCTTCCTTAGAGAGGAGCCCCCCTCCTTGACTTCATGGGGCTGGGGCTGCCCTCCACCCTGTCAGGTACTCATACTGGGAGCTAAGAGGCTTTAACGCTACAAAACAGCGGCCGTCCAGCAGCCCCTGGTTTTCTTCTGGGAGGCAGCCAGGCCCAGCCAGGGTCTCTGCCAAGGAGTTCCATCCTCAGAGAGCGGCTGACATTTTAGCCCCGCTGCGCTCTGGAGCCTTCTCTCCCCACCCCCACCACTTCCATTCCTTCTGCCATGAACCTCCTGAGAAAAATGCCCGACCACATGAAGGAAGGAAGGGTGTGTCGACATTTCTCCCACTCTGGCTCTGGCACCTAGTGCCCCTGCTTTTCCCCACCCGCCCGCCCGCCGCTCCCAGCTACTTCCTGGGAAGGCTTCAGATGCTCCGACACCAGCACACCATCCCCCACCCAGGCTCCAGTCTCTCCTCTTCCTCTTCCCCCTGCTCCATTTCTCGTCTCATCTCTCCAGTGATGGAAGATCTTGGCTTCCCAGCTTCTGGGGAGATCAGATAGCTGTCAGCCAGGGCACCCAAGCGGCCCATTCAGAGCCACGCAACACCTGTGGAAGACCAGGCCTAGGGCTGTAGTGGTTCTCCAGGGCATTTGCCAGCTCTGAGGTGGGCACAGTGCAACTGAGTCCCCCTCTTGAGCCCACTCACAAAGGGAGGAGCACAAAGTGAGCTAGGGGTCTGGGGGTCTGGAACAGTGGCTTCAACTTTCCTGACATGTCCTGTCAGGGAGGACTCCATGGTGTCCCACGGGCCTGTGCGGTGCTGATGAGCACAGTGGGCACGCGTGTTTCCATCAGGAGGTGGCCCCACCTCCGCTCTCATGCAGCTGACTCCTCCCCCGTCCCCAGTGCCAGCACAGGGCACCGTGTGCTCTAGGTGGCAGAGAGAGCAGTGCACCCGTGAGGAGAGGCCTTCTGGGCGCTAACTGCCTGTTAAAGAACCGCAAGCCAGAGGCACGGAGCTCTCTGGAGAAAATCAGCAAATGAGAGGAAATCCCTGGCACTGGCCTCACGGTGCAGAGGAACACGGCCTTTTGCTCACTCAGAGAGGAAAGATTATGCCTGGGCTTGATGAATCTACAAACAAACCAAAGAGCAAACCGGTAAGAGGGGGTGGCTGTGCATGTTAATATTCACGGGGTGATAATAGTTACTTTTTACTGAACACCGGTAACCCTCAAGGGCACAGCCATGGAGGGACAGCGAAACCAGGCAATTTAGTGACAGCTGGAGGCAGAATCAGAAACCCCCAAAATGGGTGAAGGGAGTGTCAAGAAAATTTAGATGAACCCTGGTTCCAATATAACCCCAAGCGTTGTTCATGAGCACATGCTGATTTACTAAGGACCCGGATGGCAGACCTGGCAGCGTCACGGACGGTACTCGTGGCGTGGATGGGCAGCGTGAGGATTCAAAGCCAATCTTGATCTGTCTGTCTCCAAGTCAGTGTGCCTGGAAGTGTTACATCCAATCCTGCTGCACGGTTTTCAAGTTCATATGGTTGCCAAGTTAAGCTCTAAAATTGTTTAATCCATAAAGTAGATTTATTATTGGAGAAACACTGTCCTGTGTAACTCACTGTCCCCTGGGGTGACAGCAGAGTACAATAACTGATGTCCACTTATTTTGTAAAATCCCAGAAGTAGCCAAAAAGGAGAGTACATGTTCTGTATACTGTTTAATAAGGCAGTTATTCGTGAAAGATAACTAAACTGAACAAGTGTCGGTGCTCAAAAGAGTAAGATCCGAACACACTGACGTGTCACTTGTTGGCCTCGGCACTGGGTCACGTGCTGCGCACCATCTCAGTCCCCATCCTCGGAAGGGAAGCACCTTGGCGGGCCCACCGCTCACTCTTCCTCGTGGTCTGTGGGACAACAGATGCTCTGTAGGGTTTCTGAAACAAGCCCTGTCCCACCCAGTCCTCTCTTCCCTGAACCATCCACAAAGAAACAGGAAAAGGGGATCTGACTACATACAACAAAGTCAGGTGTCAGGGTGGAAGGGACAGCAAAGAGAGGTCCTGGTATGTGTGTTAGGGACTAGGAGTTACGGGATTAGAGAATGAGTAACATTTGTCAAGCACTTAATACGCGCTGGGCGCCAGGCTAAGAGTGACAGCCTTTGCCTCCTTCTCGTCTTCACGGCGGCCCTGGGAGGAAGATCATTATTACAGAGGTATTATGGGGCTATCATGGGTCTGTCATTATCTCCATTTCACACGTGAGGAAACTGAGGCTCAAAAAAGGTAAATCACTTCTAGAGGCCATTCAGCTGGTAAAGAGTGGAACCAGGACTCAAACCGAAGAATGCTTGTCCCCAGTGTCCTTGGTCCTGCCCCTTAGCAGAAAAAGTGCTGGGTAAGTTGAAGGCACACTGTCCCTGGCAACTGAGAAGGCTCCACACATCCAACAAGCGGGCAGAATGTCAGTACGCTGTGAGGCTGCTGCAAAGTCACACCGCAGGAGGCTGTGCACTTGTTCCTGGGGTATGATCTAGGCGCAGACCCTTCCGGAATTGTCCCCGGTGCTATCACCTGAGGCCCGAAAGTCAGCCTCATGATCTCCCAACACGCTCCCCAATAGCCTTGATGAGTATTCCCAGTCAACCACTCTCCTTATCCCTGTCTTGGACCTGAGTTAGACCTACTTGACTCTAATCACCCCTCCGAAGAGGATGAACATGTCCCATGACCCTGGGTACATAAGGAAATGCACTGTGGGGTCTCCGAGGGCAGGTGCCCAGAGGGAAGCTGGCCCTGGCAGTGCCACCCTCCCCAGAGTGAGAGCTGCTCCCAGCAGGGCCATGGCTTTGAGGAACCACAGCATGAACGTGGATGTGTGAACTTGGTACTTCCCGTGATTCCTCAACTCCCTCAAATCCACTACCCTCAGCTTGTGGCAGTGGCAAGGACTAGACGAGGGACAGCACCTGTCCCACCTTACCTTGCCCTCAGAACACCTATTCTTACTTGGCTGGATTCAGATCTTAAGAAAACCACCAACATATCAAACATTTAGGTAAATATATTGGCTAAAATCCAAACATTGGGGCACACGCAGGTTCCTACCATTTCAGATCATTGCAGCCTTCTCCCAAGGATTCCCCCTTTGCTTTCCCAGGACATTCGCCCCGCCCCTTCTGCCTCACCACAGGGTCAAACCAGGAAGCACCTGGCAGCAGGAACAGGGCCAGGCCTGGCTGTGCCACTGGTGGGTGGGGTAAGTCACGTGCACTCTGGACTCGGGTTTCTCACCCAGGTTCGAAGGTGATGACCCAGCACGCTTTCCCCAAAACGTGGGGGCTGAGGGGTATGAGGGTGTAACCCTCTGCTCAGGGTCCCACCAGGGGCTCGGCATGGGGCCTGCAAGCACAAAGGAAGTGAGGGAATGACACCTGGCCCGACGGGCTTTGATGTAGGCATCCAGAAAGTCACATTTCCCCAGGGGTTCCAAAGTAAGGACGCAGCACAAAAAAATGCACTGAAACTTAAAACAGCGCTGTTACTCTCCGAAAATATATACAGATCAGGACCGCTGCTGCAGTTACTAATGGCTCCTGCTTTCTGAAGAGGACCTGATCAGATTGAGATTTAGTTACCACAGTTATTACCCATCCCCCCACATATTCATTGAAGATTTAATCAAGACCAAACTTGCCTCGATGACTTACCCAGGGAGGCTTCCGGAACTTTGTCTGAAAACTTAAAACTGGGGAAGAGCAAAGCCAGTTCTCGGCCGGCGTCCTCGCCATCCCGGCTTCCGTGGACCGCGTTGAAGGGCATCTCCGTGCCGTACTGAGCGCGGAGGCTGGGGGCATTGGCAAAATGTGCAAGACACATTGTTTCATTTGAAATGTTTTGCTCTCCGGCAACATGGTCACCAGCTACCACTGAGCACTCTACAATTCTGGGAAATGGCTTTCTCTTTGTTGGAAATGCCAAAAACAACAGCCAGGGCGAGGGCAGCAGACACCTACCCCGTCCGGCAGCATTCCGGCACACGGCCAGGTGTTTCACACGCGTGCTCTCATTTCATTTGTGCCACAGCCCTGGGAGGGAGGCTTTGTCATGAGTCCCGGTTTACAAATGATGTGAGTCGCCCAGCCGGTATGGCTCAGTGGTTGAGCATCAACCCATGCACCAGGAGGTTGCTGGTTCGATTCCCAGTCAGGGCACATGCCCAGGTTGTGAGCCCAGTCCCCAGTGAGGGGCATGCAGGAGGTGGCCAATCTATGTTCTCTCTCATCGATGTTTCTCTCTCTCTCTCCCTCTCCCTTCCTCTTCTCTAAAATCAATAAAGAAAAAATAAAAAAATAAAAATGGTATGAGTCATGGTGTAAGCCCAAGAGCTGCCATTTTATTGATACTACAACCAGGGGCTGGCACCCTGCCGAGCGCTTCATGTAGGAATGCAGAGCTAATCCCATTAGATGATACTAATATTGCTAGGACTTTCCTTGTGTCAAGCACTGTCCTAAGTGGTACTCAATCCTCACATCAACATCAGAGCAGGTCTCATTATTAGTACACATTTTTCAGATGAGGAAATTGAGGCACAGATTAAAGCATGGCTCAAGGTCACACAGTAAGAAGAAGAGAGATTCTGAAATCTTTCTCAACCATGACGCTCTGTGGCCTCCCATGATAGATGCTCATATCCCCATTTTGCAGACAAGAGGACTGAGGCTCAGAGAAGGGACTTGCCTGAGTATGTGGTAACCTAAGGTCTGAGCACTGGGCTGTCTTTCACTCGCCCAGGCTGCCTCCTATATGAATGTTCCTGGCCCTACAACTACAGGTACAGCCTCGGTTACTGAGCTTCTTTTGCTGATTTCTTTCCTGTTGCCTGGCCCTCTCTCAGCTTCAAAGGAAAGACACAGTGGATTTGACATTGGTAGTGCCAGGCTAGAAATGCATAGGGCAAGGAGCAGACCAAGGCAGCCTAGCACAGTATGCAGAACAGGGAGCTTACACTCAGGACACCCAGGTGGGGAGTAGGGTGACGTGGGGTTGTCGGAAATGCATATTCCTAGGCCCCACCCAGAGTGTCTGACTAGGCAGGCCTGGGTGGGATCCTGGAATCTAATTCCTGTGTGAGTGTTGCAGGCGGTCCTGGGACCACACTATGGGACCCTCTGGCTGCAGAGAGACGAGCAAGGACTAGGTCCAGCAGCAGCTTCAGAAGAGGGCAGAGGAGGCAGATCACAGGAGGCACTGGGCAAATGACTGGGGGCTGGATCAGAGGATGAGGATGTTAGTGTCTCCCCAAATATATAACAAAGAAGGGATTTGTGGCCATCAGAGAGCCCTCTGTGTTCCCCACGATTCTGGGCTGAGCATCAGGCAGGGCTCCCAGCTTCCTTGGATACAGGTTCTGAAATGGATGAAAGGACCCCAGCCAATAATATCACCTGTCAGGCTGCTCCCTCCTTGCCACATTAGGGTCACAGGGTCCCATGAGGGTTCGCCAGGCGGCAAAAACGTCCTCGGTGTCCTCGGTCCTGGTGAGGATCAGGAGGTGGCTCGGTCCACTGCACATGTGATGTACCAGCTTCTCAAATGCCTCCTGGAATGGGGAGGGAAAACAGGGACCCAGGGCAGGGACCCTGGGCCTGCAGAGGTCAGCTGGGCCCATCCCACCCACAGGTTGGGAGGGGTTAGTGAGCAGCTTTGCCACCTGCCGGCATGCAGGCCAAAGGCCCTGAGAGGGGTGGTGGTGATGCCCCACTCACCACACCCAGAGAAACCAGGTATAAGCTAAAGGCAGGAAAATGAGACTTTGAGTTGACTCATTTTGGGGTTGGACATGAAACCCTAATAGATTAGGGGCATTGAAAAGACCACATATATGGAAATCATGTGGATGCTGGATAACCAAGGAGTGGGGTGTAGTTAAGACATTTTTATTTATTTATGTATGCATTCATTCTTTCGTTTTGCAGTATCTTGCAATCCTTCCCTCTTCTTCAAGTAACAGCTCTCTGGTTCTCCTTTGGGAAACAGCCCTTCGCCCATCACTGGGCCCTAGTCTGACTGATAACCATATGTCTATCCACACCCCCATGTCTCCCGTACACATACACCTTGGGACTGTGACCCAAGGCAGGCCAACCAGACCCTCCCTCAAGTACACGAGTCAGGCAGGTGCAAACGAAGAGCGGCTGAACCTGAGTTCTCCAAGGGCAACACTAAAGTGACTGTCCATGAGACTTTGCTCCTGACATTTCCTACAATGTCTTGGTTCTTGTCCCCAACCCTTGTTCGCCTCTTCCTTCAATTCTGGGAGTTATGGAGTATCACTACAATAAATCCCTTATTTCATTACTAAGGTAGAATCAAAAGTTCTTCCTTGCAACCAAACAACTTCCACCTGACACAGCCTGTAATCATACCGATCATCTTCCTGTTCTTCATAATACTCCTCTTTCTCCCAAACTAATCGCAACCTATAAACATACTCCAAAGAGAGAAACGAGAGTGGTGGGACACGCGGCAGCGGACGAGCCGACCTCTCCAGCTCTGTGTTGGTAGAACAGTCGCATTTCTGCCTCTGTCATGGTCCTCTCTTCACTTGTTAAAATGTCAAACCCCGCCTCCTGGATCTGCAGAATATATATATACACATATTCTGAAAGTGCAAATCAAGCCCAAATTCACATCTAAATGTGTTGGGAAGTGAAAGACAACGGAAAAGGCAACATTAAAAGCAGTGGAAACCCTCATCTTCATCATATCTTTCCCGATTAGATTTAACATGTTTAATTTACTTAAACAGAACTTTGGTTAAAGCTCCGGAAAAGCTTTCTTTTCCCACCAGGAAGAACACTGCTACACGATGCCCTACCCGTTTTTCTACCAGAGAAGACATGAGCACGGTCTCTGGGGTAAGCGTCGTCTCTCTTACCTTCATGATGATCTCTTCGGTCTTCCCATGGGCCACGGCATCTGGCTTAATGATCGCCAAGGTACAAGTCTTCTCTGATGAAACTGTAATGAGCCAAGGATGGTGCTGTCAGATGCTGGGCTCGCAGCGCCCATCGTTGAGGCTCTCAGGAGGCCTTCTGCAGGGACCACACAGTCTCTGCACAGGGTTCCCAGGGCTCCCCCGCCTGGCCCCTGGCTGTGCCTCTGCAGACCTGGACTCTAGTGAGAGCACAGGTCTGGCCCCAGACCTCAGCCTCCAGGGACACAACCCTGAGGGGGAGGGCGTGGCGGACGAGGGGAGGGGTGGGGGGAGATCAAAGACTACCCAGGAACGAAAACCCAGAAACAGCTGAAAGAGTAGGCCTGCAGAGGGGGTGTGGGACGCCCAAGCAGAAACAATGCAGGCCTGGCTACTCCTGCTCCTTCCTGTCGCCCTGTCATGATTCCTGACCTCCAACTGCTGACTACTGCTCTCTCCTCTCACTCTGTGGCTCCTTTGCCAATGCGTCTGTTTAACTCTCCTGGCATGTGGCCAAGGAGGGCTGCCCTAGGCCCCGAGTCTACATGACTTCTCAGCGCCAGCACACGTGACCTAGCTGCAACTCCACTTCCCTGTCTCAGTTCAAATTCTCCAGAGAGAAGTCCAAATTGGCCAGCTTGTTCTTTGGCACCAGCCATAGTTCACTGACCTGTCTACTGACTAGTCAGTGTCCCTAGGTCCAATTAGCTGTGGCGCTGAGGGAGATGCCACATGATCATAGTCCACGCTCAGGCCTCAGGAGCTGTAGGGAGCCCTGTGTCCATGAATCCATCCCTGTCAGGCCTGTTTGTATGAACTTGGCCTTGGGGAATGACCTCCACTCTGCACAGACTATAGCCCTCTAGACTAGTTTCTGTTCTCAACTTTTACATCAGTTGTGTTGCAATGAAACTTGACAGTATCTGAGAATCTTAAAAACATGTACTGCAAAGGTGTGGATTATTTTAAGCAGCAACTCTATTCATGTTTCTGTGAGTACTATTTACAACGTCTTATGAGCACTGAGACTTGAAGGGACTCTTGCGATAAATGTCCTTATAAAGTGACCAGTGAGTGAGGTCAGCTTAGAGTGTGCGGTGAGCGAGAATGGGCCGAGCAGAGGCCTGGAGAACTCCGGCTCGAAACGGGAGCAAAAGAAATGAAGCCAGTGAAGTGGAGGCTGAGGAGAGGCCAGAGACGTAACAGGAAAACAAGAAAGGTCTCAGAAACGGAGAGAGAAGGGGGTTTGGGGAAGGAAGACGTTGTGAGTGTCATCCAAGTCTGCAGAAAGGTGCTGTAGGATGTGACCAGAAACCGTCTCTTGGATTTGGCACAGAAAAGGTCAGTGGTGCCCTGGTGAGGAGCGGACACGGAGGCCAGATCAGCAGGTCAGGCGGCAGCAGCAGGTGGGGTGGCCGAGGAGTGTGGACAAGGGTCGGGAAGCTCAGTGTGGGAAGAGGAAGGCTGAGGGCCGGGGTGGGTTTCGCGTTGTTTTCTAAGTGGAGAGACTTGATTTGGGAGGAAATAATGGGGGAGGCAGACACAGGAGATAATCCAAAGAGGAGGCAACCAACGTTCCCTATGGTAGCCAACTGGATGATTTTCCTTTCACACTTGAACTTTCTTGCTCTCCTAAACTGGGCCTCTCTCCTTGTTAGAACCCAACTCAAGCAGTCGTCATTACCCACACACAAATACACAGCCTTTCTACTTCACGCAATTACCAGAATCTTCCTTCTCTTCCCTGAACTCAGTCCTGGCGTCCCCTGGTGTCTCGGTGACCTTCCCTTCCTCCCAGCCGCAGCCTTGCTAACCTCAGAGTGGAGGGTCAGGGAGGCCTGCTGTGCCCCGCAGCGTGGGACAGTGAGCTGGTGCTCGAGGGGTAAGGGTGGCGGGTGCAGGGCTGTGGGGAGGGAAGCTGCTCAGTACAGCCGACTTTCCGATACTTCCGGAAAAAAAGGTAAAAAAAAAAACCTGAGCTCTTCAGTTCAAATAAGGACCAAGGAAACACATCATTACTTGACAATATTAGAGTCAGTATCCTTCATCTTATTAAATGGAGCTTTTCCTGAGGTCCGGTAATTGCCATGAAAGCCACTTGTTATACTTGGACATGATCAGAAAGCTGTGAGAAGTACCCAAGACGCCATTAGAGGACAGAAGGGAGGTCTGACATGATGGTGCAGCCAGGCAACAGGAGACAAAACATTTCACATCTTCCCAGAGTTCAGACTGCTCAATAAACAGACTACTTGTATATGCTTGAAAAACACATGAAATCGGGCCCTGGCTGATCTGGCTCAGTGATTAGAGCATTGGCCTTCGAACCAAAGAGTCTCGGGTTCAAATCCCAGTCAAGGGCATGTACCTTGGTTGTAGGTTCCATCCCAGGCCCCGGTCAGAATCGTGCAGGAGGCAACCATTCGATGTGTCTCTCTCACAGTGGTGTTTTTCTCTCTCTCTCTCCCTCCTTCCCACTCTATCTAAAAAAATCAATGGAAAAATACCCTCAGGTGAGGATTAAAAAAACAAAACACACACATCAAATCGGAGCCTGCCTTGCCTTCGGCGTTGTTCTCTGTTCTGCACTCACCCATGTCCTCATCTTCACCATCGTCCTTTTCGTGGGGAAAACATTCATCTTCCCCGGAAAGGGCTTCATCTTCAATCTAATTCAAATTGGTCATGAACAGAGATAGTCAGCTCATTAAAATTACCACAAAGCCTTCAAGAACCTGCAGAAACCACACAAGTAAAGGTTCAAAATACAGAGCCCCAAAGGGGGTCAAGAGGCTTGGTCTGGGAAACCACGGATCTTTTTCAGCAGTCGGGCGATGGTGACGGGGTTTGAGGACAAGGAAGCTGTGCTGATCTTCAGGCTTGGAATCTGCCTGTTTCCACAGCATCGGGTGCACACACAGAGTAGGCAAGAACAAAAGGAAACTTGAAATGCAAGTAAGTATTAGGCGACTGATTGCACAGTACAGGGAAGTGGTACGGAAGAGCCCGTTCTCCCTGGGGGAGGCCCCAGCATGTGTGACCAGCTTTCTTGGGGGAAAATTGCCAAGTTTCCTGGGCAAGAAAGTATGATTTGATTCTAATCCATTCTACAAAAACAGGGCTTTGCCATTTGGAATTGACTGTAAGAACTTGAACAATAAACATTGAACATTAAGTCTCCTCGGGCAGAGGCTCAGAGCACCAGGAAATACTTCTCTCTACCGAAGGTGTGCTGTTTTTCAAAGGCAGTCAATTATTTATGAAAAACTCAGTCTGTGTTATCATGGACATAATGTATTGGAACCACAAGCTGTGAGCCTATTTCTCATGGTCCTGAAAGAGCTTAATTTCTAAAGTCAAGACATGAGGCCTCTGGGATCACAAGTCAAACTTGCAGGAATGTGAGGTGAGGGTGGCAAGTCACCAAGACAGATTCCACCCCCAGGCTGGGCTCCGCCTACCCGCTTCTGAATTCCTTGTCCGTGATCCAGAAACGCAGGAAGGTTGACGTGGGGGGAGAAAGGGGAATGGACGAAGGAAGTGAAAGCATTCTGAATGAAGGGGATGGCTTTTTAAAAGAAGGCTTCAAATAGCACACACCATAGTGGGCATTGCACTGTCCCCTGAACTCTCCCCGAGGACTGGGGTGGCATCTAATGACCCTTCCAGCTGACAGGTCCGGGAGTGGAGGGGAGGGGAAGGAATGGTAGGCCCCGAGCACGCCTGTGAGCTTGCTGCTTGAGAAGCGGCCTCCTTACCACGTTCCGTTCTCTGCCTTCAGCCAGCACCTTCCTCTCAGCCTCCAGCTGGTCCAGGATCGTTTTCTGCAACAGCGGGGCGTTTGCTCCTCTAACCACAGCCACCAGTTGTCCCCCCTGGAACAGGACACGTGTGCTGCTCAAACCACATGAAACCTTCTTCTTTGAGAGTCAGCGAGAGCATCCGAGCGCTTTGTTTAGGAGTGTGACACCGACAAGGTCAAGGGCCATCGACCCCAGGCCCACAGCTTCCATCCGCTTCTCCGCCTTCCCCCCAGGCCCCTCCTGCCCGAGCTTCCTTCAGGGCAGTGGGGAGGTAGCGAAGGGAAGGACGGGGCGCACTAGGATGTGAGTTGCCTATACATGGCTCGTCCACTCAACAAACATCATTAAGCCCTTACTCTGCCAAGCACCGAGACCAAGGCAAAGACCATGAACAGTAAACATGAAAAGACAGTTGTACCCTCGGTGAGTGGGGAGCCGAGTGGGGGCAGAATCGTCAAACAGACAATTACAATAGAATGAGATTGTTGCTCTAACGGGATGTACAGGACGCTTGAAATTCGGGGCATGACTCAGTTCCCAATTTGATCTGGGTGGTCAGGGGACACGTCACAGTGGAGGGGGTGTCTTGGGTCAGCCTGAGTTTCCTGCTTTCACTTGTTCTGAGTCTCTATGCGTATGACTCACGAAAGAACTCACGTGGAGCGGGTTCTACTCCATTTCCACCCACCCCTCAGCGGACCACCCCAGGGTGAGAGCTTGTGATATTGCCCTCCAGCTGGGCACATGTCCCAACACAGTCAACTATGATGATGCTTTTTTTTTTTTAATCCTCACCTGAGGATACTTTTCCATTTATCTTCAGATAGAGTGGAAGGGGGGGAGGGAGGAGAAACATTGATGTCAGAGAGACACATCGATTTGTTGTCTCCTGCAGGACCCCAATCAGTCCAGGGACTAAATCGCAACTAAGTATGTGCCCTTGACAGGAATGGAACCCGAGATTCCTTGGTCCGTGGGCCGATGCTCTAACCACTGAGCAAACCCGGCCAGGGCAATTATGATGATGCTTTAATCACTCTGGGCTCAAGCAAGCAGCCCACTGTGGTAATGATCCCTTTTCTGCGAATGGGCCCATGTCAGTCTGGCTGGGGTCACCTTCATCTCAGCTCCTCCCACTTCTCCCTCCCACCCAAACCATGTTTCATCATATAACTTCAGTCTCCCTACTAAAACTCAAGGCTCAAATACGTTTCATCATAAGCTCCCGATCTGTAACATTTGCAGTGCTGAGGACAGGGGCCCAAAGGTTTCCAAACTCAACAACCCTGCCTGGCTACCAGGAGGCCTGGGGTAGACCCCAATTTCCCCGATGTGTGATGAAGGAGATGGGCTGGGTCAGAAGGAAGGTGTCAAGCCGTTGCCTTCAGGGCCTGGCAGGTGACAGTGGCCAAAGGGTGTGGAACGTGGATGTCACACCCAAAGACATTCCAGTTATCTTCTAAACACTGAACACCTGGCTTTCTGTAAATGACCTTCACGTTTTCGGATGCGCGCAGAGCTTGTCCCTGTACAGGATACTCGTGTTTGCGTAAGTTCCCCTCCGTGGAGCAGAGGGTAGAAAGCTGAAAACTGCTCCGAGGGTGAAACCTCAGTCAAGAGTGGTCATGCGCCTGAAGGAGCATTTTCGGGACTCCTGTCTGTCCCCAGTGCAGCTGTCAGGAAGGCCGCCCAGCTCAGCGTGAGGCAAGTGCTGTCATCCACCCTCCCTGCAGGGCCAGTGAGCATGCCCTGGGGCCACCTCACCAGACTTTAGGACCCTGTCCTCAGCTGAAATAGTCAAGGCAGTCAAGAAGAAAGCCACATCCCGTGTTTGGATCAGTGTGGCCCTGGGTGACTCCCAGCAAGAATTCATGCCAGTGAGACTGTCTATCTGAACTCGAATGATCGGCAACCACCAAACAGTCCTGGTTCTAAAAGTGTACTTACCGCATAAAACAGAAAGGTCGGCTCACACCTCCCGCGGTATTTTTCCAGGACATCAAGACAGTCTGCCTCTGCCTAAAGAAAACAAGCTGTCACAGGACCAGTGGGTACAGGGGCAGGATGGAGGGAGAGCCACACGGGACAATCCACACACATACCACACACACACCATACCACATGTCACACATTCACACACACACCACATATCACACCTTCACCACTTATACACACCACACCATGTCTCACACACACACACACACACACCACATATCACACATTCACACTCACACCACACATCACACACACACATACCACACCACACATCACACACACACATACTACACCACATATCACACATTCACACACACACCACACATCACACACACACACTACACCACATATCACACATTCACACACACACCACACATCACACACACACACTACACCACATATCACACATTCACACACATACCACACCACGTCACACACTCACATCTCACACACACACAAACACCACACCACACATCACATACACATACCACATACATCACATACACATCTCACACACACACCACACATCACATACACACACCACACATCACATATACACACCACATACATCACACACACATCTCACACACCACACCACATATCAAACACTCACACACACAAATACTCCCCCACACACACTACACACCACACATCACACACACTCACCACACACTGTGACTGCCCTCCCCAGGTGAAGCCCTGACTCACTTCCGTTCTTCTCCTATGGTTTTTGTTTTTTTTATCAGAATCATAACTGTCCTATAAACATATTGGCAAAAATTGTTGGCTATACACTTTTTTGAGGAATACAGTGAGGAGAAAACAATGGTTTCTCCTGCTCCCCACCCAGCGACTCCTCCAGCACAAGGTCGCTCACTGTCTAAATCCTGCTGCTGCCACACCGGGCAGCCTCAGAGGCAGAAGGTCCTCCGGCTGCTGTCAGGTCTGAGAAACCCTGGTGGACACGGCAGTTCCCTCCGGCATTTCCTCGGCACACCCTGCAGAAGCGTCCAAACTGACACCCAATCGAGGGAGGAGGCGCAAAGCCCCTGAGGCTGAGCTTGAGAGAGGAGCATAAAGCACATTATCTCCTGTGTTCAGTGTGACCCTCAAACCTATGGAGTGTCTCTCGCACACTCAAACAAGTTCTAGAATCTATTCCCATTTCCATACTTTAATTCAAGTAAATGTCTGCTGAAAGTTCCCCTTTATGGAGCAGAGACTTGAAATCGTGAAACCCTGCACTCTGAAAGTGAAACCTCAGGGTTCCAGTGTTGGGGAGCCAAGAGGGAGCTACCGGTGGAGCAGAGGCGTCCGATCCAGTGACTGTCAGGGGGCAGGGCGAGTCTTCCCCCCAGAGAAACTGTGAAGCATCATGACTGATAAATCCACAGCGATGCCTTCTCAGTGATCTGAAAAGGGAGCTCACACTTTCTGTTCCTGTTTTTAAATGATTACTTTCTTACAGTGTTGTATGACATTCTTCTGAGAGAGGACCTTACCAGGGCGAAGTGCAGAAGGTCCAGGCCAACCTCGATCCTCATCTTCTGGAAGAGGCTCACCACGGGTTTGCAGGGGCCACACCAGCCTTGATAGACATCGACAACTGCTCGGAACCGAGAAGCGGGAGAGTTCGGTGAGCACCAGCGTCCACCATGTCAGGCAAAATTTATACCTGCACAGTCTGCCTCCCTCAGATGGATGTCTGCTTGCAGGATATTAATGGTTATAGGGATTTGTTATCCCATCAGGGCATGAGCAGGCATGGGAACACAACTATCCCTCACTCTTAGCAACCCCGTGTTCTGAATTCTAAACATAACAAGGTAAGTAGGGTGGAAAATCATTTACTTAACACGGACCTTGACCATAAGGAATTTTCAGGCTACACTCAGGGTCAGACCTAGCCCAGAGTGGCCCTCAATGAATATTTAAATTGGACTGAAACCCTCTATTCTAAAAGGAAGAAGTCACTGTAGGTGACCTGTTAGCATACAATCAATTCTTAGCTACTTTGATAATAAGTTTTGACCTTTTCCCTTGAATTGCAAGTGACTTTCTTCGAATAAAATAGAGTTTGTTTTACTTTATAAAGTCAGCTCTGTTCTCCTGGAAAGTGAATCTGATAGACACCTAGGTGGAAACTTGGATACCATGGTCTTCTTTGGTCCCAGTCTGTGGGGTGTGCCAGGTTTGGGTGTGAGGGAACCTCTCTTCTGCCTGCACTGACCAGGAGGCCTGTTACCCGACAGCACTGACTGGTTTCCTGAATAGAACTCACCAACAGACGTCCAGGCCAGATCTATACATACAGAGAAATCACCTGGTTCTTCATTCATGAAACTCAAGGTTATAGGAAACTGGGGGTCATTGCCGCCTTTCTCTTCATGGGAAGTCTGTCATTTAGCAATTTTGAAAAGGATGGATCTCAACAATGAACTTAAATTACCAGTTAGTCCTTTGGAACTGAGCATTTCCTCCCAAAGCTCCTGGGTGCTGATATTGACCTAACATCAAAGAGGAACAAATACTGTGTTACTGAGGACACAGATGAGGAGACACTTTGCTATATTTGCTCCAGATTCACTCATTCTCTCTCTCTGTCTCCCTCTCTCTCTCACACAAATACGACTCAAGGTGTCCTGTCTCCCCAATCTCCTTTTCTCCTTCCCTCTCTTCCTGCCTTCTTCTCCAAGGATGACCACTGTCCTAAGAAAATCTTGGGCATCTTAAAGAAAATTTTTATTAGTTACTTATCTAAAAACAATATTTAAAAAGTGTTTTGTGCCTGTAGATGTAAATAAATAGTAGCATACTATAGATACCCATTGCAATGTTTTCACTCAACATTAAGTTTTGACATGTATCTATATTTATGTACAGAGAGGTACTCATTTGCTTTTCTTCTTTGTCTTCTTATACATTTTATTGAGATATAAATTATGTGCAGTGAAATACACAGAACTAAAGTGTGGCAGTTCAATGAGCTTGGGCAAATGCATTCACCTGTGTAACCAGCCCCATCACAGTGCAGAACATCTTCGTCTCCCAGCCACTCCCCACTCCCACCCCAGGTAAGCACTGATTTCCTTCTGTTACGATAGATTTGTTCTGCCTATTCTCAAACTTCGTATAAATGAAGTAATACTCATACATTATTCTCTTTCGTCGGCATATGTTGGGGATTCCTTGGTGCGGCTGTGTCGGTAGCTTGTTCATTTTTATTCCTGAGCATATTCCATCGTATGATTATATCACAATTTGCTTGATAGATACTAGGTTACTTCCAGTTTGGGCTATTATAAATAAAGACTTAGGAACATTCTTGTTAAATCTTATTGTGTTCATGGTTTCCTTTCTCTTTGGTAAGTAAATACCGAGGTGTGGAACAGCTAGAACATGGGGCAAATGTATGTTCAATTTACTAAGAAACTTCCAGTGCTTTGCCTAAAGTGGTTGTACCACTGGAGACTTCTGTCAGCAAAGGTTAAGAGTTCCAGATGCTCCCTATTCACACCAAAATCTGGTGACATGGGCTTTTTAGTTGTAGCCACAGCAACAGTAATGTAGTGGTATCTCATTGTGGCTTTCATTAAATTTCCCTGATGACTAATAGTGTTGAACACTATTTAATGTACTAATTAGCCATTTGTATATCTTCTTTGAGAAGTGCCCATTGGTCTGTCCATTTTCTTTGTTGGATTGTTGGCCTTTTTTTTAGATTATGGAGGGTTTCTTAATATATTTTAGGTACAAGTTCTTCGTCAGATAGAAGTATTGCAAATATTTTCTCGAAGTCTGTGGTTTCCCTATTCATTTCCTTAACAGTGTCTTTTGTTGAACAGAAGTTTTTAATATTGATGAAGTCTAATTTATAAAATTTTAGTTTTATGGTTAGTGCTTTCTATGTTCTTCTTAAAAAAATCTTTCCTCGGAGTCACAAAGAGGCTCTCCTGTTTTCTTTTAAAAGCTTTATAATTTAAGCTTTCACATTTAAGTCTGTGGTCCATCTGAAATTAATTTCTGTGTATATTGCAAGGGATGGATTGTGGTTAATTTTTTTCCATGTAGGCGTAAAGTAGTTTCTACAAAATTTGCTGAGAAGATTTATTTCCTCACTATATTGCTTTGGCACCTTTGTTGAAAAACAGTTGACTGCATAAGTATGCATTTATTTTGGAGTCCATTTTGTTTCATTGACTTATTTGTCTATTGTTATGCCAGTACCACAATATCCTGATTACTGTAGCTTTATAATAAGTCTTGGAATCAGGTCGTGTGAGGCCTCCATATGTTTTTCTTTTTCAAGATTATATTGGCTATTCTGGGTCCTTTGCATTTCCATAAACATTTTAGAACCAGGTTGGCAATTTCTACAAAAACTCCTGCAGAGATTGTAATTGAGATTGCATTAATTCTATGGATCAATTTAGAAAACAATGAAAATATTAACAACCTTGAGTCTTCCAGTCCATGAACATGATGTTTCTCATCATTTATTAAATCTTCCTTAATTTTCTCAGCACTTGATTGAAATTAGTTGGATTGGCTGGAGCTGGCGTATATGTTTTGCACATCGTTTCTTAAATATATTTGAACACCCACATCAGAAATAATCAGCAGTTGAATATATTGCCCTTTTGCCCTGGCCGGTTTGGCGCAGAGGTTAGAGCGTCGGCCTGCGGTACAGAGAGACCCGGGTTCGGTTCCCGCTAAGGGCATGTACTTCGGTTGCAGTTTGTCCCCGGCCCTGGTTGGTCGTGCGGGTGGCAGCCACTCGATGTGTCCCTTCACATCGATGTTTCTCTCTCTCTCTCTCCCTCCCGCTCTATCTGAACAAAAAATGGAAAAATGTCCTCGGGTGAGGATAAAAAAAATAATAATAAAGTGGTACAGAATATATTGCCCTTTCTTCACATTTTACTCTTATCTACAAAGTATTCTGGTTTACACCAAAAATTAAATAGTGTACATTTTTGTATAATATTTTTATTTTGGAATAATTTTAAATGTAAAGAAAATTTGCAAGTATAATATAAAGAACTTTTCTTCTTGAATTATTTGAAAGTAAATTACCAACCTGATATCTCATTATTCCTGAATGTATTATCCTACATAACCACAATACAACCATCAAAATCAGAAAATAAACACATATATCATTACTCTCTAATCATTAGACTCCATTCAAGTTTTACTGATCCTCCCAATAAAGTCCTGATAGCAAAATCTCTAATCAAAATCATGTGCCAGATTTGTTGGTCTCTTTTGTCTCCTTCAGTCTGGAATAGTTCTTTAGTCTTTGATTTGCATGACCTTAACACTTTTGAAGACTGCATACTGGTTATTTTGTAGGATGTTCCTCAGTTTGGGTGTATCTGGTGTTTCCTCTTGATTATAGTCAGACTGTAGATCTTTGGTTTGGGGGAGCTGGTTGGAATTAGTTGGAGCTGGTTGGATTGTTTGGAATTGGTTGGAGATGGTAGGATTGGTTGGAATTGGTTGGAGCTGGTTGGATTGGTTGGAGATGGTTGGATTGGTTGGAATTGGTTGGAACTGGTTGGAATTAGTTGGAACTGGTTGAAACTGGTTGTTGTGTTAGAGAAGCAGAAGAGTGTTCTTTTCATGGCATCCAATCAGGTGACATACAATTTCCACCTGCCTCATTATTGCTGATGTTCTCTTTGGTCACTTGATTAAGGTAGTCTGTCGGGCTCCTACACAGTAAAATAATTCCCTTACCCTTTGTAATTAGTAAGTGTTTTTGTAGGGAGCTATTTTGAAACTATATAAATTAAAAACCCATGACAATTACCACTTATTCTTAATACAGGTATACTAAGGTCTTTGTCCCTTTAAAAGAGCTGGAAACATGTAATATCTGCAAATCCTCTATTAAAGCTCCATCTTTCTGAAGAAATGATGTTTTCATACTTTTTTGTTTTGATTTTTTTTTTTTTAAAGAAAAGTCTTCTTGATGCCTTATATGAGGCAAGAAAGTTGGGCTGATGTCATGCTGGACCCACAACTGTAGTCCTGAGGAAAGTGATAGAAGGGTTCAGGAGAGCCCCCGCCCTCATCCCCACCCTCTCTCTCATAACAGGTACTTTCCGATGCTCAGCTGTCAGTCAGTGGCAGCTGTCTGTGGAGCACCCCTGTGGTGGAGTGAGCCACACCAGCAGTGAGGCCAGGACCCTTTGACTGTTGAGGAATCTCCTTCCTAGGAGCAGGGCAGTAGCAGAAGATATGGGGAGGATCCAGGCTCCAGTCAGCCCTACATTTGGTAGGGAACAAATGGGGAACGTGTGGCACCTTTTGACTACATTATCTCTGGTGTCTTGTCATTCTGTCTCCGTCACAGAAGGAACTCTAAATAGTGGTACCCAAGAGAACAGGGCTCCTGGGTTGGCAGCCCTGATGCATTGCTTTCCAGGAGTTGGCCTGGTACAGAGGCAGCACTGGCACAGGCCTCAGTGCCCACCCCCCTTCCTCCTCCCTCAGCAGATGGAACACTTACTTTGAGTACTGCATTCAACTCAAGAGCTGGGAAACACATGAAAAAAAATGGCTCAAAAATGTTATTAGCCCCAAAGGGGATGGAAGGGAGAGACACATGAAAAGATAATCAAATGAGGCAAAAATCTTAGAACCATCACGGACAGCATTAAGACCAGCCTGTAAGTGTCTAAAGAGAGTTTTGTCACAACAACTCTCTGCAGTATATCTTTTATGTAAATAGGACTATCCCTCCCATTTACATAAAAGATATACAGGCACAGAGAAGTCGAGGAAATCATTTGCACAGCACTAAGTGCTAGGACCAGGTGCTTAGATTTTATTTACAGATAGAATATACACCGATAGCAAGTTTCATAACCTCAGACTACTAGAACATTAAGGTTGGAAGGTCTGAAGGGATAATTCCCTCAACATCCTCATTCTACAGATAGGCAGTTATGTGCTTTAGCCAAAGTTCCAGAGTTGGCTAAGAGAAGAGTCAAGAACTACATCAAGTCTTCAGGCTTCTAGTCCAAAGTTGTTCCCTTCCTCCTTATCCCATCCTGGGTAATATCCTTAGACTGACACTGCTTTCTCCTTTTTTTCATTTTTTATAAGATAGAGTGAGAGGAAGGAAGGGAGAGAGAGAGACATCAATGTGAGAGAGACACATGGATTGGCTGCCTCCCGTATGACCCTGCGGGGGCTGGGGATTGAACCTGCAACCCAGGTTCATGCCCTTGACTGGAATCGAACCGTGACTCTTTGGTCCGTGGGCCCATGCTCTAACCACTGGGCCAAACAGGCCAGAGCTGCTTCTTCCTTTTTATAAATCCCTAGGCTTTTGAAATTCACATGCAAAGCGCTCGTGTCACTGAGAACAATTAAAGTGAAATCATGTGTCTCAAGACCCTGCCTCTCTCATCTCCAGGGGGTGCCTGTAGCCTGAGCATTTATCTTGATGGGCAGAGCTGACTCTGAGACACTTTAAAGTTTGCTTTAAAATGTACCCATATTAGAGATCATCCAGATGCTCTCCTATAGCAAATCACTCCCTCGCAATTCCATGGCCCCTGCCTGCATGTTTTGCCATCACCTTAGAATCACCCACGACTTATTGTCCAGGACCAGGAGAAAAGAGCAGACACTGGCTTATGGATTCACTTGTCCTAGGCGCAGATAAAGTGAAGCACTTTATAAAACAAATGCACAGCACATAAAATATCAAAACATACTTGTTGAATAAGCAAATGATTGCATAGATCAGTCGTGGGAGAACTGGTTCTCTGGAGAACACACAGTTACAGAGGCATGTCCAAACTCGAAAGAATCTATATCATATTCTTGCAGCAAAAAAAAAAAAAAATTAAATTGTATTAATCAATATTTTCTTGGTTTTGTAGTTTTATTTTAATTCATGTTAGGGTTTCAAGGCTGCATGAGCACTATAAGCATAAAGAGCTTAAACCCAATGTTATGTTTGTTTGCATTTAAGTGCACAAAAAATTGTCATCACTAGGAGTCTGAGATCTATATTCATGATTGAGAACAATGTCATATACTGCTGGCAAGCAGAGGGTCACTCATACTGCACTTCCTGCTCCACACCATCCTCCTCATCCTCTATCAGCGGTTCTCAACCTGTGGGTCACGACCCCTTTGGGAGTTGAACGACCCTTTCACGGGGGTCGCCTAAGACACAACAGTAGCAAAATTACAGTTATGAAGTAGCAACAAAAATAATTTTATGGTTGGGAGTCACCACAACATGAGGAACTGTATTTAAGTGTCGCAGCATTAGGAAGGTTGAGAATCACTGCAACTCCAACCAAGTGCTGAAGTAAGCGCCCCTTGAGGCTTACCTGCAGGGCAATCTCCTTCTTCTTGCTGCCCATGGCTCTGCAAAGACAGAAGCCCTGTTACTGCTGGCTTGGGCCCGCCCCCTCCGCAGCTGAGACAAACTGCGCACAGGTTGCAAGCCTACTTTAGACAAAGCCAGCCCCCCCCCCCCCCCCGCGACCCCCTACTCGCTCCCTGTGAGGTAAATATATAAATAGCAGCAAATAAATGCACTGATGCAACATGCACACGCCACAGTGGAGGCGGAACCTGCAGACCGCGGGGCTCCTGGCTTGTGGGGGGAGGGAGGGAGCGTTTACTGCGGATTAATGAAGCCCTTCCTAGACCGGGAGCCCACTGAGGGGCCCACGCAGAGGCCAGAGTCCCGGAGCCAGGCGACGGCATTGGAGCACCAGCCGAAGAATTCGGGCTAAAAAAGGGCCACAAAACATTGTTATTCCTACTATTAGGTGTATCCCTGGGAAACTGAACCACCGAGAACGATCTCTGACAGGTACACAGTCTTCAACGTGCAGTGAGAATTTCCAACCCAGTCTCCAGCGACCCAACCACCGTCGTCATGGCAACACAGTCCCAAACAAAGTCAGCCAGGTAATAGACATGCGTGCATGTAAGCCACGCCCATTCTAGACCCTGCGGATTGGCAGGTGGGAGTCCCACCCCCTGCTTTCAGAATTGAACTGAAGGAACGCTCTCGTTGCCTGAAGTGTTTGTCAGTATCTGGGGTATTTGGACCCACCAAGCAGAAATCCGGTGCACCTAGGTATTACACAGTTGCGCCCCTGAGTTCCTGCATCACTCCTGGTGTGAATAGTCTACACAAATTAAAAGACAGAGATTGTCAGTGGTTAAAAAACTAGTCTCAATTGTGTGTTGTCTGTAAGAAATCCACTTTAAATATAAAGACATAGATAAGTTAAAAGTAAGGGGGTGGAGAAAGCTATGCCATTCTAACACTAATGAAAAAAAACGTTGGAATAGCTACATTAATTCAGGCAAAGCAGAAAATGTATCAGGGATAAAGAGAAGGCATTACATAATATTAAAGTGTCAGTTTCCAAGAAGACATAACAATACTTAATGTGTATGCACTTAACAGAGCATCAAAATACATGGGGCAAAACCCTGAAAGAACTACAAGGAAAAATAGGTAAACTTACTCTTATAATGGAAGACTGCACACCACTTTTTTAAGTGATGAATAGATCCAGCAGGCCGATAATGAACAATACTTCATCCAACAACAGCAGAATACAGATTCTTCTCAAGTCACATGGAACATTCACCAAGTGAGACCACATTCTAGGTCATAAAGCATACTTTAGCAAATTTAAAAGTATAAAAATAATACAGAGTATGTTCTGAGCTCACAACAGAATTAAACTACAAATCAACACTAACTGATGAAAGAAACCAAACATTTAAGTAAGTGGATAGGAAGAATCAATATTGTTAAGATGTCAATTCTTCCCATTGTGATTATAGATTAAACACAATTTCAGTCAAAATCTCAGCAAGCTGTTCTGTGGAAATCAACAAACTGATTCTAGAGTTTATATGAAAAGTTAAGAGATGCAGAATAGCCTACGTGATACTGAAGAGGATATCACCATTGGAAAACTCACACTACCGGACCTCAAGACTTGCTATAAAGCTACAATAAGCAAGACAACATGACATTAGTGAAAGAATAGATACATAGATCAATGGAACAGAATAGAGTCCAAAAATAGACCTATACCAATGTAGTTAACTCATTTTTGACAGAGGGACAAAGGAAAGTCAATGAAAAAAGTAAAGTATTTTCAAAATATTGTACTGGAATAATTGGACATCCATTTGCAAAAAAAAAAAAAAAAAAGAATCTGGACACAGACCTTACACCTTTCACAAAAATTAACTCAAAAACAATCTAGGCATAAATGTAAAATGCCAAAGTATAAAGTTCTAGGAGAAAATCTAATTGGTCCTTGAGTTTGTCAGACTTTTAGACACAACACCAAAAGTGTGATCCATGAAAGAAAAAAAACTTATAAGTTGGACTTCTTTAAAATTAAAAACTTGTGCTCTGCAAAAGACTTAAGAGAATGAAAAGACAAGCCACAGACTGGGAGCAAATATTTGCAAAACACATATCTGATAAAAGACTTCCAGCCAAAATATACAAAACTCAACAGTAAGAAAACAAATAGCCCAATTTAAAAATGGTTAAAAGATCTGAACACACATACTTCACCAAAGAAAATATACAGATATAAAGTAAACAAATGAAAAAGATGCTCAATCTCATTTGTCTTAGGGATTTACAAATTTAAACAATAATGAGATACTCCTACACACCTATTAGAATGTCTACTACCCCCAAAACTGACAATGTTAAATGCTGGTAAAGGTACAAAGCAGTAGGCACTCTCATTTATTGCTGGTAGGAATGCAAAATGGAACAGCCACTTTGGAGGGCAACTTAGCAGTCTTACCATATGATCCAGCAGTCATACTCCTACATCTTTAGCCAGTTGATCTGAAAATTTATGTATATACAACAATCTCTGTGTAAATGTTTATAGAAGCTTTATTCATAATCACCCCAAACTGGAAGTAATTAAGGTGTCCTTCAATGGGTCAATGAATAATAAAACTGTGGCACATCCATACGGTGATGTCTGTAAGACACAGCATTGCAAAGTGGGTCTGCTGGATGCAAGTTTTGTTCCCACAAGGTGGTGGTTACGCAAGCTCCTGAATGGTTTGAAGTCTCCCTTTGAACTTAGTTCCCCAAATAAAATTCAAACCAGATACTGAGCTCCTCCTGCCAGCACACTGAAAGTTAGAAACATTTTATTCTTTTTGAAAGGGTTGGGTCTCTACTATAAAATGTGGCCACATCTTTGCCAGACTAAACCACAGAAACAAATTTAGGGGAGCTGTGTGTCCTTAATTTGCCTGAAACCCTAATTTTACACCTGTTGTCCTATGCAATTTATTTTTTTCTTTATTGATTTTAGAGAGAGAGAGGAAGGGAGAGGGAGAAAGAGATGGAAACATTAATGAGAGAGAACATTGACTGGCCACCTCCTGCATGCCCCCCACTGGGGATATGGCCCACAACCAGGGCATGTGCCCTGACTGGGAATCAAACCGGTGACCTCTTGGTACATGGGTTGACACTCAACCACTGAGCTACACCTCTCGGGTGTCCTGTGCAATTATTAATAGAAATCCCTTTGACTTTCAAAAGTGTACAGTTTAGACAATACAGAACCTCTTCAGTTTTCCCCCCAAATGGATCATCTTGGGTCACCCAGCTTTTTACATCTCAATTTAATGAAATTGAGATACTTTATGATATGGGTCAGTGATTTGATTGCTTCGCCCAAAAGTAAGATGTATTTTTCAATGACATCTGTTTTTATTAGACCTGCCCTAAGGGAGATCCTTTTGTTGTTGTTGTTAGTTTTGCTTTGTTTAATGCAAAAACTTCTGACTTTAAGGGTTACTACTTTGTTTTGGAGTCTAAAGGTTGGAAAAACCAAACCTTATTCTTTCTCCTGCAAGTCACATTCATTGCCACAAGGTGGTGATTTACTCAAGGGAAACCCTTCTATGATCCAAACTGGACACCCAAAACATTTTCTTTTCTTTTTGCTCTTCATTGTCTTTATTCTACTTTTGTACTTTGTTTTTAGAAAGAATGTACCACGAATGCTTTCATCTCCCCCTCCTAGTGTGTTTCTATTCTCGTCTCTTACATATACTCACTCGCTCACCTGCAGGAGCCCTTTATGCCCTGCTGTCTCCCTTGCTTCCCCAGCTGCCTCCTCATGCTCCACCCAGAGCCCGGGGAGGGTGGGTTCCCACTCTGGGCACTGGAGACTATGCCCTAGGGGAGGGGCACGACTTCTTGAGCAGCCACGGAGGTTTCTTGCAAGAAACTGGATGCCTTGGAGCCTGAAGAAAACCACTCAGTTCATGTGCCATCATCATGCACACTGTGATGGGCTCGAGGCATCTGGGTGTTATTCAAGGGGGGATGTGCCCAGTGCCTCTCACACCATCGTGTTCTGGTGGGTTTGGTTTCCTCAGCAGTTGGGACCCCAAGATCTGAGCCTGGTTTTGCAAGTCAGGCTTGGGCAGGATAGTTCTAGAAGGATGATCTGAGCCAGCTTCTCACTGTAGATAGATAGGCTGAGGTAGGTTTTTCTTTTTATTTTATTATTTTTTTCTTTATTGATACTAGAGAGAGAGAGGAAGGAGAGGGATAGAGAGATAGAAACATCGATGAAAGAGAACATTGATTGGCCGCCTTCCGCATGCCCCCCACTGGGGATGGGGCCCACAACCTGGGCATGTGCCCTGACCGGGAATTGAACCAGCGACCTCTTGGAGCATGGGTCGACGCTCAACTACTGAGCCACACCAGCCAGACCCGAGGTAGGTTTTTCAAAACAGGAGATGTAGCCAGCATTGGGCACCAGGCAGTCCTGGGGAGGTGGGGGTGAGGGAGCAGAGGAGCCTTTTAGAGATTTTTAGAGAGAGAGAAATGTTGATGTGAGAGAGAAACATTAATCAGTTGCCTCCCATATTCGCCCTGACTGGGGATTGAACCCGCAACCTAGGTATGTGCCCTGACCTGGAATCAAACCTACAATCTTCTGGTGTACAGGACAATGGTCCAACCAACTGAGCCACCTGGCCAGGGCTAGAAATAGTATCTTCCAAAACAAAAGGTAGGTTTGCTTATGCAGTGGTTCTCAACCTTCCTGATGCCGCGACCCTTTAATACAGTTCCTCCTGTTGTATGTGGGCATATTGCATGTGGGCGGACCCGCCTGGAGATGGATAGAGGAGAGGTGTCTCGGTTCCTAAGACCATCGGAAATAATGTGTTTTCCCATAGTCTTAGGCGACCCCTGTGAAAGGGTCGTTTGACCCCCCAAAGGGGTTGCGACCCACAGGTTGAGAACCGCTAGCATATAGCTTTGGAAGCTAGAGGTAGTTTCTCCCTCTACTCTGTGTAACAACTTTGGTTGCCCAAAGCTCAGGGTCCTTTTGTGACACAACCCATTGCATGTGCAGGTGCACCTGGCCTCTTCGTGTTGTCCTATGGGAACTGAGGTTCAAGAAAGCTATGCAAAAATGCAAATACCCTAGCTACTATAATTGCTGTGAGCAATAACTTATCCTTCATCTCCAACCCAGGAGTTTCATGTCTTCTGCCACTATCCATCAAACTATGGGGAGACAACAAGTTAGCTTGCAATAGGCTGAAATCTCAGACCTTCACAGCTCCTGATACCTCCAGAAAGGTAATGAGCTTTGCCCCTTCATTGTTTGGCTCCTCTGGGAAGTTGGAGGGCAGAATCTGTTCCCCTTATAACTTCCCATTAGAACACAACTCCTTGCCCATCTATTTGTTCCAACAAAAGAAGCTTTTGAGGCAGATCTGGATCCCAGTTAACTCCCAAAGGCCTCATTACCAAAGCCTCTGCTCCTCCAGTGCATCCCCTGAAGCTTCTTGAATGACCGCCCCAAAGATTTAGGTTCAATGCTAAATGGCCTTCTGAATTCTCTGACATTGCTAATATTTATTTCAAAGCTTTATGTGCATTTTGGAATACTACATGCCATATCTGTATGTTTTAATGTAAACATAATATTTGAAAATTTAAACCACCAGGGGTTTAACCAATTTTTTTCTTTCTTTATTTTAGAGAGAAAGGAAGGGAGAGAGAAAGAGAGATAGAAACATCGATGAGAGAGAACATCGATTGGCCACCTCCTGCATGTCTTCCACTGGGGATTTGGCCCACAACCTGGGCATGTGCCCTGACCAGGAATCGAGCCAGCGACCTCTTGGTGCATGGGTCGATGCTCAATCACTGAGCCACACTGGCCAGACCAAAAAACATTTTTTTTTTTATCCTCACCAGAGGACATTCTTCCATTTTTTGTTCAGACAGAGTGGGAGGGAGAGAGAAGAAGAGAGAGAGAGAGAGAAACATCGACATGAAAGGGATACATTGGCTCTGGCTGGTTTGGCCCAGCGGTTAGAGCGTCGGCCTGTGGTCCAGAGAGACCCGGGTTCAGTTCCCGCTAAAGGCACGTACCTCGGCTGCGGTTTGTCCCCAGCCGTGGTTAGGTCATGTGGGTGGCAACCACTCCATGTGTCCTTTTCACGTCGATGTCTCTCTCTATTGAAAAAATGTCCTTGGGTGAGGATTAAAAAAAAAAAGAAAGAAAGAAAAGGATATATCTAGTGGCTGCCACCCACATGACCCAAACAGGGCCGGGGACAAACCACAGCCGAGGTGTGTGCCCCTAGCGGGAACTGAACCCAGGTCTCTCTGGACTGCAGGCCAACGCTCTAACCACTGAGCCAAACCAGCCAGGGCCAGAAAACAATTTTTAAATCCCTGGCGGTTGGCTGGTTTGGTTCAGCGGTTAGAGCATTGGCCTGCGGACCAGAGTCCCAGGTTTGGTTCCTGCTAAGGGCACATAACTCAGTTGCGGTTTGTCCCTGGCCCCGGTTGGGTCGTGTGGGTGACAACCACTCAGTGTGTCTCCCTCGCATCGATGTTCCTCTCTCTATCTTTCTCCCTCTCTCCCTCCCGCTCTATCTGAGGATAAATGCAAAAATGTTCTCAGATAAGGATAAAAACAAAACAAAACAAAAATAAATCACTGGTGGCTTGCCCAGCCAGTGTGGCTCAGTGGTTGAGTGTTGATCCATGCACCAAGAGGTCTTCGGTTGGATTCCTGGTCAGGGCACATGCCCAGGTTGTGAGCCAAATCCCCAGTGGGGGGCATGCTGAAGGCAGCCAATTGATGTTCTCTCTCATCAGTGTTTCTCTCTCTCTCCCCCTTCCTCTCTCTCTAAAATCAATTTTAAAAAAATTTTTAAATAAAATAAAATTTTTTTTTCTGTTTGTCAATAGGATGATGCTATTGCATTTCAGAATATTGAGCTAAATTGAATGAACAAGCCCTGCATTTCAGGCTCAAAATCCAGATAATTTCTCTTTCTCTGACTTATTAATGCAATATTTCAAAAACTGGACTCATGAAAACATGTAGCTGCAAATGACAATCACTTTCCCACTGTTTTGCAAGCTGGGGCTGGGTAATTGTCAAGACGATATGCCCAGGACATTAGTTTCAGGCTCCAAGTGGCAGAATGTCACTGAGGGTGTCTCCTGTGGAGAGGCCAGGTCACATTGTTCATGTGGCAGGGAATGGCTCTTGGCCAAGCTCTGCTTCTATCAGCTCCAGAAAATGTTCATCAAAGCATTTTTTTCAATGACAGAAGATATCTTATCCTTAAAAAATTTTTTTATCCTCTTTTCAGCAGTTTAATATGATGTGCCTGATTGTAGGTTTTGTTTTTGTTTGCTTGCTTGCTTGTTTGTTTGTTTGGAATTCACCAAATTCCTTGAATCTGGGAATTTATGTCTTTCACCAGTTTTGGAATTTTTTCTGCCGTTTTCTCTTAGAATATCATTTCTGTCCCACTCTCTCTCTCCTCTCCTCCTGGGACTCCAGTGATACGATATGAATATTAAACATTTGAATATATACACGTGTCTTTTATACTATTATCTCTTTTTCTATTGATCTTTTTTCTGTGCTTTAGCTTCAATATATCTTTAATTTGTCTTCTAGTTCATTAATCCTGTGCTCAGCTCTGTTGAATCTGGTATTACACTCGTCCAATGAGTTCCTGATTTCAGTTATTACACTTTGTTCTAGAATGGTCATTTTATTTTATTTATAGAGTCTACTTATCTGGTGACATTTTCTCTTCTTTCATCTACTTTATCTATATTCTATTTTATTTTATTCAACATATTAATATAGGTGGAGATAATTTGAATTTTTAAGTATAACACATGCAGTAAAATGTGTGGTGTGCTAATCATTAATGCATAGCTTGATGAATTTTCACATTTGTATATATCCATATAACCACTACTCACATCAAGATACATAACATTGCTCTGGCCGGTTTGGCTCAGTGGTAGATTGTCGGCCTGTGGACCAATGAGTCGCGAGTTCAATTCCGGCCCTGGTTGGGGTTGTGCAGGAAGCGACCAGTCGATGTGTCTCTCTCAGGTCCATGTTTCTCTCTCTCTCTCTCTCTCTCTCTCTCTCTCTCTCTCTCTTTCTCTCTCTCTCTCTTTCATTCTCTCCCTCCCACTCTATCTGAAGATAAATAGAAAAATATCCTCAGGTAAGGATTAAAAAGAGAAAAAGATACATAACATTTTCAATCACTTCTCTCCCACTCAGTTATCACTCCCCACTACCCAAGAGATAATCACCATTCTGACTTCTATCAACATCAGTTCGTTTTACTTTTTACTGGACTTCATATATGTTGTCTTTTGCATCTGGCTCCTTTCACTTAATATTATGTCTGTGAGATTCATTTGTGTTGTTTATGTATCAATACTTCATTGCTAATTATTGCAGTACAGTATTTCATTACACAAATGAACCAAAATTTGTTTATTCATTCCTCAGTTAATAAACATTTAGGCTGTCTCCAATTTTTGGCTATTATGACTAAAGCTTCTATAACTATTCTTTTTTTTATCCTCACCCGAGGACATTTTTTTCCCCATTTTTTGTTCAGATAGAGTGGGAGGGAGAGAGAGGAAGAGAGAGAGAAACATCGATGTGAAAGGGACACATCGAGTGGCTGCCACCCGCACGACCCAACCAGAGCCGGGGACAAATTGCAACCAAGGTACGTGCCCTTAGCGGGAACCGAACCGGGTCTCTCTGGACCGCAGGCCGACGCTCCAACCGCTGAGCCAAACCGGCCAGGGCTATAACTATTCTTTTTTTTATCCTCACCCGAGGACATTTTTGCATTTTATCTTCAGATAGAGAGGGAGGAAGAGAGAGAGAAAAACATCAATATGAGAGAGATACATTGAGTGGTTGCCACCCACACGACCCCAACCAGGGCCAGGGACAAACAGTAACCGAAGTACGTGTCCTTAGTGGGAACTGAACTCGGAACTCTCGGGTTCGCAGTCTGAGGCTCCAGCCGCTGAGCCAAACCGGCCAGGGCCATAACTATTCTCATAAATGTTTTTTAGTGAATATATTTACTAATTTCTCTTAGGCATATACCTAGAAGTAGAAATGTTGAGTCAGAAGGTAGGTGCATATTTAGCTGTAGTAGATTCTACTAAATAGTTTTTCAAAGTCAGTTGTGCCAGTTATCAGCTCCAAAATCCAACCTTAATTACCTGCTCTGAGTTAATGAGGCTGGACCTGCAAATATTTCTCCTATGTCATGCTGTTAAGCTTTGTCGGTGGACAGCACTGACAGCCACTGCAGGAGAAAGGCTTCTCTTCAGGGCTCTGATGCACTCACTTGGTAGGTTCCTGCAGCACATGGTTCCTGTACATGTGGCCGCACAGAAACACACAGCTCATCTTTACAGGCAGCTTCCTCCAACACCCAGAGGTTGACTTTTCAATGCATCACTCCTGTGGGAAGTTTTCCAGCAACTTCCACGTTGTAGCACCTTTCCATGGAAGGCTTCCCTCAGAACCCAAGGGGAATGCTTTCCAGCAAAGTCCATCTGCATGGAACTCCAGTGAACTTCCTCATCCAGTGAGCCATGGTTACACTGGCTCCAACCAGGTATGGCTCTTAGCCTGGTGGTCAGGACCTCATACATGGTTGTTCCTTCTCTAGGTGCTCTGCCTAGAGGATGCTCTCTCTATCTGCTTTAGCTATTTTCTTTAGAGTTATCTTTTCCCCTTAGTAGGTAGTCCCCTCTTATACTTAATAAGTATGTACATTACAATGTCCTTGTCCAAATCACTGTGAATATACCATTTTATACTTCTACCAGCAATGTATGAGAGTCCCAGTTCTTCTAACATCAGTTATTCTAAAGTCTGGTATATCAACTCCAATATCTGAATGGTATCTGCTTCTATTGTCTATTTTTTCTCTTGCTCATCAATTATATCTTCATTCCTCTTCACCTGCCCAGTTGTTTTTTACTATATGCAGACATTGCATATAGCAGGAATAGAGACTTCGGATCATGTAATTTGCCAAACAAAGTGTTCCTTCCTTCTTCTGTTAAGCAGATGGGGGTGAGGGATGATCATCTCAATCCGGTGAAGAATTGAGCTGGGTTGGGGCTTAATTTTAATTTTTGCAAGACATTCTATCTCTGGTTTACCACTATTGCTCACATGTGGATTCTGATTGAGAACCTTCAGGTGTCTGTGTCTTCTTCCATGAAAGACTGGAAATTCAGCTCTGCCCTTCAGAGGTTCTCCATCCAGCTCTCCTGACTCTGTCCCTATGGAGACGAAAAATTTGGCAAATATCATGAGGAAGGAGCTGGCCTTGTGTTTGAGGTAGACCCTTTCTTCTTGGGGGGGCCTTACTTTTTTGTTTTTTTAATGTTTTTATTGATTATTTAGAGAGAGGTAGGGAGAGAGAGATAGAAACATTGATGTGAAAGAGAAACATCAGTTGGCTTCCTCCTGCACGCCCCGCGCTGGGGATCAAGCCCACAACCCGGGCATGTGCCCCAACCAGGAATCAAACTGGGACCTCTCAGTCCATGTGACGATGCTCAACCCATTGAGCTGCACCAGCCCTGCAGAGCCTTTGTTTTTTAAACACAATGAGACTATGAAAGTTTTTAGTCTGCTTATTAGAAGCATTCTCGGGCCCAGAACTCAGCAAATGTCATGTTGGAAAATGGGTTGTATTTTTAAGGCCACCTGTGTTCCAATTTGTCATTCTAGTACCACGCGGCAACTAAAAGCTTTGCTGATTTCTCTTTCCTCCATTAGAGGTCTTTCTTCTGGGTAAAGTTTGATCATTAGCCAGAGCCCCAAACTGGCAAATGTCCTGGGGGAGGGGAGAGAAACAGCTGGAGAACCTCATCTCATTTCATTGTGGTAGGAGCACGGGCCTGCCACAGCCTACTACATCCTGCCTGGAAGAGAAGATTTCCTAGGCTTTTGAAAATCAAAACTCTTTTCAATCTTTTGTCTCTAGCACGTATTTCAAAAGCTTAGAGTTGACGTTTCTCTCTTGACAAATTTCTGCTGTAATGTTACTACCTTGAGGCTCTCGGTTGTCAAAATACAAATCAATGGTTTTCAGACTGTAGGTCACAACCCGTGAAATCAATTTAGTAGGTCTTGCTACTTTCATTTTTTAATGAAACAGAATAGATGAGAGCACATCACACATCGTCAAGATAAGTATTGTTTCATGAAATTTTTATTTCACTTAAGTGTGAATGAGTATGTTCTGATTTGCAATGTAAGCCTATATTTTCCTATGAGTTATGGCCCAACATGTTTAAAAGTCACTGATTTTATTAATTTATTAAAAAAAAATTTTCTTTATTGACTTTAGAATAAGGGAGATGGAGAGATAAAAACATCGATAAGAGAGACCATCAATTGGCTACCTCCTGCATTCCCCCCACTGGGGATCAAGCCCACAACATGGGCAGGTGCCCTGACTGGGAATCGAACCAATCACCTCTTGGTGCATGGGTCGATACTCAACCACTGAGCCATACTGGCTTGGCTAAAAAAAAATCACTGAGTTTAATTTAAACAGAGGAAGAGTCATGGGAGAGAAAAACAAATAATCAGAAACAAACATAGTATTTGAGTATGGACAACTTTTTGGAGAAGTTTGACCATGAGTGAGAAGTAGATTGAAAACTACTCTTCCGGCTCCAGAGAGCAAGAGGGAGCCCATGTGAGGGATGAACCATAAGCATCAGAGAAGAAAATCTAGGTCTAGCTCCAAATAGAGCAGGAGCGGGGGCAGGTCACAAGGAAAGCTAAAAGTGAGAAATGACTGCACCTGGGTTAGTAAAGGCCATGAAAACCCCAAGAAAAGACTATGTAGTTCTTGGTGCCGTATCATGGGCAGCCCAAGGGAAAAAAGCCTTGTACTTGGCACAGAAGTAAAGTCAGCTGACGAGATGAACACACATGTGAGTGGGGTGAGGCTCTTCTGCTAACCCATAATTGGTGCTTCGGGGTCAGCAAAAGATCTAATTTCAGCCACAAGCCCAAAAAGACTGCGATGGAACGAGCACTGGTGTCCTCTTCACCTTCTCCCTGCTTTCCCAACAGCAGACACACACCACTGACCTGCCCGTCAAGGCCAAAAGCACAGCAGACTGTAACTCAGTCTACCGGCTGGATGGGATTGGGCTTGGGGTCTCCTTGTGTCTAAAACAGGGTGGCTAAGACCTTCTGCACAGGTTGTTGGGAGGTGTGCTGGCCCATCACTGTGCCCATGTCTGGCACACCATGAGTGCTCAGGAGTCCAGAGCTGCTTTTACCCCCAGGGACCACACTGAGGGCAGGGAGTTCTGGAGGAAGATTGTGCCACAATGACCTGCCTGGCTCCTGGTCCTGAAGTCAGCCCCCCCTCCCCCCAGGTTTGCCCACTGAACCCTCAGGCACCAGCTGGGGTCTGCTCTGAGGCATGGCACTCAGCAGGTCTCAGAACAGGGAGGTAAGCACAGGACGCACCATAGTAAATGAGTTACATTCGCTTATGTCACTGAGCAGGAAAGTTCTATGTTGGGTCAGCCCAGCGGCTCTGATGTTTGCTCTATTCCAGGATCTGCTCCAGACCTGCCTTGGACCTCAGGACCTGAAACTGGGGCCTGAGTCCTGCTTGGGTTTTTGGCCAGGGGTCTGGCCTTCTACCATGCCCCAAACACACCTGCTCAGCCATGTGGATCTCCTGGAGAGTTTGGAAAGACTTCAGCTCACTCATGCCTCAGCATATAAAATTTTCTGTCTCGCCCTGGCCGGTTTGGCTCAGTGGTTAGAGCGTCGGCCTGCGGTACAGAGAGACCCGGGTTCGGTTCCCGCTAAGGGCATGTACCTTGGTTGCAGTTTGTCCCCGGCCCTGGTCGGTCGTGCGGGTGGCAGCCACTCGATGTGTCCCTTTCACATCGATGTTTCTCTCTCTCTCTCTCCCTCCCACTCTACCTGAACAAAAAAATGGGAAAATGTCCTTGGGTGAGGATAAAAATAAAATAAAATAAAATTTCCCACAAAAAAATAAAATAAAATTTTCTGTCTCACCTGGTGGGTGTGGCTCAGTGGATTGAGTGTCATCCCATGAACTGAGAGGTCCTGGTTCGATTCCTGGTCAGGGCACATGCCCAGGTTGCGGCCTTGATCCCCAGTAGAGGATGTGCCGGAGGCAGCTGATCGATGTTTCTCTCTTACATCTATGTTTCTGTCTCTCTCTGCTCTCCTCTCTCTCTCTAAAAGATCAATAAAAACATATTTAAAAAATATTTTCTGTGTCTCTGGCAGTTTAGCTGATTGTTGTTTGTCTTTCAATCCCTGGTTCAATCATCACATCTCACAGATAGCCTACCCTGGGCACTCACCCCCTCCCTGCAATGGTTTAGGTACCCTTCCTCTAGGCTCCCACGGCCCCTCTGTGCCTCTCTCTTCCATGCCACTTATGACCCAGCACCTAATACACAGTAGGTGTTCTGGCCGTGTTTACTGAATGAATGAGCTACCAAACCGAGGTCTCACTTTTCTGCTCAGTGGCCCTGTTCTCTAAAGCCCCTATTTGCCAGCCACTGAGCCATGTTTTATTTCAGGGTTCAAAGAGCAGAGGAGGCAGCCCAGAAGGGACAGGCGCCCTTGTTGTAAAACCCCAGCCACAGCCTGCAGGGTTTAACCTCACCATTAGAAAATCTCAGGTGCCTGTGTGTGATTACCAGCTATTTACACACCATTTCTGGAGAGACATATTATTAAAAATTGGGGTATGAAAGTGGTATGAAGGCAAATTTTCGACTCTTGTGACTGTTGTGCAGACATTTCAGCTCAAGCTGAGGGCAACAGTCTGGCCACTGTGCCAGTCAGGGCCCAGAAAAGGATGTCTCTTCACAAAAGAGCCCATGAGGGGCTGACAGACCAAAACCCACAGACCCTTGCCCACCTCCCCCAAGGCCTGTGGTCAATGGAAGGCCTGCCAGTGGAAGAGGCAGATTCCAGGGCAAGACCCAGCCAGTCAAGATGAACATCTGTCACTCAAGCTCCCTCCTCGACCAGTTCTGCTACTTCCTACAAGGTGACATACTCTTGATGGCATCCCATCCACTCCCCCCTGCCATGCGGACTCTTGGGGCCCACAGGGTCTCTGGAGCAATAGATGGAAGTGGGGATGCAGGGGACACAGTAGCTCTTAACAAATGGCTGCATGGCAAATTGGGAGCCCCAGTGTGGCATGAAGGACTCAGGGAAGTAAGGTCCCTTTAGGCCTGAGGTGGAGGGTGAAGCTCTCAAAATGATTAGGAGATGGGTTCCTTGGATGTGTAAAAGTGTTTCTAAGTCATCCTCAAGGTTCACCCACAAAAAGAACATCCTCAAAAATGACACTGATAATCAAAACTACACCAAGATACCACTTCACCTCCACTAAGATGGCCATAATAAAAAATGACAGACAATAACGAGTGTTGGTGAGGATGTGGAGACACTGAAACTTGCATACATTGTTGGTGGGAATGTCAAACAGTGCAGCCACATTGGAAAACAGTTTGGGGAGTCCTCAAATTGTTAAATATAGTATATGATCCACAATTCTATGTCTAAGTATATATCCAAGAGAAATGAAAACGTGTTCACACAAAGACTTGCACATGAATGTTTGTAGCAGCTTTATTCATAATACCCCCAAAGAACAAACAACCTAATTGTCCATCACCTGGTGAGTGAATAAATAAAATGTGGTGTACACATACAACGGAATATTATTCAGTCATGAAAAGGAATGAAGTACTCCTACATGCTGCAACATGTATAAACCTTGAAAACTTTATGCAAAGTCTAAGAAGCTGGTCACGAAAGACCACATGTTGTATGATTGCATTTATAGGAAATGTCCTGAACTGGCAAATCCAGAACGGAGGTTAGTGGTTTCCAGGGGGTGGGGAGAGGCTGGAAGGAGGAGTGACTGCAAGTGGGTACTATTTTTTCAGGGGTGGGGTACGATAATAGTGAGGGTTGCACAAAATGAATTTTGTGATGTGCGAATTTTATTTTTATTTTTTAAAGGGGGGAAAACGACGCCAATGGAGGAGTCATCGGAACTGAAACAATGAAATGGAGCGGAGTGTCGCCTGTCCCCGTCGCACCCATCTGAAGGAACTTTGAGCCCTTGAACGGTGCACCTAGAGGGCCTGGAAAAGCGATCCCGGAGGCAGGATCTAGAAAGACACACGTCCCGGGATTCTATGGGAACGCGGTTAAGGTGGCGATCCGGGATCTCTTAGGACTGGGGAGGCTCAGAAGTTGGCCGGGCCAAGCGGAGATTTAAAGGTTGGAGCGCAGACGCTCTTAAAGGGGCCGGGACGAATTCCCATTCTGCGTCCACCTTAAAGCCAGCGCCGCGGCGCCACGGGTCGGACCCGGGTAAGTGCGCGGGGCCGCGGGGGAGGCAGCGGCGCCGGCCCTGTTCCGCGGCCAGGCTCGCGCGCCCTGCCGGGTCTGGGGAACTCTGCGCGGGTGGCTGGCACTCCGTGGGCCGCTCGCCCTGGCGCCAGGGTGCAGGCGGGGACGGCGGGGTCGCGGCGTGGGGCCCGGCTCCCCCCGCGCCCGGGCAGCGCTCTATTTTTAGCAGGCGCTGTTGCAATATAAGGAATGCGCCGCGCGGCAGGCGCTCTGGGCGCGCTCGGGCTGCGCGGTCGCTTTAAGGAGGCCCCGGGGTGGGGACGGGCCAGAGCGGCCGGCGGGCCGGCGGGCCGGGAGCCGTCAGTCCGACTGGAGCATGAGGGAGGCGACCTGAGGGCCAGTGCCCAGCCGGGTCTGGAGCGTGCGGTGAGTGGTCGGAGCAGCCGGGGACACGAGGGGAGGGGTGGCCCGGCCGCGCGACCCCCAGCCCGGGCTGGCGCTTTGTTCCGGGGCCGGAGGTGTGGCCGCCCCCGGCCCGGCCGCGCTCTCGCAGCCGAATGCGCTCTGGGACTGGCGGCGAGTGCCCTTTGGCCCCCACCGCAGGTCCCCGAATAACGGTGAGCGGTCGAGAAATCGGCCACGACGGAGACTCCAGTGGGGAGGGCCTGCCCACCTCCCAAAGAGCCTCTGTTATGACAGCCGCCCTTGGGTTCCTTGTTTGCCCCGGCGAGAACCCGCGGGGTGGTGGGCGGCGGGGCTGGGTGGGGCGGGGTAGGGGGCGCTTCCTCCCCTTCTAAAATGGCGTTAACGAGCCCTGGGATCCGCGGGTGGAGTTGTCAAATTCAGCTGAGTAACAAAAAGCAGCCTTCTTCATAAACAGCCCTTCCCTGCGTTTGGGGCTGTGGTCACAACTAGGGCCGGGCTCATTCATTGACCAGACCTGGCTGGGGCACCCACCGTGTGTGGGGCACAGTGCCAGCTGCTGCTCCAGGGCAAAGGTAGGAGAGCAAACCGAGGGACAACCCAGCGTGGTCGGTCCTGGGGTCCGGGAAGCTCAGGGTTTCTGGGGGCAGACAGTGTGGAAGGTCAGGGAAGGCCTTCTAGAGGAGGTGATGCCTGGCAGGAGCATGGGCACTGAACACCCAGTTAGACTCTGTGGCTGGAACCGAGGTCTGTGCAGGCTGAGGACAAAGCCAAGTCTGGAAAGGTGGACAAGGGCCACTTTATCATGGCCCTGAGCACAGTACTCTGGGCTTGCCCCTCTTCCCACCATGGGCCCCTGCTTGGGCTAGAACGGTTCTTGCCACTTCAGGACTCAACGCTGCCCTGGACCTGACCTGAGAGGGTGACTGACAAGGCTCGGAATTGTGGCCTCAAAAGAGTAATAACCTTCCCGACAGCAGGAGTAATGAAGAGATCTGACTTGAAAAACCCTGAAGTTCTGCTGAAATAACAGCAGCCAACAGGGCTCATGCGGACCAGACATGGACGTGCTTGCTCCTTCAGAAAGGTTTTATTATCCCCATGTGCAGGTGGTGAACTGGGGCTAAAAGGGTCAATAACGTGCCCAAGATCCTGAGATCATGCTTTAAACCATGCAGCTGTTCAGACCCCTCTTGTGAGGGTTGGGTTGTCCTGGGCTTAAAGGCTCCAGGTGCAGCCTGTGTTATGCTTTTGCTCTATTGACATCCTCTGGTGGGTTGAAGTGGGGGGTGGTGAGCTGTTAGTATTAATAACCGACACGTGTCAGAGGCTTGGTTGTGGACAAAGCACTTTCACTCAGACGGTTCTTAGAGTTTCTCCTGCTCCTCTTCTGAGAGAAGAAACTTGAGCTGGCCAACATTTTGTAAATCTCCTAATTTCCTGTAAATCGCATGTTCCTGCTGACTGGAGTTGAAAATGTTTCAGGCCATGGTTTTCACCCTTGGGTCTGTTCTCACTGCCCAGCGGCCAGTTACCTTCTCTGTCTGTGGTTTATGGTGTAGTTTGTCCTTTCTCTGCCAGGGCAGGAGGCATGGGGCTTTGATGCTCTGGGGTTTTCAAGGCTTTGGGCCCTGCCAGCCTCTTTCTGGGGAGGAGGGGGTGTTGAGTAAACCCTGTGCTCTAGTGGAAACTGCCCCTCCCCCACCCATAGTGGCCTCAACGTTTCCTTATGGAGAAGGGGGGTCAAGGCCCTCTGGTGAGCCCTGATGAGGCAATCAACAGTCTTCCAGAGTTGCCAGCTTTGCTCCTGCATAAGGCAGTTTGTATTTTTCCACTACCCATGTTCTCATCTACATAAGACATTTTTGTTCCAGGTATAACTTTTATTTTGTTATTAGGTATTTCATGCTTTCAGTTATCTGAGCCGCATATAAAGTGACAAGTCAGTTATCCTTGGGTTTGATTCCTGAGCTCGAAGGGTCCTGGAACCAGGGAGAACTGCTGGGCTTGTTGAACAGAGCTACCTTCTGGAGTGACTGGCCCTAACGTTAGTCAGAATCGCATGTTGACCAGCCTGCTAGATTGAGTTCTCAGGGAAATGTGACCTCCATTTTATATTTCACATCTGGTGTAATCCTTGTTCTTCCCATGAAATGCCCCCAAATGGAGTGTGCCTCCCTGCAAGTGATTGAAAACATACCTGCTCGTGAGCATTGTGTCGTCTGTACAAACCATACTCATGTGAACTAAGTGGGAACACATTCTTGTGCAAAGCTGGAATGCTCTCAAGTGTCCACAGGGTGTGCATTGAGTTCCAGAAGCTCGGTACCTGCCAGGCCCTGTACCAGCCAACCTAATGTTGGCTATAAGGTACCTTTGTCTGGGGATGGTGAAAAGGAAGGAGCAGGGGGAGCTCTCTGTGCTCTGGGGCATCCGGCAGGTGCCCATTCTCTAGAGGTTGAGAGGAATTTTGTTGGTGGACTCTGAGGCCTTGCCAGCCCTCATAGTCTTGGGTGATGCCACTGGGCTCTATGGTACTGGATCAGTGGGGATGCTTTTGACTGCAGATAACAAAACCCAAGTAATAGTGGATTAAGCAGACTTCAGATCTCCCAGAGATGCTCTCAGCTCATGTGAGGTCTCTGTAAACAGGGATTGGGATATTAGTAGCACTTCCAGCAAGTTCTTGCATGGAACAGGCAGCCAAGAAGGCTGAGCAGTGGATTTTACTTTCTTGGGTCATAGCCCCTTGAATATGCCATTGAGACGCCCAGAGAAAAGTTGCTCGATGTACAAAGTTGGACATACAATTCAGAGGCTTCGTGGATCTCTGAAAACAAGTCCTGGATTCCAGTTAGATCCCCTGGTCTAAGCCATGTTACTTCACTGCTGTTTACCTGGGACTGTGAAGTAACATGTCGCTCTGCCTTCCCACCAGACCAGCATGCCTTTGTGGTAGAGACAGTGTCAAGAATGAAAATAGGCAGGCCGGTGTGGCTCAGTTGGTTGAGTGTCATCCCTTGCACCAGGAGGTCACCCGTTTGATTCCCAGTCAGTGCATGTGCTGATCGATCCCCAGCAGGGGGCATATGGGAGGCAGCCCTTTGGATGTTTCTCATCACTGATGTTTCTCTCTCTCCCTCTCCCTTCTTCTCTCCGAAATCAATAAAAAATAAAAATTAAGAAAAACAAAAAGAATGAAAATAGAGTGGGATGGTTGTCAATTCTCAGCCTGAGTTGCAGTCTGCAGTCAGCCAGCGGGTCTGTCTTGTGGAACTATGACCAAGAGGGCAATGCTGCTGCCTCCTCATGCTTCAGACAGGCCATGGGTGCCCTCTTTGGTACCTGCATGCATTCCTTGCTGCCCATCTCCAGTCTTCTCGGTAGCATCCCCGCTGCCTGTGATGAGGTAGTCCTGCGTATTCTCAGAGACTCCACCCCCGGCCCTCCTTGGGCTGGCCCCCACCACTGAGCCCCTAGGTCCATTTAACCTGTTAGCATGATCCAAGGCAGCTTTCTGCAGCCATCTCTCTTGTAGGGATCATAAGGTAGCAGTCCTTTAGTATTCATTGTCCTTTAGCATTCTTGGTGGCTTTACTAGGTGGGGCCTGCCGATTGCCAAATGACAAGGTGGGTCATTACTGGTTGCTGAGGTGACATTCTGGATATCAGAGGGGCATATTCTCATCAAGAGAGCCTGGCATCTGTCTGTCTAAATTTACATCTAGGTTGTATTGCTAATGAGGATTTGGAGAGCACCAGGAAGGGATTTGGCTGTGCAGCGTGTAGATTGAAAGAGGGTGGGATGGGGAGCTGGGAACTCTGAGCTCTGCTTCCAGTCCTCGGTGACTATCTATAGGGCCTTAGGCGGGGCCTGTGCTGCAGGGGCCCAGGCACCATCTGTGACTTCTCTGCAGAGCCCTCAGGGTTGTCAAGGGGATTAGATGAAATACACAGATGAGAACATGCTTATAAAAATGAAGAGCATTATCAGCATTCAAGGAACCTTCCGATAACAGAATCCTAGCCCCAGAGGGGCCCCTGGAGCCTGTGTAGACTGGATTCAGACCCAGTACAGCGTATTTCTCACAGTGGTGAGGGCAACGATTTTAGGTGGGACACACACAGCTTCTATTAGTTACATACTTGTTTATACTTATCACATATGCAGACATCCCATCACATCTTTTTTTTTTTTAAATGGGTATTTAGCTCAGACTAAAGCTAAAGAAAGATTTTTAAGTGACCCCTTGAGTAAAGGCTGGGAAACATTCAACAGGGGAGTCCCTCCCAAGCAGTCTGTGAGGCTTCAGCTGGACCCTTCTGGAGATAAGGACCTTGTTGCCCCTCAAGTCAGTCCACTCCTTTTGGGGATTCTCTCATCCTTGCGAAGTTTTTTCCTCTCTCCCCATAAGCTGTCCCCCTGGATCCATGCCTCACGAACCTGTGACAGCCGTGCCCTTCTCCAGCACCAGCGGCTCTCCTCTCAGCGGCTCCTCAAATGGGGTGGTTTAAAGACAGCTCTCTGTGTGTCTGCCTGCCTCTCCTTCCCTCTCTCCCCGATCTTTCCTTCGACAGAGACGTGTGGGCCAGCCTCTACATTCGCCATCTCGAAACCCCACAACTTTGTTGTTAGCTGTTTACAGACGAGGAAACGGGCTCGGGGAAGTTAATCAGGCACCCCCTGTCCTAGCCTGAGAGAAGCAGAGCTGGAAGGAGGCTGCTCAAGGCCTGCCTGGTCCTGAAGCACATGCTCCTTCTGTCACCCTGCACTGTTCCCGGAGCTGGAGGCCCAATAGGACACGTTTCTTCTCTCCTGCTGCTCATGGGACGTGTCCTTGGGTCCAGACCATATAAAAGCAGTGCTGCTGTGGAGCAGAGGCCTCAGAGGAGAGGGGACGGAGCAGCCCTTGCACAGGGACCTTAGGAGGAGCAGAAGCCACAGAGGTGCAGAAGCGGCTGGTTGGCAAAGAGGCAGAGAGAGAGCCTAGATGACGGTGGTTTTCTCTGACTCTCACTAATCTTTTATTTTAATCCTCACCCGAGGATACGGTTTTATTGATGAGAGAGAGAGAGAGAAAAACATCGATATGAGAGAGAAACATTGATCAGTTGCCTCCCTCACATGCCCCAACTATGGATGGTACCCACAACCCAGGTACATGCCCTGACTAGGAATCAAACCCACAACCTTTTGGTGTATGGGATGATGTTCCAACCAACTGAACCAGCCAGCCAGCCAGCCAACCAGGGGTGTCACTAATCTTATAGTCAGCCACAAACCCCTAAATCATTTGTTCTTGGTGTATTTTGAAATGTAAAAAATAAAAAGGGAAAAATATAAGGGATAATATAACAAACACCATTTACCTATTACCCACTTGATCCTTTTCATGATAGTGCAGGACTTAAAACATATCCCTCCTCTGTAGTGTGGGCCAGTCCCCAGCCTGTGGTGGGCTTTCAGAGCCTTGCGCCTGGGTTTCCAGGTATTGGCTTTTTTAGCTCATGTCCTCTGCTAATTTGATGAAAATGCCACCCGATTGTCCATCGAGGGTGTTGCTGTCCTTTTGCTGCCTCTGACCACACTAGGCAGGAACCACAGGGGAGTAGGATGAGTATGCATTTTTTTTGTTTTAAACCTTTTTCAAAACCGTTGATTCACCCTCAGAAAACACCTGTCTCAACCCTTGTAGCTCAGGCCAGACTGCAGAGCATAATTTAGTCGCAGCTGGCCAAAGTGAACTGTCATTTGATTGGTGGATGTATATATTTGGAAAAGAGAGAAAATAACCATGATTTTCTTTTTATAATTAGATGACAACGATTTGTTGAGTAGCTCATCTTAAATGATCTTTAACAAAATGCATTTTCTATTTTAAAGTATAGAACTACAAGGAAGGAAGACTGCAGTCCAACATAGAATTTTTCCAATCCCTAACTTCACCTTTGCATTCTTACTTCCCTAAGCTTTCCCAGAAAGAAGGGTCCCAGGTACCTGGCCCCTGGTCCTGAGAGAGAGGGGCAGCTCTGCAGCTGCAGAGGGTGGAAGCTCTCCATGGCAACAGGAGACATTTCTCACCCAGCTGTTCACAGCCTTCCCTTCTCCACCCAACTGCCTCAGGAGCTGGGGCCTGATGCCATCCCGCCTGCGTGGAGCTTGGACTTGAGTTAGAACAGTTAGCAGAGCAGTGCTTTTTAAAGCTGGCCAGAGCCCTGGCCGGTTTGGCTCAGCGGTTAGAGTGTTGACCTGCGGTCCGGAGAGACCCAGGTTCGGTTCCCGCTAAGGGCACGTACTTCGGTTGCAGTTTGTCCCCGGCCCTGGTTGGTCATGCGGGTGGCAGCCACTCGATGTGTCCCTTCACGTCGATGTTTCTCACTCTCTCTCCCTTCCTCTCTCTCCCTCCCACTCTATCTGTACAAAAAATGGAAAAATATCCTCGGGTGAGGATTAAAAAAAAAAAAAAAAAAAAAAGCTGGGCAGAAAAGATTCAAACACTTCTGGAAAACCCTTATACACTCAGGCAGATCCCATTTTCAGGGAGTCACACGCCACTGGGGGCAAAGATTTGAACTAATTTCATAATAGAATACTGGGGACCTGAGGTGGCCCCACAGTTCTCTTTATTAAGTGGTGAGAATGAGTTGAAATGTTTTCTGTCCCTGCGTTGCCAACAAAGAACAGCGCTGCCTGTGTCCTTCTCCCTCACTCTGATGGAGATGCTGCAGAGCCAATGAGGGCTGGGAGCCCGAAGACCTCAGGAGAACCTGCTTTATTGGAGTTTGTCTCCCCATAGACGTGATCAGAGACTGTTCCAGGGAAGACAGTTGAACATATTATAAAACCAATTCTATTTGATTATACAGAAATACACATACATGTTATATTTACAGACCCACTTTTTTCCCCTCCAAATCTTGATGGTTTGGGTTATTTCTTAAACTCCTTCCCTTATTTCTAACCATCTCTCCTTTGGCTCCAGACTTAACATCTCTCATTTAGATTTCTGCAATAGCATTGCGTCTGTTTCTCTATCTCTAATTTTAACAACGTTTTACTGATTTTAGAGGGAGAGGAAGGGGGAGAGAGAGAGAAACATCAATTTGTTGTTCCTCTTATCCATGTATTCATTGGCTGATTCCTATATGTGCCCTGACCAGGGATCAAACCCAAAACCTTGGTGCATTGGGACAATGCTCCAACCAACTGAGCTACCCGGCCAGGGCTCTCTATTTCTAATTTTGCCCCCTTTAAATCCATCCTAAAGTTAACCAAACGAACTATCTCAAAATCAAATTTGAGCATTTACTCCCTTGCTTATAGATTAGTCCTACCAGACAGTAAAATGCACTACAAAGCTAGAGGAATTCAAGTTGTGTTGCTGTGCCATAGGACAAACAGGTCAGTGACAAAGAAGAGTGCCTCCCACAAAGTCTGCCCCCTCCCCCACCAAATCCTTTTATTTGAAATGGGACTGCAGTCTTACTTTTCCAAGAAAAGTTCTGGTTTTAATAGAATCTGCTATGCCCTGGCTGGTTTGGCTCAGAGGTTAGAGCATTGGCTCGTGGACCAGAGAGTCACGGGTTCGATTCTGGCCAAGGGCATTACCTCAGTTGCAGTTTGTCACTGGCCCTGCAGGGTTGTGCAGGAGGCAACCAATCAATGTGTCCCTCTCACATCGATGTTTCTCTCTCTCTATCTCTCTCCCCCCCCCCACCCCCACTCTATCTGAAGATATTTGAGAAAATATCCTCAGGTGAGGATTAAAAAAAGAATCTGCTGTACACACTGCGTGAGGCTGCCCCTAGTGTACCAGGTGCTCAGATAGAAGTGAAAGTATCTGTAGGCATGTGGAGGGTGCTGAAGGTGTGGTGGGCTGGGGTTGGGGAGGTCCGCCCACCCATTGCCTCCCCAAAGTATTATATAATCATGTCAAAAGCAAAATTAATTTTAGTTCAGTTTAGGATTTTTTTTTTCTTTTTATCCTTTAGAATTTCAACACATCATCTTGGAAATCCCCCCTTTTAGATAACCCACCAGTCATCCCTTTATGTTTTCATGCCGAGGAAACGCGGTCCCGAGGAAGACACAGAGGCAAACCCATCTTTCTTGGCGAGTGCCTTCTCTCACAAGTAGGCCCCGCAGCCCAAAATAGCCTCTGCCATGTTCTCCTGTCAATGCCGGCTTTATTGGAACCGGGGATGATGGAAAAGGGTGGAGCCGCTGTCCCAAAGCCTTGGGGCATCTATGAGAAAAAAAAAACCACTTCTATGAGATCTGTCTTCTCAGCCATCCCTCCACGCCCACATTCCTCAGGTTCGGATTCCTTGGGCCCAGAGCTGGGAAGGTCTTGTGCCCCTCACACCCAAGCCCTTCTTTTCCTGCTAAGGAAACCAGGCCCCGGGTGCCCTGGTGGCACTCCCAGGAGCTAAGGGCACCTGGCATCTGAACCTTCCCGTCCGCCCCCATTCCCTGACCCAGACCCCACCCTCCCGAAGTGGACATGGTCTGAGTCCACTTCTCTGGGACTGGGTGGGTGTTTCCTGCATGTTTGAGATTTTACGGAGGAAATCAAAATAAAGAAACAAAGCCTTTGTTTTACTTCTGGACTCAAACTGGGGTCGGCTAGAGGGATGGAAAGGGGGAGCGGGAGCAGGTCACTTGGCACTTCAACAAAATAACCATTCTAATAAAGCATTTCACAGGGACTTTTTCTGTTTAGGGCTGGTGTGAGTGAGGAGACAAGCAGGGCGGAGGGCCGGGAGGGCCTCTCTGTGCGGAGGTTGGGCCCAGGCAGGGTCTCTGGCAGGGGTCTGGGCCCACCAGCAGGGCTGCGGAGTTGGCACCAGGGGGGCCTCAGGGAACTCTCAGTCCTCCCTTCCTTCCGCAGAAGACCCACAGGACAGTGGGCAGGGACATGGCATGGGTTGCCATTTCTGCCCTCCCTGTTGTCTGTGTGACCTTGGGCGCATCCCCCACTGCTGGGAGCCTCCTTTGCCACGTTTCTAACAGGCCAGTGCTGCTGTAACGCAGATGGCCCAGCCACCCGTCCCTGTCTTTGCTCTAGTCGAGTTGTATGGGGCCAGGCCCCATCCCACATATGTGGAACTGGGGAGGTGCTCCCACCAATATTTCTTCACTCTTCCTAAAGGATTTCTCCTTGCATATGTTCTCTGGGTATATCATTTTTTAAAAAAGTTACCCAAGCATTGACAAAATCTGCAGTATTTCTAGGGGTTTCGGGGTGGAGACTGTGCCCGCTGGCCGTCTGGCTTCTGGCAGGGTCAGCTGCCACACTGCCGCGTTCGGTAGTCGGCTTCCCTGTTTCCTAAGCCCCGTAAGCCAGTAGCTGTTGCATGTAACAGGCTTTCACCAAAGGCTCACAGGAAAGGGGGTTGCCCATTGCTCAAAACAGGGCAGAAGTTAAAACTCTTCAGACATCCTCTCTTAGCCTGCCCACCCCCTTGGAGAATTTCTCTCTGGCTGCCTGTCTCCTCGAGCCTACTTTACTGCCATTTTCCAGGGGCCAATTTTCCTGGACAGTATCCCCAGAACTTCTGAAAACTCCAAATTTCCATTGTTTTTGATTGCAGAGCAATAATGACAAGCTGTTCTAGACTAGGCTGTGGCCTGTTCTTTTACCTCTGAAAAGAGCCATTCAAGGACTTATCCAAACAAGAGTTAGGCACCCCAGGCAACACCTTTACCTGCAGTAGGACCCAGCAGGAGGTGGGATCAGTGCTATGCCCAGCCCTGGCCAGATCAAACTCTTAAGTCAGGCCTGCTTTCCCAATGGCCGGAGCAAACCCAAGTGTTCATTTTTTCCCCCTTTCTGTTAGAACATTTTGCAGAGTAGCTGTGAGGATTGGAGCTAGTGTAGCACAACTATTTATTGAGCACCTTCTTTGTGCCAGGTGTGTGCTAGGGACCAGAGATACCGTGGAGAATACAACAAGGGACAGGACCTGACCTCCTTGAGCTGACAGCCTAGTGGGGATGACACATGACATCATACACAGTTAAGCAATTGAGTACCAGCAAACAAAGTGTTTTGTAAGAGTATAACAGTAATCTCACCTAGTTGGCTGTGGGTGAGGGTGGTTAGGGAAATACCTGTAAAGTGTTTAGCACGTGGTCAAGACTTAAACAGGAGTTTTAATGATCAACCCTGGCCACAGGGCTCAGCCTGATTCCACCTCCAGATGGTTGCTGTTACCATCCACCAACAATAGTTTTGTACAGCGAGGCTTATAATTTTTCCAAGTGACACAGCTAATACATGTGGCACAACCAGGATTCAAAACCAGGCTTTTCGGACTTATTTCCTTGCTCCTAACATTTGCTCTGCCTCCTGCTTTACCACCCAAGGATCATTCCCAGCAGATCATTCCCACAGCTTTTCCCTTTATCTGCACCCCTGAAACATGCCAGCATGGACTGTGGGCTGAGATTATTCCTCTAGCCATCAGCAATAAAATGGGCTTTCTTGTTGAAGCCTGGGGCAGGGGGGTGGGAGTGGGGGGATGGCCAGCAGTAATTCAGTCCAGCTGGGTGGCTGAGTGATTCAAAGGGCACACCTGTCTCCCCTCCCCCTTCTCCTGAGTGCTTTGGGACATCCTATGCAGCCCTGAGCACCCTCTGGCCAGTTTGGTGGAGGTGGGGGTCTTTGACAAGAGTTCCTACAACATACTAAAGTAGATAATAATAGCAAACACTGTGTGTGCCAGGTACTTCTAAGTACTTGCGTATACAACCCTGTGAAGTAGACACTGTTATTAACAGGTGAGGAAACAGGCACAAACAGGTTGAGCAGTGTGCCTATGGTTGCACACCTAGCAGAGGGGCAAATGCTTTGATTCACAACCTTTCATAAAAGTATAGTGTGTAAGCCCTGGCCGGGTTGCTCAGTGGGTTGGAGCGTCATCCCATACACCAGAAGGTTGCTGGTTCGATTCTTGGTCAGGGCACATACCTAGGTTTTGGGTTTGATCTCCAGGGAGCCAAGGGTGGGAGGGGGTGGTGCATCCTGGTTGGGGTGAGTCTTCCCGCTCTGTCATTGGTCCCCTCTCTGCCCCTCTCTGTCATCCAGTCTGGCCAGGGCAGGAGAAATGCAGCCCCTGTTTAGAACCTGGTGGGGAGATGTGAAACGTGACCTCCTGCCCTCCCAGCTGAATGGGCTCACAGCCTGGGGTTTGGAAGGGTCCCTGAGAAGTCATCCCACCCCGCCTTCAGCCTGGTTGAACCCTCCAGAGCCAGGCAGCCCAACCCTCCCCCTGGAGGCCTGCTTCACAGCCTCTGCAGGGGAAAATCCCACACCGCCCCAGGCTGCTCATTGCCATGCCCCACTCGTTTTCAGGAAGTTCCCCTCTGGTTTTGCTCCTGCTGTGCCCTCTAAGTCTTACTGCTCTTTTAAAATGGAGATTGATAGGCTGCCCCCACCTCATGATAGAGCCAAGACTCCGTTTCTTCTCATTTTGGGTCAAACATAAAAATTGTCACATTTTTCATTAATGCTGTTTAACAATTTGAATATAAATGATGGAAACAAATCAAAGCAACAGTCATTTTTTTTATGTGCCTGTCTGCCCTCCACCTCCCTGGGTTCTGACACACCCCAGGAGTGGGCTGTGCCTGTTCCCTAAGGACTGCTGGACCGGAAAGTCTCCCTCAGGCTGAGTAACCCTGCTGCAGCTGGTCCCCAGTGTCCTTTCTACTTCCTCTAATCTCACACCTCTCTGGGTCCAGAGCCAGGCCTGGCCCAGGGAGTGCAGAGTGGTCTGCCTTGGGGTGGCCGGCACTGGTGTATGCATGCCTGGGGGGGAGGGGGGGGGCAGAAGGTGCCCTTGTGGGCCAGGGCCACCCAGGGCCGTGATCTGTTTGCCTTATATAATGTGTCAAACTTTTTAATTGGTAGCCAACATGGAAAAAATCAGTCTCACATAGAAATTTATATTTCTGGCTACTCTTTAAAAATGTAGACTGTCTGGCAACACTTGCAGAGACGCTCCCATTGCAGCAGTTAACTGGTGCGCGGCATTGGTCTCCTGTTAGCGCAGACCTGCCTTTCCCAGCACCTGTGCCTGCCCTCCTCTCATTTATCGACCTGGCCTCTGCCAACACATGATTTCAGGACGTCCATTTCTTTCCTGAGTCCCCCTTTCTGCTGCTGCAGGGGAAAGCAATTGAGACGATGGTCAGCCAGGACTTGGGGGGCTGGAGTTTAGCCACAGCCATCCCTAACAAGCAATGTCCACGTGACAGGGAAGGACTGCTGATACCCAGGGTGCCTGCCCTGGCATTCAGGCCTGCCCTCTGCTCTCTGTTGCCACCTATGTTCTTCTCCCAGGCCCCTTACCAAGGGGGGCTGGTGTGAGGCCATGGAGTCCATGAGACCAGAGCTCTGGGCTGGGGCAACCTGTGAAGTTGTGTTCTGGTTAGCTCCACACAGCCCTACTCGGGAGAAAGATAGCAGGAAAGGATTTGCCTTAATGCCATCAGGAGACTCACGGTGGGGTGGGGTGTCCTCAGCCCAGAAGGCAGAGATGATCAGGGAGCTGGGCCCTGGGAGTTGCCAGTGGCTCAGTGTTTGGGAAGGGGCTTCTTGTTATCACCCACTCCCCTTGCTGGGTTGGTGCCCGTGTGTGTCTAGTGGGACTCCTCACGTGGCATCTCCCTTAGGAGGACTGCCACCCCACTCCTCTGGGCTCTGCGTGGCCCATGGGCATAGCACCCTCACCACCTCTACCCTGCTCTCCACCCAAGCCAGACTCCCATGGAGTTCCCAGTGTCAACCTTGCATATTGGAAATGCAGACAGCTGACCCATGGAGCGTCTCTGTGCAGAAAACTGTGCCAGGGCCCTAGGGGGACCCGGAGATAAAGAAGATGAGGTCTAGCCCTCTGCCCCCTGGCCCCATGTAGCAGGGGACATGTTAAACACTGCCCTGCTCCTAGAGCTGAGGGGAGAAGAAGAGGGGCACACTCCCAGAAGAGGCAGAAGCTTTGTGGTCACTTGCAGATGGAGATGTGTGGTTGTGCACAAGCCACAGAACTTCTGTGACCTCACCACTCAGTGAGGTAGCTGCGAGCAGTCTAGTGGAATAATGGCTGCAGAGCACTCTGGCTGCCACCTGCCACCTGGGTGGCACTCCAGAGATGCAGGTGGGGTGGCTGGATGGGAGGAGGCCTGGAGAGGTGGGAGAGGACCCAGGAAGGAAGGATCACTTGGGGGCTGGGTTGAAGATGGGCTTCCTGGGGAAGCAGGAAGGCTGCCCCTTACAGAGGGCGTGCTTGCGCAGACAGAGAGCATTTGTGGGCAGGCATTGTGGTGCCCTGCCAGGGGCTGGAGCCCTGATAGACCAGGTGCCACCCCATCCTCGAGGAATCAACAGGAGCAGAGGCTGTATAAGGGGCAGAAGTGCCCACGTGCGGTGACAGCAGGGAGAGCTCCAGGCACTCATGGGGGTGGTTCCAGGAGAAGCAGTGTGCCAGGGGCTGCTTGCGGGGCCATGACGCTGGAGTGGTGGGAGGGCAGTGCTAGTGGGGGGCCCAGGCAGAGGGCAGAGCCAAGTCCCTGAGGTGGGCATCCGCATGCAGCAGAGTTGCTAGGCCTTGGCCTCAGATTTGAGTAAAGGGATGTTTGAGCTGCTGGGGGAGGAAGAGGAAGAGAATGCCAGGCATAAAAGGTGGGAACAGGGGTCTGGAGGCTGGGGTCTGTGGGGACCACTGGCCGAGCCCAGTATATGAAGGGTTGAGCCTGAGCGGCCCAAAGAGGTCCAATGAGGACACAAGGGTCTCATAGGAGTCCTCCCCTGGGTGTGGGCTGAGGGGGGCAGCTAACTCTGAACTGGGAGGGGGTAGGACAGCAGGCTTCCAGGCTTTGGGGAGTCCAAGGGCCATCAGTTGGGTACTGGAATCCCAGAGGATACTGAAGCTGGCCCTCCCTGACGGGGTGAATGACCTTACCAATGGGCATGCAGATTTCTGTCTAAGACTGAGAAGTTCTCCTTAACTATGGGTGAGACTGCCCCAGCCCTAGGAAAATATTAATAGGCCCCCAGGACTGAGAATAAACATTTAAACATAAAATCACTTCCTCCTCTCTGTCCTTAGCTGCCACTCAAGGAAGCTGTGCGCCAGGCTCTAACAGAGGGGAGGAGATGAGCTCTGCCCCTCACCCCTGGATTGAGTTCATTCCCACCCTCCTTGTCAGTGGTTGGGCATGGGGACACAGTGAGGGGCTGGGTGGGACCTCTGAGACCATGAGGGCCAAGCGGCAGCACCCCCATGACCCAGGGATGCCAGTGGGGCACGTTCTGAAGGGTTGTTTGAACCAGGGCCCTTGTTGGCCCCTCGGTTCTGAGAGTGTCAGATCCACCAGGTACCTTGGACTAGCTGGGTGGTGACTGGGGTAGAGTTTTAATTTTTAGTTGCCAGATCTGAGTGCCAAATCTCAGTTTCTCTTGCCCTTTACCAAGCTGTGCCCTTGGGCAGATGCCTGTACCTGTCTCCCTGCTGGCAAAATGGGGACATTAAATGCCTCCGCGTGCATTCCTGCCTTCAGGCCTTTGTGGCTGTGCTGCGCTGTCTGTGTGCCCGTCCTGCACCCACCTGACCATCTGCTCTCCTCGCCTCTGGACTTCTGGAACACTTCGAGTTTGTGCCATACCAGTTACCCAGTCTCCGCTGGTCTTTTCTCACCGGTCAACCTCACTGTGGTCATCAGAGCTGTGGACTCCTTGGATTGGCAGCTGTCCAGCAAGCTGACAGGGCGCTCCTGTGGGCCAGTGTGAAGGGCAGGGCTTCCCTGGCACAAGGGGCCTCTGTGCTGTCCCCTGCCTCGCCCTGCAGCCCGGCCCTGGTCCCTGCATTATTCAGTGCTCTGGAGCAGCCAGTGTGCCAGGCACTGTGCTTGGTGCTAGGGATGCAACCACATGGATTCCTAGTTGTTTAGGAGCCTCCCTCCCACTCCCCTTACAACCCCCAACACCTGGTGCCTCCTGGATTTTCCATGCTTTATACCTTTGCAACTTCTGGTTCTCACCTAGGATGGACTTGTCTCTTTTTCGTATGTGTTTTTTGTTTTTTATCCTCACCTGAGGACAGTTTTTCCATTTTTTGTTCAGATAGAGTGGGAGGGAGAGAGAGGAAGAGAGAGAGAGAAAGAAACATCGACGTGAAAGAGACACATCGAGTGGCTGCTACCCACACAACCCAACCAGGGCCCGGGACAAACATGCCCTTAGCGGGAACTGAACCTGGGTCTCTCCAGACCACAGGCCGACGCTCTAACTGCTGAGCCAAACTGGCCAGGGCTCGTATGTGGGGGGTTTTTTTTTTTTTTTTTTTTTTAATTGATTTTGATTTTTTAGGGAGAGAGAGATAGAAACATCAATGTGAGGGAGAAACATTCATAGGCTGCCTCCAGCACATCCGCCCACTGGGGATCAAGCCTGGAACCCGGGCATGTGCCCTGACGGGGAATCAAACCAGGACTTCTTAGTCCATGGGAGGATGCTCAGTCCACTGAGCCACACTGGGAAGAACACTTGTCTCTCTTAGTCACCTGAGATAATACCTACGTGGCCTCCAAGATGCCATTGTGGCTTGCCTCTACCAGGAAGCCTTCTGCAGTGCCCCAGGCTGGGTGAGAGGCCCCTCACACCTCCTGTGCTCCCACACAACACCCCTGTGTCCTGTGACCCTCTGTCGGTATCCCCCTCCACCACACACACCCTGAGCCTCAAGGCCGGGGGCCTGTGCCCCTACAGCCTGGTGCTCCCAGCACCCAGGACCAGGCAGCATTTACTAGATGCTGAGTCTTCTGCAGTCTGAGCACGTGTGTATCGGCAGAAGGGTGGCCCACACGGGTGGCTTGTCCAATCTACGCCTCCTGAATCGTAAAACTGGGCCTTTTCTGGTGTCACATGTCCTGTTAGTTTTCTCTGTCTATGGAGGCATCCAGAGAGGGGCTAGGTTTGACAGTGGAGAGCACTTCTGGATTTGAAGACCAGAGAGAAACCACATATAATGCTGAGTTCCCAGTATGTTGGGTCTTCCGTAGTCTATTCAGTGAAGAAGCATCTCCTGAATACTTGGGGAAATGTCTTGGAGGAAATCTCATCTACCCTTTAGTTGGCAGGAATTTGGGGGCTTGCTATCCTATGGCATTGCTATAGGGACAGTGGCAGACTGAGCCCTGATGCTGCCTTCCAAGGCGGGCCGGGGGAGTGGAGCCCAGGCTGCAGAGGCATGAGGGCATACCCCGGAGGGTGTGGAGGGGCTGAGTTGAGCTGTCACCTCTGGAACCTGCCCGTTAGCAGGCACGAACTCAGCAAGGACTCTGGAGAGGGAGAAGGGCCTCCTAAAGGAAGGGGAATTTGGGATAGATTTGGAAGGATGCCAATGATGGTAACAACTTTATGTCTATTGAGCCCTCACTATGGGCCAGCTGCTGGGCCAGGCAAATAATTGTGTAGCCTTCCATGACCACCATGAGGCAGATGCTGCCACTGTCCCATTTTTACAGAGAGGCAACCGATTTACAGAGGTCAATAACTTGCTTAAGGTTGCAGGCTGTCTGCGTCCATAGCTCAAGCTCCTTGGTAAGGGGTTCCAGGTGAGGGGCCAGCCCCAAGCTGGGGAGGGAGCATCCTGTGTGTCAGACCACAAGGAGATAGGCTGGGGCTGGGCAGGGACCAGCACAGTGGAGAGGTTCCCAAACACAGTCGCTGGAAAATGAGGGTGCAAAGCCACCTGGTGCTCCCACCATGCGGGCAGCTGCCTGATACCCCCCTAGCTTCCTCCCTGGCAGTACCATGCCCGTGTTCTGTTTGTAGACTTTATCCCGGTAAGGATGAGGGGTGTGTCTGTTTTCAGTGACTGGAATGGGTGCTGACCTCCTCAGCGAGCTGGCCTTGGAGGCCTCCCTGACTGAGACGCCACCTCCCTGGCTCACTGCTGACCTCTTCCCGGCACTCCTGGATCCGCTGCCTGGACTGACCCCGCACCCACCCACCCTCTGCCAGCTTTGAGAGAATCCTAGCTTGGCGGGCTGGCCACGGGCTCTCAGATCCGGGCATTGCCTGGGCGACCTTAGAAAAGTTATTTTACCCCTTTGTGTCTCAGTTTCTTCAACTGTAAAGTGGAGATCATCAGAGTTACACATCATAGGGTTGTTGTGAGAATTAAATGAGTGCATCTGGTAAAATCTTCCAGCAGCATCAAGCACATCGCTGACATTAAGTGTTTGTCATGTTTTTAACATGATCACTATTATAATTCTTAAGCCAGGTGGTTTCTGCGCACCTGCTCCGGGGCTCAGCTCCAGGCCCTGTCCAGGAGGCACTTTCACACTAGCGATGAGACCTGAGCGTTAACAACAGTGATACGAGGAAGCACGAGATACTTGGAGGTTGTGAGGAAGCACAAGGGCGTTGTGCCCACATCTGGCTGACTTCGAGCATTGGCTTTTGCCTGGATCTCTGGACTCCTGTTGGTTATTTCTGCCAGCAGTCCAGGTGTGATCCTGGCAGAGGAGTTTGGATTTGATGGGGCAGAAAAGCAGGGGCTGATGTATTAACAGAAGACTGTACTGGGTAATACAATCTCTTGATCAGCAGAAGACCTGGTTATGCTCAGGGTGGTGCAGCTGTTGTGCTGGGCTTGGGTTAGCCAAGGTGTGCGGCAGAGGGCTGGAGCTCAGGCTTGAGGCGGGGAGAGTGAAGCTCACGGGCTATCTCCAGAGATAACCAGGCAGGCTACCCCTGAAGGTCCTGAGCTCTTCCCATGGAACAGGATGGCCACTAGGCGGGATGTTTTGAAGGGGACCGGAGTAGTGGGTTAGATCTGGGATAGCACACAGGTTTCTCTCTGGACCAATCACCTGGGTCTGGCTGCCAAAGGTGCTGCATGATAAGGGTTTGAAGACTGATCAGGAAAGAGAATTGGGATTGATTAGTGATGTCTGCCAAGGGCAGCACCCTTATCACATACTTATCACATACTTACCATCTAGATCTAATGACGTTTAAGGTCCTTTACAGCATGAAATATCACACATGGTTGGGTGGGTGGTTAAGTCTTAATGAAGTGAGCTGAACACACCGCCCGCTCCCTGATAGGAGTGAGTGGCACAGTGACAGCGCAGGGCCTGGCTTAGCAAAGGTGACAGCACGGGCTGCAGCCGAGTCTCTCGAAGGGAGAGTGAAGCCCTAAGAGATGCCAAGACCCTGGCAGGGCCACACACCAGTTAGGCTGCAAATCAGCAGCCCCGGGGAAGCTGCCCATTTCTGGGAATTGTGCGGAGGGGAAGGGCAGCTCTTGGAATTCCGAGCCATTTCCTCCACAGGGGTTGGGTCACTCTCCCCACTGTGTCCTCATCCCCCTGAGCTGGGCACACCCAGATATCAGAGAAGTGAGATTAGCTTCCCAGGGCTGATTCAGCTCGATGTGAATAGAAGTCCTTCACTCGCCCAAGAGCTCCATTATTTACCGAGACAACTTACAGTTCAACTGATGGAGTTCGGGAGAATCTTTAAAATAGTATAGAAATAGAGAAGCAAAAGTGGTAAAAACTAAACCTTCAATAAAGTTGGCAGCATCCTTGGGAGAGGCTCTGAGCTGGCCACTGCCCCAGCTCTGAGAGTCTCTGGTCCTCTAGTCAGGGCCAGGGAAGCAGCCACAGGGATGAACCCCATGAGTTAGTGAGTTACAGTAACAGTCAAGAGAAAGTCCTCTGATGCTGCAAAACTAACTGCCAGAATAAGTCAAGGCGGTGTGGGGTGGTTCCAAGCATGCCCTCTGGTGTCCAACCAAGCCACCACGGATATCCACTAAGTGGTGGCGGTGTTACTGCTCTGTCACCTCTCCCGGCACCATTTGTTACAGCCAGGACACTGCTTAGGAAGTGGCGGTGGCTGGGGAGATGAAGTGCATGAGACCAGGAAGCCCATGGACCCCTTGACAATGTCTGCAGCTGATGCCATTTCTTTCACGTGCCCACTTAGAAAAATGGGTGGTATCTTGGGGTATTTCTTTGGGAAATAAGCTCTGTAGAAGCTGTAGAAACTGGAAACCTGGGGAGAAGGGGGCAGATTTGATGATATAAACACTGAGGACTGCCACGGGAGGGGGTGCCGCTGGGAGCCCGCTGCTGTCCTAGGCATCATGTCTGATATCGTACTGGGCCCCCTGACAGCCCTATGTGCTCTTAGGGCTGTGGACGGGGCAGGTGAGTGGTCCAGATCACCCGCATGCATCAGACTGGAGGGAGACCAGGGCCCAACTACTTCTATCAGTGTACATAAGCTGGGGAGCCCTCTAGATTTTGTGTTTTTTGTGTTTTTGTTTTTATAACAGGGACCATACACATTCTTGAGTATCTTGTTCTCCTGTTTTATAAACGGGGAAACTGAGTCTCCTAGAAAGTAAGAAAGTTGCTTTAGGTCACAGAAGGGGGTTATATCAGAGACATGAGTGAACTCAAGCTGCCTGGCTGCAGAGTTGAAAGCTGTTACTGACTCCCGCTAGTCTGTTCCCCCTAAGAACTGAGGGGCGCTTCGCACAAGGCTGCTCCCAGGCGTTTGGGGCCCCAACCCCTCCCCCAAATACACTTGGAAATTGCTGGTTGAAAAAGTTATCCTGGGGTTATCAGTCTCCCAGACCCACCTCCCAGGGGTGTGAGTCTGCCCATCAGAAGGACAGGCATCACCCCCTGCTTCTTGGCCCAACGGAGAACTGGTGGGTAGAAGGCTGCCTTGGGGTGGTCTGGAGTCACTGAACAGACCCGAGCCTTCCATGTGTCGGGCCCTGCCTGGCCCTGTGAGAGGCAAGGGAATGAGGAGACATGGCTCTTGTCCTCATGGAGCTTCCAAGCTGCCCGGGGAGGTGAATCTGCTATTCAGGAAACAACTTCAAATTATGCAAGATGGTGCTGGCCAGGGGGAGAGAAAGCAGCAAAGGACAGACAGCAGCCCCTTAAGCTTATTTCTTGGCTTAAAGATGCTTTCATATACACGACGTGATCAGGATTGTTGAAGCAGTGATGTCGCCTTTTAGAAAGAAGTTTCCAGTAGAAGTGAGGGTTTGGGTTCCCCATGGGCTGGGATGGGCTCTCTAGTGGTGGTTGCCATGGGAGCCAGCGCTCATCTGCCAAGTGGCTGCTGTTCCAAAAGTTGGTTTCTGAGCGGAGGGGGCTGCCTGGAACCTCAGAGCCTTTTCCCATGGAAACAGTGTTCTAAATGATGGGTGACGTTCCCACACAGGCCTGTTTAATCTGACTGCAATGGAGCCGAGATGGCAGCAGGGCTTTCTAATGAGGGAGGCACAGGAGGCTGAAAATGGGAGCCTCAGAGCAGAGGAACCATGGGAAAGTGCCCCCCCGCCCCCGACACACACACACACACACAACAAGGCTAGAGAACAGATTTGAGCTCTCTGAGCTGGACACATTTCATACATTTTATGCTTAGGGCAATTATGCAAAATATGATTCCCTAACCAACCCCATCTCACAGATAAGAAACTGAGGCTGTGAACAGTAACATGCCCAAGATCATTCTACTGGTCAGTAGGAGAGAATCCAGCACAGGAATCCGGTGAGGAAACTTTAAGGAGAACCTCAGGTCCACCTTATGTCACCCTCCCACCTCAAAGGGGCTAACTGTAACCCCCAAATGGTGAAGAACCAACATTCTATTTATTCTTTTATTCCATAGGTAGTGGTTTAGTAATAAAAGTCAAGTAAGAAATTTTATTGACCCTGGCCGGTTTGGCTCAGCAGTTGGAGTGTCAGCCCACATACCAAAGAGTTGTGGGTTCGATTCTGGTCAAGAGCATATACCTTGATTTGCAGTTTGCTCCCCAGCCCTGGTTGGGATTGTGCAGGAGGCAACCAATTGATGTGTCTCTCTCACATCAATGTTTCTCTCTCTCTTTCTCTCTCCCCTTCTCTATCTGAAGATAAATGGAAAAATATCCTCGAAAATTTATTGAGTTATAAACATTTATTGAGTTACAAACATTCATGTATTTAAGCAAATACATGCTTGAGATGGTACAAATATAATTTAGTTACTTGTATATAAATCTATGAACTGTCACCTGCTTCACAATTTGCCATTAGCAAATTATTTTAATAAATTCAATTCATACAGATTTGTCTAAACTCCTTTAATTCTGTGTCCTAAGTATGTCATTTTAAGCATTTCCGACATTGAACAAAGTGAAATTCAATATGTTTAACGACACTACAATTTTTTTGAACAAAAATATAGGATAGTGATGGTAAATTAATTATCCTGTCTAAATTTTCTAAACTTATAGTAAAAAGTCTATATTATCAGCATTTTAATAATTAGGAAGATAAATGAAAACATGCTACTACAGGCAGACCTGAGAGAGACTGTGGTTTGGTATTTATTAATAAAGTGAGCGTCACAATAAAGCTAGTTGTAATATATTTGCTGGGGGAGAGTCTTGCCTTCAATTTGTAAAAAAATCACAACATCTGTGGAATGCAATAAAACAAGGTATGCCTGTCCCCGGCTGAGTGGTTCAGGTGGTTAGAGCATCGTCCAGATATGCCAACGCTTCGGGTTTGATCCTCGATCAGGGTACATATAAGAAGCAACCAATGAATGCATAAATAAGTGGATAACAAATGGATGTTTCTTGCTCTCTCTCCATTCCCCTCACTTCTAAAATCAACAAATATAAAAAAAAAACTAAAACAAAACAAGGTGTCTGTAGTAAACTGTTTTTATATGAAGCAGAACACAAGTCTTTGAACATTTTAACATCCTAATGTTAAAGCTATGACTCATTTATTGTGCATATTGTACCTTAGACTCTATTCTAATTTTAAAATTGTCTTAATAATTTTTTATTTTTCAATTACAGTTGACATACCATATTTTACTAGTTTCAGGTATATACCCCAGTGATTAGACATTATGTAACTTACTAAGTAAGCATCCCAATAAAGCTCATACCCACCTAACACCATGCATAGTTTTTAGAATATTATTGACTATATTCCTCATGCTGCACTTTACACCCCCATGACTATTCTGTAACAACCAATTTGAACCTAAGTGCTTCACCTTTTTCACCCTTCCCCCCAACTCTCCTCCCATCTGGCAACTATCAAAATGTTCTCTACATCTGTGAGTCTGTTTCTGTTCTGCTTATTCATTTATTTTGGTGGTTTTTTTTAGATTCAATTGTTGATATGTATTTATTTCCATTTTATTGTTCATATTTTTAATCTTTCTTTTTCTCCTTAAAGAAGACCCTTCAACATTCCATGTAATACTGCTTGGTGGTGATGAACTTTCTTCCTTCCTTCCTTCCCCTCCCTCCCTCCCTCCCTCCCTCCCTCCCTCCCTCCCTTCTTTCCTTTTCTTTATTGATTTTGGAGAAAGAAAGAAGAGGGAGAGAGAGAGATAGAAACATTGATGAGAGAGAACACTGATTGGCCGTGTCCTGCATGCCCCCCACTGGGAATTTGGCCCACAACCTGGGCATGTGTCCTGACCAGGAATCGAACCAGCAACCTCTTGGTATATGGATTGATGCTCATCCACTGAGCCACACCAGCCAGGCAATGAACTCCTTTAGCTTTTTCTTGTCTGGGAAGCTTTTTATATGTCCTTCAATTCTAAATGATAATTATGCTGGGTAAAATAATCTTGGTTGTAGGGCTTTGCTTTTCATCACTGAATATTTCTTGCCACTCCCTCTGGACTGCAAAGTTTCTGTTGAGAGATCAGCTGACAGTCTTATGAGAGCTCACTTATAGGTATCTAACTGCTTTTCTCTTGCTGCTTTGAAGATTCTCTCTTTGTCTTTAACCTTTTGCATTTTGATTATGATGTGTCTTGGTGTGGGCCTCTTTGGGTTCATCTTGTTTGGGACTCTCTGTGCTTCCTGGACTTATATGTTTATTTCCTTCACCAAGTTAGGGTAGTTTTCTGTCTTTATTTTTTTCAAATAGGTTTTCAATTTCTTGCTCTCTCTCTTCTCCTTCTGGCACATCTGTGATATGAATGTTTGCACGCTTGAAGTTGTCCCAGAGGCTCCTTACACTATCTTAATTTCTTTCTTTTTGCTGTTCTGATTGGGTGTTTTTTGCTTCCCTATGTCACTGATTTGATTCTTGACTTTATCTATTTTGCTGTTGATTGCCTGTTGCTGGCTTAGTGCGGATGGGGGTCTTAGAAAAGGAGCAGTGGCCTCTGCCAGCACTTTTGTCTACCATAAAGCTGAACCCCCCAACTCTTGCCCTGACACCAGACAATTCAGTTCTTCCCCGTGTATCCCTAGTTCCTTTCAAGCTGCTGCCCTAGCGCTGGAGCTCAGAGGGAGTGAATCTGAGTAAGTCCGAGTGCTGGCCTTTGAAGAGGAACTCCTGGGACTCCAGAATCCCTCTGTCTCACTCAGCCACAAACCCTGGTGGTTTTACAGCCAGAAATTATGGGGACTTCTCTTCCTGGCACTGGAACCCTGGGATGCGGGTCTGGTATTGGGTTGAAACCCCTCACTCCCCAAGTGGAAACTCTGGAGATGCAATATCCCTCCTGATTTTAAACCACCACACCTATGTGTGGGGCCAGCACATTCCACATCTTCACCCCCTCCTGCCAGTCTCCATGTGGCTGCGTCTTTAAATCCCTAGTAGTAGTACTTCTATTCAGCTAGATGTCAGGTGGTTCTGAATGATGATTGTTTCTGTAGTGGGTTTTTTTTTTTTCTTTTAAATATATTTTTATTGATTTTTAGAGAGAGACAAAGGAAGAAGGAAAAGAGATAGAAATATCAATGTGAGAGAGAATCATTGATAGGCTGCTTCCTGTACATCCTGAGCCCAAAACCTGGGCATGTGCCCTGACCAGGAATTGAACTGGTGACCTCTTGGTGCATGGATTGATGCTTAACCACTGAGCCACACTGGGCGGTTCTGTAGTTTAGTTGTAATTTTGATGTGCTTGTGGGAGGATTCGAGTACCACATTTACCTATACCTATCTTGACCAGAAGTCAAGCACCACTGTTCTAGAGTGACCTCCAAGGTTCCATCTAGTTGAACAGGCTGTGAATATAATCAGTTTGCTTTTTAACCACCAACCAGCTTTTAATCCTGTGGTGACTTTCGTCATCGCCTGTGGTGACTTTTAAAAAATCTTTCTTGCCCTGGCCGGTGTGGCTCAGTTGTTAGGAACATCATCTGGTACACCGAAAGGTCATGGGTTCCATTCCTAGTTAGGACACATACCTAGGTTACAGGTTTGATCCCTGGCCCTGGTTGGGGCACCTGGAGGAGGCATCTGATCGATGTTTTCTCTCCTCTCCTCCCTCTTTCTCAAAATCAATGAACATGTCCTCAGGTGAGGATTTAAAAAAAAAATCTTTCTCTGCACCTTGTGAGACCACCCTATATTGTAGGAATGCAGTGCAAGCCCTTTGGCATTTCGACTTTCCTCCCCATTTACAAAGACATCATTTAGCCTGGGATTATTTGCAGGGAGGTTGAAGACTGGAAACGATCCAGCTGAGAGACTTTAAGAATTTGGGAGTTTTCTGGATTCCTTGTCCCATCCTGGCAACCCCTTATCTTCTTCTTGGGCTAACAACTGTTTCCAGAAAGGATTATTCATGTGATTGGTTCCACTTTGTAGAGGAAGGGAGACAGTCACAACCCTTGGCCAGGAGAGTTGCCCCTTAGCCCTCTGTGTGGTGAGGCCAGGGCTGTGGCTGGTAGGTTGACAGTTGTTCAGAAATGGCAAGGTTGCACTTCCTTCCTTCAGCGAGCACCTGCTCCGTGCTGGCTGTGCCAGGCTCTGCGCTGCAGCAGGGACCAGATGTAGTCCCTTTGAGCATCATCTGTGTGTAGAAGCGTTGAAGTGTGATGCTGGCCTCTGCACCAGACTCTCCAGGTCTCGAACCCAGGTGGAGGTGGTGCCTCTCAGGGAGTGGGATTCCAGGGCTCAGGCTCGACCTATAAAGAAGTGTTTGCTCTTTCTGGGGCTGCGGGGGTGTGCAGAGGACTCGGTGTGACCACAGGGCACATTGGGAGATTACAGTGTTGATTGGGGGAGTGGAGTGTGAGGGGCCACAGCACAGGAACCGACCACTGTAGAGGTCAGCGATGGCAGCCAGTGACAGGTTGAGTGTCTACTGAAGGAGCCCAGACTTAACCATCAGCTGTGGGCAGCACTAAAGGGTTTTTCACCACGAGGGACCCAGCCCAAGTCTGGTGTTAACTGCATTCCAGCCCTCTTCTATTTAGTCTGAGTTGGGAGGGAACCCCGAGTTGGCTCCCTGTAGTCTCTCGGAACAGAACCCCCGAGTGCTGGGCACTGCGAAAGGGGCCCTGGTCAGACCGTTTCCTGCTGGCAGCCTTGCAAGACAGGGGGCAATTTTTAGCAAGTCCCCTGGTGATCCTGTGGTGGGTGGTCTGAGCACTGACTCAGAGGTCCAGTTCGTGTCCCCTATCATGTTTACTAACGTGTTTCTTACCTTGTTTTCTTTTGAGAAGAAAATCAAGAGAAACAATTTTCCTTCCCAATACCTCCCCACCCACTTAGTATTTCTTGTTCATGTTGCTGCCAGCAGAGTGGAAGGGAGCCTTAAAAATAGCCTCTTTCACAGACAAACAGGGTCACACTGGCCCAGCGTCACCATCCACCCCAGGCCAGGAGGGGCAGTGAGGAGCTGACACCATGCTCCCCTGACCTGAGAGGCAAAGGAAAAAGGCAGCTGGCTCTCTCCCACCTTCCCCCATTTCTGTCTCCCTCTAGCTCCTCTGTGGCCCCTTGGACCACCAGCTCTGTCATGTGGGAGACTCAGTTCCCTGAAGCGTCAGCTTACCTCATTATGTAGGGAGATGCGGGAACCAGGTGCGAGGGCTGCAGCTGGCCCCTGGGCCCTCTAGCCTGCACCAAAGGAGCTTAAATCCTCACTCGAAGGAATCACACATTTTCAGGGGGCCTGACATTTTGTTGGGAACATTTTAATATTGTTAAGCTTTTCTGATATGCAAATATAATACATGCTTCTTATAGAAAATAGAAAAACCGGCCCTGGCCAGTTTTGCTCAGCAGTTAGAGCGTCGGCCCGGGACCAGAGTCCCAGGTTCGGTTCCTGCTAAGGGCACGTACCTCTGCTGCAGTTTGTCCCCGGCCCCGGTTGGGGTCGTGTGGGTGACAACCACTTGATATGTCTTTTTCACATTGATATTTCTCTCTCTCTTTCTCCCTCTCTCCCTCTCATTCTATCTGAAGATAAATGAAAAAACATCCTCGGATGAGGATAAAAAAAAAAAAAAAAACCCAAGAAAGTGCCCTGAAATCTGCATTAGAGACAGCCACCTGCCAGTCCTCTCCGCCTGGATCCACATCTAGATGTGTGGCTCACAGACGGGCGACTTCACGGAAGAGCGATCATGTGTACTTGCTCTTTTACAGCCTGATTTTTATATAATATAAACTTTTTCTAGGTAAGGGAATATCATCTTTTTAATGGCTGCACAGTAGACCACTATGTGGATAACTTTTTCTTTAACTTACCCCTCCCAACACTTGTTATTCTTTTTTCCCCTTGACTCTTAACATCTTGGACACTTGTCTGCATGTCTTCTTAGAATGAATGTTCACGTGTTGGTGTAGCTGTGAGAGAGGGTATGTCCATGTGAAATGTTGCTATATTCATGCGAGTGCAGTCTCAGTCCTGTGTGGACAGATTCGCACTTTCACCCTCACTTCCCCACACTGCAGGGAAACCCTAAATGTCAACATCAAGCTTCAGTAACGGCAAGAGATTACGCAATGACTCTCGCCTGTAGCCCCATGCAAATCAGTGTGGCCACATAACCCACATTTGTGTCTAATACCCTTTCTGGTGAAATCTAGACTTCAGGATTCTTTTGGAGCTAAAAATAACTGTGAAAGCCAGCCCTTTAATCTTATAGGTGCCGTGGCTCAGAGAGGTCAGTGGCCTTCCCAGGCAGTGGCAGTGCACACAGGACACCCAATCCAGTGTCCCCCCCGGGCAGTTACCTCCTTACACGCCGCTATGAGTCCCAAGTTTCCTGTCACACATGTGCCATGCCTTTCCCCTCCCCCTTCGCACAGTAGACTGAGGTCGAATCAAGTGTCACCCCCTTGCTCAGGGTCAGTTCTCATGCAGCCAGGAGGTGGCATTGCGTCTCCCTGGCAGGGCCACAGTTAGCAGCTCGGGTCCCTGGCAGAAACTGTCAGATTGTTCTTTAGGTGAACTCCCCTTGCTCCCCCAGTGTTTAACATTCCGTGCTGCCAGCCTCCTCCTTCTGGACTCTATGGGCTTCCATCGCCGTACCAGGCCCTGGTTTCTCTGTTTTTCTGAGTGTTCCTTCCTTGCTCCCTGCCTGCCTCTTCCTGTTGTCACTTCTTTGTGACACCATTTCCAAAGATCACTCTTGATTTCTCTGTTATTACCTCTTCACAATCAGGCCTTATCTGTTAAGGCCCAGTTATTCTTTTTTTTTATCATCCTCACCTGAGGACATTTTTCCATTCTTTGTTCAGATAGAGTGGGAGGAAGAGAGAGGAACAGAGAGAGAGAGAAACATCGATGTGAAAGGGACACATCGAGTGGTCGCCACCCGCACAACCAACCAGGGCCGGGGACAAACTGCAACCGAGGTACATGCCCTTAGCGGGAACCGAACCCAGGTCTCTCCGGACCACAGGCCGATGCTCTAACCACTGAGCCAAACCGGCCAGGGCAAGGCCCAGTTATTCTTTAGCATCCTGGCCCCAAATTTCCAGCTCCCTCCTAGTCACCTAACTCAAGGTTTCTCAACTTTGGCAGTATTGACATTTTAGGTGGATGATTCTTTGTCACATGGGACTGTCCTGTGCATTACAAGATGTTCAGCAGCATTCTTGGCCTCTGCTGACTGGCTGCCAGTAGCACCCACTTGGTTTTGACAACCAAAAACATCTCCAGATATTGCAAACATCCCGGGGTGGAGGGAGAATTGCCCCTGGTTGAGGACCATTGCCTTAGCTGGGTTCAACATTGACACAAAACTGAGCCCTGCTCCTCCCCTTTCTGCTCCCCAACTAGAACAGGGCTTATCAGACGCCACAAGATTCTAGCACAACTTTGAGCATAATAAAGCCCAGAAGACTGAGGGAAAGGAGCCAGGGCCACAGGATTCTGAGAGTTGGATGAGGCCCCCGAGACCCTATGCTCAGGCGTGCTAAGCTATTGGGGCCCTTTTACCCTTTAAGCAAAGACAGCCTCATATCCTTCTCAGGACTGTGGTCCAGTAGATTAGAGTTGATGTGAAAGGTGAATCTCTGTGCTATCCCTGCTCAGACCAACACCCTCACATTTGTACAGGTGTAGGGCAAAGTTTAGTGGTGGGAAAGCGTCTTTGGCATGGCTTTTGGTTGTACTTATCAAAGACACGTGGCATCCAGGAGTACTGTGTCCCCAAGACCAGGCCTGGTATTCAGTAAATGACTGCACAGGTCATTTTATTTATTTATTTATTTATTTATTTATTTATTTATTTATTTATTTATTTATTTATTTTCCTTATTGATTTTAGAGAGAGGAAAGGAGAGGGAGGGAGAGATAGAAACATCGATGAGAGAAAACATCAATTGGCCACTTCCTGCATGCCCCTCACTGGGGATGGGCCCACACCTGGGCATGTGCCCCGACCGGGAATCAAACCAGTGACCTCTTGGTACATGGGTCAATGCTCAACCACTGAGCCACACCGGCCAGGCTGAATAGGTCATTTAAATAGTGATTGTCTCTGGGTGCTGGGATCAGGGGTGACATTTTAATTCTCTTTTGCATTTCTTCATTTTCAAGACTTTCGATAATTGGGAGTGTTTATTACTCTACAAAAAGGCAGGAAAACCCATGACTAGTTTCCCCTAAGTTAGAGGGAAAAAGTCCCTGCCTCATTCCTCATGTCTTGCCTCCTCAGGTCTGACCCACCGGAAACATGGCAACCAGCGCGGTCCCCAGTGACAACCTCCCCACATACAAGCTGGTGGTGGTGGGGGATGGGGGCGTGGGCAAGAGTGCCCTCACCATCCAGTTTTTCCAGAAGATCTTTGTGCCTGACTACGACCCCACCATCGAAGACTCCTACCTGAAACATACAGAGATTGACAATCAATGGGCCATCTTGGACGGTGAGAGCTGGCTGACAGCCCTGCAGGGGGCTGAGGCTTTAGAAGCAGAGGTTCGGGGCAAGTTCATTGGGGCATGATGGTTTTCTTCAAGTTGCCATTAGGAAATAGTTGGTATTATGAGACAGATGGTACACGGCCATGTATGGTTTCCAGGATGAATTCTGAACAGCTTTGTGGAAACCAAAATGTGTATTCAACAAAGAGGCAGGGCTAGAACCATGCCGACTCAGTGATTTCATGTTTGGTATTTCTTGCCGATCAGAGGCTCTGATTAACATTTACAGATGTCTCTAGCTAATAATAATAATTTTTTAAAAAGGGTGGAAATAAATTTCTTAAGCATAGTTTATTTGACAAATAAACCTTGAGGGAAAAAACTTAATATCTGACATTGTATTTCTAGTTTAGCCTAAATTGGTCTAGATTAGTAGTTCTCAAAGGGTGGTAGCCCAGCCAGCAGCAGCAGCAGCACCGGAGAACTTATTAGAAAGGAAAATCCTCAAGCCCTGCTGATTCAGAAATTCTGAGGGTGAGGCCGAGCAATCTGTGTTTTAACAAGCCCTCCAAATAATGCTGAAGTTAAAGAGCCACTACTCTAGATGCTTCCTTTATACCCTGAGCCTGTCTCTTAAAGAGCCATTAATCATAGACTGTCATTCTAGGAGGGGAGCTGGGACACAAGTCCTCTGCCAGATGTGTGATTTGCAAGTATCTTCTTTCAGTCTGTGGCTTTCTTTTTCTTTTCTTTTTTTTTTTAATCCTCACCCGAGGACATTTTTGCATTTATCTTCATCGATGTGAGAGAGACACATCGACTGGTTGCCACTCACACACAACCCCAACCAGGGCCGGGGACAAACTGCAACCGAGGTACATACCCTTATGGGAACCGAACCCAGGTCTCTCTGGTCCGCGGGCCGACGCTCTAACCACTGAGCAAAACTGGCCAGGGCTACTTATTCCTTTTTATTCTCTTTAACAGTGTCTGCCAGAGATAAGATTGTTACATTTTCATGAAGTCCCATTTATCAGTTTGTTCTTTTATGGAGCGTGCTTTTGTTGTTCTAAGAACTTGTCACCTAACCCAAAGTCATACACGTTTTCTCCTATATTTTCTTCTAGAAGTTTAATGGTTTTAGGTTTATCATCTACCTTGAGATAATATTTACATATGGTATGAGGTATGGAATGAAATTCATTTTTTATATGAATATACAATTGTTCCAGCACTGTTTATTGAAAGATTGTCCTTTCCTGATTGAATTGCTTTTGTACCTGTGATGAGAATTGTTTGTCCATATATTCTGTTTCTCTGATCTCTCTGTTTTAGCACTGGTACTACACTGTCTTGTTAAATGTAGCTTTATAATGAGTCGTGAAATCAGGTACTGTTAAATCTCCAACTTTGTTCTTTTTCAAAGTTGTTTTGGCTAGCCTAAGGTCCTTTGCATTGCCATGTGAATTTTAGAATCAGTTAAATTATAAAATTCTAGATTTTGATTGGGATTGTGTTGAATCTATACATCAGTTTGGGAGAATTGACATCTTAACAATGCTGACCTTCCAACCCATGAGCACAGTATCTCTCTCCATTTGTTTAAGTCTTCTTCAATTCTCTCATTAATTGTTTTACAGTTTTGAGTGCCTAGATCTTTTACATATTTGGTGAGATTTATACCCATATCTGTATTATAAATGATACTGGTTCTTTATTTCAGTTTTCAGTTGTTTGTTACTAGTATATAGAAGTACTATAGAATTGTGTATATTAATCTCGTAACCTGCAACCTTGCTAAACTCACTATTCCAGCTTTAAAAAATTTTTTTTGTAGATTTCATTGGATTTTCTGCATAGAGGATCATCTCTATGAGTAAAAAGAGTTTTACTTCTTTTCGATCTGGATGGCTTTTACGTTTTCCTTGCCTTCTTTCACTAAGATACTTGTCTTGTTCTTGATGTTAAAGAGAAAGGTTTCACTGTCTGCATTAAGTTTCATGTTAGCTGCAGGTATTTTATAGATGCCCTTAATCGGGTTGAGCAAGTTTCTTTCTATTCCTGATTTGCTGAGAGTTTTTATCAGGAGTGGATGTTGGATTTTATCAAATGCTTTTTTGTGTCTACTGAGATGATTAGATGATTTTTCCTTTTTCGTTTGAAAGTATGACAAATGAACATTGATTGATTTTTCTAATGTTAAACCTACATTGCATCCCTGGAATAAACTTTATTTGGTCACAGTGAATTGTCTTTTTATGTATTCTTGGCTTCGATTTGCTAAATTTTGTTTAGAATTTTTGCATCTGTGTTCTTGAGAGATATTTGTCTGTGGTTTTCTTGTAATGTTGAACAATGCTGGCTTCATCAAATGGATGGGGAAGCATGCTCGCTTCAATTTTCTGGAAGAGTCTGAACAAAATTGGCATTATTTCTCCCTTAAATGTTTAGTAGAATTCACCTAGGAAGACATCTTGGTCTGAGGTTTTATAAATTTAATTTCTTTAATAGATACAAAGCTATTTAGGTAATCTATTTCTTTTTTCAATGAGCTTTGATCATTTGTGTCTCAAAATTTTGTTTAGTTAAACAAAGTTATCAAATTTATTGGCATAAAATTGTTCATAATATTCTCTTATTATCCTTTTAATATGTATAGAATCTGTGGTGAAGTTACCCCTCTCATTCCTGATATTGGTCATTTGTGTCTTCCCTTTTTTTCCTGATCAGGCTGGCTAGAGATTTATCAATATCATTGATTTCCTCAAAGAACTAATTTTGAGTTCATTAATTTTTTTTTTTCCTATTTGGCTCCACTGATTTCTAGTCTCGTCTTTCTTATTTCTTTCTGTCTGCCTACTTTGGATTTAATTTGCTCTCTTTTCCTAACTTCTTAAAGTGGAAGCTGATGTCATTGATTTGAACATTTGTTTTTACCCTAGGCATTCATTTGGTGCTATAAATCTCCCCCAACTGCTCATTTAGCTGCATCCCACAAAATTTAATAAGTTCTGTTTTTCTTTTCATTCAGTTCAAAATACTTTCTAATTTCCCCTCTGATTTCTTCTTTGACCCATTGGGCCCCATGAAAACATATCTCAAGACCCCCTCCCCTCATTCCCCCGCTGCATCCCAGGGGCAAGTAGCCAGTACTTCTCCCTTGATATCTTCTGGAGTCACATGTTGGCAGGTTGGGACCACTGCCAGGAGGAATCTTCCCTTGGCACCAGGGAGCCAGCCACACCTGCCGCAGGATTCTAGCTCCTGCCCTCTGAGCGTCCCGAGTGGCTTGGCCGTCTGCGCCCTGCCAGCACTCCGGAGGAGAAAAGAGCAGCTCTTTTTCTGGGAACAGTGCATGGTGGAGGCAGCCACCCTTCCTCCCTGCACCCTGTCTGCTCCATAGCCGCCCTTACCCAGAAAGGGGAGCACAAGTCACAGTGATAAAGTCCTCATCACTTATGATGCTCTGCTAGGTGGCATTACTTTATTGAAGCCATGTCCCAGGAGGGGCACGGGCTTCCCCACCTGACTCCCTTTCAAATGGACACAGCCCTCTGCCTCCCATGGAAGGTCTGTGGATTAGAGACGAGACAGCAGCAGGCATGGTCCTGGGAGGCATATCACCTCTAGAAATGATCATTTCTATTGTACTTCACCCTGAAGAGTACTTTATAGAAGTTCAAGTCAGTTTTCAGTGGTTTTCCTTGAAGCCAGCGTGGGCCGTTTGAGCGCAATAACTGCTTTTGGTACAGCATGCACGTGGTTTGTCCAGTCACCCTGCAGGCACTTTCTGAGCTCTCGCTGGGTGCTGAAGCTTTTGGGGGACCCACCCTTTGGGGCTCCACTCCATGGTGGGGAGCTGAGCCAGGCCTGGAGGCACACACAATGGGAAGGCTTCAGGGAGAGGTTGGAGGCTGGGCCCTCCAGTGGGGAAGCGGACTGTGGCCCGCGGGAGGGCAGTTGGGAGAGCTGTGGAGAGGACACTCTCGTTGGAGGTCATGGCTTGGGCAAAGGGCACAGCCTGGCTGGTTCTAGGTGGCCACACCCACACCCTCTGGTGGGAGAAGAAAGGTTGGCCCAGCTGGGGCAGCTGGGCCTTGGGAACGCGGGAGTGCCTCCCTTCCCAGTGTGTGGCCTTGAGCAGGCCCCTTAACTCCCTGAGTCTCCATTTCCTCTAAACTAGAGGCCAGTAATACCTTCTGCCCAGACGTGAGGAGGACTGAGAGGGTGCGTGTGTTTAAAGGCCCTGGCACAGTTCTTGCTGCCAATAGGATCATAGTGGGTGTACCTCCTTTTAGCCAACGAGCTCAGACTGTACCCTGGGCTGCAGGCCAAAGTCAGATACCCTAGACCCCTTGCCAGGGTTTGCCTCCCTCTAGAAGCCCTGGAGAAGGAGGGCATGGAGGAGGAAAGGGAGGGAGAGAGGTGAGGGTGGGGCCGAGGAGGAGGGCTCAGCAGGGACTCAGGCTGGCTGCCCCCTTGCCTGGGGCCCGGTACCACACCAGTGTGTGGGGCCTGACTTCTGAAATCCACATGATCCAAGAGCAGCCCCAAGGTTTCCACTTCAGTCTTCCTCAGCCACACTGCAGCTCCGTCAGCCTTCAGGTGGGGGACTGGGGCAGCCAGACCGAGCTGCACAGTGCTGGCCCTCGGTCTCCAGAACCTCTTGCCTCTCCTTCCTCCTCCCCCGTCTGGCTGCCTCTGTCTCTCTCTGTCTCTCTGTCTCTCTCTGTCTCTGTCTCTCTCTGTCACACACACACACACACACACACACACATACATACACTCTGGCAGAGCACCTCTTCTCCCACAGTGACTAATGCTTTCTGTCTCGAGAGTCCTCCTACCTTCGTGACATCTGGCAGGGTGAATGCAGGCGGAATCATAATTTCTTAAAAGTGCCTGTTGTCTTCAGCCTCCCCCAGGGAGTCTTGGAGACAGAGCTGCTGACAAGGGGCCTATGACCAGGCACTTCCAGGTGTGTGTGTGTGTGGCGGGAACAGGGTTGGGACCCCACCTCAGACTAGGCCCAGCTCAGCCCCCACCTTCTCCTCCCTGGTGCACCTGCCCTCCTGGGCCCAAGTTTGGAATTTCCAAGGTGCCCTCCACTGCCTTCTCCCCTCGGCTCCCACAGCCATTCTGTGTCCTCCATGTGCCCCTTTCATTCTTTTCTCTCCATTTCAGACACACCCTCCTGTACTTAGGTTCTGGTTGCTTCTGCCCAGGTCCCTCCTCCACCTCCTCACAGCCTCCCTGCTGGCATGGCTGTCCCTCTGGCTGCCAAACTCTGACTATATCTCTCTCCTCTCTGAACCTCCCATCGCTCCCCACTGCCCACAGAGTTCACTCACAGTAGTTTAGGACCCAAGGTCCCCAGCCTCTGGTCTCCCTGTCTCCTCCTTCCACCTCCTGTCCCCTCACAAGCCTTCCGCCCAGCTCCCCAGCCTCTTCCCTCCTCTCCCAGCCTCCGGCGCTTGCTCACGCCGTTTCTCTGCTGAAGACCTTTCCCCAGGCCCTAGCTTTCCCTGTCAAATTCTGTGTGTCCTTCAAAGGCAGGATTAAATGTCCCTCAATTCTGTTCTTCCTTCAGGGGCGGGATTAAGTTTCTCCTCTTTGCTAAAACCTTCCATTATCCTTCAGAGCTGAGGAGACCCGCCCTTCCCTAGATCTCCCATCGAATGTATCACTTTCTGTTTCATATTATTTGTCTACAGTCCAGCTGGCCTCGAAGTACTTTGGTAGCCAGATGCACCTTAGTCTTTAACCACCCAAAGTGCCACGCAGAGCGGTTGGCATAGAGTAGGTGCCTACTCTAGAAAATAACTGACAGCCCGGCCAGTGTGGCTCAGTGGATTGAGCATCATCCCAGTTTGAGTTCAGTCAGGGCACATGCCTGGGTTGCAGGCTGGATTCCCAGTGGGGGTTGGGCAGGAGGAAGCCGATCGATGTTTCTCTCTCTCTCACATCGATGTTTCTATCTCCCTCTCCCTTCCTCTCTCTCTAAAAAAATCAATAAAAACATATTAAAAAAAAAAAAAGATAACTAGCAAATCGATGGCTAAATATACCTCTTAGGGTCCCACGTGCAGGTTGCTTCTGTCCCCAACAATGGGCAGGCCTGGCGGTCACCCTACATGCTATCCCTGTCTGGTTTGTTAGGATTATGCTGGGCTCTTGCAATAAGGCACAAAGTTCCTATATTTTCTGTGTTCTGGAACCATTTGTAGATTAAAAGCATAGTTTTGTGCCATTTGTGGGGTAGATTATTTCATCAATGTCATCGATAATTATTGGCCTATTCAGGGTTTATATATTTTCTTAAATCAGTTTTGCTCATTTATAGTTTCTTAAGTCATCCATTTTGTTGAGAATTGAAAATTTCTTGCTATAAAACTACATATAGTTTTCTCTCATAATTAAGTATATATCTATACTCATAGTCATAGGCCTTTTCTCATGCCAAATGCTTATTTGTCTTTTTATTTTTCTTATAAGAATTGGTAGAGGTTTTTTTATTAGTCCTTTCAAAGAATCAGCTTTTTATTTGTAGATATCAATACTTTTTTCTTTCTCCCATTTTCTTAATTTCTACTTTTAAAAAAATTCTTACCTGAGGATATGTTTATTGATTTTGAGAAAAAGGGCTGGAGGGAGAGAGAAGAGAGAATCATCGATGTGAGAGAGAAACATCAATCAGTTGCCTCCCAGATGCACCCTGACTGGGCATAGAACATGCAACCTAGGAATGTGCCCTGATCAGGAATCGAACCTGCAACATTTTTGTTGTACGGGACCACCAGTCAACTGAGCCACCTGACGAGGGCATGTTCTACTTTTAGTGATGATTTCTTTTCTCTTTTCTAGCCTCTTGATTTTAATGCTTACTTAATTTGCAGCCTTTCTTGTTTTCTAAAGTGCACTTAAAGCTCTATTTTTCCTCTGTCAACTTTGGCCTCACACCAGAGGTTTTATTACTGTTTATTGTTGTTCAGTTCTTACTTGTTTGTAATTTCTGAGGTCTTTTCCCTTTACCTGGAGAGAGTGGTGTAGCTTTATACATTTTCAACTGGACAGTCTTTTATACTTATGTTTCTGTTAATTTCTGATCTTATTGCATTATAGGGAGATGACTCATATGATTTCTGCTTTTTGGAATTTGTTGAAATTTTTATTTATAACCTAACATATGGCCAATTTTTGTGATAATTTCATGTGTATTTAAAAATACTTATTTCCTGCCCTGGTCGGTTTGGCTCAGCAGTTAGAGCGTTGGCCTGCGATCCAGAGAGACCCAGGTTCAGTTTCCGCTAAGGGCACATACCTCGGTTGCAGTTTGTCCCCGGCCCTGGTTGGTTGTGCAGGTGGCAGCTACTCGAAGTGTCCCTTTCACATCGATGTTTCTCTCTCTCCCTCCCACTCTATCTGAACAAAAAATGGAAAAATGTCCTCAGGTGAGGATTAAAAAAAAAAATGCTTATTTCCTGTTTGAGTGTAACATTTGTTCTCTCTGCTCTTGTCCCCTTGTCTATCTCTAAGGGAAGCCCATTCAGTTCTCTCACAGTGATTGTGGAATTTGTCAATACCCATTTTTAAAAATCAGTTGTGTGTGTGTGTCATGTGTGTAGCTTTTAACATTTTCAACTGGACAGAGTCTTTATACTTATGTTTCTGTTAATATGTATACACGTATACATATAAATATATAAATATATTTGTATATAATATATAAATACATATTATATCTACATGTAGATATAATATATATTGATATATTAGGCAACATTCTTAGATACTTAGATTTGTGACTTTGACACGTCTTGATTTTCCCATTATAAATTCCCTGGTTTGTCCTATTTAATGCTTTGGCTTTTAATTCTGTTTGTGGATACATGTGACTGGCATATTTTTTCATGTTTTTATCTTTGTGTCATTTTGTTTTATATGTGTCTTTGTAGTAGTAGATAAATGGATTTTGTATTATCTGATTTTCGGCAGTATAATTGACATGTAACATCATATTAGTTTCAGGTGTACATTTTGTTTATTTTGCAAAATGATCACCGCAATGTCTAGTAAAGATCTGTCATCGTACATACTTTGAAAATATTTTTTCTTGTGATGAGAACTTGCAAGATCTGTTCTCTTAGCAAGTTTCAAATACACAATACAGTATTATTTACTATAGTTACCGTGCTGTAAATTTTATCCATGGGTTATTTATTTTATAACTAGAAATTTGTATCTTTTAACCCCCTTCATCCATTTTGCCCCTCCCATCCCTGACTCTGTCAACCACCAATCTGTTCTGTGTATCTGTGTCTCTTGAATTAAGTAGAGTCAAAAGTCATAGATAATTTTGGATTTGACACCAAAAGCAAAGGCAGCAAAAGCCAAAATAAACAAGTGGGATGATATCAAACTAAAAAGCTTCTGCACATAATGAAAACCAACAACAAAATGAAACAGTAACCTACTGAAGGGGAAAAAGTATTTGCAAATCAGATATCTGATAAGGGACTAATATCTTAAATACATAAAGAACTCATACAACTCAATAGCCAAAAAACAAAAACAGTTCAATTATAGAATGGACAGAGGATCTGAATAGACATTTTCCCAAAGAAGACATACAGATGGCCAACAGGTACGTGAAAAGGTGCTCAACATTACTAATCATCAGGGAAATGCAAATGAAAATCACAGTGAGATCTCACCTCTTACCTGTTAGAATGGCTGTTATCATAAAGACAAGAACTAACAACTGTTGGCAAGGATGTAGAGAAAGCTTTATACGCTTCTGGTGGGAACGTAAATTGGTACAGCCACTATGGAAAACAGTATGGAAGTTCCTTAAAAAATTAAAAATAGAACAACCACCCTGGCCAGTTTGGCTCACTGGTTAGAGCGTCAGCCCATAGACCAAAGGATCTCAGGTTTGATTCCAGTCAAGGGCACGTACCTGGGTTGCAGGTTTGATCCCCAGCTTGGTCGGGGCAGATGCAGGAGGCAACCAGTAGATGTGTCTCTCTCACATTGATGTTTCTCTCTCTCTCTCTCTGAAAGAGGTTAATAACAGCATTTGGATGTAATCCAAGTTATTCAGAAATAACTTACATTTTCTCAGCCCCTGTCCTTACATAGGGATCATCATAGATTTTATTTCTAACGTGTCATTCATTCTCTTCACATTGTGTAACAGTATTTATTTGAACTCTTACATTTTGCTGTCTGCTTACCATTATTTATAATATTCATCTTTCTCTTTTATGGATTCCACTTTGGTGGAGTGTATCCTGCAAGAATTCTTATAGAAAGCATGTGTAATACAATTTTTAAGACCTTCAGTGTCTGAAATGACTACTTTTTCTTTCCAGGGGGTCCATTTTGATTTTAAGCTTCCTACTGAGGTGGTGTTTTTTGGGGGATTTTGTTGTTTTGTTGTTTGTTTGTTTGTTTTGCTATTCTGAATAATTGTATTTTAAAATATCCTGGGTCTCTAGTTTTTGTTTTAGATAGTATATACATTCAAAATCTGAGTATATTGATGACAGTATTACCTTAATATCTTCTACTGTTCATACAAGCCTTCCTACCCTACTTCAGCCACATGCATGCCATTTCATCTGCTTTGTTGATTGCAGTTCTGCATGGGATGTATTTAGGGCAAAAGGCTTCACCCCTTCAAGTAAAGGTGCAGTCTTCCTCCCCCTCCCTGGGAAGTATTGGAGAAACTACCTCAGTCTCCCTACTGGTCCTCAGCTTTAGATACTTTTTTTTTAGCCCCTTCATTTTACACAGATCAAATAATTCTAGGGTGTCAGAGCTCAAAGGACCTGGCGTTCCAGGAGCCCTGTCCCTCTTTTATTATGTGAGTCAGACAAGGCTCACAGGAATGAGCAAGAACAGCCAGGAGCTGCTCTTTGTCTGGGGCACATCTCAGGTCCTTGTGTCCACCAGGCTTTGCCCCTCTGACATGCTGAGTGGCTCCGGAGGGTGTGCAGGGATGATGACGGGCTGAGGGGAAAGGTCACTTTCGCGGGCGCCATCTAAAGGTGCCTGCCCGAGCGGTGGTTCCTGGTGCTCTGATAGCTCATCCCATGGCTTTCCTTGCCACTCACACACTGGTGACTGCCGCCTCTGTAAGTCCTGCCCTTCTTCTCAGTCTCTGGCTTAAGCCTCCAGATGCCTAGTTGAAGTCCACATAGGTGTCTGAGAGGTTCTGAAGCCTGTGTCAAGAACTGAGCCCCTCAAACCCTGTTTTCACCCAGTCTTCCCCCTTTCTCTCTATTAGAGCAGCATTCATTTGGCTCAGGCCCAAAACGGCCATTGTCCTCAGTGATGTTCTCTCTCTCAGCCCCTTACTTCCGCTCAGTTCCCCCCAGAAAGCCCTGCTCCTGTTGGCTCTGTCTTAGAAAGTGGCCTGTGAAGGGCCAGCTCTCACAGCACCCCGCCCCCGGGTCCAGCCCTCCGTCACATCTTGCTGGATTATTGCACTAACCTCCTCTTAACTGGTGTCTCCGTATCCACTCTTGGCCTGTGTTTTCCCAACATTCAGGGTAAACTTTGCAAATATCTTTCAGATCATGCGACTCTTGCCCAAACTCTCCAGTGGCCCCTGTCTTGTTTGGAATGAAGTAAGCCTTTCCCTGTTGCAGCAGGCCCCAGACCTCCCCGCCTCCTCTTCCCCCTCCACTCCCCCCTCCCCTTGCACACCCCCGTTCCCTGTGTTCCCTCTGCTGGGAATGCTTTTCCCCTACACATTGCTCTCTCCCTGCCATGACTTAGTCACTGCTCAGATATTATCTTCCCTGCCCAAAATGACACCAGCTTCCGCCAGTTACCTCCAACTGGCCACAAAGTTCTTTCTAGTATGTACTCACCTCCACTAGAAATTGTATTATCCATGCATTGTTTACCTGTCTCCCTAGTAGATCATAAGTCATTATTACCTGTAGCAGCTGCCCCACTGCCTCCAGGGAGAGGGAAAGTGGGGTCTGGTCAGAGAGGAGAGTGAGCTGAGAGGATTTTGCTTCATTCACCCCCAATCCAGTGTCTCTAACACTGCCCGGCATATAACAGGCTCTCAGATATTTCTTTTTTTTTTTTTATCCTCACCTGAGGACATTTTTCTATTTTTTGTTCAGATAGAGTGGGAGGGGGAGAGAGGAAGAGAGAGAAACATCGATGTGAAGGGACACATCGAGTGGCTGCCACCCGCACGACCAACCAGGGCCGGGGACAAACTGCAACCGAAGCACGTGCCCTTAGTGGAAACCGAACCCGGGTCTCTCCGGACCGCAGGCGGACGCTCTAACCGCTGAGCCAAACCTGCCAGGGCTCAGATATTTCTTGAATGAATAAATGGATAAACAAAATTGGATAGACTTTTCATTCATTTATTCATTCAACTATTTGGGTACTGGTTGTGCCAGTAGATGGAAGATTCACGCAGACCAGGTCCCTGCCTCTGGATGCTGACAGTTAATCTGGGGGCCGATTAAACAGGTGCAAGAATAGTGCCAAGAAGGGTCTGTGTAGGGGTGGGGGTCATGGGGGCTCAGACAGCAGAATGCTGTGGGTCAGAGTCAGCTGCCAAGGCGAGGGGAGCCGGAGAGAAGGTGGGTTTGGGGGGGAAGGAGTCCCAGGCCCAACATGCGGAGAGGGCACCAGGTGGGGGTGACAGGCTCACAGTGGACACTCTTACAGGGCTGCTTTGTGCCAGGCATGGCTCTGAGGGCCTTAGTTTATTAACTTGAACCAGCCCTGAGGATCTCCGTGTCAGGAAACCGAGACACAGAGGAGTGCGCTTGCCCAGGGTCACACTGTGGGGATGAGGAGCCAGACTCAGCCTCTGTAACCAGCTCCAGCTCTCTAACCGGCCTCTGCACTGCCTCCAGGGAGAGGAAAGTCGGGTCTGGCAGAGGGGAGTGAGCTGGGAGGAGGGGAGGGGCTAATGGTGAGTGGGGGCTTGCAGGACGCTGAGGGGTTCAGGCTTTATGCCACCCATAGGGCTTGGGCCTGAGGAGGTCAGGCTTGCACTTCTCCTGGGAGGAGGCAGCCCCGCCCCAGCTGTGACCGTGACCTCACTGGCACAGGCCGGGGTGAGCATTTTCTCTCAGAAGGAGACCAGGTCTAGGAGTCCATGGGTGGGGTGATGCGAGGGGATGGTTGGGGAGGGGAGGCTCTTTGCTGAGATGGTTCTTCCAGCTCCCCCCACCCCTGCTTCCAGCCCCAGCTCCCCTTCCCACCACCCCTGTAACATCCTCATCCTAGGAGGCGAGTGGCCCTGGCTCTCGAGGGGCCACTTGAGATAGCTGTCCACATGGGCTGAGGAGCCTCCTAACCTGGATGGCCTCTTCAGGGCTTTCCCCGATCATGTCCACAATCTGTCCTTGGGGCTGCCAGGCAGATGCTGCCTGCACTTAGGGAGGACGGAAGGAGGCTCAATGTGGGGTGCCTTCCCGGAGAGGCCGTTTGGAAGGGCTGCAGCAGGGGTCTGAGCCAGGTCTGAGCACTCTCCACAGGGACTTTGAAGCGGAGTTGATGACAGACTTCATGAGCCCTTTGTGTAGACGGAGAACTAAAGTCCAGGGTTGGGATCAGTGGGTCCACAAATAAGTCAGTTACAGCATCACACTGAGGTGTCTGAGGCACCTCCAAATCCCCCAGCACAATCCAGGGACCTTGTGTGGCTTTCACGGGGACAGTTTGGATTGAGCCACTGAGGGGACAGCAGCAGCATGGGGATCTGCAGGCCAAGGGGGGTTTGAGGGGGCTGGTGACAGCCCTGACTGGCCCCATCCCACCCCAGTTCTGGACACAGCCGGGCAGGAGGAGTTCAGCGCCATGCGGGAGCAGTACATGCGCACGGGGGATGGCTTCCTCATCGTCTACTCCGTCACAGACAAGGCCAGCTTCGAGCACGTGGACCGCTTCCACCAGCTCATCCTGCGCGTCAAGGACAGGTGAGCACGGCGGGGCCAGCTCCCCACTGCCGCCTGAGAGCAGCCTCTGTCTGTCTGTCTGTCTGAATCTCTCGCTCAGATTTTCAGGTGTGAGCTGAGGCACAGAGGGCAGAGCTGAACTCAGCCCCTGGTCCCTCTGACTCCTGCCCTAGTTCTTTATACAGGGTCAAGCTGCTTCCAAGGCGCTGGGGATCAGCTCCCTCCCATCTCTCCTGAACTGTCCCCAGCGATTCATCGAGGAGTCATAAATAACAGCTCCATTTCTCAGCTCCGATTTAACCAATTTTTTATTACAAAGAAAAAGTGAATGTTTTTTCAGTATATATTATAATTGGTTAAATTGCATTTGAATGTAAACCCCCAGTTAAAGGCTCATTTTTTTTTCTTAGTATCACATGGAGTAATTAAACAACTTGGAGTCTGTTGTAAGCCTGTTTTTTCTCAGTTGATTATATCTTAAAGAGGAAATGTAAAGAAAGTAGAAGGGCAAACTTTGAGCAAATCTCAGTAAATTCCAAAAATTCGGTTAACACCTATTCCAAAAGCCAAATGTTAATAACTTTAGGAGGCAAAGGGACACCCAGCTCTCTCTCTCTCATACACACACACACTCGCTCACTCACACTCACACAAAGTTCTAAAAGAGAAATGTGGGTTGAGCCCTGACTATAGGAATCTCAAAAGAGAAAACAAATGACTCAGAGGTGGGCAAATACTCCACCTTGTAGCTAACCAAAGGAGCGCAAGGAAAAGTGATCAAGTACCGTGTTCACCGGTCCGATGATACTTTTCTCAATAAAAACAGCCGGTGCTGACAGAGCTGCTGTGAGACTGGCGTTGTCTTCACTTTGGGCGGCAGTTTGGCCACATGTCAGTGGGAATCTCTAAGGCAGACGTGCCTCTTGATCCGACCTTTTTTCTCCTGGGAGTCAACCTGATTTGGCAGCTGCCCAATTCATTGAGTGCCAACCGTGACACACCCTGGCCCTGGTGCTCTTCACGAGTCATTGCGGATGGCCACAGCAGCCCCTCACTGACAGTGCGAAGCCAGGGGGTTCCCTGGAGGGCCCCTCGTCCACCTTGCAACAGGCCTAAGCCTTCAAACCAAGACAGCCAGCAGCCTTCAGGCCTTTTTCCCTTCCTGGAGATGGGGAGGAAAGGACTCAAGTCAGCCCCAGGTCCCTAGGGAGGTGCTGCTGCTGTGTTATGCCCCCTGCGGTGTGGCTGCGCCACCTCTATGGGGGTGGGAGCGAAACCTCACCCACTGCTGTTCCTTTGTTTCCCAGGGAGTCATTCCCAATGATCCTCGTGGCCAACAAGGTCGATTTGATGCATTTGAGGAAAATCACCAGGGAGCAAGGAAAAGAAATGGCGACCAAACACAACGTAAGTGTGTGTGTGTGTGTGTGTGTTGGGGGGCTCCAGGTGGTACACAAAAGTAAATACCCATCACTCCTGCAGCCCTGGTCTGTGTGAATGGAACTCAGCCTTGTAGGTAGTGGGCCAGGTTCCCCGGAGAGGTTTAGTGGACACATACGATGTGGGATATTTTATAAAACAAAACAACAGACCAGAAAGAAAGCACCCTCTTGTCAGTCCCTTCACAGTGGGCGGCAAGCTGCGGTGCACAGCCCCCTGGCCCCGGCACAGCAGGTTCCTCTCTGGGGTGTGCAGCGTTGGCTCTGCCCTGCCTCCCCTTACGCTCAGGTCCGCGGCTGTTCATGGAGCCCTGCTCTGTGCCAGGCTTGTGCTGGGGAAGCCCTCCTACATCCACACGTCGAGGTAGATTCAGTTCTCTCCATCTGACAAGTACTCAAACCGAGGTTTGCCCAGGCCAGTGTCAGCCAAGTTTGTTTAGTTCCCAGTGCCGCCCCTTCGCCGTCTGGATGGTGCTGGGTGGGGTCACTGGACTTCTTCCCATCTCCCCCTGCATGGCACCCAAGCCCTTGGCCCCCTTGGTCAGTCATGTAGAAGTCCCCCTGCCTGCTAGGAAGTCTGCGAGGTCGGCCTGCCCCCTGCCCTGTGGGCCCAGCTCTGTGAGTGGGGGAAGGGGACTTCCCTCGAGGTGGTTCTGCTGGTCTCTGCCTGTGTTCATGTGCATATTCCTTCAACACTCCTAAGCCCTGGGAAACACCGTCCTTCTTCCAGTGACAGGAGACAGGCAAAGCAGGTTAGAGTGTGTCAGAAGGTCACATGTGCTGTGGAACAAAGTAAATCAGGGAAGAGGGTTGGGAATGTGGGGTGCAGGGGTGCTTTTCCAAAGAGGGTGGTCAGGGAAGGCCTTGCTGGGAAGGGCGCATAGCAGCAATTCATAGGAGACAAGGAAAAGAAATGGCGACCAAACACTGTGTGTGTGTGTGTTTTGGGGGCACCAGGTGGTGTACACAAGTAAATACCCATCACTCCTGGGGCGAAGGGGAGGCAGGACAGAGCCAGTGCTGCACAGCCCAGCATTGCTGTTCATAGGAGACAAGGAAGAGGCGTGTCGGGAGAACAGTCCAGTGGAGGGAGTGATCCTGCAGAGGTGCCGAGACCGGAGTTTGAGGAACAGCACGAGGCCTGTGCGGCTGGAGCAGGAGCAGGCGTGTGGGTGGCAGTGGGAGGTCAGAGAGGTGGTCTAGGGCCTTGCCGACTTTCACTCAGAATGAGGGGGAACCTTTGGAGGTTCTGAGTGAGGAGCGACGTGCTCTGACGTGGCTGATAGCTGCGCTCTGGTGGCCGTGTTGAGAATGGTCTGTGGGCACAAGCGCAGAGCCGCTGCAATAACCGGGGTACAGGCTGGCATGGACCAGTGTGGCACCCACAAAGGTGGCGAGATGTGGTTGCATCCTGGATGTATTTCTAAGAACCAACAGAACTGGTTCACAGGTTGGATGTGGGGTGAGAGAGAAGGAAAGGAATTGGGGGTGACTCCAATGGGGCATGAGTCATGTTCACAAAACTGGAGTACGGTGACTGGGCGGCGAGACTGTAGGAGCAAGTGCGTGGGGAGAGTGGGAGCTTGGGTTTAGACCTCTTCAGCGTGAGTGGCCCAGTGACAGTCCAGGGCAGATGACCGAGGCTGGGACGCCTCAGTGTTATGAGGAAGCAGCAGCAGAAGGGGCTGAGCGATCGGTGACCAGAGTGTGACGTCATGGGGCCAGGTCAAGAAAATTCCTCAGAGAGGAGGGAGGACCAGCCAAGAGGGTGCTGCTCAGAAGTCTCTAGATGAGGCGTGGGGACTGACCACTGAATTTAGCATTAGACACAGGCCTCCTCCACTGGCCCAACATCCTGAGCAGAGAGAGGTCTATGGGGCCATTCCCACTTCATGTCCTGAGCTTCACACGGTGGCCTGAAGAGGGTTTGCTAAGGGCTTTCACAAACACCTGTGTCCCTCCCAGCAGCCCTGGGGGGAGGGCGGGGATGGGGAAAGGCTGCTCAGGGGAAGCACTAGCCCCTTCTGCAAATCCAAGTGAATGAGACAGGTGGCTAGGTGGCCTCCGGGGGCCTCAAACGCCGGTGAGTAGCTCCCCCTCCCCTGAACCCAGGTCTTCAGGCTCAGCCATGTGTCTCCTAAAACCTGTGCCACCTCCTCATTTATCATTTGACCAAATACTCTGGGAGCTACTATCAACAACATCCTAATTTTAGAGCGCATAGGCCAGTTCCCTTTTTTTATTTTAATTTTTTTTCTTTATTGATATTAGAGAGAGGAAGAAAGAGAGAGAAACATCAATGAGAGAGAACATCGATTGGCTGCCTCCTGCATGGCCCCTACTGGGGATCAGGCCCACAACCTGGGCATGTGCCCTGGTTGGGAATGGAAACGGTGACCTCTTAGTACATGGGTCGACGCTCAACCACGGAGCCACACGGGCCGGCCAGGCGGGCCAGTTCCTTTTTAGCCCACCAAGGCAGGCGGCCCCACCCAGTGCAGGGAGGTGGCATGTCCCAGCCCTTCGGTGGAGTCAGATGGTCCTACTGTTTACTGCAAGATTTCCTTTAGTTTAGGTCTTGTTGCTAACCAAATCCTTAGGGTCCTAAGATCCCAGATACTGCACATCAGTGCTTCTTCAGAAGTAGAGGCAGGACTCCTGAAAGAAGGTGGAGGGGACCTGGGGGATACACAACTCATGTACTTCTGAGTGATGCAGTAGCACAGGCAGCAGTGGCCTGAGGCCCTGGAACCCGGGACTACTGAGCTGGCAGAACTCTAGGACATGAAGGGCTCCCCAGGCAGGTCCCAGCCCTGCAGCAGGGGCCTTCCCGATCCCCTCTGCGTGTGCTCAGGGAAGTGCGCTGTCCTGTCCTACAAGGTCACATAGGACTCTGATACCAGGTGTACTGGGGCACCTGCCACACCTGGAAGAAGCTGCAAAGCTGACCTCAGCATCCCCACCTGTGCAGGGGAGGCCAGGCGGGAAGTGGAACACGAACCTGGTTCAAACCTTGATTCTCTGCTGTGTGGCCTTGGGCACGTATGTCAGCACTTTAAGCTCGGTTTTTCCGGCTTCAAAATGGAGATACTGGCTTACCTCTAGGGTGAAGGTAAGAATATGGATTACGGGAGGTCAGGGATGTTGAGGCCTACCTGGGAGACCAAACAGCCACAGTCATCTCTGTGACCATCTATGACCTGATAGCCTCTAATGGAGGGTGGTTTCCTTTCAGCGTTATCAGAGGCTCAAGTATTTGTCAAACGAGTATTTCAAAGGCCGGAGCCCTGCCCTCTGTGCTCTGACCTTTGCGTCTGATCAGCTACCAGACCCTCCTGCCCTGAAGCCCAGCGATGTGTGAGCACCGGCCCACTTCCGATGATCACTGATGGAAGGACTCTCTGTGACGGGTTCTGGGCAATGGTTTATAGCCTCCTCCTCTAAAATAACAATGTACTGTCCCCACCACATGTTGAAAGTGCTGATCATTTTTATTCTATTCACTGTGCTTCTCCTCTTCAAAGGTGTTATAATGAAGTGCCTTAATTTTGTCGTGAGGAAAAAGTTACCAAAAATACCCAAGTTCCTGAGTCCAGTCACACTGGGCTTATCCCCATCTCATCTAGGGGACCCCATGAATGTTGTGTGAACCCCACATGCTCTTCTTGGGGGGCAATGGGTGTGGCCCTTCCTGACTTTGTGGGGGTCTCTGTGATAGGATTGGACAAGCACTCAGGATTGTACCCTGACCTCATGGAGCCTTTGTTTTCATCCCGGTGCCATGCTTGGCGTGGACATGGCCCTCACGGCCTGTCCTACAGGGTCACCGCGGTCACATCTCCCGGTGTGCGCTGCCTTCCAGCCGGTGCTAGTTACTGTGCATTAAACACGCAGACACAAGCTCTGGAAACGCAGCTGAGCTCAGAGCTCAAGGTGCAGACCAGACAAGAACAGCCATGTTGGGGTGGGGGGCGCAGACCGGCCAGGGGTTGCCAGGGGAACAGTCCTGGCCGTGACACAGCCTCACCTCTCTGGAGCCTGGGAAGAGGGGCAGAAGTCCCCAAGGTGGAGAAATAGACCTCAGAAAGAAAAATGAGTAGAATTGGAACGTATTTTAGTCTGATAAATGAACGTCTTTAGTCTTCAAGTATATAAAAAGATCATTTGAAATCTATTTTCAGGGAGCTATTAAATATCTCTGTGGCTAGAGAACAAAGGGAATTGGAAAAACTGTCAGTAAATCTTTCTGACCTTAAAGAGTGAGAAGCCACCAAGGACGCTTGGGGATGTTGGAGCCAGGGTTGGGGGGGGGGGTTGCTTTAAAAGCACCCGCTTCCTCAGGACCACTGAGAATTTGCATTTTGGAGGAACAAGTCTTGGTGGATCTCAGTGCCCCTTTTACCAAAAGTGCTCTTTGCTTTCCAGATTCCATACATAGAAACTAGTGCCAAGGACCCACCTCTCAATGTGGACAGAGCCTTCCATGACCTGGTGAGAGTGATTAGGTGAGCACACCGCCTGGGAACGGGCTCTGAGCAAGGTGGGCTTCCGGGGCTGGGGGAACGGCCTCTTGAGCTGAGGCTGGGCGCTTCTGGGCCTATTTTCAGATTTCTTCACCCCTCCCCTCTTCCCACCTCCCTTTGCCCCCCACTGCCTGTGAGTGAAGCCTCACTAGCTAAAGGGAAGTGCCTGTGCCTGAGGCAGCAGCTCAGCCTCCTCTCCGGCTTGGCCTCCTGCCGCAGCTCCCTCCATCCTGCCCTCCCTGTCCCCTCAACACCGCAGCTGCCCTTTGACATTTCACCTGGACGACCAACATTCTGACTCCCAGGCTCAAATCTCAGAGATGTTAGCATGTGTCCCTTTGCACACCCCACACAAGCCCGTCTGCAGGACTGTCAGAAATCCCAGTCAGCAGTCACTCATACACTCCTCTGCATGGTCAGGATTCAAACCTTAATTACCTGGTGCTTAAGGGACTGAAACAGCCTCCCGGCTGGTCTCCCTGTCACCCACCTTTCCCATTTCCAGAATCTTCAGCGTACAGGGCAGCCTAGCCAGTGGTTCTCAGACACCAGCATGTAGCATTGAGCAGCTTGAAGGCTGCTGGTTAGTTGTGAAATGACAGACAGGCTCTAGCAGTTTCCTTTCTGGCCCGCCACCCCCAGCCCTCCCTTGCAGCGAACAGGCATGCACACACACTCCACGGCCTCCCGGCGGACTGGACACTGCAGCCTGCATCTCATGCACTCTTGAAATTATTTTTCTCGTCGGCATTTTGCCTTCAGGCAGGATATGTGATCACAGGAGGTGGCAAATTCTTGGTTACAGATCTGTAGTTCCAAGGACAGTTTTAGACATAGGAAAAAGTAACAGAAAATATGTATAAAGATTTTGTACTCGGTTGACCTGTCATTTTATTTAAAATATGAAACATGGAAATTGAGGCCAATGCTATAGAACACATAACAGAGATATGATTTAAATCAATATAGCCCCAGCTTGATAGCAGGCCTTCTCACCAGCAGGCTGGCAGGGTTTGCCCTCTCCCCCTCCCTGCCTTCCTTGCCACAGACACTGTCCAGGCTGTGCCCTCCTCCAGCACCTAGGACAGCAGCCTCTCTGCTCCCCAGGCCTCCCCGCCTCAGACCCCAGGGCGAGGGAGGAAAGGGACAGGGAGAAGCAAAGCCCATCCTGACTTTGATTGTCTGCCCTTCATTGTCTCAAAAGGCAACAGATTCCGGAAAAAAGACAGAAGAAGAAGAAGAAAACCAAATGGCGGGGAGACCGGGCCACTGGCACCCATAAACTTCAGTGTGTGATATTATGATGGGCCTGAAGCCCAGGGCACAGTGACAGTGAGCTGGCCAGCCCTCGGGACCCCTCCACTGCCTAACCTCACTGAAAACCATTTCTAACCATAACCCTTGACCTGAGGACTTGGCACAGGAAGGGAGAAAGGGAGGGTGGGCAGGGAGGAAATGGGGTCCGGCTTCCCTGAAAGGGCACAGGTTTTTCCATGTCTCACAAGACACAAGGAAGCAACGCTACACAGAAGTAGCATCAAAGCCCCTCGTGTCGATTCCTCCCGGTTCCTCCCTGTTTCTTGGCTGTGTTGTTTCTTTGAACCAGTGTCGGTCCGATGTGGAAGTGTTTATCCACCATGTGCAGAGTACAAAACAAGCCATGACCCAGCTCCCCCTTGTCTCCAGTCCTCGGTGTCCGAGCCTGGGTGTTTTTTGTAGATTTTTAAAATTATTTTAGTGATTATTGTCTCAAGGGGGTCTGCTCACTGCCTGGTGAAGTTTCAAGTCTGCGGCAGGTCTCTCTGACAACGTGTCTGGAATATCACCGTTGTTGTTTTTACCTGAGTCTTCCCAGCAGTGCCAGGCTCACTATGAACGTAGAACGAGTGAGAGGCCGGAAGTTCACAGGGACCCAAGCTGGAGGCCTCAGGGGAAGCAGGCCCTGCTCACGGCCTGGAAACTGGAGAGACAAGATGTGTTTACCTGGAGGGTTTGACTGCAGATACTGGGAAACAGAATTCGATTCTGCAGGGAGGAGAGGCTGGCAAGAGCATGTCAGTTCCAAAGGGCTTCATTATCCTGGAAATGTATAAACTGAAGTAAGCAGATCTGCCCAGTGTTCCTGTCTTTCTCAGTCAGCGTGGGTTCAGTTCTGTTCTTCCCGCCGGCAACAGGGCCGCCGGGCTGCCGGCGCCTCTCCGACAGACACTGACAGGCCTGCAGCCTCCACATCAGAGTGAGCTGATGTGGCTGCCATCCAGGACATTCTAGTTCGTGCTGAATCTTAACCAAAAGTGATCGGTGCTGTTATTACTAAAACAGCGCCAAGACCTGAAACCATTTTTCCTCTGAATCAACTGACAACCACTTCTGAAGCCCAGTAAATCATTTGCAAACTTAGTATTAGGTTGCCTCTCTGGAACATACTTTTATTAACCTTTCAGATCTTAACTATAATATACGATCAGAGGAAAAAGGAAGCTTGAGGTGATCACATTGCTCCCATACACCTGTTTCTACAAGGGGACAGTCCCCCAACTCCCTGATGGCGTCCACCTCCTCGGGTGCTGCTGATGAGAGCCAAAGACTGGATTTGGGGGCTGGGGTGGGGGTGGAGGGGCAGCAGGAACAGCAGTGCACCCCAAGAGGAAGTCAGAAGATGAGGTGGTACAGCTGGTGACCTTATTTTCCAAGTGTTACCAATCAGGTCACTAGGCAAATGAGAACATTGCTGGCAGGTGGCCTAGCCACTGTTTGGAGAAAGAAGCCCGAGGAAAGTGAGTGCCCAGCTGGACGTCGGGACATCGGGACATCGGGATCCTTCTCCAGTTTGGAAAGCGGCTGAGTCCCTAACTCGGCAGGATCTCCAGCACGGAGGGGCCAGCCAAGGAGTGATTCTGCCTCAGAACGAAACAGTTGAGACTTCTGTTAGTTGGAAATCAAACTTTCCTATTTGTCTAAATAGCCCTTTTTCTCTGACCCTAGAAGGAAGGATAACAACATTCCAGACCAGGCACCTCACAGCTTCCCAAGATCCTAAAATGTTAATGAATGGGCATCTAAACACTGGCAGGTCAAGGCTCTTACAACCCTCACACTCCTCTGAGCCAGCAGCTGTCTGCAGCCTGAAGGCAGCTGCAGATGGGTGAGGAAGAGGCAGGCAGGTGGGAAGAAGTCAGGATGGAGGTGCTTTGCGTGGAGGCAGTGGTCGAGTGGGACAGGAGCCCTGCACACAGGGCAGTGTCCACTGTTGGAAACTGTCTACCTGGCCTGGACTGCCACCAGCACACCCTGCCCACGGGGAGCCTGCAACTCCCTGAGCACTGCGTGGAGAGCCTCAGACGCAGATCAGCTGACAGACAAAGCCCTTAGCCATGAAGTTAACCAGACAGAGGGGCTCCAAGCCCTTCTGGTCCCCCACCCCAGACCCCGCACAACAGGGGCAATCATCTGCCCCACCCCTGGCCTGTCTTTCAGAGCATCCATCCTGCACTCGGCCCACAGCTTAACATCACAGTGCCCGAGGGAGCCTGGTCGAGGGATGGCCTCTGCAGACCCTGCTGTGGGGCTGCTGGTCCGCCTTCGTCTCCATGACCTCTTTTTCCTATAGGTGAGATGGGTAAATAACACTTTTATTTTATTGTATTTTCTTTATTAATTTTTAGAGAGAGAGGAAGAGGAAGGAAGCATCGATGAGAGAGAACATTGACTGGCCGCCTCCTGCATGCCCCCCACTTGGCATTTGGCCCACAACCTGCGCATGTGCCCTCACCAGGAATCAAACTGGCAACCTCTTGGTGCATGGGTCGATGCTCAACCACTGAGCCACACCGGCCGGGCTAAATAACTCTTTTAAATATGTTTTAATTGATTTTTTTTTTTTTTTTTAGAGAGAGAGAAACATCAATGTGAGAGAAACATCAATTGGCCGCCTCCTGCCTGCCCCCACTGGGGACTGAGCCCACAACCGGAGCATGTGTCCCGACCAGGAATTGAACCAGGACCTCTCAGTCCATGGGACAGCGCTCAGTCCACTGAGCCACAGCTGCTGGCAGTAAATAACACTTTTTTTAATCCTCACCAAGGACATTTTTCTATTTATCTTCAGATAGAGTGGGAGGGAGAGAGAGAGAAACATCGATGTGAGAGGGACACATTGACTGGTTGCCCTCATGACCTGACCAGGGCCGGGGACGAACCCCAACCAAGGTACATGCCCTTGGCCGGAATCGAACCCAAGACTCATTGGTCTGCGGGCCAATGCTCTACCGCTGAGCCAAACCAGCCAGGGCCATAACACTTTTAAAAGAGAATTCTTTGTGTTTTAAAGAACTATGGGCCTGTGTGGCCGTGAAGGCTTCCAGATAGGCCAGAGTGGATGTACCCTGGAGCATCCCCAGTACATTTTCTCCATGGTCACCTGGCAGGGTCAGTCTGGGAGCCAGCTGGCCATGCTTCTTCATGACTGAGGAGACCAATGGGATGTGTGTCTTTCGTGACATTCCTGTGTTCCCTCTATTTTTCCAGACTACCTGAACAGTACATCCCTGGAGCACACCCTTCCTGAAATCCCCTCACCTCATGCTTTTCCCACTGTGTGCTCTCAGATTTCGGTCTAACATTGACCCCTCCCCCTTCAAGGGCTCCTTTTCTCCCCAGCAGGTAATCCTAGCCATCCTCCCCACCCCCACAGCCTAGGGGCACAGCCACTGAATTCCCCTGCACTTTGCCACACAGGGGAAGTTTGGATGGTTTTTCTTAGGACTTTTGCCCCCCACCTGCCTGTGGCACTTGCTGTGGAGAGTGGTGGTAGCCTAGTGTGGCCTGTCTCACTTTGCTATGAGACGTGACCCACTAATGTGGGCTCTCACGTGTCACGGTAAATCCAGAGCCATGGACAGGCTCCCTCCATTAGCAGCCCACTGGATGAGAAATTCCATGTCGGGTTTACTTAGAAAGATACTTGAATAACGGAGCGCCTGTGAGCGCCCAGCTTCTGTTACACAGTATTAACAGGTGGCCATTGTCGTGAGACGAGAGTGATGCCTGGAGATCTTGATGATGCTTGAGCCTTTTATGTAACTTTTTATTAAGTCTTTGTGTATCTCAGCTCATTAATAAAGAAGAGGAACACTTGTCTGTCTGATTTCCTCTTATTGAAATATCCGTCAGGTTTTGCTGGGAACGTGGTAAGTTGACAGTGTCAGGCTCAGAACACCCATCCCTTACAGGCAAACCTGAGTAAGGAGACCGCTGGGGACCTTGCGAGGTGTCTCTTCCCTGCATGGAGCCAGAGGAGGAAGGCAGGCGAGCGCAGTGTGAGGAGACACCGCCTCTTGATGTTCAGCAGCCCTGGATTCGAGCTCTGCTGTGGACATGTCTGTGTCTTTGAGCAGGTTCCCAGCTTTGGCGTTCAGCTGCCCTGCCCGTGAATGGAGCAGAGTGTGCGCCTCCTAAGTAGATCGAGGGCTGACGCTCAGCCTGGGGAGCTCCTGGCAAGGAGCCCAGAGTGGTGCTCTTTGTAAAGGACACCTGTTGGGTTGTCTGACGTTGCTTTTCATGGAAACTGCCTCCTGCCCCATCCACAAGATTTCAGTCTTTTGTACAATGTGATTTCATTTTCCTATAGATTGAACCTGGTAGGTACTTGACCAAGCTGAGCCTCTCTCTTCTATATTATCAGTTCTCTCTCCACTGGATCTTTCTTACCCTGATACAAACAAGAACAAAACCTTCCTTTGACCCACCGCCTCTGCCAGACACCACCTCTTGCTTGTCTGCTGTCTTTTGCAGGAAGTGAATGTAAAAGAGTAACCTATACTGTCTGTCATGAATTCCTCTCATTCCATTCTCTCTAAACTCCAAAGAGGCTTTCACCCGCCATCCTCCCACCACCCGTTCCCAGGTCCCCCGTGGCTGCCATCGTGCTAAGTTCAGTGGCGGGTCTCAGTCTTCTAGTTGACCTTGCGGCACTGGCACAGGTGATGACTCCCTCATCCTGGTTAAACTTGCTTCCACTGGCTTCTAGGATGCTGCCATCGCTGGTTTCCTCCTTCCTCGTGGTCACTCTCCAGTCTCCTTTGCTAGTTCCTCCTCTTCCACCTAACCTGTTAACTTTGGAGCACCCCAAAGCTCAGTCCTTGATCCTCTCCCTAAACTCCCTCTCATGGTGATCTCCAATCTTGACTTAAATGCCTTTTATGTGCTGGTGACTCCCAAGGGTCTGTCTCCAGCTTGAAACTTCCAAATCCGCCCTGGCTGGTTTGGCTCAGCGGTTGGAACGTCGGCCTGCAGACCAGAGAGTCCGGTTCGGTTCCCACTAGGGGCACGTACCAAAAAAAAAGAAACTCCCAAATCCTACACATACAGCCAACTGCCTACTGACCTCTCCAGCTGGAGGTCTCAGTAGTTTCTCGGAGTTCACACGCCCAACACAGTTCCTGCCCTCACCCTCCCGCGCCCGCTTCACCCGTATCGTCCCCAGTTCACTGCTGGCAGCTCCGTGCTTCCAGTTGCTCAGGCCAAAAGCCTTCGAGTCATCCTTAGTCCCGTCTTTCCTCACACCTCACATCCAGTCTGTCAGCAAGCCCTGCTGACTGTGCTGCAAAATACACCTAGAGTCCACCCATTTCCCATCCCTCCGCTGTTAGCGTTCCAGCCGGGTCACCATCACCCGTGCCCATTCTCTTGACCCTGCACTGCATTCTCAGCACAGCAACCAGAGAAACTTGGGTAAAGTGGAAGTCAGATGTCCCCATTTCAACAGCTCCTCTATCTCATATTTAAGACATGTCAGAGTGAACTGTGCCACTAAACACCTAGTAATGGGTTGGTGTCCGTTACCCACAAGAGAAGGGAAGTCAGATGTGTTCATTCAGACAACAAATAATTTATTGCGCTCTGAGCCACACATTAAAACCCAGTCACTGTGTCATGGGTTTACAGCCTAACAGGGATGATGAACCGCTCTGACCTGAGCACTAAGAGGAATTCCTCAGCTGGGGGAGGAGAGGGGGTCATCATAAACCTCGTAGGTGAAGAGGTTGTTTGCTGACAAGATGAAAATTTCAGGTACATACTGGGCGCATGAATTCTGCTTTTGAAGATTATAGGTTTCACTTTCTAAAGATTCCCAGGTTTATACCAGAATTATTTAAAATAAACCACCTCCATCTCTACATATTTCTGAAGACTCAGTGGATGAAAGTTCCCAGGTGTCTCCGACATCAGCATTGCAGCACCAACATCACTCGGGAGCCCTGTCCCAATCTTCTCAGTCAGAATCTGCATTTTAATGAGAACCCAGGTGACTCAAGTACATAGCGAAGTTTGAGTAGCCCAGCCCTAGAACCTCAACTCAGCATCAGAATGAAACCCAGCCCTGAACTCACTGTGCTTCAGGGCCCAGCTCAACCCTGTGCGACCAGCAGAAGCCTCGTGGGCATTCATCTCAGAGATTCGAGTTCGCTGCTCTGTCTGCAACAGCTGCAAGATTCTGCCTGGCAAGGCTGTGAGCTCGGAGCATCCCCACAGTCAGCACATGGTTCCCTTGACTACGGGAGGTTTTTACACAAAGGCAAGTGGGCTCCTGGTTTGCTTCTCAAAACCTCTAGTGTGTTCCTTAAAATGTGGACAGCTATGTTCAGCGTAAAGGACAAGAGAACTGGAACAATGCGAGCGGAGGACATTTACAGGCCCTGTCCTTCAGGCACACGGAAGGTGAGCTGCTCTGTGCCAGCCCACATTCTCTCATTCCCCAGGACTCACTTTCTGGGCTCCAACATTGTGCCAAATAGCTCATTATCATGTGAATGTGGAAAATTAAACACAGAAAAAGGCTGAGTTTAGCAGACCCAAGAACTGATGGATGCTTTCAGTAGGCGGTACATCCTGGCACCCATGTGGTGAAGCATTAACTGACTCTCACGTGGCTTCCTCCTCAATTACGGGACCTGCACCTGGGTTGATGAGCGGAGGTGAAATCACTGGATAAGTGGTCTGTAGGTTTGGTACCCAGACCAGCAGCTTTAGTGCCACCTGAGAACTTAAGGGAATACAGATGACCTGGCCCCATCTCAGACGCACTGAGTCAGAAATTCTGGGTTGAGGAGGACTGAACGAGCCCTCCAGGAGATGCTGACGCTCCCTCGGGTCTGGGAGCCCCTGAATTAATATGGGTACGTCCCATCACACGCAGGGAAATGCAGCTTGTTTGTTCTCACAAGACAGCAGCTGGCTGTCCTGACAGCTGCCCAGGTCCCTGCCCTCTCCTTCCTGCATCAAACCCAAGGGACCCCAGGACAGAGTAATTCACTTGGCTCCGCGGGGCCACAGGAGGGCTGGCCGACACTCCACCCCTGCCAGAATCATGCAGAATTGCATGTATTCTGGGGAGGCAATCATATTTTTCAGTTCTGTGCCACCCACCGTGTGTACCCAGCCAAAGAATGAACTGACCCCTCGACCCTCCGTTTCTGACTTCAGGCCCCTCTGGTAGTTTCAGCTGCTGAGAGGGGGAAGAGGAAATGAAAGGAGCAGCGCTCCATACACCCTGCTAACCAGCTCTGACAAACTTCTTCATTGGCTGACACATCCCTGCGCTCGCCCCCACAACATCCTGAAGGAGGGGGTCCGCCTGTCTTCTCCCAGTTCCCCCGAATGACTAAGTGTGGCCCACGCATGACTCACCCACCGCCTCCCCCCCCAGGGTGACAGCCCAGGGCCGACTTGGGGGAGCCCGCTGGGAAGTGGAGGCAGAGGAGGGCTGTGAGGCAGGTAGCAAAGCCTCTGCAAGTCCACTGCCGTCACCTGGAATTTGTAACCACCTACACCCGCGGTTCGCAAAGGGCTGTACATTCGTCACTTCAGGAGGTTGGGGGGATCTTGAGGCTCAGCCCACAGCCCCAGAAAATCTGAGCAATCAGCCTGGGTTGGGGCGCCGCATGAAGACTAGTTAAAGCTCCCCAGGTGATTCGGCTGTGCAGCCAGGGTGGAGACCTGGGGAGGGCTCTTTGGTGTTCTGGTCCCTTGAATACTAGGGCTTCTCAGTACTGATTGGTTAATGAAAGAAACCACTGCCTGGCTGAGCCGGTGTCTGCGAAGGACGAAGGACAGCAGTTTCCCAGCCCTTTGTAAATGAGCACTTACCATAGGTGTCTTCTCTTCTCGTTACAGCAGGTCCCCTCAGCCTGGCTTGACCGGTCCATTCTTCTGGCCTCAATCCAGCATGACACCTCATTCCTTCCCATCCCTTCCACTCTTATGGAAGTCCTGGTGGTACAAAGTTAACACAATGTTTATTCAATGAATTAATAACTGTTACAGAGATCAGCAGGGGCCTCCACGCCTTAAAACCTAAGTCAGATAGGCTCCGACGACCCTTCTGGGCTCCCAGCCCCGTGGCCCGTGGCAACCCCAAAGCCAGCTGCAGACCTCAGCTAGCTCCCCAGGGCCCGGTGCTCGAAGGGACTTCCACTGCTGTCTCTGCTCCACAGCCTCCTATCTGAAGGTCAGCTCCCGCCTCAGCTCCCACAAAGAAAGCCCACTCTCAGTAACTGTTCCTGAGCATTGCTGAGGACTCCGGGGTCCCGGGGATCTTCCCTCTGCTGTCTGGGCCTCTCAGCTGGCCTTTACCCCATGCTACACGGGACCCTCCACCAATCCCTCTCCCCAAACCAGCCGCCCCCACCCCTCAGATTCTCACCTTCTGCTGGTTTGCTTTCCTCTGCTGGGATCCCATTATCTCTTCCTGGCCACAAGTGTGGCTCTGATTGACAACAGGGTGACCAAAGTTTCCAGTTAGCTCGGGACTGCCGGCTTTTCTGGGACATGGGACCTTCACGGCTAACACCTGGACAGTCCCAGGAAAACCAGTAGTTAGGTGGTCACCCTACTAGTAAGAATAAAATTTTTTCACCTTGTTCTATAAAAATAAAAATCATAAATTAGGTGCTAGTTATCAAATTTTATCAACCATCATAATTATCTAGGAGGCTGGTTAAAACAGACTTTTCTAATTCAGCAGATCTGGGGTGGGGCCTGAGAATCTGTAAGGATCACAGCTCCCTGGGAATGTGATGTTGCTGGTCTGGTGCCACACTGCAAACCCTGAACTCGCTGATCCACATCACAGTCACAGAGGAAATGCACAGCACACACGAGTGACCAGTAAGGCTAGGCACTGTGCTGTGTGTACATATCATCTCATTTAATCCCCCTGGACAGGCGCCCCGTGGTAGGTGATACGGTGCTTGTTTTGTAGAGAGGAAACCCAAGGTCCAGGGACAGCCCAGAGTGACTGAGCCAGTTCTATCTGGCTCCTCGGGTTATCCCACCCCCGCCATGCTGAGCACAAGCTCATCCCAGCAGCTGCCCCACCATTTCTTATTTTAACTTGTTTGAGGAAAATCTTTCCACGCATCTCCCACGTCCCCGCCTTCTTCAGAGTGAGCTGAGCACAGATCAACTTCCCCCAGTGACTCAGCAGCAGCATTTTGAACCCAGTCAGTTCACAGTCCTTTTCCTGAGCTTCTGCACTGGGCTTCCCCCCGGGGGCCAGTCTCAAGCCCTGTCCCACCTGCTGCCTTCCTCCAGAACTTTCTCAGCAAGGCCGGGCCAGCCAGCACTTAGCAGAGCCGGCGAGACCCCTCGTGTGCAGTCGGGGGGCCTCTGTCACCAGCCCAGGGGACACTCCACACACAGGGACCCCACTTGGCCTTACTGCCCTGTAGGTGGCCTGAAGGAGTCCTTGATGCCGGACACTACAATGTTAATATAGCAACTCCTCCCCCAAAAATCAAGTCCAGATTTTTTGTTCTGCCTTTGTGGTTGGCATTGCTGAGCTGCCGATGTTTTGGGTACACAGAGGCTGTGTGGGGCAGTGGACAGTGCCCAGATCTAGCCCAGCTTTGCTGCTGACTGATGACCTTGGACAAGTTGCCTGACCTCTCTGTGCCTCATTTGTCAAAAGGGGTTGATGATAATAATTGTACTTTCAGGGCTATTGGGCTATTGTTAGGTTTGAATTAGATACATACTTTCAGAAGAATGGCTAGCACAAGGAATCCCTATTTAAATGTTAGCCAAGATCCCAGAATCAAATCATTAAATGCTTTTGGAGTGCCTGCTAGTAACTGCAGCCACCACTTCCTGAACACTTGGCAAGTACCAGTCACTGTGCTTTGCATGGGTCACCTCACTTAGGCTTGGAGGAGCTGCCTAAGCACTCAGCCCTAGTAAGTGGGGTGCTAGGATCCAAGTCCAGTCAACCTGTCCTATAGGGTCCCCTCTGCCTCCCTTGTGGGACAGGTCCTGGGCTGGGAATCAGCAAGGAGGCTCAGCCTCACCCTCATCCTCACCCCATTGCCACTCTTCCTTGGATCACTGGCATGGCAGGCTCTGCCCTGCACCCCCTTCCTGTGGCCACAGCTCCTGCCCTCTGGCCTCTCCCCTGTCTGCCTCCCCCTTTCCCCCAGTGCTCTGCGCCTGAAAGGCAGCCTCCACACCCACTCCCTCTGCCTGATCCCTCTCTTCTCCTGGGTCCCAGGGCTACTCTGAGCTCTGCTTTCACCATGCTCCTCTTGTCAATCAAAACAGTCACCCTGCATGGCAGGCAGCTTGGCATCCGGCATCAAGAGGCTTAAAGTTCTCTATCCTAAAAATTCCCCTCTGCTACAGAAATCATCAAAGACGCAAAGAATGATGAACAAAGCTGAGCGTTGCATTTATAAGACAAATAATTGGAAATTATTTAAGTAGCAGTAGTTGGGGAATGATTAAATAATTTTATACCTATAAAATGAAATATTGCCCAGCTATTAAGAGAAGATGTGAACTGGCATAGGAACTATACATTTCCTATACTTTCATCATGCTGGATGTTACCATCTTTTTTGAAATCTTTGCTTCGCAGAAATGTGAAGAAAATGGCATCAACTTCTATTTTTTTGACCACCAGTAAGATTGAACTTTTTATGATTTGTCCATTTTTATACCTTATAGAAGGCCTATTTATGTCCTCTCTTCCATTTCTATTGGAGATTCATTTTTCTTATTAGTTTTTATATATTAAGCTTACTGATCACTTATATATTTATTGCAAAAATTTTTCCTAGTATGTAATTTCTTTTAATTTTATTTATAATTTGTTTTTACACTATAGATACTTCTTATTTTAAGTGTTCAAAGCTCTCATTTTATCCCTTATGGTTTTTGTCTTTGGTGCAATGCTAACAGGGTCTTTTCTCATTCATATTTATATATATTTTTATAATGTCTTTATATTTACACCTTTTTTTCCAGATGACATTCTACCCATTAAATAATACAATGGACTTGCTCATGCCTCATGCCATTATAGTGAAGATTAAATGTGTTCATTGAAAGCTCTAGAAACAATCACTGGCACATAGTAGGTGCTTTGTTACTACTGTAAACATGAATACATTGGAAATTTATTCTGGAGCTAGGTGTGAAATAAGTTTTAGTTTTGTGTTAAGCCAGTTGTCCCAGCATTGTGTATTCCATAATACATCCTGTCCTCATCAAAAAGCTGTGCTGGAGTGCACGGGCCCTGAGCTGGGGCGCGCTCCTCCAGACTCCTGCTCGCCCTCTCACTCGGTACTCTTCCCGGTGCCAAGTTCAAGAGCTCTGTCCCACGCCCTGGCCGGTTTGGCTCAGCGGTTAGAGCATCGGCCTGTGGACCAGAGAGCCCCGGGTGTGGGTCCCGCCAAGGGCATGTACCTCGGTTGCAGTTTGTCCCCGGCCCCAGTTGGGGCTGTGTGGGTGGCAACCACTTGATGTGTCTCTCTCACATGGATGTTTCTCTCTCTTCCTCTCTCTCTCCCTCCCACACTATCGGAAGATAAATGCAAAAATGTCCTTGGGTGAGGATTAAAAAAAAAATTTAAGAGCTCTGTCCCAGCAGGTTTCCTAAGGATAGGGAACAGAACCAAGACATGCTCAGCCGACTGCTACCTCCATTACCAGCCCAGGTTCAGTGCCTCTTAGCCTCAGCCTTTCTACAAACCCTTCACTTTGGCCCCTGGAGCCAGTGAGGTTTCTGTTTCCTCTAACTACACTCCCCCCACAGCCCACTGAATCTTCTTGGCCAAAGTCACCAACTGCTCCCCTCTTTTGCCCCCCCCCCCCACCTAGTCAGTATGACCAGGTAGAAGCCAGGGAAGGCGAGCCCTCTGTTTTTCACTGGATGGTGGAGGGGGGCGGTGAGGGGTTCTCTGCCCCTGGGAAGTCACCCAGCCAGGCTATCTGGCCACTGCTGGTTCCTGGGTCCAATAAGGGCTAGATAAGGGCCAGATTGCCATGGTCTGAGGCTCAGAAATGTAATTCTTCTTTCTTCTTCCTATTTACCTCTGTGAGAAAGTTTTCTAGAAGTGACACACATTCTCTGAGGGGCATGAAGGAGATGAATGTATTGACAGAGATGCCCCTCTTTGTTAGACCAAGAGCTGAATGCCACTTTCTGAGGACCCCTCTGTGCTGGGCCAGGCCAGGGGCTGCCAGACCCAGACAGCACTGTGGACAGGGCATTTGTGTGGATGAATGGCGCCCCCTGGCCCGCAAAGCAGCCAAGACTCGTGCTGAGAGCTTTCCCGGGTTACTTCTCATGGAGTCTGGGGAGGAGGAATTCAACTCCTCTCAGGTGAGGAAGCTGAGCTTCGGCGTAGTTCAATAGGTCCCAAGGTCTCAGAGGCCTGAGTTCACAGCCAGGATCTAAGGGTGCCCTCCACGCCAACCTCAGACTGGGGTCGGAGGACTCTCCCTCACGGACGAGGTGGCCTTGGCGGTCATCCCAAGTCCACGTGCCAGAGCTCCCTCTCCGAAGAACAGGGCTCGTTTCAGTACTGTCTGTCTCTGTTGTGAGGATTAAATGAGTTGATGCATTCACAGAGCTGAGAAATGCTTGTCTGTCATACACATAGAAAGTTATCAATACCCCCAGAGTTGCTCATTTTAGCATTATTACCGAAGTAGCTCCAGCTGGAATGATCCCCATTTAGGGTTTTCCCCAGCCGGCTCCGAGAACGCCCAGGAAGCCCGACTGATGTTATTCTTGTCCACCAGGTGGCAGCATCGCAGAACCAGTGGGTCCGTTTCCAGCCTCCTCTCTGGTTTGTAGGGAAGCCCGCAGGCTCCCACAGAGGCCCCTGGATGTCCAAGGTCAGACCCCTCTAGGCCTGCCCAAGCTCTCACCTCTACCCTCTGGGACTTCCTGTCCTCTAGGGCTGCTTGAACCCAGATACATGTACACCCTGGGGACTCAGGGTCTGGAATTTAGCAAGTGCACTGTACATATTTGCCCGTGGTTCACAAACGGCCAGGACTTCTCAGAAACTGATGAAGCCCTCTGGGTGGAAACTTCGCCATCCCCGGCCAGGCTGGCTCCTTCTGGACACTTCTCACTGACAGCCAAACCCTAATCCCACACGGCTGATTTCAAATGCCTTCTGGGGATGGAGATTGCTCCACCTGCTTCAAGCTTCCCAGGTAAATGCAAGGAAACATGGGCCCCAAGAAGGCGTGTCAGACAGGCTCTTCTTGACCCAGTTCTCACAGGGCTCCACACACGTTCACCCCCCACCTCTGCCACCGCCTTGGGAGACCCCAGTCCCTGACCCCTGGCCTGTTCACTTGGCCACCAGCATTTCGCAGAATGTTGCAGGAGGATCTCACTTACAGATGGAGCCTAATAACAGGCAGATTCCAAAGCCCTGCTTTGGGCCAGTGGTTCTCAGGGTGAGGTCTCAGGACCACTGCTACACGTCACTTGGGAACTTGTGTGTGTGTGGGGGGGAAGCAAATTCTCCCCAGTCAGAAACTCTGGGGTGGGGGCAGCAATCTGTGGCTAACAAACCCTCCAGGTGGTTCTGCGGCACTGGGACATTTGAGACACCCCGGCTCACTCTCCTCTCCTGCATGCGCCCCTCGTCTAGGGCTGTAGGAGCCCGCTCCACAGATATCACCAAATCCCTTTCTCTAGAGGTCTGGGAGGTCTAATCCATCATTTACAGGGCTGAAGTGTTTTGTCAATGGTGTGGTTAGTGAATTGTGTGATATGCCACCCGGCGTGGTTGTGACAGGTATTTTCCCACATGATGGTGCTTAAAGCTATTGTGGTTTCAGCTTTTATCTTGATAAAAATGTGTGATGTTTTCACTACAGTTGCTTAGCAAATAGAACCCTGACTTGTGACAGCCAACTCTGCAGATAATCAGATTTCATGATCTATCTGGTTTCTGACAGCTATACTATTTTTCTCCTCTGAGGCGAGGGGAGGGTGCACTGAGACATAGATGTGGCCTTGTTACGTGTGAAGGGGAGGAAATGCAGGCCCATGCCCTGCACCGCCCCCCATAGGGTGAATAGGCCCTTCCCCGGGGGAAGGACCAGACTGGGGATGGGAGCACAGTTCCTGGAGAAGTGAGAGGTACCAACCCATTCTTTTAGAAGCTCACAATCTCAAATAGATGATAAACAATTGGCCAGAAGTGTAAACTGTTCATCCCTTTCCCTCCTGGTCACCTCCAAGAGAGGAATTTCATAGAAGTCAGAGTTACCATCCAAATCACCCCAACACATATGGCGAGAGAGGAAAGGTAGACATATCTCCTGTGAAAATGGTGGCGCCAGAAAAGAGATTTTTTCCCCCCCTAATTATAAATAAACTTGCACATTTCTCAGAAACCCTCAACTCAGTTCTTACAGTTCTATGAATAAAAGTGTAGTGGGGTGAATAGTAGCCCCAAAAAGATGCCCAAGTTCTACCCTCCAGCACCTATGAATGCAACTTTATTTGGAATTAGGGTCTTCACAGATTCGATCACGGTAAAGATCTCATGATAAGATTATCCTGGATTTAGGAGGGGTCCTAAATCCAAGGTCTAGTGTCCTTATAAGTTCCAGGAGACAAGATCAGAGACACAGAGGGGAAGCCATGTGAGGATGGAGGCAGGGATCGGGGTGTCGTATCTACAGGTCAGGGAGCACAGAGAATGCTCACAGCCACAGAGCTCGGGACAGCCATGGAACAGACGCCCCCAGAGCTTCCTGAAGGAACCAGTCCTGTCAGCACCTTGACTTCAGACTGCTGAGCTCCAGAGCTGAGCGAGAACACACTTCTGATGGCTTAAGCCACCCAATTTGTGGTAATTGGTTACAGCAGCCCTAGGAAATTAAGACAGGGACATTACATGCTACTTTCTGGCAATAAATGTGAAAGCCTGGAAAGAAAATGGATGATTTTTCTGATGAAGTTTATTGCTAAATATGATCCAGAAAGAGGTAGAAAACTCGAACAGTTCAATAATAACAGAAGTTGGAAAAGTTGTTAAAGACGTATCACCTTATAAAGCACCATGTCAAGATTGTTTAAAGCTGTTTTACATAACTTTCCAAAATAAAGTCCCTTGTTATCCAAACTATACAAAACTACAGAGAAAAGTCCCTACGTCATTTCATAAAGCTAGAGATACCTTCGTATCAAAGTCTGATAAAACACGGAGAAAAAGTAAATGAGAAGTTTCACGTGTGAAAATAGATACATTAAAGCATACTGATGGTCTGGCAGAGTGTAGAAAGAACAGCCAGGATCAGGATGATTCCAGCGTCAGGGACATTAGAACAGCACCTCCCTGACCTCAGGCAGAAGCCCCACCGCCAAGGGCAGGAGCCCAGTGGGTGGGCCCCTCCCCTTGAGGGACCCTGAGCTCAGCCCACGAGGACTCTCCAGCCCCCGAGGTTTCCTTGAGAGGCTGAGAAGTAGGGGTGAGGAGGAATTTGGGAAGTGTGGACAGTGAGCATCTACACCCCCTCCACACACCCCCCCCTGGTCTTCTACCTGAAGTCAGAGAAGGGGCTGCTGAAACCCGGGACACGGGGAGCAATGACTCACGGTTGGAGGCTGCGGCCCGAATGCTTGTCTGGGAGCAGATTAGGAGACTGTCCTCAGAGGCCTGCATTTCCCGCCTTCCGCCTCGCAAGGGCGTGTCCCCATTTCCTGTGGGCTAGAGGTGGGCCCTGGCAGGGGGTGGTACTCAGCGGAGACTCTCCACACTGGCAGGACAGCCAGGGGCCTGAGAGAGGGGGCGGCGCTGCCACCCTGAGGAGGCCACCCTGAGGAGGCGCTGCCACCCTGAGGAGGCGCTGCCACCGTGAGGAGGCCACCCTGAGGAGGCGCTGCCACCCTGAGGAGGCGCTGCCACCGTGAGGAGGCCACCCTGAGGAGGCGCTGCCACCGTGAGGAGGCCACCCTGAGGAGGCGCTGCCACCCTGAGGAGGCGCTGCCACCGTGAGGAGGCCACCCTGAGGAGGTGCTGCCACCCTGAGGACCGCTGACTCCCTGAGGAGGTGCCGCCACCCTGAGGACCGCTGCCACCCTCAGGAGGTGCTGCCACCCTGAGGACCGCTGACTCCCTGAGGAGGTGCTGACTCCCTGAGGAGGCGCTGCCACCCTGAGGAGGTGCTGACTCCCTGAGGAGGCGCTGCCACCCTGAGGAGGTGCGACTCCCTGAGGAGTGCTGGACTCCCTGAGGGAGGTGCCTGACGTCCCTGAGGAGGCGCTGCCCACCCCTGAGGAGGTGCTGACTCCCTGAGGAGGTGCTGACTCCCTGAGGAGGCGCTGCCACCCTGAGGAGGTGCTGACTCCCTGAGGAGGCGCTGCCACCCTGAGGAGGTGCTGACTCCCTGAGGAGGTGCTGACTCCCTGAGGAGGCGCTGCCACCCTGAGGAGGTGCTGACTCCCTGAGGAGGTGCTGACTCCCTGAGGAGGCGCTGCCACCCTGAGGAGGTGCTGACTCCCTGAGGAGGTGCTGACTCCCTGAGGAGGCGCCGCCACCCTGAGGAGGTGCTGACTCCCTGAGGAGGTGCTGCCTCAGTCAAAGGCAGGCTAGGTAAGAGCCTCGGTGCTGGGGGAACAAGCCCCCCTCAGGAACTGTAAGTGCACAACCCACGGGTCCCAACACCAGCAACAATGTACCAAACTGCTCCTCATCTCTGTTCTCTCCCAGGGGCCCCTGCGATGGTTAACTTAGTGTGGATTTGACTGGAACACGGGGTGCCCAGACGCTTGGTTAAACATTATTCTGAGGGTGTCTCTGAAGGTATTTCTGGATGAGATTAGCTCTCGAGAGGACGGACTGAGTAAAGAGGATCCCTCCCCAAGGTGGGTGGGCACCACCCAACCCCTGAGGATGGAGTGGGACAGAAAGGCAGGGGAGGGGAGAAGCCTCTGCCTGACTGCTTGGGCTGGGACCCTGGCCTCCCGCCCGCAGAGAGGACACACCGCGGCCCAGACTGAATTACCAGCTCCCCTGAGTCTCCCAGACCCAGACAGCGGGACTTCATAGAACCCCGTGAGCCAGTTCCTTCTAGTAAACAAACAAACAAATCCTGCTGGTTCTGATTCTCTGGAGAAGCCTAATACAGCTCCCAAACCAGCAGTCGGGAACGCCATGCCCTGTGCCCACAGATGTGCCAGCGTGGGGCAGCGCTGAAGGAGAGGGACATTGTTAATTAGATAAAAGCTTGGAGTTTGAATATTGGATTGAATAGGGCTTTTTAATTACTAAAATGAAACTGGTGAAGTTCAAAAACATTTGGAAAAGCTGAAAGCTGTCCAAGACTTCATCCAGGGCGAGGGAGAGCATTCCCAGAGAGTGGGCTTGAGGGCTGGGGGATGGGTGCTTTCTTTCTTGCTTTTTTAAAATATTTTTTCTTTATTGATTTTGAGAGAGAGAGAAAGGGAGAGGGAGAAAGAGAGAGAGAGAATCATCGAAGAGACAGGACGTTGACTTGCTGCCTCCTGCATGCCCCCCTCTGGGGATCGGGCCCACAACCTGGGCATGTGCCCTGACCGGGAATCAAACCTTGGTACATGGGTTGACACTCAACCACTGAGCCACACTGGCCAGGCAGGGATGTGTGCCTTTTGCTAACACCTTACTGAGGAGACATCTGTGCAATGAACTGGTTCCTCCAGGAATGCAAGTGTGGCTCAGTAGTTGGATGATTTAAAAATTATGTGGTCGCCCTGGCTGGTTTGGCTTAGTGGTTCGAGCATCGGTCCATTGACCAAGGAGTTGCAGGTTCGATTCCAGTCAAGGGCCCATACCTCGGTTGCAGTTCATCCCAGGCCCTGGTCGGGTCATGCGGGAGGTAACCAGTCGATAGGTGTCTTTCACATCAATGTTTCTCTCTCTCTCCTTTCCTCCAACTCTACTTGAAGATAAATAAAAAGATATCCTTGGGTGAGGATTAAAAAAATAAAAATAAAAATTATATGGTCATATTTGTAGATGCCAGGAAGATACTTGATAAAATTCAGTACATATTCCCAATAGAAACACTGGGTAAAATAAGAATAGAAAGAACACCTAGCCCTGGCCGGTTTGGCTCAGCGGTTAGAGCGTCGGTCTGCGGTCCAGAGAGACTTGGGTTCGGTTCCCGCTAAGGGCATGTACCTCGGTTGCAGTTTGTCCCCGGCCCTGGTTGGTCGTGCGGGTGGCAGCCAATCGATGTGTCCCTTCACATCGATGTTTCTCTCTCCCTTCCTCTCTCTCCCTCCACTCTATCTGTACAAAAAAAAAAAAGAAAGAACACCTAAAGAATAGAAAGAATACCTAGACTGTGTACTCAAAACCAATAACTAGTATTTACTTTTATTTAAAAAAATCAGAAAAGAACAAAGAAAAACAAAAATCATTCATATTCTTATCACCTAGAACTCATAAATTGGCATATCTGCTTAACTTTTGTTTTTGTTTTTTGTTTTTTTGTAAAGAATAATTATTCTGATAGGGGAGAAAAGGAGGGACATCTGTAATACTTTCAACAATAAAGACACATTTTTTTAAAAACTAAAAATGAAGAATAATGATTCTTTATGATACATGTTTGTTAACAAGAATTTAACAATGAAAAAAATGCAACAATAAAGGTTTTTATAAAATTAGAAACAATCATTATCATGTAAACAGCATTCCATGTATCTTCAATACATATTTACAGATAGAAAGTTAGAGATACATATGTACATATACACATGGTTATTAAATTTTACTTAAATCTGCATATATGTTCATTAAAAATATTGGTCTGTAATTCACTTTTCCTGTCTTAGTCTGGTTTTGGTATTAAGATAATACTGTCCTGGCTTTGTAAAATGAATTGAGAAGTATTCACACTTCCCTATTTTTTAAAAATAGTTTATATATATTTCTTTTTTAATGTCTCTTAGAATCATTGAGTGAAACCTTCTGGGCATGGAGTTTCCTGTGTGGGAAGTTTTAAATTACAAATTTTTGAAATAATATTGAGCTATCCAAATTTGCTGTTTCTTCTTGGGCCAGTTGTGGTGATTCTTTTCTTTAAAGGATTTTGTCCATTACATCTAAGTTGTCCAATATTTTTTGGCATAAAGTTGTTCATAATATTCTATTCTCATTGTTGTTTTAATATTTGTAGAGACTACAGTGATATCTCCTCTCTCATTCTTGATGTTAATATTTTATGTATTCCTCCTTTTTCTCCTTGGTCGGTTTAGCTAAAAGCTTATCAATTTTATTGATATATTTTTTTTTTTTTATCCTCACCCGAGGACATTTTTCCATTTTTTGTACAGATAGAATGGGAGGGAGAGAGAGGAAGGGAGAGAGAGTGAGAAACATCGACGTGAAGGGACACATCGAGTGGCTGCCACCCGCACGACCAACCAGGGCCGGGGACAAACTGCAACCGAAGTACGTGCCCTTAGCGGGAACCGAACCCGGGTCTCTCCGGACCGCAGGCCGACGCTCTAACCACTGAGCCAAACTGGCCAGGGCTATTGATATTTTTTTTAAAACGTGTTTTTTGTTTCATTGATTTTGCAATTCTTGGTCTATATTCTATTTCATTAATTACTGCACTTGTCTATGATTTCTTTCCTTCTTTAGTATTAATTTGCCTTCTTTTTCCAATTTCTTCAGTAGAGAGACAGAGCATTGTGTTTAAATTTTTCTTCTTTCTAACATAAGCATTTAAAGCTAGACTTGGTTTTAGCCTTGCTTTCACTCTGTCACACAAAATGTGATGTGTTGTATTTCATCATTAGAAAAATATTTTCCAATTTTCCTTGTGGTTTTTTTTCTTTGACCCATGGATTAGACGGAAGTGTTTTGTTTAATTTCCAAATAGTTTGGGTTTTTCTAGTTATCTTATTATTGAGCTTTAATTTAAGTCCATTGTGGTTGGATGGTATACTCTGTATAATTTCAATCCTTTTAAATGAATGGCTTAGCATATGGTGACCATGTGTACTTGAAAAAGACATAGTGGTGCAGTGTCCTACAATAGCAATTACGTCAAAGTGTGATAGTGTTGTTCAGATTTTTAAAAATCTTTGCTGATTTTATGTCTAGGTCTACCAATTTCTAAGGAAGAAGTATTAAAAGCCCCAATGATGACAGAAGAATTGTCGATTCTCCCTTTGCCTAATTTCTATAATGGTAGATGGAGAAAAGGGAAACAAACACCGGCTGGGACAAAGAGCAGCTCAGCTACTTAAGCCCTAATGTATCACTTACCAAAGACCTAACATAGGAATTACAGATAGATTGTCTATTTCTTACAATGACCCAACTTTATACATATGAAACACCTTAAATATAAGAACACAGGTATGTTGAAAGCAAAAGGATGTAAAGAGATGTTATCATACAAGCAGTAAGTGCAAGAACACTGGAGTGATTGCATCAAGACAAGGAGAACTATCAGAGATAAACTGTGACATTTTATAATAATAATAAATATATAATAATAAAATGGTGAATTTAGTAGGAACACATAAGTATAAATGTGTATGAGCCTAATATCTACTTCAAAATACCTGAAGCAATATTTGACAGAACTAAAAGAAGAAATAAACAAATCAAACCCTCTTCTTAGTAACTTATAGCTAGACATACACTCAAAATTGTAACAATGTGGAAATTCTTAACAATACTATCAATCTTCTTGATCTAAATGACACAAAAAATATTATACCCAACAACTACTGAATACACCATTTTTTCAAGCATACATGGAACCAAGATAGACTGTATGTTGAGCCATAAAACAAGATGCAACACATTCCTGAGGATTGAAATCAAGTAAAGTATATTCTCTAACCACAATGGAATTAAATAACAAATAAAAAACAAACTGAAAAATCTCCAACTATTCAAAAGTTAAACAGGAACTTGTAAATAATCAAGGAGGGAATGTGTGTGTTGAGAACATTTAAGAGCTACCCTCCTCTCGGCTGGTGTGGCTCAGTGATTGAGCATTGACCCCTGCACCAAGAGGTCGCTGGTTTGATTCCGGTCAGGACACATGCCCAGGTTGTGGGCCCAATCCCCAGTGGGGGACATGCAGGAGGTGGCCAATCGATGTTCTCTCTCATCAATGTTTCTATCTTTCACTCCTTCTCCCTTCCTCTCTCTCTAAAATCAATAAAGAAAAAATATTTAAAAAAAAAAAAAAGAGCTACCCTCTTAGCAGATTTTAATCTACAGTACAATATTTTTTTAAATTGTGGTCACCCTGTTTCACATTACATCCCCAGAAGTGTTTTTTTAAATTATAATATGCAAATGGCCAAAAAGCATATGAAAAAATGTTCAACATTACTAATTAGCAGAGAAATGCAAATCAAAACCACAATGAGATACCACTTCCCACCCATTAGGATGGCTACCATAAAAAAACAAACACAACAGAAAAATAACCAGTGTTGGTGGAGAAATTGGAACCCTTGTGCACTATTGGTGGAAATGTAAAATGGAACATCTGCTGTAAATAACAGTATGGAGATTCCTCAAAAAAAAAAAAAAAATCAAGTTAGAATTACCATATAATCCAGAAATTCCACTTCTGGGTATATAAGCCCCAAAATTGAAAGCAGGGTCTCAAAAAGATATTTGTACTTGCATGTTTATAACCACATTATTTACAATAGCCAAAATGTAGAAATATCTCCTGTCCATTGATAGATGAATGGATAAGCAAAATGTGGTCTATACATAGAATGGATTATTATTCAGGATTATTATGAACCTGAGGACGTTATGCTAAGTGAAATAAACCGTAACAAAAATCACACACTGTATAATTCCACTGATATGAGGTCCCTAAAACAGTCTAATTCATAGAGACAGAAAGTAGAATGGGGGTGAGCAGGGGAAGGGGGCAGAGAAGTTTAGGTAGTTAGTATTTAATGAGTAAAGAGGTTCCATTTTGCAAGATGAAGAGATGATGGTATGATGGTTGCACAATATGAATGTATTTAATACCACTGAGATGTGCACTTAAACTGGCTAAGATCGTAAATATCACCTGTATTTTATCACAATTTTTAATGTATACAGATGATGTACAAATACATTCTTTCTGTAAAACTCAAACAAGCCAGACAAAAAAGTAAAGTTTTCCTTGACAACTTCCCCATCTGGCTGTACAGTTTATACACACAATGTCTTACTTAATCCTCATAACTACCCTATGATTTAAGTATTACTATGATCTCCATTTTACAGATGAGGAAACCAAACTGCTGAGAAGCTACAGACCTTTCCTGGAGTCAGTAAGTGATTACATCTAGATTTAAACTCAGGGAAATTAATTACAAAGACCCTGCTCTTACCCAGCACTCTCTCACCTCCACCCGCATGCCAGTCTCTGTGCTGGGCACTGAGAATGTAAGATGTCACAGATAGAGCTGCTGCCCTTGAGGAAATCCCAGTTCGATGGAGAGGGCAGGCACAAAGAACATTACTCTACACCTACAAGGAAATGCAAGAGTACAGCTAGTGATATCTACATAGCAGAGGTTATTTATCTTTCTATTCCAAAGGAGAGATGCTTTTGTGAGATAATTACGTTTTTGGTTTTGTTTTTAAAGATGAAATTGTATATACACTTTTAGTCTTCTTTTTTCTGTAGGTCTCAACTCAAATGTGACTTTCCAAATCACCCTAAAACAGCCTTCTACCCCAGGCCCATCATTCTCTCACACCACTTACTGCATTGTCTTCATAGCACTTTTCCTTACCTGTCATTTTCTTGCTCTAAGATTGTTTGTGGTCTGTCTTTTCCCACTAGAATAGCAGTTCTGTGAGAGCAGAGATCTGGTCTATTCTGTCCACTCTGAATCTCTTGTGCCTACAATAGTGTCACTTAATCAGTGGTGACTGTTTTAGTTTCCAAGGGCTGCCAAAATAAAGTACCACAAACTAGGTGGCTTAAAACAAGACATTTATTCTTTGCAGTCCTGGAGATTTACTGTCTCCACCTGCTCTGATCATTCACAGAGGATTAGATACCCTGGGCTTCACAACTGACCCCCAAGCTCCCTAGGGCTTGCTTATCGTTTCTGTTGTCATTTTCCCCTCACTTGTAGTGCTGGTCACTCCAGAGATGATGAGTACGACTGGCCTGGCCCTCAGAAAGTCCTGGTCTGATGATGCAAGGCATGAAGATCCAAAATAACACCCGCACAGAGGGTGGGGAGTGAGGAGCAGAGGGTGGTGTGGAGGATCCCTGAGCTCAGCCAGGTTGGAGTGGGGGCTAGGTCTAAGTTTTATAGATGCTAAAAAGGGGATAGGGCTCTAGAGGTCACTTAGAGGGCTCAGACACAGGATCAGGTCACTCTGGTGCTGGGAGGCCCTCGATTGCCCAATTAAGAGTCTATACTAGAGTGTCTGTTGAAGACAGGGTGTAGGAAACAGGTTTTAGGTGATGTTTATCTATGACAAGCCATTTGTCCACATACCTCGGTGAATCATATACTGCCTGGGGCAGCACCTGGTCCACCCTGGGCTCTAATTGGGTGTTGCAACCGCTCCCTCCGCTGACGCCTGCGCGGGATGTGGAGGTCCGAAGACGCCTTTGCCAAATGGATCATTTTTAGACGCAGACTTGAGCCTGCGCCTGGGCCTGACTCCGCCCTCTTCCGACTAGACCCGCCCCTGGGGGCGGAGAAACCCTCAGCGGCGGGCTGGGAGCTGAGAGGCGCTGTCCGCCGGGTATTCCCAGGCCCGGCGGCCGGACGCGCTGCAGGAAACCCGAGCTCCGAGTGCCCAGACGGCGCCGGCGAGTCCGCAGGGCAGGTGCGGATTGGCGGTCAGGTCCTTGCGGTTGGAGGACAGATGTGCTCGGGCGTCGGGACGCGCGGACCTCAGCTCAAGTGAAGAAGATTTTGGAAAGAGCAGGACGGCGCCGACGAGATGCAAGCGGAGGAGCCCTGCGCCCCTGGCGCGCCTGGTGCTCCCGGCGCCCGAGGAAAGCAGCACGCGCCGGGCCCCGAGCCACGCCTGTCCAGCCAGCTGCTGCCCGAGCTCTACTCCTTCTTGGCGCGCGTACTATTCTACCTGGTGCCCGTCTACCTAGCCGGCTACCTGGGGCTCAACATAATCTGGCTGCTGCTCGGCGCTCTGCTGTGGATGTGGTGGCGCAGGAACCGCCGCGGGAAGCTTGGGCGCCTGGCGGCCGCCTTCGAATTCCTGGACAACGAACGCCAGTTCATCAGCCGCGAGCTGCTGGGCCAGCACCTGCCAGCCTGGGTGAGCGGGGCCGAGCCGGGCGGGGGTCGGGGGTGGGGTCAATGCCCTTGAAGGTGCGGAAGGAATCTCTGGTCCCCTGGGGAGCTGGGACACGTGGACCCGAGGAGGGCAGAAGCCAGGTGATCCGCACACCTGGTTCCCCACCGCAGCAGGCTCACCAACCCTGGGGGCGGTGACCGTGCCCCTCGCGTCCATCATTCTCATCCCCGCCTACGGTTCGGCTGCGCTGAGAGAGGGAACCTGGATTTCATTTAAGGTCCCAGAGCCTGGGAGAAAAGTCATGGGCGGGCCACACCCAGGAGAAAAACAAGGGCGTCTGGGACGCTGTAGTTACTCAGGAGGGAAGCAGAGGGCATTTTTTTCCCACCCGCCTGTTGATTCAAAGAAAGAATGCAGGGCGCAACACTGATCGACAAATACGGTGACGGAAACCGCAGACTAGTTGCCTTCAGCAGAGGTCGGGACGGAGGGAAGGGGCAGAGCTAGAGACGGTAGCGCGGCAATGGGGCTGAGAGGGGTCAGGGGAGAGGCTGACGGGACTGGGTCACCAACTTCTCTCCCTCCCTCTGCCTGGTAGGGATGCTCAGACATGCCCAGATGCACACACACTCACACATTCACGTTCCCTGATTCCCTCTACAACTGCACACTTATCTCCTGGTGTGGAATGGCCAGGACTATGGTTTCTCAAACCCTTCTGGTACTGAGAATCACCTGGCCCACTTAACGAAAACAGATCCTGGGTCTCACCTCACAACTCCCAGGTGGGACTGAGGCACCCCGGTGAGTCTTATGATCAAGTGAGTTTGGGAAACCCTGGCAAGGCTTGGTCTGTGGCAAACCTACCTCTCTAGGTACTGGGGGCTCCGGGCTTCTCTAATTTCTCCCAGATAGACTCAGGCCCACCATAAGAGATGGCCAGTGGCCATCAGACCCCTCATTTCCTCTGGCTTGGGGCCTGCACTCTAAAATCCAGTGAGGCTCCTTGCATCCACCCGTGACAGTAGCATTCAATGAAGGGCGAGAAGAAAATATTAGAAAGAGCTGTTTATGTTTAAAAAAGAGAATTGAAGGCTTACAGCATTGGTTTGCTAGTGCTGGCATCAGGCACCATGAATGGATCTAGATCAAGATGTTGGGGCCTCCCTCCTGGCTTGTAGATGGCTGGTCTTCCCTGTGTACATATCTGTGTCCAAATTTCGTCATCTTATAAGGTCACCAGTCAGATTAGATTGGGGCCCCCTAATGGCTTCATTTTAAATTGAATCACCCCTATAAAAACCCTGTTTCCAAATACAGTCACATTCTAAGGTATTAGAGGTTAGAACTTCAACATATGAATTTTGGGAGACACAATTCAGCCCATAACACTTACTAATATTTAATATATGGATTGACCGTAAAGCTTTGCAAGTAGGTTTATGTATATTGGGGCCAAAGACTTTTGCTGCTAAAGGTTGCAATAAAAAGACACACTGACCACTGTCCCAGGATAGCAGCCATGGAGGTCAGTGTTTGGGACCCGTCTCCTGCTAACCTTGGTCATCTAAGTCATTCTATGGGGGATTGTGGTCCTTAAGGTGTGGACCCAGGGAACAGGCCCAGACCTGTGCAACCCATGCTCACTATTGAGGGGACCCAGGTGGCCTGTCAGACCTTTGTTGTGATCCCTCCCTCCTCATGGTAGCCTCAGGCCATGAGGGTGGACCTGTGAGACCTCACCAAGTGACAGCCCTTCCTTCTGCCCCTTATATTAGGGAGGCCTCTAAACATATAGCTGTGTCTAAACACAGGTCTGTGCCCCTGACTAGATCCTGTTCAGACTTCTGTCTCCAGATTCCCTAAGATCTCTATGGCGGTTACCTACTATCCATCTGCCTCCTGCCCTAGACTGCCCTTTTGCTAGGGGACACACCATCACCTTCCTCTGGGTGTCCTAACATCCAACTGTGTCAGGCCTGGGGTATGGTTTTTGAGGTGAACACCCAGGAGGTACCTTCTTGTGTCCTGTTTTACTTATCAGTCCATATCAGACTGTCCCGACTACAGCCTCCTGCTTGCTGGGCAGAGTCCTGGGAAGGCCTGGCCTCAGCCTGCGTTCTTCAGACTCTCCTGGCTGGCGGGGCCGGCCAGTGGCAGGGCCAGGGCCTGGTAGCCTTTTGGATTGAGGCAGCTGCTGCCCTGGGTGTCCCAGCAGAGGAGGCTTGCGAGCCCAGCATGGGGTGGCAAGGCCAGTATATGAGGGAGTATGGGTGGCTTGGCCTAGCTGGAGCATGTGGTATAGGGGCTGAGTGACAGGGGCAGGCTTGATGGAGGTCGGCCTGATTCTGAAGGCTGCAAGGTGCCTGTGGAAGGTTTTAGAAAAGTTCTGTCAGTGCAGCGTGGAGGGAGGAGTGAAGCTGGAGGAAAGAGACCAGTTGAAAAATTGATTTGAGCCAAGAGGCTAGCAATGGTCCCACGAGGAGGGGATGAGAGGTGTGCGGGGTGGGACTCTAGGTGCTTGGTGGCCTCTAAAGTCTGGTGAAGGAGGGGTCCAGGAGTCTTCCAGGGCACCTCTGATTTGGGGAGCTGGGCGCCCATTACTGAGTTTAGGAATCCAAATAAAAAGCAAGTCTGGGGAGGTTGGTCGTCCATGTGAACTCCTGTGCGGAGCATGCACCCAGCTGGAAATGTGGGCTTTCTGACCCACCTCATGAAGGTTACAAGTGGAGGATGATGTGGAAAACCTGGGACCTGCTCGGCTGAAGCTTCTTCTGTCCTCTCTGCCTGCTGAGGCACTCACACTGTTTACGAAGACGGAGAGGCCTGACTCGGGTACGGTGGGGGCAGTGTGCCCTGGCCCGTGATTTTAGAGCACAGGCGTGTCTATCCTTACACACGAACCTTGCAGTGTGCTGCTTTGCCTATTTTAAGAACTGATATCCTTGCATAGAAGTGGGATTGATATCTCATAACTTCTTTTGATACCAAGAAATATTTTTACAAATTAACCTGACAAACCAGTAGTCAGGGGATTGAAGACAAGCTGAGGGTCTCCAGGGCCTGGGATGTGGCTGCTATTGTGCAGGTCATCCCCTGGAGAACACCTGGGGAGTGGGGGGTGCACCCCCGCCCACCTGCTGCTCCTCGGTCAAGCAGTCAAGCTATGTGCTGCTCGCAGAGCGCACCTCGTTCTGACTTCCGGTCAAACTGTGTGCTGCTCGGAGAACGCACCTCGTTCTGACTTCCACCAGGCCCCTGGGAGGGGTGGACGCCAGGCCAAGTTGAGCTGAGCAGAGATGCCATCACTCTCTCCTGCCAAGGACACGGCGGTTAGTTCTCAATCAAGTGGCCTTTTCTGCCCTGTTAGACTTCTCAACACACTGCCCGAGCTGCTGCCTCCTGGTGATCTTAGGCATCGTTTTCCCTTGTTGGGTTTTGTTGTCCCCACCTGTAAAAGGAGTGTGCTTCTGGTCACACTTCAGACAGCCCTCCTGCTCCTCCCCTGGTTCTCTCCCATGGAAGACGTAGTAGCTTCAAGAAGGGATGCGTCAGCCTTGAAAGGGGCTGTGAGGGAAGGACCTGTGGACGCCCCCCCCTCCCGTGACTGTGGCCGAGCACCTCCACTACTCATGCCCTGGCCCGAGGAATGGCTGCCGTGTGGACTGAATACTTCTCACACAGCTTTCAGGTCTGTTTTTGAAGGAATTAAGAGCTGCCTCAGTCAGCCCTCCCTTCCAGGGCTGGGGACGGTGGGGACAGTGTAGGGGCAGGAGTGGAGTCCTTGGTGCTGCAGAGTTGGTGGACTCCCAGCTCACCCCTCATGTAGCCGCAGCCCTGACAGCCGTGTCCGCACACAGCTGTGGTGAGGTGGGTGTCAGAAATCCTGCTGTTCAGAGCCAGGCATGATTGAGGGCTCCGTGGGGGCTGTCGCTCTGTTCTCAATTTCCCAGGCCTCCTAACCCTGCCTTTTCCTACTATGAAACTCATTCCCAAGCGTCCAAGCAGCAAATGTGTGCCTCTGAGCAGGATAACCGCAGAGGGTGGAGCGAGTAAGAGGTGTGCAGAGCCGGTCTGTCCAGAGACGTCCCCTGAGCCCTGGCTCTGCCTGGGCCTCTCCTGGAGGTCCACGGGATTGAGAAACCACTTCCCTTCTGACTTCCAGTGCCACTCCTCCCTGCTCTGGCCTCCTCGAGACCCTCCTGGGGTAACCTTGGCTGTTCCTCTGCCCCCACCTCGGTGGCATGGCCCTGGTGGAGGCTGTGCAGGCCGCACTCCTGGACTTGTGCAGCGGATGGATCTTCATGGCTGTGTGCATGATGATTATTCATCAAGCCCTTGACCAGTGCTCAGGTGGCTGATTGGATTGTTGATCGGATGTTTGTTGAGCCCCTGCCATGAGTAGACTGGTGTGAGGGGGGAGTTGATGAGAGTCTAGCCTGGCTCCAGGTCAGGTGGGAGGTGTTTGGGGGATGAGGGCCTGAGACCAGGTGGAGAGAGGGAAAACTTTGTCTCTGGTCTCAGGTCTGGCCAGGCCAGCTCTTCTGCCCGCTGATAGCAATCAGTTGGCCCTTGTTAGGGGCAATTAACCCTTGTGAACTTGCTGGGGGTGGGGGACTGATGTGATGTGGCAGGTCTGGACTTGGAGTCAATGGTCATTCACTGGAGACCTTGCAAAAGTCCCATCTTCTCTGGGTCCTTGACTTTTCTCTGGAAATGATGAGGATTAGGAGATGTTCTATATCATCTTTCTAGATGTACAAGTCTGCCATGATTAATCAGTCCCTTGTTGGCTTTTCTCTGCTACCCCCTCTGCACACAGAACCCTTTTCCCCAACCTTTCAGTCTACCCACCACCTAACTGGGTACATCTGAGGGACGACGGCTGACAGGTGAACCATTCCTCCAAAGTGGTGAGCACTCCGAGGCTTATAGCAACCCTAGGATCTGGTCCACTGGGATGGTCCCTCTGGCAGTCATTCAGGCAGACAACCAGGGTTGAAAGCTTTCCTTTCCTGAGAGTGTGGCATTCCTTCTGTGGGTGGAGCCCCAATCTTCTAGGGCCCAGGCTCTCAGGGTCTGTCCTGTACGAACCTTTGTTAATTAGGGGAAGTAGATGCAATGACAACGCTGAGCTAAACTGGGCATGCTCAAATTAGATGACAAAGCTCGATTCTTGGAGCTCATGTGTGGAACCTGGTTTTAAACATCAGGACTGGTAGGCGGCCACTTGGAACTGGGGGACTTCCTGCCCATGAGGTCCCTGAAACCCTGTGAGATCATTCATAGGGCTTGGAGTCAGGCCGGTCCTCAGGAAGCAGGAGGCAGGTTAGTCATGCCCCAGGGTCTCTGCCTCATGTCTTACTGATGCTTCATGGCCTTACCATGTCCTGGGCCAGGATTGGGAAAGAGGGGGAACAGAATGTGGGCCTCCCTCCCTCCAAGCCCAGAACAGGGATCTTAGGCATCCTTTACTCAGTTTGCAAACATCTACCGAGGGCTTGCAGTATGTCAGGCACAGTGCCACAGGTTGGCCCAACATGAGTGACACAAGGTCCCCGCCCTTGAGGAACCCCCAGGCTAGATGAGATTGAGAGCCTTGAGAACAGCCTTTTCTGATACAGGGTGATGAGTTCTGCAAGGTAGCAGTGCAAGGCTCTGAGAAGGCCTGTGGGAGGGGATCTAACCCAGGCTGGAAGTGGCCCAGGTAGCCTCCTTGGAGAAAGTAACACTTGGGTGTTTCTGGCTACAGGAGAGGGTGGAGCATTCTGGCCCCAAAATTTTCCACAGGTTTGGCCACTTAAGCTCATCATCTCATCCTGGGGTGAGCAGATTCTTGACAGTCATTTCTGATACCCAAACTCACATGAAACTACCTGTTGCTTAATTTACAAGGGGCTGAATCTTGCTGGGACAGGAGTGTCCATGGCAACTCTTTCTCCAAGCCAGGTGCGTGAGGGCCTGAGTAATTGAGAGGTCATCCGGTAGGTGAGGATCAGAGCCAAAGGTGGGACAGCCCCTGTCCTTCTTCTCTGTCCTGGTCCCCTGTCCAGTGGGCAGAAAGGTGTGGAGAGCTGATTACCAGCTTCCATTGGCCTCTGGCCCAGAGCCATGGCAGCAGGCAGAGACAGTACCTCTGTGGAATTGTCCCAGTGAGTTTGGGGTAGGCACCGGGAGGTGTGAGCTGTCCCCTGATGGTTGTGAAGGTTACATGGAAGAACAGGGGAGTGAGCCGCGTCTTCCCTTCTCCTTCCTGCCCCTGCCCCTCCCCCTCCATTCAGCGTCACTTTTGGTAGAGTTCTTTACATCTTGGGAAACCTGGAACTTATAATCCCAAAGTTCCACATGTACTTAAGGAAGGTGATTTTCCTTTTCCTCCTCTTCCCAAACTGCAAATAGTGAAGAGAAAGTTAAGATGTTTTCCCTGTGGGAACTGTTAAAGGGACAAAGCCCCATTCACTTCACATACCCCATCATTTCAAACCAAGGGTCTGAGACTTGACTGCCTCCCAGCAGACTGGGAGTGAGGGCCTCGCTCCTGCAAGCTCACCCTCTGTGGGAACACAGGGTGGACACTCTGCCCCTGAAGCCCCCCCCCCCCAGCATTCCAGGAGTCATGAGTCCTCAAAACTAAGGAACTTCTCTAGGACATAGGATGTTTCAAGACCCCAGAACTGCCCACTCCATTCCTTTGCCCATATTGTATTTACTTCAGGTAACCGGTTATAAACTGATTAAAAATATGGTTTTTCTAGTTATAAAAGTACAAATATTCCCATTGTAGAATATTTGGACATGGCCAGAGAGGCATTATGTTTGGGGGTACTTCCTTTATATAGAGGGTATATATGAAAGCAGTTTTCGAAAACTTGAACCTTTTTTTCTTATTGTTTTATGTTCTTAACATTATATTATACACATTCTCCAAAAACATGTTTAAGGATTGTGATACTCTTAATATGAATATACCATAAGTCGCGTAGTCAATTCTCCAACACTGATCACTCCAGGTATTTCCAAGGTTCCCTATTCCATGGCTAGCCGAGGTGGGTGGCGTTTCCTGTGTCCGTCTGGAAGTTCTCCTTCTGATCTGCCAGCCTGGCTCCCTTGTCCTTCCTTCAAGTCCAAGCCCAGACACCTGCTCTAGGACCCTCCTCCTCAGCCCCACAGTCCCTGAGCATGCCCGTCACTCCGCTTGTTGTGCTGATTTGCACCTGCCTTTTTTTATGTCTGACATTTTCCTCCAGACTGAATGCTCCTTTAAGGTGAGGCATATTTCTTGTTCACCGCTGAACCTTCGGCTCCTAGCTCAGCGTGTAGTAGTCTCTCGATAAAAATCTGTTGCATGGTCCTGATCGGTTTGGCTCAGCGGTTAGAGCGTTGGCCTGCGGACCAGGGAGTCCTGGGTTTGATTCCAGCCACGGGCATGTACTTCAGTTGCGGTTCATCCCAGCCCCAGTTGGGGTCGTGCAGGTGGCAGCCAGTCGGTGTGTCTCTCTCACATCGATGTTTCTCTCTCCCTTCCTCCCTCTCTCCTTCCCTCTCTCCCTCCCGCTCCATCTGAAGATAAATGCAAAAATGTGCTCTGGTGAGGATAAAAAGAAAAAGTGACTCTGTGGACAGCTCCCAGCCCTATTCCTCAGCAAAGGGTGCCAGGCTCCTGGCACCAGTGTTCTTGTCCCCGACACTGCCTTTGGGGTTTTATCTGCTCAGTTGTCCTTCTGCGGGGGCCAGGACTCAGGCCAGTTTGCAGGCTGGGGGTGTTGTTAGGGAGCATGTAGATCCCAGAACAGTGCTAGAGAGAATTGCAAGTCGGCAACACAGTGCTTTCCTTTAAAGCAGTGCAGCAGGGTGATTTAAATAGAAGAGTGGGCAGACGTAGGAGCGGTGTGCACGGGGGCGTTTACCTCTCAAGAACAGAGGCAGAAAAGGCCAGAAAGCTGTGCTTCCTCAGGAGAAAGTGAGTGGAATCCAGGGACTGTGTTCTGGTAGGAGAGGAACCCCGGAATAGGCACCCACAGTGCAGGGCCTCTCTCAGAAAGATGGGAGTCAGTCTGAAGTCGGCATGGCCTCCCTGGGTAGGACATCCCTGCAGGACACCCGAAATGAGGGCTCTCCTCTCTTCTCCAAGCCTGGGGAGGGGGTTGGCAACATTAGTCTGAGTCTGCAGGTGTGTGTAAGAATGTTCTTTGGAGCAGGGAAGAGCCATGAGGCCTTTTTTCCAGCAAAGAGGGTGTGTGTCTGTGTGTGTGTGTGATTCTGTGACTGTCTCTATAGTTCGGGGGGGGGGTGCATGTGTGTGGCACATGCATCTGTATGTGCACACATGTCTTGTGTGTATGTCTGGATATCTTGGTGTGTACGTCTGTATCTCTGCGTCCATGTGTCTGCATGTGACCAGGAGGAGCTACCGTTCCTGGGAGAGAAAGCGAGGATTCGCCTAGTGACAGGCTGACTGTAAGTGAAGCCCTCCAGTCCTCTGCCTCCTGAGAGGGCCTGGAGGCCAGAAGCTCCTGGGCAGGCCTCCCCACCCCAGCCCCTCTGTGGGCCCCGCATGGCCCCTGCCCCAGTGGATTGTCACCATCACTCTGGTTCCATTTCCTCAGTGCTGTGGAATCACTTTTCCTAGATAAATAAAAGGAATAAAGCACAGGACCACCTAACGATGGCGCATTGATGGGGACGTTTATGATGGCCTCTGCTAGCTTGGAGCCTTGACTTAGACTTGAGTTCGCCTTACAGTCTGTTTCTCCTGGGCAGGCTCTCGTCACTGCCACTCCCATGACAGTGTCTAAAAATGCTGCCATTAAAGTATTAGCCCACTTTGCCTGGGCAGCGTGGGCCCAAGCACACTGTCAGCGCAGAGAATTGTGTGAGCATGGGGGCTGAGCTCTGTCTGCTTCAACTTCCCCAAGGGAGGGGCTAGATCTGAGATCCTGGTGATTCTCCGATTTTCCAGGCTTTCTTTGGGGACATGCTCACACTGTATTGTGTCAGTCAGGATAGTGTCCATGTCTCCACGGGGAGGAACCCTGCTAGTGTGCTGAATTTGTCTCCTTTAGAAGTGGCTTCGCATCCACTCTCTCTGGATTATGGATCTGGGCAGCACAGGAATCAACAGCCTCAGCTAAACCTGAGGCCGAAAGCAGTGAGTCAGGCAGACCCAGTCCTCAGGCCCCAGCTGCACTTCCAGCTGCTGCCTGGCTACGAAGGCACACATGGGGGTGGGGGCCCTCCACTTTTAGGGGGAAGGGCAGTGCCCAGAGCCTGGCGGAATCATACTGTTTGTGGGTTTTTTCTGCCTGCCAGCTCTTTCCTCCCCTTGCTTTTAGAAGCATAAATGATACTCCCTTTGTAAGTATGGATGTATTTATCCTCACCCTGCAGGTGTAGACACTCTGACACCCTAATACTCTAACCAATAACTCATGTTTTTTATGAGCTTTCCAGGTGGTGTTTTTGTACAGAAAGGTTTGAGAACCACTGCCTGAGTCTAGCCCTTTGCATTGCTAGGTGGTGTGGGTGTCTCCCCCCAGGGGGTCTGATACTCCCAGCATCATGGGGAATTGGAACAGAAGCTCAGTGACTTCAGGACCCAGTCTGAGCGTGAGCCACCTGTCTTCTTTGTTTGTCTGGTGAGGAAAAGACTGAAGACAGAGGCTGTGATTGGGTCTCTTTGCCACACCTCACTATGGAGCGCCCCCTTTGGCCAGACTTTTCCATGGGCGCCTCCAAGGCATTGGGCCCAACCTATCAACAGTCAACTAGGGTCCTTCTTCTGTGGCCTCAACCACTTTCTAGTCTCCCGTCTAGGTGGCCTCCCAAAGTGCAGAGCTGCAGGCACCCAAGAGACCCAGTAGAGATTTGCTGGGCTTTGGGTCAGGCAGAAATGGACACACAACCCAGGTGACCTTGATCTTGGAATGTACCTGAGGGTGTCAGAGTGTCTACACCTCCAGGGTCTGGACAGTTGCCAACAAGTCACCACGTCTGGAGTGGACTCTGAGCCAGGAAGGTACCGAGCACCTACATGCATTGTCTCATTTCGTTTTCTCAGGAACTCAGTACAGTGGGCTGCACTGTACCCATCTTGTGGGTGAGAAAAGTGAAGTTAACAGAAGTTAACTTTTAAATGCACAAGGAATAAGTTAACGAAACACTAATAAATGGGCTTCAAATGCTGACATCTTTGGTGGAGAAGAGGGAGGGGAAATAACATTTGAAGGCTGGGCTCAAATTACACACAGGTGAGAAGATGTGAGTTCTGATCACCTGGGTGATCTTGACAAGTACAAACTAGTCTCCGAGCCTTTCATCTGTAAAATGGGGTTGATTGTATTTTCGCTGTTCACTTTATACAGCATGAGGAAGATCAAATAGTGTCCGTGTAACGTCCTCTGTAAGCTGTAAAGCATGGCCTACCAGTGAGGACTGAGGCCCATGAGGGCAGTCCTCTGCTGAATTAGACGTCCGTCCAAGAGGAAAATGTAGTATGTAAAGAACAAGCGGGTGCAGTGCAAAAACGGACAGCCCTGGATCTGGGTCTCAGCTCCAGCAGCCACAGCTGGGGACTACAAGTGACCTCTGAGCCTTAGTTTTTTTATCTGTAATATGGAGGTTGTTAACCTAAAATAAAAGTTCAAAGTGAGAGGCAACAAGCATTTATTTGAGTTTAAAAAAACAGCAAATGCTATTTGGAAAGCATTGGTCCAGGCAGAAGCCCAAATGTTTGATTAGGAGACAAAGCCAATGGGTATTTGTGAGAAAGGGAAGGGGAGCAATTAAATTAGTAGAAGGAAGGAATTTATATTGGTGCCACTAACATAACATAGTGATGCTAATTCTAAATAGTGTTTTGAATTTTCAGTCTGGTAGTCATCAGTTCTGTAGTCGTAATATCTGCTTTCTTATCTTTGCAAATAGTTTTTTGGGGCATAATGTTGCTTTAGGTCCAGTCCAAAAGTGACTTTGCCCTGTTTTAACATGCCAAAGGTTTGAGGTATAAGATGTGTAAGGTCGATCCTCTGGGATAGCAGTTCTGGCTCCATTTATTATTTTTTATAATCTAATAAGGGGGTGTAGGGAGTTTTAAATATGAGATAACAAACTCAAAAGAGTTGAAAATAGGATTGGAAAAAGATACAACTGGGCAACTTTGAAACAAAGAAAGCTGGAGTTGCAATTTTCATATTAGACAAAATAGAGTGTAACTCAAATATATCATAAAGAAAAAGGAAGATGTTATATTCTCATAGGAGTAACCATAATTAAGAAATAATTATCATGGCCATATATGTACTGCATAATATAAACATGAAATATAAACCAACAACACAGACTGCACAGAAGAGATAAATCAATAGTTGGGCTTGAAAGTTTTCATACATTCCTCTCTGAAAATGAATAATCAAGTAGACAGAGTAAGCAAGGATAAAGAATATGAAAAGGACATGATTAATAACTTGATCATGCATGAAACAGTCATGGAAATTAATCACGCACTAAGCCACAGAGGCATTATCAATGTATTCCAATGACTTGTCACCCTGGGACTGTTCAGACCACAAAGATATGAAATTAGAAAACAATAATAGACAGCTGTAGAAATCTCATGTCTAGACATTTTAAAACATTACTATTAAAAAGTCATTGTTTAAGAGGTAGACATAATGGAAATTATGAAAGAAACAGTAGAGAAACAATGAAAACACTGTCAAAAATCAGGGGAATTTGTAACAAATTACTCTAAGATTCATAGAGCTCAACTCTAAGAATATACAAAAGCAACAGATTTTTTTAAAATTATGGTTTACATCGATATTAATTTGCATTAGTTTCAGGTGTACAGCACAGTCGCCAATCATCTTCTCCACAAAATAAGACTTAGGTCAAATAAATTAGAAAGGAAATATTAAAGATAAGAATGAAAATAGAAATTTTTAAATAAAGGAAAAGAGGAAAGACAATTAACAAGTTAGTTTTCTGAAGAGATTAATACAATAGGCACAGTTTGTTTCAAATTTTGATTATGAAAACAATAGAAAAGATAAATATAGAATAAAAAAGGAATACAGATAAAATAAAATATTATAAACTATATATCATAACATTCGAAAACCTAGATGAAATACATTTCTAGAAAAAATATAATTGCCAAAATCATCACGAACAGAGATAAAGAGATGTTGAATACACCACTAAAGAGAAAAATGGTCACTTACCACCCCCAAAAGCCTCAGGCTAAGATGGTTTTATAGGTAAGATACACTGAACTTCTTAGGTCAGATAGTTTCTGTATTCACAAGCTGTTCCAGAAAAGAGGACAAGGAAAGCTGTCTCACTCATTTTATGATGTATTGTAAAATCTTTATACCGAAACCAGATATGACTATGTAAGAACAGAAGTTGTAGGTATCACTTTGATTCCTGAGTGTGTAAAACCTGAATGAAATATCAGCTGACTAAATGTATTGCAGAAAGGGGGGGTGTAACCCAGGAACTTGAGATGGTTCTGCTTTAGAAAGAAAAATCAATTAAGCTGACTGCATTCGTGGACAAGGGAAAACAGCATAATTATCTCAATAGATATGAGAAAATATTGAATAGAGTTTGAGACCTGTAAATAATGAAAGCTCTTGGAAAAGTAGGCGTTGAAAAGAACTTCGTCCATTTCATGGAGCCTTTTCTCGAAAAATCTACAGCAAAACCTCATGGAGAAGCTTCCCTCTGAGGTCAGGGACAAATAGAGGTGCTGATGATCCCCACTGCTGGCCAGCGGAGGATAGAGGTCTTGGCCAATGACATCACACGAGAGAAACAAATAATAAAGATAGCAGGGAGCAAAGGACAACAATTGTTATTATTTGGAGAGTGTAAATGTATGTAAATAATCTCTGAGAATCAGTGAGTGATTAGAACTAGTAACAAATTTCAACCAAGTAGCCCAGAAAATGAAATTTCTGATAACCACAGAACCCTCAAAGTAATCTAACAAAAAATGTACAGGACTCTAATAGAAAGCAGTTTATGATTGTGAATACAATTAAATGTGAATGAATAAAGGGAAATATTCTGGTCATGGATGCAAACTCCATTCTCCCACAAATGAACCTATAAATTAAAAAACAGAGCAATCAAGCCCTGACCGGTTTGGCTCAGAGGTTAGAGCGTCGGCCTGCGGTCCAGAGAGACCCAGGCTTGGTTCCTGCTAAGGGCACGTACCTCAGTTGCAGTTTGTCCCTGGCCCCAGTTAGAGTCGTGTGGGTGGCAGCCAGTTGACATCTCTCATTTCGATGTCTGTTTCTCTCTTTTCTTCCCTCTGTCCCTCTCACTCTATCTGAACATGAATGCAAAAATGTCCTCTGGTGAGGATAAAAAAAGCAATCAAAACCCCAGGAGCATTTTTTTTTTTTTTAAGATTCCTATGGAGGTATAAATACCTACTATTTTCTAAGTCAGCCTAAAAAAGAAAAGCAACAAGAGGGAATTCACCCTCCCAGGTAACATTGCAAACCCAGAGGGGTTAGAACAGAATGGTACCCACAGAAGAGCAGCCTGGAGCTCAACGCCAAGTTCGAACACACACGAAGCTGGTTTATGAGGGGGGCAGCCTCACGAATTAGGAGAAAAGTGGACAACCTTTGTTTTCTTTTTGGTATGTGATGTTAGAATATTGTCTTAGAATGTGGAAAGAAATGAAATTATAAGCCTATCCCCTCCACTATTTAAAAATTCCAGACAGATTGGAAACCTAAATGCAACAGCTAAAATATAAAGCCAATAGATACAAACAGAGAGTAATTTTGAGAATCTGGAGGAGAGAAGATCCCCAAAAGACCAACGATAATTGACAAATAGACTAAGTTGTCTACATCCAGCTGAGTACTGGGCACGAGGAGTCGCTCCGTAAGTGCCAGTGTCTCTTCGTTCCATTCCCTGGTCCAGAACCTACTCGGGGACAGGGAGAAGGTGGCCGGCTCCTGCGTGGGGAGAGGTGGCAGGTGCTAAGTCAGGCTCAGGTGGGCCTGAGGGCCTGAGGCAGAACCGGGTGACCTGATGGTCTCCTGTTTTCTTGGTCTGAATTGCTGCTCTGTCCCGGGGTTCAGGCTCACTGTCTAGAGGAATATCTTAGCAAGAACCCTCAAATACAGGCATGGGTAGCCCAGCGACACCATACAGAGTTAATCAATGTGGGCCCTGGGTATTCTGTTATTCTCCCTCACTGCAACCAGCAAGAGATGGGCTGGTCATTGACATCTCCCAACCAGCCCTGCTGAACTCCAGAATCATGCCAGGAGCTTGTTAAAAATAACACGGAAGGCCCCACCCTAATGCACTCTAATTCAGGAGGCATGGGCAGCTCCGCAGAGTTCGTCCAACTAGTTCCCAAGTGTGCCAGGGTTGGACCCGTCAACGTGGATCACCTTTCCAGGGTCCAGCAGACCAGAACTTCTCCGCTCCCAGGGGTGCAGAACTGCCTGGGGAGGAAGGGGCATGCATACAAGTTTGCCCTGGGGCAGGACAAGTGGGAAGTGCAGTGGTTAGGATGGGAGGAGAGCAAGGGGTCTAGCCAGCGGGTGCCGGTGAGAGCCCAGCTGTAATCAAACCCTCCTCTGGGGTGTCCCCCTCTGCTGCCCCCTCAGCTCTGACCCTGCACTGGAATGATCTGTGAATTGCCTGCTTCCTTCACTAGCCTAGGAGCTCCTTGAAGGCAAAAACATTGCGTTCATTCATACATTCATTCATTCCACAAGTACTTATTAAGACATTCACATTCCAGGGACAGGCCGTATTAGAGACCAAGGCTGAGTCAGCCCTCTAGAACTTCCAGCCCAGGCAGGAGGCAGGCAGCAAGACCAGGCAGCGCTAACGTGTGTTACATGCTGCGATGAAGAATCCGCAGACACGCAATGGGGGCACTCATCCCCCACTTGAGAGATCTGGAGAGGCTGCCTGGAAGAAGTGGAGTCTCAGATTGTGAGGAACAGCATTCAAAGGAGAATGGGGAAGTGTGTTTCAGACCCATAGAATGGTTTGTACAGGCCTTGGGACGGAAAAGGTCAAGTTGCCTGTACTTCAAGATGGGAGGGGTGTTCTGGGGGATGAGGCCATGGTATGGGCTGGGGCACCTTGCAGAGCCCAAGTGCAGGAGTTTCTACTTTAGTGCTGGGCCGTGTGGTGGAGCTTAATGAAAGGGCCCCACCCTCCACGCTCCAGACACCAGCTTGGGACCTGACTTGGGGCAGCTGGAGGGAATGTGTGGTGAACAGGCTGCTTTTCCCCAGCTGGACTGGTGGGCATGACCCAGCTCCTGCCACTTCCTTCCCCGTCTCGTGAGGGCTGGGCCAACTCCCCTCCTGGGAACCGGGTAGTGTTTCTTCAGCACCTGGGAATAATAGATGCTTCTCCAGGTTAGTATGGGCCACTGCTGACATTGTATTGATCTGTATTTTGTGCCAGGTGCCCCCCCCCCCACACACACACACACTCTTTGCCCTCTGTCCATCCCAGAAACCCTGGCAGGGGCACTGAGAAGCTCAGCAGGTACATTTGGAGACTGAGAATGGGGACGGTATTAAGCTCCCTCAAATCATGTCATGCAAAGGTTGCCTTGGGGACCTCCTCTCTCCCAGGGATGAGGCAGGATCAGCCAGCAGGCACTGGCTGGGGTCTGTGTCCTGGAGAAAGCTCTGCTGTGGGACCTGGCCCGAGGGGCCTCCCTGCTGGGGAAGGGGCAGGGACTGGGGGGGGGGGGACTGTGGGTACAGCCTCCGCAGCCCCACCCCCCAGTTGCCAATGTAAACAACGTAATGCCCTTTCTGGCTTTTCAAATGGACAACTGTTATCTTTAGCGTCAGCACAACCACAACTTATTGCTAAGTGGAGGAAAGCACGCTGGGAAAAAGCACTGTGACCTCAATTTCTGTGAAAACCACACATACTTGTTTCTGGAAAAGACTGGAAAGAAATGTATCAACCTGCTAACAACCACTATCACTGGGCGCATTCTCTAGGAAAATATTTTCCCTTTTGCTTAGCTACATTTTCTAATTTTCTACCGAGTATTACTGTGTCATTAAAAGCAATAAGAGGGACAGAATTGCCAGGAGCAGACTCAGTGTTACCTGGGGGAGGCCCAAGAGGGGGTTCCAGACCCTCTTCCAGCCTGCGGATCAGGGTGGACGGGGAAGAGCCTCCCCAGAGTCGCCCACAAGGGCACCCCAAGCCGGAGCTGGAGCCCTCCGCCATGGCAGTGTCACGGCTGTGCGTGGGCGCCGGCTGGCTGTTTGCAGCCCGTCCCTCTGGACCGTGGCTCCTGGAGGGTGGGGCGGGCGCCGGGTGTGCTCAGCGCGGTGGGAGCAGGCCCTGCCCCGCAGCACTGCCTGGCTTGCTCTGGCAGCCTGTCAGGTTCCCAGGGGCGGGCAGGTCTCGAGTCTAACTCCCCCTCCGGGCTTCTGTTCCCTAGATCCACTTTCCGGACGTGGAGCGGGTCGAGTGGGCCAACAAGGTAAGGCCAGCGCGCGGTGGGCCTGGCCTCGCTGCTGCCCTCCGCGGAGTCGCCTGCAGGGCACAGCGGCCCTGCTGCCCTTGGGTGGTGGACTTCTGCCCGTCTCTCCCCTTAGCCCTCACCACCCTTCCGGTTCTTCTCATCACCAATGACTTTTTTTTTTCTTTGAAAAAAACACTTTTTTAAGACTGTGCAATTAACGCATGGGTGCAGCAGAAAAGTTAGAAGATGCAGAGATTAGAGAGAAACGTGCCACCTCCAGTGGCCCCCAGGCCCAGATTAGCTTCCTCGAGAGAGAAAGGGAGGCGATTCCAGAGCTGCCGCTGGCTTTGGCCTGGTTCCCAGCCCAGCTCCGCGCACTGGCTGGGTGACCTCAGGCAGGTTGCCTAACACCTCGGAGCTGGTTCCTTCCTCTGTGCAATGGGGATAATTATGGTCCCTGTCCCTGGGGCTGTTGTGAGGATTAATGAGGTAATTAATGCACCACAGTACCTGGCCTATTGTGGGTGCTGGGATCACTGTCCTCACAGGTGGGATTGCTGTTGGGTCACTCAGGGAACTCCCTGTGGGCTCTGCTGCAAATGCCCCAGGTTGGGCTCTGAGACCCCAGGCTGCCCTCCGCCCCCTTACAGTGAGAAATCAGTCTGCTTCCTACCTAATCTGCCCCTAAATGTGAAGCCTTGTGCAGCCCCTGCTTCAATACAAACCTTGCCTCTGTTTCCGACTGAGGCTTAGCCCAGAGCAGGAATGACTTAGGTTAGATATAAAAAAGGACCTCCTGATGGCTTTTGATCTAAGGTTGCTATTCTCACATTGGCCCAGATGTCATTGCCGAGTGGATCAAAAACTGTTCTCAGCCTCTGGGTAAAACTTGGAGGAAGTAGTTTGCTGCTTTAAGAGGAGTGAACAGATTTCTGTGGATTAATGCAGGCCCAGGGCCTCTAGGACAAACCTTGTACTGTGCCCCCAAAGTAGTGTTCTTCTGTGTGTGCTGGTTCACAGGCCTGCGTGCATAATGTCTTTCTTGCATGAACACACACCGACCAGTGGGATAAGGCTCCCGCATGGGAAACAGTTATGTAGACAAACCACACACTAGGGCACCAGATATGCCCCCAAAGAGCTTAGTACTCAAGAAGCACTTGGCGATGACAAAGCAGTGAGACAGGAAGGTGGGACCAGCCCCTAGAGAGGCCCTGAGAGATGGGGACAAACCATACGCCTCCAGGCGCCTCTGATCATGAGTTTGGAATGAGGGAGGTGCATCTTTAAACTGAGGCCCAAGTCAGAGAGAAAGAAGAGGAAGAAGCCTTTGCTCCACACACAGCCCATCGGCTGGCTAGCCACACCCTCTCTGATCACCATCTCTGGCCACCAGGCCCCATCTCTGCCCACCCTCCCCTTCCCAGGCCCTGCACTTGGTTCCAAGACCAACGCCATGAATCATTCTGCCGCAGAAATCTGCCACACCAGGCAGCTTTTTCTGATTGCTAGGAAAAAAACTAAATCCATAGGAAACAATTTAAGTTTCTCTTTTGTGATTTTTTTCTTAAACTTCTAGCCAGTTGCTACTTGTTTATCCCATAGTGAAGATTCAGATCATATGTTTTAGCACAGAATGCAAGGGCTTCGTATTATTAGATTTGGTGAATGAATATTTCATGGTGTTCTGCAAACCAGCACCAGATCTCGGGTCCGCTGCCTGCACAGGAGTGGGAGGCACTGCTGCAGCTGTCCGCTGTGCCATGGACAGACAGACGGCCGGCGGCAGGCGGTGGGCAGGCAGGCAGATGGGGGGTGCAGAGTAAGGGTCTCATGGCCCTTCTATGCATATATTTAAAATAGGTTTTTAAAATTTTTGCCCTGGCCAGTTTGGCTCAGCGGTTAGAGTGTCGGCCTGCGGTCCCGAGAGACCCGGGTTCGGTTCCCGCTAAGGGCATGTACCTCGGTTGCAGTTTGTCCCCGGCCCTGGTCGGTCGTGCGGGTGGCAGCCACTCGATGTGTCCCTTTCACATCGATGTTTCTCTCTCTTCTCTCTCTCCCTCCCACTCTATCTGAACAAAAAATGGAAAAATGTCCTCAGGTGAGGATAAAATTTTAACGTACATGGTTGACGTGAAATTTCAAGTTGGAGTTTTAGCAAAGGGTGTGGTCAGACCAGAGATGGCCATGCTCCAAGGTGTAAGATCCTCAGACAGCCGTGGGTCGGGGTGGGGCGCAGACCTGACCCCTAAGGGCCTCTTCCCACCCTCAGATCATCTCCCAGATCTGGCCCTACCTGAGCATAATTATGGAAAACAAGTTCCGGGAGAAACTCGAGCCCAAGATCCGGGAGAAGAGCAGCCACCTCAGGACCTTCACCTTCACCAAGCTCTACTTTGGACAGAAGGTCAGTGCTGTCTTGGGAAGGGCAGCCTGGGCCTGCTGTGCAGTCTTCTCTGTCCCTGTTCCCCGCCCCAGCTCACTGGGCTGACTGGGCTGACCCCACTGGGCTTCCCAGGGGGCCCGCCCCACCTGCACTTCCCAGCCCGGCCTCTGTCAGACCCCTTGCCGCCAGTCCCAGTGCCACCATCTCTGCAGGCTCTCAGGAAGCCCCGCGAGAGAACAGAGTTGGGGTGGGAAACAATTCCAGATTTCTTGAGCCAAAGTTGGAGAAGATGGCACGCAGGATGGAAGCCAGCCAGTCACACGGGCTCCCCTCAGGCACAGCGGGGCAAACACCCTCAGAGTGAGACAGTGCCTCAAGCCGGGGAAGCCCTGTGGGAGGCTCTGCTAACCGGTCATCCTGGCGGTCAGTGTCACAAGCCCAGGCTAGTTCTGTGAAGACAGCAGGTGACCCAGGGGGAAAGAAGTTTCTGTTTAACTTACCAGCCCTATTCTAGACCGCACTTCTGATTCCACCCTCCTGCCCCACTCCTCTTGCCCCAAAGGGCCCCCTTGATGTGAGTCTTACTCGAAAATGCATCACCCAGGCGGAGAACCGCTGTGCTGGCCAACACCCGGTCACCTGGGGGCGTTGGCCTCTGATCTGCTCCAGAACAGCAGGTGTCTGAGTGCAGGCCAGCCTGCTAAGAGCTGTCTGCAGCCCCAGGGCGTGGGCCCAGCTCTGGACCACCACTCTGTGCACCCCCCACCCCCAGCTGAGTGGGGGCTGGATCAGCCTTGCCCGAGCCCTGGAGAATTCTGGTTCATGCCACTCAGACTCTGCCAGGATGGGCCTGTCCCAGACTCTGCCGGTTCTATTGTTCATTCCCTGTTTCACTCACGTATGATTTGAGCGGGGCTGTGTGTGAGGCACCATAGACAGAGATGTGGGTGGCTGTGCCCTACCTTCAGGAAGGTCACTGTCCTGTTGTGGAAGCAAATGCATATACAGGTGGATGACAACATGGCAATGTACATGTGGTGGGGAATGCATGAACTCGGGAGTGGAGGGACGTGGGGGCTGTGGTAGTTAGGGAAGACTTCCTGGAGGGGGTGATATCTGAGTTGGCATTTGAAGAGGTCAGCAGGCTCAGAGCCAGGCAGCCTACAGACTGCTGTGTTTATAGCAGAGCCTGCTCAGCCAGGCTGATAGTCTGGTGGTGCCCATGGGATGTGGCACCACCTGAAAGTGGCCCCTTGCAGGCCTAGAGGTGTCTGATCCGGAGGGAAGATTGGTCACATCAGAAGAAGCAGGCCAGGGACCTGCAGGCCAACTAGATGCCCCCGCCCTGCAAGAGAAATACCAGACTCCTGGGATTCAAAGCCCTTCCCATCCTGTCTCCTCCCCCACCTAGGCTTTGTCCCCACTTCTCTCCATTGCAGGGGTCACAGCGGACTCCTCAGTGACCTTCCTGGGCTTGGTCAGGACCACACCCCCGTTCCTTCATCCCCCTCTGACTCCTGTGTCCATGCCTGACTCCACCAGTGACATAACCTCTCCGAGTTTCCCCACTTCTGAGGGTGGTTGTGAGGCAGGACTGACAGCCCGGCCTCGGGGCCCCTGCAAGGCTGTGTGAGCAGTAGTGCTTAGATAGGGCCCCGGGCTGAGAAGGCCAGTGGAGGCCAACTCCAGCCTTGAGCCCCTCCCCTTACTGTGCGCCGGGGCTAGGCCCGCCTCCCAGCACAGAGCAGATGCCCCCTCGATGCTTCTCCGTCCTTTCTGTGGGGCGTCTCCAGGGGGGCAGCCCTCTCAGCGCTGGTCTCCGCAGACCAGACCGCATGGGGTCTTAGGGCTGGCTGAGCTTTCCACACCCTGCAAACAGACCCCAGCCGGGAGGAGCAGGCTCCAGGCTATGGGAAGTCAGTCAGTACCCCCCTCACCCCAGGCTTCCACTGGCTTTTCTGGGCCTTAAACATCAAGGCCCTGGAGACCAGGGTAGAGCCAGCTGCTGTGGGCCTGAAGCTTCTACAATTCTGGGAACTCTCTTAAAAAGAATGTAAAATGTAATATTAGGACAAAATGAATATTAAATAAATGTGAACATGAGAAAATAAATCATAGCAACTTATACATTTTACATACCACACATATCAAAAACTCTGGAAAACTACATAATTTAATTAACTGCTTAACGAGCCCCTTTAATACCCCTTTCCCTGCATTTTTAGCTCCCTACCCTTTGATAACCTTTTCCTATGATGACAAATATGTAAATATCTGTGGGGAGAACAAAAAGATAATGGAATCTTTCCTCTAATCTGGTTGAATTTTTTCTTTGACATTATGAAAAATTTCAAAAACAAAGACTTGAGAGAATTCTGTAGGGAGCCATCTGGATTGTGCAGTGAATTTGAGCACATGTCCATGCCTCTACTGTCTTATCTTCTTCAGACGAAATTCCATGGGTGTTTCACCCCTAATCACTCCAGCATGTGCATCACTCACATTCAAATGAAATTTATTTATTTTTTAACCCTCACCAGAGGCCATTTTTCCATTTATCTTCAAATAGAGTGGGAGGGAAGGAAGGAGGAAGAGAGAGGGAGGGAGAGACATCGATGTGAGAGAGACACATGGATTGGTTGCCTCCCGAAAAACTCCAACCAGGGCTAGGGACAAACTGCAACCGAGGTACATGCCCTTGACCAGAATCGAACCCACAACTGGTCCGCGGGCCAATGCTCTAACTGCTGAGCAAACTGGCCAGGGCATGAAATTTATTTTTGATTCTAGATAAGTAATAACCAGTCCCTCCTCCAATGCCACCTGACTGGAGGAGACGAGTCTGGGCAGAAGGGGAAGAAAAATGATCTAGGAGCCCCGCCCTAGCCCAGAGCCGGGGACTGCAGTCCTGGCACTGGCACTTGAATTCCTAGGGTCAGAGCACTCCGCAGGGGCCTGCCCCCTCCCTTGCCCTTAGGAGGCCAACTCCTCCTCATCTGCCAGAACTGCTTAAATGCCACCGCCTCCCCCAGGAAGCCTTCACTAACCTCTGCGCGTCCCAGGCTGGGTTGGGAGATGCCCATGTGGCAGCACAGGCTGCTCCCCTCCCCACCCCCGCTGTCTCCTCTGCTGGGCTGTGAGCCCGTGAGGACAGGCTCGGCCACCTTGCTCCTGGCCTTCTCCCAGGCCAGCGCCTGTGCAAAGTGGGGGCTCAGTAAATATCTGTGGTCGGAGGAGAGAAACGAGGGTGCACATTCTAGGGAGAGGTGTATCAGGGCGACAAGGGCGGACAGGGCCTATGGGGTGGGTTTATGTCTTGTCCCAGCAATGCAGTGGTCATGTTGGTGGGTGTGGACAAAACCTGGTGCTGGGAGGGGCAGCAGCTGTCCCTGCTGCGAGACCTCTGCTGACAAGCCCCCCGGCCTCTCTTCCAGTGCCCCAGGATCAACGGAGTCAAGGCACACACTAACAAGCACAACCGGAGACAGGTGGTCCTGGACCTGCAGATATGGTGAGCCCAGCCCTCCTGCCTGTGGGGGCCAGGCGTGGGGCCAGGAGCGCTCTGTGGGAACAGCCAGCTTGAAGATGGAGTAGCATATATACACTCTAATTGCCCCTCAGAGCAGATGTGCCCCCACCCCCACACCTGCCCAGACTGGAGCACAGGGTCCCTGCTTAGGATAGGGAAGAGTTTCAGAACGGATGGTCCCAGGGGAGCCACCACCATCTGACCCCTCAGCCCAGGCCTGGCTTCTCCCAGACCAGGCACTAAGCATGCTGGGTACCAAGGCCCGGGCAGCAGAGCTTTCTTAGAGGCCAGGGCCAGGTCACCTGGAGGGTCAGACCAGCTGCCTCAGAGGGGATGTAGCAAGAGGGAGCAAGGGTGACAAGAAGATGCCGAGACTGGTGGTGAGTCCCAGGGAGCTCCGAGCACAGGCTGTGCGGGACTGGCGGGAGTACTGGGCTGTGGCACCTCAGAAAAACTAAAGGATGCAAAGACACTTGAGTGACTAGTTGAGTGGGTTGGGCAAGGGCACCTTTTTTGAATGAGATTTGTAATTGGCTTGAGTTGGTGAGAAGGGAGATTCAACCCAGGAAGTCTTCCTGGAGGTGGTGAGATTTGAATTGTGTTTTAAAGGAACAAGGATCAACTCCTGAGGTTCTAGAATGTTGCCGTTCCTTTCCAGTGTCTCAGAATTCCCGTCCTTAGCCCAGAGGCTGGCATTGAAGGCACATTGGGAAGACAGGAGTCAGCTCTGGGCATACTCATCCCCATTTGGAGGCTGGTCTCAAGTGTGTTGAGATGGTGATAGCTATTGGGCATCCTGGCCCCAAGGCACTGGCACAGATCCTCGTATGAACACGTAGGGACAGTCAAGGTCAGCTGGCCTCCCAGCCAAGCTTCCCAGCCAGCTCAGGCAGCCTGGGGTTCCCAGGTTTCCCCCTGACCCTTTCAGGGGGCCCTCGACATTTTTGGGACATCAGCTCCCCTGCCTGTGTCCTGCAGATATATGATGGCCGCCTTCTCCCTCCCCTTAGTCTTCTTTAGTCCTTTCACAGGGTCTGGATCTTTAGCCTCAAAGACACTCATTCTGTGCTCCCTGTGCCCATCGCTTGGCAAGAGCCAACAGCAGGACTCAGGTTCCTGAGAATGTTACCTTTTCCCCCTCCGCCACCCTCCACAACAACCTGGGTGAAAGGCTGGATGTAAAGAGTATGGCTGCTCTGTGTCCTCCGGGAAGAGACTTGGGCAGAGACGGGACAGGAGCATAGCAGTGGCAGAGGGGTGGGCACCGTGCTCACCAAGAGGAGCTCCTCTGCATCCATGGGTGTTGTGAGACAAGGTGGTGCATGGGACTCCTGGGTGCAGGGACCTGGGGCGCTGCCCCTCCAGGGTCTGGGCCTGGACCAGTGTCTGCAGAGCCGAGAGAAGCTGAGGCAGGACTCGAGCTTGGCAGCCGCCCCCTGGGCTCAAGCTGGGCGGTGCTGGGCACGTTCCCTCCTCTCTGAGTGGCTGACCCACCCTCCTCCTGGCCTTCCTGCTCCCTCCCCACTATCAGCTACATCGGGGACTGCGAGATCAGTGTGGAGTTGCAGAAGATACAGGCGGGTGTGAACGGGATCCAGGTGAGTGGGGCCCAACTGGACTGCCCCCCATTCCTGTGCCTGGGGTGGGGGGTCAGAGCAGGCTGCCAAAGGGGATGGTGACACCAAACACAGGCTGGTGATGATTGAGGGACTCCAGGCCCGAAGCCACACAGCCAGGAAGGGATTGCTGGGCCTCACCCACCCGCCACTCAGCCCCACGGCCCCACGGCCCCACGGCCCCACGGCCCCACGGCCCCACGGCCCCTCAGCCCCACGGCCCCTCGGCCCCTCGGCCCCACGGCCCCTCGGCCCCTCGGCCCCACGGCCCCACAGCCCCTCGGCCCCTCGGCCCCTCAGCCCCATAGCCCCTCAGCCCCACAGCCCCTCAGCCCCACAGCCCCACAGCCCCACAGCCCCACAGCCCCACGGCCCCACGGCCCCACAGCCCCTCAGCCCCACAGCCCCACAGCCCCTCAGCCCCACAGCCCCACGGCCCCTCGGCCCCACGGCCCCACGGCCCCACAGCCCCTCAGCCCCATAGCCCCACAGCCCCTCAGCCCCACAGCCCCACAGCCCCACAGCCCCTCAGCCCCACAGCCCCACAGCCCCACAGCCCCTCAGCCCCACGCCTGTCTTAGTTTGTAAAGCTCCCCCAGAGGGACTTCGGTGGCCCAGGGAAGAGAAGGTTCTGTTTATGGGGTAATGCAGACTCCGTGCTTGGAAGCTGAGGTGGATCCAGGAGGAAGTGTCTCGTAGCAGGAGTAGAGGAGCTGAGTGGGACCCACTCCTGGGCCCTGGCTGGGCCTGAACTGTGGGCAAGGCAGTGGGGGCCAGCTCATGGCCCCGGGAGAGCTGGCGAAGGGGTGGCAGGATTCTGTCTCTGAGTGTGGCCGTTGCTGGGACAGTAGGCAGTCCTGACATTTGGGGTGGCCTGGGAGGAGACAGCGGTGGCCTCAGATGAGCGCAGCAGGTGCAGGGAGAAGAGAGGCTGAAGTCCCCTGTGGGGCTCTCTGCGCCATCCAGTTGCAGGGCACACTGCGGGTCATCCTGGACCCCCTCCTGGAGGACAAACCCTTCGTGGGAGCCGTGACCGTGTTCTTTCTTCAGAAGCCGGTGAGCCCCAAGGATGCGAGGCAGGCTGCTGCTCCCTGGGCATGAGCACGTGCCCGCTGGGCCCCAGGTACCGGGCTGGAGCCAAGAACGGAGATGCCTAAGCCCACGGGCACTCCACACGCCTGCCCCGTGTAATCTGAAGCGGCTGGAGGTACCCGACTTGGCTCTCCCCAAGACTGGAAGTGCCAGGGTCACAGGGTCCACGTGCACTGGCCAGGCCTGCAGTCACTGGGCAGGGACGCAGCAGGCCTGACCACCCCTGCACAGGCCTGGGAGGTGCCTCACCCCTCACCTGCCTTCACCCTGCAGCGGGCGCCCCCAGCAGGCTGGGTTCTCCATGTGGGTGGGTGGGAGGTGCTTGGCAGAGGGTTCTCAGTTATGGGCTTCTGGCTCCTTCCAGCCTAACAGCCTCCCTCTGCCCTGCAGCACTTGCAGATCAACTGGACAGGCCTGACCAACCTGCTGGATGCACCAGGAATCAAGTGAGTACCTGTGGGAGCCTCCAGGCAGAGCCCGAGGGTGGGCCCTGCGGGGCTGTGCAGTCGGTGACCCGGGCAGTGCTGCCCTCCCTCCCCGCTCCCTGTGTGAGGAGTGGGGGCCGGCACCGAGTTCTCCCTCCAGAGGGTAGCATGTTGGGGTGTGAGAGTGGGAGGCTGACTGTTGTTTGGCCTCGGTGGGCAGGCACTGCACCCAGAAAACACACACGCGTGTGCAGGAGAGTGGCTCTGATCAAAGGAGATGTCCCGGAGGAGGCCGTGTGGCCTAATGAGGCTCCTGGCTGCGATGGTTAGCAGGTGTGACTTTAGACAAGTCACTTCGCCTCTCTGGGCTCTTCCTTGGTAAAAGCAGAGCCTGGTTCCTCTATCTGGGGTCCCTGGGAGAACACTTAGTGTGTGGTGGTGGCAGAGTGGGTGTGGACACACACGAGTGTCTCCTTTCATCCTTCCCACCGAGTGTGGTGAGAAACCCTGTGGCCGCCCCAACCATGATCACAAACAGGCTGGGAGGGCACAGTGAGGAGGAGCTGGCCTGGGAAGTGCCGCCCCTGCGGCCGGGCTCAGCCGCACCCTCCGGCGGAGGGGGGCTCCAGCCTGCGGGCACCCCCCAGCAGGGACCAGCCAGGGCACACACCTGCTGGCTCGCCGGGCTCGGGCAGCTCCCTCACCTGCAGGAAGGACCACTAGCTGGCTCCCTGGGGTCATTCCCATGATCTCGGCCTCCTAGGTCCAGAATCCAGTCATAGATTCTTTCATTCAGAAAATACTTACTGAGCACTTACTGTGGCCAGGCCTTTCTAGGGACTGTCCCTGCACCCTCTGTGGGGGAGACGGTCAGCCCACGGGTAAAGAGAACTTGGATGTGCTGTCAGGGAACAGAAGGGCCATAGTAGCAAACACTCAGCCAGCGTTTACTGGGCAGCAGGCACTGTTCTTAGCCCCCCACACATGTACGTTATCCTCGTAAAAAATGCTGGGGGGCAGGTATAATTATCCTCGGTTGAGAGATGAGGAAACGGGTCCAGAGAGGTTAGCAAGTTCCCCAAGGTCACACCGCTCATGAGATTCTAACACAGCTCACCCGTCACTCTTAGCTACCATGCTGTGACACCTCAGGGAAGAACAAAGCAGGATTGGGGGTCACAGTGGTCAGGGATGTCAGTACGTGTGCCCCATAGGCCCCTGTCCAGGCAGGCTGGGGTCAGGGCTGCACTCTCCCGGGCAGGGCCCACCCTGGAGCTCTGCTCCTATGCCGGCTCCAGGGATGGGTGGAGGGACAGGCGGCCTGGGGAGGCAGTGCCACCCTTCCACAGCTGGTCATGCCCACTGTCGCCAGCGAGGTGTCAGACAGCCTGCTGGAGGACCTCATCGCCGCCCACCTGGTGCTGCCCAACCGCGTGACGGTGCCCGTGAAGAAGGGCTTGGATGTGACCAACGTGCGATTCCCTCTGCCCTGCGTGAGTACCTGCACCAGCCGCGGGCTGGAGGGGATGCTCCCACCTGGTAACCCTTATTTCTGCCTGAGGGGGGCACGACACTTCCGTTTTATAGGGTGAAGACTGAGTCTCAGGAAGGTGGAATGACTTGTCCAAAGTCACCCACCTAGGGTCGAGCAAAGCCCAGGTGGCATTCCTTCTCAGATCCTGGTACCCCTATGCGGCCTGGGTTGGGGACTGTGGGCAGTCACTCTCTGCCCCAGGAAACTCCAGGAGCCTCCATCCTCCTCCAGGGACCTGAGGCTCCCCGACTCTATCCTTGTGGTCTACTGGGAAGGAGAATGTTTGGTAGGGCCAGGCGTGGGGCATCCTTGGGTGCTCAGCCCCATGCCCACTCCCTCCTGGGCCCAGTTGGGGGGGGGGGGCCCTGAGGATAGTCATGTGGCTCCCTCCAGAAGGTGCCCAGGCTGCGGCCCTGAGCAGCAGTGCCTGGTTCACCATCAGCACCAGGTGCGGGGCCCCTGCCTACTCAGGCCGTGTGGGCTTGGAGGGCCGGCAGGCGAAGGAACACATCCATCCTCTCGGCCTTCCCATAATGGTGCGTGGGCTTCATACCACACCACGCTTAGGCAGTCTCAGAATAACAATACAAAACCATCACCTAGGGCCCAGCTACTAAAAACGTCATCTTTAGGGTAGATCCCACTCAAGCTGTCCTGTCAAGCAGCTGCGACTTAAATTCCCTAAGAATAGTTCCTGTGTGTTTGGGACACCACCTGCCCATGAATATTTACATCGATGTGTTTCATTCCATTTCCTATTCTCAGGGTTCAATTTTTACCTTAACTTTACAATCACATAAACACATGTACATGCTACCCAAGTCCAATATAAAAAATGATATTTTAAGGAGTTTGGCGTCTGTGCCTTGTCCGTCCACCTAATCTCCACCTTCTCCCTGTAAGTGACGGTCAGCCCTCCCACTGGTTTTCACTGTTGGTTTTCTGATACGAGCAGATACGTACATGTGGTGGTGCATGCGTATCTGGTCGTACCCCGGATCCCCCTTGCCTGGGTGGATGGCCGCACACTGTTTCCCGCCTTGTGTAGCGCCGGGGTCCCGGTGGGCGCCCCAGGACCGTGCCAAGCCTCCCCTCCTGACAGCCCGCGGTGCTCGCTCTGCGACGTGCCCAGCCTACTCCACCAGCTCTCGGCTGACAGACAGCCCAGCTGTGTCTGGGCCTTCGCTGCCTTGAACATCCTTGAACATGTCTTTTTTTATATTTTTGCAATATGGCTTTAGGGCTAGAAATGGGATTGCTGGGTCAAAGGGAAAATATACATGTACTTACTAATATTTTTTAAAAAAATAGTTCTGGGTAGGAAGGCTACTTTCCCTCAACTCTTGGCTCTGCTGTGCCTGAAGACATAGCCCATGTTGGGGGTCAGGTGAGACTCAGGCTGGGCCTCTGTGGGCACAGGGACCCCATGTCAGCAGCAGGCAGTGCCCACAGAGCTGTGTACACCTGGGTGTGGGGAAAATGACATGAAGTCAGTCTACATGCAGGTTACGGAGGGGGTCTGGGAAACAGGAGGACACCTCAGGTGGCTCGGCATGGTTGTTGGCACAGGAGGAAACAGCTGCAGTTGAACAAACCATTCATGTGGCAGGTTGAGAAGGGCAGGAATGTGGGTGGGCATCGCGATGCAGTGGACGGAGCCCTGGGCCCTGCCATCACTTGCTGTGTGGCCTTGGCCAGGTCAGGAAGAGGGTGAGACAGGCTGGCGTGATGTCTGAGGGCGTTGGCTCTGATGTTACGGGCCCTGAGGGCCGGCACAGCCCAGGAAGCAGCAGTGAGCCCTGGGCTGGGCCTTTTCCAGGGGGTGATCAGAGTCCACTTGCTGGAGGCGCAGAAGCTGGCCCAGATGGACCACTTCCTAGGGATCCGAGGCAAGTCAGACCCCTATGCCAAGGTGAGCATTGGCCTGCAGCATTTCCGGAGCAAGACCATCTACAAGAACCTGAACCCCACCTGGAACGAGGTGTTTGAGGTGAGGGTCTCCTTGGCCACAATTGACTACTTTGATGTCCTCCAGGCTCCACTCTGGGTCGTGCTGGGTCCAGGCAGGGGGGCTTGCCCTCATGGGCCACACATACCTGTGGGGCAGCACGGTTGGGCCTGGGGATGGGCAGGGTGTTGTGTACTTCCCGCTTCCCAAGTCCTCCAGGTTTCGAGCTGGGCTGCTGTGGCCTCACTGCACAGCTTATAGATGAGTTCCCAGCTCCTTTTCCCACCAGTCATCTGCTTTGTTGGAAGTTTTCAAATCGGTGTAAAAGAAAACCTAGAGGCAGCCCTCTCAGAGCCAGACAACAGGAGCCGGAAGTTCAGCCACAGCCCTGCTACGTGATGGGCAGGCCGCTCGGCCTGCCGGTGCTCCGGGAGCTGCAAGCCCCACGAGACGTGCAGCAGCCCGTCCCCTGCGCACCCACTCGGCCGTGGGCTTGCACACATGGCCTCTAATCTCCCCACCCTGCAGGGAGGGCAGCGCTCCCTTGTCCAGGCACCGAGGGGCAGGAGCCTGCCCAGGGCTCCATGCTGGCAGGTGGGAGCTGGAATGGGGCTCCCCGTGGATAACGTGTGAGTCTGCTTCATCAGCTGCTGTGGCCTGCAGCTCAGTCCCCTCCTTTCCTTCCAGTTCATCGTGTATGAAGTCCCTGGGCAGGACCTGGAGGTGGACCTGTATGACGAGGATACCGACAGGGACGATTTCCTGGGCAGGTGAGGAGGGCTGAGCTGGGCCTGGGGTCCCTGGGCCTTCTATCCCTGGGCTGAGCCCTGGGGGTACAGAGAGGACCCCAAGGTGTGTGTACCATCAGCTGTACTTTCTGCACTCTTGATAATGTACCCAGAGTTCCCATTCAGAGCAGTGGGCAAAGCTAACATGGATGGCCAGGTCCCCAGGGTCAAGGAACCCTGGTTGCTCATTATGGGGCATGACACAGGACTTGGGGTGTATGAGGACTGACATGGCTTGGCTGGGGCTGCCTGTCAGGATCGTAAACTTCCATGTCTCTTGGTCCAGCAGGCCCACTTCCAGATCCTATAGAAGCATCATACCTGAAAGGTTTATTGCAGAACTATCTGAGGTAGCAAAACAAAAGAACTGGAAACAACAGGAATGTCCGGCCTCAGAGGACACTGGCTGAATGTTCGAATAAGTTGGCCATTGCCAAACTATTGAAGATTCTGCAGCTTTTAGAAACGAGTAGGATCTGTGTATATTGACCTGGAGGACGCCCATGGTGTATTGGGAAGTGGGGGGAGCAGTTGGGAGGGACCTGTGCAGTTTGATTCATCTTTCCAGGGAGGACCCGTGTGTGTGTGTGTGTGTGTGTGTGTGTGTGTGTGTGTGTGTACGGGTTCATGAGACACAGAGAACGGCGTGGAAGCTACACAGCAGGCTGCCCACATTGCTCTTCTCAGAGGGCTGGGGTTGGGAGGCGGAACAGAATTTTACACAAATCCTCACACTCCTGTATTGTTTAGCTTGTTTCCATGAACACAGAATTTTCTAAAGTATGAGCACAACAAAGTGGGAGGGCACAATCTACAGCCTAAGAAACCACTCATAAACCAATGTTGCTTATCTCTTTTCTCATCTATGTCAAAAATTACAACTTTTGTAATGTTGCAGATTTGAAGTATGGCTTGTGGTTCGTGTTTGATGTAACTGATTTCAAGTGTGTTTTCAGCTCAAGCACATTTCTGTTACATAAAATAAATGTCCCCTCTGGCTGGAGTCGGAAGGTGGGAGGCGTGCCGTGGGTATGGCTGTTACCTCCTTTCACACACATCAACTAAACTTACCCCGTGGAAGGCACTGCGGGCAGTTTTGGAAATGGAGAGGCATTTGGGGTTGTTTCAATGATGAGGATACCGACAGGGACGATTTCCTGGGCAGGTGGTGCCTCTGGCATTGAGAGGGCACTGGACAGGGAAGCTGAATTCCTGCAATGCATGGGCAGTTTTGTACAATGAAATATCATTCAACTCAAATGCCAGTAGCAACCACAGAATCCAGAGTTAATGTGTCCAGCAGTATCTGCTTCTTCCCCTTTGGGAGAGCAACCACCTGCCTCGGGGCAGCATGCCCGGTGGGAGCAGCCCTGATGACAAAACAGTCCTTCCTCTGCTTGAGCTGATAGTACTCTCTCATGGGTTCCTTGGCATGAATAACATCCTCTGTATTGAGGCTCCCACTCAGATATTTGAAAACAGATTCCAGGGTGGGCCGTCACACCGGCGGCTGCTTGCCTCCTTGGAGCTGAGCTGACTCCCCACCCCATGTATTCCAGCCTGCAGATCTGCCTCGGGGATGTCATGACGAACAGAGTGGTGGATGAGGTAGAGTTGGTGCTTGCAACCCCCTCCCTGTGGACGGCTCCAGCTGGTTGCTTCCGCCCAGCCAGGCCTGTGAAATGGCCCCTTCTGTGCTGAGTCACATGTGGCGGTCTTCAGGGGCAAGAGCTGGGCGGGACACAGGTGGGCCCAGCGAACCTACCAGGGCTTGGGCTGGAAGAAGCTTCCCTGGGGTGCCCACAGACCAAGGCCCTCCAGCAGGGGACGGTCACACTACAGGGGAGGGCAGGCTGGGCCTGGGTAGGAGGGCTTTCCCACCCCAAAGTGTAGCACGTAAGTCCTATAACCACATCTCCCAGTCCAAGCCCAGAGTCCACCCTGTCTGAGCTGGTTCCCCTTTTCCCTGAAGCCTCTATTAGGGCACCACTGGGCCCCAGAACAGCTGCCTGCAGAGGGTCAGTGGTGCCCTACTGGCCTGTCCCTGAGCTTTCCTTTCCCTCCTCGTCTCCCCACAGTGGTTTGTCCTGAATGACATAAGCAGCGGGCGGCTGCACCTGAGGCTGGAGTGGCTGTCACTGATCGCTGACCCTGAGGCTCTGACTGACGTGAGTGCAGGGTATGGGGGCTCCCTAGCAGAAAGGGGGGCTGGTCATGTGTGTGCTGTGCGTGTGGACGGATGGAGGGAGCTGAGCCCCCGGTCTTGCTCACAGTCCTCGGGCCGGCCCTACATTTTAGAGAACATGTCCCTCAGTCCTGTCTCAGGGCAGCTCCTGATCTCTCAAGAGCTGGCCTCAGCTTCTCAGCCATCTTCAGGGAAGCTAGGGTCCTTAAAAGCTCTGTGTTAGTGCCTGTCAGCCCAGATCATAGGGAAAATCCACCCTCTGACTTGAATCTATTGTACGGCCGTTGGAGTCTCAGCCTGAACAAAAAAGCTAGGTAGTGAGGGCTCTTATGGCCAGTCCGGAGGGCAGGAGCTGTCTGGCTTCCTTCCACCAAGAACAGGCTTCTCTCCAAAACCAGTCTGTCTCCTGGTGCTGGGGCACCTAATGAGGGCCTGTCTGCTTGTAGGACCATGCTGGCCTTTCCACAGCCATCCTCGTGGTCTTCTTGGATAGCGCCTGCAACCTGCCGGTGAGTGGTGGCACGGCCAGTGTCACACATCCTGCCTTGTGCCCGTCACTTTACAATGCTCACTTGAAACGGAGACTCACAAAAGTTGTTGCTCATGTATCCTCCTCCTTGTGCTGCAGAGAAACCCTTTTGACTACCTCAATGGCGAGTATCGAGCCAAAAAACTCTCCAGATGTGCCAAGGTAGGAGTGTGTGTGGCTAGAACCTGGGTGAGAGCAAGTCAGAACTCCCTTTCCCCAGAGTCACCCCAGCCCCGGGTTCTGGGCGACAGCCTGTGCGCACAGCAGCCTGGGTTGACAAGAGCTGCCGTCGTCAAGTCTACTGTGTGCCATGCACTGGGCTTGGCAGCTCATCCCCACATTCATTGCGCCCATGTCCCATGATGCCTGTGCCCCATTTCATTGCTATTTTACAAATAGGACCCAAAAGGTTAGGTGTCTGGGTCACACACCTAAGGGAGGAGCTGGAACTTGAATCCACCCTGTGTGTCTCCATGACTGCAGGGAACCAGAGCCCAGGCCCAGCCAGGCCACCTGGCTTCAACTGAGCCTCCTCTGGAGTCAGCCCTGCCAGGTGCTCGCAGCGATGGCAGCCCAGGGTCCTGGGAGCACCAGGGTAGCCTTCCCTCAAAGGGAAGCAAGTGGCTGGCCACAGTCCCACTGATCTCCTGAGGGCTGGGAGGTGGGGTGAGGGTGTGGCATCTTAAGTGACACTGATGATGTCACCTTCATTGTTGTGGATTTGCCCCCTCACAGAATAAGGTCAGCAGAGACCCTTCTTCCTATGTCAAGCTATCTGTAGGCAAGAAGACATGTATGAGCAAGGTAAGGCAGCTTGGCGTGTAGCCATGGGATAAGGAAACGGGGGCCCCAGCCCTTCTCAGGGAGAGACGCAAAAGACAAGGGAAGTCGCTTACAGTGAATGCCAAGTAGGTGCCAGGACACGCTCCACGCCTATTTCATCTTCAAAGTAACATCTGAAGGTCAGAGATCAGTGACTTACCCAAGGGCACGTGCTAGGAAGCAGCAGGACTAGGGTTCTAGCTTAGGCGTGGCTCTAAGCCTGTGTCCTTTCCACCGCCCCACCGAGTCCCCCGTCCAGCGGCAGAAAGCCTCCCTTCCCAAGTGCGCGCTAATGCTAGCATGACTTTCCGCACCTGTAAACATTGGCAAAGCTCTCCTTGCCTTGCTCCGCCCTCGTGCTTCCCACAGGCTGTGGCGTGGGTGGGTCTGATCCCTGGGCAGACACAGAAGGCTGGCTGCCAGTGGTACCCGGGGCCCAGAGTGAGAGCAGGGGGTACTGGTATCCTGCTCTGCCCAACCAGGCCCTTGAATGACCCTTCCCTCTTCCATCCCCAGACCTGTCCCCACAGCAAGGACCCTGTGTGGAGCCAGGCCTTCTCCTTCTTTGTGAACAATGCGGCATCTGAGCTGCTGCATCTCAAGGTTTGCTTGAAGTTGTGCTCTTGGAACAGAGCTAAGAGGTGTCTAAGCCAGGAGGGGTGGGAGCTCAAAGTGTACTTTAAGCAGGTTCTCCTGGCCGTAAAGTCCGCCCCTGTGTGTGGGAGAGGACACTGAGGTCCCACATCTTAATGAAGGTGGTACCCAAGGTCGCTGAGGAAGAGGCTCTGGAAGGACAAACCCTCAAGTCCCTTGGCTCTCCCCATGAAAGTCTTTCTGGTTGTTACACAGCACCCAGACTGGCCTGTGCTGAAATCTACCCAGGACATTAATGATGATCTTCACAAAATATCTGTGGAAAAGAAATATCTTTATTTCACACATGAGCAAACAATGACTTGTCTAAAACCTCATGCCCAACAAGGGTAGAAGTGGGATTTGGGGGGCCTCAGCCCTGTCTGGAACAGCACAGCACATCAGTCCCTAAAGCCCCCGTGGTCCTGGGCATTTGACAGACTTGCCTTATATAGATCATAACTGCCTCTAGCCTGGATCCCTCTCTTCCCGACTGGAGGCCGGGACCAGGCCCAGTCCCATTCCCAGTTTTCAGAACAGGACCATAAGCCAATGAAGCACAGTATCTACCTACTGAAGTGAATTTAGACTTGGCTGGGGCCGAGAGAGAGGTGGTGGTGAGGGTGGGGCGTGGTTATCCTCTTGTTTTGTGACTGGCCCACTGCCCAGGTACTTGATGATGACCAAGAGTATGCTCTGGGAGTGCTGGAGTTACCCCTGTGCCAGATTCTCCCCTATCCAGACCTCACCCTCGAGCAGCGTTTTCAGCTGGACCACTCAGGCCTGGACAGCCTCATCTCCATGAGACTGGTGCTTAGGGTAAATCTCTCTTCTTTGCCCCCAGGGGAGGCAGGGGGCAGAGCTCTGGGGCAAGGTGGACTTCCCCAGCACCAAGTACCTGTTCTATGGTGGGAAGAAACTAGGAGATAGATTCATATTTTTCATCAGTTTTGGAATATTGTCAGCCATTCTCTCTTCAAATACTGCCTCTCCCAATCTTTTAATCCTTCCTTCCAGAACCCCTTCCATGTTGAACCTTCTCATCATCTCGTCCATGTCATGACCTGACCTCGTCTTCATATTTTCTATCTTTTTATGTCTTGGTGCTACATTCTAATTTCCTCATATCTGTCCTCCAGTCCACTACCTCTTTCTTTGGCTACACCTAATCTGCTGTTTAACCTGTTCGTGGTCTTTATTTCAAAGGCCATTTATAATTTTATTTTTTCCAAATCCACCTTCATTTTCATTGTATTTTATTATCTTGTCATGTTTCTATTTCATCTTTAATTATTTGAAAATACTTATAATGTGTGTCTGTTAATTCTATTATCTGAAGATCTTGGGAGTTGAACTGAAGTTTGCTGTCTGTTGATGCTTTTTCATAGTGACTCATTTCTGTTTGGCAACTTGAGTTGCAAACATATGGTCAGTGTTCCTTTGTGAGCTGGACTGAGGTTGTTCAGTTCCAAGGAGACTCTGCTGTTGCTGTAGCCAAGAACCACAGGGGCACTATAAACATGAGTTCTTTTTTATGTTAATTTATTTACTGCATTTTAGAGACTGAGAGTAAGGGAGGGAGGGAAAGAGAGACATCGATTTATTGTTCCGTTTATTTATGCACTCATTGGTTGATTCTTGTATGTGCCCTGACCAGGAATCGAACCTACATCCTTGGTGTAGTGAGTGGGACGATACTCCAACCAACTGAGCTACCCAGCCAGGGACTATGTTAATTTTTAATTTTGGGTTTCAAGACGCCACAGGTAGTATAAATTCATATGAGACAGGCCTATAAGGTACCCTGTTCTATGTTTTTTATGATTATTGATTTTCTAGAGGGAGAGAAACACTGATGTGAGAGAGAAAAATCACTCGGCTGCCTCCTGCATGCCCTCTACTGGAGATTTGGCCCCACAACCTGGGCATGTGCCCTGACCGGGAATTGAACCAAGACCTCTCAGTCCACAGGATGGTGCTCAATCCACTGAGCCACACTGGCTGGGCAAGGTACTCTATTCTCAGGAAAGACTTTATTTCCCCCCAACCAAAGTTCAGGCTGAGACAGATACATTTCTTGTCACCAGTCTTTGCTGGTGGGTGGAATGTTTATCCCAGGCTACTTTTTCACTAAAGAGCTCCCACCTTCATAGGTCCTTCAACTCCCAGCCTTACACTGACCAAAGCCTCTTCTCCTAACCCCTTGGATTCCAAGGTTGACCAATGACCCTTAGAAGTTTAACCTTTATCCCCCTCCCCCTTTATTTGTTTAACCCTAGGGATTTTACTTACTTTCTTGTGAATGTAGCTATGCATTTAGAAGGATGTTTATTTTATTGGGGCATTCCTAACAAGATCTTTTTCTGAATATTTTGACCACCATACTGCTGGAAATGGAAGCCCTTAGGAAGGGTCCTGATGATTAATGAATAAGGAGAAAAGCAGTGGCTGAGGTTTGAAACGGGTGCTCGGATCACAGGGTTATGTCTGGATAGGAAACACATTTTAGGAAAAGTACCGGTAAATAAAGTGACAGCTAGAAAACGACCATCTCCGGAAGGTAGCAGGTGATACATGAGAGGGCTGAGGTGAGGGGAAGACTGCAGTGTCGATGTGGGGTCCTCTGCACAGAGGGAACGTGCACGCTGAGAGTGGGTCAGGCCTCCTGCAGTCGGCGCAAGTATAGAGAGACGGCACCAGGGCTGAGTCTTCATGAAGACCCACTTGTGAGGCAGGAGGAAGGGGGAAAGATAGAAGTTAAGAAAAATATGGTCTGGGGGGGAAATTCCATTGGATTGGGCAGTCAGGAAGGAACAGTTTTAAGAAAACTACTCCTCCTAGGGGAAAAAAAGGAGAAGGGACCATTTCCCAGAGGTTAAGGTGAGAGCAGAGAAGGAGAAAATGGAAGTGGTGGGCCCAGCCCGTAAACAACCTTGTCATCTGCTTGCAGTTCCTACGTGTGGAAGAACGAGAGATGGGGAGTCCGTACACTGGGCCTGAAGCCTTAAAGAAAGGCCCTCTGTTCATGAAGAAGGTGGCCACCAACCAAGGTCCCAAAGCTCCACCCCCGGGAGAGGATCCTGCAGATTTGCCATGCCCCCCAGACCCAGCTTGTGATACCAAGGAAGCCTCCAAGAACACCACGGCCACCACCAGTGCCACCACTGCTGCTACCGAGCGTACATCCCAAGAGCCAGGCCCAGAGCCGAAAGGCAAGGACAGCGCCAAAGGTTTCTGTGAGCCCATAGGGGAGAAGAAGAGTTCGGCCACCAACTTCCTGACGGTCCCAGGCCCCCACTCTCCAGGGCCCATCAAGTCACCCAGACCCATGAAATGCCCTGCCCTCCCATTCGCATGGCCGCCCACAAGGCTGGCTTCCAGCATGTCCTCGCTCAACTCCCTGGCCAACTCCTGCTTTGACCTGACAGATGTCAGCCTCAACATTAAGTATGCACTTCTCTGCTTAATCTTTTCTAAAACCACCTGCATGAAAACAACTCCCTGGATGGAAAAGTAGATATGAACTTACTTTTCTGTGCAAATTCTGGTATTTCACAGAATGGCTTTATGAGAGGCAGCATGGTGTGGGGGGAAGAACGCAGGACGGGGGAGAGAGAGAGCACTTGTGTACCAACTATAAAACAGATCCTGGACTTTGATTGTTACAGCAGAAACCTTTCTTGAATCCTAAAGAGTTACACTGGGATGATATGGAAAGCTTAGAATATGGAATTATGTAATGTAATCACTGACTACCACTTTAAGTGTTTACTATGGGTTTAGCATGTTATTTAATTCAACCTTCAAAATAATTCTAACCCTATGATATAGAATTTACTATCCTAAAGGTCAAATAACTCACCCAAGGTCCCACAAGAACTCATGCTATAAGGCAGGGCCCACTCCAGGGTTCATGCTGTTCCTGTGATAAAGTAGGACAATTATACATGAATGCTGGACGGAACTGACTTTCAACAGCAGAATTTTTAAATTAACCCACACGGCTCCATGTTCTGAAGGCAGGACATGCTCTGTCTCGGGAGTCAGGGAGAGGCCAACACTTGTGAAGGCAGGAGAAGTGACAGCCCTTTCTTTACAGAGGCAGGGATCTCAGGCAGCGGGGGCTGGGCGAGATTCAGCTCACTGTGCGTTACGTGTGTCTGCGGCGCTGCCTCAGTGTGCTAATCAACGGCTGCAGGTAAAAGGATGCTGGGGCCAGGAAAGATGCTTTGGGAGCACCAGGTGACCAAAAATCAGACTGGGGGCACTTGGAGCAATGGCAGGGGTGGGCAGCCCCAAGATAGACGAGTAATACAATGGGGACGAGTGAGGTTTGAAGGCTGTCTTGCTATGAGTGACAAGGTCCTCAATAGTGCGGATGGGCTCCAGAGCCAAAGGCTCTGCTCAGAAGCAAGCACTGCAAAACTGTGGGGGACAGTGGAAGCCAATGCACTTTCTCAAGTGGGACCCCAATTCTACAGACTTTGGTTTTGTTGGTCATCTAGACTACTGGGCATTTTTATCCTGAAGAACTAGTACAGCTTTCTCCAATGAGTATTTTCAGTGTTTGAAAACCAGGACCTTTTTCCTGTCTTTGAAACCAAATCAGAAACCTGACACCCTGTACCAGCAGTGGAGCCGATCCTTATGTCCGTGTCTACTTGTTGCCAGAAAGGAGGTGGACAAGTCGTAAGAAAACCTCAGTGAAGCGGAAGACTGTGGAACCCTTCTTCGATGAGACGTAAGTGGCCGGCTGGCCAGCCTAGAGCACCTCAAGTGTTTGCCGAGCACCTGTCATGTGCCTGGCAACCTGCCAGATCACGGGAAGGGCTAGGGTTGAACAGGACAACATGGGCTGTGTTTCATGAAGCTTCTATGTACTTGAATGGAAGAAAAGGACTGCCAGGGCAGTTTAGCAAAACAGCTAACTGCTTTTCTTGCTCATCGGGGCTGAAGTATTCCTGATTATATAATGTTCCATACTCTTTAGCAGTAAAAGATTTTAATCTGGTCAAACATTGTTTTAAAGCAGCAGGTAAAATAAACATACCTTGAACCTAAGGACCTAAATTTTTCTCCAAAGCTCTTTGGCTTTTTTTCCCTCCTGCAACAAAGGCTAGGTGGCAGGTGAAACAGACACCCTCCCCTAGCTTGTCCACCCATGTCCTTGGGACACTGCTGTTTTCCATGGGTTTCTGGTGGCAAGTCTTTTTTGTTGTTGGTAATCCTCACCCGAAGATATTTTTCCATTGATTTTTTTAGACAGAGTGGAAGGAAAGGAGAGAGCGACACATCAATTGGTTGCCTCCAGCACATCCCCGGCCAGGGATCCAACCCAAGGCCCTTTGATCCACAGACTGATGCTCCAACCGCTGAGTCAAATTAGCCAGGGCGGCAAGTCTTGACAACAACAAAATAAAAGCACTCATACAAATGGCCAAAAGGTGTTCAACATCACGAATCATCAGGAAATGCAAATTGATGCAGCCACTTTGGAAAAACAGTATGGAAGTGCTTTAAAAACTAGAACTACCATATGGTAATGCATTTCTACTTCTGAGTACTTATCCAAAAAAAAACACAAAAACACTAAAAAGATACATGCACCACCCCCTCTTCACTGCAGCATTATTTACAGTAGCCAGGACATGTAAACAACCTAAAGATCCATCTGTGGATAAATGTGTACACATACACACATACTATTTAGCCATGAAAAAAGGAGGAAATTCTACCATTTGTGACAAACATGGATGAACCTTAAGGGTATTACGCTAAATGAAATAATTCAGACAGAAAAAGATAATTATTACATGATTTTATATGTGGAGTTTAAAAAAAAAAAAAGCCAAAAACACTGAGCTCGTGGGTATATAGAACAGCCCGCAGTTTGCCTAAGGTCGGGAATGGTCAAGAGGTACAAATTTCTAGTTATGAATAAGTTACTGGGTTGCAATGGTGGCTATAGTTGATAAATACTGTATTACATATTTGGAAGTAGCTAGGAGAGTGGATCTTGGAAGTTCATCACAAGAAGAATTTCTGTAACTATGTATGGTGATATTAACTAGACTTATTGTGGTGATCCTCTCCTCCCACAGGAAGAGATGCTTTTTGATTTGAGAGAGAGGAAGGGGGAGAGAGAAACATGGATTTGTCTCCTCCCACACTCACCTAGAGCAGGGATTGAACTAGCAACCTGGGTATGTGCCCTGAGTGGGAACTGAACCTACCACATTTTGGTGTGCAGTATGATGCTCAACCAACTGAGCTGCACCGCCAGGGCAGTGATGACCATTTTCAATACATACAAATATTGACTCATCATGTTGTACACCTGAAACAAATATAATGTTATGTCACTTATACCTCAATAAATAAAATAAAAACTTTTTTTTTAAACCGTGGAGGTAAGGAGTCCAGAGGACTCTTGTGAGTACATGACCAAGCTTGTACAGATTTCTCTGCCTTACTCCACAGGCGTAAGTGGGAATAAGCCACTACTTTCCATGTAACTCCAGCAAACCTAACTATTAAGCATGGTAGTCTTAGCTGGTTAAACAACTCAGAAGTGTGAGGTGGTGCTATGAGCAGGCACTGTTCAGAGTGAGAAGAGGCAACTGAAAGAGTGGCAGTCAAGGTACAGACTGAGAAAGCAAGCAGCAAGCCACAGAGCACAGTAGTCTGGCACCTAAGAGAGGCAAAGAGGCTCTTGACACTTCCAGGGTGAGAGTAACAGGACAGCGATGATGTATAATAGAAGTTACACTGAGTATCTGCTATGAGCCAATACTGTTGTATATGCTACTCTCAATTGTCTATATCTTCTGTTTTAAAAATGGATGAAATTATGTAAATCTGATTTCCTGACTTTTTGCTCCTTAAAGATTTGAATTTTTTGTTCCCTTGGAAGAAGTACAGAAGAGGTCACTAGATGTCGCAGTGAAAAACAGTAGACCACTTGGCTCACACAGAAGGAAGGAGCTAGGAAAAGTAAGTATAAGAACTGTGTCCCTCCTAGTACTCCAGCTGAAGTTTGCTGGTGGAACATACCCTGTAGGATCATTTGTTACCAGAACTTACTTCAAGGAGGGGGTAGCCTCACTGGGAGGTGGGGTGTTTTGTTTTGTTTTAAATATTCTTGAAATTAAATGATGTTGATGTAAAAACTAATATGATAAACCCAATTTTAACAAACTCAAGAATGTCCCAATTCATCATTGCACGAGTATTTGAACATTGAACATCATCTATGGTATTAAGTGTTGTTTCAATATATACAGCATTGTTTGTTGTGAAGCTTGGATCTCATTACATCAATATTTTTGTGATAGGGTTTTACTTTAAGTAGAAGAAACAGAATCTTCAGGAAGATGCTAAGGAGAGACAAAAAAAAAAGAACTATATTTGTACAATACTTTGTTATAGTTGTATTCTAATAGACACTTCCTTATGCTCATCTTTTTAAAGCCCACTTCTATGAAGTAAGTGATATTATCCCTATTTTTACAGTTGAGGCAACTATGGTGTCTTGCTTTAAATTATGAATCAGTTAATGAGTAAAGGCAAACTATTCTTTCTGTAATACTCATACATACATTCCTGAGGTGTACAGCAATTTACCTTTCCCCAGGACACTGAGGTCACTGTCCTTCTGGGAAGGTTCCATGTTCAAAGCCAAAGGAAAAAAGTGCCCCTACTCAAAACTACAAAGCCAAGGAGACCCTTTTTATGATCAATTCCATTTAGCTCTGTATGTTTGCATCTAACGCTACTTTTTTTTGTGGAGGGAACTGATTTTTTGTGATTGTTTAGGTACTGATTGATTTATCAAAAGAAGATCTGATTATGGGCTTCTCACAATGGTAAGTGAGGCCCCCTTTCATTTTATCTCGTTAATCTGCTAGTCAAGCCTCAGTTGCCCATATTCTTTCTCTAAAGTTTTTCCATTTTTAGTACATTTTAGCTCCTTTGGTTATCAAGGAGGGAGGCCGATTATCACTTTTACTGCCTGCAGATCTCACTCACCTAAAGGATCTGTCAGCTCCAGCCTTAATCCTGGCCTATAAAGAGATGGGTTCTGCTGGGCCCAGGCAGGCTAGACAGTCCTGATGCTACTTCATACTAACAAGTCCAAACCCAATTGTTTTACAGGTATGAGCTCACTCCAGATGGAGAGCCCAGAAGTTGATGATGAGCAGTACTATCAACCTTTATATTAAAATGTGTACATATGTGTATATTTTATAATTTAATTCAGAACAGCCATTTGAAAATACATATACATACATTCTTGTATGAAATTTAACTGCATGATGGGATAGTATAAGAGGTAAATGTAAGTAACAGCAAGAACTACTCTCTCTTGGTTGGATTTAATTGTTCAAATCCCGAAAGAAATGGGGTATTCATGGCTAATAAATTATCAGAACCTCAGTGGTGATTTTTCACTTTTGATAGGTAATTATAGACCATCAGACGTACAACTTGCCTGAATGTGTGTCAAAAGTGCCCTGTCTCAGACATAGGGGTTGAGGAGGTCTATTCCTGTATCTGAATTGGAACTAACATGTATTTTTTCTAATGGCAACAATGATAGTGATATATATACCTAAATACCTTGAGTTAAATAGCCCAGTGTGGGATGGCCTGGGACCAAACTCCAGCATGTGGCATCATTTCCATAGGAAAATCCAAGCCGAGGGCCATTTCTCCACTCCCTTGGCAGAGCACTGGGCACTGCTGCGGAGTCAGTGCCAGAGCGCAAAAAGGGGCTTTCTGTACCCTCAGACAGGGATCTGGGCTCCACTTTTCTAAGAGACAGCTGGTTCGCCTAATAAGCAACATGTAAAAAGCAAACCATGTAAATTGTATATTTAAACAAGTGCCTCTTTTGCATTTCAAACTTTATAAAATCAAGTATTCTTGTTCTCTGATGTTCCCAGAGCTGTGAATCAAGGTCGCTTCCTCATCTCTTATCCACTCAGGCAATTCCCCCTTGCTGTCAGTTTCCTGTCCCCACCACTGCAGCTTTTCTGAATAGTAACAAAGTTTACTCACTTATAAATTATCTAGGATTTCCTCTTTTCTGTAAGGCTAAAGCCCACTTCATTATTTGCCTTTTAAACGTAATGTAATCTAGTCTACGGTTTTTTTGCTACTTTATTTATATGCAGATGCTCTATTCCAAAACAGTCCAAATATTATATCCTACCTCAAATCCACCTTGAAATGGCCTCTTCCCACCACCTATATTACTGCTAATACTTTGCGTTTTTTCATTGTAACAATTTCCTGTCTTGTAACATTTTTTTTTTAAATGTGTATTTAGGTACCTACATACTAAGCAACTACTTGAACTCTGTTTGGTATTTTATATTTCCGTTTATTCTCTCATTGAATTATATAAACTACTTGAATTGATTTTTACCTACATCGTCCAAGATCATGCTAGATATGTAATGAGATTTCTATTTTGAATGACAAGTTCTCATAATAAAACGGGGCAACTGATGCCTGTCCTGTCTACCTCACAATGGCATTGTCATGTTCACTAAGTAGACAAGGGCCTTGAAAATGGTAAAGTACCAAGGAAGTAAAAGGGAATGTATCATATATCAAATCCTGAAATTTGGCAACCCTAAAACAACTGATCAAGATGGCAGACAATGCGAAACCTGTCTTTCCTCTTCCAAACACACAGAAAACCTAGTTAAAGCATGAACATTTATTTTACACAATGGTTGATTAAAAAGTAACACAGGTAAAATTCCTAGTAGTCCAAAGAGGAAATCTAAAGCAATGTACAAGAGCTGAAGGGGTGTTTAAGTGTTGAAGAACTAGAATTATGGCACACACAACCCAGGAGGCAAGGCTACGGTGTGAGGGACAAGGAGCCGGAAAAATTTGGCATTACCAAGAAAACCACCTTGTTGTCAGCAATGGGTAAAAAACAATCAGCTACTCTCCCCTTCAGGAGCTCAGAGTCTAAAAGTTAAACATAACTGACTTGGTGTGGGAACCCCCAAAACTTTCAACTAACATGAAAACTGGTTTAGAGCCTGGGACCATGTGAAGCCCTGTAAGAGGCAACCATCCAGGGCACACGTGCACCACTGTAGCAGGTAATTTCCACTAAAGGGAAGCTCATTGGTAAAAAGGATAAAAAGCATAATTTTAAAACTATGAAGCACATAGACAGTTTAAACAAAAATGGCCAATGGGTGTATTTCAGCAAGAAGGAAAATATAACATTGTCAGAAGTGGTGTGTGGAAAACAGTGGAGAGCAAGAAATCTGTAAAATATGTTAAGTAAGCGACCAAAATTTTTTACAAAACTGGATTCAAAAACTGGCACCAAAATGCTTGTACTAACCTCTAAGAAGGGACACTCATGAGGCTGGTTCAGAGGAAAATTATTCAAATCCTTATCTTATTTAGGAAGCTAAAGATTGTTTTATACTTTTAAAATAAATTATAAATAAGTTATCAGTTACTAGTTTATCACCTCTCATCTCCAAATCAACTCTTTGTTGGGCTTCGATACTGCAGACACCACAGAGAGCACTGGGTAGGCTGCCAGGCCAGAGCAGAGGGACTTTTCTTTCTCCTGCTGATGTGCTCTTTTCCATGGCGGCTAGCAAAGTGGTTTTCATCTCCTGATTGGACACTGATTCGCAAAGTATATATTAAAAGATTTAAGATAACTAATGAAATAGAGTAACAATAGAAAAGCAACACAGCTGAAATATAAAACTTCCAAATCAACAGTGGAGACAAAAATGGTAATAATGAAAAATCAAACCCTCTCCCCACCCCTAAATAAAGAGAAAAAAAATATGATAAATAGAAAATACGAAAGACGGTCAAAAGACTTCTAATTATAATTACAATAAACCCACTATTAAAGCCTAGAATGTGAAAGTCCATGAAAATAAAAAATATAACTTCAAACACATACAAGTATTGAAAACAAAAAGGATGAAAAAGATATAGTTTAGATTTCTGTTTATAGTAATGGTAGCAAACATCACATTGAATGTTGAAACAATAAAATATTTTCTTTTGAAATTGGGAACAAGAAAGGGCCACTTCCTATCACCACTTCTACTCAGATTATATTGAAGCTTGTGTAATAAGACAAGAAAAAACAAGTGTACCTGGCCAAAACTCTTGTTATATGCAGATGATATGATCATCAGCATAAAAATCCAAAATAGTTTAAAGATTAATTGCTAAAATTAAAGTTTTTAGCAAGGTTACTAAAAAGAATACAAAGCCAATATTAAAACAGCAATTATAATTCTGTTCCTACAACAGTTAGAAAATGAAATTTTAAAAAGACAATTTATAAATGTATAAAAGATCAAATACTATGAATATATCCAACAGTTATAAAACTTTAAAAAATGTTCAAATAAACCTAATCAAATGGACAGCTGTGCCATATTTGGAGTTGGAAGATCCAACATTATAGATACTGATTTTCCCCACTGAACCTATGTTTAATGTAAGTTCAACAGAATGTTTATATGTGTAAGTTGATCAGCAGATTCAATGTACAGGGAAATACAAAGGGTGTGATACTAAGGTTTATTTAAAGTTACAATAACAAAGTGTGATGCTAATGCAGGCAGACAGCTGGATCAAAAGATCTGGATGCTGATCTACTGACATTATTTTCTCCATTCCACCCTGCCGCTTTCTGGAAATCCTTTACAATATTCTACACGACAACAAACAAGAATAACTGAGAAGTATTCCTAGGTCTACTACTTATAAAAGTGAGGGAGAGTGTCAGGGCTGTGGTGGGGGAGAAGCAGCAGTAATCCAAAGTGGCTTGTACTCAGATGGGAGGCAGAACACTAGTCCTTTTGGAAAATCGGACTTGACTACTGAGAATAAAGAATATGACTCATTATTTGTGAGTGATACAAATAAGTCACTGAGGACACTTATGTTTGAAAATTCTTCATAAAAATTTTATTTAAGATCTCATGCCCTTATAAAAAGTACATTACATCAAGATTGCAAAAAAAAGACACTTTTTTTTATGAGAGACTTATCTATGTTACCCTCATAATTTATTTTCTACCCTACAGATCTCCTCCTCCTTCCTTTTCTTTTTTCTTCTTTGAAAGGACAAGGGCCATGAGGGATATCTTAATAGAATGTGCCATTTCCTTGCCAGGAAAGCAATAACTTCCTGCTGGACTTTAGAGAGCCACTGGCATTCCTTGTTCCCAGAACCAGAAAGGTCACCAGACCCTGAACTTAAATGTGACCATTACTTTCAATCTCTCTCTGAGTTTCTCTTTTACTCACACACTAGACTTTAAAACAATCTTAAGTTTTAAGCACTCAAGAATTGCTTAAGAAATTATTAAAGGGTCTAAAGTTAACTTTCTACTTTAACTTAACAACTGTTTTCTACATAAGAATCTCAAAGTTAATAAAAATTATATGAGTGGAGGACCCAATACTAGAAGGGGATGAATTCTCAGAGTAAATACATTTTATAAGTCTTGCCTCAAAAGTAAGATCAATCCTACAAAATACTTAGAATGTTAAGAATGCAATTTACACAGTAAAAATTATTTGTTTTCAGTATGAAAGTATTTTTAATTTCTTTACTGCAGGTACAATGGCATCCAAGTCATCAATTTCTGTAATAAAAAACAAACAAACAAGAATAATAAGAGCGCTTTATCTAGTGATTGGCTCAGATGAAATGAGAATCTCTATGCAAAGGCGTTTATACCTCAAACACAAAAGCAACAACACTGGCGCTTTTCATGCACATGAAATTTTTCTCCAATAGTGGTGATAAGAGTATCACTGAGACACAGATGCTTCACAGGGGATCTTGTTTGTAAAGGCTACCACAAACCCACAAGCATTTACTGACTTGGATAGTAAACTCATTAGCAGTATGCTCTTATTAACAGATCTTTGTGGCCACGTATTATGTTACTGCCTCTTTAAATCTGTATAATTACATGGGTGAGCCTGCATGGTAAAATCCCAGGCAGAGGCCATCTCTCTTCTGGGTCCCTAAGGATTTCTTTGCATGGAACACAGTCCTATCCTTAATTCTCTTGGAAAGATTTCTTATTAATATGATCACTCTTAAGACTATCTTTTAGGATGAAACATATCTACCTAATAAAATGTGTGAAGTGTCCCAAAGTACAAATCTCAGATGCAATGTCTTATAGAGCTTAGCCTGCTCCAGCTTACCAGATAAACCAGGTTCAGATTTTTCTTTGCCAGATTCTTTCAGAATCTGATTTTTCGTCCTAAGACTATATTCTCCCAATCAGCCTAAGTTAGAACTCGGTCTGAAAGCTCCCGGCTACTGAGGAAGTCATGTCCTTTCTCTGTTTATCTGAACTCCAGCTCTACTTAAGGTAAGCCCAGTGGCAGGTTCTCCAGATTCTCACCACTTTTCTAGATTATTCTGCTAGGCCATTGTTCATAAACTCATTTCCTTTACATAAAACATGCTTCCCTGGAATCCACCTTTCTTTCTTGATGTTTAGCTGGATTTTGGTTATTCTTCCTTTCATCTAAGCACATGACCCATGTTGTTTAAGCTCCTGACTTCAGTCAGAATACTTGTCTGGATCCACTTACAAAGCATCAAGATACAAGAGAGGAAAAAATATAAGCAAATCATAACAGAGAATTTTTTTTTTTTAATCCTCACCCGAGGACATTTTTCCATTTTTTGTTCAGATAGAGTGGGAGGGAGAGAGAGAGAGAAATATCGATGTGAAAGGGACACATTGACTGGCTGCCACCCGCACGACCAACCAGGGCCGGGGACAAACTGCAACCAAGGTACATGTCCTTAGCAGGAACTGAACCCGGGTCTCTCTGGACCGCAGGCCGACGCTCTAACCGCTGAGCCAAACCGACCCTGGATGACTGGCCAGGTTGACAACAGAGAATTTGGTTTACACATTACATCATGGTAAGGTACAAGATCAAGCTATTCCCTGATCCCATTCAGAAATCACACCTGCTTTCTCAATGAGAAATCTACCTTATAAGTGAACCTCACAGAGTTGTTTCTTAGCTGATATGAGAGTTGTCTCAGCTTCTATAAAAGGAAGAAAGTCCTCCATATCTGGTATTCAGTATACCACTCTATAGTTCTAGACGCTTAACATGACATGTAGTAATAAAAAAACTCATGTTTGCCAAACGTATTTAACTTTCCCAATGTTATATATAATATTTAACTTCAGAGTTCCAACTGTGACTAAAATGCAGAGTACATCTGCAGGGAGACTTGGCTTCTTGAAGCAGATGATCTCACATGAACCATGTTGATAACATCTGAGAGGAAGATTCTATAGAAGGATTCTGAAATAAGTGCTGCCAGCACATCTATTAACATATTTATTAATAATGAAGACTTCACTATTTAAGTTAACTGCTATGCCAAAGCAAGCAAAATTGAATTATTCTATACTGGGGATCAAACCCATAACCTGGGTATGTGTCCTGACTGGGAACCAAACCCATCACCTTTTGGTGTACAGGATGACATTCCACCCAACTGAGTCACACCAGCCAGGGCTAATTTGTATATTTAAAAAACACAGTAGAGCTCAGCTGGTGTGGTTCAATGGATTGAGCGTTGTCCCTTGGACTGAGAAGTCCTGGTTTGATTCCCAGTCAGGACACATGCCCAGGTTTCAGGATCGATCCCCAGTAGGGGGCGTACAGGAGGCCGCTGATCGATGTTTCTCTCTCTCTCTCTAAAACAAACAAACAAACAAAACACACACACACAGTAGATAGGTACTATCTTTTAAAAGAAGGAAGAGGAGGAGAAAAAACACCTTCCAAGGTCATAAATTCTACCAACATTTCTCCTCAGATAATGACAGAGTCAGGGCTTTGCCAGAGTAAATGCCATTTCTCATCTTAAGGTCCCAGGACAAAGGCAGCCCCTTGTGCCTTAAAGGTATGCGCTTCTCTGTTCTGTAGACTAATCTCAACCACCTCTAACTGCAAGTTAGGAGTGTTTTTCTAGAATCGTTAGTGGTTTCCAGATACTTTCTACCAAATACTATAGGTAAAAACACTAATCCAGTGACTAAGGAACATTCTTCCCTCAAACCCACTGATATCTTATGACTTGAAATTTAAACACCATTAACAGAAATCTTACCTAAGATTTCAAGTAGATCATTAGTGAATGCCTGAAATGCTGGAAAAAATTCCTCATGTTCTTCCAATTTGATGATAATGCTTTAAAAAAAAATGTACAGTTTACACTGAATTTTCAACTTAAAGTTCTTGCATCTGATTGAATGTAGAATATTTTCAAAATAAAAATTGTCCTAATTTAAATATAAATTTAATAATTTACTGCAATCCTTCCTTTTGAACTCTTTGTTCATCAAACATCACTTTTCTAAAAAAAAACCAAAACTCTTATTATCAGTGTAAATATCTGTTCCAAGGTTAAATTTAGATAAATTTATATAAAGTTTCACTAATATGGGAAATTTTCCATTTAGCTCAAGGATTCTTAAGAGACCATGTTTTTATAACATTAAAAAATAATTGGCTTGTATATCCAGTATCCTATTAAACATTAAGTATCAATAGTCAGTAAAATAGTGGGAAAGGGAAAAAGACCAGTAGTAAGATAAATGTTCCTTTTAAAAGCATCAAGTGTCCCAATGGAGTACTATGCAGCTGTAAGAAAGAAAGATCTCTTATCCTTTGAGACGACATGGAGGGACCTGGAAAGTATTATCCTAAGTGAAATAAGCCAAGCAGAAAAAGACAAATACCACATGATCTCACTTATATACGGAATATAATGAACATAACAGTCTGAGGAATACTGTAGACCCAGAAACATGGAAGTAGGGTACAGACTGACATCCCTCAGAAGAGGGGGGGGGGGGAGAGATAAACCACAGAACTTATATTCATGTATGCATGACGAATGGACATGGACAACTAAACCGGGGATGGGGCAGGGGGGGGGGTGGGGAGGGGGTGCCAATGGGGTAAAAAAGGAGAAATATCTGTAACAAAAAAATAAATAAATAATTTAAAATAAATAAATAAAATAAAAGCATCAAGTGTCCGACTAGGTAAGGGTTCTTCTTAGAAAACTGGCAGAACATATGGACTAGTGTATATGTTTCCCTTCCCATATGCTGCAGTATGAAATTTGTGTGGGGAGTAAGAGTTTTATATTAGAGATGCCTAGCTTTTTAAAAAAATCCTTAACATTTTATCTTCCAATCAAATATTGTAGTGTATTAAAAACAGAACTTGTTTATATATTCTAAATTCACATGAGGTTGCTAACAAGTTTTTAATATCTCCACATATAATTTCCCCTAGGAACAGGCTTACAGCAATAAAGCTAGTTTATGTAAACTTACCCACCTTATGTAAATTTATAGGCCTTACAATCTATTTTTATTTTGAAAATATCTGGCATTCTCTCTAACCCTGACCTGTGAGATTATTTTAGATTGTCATTTAAAAAGTGCTATTCCAAACAGGAAAGGTAAATAATTTATGAAGTTTTGAAAGTGTTTAATTTCACCACTCCAAGCATTCTGGATGATATTTTGCAAGCTTTTTAAAATAAATACCTTTGGAGGTCTTCAGGTCCCAATACCTGCATAACCTTTTCATTTACATCCTCATTAACCAGCCTACACAATTTTCCAACTGTGCTCACCACCATACACAATGAGGATGAACTATCTGCAAAAGACATAAAAGAATAGGATATTTTAAAAGACAATTCTTAAAATCATTGAATCAAATACTTAATGCTTCAGTTATCCTCAAATTTTTTACTTTAAAATTTTTTTACCTACTTTTTGTTGATTTATTAGGAATAGTTCTTAAATGGGGGCCCAAAAAGACAAAGGGTCATCACCTAATTCTAAGAGTTCTTGGAGGTTTCTCACAGCATTGTTCATTTCTCCAAGCCTAGTATAAACTTCATTCATTCGGGGATAGACTCCATTTAAAGAAGGCACATCAAATAATTTTTGGAAGTGAGAAACAATAGCTTGCAAAATCTGAAAGTTTGGCTTATTGCTGTCCTGTCCAAAAAAGAGAGAGAGAAAGAAAGATAGTTCACATCTTAAAATAATCCCAAATCTTTAATAAAAACTTTAAAAAGAGAAATAGAGTCCTAGATCAAATATCAATATCCATATAGTTATCAATTTAAAGTTAAGATTACATTAAAATGTAAACATTTACATAAGTATTAAGTATTACCTTTTCCTTATTTTCAACTTCTTCCAACATGGTATCTACTATAAACAACAAATCTTCAACTCTGACACCTTCATTTTCATCCTGCTTCTTTAAATTATGCCAAGGCACCAGTTCTGCAGACAGCATTTTCAAGGACTTATATAAATCCTGTATAACAAAAGAAACGACATGATATTAGTTTATTTTAAAAAATAATTGTCATAATAATGCTATTAACATATAATCATGTTTCAATATCTTTTTAAAAAATCAGGATTTATGTTAGGGTTTAATAAATATACTAACCATTATCAGTATTTTTTTAAAAATACCATTACCAGTTTAGAAAAAGTCCGTTAAATTCGTTTTCTCCAGGTAAATATAGGCCTTACATAAAACATTCCATTCTGATTGTCTTGAATCTGGATGTTTTAAATAATTATATATCATTTATTCACATATGTTATTTAAGTAATTGTTTGAATTATTGATGGATTAAACAACAAACTTGTTCTTTATATTTTGGCCTTGAGTTGTTTTTTTTTATAACAGACAGGATATAAATCACACAGCATAAAATTCACCCTTTTTAAGTGTACAATTCAGTATGTTAATATATTGACAGAAATGTGCAATCGTCTAATTATATAATGTGCAACCATTATCTAATTTCAGAACATTGTTATTAATACTCAAATAAACCTGCACCTACTTGAAGTCATTCCCCATTCTCCCCTGCCCCTATCCCCTGGGTTATTAATTTACTTTCTTTTTCTATGGATTTGTATTAAATGGATTCATACAATAAAATAGCCTTTTGTGACTGGCCTCTTTCACTTAGGATAATATTTTCTAGATTCATCCATATTATAGTATATATCTCCAGGCAGGTTTTAATTTAAAAGGATGCCTAAATTAATCCTAACTAATATTCATGACGGCCTACTCAGTTTTCTTGGCCTAGACACATTGCCCTCATCTATTTTAAACTGTACACAAGGGGCAAGGCTACTGAAAGTTTAGAACTCTAAGACAGGTCAATGATAAACAAATATTTACTGAACGTCTATGTGTGCATGGCACAGTACTTGGTCTTTGAGAACAATGCTGTCCAAAAGAAATGTAATGTGAGTCACAGTAATTTTAAACTGTCTAGTAGCCACACTTTAAAAAGTAAAAAGGTGACATTAACTTTAGCAATATATTTTATATAACCTGATATATCTTAAATGTTACCATTGAATACTTAGTATTTTAATTATTTTTCCATATTAAATCTTCTTAATCTTTTATTTTATTTTTTTAATCCTCACCCGAGGATAATTTTCCATTCATCTTCAGATAATGGGAGGGGGAGAGAGAGAAATATCAATGTGAGAGAGACACACTGACTGGTTGCCTCCTGCACCAGTCGGGGACCAAACTAGAACCAAGGTAAGTACCCTTGACCAGAATCAAACCCGAGTCTCTTTGGTTAGCAGGCTGACGCTCAAACCACTGAGCCAAACCAGCCAGGGCTTAATCTTATATTTTATACTTACAGAACATCTCAGTTGGAACCAGCCACATTTCAAGTGATCAAAGCTACACATGGCAGGAGGTTACTGTACAAGGCAGCGCGAGTCCAGAATACAGAAAGAAGTATACGAGAAATTATTTTTCCAATTTCTTTTAGTCCTCCACATATTTAATACTTTCCAATTAATACCCAAACCTCACATATTGATATCTTTAACCTTTCATTTGGTAAGAAGGCAATTACATATTTTAGCAACTCAAGGCGATGCATCCAGTATCAAATGAATGTTTTAAACATTAAGTGCCACCAGAATTTGAAAAAAAAGTAAAAATGTCACATCATAATAATACCTTCATTAATTAATACCCTATTAAGAAGGTACAATCATAAACAAATGGTCTATGGTAAAAACCACACCAAATATAAATGTTTGCTTGAGAATAAAAGTAGTAACAAGATTGAGAAAAATAGATGTCCGATGTACTTAGCAGTGCAGAATAGTCATAGCATAGTCCATCAAGTAAGCCCTGAAAAATCTAAAAGAGGGTCTCCTAGGTTCTCCACATTGCTCAGCTGTGGGGATGCAGAAGAGCCAAGGGCCTGTCTGACTTTGGAAGACTGGCCTCTGGAGCACTGGGGAATGGGAAAGCCACAGAATCCCACAGTGTCCTGGGCTGGGAAAGCTACAGAGTCTGCAGCTCACTGTGAAGGAGGCAGCCACCTAGCCTAGCTCATGCTTTTTCCATCCTTCTCTTTTACACCAAATCTAACCTGAGAAAAAAACTAATCTTGGAAAATGGTTATCCCAAACTTAGAGGCTGCTACAGTATAGAAAACCTTTCATATGAGGAGACCTCAAAGAACCTCACATAGTTTCTCAATTTGGATCCTGATTCTGCAGTAAAAGGTAAATATCTGAAGCATGGCCCCAAATCCATGAGTTACTTCAGTGGCAGAGCCACTAAATTCCTATTGAGGATCCTCAGGATATTCTAACTTCAAAGTTAACTCTCCTTGTCTCCTTCTAGTGGGAAAACTATACAGTAGCAAGAATTCACCTCCACTGTAAAACTTTTCTTGGGGGCTCGTCCCTCCTCCAGAATCTGGAGTACAAGTTATCTGCAATATTCATGTGGCACTGCATGGCTTGTTTTCATCTCTTCTAATGATATCTTGAATGGTTAAGGTTTATTTAATATATTTTAGTATGTTTTCTCTCCAACTAATCTGAATCTTATGTTCACCTTTTCTTATACCTCCCACAATGCCTTGAACATAGTAAATAATAACTATCCATTTATCTGATTCTTCCCTTCGCCTCCTCTCTCTTCTAGTCTCTCCCTTGTCTTGAAAAGGCTGGGGCATTCTCTAGCCCATCTGCCCTGAGGAGGAGAAAAGTGGAGTTAGCTGGAAGAAAGAAATCTCCTGACAAGCAATAATTGGGAAAATGTCAAGATTTATAGAATTGCCCTGGCTGGGTTTGCTCAGTGGTTAGAGCGGTGGCCTGCGGTCTGGAGAGACCCGGGTTGGGTTCCTGCTAAGAGCATGTACCTCGGTTGCAGTTTGTCCCCGGCCCTAGTTGGTCGTTCGGGTGGCGACCACTCGATGTGTCCCTTCACGTCAATGTTTCTCTCTCTCTCTCTCCCCCTCCCACTCTATCTGAACAAAATAAAAAAAAAAAAAATGTCCTCGGGTGAGGATAAAAAGATTTATAGAATTAACCACTAATTATTTCACTCTCTTCTGAGATAAAAACTGAAGGAACTCAGGCCTATAAGATAGGTATGTTAATCCAATAGTCACTCAATTACATTTTTTATTTTATTTTATAGCTCTATCTGAGCCTTATTTAAAACAGGAAGGAGAAATTAGGCTGAATGTGAAGATTCTTTCATCAGGTGTGTTTTAATTTTTTTTAATTCAGTATCATCATCTCCATTTTGTTGCCTTGCAATGTGTTGTTCTGCTTCATTCTTTTGACAAATATTGAGCACTTATTATATATCAGGAAGTTCCTTGGGACATGTCAGAGAACAAAGACAAAACTTGTAGAGCCTATACATATCTTCTGTATCATTTACACTCCCTGTAATAAGGCTTCTACTGATAAATTCTGTTACTGAATCACACCTTCATAAACAGAGGTATGCTACATATATATTAGTTATTGAAAAATCTAAAATTTAAAGGGAACAGAAATTAAATACAGTTGACTTTGACAATTCACCTTTTAGTGAGCTACTCAACAAAAAACTAAAAAAAAAAACTGAAGTTAATAAAGAATATACAAGAAGTCTATAAAGTGAAGACCAGGTAGAGGTAGTACTGGCTGCTACCTGACCACAGTCTTCTCTACAGAATAGACAGACATGGAGATAAGCTTTGAAAGAAAAAAAATAATTTAAAATATTAAGAGAAGCCCTGGCCAGTTTGGTTCAGCGGTTAGAGCATCAGCCTGAGGACCAGAGAGTCCCGGGTTCAGTTCCCACTAAGGGTATGTACCTCAATTGTAGTTTGTCCCTGCCCCGGTTGGGGTCATGTGGGTGGCAGCCACTCGATGTGTCTCTCTCACATTGATGTTTCTCTCTCTCTCCCTCCATCTCTCCCTCCCACACCATCTGAAGATAAATGCAAAAATGTCCTCGAGTGAGGATAAAAAAAAAAAGTATGAAGAGAAAAGAAACACCTTCAATTAAAATGGGATGAAGGATAAGTCATTATATCTGAAGAGGAATAAGGGCCAGGAAAATCTGTAGCATGGGGACACCAAAAAGAGGGAGACGAAGGTAGAACAGGGAAGGACCTAGAAGTGCAAAGTGGATCTACTATAGATTTTTAACAAGGCAATGGGACTAAAAACGTCTTTCTTGTTTGGTAGAACCTTATAAGAGGCAAAGCCTACAGTAATGGCAACATCAAATAGGTAGTACTTAAAATAGATATGTAAGTAGCAAGATTAACATTTAGATAAAATAAGCCTTTTCAGCTTTACAGTTAAAACAAACAAACAACAAATTAAGCCTAGTCCTATTAATAAAGTCCACAGACTCCAACAGATTTTCAAAGCATGTAAAGAATATTCAACCCCTTACCTTCAGGGAAATCAGCTGATCTGCCCACATTTCTATTATAGGAACAAGATGCTCAAATCCACAATCTTGAACAAGATCTTTATTAAAATGTTGGGCTCCTCCTTTGCTCTGTTTATAAATTATTACTGGAGCTCTTGGATTGTGAATAATTGAATTGATGCTACTCAGCACCTTAAAAAAAAAAAGACTGTTTTTAGTTGAAATGTTTACCACAGTCCTATAAAAGTGATATATATTAAAGGAGTGCTTTATATGTCAATGTTAATTTTAGGCATTAAGAAGATTTTTTTAAAATATGTTTTTATTGACTTTTTAGAGAGAGAAAAAAGGAGAGGGAGAGATAGAAACATCAATGTGAGAGAGAAACATCGATTGGCTGCCTCCTGCACGCCCCCTACTGGGGATCAAGCCTGCAACCCGGGCATGTGCCCTGACCGGAATCGAACCAGGACCTCTCAGTTCATGGGAGGATGCTCAGTCCACTGAGCCACACCGGCCAGGAAAGAAGATCTTTAATAAGTCTGACAGTTGAAGTGTTTTGGAAGTACAACGTTTCATCAACATGATTAAATATGTAAGTTCTAATGAGAACCACAGACTTCACACAAAAACTAAAATGTATTTTTAAATGATTTAGATTTGAAAGAAGTTATGACCTATTATAATCCACATAGAAAAGAATAATCATCCAGTTACCCTTAGCTAAATTCCCACATTTTCCTATTTCTCTCTCCTCATATTTAAGCTAATATGGGTATTAAGTGGGAGCATTTCCTACTGTTTCACAGTTTCAGCTGAAGTTCAGAGTAAAGACAATGAATTATAAAGTCCCACACATTCTAAAGAGAAGTCCTAAAAACATCATGCAAGCCTTGCTAAGAGGTGATCAAAGTGATCCTGGATAGTGACCAGCCTATTTAAGAAATTGTTAGAGCCCTGGCCGGTTTGGCTCAGCGGTTAGAGCGTCGGCCTGCGGTCCAGAGAGACCCGGGTTCGGTTCCCGCTAAGGGCATGTACCTCGGTTGCAGTTTGTCCCCGGCCCTGGTTGGTCGTGCGGGTGGCAGCCACTCGATGTGTCCCTTTCACGTTGATGTTTCTCTCTTTCTCTCTCCCTCCCACTCTATCTGTGCAAAACATGGAAAAAAAATGTCCTCAGGTGAGGATAAAAAAAATAAAATAAAAAAATAAAAAATAAAAAAAGAAATTGTTAGAGATTCACAGGACAAGACTCACCAAGATGAGTGTATGTTAAAGGAATGTATAAAACTAGTGAGTGAAAAATGCTGTGCTATTTTTCTTTTCTCCCCATAAAGCAGCGGTTCTCAACCTGTGGGTCACAACCCCTTTGGGGGTTGAACGACCCTTTCACAGGGGTTGCCTAAAATATAACAGTAGCAAAATTACAGTTATGAAGTAGGAACAAAAATAAAATTATGTGGGGGTCACCAAAACATGAGGAACTGTATTAAAGGGTTGCGGCATTAGGAAGGTTGAGAACCATTGCCATAAAGCAACAGGTCTCCTGAGAATTTTACTTCAGATGCTTATTAGCAAGCAGTTTATTTGTTGTTTATTTTAGTGCATTTCAATATTTTGCTCCTATTATATTTAAAATCTTTGATTACCATTTTAGTGGGGAAAAAATTTCCCTCCATTAAATTATCAATGAACATAATCCTTCTCCTGCTTCAAACCAAAAGTAAGAAAGGCAGAACTCTTAAGAGAGACCAGGGAACTGATGCTAGCTGAGCTTTAGAAGTTCATAGGACAATCCCATTCCATGATGGAGGTGATAAACCAAGGGAGATTACATGTATTTCTAGCAGTATGTATCCAAACTTTGTGGTAGATGGTTTGCAAATATTACTGCAATTATTTCTCTTCCTTATACCCTCTCCCCTTTGCAGTGTGACACTGCAGGTTTTCCCATCAAGAAGTCAAGTCTGTTTTTCTACTCCTTAAATCTGGACTAATCTTGGGCCTTGTACTGGCCCACAGTAAAGGAAGTAACGGTGTGCCAGCTCAGAACCTGAGATTCAAGGTGCCTTGATTATTTCTGCTCTCTCTTTGAACTCTGCTGCCACATGGACAAGCCAAGGCTAGCTGGTAGATGACAAAAGACACATGGCCCATCACCCTGAGCCAATATCCACCTAACTCCCAGAAGCAGGGCCACTTAGCTGACTTATATCTGATAGCAGATGCATTAAGGAGCCCAATCAAGATCAACAGAACAGCTCAGCTGTCCAAGCACTATATATTAAAGGGCTATCACTAAGTTTGAGGAGGGTTTGTTACACAGCAAAAATGCACTGATACATATGTAAAGATAAAGATGGAATAGAGCAAGGAGCGGAGGCAGCAACAAGGGAAGCATGTCCTTTTACATTGTAGTAGGGTAAAAATATACCCTGTGGCAAAATGAATACTTTGGAAGAGAATCAAGCTTTGCTTTCATGGAATAAAACTACCTATAGCTGGAGGACCCTAGGGGAGTATCACTTGAACAGGAGGAAGAAAGGGATTCCTAAGAGGTCAACTGAAAAATGCATTGCACAGAGAATGAATGATACATTAACAAGGTCCCTGGTTGGTGAAGAGGAAATAACACCCCCCCCCCCACACACACACACACACACACAACACAGGCATTCCATGAAAGAGAAAAACAGGCAGCATTTGGTCATCAGCCACACAAAGGACACCACCACTAGATTACACCAGCACCAATCAAGAAAAATTCTCCCCTCTTGTTTTCTATCCTCACCAACATCCATCCTCACTACCAATCCTGGAGAAGCCAGACATAAGAAAAATGAACAATTCTCCAATATCATTAATGCCTAAATTGAATTTTAAATATCTTGATGTGTATGTGTTATAACACCCAAGCTAAAAGCTACGAGTTCTACATTCTGTATCATCCAAGAAAAGAAAAGGGAGATACAAAACAGCAAGTTTAAAGGGAAGAGTAAAATAATTCCCTTATTTACCACCACCAAGGCCAGCCTATTTACTAAATAGTTATACGCACATAAAGACAAAATACCATTCTGATCTTGAATCTCTGTCCCTACTCATACTTCAAACTACAACTCATAGGTCTCCTGGTTATATGACCTCCAATGTTTGTTTAGAAGCTTTTCTTTTTAGTTCAAGAAAGTGTATTTCGACCTTAGCTGGGTAGTTCATTTGGTTAGCGCACCCTCCCCATACACCAAGGTTGTGGGTTTGATCCCTGGTAGGGCCACATACAAGAATCAACCAGCCCTGGCCAGTTTGGTTCAGGGGTTAGAGCATCGGCCTGCGGTCCCGAGAGACCCAGGTTCGGTTCCCACTAAGGGCACGTACCTCAGTTGCAGTTTGTCCCCGGTCTTGGTTGGGTCGTACGGGTGGCAGCCACTCGATGTGTCCCTTTTACATCGATGTTTCTCTCTCCGCCCCCCCCCTTCTCTATCTGAACAAAAAAATAGAAAAATGTCCTTGGGTGAGGATAAAAAAAAAAAAAGAATCAACTAATGAATGCATAAATAAGTGAACAACAAATCTCTCTCTCTTTCTTTTTTTTCTCTCTCTCTCTCCCCCCTTCCCTCCCTTCCTCTAAAATCAGTCCCCTTCATGTTGATGTTTCTCTCTCTCTCTCTTCCTCTCTCTCCCTCTCACTCTATCTGAACAAAAAAAAAAAAAATTAAAAAAAATTAAATAAAATCAATAAACAAATATATTTTAAGAGAAAGTGTATTTCAACATTCCACTTATATTTAAACACATCATTTTAATGGAAAAATTAATTATTTCCTGTCTACTGAATTATTATTGATAGCAGAGTATATTCTTCCTTATGACTTAACCATACTCTGATGATTGGAAGTAAAAGATGTATTAACAATGAGGAAAGGGTAAAATGACTTAAATAATTCCCAGAGAAATGGGAATTAAAAAAGAAAACTCACAATATAGGTCTTATCTTATTCAGAAAGAGCTTGCAAATACTGATAAACTCTTGATATGGATAAAAAAATATTTTTAAGGGTAATCATTTAGAATCATTAAAAGAATTAAGATGATGAATATCCTAACTACTTGAAGAGAATGAAAGGACAAAGAAATCTTAACAAATGTCAGGAAAAGAAAAGAATGGAACACAAAACCATGTAAATAGAAACAGAAAGTAAGATGTCAAGAATAAAAGTAACTGTGTGTGCTGGTCTCAATGACCATGAATGGTTTGATTCCCCTGTTAAAGAATCAAATCTCTCAAATTGAATTTAAGAAACAAAATGAAACAAAAGAAATTTAGTTATATACTAGGTACAGGAGAGCTATCTAAAACAAAACAGTTTTCAGAGAGGTGCCTGGACAGAAAATCAACACAGTGACATATGAAGAACCAACAATAATCAATTAGAAAATATAATGGAAAAAAGTATCCACACAATAGCAATAAAAGTTATAAAATATCTAGGAAATAAACATAAGAAATATGCAAGAGCTAAATTTAAAAATATATAAAACTTTATTGAAGACTATCAAAGAAGACCCAAATAAAATTAGAGACATATTTCTGAGTGAGGTGATTCAATACTATAAAGGTATTAATTTTCTAAATATTAATCTAAAAAGTTAATTGAGCCCTGGCCAGTTTGGCTCAGTGGTTGGAGCGTCGGCCCGCAGACCAGAGTCCCAGGTTCAGTTCCCGATAGAGGCAAGTACCTCGGTTGCAGTTTGTCCCCGGCCCCATGGGGTTGTGTGGGTGGCAGCCAGTCAATGCGTCTCTCTCGCATCGATGTTTCTCTCTCTCTTCCTCCCTCTCTCCTTCCTGCTCTATCTGAAGATAAATGCAAAAATGTCCTTGAGTGAGGATAAAAAAAAAAAAGTTAATTGAGCCATGTCCACTTTGGCTCAATGGTTAGAGCATCGGCTTGTGGACCGATGGGTCACAGGTTCCATTCCCGGTCAAGGGCAAGAACCTGGGTTGTGGATTCAATCCCTGGCCCCTGTTGGTGTCATACAGGAGGCAACCCATTGATATGAGAATGAGACACATCAATGTTTCTCTCTCCCTCCCTCCCTTCCACTCTATCTAGAAATTGGTGAAAGAATATCCTTGGGTGAGGATTAACAAAAAATAAAATAATAAATAAATAGTTAATTGAATTTCATTTCATCTCAATGGGATCTATTTTTATTTTTATTTTTTAGTTTGTTTTTTCCTTTATTGATTCTAGGAGAGAGAAGGAGAGAGGGAGAAAGAGATAGAAATATCGATGAAAGAGAACATCAATTGGCCGCCTCCTGCATGGGGGGCATCAGGCCCACAACCTGGGCATGTGTCCTGACTGGGAATCAAGCTGGCAACCTCTTGATGCATGGGTTGATGTTCAACCACTGAGCCACACCGGCTGGACTCAATGGAATCTATTTTTAAATTTGACAAACTATTTATCCAGAAGAATAAATGTGCTAAAAACATAGCCAAGGACAGTGCTTCTCCTGCTCGGGCCTGAAAGGCCCCACTATTTTGGAAGATCCAATGGGTCCTCCTTGGGAGGAGGCAGCAGGGAGTGGCTAGGGTCCAGCACCCGGAGGCCACAAGTGCGCCTGGCACCATTGGACTAGTGGCCTCCACTGTGCCAATGTCAGCCATGCCACCAAGGCAGCTGTGCCCAGCAGCAGCAATGCCATGGGAGCCCAATGGAGCCTAGCAGCAGCTCTCCTAAGGGAGCCGAGCCAGACAGTAGTAGTGCCTTGAGGCCTGCACACCCTAGCAGCGCCCACAGACCCCGCAGCAGCCAAGAGCCACCTGCGCTGCCACTATAGCCAACGTCAAAAGCTGCCAGCATCCCCGGACAACTGGACTCGATCCAAGATCTGTCCTGCCACTACCAGACGAAACAGCCCAAGTGTCTGTAAGTAAACAAGTGGATAAAAAAGTTGTGATACATTTACACAATGGAATACTATGCAGCTATAAGAAAGAAAGATCTCTTACCTTTGAGATGATGTGGAGGGACATGGAGAGTATTATGCTAAGCGAAATAAGCCAGTCAGAGAAAGACAAGTATCACATGATCTCACTTATTTGTACACCATAATGAACAAAATAAGCTGAGAAACAAAATAGTTCTAGAGACATGGAAGTAGGGAACAGAATGACAAACCTCAGAAGGAAGGAGGGTGGGGGGGAGGGAAGAGTTAAACCAAAGAACTTAAATGCATATATGTATAACCAGTGGTCACAGACTAAAGTGTGGTGAAGCGAGGGGTAGATGGGAGTGGGGAGGAGGATGTCCATGGGAGGAAAAAAAGAGGATATCTGTAATACTTACAACAATAAAGATAATAAAAATATATTAAAAAAAAAAAACATAGCCAAGGAAAAAATTCTAAAGAACAATGACAAGATACTTAACCTAAAAGGTATCAAAACTATAAAAATTTAAAGAATATGAAAATAGTATAGAAATGGAACAGACTAGCCCTGGCCGGTTTGGCTCAGTGGTTAGAGCGTCGACCTGCGGTCCTGAGAGACCCGGGTTCGGTTCCCGATAAGGGCATGTACCTCAGTTGCAGTTTGTCCCCGGCCCTGGTCGGTTGTGTGGGTGGCAGCCACTTGATGTGTTCCTTTCACATAGATGTTTCTCTCTCTCACTCTGTTCCTCTCTCTCCCTCCCACTCTACCTAAACAAAAAATGGAAAAATGTCCTCGGGTGAGGATAAAAAAAAAAAAAAAAGAAATGGAACAGACTAGAGAGAAACCTATGCATACAGGGGAATAGGATATATGATAAAGGTTTTATTTCAATAAAGTAGAGAAAGAATGGTCTATTGGAAACTGCAAACTCAAATGTCTACAGAAGCCAGATAAGAGCATAAATGAGTGAAGCAAGGACGGGTGGGGACAATGGTCTACTGAAGAGCACAGGCCCATGTGACGGGGGAAGGGCATAATTCTGCTCTAATAATGACTGCGCAGGATTTTGTTGCCAGATTCTCTTTATTTTTTTCAATCCTCAACCAAGGACATGTTTTTCTTGATTTTATGGGGGTGGCGAGGAGACACATCGATGTGAGAGAGAAACATTGATTGGCTGCATTCCCTTCATGCCCCAACTGGGGATCTAACCCAGAACCTGGGTATGTGCCCTAATCGGGAATCAAACCTGTGATCCTTTGGTGCACTGTATGATGCTCCAACCACCTGAGCCACACCAGCCAAGGCACCCAATTCTCTTTTTAAGAGAAACTACAAATAAGAAGTTAATAAAATCTCCTAATTTTAAAAAATATTAGTAATTAATTCAAAATTTTAAAAAAAAACCTGTGTGGGGTCAACAAAATAAAATGTAGGCCTAGTTCTGTAAGCAAATGCCCAGGCTTATCTGAACATCGACCCAATAAATGCTCATATATCTATTCTATAAAATCAGTAAGGTAAGGTCTCTACATCACACCACAGAGACGATTATATTTAGATTAAATATCTAAATAAAAAAAAACCATACAAGGACCTTAAGAAAATGTACTTAAATAATAGTAACAGTAATAATAACAACCACCACATCAATACCAAAAAACAATAAAAAGGGAAATGGTTTAAGGGGGAGAGTAGGGAAAAGAATAAAAATCTTACCAGCTTTTTACTACCCTGCTTTGAACAGGCCAAAGTCTCTTTTAAGGGGAAAGACAAATTCTAAGTCAATCTAACTACGATGTTTTTTAGCCAAATAGGTATGTCATGGCAAGACAAGACAGGATAATCATACACAAATGGAATACAAGTGTTCCTTACCAACTGATCATTTATTACACTGAGATGGAAACCAAGATTGACTACAAATACCAGTCTCTTTCCCAGCTATTCAATACCTGAAAGTATCTCTGGTCAATTAGGACCTGCTGCTGGTTATCTTTGCTGGGCTCATCTTTTTTCTCTTTGTCCTCAGCCTTGTTTTGACTGATAAGATCTTGTAATCTAAAGGGGGGGAAAAATCAAGATAATACAAAATGCTTTTTTAGATACTGGATTAAGATAACAAACTCAGCCAGTGATCCAGCTACCCTCCCAATAGTTTTATGTCATTTTATATGTGTGTGTGTTGCGTGTGCTTTCACACACATGCATACATGCATTTTAAAAATTTTAAGCCATATTGTCACTGGAAAACAAGAAGGTCCTCTCAACAGACCACAAATTAGAAGGAATTGCTGAAAACAAAAGAGATCAGATTGAAGAAAGCTCTAACCACTCACCAACACTTGCCAAAAAAATAGAACAGGAAAGAACTACAGCGAAGAATGGAAGCAACTTCTAAGGAATCCAAGCTTGGAGGCTACAGGTAGGTAAGTAAGTAGCAACGGGCAGGGCAACTGGTTTGGCACTGTAGCAGCAAGAGCTAGACAGTAGTCCCTCCTTTATGCTCCACTTGTGCCAAAGAACACACAATGATGCCTGGGCCAGGCAAAAGGGCATGAAAACCCAAGAGACCATTGTTCCAGGTAGTTACTAGAACACTGAGGGTGAGTCTCTTTGCCCAGAAACCTAATTGTGTGTGCATGTATTCACCTATTAGCAAACCGCTGCCCTTCTTCAAATATCTCTGAAGTCAGGCTGTAGCAAACATTCCTCCTCCCATCCACCATACCTTTGAAAAAACTGGTCTCTTATTACACCCACTTCAAATGAACCATCTTAATTTTGAGTATGCCTCTCAGTTTCCTACAGAACCTTGACTCGTCGAACTGATTCCATGACTCATTAATGAACTTGGCCTGCTATTTGTTAAACAGAATAGCAATATGCCATCATGTCAGTTGCCTGCTAAAAAACAATCACTTGTTTCCCACTGCTTTATGAATTAAATATAATCTCCTTGGGTTAGCATTTGAATCTCTCCATGCTGTTAGTCCTAACCTAATATTCCTCCTTTCTTACTACTACCCTACAGTTATCTACTCCAGTCACATGTATTACCCTTGATATTCACTCAGTTGCTCTTCTCTGCTCTCTGGCGAGTATATGACAAGAAAAAAGTTTAATAAATGGAATTAACTCTAGGTAAAAAGTCAACCTCTTTCCTCTAGTAGACACAAATAACTCATAATCTATTTTCCACCTATTACCATATTCACAGTTTTGCTTAAGCGCAGTGCCAGGAGCATATTATCTAGAATACGAGAGACAGAGGTCTTTCACTAAGACTCCTATTTCCTCACCCTACTTAAAGAGAGAGTGAGATATGTTCTCTAGTGGAAATACAGTCAAACAGTTCTCAAACGTCTCCCATCTCAAACAATTCGATTCTCGACCTAGTTGTTCATGGAAAAAATGTCTAGGCCATTGAACAAAACTTTGGTTCTCCACCTGACAATCCTTTCAGGCTGATACATCAGCATGACAAAAAGTCTCTCTCAAGTCACAAACAAATGAGAGAATATGAGTCAGTTTATCCCTAAACCTGCGCTGTGAATACTTTTGTGCTTTTTTTTTTTTTTTCTTTTTGTTGCAGGTGAAATGGACAATTAGCACAATTTTAAAACAAAAAGAGGCAGTCCAGCTAGTGTGGCTCAGTGACCCATGCACCAAGAGGTCACTGGTTCGATTCCTGGTCAGGGCACACTTCCAGGTTGTGAGCCAAATCCCCCCAGTAGGGGGCATGCAGGAGGTGGACAATCAAAGTTCTCCCTCATTGATGTTTCTATCTCTTTCTCACTCTCTCAAATCAATAAAGAAAAAAAAATTTAAATAAACAACCTCTCAGTCTTGCTCCTTGAACCTTTGGAAAGTTTAAACTGGGCAAAATAACCTTTGGACTGGGCCTAAAACATCGCTGTATTTCAAACAACTATTTGTAAAGCTAACAGGAAAGCAGATCCTTTGGACTGAAAATTAAAGACATTCTTGAGAATTAGTACCACCATGGTTAGCTAAAGAAAAACTTAGCTTATTTGCACCTATAGAAATTCCTTCTTTTACTTATTAACACCAGTAGAAACTCCTACTTTCTATTCATGTAATTATTCCCCTTACTGCTCTCATAAAGTCCCCTTGCTATTAACCCCAAAGGGAACACTGGGTTTCTGCCTGAATAATTACTTCCTGAGTTGCTTTTCTTTTAGATCTCAAATGCCTGTTGCCTCTCACTTTGGCCATTTTTTTTTTTTTTGGTAGGTTAACACTTCTATTCACATAATTGTTTTCTTCCTTTTCTCATAAAAAAACCCTTGCCTTCACCCTGTCATTAGGACACTATTTGGGTTTCTATCTCAACCTGTATTCAATTCTTTTTTGTCCCAAAAAATGCTGTAGCCTTTCATTTTGGCTTTTTTTTTTTTTTAAGTTCTTAGTTTATTAACCCTCTCATGAAAAATCTGCACGATCACCACAGATAAAGTCACGGAAGACTCTTGACTCCTTTTTGCAGCACCAACACTGGCCTTTGCAGTCCCCCTGGCTTTCTTCATTCTGTTCTTGCGTTCCTTTAACTATCTTCTTGAGGTCTTCTTTTCAGACAGGCCATGTCTGACAAGTCTATGTTTGGGTTCATTTTTCTTTATGTAATCCAAGGAATCATAAATCATGCCGAAGCCAGTTGTCACCAAAATGGGTTCTGAATCTAAATACAATGACATCTTGTGTGGTCTTATACATTTTGGCTGGTTTTTCCCAAATTTCTGTCTTAGGGACTGTTGCCTTCCCAGGGTGAAGGACATTAGTCTATTGGTCATGAACTTTCTAGTCCAGATAGTTACTGTGTCATTCATGATGGTGGCTGACCTTCAAGCAGCCAAGGAGGAAAAGCAGTTTTTTCATTAACAGTGTTTGAGAAACCTATGTTGTAGCAGAACAGGCTGTACTCATAACTATGTTAGGGTTGTTTTGTAGTTTCCAAAGCAGTGAGCAGGGCCTGAAGGCCATAAAAATCCCCTAAGAGTGGCTGAGGGATAATTGACATACTTAGCAGACACTCATTCCATATAGACAAGAGTAACAGCTCTGTTTCTTTGTGGAGTCTGGGAAAAAAACAGAAAACTGCACTTCCAACTTAAAAGATGCCATGTTATCTCCATAAGATAAGTTTCTATGCACAGACACTTTAGAGCTTTCAACCGTGTCTGTTGAAGCCTTTCCATGATCTCATGTGACTCCCATTCTGAGGATGAAGAACAAGTTGAAAAGTGGAATGACAATTTTGTTTTTTAAATCATGCTAATTTAGCCACAATGATACAAAATACATGTATGCATCAATGCAAGCCTCTCAAAATTATATGTTCCCTGAGTCCTTTCCTCTACACTCTTAGGATTTTTTTTAATGAATAGTATGAAAAGAAGGGTGGTTCTCTGCAATCTAGCAGTCACAACTCTGAAGGCAACTGTTTCTCTAAGAGGGGAGTCCAGCTCCAGGCCAAAATCCTGTGTTATCTTTCATGCCCAAACCACAGGCAATTATACAGGCTTTGCCTGGAAAGCCCTATGGGGGAAAACTGCCCCTCCCCGCATCAGACTGGGTGGACAGCCTGTGCATCCAATCTCTGGAGGGAGTTGCGGTCAAGAATTCAGTTCCCCTAACCTCTCCCCTCCCTCCAGACTCCTGGCTGGCCATGCTCACATGCATTTCTGCATTCCTAGCCCAGGTGCCTCTGTTCTGAGCTCTCTTTACTGAAGGGCCTTGACAGAGGCTCTTTTCACCTCTCCTTATGGGGCAGGGAAAGCCTTAACTGAAATACTTTTCTCCAGCCTGACCCTACTTTTTGACTCCTAGGCCTTCTCCTAGGCCCATGAAACAGTAGAGATCTTTTGTGCCAGGCTTCTCAAGCCGTGAGAGGCTTCCTCCCATCTGTTCTCCATGTCACTGATGACTCTTGCCTGGTGCCATTCCCTGGGGAAAATGGAACACTGACAACCCAGCCTTTTTTCTTTCTGGCCCCTTGCTAATACTATTGCAGTAAGTGTATAAAGCCTAGATTGTTTATTTCAATTTGGCTTGGTGGTCTAACTGACCACCTCAATGCCTGTCATCTCAACACTAAGGAGATGGGATTCTGATTTTGTTTCCTCCTAGCAAAATATAAATATCATTGAAAAATTAAATGGAGCCTGGTCAGTGTGGTGGAGTGGATTGAGCGTCATCCCATAGACGGAGAGGTCCCTGTTCGGTTCCTGGTCAAGCGCACATGCCCAGGTTGTGGCTCGATCCCAGTAGGGGGAATGCAGGAGGCAGCTGATTGATATTTCTCTCTCATATCAGTTTCTGTCTCTCTCTCTCTAAAAAAATCAATAAAAACATATTTTAAAAAATTAAATGGAATTGTGCTTTGGTTATCTTGCACTGGCAAATCTATTTGATCACTTCCTAGCAACAAAATTTTATAATTAACCTGTTTGTAATATTAACTCAAACAAGAAGCCTATGTTTTTCCATGTTAAATTAATAGCCTCATTTGATATTGAAGATTGGTTAGTTGAAAGGTAACTACAACTCTAAAGAAAAAAATTTGAATTTTCTCTGATTCTAAAAGGGAAAGAGATTTCCCCCTCCTTCTCTTGTACCATTTCCTTTGGAAAACTTGTAGCTATAAATCCTGTCTCTGTCTCTTTAAGAAGAATGTAAATTTTTAAAGATTTACATAAGCCTCTTGCCAATTTTACATTCTAGGAATGTCTGCCTCTGAGCCTTGAAACCATCTCTTTGCATACAGACATTAGGGAGGACTGTGCTTTGTTTCCCTTCCTCTATTAGAGGTTAGCCTAGACTCCTGGCTCTAAATAGTAACTTTGTGCTTGGCTAAGGATATGAGAAGTTTTCTTTTTCCTTTGGATAAAGACAATCCACATGTAATGGACAGTATCTGCCTGGCTGTATATAAAAAGGTGAGATCTTCCCTGGCCGGTGTGGCTCAGTGGTTGAGCATTGACCTATAAACCAAAAGGTCACCGGTTCGATTTCCAGTCAGGGCACATGCCCAGGTTGTGGGCCCGATCCCCAGTGTGGGGCATGCAGGAGGCGGCCAATCGATGTTCTCTCTCATTGATGTTCCTATCTCTCTCCCCCTCTCCCTTCTTTTCTAACATCAATAGAGAAAAAAAAATTTTTTAAAGGGTGAGATCTCACTTTCTCTTTATCATCTCTTTAGCAGACTGCCCATAATACACATCAGTCTGGTTGAATGTTTATTCAGTACTGAAACTTTATTTTTTCTATATATGGGGAAAGGATTCATTGGGTTGATAAGAGATTTTATTCTTAATTATTTCCCCAACATCAATTGTTTGAAAAAGTATTCTACCTCTGCCACCTAAGAAAATAAACACTTGCAATGTTTTACCTTAAACATTTTTTTTTTTCTTTATTTTTTTTAATCCTCACCCGAGGTTATTTTCTCAAATATGTTCAGGCAGAGTGTGTGTGTGTGTGGGGGGGGTGTACAGACAGAGAAACACCGATGTGAGAGGGACACATTGATTGGTTGCCTCCCACACAACCCCATAGAGGGCCAGGGTCAAACTGCAACTGAGGTACATACCCTTGGCTGGAATCGAACCCACACGCTCTAACCGCTGAGCAAAACCAGCCAGGGCTAAAAAATATTTTTTTCATTGGGTGTTTCACTTGGTAGTAATTATCAGTGTGGTGGTTATGAGTGTGAGCTTTGGAGTAAAAATGGTTGGATACAGTCTGATTTCTTTCAAAGTTTTACATACCACCTGTATGGTGCAAGTTATCTAACACTCCTAATGCTGTTTCCACATCTAGATACTATAAAGTTCCACACCTAAAACAAAATAGATTTTCTAAATTCCAAGTTTAAATTTGTAATAAGAATAATTTCTTCAAATTCAGAAGAAAAATATGGCAGAGATTGGGTTCTGAATCATAATTTTAAAGGCTAACAGTGAAAAGTGAATCTAAAGACCAGAGCCTAAATGAACAACACAACACATATTTAGTTAATTCCTATTTGTGGTAGTTATGTTCTACAAAGTCAGCATAAACACTAAATTAGCAAAGACTAAACCACTGCTCCGGCAATACAGGGTCAGGTCCCTGCATGCATCTAGTCGTATTTCCTCAACTGATCAATATATAACCTAGTATTATGTGTGTTAATGTTTAAAGACACAGCTAACAGCCCAACTGGTGTGGCTCAGTGGGTTGAGTGTTGTCCTACGGACTGAAAGGTCCCGGTTTAATTCTTGGTCAGGGCATATGCCTGGGTTGTGGGCTCGATCCTCAGTGAGGGGTGTGCATGGAGGCAGCCGTCGATGTTTCTCTCTCACATTGATGTTTCCACCTCTCTCTAAAAAAAAAAAAAATCAAAAACATATTTTAAAAATTAAAAAATACTCAGGCTTAACTGCTTATTCAGGTCTTCATTTCCTTACAGAGGCTCCTATGTCATGTAACATTTATATTCAATAAATCTGTATGCTTCTCATGTTCATCTCTTAATCAGTTTAACTTTCAGGCCCAGCCAGAGACCCTAAAAGAGCTAATGAAAAGCTTTCCTTCTCCTACACTTTCTTCTCTGACTTTTTACCTCTCTATATCCTCCTTTTACTAACTGCTTCTCAATCAATTTTCCCATCCTGGTTAATGTACCAATAATTACCTAGTTATTTGGGCCTAAAACTTAGGAGTTTTGAGCCCTTCACCCTCCCCTCCCCCACTTCAGCTACCTATATTCAATCCATCACCAAGTCCTATTAGTTCTACCGCTAATACTCTGAACACTTACAATCACCTCCACTACTTGCACCTTTGATCATATCACTACCACCTCTTGTCCAAAAACTCACACAACACCAACTCATACATTATTTTACATTTAGTACTTCTATATCAAATCTGTCTTATTTGTCATTTTCAGTCCTTCTCCCTTCATGTAAACCTCCATGAGGGCAGAAACCTTTTCTATGTGGTTTACCATTATAATTCCAGTATGCAGAATGCCCATGCAGACAGTAGGAGGTATCACAGGTACCCAAAATGTCAAGCAATAGAAAGAAAAAAATATTAATTGAATGAATGAATGCAGCTATCCAAACCTCTCATTTTCCTCTCTCACTCTCTATTTTAACTCAATATATAATTCTTGGGTACCCAGAATACTTGCCTTTCACTGTGGCATGTGTTACCACAGGAAGAAGGAAACACAGCTGTCACTAAAAATTGAATCAACTTATGCTAATATAATTGATTTAATACATCTAATACATAATTAACTCATATAGTTTTCAAAATGTTCCAGGCCAGTGCTCCCTCAAGTCTCATTCCCTTGAACCAAAGAGTACACATAGATAATCTTTAGAAAATACTATCACCACTGGAGAACAAATTTTTTTAATCTTCTCTGAGTACATGCTTTTCAAAAGATACAAGTGGTGAATACAAATGGCTCACTGCATTCATTCTGGTACTTTTAAAGTATGATGAGACTATATATTCTTTAGGTCATGGCTACCACAAACAAAAATTTGGGGCTTGTCATTTCTAATTTCAATGATTCTTTTACAATTCCTCCATGACTCCCAAAGACAATTTTCTAGTTAAAATCTTGCCCTTTATTACATCAAGCAAATAACTTTTTCTTGTTCTTATTTAAGATGAATATATAGCCAAATCCAACAGTATAGAAATTGTTTTCAAACTGTGGAACCAGAAATATCCCCTTTTAATGTCATTTCCCTCCATCAGCCTGGTAATTTCAAGCCAAGCCCACTATGAGGTAAGGTGACAGGTACAAAAGCCTAATAAATTTGTAACTTTGGTAAAATATAATTACTTGATGCTTTTCTTTAGGGCTTTCTCCAGTTTCTTCACCTGTTGTTTATAAAGTCTTAATTCATGCTGTGTGGGCCTGCAGAAAATAAATCATGTTGAATATATTCAATTTATTGAATAAAACTGTAAATATATTTAATAATAAACAATAGAGTATACTTTGTTACTTGTCACAAATATGCTTATTAAAATTCTTAAAATATTTCATGCCTGCTAGTGTTCATTGGCCACTGGATTTCTTCTCTGTATTCCCTATTCAAAATTTTATACCCGTTTTTATTATTGTTAACCTATTACTTGTTTTTATACTGAAATATTTCAAATGTACAAGAATAATAAAAAAGTTATTTTACAAATAGTCTTATTATATAAAAGTTGAATGTTAACAGATTTCCTTTTAAACTTATTTTTATTGTTGAATGTATTACAGATGTCCCCTTTTTTCCCCCATTGCCCTCCTCCTGTCTTCCCCACACTATTGCCATTGGTTATGCATTTATGCATAGAAGTTCTTTGGTTTATCTCATCCCGCCCTCCCTCCCCACTTCCCTTTGAGGTTCATCAGTCTAACAACCAATTTGTACTTCTTAATTCCTTCACCTTCTTCACCCATCTCCCCAACCCCCTCCTATCTGGCAACCAAGAAATAGTCTCTGTATCTATGAGTCTGTTTCTGTTCTGCTTGCTCATTTTGTAGATTCCATTGTTGATAGATATGTATTTATTGCCATTTTATTGTTCTTATTTTTATTGTTGTTCTTCTTCAAGAAGATCCATCAACATTTCATATAATGTTGGTTTGGTGGTGATGGACTCCTTTAGCTTTTTCTTGTCTGGGAAACTCTTTATATGTCCATCACTTCCCAAAGCTTTTTTTTTTTTTCCTTTACTAATTTGAGAGAGAGAGGAAGTGAGAGGGAGAGACAGACAGAAACATCGATGAGAACACTGACTGGCCGCCTCCAGCATACCCCCACGGGGGACTGAGCCCACAACCTGGGCATGTGCCCTGACTGGGAATCGAACCAGTGACCTTTTGGAGCATGGGTGAATGCTCAACCACCAAGCCACACCAGCCAGACGAATAGGGTAATCTTGGTTGTAGGTTGTTGCCTTTCATTTGAACATCTCTTGCCACTCCTTTCTGGCCTGCAAAGTTTCTTTTGAGAAATCAGCTGACAGTCTTGGGAGCTCCCTTGTAGGCAACTAACTGCTTTTCTCTGGCCACTTTTAAGATTGTCTTTAACCTTTGGCATTTTGAGTATGATTGTGTCTTCATATGGCCCTCTTTGGGTTCATCTTGTTTGGGACTCTCTGTGCTTCCTGGACTTGTATGTCTGTTTCCTTCACCATGTTAGAGAAGTTTTCTGTCATTATTTTTTCAAATTGGTTTTCAATTTCTTGTTCTCTCTCTTCTCCTTACAGCACCCCTATGATACGAATGTTGGTATGCTTAAAGTTGTCCCAGAGGCTCCTTGCACTATCCTCCTTTTTTTTGGATTCTTTGTTGTGATTGGGTATTGTTTTTTGTGTGGGTTTTTTTGCTTCCTTATATTCTAAACGAATGGTTTGCTTCTTAGCTTCACCAAATCTATTGATTCCCTGTAAATTATTCTTTATTTCAGTTAGTGCTTCCTTCATTTGACTTGTCCTTTTTTACGCTCTTCAGGTTCTCAATAAGTTCCTTGAAATTCTCACTAAGTTCACTGAACATCCTTATAACCAGTATTTCGAACTCTGCATCTGTTAGATTGCTTATCTCCATTTTATTTAGTTCTTTTCCTGGAGTTTTGTTCTGTTCTTTCATTTGGGACATGTTTCTTTGTCTCCTCATTTTGACTGCCTCCCTGTGTTTGTTTCTGTGTATTAGGTAGAGTTTCTATTTCTCCTAGGCTTCCTAGAGTGGCTTATTATAGTAGGTGTCCTATAAGGTCCAGTGGCACAGCCTCCCTGGTCACCCCAGCTGGGCCCTCGAGGTGCACTCCTTGTGTGAACTGTACACCCTTCTGTTATAATTGAGTCTTGACTGCTGTTGGCACATCAATGGAAGGAATTTACTCAGGCTGATCGGCTGCAAGGATGGGCTGTGCCCACTGACCACTGGCCTCTGACTACCTTGGAGGATCAGCTGTGCAGGGCCCACCAAATCTACTTCTTGAGTGTGTCGCTTGTGGAGGTGGTTGGGTGGTGGTGCTTCGATGTGGTCTGAAGCTATCCATTGGGTGTGCTGGCTCTGAGGCAAAGTCAACCTCTGTGTTCTACCTGGGACCACAAGGCATAAGCTACAAAGCGATCTACAGACAGCTGCTTCTTGTGCTGGTTTGGAGGTGCCCAGGCAAAGCCAAGTTGTGAACCAAGGCTGGCTGCTTCTAGTGCCAGGCCTGGGGCCACTTAACCAGAGGTATGGTGCTCACTGAGACCAGATGCTGTTTGTTTGAGAGAATTTAGGAAAATCGGAAGCAAGAGCCAAGACAGGCCAATCCTATGGTAAAGCCACTGGAAACAACTTGGGTGGGCCTGAAAGTTGGGTAGGGCAGTGTCTCAGGGAATCACTAGGGTGAGCCAAATAGTGTGAGCCAGGTTGCTGGAGTCCGAGATATGGCGGCAGTCTGCCTGTCCCTTGGGGGAAGGGCTCACCAAAGGAACAAAGGCCTCTACCAGCACATTAGTCCAGGAGAAAGCTACCTCTCCAGCTCTCACCCAATGCCAAACAACTCAGTTCTTCCCCATATGTCTTCTGGTGCCTTTCAAGCTGCCTCCCCCATGCTGGGGCCTGGAGAGAGTGGGTCCAAGAAAGTCCCTGCACGAGCTCTTTAAGAGGAACTGCCCGGGACTCTAGAAGCCTCAGCCTCTTTCAGCCTCAATTCCCACTGGTTTTTACAGCCAGAAGTTATGGGGACTTCTCTTCCTGGTACTGGAACCCTGAGCTAGGGAATCTAGTGTGGGATGGGGACTCTTTGATCCTCAGGAAGGGCTTTCCCAGCCAAGGTAGCCTTCTGATTTTTATCTTCCACACGTGGGTGTGGGACCGGCCTGTCCACGCCTCCACCCTTCCTACCAGTATCGACATAGATTCTTCTTTAATTTTTTAGTTGTAGGACTTTCATTCAACTCAATTTCAGGCGGTTCTAAATGATGGTTGCTCTGTAGTTCAGTTGTAAGTCTGATGTGGTTGTGGGAGGAGGTGAATACCTATGCTGCCATCTTGACCAGAAGTCTCAAATTTCTTATCTAACATTTTATACATATACTTAAAACTCCCTGTGTGTCCTTCATTAATGTCATTCCTCTCCTTTGCATAACACAGGTACCACTATCCTGAATTCATTGTTCATGATTCCCACGCATGTTTAAAAATTTTTACTATATATTTATAAAATCATAAATTTACATACTACTATGTGGCAGGTTGTTAAAATTTATATAAGTGGTTTATACTGTAGGTATCAGTCCCCTCTCCATTAAAGTATAAGCTTTATGAGAACAAGATATTTGTTTTGGTCATTATATTATACTTAGAGCTTAGGTTAGTGTCTAACTTACAAAAGGTGTTCAACAAATATTTGCTGAATGAAAGTCTCATCCCTTATTACTCACTGTATACATGTAGAGTTTATCCTTTAGTGGTAGTATGCTTCTAAAAATATACTTTTCTGTTGTATGCCATTTAAACTTTTTAGTTTTCTTCTCCTCCCATAACACAGGGATAAGATTAAATAATATATTCTAAAGGAATTTGGGAATGGAAACCTGCTAGTATAAGGCTAAATCTACTCTGAGTTCCTACCCAGTTTTATCTTTTCAATGTGGACTCCTATTTTTTCACTTCCCTTGCCTATCTATCTGTTGTTCTTCCTTCCATCATGAGAGACAACTGACTAAAATGAACGTAAGAGCATGAATTTCTCCAAGATGAATTTTAGAGCAAAAGGGCTAGAATGACTCATAAACATTCCAAATTCCAGCATGTGTTTCCTTTCCAAGGGCTACATAAAAATGACTTAAGTTTCTCTCACCTGGTTTCCAAATCTTTTTGGAGATTCAGCTTTTCACTTAAAAGTGCATCAATCTTAGATTTTGATTCCTTCAGTTGATTCTGTAATGACTGCAACAAATTTCATTAAAAAAATTAACTTTCCTAGATGATTATTTAACTTTATAAAAACATATTTATGAGTCATGTAGTCCCTATACCGTTAGAAGGCCTTTATAAGTTGGTAAGGCACCAAGACTTCCATAGTCTTCTTCTGACTGACTTTCATCTTCTTTATATTGCCTATGAAAAAACATATGCAGTATACTTATGAAAAATCTATCTTCAAAGAAAACCTAGCTAACATAAATTAAATCAATCCAATAAGGGCTTGATAACCCAAATATGAATTAAAGTTTAAACCAAATTTCCTACTTGTTCTCATAGAGAATGGTATTAAGTATTAGGTACTAATATCTAACAGTATAGTATATCTCCTCACTATCACCTTAACTAGAATATAAGATCCATGCAAACCAGAACTTTGTCTTGTTCACCATGGTTCTCACATCTATGTTTCCTTGTCTAGAAGAGTATGGGGCATAAGAGTGAGTGGAAAAACACCTGTTGAATGAAAAAAACATACAAAGCATACTGTTTTTCCATCTAGTACTTTTAGGTCACCAAAAACATTATATGAAAAAATGTAGAGTATAAGTGGACAAAGCAACAGACTTAATAGTCCTGATTCAAGTACTGACACCACCATTAACCAATTGTCTTATTTGAGTAGTAGGTCAATCTCTCAGATTTGTGTTTGCATCTCTCAGAGACACTATCTGTCATATATGTCTCACATGATTGGTGTTAAAAGTAAACAAAATGTATTAAAGCTCTGTGAACTACAAAGTACTACTAGTAAATCAGTATTATTATTTTTAACAATTCTGATGCATTAACACTGGGCTGTCCAATATGGAAAACCCTAGTACATATGGCTAATGAGCGCTTGAAATATGGCTAGTGTGACTAAAGAACAAAATTTTTCATTTTAATTAAAATTAAAATTTTAAAACTGAAGTAGTGTAAAATATTTTTCTGCTAAACACAACTTGATCGTTTAGAGCTACATTCCACTTTGCTGCATCACGTTAAGATATTACTGCTATAGCGTAGACTGCACTGGGTGCATTTGTGGCTTTTAACACTACATACAAACACACCACCAGTCTAGTTAGGGTCAATGGATTGATTCAGTTTGAATGGTTTTTCTTTCCTATAAACACTTATAACGTAATATGTTTATTCTGATACCGTGTTTATGGTAATACCTATATGAATCATAATTCATCATTAAATTGAGCTCTGGCCGGTATGGCTAAGCTGGTTGGAGCATGGATGGTCTCATACACCAAAAGGTGACCAGTTTGATTCCTGGTCAGAGCACATACCCAGGTTGCAGGTTCAATCCCTGATTGGGACATGTATGGGAGGCAATAGATCAATGTTTCTCACATCTATGTTTCTCTCCTTCTCTCCCTTCCTCTCTCTAAAATCAATAAAAATAACAACATTGATATATTATTTTAAGAACTAAACTACTGACTTCTTCAACCTCTGCCGCCGCCACCGCCACTGCCGCTGCTGCCAACTCCCAGGAAGAAAGCAGCAGAGGAGCCCACATCGCCTGCCACCCAGGTGCGCCAGTCGCGCTGCCCCAGGAGTATAAGATGTTCACTTGCACCAAGCTCTCCTGCAACCCTGCTCTGATCCGAACTGGATCCAGAGTTGTGTACAGACCAATTTCTGCATCAGTGTTATCTCGACTAGAGGCCAGGACTGGAGAGGGCTCTCCAGTATTTAATGGGGCCCAGAATGGTGTGCCTCAGCTAATCCAAAGGGAGTTTCAGACCAGTGCAATCGGCAGAGACATTGATACTGCTGCCAAATTTATTGGTGCAGGTGCTGCAACAGTAGGAGTGGCTGGTTCTGGTGCTGGTTTTGGAACAGTCTTTGGCAGCTTATCACTGGTTATGCCAGAAACCCTACGCTGAAGCAGCAGCTGTTCTCATATGCTATCTTGGGATTTGCCGTGTCTGAAGCTATGGGTCTCTTTTGTCTGATGATTACCTTCTTGATTTTGTTTGCCATGTAACAGAAATTACTGCTTGAAATGTTGGCATTCATATTAATTATGGATGTAGTTCTGTGTACCTTACTGTGACTCCGAACACTGTAGTATTGATGTCATGGAAATAGACATTATTTCCAAAGTCATTACATTAAAGATGAAAACTTAAAAAAAAAAAAAAAGAACGAAACTACTTTTACAATTTAAAAAATAATTATGGGCAGATTTTTACCAGAATCCAGTAGAAATAACATCTGAGACTATACAACAAATGGGACAGTAAAGAGGCTGAAAGAAGGCAAGGCATAGGTTTCCTGATGAATGCTACTTTAATTGGCTGCAGAACAAAGTGAAAACGCTGTTGGTTCAAAGTGACTAAAGAAAAAAAACAGATAAGTTGAACTTCATAAATGTTTTTTAAATTCTTGAGCTCCAAGGACACCATCAAGAAAAAAAAACAACCCACAGGAGAAAATATTTGCAAATCTGATAAAGAATTTGTATCCAGACTACATAAAGAACTCTTACAACTCAACAATAAAAAGACTAATAACTCAATTTAAAATCAGGCAAAGGATGCCCGGCCAGTGTGGTTCAACTGGTTGAACATCCATCCATCCCATGCACCTAGAGTCACTGGTTCGATTCCCAGTCAGGGCACATGCCTAAGGTTGCAGGCTCGGTTCCCCAGCAGGGGGCATGCAGGAGGCAGCCAATCAATGTTTCTCTCTCTCTTTCCCTCTCCTGTCCTCTCAAAAACCAATAAAAACATATTTAAAAAATATTAAATCACACAAAGGATTTGAATAGACATTTCTCCAAAAAAGATATGCAAATGACAATAAGCATATGAAAATACCCTCACCATCACTAGTCCTTAGGAAAATGCAAATTAAAACCACAATATACCACTTAAAAACCACAACTAAAATTAAAAAGATAGGCAATAACAAGTGTTGATGCAGAAAAATTGGAACCCTCATATATTGCTTGGTAGAAATGTAAAACAGAAACATAAAATGCAGCCATTTTGTAAAACAGATTAGTAGTTCCTCAAAATGTTAAACATTTAGTGTTACCACATGACCCAGCAATTCCACACCTAAATATATATCCAAGAGAAGTGAAAATTTGTCTACACAAAAACCTGTAAACAAATGTATGCACCAGTATTATTCATCATAGCTAAAAAGTGGAAACAACACAAATGTCCATCAACTGATAAAAGGATAAACAAAATATGGTATATCCATATATTAGACTTATTCAGACATAAAAAAAGTATGAAGTACCGATATATACTATAACATGTATGAGCCTTGAAAACATTATGCAAAGTAGCAGTCAGTGATCAATGATCACATACTGTATATGATTCCACTTATACAAAATGTCCAAAACAGAAAAATCTATAAATGTAGAAAGTAGATTAGTGGTTGCCTAAGGGTTGGGTTGCAGGCAAGTAGGGATGCAGGTCAGGGAGCAGATGAGGAATGACTACTAATGTGTATAAGGTTTCTCAATAGGGTGGTGAACAAATTCTAAAACTGATTATGGTGAAATGACACAGCTCTAGGAAGATACCAAAACCACTAAATTGTACCTTTAAAATAGTGACTCTTATGGTATGTGAATTATACCTCAATAAAGCTATTTTAAAAAGTTGTGTTTTTTTTTATTTTTTTTATTTTTTATTTTAGAGAGAGAGGAAGGGGGAGAGAGAGAGAGATAGAAAAATTGATGAGAACATCGATTGGCCGCCTCCTGCATGCCCCTCCTCCCTGCACTGGGGATTGGGCCCACCACCTGGGCATATGCCCTGACCGGGAATTGAACTGGCGACCTCTGGGTGCATGGGTTGACACTCAAGCACTTAGCCACACGGGTTGGGCAAAAAGTTGTTTTTTATATAAAAATATTTGATAATAGATAGTGTTAAAAGGCATTTTCAGTAAATACATAGTCAAAAAAGCACTGAAGTTAGCCATCAAAATCAGAATTAACCATCCAACAAAAACTTTCAAAATAATTTTTTAGTAGAATCTGAACTTGTAACTTTGACCAGCTATAAAACACTTTGAAATTTTGCACAAAAAAACAAATTATTTTTAGATGTAAAGATAGTAAAATAAATTATTTCAGTTACGAGAATTTTGTAGGAAAATAAAACATTTTATAAAGAGTGAAAGATCTTCAATTAAACCCCAACACCACCTGTAAAATGCAAGACCTTTTGCCCTGATTTGGCTCAGCAGATAGAGCGTCAGCCCATGGACCAATGAGTCGCAGGTTCAATTCTAGTCAAGGGCAGGTACCTCGTTTGAGGTTCGGCCCTTGTTGGGGTCGTGCAGGAGGCAACCAGTCGATGTGTCTCTCTCACATTGGTGTTTCTCTCTCCCTCTTTCCCTCTCTTCCCTTCCACTCTATCTGAACAAAAATGGAAAAACACCCTCAGGTGAGGATTAAAAAAAAATACAAGACCTTTATTATAATATCAAAGATCAGTTAATTTGCCCTGGCCAGTTGGGCTCAGCAGTAGAGCGTTGGCCCATGGACCAGTGAATCATGGGTTCGATTCTGGCCAAGGGCATGTACCTCAGTTGTGGTTCATCCTCAGCCCTGATCAGGGTCGTGTGGGAGGTAACCAGTCGACATGTCCCTTGCACTTCGATGTTTCTCTCTCTCTCTCTCTCTTTCTCTCTCTCTCCCCCCCCCCTCTTGCCCACTCTATCTGAAGATAAATTTAAAAAAAAAAAAAAGATCAGTTAATCTAAAATTTGAAAAATTTCAAGTATTTTTCTTTATCTTCTGATGAATCATGCACCCAATTAATACTTTCGGAATGTTTTGTCTCAAAAAGACTTCCAAATTTACCAGGGAATGTTGGCAACTTAGGACCTAAAATAATCAAACTTGTGGTGTATGTGTCTTTGAATTTTATATATCTGTCAAAGAAGAATTTCAGCTATATATTAAAAAATCATTTTTTATTGCAATGAAAGGTGCTCCAGCTTTGTCAGGTCAAAAATACAGATTTATTGGAATTTTAAAAAAGACATGTTTCTTTTGATGCTGTTATACTGTGTAATACATACAAATTAGAAATATGTGTGCTCAGTTTTCTGAAGCAAACATAAAAAGTGTCATGTATACAGTTGTTGAAATTATTCAACACATGCAAAAGCTGTGCCAGTTTGTGAAACCGTTGAAACAAATAGAAGACAATGAATTTAAAGATCTGTTTTTTACCAATGAGTGTTGGTGGAGTCATGGAAGTTGCAAAGATTGCAAAGATTTACTATACTGTTTAATCTGAATTCTAGCGAAAAAACTGTTCAATAATCACACACACAAAAATGATTGTGATTTATGTTTTTTTCACCAATATCACTCTACATATGAGTAAGCTAAATTGAAGCTCCAAAGAAAGAAAAAGCATTATCTGTAATTAGCTCATAGGTATGAGAATTTATACTGAAATGGAAACTTTTCATAATACAAATCAGGATTGATTTTACACATTTTTCTAATATGAGTCAATATGTAGACAATTTTAGTTTTAATCAGCAGTGCATGTAAACTGGCTATCAAAACTACAAGAAAACTTTGAGAAACTTTTGGTTGCTATTGATAGATTTAGAGTTGCTTTTCAATTTTGCAATACCCTTCCAAAGTAAGTAAGAGCTAGTAAATTTATTTGTTGGATATAGTTTTGAAACAGATACATCTAGATTCAAAGTCAAATCAATTATTCCAAAAAAGATAAACCAGTTTTGGAAATGTGGATACAAATATTAAAGAAAAAAATCTTTTTGTATTTGACTCAGTTGCTAGAAAACTTTTAGTTATGTTTAAAACCATTTGGATATATATACCTATTTTTCAACTGTAAACTTCATGAAATCTAACTACAGATCAAATATTTCTAGTGAAAATTTAGTGTCTGAATTGTGATAAGCTATAAGTTAAAATATTCATATTTCAATGACAATATCTCATTAATATTGTTCTTATTAGTTACATGTTGAAATGACAATATTTTGAATGTTCAATACAATATTAAATTAATTTCTTTTGTTTCTTTTTACTTTTTAACTTGGTTACATGAAAATGCAAAACTATATATGTGGCTTGTATTACATTTCCTTCTTTTAATGTTTTTTATTGATTTGAGAGAGAGAAAGGGAGGGGGAGAGAGAGACATCAATGAGAGAGAAACATCAATATCCATCAGCAATCTTCTGCACAGGATCTCGAAACCCAGGCATGTGCCCTGACTGGGAACCAAACTGGCAATTTCTTGGTGCATGGATCAATGCTCAACCACTGAGCCACACTGGCCGGGCTACATTTCTATTGGAGAGTGCTGTACTAACATATTCCTCAGGCCCTCTAAAACACTTTCTAGCATTGAACAAATGACCATATTAGGAAAGATGGTAATGATAAGAATGGCTAAGTAGCTACTATATAACAAGTACTAAGATAGATATTTTATATAAACTATTTCACATTTAACAGATGACCAAATAATGCTTAGAGGAGGTATATAACTTGCTCAAAGCCACACAAATAGTAAGTAGCAGCGAGATTCTGCAGTAAAAAGGAAGAAAAGTTTACTCTTTGCAACAACATGGATGGACCTGGAGAACATTATGCTAAGTGAAATAAACCAGTCAGAGAGAGACAAATACCATATGATTTCACTCATATGTGGAACTTAATGAACAAACTGAACTATCAAGCAAAATAGAGACAGACTCATAGATAGAGAGAAAGCAGACAGCTCTGGAGAGGGACTTGAGGGTGTTGGGGGAATTGAACACACAAGAAAAAGAGACAGAGAACTCATGAACATGGACAACAGTGTGATAATTTCAGGGATGGAAAGGGATGGGAGGAGGTGGAAGAGGGCACAGAGAGGATAAATGGTGATGGAAAAAATAAAATAAAATAAAATTTTAAATAAAATTAGGAAAGGGAATTATCAACAGACCAAGGGGCAGGCAATTGGAAATAAACTACAGCACAGCTACAGTACTTCGAGCTTTCTAAACCCATTTGGAAATTGAGTCAAATAAAAATGCATTTTTAAACAGAACTTTTGGTATGATTCATGACTGGATAGTAACTTTAAAAGTTGTAACACAGGATTAGTCTTACCTTTGTTTATGAAGTTTTCTAATTTTAGATTCATAGTAATCAATTAGGCAAAGCAACCTTGAAAACAAAATAAAATGAATTATTTTCAAAATGTGATATTGTAGCATTTACTGTTCTCTCTACATAATTTCAAGTTGCAGTGATAAATGTACAAATAATCAAGCAAGTTTGTAAAAACTGAAGTGGTTTTGCCAGAAGTATTATACTAAATCATATATTACTTTCAAAGCATACTTTTACAAATAACCACAAACACTATACCTCTACATATCAAATGTTATTCTCCTTGTCCCAACAGTTCTACCTTTAGCAATCACTCCCACAGAAATATCTGCCCATGGCTATAACTCAAGATGAACAAAATTGCTCACTGTGTCATTATTTAGAAAAGTGAAAACACAAAAACAATTTATTCTTCAACAGAGAAAAAGTTAAATAAATAATGGCACATCCATCCTATAGAAAATGAGAACCGAACCCAGGCCTCTATGGTCCGCAGGCCGACACTCAACCGCTGAGCCAAACTGGCCAGGGCAGAAAATGATAAACTATTAGAAGAAATAATGTGCCCTGGCCGGTTTGGCTCAGCGGTTAGAGCATCGGCCTGCGGTCCTGAGAGACCGGGGTTCGGTTCCCGCTAAGGGCGCGTACCTCGGTTGCAGTTTGTCCCCGGCCCTGGTCGGTTGTGCGGGTGGCAGCCACTCAATGTGTTCCTTTCACATCGATGTTTCTCTCTCTCTCTCTCTGTTCCTCTCTCTCCCTCCCACTCTACCTGAACAAAAAAAAAAATGGAAAAATGTCCTCAGGTGAGGATAAAAAAAAAAAAGAATAAATAATGTATATTTGTATGTCCTAATAAGAAGTAAAGAAAAAATTAATACTGCATAGCCAAATGTATACTACTAGTATTATTTTTCTTTATTGATTTGAGAGAGAGAGGGAAGGAGAGGGAGAGATAGAAACATCAATGAGAGAGAACATCAATTGGCCCCCTCCTGCCTGCCCCCCACTGGGGATTTGGCCCACAACCTGGGTATGTGCCCTGACTGGGAATCAAACTAGTGACCTCTCGGTGCATGGGTCGACACTCAACCACTGAGCCACACAGGCTGGGCAATACTACTATTTTTTTAAAGAAATAATTACACGTGATTTGGTATATGTATTGAAAAGAATGCTACAGGTTTGCCCTGGCCAGTTTGGCTCAGCAGTTAGAGCGTCAGCCCATGGACCAGAGAGACCAGAGTTCGGTTCCCGCTAAGGGCACACACCTCAGTTGCAGTTTGTTCCCCACCCTGGCTGGCGACGTGTAGCTGGCAGCCAGTTGATGTGTCTCTCTCACATCAATGTTTCTCTCTCTTCCTCCTCCTCTCCCTCCTGCTCTGAGGATAAATGCAAAAATGTTCTTGGGTGAAAATTAAAAAAAAGAATGCTACAGGTTCTAAACTGGAGGATAATACTATAACCTAGAAGACAGAGTTGGGTGCACAATGACTAGTTGGAGAGAAGGCAGGATATTAATTTTCATCAATAAACATGACAGCTCTACACTATAAAAAAACTGTCCCACCCCAAAAACCAACAGCATTCCTGTTGTGAAATACTAGGAAGGGCACAACCCAAACTATTAAAAGTGGTTATCTGGCCAGTCCGATGTGGCTCAATGGATTGAATGTCATCCCATGGTCTGAGAGGTCCTGGTTTGATTCCTGGTCAGAGCACATGCCTGGGTTGCGGGCTCGGTCCCCAGTGTGGGGCGTGCAGGAGGCAGTCGATCAATGTTTCTCTCTTACATTGATGTTTATCTCTCTCTCTCTCAAGAGCGCAATCAATAAAAACGTGTTTTTTAAACAGTGGTTATCTGTAGGACATGGAAGTTAAGAGGGGTAAGCAGGTCTATAACATGTTCCTTTAAACACTTTTATATTGTTTGAATTTTTATAAACGTGTACTGCTTTTGTAATTTAAAAAATCCTCAAAGAAAAATAACACTATACTATCCTGTTATGTATGTGTGTGTGTGTATATATATATGTATATGTGTGTGTGTATGTATTTTTTTGCATTTTTATCTTCAGATAGAGTCGGGCAGGGGGGGGAACATTGATGTGAGGGAGACACACCGACTGGTCACCACCCACACAACCTCAGCCAGGGCTGGGGGACAAACTGCAACCAAGGTACACACCCTTAGCGGAACCGAACCCAGGACTCTGGGGTCTGCGAGATGACGCTCTAACCGCTGAGCCAAACTGGCCAGGGCCTGTTATATTTTTTTTTTGAAGAATTCATACTATTTCCCTCCTATCTTACTCATCTCCTCCCTTCAGAACTAATTCAACCAACTGTGCTTTTACTATAACTTCTGGATTATTCTCTCTCTTCAACCTTTCCCCATCCCGACACTTAATAGCTTTCATATTATCCTTTCTATCCTTCACAAGTTCTTTCACCCTACATTTCCCCCTTATGCTACCATTCCATTTCTATCTTTTCCTTCATAGCAAACTTCATTCATTCTGGGTGATTGTCACTTGCTACCTTCGGTAACTTTTAGTGAGGAGTTATTATGTGTCAAACTAGGAATTCTGAGCAAATAAGACAGGAAGAAGGCAAACACATAAACTCATGAGGCAACATATAACATTCTTAACACTGTCTCCTTCCTTTAAAATATTTTTATTAATTTATTTTGGTTCCAGATGTCCCCCCCCCCCCCCAGACACCCTCCTCCAACATTGTCTCCTTGAAATACTCTGTTCCTTGGTTATTCTGACACTCAAACATAACTTCTCTTCTGCCTCTTCATTGTCTATCTGAAATTTGGAAGTTCTCTGGAGTGTGGTCCTTCTAACTGCAGCCCTGACATTTCTACATAGCTGACAGAAGGTCCCTAAGCACATGTCCATAAATGAACACATCATCTTCCTCCTCATTCCCTAAATTTAGCTTGAAATCTAACAATCCTTCTTTCAGCAACTATACCCAGTCAATCTGGACAATTTCTGTCCATCTCTGCAGTATCTCTCTTTTAGCCCTTACACAGGCCTTCATTATTTCCCACTTAGACTATTACAAGTCATTACTAACTTTCCTGTCTCTAGGCTTAATTTCTTTGCTCAGAAATCCTGGGGCTTTTTACCCTGATATATAGAGTATAGAACCCAGTTTATAAGATATATATATATAACCACTCCTAAGATAAATCAGTTTTTAAAAAATGATGAATCATATCAATTTATAAAGCAAACATTACTGTCTATCCAAGATGGTATGAGGAACTCTTTTGCAGAGATAAGAAAACACTCTGTTTTGAGTGACAATACGCTCTTCTTCCTCCTTTGTTAATCTATAGATATCCTTTTGCAAAGAAGCAATAGTCTCTTGTTGCTCCATTTGTTTTTTCTTATAATGATGACATTTAGCCTATAAGAAATTTTTTAAAAACATAATTATGATATGTACATCTAGGACATGCTGTCCTAACAATGTTGTATACAAAGCTATCTTCACAGTTTCTACCAAGCTGCTTCACTCAAGAACTTCAATACTGAGTCCATTTTAAAATGGGTACTAGCTCCAGAAACATTAATATGTCATCAATGCAAAAACGTAACAAGTAAAATATGAGAAATAAAATTTATAATTGCACTCATTCGAGGTTTCATAACAGTAAATGAATCTGAGAATCTCCATAAAACTAAAGTAAAAGGAAGGCCATTGGAGGGTTTTGAGCTACTATGTTGAGAGCACATTGAAAAGGCAAGGGGAGAAGCAGTGAGGCCGAGAGAGAAGCAGAAGAGAAATGAAGGTGACTTGGACCAGAGTGCAGACTAAAAGAAGAAAGTTTGGAGAGGAAATTCAGGAACTCTGTTTTAGACATGTGAAGTTCTAGATGCCTATTAAACATCCAGGAGAAATATCAAGTAGGTAGTAGGATATGAGTCAGGAATTAAGGGAAGAGGTCTGGACTATGTTTAAATTAGGTGCTAAGAATTAGACTGAGCATCACCAAGGGAGTTACAGTATATAGGGAAAAGGTCTAAGGAATTAGTACTAGGAAATCCCAACACTGAGAGGTTACGGAGATGAGAACTAGCGGTGGGATTAGAGGGAAACCAAAAGAGGAGATGTTCTAGAAACCAAGGGAAGAATCTCAAGAAGAAATAGGTCAAGAAAGGTAAAGACCACCAAATTAAACAACAAAGTTGTAACCTTGATAAGCTGTTTTAGTATTAACTATCATGTTAGAAAATACATAACTCAGTACCTGTAAAGCTTTATGCTCCTTCTGAAGATCTTTTATTTTATTCTGCTGCTGGCAAACCCTATTTAGGGATTCATCTTCCAATTCACCAATTTTGGATTTCGCACTCTCCATAATCTGTTCCAAGTCATTAGCTCGTTGTTCCTGATCTACTGCTCGACATTTTTCTAGCTGAAGTTCTTTTCTAATAACAGACAGACAATTCCTTCCTTAGTAATAACATAAATCACATCAACACAACCAATGAACAAAATGAATTTCTAAAATTTCTTTGCATTTTTAAAATTTCTATCTTATAACACAGACCGAGAGAAGAAATCTAGGGTACCATTACACTTCTAAGCTAAGATATTACCAAAAGGTTACCTATTAAACATATTAGTATTTGTAACCACTTGGATACAAAAAATTCAAGAGAGAGTTTTTTTTCCATTTTCTTACTTAAGCTGCTGATTAGTTTCTATGAGCTCCCGGATCATCTTCTGTTGACATGCTGTTTCTTCCACCAACGTTTTCAAGTTCTGTCTCATCGTTTGTGATGACTGTTTGTCAAAAATGATGAGATCTACATTTTAAAAAATTTAATACAAACAGTAAAAATAAAGGTAAGGCAGAGTTTAAGATTAAAAAAAAAACATTTTAAAAGAAAAAGAAGCTTTTTACCATAAGGGGCAAGAATAGGAACTGATTACCTTTAAGATCTGTTCTTTTGACTAGGCACAAAGGTTTTAAGCCATGTGTCATCAACAGCATATTTATGCTCTCCCATTCTGCTTCTTCCCGCTACAATTACAAAGGAGAGAGAAAAGGATCAATTTTATGATATAAAGTGAAGAAATACCCTCTTGTATATAATTTCCTTTGTTTTCAGAACAGAACTTTTTCTCCAAAAGTTTTTAATATACATTTTTCTGTACTTACAATAATTAAAATGAAAACAAAACAACTGAAAAAATACCTTGTATTTGCAGTGAACCCAACAGACCTTAAACTTTTTTGTTGTTGTTTAACTGAACCAGACTAGGTCCCACTCAAAATAAACAGCTACAAACTAGGTTATAGAAATTGAACAGTAAAGAAAAAGTGAGCCCTGGCAGGTTTGGCTCAGCAGTTGGAGCACTGGCCCGCAGACCAGAGTCACGGGTTTGATTCCAGTCAAGGCAAGTATCTCGGTTGTTGTTCGGTTCCTGGTCCTGGTCGGATCGTGCAGGAGGCAACCAATCGATGTGTCTCTCTCACATCAGTGTTTCTCTCTTTCTCTCCCCCCCTCCTCCTTCCCTCCCACTCTATTTGAAGATAAATGAAAAAATATCCTCAGGTGAGGATTTTAAAAAAGAGAGAAAAAAGGTGAGTCGCTTGGAAACAAGTGTCATTTTAACAATGACTAAGATTACACACATACTCCTGACTGGTTAAAGCTAATAATTTAGATAGTTCCTTGTATACTGGACATGGTATAACTATAAAAAAGAGTCTGTCTATCTAGGTAACTGATTGGAGTCGAATCACCCTAAGAGATACTCTCAAGTCTTGTATCCCTGATTCTAAGTATGTGTTTATGCCATAAAGCTGAGAGGGGAACTCTAGCTCTCTAGATTAAGCGAATAAAAACATAACAGCAGAAAGAAAAAAGTAATAAGGACATAAAATACAAATAGAAATAGAGATGACTTTCTAAATGACACATTTAAATCCATGATACTGATACAGTAGTTTTATAATAAGCTTTTAATGTTAAGTACAATGATCAATTTTGAAATCACTGTATGAAGTGCTTTGCCTGCATTTTAAGGTTTTTTTTTTTTGTTTTTTTTTTTTAATCCTCACCCGAGGACATCTTTCCATTTTTTTATACCGATAGAGTGGGAGGGAGAGAGAGGAAGGGAGAGAGAGAGAGAAACATCGACGTGAAGGGACACATCGAGTGGCTGCCACCCACACAACCAACCAGGGCCGGGGACAAACTGCAACCGAAGTACGTGCCCTTAGCGGGAACCGAACCCGGGTCTCTCCAGACCGCAGGCAGATGCTCTAACCACTGAGCCAAACCGGCCAGGGCTGCATTTTAAGGTATTAAAATATATTTGTAAAAAGGCAATGTAAGTAAATTTTTAATATTTAAATGCTTGAAAAATGTAATTTATACAATAAATACACTTTTATTACTGGTATAGTATGTAAATACCATAATAGCTTAATGGTTAATAATTTAGACACACAAAACACAAATAAAAATATTACTCTCACCCTGGCCAGTTTGGCTCAGCAGTTAGAGTGTCGGCCCGAGATCCAGAGAGAGCCGGGTTCGGTTCCCGCTAAGGGCACGTGCCTCGGTTGCAGTTTGTCCCTGGCCCTGTTTGGGTCGTGTGGGTGGCAACCACTCAATGTGTCCCTTTCATATCAATGTTTCTCTCTCTCTCTCCCTCCCAATCTATCTGAACAAAAATATCAAAAAATGTCCTTGGGTGAGGATAAAAAAAAAAATTACTCTCCACATCCAAATGCCCCTGACGTTATAGATTTTATCAAGACAAAACAGGAACAAATTACCCTGATGACTCTGTGACAACATTATGACATAGTACCAAATAAATCTTTCCTTTCTTTTTAAATTTTTTTTCTTTAATGATTTTTAGAGCGAGAGGAAGGGAGATGAAGAGACAGAAACATCCATGAGAAAGAACATCGACTGGCTGCCTCCTGCATGCCCCTCACTGGGGATTTGGCCCACAACCTTGGCATGTGCCTTGGCTGGGGATCAAACTGGCAATCTCCTGGTACATGGGTCAACACTCAACCACTGAGCTACACCGGCTGGGCTAAATCTTTCCTTTTGACTAATGACTTTCTTTCCCTTCTTTATCTTTTCTACACTTCTCCTCCTTCCCCAAACCTTTCCTCTATTTATGCTTAGATCTTCTGGTCACAAAGATTAATGACACAGAAATGAAATTATTACTGATAGCCCTGACCAGGTAGTTCAGTTGGTTAGTGTTGTTCTGATAAGCCAAGGTTGCAGGTTTGATCCCTGGTCAGGACACATAACAAGAAGCAACCAATGAATGCATAATGAAGTGGAACAACAAATCGATGTTTCTCTCAAATCAATAAACAAAAGTTTTTAAATAAAATTATTATTGATATCTGTTTTAGGAAGCAAAAGCTCTGTGTGGATGTCTAGTATGACTCATAAAAACAAAATACTTTATAAATAATAATGTCACAAAGTTTGAATGATCAAATTATACATGTCGTTCCCTGATACCTTTTAAGAGAAAGAATAACATAACTGTTTGCAAATTCTATAAAGAGCTAAGAATGGCATTTTCCAAAGTGTGTGGTGCAGAACACTAGCCTGATTTCACAATTTCATCAGACTAATGTTAAATAAGTAGGAAATGCTTTATACTAAAGCCCCATTTTAGAGACTGATAGTAGTGTGAAGCCTTAGAATAATGACATCATTTAATAGTCTTTAACCTGGCATTTCCCAAAATTATTTCACTAAATAAAAGAATCTTTTTACTTTATTTTTCAATTACAGTTTACTATTTTGTATCAGTTTCAGGTGTACAGCATAGTGGTTAGATAACCATATACTTTACAAAGTGTTCCCCCCAAAATTTCTAGTACCCATTTAGCACCATACATAGTTATTACAATATTATTGACTATATTCTTTGTGAGGTACTCTACATCCCCCAAAATAACCCTTTCCAAGTAAGATTTTTCACATTTGTAGATGTAGTATTCTTTGCCACATATTTTGAGAATCACTCGTTTCAAATATTTCAAGTTTACCTGTTTTTCAGTCATGAGGTCTGATGATTTACTGGACTCTTGGGCTTTAGGGGCTGCTGGAGATATAGTTTTGTTTGCAGAATCAAAGAAGTAGAGATTGGCGATGAAAAATTTTGAGTTGCCTAAATTAAAAGAGAAAAAAGTGAAATAGGTGTTAAGTGAAATTATATTTAAAAGAACCCACTACTCTTGAGCAATAAAACCCTTCTTGTGTCAAAATTTTTGTTACTTCTTAGAAAGCTAATTTAAAGAATGATTAGAATGAATCCTATCTTACAATATTCTCCTCTAGATATAAAATATAGGGTTTTACATACATATCAACACAAAGAAAAATATATGTTCTGACTAGATGTGATAAGCACATGATGCTAATAAGCTGTTATCTTTTTGAAACTGCTTCTCAAAAAACTTAAAGAACTGTGCCTGACCCAAAAGTTACAAGCCAGTCTAACAATTCACTGGACTAACTCCAAGGGTGAATAGAGTACCACTTTCTTGGATTTTATTTCTATGTAGATCAGAGGTTAGCAACAAAGGATTCTGCTTGACAGGTACACACCAAAGTTTGTATTCAGTCTAACCTACCATCACTTGCTCTTGATATCTAAGACACTACTTACTCTTTAGAAAAACATTTCTTTGGATTGTTTGATATAGGTATAAATCCTCCTCTCCAGAGGCACAATCCCACATATTCACTAGCATCATGGAATTTTAGAACTTGAGAGGGACTTGGAAATAGTTTAACCCCAAATCTCTAGCTGTTCATAGCTGGCAGAAAAGAGTGTAGGGAGGGTTGTATCTATATATCAGGTACCAGAGCCATCTAAGGCCCAGAGAGGTGAAATGATCTTCCCAGGACTGATTAAAGGTAGGCTTCCTTGCTGCCAGTTCAGTGTTTCTTCCAAAGCACCATTCTGCCCTTCTCTATCCGCTTCAGATAGTGAAATCCAACTAAACAATTTATTGGTCATAAATAATTTATTTTCAGTTAAACCTAGTAACATATTACAAATTCTCAAATGCTGCCATTTTTGCCGTTTCACATCAGTGTCCTTTCTCCCTTTAAACTCTGGTTTCTTTCAATGACTCAATCACTTAACTACGTTCAACCCCCCTGCCTTTATTTTAAACAAAGATCCTTTTAAAAAATGTCAGCCAACTTCAGCTGCTATCACCTTTCAGCTAGTTTTTTTTTTTAAAACTCTTCATTAGAGAAAATTTTCACAAATGAGTGTAATGGCCTGGCCAGGGTGGCTCAGTGGTTGAGTGTCAACCCATACACCAAGAGGTCACCAGTTCGATTCCCTGTCTGAGCACATGCCCAGGTTGTGGGCCAAATCCCCAGTGAGGGGCATGCAGGAGGTGGCCAACTGATGTTCTCTCTCATTGATGTTTCTATCTCTCTCTCCATCTCCTTTCCTCTCTCTCTAAAATCAATTAAAACAATTTTTTTTTTAAATGAGTATAATGAACACATGTATTCATCAATCCAGCTTCAACAATAACATTTTTCCATTCTTGTTATGCTTCTCCCTCATTTTATATTTCAGTATACTTCTCTAGCAAATACAGATTCATTATCACACCCAATAAAAACAACAGTAATTCCTTATTACCACTTGATATCTATCTAGTCCATCTTCAATTTCCCCCAAATGTCTTATTTTTTTCAAACAAGGTCCATATATAGCACTCTTAAGTTTCTTTTTATTTTTAACAGTCCCAGTCCTCTTTCTAACATGTCATTCATTTGCTGAAGACACAGGCCATTTGTCTTGCAGAGTTACCCACATTTCAGATTTGGTTTATTCCATTCTCATCATTGAACATATTTCTCCATCTTCTATATTTCTTGTAAACTGGTTTTATCTAGAAGCTTTATTAAATTCAGTTTCAGCATTTTTTGCCAAGAATAATTCAGAGACAGTGCTGTGTTGTTCCCACTGCATCACCATTAGGAATAAGCCAGAGTTTTGAAGTGGGAAGAAGACACTATGTAAACCAGACATAAGGGTATTAGACATCAATGAAAGAGAATCTCCCAAAGAGTGTGAAGCCACATATTCTAACAATCTTCCTAAAAGTCACCCTGGACCTCTCTCAAGTCTTCAAAGTGCCATCTCCCTCCACATTCAAGGCCTGGGAACTCAACCTCTTCTTCACTTAGTTAACTCATACTTGACCTTCAGACGTCGGCTCAAATTTCCTTCTTCAGGGAAATCTCCATGACCAGATCAGGTTCTCTCATTATATGCTCTTGTAGCACTAGAAAGAGGAAAGTATAGAAGTTTAGAGTTCAAAGTCAGAGGGCCTGAGTGACTACCAGCTTAACCATTTATTGAACTGTGTGACATGGACAAGCTCATTAATGTCTTTGAGCCTGGATTTTTTTCATTTGTAAAACAGAGAACATAATAATAATACCTACACCTTATAGGTTGAATTAAGTCAGACAACATGTAGAAAGTATGTATTACAAGTGTGTGGCAAATATAAATTTATAGATAATTGGTAGTTGTTATATATAAGTATGCTGAACAAAATGGATATTGCCTATTCATACTATCGTATATTATCTTAGACCTTTTTCTACAAATTACTCAGCTAACTATCTGCTATAAGTTGTTTTAAATTAATATGCCTAGGCAAAACTAAATCCATGAGATAAGTAGTCTACTTTTTGGTAACTCTGCCTCTAAAGACAATGAAGAAAGCCAAATAAAATGTTAATTTTTTTCTTAGAAGCATTAAAGAGCTAACAACATAATGAAGAATTAATAGGCCCCCCAAAAAATCAGGAAGATGAGAACCCATTTTTTTCCCTGAAGGCATCTGCCAAATCCAAAGAAAGAGCTATGAGAGCTAAAAAGCAAAGCCACCCTATTTAAAGGGCTACTGGAAGGGCTACAACTCTCAGGAGAAGGGTGAGCGAGAAGTAAATCACCTCTCCCATGAACTGCAACCTGGCTTCCCCTTCTCTATGTCATTCCAGTATCTCAAGAAGGTTCCAAATTAATAGTGCTTCCAAGCACATAGCAGAGCAAATGAAATCTCTGGGAAAAAGCCTCAAATTATCCCTACAAAAAAGTGTTTCAAGTAAAACATCCAGAAAACAGTCAAAGATAACCAAGGCATCCAGGAAACAAGACAAGAACAGAAGCAATAGTTAAAAGAAACCAACCAACAAAGACTTCTAATATTGTAATTACTAGGCACAAACCATAAAGTAACTACACTGACAATGTTCTTAAAAATAAAAACTTGAAGCTTCTGGCAGAGAACTATAATTGGAAAGAGACAAAACAGATTTGTAAAATAAAAACTTTAGAGCAAAAAAATTACAATAACTGAAATTAAGATCTTAAATCACAGGCATAACAGATTAGAAAGAGTAGAAGAGCCCTGGCCAGTTTGGCTCAGCGGTTGGAGCATTGGCCTGTGGTCCACAGAGACCCGGGTTCAGTTCCCGCTAAGGGCATGTACGTTGGCTGCAGTTTGTCCCCGGCCCTGGTTGGGTCATGCGGGTGGCGGCCAATAGATGTGTCCCTTTCACATTGATGTTTCTGCCTCTCTCTGCCTCTCTCTCCCTCCTGCTCTATTTGAATAAAAAAATGGAAAAAAAATGTCCTCGGGTGAGGATAAAAAAAAAAGAAAGAGTAGAAGAGAAAATTAAATGAACTAGAAGAGAAGTTAGAAGCAACAACTACCCACCTTTTTAGTTCTCTATGCTGCATTCAGGAAATCAGAAAAGACTGAACTTCAAATGAAGGAAATACTTGGCATCCAAGAAATAAAGGGAAAAATGGAGCAGAAGCAGCATTTGAAGATAAAACTAAGAGGTTTTGAGAACCCATGAAATACTTAAGTCCACAGATTCTAGACGCCCAACATAATATTACATCAGGATAGGAAGGAAAAAAAAACTCACAACTAGAAACATATTATAGTATTTAAACAAAAACAAAATCTTAAACACAATTAGAGAAAGAGATTATCTTCAAAAAAATGACAGAATGTCAGCTAACTTCTTAGCACTAACAATTGAAACTAAGAGTACACTAATATCTTCAATGTGTTAAAGAAAAATAATTGCCAACCTAAAATTCTAAACTCAGTGACAATATCCATAAATGATAAAGGAAAAGGATATTTTCAAACAAAACAAAAAGATACAACTGATCTGTTCTATAAAAAGTTCTGAAGATGCTTCATGCAGAAGATCCCTTGATAGAGAGAGAGCTGTAGAAAGGAATAAAGAGCAAATGGGGGAGTGTAAACACACTTTGCCTACATAAAATAATAAGATCTTGTGAAGTTTTAAAATATAACTAAAATTCAGTGACAAAAATGATGTGTATGAGAGTAAATAGAGTAACAATGTTCTAATTTTGTTTATAATCCAGGAGGAGAATAAAGGTACGTACTGACATCAGGCTTTTGCAAGTTAAGGATGCTTGAGAATTACCAGGATAACAACTAAAGAGTAAAACACAAATGTGTCATTTCCTAATTAATAAAGAGACCATGATAATGAATAAAAACAAATTCAAAAGGAGAAACTAAACAGAGAACAAAGAGAAAATACATAAGATAGCAGACTTAAACTCATATCAGTCATTATATTAAATGTAAATGGATTCAATGTTCCAGTTAAAAAAGAAAGACTGTCCAGTCGGATTTAAAACCAAAATATCAAACTATATGTTGTTGGAGGGAAAAAGACATCTAAAATATTAAAAAGTCCTAAAACATAAACATAAAGAATGGTAAAAGTAAAAGAATAAAGAAAGGACCAATGGCATGGTGACAGCATAGTTTAATCTTTGAATCCCTATATAAAAATAGAAGCAACTAGGTAGCAAAAACAAAAGAACAATATTTATATAAAAACAGTGACAAATTATTACCACAAACATCAAAACAGAAGTGGGTGGGGACAAATCACTAACAACCAGAAAAACTGCGGCGTATCAGCATCTATGTAGAAAGAGCAAAAAAATCCCAACAACACACAATACCTAACAGTTGAGGACAGGAGGATTCCCAAAGCATTGGTATTCGCTAATATTCACTACTGCACTAACATGAAAACAGCAGGTGAAACTGAAAGAGGTTTTGCCCTCTCTTGCCATAAGAAGGACTGAAAATGCCTGAGCCCTATAACACTGAAAATTGACATGCTAGGGCTTCATGACAGGACCCACAGTGAGAATAAACTTCTAGGAAGGGAAAATTGAACAAGACAGAAATGAGAGAAAGGAAGGGAAAGTTAAGACCAAAGTGAGATTGAGAACACAGCCAGGAAATCTTAGAAAACAAACTGCCATATTTTCAAACACTACACAAAAGCAAGAGAAAAGGGAAATCTGAGAAGTTAGAAAAGCCAGTATCCTGTGCTGAGTCCCTCTCCCATACTGCAGACACCATCTCTCTCGGCTGGGTGAACGCACTCTCCTTCTTATAGCATCAGCCTGGGGGAAGGCAACAGCCCCATGTTCTAGATTCTCTTTTGCACCACCCTGTGGAGCTCACACCCTGCTGAGGAATCAGCTGCCTGGGCCAGGGTGTAGAGGTTCAGGCAGACTCAGGAGGTGTCAGTGATTGAGTTGTGGGGCTTTGGAGAGGCATTGCCCCCACTTTCCCATGAACCTGACCAGTGGTGCCTCCCCTGCACAGGAGATCCACTAGCCCCACTCTCCTGGCTCCCAAAAGCTCTGCCTTGCTGAGCTGGAGCTCTCAGCAGAATCTGGGATGGACTGGGATGGACTGAGTTGCGTAGCTCTTAGGACAAGGCCATTTTTCCTCACCCCCCCCCCCCCCCCCCCCCCCGCCCAGTGCAGACCTTTCCTTTAACATGTCCAAATCTTGGTCTGTTTGGGGCTGATAAACTCTGTTGGCCTCACCCTGGCAACTTGCTGAGACCCCAACCCACCACAAAGGTCTATGGGCACCCAGCAGCTAAACTTGGTACACCCTGGGACTTCTGCTGAGTGGCCTAGACTTAGCACTGGCACCAAGTTTGAACCTGTACCAATCTGGTGAACACCACTTGCCCCTACCTGATGACGCACTGAGAACCTATCTTATACAACTGGAGTACCACCAGAGGCTCTTTTAGTGACTGAGCCTAACGGGCAGCAGGCAGGCAAAGGCAAGTAGAGGTGGATCTGAGAGTGCCTTGGGCCTTTTGCTGACCAGCCCTTGGGCTTGGTGCTGATGGAAGTCAACCTTGGTGCACAGCTTGGTCTCTCCTATGCACACCAAGGCCTAGCAGAGGCAGCCACAAACTGTGAGTCACTTCGTAGCTCCAAACAGGTTGCCCAGGGCCAGTCACAGGCAACATCTGGCATTAACCTGCTCTAGAGTCTCTGCCAAGAGGCCCCAGAACAAACACACCCAGTGACCAGCTTCAGGCAATATCAGATCAAGATCCAATTAGCTTCACAAGCAGCATATACAAAGAGAGATCTTATCAGGCATCAGAACCTACTAAAGCGAAATCCACTGTGGTCAGGATCAATCCTTACAAACAGACTGAGGGTCTTCCCACACACAAATGAGCCAATAGCAATCAAGACTCAATTACAACAGGAGATTTCACATAACCCACACAAGAAACATTCCTGGAGCACCCAGCTCAGGTGATGAAGGAGACTGAGCCACTGGACCCCACATGACACCTACTACATAAGGCACAAATTCCTAAAACTCTAGTATGGGTTTGAGAAGAAAGATATCCTGATTTTCAGCTGCTACAGGAGGGACAAAATGGCCATTCTGTAGAAGTACAGTTATGCAGCAAGGCCATGAAAACATCAAATGTTAACAATTCTGGCCATTTTGAGAAGTAATATAAATCTGGTTCTTCTAGCAGTCATAATGATAGTAGCAGTATAAAGCCACAGCTGCACACACAAGAAAAGCATCATGAAAAAGAAAGGTGGTCAAAAAGCTAACTTCAAGCAAGAAGATAAAGAACAGACGTAACAGATGTTACTGAGCGGTTAGGCAAGCAGCTTAGATAATCAGGAGAAAGCTGCTGCTTGTGAACTTCCTTTACAGAAAGTAAATACTCAAGATTTCTTTAAATAGTCCTTTGAGAGAAAAATTAGAAGCTTCAGAAATTCCTGGAAATAAATACAATAGTTCAGAAATAACTCTAGTAGGCATAAAAGTAAGAAAAGTGCTGAGCATTTTAAAAGGAAATCTGCCAAATCAAACGAAGTTTCTAGGTCAGCTTCTAGTTCAGTGCAGGCGTGTCCTGAAGTTGCAAAGGCAAACTTAAAGTTCTGAAGGAGACTGACTGAGTGGAAGATAGAAGAAACTTTGAGGTTTTTGCAAGGCCAGAATTATGCCTCTGTGTGTCCGAAACCCTCTTCAGCCCCTCTGGTTAAAGAACAATTTGATGAAGGTGTCATAAACGCTGAAAACATTAAACATTTTTGTGCTTATGTTCTTCCCATTTTTCCTTCCTTTTTTTTTTCTTTTTCAATAAAAATAATTGTATTTAATCACATTGATGGTGATATCAGTAATATAATTCTGATATTGTTGTGTGTGTAAAACAAAATGAAACAAAAGAGTAATTACAGGACATTCTAATTTTATCATCTCCTATGCTTTCAAGAACCAGTATTCTTGGTATAGATAAAGAGGTTACAAATATAATAGAAAAATTAAATAATAAGCTCTGTAGTCTCAGTTTGAATTGGAAGTATTCATATGAATTCATTAGATATTTATCTTTTTTGTTTGTTTGTTTTTAATCCTTGCCCAAGGATATGTTTATTGATTTTAGAGAGAAGAAAGGAGAGAGAGAGAGAAACATTGATGTGAGAAATACTGATCAATTGCCTCCCATACACACCCCACCTGGGGATCGAACCTGCAACCTCGGTATGTGCCCTAATTGGGAATTGAACCAGCAACGTTTTGGTGTATGGGATGATGCTCCAACTACTTGAGTCACCCGGCAAGGGTGATATTTTATCTTTAATGTGTTTTTCTATAGATAGATAGAAGTATCCTAGCTCTGTCTACTGAAAAGCCTCAAACAGTGACTGACTCAGGATCCCTAGCATACAGACTATGACCTTAAAATGCTACTTAGTTAGTTTTAAAAGAAATCAGAGTTTCTTGAAGAAATGTATAATTTCAGATTGGGGAAAGAACTTGGAAGTTATCCAAGACTAGTAGAGTCATATCAAAAGGACAGGCTTGAGTAGGAGCACCCTCCTCCGACAGCCAAAGATAGGACAACATAAATTTCAATAGTGATAATTGCAATGAGTTGAATCCCATCAAATATGTCTAAATTCATTACCTTATACTGATATTAGAGTTTTTAAAATAGTCTTCAGAGAATAAGGAACCCGTACACAAGATTATTTACTACAATATTATTTATAAAAACACAAACAAATAGAAGCAAATGATATTCATCAAATGGGAACTGGTAAATAAATTCTGGTAACATACAATGTACCAGGATAAACAAAATATTATGCAGATACAAAAATAAACAATAATACTCTTCATGTACTGGTTATGAATTATCTCACAGATAATGTGTATATTAAAAATCAAGTAGAGGACAGCACATAATTTTCACTGGGAAAAGTATAAATGCACATAATTTCTTGTTTATGTATAAATGCTTTCCTAAAAAGAAATACAATAAACAAAAAATATTTGCTGACTTTCGGGAAGGACCAGAATTATTAAAATAGTGAATATTTTCAATATATATATGCATTCAAATAGGAAAATTAAACTCTGTGAATGTCTAACATTGTCAATACTATTTACATTAAAATGTAAATTTAATAAAATTTAAACAAAAAAATAAAAGGAGATAAAGAACCAATTTATGATCTTGAAAATTGGTAAATAAATGGTAGGAATCAAAAATAAATGCAGCTTCACCTAAAGGAATTATACTGCTGCCTATCCAAATGATAGATAGGGACAGTATTCCAACCAATAAGTGAAAAAGACCTGAAAGAATTACAATACCACTATTTTGAAACCTTCAGTGAACAGATAAGGCATCAAGTAGCACAGCTGCTGAGATCAGGAAGAGAGAAACAATGACACATTATGCACCTTCTATGGTCTTGCCAACCACCACCAAAGAGAATTGCCAAGGGGACTGACTCGGAGTCTGATCCAGTCTGGAATCCAGCTACCAGTGTGCAGGAACTACCCAAGGCAGAGGAATATATGAACTATACATGATTATACAGTCAGCAATATCCAGACTATAGAGTATACAGGTCAAATGACCCAGGTTCTTCATCAGATAAAATGTAAGAGAAAGAAAGGAATGTACCTGGCCGGTGTGGCTCAGTGGATTGAGCATAGCCCCATGGACTGAGAGGTCCCGGTTCGATTCCCAGTCAGGGCACCTGCCTGGGTTGCAGGCTCAATCATCAGTAAGGGGTGTGCAAGAGGCAGCCAATGGATGTTTCTCTCTCACATTGATATTTCTATCTCTATCTCCCTAAAGAATCAATAAAAACATATTTTGAAAAGGAAAAGGAACAAAGAAAACCTACACATTAAATTTTTTTTAACTTTAATGGATAAAACTACATTATAATATCTAGGAATATGCATTATGAAAAACTTTTTTTAAAAAACACAAGGAAGCAATTACTATAAAAGTCAGAAGAATGGCTACCAATGGGAGTACAGAAGTAGTAGTGATTGGGATGGGGCAACGGAGTGGCTCTGGCATGGCTAGCAAGGTTCCACACCCTGACCTAGGTGGTATTGCCTTTTAATAATTCACTAAGCTATACATCTGGTATGTGTATTGTTTGATTTCATTAAAAAAATTCATTTTCGCCCTGGCCGGTTTGGCTCAGCGGTTAGAGCGTCGGCCTGCGGTCCTGAGAGACCCGGGTTCGGTTCCCGCTAAGGGCACGTACCTTGGTTGCAGTTTGTCCCCGGCCCTGGTTGGGTCGTGTGGGTGGCAGCCACTCGATGTGTCCCTTTCACGTCGATGTTTCTCTCTCTCTCTCTCCCTCCCACACTCTATCTAAACAAAAAATGAAAAAATGTCCTCGGGCGAGGATAATAAAAAAAAAAAAAAAAAAAAAAAAAAAAATTCATTTTCTATAAAAAATTCCATTAAACAACAATAAAAACAAAAGTAAAGGAAATACTAACCAAAAGAAAGCTGGTATAATTCTGCAGCCAGACTGCCTGGGTTTGAATTACAGATTTTGCCACACAGCCAGGAAAGTACTAATCTCTGTGTGCCTCAATTTCTTTATCATGAAGTGAGGATAAGAAAGGTAGTTAGCTCATAGGGTTGTAAAGATTAGGGGAGTTAATATACAAGTATACTGCAGAGATATTGCAGGTTCAGTTCCAGACCACCACAATAAAGCAAGTCACACAATTTTTTTTATTTCCCAGCATATATAAAAGTTATGGTTGCACTATACTCTAGTTTATTAAGTGTGCAATAGCATTATATCTAAAAACAATGTACATACCTTAATTTAAAAATACTTTATTGCTAAAAAATACTAACCATCATCTGAGCCTTCAGAGAGTTGTAATCTTTTTGCTGATAAAGGGTCTTATTTTCAATTTGTAAAAAACACAATAGCTCTAAAGTACAGGAAAGTGAAACGCAATAAAACAAGGTCCGCCCATAGAAAGGAAATAGAACAGTACCTGCACATAGCAGGACAGAGGTGGTATTAGTGTTGGTGGGTGACCAGCTGTGTTATCTTAGTTATTTAACCTCTCTGGGCTTCCATTTCCTTAACTGAATTTAAAATATCTACCTGATAGGATTACTAGGAAGTCAAAAGGAAATATATGTATTATACCTAGTACACTAGTCAATAAACAATAGATTCTTTCCATGGTCCCCCAACATCCAGAGAGTCATCTGTCACATTAGGCACACCTCAGTCATAGCACTTTTTACCTGGTCATTCACGTTGATCTCAATGATATGATCACCCAGTGAATCTCACGTCTGAAACTGGATCTTCATCTAGGTATCAACAACAACCAAAAAAAAACAGCTTTCAACAATAAAGATAAAATAAATAAATACAATAATAAATAAACAGGCCAAAATCTTAAAATGTCCAACCTCCTAGTAAGAATGGTCTTATGTTATTCCCCAGAGCAGGCATCTATGGTATTGGCAACCACTGAACTGAAGCCGAACTGAAGTTACTCTTAATGAGCTCTGATGCTTACCACCCACCATGTACCTTCTCTTTCTCTTCTTTCCCCTTCTGTTTTGTTTTGTTTGGCTAAGAAAGAATTTGGAGCCAAGAACTCAAATATAATCAAAAGTTTAGTTAGAAAGTATCAGAGGCAGAAGAAGTGAGCCAGCTAGGCTGTGTGGACTCAGGAAACAAGTTACAAAGGCAAAATAAGGGCCCTTTGGAGCTTAGGAGAAAAAGCAACAGTAGGAATCTTGATGGAAGAAAGGGGGAAGGTTTGGGCATGCTCTAGAGGGAGGGAGGAGAGAGAAAGAGTGAGCTTCTTTCCCCTTCTTAACTTTCCTCTCCCCACTGGAGGTCTAACTCTATCTATCATCAATTCTGACTTCTAGTTTCACAGGTAGAATATTCTCATTTGCAATGGCACTAAAAAGAAGAGCTCAAAGAAATAAACACCACTGAACATAAAAAGCAAAGGCAGGAAGCCCTGGCCGGTTTGGCCCAGCAGTTAGAGCGTCAGCCCAGGGATCAGTCTCGGGTTCGATTCCAGTCAAGGGCACGTACCTCGGTTGAAGTTTGGTCCCCGGCCCTGGTTGGGGTCATGTGGGAGGCAACCAATCCATGTCTGTCTCTGTCTGTCTCTGTCTGTCTCTCTTCCCCTCCTCCATTCTTCCCTCCCACTCTGTCTGAAGATAAATGCAAAAATATCCTTGGGTGAGGATTTAAAAAACAGCAAACGCAGGAAGAAAAACAATCTCAATTTCACCTGTAATCAAGCCCTCCTTTTTAGAGGTCCATACTGTGAAATTAATGTATAAATTGCTGGCAGCAGCCCTTCCCCAATCAGGCTATGACAGGACACAGCTGGAACTTTGAGTCACAGGAAGAAACCAAAGGCTTGCCAAAGTAGAAGTTGTAGCTTTAAAACAGTCCATTTATTTATTTATTTTTGATACCTCACCTTAAGCACAACTTTGGGTTGTAGGGTAGGAGTTGGTTTGTACATGGCATAGAAAGCAAAGTGCAAAGAAACAAACACAGCTGTATTTTCTGGCACTGTTCAGGTTTCCTAAGAGACCTTTGATAACTTACCCTTTACAGGTCTGCAGCCCCTGTAACATGTACCATACATTAAAATGTAATTATTTTTCACCATTTGGGGGGGTGGTGGTAGCTGGGAATAAACTACGGCAAGTAACTTCTTTCTCAAGTGAGTCACATTAAAATCTGTAGTTAGCTTTTTCAAACACATATAGTTTACACTACTGCAGTAAATGGAATATGCATTGTTTTCAAAGTCTCTACTGTCTATGAAATACAAATGCTCTATTCTAAAAATATGCCAACATGCTGTTTAATGTTCCCCAAAAGAACTGAACTGAATCTACCACAAATAAGGAATCGGAGTTAGGATTGGCTATCATCTCAAACAAATCATCCTGCCCCAGAAGAGGTTACTAAAAGGGCCAGGAAACACCTCTCCCACTTTGAAGCAGAAGCTGAGGCAAAACCCCAGTCGGCCACCTCTTCCCCATGGTGGGGTTGGGGAGGCCCTGTCTTCTTGGCAGTGCAGAAAGTAAAACACCAACAAAAAATGGATAATACCTGCACAGTGTTTAATACTATTATAGTTGGAAAATAAAGTGGTAGTAAGAAACCCTTTCTGATCGATCTCTGTATTGTGGGTCTCTTAGCCTCTGACACTCCCAGCTCACTGATTTTCTTTAGAATCAAATTAGACTCCCTATAAAGTCAGAGGAACCCTGAATCAGGAATGAGCATAATACACTGGAGAAACAGATACTCACCTACCCATTCACACAGATGTCCCCCCTCCTTTTGCTCTGAGTCTTCACTAGCCAAGCAACCTTCTCAGACTCCCAATTCCCTACAACTTATCTGGAATCCAGTCTGCGCAGGGACCAGTCTAAGACGGCGATTTTCCACTGGTGTGCCGCAGGAATTTTTAAAACGTGCAACACCCGCCTATTTACTCAGGGGCTCTTTTCCCTTAGACTGTCAAAAGAAAAAATGACAACAGCCAACACAACAGCCGTTGGTGCGAATGAATCAAAATTCTCTCTCTTTGTGTCACACTAGCCAAAAACATATTTCTGGTGTGCCTCAGAATTTTAGTTGTTAGTTTCTGTGTGCCATGTGATGAGAAAGGGTGAAAGTCGCTGCTCTTCCACGTACTGCCCCATTTAACCTCCTCAACCACCATGCTAGTCAAGAGTACCAGCTGTATTCTGTAAAAGAAGAAACTGCGGCGCTGAGACGTTACACGAGTAGCCAAAGATCAAAACGGGCAGGGAGCTAGGACTCGCACCCCGATTGTCAGGTACCGATCCTAATACTGAGATTTTTAACTGGCGCGAACTAGTCCAAGGCGGCTCCTCTCTGGGGGCCACGACAAAGGTCAGTGTGACCACTCGCAGGGCCACGTGGAGCCAATTCTGGGGGTGCTCCAGAGAGGAGCTCAAGCCGACACCTCTGCGAACCCCGAGCGCGGAACTCACCTTCCTCCGCCGCCGTGTCCCTCTGCAGCGCGCCCAGGTGGGCCGGCTCAGCCGCCTTGGGCCCCGCCTCTGCGACCGTTAGCACGCCGTGGGAGGCGGACCAATCGAGTCCGAGCGCGTCGAGGGGCCTCCCTCAGCCCCGCCTCCGAACGCCCGGGAGCGATTTTCTCGGGCCGCTCGGGGAGGCTGGGACCGCCCCGCACCCTCTGGTTGGCTCGGCTGATGCTTACGTCAATACAGACGCGAGTGGGCTGTGCTAGAGTTGCCATCTGCGCCTGCGCACTTCCTTCGTATTTGCGACAGGTTCTTGGCTCTCAGGTGTTTTACTACCTACCTGGAGCTCAACTCGGCCGGGGCGACTTAGGAAATACTGTACACATTTGAGGCCGATGGTGAAAGGGAGGGCCGGGCCCCGTGCCCACGACAGACTGACCGCTGGACACATACACCCGCCATAACTGCGAGTTCCTGCTGCAGGAGTCATGGGCTGTTCTCTAGGTTCCAGACCTGGCTGAGCACTGCAGCGCCTGGCATTTAGAGGATCCCAGAAGTGTTTGTTGATGACATCTTACCCTTCCATTCAGCACTGCTGACTGGAGATGCGCAAGGTCTAGATAGAGAGAACGGGCATACCCTCTGAAATTAAGATACAGTGTGATATGATCAGAGAAGTGCGTGAAGGGCGCAGAAGGGATAGAGGAGGTTTACAATCCTCCTCGTTTATCACGGTTAATCCGTTTCAGACTCCAGAGGCTGCACCTGGCGTTGAAAGATTCCTGGGGTGCTCGAATACATAGGCCTATAGTCCATATGTACAGTAATTGTGATTGTAATACAGGGGTGTATAATTGACTCAGACAACTGAGCATGCGCCGCATCATTTTCACTTTCTCTATCAACTTTTTAATAGATATAGTTGATAAAACCGTGACAGTGAAGCCATGAAAGTCGAAGCACGAAGTGGCGAGGGACGACTGTACCTAAGTCAGTCACTGAAGTCTTCCTAGACCAGTGGGTCTCAACCCTGGCTGCACATTAGAATAACCTGGGGAGCTTTGAAAACCCTTGTTGCTCAGGAGTCAGAACAATTAAATCAGAATCTCCAGGGTAGGACCCAGGTGCCATAGTTTGTAAAGCTCCCCAAGTGATTTTATTGAGCAGCTATAATTGAGAACTGCAAACCTGGAGGAATAGTTAAGAATAATAATTTGAATGGTGAATACAAGTTCCCCAGCAATACAGGGAAGAAAGGTAGAGAAAACTTCATGTGCAAAAAAGCACATTATACTTTTTTTTTTTTTTTTTTGTAAACTGGGTCCCTTCTGTGCAGCTCATATTTGCCCTCCCCCAAAACCTAATTCCCAAAGCATTTATAAATATTATGGAATTCACTGAGGGCTTCCTGAAGAAGCTCAGGAATGTGTTGCATCACTAGGGAGGCTGAGGAGGAAAGCCTTAGGAGGTGTGCTTAGAAGCTAGAATTTCATCCAGGAGGTGATAGGAAACAATAGACAAGTTTTCAAAAGGGGCATTAAATAGAACGGTTTTTGTCTGGGTGTCTTCAAGCATAATTTTCTTGCATCCTGATATATAGGTGAAAATCATAAAAACAACTCCAACACGTGTACAAATGATTGCTGCTTTATTTTTGTTTCCACAAAAGGAAAACAGCTCAACCCTCTACTTCTCAGTTTAATAAGTTGAGAATATACAAATAGGGTCCATGCCCACCATTTTTGAAAATTCATAGAGGGTTAAGTGATCCAAAAATTCCTAAAGGAAAATCCAACTTCCACACACCTGAAGAGAAGGCCAGGCCTCTCATCTGCCCACCACTGTCATTGCATCTTATTGCCACACGGTGTAGCTGTTGGCAACCTGTATTTTACAATTGGTTAAATGATGCAAGTCTGTAGCGATGCAGGTTTGTAGCGGTGCATGCAGGTCCCACAATGGCCAACATTCTTCTCCCATGCAAGACATCAGCCATGGTGTCTCTCACAAGAAGGGTTCACAGCTCTTAGGTACATACTTTCAGGTCCATACTCAGCCTTATTCTAGGCAGCTGGGGCCACTGTGAGTTTGATCTCTGTGCCTGGCCCCTGTGCAAACAAATCCTGGGTTTCAGAAGGGAAAAGGGGTTACCATAATTGGAATTGGCAGTAGGGTGGGTGCTCCTTAAATCACATGGGGTGGAAGGTGGAGGCATGGCTACTTCAGTAAAACTGGAGTCCTGTAAGCAGTGAGAGGACAGTGGGTGCTAGATGAATAGATCACCAGTATCCACAATCTTCAAAACACAAGAAGCCTGATTACTCTCTATTTCCTAACAATAGAGAGCCTTCCTCTCATCACTCCTGGATCTTGTGTGTAACAAGTGGAGGGGAGGAAACTCTATAGCACTGTTCTCCAAAGGAATTCCCTTCTTATGGACCACAAAGGTATAAGCCTGTCCAGCACCTCACGTTGCTACAGAAAGAAAAGACTTTAAACACAAGTTCAATCTTTAGCTTGGCATCCTGCTGCACTGAGGTTTCTATGGGCTTCATCCACTCACCAGGATTCTCATGGTCCTAAATACTTATTTAACATTCATTCATTTACCCAAAAAATGTATTAAGCACCTGTTTACGTACTAGAGATTGAACTAGATGCTGAGTTTACAGTTGTGAGTAAACCAAATGTGGTTCTGCCCTCGTGGATCTCATGGTCTTTGTTGGGAAGAGAAATATGAAACAAACACAAATAAGCATATAATTATGGTAAGTGCTGTGAAGGAAGAGAACAGGCGTGTACAGAGAAGGCCTCTCTGAGAAAGTAACATTTAAGCTGAAATCCAAAGCCTGTCTTCATTTCAGCTTACTGCTTTCCTCTGTGCTTTGACTTCCCAGTATAAATGATAGCCTTCATTAGCAATTAAAACAGATCTTTTCAGGTTTCTTCCCACCACAAGGAATATACCAAATATAAATGTCATTTGGTGATGAATTCTTGAAAATTCTTTAATTCACAAGTCTATTAGAATCCTTTATTACATTAATACATTTGTTTCTGCTTCCCCCATGAGAATTTGAACTCCTGGGGACATGGATCATATCTTACTTTTTCCAACAGCCAGAATAGTTGGTGTTCACAGTAGGTACTCGGTGCAGTGTTGAACTGCATTGTTAAATTTGAGTCAGATTTATACAGGGGGCATTCACCTTCAATAGCCATTTTCTAATATGAAGGACAATAAGCAAAAAAGTCAGGCAAATATGTTAATAACAAATGCTCAAGAATCTATACAGAATAGCCATAGTTATATTAATTGAGCCTTTAAAATGTGCCAGGCTCTGAGCTAAGTACTTTCATGTTCTAACTTATTGACTCTTCACACTGTAATATAAATACTGTTATTATATTTTTGTTACAAATTAGAAAATAGAAGGAAAAAAAAACTTGCTAAGGACTCACAGCAAATATGTGGCAGAACCAGGATGTGAAATTAAACTTCCAGTTCCAAAGCCTATTTCTTTACCCACTTGACCATACTACTTCTCATGATGGGCATCCACTCTACTATAAGTTGATGTATATACTTATTTCCACTTGTAATTATTTCATCTATCTCTGTATTAGTAATCTATTGATGTATAACAACAAATTACCCCTAATCACAGCAGCTTAAAACAAACATTTACTACCTCAAAGTTTCTGTGGGTCAGAAATACAGGAGTGGCTTAGCTGGGTGGTCTGGACAGAATCTTTCATGAAGTTACAGTCAAGCTGGTGGCCAGAGCTACAGTCATCTCTATATTCAACAGGGGATGAAGGATTCACTTCCAAATTCACACATGTGGTTGTTAGCAGACTTCAGTTCATTCCTTGTTATATAACAAACAGTAGTCAATAAATACAATAAATGTAATGATGGTGAAATGAAGTCCAAAAGATGAACTCCCTGTAATCTTGTCTTACTCTTACATAAATTCCTAGCTGCCAGTCATGGTACCATTTAAATCATTTTCAAAAGCAGGACTGACCCTGGCCGCTTTGGCTCAGCGGTTAAAGCATCTGCCTGCAGTCCAGAGAGACCAGGGTTCGGTTCCCGCTAAGGGCATGTACCTTGGTTGCAGTTTGTCCCCGGCCCTGGTTGGGTAGTGCAGGTGGCACCCACTCAATGTGTCCCTTTCACGTCGATGTTTCTCTCTCTCTCTCTCTCTCTCCCTCCCTCCCTCCCACTCTATCTGAACAAAAAATGGAAAAATGTCCTCGGGTGAGGATTAAAAAAAAAAAAAAATCAGGACTGGCTCTGGCCGGTTTGGCTCAGAGGTTAGAGCGTCAGCCAGCAGACCAGAGAGTCCCAGGTTCGATTCCCGCTAAGGGCATGAACCTTGGTTGTGGTTTGACCCTGGCCCCAGTTGGGGTCTTGTGGGTGGCAACCAGTCGATGTGTCTCTCTCACATTGATGTTTCTCTCTCTCTCTTCCTCCCTCTCTCCCTCCCACTCTATCTGAAGATAAATGCAAAAATGTCCTTGGGTGAGGATAAAAAAACAAAAAATAAAAAAAATAAAAGCAGGACTGTATCCATACCCAAGAACATTTACACATGTATACAATTTCTATATAATGATAGAAAATGGACTTGGAAGGTAACATCAAATTCATGAGAACGTTAGCCTTTGGGAAAAAGAATATAATGGCGTTGGGACTGAAAGTCAAACAGGGCTTTATCTGCAAAAGTTTCTTCTATTAAAATTTTTATTGAGTCAATAGTTAATGATGGTCAGTCAGTACTGGATGGCAGGGATGTAGGAATTATACTCTGTTCTTATCTATATTTTAAATTTTTTAAAATAAATAAGATACGCATTTTAAAAGTCTTAACCAATTGGAACATATGTCTGTACTAACTTCCTCTTCACTCCAATTAAGGGTGTATCTATAAATCCCACTCTCCACATGACTCAGACCAAAACCTATTTTCTCCTCAAGATTTTCTGGTTTGAAGGTCTACAGAATCCCCTTAGTTTGCTGCTTCTCCACTTTCTGCATTTGTGCCACAGAAAGCCTGGCTGAGAGCCTGGCCAGCAGCATGAGGCTATAGTTACTGGCACTGGTTCTGACACACAATCCTCTGAGGTCAGAATCCTGGGCCCTGCACTCATTTCTAAAGCACTGATGCCTCTTCCTTTAACATAGCCCATAGTCACACTGGAACAATACTGCAAGGGCACGAGGAAATTGTAAATCTGTAGGTATCAGATTATATAACTTTTCCCTTTTATTTTGACCTCCATTCATGCTGTTTAAAAAGTAAGTTCACAAAAATCAGTCAATCCATTAACAATTCCCTTTACAAAAGGAGACCTGATAAAAACACGGACTATTGTGAATGAAAGCATTTTTAGCTGCTCTTTTAAAATAAATCACTGGTGTCTATTGGCAAATTGGTGAGAGGCCATTTAAGAAGAAAGAGCAGCATCTAGCTACTTCCTGGGAAACAAGGAAGCAATCTGAGAGTGAGAATAAAGTCAAAAGCAGGATCAGTCTGAATAAATGAATATGTTTTGTACTCAACTTCAATACCTTTCACAATGTTTTGTTCAGACTTGATTTCTTTCCATAACAATGCTGTCTGGTAACAATTCACTATTCCTCTCTCCAGTGTCCTGGACTAAGGGAATGAGTAGGTAGAAAATGCAGCCCAAACTGGTATGTTCCTGAATTCCAGGTATCCCAGAAACTATACTCAAAGAGAAAGTAGTGGCACAGAACAACTCATCTGCAAAACCACAAACAGCCTTACCTATTCTGGGTGCAGACTTGGATATACCTTATGAGCACACTCTGGTGACCCTGGCCCGAGGAGCTTTCCAGGCCTTGAAGACAGGACTCAGATTTTTCTTCAATCAAAATTAACACTTTTCTAATAAAGCCTTATTAACATGAACATTTCAAATTCCATAGGCCTGGTTCAACATGCTGGTCCTGCAACTCCTGAAGGGCTTTGGGTCTTTCTGTAATTTGGTGTAAACGTAATCGCTGGGCTGTAAGAACTATAGATAATGCTATACCATACATAGCAAGCATGCAATTACACCTATTGGTCTTGTAAAAGATATCCCTATTCCTAACGTTTCATAAAAAAATATGATCCTTTATTAACATATCTTTGATATGATAACATATCCCCAACCAGGATTTCCTGGCCCTATCTCAACAATTCAGGATTGTTTCTCAGAAAAACTAAGGACTACGAAAGAAGAATCAAGATGACTTCACCTAGCCTTGTCCCAGCTCTGGAAATTTCGCCACTCTGTAGCCTTTTACCTTTCCCCACTAATTCATTCTTTCAACAATCACTTATTGAAAACTCTCTGTTCAAGATACTGGTACAGAAGAAAACAGAAATATGAAATATCTTTGTGTGGACTTTCAATACAGGGTAGCAAACCAGAAATCAGCACTCACTAAGCAGAATCCCTAAAACATAATTTGCTTAAGAATCAGTTATTATTACTTTGCACACTGTTTAACCTAATCAATAGATTGTTCCCTATTGTCTCCCAACTCCCCCTTCTCTCCCTCCTTGCCCAGCATGTAGAAATGAATCCACACTATCAGCCCCAAAGGTGGGACAATCCTTCTTTAGATTGACATCAAGCTGCAAGAAGTTACATAAGAGGCCTGGCTGCCTCTCTGTCCCCAAGTCTCCTGGGTACTCAGAACCCCTCCAGAACACTTTACATGTCTCCACTTTGTTGCTGGGCCCACTCTCCACAGGGACCACTCATGGCTGTCCTCAGATGGCCCACTCCACAACCCTCCTCCCTCTCTGCAGGTGATATTGTCCCCTCCTTAAAGTGAAACCGAAGGCCACCTGAAACATTAACCAGGCCTGGTGTTCATTTACTCATTCAACACACATTGATCAGAATCTACTATGTATGAGCCTGCACTGCGCATATGTAGGAGATACAAGACAGCCAAGCAGCCACGGTCCCTGCCTTCACAGATCCGTCTACTAAGGTACACATTCAGCAAAAATCACACCAAAAAAATTGCACACCTTGAAAGGAACCAAGAAGGACAATTACAGGTGATACAAGTCTTAGAGGGCCAAGGTTGTTTTCCTTAAGAAATGATCTATGACAAAAAGAAAAAGAAAGAAAGAAATGATCTATGCATGCCTTGGCTGGTGTGGCCTCAGCTGGTTGGAGCGTTGTCCCATACACCAAATGGTGGTGGGTTTGATTCACTGTCAGGGACATAACCCGGTTGTGGGTTTGATTACCAATTGGGCTCATGCAGGAGGCAACCAATGGATGTTTCTCTCTCGCATCAATACTTGTCTCCCTCTCTTCCTCTCTCGAAAAAAAATCAATAAAACTTGAAGGAGAAAAGGAAGGAGGAGGAGGAGAAGAATTAGTGGGGGAAGGGAAAGAGAAGTGATGTATGGGAACAATCTCAACAAAATGGACTCAGCTTAAGAGAAGCTAGGGGCATTGCAGAGCACCCCCACCCCCCGCCCGCGTAGTGGGGGGCAGGGGAGAAGGAGCCCGCATCTTATGAGTTCCCAAATGAGCCACTTAGTACCCGGGGCCTTGTGCCTCCCATAAGGAGTCTGGGTCTCTAAAGAAGTAATCAGAACCCATAAAGAGGCGTCCAGGAGCTAAAGCCATGATCAGGTTGGCCTGCCCCGAGTCTCCAGCGCAGGGACCGTTTCTGCCCACCAGGTCACCTCCGCAGCGCCTGCCATCCGCTGGTTCTTGCAGGCCGCGGGCTGGGTGGCGGGACGCAGCGCCGGGCTCGGAGGCCGGAGGCAGGGCGGGCGCCGAGGGCCTTCCGCCGAGACCGCGGGCGGGGCTGGGTCCGCGGTGCCGCGAGGCGGTGGCGGCCTGGGCTGGGCAGCTCAGGGGACCTGGAGCGCGACAAACAATCGGCGCGCATGGTGCTCGCGCTCGCCCAGCTTCGGCTTCCGCAGGGGCGGCGTCTGGTTCTCCGCGGAGGGAGAAGGCCCCGCGGCCTCAGCGGCCCGTCGGCACCGACCCAGGCGTGGCCCGGAGCCTCCCGCAGCCCCGGCGTACAGGTGAGACCCGCGGCCCGGCCCCCAGGCCCCTGCGCGCAGCCCCGGCGCCCCCCTGCAGCTCGGGCGGCCGCCATCTCGGGGAGGCGGTGGCCGCGGCGGGCGCTGCGAGCCGTGGGCGGCGTCTCCGTGGGCCGGAGAGCCCGCCGGGGGCACCGGACCCGCTGCGGCGTGCTCCGGGCTCTCCTGGCGGCCCGGCTGCGGACCGAGGCGGGGACCCGGGCCGGCGCGCCCCTGCCCGGCCCTGCGACCGGCCGCACCAGCCTCCGGCCTTGTCCCCAACGACAGAGTGAATACTTGTCGCTGTCGAAAAAGTGGAACAGAAAAGCACAGGGAAGGAAGACGAGAGCTGAACCCCTGCACCCCGGAGACAGCCTGGGTTAACGTTAAGGTGTATCTCCTTCCTGTCCCCTGTAAGCATGATCAGACTGGGGTTTTGCAGCACCTGGATCAGAAAGTGCTGTAACTTGGCTTTTTTCTCTTTACACATCACGGGCATCCCCCGTGGCTTGAAGTGCTTTTCCTTGTTTCCTTTTATTGACCGCACTGGACGGCCAGCGACGCCGTGTGCCGGGGTGGCCTCTGCATACTGCCCCAGAGTCTGGCCCCGCTCCACCTGCAGCTGGTTGAGTGACAGGACTGTGATTTACTCAATGGATTCCCTCCCTGATGGTGAACATACGGAAGGGTTTTCCGTGTTCAGGTGTTAGAAAAGCAGTTTGTTTGAGCATCATTGTTTACAGTGACCTTCCTGAGGTGTGTAGTATATATACGTTGCAGAATGCTCCTTAGAAGAATTATTCTCGTTGTTTGTTCCTGCACTAGCATGTGGGAACGCCTGGTTCAAGGAACTTCCTGACTGACTTGTAGGTCCCAGTGCATCACAAGGGGTAGGGAGCAAAGTGTCAACACCTGTTTCTTAGAGTAGCCTGTCTTGTGGCTGGCCTTACCTAGAGCTTTTGCTGAAAAGGGAACTATGAGTATTTTAGTAATTTTAAAATCGGATTTAGGTTTATCTTGGATAAACTAGTACAGTCCCCAATACAATTTAACCTAAGTGAATGCAAAATTCAAGCTGGGGTTCGATGAATCGTAGAAACGTTTTGATATTTAAGTCATACTCTGAAACATGGATGTTGGGTTGCAAGGGAAAGGATTTTAAAAGATTCTGCTGATGGGTAGTCACTAGATAATCAAAAAGCTTTCTTTGAAGACTTGTAAAAGGCTTCGAGTGACATTGTCTTCATCTGTGAAAATAAGTGGATTTGTTTTTCTATCCTTTTCATTTATATTTTTAAAATTTTGTGCTAAAATAGAGGAACTTTTTCTCTGTCACGATCATTTTCCTGTTTGGTTACATGATCCTGAAAATTAAATGTATGTATAAGAGTTTAGAAATTACAGTGGATTGATTCCTTTCTCCCGAATTTTAAACCAAAGCCATCCCAGGCCTTCCTGCCCATTTTTACAGGGAATAGGGTCCATTCTGTGTGGGCCCATTCTGCCCATTACAGCTTCCCTTCACAAGACACGCCCATGGCTGTGCTGTGATCATCTTTCCGTCTCTCACTCTGAACTTAGTGCCCAGCTCAGTGCCTGGCACATAAGTGACTGCTAACTATTAGCATGGGGGATGAATTTATAATATGATGTGTTTGTTAAGCCCAAATTGTAAGATAGAGATCTGCGTGATTGATTTCTCACTCAAATGAATAAGGTAGAAATCAGGGACAAGGACAGCTGTGATCCTTTCTTGATTATAAGTGATATCACTTTCCAAGAAACACTACTGGCAGGTCACCTAGGTCTTTTTTTTTAAAACAACTTTGTTGATATATAATTCATATACCATATAATTCATCCATTTAAAGTGTACAATTCAATTTTTTGTAATCTGCCACTTTAAAAAATTTACCACTTTACCTATTTTTAAGTGTTAACAATTCAGTAATATTAAATACACTCACAATGTTGTTTTTCAACCATCACCACTATTTCTTTTTTTTTTATTTTTATTTTTCCTTTAATGATTAGAGAGAGAAGGGAAAGGGAGGGAGAGAGAGATAGAAACATCGATGAGAGAGAACATCGATCGGCCACCTCCTGCATGCCCCCCACTGGGGATCGGGCCCACAACCTGGGCATATGCCCTGACCGGGAATCGAACCAACGACCTCTTGGTGCATGGGTTGATGCTCAACCACTGAGCCACACCGGCTGGGCCTATCACCACTATTTCCAAAACTTTTTGTACCCTAACCAGATACTCTATAAATAAATGTTGAATATATGAATGAATGTTGATAGTTTGAAGAAGAAAAAATGTTAAGGTAATCTTGATGTCTAAACCCCCTTTCTATTTGTTATGTTGTCTTTTATACCTATATGAAAAGTTACTGTAGTTAAGATGGTACCATGCCTTATCTTAGTATGATAATATTTGAAGTTCCTTATAATGGAAAACTGGGCAATTCTTTCAAGTTTGAATACTGAATTACTGAACTTTCTAGAGCCTTTAAAAGCTGTAGAGCAAAATGTGAATGATATTTATCCAAGTTGATATTATGCTGTTTGGCTTACTCTACTTCTATGTATTCTCTTGCTTTCAAACTGCAGGATACCCTCCACTTTCATTGGAGGTACCCTGAGGCTTCCTAAGACTAGAAAAATCAACAAAATTTTAAGATGCTAATAAAAATGAATTTTAAAAAACCCAGTATTTATTTTAGGTACAAAGTGTTTGAATTCTTACCTAGTTTTCATTCTAAAATTTTTAGCTTTTCTTTGACTGTTACATTGCTTTTATGAATGCTAATCTCTTCCTTAACATCTTTTAAAAAATAGTAATTTGTTGCTTCTGGCTGTTTGATCTTCCATTTTTACTGAGGAGAGAGCACCCTTGGGCATCTATAGGAAGAAGGCTAGGCTAGGGTAGATCTTAGGAACAAAAATTAATGAGCGAATTTTTTAGTAGGTTTGGCAGGGGTACAACTGTTAATCCCAAATCTTCAAATATGGAGGGTTTCCTATGTATGTGAGTAAATTTGTACTTCTGAGTTCAGTAAAACTTAATGAGCATTATAGCCCAGTTACCGTTTAGTTACTTGCACAGGAATTCTGGGCTATAGTTTTGGCTTGGGCCCTGCTAGTGGCCTGAGCAACCCACATCACTTTTGTGGATTCATTTTCGGCACTAGTAAATTAAGTGGGCTTGAGTAAACAGGTAAATTAAGTTTGTTCTTATAAAGTGAACTAGCGTGTACTTGGCAGCTTCTTGCAAACTTAACATTTCTTTGAAGTTATCTAAAAAATTTTTTAAATTATATATTCTACCATAATGTAGCCTTGTAAAATTTAATGTAAAGATTGCATTTTAAATTTGTTACCACCCTGTAACATTGATTCTTCCAGAAGGTGCATTCTGTTTATCCTGGAGTTTTATGTATTCCCTGATGCACTGCTTCATACCCTTAGGGCTTCTTCTGCCTCAATTTGAAAAGCTTGGGACCCAGAGGACCTGTAGGTCTCTTGAAGCTCTGGTGTGGTATAACCCTTGAAATAAACTAGAGTTTATTTTCTAGTTTTAGGAAATTATAAATCCATAACATGGAAAAATATGATTAGCCAATTTGAATGACTTAACTTCTTTCCCTGAAAATTAGAGATTGCAATTCTGTTGTATATAAAAGCTGTTTCATCAGAAACTGCATGCAATTTAAGAAATGGATTGCAAAGTTAGAAAAACTCTTTGCAGATGTCATCTTTGTTGCTCTCAATCTTTCTTGCCTGCAATTCTGCTTTTTTTATTTCCTGGCTGCTAATTGGATTTAAGTCTGTTTTGCCAACCATGGCATCTGGAGATGACAGTCCTATCTTTGAAGATGACGAAAGGTAAATGTCTTGCATTGCAATAAAACTAGCTTTTGAAACTATCAAGATAGTTCTAATCATTTAGAAGAGTTATTTATCCAGGCTACTTTTTTAAGGACACGTTTTGTAAAATTGCAGAATGCATGGTTTTGCTTTTCTCTGATGTAGAATAAGGAGAGTAAACACCTGGCAAGGTGGCCACCACTAGCGTGGCATCCTTTATAGGATCTGGATGTAAGATCTCCAAATCCCTCTCAGCACAGTGTTCTTGGCAATCACTTCAAAATGATATAAAACCCATTTAGTATCTGATTTAGAGCACACAAAGGAGATTAGAGGGAATGAAGAGTAGGATGTAGTTCAGAGAACAGCCTCTGGAGCCAGAGTCCTAAGTTTAAACTCCATCTGCCACTTACTGTCATTGTAACCTTAGACAAGCCCTTAGCCTCTCTGAGCCTCTGTTTCCTCATCTACAAAATAGGGATAATAACAGTATCCATCTCATGGTGAGGATTCTATGGGTTAATATATGTAAAGCTCTTAGTGACTGGCACACAGTCGGCACTTAACTTTTAGCTCTGATCATTAAAGTTGTAATAAATGTATGTCTCTCAAAGCTAAAGATCTAAATCAAATCAAAATATTATTTATCTATTATATTTGTATTATATATATATCATTTACATAGGACACATGTTTTATATTTAAATATTTATAGTTCTATATTAAAATGTGTTGAAATTGTGCCAAAAGCTTTTGAATAAATAGAATCCTTTATTTATTTATTTTTGTTGGTATGTGCCCCTAGCAGGAACAGAACCCGGGACTCTCTGGTCCACAGGCCGATGCTCCAACTGCTGAGCCAAACCAGCCAGGGCCTTTATTTTTAATAAGTTTCCCTATATCAATGACAAGAGTTAGTATTTCCATAACAGTTTCATCTTTATTGTAGGACATTTCTTTCATGACTTCTCTTTTTCTTAGCCTATTTAATGAATTAGAACCTTTTTGGTTAAAATTAATTCCCAGTCATTGGTTTACGTATGAAAGTTTTGTAGAATTCTTGTTTTAGAGTGATTGGATCTGAAAAAGAAAAACCAAAATTAAGTACTGTGCTGTTCAAACGAGGGGAGGGAGAAGTTCAGACTTCTTACTGACCTTTCCAGGCATCATTCTGTTGCCTAGCTTAGAATACTACTGTGGATGAACTGATAGATCCTTAATCCTATTAATATAAAGGTGACTTTGTTTGGGATTACCTGGCTGTATAGTCAGGCAGAGTAGTTTCATCTAAAGGAAGAATGCATAAAAGGGAGAAGATAGTTACATGTACTGTGAGTGAGAATTTTTAGGTAATATCACTTGAATATTTTGTAATTTTAAGAGTTTTAAAAATCTATTATTTTCATCTTGGAAGAATTAATTGGCTATTCTCTTACTGATTTTGGCCTATTGTAATTACTGTATTTTATTCCCTTAGCCTTCCATATAGCCTGGGAAAAATGACAGATCTTGTAGCCGTTTGGGATGTTGCTTTAAGTGACGGAGTCCATAAGATTGAATTTGAACATGGGACCACATCTGGAAAACGAGTGGTATATGTAGATGGCAAGGTAGGAACAAAACATGTGACTTTGTAAATATGGTATACAGAGAAGGTTGATTTTGTTAATGTACATTCTTCATTCAGGCTTTTCTCTTACTAAAGTAGTTATCTTTATATTTTGACCTGTATCATTTTGCTGTACAAAGTGATCTTATCATAGTTATAGAATTCATAGACTAGCATCTAATATTTAAACTTAAAATGCCTTTATATTCTAAAACCTTTGCATCACAAATTAATATTACATCTAACTAGCATTGTCATTTTCTCACTTTAATTATATTATTTGTAAAATTAAATATTAAACTTTCTTCCACATGTGTGTTTTCAACTCTTCTATTTTATTACTTAGGAAGCGATAAGAAAAGAATGGATGTTCAAATTAGTGGGCAAAGAAACCTTCTGTGTGGGAGCTGCAAAGGCAAAAGCAACCATAAATATAGATGCTGTCAGTGGTTTTGCTTATGAATATACTCTGGAAATTAATGGGAAAAGTCTCAAGAAGTATATGGAGAACAGATCAAAAACCACCAATACTTGGGTATTACATTTGGATGGTGAGGACGTTAGAGTTGTGTTGGGTAAGTGATTGCTGTTTCTGCAGAATTTATTGGCTTTTTGGTTTTGCTTTTGTTAATCTTCCTCCAAGGATATTTCTTCCATTGATTTTTAGAGGGGGGTGGGGAGAAACATCAATATGAGAGAGACACATTAATTGCTTGCCTCCCACACACACCCCAACCAGGTCCAGGGATTGAACCTGAAACCCAGGTATGTGCCCTTGACTGGAAATCAAACTGGCGACCCTTTAGTGTGCAGGCCGACACTCTAACCACTGAGCCTCTCCGGCCAGGGCATTTATTGGCTTTTTATGGTAGTTATTTAATTAGCCTCTCTAACTGTTCAGGCCTTTATGAGAGCTTTGAATAGAAAAGAATGTAAGAGTGTAAGAGCAGGTGTATTTTTAATGTGTTCTATGTGAATGAAGTATTCATTTAATCGATTGATTTATATATAAATTACAAGAGCCATATTTTATAGTGATCGATTTGAACATTATAACGTTAGGTTTAAAATATATATATATAGGGCCCTGGCCAGTTTGGCTCAGCGGTAGAGTGTCGGCCCATGGACCAGAGAGTCCAGGGTTCAGTTTCCACTAAGAGCATGTACCTCGGTTGCAGTTTGTCCCCAGCCCCGGTTGGGGTCATGTAGATGTCAACCACTCAATGTGTCTCTCACATGAATGTTTCTCTCTCTCTCTTCTTCCCTCTCTCCCTCCTGCTCTATCTGAAGATAAATGCAAAAATGTCCTCGAGTGAGGATAAAATAATAATAGTAATAAATAAATGTGTGTGTGTGTGTGTGTGTGTGTGTGTGTGTGTTGGGCCCTGGCCAGGTAGCTCACTTTGTTAGAGTATCGTCTTGATGCGCCAAGGTTATGGGTTTGATCCCTGGTCAGGGCACATGCAAGAGTCAACCAATGAATGCATAAATAAATAGAACAAAAAATCAGTGTCGTCCTCTCTCTCTCTCCTATCCTCTCTCTCTAAAATCAATAAATAAAATTTTTAAAAAAGAAATATTGATATAGACATTTGTTATTATTTTATATTTCACTTTAAAAGCATGTATAAGGCAGTTGGAAATTTAAGTTTCATCAGTAAGAAGGGAATCTTTCTGTAGGTGGTAATATGGTTAGGACTGCAGCAGATCAAAATTGTCAGAATCCAGATCAAGTAGATAAAAAAATAAAAGGCCCTAGCCAGGGCTCAGTTGGTTGGAGCGTCATCCTGTGCACCAAGAAGCTGAGGGCTCAATTCCATGTCAGGACACATACCCAAGTTTTGGGTTCCATCCCCGGTCATGGCTCATGCAGGAGGCAATTGATTGATGTTTCTCTCTCAATATATATATATATTAACTGAAAAAACAAAAAAAAACATTATTTGTGGTCATTATAGTTACTCATGGGCAAGGAATGGACTTATATAGAGTCTTGGAGTGAAAGTTACCTACATATTTATTATTTGACAAAGTTCAAATAACTATTGTATGACTTTCTCAATTTTACATTGAAAAGTTAGAACAAAGAAAAATCTCTTAACTAAAACAGTACTATGTACTGAGAGGCCATATTCTGTGCCATACACTATGCCGGGCATTTTACATAAATTATTTCTAATTCTTATAGCAGTATGCAAGAAAAATGGTATCATCTTCATTTTACCCATGAGGAAGCTGAGGCTAATTGAGACTCAGAGTGAATGAAAGACTTGCCAAATGAAACTGCCAATGAATCGCGGAGCTGGGATTTGAACCCAGAGCTCTCTGACCTCAAAGATCCTGTACCTTCTTTTTCACCACCCAAAAGATGAGAGGCACACAAAGGGCCTGAAAATAGCACTGGTCAGCACTGTTGGGTCAGGTAGTCGCCACACCACTGAACACCGTGGGAGGAAAATAAAGACAGCAAGAGCAAAGTACTATTATGCTAAAACTTCTCCTTCTGTTCTGAAACCTTGCGAATACCTGCTCAGGTAGACTCCCCACTGTTGGTCATCTGGGTCGAGGGAATCTGCAGGTAGGCAGAGAGGACAGGCTCCAAGGTGAATATGCTCCAGTTCCTATGATTCACTAAATCTGTTTCTGAGCTGTAACTGATTTGATGCTTTATCAGATCAATATGTTCTTTATAACATATTTTTGAATAGGTGATATATAATTCAGAAATCAAAATGATATAAAAAGATACATTGAGAAGTCTTGCTTCCACGCCTGTTCCCATCCACCCAATTTACCCCATAAAGATGGCCATTTTTAAAATTTTGTTTGTTTATTTTGTTCATTATGTTTCACAAATAAGTGAAATCATATGGTACTTGTCTTTCTCTGACTGGCTTATTTCACTTAACATAATGCTCTCCAGGTCCATCAGTGCTGTTGCAAAAGGTAAGATTTCCTTTCTATTTATAGCTGAGTAATATTACATTGTGTAAATGTACCACAGCTTTTTTTACCCACTCATCTACTGATGGGCACTTGGGCTGCTTCCAAATCTTGGCTATTGGAAATAACACTGCAGTGAACATAGGGGTGCATATATTCTTTTGAATCAGTGTTTCAGGTTTCTTCGACTATCTTCCCAGAAGTGGAATTGCTGGGTCATAAGGCAGTTCCATTTTTAATTTTTTGAGGTGTCTTCATACTGCTTTCCACAGTGGCTGTACCAATCTGCATTCCCATCAACAGTGCACGAGGGTTCCCTTTTCTCCACATCCTCCCCAACACTTGTTGTTTGTTGATCTATCGATGATAGCCATTCTGACAGGTGATATCTCCTTGTGGTTTTAATTTGCATTTCTCTGATGATTAGTGACATTGAGCATCTTTTCATATATCTTTTGGCCATCTGTATGACCTCTTTGAAGAAGTGTGTATTCAGGTCCTTTGCCCGTTTTTAAATTGGATTGTTCATTTTTCTGCTGTTCACTTGTACATGTTCTTTATAATTTTTGGATATTAACCCCTTATCAGATGCATCATTGGTGAATATCTTCTATTCAGTGGGTTGTTTTTTCATTTTGTTGATTGTTTCCTTTGATGTGCAAAAGCTTTTGAATTTGATGTCGTCCCATTTTATTTATTTTTTCTTTTGTTTTCCTTACCTGAGAAGATATATTAGAAAAAATATTGCTCTGAGAAATGTCTGAGTTAGGATAGAAATTTAATAGAGTCCTTCTAGTGTTTCTTTATTCAGATTCAAGCAAATATGAATATTTTATTACTTCCTTATTATGTAAATCATGTTTATTATTGATTTATTCTGAAGATCCTTTTATAGCAATAAAGAATATTCTTATACTTTTTTATAGCTGCAGAGTACATTTAAATAGTAAATAAAATAGTTTAACTCATTCCCAACTGATGGGCACTTGGGCTGTTTCTACACTGTTGCTGTGAGTAGCGGTATTGAAAGACTTTGTTCACATGCCTCTTGGAATATAGCACAGATTACTTTCGGACCAGTTCCCAGAAGAGGGAAAGTAGGATTGCTGGGTCAGAGAATAACTGCACTTGTCATCTTAGATTTTGTCCAGTTGCACTCCTTGATGCTTTTTACCATTGTTTACCACTACCTGTTTCCCCACAGGTTCTCGAGACAACAGAGCGTGTTGTTGGATTATTTTATAGTATTTCAGTGTTATTTTGCCTTTCTCAAAATTGAGTGAGGTTGAACTTCTTCTCACATGTTTAAGGCCCTTTTGAGTTTCTTTTCTAGTCATGTTCATGTCCCTTGACTCGCTTTTTGGAGGGTTGTTAGTCTTTTTCTCCTTGATTGCGAAGGAGTCCTTATATTACTAAGATTAGCCCTCTGTGCTGTTTGTTTTGAACATTTTCCCCGACTTTGTCATTTATTGTATGACTTTGCTTATGTGTGTGCATGGTTTTGTTTAATCATGCAGAAACCCTTTTTACTTTTATGTAGTCAAATTTATTCCATGTTTTTTTTTTTACGGCTTCTGGATCAGGTGTTCTTCAGAGGCACGTTAATAACAGCTGTTACAGAAACTCTGAGCACATGCACGTGTGCAGTCGGCATACTGAGTAAAACTCCAGTTTCCACCACATTGTGGTGTATTTTAGCCCTGTGTGATCTAACCATGTGTTGGGACAAGCCGGGTTTCCCTGCTTCTGTGGCTGTAGATGCTTCCTACTCAGGCTCCCCAGGCCCCTCTGCCTTGCTCTTTCTCCCTCTAGCCCCACTCAAAGTCCTTTCTCCACTCAATGAGGCTCCCATCTCGAGGTGTGGAGAGAAAAGAATCCCCTTTAGACCATGTTCCAAAGTAGATGGCCTGCCAGTGTCAAGTCAGATTGGCAACTCAGCCTTGACTCCAGACAAGTGATTTAGGAGACCCCTGGACTCCTGCTCGCACAGGTCATGCACCTCTCTTGTCTTCATTATTCTCAAAGCTCACCTTCTGGTTGCTTGATGAGTGCAGATTTCTCTCCTGCCACACGCCAGGACACTAACCTTCACAGTGGGTTTGGGGAGTCCTCTCCCCAAAAGGCACGTGCGCATACATACACCTGCCTCCTGCAAGGGCGCTATGGCCGCTTAACAGGCTCAGGTGTATCGCGGCAGCGTCTGCTCTATTGTGTCAGCACTGTACTTAGCACAGTCCACCAGTATACCTGTATTTTTTCTTATGATCCAACCATTTTTCCCTAAAGTGAAACCATTACAAAAACAAGAAGAGATTATTGTACTATCTAGTAAGAAACTTAAGGCTAAATTTCTAAACCTGACAAGCTATCCTGTATGAACCTGGTGGCAGCTTTTTATGGTGGTCTTTTTTTTTAATCCTCTCCTGAGGACATTTTCACTTTTTTTTTTTTTTTAAGAGAGAGAGAAACATCGATTGGTTGCCTCCCATACGTGCCCCAACCAGTGAGTGCAAACTAGGCATGTGGCGCTGGCCGATTTTGCTCAGTGGTTAGAGCATCGGCCCGCGGACCAGAGAGGCCAGGTTCAGTTCCCGCTAAGGGCACGTACCTCGTTTGCAGTTTGTCCCCGGCCCCTGTTGGGGTCATGTGGGCAACAACCACTCGATCTCTCTCTGTCACACATCGATGTTTCTCTCCCTCATCTCCTCCCTCTCCCCCTCCTGCTCTATCTGAAGATACATGCAAAAATGTCCTTGGGTGAGAATTAAAAAAAAAAACTAGGCCATGTGCCCCAACTGGGACTCGAACCTGCCACCTTTTGGTGTATGGGAAGACACTCCAACCAACTGAGCCACATCTGCCTGTGCTTGGTGGTCTTTTAATGCCATAGTCCAGCTGAGTCAGTGTGAGAGAAAGGGGTAATTATTTAGTCACTGATATTAAAGGCTGTTCATGTGGAAAAGTCCCTCTTCACATTCATTTGTGTGCATCTTCCTTTCAAGATTGTGCTTCAGTGTTTATTTTGTTGAACAAGTCTTCATCAATTTGGATTGGGACCATGATTTTTCTCTTAAGTTTGTTTCCTTTTGATTTTGTCTGTGAACAAAGAATAATCAGTTTCTTCAAATACAGAAGAAATTCAAAGCTGTGAAAAGTTAATGGACTTTTAGGAATCCAGTGTATCAAACCTTTCTAAAAATAATAGAGTTAAGTTTATCTTTCAATCATAGATTATAATTTTTTTAATTTGTTACTTTTACAGAAAAAGACACTATGGATGTATGGTGCAATGGTAGAAAAATGGAGACAGCAGTAAGTTGGCCTTCTTATTACTCTTCGCACCATGTGTGTGAGTTACCACTGAAATGTTGCTACGTTTCCTAATTATGAAGATTTTATAATTAACCCCAAGGTCCTCTTAGTTGAAAACAAAAAAAGAGATGAATTACTCCGGACTCCAAAATTTGAAAACCTTTCCCAGAAAGTACCTGGGGCAGCAATTATTTGGAACCAATTTACATTTTTTTGTTGTTCTTTTATCCTCACTCGAGGTCATTTTTGCACTTATCTTCAGTTAGAGCAGGAGGGAGAAAGGGAGGAATACAGAGAAACATCAATGTGAGAAAGAGACACCGAGTGGTTGTCACCCACATGACCCCATGAGGGCGGGGGACAAACTGCAACGGAGGTACGTGCTCTTAGTGGGAACCGAACCCAGGACTCTCTGGTCCGCGGGCTGACGCTCTAACCGCTGAGCCAAACAGGCCAGGGCGGAAACAATTTACATTGTAAGTTTGCACCAACCTCACACTCTTTTCCTGGCCCAGGCTCTGTCCTAAAAAGAGATCCCCCATTAGAAAATCCCCCTCCCCCAAAAGTTGCGTACTCCCACTTTTATCTATATTAAAGTGGTGCTTTATACCACTGCTTCTCAACCTGCATGCATTGAAATCACTTGGATCTTGTTAAAATTCAAATTTTAACATTTCCTCAGGTGATGCCAGTGCTGTAGGTCACACTTTGAATAGGAGGCTTTACACCATACACTCAAAACAGATGGTACTTTTCTAAAAGCAAAGTTTTTGAAAAAGAAACGATGCACACAATGTCAGATGCTGACATAAAGGCAGACAGGGAAGGGCACACAACCCCCAGAAAACAAGTGGAATTTATAGACAGTTCCAAAAAGCTACCCACTCACCGTGGCCAAGCAGGATGAGATCCCCACCTAAGCCCCGTGTGTTTGGCTCTTATTATCAGCTGCTTGCACTGTTAAAGCTGTGGGTGGGATGAATATAAGGTTGAATTCCAAGCTGGAATGAAATAATAATGGTGTATATAGAATTGCATTCCTGAATCCTATATAATTTTATTAACCAATGTCTTCCAATAGATTCAATTAAAAAAAAAAAGAAAGAAGAAAGAAATAATAGTGGTGTAGTATTCGCAGCACAGAGAGGGAGTGGAAGCAGGGGAGTGTGGGACTAGGACCTGAAATCACAGGGTGGAAATTGCCATGTTATTGGGTCAACTGGCAAACGGAACATCTGCCTTTCCTGCTGGCTTCAGGTGCTCCAGGGCTAGAGAATGAGATGCTCTCTTCTCTAGTCACAGTTTTAGCTAGTTGTACGATAGTACTTACTCCATTATCTCCTCTGTCTAGCATGGTATAGGGAGGTGAGAAGAGGTGCCTGGTCTGGGATGAACTTCTTCAGACTGCCCAGGACCTGCTGGGTCTTGTAGCTGTCTGTTTCTGAGGAAGCGCCCAGGCCAGACATCAAATTACAAAGATGAATGCTTTTCTGTTTCTTCATCCTGGTATTAATTCTTGAGGGGAATTTAACCAGGACTCCCTCAAAACTGATCCTCAGAGCTTGAGCCACTTTCCAAGTTCAGTCCACCGATGAAGACTTCTTTTATGCAGAGAGGCTTGGAGAGCTCTTCAGTATTGTACAACTCCTTTTGAAGCAGGTTGGGTACCATTAACGTGAATTGGGTACCTACTGCGTGCCCGCACCACACCAGGTGCTCCTTCCTGCCTTATTTCCTACCCTGGAATTCTCCAGATGGAGCATAAGCAGTTTGGAACCACACTCCCTCTCACCCTCAAGGAATTCTCCAGTGCAAATGTAAAGAGAACGTTGTTTCATGATATTAAGAATGTGGTTGTAGCCCTGGCCGGTTTGGCTCAGCGGTTAGAGCGTCGACCTGCGGTCCGGAGAGACCCGGGTTCGGTTCCCGCTAAGGGCATGTGCCTCGGTTGCAGTTTGTCCCCGGCCCTGGTTGGTCGTGCGGGTGGCAACCACTCGATGTGTCCCTTTCACATCAATGTTTCTCTCTCTCTCTCTCTTCCTCTCTCTCCCTCCCACTCTATCTGTGCAAAAAATGGAAAAAAATGTCCTCGGGTGAGGATAAATAAAAAAATTAAAAAAAAAAGAATGTGGTTGTAGCCCTGGCCGGTTAGAGCGTCAGCCTGCGGTTCATAGAGACCCGGGTTCGGTTCCCGCTAGGAGCACGTACCTCAGTTGCAGTTTGTTCCCGGCCCCGGTTGGGTTGTGTGGGTGGCAGCCACTCGATGTGTCCCTTTCAATCGATGTTTCTCTCTCTCCATCCCACTCTATCTGAACAAAAAATGGGGGAAAAAAAATGTCCTTGGGTGAGGATAAAAAAAAAATGTAAATAAGTAAAAAGTTGAAAATAGTGTTCATCACAGTGTCTCTGTTTCTCAATAATTGACAGGAAACCACAAGTGTGTGGACAATGGCTGTTTATGACCAGTTGCCTCTTCATTGTAACTACGGCCCAGTTTGCAGGACAATTTTGGCAGCTCTGTGTCCAGGCAGCCTTCCCAGTGCTGTGCACACCTGCTTTTGTCGCCTCTGAGTTACAGCTTTTTTTCTCCTTTTCCTTTTCATCTCCCAGCATCATGACCAAGATTATGTATGTCAAATTGCCAAGAAGTTACTTAGAGGGATTGTTTTACTAAACCATTGCCCTGCCCTATAAATTGAATTTTACAGAAGTATGACTTGCAGGCATTTTTCAAGGCTCAATATAAAAAAGAATGAACATGCCCTGGCTGATTTGGCTCAGCGGTTAGAGCATCGGCCAGTGGACCAAAGAGTCACAGGTTCAATTCTAGTCAAGGGAACATACGTAGGTTGCAGCTCAGCCCGCAGCTCGGCCCCCAGCCCTGGTCAAGTCGTGTAGGAGGCAACCAGTCAGTGTGTCTCTCTCACATCAATGTTTCTCTCTCTCTCTCTCTCTGTCTCCCCCCACCCCCATCTGAAGATAAATGGAAAAATATCCTGGGGTGAGGATTTTTTAAAAAAAAGAAAAAAAGTGAACACACTACACTCCAGGACCAGACCTGGTCCTTTTGGAAGTGTTCATTATACCTCCCTTAAGAGCTTTGACCAAATTCTCTCAGAGCTAAGAAAATGATGCTTCTTTCCCTGACATACCTGCACTCTCTTTGGTTAGATAATGTTAGTTATTGGGTCTTGCTCTGTTTGCTTTGGCTGCCAGGAAGCTCTTGCAGCCAAGTTTCAAGTCTGACTGGGGTGTCTTTGCTTTCTGACATAATTCATTCTTACCCGCTAATCCTCTTCTTCCTTATTTCTCTGGGTCCCTCTCTTTTTACTCCAGATCACTACACTATTAAATAGAAATATGAGCCACAAATATGAGCTTCGATTGTAACCTTTCTATTAGCCATAATGTTCTAAGGTGAAGTTTATATTTGATTTAAATCAGTTTATCAAAATAGTATTATTTAACATGTAATCAATATAAAAAGTTTTTAGTGAGTTATTTTACATTCTTTGTTTCATACTAAGTATTCCAAATTCAGTGTATATTTTACACTTAAACAGCGTATCTTGTGTCAGACTTACCACATTTCAAGTGCTTGATTTTGCTACACATGGCTAGTGGCTACTGTCCTGGACAAAGCAAGTCTAGATTTAGTAGTGTTTGACTTTATGTTGTCTGTATCTTATTGTAAAGCCGCTTTATACCCCGAGGAATCAGATCTTCAGAGTGGTTAAGAACACTCCATCCCTTACTGAGTAGGGTCTTTTGAAGTTATTTAACCACTGTGTGCCTCAATTTCTTCATCTATAGGAGGAGGATCCAATGAAATAATGCATGTAAACTGTTCTTGGTATAGAATAAATAACTAAAAAAATGTGTGCTATCATGTTTATCTTTTTTTAATCCTCACCTGAGGATATATTTTTTCATTGAGTCTAGAAAGAGAGGAGGGGAGAGAGAGAGAAACATTGATGTGAGAGAGAAATATCGATAAATTGCCTCCCATATGCACCCCAACCAGGTCAAACCCACAACCTGAGCATAATTCATTCTGTACCCTGACCGGGAATTGAACCCATGACACCCTTTGGTGCATGGGACAATGCTCTAACCAATTGAGCCATATGGGCCAGGGCTCATGTTTATCATTCTTACTTTTGAAAATATTTATATGCCTGCATAGTATATGTAATAGACAGAGCCATGAGGTGCATGGTTATTGGGTTTTTTTCCCTCTGAAATTTAAGATTCTTAGTGTGTAGGGAGTACAAATAAGAAACTTTCCATTCACAGCAGAATATAAAAACATCTGAATACAAGTTTCTAAGTTTAATTTTGCAAAGCTTAACATTTAATATGTACTTCATTTTACCAACCTTTTAGATGGTGATAGTGCTCTAGACAAAGATACATGTTTCTGAACACTAACTCCTCCTTCTTTTGTTGGCCTAGGGTGAGTTTGTAGATGATGGGACTGAGACGCACTTCAGTATTGGGAACCACGACTGTTACATAAAGGCTGTCAGTAGTGGAAAGCGGAAAGAAGGGATTATTCATACTCTCATTGTGGATAACAGGGAAATCCCGGAGATTTCTTGAATGAATTCATGTTAATAAACATTAATCTTAAGAAGTAACTATCAGGACTTTTAAATTACTGTGGTAATTAAATATGTTCAAAATGTACTTCTCAGTACATTTAGTCTGCCACGTTTTTATGTTTTTAGTTACTTGAAACTGTATGAGTCAGGGAAAAAATTATACACAATAATAAAAACCTGCAATTTATTTTGTAAATAATGTAAAAAATTTTTCAAAGCAAAATGGAAAATAAAATATGGATCAAAATCACTAATGTTTTATGAGAGGAACTTTTACTATAATAAACACTGTAAAATTGGTGCTGCCTGATGTGTTTCTATAAATGGATGTCTTCATATATTTCTAACTTATGCAGATAGGTTGTCTCTGTAGCTTAAAGTCATTGGTAAGTAAGGACATAGTTATTAGTTTAATGAGAGAAAATGAGAAATGTTCTATATGGAAACTTAATTTTTTTTTTTTTTCATCCTCACCCAAGGACATTTTTCCATTTCTTGTTCAGACAGAGTGAGAGGGAAAGAAAGGAAGAGAGAGAGAAACATCAATGTAAAAGGGACACATCGAGTGGCTGCCTCCCGCACGGCCCAACGAGGGCCGGGGACAAACTGCAACCAAGGCACATGCCCTTAGCGGGAACCGAACCCAGGTCTCTCTGGACAGCAGGCCAAAGCTCTAACTGCTGAGCCAAAACGGCCAGGGCTGGAAACGTAATATTAAGGAAATGTCAAATAGTGTCACATATGCAGCGGTAGGCAAAAGTAGGTTTATAGTTGTGAGTACAAATGTACAATAAATGGACGAGTCTCCCAGTCATCCCTTCAACACGGTATCTGTCTTCTCTAATGCATGCTGAGGGCAGGATGCATACTACATACTATTATATCCTCCAGGACCTAACATGCCCCTCACAGATGGTGGGCAGTGAGATTCACATTACTGAAGCTCAGAAAAGTCTGGGCTGGAGATATACGTAGGCATCATCAGCACATACAGGCATACCTCAGAGATATTGTGGATTCGGTTCCAGACTACTGCAATAAAGTGATTAATATGAATTCTTTTTTTCCCCAGAGCATGTAAATGATGTTTATGCTGTCGTCTTTAACTGTGCAATAGCATTATGTCTAAAAAAAAAAACCCAAAACAATGTACGTATCTTTTTGTTTTTTAATATTTTGTCTTTATTGATTTTAGAGAGAGAGGAAGGGAAAGGGAGAGATAGAAACATTGATGAGAGAGAACATGGACTGGCTGCCTCTCGCATGCCCCCCACTGGGGATCAGGCCCACAACCTGGGCATGTACCCTGACTAGGAATCGAACTGGCAACCTCTTGGTGCATGGGTTGACGCTCAACCACTGAGCCACACCAGCCAGGCAACAATGTACGTATCTTAATTAAGAAATACTTGATTGCTAAAAAATGCTAACCATCATCTGAGCCTATTGGAAAAGTGGGACCAACAAACTTGCCTGATGCCGGGTTGCCACAAACCTTCAGTCTGTAAAAATGCAATATCTGCAAAGCACAATAAAGTGAAGCACAATAAAATGAGGAATGCCTGTAGAGAAGATGTAAAGCAATGGGAATGGATAATATCAACTAGGAAACTTAGAGGGAAAAAGGGAGCCTATAATTAAACCCCGAAGAGCCACTGCATTTGAGACGGTGCTAAGGGCAAGAGAGGTCTTCATTAGTTAAAGAAGCCTTGAAGCTTTCAAACAAAAGACAGACATATTTGATTATTTAGAAATTTAAAAGTTACATATGGTAAAAAATGCCATAAACAAAGCCAATATACAAACAATATATTTGGGGACTATATTTGTAATGTAGAGGACAAGAGTCACAAATACATAAATATGCAAGCATATGAGACAGGACAACATGAATGGTCGTAAAGAAATAACCAACGATAGAAACAGACTCAGAGGGGCTCCAGATTAAGAGCTCATTAGAGGCAGAGCTATGTTTAAAATGTTCAAGGTAATAAAAGACAACTCTGACAATTTCAGAGGAAACAGAAAAAAACTTTTAAAAGAGCAGAATTTCTTTTTAAATGAAAGCTGGTATAGTGATAATATCAGTTCAAGTTGACTTTAAGGCGAAAAAAAAAAAAGGCATTACCAGAACTACATAACACTTAAAAATAATTTTTAAGTAGTCCAATTCACCAAAGATATAAATCATCCGTAAAAAATTTTTTTTCAATCTTTGTTCTTCCTGACTTTATCTTGAGGCTGCAAATCTGACTTTTTACACACTGACTCTGAGCCACAGCGGGAAAGCCTCCCTCACAGAAGTGCATTTCCTTTCCTTTCTGCTCGCAGACCAGGCAGCCGAGAGGAACAAGTGTGGATTTCTCACAGGGCCTTACTAAAAGTCCACTAGACGATTTCACCACCAACATCCCAGTATGTTTTTAATCCAGCCCTAAAGTGCTAGCCTCTATGAACAGGTGGCCGAAATCCCGGGATGCGGCACCTTCCCACCTGCTTTGTGCTATGGAATGATCACAATTTCCTAACTGGGCATGTGGAGTGGGGGTGGGGATCCTTACTGTTCCTCATCCACCTCAAGTCAACTCACATCCCCATTTTAGGACTGGCAACTTGCAATATCTTACTTCTGGAAACCAGTTTTTATCTTCATTGGTGTAAATTAGTCAGCTTGTACTTCTATGATAAAATCCATAGACTGTATTGATGAAACAGGACATTTACTTCTCACAGTCTGGAGGCAGAGAAGTCCAAGATCAAGACCCTGATTAGGTTCCCCAGTGACAGCCCACCCCCTCGCTTGCAGAGAGAGGCCATCTGTGTCTTCACATGGCGGAGAGCAATTATCTCCAAATTTGTATGCAGCTAGTAATATATTGCCTCAAACTTTTATAAAACAAACATTGACATAACTAGAATTGGCAAATCCAAAATCATACTGGGATTTTTAACTTATCTCTCTCATAAATGCTAGGCAAAAACTCGGTAAAGATATGTACTCTTAACACAATGAGCAGAATTGATCTAATGAACATATGTAACAATCTAATGGCAGATAATGGATTTTTTCATGTGTACACTGAACATTTATAATACTTGACCATACTATGAGTCATAAAAACAATTCCCATAAATTTGGAAGAACTGAAATCATACAGATGTTCTCTGAATGCCATGCAATCTAGAAATCAACAAAACGGTAATGAGAAAACCCATGACTATTTGGAAATTAATAAATGTAATTCTAAATAACCAGTAGATCATGAAGAAACCAATATGGGAATAAAGTATTTTGTACTGAATGGTAATGACGACAATATCAAAACTTATGAGATGCAGACAAAGATTGTAATTATAGATTATTATTATTGATCAGCTAAGCAAACATTCAATTGGAGGGGAGGAATAACAAATTAAACACAAAGTAGAAGGAAGGAAATAATAAGGATAAAAGAAGAATTAAAAACAAACATACAACAGAGGATCAAAAAAGCTGGAAGCTGATTCTTTGTAAAGACCAATGCAATTGGAAAACCTCTAGTGAGACTAATTTAAAAAATAAAGAAGGCACTAACCAATACCAGAATGAAAAAGAAGACATCACTATCAATCCTGCAACATTAATATACTCTTAACACATGATTTATAAAAATAAATTTGAAGCCCTAGCTGGTTTTGCCCAGCAGTTAGAGCGTCGACCTGTTGTCCAGGGAGACCCAGGTTCAGTTCCTGCTGAGGGCATATGCCTCAGTTGCAATTTGTCCCCGGCCCCAGGTGGGGTTGTGTGGGTGGCAACCAGTCGATGTGTCTCTTACATCAATGTTTCTCTCTCTCTCTTCCTCCCCCCCAACTCTATCTGAAGATAAATGTAAAATTGTCCTTGGGTGATGATAAAAAAAATTTGAGCCCTGGCCGGTATTGCTCAGCAGTTAGAGCATCAGCCTGCGGTCCAGAGAGACCCGGGTTCGGTTCCCGCTAAGGGCATGTACCTTGGTTGTAGTTTGTCCCCGGCCCTGGTTGGGTCGTGTGGGTGGCAATGACTCAGTGTGTCCCTTTCACATCGATGTTTGTCTCTCTCTTCCTCCCACTCTAGCCGAACAAAAAATGGAAAAATGTCCTCGGGTGAGGATTTAAAAAAAATTGAATTATGTAGATGAAATGGACACATTCCTGGAAAATCAGAACTCTTTAAAACAAACACAAGATATAAAAATCTAAATATCCCTCTAACTAGTGAAAAAATTACATCTATATCTCAAAGAACATGTCAGGTCACTGGCAAAATCTATCAAACTTTTAAGTAAGAATAATATCAATCTTACTTGTATTATAAGGTCACTAAAACTTTTTTTTTATCCTCAACCAAGGACATTTTTTCTTTGTTTTTTGTTCAGATAGAGTGGGAAGGAGAGAGAGGAAGAGAAAGAGAGAGAGAAACATCGATGTGAAAGGGACACATAGAGCAGCTGCCTCCTGAACCACCCAACCAGGGCCAGGGACAAACTGCAACCAAGATACGTGGCCTTAGCGGGAACCGAACTCAGGTCTCTCTGGACCGCAGGCCAACGCTCTAACCACTGAGCAAAACTGGCCAGGGCTTAATTTTTTTTTCTTTATTGATTTTAGAGAGGAAGTAAGGAGAGAGAGATAGAAACATCGATGAGAGAGAACATCAATTGGCTGCCTCCTGCATGCTCCCGACAGGATTTGGCCCACAACCTGGGCATGTGTCCTGACTGGGAATCTAACCAACCGGTGACCTCTTGGTGCATGGGTCAATGCTCAACCACTGAGCCACACCAGCCGGACTATATTATAAGGTCACTAAAACCTTGACAACAAAACCTGACACAGACCTTAAAAGAAACTTAAGGGCCAATCCCATTGATGAAAATAGATGGAAAAATCCCAAATAAAATATTGGCAATCAAACCCAGCAATATATAAAAAAGATAATAATACATCACAATCAAGTTGCTCATTCCAGGAATGTACACTTGGTTTAATATTTGCATAATAATATAACTCACCAAATGAAAAAAAAGTGGTCATTTTAATATGTAAGAAAAATAACTTCATAAAATTAAACATCCTTTCATGATTTTTTTTTAAACTTACTATTACCAGTTTATTATAAAGGTTACAAATGAACATAATGATGAAGAGGTCCCCAGAGCAAGGTCCCGAGCTTCTGTTGCCTGTGGAGTTGGGGTGTGCCAACGCCTGGTATGTGCATGTTGTTTACCAATCCAGAAGCTCCCTTCCATGATTTAAAAAAAAAAATCCCTTAGGAACTGAAGTGTGCTTCCTTAATCTGGTAAAAGATCCAGATTCTAGGACACACACCATACTTAGTGTTGAAAACATTCCCTCTGAGATCAGTAAAAGGTTGAATATTGTCTCTTTTCAACCTTTTATTGGAATTCCTAACCAGTGCAGAAGGGCAAGAATAAGAAATATAATGTTGACGGGAACAGAAAGAAATAAAGCTACAATTATTTGTAGATGATATATACAAAATTTAAAACAAAAATTTTTTTGAGAGATACTGACGTGAGAAACATCAATCAGTTGCCTCCCATACGCGCCCCTACCTGGGATTGAACCCGCAACCTAGGTATGTGCCCCGACAGGGAATCAAACCTGCAATGTTTTGGTGCATGGGACGATGCTCCAAACAACTGAAGCACCAGCCAGGGTCGAAATAATTTCTAAATAGGATTAATGAGAATGTTTAGTAAGTCTGCTAAATACAACATCAATTATATTTCTATTGATTGCTCTGAAACTTTTAACATCTTATTGAAACACATGTGATTGGATTCCATCTCCAGAGTTTCTGATTCAGTAGACCTGCTGTGGAGCTCAAGAAGTGGCATTTCTAATCAGTTTCCAAGTGATGCTAATACTCCTAGCATTAGAGAACTACTTCTACATATTAGCAACAATGAAATGTAAAATCAAATACCCAGGAATCTAACAAAAGCTATACAAGACTATACATAAAAAATTGTAAGTCATTATGAATATAAATTAAAGAGGATCTAAATAAAAGATACTACAGATTGGAACAGTCAATATTCTGAAGATATCAATTTGCCTCAAACTAATCTATAATTGAATGCAATTTCATTAATAATTTCCATAGGTTTCTTTTTGTGAATCTCAACAAGCAGATTTTGAAATGCATATGAAGGCATCATTAATAACTGTAAGTAAAGAACCTGGACACTTAAGGCAGACTCTCTGGCTGGCCAGTGTGGCTCAGTTGGTGGAGCGTCCTCCCATGCACCAGGAGGTTGTCGGTTCAATTCCTGATGAAAGCATATGCCCGGGTTGTGGGGCTCCATCCCTGGTAAGGGGCTTGCAGGAGTCAGCCAATTAATGTTTCTTTCTCATGGATGTTTCTCTCTCTCTCTCTGTCTCTCTCTCTCCCTCTCTCTGAAATCAATAAGACATATTAAAAAGACATATATACACTCTCTGGATTTCAATACTGGCTCCTATTTTGAACAAATTACTGAACCTTCTGTACCTCAGTTTTCTCATCTGTAAAGTGGGGAAGAACATTTATACCTATCACGTAAGATTGTTATAAGGATTAAATATAGTTTAGATGTGTGCCTAGCAGACACTAAATAGTATGTACGAGTTTGATAATAAAATTAAATAAAACAGGGAGATGAAATCTACTGGGTTTCTTCTCAAGTTCAGAAGCAGACTCATCCATATATGGACACTTGGTCTATGACAAAGATCTACAGAACAGTGAGGAAAGATTATTTTTCCAATAAAAGATACGGGGCCAACTTAGTGCCCATATGGGAAAAAACAAAATTTGACTCCCACTTCATACTATATATAAAAAACAATTCTAGGTAGATTACAGATCTAAATGAAATTGGTAAAAATAATAATAATAATAAAGCTTTTAGGATAATCTAGGAAAATATCTACCTTGGAGTAGGAAAAGATTTCTTAAAGACTACACAAAAAATATTAACCATAAAGGAAAATAATGATAAATTTGACATTAAAATAAGATCATGTTAAAAGAAATCATTAAGAGAATGAGCAAATCACACAATGAATTGAACATATATTTCCAACATATGACTGACAAAGGGCTTGTATATAAAATATATATATAGAATTTCACATAAAAAACAAAAAAAACCCAAAAAATCCATCCTCAAATTAAAAAAAATAACAAAAAAACCCAAAGTGATAGGTAACCAAATAAATAAATGAACAAAGGACTTATGCAATGCAGACATCTCATAAAGGAAAAAACCCAAATGACTGATGTTAAGATCCTACCTGGACCCGAGAAGAGGTGCACCATTATGGAGTGGAGAAAGGGGAAGAAGCAGGTGGAAAGAAATGACTTTTGAGCATGTTACTGCCCATGAATCCTGCTTTTTCTCAGCTGCAGGCTTTTTTATATGCTGTACCTTCCTGCCTCAGCTGCTGTTCCTGTCACCCTTTCCTTTCACGTTGCTCCTATCACTGAAGACTTGGTTCCTCCTAAGAGCTGCCCATCCCCAGTAGTCAGGGTCACATGGCACAGTGGTACCTCTCTGCTCTCCACCCAAGGACCAATCTTTCACCTTCTGCAGAAAAGTGACCCCAGGATTATAGGCTGCCTGGCTGAGCTCTAGTGCTGACAGCAGGAGACAGGGACATCGAGTTCTGGAAGGGCTTTCCTCCCTTCGCTGGCCTTCAAGAGAAGCATGGAAAGAAAGGAGTTTGCTTGAGTTGGGACTGTTACCATTCACAGCCATAACCTAGCCTCTCCTCGCTCCACAGAAGCGAGGAGCAGTTATCATCAGTCTCATTTTACAAACCAGGAAGCTTTCATCCTGAGAAATAATTAAATAAATACCTTACTGAAGGGTCAGAGGCAGAGCTGGATTTCAAATATTGGCCTCTGCAGCCGAGTCTACCTACAGGCATGAGGTGGATACTCAGAAATTACTTGTTCAACAAAGTCATCCTTTGTGTTTCCAGACCCAGGTAGATATAGATGTCCTCAGGTATGGAAGTGTACAGAGTTTCCAAAACCTTGTTTTGGGAAAGTTCTAAAAAGAGGAGCTATGTGTGTTGGCTGTTGACCAGAACACATAACAGCCAAGGTACTGGGTGACCAGCCCCCATGCAAGAAGCTCATTGTACAGCTCGGACCCCACCCATCCCAGAAGCTGGCTATCCTGTCTTCCACTTCCTCCTCTCAGGCCCAGCCAGAGCCCCTGAGAATCTGATCTCCAATTCAGTAAATAAGTAGGGAGTACATACTTGTGATGCTTAGCAGCTACTGAGGGCTTCTGTTCCACAGTGTACTGGCATCTTTAGGACTGTAGTGGGGGTTCAGGGGCAATATATAAACAAGAGCCATTCTGGACTCAAGTCCAGCATTGTCTGGGAGGTTCATTTCCGTTTCTTGCTCTTAAAGACATTCATACTCACTGACTTGGAATATATTTATCAGGGCCCCCTACAGACTGAGGAGGCCCCTCTGGAAACAGTGGTGCCCACTTCTGCATGGCAATGTTCACCACTCTCCAAATCCCCTGACCTGCAACCTGGTGCATGTAATGATAGGTTGACACTGGACAAAAATCCCTGAACAAACCATCCTTCCTTAGTCATATCTCTGGAACTCTCACTGAGTCCAGAGCAGCCCTGGTAATGTTAAGAGATCACCCCTATCCTGCCCAGCTGGTGTGGCTCAGTGGATTGAGCGTCGTCCCATGGACTGAGAGGTCCCGGTTTGAATCCTGGTCAGGGCACATGCCCTGGTTGCAGACTCAAGCCCCAGTGGAGGGTGTGCAGGAGGCAGCCAATCAATGTTTCTCTCACATCAATGCTTCTTTCTCTTCCTCTCTCTTTAAAAAAAAAAAAAAAAAAAAAAAAAAAAAAAATCAACCCTATCCTCAGCTGAGTTATTGCCAAGAAAGTGTGACCTGCTCTGAACACCTGCCCCATGGAAGGGAGTGTCGAAGTGGTACAGTCTGGTCTTGGCTTGGGTACCAGTAAATGAAGAGACCTCTCAGACCTCAGGGTATCCCAAAGATATGGAAACTTGATGAGGGAACCCTCTTGCCTCAGGCTCCCACCAAAGTCCCAGAGGCCTCCCATAGTACCTAATGGGACTGGGAAGCAAGGAGAGAAATCATGGAAGAGACCATGTGCCTCACAGTTCCTGAGGTTGGTTTGTCTTGACTTGGCCATTTCTTAAGAGTCCCAGAGGTAAGGTCCAAAGGCCTGTGCTGCCCATAAAAAAGAGACCCATACATCCCAAGAGCAGCTGAAACCAGCTCACCCATTTATTTGACTGACAACATGAAGGAGGACAACAAAATTAAACAATCTTTAATGAAATTCCTATAGAAAACTCAGTCACAGGGCAAATATTCAGTTCTCTTTCCCATGTCATTGAGGGTTGGAGATCCCAATAGTCTTTGGAGAATAAGCAGTCATTTGCTGATGTTGCCAGTCCTCAGAAAAAGCATCCATCTACACATTCAAACCAGTAGTTCCTATTGCACATATTAACAACATTATTTGCCATCTAGCACCCTAAATATATGGTACCTCAACAAATAAATTAAAGAATTCCATGTGGCATGAAACCATTTCAATTTGAACTAATATCCTTAAAAAAAAAATCACATTATAAGTTTTAATAAATACAGTAAGAACAGCTGGCATTTTACTAAAATACTGAATTTTAGGTCTGGAGTTTATTCCATAAACAGTTTCCTTTTTATTTGCTTTCTGTCTTGAGTACATTTTGCTCAAGTATTGTGCTCTATGAAGTGAACTCTTTCATAGACACCAGGTAAAAACTGTATTAATGTGTGTCTCATTACAGAAGCTGTTGGAAGAACTGGATCACATAATTAACTAAAAAGTAACTTAGGAAAATACTCTGCTTTTTGTAAAACAGAGGCTGAAGAAAAACAAAGAAACATCTTTTTATATAGAACTCCCACTAGAAATTTTATAAATATATATGCAGCAAATATATTATATTTGCCTCACCAGTAGATTTTCAGCAAGCTGGGATGATGCTATCACAAAAGATAAATATCAACAAAAGAATTAATGTTTCCACAAGTTTAAAAGATTTCTTTTGAAAAAATAATCATAATTTCAAATTATATTATAATTTGTAGTTTATACAACTTAAAAAGGAAGAATGATACCATTTTTGAAGCCTCATTTGGAAATTAAGAACAGCCACCAGTCCCCAGGTGTGAATAAATTGACTGAGAGATAACACTTGGTCACAATTCAAAAAAGAAGTATTTACACCTTTCTGGAAAAGTACCAAATGATGAAAATAAAATAAAAGAAGACAAAAAGACAAAAACCAATCTCTAGTAGCATTCCTTGGCGTGCAAAGTCAGCAGGTAATGATTATCCATAATGTTGACAGTTTTCGTGATGAATCTCGGAAGCATTCAAAAAGCAGAGGGTGGTCATCAGGGATTGTTCAGATTAGGTTCTGTGGATGTGCTGTTCTTAATTTAACTGAGATTCAGAATTTCATTCCCTTTATAACATCTCTGGCAGGGTCACGTTCAATTTAGTGCAAGTGCAAAATGAAAACGAAACAAAAGGCTTATCATTAAGATCGGTAGTCTTTCCGAACTGTGTGGGCCATCCAGTTCACTTTAGTAGTCCAGCTTTCCCTGAGTGCCTCATCAAATTTTTGCTTAAATTGCTTGAGTGCTTCTTCTTCACTCTTCCCTAAGGCAAGTGAATCCTAAAAATGAAGGGGGAAAAACCTGATTTTATACATCCTCCAAAGTGATGTGCAAATGTCAAAGTCTGCAGGAAGCTTACTTGGCCATGCCACCCAGCCAACATGAAGCAATGTGCCTCATGTTTTTACTTTTACATTTACTGGTGATAGTATTACAGTCCTTCATTTTCCTCCCTTTGCCCAACTCCACCCAGCCCCCGCCTCACCCCAGGCCTTCTCTACACTATTGTCTGTGTCCATGGGTTATGCATATATGTTCTTTGGTTAATCTCTTCCTGTCCCCCCCATCATCCTCCCCTGAGATCTGTCAGTCTGTTCCATGCATCCATGCCTCTGGACCTGTTGTTTTTATTTAAATGCTGTTTGCAGAGAGAAGAATAAACAACAAAGTAGTGTGATAATATGACCTCTGCCAAAGGGTTTTTGAAGATGAGATGAATTTATGATTACTGCAAGACAGGTACTCAAGTGTTTGTCACTACCACTCCTGGGTAAAAACTGTCTCACAGAAAATGATTTGGTTCCATTTCCTTTGAACATGTGAATGAAATAGGTGGGTATAGTTGAGCTCTGATGTACAGACAAGGGGTTTATACCTTAAGATACTGTATATCCTTGACTGATGTCAGCTCAGGAAGCCCTGCAGTCAACATCAGTGCAAAGAGAGTGATGAAGAGATTCCCATGCCGTCGTAAGATCAGATATGCATCCTCACAACACTGGCGGAACCTTTAGCAAATCACAAGAGCATGATGTTAAAGGGGAGATAGCAAATTTCATCAAGGAAAAAGAGAGACATAGCTAAACTTTCCATAAGAGCTGAACATTTTCTACTGAACTAAAGGTTCTGCTTCTTTGAAAACTGTGCAAGGACTAAAATTTACATAAAATAAATCAAGCTCTCTAAAAATCATACATACCTTTTTCAAAAACAAAACTAAATAGAAAGTCTATGATAAAAGGCAATGTAACATTTAAAGTAGGCTTTTAAATTCTATGAGGGAAAAAAGTGATTATGAAGCAAGTGATAATTATAATCCATGAGGATTTCTGAACATACTGCTAGATTTGTGTTTGACTCTAGAAACTAATTTCTGTAACGTCTCCTAGACCAATGTCACTGCTTTTGCATTGCACCCCCCTGTCATCTTGCCGTCCTTCTCGCTCCTCTTCAAGACAGTCATTTGAGAGGGCCATCCAAACTTAATTTTGCCAAAGAAAAAAAAGGACCCAGAGGTATATTCTGCAGAAACCCAGGCATGTGGTAAGGCTATAACATGAGTTGGTCACATCATATAACATACCTCTAACTATCAAAATAGCCCTGAAATTTAATTATTCTTCCCCATTTTAAGATGAAGAAACAAAGACAGAAAGACAAGTAATCTGCCTGAAAACATACAAGGAGCGAGGAATAGATCAGAGATTACAAAGCCTATCCCTGAACCCTGGCTCCCTTACTGTACTCCACAATGAATGACAGCAAGGTGCCTATTATCAGCATTTCACTATCATATGCCTTAACAGTGTTAGAGAATATTCTAAGACAGGTGAAAGGTGGTATACTGTAAGAATAAAACACAGTAACTTATTTCAAATTTCTAGCATTCTCTTCTCTGAGTATATCTGAAATACATGGATCTAAAAGGCAAATGCCGCCCCCCCGCCCCAAGTCCCCTGTTAACAGACAGAGTATCTCCCAGACCTAAATATTTTTTGTTTTTTTAACCCTTACCCAAGGACATTTTTTCATTTTTGTTCAGACAGAGTGGGAGGGAGAGAGAGGAAGAGAGAGAGAGAGAGAGAGAGAGAGAGAGAGAGAGAGAGAGAGAAACATTGACGTGAAAGGACATCAAGTGGCTGCCTCCCGCACCACCCCAACCAGGGCCTGGGACAAACCACAACGGAGGTACATGCCCTTAGCAGGAACCAAACCCAGGTCTCTCTGGACTGCAGGCCGACGCTCTAACCACTGAGCAAACCGGCCATGGCCAGACCTAAATGTTGCTCAGCAAAGAAATGCAAGACCAGCTGATCAGAGGAGAAAACGTTAGGTGTGTTTATCCTTGACACGAGGGCAATACTCACCGGCCAAACTTTTCAGTGTTTCCTGTTTTTCCTTGTTGAATCACATGAATGAAATCATAGGTAAGAATAAAAGGCACTCGCTCCCTTTTAATGCCAAATTTAGACTTAAAATTTCCAAGAATATGTCCAAAGTCAATGTGGAAGAGCTGGAAAACAAATGGAATTTAATTTTCCTTGTTTTTCTGGTAGGTTCTAAGTAGAAAGGCAAGATCTCAGCAGTCCTAGATTCCCATGCACTACACCCACTCTCATCTGAGCCCTTCACTTTCCACAGCCTACTGGGCCACTTGGGAAGAGTGTGAGTCTAATACTCACAGATCTTTTTCTTTTTTAATCCTCACCCGAGGATATTTTTCCATTTTTTGTACAGATAGAGTGGGAGGGAGAGAGAGGAAGGGAGAGAGAGAGAGAAACATCGACGTGAAGGGACACATCGAGCGGCTGCCACCCGCTCGACCAACCAGGGCCGGGGACAAACTGCAACCGAAGTACGTGCCCTTAGCGGGAACCGAACCCAGGTCTCTCCGGACCGCAGGCCGACGCTCTAACCGCTGAGCCAAACTGGCCAGGGCTCACAGATCTTTTATATTCAATAATAACCCTGGCAGTAAAATGCATATACCCAGTGAGAAAGCAAATCTTTGAAAAGAAATATATCCAAATAATAAACATGTCTGATTTTACATACAGAACTATTTCTTTGTTAATAGTTCTACATACAGAAACATAACAAAAAGAAAATATATTCTTGTCCCCCTAGCTCCCTTACCACCTTGAGTGCTACTTAGCGGTAACATTCCCCCACCCTTTCACATATTTTTCCTAGTACCTGCCTCCATTTTTCTAAATAGTATGTTTATACTTTTTTTTTTTTTTTTTACTTCTTAATTTTGGGTTACTCTTCTTTTACGGAAGGTAAAGATTTAGTACACGTGTACTGATGTAATGCTACACAATGTGTACTTTCTGGTCAAATCAATATTCAATGTTTCTATTGTTCAGACTATGTAAATACATTTCAGAGCTAAGCCATGTGGTAGTGGTATACTAGGAATACAACTCTCTTTTTCTTCACCTTTTTCCTTGACAAAACTTTTTTTTTTTTACTTCTATGACCTTCTAATTAATTCTTCCCAAAATCTTCTTAAAAATCGAAAAATTATGCCCGGCAGGTGTGGTTCAGTGGATTGAGCATCATCCCATGGACTGAGAGGTCCAGTTTGATTCCCAGCCATGGCACATGCCCAGGATTAGGGCTCGATCCCTTGTAGGGGGTGTGCAAGAGGCAGCCAATTGATGTTTCTCTCTCACATCGACATTTCTATGTCTCGCTCTCTCTAAATAAATAAATAAATGAAAACATTAAAATAAGAAATCGAAAAATCATTTCCAAACATTTTCCCACATGGTCAAGTAATCTATTAGCTCCTGCCTGGGCTGGTTGTTCTCTAGGGCTGTTGCAAAACCATTATCCTGGACTCTACCTTCAACTCTTGTCCCATTTGGAGTACCTATTTTCCAAGTCCCACATCATATTCTTGTTTGGTTTAGACCAGGGTTTTTCAGTACTGGCACTACTGACATTTTGGGCCCAGTAATTGCACACTGTGAGGTTCTGTCCTGTACACTAGAAGATGGTTAGAAGCACCCCTGGCCTCTAGCCACTAGATCCTAACAGAATACCACTTCCTTGGTTATGACAACCAAAAATATATATATTTTATCCTCACCTGAGAATATTTTTTCCATTGATTTTCAGATAGAGTGGGAAAGAGAGGGAGGGAGAGAAAGAGAAAAACATCAATGTGAGAGAGACACATCAAATGGTTGCCTCCTGCATGACCCCCGACCAGGGCTAGGGATCAAACCGCAACTGAGGTATGTGCACTTGACTGGAACCAAACCCACAACTCTTTGGTCTGCAGGCCAATGCTCTAATTGCTTAACCAAACTGGCCAGGGCTCTTCAGATACTGACAAATGTCTCCTGAGAGCAAAAGCACAATTGAGAACTACTGGTTTATACCCTTATTTTGGTGGATGTATTCATTCTAGTAGCCTCCTTAGAAAAGATGCAGAGGAGACACATCTTTTGAGACCTTATACGGTTGAAAATGTCTTTACTCCACCTTTATATGTGACTCATAGTTTTATTAGAATGCTAGGTTAGAGATTATTTTCTCTCAAAACTATGAAGGTTAACTTCCACTATCTTATAGTTCCCAATGTTGTTATTGAGAAGCCAAGTCTTTCTGACTCCATGTATGTAGCCTGCTGGGTCTCTGGGAAGGTTTTAATACCATCTCTTTATGCTGGATGCACAGAAATACCATGATGAAGGGCCTTAATGAGGCTCTTTTCATCCAATATAAGGGAACTTTTGTGCTCTATTGACTAGATATTCATAAACATCAGCTTTAGGAAATTTTTTATGTTATTTGCATGATAAGTTCCTTCCCTTCTTCATGTTACTTCTTTCTGGAAGTCCTATTAGGATGATGGTGAACCTCCCTGAACTGATTCACTGTCATTACTAGATCTTCTTTCTTCTATTTATCAGATGGTTTTTGGGGGGAATAATAAGGGGCATGGTGGCTAAACAACAGAATCTGAGCCAAATGAACAGGATTTAAATCCTGGTATGTTCGTTACCTCAATTTTCTCACTGGTAAATAGTGAATCATTTAGACTAAAAGGTTGTCCTGAGGATCGAAGAAGTTAACTAAAGAACTTAGAACTGTCCCTTCCACAAGAGTTCAATGAATATTAGCTAATTTTTACACTAATTCTATTTTAACTTTTTATTTATTCCTTTCTTTTAATTTCCAAGAATTCTATTTTCTGTTTTTTTAAAAAAACAGAATCCACTCTGGCCGGTTTGGCTCAGCGGTTAGAGCGTCGGCCTGCGGTCCTGAGAGACCCAGGTTCGGTTCCCGCTAAGGGCACGTACCTTGGTTGCGGTTTGTCCCCGGCCCTGGTTGGGTTGTGCAGGTGGCAACCACTCGATGTGTCCCTTTTACATCGATGTTTCTCTCTCTCTCTCTCTCTTCCTCTCTCCCTCCCACTCTACCTGAACAAAAAAATGGGGAAGTTTCCTCAGGTGAGGATTAAAAAAAACAACAACAACAAAAAAACAGAACCCTCTTATTACTTTATAGATGCAATGTTTCTTTGTTTTTGACATTTTATTCATCAACCTTTTAGTGTAGTTATTCTATTTTCCAAGAGGTTTCCCCCCCCACCCCCAACTCTTCTGCTTGTTTTGGTCTCTTATCTTTCATGTGGAGGCTTCCTTCAAATTTCTGCTAATGCTTGGCTGACCATTCATATTTAACAATGAATTGCTAAAAAGCTGAGTGAAAATTCTATGGACATGGTAGGACTGTTGACTGGTAGGCTTACTTGCAAAGTGTCTGGGGGAGGGCCTCAATTTCAGGATCTGTAGGTCTTTTCACTGGAACCAATCGGATTCTCTTGAGAAGAATCATCTAGACTCTTGCTGAGAGTGGGGATATACACACCTGGTTTCTAGAGTTCTTGGAGCACAGCAAGCTGAAGTGGTTGGGGGTCATTCATTTAGTATGTCAGCTTTCACTTCATCCCCATTTTTATTCTATTATTTTTTTTATCCTCACCTGAGGATATTTTTGCATTTATCTTCAGACAGAGCAGGAGGGAGAAAGGAAGGAAGAGAGAGAGAGAAACATCGACGCAAGAGAGACACGTCGACTGGCTGCCACCCACACAACCCCAAATGGGGCCAGGGACAAACTGTAACCGAGATACTTGCCCTTAGCGGGAACCGAACCTTGCACTCAATTCGCAGGCCGATGCTCTAACCGCTGAGCTAAATAGGCCAGGGCACTTCATCCCCATTTTTAATATTGCACCCTTCCCTCACTTTCCATAGAACCTGGTGCCCTTGAGTCAGAAGAATCAGTTCCTTCAGAGAATAAATCTATCTCCTTCTTGGAGTTGGGAAAAAGCACCTAATTGCTCCACTAACAAACTTCCAATCAATCCTATTTTACATTCTCTTTTCCCATCCACACCTTCTGCAGTACCCTATGCATCGGATTTCAAAGCTTTTCTCAGACTGACAAAACCCTCTCTAAGTACTCGAATTTCAATTTTCCTCAGCAATGCTAAATCATTGCCACTTTTTTTATCCTTACCCAAGGACATTTTCCCACTTTTGTTCAGAGAGGAGAGAGAGAGAGAGAGAGAGAGAGAGAGAGAGAGAGAGAGAGAGATCGACGTGAAAGGGACACATTGAGTGGCTGCCTCCCACACGACCTGACCAGAGCCGGAAATGAATCACAACCGAGGTACAAGCCCTTGACTGGAATCCAACCCGTGACTCATGGGTCCATGGGCTGATGCTCCAACCGCTGAGCCAAACTGGCCAGGGCTCATTGCCACTTTTTCATCATGCTTTCTATTATCACCAAATCTGCTGATGTCTTTCACCCACTGGGGCCTCTTTTCCTATTATTTTTTACTTCTTGGATTTACATATTATTCCTTAATATCATAGAAGGGTGTCAGAAAGCATAAAGAAAAACCTGTGTTCAATCTGATTAACCAGAATCCAAGGAAATCCTTTTAAGTGTGAACACAAGGTTCAACTGTCAAAACCCAAGCTAAAATACCTAAATTTCTCAGGAGCTGTAAAACTCTGGGCTCCACCTAGATCCAGAGTTCACACAGGGATCTAAAGATTTTCATTCTGGAATGTATCTCTATGGCAAGGAATTCCAAGGGTGGCTAAACTGAAAAAATTATCCCAGATATCTCATCTGTGTTCGCTTACTATACAGGAATGTACAAGAAAACATAAGTCACTCTGAAAAAAAAAATTCATTTGAAAACTAAAAGCTTCTTCATAAATAACCTGCTAATTCCCTGGCTACTCCAAAATGATATTACTCATACTCCATTTCTCCTTACTCCCATGTATGATTAGATTTGATGTTCTAAAAGAGAAAATGGCTCAAGCAAATTTCATCTCAACTTTTTTCTTTTTAATTACTGCTTATTTTATTTGAAGTTAATACATTCTGTATATCACCTGTTCCTTCCACTCTTAGGTACTTATGTGCTCAAAATACAATTTCTTATACCGAAAGAATGGGTTACTTTTAAATAACCACAATAATTTTTAAACATTTAAATAAATTCTCATCACCTAGCTTTAAACAAACAAACCAATGGATATATGAAGTAGATGGTATGTGAAACTAGAGATGGAAAATCAAATAAAAACAAATACATGACTCCGAGAATTACTGAAGAATTTGCCCGAGTTTCACAAGAGATTGTGCTGTACATAAGCAAGCATCACTGAGGCCCTTGGCGGACTCTGGGGAACAGCTCACCTGGCCATTCTTTTTTACCATGATGTTGTCACTATGTCTGTCACCAATCCCAAGGACATAAGAAGCTACACAGTAGCCAGCACAGGACAGGGTAAACTCCTCAATGGCTCGGTCCAGGTCATCCCTAAACAAGAGGAAAAATATAAGTAACAAAGGTGTCAGCCTCCATGTGTGTGAGATGAGACCCAATTTCACACTTGTTTCCTCTTTAATTGTGAGAAATGCTACAAAGAGTAAAACATGCTGGATCACCCAAGAGAATGAGGATGATCATCCCAAGAGTACAGTAGAGAGGAGTGAGCATGAACAGGCTGGCTCAAAGCTATGAGACTGAACCTCAGCCATTCAAATTGCTGTGTCCTGGGATCATGTTTCAGTGGGGGTGGGGGTAGATTTATCTGCATAGAAATGAGAGGAGATCATTAGCTTTGATGGATAATGCTGGGGCTTTGGAGCATTTTGGTCAGTTTTGACCTAAGACTAGAATTCCATATTTAAGAGTTAAGTATTTCAGTTCCAATCATTCATGTCACTGACATAAATTAGGAGTAAAACAGATCCATTAGAGAAAATCAAAATTTGAAAATTGATACATACAAGCCCTTGGATTTTGACAATAAAAAAAATGCAAGCCTGACTTTAAAGTCTTTAGACAAAAGTACTTGCAAAGTGTTTTCCCCTCACTGTGAAATTCCTTAATTTCCTATGTATTAGGACTTTTCCAACACAGTAACTATAAAAAGACAAATCCAAGCACTTTACTTTTTAGTGTGGAGAGAACACAGGCTACAAACTCATCCTTCTTTTGTAAAAATCTATTTAGAATTCATTTAAGCTCACACATTCACATCATTATAGAAGTTGATGAATTTAAACAAAAACTTTTAAGTTATTTTTTAAATACTTAAACTTTGGAATTTAAGATCTACATAAAGTAGAATTCAATGTTAATTATCTGTAAGACTTTAGGAAGACCTATTTGTCATTTTGACCTAACCTAAAATGAAGCAATAAATAACATTATTATTTCTTCTAAGACACTGACCATTCTAGTTCGGAGAAGTTATTTGGCTGTTTGTTCAGAAAAATAATAATCAAACAAAATAAACTAACCCAGAATTGTACTCTTTAAGCCAGTTCAGAAGGGCATCTTTATTGAAGGCTGCGGCAGCAGCCACATTGCTACTGTTCAGCTGAATGTCAGCAATGGTTTCAGAGGTGCTCACAACTTCAATGAGGCCTGAGCGATCTCCTGTTGCTAAACAGCCATAAGGCAACATCCTGAAAGGAAAAAAATGGGCATAAAACGTCATATGCATATATTATCCATTAAATGAAATATTAACCGAGTGGTTTTTTTTCTTTTCTTTTTATTTTTCCTCAATTTTTTATTAATTTATTTTTGTTACAGATGGTTCTCCACCCCCCCCACCCCCCGACCCTCTCTTCCCCCAATATTGTATTATCAGGTGGAAAATATATGAGTTCTACCTTCTGTTAGGAAGTAAATCTCTCAGAGTAATTTACCAGAATTCCAGTATGTCAGCTAAATGTATAGTCTATTATCTAGTTATTCTGGTGAAATATTCTATTGCTGTATAGGTGGACAGAAGCATGTCAGATAAAAATAAAAACGTTTCGCCCGGGCCAGTTTGGCTCAGCGGTTAGAGCGTCGGCCTGCGGTCCGGAGAGACCCGGGTTCGGTTCCCGCAAAGGGCACGTACTTCGGTTGCAGTTTGTCCCTGGCCCTGGTTGGTCGTGTGGGTGGCAGCCACTCGATGTGTCCCTTCACGTCGATGTTTCTCTCTCTCTCTCTCCTTCCTCTCTCTCCCTCCCACTCTATCTGTACAAAAAATGGAAAAATGTCCTCAGGTGAGGATAAAAAAAAAAAAAAATAAATAAAAATAAAAACGTTTCATTTTTTATTCTAAATTTTGAGGAAGGGAACCAACCTTAATGGAGCATCTAATAGGTACTATACGACAAGATAAGTGCTTCACATTAGCTTAGTTAATAGTAAGTCCATCCTTCCAGGTGTTCAAGCACACAACCTTAAGGTCATCCTTGACTCTTTCTGTCATGCCCAACATTTACCTATCTTAAATATGTACACAGAGTCCAAGTACTTCTCTGCCTCCATTGTTCCTTCTGCTACCACCCTAGTCCAAGTCATCATCAACCCTTAATTATTCAAGTTTCCTAATTAGTCTCTCTGCTTCCACATTATAACATTTTAGATGCAACAGCAACATAATCCACTTAAAATATACTTATATTGCTTGCCAGTATGGCTCAGTGGTTGAGCGTCGACCCATGCACTAAGAGGTCGACAGTTCAATTCCCAGTCAGGGCACATGCCCAGGTTGTGGGCTAAATCCCAGTGGGGGACATGCAGGAGGTGGCCATTCAATATTCTCTCTCATCAATGTTTCTATCTCTCCCCACCTCCTACAGTCAATAAAGAAAAAATAAATAAAATGTACTCATATTATGTCACTCTCATGATCAAAATGTCTGCAATGGCTTCCCACCTTACAGTGAAAGCCAGTATAACTCACAAAGCCTTCGATCTACTCCCCCTTGCTCACTTTGTTCAGACTATACTGGCTTCCTTGCTATTCTCCTCAAACATATCAGGCACAATACTCCCTCATTCCTTTATAAGTATTATTTTTCTCTGCCTAGATCATTCTTCCCAAAGACATTTACATGGCTTATCCCCTTGTCTTTTAGAAATCTTTGCTGAAATGTTATCTCAATGAGAAATTCCTGGATCACCCTATTTAAAATGGAACACTATCTGTGGCACAATACTTGCTATCTCTTCCCTGCTTTATTTTTCTCTATAGCCCTCAACACTATCTAATATCCTGTACATTTTATTTATTAGTTTATCATCTGTCTCCACCCTTAGGGTGTAAGTTCCATCAGGCAGGGATGCTTTGTTCACTGCAGTATCCTCAGTGCCCAAGAAGGCACCCAATATATATTTTCAATGAATAAATATTTAATAACAAAATCCCTGTAAGGTAAGTTACTCAATTTACAAACAAGAAATAAATTAATTTGCAAAAAGTCATACATTTAACTAAATAACTATATAATGGTCAAAACTATGCTCTGAAATGATCTTTTTAACCTTACACAGTCTCCAGTGTCATTGAATATATATAAGAAGCTTCTAAGGCTCCTTCTTGTGCAAAGTAATTTTTGTCAACTTGATAGGGAGCATTTTGCTTTGATGGGCATTTCTATGATCCCTAGTGAAAATTTTAAAAAATTCAGCTCTCACCCTGGCCAGTTTGGCTCAGTGGTTAGAGCGTCGGCCTGCGGTACAGAGAGACCCGGGTTCGGTTCCCGCTAAGGGCATGTACCTCGGTTGCAGTTTGTCCCTGGCCCTAATTGGGTCGTGCAGGTGGCAGCCACTCGATGTGTCCCTTTCATGTCGATGTTTCTCTCTCTCTCTCTTCCTCCCACTCTATCTGAACAAAAATGTCCTCGGGTGAGGATTAAAAAAAAAAATTTCAGCTCTCTTTTAGCTATTTTAAGGAGAGTTTCTTTTGTGAATTAGCTATTCACATCCTTTGCCTATTTATTAGGGTTTTACATATTTTCCTTAGTAATTTATATTAGTTCTTTTTACAAGGGTGGGCAAAAGTAGGTTTACAGTTATTTGTATGAAAAAAGGCATGCAGGTTATGATTATTACAATAGCTTTAACTCTGTTTTGCATACTCACAACTGTAAATCTACTTTTCCCACTCCTGTATAGTAATACTATCTTTTCCTCATTCTGATTGTAAACATTTTCTCCAGTTTTCTAAAAACTGTATTATCATGAGAGCAATTCCAAAATGAGATGAGATACATTGGAAAATTCAAATACAAGTTGGGTAACTACATTAAATGCAATGGATGGAATCATGAATTCAATAAGTATTTGGATGTAGCTATGTGCCAAGCATTGTGTTAGCTGCTGGTGATACAGAAATGAGCAAAAAATACCAGCCTCTTATCAAGACAAACCACAAATGCACAATGTACTACATGTGATCTTTGCAAGAACATGCCAAGAGTTAAGTAAGATCTCTGTGAGGAGGAAGAACAGCATGGTTGAAGAAGTGTGCAAGGGGAGCACAAAAGCAAGGTGAGGACAAGAAACAATTAGTGTTGGAAAGTCCATGCAGGTTTCTGTAGGCCATGTAAAGACTTCTGCCATTCTCCTAAATACACTGAAAAAATCTTTGAAGGAGTTTATAAGAGAGAGAGAGGAAATATGTGTTTAAACTTGGGGGAATGTGCTAGTGCATGTAACAATAAGATAAAAGAGTAGAGTTTTATTAAGTAGTTAATAAATTTCCTTCCAAGCAATTCAATGAGGTAATGCCTCTTTAAGCACTTTCCTAGTTCTAGCAAAGTAAGGTTGAGAGCACAATTGTCAAAGTACATGCTGGCAGTCTGACATACCAATAGACTGCTTTATATCTACATCTACATTATTAACTTATTTCTCCTTTTAAGAATTTACCCCTCAATAATAAAGGTAGTTATTGTGCATGAAAGGTTTTGACCAATACCCTTATCCTTATCATGACACAACACATGTGAAGTAAACACTGCCCGATTCAAGTGCACTTTGGCTCACTTTCCTGCATCTCCTCCCACCCCACTTGTAGCCAAACTGGGCAAAAGTCCAACAACTTCCTCTTCAAAAGCAGGCAACGATGAAAGCATTCAGTGTCTTGAGGATGGAACACTCACAATAGGAAGGAAAAAACATTCCTGTCTGAAAGACAGTTTGACAGAAGTCAAGCAGGGGACAAACGCTGACCATCTTACATGGGCCTCCTATGCACTCAACTTCTACATGTCTGAGAAAGGCCATGACAACAATTAGCAATGTTTACCTTCCCTCCTCCGACTTTCTGACCCAAGAGGTCATTTGTTACCCTTCCACTAAAGCAAGAATTAAAACATGAAATAAATTCTCCAGTTAGGAAGCAGCTCCATAACCTTACTCTGAATGGGTCTATAGAAAATTTCCTTTGGCCCTGACTCTGACACATTGACCCAAGTCTGAATGGTACCGTAATCCACTGCCTCCCAAGAAGGAAAGTGTAATACCTTTACGTAATGACTGCATTAATTCCATCTTCTTTTTTCATCCTTCTGAGACTACTAATACTAATGTCATTGAAGTACTGTTGTGTAGCTCTCTTAAAAGGGAAGTAAACCTCATTAGTGCAACTCAGATGCAAGTCACAATAAAGAGAACTGTCCAAAATTTAACATCACATGTTTTTATGGGTGTGTATTTTCTTTAGAAGGGGAGGGTAGAGAGTAGAGGAATGTCAACTCTAACAAAGACCAGACAGATTTAAATATAGAAAACATAGGACTCAACAGAAAAAGCTAACTGCCAATTATTAGTTGAACAAAGGAGGGTGTTTGTTCTAACATATTGATGGCTTACAAATGTTCTAATTTGAAATGAAAGATGCCAAAAGTGTATTTTGAGACATCAGGGAAAAATGAAAATGAGAAATAATGCACTTTGGTTCAAGCTAAAATGGCACTGTTACAGGTACTAAAACATTCCGATCAAAATAGTACTGTATAGAAGGTACATTAGATTTTAGATTAAACTTAAAAGAGTGTGTGCTACATGACCTAGTTTAACCTGAACAGCTGGCCAAAAGAAAAACAAACACAACAGAAACACCAGAGCATGTATATTTATAGAAACAGCAAAAAAAATGTTTAGTGAGGAAAAGGTACTAGCTTGAAAATGAACTCAAAAGAATTAAAATCCTGCATATTTTTTTAAACATGGGGTCAGAGTACAAAAAGTCAGCAAAGATCTCACTAGACAGACAAGTTCCTTTTTCTTGTTTGACACACACTGCTTCCCATCAGACAGACACCAGGTTTATTTCTAGCATGGTACCACATGTGGCTACCTCCGTTTCCCTCTCCCTTCACAACGAACTTCATATAATGCTAATCATGCTTTACATTTTAATAGAATGTAGAATCAAAATTAAGAGAAAAGAATTTCATTGGGGTTTTCAATTAGGCTGATGGAATTAAAGGCAAAGTCTTTAGCTCAGCCTTTTATAACAAAAGAAGAAGACTCATCATATTGCCTGAATCTGCTCTTAGCAAAAGGAGACCACTGTGTAGTTTACATGCTAACCTTGAAAAGAATCAATGAGTTACTAAACTAAGCCTGGAAAGTTTCCTCCATTTTTTATGGTATAAGTCAAGTAAAACACATTTTTATTAGCGTTTACTGTTTTTGGAAGGGTCTGTAAACTTTTTGCTGCAATGAACCAGATAGTAAATATTTTAGGTGCTACAGTCTATTAGGTCACTACTCAATTCTGCAATTAATAGCATAAAAGTGGCCACAGAGTATCTGTAAATAAATGGGTTGTGGATGCGTGCCAATAAAACTTAAAAAAAAAAAGGCCAGCCCAGACCCCTGTGGGTTTATGTTCCTCAGGTGGACTTTCTCACAATCAACATTCCTCTTATTTATGTAGTATTTCTTTCTTTTGTTAATCTTTAACCAAGGATACTTTTTCCATTGATTTCTTTTTAGAGAAAGTGGAAGGGAGGGGGGAAAGAGAAACAAATAGACAGAAACACTGATGTGAGAGAGACACACACATTGACTGGCTGCCTCCCACACATGCCTGAATTTCAGTTGTGTTCTACCATGACCTATTCCAATATCCCCACACTTCCCAGGTCTGCAATAGATGAGATAATGAACAGCTCACAATCATGGTGAAAATAGCAATCGGGAAGCCACCAGAGGGGGCAAATTGCAGCTAGAGCTTCTTCAAAGTCCCATTTTGACAGAATTGTCATTCTTTGAACTCCCTAGTGTTTCCCAGGGAAATCCCACTCACAATTATTTTTCTTTGACTTGACTCAGACCTCATCAAGTGTGAACTGCCTTTTGCCTGGGGATGTTTCTCAAAATAATGAGAATCAATTATTTTACACTGCAGCTGTCTAAGGAATAAATAATAGGCTAATTAACCAAAAAACTTAAAGGGAAAAGTTAGAAAGTGATCTGTCTACAAGGGACAAGGGAAACACTCCAACATATTCGTTGAAAGGCAGAAAGCCATGTGCATAAGAACAGTTGTATGTATGTCCAGGGCTATGCACAGGTACTGGAAAGAACTTACAAGGCTCTAACTCTCATCACTTGCTAACTTTGAGGCTTTACTGAAATTAGAGCTAAGTTACAGTTCTGAACTACCTAGGTGACTACTGAAGGCATGCCCCACCATGCACACAGGATCTCTGGATTCCAGCATTTAAGGAAATCTGTGTTCAATCATTAGCTAAATAATAAACTAACCTCACACCTGTCAGAATGCTATCATCAATAAATCAACAAACAACAAATGTTGGAGAGGATGTAGAGAAAGGGAACCCTTGTGCACTGCTGGTGGAAATGCAGGTTGGTGTAAACACTATGGAAAACAGTATGGAGGGTCGTCAAAAAATTAAAAATGAAACTACCTTATGACCCAGAGATTTCACTTCTGGTTATATATCCAAAGAAACCCAAAACACTAATTCAAAAAAATACAGCCACCCCTATGTTCACTGCAGTGTTATTTACAATAGCCAAGATATGGAAGCAGCCCAAATGCCCATCAGTAGATGAGTAGATAAAAAAGTTGTGGCACACTACACAGCTGATCTCCAAGGTGGTCAGAGGTTGGTGGTCAGTGGTCACAGCCAGTTCTTCCAGCTGATCAGCCTGAGTAAAATCCCTCTTATTGATGTGCCAACAGCAATCAAGCCTCAATTACAACTAAAGGGTATATAGTCCACAAAGGAGATGCTCCTCAAGTGCCTGGCTGGGGTGATCAGGGAGGCTATGCCACCCTACCAAGCCTAGGAGATGTAGCAGCTCTACCTAATACAAACACAGGGAGGCAGTCAAAATGATGAGACAAAGAAATATGTCCCAAATGAAAGAATAGAACAAAACTCCAGGAAAAGAACTAAACAAAACAGAGATAAGCAACCTAATAGATGCAGAGTTCAAAACACTGGTTATAAGGATGCTCAAGGAACTTAGTGAGGATCTTAACAGCATAAAAAAGGATCAGTCAGAAATGAAGGATGCATCAATAAATCAACAACCAACAAGTGTGAAGTCAGAAATGAAGGATGCACTAACAGAAATGAAAAATAATTTCAGGGAATCATTAGTAGAGTAGGTGAAGCCCAGAAGCAAACCATCGATTTAGACCAAAAGGAACCAAAAAACACCCAACTAGAACAGCAAAAAGAAAAAAGAATCCAAAAAAAAAAAAAATGAGGATAGTGTAAGAAGTCTCTGGGACAACTTCAAGCATACAAACATTTGCATCATGGGGGTGGTGGAAGGAGAAGAGAGAGAGCAAGAAATTGAAAACCTATTTGAAAAAATAATGACAGAAAACTTGCCTAACATGGTGAAGGAAACAGATATACAAGTCCAGGAAGCACAGAGCATCCCAAACAAAATGAACCCAAAGAGTCCCACACCAAGAGACATCATAATCAAAATGTAAAAGGTGAAAGACAAAGACAGAATCTCAAAAGCAGCAAGAAAAAAGCAGTTAGTTCCACAAGGGAGTTCCTATAAACTGTCAGCTGATTTCTCAAAAGAAACTTTGCAGGCCAGGAGGAAGTGGCAAGAAATATTCAAAGTGATAAAAGCAAGGACCTACAACCAAGATTACTCTATCCTGCAAAGCTATCATTCAGAATGGATAGACATATAAAGAGCTTCCCAAACAAGAAAAAACTAAAGAAGTTCATCACCACCAAATTAGTATTACATGAAATGTTGAAGGGTCTTCTGGATGAAAATAAAAAAATATGAACAATAAAATGACAATTAAATACATAACTATCAACAATTAAATCTACAAACAAAATGAACAAGCAGAATAGAAACAGAGAACTTTTTGTTGCTTGTCAGATGGGAGGTTTGAGGGATGGGCAATACAGATGAAGGTATTAAGAAATACAAATTGGTTGTTAGATCGCCAGCCTCAGAAGGAAGAGGGGAGGGAGGATGGAAAGAGATAAACCAAAGAACTTCTATGCATATATGCATAACCAATGGACACAATACTGTGGGGCAAGCAGGAAGGGGATGAGACAAGGGAGGAGGCAGGTCAATGGGGGGAAAAGGGGGATATCTGTAATACTTTCAACAATAAAGATATATTAAAAAGAAATACTAATAAAATAATAAAGAAAAAAACTTGTACATATATACAATGAAATACTGCTAAGCCATAAAAAGAATGAAATCTTGCCCTGGCCGGTTTGGCTCAGTGGTTGGAGCGTCGGCCTGCGGTACAGAGAGACCCGGGTTCGGTTCCCGCTAAGGGCGCGTACCTCGGTTGCAGTTTGTCCCCGGCCCTGGTTGGTCGTGCGGGTGGCAACCACTCGATGTGTCCCTTCACACTGATGTTTCTCTCTCTCTCTCTCTTCCTCGCCCCCCCCCCCCCCCCCCGCTCTGTCTGAACAAAAAATGCAAAAATGTCCTCGGGTGAGGGGGGAAAAAAAAAAAAGAATGAAATCTTAACATTTTCGACAGCATAGAGCATATTATACTAAGTGAAATAAGTCAGTCAAAGAAAGACAAATACCATATGATTTCACTAGTATGTGGAATCTAAAGAACAAAGTAAATGAACAAACAAAACTGCAACAGACTCAGAGACAGAGAATAAACTGATAGTTGCCAGAGGGGATGGAGGTTGGGAACTGGGTAAAAAAGGTGAAGGGATTAAGTACAAAATGGCAGTTACAAAATAGTTATGGGGATGAAAAGTACAGTCAGTACAGGGAATACAGTCCATAGTATTGTAATAACTATGTATGCCTCCAGGTGGATACTAAAAATATCAGGGGAACACTATGTAAAGTATATGACTGTCTAACCACAATACTGTACACCTGAAACTAATATAAAATATTGAATGTAAACTATAATCGAAAAATGAAATTTTTAAAATAAGACTAATAAAACAGTGCATTTAAAATAACTTTACACATGCAAAAAAGAAAAAAACGAACAGCAAATATTTTTTAAATGGTAAGAGGATGTCATAAAAAAATGTATGGTTGCCCTGGTTGGTCTGGCTTAGTGGTTAGACCGTCACATCAGCCTGCGGTCCAGAGACCCAGGTTCGGTTCCCGCTAAGGGCACATACCTTGGTTGCAGTTTGTCCCCAGCCCTAGTTGGGTCATGCAGCGGCAGCCACTTGATGTGTCCCTTTCATGTTGATGTTTCTCTCTCTCTCATCCTCTCTCTCTCTTCCACTCTATCTGAACAAAAAATGGAAAAATTTTCTCGGGTGAGGATAAAAAAAAAAAAAAGTATGGGTTGCCCTGGCCAGTTTTGCTCAGCGGTTAGTGCACTGGCCGGTGAACTAAAGAGTCTCGAGTTGGGCCCTGGCCGGTTTGGCTCAGCGGTTAGAGCGTCAGCCTGTGGTCCTGAGAGACCCGGGTTCGGTTCCTGCTAAGGGCGCGTACCTCGGCTGCAGTTTGTCCCCGGCCCTGGTCGGTTGTGTGGGTGGCAGCCACTCAATGTGTTCCTTTCACATCGATGTTTCTCTCTCTATATCTGTTCCTCTCTCTCCCTCCCACTCTACCTGAACAAAAAATGGAAAAATGTCCTCGGGTGAGGATAAAAAAAAAAAAAGAGTCTCGAGTTGGATTCCCAGTCAAGGGCACATACCTCGGGGTTGCAGGTTCAATTCCAGCCCCAGTCAGGTCATGTAGGAGGCAACCAATCAATGTCGCTCTCACATGGATGTTTCTCTCTCTACCCCCTCCCACTCCCCTGACTCCTTCCCTCCCACTCTATCTAAAAATCAGTTGAAAGCCCTGGCCAGTTTGGCTCAGTGGTTAGAGCGTCAGCCTGTGGTCCAGAGACCTGGGTTCGGTTCCCGCTAAGGGCATATACCTCGGTTGCAGTTTGTTCCCGGCCCTAGTTGGCTTGTGTGGGTGGCAATCACGCGATATGTCCCTTTCACAACAATGTTTCTCTCTCTCTCTTCCTCCCTATCCAAACAGAAAATGGAAAAATGTCCTTGGGTGAGGATTAAAAGATAAATAAAATAAATAAAAATAAAAATCAATGGAAAAATATCCTCAGGTGAGGTTTTAAAAAATGTATGGTAATAAATTTGAAACTATTGACAAACTGGACAATTCTTAGCCTCAAAACTGGCTCAAGAGGGAAAACCACCTAGAGCATCCAATAACCACTAATAAGTAATAAAAAAAACACCTACACTCCAAAAAATCAACACCAGGACCAAACTTCTGCAGAGAAAGAAGGAGGAAGAAAGCACACCAAGTTTAAAATTCACAAAATAAATTACAAGAGTATTTTTAAAGATATGGTACATATATACAATGGAATATTACTCAGCCGTAAGAAAAGATAAAATACTGCCACTAGCAAAAACATAGATGGATCCTGACAGTATGTATCATTCTGAGTGAAAAAGGTTGACAAGAAAAGGATAAGAACCATATGATTTCACTCTTACGTGGGATATAAAGCAGAAAGCAACAAACAAACAAAACAAAGAAACAAACTCATAGACACAGACAATATTGTGGTAATTACCAGAGGGGAAGGAGGCTGTTGTAGGAAGATGAAGAGGGTAAAGGGGGTCAAAGAGAAGAGGAGACTAGACTTTGGGTGGTGAGCACACAATGCAATATACATACAGATGATGCATTAGAAAATCGTACACCTGAAACTCATATAAGGTTAATAACCAATGTCACCCTAATAAATTTAACTTAAAATATCTTTAAGATAATTGTACATAGAAGGTTTTTTTTAAAAATAGTATTAAAAAAGCATAGACCCTAAATTAACCCAGGTAATTTATACGAGAGAAACACAATACTTATAAATACTAAAGATAGCCATGGCCAGTTTGCTCAGTGGTTACAGTGTCAGCCCTGTGAACCAAAAAGTCATGGGTTCAATTCCAGTCAAGAGCATGTACCTCGGTTGTGGTTCGGTCCCTGGTTGGGATCATGCAGGAGGCAACCAATCGGTGTCTCTCTCTCTCACATGTTGTTTCTCTTTCTCTCTCTCCCACCTCCCTGTCCCTCCTTCCCCCTCCCACTCTATTGGAAAGATAAATGGAAAAATATCCTCGGCTGAAGATTTAAAATAAATAAATAAATACTGAAAATATACCCAAACTACTAATAAAGAAATGCAAATTAAAATTCTATGAGATAGCATGTTATATCCATTAGAGTTGCGAAAAATTAAGAAGTGCAAGAATATATCTCTGGGTGGAAACATAACACTGGTACAACCATTTGTACTTTTACATTGGAATTGACAGTATTCACATAATTATTAGTTTATTTTATATCTTGCATGAATAGCATTTTCACATCTTTTCCATATATTTATTTTTATGAGCTCTTTAAATATTTAGGATTATCATCCCCCTTCTTGTTCATTATGAATATAATGAGGCCTGACTTTTAATTTCCTAAGCTGACATTCAAATCTTATATTTGTATGTAAATATATCAACATTTTGTTTGCAATTATCTTCATCTGCTGTTTACTTTAGAATATTAGATAATAATTAAACTTTTAAAATCCATTATGTTTCCTCTTTTTTTGTTGTTGCCGTAAACCTTTCTTGCTCACTGTCTACCCATAGTAATGGTGGCAAGCTAAAAACCCTAAAAGCTCATCTCAACTCTTTGCTCTGGGGAAGGCAGAGAAATCAGTGTTACTAGGCTAAGAAGAAGGGGAATCCTTTTTCTGCCTTGTTACTTCATAACCACCAGTGAATTCTCCATGAGAGCAACTTCAAGACCATAGAGGTTAGAACGTGACTCTTGCTGTCTGTCCGGGCTTTACTATGAGTAAACTGATTCCTTCGTTCTAAATTCACCATCACATGTATAGTTCTACACCTGAGGAAATTTAAATAAAATAATATACTTGAAAGTACACTGTAAACTGTAAAATGACATATACATATTTTTATGAAAAAATTAATAACAGAAGAAAAAAATCAATACATTTTTAAAATTTCTGCTCTGGAAGAAATATGAGACAAAAAATAATTCACTAGAAATCTCACCGAAGATCTAGACCAGCTTCTTTCCAGAGTAAGTCCATCAAGCGCAGCATTTGGAGTGTTAACATATCCTGTCGTAAATCTAAGGGAAAAAAACCTGCATTAGTACAAATGCTTTCCATTTTATGACTGCTAACATTGGCTAATTCAGCCAGAATTAACTAAAACCACTGACAAATGCTGGGCTAATTTTCCCCCCAAATTTTAATGTTGACCATATTCATAATGTTAAATATTAGGTTTGTTGATTAGCATATCCCTGATAACACTATTTCAGAAATGGTAAAATATTTTTAAATCCTTACCATGTGTAAGCTATGATACTAACTGTATGGATGCATTATACAGTTATAACACAGGAATACTGTACTAAAGCCTTCATACAGTTCATATTGCTGATTTTTCCCCTTCTTTTTTAATTTTAGGAATGCACAGGAAGTTCTTAAAAATCATATAAGTAATCCAGTCATCGTGGCTCAGTGGTTGAATGTCAACCCATGCACCAAGAGGTCACTGGTTCGATTCCCGGTCAGGACACATGCCCAGGTTGTGGGCCTGATCCCCAGTCGGGGACACGTAGGAGGCAGCCAATCGATGTTCCTATCTCTCTCTCCCCCTCCCTTCCTCTCTCTCTAAAATCAATAAAGAAAAAAAAAAAATTGTTTAGCCCTGGCCGGTTTGGCTCAGCGGTTAGAGTGTCCGCCTGCGGTCCGGAGAGACCCGGGTTCGGTTCCCGCTAAGGGCATGTACCTCGGTTGCAGTTTGTCCCCGGCCCTGGTTGGTCGTGTGGGTGGCAGCCACTCGATGTGTCCCTTTCACATCGATGTTTCCCTCTCCCTCTCTTCCTCTCTCTCCCTCCCACTCTGTCTGTACAAAAAATGGAAAAATGTCCTCGGATGAGGATTAAAAAAAAAAAAAAAAAAATCATATAAGTAATAATTGCATGATGGGTTCACAAAATAGTAATAGTTGAATTTATTTATAATGTTCATGGGTAATCTTCAGGTAACAGAGGCTGTGAAAGAAGTGACTTCTACATAACAACATTCATATGGGCAAGTGATGTTAAATGTCTGGCAAAACACTACGAGTTCTTTTAAAAATACTTGTAAGCACATATCACGTTAAGCACATTTACTTGTCTCACTCAATTCCTTTTAAGAATCCCAACATACATAAAAAAAAAAAAAAAAGCCCTGGCCGGGTTGGCTCAGCGGTTAGAGCATCAGTCTGCGGTCCCGAGAGACCTGGGTTCGGTTCCCGCTAAGGGCATGTATCTTGGTTGCAGTTTGTCCCTGGTCCTGGTTGGTCGTGCGGGTGGCAGCCACTCAATGTGTCCCTTTCACATCGATGTTTCTCTCTCTCTCTTCCTCTCTCTCCCTCCCACTGTACCTGAACAAAAAATGTCCTCGGGTGAGGATAAAAAAAAAAGAATCCCAACATACAGATGCTATAATCCTCATGGACACGAACAAGCTGAAACTCAATGAATTTTACACGACTTGCCTGTAGTCACACACAACTAATAAGTGGTGGCAGTCATTACAGCTTTCTGGTAGGTGTGATTACATCAGACGCATTTCCTTTATAAAGCATGGGTTAGTAAGGTTTTCAGTGGTTTTCTTTTTCTTTTCTTTTTTTTAATTTTTAAAAATAGATTTTGAGAGAGAGAGATAGGAAGGGAGATGGAGAGAAACATCAATGTGAGAGTGAAACTTCAAATGGCTGCCTCCTGTGTGCCCTTAACTGGGGATCCAGCTCTGGATCCAGGCTTGTTCCCAAACTGGGAATCAAAGTGGCAACCTTTTGGTGCACGAGATGACACCCAACCAACTGAACCACACAGGCTAGGGCTCAGTAAGGTATTTTAAAAAATAAAATTATGGCAGCAATATCAAAATTGCCATCACCAAAATAAGATGTATGAATATATTATTGAAAATATTCTGTTGTATTTCCTAAGCTCTTTACCAAAGGAACAGACTTTGTATTTGGTAGGGAAAAAGGGGTTTATTAGAACAAGGTGTGTAAGTAAGCTGTAGAAGTCAATTTTCAAAAGATTTAGGACATTCTGAATTCCACCTTACAACCACTGATGGCTAGCTCTTTTCGCTCCATTTGTTACACATTTACACATCACCTTTCAGATAAAACAAAATAACAACAAATAAAGAAACACTAAGGAATTTTGCACTGTAAAAGCCTCAGTACATACCATCACCATTTTTAAAAATCACTCCAACTGAATCTTCGCCAAATACCTGGTTGTTGTATACCAGCCACAAAGGCTTCATTTTGGAATCCATGTATTTACACTTTTCAATACTGAAATCAAACAAGGGAAAAATTAGCCCACTTCAATTCAAAGCTACGACAAGATTACAATTTTGCCATGATATACTAGGCCTGGGAGAACCCCTCACCTGTTTCAGTATGCAGAAGCCAGAACTAGAACATTTCCTCTTGCTAGAAAAGCAACCTGGATGACAGCCTTGGTTGGCATATAGTGATGCCAGAAGGGCTGGACTAAAAACCCAGGTTTGCCTTCTTACCTACTACCTACATTTAAAATTCCTCCTTTTCTTTCCTTATTCTTCCCTAACTTTATGTTGCTATGTACAGTCAATAACAACACATTATTAAATTAAAATTAGGGTTATTAGGAGTTCATTCTTGATTTCTTAAGAAGGGATCAATTTTGAATACTGATATACTGAATACCTATTACTTTTCCATTATTGTTTCTGTAGAGAATGAAAAAGTAAGAAATAATTTTCCAAAGTTACTCAAAATCTCATTTTTAAAAAGGAGATTAATTTTAAAATAAGTAATTTTAAAATGAGTTAATTATTAAATGATGAATGCCAATATTTTACTTCCATAGGACTTTCAACTCTTATAAGCCAGTAATAGAAAACAAATTTAATTACATACAATTAAAAGGAAATTAACTTGTAATCTTTCACTAACCCCACAGGTGAATTGAACTAGCAAACATATATCCTATTGAACACAGTAACAACCTTGGAGGACTTTTAAGACTTCCCTTCTTTAATTATATTCCACTTATTGGGGCTAACAGCTAGCCGGCCCTATTCCTCCTTCAAGACAGTCACTTAGAAATCCTTTCTTTATTGCTATTTTCATTTAAGATTCACTGAACATAGCACAGACTGTCACTTACTAGAGTTCTGAGAGGATGACACATGGGTTCAGAGGTGACTGTAGGTCAGAGAGGGCTTCCCGGTAAGCATTCTGTTTTAAACAAGTGTGCATGGCCTCTTTCCCTTTGGCTCTGTTTAGCTTCATTGCATTCAATTTGATTAAACTATTTAAAGTTTTTAACTTATTGAGTGCTTCCACCTGAAAAATAAGTTTCCCCACCAGCAAAATTCATTCATGGTTAAAAATATATAAAGCACTATAATTTGATCATATTAATCAGTAACCACTCTGAACATTCACACCACACACATATACACTAGCTAAAGTAAAAATAGTACTTGGCTTATGCAAACAGATACAACATTATAAAAAGCTTATTTTATCACTTGTTACTTAAAGCACCATTTTTCAAACTTTCTTTAAACCCTTTTCTTAAATGGAATCTTATAAATTAAAGTTTAATTTATATTTAAATATACCTGTAATTTAAAGTAAAGGGATATAGGTTGTGGACAAGTATGAAATTTAAACTACACAGAACTTTGCAACTCACTGAGTAATAGAATTTGAAACACAACTAATCTGAACAATTAGGATTCCTGATATTGAACCTTGCCATCTCCTTTTCATCACTCGTATATGAGATCTTCCCTGTATATTCTCTTTTCATTAATAGTAAATTAGAATGAATTTTTTATGTAATATAGAAGCGTATAGACAGACACAGTATTTATTATCTAGGCCTAAATTAATTATTTGTTTTTATAATAAGGTAACTATCAAAACTTATGCAAATAAAAAAAAAGTTTATGCAAGTAGTACAAGGTGACTCAACAATGGCCAACTAGGTGAAAACCACTATGTTTAAAAGTCAACTCTGCTTAATAACTGAGGGTCTTTCCATGTCATATTGTGTACAATTCTATATGACAGCCTTGGCCATCATTTTTACAAATAAAAATATTTTATCATTATAGTATTAAAACTGGAAATAACTAATGATAAAAACAGAGTGTATAAGTTGTATATAACAAGTATAAAAAATATGTATACAAAAAACGTTATGAACACTATGGCTTCAATTTCTATGAATGGGAGATTTTTTTTACACCATATTTTCAATTTCGAACTCCATTTTTCTTTGCAAGAAAACTACTAAGACTGTAAAGAGGTGAATTCAGGCATACAGTTTCTACAGACAAGCAGAGGGCTTGCTTACAAGAAAGTGGGAAAGTTCTACTAGCTTCATGATAAAAATTGAGATGGCTGGCCAATTTGCCAAGTTAGTCATCTGTCAAAACCACAGACACTCCATGTCTCAACAATTCCAGAAGCTGTACAAACAGTGGTGAAAAGGGAACCAGCTAAAAAATGAACTATGCAAACAAGAACTTTTTGAAGTGTTTCAAATTTGAATTTCTTCCATGTTTGTACAGTTGGGAATTTTCACGCTCCATCACTAATTGTGTTGATATCCATTTCATGGAACAATGTCCTGAATACCCATATGGCCATAAGTCAAAATACTTAAAATGCTTCAACACCTTGTCTTTTTATAGCTTTACAGTAATAACAAGAACTGCCATGTAAAGGGTAGTCTCCCCCTTGCTATTCATCAGTCTAGAAAAAAAGTAAGGATAATATGATAATACATATATCACATGATTGCTATTATAAAAGTCAAGCTGAGTTTCCCAGAAAACCAAGAAAATATCCAGTGTGGTCTGAGTATATGAGTGAGGTCAAAGAAGTAGAGATTACATCAAGTGTGGCCTTATAGGCTGTGAAAAAAAGTTTAGATTTTTATCCTCCGTGCAATAAAAATTACTGCAGGGATTTTAAAGAGTGAAATGACATAATACATCTACCTTTTAAAAAGATATCTGAAGAAAATGGGGGTGTAGTGAGGGGGTAAAAGAATGAAAAGGGCACAATTTAGTAGGCTAATGAAGATAACCAGATGAGAGGATAATGGATTGGACTAGAGTGGTAGCCATGAACACAATAGACATTGATAAGTATGAAATAGATTTAAAGGGACTATAAAATTAAGGGGATTAATAATATCAATCTCATATTGTTGTGAATAAATGGTCCTTAATAGGTGCTTAGCTATTATTACCACCATTAATAGGCTTTTCAAAAGGGAGGGGTCAGCTATAATCATGAGTAAAAAATCATCAATATTAAAATTATTTCTGAAAAACTGTGGGAGTTCCTCTGGCAATGCAAAAGTTAGAAAAGTGTAGTGGCTACGAATCTGCCTTCCCTGTACTCAATGCTTCTACCAAAACTACCATCCTTGAACTTATAGAACAACTTATCAATCATCATGGTATACCATATAGCATTGTTTCTCATCAAGACACTTATCTCACAAAAAATGAAAAATACAGCAATGGCTTGTGATCATGGAATTCACTGGTATTACCATATTCCCCACCATCCTAAAGTAGTTGTCTTGATAGAACAGTTAAATGGCCTTCTGAAGATTCAATTACAGCACAAACTATGTGGCAATACCTTGCAGAACTGTGGCAAGGTTCCCCAGAAAGCTGTATTTGCTCTGAATCAGTGGTCAATATAAGATGCTGTTTCTCCTTGTAGCCAGGATTCATGGATCTAGGAATCCACGTGTGGAAAAGGAGGTGGAACCACTATTACTCCCATGGTAACCCACTAGCAAAACTTTTGCTTCCTGTTCCTGTGACCTTATGCTCTGCTGGCATAGTGGTCTTAGTTACAAAGGGATAAATGCTTCCACTGGAACACACAATGATGCCATTGAACTTGAAGACTCCTTTCCAGCCACTTTGCTCATGCCTCTGGGAAAACAGGTAAAGAAGGGCATCACAATGCTGGCTGGAGTGTTTCATCCTGACTACCCAGGGAAAATTGGCCCACTACTCCACAAAGAAGGTAAGGAAGAGTATGTCTAGAATATAGGAGATCTCTTGGTATTATTAGGCTCTATGATTAAGGTTAATGGAAAATTATAAGCCAATCCAGGGTGGACTACTAATGGCCTAGAGCACTGGTTCTCATCCTATGGGTCACAAACTCTTTAGGGGTCGAATGACCCTTTCACAGGGGTCACCTAAGACATAACAGTAGCAAAATTACAGTTATGAAGTAGCAATAAAAGTAATTTTATGGTTGGGGGTCACCACAACATGAGGAACTGTATTAAAGAGTCACGGCATTAGGAAGGTTGAGAACCACTGACCTAGACCCTTCAAGAATAAAGGTTTGAGTCATTCCAGCAGGTAAAGAACCACAACCAACTGAGAAACTGGCTAAAGGCAAAGAAAACACAGAATAGGTTGGAAGAAGATAGTGATAAATACCAGCTAGGACCAAGTGACTAATTATCAGAGATATCTCCTCATTATTATGTGTTTGTTTGTAGTGTATGTTTATAGCAAATGTCTGTGTTTCTTCCTGTTCTTATTCCCTTATCATGTAACATAAGATAAATTGACTTAGTGTTAATTTTACATCACAGTATTTAATTTCTAGGATATCAAGGAGAAGAATAAATACCACACAAGGATATTATCTCCTCTTTTGGGAAAGAGGTTAGTGCATTTTTAGTTTACTCAGGGTAGTTGTATCATGTTAGGTGAAATTTTGACCTTGTTATTGTCTTTATTTGGAGATTAAGTATAATTTAACAATCTGCATATGGATTTAGTTGATATGCCACAGTTAATTTTATGTATTAACGTGACTGGGCTATGGAGTGCCCAGATATTTGGTTCAATATTATTCTGGGTGTATCTGTGAGAGTGTTTTCAGATGACAACATGTGAACCAGTAGACTGAGAAAAGCAGACTGCCTTCCCTAATGTGAGTGGGCTTCATCCAAACATATGAAATCCTAAATAGAACAAAAAGGCAGAAGGCTGTCTTCTTTCTTCTTACAATCCTGCAAGGAGAAACTCCACCTGCCTTACTGTCTTGAACTTGGACATAGGTCTTATTCTGCTTTCGGACTTCAACTGAAACATGGGCTCTTCATAGGTGCCAAGCTTGTCTGCTTTTGGACGAGAACTTACATACTACTGATTCTCCTGGTTCTAAGGCCTTCAAACTTAGACTGGAACTATACCATCAGCTCTCCTGGGTCCCAAGCTTACTTGACTATGCTTGCTTGACTGTAAGTCTCGAGACTTTGAAACGTCCATCATCATTTGAACCAATTCTTTTTAATAAATCTCAGTCTCACTCCCTGTTCACTCTCTCTCTCTCAATATATCCACAAATATACATCCCATTGGTTCTGTTTCTCTGTAGAATACTTAACACTTTTCATCAACCTAACACCAATTAGATACAATGTTAGATCCAATTTGCTAATATTTTGTAGAGGAATTTGTCGTTTGTGTTCATCAGGGATATTAGCCTGTAGTTTTCTTTCTTTGTAATGTTTTTATCTGGCTTTGGAAATAATTATGCTGGCCTAAAAAAAAGAACTTGGAAGTCTTCCTTTCTCTTGAATTTTTTGGAGTAGTTTGAGGAGAATAGGTGTTAGTTCTTCTTTGAATGTTTAATAAAGCCGTCGTCTGGACCAGGGCTTTTGTTTGCTGGGCGTTTACTGATTACTGTTCCAGTGTCCAGTTGTTATTGGTCTGTTCATGTTTCCTAACTCTTCCCTGTTGAGTTTGGAAGTAGTATAATTCTAGGAATTTGTCCATTTTGCCTAACTTGTCCAATTTCTTGACATATAATTGTTCATAGTATTTTCTTATAATCCTTTGTATTTCTGTGGCATCAGTTGTTACCTAGGAATAAACTTAACTAAGAAGATAAAAGACCCGCTCTCAAAAAATTATATAACATTGAAAAGGAAATAGAGGAAGATATGAAATAAGTGGAAGCATATACCCTGTTCACAGAGTGGAAGAATCAACATCATTAAAATGTCCATACTACCCAAGGCAGTCTATACATTCAATGCAATCTCTATTAAAATATCAATGGCATTATTTCACAGATCTAAAACAAATACTCCAAAAGTTTATAAGGAACAAGAACAACAACAACAAAAAAACCCCTGAATTGATACAACAATCTTGAAAAAAAAAGAACAAGTTTGGAAGGATCATAATACTGGATATCAGGTTGTACTACAAAGACATCATAATCAAAACAGCTTAGTACTGGCACAAGAACAGGAATAGAGATAAATGGAACAGAACAGAGAACCCAGGAGATTCCAAAATAGCGGCGGAGTGAATGGAAGCTATACAGACTGTCTCCCAAGACCAAATTGGAATAAAGACAACTAAAATAAAGACAAATCGTTGGGAAAAAACAACTGAAAAGCAGCTTGCTAGGACCATATAACCAGGGACACTGACTCCATCCTGATAGGACTGCGGAGGCACGAGAGGAGGGCTGGGAGGCCACGAATAGCAGCGGTCTTAGCTGTGAGCATCAACCTCAGGGTTGCACGCCCAAGTAGCTCCACAACGCAGAGCCCGGACAGACGCCAAAATAGCCACAGGCACGCACTTGGGCTCCGGCAGAAGGAGGGCAGACTGGACAGGAACTGTGTGGGAACACTCAGGATTTGGAGGGCGCTCAGAGCTGTTGCTGAGTTTCAGACACATAGAAGGATGGCCATCTTACTCCTTCCCAGGGCTCTGGGAAGAGGTGGTGGCCCCTCCCTCAAAGATTCAACACCACCCAGGTGGGCCATTGAAATGAAAATTGAGGCTCATTAACAACCAGAGTATAACCAACCCAGGGGAAATCCCCTTACACTGAGCACCTGAGGGAGTTTTTCACTCAATTGAGAACCCAAGGCTCTTCAAGTAACCCCTACTGATAGCCTCCAGGCAAAAAGCTAGAGGATAACTGAACCATTCCTGGGCTAGCAACTCTAACCAAGAAAGTAAGACTGACAGAGATGTTTAAAGTGGGTCCGCCCTCCCTCACTGAAACCCAGGAGGGGGAGCCACAAACAGCAGAACACCAACACCCACAGGGAAAATTTGGCAGGCTCCAAAGCCCACTGTGATAGCCAAAATGGTGAAACAAAGAAACAAATGCCAAATGAAAGAACAAGAGACCTCTACCGAAGATGAGATAAATGAGGTGCACTTAAGTAAGTTAACAGAACTAGAATTCAGAGCCAGGATCGTGAGGAAGCTCAACAGCATGAGTAAGGACATCAACACCATAAGTAAAGACACAGAAATGTTGAAAATCAACCAATTGGAAATGAAAAAAAAACAACAAGAAGAAATGAAGAATAACCTATCAGAAATAAAGAACATATTGGAAGATCTCAACAGTAGAGGACCAGATCAGTGAATCAGAAGACAGGGTATAAAAAAAATCACCCACTCAGAAAACCAAAAGGAAAAAACAATTAAAAATCAGGAAGACAGCTTAAGAGAACTGTGGGACAACTGGAAACGTAATAATATTCGCATCATATGAGTCCCCAAAGAAGAAGAAAATGACGAAGAGTTAGAGAATATATTTGAAGAAATAGTGACAGAAAACTTCCCTAATTTGGTTAAGGAAGAAGGCATTCAAGTTCAAGAAGCACAAAGAGCCCCAAGTAAGAAGAACCCAAACAGTCCCACACCAAGACACATAGTAATTAAAATGCCAAAAATTAAAGACAAAGAGAGAATCCTAAAAGCAGCAAGAGATAAGCAACAGGTTACCTACCAAGGAACTCCCCCCCCATAAGGCTCTCAGCTGACTTCTCAACAGAAACACTACAGGCCAGAAGAAAATGGCATGAAGTAATCAAGGTCATGAAAAACAAGGATCTGAATCCAAGACCACTCTACCCAGCAAGGCTATCATTCAAAATGGAAGGTCAAATAAAGAGCTTCCCAGACAAAAAAAAAGACTAAGGGAATACATTAGCACCAAACCAGCACTGCAAGAAATGTTAATTATGCTGTAATTAGTAGAGGAAATAGGAAGAAAAATATAACCAAACTAAACAAAAATGGCAATAAATAAGTACATATCAATAATCACCTTAAATGTAAATGGATTGAATGGTCCCATAAAAAGACACAGAGTAGCTGATTGGATAAGAAAGCATGACTCATCTATATGTTGTTTACAAGAGACCCACCTCACAACAAAAGACTCACATAGATTGAAACTTAAGGGACAGAAAAAATCTTCCAAGCAACAGAAAAGAAAAAAAAGCTGGGGTAGCAATACTCATATCTGATAAAATAGATTTCAAAATGAAGGCCATAACTAGAGACAAAGAAGGCCACTACATAATATTGAAAGGATCTATCCAACAGGAAGATATAACCTTGATAAACATATACGCACCCAATATAGGAGCACCAAAATATATTAAAAATCTTCTGCAGGACTTCAAAGGAGAAATTGACAACAATACAATCATAGCAGGGGACTTCAACACCCCGCTGACATCACTGGATAGATCCTCTAGACAAAACATTAGCAAGGAAACAGAGACTCTAAATGAAGCACTAGACCAAATGGATTTAATAGATATCTACAGAGAATTACACCCCAAAACTAGAGAATTCACATTCTTCTCAAGTGCACATGGGACATTCTCAAAGACAGACTACATGTTAGGAAACTAACTAAATCTCTACAAGTTCAAGAAGACTGAAATCGTATCAAGCATCTTCTCAGTTCACAATTGCATGAAACTAAAAAACAATTGCAACAAGAACATGCAAAGACATTTGAACACATGGAGGCTAACTAGCATGATATTAAACAATGAATGGGTTTCAGAGAAAATCAAAGAAGAAATTAAAAACTTCCTAGAAACCAATAAAAATGAACACATAATAGCACAAAATCTATGGGTTGCAGCAAAGCAGTTCTGAGAGGGAAGTTCATAGCACTACAGGTCTACATCAAGAAACAAGAAAAATTTCACTGTCTAAGCAAACAAAAAGAAAACCCCAGAGCAAATAGAAGGAAGGAAATAATAAAGATCAGAGCAGAAATAAATGACATAGAGACCAAAAAAAAAACAAAACAAAACAATTCAGACGATCAATGAAACAAAGAGTGCTTTTTCGAAAAGATAAACAAGATTGATGGACCCTTAGCTAGACTCACCAAGCAACAAACAGAAAGAACCCAAACACACAAAATCAGAAATGAAAGAGAAGTAATAACTGACACCACAGAAATACAAAGGATCGTTAACAAATACTATGAACAATCGTATGGCAACAAATTCGACAATCTAAGTGAAATGGACAAATTTCTATAAACACATAGTCTCCCAAAACTGAACCAGGAAGAGATAGAAAACTTGAATAGACGAATAACAATTAAGGAAATTGAAGAGGTAATCAAGACTCTCCCTGCAAACAAAACCCTAGGCCAGGATGGCTTCACGGGGGAGGTTTACCAAACATTCAAAGAAGAACTAACACCCGTTCTCCTCAAAATATTTCAAAAAATTCAATAAAAAGGAAGACTTCCAAACTTGTCTTATAAGGGCAGCATAATTCTAATTCCAACACCATAAAAAGACACAACAAAGAAAGAAAACTACAGGCCAATATCCCTGATGAACACAGATGCCAAAATCCTGAACAAAATACTAGCAAATCAGATCCAGCAATACATCAAAAAAATTATTCACCATGACCAAGTGGGATTCATCCCAGGGATGCAAGGCTGGTACAATATGTGCAAATCAATAAATGTGATTCACCACATAAATAATATGAAGGATAAAAACCATATGATCATATCAATAGATGCTGAAAAAGCATTCGACAAAGTCCAACACCCATTTCTGATAAAAACGCTCAGCAATGTGGGAGTAGCGGGATCATATCTCAACATAATACAGGCCATATATGAAAGACCTACAGCCAACATCATACTCAATGTGCAGAAACTAAAAGCATTTCCCTTAAGAACAGGAACAAGACGGGATGCCCACTTTTGCCACTCTTATTTAACATAGTACTGGAAGTCTTAGCCACAGCAATCAGACAGGAAGAAAAAATAAAAACGATCCAAATTGGAAAGGAGGAAGTGAAACTGTCATTATTTGCAGATAAAATGACATTATACATAGAAAACCCTAAAGGCTCCATCAAAAATCTACTAGACTTAATAAATGAGTTTGGCAAAGTAGCAGGATACAAAACTAACTTCAAGAAATCGAAGGCATTCGTATACACTAATGATGAACTCACAGAAAGAGAAACTGAAAAAACAATCCCATTTACCATCGCAGCAAAAAAATTAAGATACCTAGGAATAAACTTAACCAAAGAAGTAAAGGACTTATTTCCAGAAAACTACAGGACATTAAAAAGAGAAATAGAGGAAGATATAAAAAAGTGGAAGTACACACCTTGTTCATGGATTGGAAGAATTAACATCATTAAAATGTCCATATTATCCAAAGCAACCTATAGATTCAATGCAATCCCCATCAAAATACAACGACATATTTCACAGAACTAGAACAAATACTTCAGAAATTCATATGGAACCAAAAAAGACCCCAAATAGCCACAGCAATCTTGAAAAAGAAAGACAAAGTAGGTGGAATCACAATACCAAATATCAGGTTATACTACAAAGCTACTGTAATCAAAACAGCCTGGTACTGGCACAAGAACAGACATATAGACCAGTGGAACAGAACAGAGAACCCAGAAACGGACCCAAGGCAATGTGCTCAATTAATATTTGAGAAAGGAGGCATGAGCGTACAATGGAGTAAGGACAGCCGCTTTAATGAATGGTGTTGGAAAAATTGGACAGCTAAATGCAAAAATTGAAACTAGACCATCAACTTACACCATATACAAAAATAAACTCAAAATGGATAAAAGACTTAAATGTGACCCGTGAATCCATAAAAATCCTAGAAGAAAATGTAGGCGACAAAATTTTGGACATCATACGCAGCAGAATTTTCACTGATACATCACCTAAGGCAACAGAAACAAAGGAAAAAATGAACTCATGGGACTACATCAAACTAAAAATCTTCTGCACAGCAAAAGAAACAACCATCAAAATGGAAAGGCAACCCACTGTATGGTAGAGCATAATTGCCAATGATACATCAGATACGGGGTTAATTTCCAAAATATATAGAGTGATCATACAACTCAACAAAAGGAAGACAAAGAACCCAATTAAAAGTGGGCAGAGGAGCTGAATAGACACTTCTCTAAACAGGACATACAAATGGCTAAGAGACATATGAAGAAATGCTCAACATCACTAATCATCAGAGAGATGTAAATTAAAACAACAATGAGGTAGTACCTCATACCTGTCAGAATGGCCGCCATCAACAAATCATCAAACAACAAGTGTTGGCGAGGGTGTGGAGAAAAGGGGACTCTAGTACACTGCTGGTGAGAATGCACACTGGTGCAGCCATTATGAAAAACAATATGGTGTTAACATAAAAAATTAAAAATTGAACTGCCATTTGACCCAGTGATCCCACTTCTAGGAATATACCCTAGGAAGCCTGAAATACCAATCAGAAAGAATACATGTACCCCCATGTTCGTAGCAGTATTATTTAAAATAGCTAAGATCTGAAAACATCCCAAATGTCCATCAGTAGACGAATGGATAAAAAAGCAGTGGTGCATATACACAATGGAGTACTGTGCAACTGTAAGAAAGAAGTATCTCTTATCCTTTGAAATGACATGGAAGGACCTGGAAAGTGTTATCCTAAGCAAAACAAGCCAAGCAGAAAAAGACAAATACCACATGATCTCACTTATTTGTGGAATATAATGATTATTACAATCCGAGAAATAGGGGAGACCCATAGACGTAGAAGTAGGGTAAAGACTGACAACCCTCAGAAGAGAGGGTGGTGGGGACAGGGAAGAGATAAACCACAGAAATTATATGCATGTACATGTAACCAATGGACATGGACAACAATGCCAGGGACGTGGTGGGGCGGGTGGGGAGGAGGATGTCAATGGGGTAAAAAAGGAGAAACATCTGTAACAAAAATAAAATAAGATAAATTAAGTTAAAAAAAAGAACAGAGAATCTAGAAACCAACCCAACTGATGTTTGATAAAGGAAGCAAGAGTACACAATGGAGTAAAGACTCTCTTCAATAAATGGTGGTGGGCCCTGGCCGGTTTGGCTCAGTGGTTAGAGCGTCAGCCTGTGGTCCAGAGAGACTTGGGTTCGGTTCCCGCTAAGGGCATGTACTACCTCCGTTGCAGTTTGTTCCCGGCCCTGGTTGGGTCGTGCGGGTGGCAACCACTCGATGTGTTCCCTTTACGTAGATGTTTCTCTTTCTCTCTTCCTTTCTCTCCCTCCCACTCTATCTGAACAAAAATGAGAAAATGTCCTCAAGTGAGGGTAAAAACAAAAAATTAAAATAAATAAATGGTGGTGGGAAAACTGGGCAGGTACATGCAAAACATGAAACTAGACCACCAACTTACAACATATATAAAAATAAACTTAAAATGGATAAAAGACTTAAATGTAACTCATAAAACCATAAAATTCCTAGAAGAAAATGTAGGCAGCAAAATCTCAGACATCACACGCAGAATTTTCACTGATACATTGCCAAGGGTAAGAGAAACAAAAGAAAAAAGTAATAAAGAGGACTATATCAAACTAAAAAGCTTCTACACAGTAAAAGAAACCACCATCAAAATGAAAAGAGAACCAACTGTATGGGAGAACAGATTTGCCAATGATACATCAGATAATGGGTTAATTTCCAAAATATATAAAGTACTCATACAACTCAAGAAATGGAAGACAAACCATCCAATTAAAAAATGGGCCGAGCCCTGGCCGGTTTGGCTCAGCGGTTAGAGCGTCGACCTGCGGTCCTGAGAGACCCGGATTCGGTTCCCGCTAAGGGCACATACCTCGGTTGCAGTTTGTCCCCGGCTCTGGTCGGTCGTGCGGGTGGCAGCCACTTGATGTGTTCCTTTCACATCGATGTTTCTCTCTCTCTCTCTGTTCCTCTCTCTCCCTCCCACTCTACCTGAACAAAAAAATGGGAAAATGTCCTCGGGTGAGGATTAAAAAAAAAAAAAAGGGCCGAGAACCTAAATAGACACTTCTCTAAAGAGGACATACAAATGGCTAAGAGACATATGAAAAAATGCTCATCATCACTAATCCTCAGAGAGATGGAAATTAAAATGTCTATGAGGTATCACCACACACCTGCCAGAATGGCTACCATCAACAAATCATCAAACAAACAGTGCTAGTGAAGATGAGAAGAAAAGGGGACTCTAGTACACTGCTGATGGGAATGCAGACTGGTGCAGCCACTATGGAAAATAATATGGTGTTGCCTCAAAAAATTTAAAAAAGGAAATGCCATTTGACCAAGTGATCCCAGTTTTAGGAATATATCCTTAGAAGCCTGGAAGACCAATCAGAAAGAATATATGCACCCCTATGTTCACAGCAGTGCTATTTACAATCACTAACAACTGGAAACAGCCCAAGTGTCCATCAGTAGATGAGTGGATAAAAAGGCTGTGATACACTTACAAAATGGAATATTATTCACCTGTAAGAAAGAAAGACCTCTCATCCTTTGAGACAACATGGAGGGACCTGAAGAGTATTATGTTAAACAACATAAGCCAGTCAGAGAAAGACAAGTATCACATGATCTCACTTATTTGCGGAATCTAATGAACAAATTAAACTGATGAACAAAATAGATACAGAGGCATGGAAGTAGGAAAAAGACTGACCAACCTCAGAGGGAAGAGGGGGCTAAGTGGTGGCAAGAGATAAACCAAAGAACTTATATGCATATACGCACAACCAATGGACACAGACAACAGTGCAGTGAGGCAGGGGAGGTAGGAGAGAGCAGAAGGGTGTCAATGGGGATAAAACAGAGGGACAGCTGTAATACTTTCAACAAGTAAGGTAAATAAAAAACAAACACCATAATTGTCCCTTCTGTGAACTCTTTCCTAATGCCCTAAGCTAGGTTACTTGTCTTTCTTGTGCTTCGGTAATACTCCCATAACACTTGTATCATAATATTTAATCACTGATTTGTATACCTACTCTATGAAATATAAACTCCTTGCCAATAGCAACATAACTAATTTGACTTTACATCATTGATATCTAACACAAACCCTGGGTTAGTAGGTTCTGAGTAAATACTAAACCATCAAGAAAACCTTCTTGTGTGAGGTTAGGTAATACTTAATTCAGAAAAAAGTACTGCTAGAGAATAAGAGCATATTATTGTTATCTGTCAATGAAGCTTTCCAGTGGAAGATGTTGGAATACAGAGCTGCCTTATTCTCACAGCAGAAATGCTCTCATCTCATCCTTCAAGGGACCAAGGCCCCACCAGAAAATCAAGCCTTGGTCATAGTTATGCTTCTGATTTGCAAGTAAGCTATTAAAAAATCATTACTATTTGTGCCCTGGCCAGTCTGGCTCAGCAGTTAGAGCGTCAGCCCATGGACCAAAGAGTCCAGGGTTTGGTTCCAGCCAAGGGCATGTACCTCAGTTGCAGTTCAGCCCTGGATGAGGTCATACGGGTGGCAACCAATCAATGTGTCTCTCTCACATCGATGTGTCTCTTTCTCTTTCTCTTTCTCTCTCTCTCTCCCTCCCTCTCTCTCCCTCCCTCCCTCCCTCTCTCCCGCTCTATCTGAAGATAAATAGAAAAGTATCCTCAGGTGAGAATTAAAAAAAAAAATCATTACTATTTGCAATTACTCAGCTGTATAAATCAGGATTATTGCTAAAACAAAATACAGAAATAACTGTATACTGAGACTACAACTGTCAACAATAATCCCTGATTTTGAAATTCTGTGTTCAATAAAAAACAGCTTCAAGATTCTGTTAAATGGCTTCTATTTTATTTTAGCTTCAAAAATACATTTATACTGATAAAATAACAATATTGTCTATTTTACATACTAGGTCTGTGTTTAAGTTTTGATTTACAAAGGAAAGAATTGTGCTGCTAAAAAGGTATGAAAAAAAAAAAAAAAAACTGCCTGGCCGGTGTGGCTCAGTGGATTGGGCATCGTCCCATAAACTGAGAGGTCCCAGTTCGATCGATTCCTGATCAGGGCACATGCCCGAGTTGCAGGCTCAATCCCCAGTAGGGGGAATGTATTAATAAGATTCATTACTGAAACCTCTATAAATAATAAAATGGAAGAAATGATACAATTTATCAAATACCATGTGGCAAACTGAACATGAAGTTTAAAACAAGCTGATACCTGCTTGGAAAGCACTTTCATGTGCCCTACGCTTCCCCGGCAGTATGCTTCAAGGATGACACCAAACTGTATGGAGATAGCAGGAATGTGCACTTCTGACCTGCAGAAAGTTAATATTATGATGGGTTATCAAACACAAATAAAATTAATAACTTCTTTATTCTATTGTAAAATTAACTTACAATGCCAACCAAAGAAAAGAACACATCCTCTTGTGAAAAAATTTTAGAGGGGATGGTCAACTTTACAAGTCTTTCAACATCATAGTTCAAAAAGTTATAAAATTTTAGCCAAGCCTGTGTGGCTCAGTGGACTGAGTGTCAGTCCCATGGACTGAGAGATGCCGGTTCAATTCCCAGTCAAGGCACATGCCCAAGTTTCAGGCTAGATCCCCAGCAGGGGGTGTGCAGGTGCAGGAGACAGCTAGCTGATCCATGTTTCTATTTCTTTTTCCCTTCCTCTCTCTCTAAAAAAAAAAAATCAATAAAAACATATTTCTAAAAAATTATAATTACTTAATTCTTTATTCCAAAAAATCCAAAATTTTTACACCCTGCCTTATTTGCCTTTTTTTTTTTTTTTTTTTTTATGGTAAAGACTGCTTTATTGGTGGCAGTTAGTACAAGTCAATAAATATTGATCCCCAGAGAAGAATTCAGTTATTTATCAGCATACTGGTCCATAGAGAGCTGAATGAAAGTGAACCAACCAGCTGATGGCTGGGAGAATAACTGAAGTCAATCTTGCTTCTTGGGAAGTGAAGCCATAGCCAGCTGCTGTTCCACCAACTGTAAGAATCATGGTAGCTCAATACAGAAGGGCATCAGCTACCCCACCCTTTAGATGTACTGGAATTCCATTGTCCTCCTGAAAAAGCTTTTGTTTCTCTGAAACTTTATTTTCAAACTGCCTGCGTGAAGCAGTACTTATGGTCCTCTGGCCAATCTGACGAAGAGACAGCAGACTACAAGCATGTTGGCTCAGTTACTGCCCACCAACCCCGACAACTAAACACCGGGAACGAATATTGTCACACCGGAACCGGAACTACCTTCCGGCCCTTATTTGCTTTTTGTAATGAAAAGGTAATATTACCAGTTTATTTTTTTTTATTTTAATTTTTTATCCTCACCCGAGGACATTTTTCCATTTTTTGTACAGATAGAGTGGGAGGGAGAGAGAGGAAGAGACAGAGAGAGAAAAACATGGACGTGAAGGGACACATCGAGTGGCTGCCACCGCACGACCAACCAGGGCCGGGGAAAAACTGCAACCGAAGTATGTGCCCTTAGCAGGAACAGAACCCGGGTCTCTCCGGACCGCAGGCCGATGCTCTAACCGCTGAGCCAAACTGGCCAGGGCTAATATTACCAGTTTAGAGGCGATTACAAAGACCTGACTCATATCACACAATTGACTAATCCCTCATTTAGCTTCTATTCAATTTTTTTCTCAAAGTATGGTGTACACATTTGAAACAGGAAGGAATACCTTATTCCCTGAGACGTTTAAAAATAAACAGCTGTTTTTGCTAAATGTCATGTATTATGCTGATTTATGTTTCTAGAAGCACAAGGTAAATTCAAATTAAAATATAAAACACTTACCTAAGATGCCAAAATAGAAATTGCCCTATCCTCCGATTAGCAAGTGCTCTTTCTAATAGGAATCTAGAGAGGGCACAATCAAGAAAAGGCTCATATTTTAAAACTTGCACCAGTTGTAAAAGATATTGCGAGAGTTCTTCATCACTGGAAAAAAAAACACATAGTAAGTCACTCAACACCCTGTGCCAGAAAAAGATCCCTTCCTATCAAACTACTTAATATTAACTTACTGAAACACAACGGTTCTTTTGGGTCAGGCTTGTTGCATGCTTACATTCACTGTCCCACTATTACAATAACACAAGAAAAGTTGAGGATTTCAGATGGGTAGGAGGGAGAGTGGAAGGGAGCAAAGAACAGATATACAGGGCATTTTTATTAAACTATTTAGGACGACACAACTGATGACTTTATCTACAATCAGCCCAGTTACAACAAAATTAGGTACTGATTTCTGGTCATGCTGAAAAGTTGTCTACTCAGTCAACCAATCAGTTTTTTTTAACATAAAAATTATATCAGTACTTCAGCAATTTATTTTCCTTTCCTATCATTAGGGTTAAGTAATTCCTTCTCTCAGATAACCAATGAACAATTAAAATCTTAACTTTAAATAGTGTGAAGGATAAGAAAATGAGTGCATTTGTAAGTGGGTATTGAGTCACTAAATTAATGTAACATAATACTGTAATTAAACTGAGTTAACTAATTAAGACTAGTGGTTCTCTATTGGATGTCCATCCCCAAATTATTCACATGTAAACACACTCCCATCAGAGGCAATTTCACTAGTAGGGGTAAGATATGAATTTCAAGTCTACTACTTTCAAATAAACCCCATAGATTTCCACACAGTATTGACCAAAGGGGACTGTACAAGCATATTCACTGCAGCATTGTTTATAACAAATTGGGAGAAAACTAAAAATGTTCCTCAATAGGGTAATGGAATAATTAGGATATATACCTATGACAGAACATTACACAGTGGTAAAAGAAATTACATTTAGATGTAATAGGGAGAGGCTGACCTCAAAAACCTAATGCTGAATTTTTTTTAAAAGCAAAATGTAAAACAATACATATGGCAAAACACATCTGCATGGATTTTAAATGTATTACAATATTATTCTGTATCTATACTTTTATAAATGTAGAAGTGTGGTAAAAACAGAAAAATGTGGTAAAGAAGGATACACACCAAATTCATGATTATGGTTGCCTCTGGAAATTGAAAGAAAAAATCAGGACTCGGTAAGGAAACTATGAAGACTTCATCTTTAACTATAATGTTATTTTATTAAAAATAATTTTAAATATTCATTACAAAATGTTAACATTGATTAATGCTGAGTGGTAGACAGAAAAAGAGTTAATACAGCAGGCCTGACTGCTACCCTTTGAAAAAGGCTGACCCTTGGCTGGTCTCTGGAGACAGATCTCAAAAGGTATTCTAAAACCCTCGCAGATAAGAGAGGCTCAATGCACCTATACTGTGCAAACAGTATGGTTTATGCTGAATACCCATTTTTCTTCTGGAACTCTAGAATTTTGGTATGTGCTAGTCAGAGGGTGCTTATGTGAGTAGTCCCCAATAAACACCTTAGCCATCAAGTCTCGAATGCTTCCCTGGTAGACAATATTTCAAACGTGTTGTTACAACTCATTGCTGGGGGAATTAAGTATATTTAGTGTGACTCCACTGGGAAAGGAACCTTAGAAACTTGCCTGGTTTCCTCCAGACTTTGCCCCATGAATCTTTTTCCTTTGCCAATTCTGCTCTGTATCCTTTTGCTGTAATAAATCATAACCAAGAGTATGATTATATGCTGAGTCCTATAAGTACTCCTAGTGAATCATGGAACCTGAAGGTGATCTTGGGAACCTCTGACCCAGTATGTTTTTGTTTATTTTACAAAATAGAGTAAATGCAGACAGAGAGAGAGAGAGAGACAGAGAGAGAGAGACAGAGAGAGAGAGACAGAGAGAGAGAAGATAAATGCTTTAAATTCTGAGTAATTCCTAGCTTCTTCTTTTCTTATGAGATATTCAAGCAGATATTACCTTCACTAGCCACACCTAAGTAATGCCTTGCCCCCAAAAAAGCCAACTGCAGGAGATACCTCATCTGTCGCAGGCAGCCTACAGCATATTCCCGAACGTACTGATCTGGATAGTTGAAATCTAGAAGCTCCAGGGCCTCCCGGGGGGGTAGTTTAGGCCAAATCTGAAGTAGTGCCTGAAGCTGTTTAAAAATTGAAACTGATTCAGAAATTATAGGGATTAGGAGACGAGATGGGTCAAAAATAAAGGAGAAGCATACTTGCAATTACAGAGGACTCAAAAATCCATTCCTGTTAATATTTAGAATTAATAAAGATCATCACAGTTGACATATTCTATAGATAAACAGGTAAAAAAAAGCTATTAAGTACTTACTTGGAAATAGATGATATACTGAATATATGAATTCTACAATCAATAGCCATTAAAAAAATTTTACAAGGAAAGGAAGAGAGAGGGCAAGGGAGGGTGGAAAGGTACGTGTGTGCAAAATGATCAAGAAATACTTAAAGGTAAATTCTTTATTTTTTTTATTTTAATGAGTCATATTTTTTATTTTATTTTTGTTACAGATGTTTCTCCGTTTTTTTACCCCAATGACACCCTCCTCCCTATCCCCCCACCTTGTCCCCAGCTGTGTTGTCCATGTCCATTGGTTATGTGTACATGCATATAAGTTCTGTGGTTTATCTCTTCCCGCCCCCCACCACTCCCTTTTCTGAGGGTTGTCAGTCTGTACCTTACTTCCATGTTTCTGGGTCTACCCTGTCCCTCAGACTGTTATGATCATTATATTCCACAAATAAGTGAGATCATGTGGTATTTGTCTTTTTCTGCTTGGCTTGTTTTGCTTTGGATAATACTTTCCAGGTCCCTCCATGTCGTCTCAAAGGATAAGAGATCTTTCTTTCTTACAGCTGCATAGTACTCCATTGTGTATATGTACCACAGCTTTGTTATCTATTTGTCTACTGATGGACACTTGGGCTGTTTCCAGATCTTAGCTATTGTAAATAGTGCTGCTATGAACATGGGGGTACATATATTCTTTCCGATGGCTGTTTTAGGCTTCTTAGGGTATATTCCTAGAAGTGGGATCACTGGGTCAAATGGCAGTTCAATTTTTAATTTTTTGTGTTAACACCATAGTGTTTGCCATAGTGGCTGCACCAGTCTGCATTCCCACCAGCAGTGTACTAGAGTCCCCTTTTCTCTACTCCCTCGCCAACACTTGTTGTTTGATGATTTGTTGATGGCGGCCATTCTGACAGGTGTGAAGTGATACCTCTTAAAGATAAATTCAAAGTACAAATATAAGATGCAATGCTCAAGTTAATGATGGAAAATTTACATATAAAGTTTATTAATAACAACATAAAATTATTTTGAGTGAATTTACTTTTAATTCTTAATATTTTAAGAGAATCTTATTACTTAATGGAACTTTTCTCTATATAAACAAGACAAATACAACCAGTCTCCTATTTGCAGATGACACTTAGAAATGGTCCAGACATAGGATAAAAAAGAATTTTTGGGGGAGATAAGTTGGGACTGCAGGTAGAGGGCAGGTTTAGATACACATAACTACATCTCTGGAAACCTAAGTTCCAGAGTCCAAACCTTTTGAGCTTTAGTGTAAGACTTGGACTTTGAGAATTAAATAAAATAGTTTGTATTTTATTTGTATCACATCAGAGCAAGGTGAGACTTATTGGGGTTGCTCCTGGCAAGGGCCCATTCTTCCTCATGTTTTTGATATGTTTTTAGCACGCATTCTTATCAGGGATGGTAAATGGGAAGAAAACTGGTTACGGAAAGCACAAAAATTTTTTTATAATTATGACTGTGGCCCTCTAACACTCAACCCTATCAAAATCTTATTCCTTAATATTTATCTCCTTGGGTTTCCATGGTTATTGCTGACATCAAGTCTAAGGAAGATATACAAAATGTATACAAGATCAGAGTTACGAAACTATGGCAAAGACTAGAGAACTTCCTCTCAACTGGCTGCCTAATCTCAAAGTCAACTTATGGGAGGTGGTCTGTTACTATCTGCTGGCTGCCTTGTGTATGTCATTTGAGCTGTATGTGAGATTTGGGTTTTCAGAATTAAATAAAATTAGTTTATATACTATACTTTAATTCTATGAATTATTCAATCCCTCATTAATTATGTCAGTGCCTTCCATTACTTATGTCAGGCAGACATAAGTAATATCTGAATGAATATCTAGCAACTATGTCAAAAGGTATTTTCTCATATCAAAAAATTTTGAAGTAAACTAAAGATAATTTTTAAGAAATTAATTTTTCAATAGTTTCACATTTACAGAATAGCTCTTGAATAAGTTTGTAAAATTTGATTACACTGTCATTAGTATTATACACTTATATAAATTACAAACATACATATAAAACATATTATAATTTACATAACAAATTACATCAAAATTTTTTAACAAATACAGTAAAATATTAGTTATTTTTGTTTTTTTAATCTCCATGCAAGGATATTTTTCCATTGATTTTAGAGTGAATGGAAGGGAGATAGGGGGAGAGAGAGAGAGAGAGAGAGAGAGAAACATCAATGTGAGAGAGAGATATCAATTGGTTGCCTCCACCATGACCTGGACCAGAGCTGGGGATCGAACCTGTGACCATTCAGTCCGTGGGCCGACACTCTAACAGCTAGACAAAACCAGCCAGAGCAAAATGTTAATTTCTTAATTTTAACTTTTATCTTAAAATTCTGTTTATTCTCAAAGTTGCACTGAATAAAAAGAATAAGCTTTATACTTGTTCTTTTTATATATTAGAAAGGACATATAAACATACAGTACATAAACAGACATATACTTGTCTGTTGTATCAAAATCTCGTGGGAATGAGGCTATTAGGGGAAAAAAATGACTTAAAAGGCTGCTAAGGAATATAGGAAAAAAATAAGTTTGAGAAACACTGGTTTAAAGATATGAAATACCCACCTTGCACCTACTTTTTTTTATCACTGGTAGGGCCACCTCCCCACTTTGTCCAAGACCATAATGAACCAGCAGTCCTGATTATGGATAGATAAATTGGGGGGAGGGGAGGAACCATTTCCTGAGGTCTAGAACAACTGTAAAAAAATATCCTAGCATCTCTAGTTAACACTTCGAATACATTACTCCACAAAAACAATACTGCAAAAGATGGATAACATTCTGTAATACTTGAGGTTCAGCTATGTTATAGGTTAAAAACAGCCCTATTATTGAAAAGTAATTAACTTTAGCCCAGTTGGTGTGGCTCAGTGGTTGAGTGTAGAACCACGCACCAAGAGATCGCTGGTTCGATTCCCAGTCAGGGCACATGCCCAGGTTGTGGGCCCAATCCCCAGTGGGGGGGTATGCAGGAGGTGGTCAATCGATGTTCTGTCATTGTTTCTATCTCTCCCTCTCCCTCCCTTCCCCTCTCTCTCTAACATCAATAAAGAAAAGGAAAAAATAATTAATTTTCATACAGTATTTATAATTATTAAAAAATAAATTATATAAACATAAATAAATTACCAAAACCCATCATTTTAGTTTGTGGAAACCAATAGGAAAGGGAAATAATCTGATTCAGCCATATAAATAGTAAAAGTAATGCCGACTAATTACCTGCCTGCTGCAAAGACTATTGAAACCTCTTCTGCATTATGCCAACAGAATATTTTCCTGTGGATTAATGGGAGGCTACTCTTCTATAGAATTTTCACCCAGGGGTTAAACTTGTAGAATCAGAGTACAAACTTTGCACCAGGCTTCTGACTCATTACTTTTCAAGGTAGATTTACTGAAAACACAATATATATTCTTTTGTACCAGTTCAGTGTAACTGGAAATGGGGTAGGGTTGGGAGAGAAGCCAAACTACACTACTTTTTATTCTATTAAAAGAATTTTTACACTAAAAAAAAGGGATTAGGATTGGGAAATTCATGCTTTCGTACATTTGTTTACATTTAGGTGCTTCTTTCTACTTGAGTATTAAGTTACACTACTAGCTTTCCTCTACCAAAATAGAGGACATTAAATTATCTGAAAATAATGCTTTAGATTCCCTCATGAAAATGAGATAAGCATGCTAAATTCCTGAATATAAAAATTACTGTCCCGCCCAGCCTGTGTGGATCAGTGGATTGAGCGTCATTCTATGGACTGAGAGGTTCCAGTTTGATTCCCAGTCAAGGGTCAGGTCACATGCCCGGGTTTCTGGCTCGATCCCCAGTTGGGAGCATGCAGGAGCCAGCTCACTAATGTATATTTCTCACATTGATGTTTCTGTCTCTCTCTCTCTTCCCCTCTCTCTAAAAAAATCAATAAAAACATATTTAAAAACCACGGTCCCTAGGGTAAAAATAAAGAAATATTAACCATAAATTAGCTCACTCCATTTTCTGACAATTGACATATGAAACCTCTCTCTCAGATATCTTTTAAGTATACAGCAAGAAATGTTTCCTACTCCATAACTGTATGATGTATTTCTTGGTGGAGGGTGGGATCGGGAAGTACTTAGAACTGAACACTACCATGAGAAGTAGGAAAATGTGCCAACTAAAAACTGTTTATAGCCCTGGCTGATTTGGCTCAGCAGTTAAGAGCATCGGCCTGCGGACCAGAGTCCCAGGTTCAGATTCCACTAAGGGCGTGTACCTAGGTTGCAGTGTGTCCCTGGCCCCGGTTGGGGTTGTATGGGTCACAACTAGTCAATGTCTCTCTCTCTTCCTCTCTCTCTCCCTCCTGCTCTATCTGAAGATAAAGCAAAAATGTCCTCAGGTGAAGATAAATAAATAAATAAAATAAGATTTAAAACTTTGGAATTCATTGAACTGTTAGAAGTAGCCCAGGACCTACAACCTACCAGGAAAGATACAGAAAATACACACAGAATCTGGAATTTTTAAATCTTGAAATTTTCTAGACTACTATTTAGATTATATGTAAGAGTTTAAAACCTCAAAATTTCTCCTGAAGAAAGTTATTCAACCTATTAAAATGTACCTATGTAGGAAAAGACAATTTATACAAAATCAACAATGTAATATATACTCCCAAAATGTGTCAACAGAAGTGAACTTTTGTTACCTGAGCAACATCCTCCAGTTTATTCCACTTGATCGACAGTAATAATTTTGGCAGTGACTGTGGGAAATTCTCTCTGCAGTCTTGCCGCAAAGTCCAAATAAGATCCATTTCATTTTCACACAGTTGAGACAAGGGATCCCTGTCCAAGATTTCCTTCAGTACAGCAAGAAACTTTTTTCCACCTCGGCTCTAAGAAAGTAAAATTACTCATTATAGAACTAAACTGTGCAAATATCCCTGACAAACACTTAGCAAATTTTATATAGTGAATCTGTAAACAATGCATAAGTTTTAACATGTGAGATACTTAAAAATCTAACTCCTCAAAAAAATTGATAAAGATGGATTCCGCTTTTAAAGACTTTTATTGTCAAATATAACATCTGTAAGCTAAGAATAAAGGAAAGAATTATTCTCAAACAGTTCTGAAAAAGAAAAAAATACCGTTTCCTAAAAATCCACATACGAACACTAGGTGGCAGAATTGCAATCTGGATTAAATAGAAGTCATTTATTATTTGAACTGAATTTCTTCTTTAATTTTCAGTTTCTATTTTAAAAAAATAAATAAAATAAAACAATCAAACAAAACGATAAACCAAACATATTAATTTTTAAACGAAAAGTAATAGAAGCCTACTTGGCTTAGAGCAGTGGTTCTCAACCTTTCTAATGGCCGTGACCTTTTAATACAGTTCCTCATGTTGTGGTGACCCCCAATAATAAAATTATTTTCGTTGCTACTTCATAATGGTAATTTTGCTACCATTATGTCTTAGGTGACCCCTGTGAAAGGGTCATTCGACTCCCAAAGGGGTCACGATCCACAGGTTGAGAACCACTGGCTTAGAGGCATAAAACAATTTAGATAAAGAGTTGAATCTTGGCCAAACACAAAAGAAGAAAAAAAATTATCTCACTTCCCTTCCCAATTATTATAAAAAAATACTAAAATAACGAAAAAGATCCATGCTAATTTTTGGATCTAGACTCTGAATTGCAGAGTCTTAAAGAAAAACGATACCAGTTAGGTCAAAACACATTAAACAAAGAAACGAACAAATACAAAAAATCCTCCACAGACTTATCTGACAAGATTCTGTATTTATATTCTGTTATTATATTACTTCGTACTTGACATTTGTTTTAAACTGGGATTCAATATAAACATTAAAATAAATTAAAAAGTCATTATTACTAATTTTCTAAATTAACAGATTCAAAATAGTATATGCTTATGTAAAAAAGAATGGGAGGTTCGATTTCTGGCCAGGGCACTCGCCCAGGTTGTAGACCTAATCCTCAGTGGGGGGTATGCAGGAGGTAGCCAATCAATGTTCTCATTGATGTTTCTCTCTCCCCCTCTCCCTAACTCTCTCTCTAAAAATAAATAAAGAAAAAAGGAAAGTTTAAAAAAAAAGACTGACACTATCCAACTTATGTAAAAATTAATGTTAAACACAAAACTACAAAATGCATAAAAGATTAACATAGGAGAAAATCTAGAGGACCTTGCATCTGGCAATGACTTTTTACATATAACACCAAATGTATAATTCTGCAAAAAAAGAATTGATAAAATGCACTTCATTAAATTTAAAATTATCTGCTCTGTGAAAGATACTGACAAGAGAATGAAAAGATAAGACACAGACTTGGAGAAAATACTTTTACAAAAGACTTATCTGATAAAAATAAATTAAAAACATCCAAAATATACAAAGAACTCTTAAAAATCGACTAAACTATGTGACAAAAACCTAAACAGACACCTCACCAAATAAAATAAACGAATGGCAAATAAGCATATAAAAAGATGCTTATCATCAAGTCATTAGGGAAATGCAAGTTAACAAAAATGAGATACAACTATACACCTATTAGTATAACCAAAATTCTGAACACTGACACCACCAAATGCTAGAGGTGGAGCAACTCTCATTCACTACTGGTGAGAATGCAAAATACTACAACCACTTAGGCAGGCAATGTGGTGGTTTCTTACAAAAATAAATATACTCTTATACAATCCAGGAATTATGCTCATTGGTACTTACCAAAAGAAACTAAAAAAGGCCGTGGCTGGTTTGGTTCAGTGGTTAGAGCATTGGCCCGAGGACCACAAAGTCCCTGGTTCGGTTCCCGCTAAGGGTATGTACCTCAGTTGCAGTTTGTCCCCACCCTGGTTGGGATCGTGTATCTCTCCTAACATCAATGTTTCTCTCTCTCTCTTCCAGCCTCGCTCCCTCCCACTCTATCTGAAGATAAATGCAAAAATATCCTCGAGTGATATAGTAGCTTTACTCAAAATTGCCAAAACCTGGAAGCACCAGGATGTCCTTCAGTGAGTTAATGTATAACATATACTGTAATACATATAGAACATGAAATATTATTTAGCACTAAAAGGAAATGAGCTATTATGCCATGAGAAGACATAAAGAAATGTATATTACTAAATGAAAGAAAACAATCTGAAAAGAGTATATACTGTACAATTCCAAATATATGACATCTGGAAAAGGCAAAACTATGGATACAGTAAAATAAAATCAGTGGTTGCCAGGGGCAGAAAATCGGGTGGTGGAATGAATAGGCAAACCATAGAGGGTTTGTAGACCAGAGAAAATACTCTCTACAATATTATAACGAAGGATATATGTCATTAGACATTTGTCCAAATCCATCCAATGCACAACACCAAGAGTGAACCCTAAGGTAAACTACAAACTTTGGGTGATTGTGATGTGTCAATGTAGGTTCAGTCTTGGTAACATATGTAACATTCTAGGGGGTAATGTTGAAAATGGGGGAGACTATATGCATGTATTGAAGCAGGGGATGTATGGGGAATCTCTGTACCTTCTTAATTTTCTTGTGACCCTAAAACTGCTCTTAAAATGCATGCACACACACACACACTAGCACTCACAAAGACTCTGCATGGTTACAATGGTTTTATATTCAGAGCATTGGCTTAAAAAGGGTATACTCGATTTTACAAATTTGCCTTAGGTTTCTCTTAAAAGTGATCTGAAAAGTCAGAATCTGAAATTGAAACTCCTACATCAATTGAAACTTGTTACTGCCAACATCCCAGTATAAAAAATGTTCATGGCAGAGAGAGGCAGACTTGCTGTTAAATTCTGCAAAAAGCCAGCAGACCTACTGTAATTTCATGGATCAAAATTAGACTTTACAGATCTACTGTAAGTAAATATCCCAGAGAGCTGGGAGTATATTAAGAGGAGAGAGCATGGAGTTGGATATATAACTGTACTGTGATTGTTTACTGAGCTATGAAAAACACAGTACTGAATAATGCCAAGGTAAAAACAATCAACTACCAGGAAGTGGCAGGAAGCCCAACAAAACACAAAATCTTACATTCCTTTACAAAACCCAAAACAATCAGTAATGAAAAATTATATTGTACAGTGTAACTGATGAACTTATACATATGTTCAAATGCTTGAATTAAAATAAAATAAGGAAAAATCATAGTTGAAAGCAATAAAAATTATCACCCATATTCTCTAATTTGCTTTTCTTTATGGTTAGATTTTTCAAAAACACACACATATAATAATAGTGACTACTAACCAAAATAAAACAAAACATATAAACCTTGCTATAAGCACATTTTTTGAAAAAAGAAGAAGACTATCGTTCTTTCCCCTTCACAATGGAAAGGGCTGGAAAACACATCTCCCATATTCAGAGGGTCTGGAGACTCAACCAGTGTGTTTAGTTACGTGCTTGCAGTGGACCGAATTAACCACTTGTTGGCCAGATGGGGGGTGGATTTGACCAACATGTAGCTGGGAGAGTGAATACAAATAAATGGAATTGAGTAAATAAGTAAGTATGTTGAGGTTAACAGGAATCCAGATCTCTCACTGTCAGAAGAGAAAATTAAAAATATGGAAAGTCAGCCTTGGCGGGTGTGGCACTGTCCCATGCACTGAAAGATTGCCAGTTCAATTCCTGGTCAGGGAACATGCCCAGGTAGGAGGCTCAATCCAGGTAGGGGGTGTGCAGTAGACAGCTGATCAATGTTTATCTCTCCCTTTCACTTTCTCCTCTCTAAAAATCAATTAAAAAAACTTAAAAAATATATATGGAAAGTCAAAGGCTAGAAAATATCCTGTGGTGTTGATCCAAATTAGAGGCACTTATAAGAACTCATGGTTTTTAATAGATAAAGAAATATAACTTTGTGCTCGTATTTACCCAAATATATGCAAACACAGATATACATATATTACCTCACTATTTCATGAAAAGGCCTAAATGCAATTGCATGCCAACAACAATGAGGTATCTGAGTCTCCAGAGCTAGGATTCTTAATACTCTTCAAAAATAAAAGGAATCAGTGAGTGATCCCAAAACTGGAATAGAGAAAACAACTGATGAGCCTAGAACATTCTGTTGTATCAAAAAAAAAGAAATGCGACCTGGATGGGTGGCTCGGCTGGTGGGAGCATCATCCCATACATCACAAAGTTGCAGGTTTGATTCCCAGCTAGGGTACGCACCTAGGTTGTAGGTTTGATCCCAGTTGGGGCAAGTACAGGAGGCAATCAATTAATGTTTCCCTCTCACATCAATGCTTCTCTATCTCTTTCTCTCACCTTTCCTCTCTCTCTAAAAATAAAAAACGTGCTCGGGTGAGGATTAAAAAAAGAATAAGAAAGAGAAGGAAGGGAGGGAGGGAGGGAGGGAGGGAGGGAGGGAAGGAGGGAGGGAGGGAGGGGAAAAAAAGAAAAGAAAATGCTCAAAGAATGATAGAGACATGTGAAAGACACAGGAGAGAGCTTGAATGGGTTGCCACTGGCCAAATATGAGTCATTTGAACATCAAAATAAATGCTTAAATTATAAGTCACTAAATAAAATGAAAAATCATAAAGCCATATTACCGTAGGTTAAAAAAAAAGAATGAATAAATATATAAAGAAGAAAATCTCTATCTTATGGTATAAGCCAACTAAATAAATCCAATAGGAAAAATTTTGAAAATCAGCACTTGGCAAACCATTGTAATAATATTAATTCAAGCAAACTATATTAATAAATATTAAAACTGGGTAAAAATCTGATGTGAGCCCAGCCAGTGTGGCTCAGTGGTTGAGCACTGACCCATGCACCAAGAGGTCGCCGGTACAATTTCCAGTCAGGGCACATGCCCAGGTTGTGGGCCCAATCCCCAGTGGGGGACATGCGAGAGGCAGCCAATAGATGTTCTCTCTTATCAATGATTCTCTCTTTCTCCCTCTCCCTTCCTCTCTAAAAATCAATAAAGAAAAAAAATTTGATGTAAAATAGGATGTCTAGAGTCAAAATATTTCTCCATAAAATACTAACTTTATAGAGAAAAACCTAGTAGATCAAGTGATAACAATTAACATCAACATTAATTGAACAAACTGACATTGTTGTTTCCTTCTACAGGATTCATTCTAAAAATGGATAGCTGGAATCTATTGAGTGACATTCTACTAAGTAACTGGCTTGTATTCTTAAAAAGAAAGTCAGAGTCATTAAAAATAGGAAAGGCTGAGCAACTGTTTTAGGCTGGAGGAAACTAAAGACACATAACAATGAAATGCAACAAGTAATCCTGCCCCTATTAAAGGATGTCCCTAATAAAGGATGTTATTGAGACAACTGGCTAAATTTGAATGGAAGGTGTGGTTTAGACAAAAGAACTATATCCATATTATTTTTCTGATTTTTATGAATAGATCCTGGTTAAGTTTGAGAATGTTCTTGATTTTAGGAAATACACACCAAAGAATTAAGGGGTAAACTTTCAGTAACGATGGCAGCGTAAGTAGACACTCACCTCCTCCCACAATCACATCAAAATTACAACTACAGAACAACCATCATTCAGAACCACCTGAAATCGAGCTGAATGGAAGTCCTACAACTATGAAATTAAAGAAGTCACATCAACCACTGGCTGGTTTGGTTCAGCGGTTAGAGTGTTGGCCTGCAGACCAGAGTCGCAGGTTCAAATGCTGTCAAGGGCATGTGCCTCGGTTTCAGTTCAATTCCTGACCCTGGTTGGGGTCATGCAGGAAGCAACCAATTTACATGTCTCTGTCTCTCTCTCTCACTCCCTCCCTCCCACTCTACCTAAAATATCAATGGAAAAATATCCTCGGATAAGGATTAACAAAATTAAATAAATAAAATAATGTGACACCTTTTTTGTCTACTGAATTAGCATATTAAAAGGGTTGGCAGGAATGCAAATATTAGGAACTCTTCCACATTTTGGGTGAGGTTGTAAATTTTCCATCTTTTATGGTATGCAATTTGGCAGACTTCTTATAAAAAGGGCACATATCTTTTGATCTAATAATTCCATTTTTAGGAATCCATCCTATAAAACACATATTTGTATAAAGAAGTGTGTTCAAGATATTCATCGCAACACTGTTTTAGTGGAGATTAGTTGGAAATAAGCAAAACTTCCATCAATATGTAATGGATACTAATAATTAATGCCATGGAAGGTTAAGAAAGCTTAACATACAGACATGACAAGCTCCACAAAATGCATTAAATAAAAAAGGGAGAGATTATATAATAAAGCTCTCATTGATTTTTTTTATAAAGAATATTGATATTTACACATAAAGGTATGTAAATTCATACATAGCATTAGGATTGGTAGCTACAAGCTAAACTGTTTACATAGTTATCTCTGAGGAGGCAAGTTGCTAGGAGTTACAGGGGAAAAAAATTTTTCATTTTTGTTCTCACAATTTATCTACTATACTACATACCTAATTTTAAAAACGGGGGGGTACATCAAACCTGGGCAAGAATATTGGAGCAATATTAAAACTAATAAAAGCTAACTAAAAATAGCCATTAGAATGAAGATATTCCTATATAACTGTTATCTCTTAACTTAAACTATAATTACCTGTTTCAGTAATTGCCTGACTCATAAATGTATAGTTGTAATAAACTTCTTTTGCTTCCTTACAGAGAACTACTCTTAAATTATTTGTAAGTAGCAGATAAGTTGCACTAGAGTGCTATAGAAATTTTTGACAATTCTAATGGCAAAGCAGAAGACAACCTGGGCCAGACATTTCTCCAAGTAGCCAACATTAAAGAGTGCTTTGATTCCATTGCAAATGATAAAAATATATACTTTATCTCCATTTTGCCTGGTGACCTCTATACACCAATCTATACCGAATGACTTTACTGAAAAGGGCTTTACACTTAAAAGTTGTAAACTGATGACATGAAAAGAGAGTATCAGATCAGAACTCAGCAAAGCACTGAGCTAAAAACAGAAAGTTAAATTAAAATCTATAGATGGTAGAAATATCACACACACACACACACACACACACACACACACACACACACACAATGAGCTAACTAAAAGTAATCTGTTTTGTCGTATTTGGGCAGAAAAAAATGGGCATAGTATGTGTGTCAGAGACTGCTGTTGTTTCTTCAATATGCATCCTCTTCTTCTTCCTTTAGTAATTAGCCAAGCACATGACTGCCCAGTTAAAGACTACATTTCCCAGCCTCACCTGTAGTTAGGGATGGCAAGGTGACCAAGTTCTAGCTAATTAGATGTAACCAGAATTGAGGCATGTCAATGATATTCTCAGAAAGAATGAGTATGGCCTCTAGTCTTGCTTTCACTGTTCTGCCTATAGGAAACTCAAGCATCAATATTAAACCATGAGATAGAAACTATATATTCAACATGGCAGCACCCCAAGATAGAAGAAACCTGGGTTCCTGCCACTGTGAAGCCTGGTTATATATCTGCTCTGTTACATGAGAGAGAAAAAAGGCAAATCACCACCTCCTGCCCTGGCTGGTGTGGCTCAGTTGGTTGAACTCTGTCCTGAGCACTAAAAGGTCACTGGTTCGATTCCCAGTCAGGGCACATGCCCAGGTTGTGGGTTTGGTCCCAGGTCCGGGTGAATGTGGGAGGCAACCAATCGACATTTCTCTCTCTCTCCCCCTCTCCCTTCTTCTCTCTCTAAAATCAATAAAAACACATTTTTGAGAAAGAAAGAAAATTACAGCCTCCTAATTCAACTGAGAGGTGTCATAGCATCCCTTACAAACTAGCTGCTGAACTCATGTTTACCTCAGAAAAGGCCTTACCACTGAACACAGATCACCTACAGACAGCTGCCATTTAACAAAACATTAGTTATGTACATACAATCACAGACTAATCACTAATCTTGCATATAAATATGGTCTTCTGTAAGTTCACTGCCATAAATGAGATGAAGGTAGCTAACAATGAGCACAACTTTATAATAAGAAAGGATCATTTTAAAACCTTGATACTTACTGATACATTAGCACTATCGCTGCTTGCAATCTCAGCTGCCTTTTCGATAATCTGTTTAAAAAGATTTTAAAAATCAATTTTGGCTCTTGTAACTGTAAAATTTTAAATATAAATGACTATATTTGTACTTAGACTACATATAGTGTGGCATTTCTATGTTTTATAATGTAAACAAAAGTTTTAAATGCAAAATTGTATTATGCAGTGATTCACAATTGTCAAACTCCTGACAACTGGGAATCAAGGACATTACTATAAGGGACTGGACTCCAAGGATTCACTAGGATTGTCTGTAGATAAAATGAGCAGTGGCTTGCATATGGGTGTGGAAAATATTTTTAAATATAGGTAAATGTCTTCTGATTAAGAAAATAAAAAGGTATGTAAGAATTACTGAAGATAGAATAAGTTTTGTCATTTGTCCTCATGTTTTTCCCTAAATAAACAGATATCAAAAGTATCAAGTAATGTCAAATGGGAGCCTAAAAATAATTTTCAAATTAAGTTCAAAAGGGTTCTAATTCTTGAAAAGATGAAACCCCACAGGTCCAGGAAGATCAGTGATAAACAATCTGAAAATCTATATCCGAGTTAGGTAAACTTAAACTAATAATTTGTCTGTATCCTCAAGTGTAAAATGTAATGATAATTCTCAACCTATTTCATAGAGTTGTTACAATGATAACATGAGATTATGGTTATTATAATTAAGCAATAAAAATAAAATTGATTTGAAAAGAACAATGTACGCAAGTGATTATAGCAAAAAAAAACCATGGGGAACTTTCACTTTTTATATCTGTATTATCTGATTTGGTGTTTACAATGATCATATAAAAATTATACTATTAAAGTAAACCCAATAAGTATAAATATATTTAAACATATTTAAAGACTAAAATCTCCATCCCAAGTTGATCGTCAAAGGCAAAAAAAAGTTTAGTGACTAATTACAGATGACTTAAGCAATGTTAAAATAAAACATTTTTTAAAATCTAGACTTCTGCCCTGGCCAGTTTGGCTCAGTGGTTAGAGTGTCGGCCTGTAGACCAAAGAGTCCCGGTTTCGATTCTAGCCAAGGGCACATACCTTGGTTGTGGTTAGTCCCTGGCCCCAGCTGGAGTCGTGCAGGTGGCAACCAGTCGATGTGTCTCTCTCACATGGACGTTTCTCTCTCTCTCTCTCCTCCCCTCCCCTCGCTCTCCCTCTCTTCCACTCTGCCTGGAGGTATATGTAAAAATATCAAGTGAAGATTAAAAATCGAATTAAATTTAAAAACTAGACTTCTTCGGAAATATTAGGTTAAAAACATTTATATTTGCACAGGATGTTATATTTGTAAAAATGCTTCAAGAAGCATCTCATCACCCTAGCCGGTTTGGCTCAGTGGTTAGAGCATCAGCCTGCGGTCCAGAGAGACCCAGGTTTGGTTCCCGCTAAGGGTACGTACCTTGGTTGCAGTTTGTCCCAGGCCATGGTTGGTTGTGCGGGTGGCAACCACTCGATGTGTCCCTTTCACGTCGATGTTTCTCTCTCTCTTCCTCTCTCTCCCTCCCACTCTATCTGAACAAAAGATGGAAAAATGTCCTTTGGTGAGGATAAAAAAAAAATAGGAAGCATCTCATCTAACTAAAAAAATATTATAACTGCTGAACACCCCATAATTGAACACAAAAACAGGCAGAGCTAGAACAACTATTCCATTACTATTATAAGGAGTAAAGCCATGACATAAATGTAATGGATGAGTCAAATGTACCTTTTTTTTTATTCAATGTACACTAAGGTATAGGGCTCCTGACATATTTAGAATTTCTACTGTAATAATCAAATTATTATTGATAAGAAAAACATTTTATAAGTTTGAAATAAAAAGTTACTTCTTAGGTGGGCAAATTCAATTAAAATGAAAGTAAAGGAAGAAACATCAAGTTACATAAATTTAATTTACATACTACTTTTAAAGGCTACTCTACAGGTCTGGCAATGATGAACATTAAAACACAATTAAGTTAATTGGTAGATTAATTTAAATACCATTTAGTGTAACATCAATTTTTAAAGGTAGCTGCTTCTCAAATGGATTAAGGAAATAAAGAAACATTATTATTTCAGAATTTGCTCAAAGATTTCATCATAAAAATCAGCATCAATCATACCTGAAACAAAGATGCCAAACCTGAAGATAAAATAGAGCTATGTTTTAAGTTCCCAAGAGACACTCTTCTTATCCCCAAACATGCAGCTTCATACTAAGGAAATGCATTTAGAAATAAAAATCCTTGCTATAGATTCTACACAAATAACAGTACCTTAGGAAATCTTACTAATAGTAATAATCAACATAAATCATCTTTTCTTTGAATCACAATTCTAACGCAGCAGTGATTACATCTTTAATCACTGAACATGCTGGCATGTTTTACTATACATTTCACATGTTCTGAATTACATCTAAATGCATTTATAGCCCTCTTAAATTGGAAAAAAAAAAAAAAACCCCTCTGAGAACAATTCTGATTTCTTCATGTTATAAATGAGAAACCTGAACTCCAAGGATCTGTGACAAAGCCAGGACTAAACAGAATTGGGTCCCTGTTCCGTAGTCTTTCCTTTCATCCAAGCTGTCAATTTATGTATGTGATGTTTTGAAAAAGAAACAGAAGTAGACATATAGAGTTTATACTATAAACATATAGAGCCAGGAACTAGTAATTCAGTTATTTCATACATAGTGGCCCTTTAAATAATTATCTTACCTTATCAAAGGGAGGGTAATAATAAGGTTGTTTTTTATTCTCTGGGAATTTGATATGCAAAGCTGTTGCATTTTCAGTATATGGATTTGTTTGAACAGTTCCCATTGGATTCAACATTTCTTCAAGTTCATCTAAAACATGCAAATAATTTTGATTCTTAAAATACAGTTTTGAAACTAAAATAAAAACCTTAATGGAATTCAACCATAAAATGATTTAAAAAGTGTGTCACCGAAGGATATTTGGCAAATGATTTTATCAGTTAGCCTCTAATTTTCTGTTAATGCTTGGCACAAAATTTGAATCTGAATTTATAGACATGTTGGGGAGAGAAAAAAAACTGCTCTCTCTTCATCAAAATTAGGGGCCCACAGGAATAATTATTTCATTATTATTGGTAGATTTCTTAATCACATGTAATCTGATTTCCATGGTCATCACAGTACTCAAACTGATATTTTTAAGTCATCAATGATATTCCTTTTGACGAACAATGTTCCTTTATTATCCCATAACTACTGCTACAGTTAAACACCTTCTCTGGTAGTTTCTGTAACACTCCAAGTGGTAAGTCATTTAACCGCACCAACTGCTTCTTTCTTCAAGGCTCTCCTTCCTCTTCTCTACCACTCTAAATATAGCCCATGCACAGAACTGTACATGGGAATCTTAGAATTTCAGGGTTGTCATAAAACCCTGGAGTTCATATAACTTTTTCATGTCACAGATACGCAAAATGTTGAAGACACGAAACTCAAGATGAGAGACGAGAGCTAGCCTCCCCTCTCTGAACTAATTCTTATACTGAGTTTTAATAGTTATTCTCTCTGTACTTCCTGAGAAGTCTGTCAATGCCTAATATCCAGACAGACAGTATACAAAATCAGAATTATCTCACAAAGCTAGAAAATCTTTTCAAAAATTTACAAGTTTCAGCTACTTAATTTTCTGCTTACCTTTTTTTAACACTCATTTCAAAGACGCCATTTTCACTGGACTGAAGCAATTCTCATCATTTATACACTTTAAAAGCTACCCTCTCAGCAAATTATGATCCTATGTGTGCTAACTAGTAGCATTATATGTATTTATACTACCAACTGAAATCTATCTAAAGTCAAATGTAGCATTTTAGTATCCTTATCTGCCTCAAACTTATGGAGGTAACCTTGCTTAAAACTGATCATAAAAAAAAGGCACTCAGATATATTACAAATGGAGAGTACAAATTGGTACTAACTCTAAGAGAACAATTTGGAATTATTTATCAACATTACAAATGTATTTCTTCTTTGACGCAATAAACCTATCTCTGGAATTTACCTTAGATATATACTTGCACATAAGCAAGGTTATTCATTATAACTGTTAAAACTATCAAAAGATAACTCTGTTTTAAGAAATAGCAGCAGCTCTCTATGTAGAGAGAAAAGGTTAAAAGGGCAAAGAGCAGAACACTACATAGAATATACTATTTTATGGAATAGGGAAAAACTAAAAACCTACTTTTATATTTTCTAGTGTATGCATGAAAAGTTCTAGAAAGACACAAAAGCAACCAATAAATGTGATCATATACTTTTTAATGATGACCTAGGAACTCTAGAAAATATTCTTTTATTTATAAAATAATATTATTTGTAGTTCATTTCTGGCTTGCTCCCAACTGGGATAAACGTGACAATTCTAGAGCTGATACATGCAGAGTAAATGTTTTCATTTATTATTTTTCATCTTACATTTTGTTAGAGATAAAGTTAAATTCATGGTATGCCTAGTTAATACCACCAAAATTTGTTCTAAAAATACCAGTCAAGTTGCTTGATGATTCTGGAGAACATGTGTGAGTCTAAATTAAGACTTTCAAAAAAAAAGTATATTGCTGAAATGCATAATTTTCACTCTGTGAGACTACAGTTCCTCTTAAGAAATGTATACGTGCACACTGCTCTCCTACATTTGGGGATTAATGTGATTAGTGAAAATTATTGCAAGTCTATGCAGGAAAGGATATTCTTCCCATATTAGTGAATGTTTCTTCTACTAGTATAGAAATTGAGTACAGCCCTGGCCGGTTTGGCTCAGCGGTTAGAGCGTTGGCCTGCGGTCCGGAGAGACCCAGGTTCGGTTCCCGCTAAGGGCACGTACCTCGGTTGCAGTTTGTCCCCGGCCCTGGTTGGTCGTGTGGGTGGCAGCCACTCGATGTGTCCCTTTCACATCGATGTTTCTCTCTCTCTCTCCCTCCCACTCTATCTGTACAAAAATTGGAAAAATGTCCTCGGGTGAGGATAAAAAAAAAAAAAATTGAGTACAACTAGGAAGAATAAAGAAAATACAATGTTTATAAAAAGACATTATTCCTTAGGAGAATTTCTCAAAAACCTATAAATATAAGTTGTTTGCAGTGAGAATACATTCACTGAAATAACAATGTATGCACAAATCACTTTTTGAATATATTAAAATAATGTATGAAAATTTGTTTTAAAATAAACAAGATACAAATGATTTATTTTACTAAACTGAGAGAATATTCAGTCATAAAGAAACATTACCTAGTCTACATGCCAAAGTTATTCTTTAACACTAAGAATTAGAAGGTAAATCTTACCGGGAAATGAAGACCAGCTGTGTAATATTATGTCTCCAGATCTCAATTGTCCTTTAAAGTCAAAAACCATTGTATTTACCCAAGCTACAGGATAATGCTGTTGAAAAAGATACCAATGCATAAATACATTAAGAATGAATTTTAAGATGTAAACATGTACATGGCCCTTTGTTCTAAAAATCTTAGTGCTAGAAATTTTTAGAATTCTAGACGATTTCCCAAAGAAACCATCCAATAAAAACAACAAAAAAGTTCAATGTATTTACAATGGTTGAAGAAAACCCTAAAAGCAAGTTAAAGATTTACTATAAAATAGTATATCCAGCCCTGGTCAGTTTGGCTTAGCAGTTAGAGTGTCAGCACTCGGACCAAAAGGTTCAATTTCCAGTCAAGGGCACGTAGCTGGGTTGCAGGTTCCATCTCTCTCTCTTTCCCTCCCTCCCTCTCTAAAAATTAATGGAAAAACACACTCGGGTGAGTAATAAATAAATAAATAGTATATCTAAAAACTGAAATGTTTACTGTACAGCCATTGAAAATGATGAGGAATATTTAATGATTCAAGATAATATTTGTGATACATTGTCAGGTTGTATGTTTTAAGAGCTTTAAGCATATATAATCAGGAGAAGACAATGTCCCCAGGTATCATTGAATATATTTATATATTTTTTAAAGGAAGCACCAAACTGATAGGACTTTTATATAGACAATTAGACAATTAATTACCTAGGTCTGTGTATCAAAAACTTATTAAGCCTGGTCTGTGTGACTCAGTGGATTGAGCGTCATCCCATGGACTGAAAGGTCCCAGTTCATTTCCTTGTCAAGGCACATGCCTGGGTTGTGGGCTCGATCCCCAATAGGGGGTGTGTAGGAGGCAGCAGATCAATGTTTCTCTCTCACATTGATGTTTCTCTCTCTCTCTCAAAAATCAATAAAAACATATTTTTTCTTTATCCTCACCCGAGGACATTTTTGCATTTTATCTTTAGATAGAGTGGGGGGGAGGCATTGATGTGAGAGAGACACACCGAGTGATTGCCACCCACACGACCGCAACCAGGGCCAGGGATAAATTGCACCCGAGGCACATGCCCTTAGTGGGAACCAAACCCGGGCCTCTCTGGACTGCAGGCCGACACTCTAATTGCTGAGCCAAAGTGGCCAGGGCAAGAAAAACATATTTTACAAAAAAAAAACACCTTATTAATACTCAAATGCTTTGAGTAAAAAAAATTCTATTATCAATAGGAGAAAAACACTATGAACGTAACTCTTATGTGAATTTTCTTCATGAGAATTTTGAAAAAATTAGAATAATTAGAGATAATATAATCTGATGTTAATAGGATATAAATCCATGTAAATAAATGTCATAATCAAGTTTTTTAAGGTATAAAGTTCAGTGTCTCCATCTCTCAAAACAAAACTTTTCATAAAGAAGAAAAATAAAAAAGAATTAACTAACTATATTATATGGTAGAGAATATGAGGAAAAAAACGCACCATTCTTTATCCACAATTTCAAAATCAAAGGAACTCAAGACTATTGATTTGTTCATAATTCATTTGACAGTTAAAAAAAAAAGAGCAGAAATAACATGAAATTAAGAGTCTTCTTTTGACTCACTTAATGTGAATATTCATATACTTTATTTGGAGATACAGATGCATTTGATTACATATTTGTGTCCCAGACCCCCAAGGTGTGCTGAGGGACATACGACGACGATCTATAATCTTTCTAAAATGCACAAAATCCTGAATTCTCAAACATATGTGGTACATGAAATTTTAGTTAACAGAATGTGAACCTGTAATTTCTTTAAATTTCCTTTTTCTTTTTCATCTGTGTCTCCTAAAAAGTATAACATTTATAATAGAGAAGTTATTGACATTTACTAAAATAAATCTGCCAAATGAATGAGCAGAACATGATAAGGGAAATTGTCTTTTAGAACTCAGTTCTTAGGGACCGAAGTTATATGATATAATGTCACCCATATTACTCAATTATGTTAAAAGGTCTTAAAATTATTCCATTACCATATTATTCCATTTTTTAAATTCAAAAGTTAGTATATAATTACCACTTTCCCAGATTTCCTGATGGTCTGATACTTAGAGGCATTAATAGTTTTAGTTGATTTCTTTGTTTTCACTTTATCCAAAACTGCATAAACAGCAAAACATAATCTAGCCATTCGTGGCAGGTCACAAGTATTAATATCAAATTCCAGTGGTTCATTCCAAATATGATCATTTTTCCCTGATATCTCTGAGCTTACGATGGTTTTACACAGGAGTTCAGTACCATGAAAAAGGCCAGCCCTGACATGAACCTGTAATGAGGGAGACAAAAACAAATACAGAATCATGAATACTACACCACTGATGCACCTCTAATTTTGGAGAATGAAGAAACATATACTGGGAGAAGAAGCGCCTCAACTCCAGAAAAGACTACTTGCCCACAGAAGCACCAGACTGTGATTAATCAGTGTATTATTAAACTGTTTAACCTATTTTTCACTTACTAAGTAGACCAGCTAAAAAATGCTAGGGGCCTCAATGATCTGAAGAAACCAAGACCATAGGCATAAAAACTACCATCATATGCTTTACTTTCACTGATTTCATTTAGTTGGGGTCTTCTCTTACTCTTCTGTATAGTTGGGAAGGAAGGGATAGATAAAATGTCTCCATAAGTCTTACTTCTAAATAATTTACAAATTGTTCCTTATAAGTAGCCAAATAAAGATATTCTATCCACATTTATGATTATCCTACACATCATTATCTTTCCTTTTTTCCAAAGACTTGTGTCCAGAGTGATGCTGGACATATGTAAAATGTTCCCAAAAACTTTACTTAGTTATCTATATAATTTTTTTTGAAAAAACAAAAACAAAAACAAAACCATGGTCTAATTATCTCCAATTTAAAGGTGAGTAAGTGGTAAAAGTAGAACTAAAAATAGTACTAACACAGAAACTGACTCAATGAAATATATTAAAGTCAAATGTTTTTATATCAGTTATTCAGATGAGACATCAGCACATGGTAGTACCCAAATATTTACTGAATAAATGAATATCTATGTGGATTTATTTAGGTTTGTCTTTCTTGACTTAAGAAGCTTATCAACAGCAACTTCTAAAAAAGTTACTATCCTAATTTTGAGAAGATAGACACCTAATAATATCTATATTATCTATAAATATTAAAACATTTTAAATAGTAATATAAATTTCTGAATATTGATTCAATTTTAAAAATGATTATACACATAAAACACACTTTGCATCTTTTGTATGACAGAATGGAAATTAGAAATTTGGGGATAAAAATAGTACTCAATTCTCTCTCTCACTGACCTTAAAATTTATAAATTAACCACTTTATGTATATAAGCTATAAATACAGTTTATTCAGAAAAATTACAAATTTTAAAATGACTTATTTTTCAACATTATTGTGATAAAGCCAAGCTACTTATAATAAATTGCTGAGATTGCCCTGGCCAGTTTGGCACAGTGGTTAGAGTGTTGGCCCGTGGACCAGAGTGTCCCAGGTTTGGTTCCTGCTAAGGGCACATATCTCGGTTGCAGTTTGTCCCTGGCCCTGGTTGGGGTCGTGTGGGTGGCAACCAATCAATGTGTCTCTAACACATCGATGTTTCTCTCTCTCTCTTCCTCCCTCTCTCCTTCCTACTCTATCTGAAGATAAAATGCAAAAATGTCCTCGAGTGAGGATTAAAAAAAAAAGAAAAAGAAACTGATGAGCTTAAAAACAGAGAAATACAACCAAGCAAGAGCCCATTATGTAATAAGTAAACAATAAATGTTAATATTTAAAAAGCAAAACAAGCCCTGGCTGGTTTGGCTCAGTGGTTAGAGCATTGGACTGTGGTCCAGAGAGATCCGCGTTCAGTTCCCCCTAAGGGCATGTACCTTGGTTGCAGTTTGTCCCGGCCCTGGTTGGGTTGTGCGGGTAGCAGCCACTCGATGTGTCCCTTTCACGTCGATGTCTCTCTCTCTCTCTCTCTCTCTCTCTCTCTCTCTCTCTCTCTCGCTCCCCCTCTCCCGCTCCCGCTCCCTCTCTCGCTCCCACTCTATCTGAACAAAAAATGGGGAAATGTCCTCGGGTGAGTATTAAAAATAAAAAAATTTTAAAAAGCAAAACAAAATGCTAGTTATAATTTCATCAAACAACTTCTAGCAAAATTCTGAAGGAATGAAGTAAAATTAAGATTCAGCTAGGTATAAACCTCTACAAAACATACACACACAAAAAAACTCAAGTATGATGGAAACAGAAACAGTAAAGGGTGTGACCTGGAAAAAAATAACAATAAAGAATGAGTCTAACTTGCGCATGGTAACAACAAACAAAAAAGAGACCCCGCACATTCTGAAGAAATTTGTTGAAATATCATTCACTATCTAATAGTTAAAGTGTGATTTATTTAAGACCAAGTCATTATAAACTTTAAAAGATTAAAATTGATACATGGTTAAAAATAAATGTGAGTAGAAGAAATCATCTACATTTAAAATAAAATGAAAAAAAAAATTGTGTTTTCAGAACTTAAATTCTCCCATGGTATCAGATATTTAAAAGGTTTTGTTTTCAGGAAAAGTAGTAAGAAAAACCATTCCCTAAACTTCTATCAAGTAAAATTTTGTCAAAATTGTCCCATTTCCAGATGCTTGGTCTGGATCATCTTCAGGCTCTGAAAAGCGAAGAATTTTAAAGCACCATTATGCTTAATACAGTCACACATTTTATTGTCTGACTGTAGTAAACTTTTAAAGAGAGATTCTTTCACAAGCCCTAGAGCACATGGCAAACAGGAGAGGGCAGGTTTTATAATGCAAAGGCCTTGCCACTGTGCTACAGCAAGGATGTGCCAAGCATGCACACAGACTATATTCCTGAACTCACGGGCTAAAAATGTTCCTTGTTTGGTAAGATATGAAACTTGTTCCTAACATCAACCCTTAATTCCCTTCTTATATGGCAATACAGCCAAAATCCACTACATTTTGCCTTTACATATTATATAACCCCCCTCCCCCAAAAGGTCAGTAGCATAAATAGTAGGCTGAAATTCTCCTACTTTCATAAAGTACACCACTTTATAAAGAGACAGATATGTTTTAATTTGTGGAAGAAGCCATATACTACCTTTAACTAAGGATATAAAGATGTTATAATTACATTAAAATGTAGCCCTGGCCGGTTTGGCTCAGCGGTTAAAAGCGTTGGCCTGCGGTCCGGAGAGACCCCGGTTCGGTTCCCGCTAAGGGCACGTACTTCGGTTGCAGTTTGTCCCCGGCCCTGGTTGGTCGTGCGGGTGGCGGCCACTCGATGTGTCTCTTCACGTCGATGTTTCTCTCTCTCTCTCCCTTCCTCTCTCTCCCTCCCACTCTGTCTGTACAAAAAATGGAAAAATATCCTCGGGTGAGGATGAAAAAAAAAAAAATGTATTATTAATTCACAGTACAAATAGTTGTTTATTTAGAGTTTAGGCACTAAAATAAGAAGATAAAAAGATTAATATGTAATTTATTTCCTCAGGTTACATATATTATTTTAACAGGTTAGGAGTACTGAGACCCATATAACTAGGCTATGAGGTGTTATAATTATGACTAATAGGTGTGATATATGGGATGTAGCTGGGCTTGGAATTCTCTAAATTTATCCTGTTTGGGGTTCACTGAGTTTCTTGAATCTGTTGTAATATTTATATCTTTCACTAATTCTGGAAACCTCCCAGTGATAATTTCTTTAACAGTTTTTCTGAACTGCACTTTTTCTTTTCTTTCTGGGCTTGAGATTACACAAATGTTAGAACTTCTGATAGTCATAGGCTCTGTAACTTTTTTCTTCCCTTTTTTCTCTCTGTTGTTCAAATAGTAAATTTTTATTGATTATTAATCTTCAACTTCACTGATTCATTACATTCTCATTACTATTCCATTTTAAGTCCATTCAGTGAATTCTTTAAATTACAGTTATTTTCTTTTTTATTTCTAAATTTTCAATTTGGCTCCTCCTTATATCTTCTATTTCTTACCTGAGACTTTCTATTTTTCTATTTCTTTCCATTATATTTGCCCTCACTTGTTGGCACATTTTTATAACTGCTTTAATATCTTTGTGAGATAATTCCAATATTTTTGTCATCTTAGCATTAATATCTGTTGATTATCATTGTACATATAACTTCAGATTTTCCTGGTTCTTTAAATGGCAATTAATTTTTAATTTTATCCTAGACATTTTGATCATTATATTATTCTACTTTAAGTTTAATTTATATCCTACAGGACACCATGATTAAGTTCAGGCTGCAAGTTCCAACAAGCTTTCATTGAGCTGTGGTTCCAATACCAGTTTAGTTTTCAAATACTTTGCAGAGCTATTTGGATCTGTCCTATGTGTTCACCATACAGGGACCAGTCTGAGAACTGGGTGGTGATTTATGCCACAATTGAGTTCTCAAAGTACTTAGGTATTTAAGACTCAGCTCCACAATGAACAGCTCAGAGATAAACATTTTAAAGGTTGGTTTCCTAAGCTCCTCCTATTTTTTAGTTACCTAGGGTTCCCCTTTCCTTGTCACCCAGCCAGAAAGCTGAGGCTATATTCACCCATACTTGCTGTAACTATGCCAAACAGCAAAAGGGAGGGGCGGGAGGGAGAGAATCAATGAAGATTCACAGCATTCTCTTGATATTACAACTCCTCTAATGAAAGAGGAAGGTTCAGCTGTGCATTTTAAGCCTGTCCTGTCCCCACAGGTGTTGATGCTTCCACAGCCATCAATGCTACTGCTGCCACAGGACTTAGAGACTGGGGCAAATGAGAACACAGAAAAGAACAGCAAACAAAAAAGAGAGGAATAAAATGGGGAGAACTTTCTCTGTGAGTTAGAAGACCCCTTTCCCACAACAGCTATAACTAAAAGGCTTCTTGAATGCTCTATGACTGCACTAATCACCATCTTCTAGATTTAGGCAGTATTTAGTTCAGGCTTCTGCTGAATATTAAGAGGCACACCAGGAAAATGAAATGTCGTAAGAATGGAAAAAGACTGACCAGGAAAGAAGCATTCTCACAGGGTTGAAAGACATTCAAGCGCCAGCCAGGCAGAGTAGAGAATCTTCACTGAACAGTGAGGATTTTCATTACAGACCCCAGAGAATCACCTGGCCTGTAAAATTTCTGGGATTGTGAATATAGTGGATCTCACTCCCAGGATTAGATTATACTTTATGATACAGATAACTTTACAGAAGGGAGATTATCTTTCAGAGGCCTGACCTAGAGCCCTTAGAAGAGATCAGGCTCTTCCTGGCAATAGATTCAAAGAGTGAGAAGAATTTAACACTTGAGAAATTCTCCATTTCTAGATTTAAAAATGGAGAAAGCCTCAGGGCCAGGACCTGAAAGATGCCTCTATTAACTAAGAGCAATCCCCAGCAATAGTCAGCAAGGAAACTAGAACCTCAGTCCTAAAACTATAGGGAACTGAATTTGGCCAGTAACTTAAATATCTTGGAAGCAGATTTTTTCCCAGAACCTTCAGGCAAGAATACAGCCCAACTAATACCTCGATTTCAACCTAGTAAAGATAATAAGCAGAAACCCAGCCACACCATGCCCAGACTACTGACCAAAAGAAATGTTAGCTAATAAACAGGTGTTGTTTCAAGCTGCTAAGTTTTCAGTAATTTTATTACCCAGCAATGGATAACCAATATAAAGGGCTATTATAAACTTAATGCTAACAAATTTAACAACTTAAAACAAATTCTTCAAAACACAAATATTACCAAAATTTACACAAAAGAAAAAGAAAATCTGACTATAGTTGGCCCTTGTTTATTGCGGTTAATTAGTTCCAGACTCTACCGCAATAAATGAATTTCTGTGAAGTAGAATTCTTTATTTATTGCGCTTCGACTTTCATGGCTTCACTCTAGCAATAGAGTGAAAACATTGAAACACAAAGTGGAGAGGGATGACTATATACATCCATTAAAGAAATTAAATTTCTAATTAAAAACCTTCCCACAGCCCGGGCCGGGTTGGCTCAGCAGTTAGAGCATCGGACTGAGAACTGAGAGTCCTGGGTTCAGATCCCGCTAAGGGCACGTGCCTTAGCTGCAGTTCGTTGCATGCCCAGTTGGGGTTGTGCAGGTGGCAGCCAGTCGATATTTCTCTCTCTCACTCTCTTCTACCCTCTCCCTCAGACTCTATCTGAAGATAAATGCAAAAATGTCCTCAAGTGAGGATAAGTAAAATAAAAATAAAAATAAAAATAAAAATAAAAACCTTCCCACAATGAAAACTCTAAGCTCAGATAGCTTGGTGTAAATCCTATCAAATACTTAAGAAAGAAATAATACCAATAAAATTGTTCAGAAAATCAGGAGGGGAAGGCTTCTCAACTCAATTCATAAAGCTAACATTATCATGATGCCAAAGTCAGAGAAAGACATTACATGTGAAGAAAAGTGCAGATCAGTATTCTCCATGAGTATGACATAAAAACCTAACAAAAGAGTAATAAAACAAGAGATAACAAACTAGCAACAGAGTGAATGGAAGCTACAAAGATCATCTCCCAGGACCAAACTGGAATTACAAATAAAATAAAGACAAATCACTGGAAAAGTGCAACAGAAATGCAGCTTGCGAGGACCATATATCTAGGGACGCTGAATCAATCCTGATAGAATTGCAGAGGCACGGGAGGGGGGGTCTTAGCTATGAGCAGTGCCCTGAGGGTTAAACTCCCAAGCCGGCTCCACAGCACAGACAGCCAAGACAGAGTGCTAAAATAGCCAAAGCCACTCACCTCAGGCTCCGGCAGAGGGTAGGCAGAATGAACTGAAATGTGTGGGGACACTTGGGATTTGGAGGGTGCTCAGAGTTTTTGCTGAGGTACAGCCACACAGGATGGTGGCCATCTTACTCCTTCTCAGGGCTCTGGGAAGAGGCCTCTGTCGCCTTCCTTGGATATTCAACAACACCCAGGAGGGCCATTGAAATGCAAATTGAGGCACATTAACAAGCAGCATCAACCCCAACCTCGGGAAATGCCCTTAAGCTGAACACCTGAGGGAGTATTTCATTCAACTGAGAACCCAAGGCCACAGGTAACCACAACTAATAGCCTCCAGGCAAAAAGAGGATAACTGAACCTTTCCTGGACTTGCAAATCTACCCAGGAAAGTAAGACTTGACAGTGGTGTTTAACATGGGACATCCCACGCCCATACAAACCCAGGAGAGGGAGCCACAAACATCAGAACACCAACACCCACAGGGAAAATTTGGCAGGCTCCAAAACCTACCGAGATAACCAATATAGTGAAACAAAGAAATCCCAAATGAAAGAACAAGAGACCTCCACCAAAGATGCGATAAATGAAATGCAGTTAAGCAAGTTAACAAAGCTAGAATTCAGAGCCATGATTTTGAGGAAGCTCAACAGCATGAGTAGGGACATCAACACTATGAGTAAACACATAGAAACATTGAAAATCAACCAAATGGAAATTAAAAACCACCAAGAAGAAATAAAGAATGACATAGCAGAAATAAAGAACACATTGGAAGGACTAAACAGCACAGCAGAGGAAGCTGAGGACCGGATCTGTGAATTAGAAGACAGGGTAGAAAAAAAATCAACCAATCAGAAAACCAAGAGGAAAAAACAATTAAATAACAGGAAGATAGCTTAAATGAACTGTGGGACAACTGGAAACAGAATAATATTCGCATCATAGGAGCCCCAAAGAAGAAAATGAGCAAGGGTTAGAGAATATACTTGAAGAAATAGTGACAGAAACCTTCCCTAATTTGGTGAGGGAAGAAGGCATTCAAGGTCAAGAAGCACAGAGAGCCCCAAGTAAGAACCCAAACAGGACCACACCAAGACATATAGTTATTAAAATGCCAAAAACTAAAGACAAACAATCTTAAAGGCAGCAAGAGATAAGCAACAGGTTACCTACAAAGGAACCCCCCTAAGGATATCAGCTGACTTCTCAACAGAAGCAAAAAGAAAACCCCAGACAAGTAGAATGAAGGAAATAGTAAACACTACAGGCCAGAAGAAAATGGCATGAAGTAATCAAGGTTGTGAAAAATAAGGATCTGAATCCTAAGACTACTCTACCCAGCAAGGCTGCCATTCAAAATAGGTCAAATAGCTTCTCAGACAAAAAAAAGGCTAAGGAAATTCATTAGCACTGCAAGCAATGTTGCAAAGACTGCTGTAATTAGTAAAAAAAATATATATAACCACACTAAAAAAAAAAAACAAAAAAAACTGGCAATAAATAAGTACATATCAATAATCACCTTAAATGTAAATGGATTGAATGCGCCAATAAAAAGACAAAGCGGAGCTGACTGGATAAGAAAGCATGAGTCAACCTGGCCAGTTTGGCGCAGCGGTTAGAGCATTGGCCTGCGGTCCTGAGAGACCTGGGTTCGGTTCCCACTAAGGGTATGTACCTCAATTGCAGTTTGTCCCCGGCTAGTTGGGCGGTGAGGGTGGTAACCACTCGATGTGTCCCTTTCACGTCATTGTTTCTCTCTCTCACTCTCTCCCTCCCACTCTATCTAAACAAAACATGGAAAAATGTCCTCGGGTGAGGATTAAAAAAAAAAAAAGCATGACTCTTATATATGTTGATTACAAGAGTCCCACCTCACAACAAGATTCATGTAGGTTGAAAGTGAAGGGATGGAAAAAAATCTTCCAAGCAACAGAAAGGAAAAAAAAGCTAGGGTAGCAATACTCATATCTGATAAAATAGATTTCAAAATGAAGGCTCTAACTAGAGACAAAGAAGGCCACTACATAATATTGAAAGGATCTATCCAACAGGAAGATATAACCTTCATAAACACATATGCACCCAATATAGGAGCACCAAAATATATTAAAAATCTTTGGGAGGACTTTAAAAGAGAAATCGATAGTAATACAATCATAGCAAGACACTTCAACACCCCACTGACAACACTAGATAGATCCTCTAGACAAAAAATTAGGAAGGAAACAGACTCTAAATGAAGCACTAGCCCAAATGGATTTAATACGTTTCTACAGAGAATTATACTCCAAAACTACAGAATTCACATGGAACATTCTCAAAGATAGACCATATGTTAGGACACAAACTAAGTCTCTACAAGTTCAAGAAGGTTGAAATCATATCAAGCATCTTCTCAGATCACAATGGCATGAAACTAAAAATCAATTGCAACAAGAACATGCAAAGACATTTGAACACCTGGAGGCTAACCAGCATGTTATTAAACAATGAATGGGTTACCGAGGAGATCAAGAGCAAATTAAAAACTTCCTGGAAACCAATGAAAATGAATACACAACAACACAAAATCTATGGGATGCAGCAAAAGCAGTTCTGAGAGGGAAGTTCATAGCACTACAGGCCTACCTACCTCAAGAAACAAGAAAAGTTTCTAATAGACTATCTAACCTCACAACTTAAAAAATTAGAAAGCAAACAAAAAGAAAACCCCAGAGCAAGTAGAAGGAAGGAAACAGTAAAAATCAGAGTAGAGATAAATGACATAGAGACCAAAAAAACAATACAAAGGATTAATAAAACAAAGAGTGGTTTTTCGAAAAGATAAACAAGATTGATGGACCCTTAGCTAGACTCACCAAGAAACAAAGAGAGACAACCCAAATACACAAAATCAGAAATGAAAGAGGAGAGGTAACAACTGACACCATAGAAATACAAAGGATCGTTAACAAACACTATGAATAATTATATGGCAACAAATTCGACAATCTAAGTGAAATGGACAAATTTCTATAAACACATAGTCTCCCAAAACTGGACTGGGAAGAGATAGAAAACTTGAATAGACGAATAACAACTAAGGAAATTGAAGAGGTAATCAAGACTCTCCCTGCAAACAAAACCCTAGGCCAGGATGGCTTCACCAGGGAGTTTTACCGAACATTCAAAGAAGAACTAACACCCATTCTCCTCAAACTATTGCAAAAAATTCAAGAAAAAGGAAGACTTCGAAACTCGTTTTATGAAGTCAGCATAACTCTAATTCCAAAACCAGAAAAAGACACTACAAAGAAAGAAAACTACAAGCCAGTATCCCTGATGACATAGATGCAAATCAAATCCAGCAATACATCAAAAAAATTATTCACCATGACCAAGTGGGATTCATCCCAGGGATGCAAGTCTGGTACAATATGTGCAAATTAATAAATGTGATATACCACATAAACAAAATGAAGGACAAAAACCCCATGATCACATCAATAGATGCTGAAAAAGCATTCAACAAAATCCAACACCCATTTCTGATAAAAAAGCTCAGCAATGTGGGAGTAGCGGGATCATATCTCGACATAATATAGGTCGTATATGAAAGACCTACAGCCAACATCATACTCAGTGGGCAGAAACTAAAAGCATTTCCCTCAAGAACAAAAACAAGTCAGGGATGTTCCCTTTCGCCACTCTTATTTAACATAGTACTAGAAGTCTTAGGCACAACAATTAGACAGGAAGAAAAGATAAAATAGATCCAAATTGGAAAGGAGGAAGTGAAACTGTCATTATTCACAGATGACATATTATACATAGAAACCCTAAAGAGCCCTGGCCGGTTTGGCTCAGCGGTTGGGCGTCGGCCTGCGGTCTGGAGAGACCCGGGTTGGGTTCCCGCTAAGGGCATGTACCTCGGTTGCAGTCTGTCCCCGGCCCTGGTTGGTCGTGCGGGTGGCAGCCACTCGATGTGTTCCTTTCACATCGATGTTTCTCTCTCTCTCTGTTCCTCTCTCTCCCTCCCACTCTACCTGAACAAAAAAATGGAAAAATGTCCTCGGGTGACGATAAAAAATAAAAAATAAAAAAAATAAAAAAGAAATCCTAAAGACTCCATCAGAAATCTACTAGATGCAATAAATGAATTTGGGAAAGTAGCAGGATATAAAATTAACGTCAAGAAATCAACGGCATTCGTATACACCAATGATGAACTCACAGAAAGAGAAACTGAAAAAAAAAATCTCATTTACCATTGACGCAAAAAAATTAAGATACCTAGGAATAAACTTAACCAAAGAAGGACCTACTTGCAGAAAACTTAGGACAATAAAAAAAGAAACAGAGGAAGATATAAAAAAGTGGAAGTATATTCCTTGTTCCTGGATTGGAAGAATTAACATCATTAAAATGTCCATATTACCCAAAGTAACCTATAGATTCAATGTAATCCCTATCAAAATACCAACGACATATTTCACAGAACTAGAACAAATACTTCAAAGGTTCATATGAAACCAAAAAAGACCCCGAATAGCCACAGCAATCTCAAAAAAGAAGAACAAAGTAGGTGGGATCACAATACCGAATATCAGGTTATACTACAAAGCTACTGTAATCAAAACAGCCTGGTACTGGCACAAGAACAGGCATATAGACCAGTGGAACAGAACAGAGAACCCAGAAATGGACCCAAGACATTATGCTCAATTAATATTTGACAAAGGTGGCAAGAGCATACAATGAAGTGAGGACGGCCTCTTTAATAAATGGTGTTGGGAAAACTGGACAGCTACAGGCAAAAAAATGAAACTAGACCATCAACTTACACCATATACATATACAAGAATAAACTCAAAATGGATAAAAGACTTAAATGTAACTCATGAATCCATAAAAATCCTAGAAAAAAATGTAGGCAACAAAATCTCGGGCATCATACATAGCAGAATTTTCACTGATACATCACCCAAGGCAACAGAAACAAAGGAGAAAATGAACACGTGGGACTACATCCAACTCAAAACCTTCTGCACAGCAAAAGAAACCACTAAAATGGAAAGGCAACCCACTCTATGGGAGAGCATAATTGCCAAAGATACGTCAGATAAGGGGTTAATTTTCAAAATATATAGAGTACTCATACAACTCAACAGTTGGGAAGACAAAGAACCCAATTAAAAAATGGGTAGAGGAGCTAAATAGACACCTCTCCAAACAGGACATACAAATGGCCAAGAGACATATGAAGAAATGCTCAACATCACTAATCATCAGAGAGATGCAAATTAAAACAACAATGAGGTATCACTTTATACCTGTCAGAATGGCTGCCTTCAACAAGCCATCAAACAACAAGTGTTGGTGAGGGTATGGAGAAAATGGGATTCTAGTACACTGCTGGTGGGAATGCAGACTGGTGCAGCCACTGTGGAAAACACTATGGTGTTACCTCAAAAAATTAAAAATTTAATTGCCATTTGACCCAGTGATTCCACTTCTAGGAATATACCCTATGAAGCCTGAAACAACAATCAGAAAGAATGTATGTACCCCTAGCAGCACTATTTACAATAGCTAAAGTCTGGAAACAGCCCAAGTGTACATCAGTAGACAAATGGATAAAAAAGCTGTGGTACATATACACAATGGAATACTATGTAGCTGTAAGAAAGAAAGATCTCTTATCCTTTGAGATGACATAAAGGGACCTGGAGAGTATTATCCTAAGTGAAACAAGCCAAGCAGAGAAAGACAAGTATAACATGATCTCACTTATTTGTGGAATATAATGAACATAACAGTCTTAGGAAAAGGTTAGACCCAGAGACGCGAAAGTAGGGTACAGATTGACAACCCTCAGAAGGGGGCGGGGGAGAGATAAAACACAGAACTTATATACATGTACGCATAACTGATGGACATGGACAACAAAGCTGGGGACAGGGTGGGGGGGGATGGGAAGGAGGGTGTCAATAAGGGGAAAAAAGGAGGAACATCTGTAACAAAAATTAATTTTAAAAAAGTAATAAAACGAACCCAAAAATGTATAAAAAGTTTACTACATCTTCACCGAGTGAAGAATATTTCAGAAATGCAAGGTGAGTTTCAACTTTTGAGGATCAATTTAACAGACTAAAATATAAAAACCATATGATCATCTCAATAAATGTAGAAAAGCATTTGAGAAAGTAAAATCCTTGATTTAATCCCTTTCTGGATAAAAACTCTCAGCAAATAAGAAGAGAAGAGAATTTCTTGAATAAAGGGCATCTATGAAAAAAAGTACAGCTAACATTATACTTAAAGTTGTAAGACTGAATGCTTTCCTTTAAGATTTAGCCTTGGGATGTTCAGATATTCTGGGCAAAGGTTTTTAGTTAAGATAAACATTTAAGCCCTGGCCGGTTTGGCTCAGTGGTTGGAGCGTCGGCCTGCCGTACAGAGAGACCCGGGTTCGGTTTCCGCTAAGGGCATGTACCTCGGTTGCAGTTTGTCCCCGACCATGGTTGGTCATGCGGGTTGCAGCCACTCGATGTGTCCCTTCACATCGATGTTTCTCTCTCTCTCTCTTCCTCTCTCTCCCTCCCACTCTATCTGAACAAAAAATGGAAAAATGTCCTCCAGTGAGGATTAAAAAAAAAAAAAAGATAAACATTTAACTGGTAGACTGACTAAAATAGATTGCCATTCCTAAAGTGGGTGGCCCTAATCCAATCTGTTGAAGAACTAAATAGAAAAAAAGCTATCCCTCCCCGGAGTAAGAAAGAATTCTTCCTGCCTGACTGATTTATCAGATTTTCTACTCTCTTCAGAGAACTGAAACAGCTCTTCCTGAGTCTTGAGCCTGTCAGCCTTCAAGAGGAACTACACAAAACTCTCTCCTAGTTCTCAAGCCTTTGGATTCAGACTAGAACTAAACTATCAGTTCTCCTGATTCTCCAGTTTCCCACCTAACCCTGAAGATCACGGGACTTAACCAACTTCATAATCATGTGAGCTAATTCCTTAAATAAATCTGTGTCTGCATGCCACAAATACGCATAAACATATATACACATACACACACACTACTGAAGAATCCTGACCAATACATCTACTCTCATCACTTCTATTTAACATTATATTGAAGGTCCTAGCCAGAAAAAAGTTTGGAGAGAGAGAAGTAAAGCTGCATACCCCTTTTGCTTCCCCTTCAGATTTCTTTTCAACATTGTACTGGAGCTCCTAACCTGTGTAAATGGGGTGTATCTACCCAATAAAATGATGTTATAATTGCCTTAACTTACCTAAATTCAACTATATAACCTCACTGGAAAAAGAAAAAAAGGTTGACAAGGGGAAACTAGCCAACTAGATGGAGTGGAGTGGGGGAATACTTTAAATAGTATATGTCATTAAGACCATTACATCTAAGAGCATGACCACAAACAACAGAATCAATCTGGCTTGAAATATCTGATGCAAGCTGGCAAAAACCTATAGGAATAAAATGTCACTGACAAAGAAATAAAATGTAGTACTCAAAAAAATAAAGCAGGTAGTAAATGTTTCTTTGATCTTCAAAAAGAATAAAATAACAGCTGTAGAAGATTTAATAACTGCAGAAGACCTAAATAAATTACCTACAGAAGACAAATACGATAAACTACAAATGGGAAGAACAAGTTGGAATTCCCATTTCTACAATGTACATTACACATTTATATACACAAATCACGCAACAAAAGTATAAGTAATATAATACTCCACATGACTTGAGGATAGAGTTGTCTATACGTAATTTCTGCCTTTAGGAATATAACACCCAAGGAACTCCACTAACTATTTGTGTCTGTCCAAGGTGTATTATAAAGTAAATAAATCAAGCTGTAGAATAATGCATATTATATCATCCTGTTTTAACAAACCAACCAATCAACAAAATAAACACAACCAAAACCCATTCAATTCCCAAACCATGTTTATATATTTATATAAATATGGAAGTCACTCACTCACAACATTGGTTAACCTTAAATCCTATATGACAATAAGGAAATAGGAGAAATCAGTAACTTTTTTCTCTAATCATGTTTGGATTTTTTTACCTGTTGCAACAATGTTGTACTTTTGCAACTGAAAAATAATTAATTAAAAGTTTTAAATTAAAGATAAAAATAGAATTAGCACTAAAGTAGAAGACAGGCTAATTGGCAGAAGCACACTCTTTAAAAATTTAAATCTAGCTAAGACTACAAGAGCAAAAAACTCTATTTTAATGACAGCTACCTAAAAAGTCTTTAATTTCCATTTACAAAGCAAGCTATTGGTAATCTTTGGCAAGGTGCTTCCTGAATATAGTGTCTTGCCAGCAAACATCTCAAACTAACTGAATCTCTTTCTTAGATCACAAAACTATTCACTTAATTTCCTGCCAGGGAAAATGCATGCTTTATACTGAGACAAAATGCCTTGTTAAGTCTTCACTTAACTGTACGGGGGTTGTGCAATAAATCTCCATGTGTTAACAACTTGTGGTCTATAATGCAGTCATCTATTTTATTCCAGGAAATGGTATTACATTTTTGGTGTTCAGCAAGTTTAAAAGAAAAAAAAAGGGGGCTGGGTGCAACTCTAAACAAAGCTGAGAAAAAAGAGTAAGCTTGCATACAAATATGTGACCTATAGTTTCAACTTAAATTTCACTTGCTAAATTCCTGATCTAAAGCAATTTCTTTTATATAATGTATACTGGAAAACGTCAACCTATCCATTACAATTCCAACTATTTAAAGAATAGTTTAAAACAAAAATTCTTAATTGTCTTATAATAAATTGCCATATTCTACCTCATAAAATTGACCAATATTGGTAAAATTTAATTTCCAATGTGACACTGATTGAGCTTATCAGTGAGTTATTTAAATAATGGAGCAAATGACAAATGTAAATCTTAGCAAGTACTCACTTTTACGGTTTCTTCTGTGTTAAGTTTATTTCCCTTAACCAAGACAATTTGGAAAGGGTTGTTATTTTCCCAAACATGCTGTAAAAGAATGAAACAAATACAGAGTACTTTAATGAAAGACATGAAGATTTTATGCCAACAATAAACTCATTTCATCAGTTCTCATGCCCACTGGCAAAATAATGAAGACAGACCTCTAAACTAACAACTGAAAGTCACAAATATTAAATTAAGCATCATAACCACTAGCCCTTAGTTCTCATAGTAAAGCACAAGCAGCATTCCAATACTGCTAAGAGATTCACTATACTACACATCATAAATAAATAGTATTAAAAGCTACGAATAAACTAAGAATTGACCACTGAAATTAATATATAGATAATATCTTAATCATATAATTTGTTAAGACTGAATAACTATTTAAAAAATGTTAACTGTTCCCAAGAACACAAACTTAAAATTTGCTTTATATAAATGTATTACATTCTGGAAAGAAAATGTTTGCCTATGCTAAATTTAAAGTCTAAAAGTATTAAATAAGACAGGCAAATTAAACCACAACACTATAGCTAAGCTGATAGAAATGAAATATATTATATCAACTATTTCTGCACATCTAACTTTTCTACCATAATGTCTCAAATTACTTTCTGAAGTCCTATGTTTAGCTCTAATCCCTCCCCAAATCTCTAAATTAATGGCATTTTTCTTTAGCACCAAAAGAACAACAGAACTATAAATGGCACATTTACATTTACTACATTCATATACTCAAGCTACTATATGTAAAGAAAAACACTACTAGACAGATAATTAATACAAATGGTGATAGATTTTGGCAAATATGCATTTGTTTTCACAGAAGGAGAAGTGAACAAAAAAAACAAAAAAAAAAACGTGTGTGAGACTTAAGCATAAAACTTAACAAAAGCACATGCCTTTTGGGGTTGCCAAAAGTTCACACATAAAACTTACAGAAATAATTCTCTTCTTTGGGGGTAAAGGAAGAGGAAGGTTAGATGAATTTCGACTTATGGCAGCCTCTATGGCAATCATTTCCTGTTCATACATCTTTTTGATCTTGCAACATTCCACAAGTATAAAATGGGGCAAGGTCCTGTTCATTACACAGTTCCGGATATACTACAGTGGCAAGAAACAATAAGGTAAGGATATTCAAGCAAATACTTAAATCAATAGAAGAATAAAATTAAGCTGAACAACACTATATCAAAATTCCTATAAAAATATATCTTAACCAATTCAATGTCAAGAATATGAGAAATTAAAATCACAGCCTAAAACACTACTATTTTTTTTAATAAAACACTACTATTAACTGAACATCTAAGTACATAATAACTGAGCTAAAAACTTCTTATACATTATAGCTAATCTTCATAAAAAACTGTAAGAGCAATTATCCCCCACTTAATAGATTAAAGAACAAATATCGGAAGGGTTAAGTTACACATCTAGTATCTTTAAGACCTGAATTTAAATCCACCTGCCTAGGGCTTTTTGTTTGTTTATTGACTAAACATTGAAGAAATACATGCCTCAATCTAGATATTTTGTCTTCTCTTTTCTGCACTTAATATCTGACAGTTTGACCTTTCTAGGGACAGGATTTGAACGTCACAGTCACAATGCAAGCTTTCATTGATCAGTCATAAAAGGTGAACATGTAGTACACATGTGGCCATTGCTTAAGGTGGCCAACTCCCACATTCCCATGGATCCCAGAGGTAGATCTAGTAGCTTTTCAGCACAGAGGGCTCTGGCAACTATTACTGTTTCCCAGGAAAAAACCTATTGGCCATCCCAGCTTGATGCTCTGTTTTATTTCCATGAAACCAGGATGACTCTCCAGAGGCATATAAAAAATAAGGTGGTCATTCACATTACCAATGGTTCCTAACAAACTGAACAGAAATCCAATGTATTACTCAAAAGAAAAACTTTCCTATACAGATATAAAGTGTGATTCAATGTATTTATTCAATGTAGAATCACTAAAAATAAATTATTTTAAATAAACATTTTCAGGATGGCCTATAAGTGCACTTACTATCAGAATGTCACAGCTCCCAAAGCTGTGCAAAGAAGTTATAACTGCTGTTAGACTTCCTACCTACTAAGGCGTAAGAACTAAAGGCCACACCAAAAATCTGAAAACAAAGGTGTAAAATTCCTGTTACTTGTTAATAAATCACAGCTCCTTATTCTCAAACATCACTTAATATTTGGCAGAACTGTATTCCTCTTTCTTAAAATAAAATAAAAATAAAAGCGATCATATATTACTCTAAAATCCTGTTACTATTTCTCTAACTCGGCATTCAGCTTACTGTTCTCCATGTAATGACCATATTTTAGTATCCAAATGTAATTTCAAAAAAAGTATCCTCAAAATCCTTGAAGGCAAAGCTAGGATCTTAACCTTTAAATAACATACCTTATGGTGGGGTAAGGGGGTGTTGCACTACACACATCTTACTTAAACTCCACTTTACTCCAAAAGTAATCTGAGGCACTTCAGTGCCTTCCATAAAGCAGATAATCACAGAATTCATGATTAATTAAATGGTAAGAAATATCTCAAAAAATAAGGGAAGACTTTGGAGAATGGTGAAACCTAATGCTTACAAAATTCCTACATTTGGGAGTAAGAAAAAGCAGGGGGAGGGATTTACACATATAAATATTAGACTTAAATAGAAAAGTTTCCTAATACACAATGAAAATTTATAATATTACTTTACTAGTTAAGAGATAATCACAAATCAGTTTTTATACAATTCAATTAGTAGCCATTTAATTAAAATATTTAGTCCGGGCGGTGTAGCTTGGTGGCTGAGCAATAGCCTATGCACCATGAGGTCACCAGTGTGATTCCCAGTCAGGACACATGCCCAGGTTGTAAGCACAGTCCCCAGTGGGAGACATGCAGGAAGCAGCCAATCAATGTTTTCTTTCATTGATGTCTCTCTCTCTCTCTCTCTCTCTCCCCGTTTCTCTCTCTCTCAAATCAATGAAGGAAAAAAAAATTTTTATTTTTAAAAATATTTGTTTTACTTCCCCCACAATATTTCATATCTCAATCACTATATGATGAACAGTAGGAAGCTATAACAAATTATATTAATAATTAATAATGCTGTAAGAAATTAAACACAGAAATAAAAAAGAATGCAAACATTATAGATACACACATAAATATATATAATTGTTATGCCAAATATATATATATATATAACTTCGAGTAAACAAAAAGAACATGCCAAAATGTTAACAATGGTTAAGTGAGAGGTAGGTAGGATTACTGCTATCTATTATTTATGTACACTTTTTTAAAATTTAATATTTATTCATGTTTTTGTTACAGATGCTTCTCATTTTTCCCGCATTGACACCCTCCTCCCCTCCCCCTCCGCCTCATCCCTAGCTTTGTTGTCTATGTTCATTGGTCATGCATGCATGCAGGTAAGTTCTGTGGTTTATCTCTCCCCCCCCCAACCACCCCTCCTCTGAGGCTTGTCAGTCTGTACCCCACCTCTATGTCTCTGGGATAATTTTGCTCAGTTTGTTTAGTTCATTATATTCCACAAATAAGTGAGATCATGTGACATTTGTTTTTCTCTGCTTGGCTTGTTTTGCTTAGTATCTCTCCAGGTCCTTCCATGCCATCTCAAAGGATAAGAGATCTTCCTTTCTTACAGCTGCATAGTATTCCATTGTGTACATGTACCAGTGTTTTAATCCACTCGTCTACTGATGGACACTTGGGTTGTTTCCAGATCTTAGCTATTGTAAATAGTGCTGCTATAAACATAGGGGTATATATATTCTTTCTGATTGGTGTTTCAGGCTTCTTAGGGTATATTCCTAGAAGTGGGATCACTGGGTGAAATGGCAGTTCAATTTTTAACTTTTGGAAGTAACACCATCGTCTTTTCAACAGTGGCTGTACCAGTCTGCATTCCCACCAGCTGTGTACTAGAGTCCCCTTTTCTCCACACCCTCACCAACACTTTGTTGTTTGATGATTTGTTGATGAGAGCCATTCTGACAGGTGTGAGGTGATACCTCATAGTTGTTTTATTTTTTTATTTTATTTTATTTTTTTGTACAGATAAGAGCGGGAGGGAGAGAGAGTAAGGGAGAGAGAGAGAGAAACATCGACGTGAAGGGACACATCGAGTGGCTGCCACCCGCACGACCAACCAGGGCCGGGGACAAACTGCAACCGAAGTACATGCCCTTAGCGGGAACCGAACCCGGGTCTCTCCAGACCGCAGGCCGACGCTCTAACTGCTGAGCCAAACTGGCCAGGGCCCTCATAGTTGTTTTAATTTGCATCGCTGATGATTAGTGATGTTGAGCATTTCTCTTATGTCACTTGGCCATTTGTATGTCCTTTGTGAGGTGTCTATTTAGGTCCTCTGCCCATTTTTTAATTGGGTTCTTTATCTTCCTTCTGTTGAGTTGTATGAGCACTCTGTATTTTGAAAATTAACCCCTTATCTGATGCATCATTGGCAATTATGGTATCCCATATAGTGGGAATCCCTTTCCATTTTGATGGTTGTTTCTTTTGCTGTGCAGAAGCTTTTGAGTTTGATGTAGTCCCATGTGTTCATTTTTTCCCTTTGTTTCTGTTGCCTTAGGTGTTGTATCAGTGAAAGTTCTGCTGCATATGATGTCCGAGATTTTGTTGCCTACAATCTCTTCTAGAATTTTTATGGATTCATGAGTTACATGTAAGTCTTTTATCCATTTTGAGTTTATTCTCATGTATTGTGTAAATTGGTGTTCTAGCTTCATTTTTTTGCAAGTAGCTGTCCAATTTTCCAACACCATTTATTGAAGAGACTGTCTTGATTCCACTGTATGCTCTTGCCACCTTTGTCAAATATTAATTGAGCATAGTGTCTTAGGTCCATTTCTGGGTTCTCTATTCTGTTCCACTGATCTAACTGCCTGCTCTTGTGCCAATACCAGGCTGTTTTGATTGCAGTGGCTTTGTAGTATAACCTAAAATCTGGTAATGTGATCCCTCCTACTTTGTCCTCCTTTTTCAAGATTGCTGTGGCTATTTGGGGTCTTTTTTGGTTCCACATAAACTTTTGGAGTGTTTGTTCTAGTTCTGTGAAGTATGTCATTGGTATTTTGATGGGGATTGCACTGAATCTGTAGATTGCTTTGGGTAATATGGACATTTTAATGATGTTAATTCTTCCAATCCATGAACAAGGTATGTGCTTCCACTTTTTTATATATTCCTCTTTCTTTTTTAAATGACCTGTAGTTTTCTGTGAAGAGGTCCTTTACTTCTTCTTTGGTTAAGTTTATTCCTAGGTATCTTAATTTTTTTTTGCTGTGATGGTAAATGGGATTGTCTTTTTAGTTTCTCTGTGATTTCATCATTGGTGTATAAGAATGCTGTCGATTTCTTGACATTAATTTTGTATCCTGCTACTTTGACAAATTCATTTATTAAGTCTAGTAGATTTTTAATGGTGTCTTTAGAGTTTTCTATGTATAATATCATGTTCTCTGCAAATAATGACAGTTTCACTTCCTCCTTTCCAATTTGGATCCCTTTTATTTTTCCTTCATGTCTGATTGCTGTGGCTAAGACTTCCAGTACTATGTTAAATACGAGTGTGAATGTGGGCATCCCTGTCTTGTTCTCGTTCTTAAGGGGAATGCTTTTAGTTTTTGCCCATTAAGTATGATGTTGGCTGTGGGTTTTTCATATATGGCCTTTATTATGTTGAGATATGATCCCTCTATTCCCACACTGCTGAGCATTTTTATCAAAAATGGGTGCTGAATTTTGTCGAATGCTTTTTAAACATCTATTGATATGATCATATGGTTTTTATCTTTCCTTTTGTTTATGTGGTGTATCACATTTATTGATTTGCGAATATTGTACCATCCTTGCATGCCTGGGATAAAATTCACTTGAATAATATTTTTGATATATTGCTGGATCTGATTTGCTAATTTTTTGTTCAAGATTTTGGCGTCTGTGTCCATCAGGGATACTGGCCTGCAGTTTTCTTTCTGTGTAGTGTCTTTATCTGGTTTTGGAATTAGGATTATGGTGACTTCATAAAATGAGTTTGGAAGTGTTGTCTTCTTGGATTGTTTGGAATAGTTTGAGGAGAATGGGTATTTTATCTTCTTTGAATGTTCAGTAAAACTCCCCTTTGAAGCCATCTGGGCCTGGGCTTTTGTTTGCTGGGAGTTTCTTGATTACATCTTCAATTTCCTTTGTTGTTATTGGAAGAGTTTTCTATCTCTTCCTGGTTCGGTTTTGGGAGGCTGTGTCTTTCTAGAAATTTGTCCATTTCTCCTAGATTGTCCAATTTGTTGGTGTATAATTGTTCATAGCATGTTTTGATGATACTTTGTATTTCTGTGGTGTTCGTTGTTAAATCTCTTTCATTTCTGATTTTATTTGGTTTCTCTCTTTTTGTTTCTTGGTGAGTCTAGCTAAAGATCTTTTTACTGATTTCAGAGAGAGAGAGAGAGAGAGAGAGAGAGAGAGATCAGCTGCCTCCTTCACGTTCCCTACTGGGGATTGAGCCTAGACATGTGCTCTGACCAGAATTAAACTGGCAACCTTCTGGTGCATGGGACAACACTCAACCAACTGAGCCCCACCAGCCGGGTATAGTTAACACATTTTTAATCGAATATTTAAATTGTTAAAGTGTTAAATATATACTCACACACTTCTCTGGTAAGTTGACAGTCAATACACATACCTGGAACTGGATTAGCGGGTGATCACCAAACACATATTCTACTCTTCCACTGATCTGCAACACATAGTCATACGGGCTAACTTCATCCTCTTTCCCGTGAATAGTCAAACGTTTTTGGATTGCCAATTCATTTATTTTGATAGGATTCATATTAGGAGATACTTGAAAACTAAACACATCCTAAAGAGGGGGGTAGAAACAAAAAACAATTTTATATTTGTGCTAAAAGAAAAAAAGTCTTTACATTTATACTTATTACAATATAATTTTATTAAAGTTTTTTTTTCTTTATTGATTGTAGAGAGAGAAGAAGGGAGAGGGAGAGAGAGAACATCGATTGGCTGCCTCCTGCATGCCTCCCACTGGGGATCTGGCATAGAACCTGGGCATGTACTCTGACTGGGAATCGAACTGGCGACCTCTTGGTGCATGGGTCGATACTCAACAATTGAGCCACACTGGCCGGGCTATACTTATTACATTATAAAAGGCCATACATGATATTTGTATATGTACATCTTTTACATTTAATATTTCAGTAAATTTTCCTACTTTCTAAATATAATGTGTCCATGTTAAATACATTAAGATTTCTGATAATTTGCAATTCCTCTTACACTATATAGTGTGCCACATTTTCCACAGGTCAGATAAATATTTAACTAAAGTTTACTAACATTTAACTAAAATTTATCATCAGCTAGTTTATCACATGCATTTTCCAGTGAATATCCTTCTTTTAAAAAGTTATCCAAAGCTGCCCTGGCTAGTCTTGCTCAGCGGTTAGAGCATTGGCCTATGAATCAAGAAATCACAGGTTCAATTCTGGTCAAGGGCAGGAACCTCGGTTGCGGTTCGGTCCTCGGCCCTGGTCGGGTCATGCAGAAGACAACCAGTCGATGTGTCTGTCTCTGTCTCTTCATCTCTCTCACCACCCCGTCCCCCTTCCCTTCCTTCCACTCTATCCGAAGATAAATGGAAAAATATCCTCCGGTGAGGATTTAAAAAAAAAAAAGTTACCCAAAGCTGGCCGGTGTGGCTCAGTGGTTAGAGGGCTAGCCGGCACACCAAAAGATAATGGGTTCAAATCCTGGTCAAGGGCACATACCTGGGTTGCAAGTTTGATCCCTCCCGGTTGGGGTACACGCAGGAGGCAACCAGTTGGTGCGTCTCTCTCACATTGATGCTTCTCTCTTGCTTGCCTTCCCTCCCTCCCTCCCACTCTATCTAAAAATCAACAGAAAGAATATCCTCAGGTGAGGATTAACAAAAAAGAAAAAAAAGTTACCAACTCTGTAGTTGTTCAAATTTAGTCTGTATTTAAAAAAGAATTATATGTTGTCACTAATAAGAAGAGTTTATACCAATTAAACCATAAATTAACAATTCTGATTTTATAAACATGTAAAAAGAAACAATTTTAATTAGTGAAAAATGAAAATAGTTGGGATGAAATATTATTAAACCTGTGCATAAATCCCAAACAGAGAGATAAATTCTCCCATGATCTAGCAAAATAATTTCCCACTAAATGACCACATACAAAGATATAAGAAAGCTCACCATCTCCCAAGGTAACCAAATGCTACTCTGGACAACTATGATTATTAGAAAATTCTCCATATTGACTTGAAATTGATTTTGCAGTGTTTTCCACCAAATTAATTTACGTCACCTCCCTTTTCCAAAAGATTATCTCAAATTCAAACTTTTAAAGCCTAAACCTACTGGGTCTTCCAATCTATTTTCTCCAGTATTTTTACCCTTTCTCCTGTATCTTCTCTACAAATTGGTGCCATGTGCCTCATAGCAGAAGAACTAAGATCCATAGAATCACTTGATAAGTCTTATTACTCCTCTACCTCACTTCCCATAACATACCAATGGTCACCTTCTCTCCATCTCCAGTAACACTCTTCTACTTCAATGACTCTTTACAGTTCTCGTAAAGAGCAATATAGCTTCTTATTTGATCTATCTCTTGCACTATCCACCTCAAAAGTAACCTTCACCTAGCTCAGAAAGTAATCTATCTTTAAAAGAAGAACAGCAAAGGGATATGATAGTCTTTTTTAACATAATACAAATGCTCATAACTGTCTAAAGCAGTAGTACACAAATAGAACTTTCTGTAATAAAAAAAGTATGTGCTGTCCAATACAATAACAACTAGCCCCAACTGGCTCGATACATGGCTACTGTGCAGAACAGAATTTTTAAATAAAATTACACATGTGGCTAGTGGCTACTGTATTCAATAACACAGGTCTGAATGATAAAGCCCAGGCTCCTTAATTGTTCTAGGATCCCCACTCATTCTCTTTTTCATACATAAACTCTTCAGAAATACAAAACTAAAGGACAATCTCATTATCAGATAGTAAGAACCTGCAGTCGCCCTGGCCAATTTGGCTTAGCGGTTGGAGTGTCGGCCTGTGGTCCAGAGAGACCTAGGTTCAGTTCCCGCTAAGGGCACGTACCTCAGTTGCAGTTTGTCGTCCCCGGCCCTAATTGGGTCATGCAGGTGGCAACCACTCAATGTGTCCCTTTCACGTTGATGTTTCTCTCTCTCCCTCCCACTCTATCTGAACAAAATATGGAAAAATGTCCTCAGGTGAGGATTAAAAAAAAAAGAACCTGCAGTCAACACAGAAAACAGAACTGGGCTTGAAAAGCTGCAGGTATTAAAAGCAGTAGTCAGAAAATAAACCAAATATGGTTAATGTTTTTCAAGAATTAAAATCGCTTGACCCTGGCCAGTCTGGTTCAGCGGTTAGAGTGTCAGCCTGCAGACCGGGGAGTCCCAGGTTTGGTTCCCACTAAGGGCATGTACCTCAGTTGCAGTTCATCTCTGGCCCGGTTGGGTCGTGCGAGTGGCAACCAGTCGATGTGTTTCTCTCACATCGATGTTTCTCTCTCTCTCTTCCTTCTTTTCTCCTTCCCACTCTATCTGAGGATAAATGCAAAAATATATCCTTGGGTGAGGATGAAAAAAAAGTAATAAAAAAAAAAAAATCAGCTTGAAAATGAATAAAGATCAAGTATACCTGAAGAATAATTAAAGAGAACATCAAGGAATAAAACATGTTAAGTAAAGTGTTAAATTCAATAGAAAGGAAAATGGCAGATTCAAAAGACTAATAATATCAAGTGTTAACAAAGATGTGGAAAAACCAAAATCTAAAAATACTACTGGTAGGAATGTATGAAAAACTATTTGGGAGTATCTATTAAAAACTAATTATAAACATACACCTGCCTTGCCAATTCTGTTGCTGGGGGAGGAGGTGTGTGTGTGTGTGTGTGTGTGTGTGTGTGTGTGTGCGCGCGCGCAATAAAAATTCATAAATCATCATTATTCTTTGTAACACCAATGTTGAACTTGATATGCTGGGTGTACATACATATAACAAATGAGGAAATCTGAACATGACTAGAATGAGGATAAAAAGTAAGCAAAAACAAAACAAAGAATAAAAAGATAAGCCAGTCCTGGCCAGTAGCTAAGTTGGTTAGAGCATCATCCCAATACACCAAGGTTTAGGGGTTCAATCTCCAGTCAGGGCACATATAAGAATCAATCAATGAATGCATAAATAAGTGGAACAACAAATCGATGTTTCTCTCTCTCAAATCAATAAAAATAAATAAATAAAGATAAGCCGCATATTCAGAGAATATATTTGCAGCAGGCATTAATGTCTAGCCCCAAAACATCAAGAACTTCTCCAAATCAATTTTTTAAAACCCAATTAAAAAACAGACAAAATAACCCTGGTCGGTTTGGCTCAGTGGTTAAAGTGCTGGCCCAGGGACTGAAGGGTCTCAGGTTAAATTCCAATCAAGGGCCAAGAATCTGGCAGCTGGGACTATTATTCTATAAAATTGAAACAACAGTTCCATGATGATATATATATTTAAATATGTTTTTTTCTGATTTTAGAGAGCGGAAGGCAGAGGCAGAAAGAGAGAAAGGTTGATGTGAGAGAAAAACAATGATTGGGTTGACCGTACCCTTATCAGGATCGAACCTGAAACTTGGGCATGTGCCCTGACCTAGAATCAAACCGGTGACTTTTTGGTACATGGAACGATGCTCAATCAACTGAGCCATACTAGACAGGGCATCCATGATTATATTTATCTTGCCTCATAAAAGCCATGTTCTACAGCAATAATGATAAAATGGCTAAACGAGAGTTTCATAGAAATGGGAGGGACGAGAGAAAATGCATATATGATGGTTGCTAACCATCTCTGATTCTGAGATTGCCATTTCTATATTTCTGGTGGTTAATGTTTACTCATTTATGAAATAGTATTGTTAATAAATTGTGGTTTTGGATTTTTAATCCAAGCTTCATTGCTCTTACTTGCCTAAATAAAAAGCTTTAAACTCTATATGACTTCCCAAAATTCTTTTTTTTTTTTTTTCTGTTTTTTTTTTATCCTCACCCGAGGACATTTTTCCATATTTTTTTGTTGTTGTTCAGATAGAGTGGGAGGGAGAGAGAGGAACAAAGAGAGAGACAGAAACATCAACATGAAAGGGACACATCGAGTGGTTGCCACCCGCACGACCATCCAGGGCCGGGGACAAACTGCAACTGAAGTACATGCCCTTAGCGGGAACCGAACCCGGGTCTCTCTGGACTTCAGGCTGACCCTCTAACCACTGAGCCAAACCAGCCAGGGCTCAAATTTCTTTAATAACTGAATAATTTTACTGATATATATGACCCAAAAGTCTAGGAGCTTCTGTGTTCACCCCTGTGGAAATATGTAGCCAGAAGAAAAGAAGACTAGGGAGAGATATGATAGCTATATTCCTACTATTCAAATATTTGGCATGTAGACTCAAAGGAAGACTGAATGGATACTTATGCAAAATAGGAAAGTATAACCAAATAGGCAGAAGTCACAGAAGCTAGTTTGAATTTTTTAAATATTTTTTATTAGAAATTTAAATTTGTTCTTGCCCACATGTGCTGTTTCAGGAGGCAGAGTGCTCCCTCCAGCACTGGATGTATTTGGTCAGAGATAAAGGTTAAAATGGATGGTGAAAATTATTATATTGTATAGGAGTCTGACTACATGATCTCTAAACTCCTTTGAACATTAAACTCTATGACTTCTTAGAACGAAGTAAGATTTCCCATTATCTCCATTCCTCTTCTAACATCAAAACACTTCTTTTAACATATATTTTGTCATAATGATTACATTAGAATTTGTGTCCAGTAGAAGTTTGACCCATATGTAATGAAATTCAGACTGACCTAGAAATCTAGATGGTTTTCCAGTTAAATTCTAGTGTTTTTGAGTTAAATTCTAATCACCTTTAAACAGTAAAATTCCCTACTCCATACCTTCCAACACTGCAGAATTCCCTAACCAGTATTTTAAATTTGATCCTGACACCTCATGATATCCAAATCTTGGCTCAGAATGAACTTCAGTCTCAACATATCTCAGAATAGAGTAACAAATGGTTTTTGTTCTTTGTAAAATGCCAGAAGGCAGGATCTTTTCTCACATTTGTCCTATAACATGTTGTCTTAAAGGAGGCAGGATGGATAACCACCAGAAACACCAAGATAAAATCCTAGCTCTACCATTGGCCAGTTATGAGGCCCGGCATAAATAACCAAACTTCTCTTCCTTTCAGTTTCTTCACAGCAAAATGGGGAGAAAATAACAACAATTTATAGGAATGTTGTGAGAAGTGGCAAATATATAAAAAATTCCTTTCACAGTTACTGGCATAGTATTAGTGCTCAATATAGAATGGCTACAGATTTTAGTGTTTGTCATTGTTGTTACCATAGTAATTAAAGAACAAAAACTATCTTTCAACTCCTACCCTAATTCTAAGGCCAGACCCTAGATAATAAAATAACAATACTTGATACAAAGGTAGTTGCATAATCTAGTTTGTAAAATTGCTCTGAACATTCAAATACAGATTAACTGTATATACACTCATTGTAATGCGCAATTCCATATCAGTATTTACTTCACCATATTCACAATTACAAAAATATGGGGAGTAAAAATCATTTGGTCAAACCTTTCATTTTATAGACAAGAGAAAATTCACGAGAAAATAAAATATCTATACTAAAGATCATTAACTACACAGGAGTTAGCAAACATTTTCTGTAAAAGACCAGGCTTTGATGACATGTATCTTTATCACATATTCTTTCCTTCTTTTAAACATCTCTAAAATTCTTTGCTTTTTCACATCTCATTAAAAATATAAAGCCATTCAAAAATAGTACAGTTTGTTGACCCTGATGTAGACTATCATACCATTGCATCAAAAAGTCATATATGAGCAAAGGAGGTGTCACTTTAGATTATTAATATAATCCTAAACATATTTCCATCATAAATCTAAAAATGTTCTTTATAATAGTGCTTTCTAGGGAAGTAAGAGCCTCCTCTGAAATTGGAGCTATATTCAGGTAAAAGTCACAGACTTATTACAAAATATTTATTAAAATAATATCACAGCCCTGGCTGGTTTGGCTTAGCTGTTAGAGCGTTGGCCAACAGATTAAAGAGTCCCAGGTTCAATTACAGCCAAGGGCACATACCTCGGTTGCAGTTTGTCCCCAGCCCCGGGGTTGTGTAGGTGGCAACCGACTGATGTGTCTCTCTCACATTGATGCCCCCCCCACCACTCTATCTGAAGATAAATATAAAAATATCCTCGGGCCCTGGCCGATTTGGCTCAGCGGTTGGAGCGTTGGCCTGTGGTCTGGAGAGACCGGGGTTCAGTTTCTGCTAAGGGCACATATCTCGGTTGCAGTTTGTCCCCGGCCCTGGTTGGGTCGTGTGGGTGGCAACCACTCGATGTGTCCCATGGATGTTTCTCTCTCTCTCTCTCTCCCTCCCACTCTAACTGAACAAAATATCCAAACGTGTCCTCGAGGCTAAAAAAAAAAATATATATATATATATATATTTAAAATAAATAAATAAAATAATATTACATTACCTGACAATTTTCAAAATGAACAGCTACAATTAGCTTTCCTCCATAAAGTTTATCTTCCAAGTTTTCAAGGATGGATGGTTCATGCTCCGGTGGATATGTTTGTTTTAGCCAGTCAATCCAAGACAATCCCACAAGCGACTGAATTTTTTCCTCACTAAATTTGCGCATTTTTATTCGGAATTCATTCACTTCAGGATCCTTCAAGGCATCAAATTCATGCAGACCTAAACAATTTTTTAAAGGTGTCATTTTGAGTAACTAATGTTAATTAAAGAGAATATAAAAAATATTCAACAAAAACTTATTTGAATAATTGTTTTTTATCAAGCAAACAAAACCGGGCAGGAAAATATTATACAAAATCAATGAATATCCAGATAAAATAATAAAATTAATGTATGGAAGACAATTATAAAACTGGATTCTCAAGAATACAAACCTGAAACTTTGTAAAGAAAGTTTATAAATGTTCTTTAAAACTGGTAACTTTCTACAAAACTGGTAACTTGGTTATCTGTTTTATAAAGATATAATTACCAAATTTACAAAGCTAATCACTGAAATTCACAATACACATTTTAAAACTACATATAAGAGATCCACAGGTTTTCAATACATACAAAGTCACATTTATGATAAGAGAGGCTAAGAATCTAAAAGCTTTTCAAATACTGTATACTGAAATTAGTATGAGCCTAAAACTCAAGTTATTACTTACTTAAATTTTCACTATTTTTCCACAATGGTTATAGTATATCAATTAGTCAAAATCTCATAAATATAAAACTGTTACTGAGCTATGAAGACAACTATACATAACTTTTTCATAAAGTATGATTATTCTAATAAATAATTCGAGAAATACAAAACAAAAAATAAATATGTATACATTTTTATTCATGCCTTAATTTTTAACTATCAGGTTGGCAAACATTGTAAAGTTTGGCAATATCCTGTGCTGGAAGGTGTAGAAAATCAGGAAATTCGTTTAATATTTATTAGAATTTATCTAATATTTATTAAAAATGATAAATAATATATACATAAATAAATATATAGACATCTTTTAACCTCAGAATTAAACCAATAGGAATTTCAATCTGAGAGACTCGAGACAAACCAGAAAAAGACATATATGTTCCCCAAACCAATCAAATAAGATACCCAGCTTCTAGTGAGCTCACCCCTGCCAACAACTTCCAATTAGACATACCTGAAGCCTTCCCCTTTTATCAGTATAAAACTTATCTACTTCCCTGCCTACCACTGCGTCACTGCCACAAATTCCCTTTACTATAGAAAGCTCTGAATAAATATAGTCTGTTCTCACTTGGTGGTCCTTGTTTATTTGCACAAATCTATGCAAATAATCATACAAATAACATTGTATCAGTACAAATGTTCACTGTAAAAAAGTTCACTGTAAAACTGAAAAAAAGCTCAAGTTAATCATTAAGACCTGGTTAAAAAAAAAAAAAAAAGAAATATCCATATACCATTCTACAGTGGTGAAAGTGATAAAATGAGTAAAATATATCTGTCATTGTGTTAAAAGCCCCAGAGATAGTACTTTTTTTTTTATCCTCACCTGAGGACATTTTTTGCATTTATCTTGAGGGAAAGAGGAAGGGGGAGAGAGAGAAACATCGACGTGAGAGAGACACATCAAGTGACTGCCATCCACACGACCCCAACCAGGGCCGGGGACAAACTGCAATGGAGGTACGTGCCCTTAGTGGGAACCGAACCCAGGCCTCTCTGGTCCGCAGGCTGACACTCTCTCTAACTGCTGAGTCAAACCGGCAGGGCAAGAGATAGTACATTTAAAAAGCAGGTAAAGAATGGGTCTCCCAAGATTCCTTTTATGCAAATTTGAAAGCAAGAATATAGAATACAGTACTGGCCAGTGTGTCTCAGTTGCTTGGGCTTCTTCCCATGCACCAAAAGGTTGCCAGTTCAATTCCTGGTCAAGGGCACAAACCCAGGTTGTCGGCTAGGTGCATGTGGGAGGCAACCAATTGATGTTTCAATGTTTAGCTATCATACAGATGTTTTTCCCTTCCCTTCCCTTCCCTTCCCTTCCCTTCCCTTCCCTTCCCTTCCCTTCCCTTCCCTTCCCTCCCCTCCCCTCCCCTCCCCTCCCCTCCCTTCCCTTGCCTTCCTTTCCCCATCCTTCCCTTCCCCTCCCTTCCCCTCTCTAAAAATCAATAAAAATATGTTTAGGAAAAAAACAAGAAGAGAAAATAGATTTTTGTTTTGAAAATATACTCGTGATGACAATTTTAATAACATTTCATAATGATAGGGAGGGGAGCGGAGTGAAACAAGCTGTTAGTTTTTATTCCATAAAACCAATACCATACCAGACCATTTGAATCTGCACTATTTGAATGTATGCATGTCAACAAAGGTTATCTAGACAGAGGACTTAACTGCTTTGTTAAATACATTTACATTTAATGTATCAAAACAATTATTTCAAAAATTTATATTAGAATCAATTTGGGGTGTTAAATATAGAAAAATGAAAATGCTTAAGTTGCATAATATAGCAAAGGTAAAATCTTGAGGGTACAATATGATTTCCTAGATAGGTTTCGTTCTGGAATAACAATACCATACTCTAAATCAGCTACTAATAGACTTTAATTTAGGAATACCAGTTGGAGCATCTTAGAGCTTCCTCCCCAGCACTGTTCAAACTTTTTTATTTATAGATAATAGTATTACAGGTAAGAAAACGGAAATGAGTCCCTAATAATATATACATCTACAAAACCAAACTCTTTATCACCATTTATCTACTAAAAGTCATGTCTCATCCACTTGCTAAATGCTTCTCAATTCTGTCTACTGCTCCAATTTCCTGCAACCATAAATTTAATCTTGGCCATCCTCATGTCTTCCCTTGGATTACTATTCAAGTTTTTCACTAACTTTTCTACTGCCAGTCTTGCTCCCTTTAATCCATTATCCAACCTGAATAATCTTTCTAAAATACAAATCTGATATTTTTTATTTCACCAAAAAGCAGCAGAATATATATTCAAGTGCACATAAAACTTTTCCAGAATGGACCACATGTTAGGCCACAAAAGAAGTCAATAAATTTAAGAAGACTGATTCATATCAAGTGTCTTCTTTGATCACAATGGTATGAAACTAGAAATTTATTACAAAAATAAACTTAAAAAACACGCAAACACAAGGAGGCTAAATAACTGAATAAATGGGTTAACAATGAGATCAAGAAGGAAATCAAAATATACTTTCAGACAAATGAAAATAAAAACACAAAAACTCAAAATCTATGCAACACAGTCGAAGTAGTTCTTAGATGGAAATTGAGAGCAGATAGGCCTACCTCAAGAAATAAGAAAAATCTCAAACAATCTATCCTTACAACAAAAGGAACTATAAAAGAACAAAGCTCGCCCAGGTGTGTGGTTCAGTGGACTGAGCATCCTCCCACTGACTGCGATGTCCTGGTTGGATTCCCAGTCAGGGCACATGCCCAGGTTGCAGGCTTGATCCCCAGTAGGGGGCGAGCAGGAAGCAGCCAATCGATGGTTCTATCTCTCGCTCTTAAATATCAATAAAAACATATGTGAAGAACAAAACCCAAAATGAAAAGGAAAAAAACTAATAAAGATCAGAACAGAAATTTTAAAAATTAGAGAATAAAAAAGCAATAGCAAAAAAAAAAAAAAAAAAAAAATCAATGAAACCAAAAGCTGGTTCTTTTAAAAAATAAACAAAATTAATAAACCTCTAGCCAGACTCATCAAAAAAAATAATGACAAGGCCCAAATAAATAATCAGAAATACAAGTACACCATGGAAATATAAAAGATTTAACAATATACTACAAAAAACTATATGCAAACAAATTGTACAACCTGGAAAAAGTGAATAAATTCCTATAAACACACACTCTTCTAACAATGAATCAGAAAGAAACCAAAAAAATCTGGACACATCGAGAACTACTAACAAAATATGAGCAGTGCCCTGGCAGGTCTGGCACAGTGGTTAGAGTGTCAGTCCATAGGTGGAAGGGTAACAGGTTTGACTCCCAGTCAAGGGCACACACCTGGTTTGCAGGTTCAATCCCGGCCCAGTCAGAGTCATGCCGGAAGCAACCAATCAATGTGTCTCTCTCACATAAATGTCATTATTTGCAGATGAAATAACACTATAAAGAGAGAATACTAAAGATTCCACCAAAAAAACTATTAAAATTAATATGAGCTGGTTTGGCTCAGTGGTTGGTGCATCAGCCTGTGGACCAGAGAGTCCTGGGTTCAGTTCCCGCTAGGGGCATGTACCAAAAAAAAAAAAAAACAACTAATATGAATTTAGTAAATTAGCAGGACACAAAACTAATATTACAAGTTGCATTTTTATACACTAATAATAAGCTATTAGAAAGAGAAATTAAAAATACAATCCCATTTACAATTGCATCAAAAAGAATAAAATACCTAGGAATAAATTTAACCAAGGAGGTAAAAGACCTGTACTCAGAGAATTGTAAGACACTGAAAAAGATACAAATGAATGGAAGTATATACTGTGCTCATGGAGAGGAAGATTTAACATCACTGAAATGTCCATACTACCCAATGTAATCTACAGATTCAGTGTAATCCTTATCAAAATACCAATTGCATTTTTCATAGAACTAGAACAAATAATCCTAATATTTATATGGAATCACAAAAGTCCTTGAAGAGACAAAGAAATTTTAAGAAGACCAAAATTAGAGAATGTAGAGAAAAGGGAAATGCCAAAATTAAAAGGCTAAGTAATTTAAATTAAACCTAGTTAATTTCCTACATGTCTTCCAGTAAGAAAATGTAATAACCAAGCTTAAATTTTAAGATAAGACTACTATGTAGTTTACAGTCAAATATAATTTTTAATATTAAAAGAGGATTGCACGAACAATCTCTTCACACTTAATATATTGTTAAAATACAGCAGATTATATGTTTCCTTCACTTTAAGATATGCTATGATAGGTCAGGGGAAATAAGGGAATTTTCAAATGCTTTTTTCAGGATGCTGATAAAATGTTCTGATCGAGATTTACTATTGGGTGTTTAGCGAAGTTAATGCAAGGGTGACATGTACCTTCACTACAGACAATAATCAGAACCCAAACAGCTGCTCTATAAATAATAATTTAGAATTAAACAGAGAAAATAAAATAATCAGGCACATCATATTTAAGAGAAGGTATTTTTAGGCCCATTAGGCAGTTATGTCTGTAAAGTTTCTATTGTTTTCTTTGGGGAGAAGGCAGCAAACTTGTTCCTGAAGTTAAACTGAAATAATTGTTTATTGTTTTCCCAGGAGGCATAACCTCACCAAGCCCTGGCTGTAGTTATGAAATAGAAATAAACAACTGCAAAAATTAACTTGTTAAGTACTTAAACTGAAAATTCATTCTACAATATTAAAACAGACTTACTCAACTTCCTAAATGAATGTTAATATTTACATTTGTGTATATGATCAAAACACCAGTTTTTCTAGAAATGCTGAAGATCTAAAGTATAATTTATGAACAGTCAAGAGTTTATAAACTGCTTAATTTAACGCAATAAAACACTTCTTACATGTTGATCATTCCAATTGCAAAGAACACTGCAAAAAATATTATACAGTAAGCTTTACGATTCTGAATGAAATATACTGCACTGTTTATAGAAAAGGAAATTCAATTCATATATATAAAAGATCCCTGTAGCTGTGGTAAGGTAAAGTAAGGTTTGCCAACTTTTTTTTTTAATGTGTTTTAATTGATTTTTTAGAGAGAAAGGAAGGGAGAGATAGAAACATCGGTGTGAGAGAGAACACTTACTGGCTCCTGCCTGCCCCCAATGGGGATTAAGCCCACAAACTAGGAATGTGCCTCAACCGGGAAATGAACCATGACCTCCCAATCCATGGGACAACGTTCAATCCACTGAGCCACACTGGCTGGGCAGGTTTGCCAAATTTAAAAATTTGCCCAATTCTATTTCAAGTTTACGTAAATAATGAATAGTTTTTTAGCATAAGTATATCCTATGTTATATTTGGATTGCCTGTATTTTTATTTACTAAATTTGGTAAGCTTAAGTAGAGGTAATGGTAGCTAATGAATCTATGTTTTAAAAATCAAGACCAGAAGAGAGCAGCCCTGGCCGATCTTGCTCAGTGGTTACAGCATCGGACTGCTGATCAAAGAGTCGCGGGTTTGATTACAGCAAGGGCATGTATTGGTCCCTAGGCCTGGTTATCCCTCCCACTCTATCTGAAGATAAATGGAAAAGTATCGTAGGGTGAGAATTAAAAAAAGGAAAAAAGACCAGAAGAGAACATAGTGATCTAAACTTCAAAAAGATGCTAAATTTCAAAAAGATACCTGTATTCTGAAGAAAGGTAGCTTGCTCTGTAGTGCTAAGCTTTTGGATTACATCAAAATATTATCAGTGGATATTTTTATCCTAGATGATAAAAGACTATAAGTAATGTTTAATTCTTTTTACTTTTCCATGTATTCAATTCAAATGAAGGAAAAACTTTCTAATGGAGAAAAATTAATAAACTATAAAAATCTTTGGAGCGTAAGAAAATAGAAACAAATGCTTTCTACTGAGTCCATTAATAGATAAGAAAAAACCTGTAAGGTTTATACATCTATTTAATGGGGAGAAAATTATTGCCAAATGCAAACTACTATCCTCTGAAATAAACATATTTAAAGAACAGAGTGTCATTTAGTATATCAACAGGGTTCTGTTCTAAGTACTCAAAGGGAAGAGTTCAGTCTAATAGTGTAATCTTTGGCTAGCCTGAATCACGTTAGATCAAGATCAAAGAATGCTATCTTAAATGGGATGGTTCTTAGAAGGAATGGTACTATATTACCTTTAAAAAAATATCTTAAAGGGGATGGTACTATATTATCCTCTAATAGTAAATTTGATCAATACAGGTAACCAATCCAGATCCAATGATCTCCAATGGATTTTTTGGTTTTATATTTAAATTTCCAAGTCTCCTCCTTATACTACCCACTTCAAGTTAGTATCTTATCTAAAGCAGGATACTGATAGCATACACTGGCCTCTGAGACACCTACGATTACTATACAAGAGAGACTCCTCCATTTTTATATTTTGTTACTAACAATTCTTCCTGAAATTTGCAAAGAATAATGAAGATGTTATTCCTTGACTCACTACAAAATTAACTTCTCAAAGATAATTTTAGTTATGGAGTAAAATTGGTCAATATTATGGGTTACTTATAGAAACTTATCAGCTTAAAGTCTTAGTTGGGCCCAGCTGGTGTGGCTCACTGGTTGAACATCGACCCATGCACCAAGAAGTCACCGGTTCGATTCCCAGTCAGGGCATATGCCCAGATTGTAGGCCCAATCCCCAGTGTGGGGCATGCAGGAGACGGCCAATCGATGTTCTCTCTCATCGATGTTTCTGTCTCTCCCTCTCCCTCTCTCTCTAAAAATTAATAAAGAAAAATAAAAAGTCTTAGTTGGCGTACAGAGTTGTATATAAATTATGTTCATACTGCAGGAGGAATTCAGTATCTCTTAGAAAGAGGTTTCTCAAACTGAGGCAAAGGAACATTTTTCTTTATAATCTGTCAAAAAACAGTATTTTTGTAAAATGAAAATAAGTCACTAGAAAAGAAAAAGATATACAAAACACAAGCCCTTGGATACTGTGGCACTATCACATTGTTAGAGGAGTTTCTACACATTCACTCCTGACTTCTGTACTTGCCTCAGAAACTGGTAACAATTTACAGACCAGCATTGTCCCACAGATCACACTTGGCAAAGCAATGTCTTAGATCATACTTACTAAATGTTTGTATATATACCAAAAAAATGTTAAGAATTCATACTAAAATCTTTTTTTAAATTACCTTTTCCTATAAGGACTCCAATTTTTGAGTCTAATTTTTCCCCTGGGTCACAACTTCTTGTCACTACTTTGAGAACTGGAAGAAAAGGTCTGACATCACAGAGTCGTCTTGTTTCATCTTCGAGCTCCTCATATACAGCAGTTTGATTCACACATGCAAACCTATAGGAGTCAATCTCCATAAGGAGGTTAAACATTGGGTAATTGTGAATCTGAGTCCACAACATCTACAAGAGAAAAAAAAATAAGACATTTTCTGAAATGGCATTATCTATAAGAATGCATACTGTAGCACTGTTTGTAAAATTCAAAAACTGAGGACAAGACAAATATTTAGCAATAAGGGACTGGTTAAATAAATTATAAAACATTAAAGAACTATGAATATAAAATAGAAATACAGTCCAGCTGGTGTGGCTCAGTGGACTGAGTGACGTCCCATGGAGTAAGAGATCTGGGTTTGATTCCCAGTCAAGGCACATGCCCGGTGTGCGGGTTCCATCCCCAGTAGGGGGCATTCAGGAGGCAGCCAATTGATGTGTCTCTCTCACGTTGATGTTTCTCTCCATCCCTTCCTGTCTCTCTAAAAAATCAATTTAAAAAATAGAAATACACCAAAACATGGAAAGCTATCAAAAATATATTAAGGTTTTTTTTTTTTTTAACAAAAAATTTCATGCTCTGGCCGGTTTGGCTCAGCAGTTAGAGCATCAGCCCATAGACCAATGAGTCAAGGGCTCAATTCTGGTCAAGGGCACATACCTTAGTTGCTGTTCATCCCTGGCTTTGGTCAAGTCATGCAGGAGGCAACCAGTCGATGTGGCTCTATCACATCAATGTCTCTCTCTGTCTCTCTGTCTCTCTTTCCCTCCCTCCCTCCCATTCTATCTAACGATAAATCGAAAAATATCCTCGGGTGAGAAATTAATAAATAAATAAATTGCAAGAGAGCATGTGTTACATTAACCCATTTTTGTGACATAATAAAATGGGATAATAAACAAAAACACTCATAAACAAAATTATTAAAAGAGAATATCTAGGAAGACTAAGAATCAATGCAGACTTCCATATTTAGCATTCCTTTGAACAAAAATAAATTTTAATTAAAAATATATATATACAAAATGGATATTAATTTTTGTACTGTGTTCTTTTCCATTCACTAGGGGACTATTCATTAACATTGCCCTGTAGGATGAACACAGTCAATTTCTCTTCATCTCTCCCCAAGTCTCCTGAATGAGATCATATAAAATAATCACCATACAAATGCAAGATGGGATTAGATATTTTAACTAGAGCCAGTACAAAAGCCAGGAGCTAAAGATAAGAGACCTGGGGTAAAATTCATGACCAATTCTCATTCAGTTATATAAAATAAAAAAGAGCCCTGGCTGGTTTGGCTCAGCGGTTAGAATGTTGGCCCACGGACCAGAGAGTCCCGGGTTCGGTTCCCGCTAAGGGCACGTACCTCAGTTGCAGTTTGTCCCCGGCCCTGGTTGGGTTTGTGTGGGTGGCAACCACTCAGTGTGTCTCTCTCGCATGGATGTTTCTCTCTCTCTCCCTCCCTCTCTCCCTCCCACTCTATCTGAAGATAAATGCAAATATGTCCTCAGGTGAGGATAAAGAAAAAAAATAAATAAATAAAATAAAAAAGAGAAAGTAGTGCTAGGCAATAAAAGGAAAAATAGGTAAATTGAACTTTGTTGAAATTCAAATTTTATGTGCATCAAAGGATACTATCAAGACAGTGAAAAGACTAGAAGAAAATATTTTCAAATTATATATTTGATAAGAGATTAATAGAGAACATATAATGTATTCTTATGACTAACAACAATGAAAACAAAATAACTGATTTTAAAAATAGGCAATGCTCTTCAATAGACAATTCTAAAAATGGCCATAAGAACATGAAAAGATGCTTAACATCATTAGTCACTAAGGAAGTACAAATAAAAACTACAATAAGATACCACTTCATAGCCATGAGGATGTTGTTATTTATTTATTTTTTTTAAAAAGGGACAATAACAGGTGTTGGCAGGATATAAAGAAACTACTAGCCCAGGCCGGTTTGGCTCAGCTGTTGGAGCATTGGCCCGTGGACCAGAGTCCCAGGTTAGATTCTGGCCAAGAGCATGTACCTCAGTTGCGGTTCGTCCCTGGCCCCGGTTGGGGTCATGCGGGTGGCAATCAATCAATGAGTCTCTCTCACATGGATGTTTCTCTCTCTCTCTCTCTCTCTCTCGCTCTATCTGGAGATAAATGTAAAACTATACTCGGGTGAGGATTAAAAAAAAACAAAAAACTACTAGACCCTTGTGCATTGCTGATAGCAATGAAAATGGTATAGTCACTGTGAAAAATAAGCTGGCAATTCCTTAACAGGTTTAAAAAGAATTACCATGTAATCCAAAAATCCCACTTCTAGGAATATACACAAAAAAAACAGAAAGCTGGAATTCAGATACTTGTAAACCAATGTTCATAGCAGAATTAATCACAATAGCCAAAAGACATTTACAACCAAAATCAAAAGATGAATGGATAAACAAAAATGTAGTAGGATCTATACAATGAAATATTATTCAGTCTTAAAAGGGAATAAAATTTGCATGCATGTTACAACATGGATGAACTTTAAAAATATTATGCTAAGTGAAGGAAGCCAAACACAAACAGGACAACTATTGTATGATTTCACTTATATGAAGTAGCAAGAATTCACAAATTCACAGAGACAGAAACTGAAATAGAGATTACCCAGATTAGGAGAAGGACAAGTTTATTATTTAATAAGTACAGAGTTCATGTTTGGGATGATAAGAACTGCTGGATATGTATAGTTGTGACAATTGGGCAATACTGTGAATGTACTTAATGCCACAGAATTGTGCATGGAAAAATGATTCTAATGGTAAATTTTATGTCATGATTATTTTACATTAATTTAAAACACAAAAAGAGTAGGGTATCAATGGTCAATCCAGCTTCAGGTAAAGCCACAGGCATCCTGGTCACTATAGAAATAAGTACTCTCTTGCCGAGCTGGTGTGGCTCAGTGGTTGAGCATCGACCCATGCAGCAAGAAGTCACTGGTTTGATTCCTGGTCAGGGCACATGCCCAGGCTGTGAGCCTGATCCCCAGTGTGGGGCATGCAGGAGGCAGTCAATCGATGTTCTCTCTCATTGATGTTTCTCTCTCCCTCTCCCTTCCTCTCTAAAAATCAATAAAGAAAAATTATTTAAAAAATAATAATAATAAGTACTCTCTCCATCTGTTGCGTACTAAAAAACTATTTTTTTTTAAATCCTCACCCGAGGACATTTCTTCATTTTTTGTTCAGATTCAGTAGGAGGGAGAAAGATGAAGAGAGAGAGAAAAACATCGATGTGAAAGGGACACATCGAGTGGCTGCCACCTGCACGACCAACCAGGGCTGGGGACAAACTGCAACAGAGGTACGTGCCCTTAGCAGGAACCGAATCTGGGTCTCTCTGGACTGCAGGTTGATGCTCTAAACGCTGAGCCAAACCGGCCAGGGCTTTATTTTTTTTTTAGTACGTGCCTCCAGTGGCATGTACTAAACTGAACCCGGGACTCTCTGGTCTGCTGGCTGATGCTCCAACTGCTGAGCCAAACTGGCCAGGGCTAATTTTTTTGTTAAACTTCATGGATCATGCAGTTTTAGAATTCCCATGTCTCCCTGATGAAGAAGCATGGGTTAAGAATTAAAAAACTGTCTAAAGTCATGAGCTTTAAAAAGGTTTATCATAAATACTTTTTCTTTAAATATCATAAACATTGCTCTCCATATTGGGTTCAGCTATTTGAAAAACATTTAAAAGAAAGTTTAGAAAAACAATTTCATTTATGTGTCAGAGTCTTCACAAATCAATGACACTTGAAAACATAATCCAGTCCTGGCCTGTTTTGCTCAGTGGTTAGAGCATCGCCTGTGGACCAGAAAGTCCCGGGTTTGGTTCCTGCTAAGGGCACATACTTTGGTTGCGATTGTCTCCGGCCCGGCTGGGGTCGTGTGGGTGGCGGCCAGTTGATGTGTCTCTTTCACATTGATGTTTCTCTCTCTCTTCCTCCCTCTCTCCCTCCTGCTCTATCTGAAGATAAATGCAAAAATGTCCTCGAGTGAGGATAAAAAAAAAAAAGACAAATAATAATAATAATAACCCAACAAAACAGGTAAGCCTTGTTATGTAAAAGAATTCACTTCCAAATATGGACATATGTTCATTACTGAGGGCGAAAAATAAATCTAGTAAACAGCAGTAAATTTTTTCTTCCCCAAAGTCACTATAAAAGTAGTGGATTTAGAAAGGGAAAAGTGAAAGACAAGGGGGAAAAAAAAGGAAAGAAGGGATATCTAACAAAAAATCACATTTAAAAAAGCACAATAAGCCCTGGCCAGTTTGGCTCAGCAGTTAGAGCGTCGGCCTGCAGTCCAGAGAGTTCTGGGTTTGGTTCCCGCTAAGGGCATGTACCTCGGTTGCAGTTTGTCCCCAGCCCTGGTTGGGTCATGTGGGTGGCAGCCACACGATGTGTCCCTTTCACGTCGATGTTTCTCTCTCTCTCTCTTCCTCTCTCTCCCTCCCACCCTGTCTGAACAAAAAATAGAAAATTGTCCTCGGGTGAGGATAAAAATATATATATCTTTAAAACAACAACAACAAAAATGCACGATGAGGTCAAAGATCATAAGTACAAAGATTTTTTTTTTAAATCCTAACCCAAGGACATTTTTGCATTCATCTTCAGATAGAGCGGGAGGGAGAGAGAGAGAGAAACATCAATGTGAGAGGGACACATCTAGTGGCTGCCACCCACATGACACCACTCGGGGCCAGGAAGAAACTGCAACCAACGTACGTGCCCTTAGCGGAAATTGAACCCGGGGCTCCCTGGTCCGCGGGCCGACACTCCAACCGCTGAGCCAAACCAGCCAATGCATAAATACAAAGATTTTAACTCAAAACTTTCTTTGACAGTATCATATTTCTTTTAATAACCTGAACAAACATTTCAAAGTAGCTAACATAAGCCTATATTTCTTTTCTTTTCTTTTTTTTTTTTATCCTCACCCGAGGACATTTTTCCATTTTTTATTCAGATAGAGCAGGAGGGAGAGAGAGAGAGGAAGAGAGAGAGAGAAACATCGATGTGAAAGGGACACATCGAGTGGCTGCCACCCGCACGACCCAACCAGGGCCGGGGACAAACTGCAACCGAGGTACGTGCCCCTAGCGGGAACCAAATCCAGGTCTCTCTGGACCGCAGGCCGACGCTCTAACCGCTGAGCCAAACCAGCCAGTGCAAGTCTATATTTCTTAATTCAGGTATCACATTACATATTTTTTTCTTTTTTAAATAAAAGTGGGAGTAAGAATGAGGATGTTTTATATGTCCACAAAAGACAAAACAGGAATCAAAATCTTAAATGTCATGAATTAAAAGTTAAATTTCCCTCAAATGTACCATATGATTTACATTATGAACACTTTCTATAATAGAAGAACATGTTTCCCAAAGTGATACAGTAATAAGCTACATTTATATAAATTCTACCTATTATCATACCTTTTTAATAGAAGAAATGGTAGCTTCCCGAGGTACCTCCAACTGGATATAAATCCCAGTGGGCAAAAGGAAATCCACAGGTATGGAGCCATCAGATGCTATCTGTGAATCCACTGCCCAGATGTCAAGGATGTCTGCCATAGCAGGAGGCATTATGAAATTGAAGCACATTCATAACCATGGGGCCCTAGAAATCAGTAAATAAAATTTAGTGAAATAGCCAGATTTTACACTAAAATATGATGAAGACCACCAATACATTAATTAGTCCTTGTATTTCAATATAGCTAGTAATATAACAAGAGGCCAATTAAATCAAGCAAGAGTAAGCCAACAGAAATAAGTTACTTAAATATACTTTGGTTATCACTACATAAATATTATACAAACACAAAACACTAATTCAAATTCACCATAAGTATATCACATGTGAAAGATGAACAGTTAAGGATTACAGGGTCCTGAGAAAGCTAGCAACCACTCAACAAGCGATTATCTCCAGACTTTACTTGGATGATATTGGCTTCTTTGTCAGAGTTTTTCTTTGCAAACTCCAATGAAAATGGCAATCAAGAGGGCCTTCCTTCACAAATAATTTCCTATCAATTTCATGTGAGAAACAAATATCATGAATTTATTAGTCCTATGACCCACCACCTAAGTATTAAAAAGATCAAATCCCTTAACCCAGCTAGCAAAGCCCTTGGTGCTATGTTTCTGGCCTATTTTCCTTTGCTTGTCCTAGCACTCCACAGCCCAGGCCACTCTTGTGCCACAGTGACATTGTCTTCCTACTGCTACCTATGTTCATAGATAGGCTGACACTCCTGCATCAAACCCCTAACCCCCAAAACACTCCCTTCAACTGTGCCATCTAAGTCTCATCTATCATTTAAGGCCTTCCTTCAAGAAGGCACAACAATGACAGTGAGCTCTGAAGTTAAATAAACCGAAGTTCATATCTCATTTATTCGAAGTATGAAAGTGTCACATTAAAAGACACAAGAGCCAACTTAAAGCATTCTGAGCATCAAAAATAATGACTACAGCCCTGGCCGGTTTGGCTCAGCGGTTAGAGCGTCGGCCTGCGGTCCTGAGAGACCCGGGTTCGGTTCCCGCTAAGGGCATGTACCTCGGTTGCAGTTTGTCCCCAGCCCTGGTCGGTTGTGTGGGTGGCAGCCACTCAATGTGTTCCTTTCACATCGATGTTTCTCTCTCTCTCTCTCTGTTCTTCTCTCTCCCTCACACTCTACCTGAACAAAAAATGAAAAATGTCCTTAGGTGAGGATAAAAAAAATAAAATAAAATAATGACTACAGCTCTGGCTGGGGTGGCTCAGTTGGTTGGGTGTCAGCCCATACACTCTGGAAGGTTGCTGGATCAGTTCCCAATCAGGGCACATGCCCAGGTTATGGGCTCAATCCCTGGTAGGGGGTGTGCAAGAGGTCACTGACAGACGTGTTGTTCTCACATTGATGTTTCTCTCTCTCCCCCTCTCCCTTCTCCTCTCTCTAAATATCAATAAAAGGGTGTCTGGGCGGGGGGAAGTAGAAATATCTGTAACAAAAATAATAAAAGTTGAAAAAAAATAAAAATAGCCCTGGCCAGTTTGGCTCAGTGGTAGAGCATCAGCCCTTGGACCAATGAGTCGAGGGTTCAAGGGCACATACCTCGGTTGAGGTTCGTCCCAGGCCCTGGTCGGGGTCATGCAGGAGGCAACCAGTCGATGTATCTCTCTCACACAGATGTTTCTCTCTCTCTTCCTTTCTTTCCCTCTCTTTCCCTCCCACTCTATCTGAAGATAAACAGAAAAATATCCCGGGTAAGAATTTAAAAAAATTTTTAAACCAATAAAAATATTTTAAAGTAATAATGACAACACCCATTGGCTGAAACACATCAAGTATATAGAAATGTGTGACTTAATAATGACACACACAAAAATAATAAACTCTTTGAAGGCTGCTTAGATTAACAATATTTTGAAACTTAATGAAGAATGAGGAAGTAAATAAATCAAAGATTTAACCTGTTTGTTTGTACTAGTTCATAACTGATGAGATTAGGGTTTTTTTTTTTAGATAGTCTTTTATTTTATCTTTTATATGTTTTTATTAATTTTTGAGAGAGAGAGAAAGGGAGAGAGATAGAAACATTGATATGAGAGAGAACTACTGATCAGCTGCCTGGGGATTTGGTCTACAACCTGGGCATGTGCCCTGACTGAGAATCAAACCAAGACCTTTCAATCGATGGGACGAGGCTCAATCCACCAATCCACCAATCCACACGAGCCAGGCTGAGGTGTTTTTAATAACAATTTTAGCTAATAAATGCAAAAAGAATTAAAAAATCAACACATTGCAGACTCTAATGAAATAATGGATCTAGGCAAGGACCATTAATGAATGCTAAAAAAATTTACATGATAAGGTGAAAAGGATAATAAGGAACTTTACAATTAACATATCAGCCCTGGCCAGTTTGGCTCAGCGGTTGAGCATCAGCCTGTGGACCAGACAGTCCCAGGTTCGGTTCCCGCTAGGGGCATGTACCACCAAAAAAAACACAAAAAAAAAACAAACAATTAACATATCAGGTTGACCACCTAAACTCTCTGAATAATCCAGATATAACATGTCTCCTCCTGTAATACAACAGATATACTTGACTTTTTTAAAAATGTACTTAAATCTAATTAAGTCTCAGATCTGACATATCTATCAGTTTACAGAAAATAGAGGAGGAAGTTAAACAATCAAAGAAGCAATCAATAAGTAGCATTCAGAACGCTGAATCATCAATAAAACAATCAATAACAAGAAACCAAGCTAATCAATAACAAGAAGGAAAAGGATGGTGGAAGGACTGTTAAAAGAATAAAAGAGTACTTAGGAGACTAAGCCAAATCCAGTGTTGATTTGAACAAATCCTCTATAAAAAACTATCTTTCAAACAACCAAGGAAATTTAAATATGGATTATTAGATGATATTAAGGAAATATTGTTAAGTTTGTGACATATAATAATGGAATGTTTATTATGTTTCTAAAAACAGTCCTTATCCATTAGAGATACAAAATGGCAGTATATGTGGGGTAAACAACATTATGTTTGGCATTTGATTTAAAGTATTCCATTATCTCAAAAGTGAATAAACTGCTGATTTCAACAAAGGTATAAAGGTAAGTTGATGAGAAAAAAAGATAATCTTTCCATCAAATGATGCAGAAATAACTGGAAATCCACATACTAAGAAAATGAACCTCAATTCATATCTTTTTTTTTTCTTTTTTTTTTTTTAACCTCACCCGAGGACACTTTTTCATTCTTTGTTCAGATAGAGCAGGAGGGAGAGAGAGAAACATCGATGTGAAAGGGACACATCGAGTGGCTGCCACCCACACAACCAACCAGGGCTGGGGACAAACTGCAACCGAGGTACATGCCCTTAGCGGGAACCGAACCCGGGTCTCTCCAGACCGCAGGCCGACGCTCTAACCGCTGAGCCAAACCGGCCAGGGCTCAATTCATATCTTAAACCAAAAAAAAAAAAAAAAAATTAACTCAAAATGGCCCACAGCCCAAATGTAAACTCCAAAACCATACAACCTCAAGAAGAAAAAAACATAGGAGAAAATTTTGTGATCTTAAATTAAGCAAAGATTTCTTAGATATGATGCCAAAAGCACAATTCATAAATTTAAAAATCATCAAAACTGAAAACTTCTGTACTGGCCGGTTTGGCTCAGCAGTTAAGAGCGTCGGCCTGCGGTCCAGAGAGACCCGAGTTTGGTTCCCGCTAAGGGCACGTACTTCGGTTGCAGTTTGTCCCCGGCCCTGGTTGGTCATGTGGGTGGCAACCACTCGATGTGTCCCTTTCAGATCGATGTTTCTCTCTCTCCTTCCCTCCCTCCCACTCTGTCTGAACAAAAAATGAAAAAATGTCCTCGGGTGAGGATTAAAAAAAAAAAAAATCTTAAAAAAAAAAACCAAACTGAAAACTTCTGAATGAAGAAAGAAATTAAAGAAGATACAAATAAATGGAGGAGCCCTGGCCATTTTGGCCCAGCGGTAGAGCATCTGCCAGAGGACCAGTGAGTCGTGAGTTCGATTCCAGTCAAGGGCACATGCCTCAGTTGCAGTTTCTCCCTGGCCCTGGTTGGGGTAGAGCCTTGCAAGAGGCAACCAATCAATGTGCCCCTCTCCACATCAATGTTTCTCTCTCCCTCCCACTCTTGCTGAAAATAAACAGAAAAATATCCTTGGGTGACGATTAAAAAAAAAGGTAAAATAAATAAATGGAGGAACATACAGCACTCATGGATTAGGATTAATATCGTAGAAAATGTTCTTACTACCTAACGCAATATATTCAAAGCAATCCCTATTAAAATAACAATGGCATTCTTCTCAGAATTAGACCTCAACCTTAAATATTTATATGGAACCACAAAAGACCTTGAATATCCAAAGAAATCTTGAGAAAAAAACAAAGTCAAAGGTATCACACTACCATGTATCAAGTAATACTACAAATGTATAAGCAAAACAGTAAGGTACTGGCATGAAAATACATATATAGCCCTATCCAGTTTGGCTCAGAAGTTAGATCATCAGCCCTCAGACAGAAGGGTCTCGGGTTCAATTCCTGATCAAGGACACATACCTGGGTTACAAGTTTGATCACCAGACCCGGTCAAGATCATGAGGAAGGCAACCAATCCATGTGTGTGTGTGTCTCTCTCTCCCCTCCCTCCCTTCCACTCCCTCAAAAGATCAATAGGAAAATATCCTCAGGTGATGATTAAAAAACAAAATAGAAAACCAGATATATAGATCAATGAAATAGAATAGAGAACCCAGAAATAAATCTTTGCTTATATGGTCAATTAATCTGTGACAAAGGAGGCAAGGATATACAATGGGATAAAGACAGTTTCTTTGATAAGTGATACTGGAAAACTGAACAGATATGCAAAAAAATAAAATTGGATCACTTTCTTTTTTTTAATCCTCATCCAAAGACATTTTTCCATTTTTTGTTCAGAAAGAGTAGGAGGGAAAGAGAGAAACACTGACGTGAAAGGGACACATAAGAGTGGCTGCCACCCAAACAACCCAACCACGGCCAGGGACAAATGCAACCGAGGTACGTGCCCTTACCAGAAACCAAACCCGGGTGTCTCTGGACCGCAGGCCAATGCTCTAACCGCTGAACCAAACTAGCCAGGGCAAAATTGGACCGTTTTCTGAAACTACATACATACAAAACAACCTCAAAGTGAATGAAAGACTAAAATGTAAAACATGAAACCATAAAACCAGAAGTAAACTGAACATAGGCAGAAAATTATTTGAAGTCGCTCTTAGCAATATGCTTTAGGATATGTCACATCAGGCAAGGGAAACAAAAAATAAGTTAATAAATGGGACTACATCAAACTAAAAAGATTTTACACAGCAAAAACAAAAAACAAACAAAAAAAACAACACTATCAAACAAAACCAAAAGACAACCTACTGAATGGAAGAACATATTCAACAATGATAAATCCAGTAATGGTTTAATATTCAAGATATAGAAGAAACTCATACAACTTAACACCCAAAACCCAAAAGAATCCAGTTAAAAAATGGGCAGAGGAATTGAATAGACATTTTTCTAGAGGACATAAAGATGGTCAATAGACATATGAAAAAATGCTCAGCATCACCAATAATCAGGGAAATGCACATTAAAATCAAAATGAGATATCACCGCACACCTGTCAGAATGGCTATCAGCAATAAATCAACAATTAAGTGCTGGCGGGGATGTGGAGAAAAGGAAACCCTTGTACATTGTTGGAGGGATTGTAAATTAGTGCAGCCACTATGAAAAACAGTATAAAGGGTCCTCAAAAAATTAAAAATAGAGCTGCCACAGAGCTAGCAATACCTCTGGGCATTTATCTGAAGAAAATAAAAATAATTTGAAAAGATATATGGACCCCCATAGTCATATGGTCAAGATATGGAAACAACCTAAGTGTCTATCAATAGACAAATGGATAAAAAAGATATGGTACATATATACAAATGGAACAGAATATTATGCTAATAATATTCTGAATAAAATATTATTCAGAAATAAAATAATAATAATCCATGACATCTGTGACAACACAGTGGACTTGGAGGGTATTAAGTTAAATGAAATCAGAAGACAAATACCATATGATTTCACTCTATGTGGAATCTTTTTTTTTTTTTTTAATCCTCACCTGAGGACATTTTTCCATCAGACAGAATGGGAGGGAGAGAGAGAGAGAAACGTTGATGTGAAAGGGACACATTGAGTTGCTGCCACCTGCACAACCCAACCAGGGCCGGGGACAAACTGCAACCGAGCTATGTGCCCTCAGCGGGAACCATACCCAGGTCTCTCTGAACCGCAGGCCGAAGCTCTTAACCGCTGAGCCAAACTGGCCAGGGCTATATGTGGAATCTTTAAAAAAAAAAAAAGGAATAAGCAAAACAGACATATCCATAATTACAGAGAGAGAACAAGCTATGATTTCAGAAGAGGAGGGAGGTGGGGGGATGGGAATACAAAAGTAAAAGAATTTAGGTCCTGGCCAGGTAGCTCAGTTGGTTAGTGTGATCCAGATATGCCAAAGTTATAAATTCAATCCCAGATCAGGACACATATAAAAATCAACCAGTGGTCCTGGTCAGTGGGGCTCATTTGGTTGGAGCATTGTCCCATACACCAGAAGGTGGCAGGATCAGTTCCCAGTTGGGGCATGTGCAGACGTTACTGATCAATGTTTCTCTCTCTCTCTCTCTCTCTCTTTCCCCTTCCTCTAAAATCAATTTAAATTTTATTTTTTTAAATCAACCATGCTTTGCTTAAATTCAAATACCACCAGGGCAAGCCAACTCCTAAACATCAAGTATCAGGAATGAATCAAGAGTTATCAACAACAAAAGCTGAGAGGGGAAACAAAGGTAAGTATTTAAAACTGACAAGGGTCTATAAAACATTAGTCATCTGTCACAGTATTACAGTCATGATAAACCTGTACACATTCCTGATTTCTTTGGCACAGATTTTTGGAAAGAGTCTCACAACTGAAACCAAATTACCTAATGAATAACAGTAGTAATATGGGAGCATGAAACTATAAAAACAAAAAACTCTGAGATCTCACCCTTACCAGACAACTGGAGCCCAGAGTAGCAATCTTTTCAAAGAAACTGACTGGCCCGGCCGGTGTGGCTCAGTAGTTGAGCATTGACCCATGCACCAAGAGGTCACCAGTTCGATTCCTGGCCAGGGCACATGCCCAGGTTGTGGGCCAAATCCCCAGTGGGGGGCATGCAGGTGGCGGCCAATCGATGTTCTCTCTCATCGATGTTTCTATCTCTCTCCCTTTGTCCCTTCTTCTCCCTCTCAAATCAATAAAGAAGGGAAAAAAACAAAGAAACTGATTACACCTCACCACCCTACAGCATCAACTCCCCAGATACAAAATTCTGAACTTCTGGGGTATTAAGAGGAAAAAGTACTATGGTAAATTTTAGGATTTCTTCATGAAGTAGATATACCTAAAATGAATTATAAGAATGAATTCATGGGCCCCTATCTCCCTTCCTTTTGAGATTTGACATTCACACTCTCACACATACTAATTATGCATCCTTAATCTAGCCAAACTGAATCACTGATACTTGCCAGCATATTTCATAGCCTTTACTGCCTCCTACCTTAAACATATCCTTCCCACTGCCTAGGATATCCTCACCTATATATATCCTGACCAACTTTTACTTTTCTAGACTCTTGGTTGGAATCCTTCTCCAGTACTCCTCTGTGCATCCAAGCACTGGGGAATACCTGTGTCAGAGCAGGGGCACACTATATTGAAGATCATTAGTAACAGAGAGTTCCCAACCTCCTATTATTTCCAGATCTTTATTTGTAGCACTTGACACAAATTAAGCTGTCAATAAATATTTACTTATGGCTGAATGAATAAATGAATTAATGAAAAAAATTCTATTGAAGTCACTAGAACAATTATATTGGATAATTAAAAATGTGATTTAAATCATGCTTGCCCAGAAAAATGACAGAGCCTTCAATGTAGTCTTTCAATGCCTACTCCAAGAAATACTATAAGCAGCCTCCAAAAGGTGACATCTTAACGTGGAGCCAAAGTAATATTTTAGTATGCACAGATCAAATATCATACACCTTATATTTAAAACTGAGGTCCAGCTGAGTGACTCAGTAGTTGAGCATTGACCCATGCACCAAGAGATCGCCGGTTCGATTCCCAGTCAGGACACATGCCCAGGTTGTGGGCCCAATCCTCAGTGGGGGGCATGCAGGAGGTGGCCAATCGATGTTCTCTCTCATTGATGTTTCTATCTCTCTCTCCCTTTTCCTTCTCTCTCTAAAATCAATAAAGGAAGAAAAAAAAAAAAACAAATAATTTAAGTCAGATATCATTTAGTATATTCACATATGGCTTAATAAAACCTAAGTTTATATTTTATAGTAGATGCATCTTTCCATAAAAGAGTAAAATAGAAAAATATTAAGAAACACACACAATTCTGACTGCATCATCAGTTGAAGTGGATCAGGTTGTGCCTAATACCACCTTGTCTCCAATCATAAACTCCTGTCATGTGATGAGGAACATGAAATAGGTTCCACCTATAACTGAAGTATTATACTCCCACTGTGTCGCAAGAATTTCCAAAAATAATGTATTTTCAACTGTTAGACTACATACAGAACTGCTTATTCCCATAACATGGTACTTTCTATTAAATTTAGACAGACTGAGGTACTCCCATGATATCAAGAGATAACCTTTTTTTTTTTTATCCTCATCTGAGGACATTTTTGCATTTATCTTCAGATAGAGCGGGAGGGAGAGAGGGAGGAAGAGAGAGAGAGAAACATCGACGTCACAGAGACACATCATGCAACCCCAACCAAGGCGGAGGACAAACTGCAACCGAGGTACGTGCCCTTAGCAGGAACCGAACGTGGGACACTCTGGCCCGTGGGCCGACACTATAACCGCAGAGCCAAACTGGCCAGGGCAACCATTATTTTTAATACAGAAAAAAAAAAAGCATACAGAATTTCACTTCAGAAAAATTCATTAAGCTCTATATGTATGTTTTGTGTACTTTTCTGTATCTACGCTATATTCCACAATACAAATGTTTTAAACATTTAATAACTGGCAAAATAAGTTGCAAAAATCAAGCATTTTTCTCGTGCCATCTCAAAATACATCATAAAGAAAAGTTTAATCCTTTAGCTTTATAGCTAACCACGCTCTCTCCTTATTTCCTAAAGAAACATCACACGAATCTCCAAAATCAATTCCCCTATCTTCGATTTCAAGGACAAAATCCCTCACATTCAAAATGTCAACGATTTAGAAAGAGTTTAATGATTCAGCAACACTGAATGCTTGTAAAGCAATGCTGCTTAGATAAGAGACCTAGAAATGTTTTTGTCAACCAGGAATAAATGATCAAAGGGAATATCATAAGGTTATACCCAGGTACATACATTCCTACCTTGATATTTTCATATTAGTAATTTACTAATAACTGAGTTAGAGGTTGTCAGGTTTTGTAAACACTCCAGGGAGACATATAGTATATAATTACTGCTTAACATATAGGTTGTACTTGTGTGTCCCACAGGATAACTTATAGCTCTTCAGAGAGCTTCATGTACAACACTTTAAGGTTAAGTATTGAGAGTGGGGCCCTACTCGCAAGATGTGCTATGTTGTAATTAAAATAGCATGTCCTTTGTCATACCTAAAATTGATACAGTTGCTGAACAAATGAGGTAACAAACCAACTGCTCACAGATAATCTTTTGTAAACATATTTTGAAGAAAGTAAAATTATTGTTACATAATTGAAAATAAAATATATTCTGGTTCCTATTTCCCTGTGTCACCCTTCTTTTATAGGAAACACCACATACAACAGTCCAGTCAGAGTTTCAGGCTAGGAAGAAGGTGCCTTAGGAGTTCCAGACCCTTCCCATTTTAAACATACGAAAACTAAGGCCCAGAGAAATTAAGTAAATTATCTAGGATTAGACAGAGATGGCACTAGGATTAGACAGAGATGGCACCAGGACCAAAAGAAAGATTTTTCCCAAGTAATTAAATACTTTTAAGTTTTTTCCCTTATTTTTTATTTCCTTTTTGAGGAAATGTTCTTCACAGGGTTACCTACCCCAACAAGATCCTCAGTCTCGCTATCACTCTTTTATTTGAGCACCTAAGCAAATCATCAAAGGCTGAGGACAAGCATGAAACAACTATGAAAACTTTTCAAGGAAGCTATATGAGGGCACAGGAACTTCAGTAGTGACAATTAACTCAACTAAACTCTTAGACTGTAATTATAAACCCATATCCTGTCAAATGTTCACTGGCAGAAAGAGAGGAAAGTATTTAAATGTTCTCAGCTTCCCTGGCAAGTGCCAGCAGAGCCATTGGATTTTACTTCAGGTTAAATGACAAGCAGAAATCAACATAAACTTGTGTTTTGTTTTGTTTTTATCCTCACCTGAGGACATTTTCCCATTTTTTGTTCAGGTAGAGTGGGAGGGAGAGAGAGGAACAGAGAGAGAGAGAGAGAGAAACATCGATGTGAAAGGAACACATCGAGTGGCTGCCACCCGCACAACCAACCAGGGCCGGGGACAAACTGCAACCGAGGTATGCGTCCTTAGCGGGAACAGAACCCGGGTCTCTCAGGACCGCAGGCCAATGCTCTAACCGCTGAACCAAACCGGCCAGAGCCATAAACTTGTTATATAGATCATTAAGTTCAACCAAAAACTACTTTGGAAAATCATGGAAGAAATCTTAAGAGAGACTGAAAGGGATTTTTTTAAAAAGTAAGTGCAATAGTGCTTACCTAGTATTTCTTTCTTTCTGTTACCTGATATAGCTAGAAGAAAACTGCATATTCATAAAAGAACAGACATTAGCACTGGAAGAGGCCATGTACTGGTGATGAGGTACACTGCACTACATTTACTATTTTAACCTTTATGTTTCAATCAGAAACAACTTAAGTGATGGGATCTTGATTCACCTGGACTTCAGTCCTCCCTGCCTCCATTGTTCAAAGAGAGCTAATCAGCCTTAATTGTTTATTTGTTTACAGTGAAGTATGCATTATACTGAGTAATAAAAAACTGAACAGTGTAGAAATTCATTTTGTAATTCAGTTATTTGATCCAAATCATAATTCTACATAAGAAATAGCTCTAAAGTAATCCCACAAATTACTAAAGGATAACTGCTAAAACATTATAAATTTATCCTCTCAAATTGAAGGCAGCACTCTAAAATTGCCTTTAGAAAATATTTTCAAATATGCACTGATCCTTAAAATAGTTCATACCTACTAAATTGGTAATTCCAATTCTATAATTTATATATTTACAAATGATGACAGAATAATGTTCATCCACAAAGCAAAATATGCAAATGTGACCAACTTGCAAATAAACTGTCCAAACATTAAGCAATAATTAGATAAACAATGATATACCCACTTGATGGCACATTAAGCAGCCATTTAAACTGAAGCTTGTCAAATGTGTATAATACTATAGAACTGTTTATAAATGATATGAAAACAGCAAAATATAAGAGTACAAAAGTATAATTAGAAGGCTGATTATTGTAAAAAGGGAAAAAACATGTGTACAACTGAATGCATAAAAATTAAGTCTTCAAAAAATATATTAACATAGTTCAAAAGTAACTATAAATAAATATTTCCTTTTTTCAATGTTTCATTAATGAGGGAATACAGTTTACATACTTTTTTAAAGTTCTATTTTCAGGACACTTTGACTAATCCAAAGGAAAGACTCAGGTTAGAGCTAGACAATCTATTCTTCTTCTTTAGTGCCATTTTCATTTAATAAGCCAGTAGTACAGCAATCTAAAGACTGTGGCTGTGATCACAGTGGGATGTTATGGAATTGCTGTAGGACACATGATTGGCAGCTGGTACCCTCTGGCTCACTGTGCCAAGTGAGCATCTCTAACACCAGGTACTCAAGGAGACCTACAACTGGGGTGTGTAGCACAGGTATTTCTTGCCAGATGGGAGCTCTTTCAAGAAGAATCCTTTAGGAAAATGTTTATTGGCTTCTTCTTCAGGGATGGTTAGAAGGAAAATCACACTATCTCCAACATTCCAATCAACTGAGGTGCCAACCCTCTTTTGGGATGTCAGTTGGAGAGAGATAACTACTCTGAGAATCTCTTCAAAGTTCCTGCAAGTCATAGCTAGGTGGAGGACAGACAGCTTTAGTTTCTTATCAGGACCAAAAAACAAACACCAGTTGCACCTTCACAGGAATGCCCTTTCTGTCCTTCCCTGCTGGGTCCAGCATGCCCAATAGGATGGTGAGGTCCTCATGCCTATCATCAATGATAGGAAAGGTTAACTCTTCTGTGGGCTCCTCACAGTTTTAAGTATTGATATCCTTGCTCCAGGCAAGGTGGTCTTCAACACTGTCTATTGAAAGGGCAATCAACGTAATGTTTCTCTTGGCAAATGCTGGTGCCAGCTTTGCACCTCTGCCAAGCTCTGTGGTACACATGGAGGTCAAGTCCCAAGGGTGGGAGAAAAGGATGCCCCATGAATGAGAAGGTACAGCAGTTACAGCGATGGTAGGCACCAGCCAGTGGGTGGGTTCAGTAGACAATCTGTTGGGGTTTTTTTGCTAATCCTCACCCAAGGATATTTTTCCATTGATTTTTAGATAGAGTAGAAGGGAGGGAAGGAGGGAAGGAGGGAGGGAGGGACAGACAGACATGATGTAAGAGACACATTGACTGCCCTGGCCGGTTTGGCTCAGCGGTTAGAGTGACGGCCTGTGGTCCAGAGACCCAGGTTCGGTTCTGCCGAGGGCATGTACCTCGGTTGCAGTTTGTCCCCAGCCCTGATTGGGTGGTGCAGGTGGCAGCCACTCGATGTGTCCCTTTCACATCGATGTTTCTCTCTCTCTCTCTCTTCCTCCCGCTCTATCTGAACAAAAAATTTAAAAATGTCCTCAGGTGAGGATAAAAAAAAAGAGAGAGAGACATCGACTGGTCCACACGACTAATTGGACCTGCAAACCAAGTATGTCCCCTTGCCTGGAATTGAACCCAAGACTCTTCAGTCTGCAGGCCGTGCTCTAACTGCTAAGCCAAACCCACCAGGGCACAATCTATTCTTAATGTCTGTGTTCATAAGTACTTATAAACTACAGATTTATATTCTTGGTATTTAACCTAGTTATAAATAGGATACATTTATAAATGTTTTGTATGCCTCTGAAAAACAAATCTATTTACTATAATCAGATTTATTTCAATTTCCATGAATGTACAGTAATTTTTTAAAACCACCACATATATACTTAATATACTAAAATGACCTCTGTGACTATTACCTCAAGAAATTCCTTTTTTTTTTTTTTAATCTTCACCCGAGGATACTTTTTTCCATTTTATCTTCAGATGGGTGGGGGGAGGGGGACAGAAACATCAATTCAAGACAGACATATCAGGCCCAGGGACTGATCACAACCAAAGCATAATGGAACCAGTGACTCTGGTCTGCAGGCCCACACTCTACCACTGAGCCAAACAGGCCAGGGCATGAAATTCCTCTTTTTTAAAACTTGCAGTCCAGCCCTGACAGGGTACCTCAGTTGGTTGGGGCATCGTACCATACACCAAAAGGCAGGTTTGATTCCCAGTTGGGGCACATACTTAGGTTGCAGGTTCGATCCCCTATCAGGGAGCATACGGGATGCAACTGATCGATGTTTCTCTCTCATATCAGTGTTCCTTTCTCTCTCTCAAATCAGTAAGAACATATCCTCACGTAAGGATTAAAAACAAACACTTGCAGTCTATAATGCTCAAACAGCTAGTACTCATCACACTCATCACAGTAAATATCCTGAAGAGGAAAGCATATATCTAAAACTAAAATAGTACAAATTTAAATAAAATATAATTATTAGAGCTTCACCTCAATAAAAAACAAAAACAGATTATTGTCTTTGGGTCTTAAAAGATATGTAAATGTTACTTTTTTCTAACTTGGAGTAGCTAAAATAAGATATAATTTTATAAACTAGTCATTAAGTATTTAACTTTTCATTCTATCATTCCCTTTAATCTAGTATAAGGCTCACTCAATACGGACTGAACCAGATCTACAGAGATTTTATTACTCAAACATTACATAATATCTTTTTACCTACATGTTTTGTTGTATAGCTTGGATAACTTAAGTCTCTTCCGTTTCCTAACTTATGAACAAGAATGTAATAGCCAGAGTTAGTTAAGAATTAAATAAAATGGCATGTTCAGAAAAACACCCTACATAACACTTAATATATAAAAAAGCACTCAATAGTTGATGAATAATATTAATTTACAATAAGACCTGTTTCTTTCCAATGAAAGGAACAGCCATGCCTCCTCTTCATAGTATACAAAATCAGCCCTGCTTGCTTGGTGTGAAAGAAATTAGAGCAGTGTTTCTCAAAAGGTGGTCTCTAGTTAACTACCAGATGGTTTGTTTATATGCATTTCCCCAATTATAGTTTCTACAGAAATCCCACAAAAACAGTTCAGTGTTAGCAGAGCTATGCTGTTTAATTTCTCAGTTAATGTAATGCTTCCAGCCTTAGCCAATGTATCCTTCATTTATGTTACAGAGTTCACTTTTATTAAATACTTACTGTTACTATTATGATTGCATCATTCATTTTAGGATCAAGGGCTCAATATAGTTGAAAGAAACCAAAACTAGAGAGGCAAAATTCAGTTGCATTCCTTGTGGCAAAACAAATACAATTTACATAACTACTAAAAAGGCCATGATAAAGTAATGATAATGCTCAGAGAAAAAGCAAATGAGCTACTGAAATACTCCTTTACAAATTACAACACTGAGTACTGCATAACATCAATGACAAACAATGTCAGGGCAAGTCCCACTATGAATGTATATTAGTAGAAATTCTGCTTTATGAAGGCCAAACCACCTGAAGAGTTTATCATGGTTCCTGAGGGAGAAGTGTTAAAGTGACTTCTGTTTATGAATGAAAAGCCATACAATTAGAGTAAGGACTTTCATTTAGTTTATTTGTGAGCCATGATACAGGATCAGAAGTAGTGGCTATATGTAATACTCATGGAATTTAAGTTGCCAACACAACATCCATCAGTCTTTACTTGTATCCAATGCTCGGGTACATGCCCAGGTTGCTGGCTAAATCCCCAGTAGGGGGTGTGCAGGAGGCAGCAAATCAATGTTTTGCTCTCACATAAATGTTTCTCTCTCCCTCTCCTTTCTTTTATCTCTAAATATCAATAAAAATGTTTTTTAAAAAGGTTATATTGTTCCGTTTTAGTTATATTTTCCTTTAAAAAAATGATCAGCACACTCTGTATGCTAACAGAAAGTATTCAGTATTCAAATATAAGACATCCTTTTTTAAATTAATTTTTGTTATCCATTGCCTATTTTGGAGTGTTAGTGTTTTTTATTTCTAATTGGTAAGATGTCTATCTCTACTGAGGATTTTTACATGGTAAAAATTTAGGCCTTTCCAAAATAAAAAAAAATAGTCAAGAATAATTCCAGAAGCCTGGGGTCTCTCCATGATCTAAGGTTTGCAATTCAGTTTTTCACACTAAAATTCCTAGATGGTCTTCTTTCCAAATAAACTCTTAAAGATCACCCACAGCAACAAAACCTCACCAGTAGACTATAGTTCAGGAAAGATTTAGTAATGCAACGAATCTCAAAATGCATGGGAAACATCAAACATAGGGTAGGGCACTCTTCAACCCATACTTTATACACTTTTTCTTGCTCCAGTAATAATCACTGAACAAATGACAAGGTGTGAAACAAGCCATTTAAATTAGCACTGTTTAGTTAAAAAGCATTAGCCCTGGCTGGTCTGGCTCAGTAGTTAGAGCATTGGCCCGCGGACCAATGAGTCACAGGTTTGATTCTGATCACCGGCACGTAACTCAGTTGCGGTGCATCCCTGGCCCTGGTTGGGGTTGTGCAGGAAACAACCAGTCAATGTCTCTCTCTCTCTTACATCATTGTTTCTTTCTCTTTCTCTCTCGCTCCCTCCCAATCTATCTGAACAAAAATGGAAAAATATCCTCGGGTGAAGATTTAAAAAGAGGCATTAGAAAATTTGAAATAACTCTCACTCTCCCAACAACTTTATCATTTTTGTTATTTATTAATGACTTCCAACAACTTTATAATTTTTACTATTTATATGACTATGAAAATAGGAATAGAAATTTAAATATACAAGGCTGAATAAAAGTAGGTTTACAGTTGTGAATACACAAAACAGTTAATAAAGCTACTGTAATAATCATAACCTGCATGTCTTTTTCCACACAAACAACTGTAAGCCCACTTTAGCCAACCCCTATATAATCTATAACAATGATATTCCAATAGGGAGAGGGGACATTATTGGTATTATTTCTTCAGACCAAATGGGCAAATAAAAAAATTTTAATCAGCAGATTCCCAGATATAAAGAATGTTAATAATCTTCCTACAAAAATTATAAAATAAAAGTTTATATATCATCCTACTATTCCAAATTATACTGCTAGCCTCGTTAAAATACTCAATTTTATTTTATTTTCCATCACTATTTATTTGGTCTATATCCTCTACCACCCCCCCAACTCCCTCCCCGCCAAAATCACCACGCTGTTGCACAGGTCCATAAGGTCTTCCCCCTACCCTCCACACACCCTGATATACCAGAGCATTGGCCTGCTCTCTATCTACAAGTCTGTCTCTATTTTGCTTGTTAGTTCAGTTTGTTCATTAAATTCCACATATGAGTGAAATCATATGGTACTTGTCCTTCTCTGACTGCTTATTTCACTTAGCATAATATTCTCCAGGTCCATCCATGCTGTCACAAAGGGTAAAATTTTCTTTCATTTTATGGCCGAGTAGTATTCCATTGTGTAAATGTACCATAGCTGTTTTATCCACTCATTTACTGATGGACACTTGGGCTCCTTCTAAATCTTGCCTACTGTAAATAACAATGCAATGAATATAGGGGTGCATATATTCTTTTGAATTAGTGTTTCAAGTTTCTTTGGATAAATTCCCAGAAGTGGAATTGCTGGGTCATAAGGCAGTTCCATTTTTAACTCCATACTGCTTTCCACAGTGGCTCCACCATTCTGCATTCCCAACAGTGCACAAAGGTTCCTTTTTCTCCACATCCTTGCCAATACTTGTTGTTTGTTTACTGATGACAGCGACTCTGACAGGTGGGAGGTGATATCTCATTGTGGTTTTAATTTGCATTTCTCTGATAATTAGTGATGTTGAGAATCTTTTCATGTCTATTGGCCATCTGTATGTCCTCTCTGGAGAAGTGTATACTCAGGTCCTTTGTTCATTTTTTAATTGGGTTGTTGTTGTTTGGTGTTATTTTATAAGTTCTTTATACATTTTGGATATTAATCTTAACCCTTTATCAGATGTATTGGTGAATATGTTCTCCCATTTAGTGGGTTGTCTTTTCATTTGCTGTGCAACATCTTTTTAGTTTGATGTAGTCCCATTATTTATTTTCTTTTGTTTCCCTTGCCCAAGGAGATATATCAGAAAAAATATTGCTACGAGAAATATCAGAGATTTTACTGCCTGCTTTCTTCTAGGATTTTTATGGTTTCGAGTCTAACGTTTAAGGCTTTAATCCATTTTGAGTTTATTTCTGTGTGCTGTAAGAAGGTGGTCTAGTTTCTTATTTTGCATGTATTTGTCCAATTTTCCCAACATTATTTATTGAATAGACTATCTTTAGCCACTCTATGTTTTTGCCTTGTCAAATATTCACTATAAAGGTGTGGGTTTATTTCTGGGCTCTCTATTCTGTTCCACTGATGTATGTCTGTTTTTATGCCAGTACCATGCTGTTTTGATTACTATGGCATTGTAGTATACAGGGTGTCCAAAAAAAAAAAAAAAATGTATACAGGGTGTCTGTACATTCTATTACATTCTGAAAATTAAATATATTTTCATAAACATTGGCTTTACCTGGCCAGTATGGATCGGGGATTGAGCATCACCCCATGGACTGAGAGGTTCTGGTTCAATTTCCGGTCAGGGCACATGCCTAGTTTGCGGGTTTGATCCCTGGTTGGGTGTCTTATGGGAGGCAACCAATCAATGTTTCTCTCTCACATCAAAGTTTCTGTCTGTCTGTCTCTCTCCCTTCCTCTCGCTCTAAAATCAATAAAAACATATCCTCAGATGAGGATGAGAGAGAGAGAGAGAGAAAGAGAGAGAAGGCAGGCAACACTGCCAAGCATCTTCAGGATGTTCCTTCCAGATAGCAACCCCCTCCTCCTCCCTAACCTCTCACCACAACACTGATTTCTGTGGTAAGCCCTTTTTTTTTGCTTTTTAATCACTATACTTAATAGTAAAAAAGTGAAGCAAATAATTCTGATTTATTGGCTACACTTTTGCACTTATCATGCACATACATATTCCAGACAAAAGTTTCCTTGTTTGCATGACTGTTTCTGTTTCCCACTCCAGTGGCAATGAATCCAACAGACTAACCAGGGTGTTCTTTTGAATGTCAACAAATCTTAATCCCGAAACTGGTATCCAATCAATTTTGGTACTTGTTTATAACAAGTGACATTATGAAAATCAGGAGTGACTGTAAAGCAAAGGGTTCCCACATGTAAGTGCTGTGAGCATGAGTCATGAGTCAAATTGTACAAGAGTATGGTGATGCTGGTGAGTAAATAACCAACAGCCTTCACATCTAGGAACTGAACCAGTGCCAGAAAGCCATCTGGATGGCAAACAGTAACATGAGAAGAATTTTAAATAGCTTACAGCTGTAGAAAAAGCACTATTCCAGACTCTGAACCTTTTTAGTTATTTGTCTGCTATCATTTTAAAAATAAGTTTTAATATATAAAAATTAATAAAGCATCCCAAAATCCTGGCGTTTCTCCTCAATCCATTTCAGGATTACTCCTTTGCATGCTGGTTTAAGTTGGTCTATGCAAGTATTTGTCTGTTTTAAAGCTTTTACTTGGAGACCAATTTTCCTCCTAAGCTATCCAGCTATGAATGACAAATGGTTCTGTGTGTAGCTTTCATTTCCCGTTCACTACTGACATAAACTGAGAATTTAACAACAATAACAAAAAAAAGTAGGGAAAATTGTCCTTGGTGCCAATTCTCCTTTCACTGCCTATTCTCTGCAGAGGACACAATAAGTCAAGAGAGGCTGATAGTCTCATCTCAGTGCTAGGCCTTGATCAACAGAGGAAGAAAGAAAAAAATCATTAAACTTCAAGTTAATAAATATTTCTTTAGTACTCACTATTTCAGATACCGTATCACACACTTATTTGGGGAAGATAGGATTATAAAAATAAAACATGGAGCATTTGCAACCCAGAGCATTTAGGTCAGCTGAGCAAAAGACAAGTGGAGAGGTGCCACTGTTCTTTTTATTCAAATGATGCACCTTCTTAGACTGCTGGGGGAAATAAAACAGAGAATGATAGGGAAGGCTTAAATGACCACTTATAGTGTTTCCCACCTCAGCCCCCAAAGATTCTCAACCACAAGAGATGAGGATGAAATACTGGGAATTTCATGAAGAGGTTTGGAAGGTAGTGTCTAGGGATCAGGAGACATGCCCTTAAAGGAGAAGTAGCACCACAGTATCATTGCCATGAAATTTCCCCTTACTGCCTAACTGCCCCTGCTTATGACCAGTGCACAACAGAATAAGTACTGGGAGTTACATGGTTTGGAGAAGCAATTTCAACCTTTTTTTATCTCATGGCACACATAAACTAATTACTAAAATTCTGCAGCATTCCAAAGAATATATATTTTGCTGATCTGACAAAAAAAATTGGTATAATTTTTATTGATTTACAAAAAATAGATATATAGTCCGGCCAGTGTGGCTGAGTGGTTGAGCGTCAACCCATGTACCAAGAGATAGCCAGTTAGATTCCCAGGGCACATGCCCAGGCTATGGGCCAAATCCCCAGTGGGGGGCATGTAGGAGGCGGCCAATCAATGTTCTCTCTCACCAATGTTTCTATCTCTCTCTCCCTCTCCCTTCCTCTCTCTAAAAGCAATTTAAAAAAAAAGGGTATGTGTGTGTGTGTGTATAGTAATTATCTACGCTTTTTGCTCCAAAGTGACAAAAAAATCAGGTACTTATACTTGTACATAAGAGAAAAGAGGTCAGTGCTCCTGACTAAATAGTCAGGTATCCTATGTTTTAAAACTTCTTGCAGTGCCCTGGCCGATTTGGCTCAGCGGTTATAGCATCGGCCTGCAGTCCAGAGAGACCTGGGTTCGGTTCCCGCTAGGGGCGTGTCCCACGGTTGCAGTTTGTCCCCGGCCCTTCTTGGTCGTGCGGGTGGCAGCCACTCGATGTGCCCCTTTCACGCTGATGTTTCTCTCTCTCTCTCTCTCTCTCTCTCTCTCTCTCTCTCTCTCTCTCTCCCTCCCTCCCTCCCTCCCTCACACTCTATCTGAACAAAAAATGGAAAAGATATGTCCTCGGGTGAGGATTAAAAAAAAAAAAACTTCTTGCAGCATACTGGTTGAAAAATCGCTGGTTTAGAGTACAATAATTCATCACAGTTCACTATGTCTAGGTCCCCAAAATATCTGAAATCTTCATTTAAAATCTGAAATCTTCAAATAAAAAAATGACAACAGTCAACACAACAAGAGCCCTATCTTGAATTATAAATATATGTCATATAATAGACTTGCATCTTATTGATCACATCATATAATAAGGTTGTGTCTGATTGGTTAATTCTTGGTACCAGAAATCCTTACACAGAAATATAGGCACCTGATTTTTTAAAAGTCACTGTGGAGCAAAAAGGGTAGGTAATTACTATTATTATATATTTTTTTGTAAACCAATCAAAATTATAACTATTTTTGGTTAGATCAGCAAAAACTATAGTTTTTGGCGTGCCACAGAATTTTATTAATTAGTTTATGTGTGCCATGAGATTAAAAAGGGTTGAAACTCTGGTTTAGGTAGCTGCAAGGCCCTTCTCTGTCATGTTCAGTCCGCTGTTTGGTCTATGCTAGCACTGTGTTTTTCTTATCACCCTTCTCCATCCAAACAGAAAACAGAATCATGAAGAAGAGTTGGGGGGAACAACATGAATGAGAGTACTATTATTATACCAGCAGATCATTCTCTCCTATTTCAACTCAACAGCTTTCATCCTAGTTTATCACTTTGCACAATGCATTTTTTAATCCCCTGGTAGAAACAAACATTATTAACTGCTCTTTCTCTGCTCCTGACTAGTCATCTAACTAGAATTACTATATTTTTCAGAAATAAATGTAGAGGCACAAAGTATGTGAATCTGAGGCAGGTAAAGCCAAGAGTAATTTCCTAGGAAAGCGCAGAATTTTAAGATTTGAAGAAAAAAAAGAATATATCCCAAGACCTACAAAACATTAAGAATTTGAGGAATTCAAAGGAACAGTGAGAGACAGAAAACAAGGGCAGAATGGTACTGGAGAGGTTGGCTAAATCCAGATTCTGGTAGGCCATAAAAAGTGTTGCTTTCAAGCAAAAAATAAGAAGAGATTCAATAAAGAATGTTAAATAGATAAATAAAAATGTATCAAATAATATTTATAAATTACAGTGAGAAAATGAATATGTAAAGAACACAAATGGGCAAAATAATTAAACATAAATTTCACAGGAGCCAAAAAAAAATACAATAAACACACAGGGACAAAAATGTTCAACATCATTAGTCAGTCACCATGGAAATGTAAATTAAAACCACAATGCTATGATGTTTCATAGAGCATCGCTGGTGAGAGAATAAACCAATTCAACCTCTTGTGAAGAGACTAGCATCAAAAATTCCATTACTAGGTTTATATACTAGGAAAATCCTTATCCAAGGATATCACATGTACATAAATATTTAATGTGGCATTTTTTCGTAATACCCAAAACCAAACATAACCTAAATGTACATTAATAGAATGGATCAGCCCTGGCCGGTTTGGCTCAGCGGTTAGAGCATCAGCCTGTGGTCCAGAGAGACCCAGGTTTGGTTCCCACTGAGGGCATGTACCACGGTTGCAGTTTGACCCCGGCCCTAGTGGAGTTGTGTGGGTGGCAACCACTCTATGTGTTCCCTTCATGTCAATGTTTCTCTCTCTCTCTTTTCCTCTCTCTCCCTCCTACTCTATCTGAACAAAAAATGGAAAAATGTCCTCGGGTGAGGATAAAAAAAAATAGACTGGATCAGTAAATTGTAGTGAACAGTTTACAATATGGAAAATTAATCAAATATAGCTATATATATCACCATAAATGAACCTTACAATGTTAAGAGAAACAAATAAAAAAAGTATACAATATCCCATTTACTCAAGTATAAATATAAGGTTAAATATTGTTCAGAGATATTAAGGTAGATGATAAAGTTATTTAAAAAAAGCAAGAATATAAATAATCTAGCAAAGTGTATCTTTAGAAGAGGGAGGGCAATATGATAGAAGAAGGCACATAGATTGGCTTAGCTGTTACACACAAATTTTATTTTTTATTGCTCTTCAAATCTTAAATTTCAGTTCAAGTGTGCTCTTCTGTACATATGCTAAATTTCACAATTTTTAAAAATGGATTAATAGCAATAACATATGGAAAGGCCCTACAAAGCACCTGGCGTGGAGAATCCATTTGATGGGAATCCATTCCCATTTTGCTCTGCTTATGACCTCATTGTTAGTGATAATCAAACTCAAGTTTCAGATTTCTTCTGTCATCTGCCACACTGTTCTCACCTGACCATCCTCACGCCCCTACTGTTTCTCCTTATAACCTTTGCCTTTACCTCTAGATTCTAGAAGGAAAGTGACATTAACACCTAGAACAAGGAGTTGTGATCCTGCTAAACTTTATTTCTGCCACCCTTGCTGATATCTAGGTAGTGAGTTCCTGAATGACAGTGACAAGACTCTTTCATCTTCAAGGTTCTACATAGTGCCTGATACAAGTCCTTGGTAACTATCTGCTGAACAAAGAATAAATAAACACATGTATTATAGAGCTATATTACTAGTGAAAAATAAGATGAAAGTTTAAAATCAGGCTTGTGCTTACTCACATTCTCCAGCTCCCTTCACAGCCCTGACCTCCTGGTGCATGGGATGACGCTCAACTAACTGAGCCACACCAACTCGGCACTTCACAATTTTAAAGAAGCCTCTCTTGACTGCTCAGAAACAGCAGAAAGACACCTACAAAGTTCTTTAAAACTTTTATCCATAAAAATGGTGGATTTGTATGGCTATATGTAATAATCTCCATTCACTAATAATTCTTTAATACTTTGAATAAAGATCTAGATCTTTATTCAAAGTAACATGTTTTTCTAATTAAATTTTAAATATTATAAATTTCATAAAATTACTCTTAAAATATATACTGCAATATACATAAAAATAGTTAATCCTCCACATAAAAAAAAAATAATAATATTTAATAACATATGTGACTATTCAGGCATGCTCTTATATTGGAGAACTGTACTGAGATCAACAAGGCAGTCATTTATGTTGTCCTTTATATACTACTTCCTCTGTCATGTGGCAGTCAAAAGGCTAAGTGAGATGCTTGCAGCAAAGAAAACAATTTTGAAAGGTCATGCTACACAGATAGTCAGAATTTCTTTCACAATATCCTTACTGTGTATGGCAGGCTATATGACAATCTGACCACAGTTGTTTTCTGAGTAAAAGCAAAAAGCATGTTATCTATCAAAGGACCAGAAACAGTAGGCACTCAACAATACAATCTTTATGAACGTTTTTTCTAACTGCACAAACATCTAATGCAATTAAAGAAAAAGATCCCTGGGGGAAAGAAAGAACTGGAAGAGGAAAAACTGGTAAAAACTGAAAGGTAAGTATAAACTACTCCGTTTATTCACAGTGTTCATATAACATGATAAGAAGCTTCTAAAGCAAACTTTTTCAAATTAAAACAGAATTTATCAAAGAAAAAATAATTATAATAATATTGAAAACAATGAATATGATCTACTTCAAAATTTCCAAATCTTAATGACAATTACAGACAAGGTGTAAAGTTTCAAAAAACCTCTCGGCAGGGGATATAATGTCACCAACATTTTTTCCTTAATAACTTTTATTGGTCTATTATCCAACTGAACAAGGAATGTCTTTCCCAACCTGTTACATAATGTGTCAGTCAACATGAAGATAAAAATTCCTCCAGCTACTTATAAAATCTCCAGTCTCAGATGTTAACACGTGTACTCTTTGGAGAGAGAGAAAAATATCATTCTAGCTCATTTAATCATCTTGTCCAATCCTAAGAAATCAGTTATTCCTGCCTAGAAATCAAAACACATAGCTTTCTCCTGAGCCAACTGAAGTACTTAGTATATTAGACTTCACAGCCAAATTACACAGACATAGTAATCACAAGTTCCTGGCAATGCATTCTTTATAAAGCCCCAGAATTTTAATTCCTGTATTTCTCACAAAAATTTAACTAGAAGACAACTTTCTTCACCAGTTCTGATCTCACAGTAGAGCATGAGGATTTGTCTTACTTTGAAAACTACTAGAAAACAATCTATGATAAACATTCTTTTAAAGAAATACACTTAAAACATTCTATTGCCCAAAAGCAAAGGTATACTGTAAACCAAATCCAGGCAAAGATATGGAGAAATTTTAACCCATGTATATTATTGATGGGCATGTAAAATAGTGCAACTGCTGTGTGAAAGAGTAGAGCAGCAGTTTCTCAAAAATTTAAACACAGAATTACCATATGATCCAGTAATTCCACTTCTGGGTACATACCCAAAAGAATTAAAAGCAAGGACTCAAAGAGATACAGTATTTGTATACCCACATAAACGGCAGTATTATTAACAATAGCCAAAAGGTGGAAACAACTTCTATGTCTATCTATGGATGAATAGATAAACAAAATGTGGTATATACATAAAATGGAATATTATCCACCTTAAAAAGAACACTGTGATACATGTTACAACAGAATGAACCTTGAGGACATTGTGCTAAGTAAAATAAACCAGCCACAAAAGGATAAATATTGTATGATTCTATTTACATGAGATATCTAATACAGGCAAATTCATTGAGACAGAAAATAGAATAGTGGATATCTGGAACCAGAGGTGAGAGGGCAATGGGGAGTTATTGTTTAATGGATACATAGAGTTTCAGTTTGGGATGATTAAAAAGTTCTGAAGATGGCCCTGGCCAGTTTGGCTCAGCGGTTGAGCATTGGCCTGCGGACCAGAGAGTCCCAGGTTCGGTTCCCGCTAGGGGCACGTACCACAAAAAAATAAATAAATAAAAATAAATAAAAAAAATAAAAGTTCTGAAGATGGAAAGTGGTCATGGTTGCCCAACATTGTGAATATATTTAATGTCACTGAATTGTACTCTTACAAATTGTTAAAATGGTCACCCTAGGTGAGTAGCTGGGTTGGTACATTGTCCCGTACAACAAAAGGCTTCAAGTTCTATCTCAGATTGGGGCACGTAAGAGATGCAACCAATCAGTGTTTCTCTCTCACATCTATACCTATTTCTATACCTATACCACCACCACCACCACCACTCGCCCCCGTTCCTCTCTCTCTAAAATCAGTAAACATATCCTTGGGTAAGGATTGTTTTTTTAAATTGCTGAAATGGTCAATTTTGTTATGCTTACCTTACAATTAAAAAACAAAAACAAATCCAAATAAAATTATTCCTCAGGAACTATAAGCCTTCTGTGACCCTAACTCGTCTTTTTCTATCCTTCCTACCTCCCTGTGTATGTAAAATTTGGTTTTATTGTACATCCCTTCTCTTATCATCATCACCTCAGATCTTCAAACACCAGGCACAAGTTAAACTTGCCGGTATAGCCTTGCCTTTCACTCCTCCCACATCACAGAAAAAACCCTAAGGCCTGGTGTTCAGCTAGACTCAAGCCTCCTCTACCTTTACAATGTCAGCTGCTACTACCTCCTCCTTCACTAATTCCATTCCAGGCTCACAGAGGGTTCTAGAAAACCCTCTTTCTGCTCCTAGAACACATCACAGTCCAGCCTAAGAACCTTTGTATTTAAGTTGCTTCAGCCTGAAATGCTGCCCCACCTCCTCTAACCCAAATATCTATGTGGCCTGCTCCCTTACTTCTTTGAGAGTTGTCAGCTCAAAAGGCTCAAATGTCACCTAATCTGAGAGCGGTTCCCTAACCACACCTTATAAAATAGTAGTAAACCTACTCCACCCCCATCAATGTCTACCTTTCCCTAATATATTTTTCTTTTTTTTTTTTTTTCATTATTGATTTTAGAGAAAGAGGAAGTGAGAGGGAGAAAGGTAGAAACATCGATGAGAGAGAACATCAATTGGCCCCCTCCTGCATGCCCCCCACCGGGGATTGGGCCCACAACCTGGGCATGTGCCCTGACCAGGAATCGAACCAGCAACCTCTTGGTGCATGGGTCAATGCTCAACCACTGAGCCACACCAGCAGGGCTATTTTTCTTAATAGTAGTCATCACTACCCAACATAATATATTTTTACTTATCTTCTCTACCTCATTAGAATATCAATTCCATAAATAAGGGACCTCTGTTTTTGTTTATTGTTGTAACCCTACCAGCTAGCACTGTTTTTAGTATATTACTACATGCTGAATAAGTATGTACTAAATCCATCATGGCCTTTATGCATTCCCTTTTACCAACCCTGCATCCCATAGACAGTTATTTCAACCACCACTGTCCAATTTCTCATTTCCATCTAAAAACGTACGCTAGCTAAATTCATACTGCCTGGCCCTGCCCGTGTGGTTCAGCGGTTAGACCATCAGCCCTCCCACTGAAGGGTCAAGCATCAATATCTGATCAAGGGCATGTACCTGGGTTGCAGGCTCCACCCTCAGTCCTGGTCAGGAGTGTGCAGGAGGCAACCAATCAATGTGTCTCTCTCTCATCGATGTTTGCTTCTTTCTTTCTCCCTCCCTCCCTCCCTAAAAAAAAAAAAAAAAAATCAATGGGAAAAATAACTTCAGGTGAGGATTAATAAAAAAAATAAAGAAATTCATACTGCCTGCCATGTCATGCTGTCTTAAACTGAGTCTTTACTGTTGTTCAGCAATCCTTTCTATTTTATCTCAGTGATCATATTTTCTCCACCATCATCTCTGGCCTGATCAATTCCAAGGGCCTCTTAACTGACCTTCTTGCTTCCCTTCTACTCCTATATCCATCTTCAATAAGACAGCCAGAGGGATCTTTTAAAACATGTATTATGCCCTGGCTGGTTTGGCTCAGCGGTTAGAGCGTCAGCCCACGGACCGGAGAGGCCGGGGTTCGATTCCCGCTAAGGGTACATACCTTGGTTGCAGTTTGTCCCCAGCCCCGGTTGGGGTTGTGTGGGTGGCAACCAGTCAATGTGTCTCTCTCACATTGATGTTTCTCTCTCTCTTCCTCCCTCTCACCCTCCCATTCTATCTGAAGATAAATGCAAAAATGTCCTCAGATGAGGATAAAAAAAAAAAGAATTAATAAAAGGCTTTCCTTATATCTGTACTCGATAACATAAGATAGTAGCTCATTCTCACCTGTTCAAAAAAAAACATGTATTACATCATGACACTTTTCTACTTAAAACCTTTCTTAAAGGCTTTCTTGAATCTAAACTCCTAACCATGGCCATAGAGAACAGCATGGCCTGGCCCTACCTACTTCAACTTCACCTCATGCCACTATGGTGTTCATACAGAGCATTGGGCTTCTTTCCAGTCCTCAAGCACATCAAGTTCATTTCTACCTTGAAATTTTTTACACTAGCTTGATTTTCAAGTGACTGAATTCTTGTCTTTCATGCCTTACCTTAATGTTACCTACTCAGAAGTAGCCACCAAGTCATTCTATCAACTCCCGTTTAATGTTCTTCAGATCACATTGTAATTTGTTATTTTTCTATTCATTTCAATGAGTGGTTCCATAAGAACATATATCTAGTCTATAAGAGTGCCTGGTATAGTCCTGGCTTGTTCGGCTCAGTGGTTAGTGTGTTGGCCCAGGGATCAAAGGATCTCGGGGTCAAGGGCACCCTCATACCTGAGTTGCAGGTACAAACAAGTGTTCAATATATGTTTGGTAATTACAATGTTTTTCCTAAATGTTATCTTCTCCCAGGATAGCACACCACCGCTGATTATTATATGCCTAACAGATAACCTCAATCCCTACCTTATTTAAAAGGTAAGATACAGCTCTGGCCGGTTTGCCTCAGCGGTTAGAGCATTGGCCTGCAGTCTGGAGAGACCCGGGTTCGGTTCCCATTAAGGGCACGTACCTCGGTTGCAGTTTGTCCCCGACCCTGATTGGGTCGTGTGGGTGGCGACCACTCGATGTGTCCCTTTCACGTCAATGTTTCTCTCTCTCTCTCTCCCTCCCACTCTATCTGAAGAAAAAAAAAAAAGTCCTCGGGTGAGGATAAAAAATAAATAAAAAGTAAGATACAGCCTGGCCAGTATGGCTCAGTGGTTGAGTGTTGACACATGCGCCAAGAGGTTGCCAGTTCAATTCACAGTCAAGGCACATGCCCAGGTGGTAGGCCAAAACCCTAGTGGGGGGCATGTGGGAGGTGGCCAATTGATCTTCTTTCTCATCGATGTTTCTCTCTCTCTCTAAAATCAATTAAAAAAAATTTTTTTTAAAGTAAGATATAAAATTCTAGTTTCCTTTCTCCTTGCCAAAAAATTCCTTGATTCACCCTCTCTTTCATGTGTCTGGTTTCTAAGCAGAAAGGTTGCTACTCCTCTGCAAACGTTAAGCTCTTTGCCCATGTCCTTGATCTCAAACATCTTATCTCCCTCCTCTGAGCAATTAATCACTCTAATTTTTAAACTACTGTACATGCTTAAACTACTCTAATGGATCATTCCCTTTCACCTGAAATATACCAAGTGCTAATGCTAAATATCTTTTCCTATGTGGCAAACTCCTCAAAATGATCAGTCTCACATCCTGCACAAACGCCTTGAAAAGCATTGTTTTATTCTTTCTTGCTGTATATTTTGTAAAACCATTTATTTAACCTCTTACAGCTCATCCTGCTCTACTCAATCTGTTTGTTCTCAGTTTAATAATCTCTTAAAAATTAAATTTAATGACCCCTTCTAGGGTATTAAAATCCTTAATCTTGCCCTGGCCAGTTTGACTCAGTGGTTAGAGCATCACCCTGTGGACCAGAGTCCCGGGTTCGGTTCCCGCTAAGGACACATGCCTTGGCTGCGGTTTGTCCCCGGCCCTGGTTGGGGTCGTGTGCATGGCAACCACTCGATGTGTCTCTCTCTTTTCTTCCCTCTCTCCCTCCCGCTCTATCTGAAGATAAATGCAAAAAATGTCCTTGGGTGAGGATAAAAAAAAATCCTTAATCTTTCTACAGTATCTCATTCCTCTCAAGAGCCTCTCCTTAAAATTCTTCATTGTGCTTCAAAGAAAAACACTGCATGATTCTAGTTTCCTTCACTCCTTTCCTATTTTTCCTTTACTGATTCTTTTTAACAACAGCCACTCATTTACAACAGGTACTTCTTGAAGTTCAGGGCTTTACTGTTTTCTCTGTTCTCTGCTAAGATACTGGAAATGTTATCTACCTACAGCTTAAACACTGTGTGATTTACTCCAAATTCTAGATCTTCATGCTCTAAATTATCTTTTCCTAAATTTCAATCTTACATATCCATATTTAAGGAGATAATTCTCAAAGTTCTACATGTACCTCAAAAATACAAGTGTCTAACAGAATTCATCATGTAACAGTCTTACCCTCTCAACCTCTAATACCAATCTTTCCGCATGGGTTCCTTACTTTTCTGTTCACGGTACCATCAGACTTCCACCAATGGAACTCAAAACGGTGGATTAATTTATATGAGACTTCTCTTCTTTCTTCCATATTCCCTGCCAAATCTGCCTATGAAATCTACCCTGCATAATGAATTCACAGATCACTCACTTTTACTCCTACTACTCATTCAAGTAGCCATTATTTCACCTCTTCAGAATTTATCAATGCTGTAATTAACCAATTAATTTCATGACTATTTGTTAAGCACCTAACCTACCTGCTGGACTAAAAGCCCCATCTAGCAGGCAAGATAACCTCAAGCAGGGAATGTCCAACCTTGTTAATAGCATACCTAGGGTGGACCATGTTACTTATCATCCACATCAGTAGGCTTCAGAGTTAAAACAGGCATTAAGAATAGCTGGGCAATTACACAATGTTATGTCTCAATTATATCTCAAAGTTGGAAAAAATAGTTGGGCATTAACTGATCCACAAAAGCCTTAAACCAGGATATATGGTCACACTAACTATAACTCTATTGCTTAGTTAAAAGATTGCTGCATCCTAAGTACATACTACACAATGGTTTAATAAGCGAATTAAGAGCTGAAATATTCACTTTATCACCTTCTCATTCTTAACTCCACTGCAAGCTTATTTTCGGCCACAAACACTGTCCTGAAATGGGCCCTGCTAGAGCCAGCAATGACCTAACTGCCAAATTCAAAACAGCTTCTTTAGTTTTTAATTAACCTCTCTAAAAAGTTTTCAACACTACTGCCCCATACTCTCTCTTTTCATGAAGCTCTGTTAAGTCTGTGATACACACAATTCTAAATGTACAACTGTCTTAAAACAAGGCCTCATGTCCCCTATTCCCACCCCAGATAAACTAAGAGATTAGAATCTAACCAATATTCACATTTTTCTTCTATATTTAACTCCTGGAAAAATAATGTAAGTAATCAAAGATACAAAATTGACTACTTACCTTGAAATGGTAGCCCCCATTTCAGTCTTTTAGGAAAATAGATGGCATTCCTTATTTCTTAAATGTGAAGTTTTCATAGAAGACTTTTTCAGATTTGAAAATACACTACAAAAAAAAGGGGGGGGGGTGATGATAAAAGGCATTAATGCTTAAATGGCCTAAATTAAAAATAAATTTATTATGTTTATGACATTAGAACTGGAAGGGGCTTAAGTGGACATCCTGTACTACTAAATGCTCACATTTAGATCACCTCCTCTTTCTTGAAATCTTTTTTCTATAACACTAGTTCTTTCTAATTCTCAATTCATTCTTCTATCTACATCATAAGTGGCTAACAACAGCAGCTTATTTCATTTTTTTTTCCCTTTTCTTCTTTAATGTAATATTTGACATTCACAAAATACATGGAAAAATGCTTGTAAGCAAGCACAAAATGAACACGGGCAATCACCATCCCACAGAACACAAATAACAATAGATCTTCCTATATGCTCCTCTCATCCCAACCATTATCCAGAATACAGTACTTATTATTACTCTTTAAATGTTTTTATTTTTATTGAATTTATGGGGTTGACAATGGTTAATAAAATTATATAGGTTTCAAGTTTAAAATTCTATAATACATCATCTGTATATTGTGTTGTGTGTTCATCAAAGTTATTACTACTTTTTAAAAAATAATTGTCTCCCGGCTGGTGTGGCTCAGAGGATTGAGCGTGAACCCGTGGACTGAAAGGTCTGGGTTCGATTCCCAGTCAGGACATGTGCTTGGGTTGTGGGCTTGATCCCCAGTAGGGGTGGTGCAGAAGGCAGCTGATAGATGTTTCTCTCTCTCTAAAAAAAAAAATCAATTAAAACATTTAAAAAATAATAATAATAACTGTCATACTCTCCCATTTTGGGGGGAGGAAACCTAATTTTTGGAGCCAAGGCTTTGTTTCGATAAGGAGGAAAAAAAATAAAAATAACTTTGTATATATCCCTAAATAATAGTTTGTTTGCTTGTGTCCCCTGCTCCCTTTTTCAGCTTGATAAATTGGTGTACTATATGAAGTCTTCAGGGACTTTAATTTTTTTCACTCAATATTTCTCTAAGCTTTATTCATATTACATTTTCATTGCTCTCTAGTATTTCATTATCTAAATATGCCACAATATATTTAATCATTTTGTTGACAAACATTTAGATGGTTTATAGTTTTCTGCTTTGATCACCATTATTATACAAACAAGAATTTCTTTAGGGCAGCAGTTCTCAACCTGTGGGATGTGACCCATTTGGGGGTCAAACGACCGTTTCACAGGGGTCGCCTAAGACCATCGGAAAACACATATTTCCAATGGCGATTCATAACAGTAGCAAAATTACAGTTATGAAGTAGCAACAAAAATAATTTTATAGTTGGGGTTCACCACAACATGAGGAATGGTATTAAAGGATCGTGGCGTTAAGAAAGTTGAGAACCACTGCTTTAGGGGATGCTTTAAACCTAGAAGTGAAACTGGTAAGTTATAAAACATTCAAATTCCCAACTTTACCAAAAATGCCCACTTGTCTTCCAATTGTATCACTTTACCAACACACAAGCAATTGATGAGTTGATAACATCTACTCTCCAAACACTTGGTCAAGTTAGATTTCTTAACTGATAGCATTATAGAACATATAAAGTGGTATAGCACTGTGATTTCAGTTCTATTTGCTTATTTAGATTTAAGACCTTTTCACATTTTTATTATCTATATTCCTCTTTCTGCATTCCTTTGTTCACAGATTTTGGCCATATTATTGAGATGTCTTTTTTTTTTTTTTTAATTAATTAGTAGGCTTTACATATTCAGGACCAAGACTGGCTAAATAACTTGCAAAGCCCAACGTAAAATTAAAAAGCAGGCTCATACAACTCAACAAAAGGAAGACAAAGAACACAATTAAAAAATGGGCAGAGGGCCCTGGCCGGTTTGGCTCAGCGGTTAGAGCGTCGGCCTGCGGTCCCGAGAGACCCGGGTTCGGTTCCCACTAAGGGCGCGTACCTCGGTTGCAGTTTGTCCCCGGCCCTGGTTGGGTTGTGTGGGTGGCAACCACTCGATGTGTCCCTTTCACATCGATGTTTCTCTCTCTCTCTCCCTCCCACTCTATCTGAACAAAATATCAAAAAAACAAATGTCCTCGGGTGAGGATAAAAAAAAAAAAAAATGGGCAGAGGAACTAAATAGACACCTCTCCAAACAGGACATACAAATAGCTAAGAGACATATGAAGAAATCCTCAACATCACTAATCATCAGAGAGATGCAAATTTAAACAACAATGAGGTATCACCTCACACCTGTCAGAATGGCCACCATCAACAAATCATCAAACAACAAGTGTTGGCGAGGGTGTGGAGAAAAGGAGTGGTGGGAATGCAGACTGTGCAGCCACTATGGAAAACAATATTGTGTTACCTTAAAAAATTAAAAATTGAACTTCCACTTGACCCAGTGATCCCACTTCTAGGAATATACCCTAAGAAACCTGAAACACCAAGCAGAAAGAATTTATGTACCCCCATGTTCATAGAAGCACTATTTATAATAGCTAGAATCTGGAAACAGCTCAAATATCCATCAGTAGACGAATAGATAAAAAAGCTGTGGTACATATACACAATGGAGTACTATGCATCTATAAGAAAGAAAGATCTCCTATCTTTTGAGATGACATGGAGGGACCTGGAAAGTATTATCCTAAGCGAAACAAGCCAAACAGAGAAAGATCATATGATCTCACTTATTTGTGGAATATAATGAACATAACAGTCTGAGGAATAGGGTAGTCCCAGAGACGTGGAAGTGGGGTACAGACTGACAATCCCCAGGAGAAGGGGTAGGGGGGTAGAGATAAACCACAGAACTTATATGCATGTATGCATGAACAATGGACATGGACAACAAAGCTGGGGACAGGGTGGGGGGGGATCGGTGGGAGGAAAAGGAGAAACATCTGTAACAAAAATAAATAAATAAATAAAAATAAAAATAAAAGCAGGGCCACTTATTCAAAAATTAAGAATTTCAAGAGAGCCCTGGCCAGTTTTGTTCAGTGGTTAGAATGTTGGTACAAAGACTGAAGGGTCTCCAGTTTGATTCCAATCAAGTGCACGTACTTGGGTTGCAAGTTCAATCATAGGCCCTGGTTGGGGTCGTGCAGGAGGCAACGAATTGATGTGTCTCTGTCACATCGATGTTTCTCTCTCTCTCTCTCCCCCCTCACCCCGCCCTTCCACTATATCAAAAAAAAAAAAAATTAATAATTTCAACAGTGACAACTAAGGGTTAAAATAAGCATGGGGTTCTGTGTGACTGCACAGGCTGTACAGCCCTATTCAAGACGCTAATTCTCTATTATATATAGTATTTTTTTCCCCAAGTTTGTGGTTTATCTTTGCATCGTGTTATGGTGTCTTTAGATGAACATTAATTTTAATGTGATCAAAAGTTCCATTATTTTTTAGTTAACTTTTCTGTCTTGTTGAGAAAATCATATTATAGTCTTCATAAACTTTTACGGCTTTGTCTTTAAATTTGAGCTCTAAACCATGGGTTTCCAAGAATCAGTGCACTCAGAGCACTCTCCTCCCAGCTGTATGTCCCATTCTTCACTACTAACATTTTATAAGACTTTATAACCTTTATGATAGCTGCATCCTAATCATTTAATTCATTTCTGGGCAAGCTCACTCAAATTGGATTGGAGTCTGTACTACGTATCAAGTTTGGAATTATTTACATTTGTCAGTAGTACTACAAGTGAGAAATTTTAATAAAGTGCAAGCATTTGGTTAGAAAAGTTTACATTTTTAAAAAGGGAGAAAAGGCTGAAAAATCTTCAAATTTCATAAAATTGGTAGGAATCAAAGGAGAGTATAATTGTTGTTATTAAGGTGGAAAATCTTTTTCATTTTGTACCTTCAAAAGAAAATTCAGCTGGGAAGCAAGTAATTTAATTCTAGTCTTGGTTGCTTTGTTTTTGAAACAAGATAATACTTTTTAAAGTGAGAGAAATGTTACAAAACAAATTTTAGAATTATTTCAAAACTACATCAAACTGCTTAGTTTCCCAAAAGTAAGGGAATCAGTAAACTCAAAATTAACCAGTTTGCTGATGCAGGATGTTGACAGTGCAGTAGGCTGTCTATGGGGGCAAGGGGTATATGGGAACTCCTTGTACTTCCTGCTCAGTTTTGCTGTAAACCTAAAAGTGATCTATAAAATAACATCTATTTAAGGGGGGGGGGGGTTGACACAATATCAGCTAATAATAAATGTAAGTATATTGCTTACTATTCTTGGACAGTCAACAAAATTACTCTGATTTCAACACAACATTCAAAAAAATGTATTCTTAAAGTTCCACATAATGCTTTAGGTATAAACAATATTATTAATGACCTTACACATGAAGATCCACTGATACAATTTCATTGTGGAAAAAAAAAAAGGAAACAGAATTTACTACAAGGAAAAAGCTGTAGACAAACAATAAACATCCATTAAACTTTAAAAGGACAGGGGCAGGGAGATAACTTTTTTCTTTATTGATTTTAGAGAGAGAGGAAAGAAGAGGGAAAGATAGAAACGTCGATGAGAGAGAATATCGACTGGCCGCCTCCTGCATGCCCCCACTAGGGATTGGGCCCACAAACTGGACATGTGCGCTGACCGAGAATGGAACCGGCAACCTCTTGGTGCATGGTTGACACTCAGCCACTGAGCCACACTGGCCGGGCCAGGGAATTTCAAAAGCTCCTATGACCAAACCAAACTCCTGCACAAGTTCCATCTCTGGTCCCTGTTCAACTAAAAGTACTTTCCTACAAAAACAAACAAACAACAACAAAAAAAATACTATGCCCTCAATCATGCAGTTTACATTACAAATCAAGAGCTGGCTAAACTAGTCTATTTAAGTTAACCACCATTTCAATTTCCCATACTTCACCTACAAATAAGCAAGCCAAGCCATCTAAATTACAAAATCATTTCATTGTAGAGGTGCTCATCTCTCTCCTTCCTACTAAACTCAGAGTCCCCCTGGCTGGCTTGGCTCAACGGTTGGAGCGGCGGCCTGCAGACCAGAGAGTCCTGGGTTCGGTTTCTGCTAGGGGCATGTACCCAAAAAAAAACAAAAAGGAAATATCAATGAGAGAGAGCATCAACTGGCCGCCTCCTGCATGCCCCCACTAGGGATTTGGCCCACAATTTGAGAATGTCCCTTGACTGGGAATCAAACCAGTGACCTCTTGGTGCATGGGTCGACCCTCAACCACTGAGCCATACCAGCTGGGCTCTGCCTTTTTTTTTTTAGTTTTTTTTTTTTTAATTAAATATAGCCAATATAGTCAATTATCATAGGGGAAAATGGCAATCTCATTAGTAGTCCAGAAAATTAATATTAAAATCACAATAATACCACTGTGTACCCACCAGAACAGGTGAAAATTAAAGAAACTAACAATACCCAGGCTTGCTGAGGATGTGGAGAAATAAAAATTCACATATCTTATGATGCAGGAATTCTACCCTTGATATAATATTTTTATATTAGTTCCACATGTACAGCATAGTGTTTAGAAATTTAAGAAGTGATCACCCCAGTAAATTTAGTACCCACCTGGCACCATACTGACTTATTACAATATTATTTACTATATTCACCACGCTGTACTTTACATCCTCGTGACTATTTTGTAACTATCAATTGTACTTCTTACTCCTTTCACCTTTTTTAATCCAATCCCCCAACTATCCTCCTCTCTTCAATCATGAATTTGTTCTCTGTATCTATGAGTTTGTTTCTGTTTTGTTTGTTCATTTATACTGTTCTTTAGATTCCACATATGGTACCTGTCTTTCTCTGACTTGTCTCACTTAGCATAATACCCTCTAGATCCATCCATCTTTTTTATGGCCAAGTAATACTCCCTTGTCTACATGTGCATCATCTTTAAATCATCTATTGATGGGCACTCAGGTTGCTTCTGTAGGGTTGGGGGATTGGAAGATGGACATTTTTTAACCTTGTGTTAATGCATTCTTGGAATCCTAGCCCAGGGGAAACCTGGCCCACCCATGTGTATTGGGTGCTTCATTTGCATGTGAATAAAGGTTATCTTTTGGCTTCAAGGTCTCTTCCCATAAAAAGCAATAGACAAAGCTAGGGTGTACGCAGTAATGCCATCTCAAGGAAACAATTTACTTAAATCCCCTTGTGACCTGGGGGGTACCAATCTGCAAATAAATGGGACTGCGTTGAGATCTGGAGCATTTGCTACCTTGCAAAGCTCCCCCTCACTCCAAGCAGCCTGTGCTTGTAGTTTCATTGTGTTGCACGAATCCCAGCAGGCCAAGAGAGGCAGCTTCCATATACTGGCTATTGTAAATAATGCTGCAATGAACATAGGGATGTATATATCTTTCTGAATTAGTGTTTTGGGTTTCTTTAGATAAGTACCCAGAAATGGAAGTGCTGGGTCATAAGATAGTTCTATTTTTAACTTTTTTTAGTAATCTCCATAGTGTTTTCCATAGTGGCTGCACCAATTTACAATCTCACCAACAGTTCATCAGGGTTCCTTTTACTCCACATCCTCACTAACACTTGTTTTTGTTTTTTATTTTATTATTATTATTTGCATTTATCATCAGATAGAGCAGGAGGGAGAGTGAGAGAGAAACATCGATGTGAGAGAGACACATCGAGTGGTTGCCACCCACACGACCCCAACAGGGGCCAGGGACAAACTGCAACCGAGGTACGTGCTCTTAGCAGGAACCAAACCCAGGACTCGCTGGTCCACAGGCAGCTCTAACCACTGAGCAAAACCGGCCAGGGCAACAATTGTTCGTTAAATGTGTACACATTTAAACAAAAAATATGCACTAGATGTTCACAGCAGCATTATTGAGTATAGCCCAAAACTGTAAATTGAAGTCAGAATGGAAAAATTACTATAAAGTATCACAATGAAATACTATATAGCAATGAAAATGAATGAAGAACCTTAAAGCATTGCCCTGGCTGGTTTTGCTCAGTGATTAGTGCATCGGCCTGCGGTCCAGAGAGACCCGGGTTTGGTTCCCACTAAGGGCACGTACCTTGGTTGCAGTTTGTCTCCTGCCCCGGTTGGGGTTGTGTGGGTTGCAACCAGTCAATGTGTCTCTCTTACATCGATGTTTCTCTGTCTCTCTTCCCCCCTCTCTCTTCCTCTCTCTCTCAAATCAATAAAGAAAAAATGCTTTTAAATATGCAAGATGTTAAGCAAAAATAATAATAAAGTATAGTATAGTTGCTATGATGTATTTTTGGCAAAGGAATAAAGATGTAAAAAAAAAAATCTGTATTGCCTGGCCGGTGTGGCTCAGTGGTTGAGCATCGACCCATGCACCAAGAAGTCGCTGGTTCGATTCCCAGTCAGGGCACATGCCCAGGTTGTAGGCCAAATGCCCAGTGGGGGACATGCAGGAAGGCAGCCAGTTGATGTTCTCTCTCATTGATGTTTCTCTCTCTCTCTCCCTCCCCCTTCCTTTCTCTGTAAAATCAATAAAGAAAAAAAAATTTAAAAAGAAAAATCTGTATTACTATTTGCCTATTTGTATAAGAGACAGTGAAAGATTACACTGAAAACTAGTAATACTAGTTTCCTGGGCTGAGTGAGATGTTAGTTAAGGGTTTGGGGAGAATATGGTTTGGATAGTTAGGAATAGGGGTGGGTTGATCTTTTTATACCTTTTATTTTTGAACCATAGAAATCTATTATACAATACAAATATAAATAATCCCAAGATAAGATTTGAACACCATAAACATATTTTTAATTTTTTATTGTTGTTGTTAATCCTCACCTGAGAATATTTTTCCATTGATTTTTTTTTTTTTTTTTTTTGGTACATGCCCCTAGTGAGAACCGAACCCAGGACTCTCTGGTCCATAGGCCGATGCTCCAACCACTGAGCCAAACCGGCCAGGGCTCCATTGATTTTTAGATAGAGTAGGAGGAAGGCATGGAGGGAGAAACACTGATGTGAGAGAGACACATCAAATGGTTGCCTCCCAAACCACCCTGACCAGGGCTGAGGATCAAACCTGCAACCCAGGTACCTGCCCTTGCCCGGGAATCAAACCTGAGACCCTTCAGTCCATGGGCCAACTCTCTCAACTACTGAGCCAAACTGGCCAGGGCTATAGACATATTTTAAAATCAATTTAAATGTGAGCATATGAAATTACAAAAAGATGTTTCGGTAAAAAAAAAAATAATGTCTAAATCTCTCAGAAAAAAAAAGTGTGCCCCAAACACACACAAATAATGGGAACCGCTCTTACACATCATAAGAATATAGCTCTGTGTTGCAACTCACTACACAGAACAGATAAATCTCACAAGCATATTGTTGAATAAAAGATAGAAATGAAGGCACCCCTACTATATGATTCCATGATGATGTTCAAAAAAATGGGCAGAACTGGAATGAGGTGCTGGGTTCAAATGGAGACTAAGCATGTGAGCCCAGCTCTGGAGCATTTTGCACAGGGAGATGGAGAAAGAAAAGAAAGAATCTTCTCATTGAGCTCAGGAGCCCAGGCGGGGGGGTGGGGGGAGTCTAGGAAGACAGACATTTGGGGCAACCCAAGGCTCAGGCTGCACCACCCCAGGTAGAAACTGGCACCTGGCACCAGCTATCTCTGCTGCTGCCCTGACGAACCCCACCCCCACTTCTCTTCCTCATCAGCAGCCCTCTACAAAGAGTGTTCTCTTTCTCCTCTGTGGGGCCCCTCACTTCAGATAACATGAGGTGGGACCCTCCACCCACAAGGAGCTCACAGGCCACTGGGGAGGTAGTTAATAGCAGAGGTCAAAGAGAAGTTGATCACACAGGGACACTAAGCTAAGCAGATGATGATGAAGCCCTGAGGGACAGCACACTGGGCTCCTGCCCCTGAACCGGAATCATATTTTGTGCCAAGTGCCTTCCTCCTCCTGAGCACAGGGTAGAAGAAGGAAAAAAATGGGCAAAACTAATCTATGGTATTAACTGTCACAGCAGTGATTGCCTTTGGGAAAGAAGTAAGCAGTAGTGATAAGGTGGAGAGTGGGGGTTTAACCTATATGGAAAGTTTCTGTACTCCTAGCAATGTTCTACTTCTTGGTGGTGGTTACATGGGTCTGTTTAGTTTGTGATAAGTCATGATGTTATACATTGATGACTTTTTGCCTTTCATTACATGTATTATATATATTCCATTGAAAAAAGTTAAAAGGAAAACAAAAATCACAGTGAACCACTATTTCACATCTGCCAGATTGATCAAAGGACTCAGTATCAATTGCTTGTGAGAATGTGGAACAACCAAAACATTTTCTTTTCCTGGTGACAGTATAAACTAATATAACCCCTTAGGAAAGACTCTGGTATTACCTAACATATTACATCGATTTTAACTTGAAGTTTTTTCTACATTTTAACACCTCTGATAAAGAAATGCATCTTATCGTCACTATCAGTCAGGCAGGCAGCAGGTATCTACAGGTCACTGTCTACACATGTGAACTGGATTCTTTTTCCTGATGGCCTAATAAGACAACTACAACTCATTAATATTTCAATACACAAACCATACAAGGACCATTTGAGGTAAGAATAAATATCCTGGCTTTGGTCTGAAATCTTTGTTGAGATATTCTGGTAAAAAACACCAAAACACCCACAATGAGTATTGAGGCTGATGAAAATCCTTCTCACTACACCCTTACTTAAGATTTATGTACTCTGCTGTACATATTAATTAAAAAAATATATAAAGATAACATCATATCTGCTTGAAAACCCCATAAAAATTCATAGAAAAGATTTAAAATATGCATAGACTCTTACCCTCACTCATTAGAAAAATGCAAATTAAAACTACAGCAAGAGCCCTGGCCAGTTTGGCTCAGCGGTTAGAGCGTCGGCCTGTGGTCCAGAGAGACCCGGGTTCGGTTCCCACTAAGGGCACGTACCTCGGTTGCAATTTGTCCCCAGCCCTGGTTGGGTTGTGCGGGTGGCAGCCACTCGATGTGTCCCTTACACGTCAATGTTTCTCTCTCTCCTTCCTCTCTCTCCCTCCCACTCTATCTGAACAGAAAAAATGTCCTCAGGTGAGTATTTTAAAAAAAAAAAAAAAAAAAACTACAGTGAGACACCATATTTCAACCTATCCATTTGGCAAAAATCCCTATTTGCCAAGTTACTTTGTTGGCCAGGCTGTGAAGAAATATGCATTATTTATCCACCACCACCAACAAGATAACTATGTGAATAATGTGAAGGATGTGTTAACCTTACTGTGGTAAATATTTTGCAATAGATACATGTATCAAATCATTGCATTGTATACTTTAAACTTATACAATGTTATATGTCAATTAAATCTCAAAGCTAAGGGGTGAGGAGAGAAATATACACTATCTCTCATTATTAGTGGGAGTGACTGGGTCTAAACACAAGGGCAATTTGGCAATATCTCAAAATGACAAAGATACATACTCTTGCTTAAAACCTTCCAAAAGCTTTCCATTGTAACCCTACCTGATTTGCAACTATAATCTACAAAGACCCTATATGATTTGTTATCTGTCTACCACCTCTGACCTCATCTTCCACTCTCTTCCTCATTCACCACTCACTAGCCATACTGGGTTCCTCACATACTTTTGTTCCTACCTTAGGGCTTTTGTGCTTGCTGTTCTTTCCTCTTGGAAAGTTCTGCCCCAGGTCATTGACTATCTTCTAGCATTCATGTATCAACTCAAAAGTTACCTCTTTTAAGGTTTTCTGTATCACCACAGTTAAGATAATAACCTAGGTCATTCTTACAGACAAAAAGAGGTTCTATGGACAAAAGAGGGGTTCTACAGAAAGTAACATCAGAGTGTTCTACTTATAAATTCCTAATTGGGCAGGTCAAGGTAGATAGTCATGCCCCTGGCATATAACTTCTTTAGTAAAAGGTTTATCTTTGCTTTATGTAAGCCCTATCCATTGTTTCTGTGCATCTAAGTTAACACAACTTCTAAATGTCTCCTTTCAGACACCTTAGAAGCCATCCTCAAGAGAACACATAATCTTGTTCCACATATAAGTGAGATCATGTGATACTTTCCCTGACTGGCTTATACCACTTAATATAATACTCTCCAGGTCCACCCATCCTGTCATAAAGGGTAAGAGATCCTTCTTTTTCACAGCTGCGCAGTATTCTACTGTGTAAGTGGACATCTATACTTTCAACAATAAATATAAATTTTAAAAAACAGAGAGCACATAATCTTGTTAACTATTTTGTAATTCAATCTCCGCCTTGCTTTCTTCCACCTTCATGTAATCTTCCTTACTTTGCCTCCTTAATTTCAAATGCATACAAGAAGCTGCAGACTGTCATTCAAAGCAGTTTTCTCGGTCTGTTGAAATCCTGCTTGCTTCCATGAGTATTCTGTTTGGCACAAACAAGTTTTTATAAAAATTCTCTAAAGTACTCCCTTCAGTAGCACATATACTAAAAATTGGAACGATACAGAGAATTTTTTTTTTTTTAATTCTCTAAAGGCTTGAAAGTTCTTATATCAATATTCTCTACCACTTTATTACCTTCATAATACTTATTAGTACTTACAATTATCATTTACATTTCTTTTTCCACTGGGAAAAAAGGGTAAGTCTTGAGGATAGCTTTTAATCCATGCACCTTTAACTTTTCTTAAACTTTTTTATAAGTGTAAAATTATTTCAAATAGCCCTGGCCAGTTTGGCTCAGCGGTTAGAGCGTCGGCCTGCGGTCCGGAGAGACCCGGGTTCGGTTCCCGCTAAGGGCACGTACTTCGGTTGCAGTTTGTCCCCGGCCCTGGTTGGTCGTGCGGGTGGCAGCCACTCGATGTGTCCCTTCACGTCGATGTTTCTCTCTCTCTCTCCTTCCTCTCTCTCCCTCCCACTCTATCTGTATAAAAAATGGAAAAATATCCTCGGGTGAGGATAAAAAAAAAAAAAAAAAAATTATTTCAAATAATTCTCCATAGAATTGTCTATTCTGGATATTTTATATAAATGGAATCATATAATACATCATCTTTTGTGACTAGTCTCTCATTTAGCATAATATTTTCAAAGTTCACCCTTGCATATCTTTTTTTTAGAGAGAGAGAGGAAGGGAGAAGAGACAGATAGAAACATGGATGAGAGAGAACACTGACCGGCCACCTCCTTCACGCCCCCCACTGGGGATTTGGCCTGCAACCTGGGCATGTGCCCTGACCAGGAATCGAACTGGTGACCTCTTGGTGGATGGGTCAACACTCAACCACTGAGCCACACCGGCCAGGCAGAATTGCATTCATTTTTAAGGCTGAATATCATTCCATTGTATGGATAAACTGCGTTTTATTTATCCATTCAACAGTTGATGGACATTTGTGTTGTTTTCATTTTTTGGCTATTATAGAAAATGCTGCTTTGAACATTCATGTAAAGTTTTTTTGTTTTTTTGTACGGACATGTGTTTCAATTCTCTTGGGTATAGCCTGGCCATACCCAAGAGTGGCTCATTGGTCAGCGTCAATCCATGCAGCAAGAGGTCGCCAGTTCCATTCCTGGACAGGGCACATGCCCAGGTTGTGGGCCAAATCCCCAGGGCAGGACAAGCAGGAGGCAGCCAATTGATGTTCTCTCTCATCGATGTTTCTATTTCTCTCTCTCTCTTTCTCCCTTCCTCTCTCTCTATAATCAATAAAGGAAAAAAAAATGTTTTTTAATTTTCTTGGGTATATACCCAGGAGTGTAATTGTTGTGTCATATGGTAACTCAACATTTATTTTTTTGAGGAACTGACAAACTGCTTTTCCAAAGTGGCTATGCTATTTTCCAATCTACCTAGCAATATATGAGGTTTGCAACTCCAGACGCAACACTTCTTAGTGTCCATCTTTTGTTTATAGCCATCCTAGTGGTATGAAGTAGTATCTCATTATGGTTTTGATTTGCATTTCCCTAATGACTAATAAATGATGCTGAGCAATTGGTCATATGATTAGCCATTTGTATGTCTTCCTTGGAAAATGTTTATTTAAACACACTGTCAATTTTTAAGTTAGGTTATTTAAATTTTTATTAACTTGTAAATGTTTTTTATATATGTATGTGTATGTGTGTGTGTGTGTGTGTGTGTATGGCTTATTTGATACATGCTTTACTAATATTTTCTCACTGGCTCTACATTTGTTTTTTGTTTTTTAATTTTTTTTAATCCTCGCCCCAGGACATTTTTGCATTTATCTTCAGATAGAGCAGGAGGGAGAGGGGGAAAGAGAGAGAAACATCAATGTGAGAGAGAGACATCGACTAGTTGCCACCCACAGGACCCCAACTGGGGCGGGGACAACTATAACCAAGGTATGTGCCCTTCGCGGAAACCGAACCGGGGACTCTCTGGTCCACAGGCCAACGCTCTAACCGCTGAGCTAAACCGGCCAGGGCCCGGCTCTGTAGTTGAATATTAGGATCCGCATTTACTATCAACTTAACCGCAAGGTTCAGAAGGTCTCTGTTGATATTCGCTTATAACCATACCAGCACATTAAAAACAATTTACAAGAATTTGGAATCGCTGACAAATCGTTACTCGAAATCTACATTTTACAGGAAAAACAGTAACTTCATTTAGGTAGAATGAGGACTTTAAGTCACAGATTACTCATGTTTCCAATGCTAAAATAGTAGTGTATAGAATACTCTTTGATATACAAAATGCTGATCGGCAATTTCACAAATCACACAAAATCAAAAATACAATCTTCTAACCTCTTTATATATAAAAATGCGTATGTAGTAAAATAGCTTCCTATAGCACTTCTAAGGGTAGAAATTAACACCTTTTAGAAACTCATTATTGTTAGGCCAGAGAGCACCCTGCCATAGGAGTGCCTCTGTAGGCACGGCCCACCCACCCCCCTGGTACCGGAACGTGCTGCCCGCAGTTTCGCCCGCAGTTTCGCCCGCAGTTTCACCAGCAGTTTCGTGGCGCGACCGCCATGTTGTTCGCCTGGTCTTTGTTCCGGTGCGTACACGGAAGTGTCCACCAAAAAAAAGCCCGCCCAAAGCGCCTCGGAAGCAGCAAGCCCAGGCCAGTCATGGCTGACGCCACTTTGGACTCGGAAGTGTCCACCAAAAAAAAGCCCGCCCAAAGTGCCTCGGAAGCAGCAAGCCCAGGCCAGTCATGGCTGACGCCACTTTGGACTCGGAAGTGTCCACCAAAAAAAAGCCCGCCCAAAGCGCCTCGGAAGCAGCAAGCCCAGGCCAGTCAAGGCTGACTCCACTTTGGGCTCGGCCCCTCCGCTTTACAGATGCCCTGAATAAAATTCTGTTCCTGCCTCACTTTGGCCTTGTGCGTTCCTCCCTCGGCAATTTAACAATTATTTCCGACTACAGGAACTGAAACAAACTTCTCAGTCTGGCATAAGAGGCCTTCTGTGATTCACCTCTTCCTACCTATCTTCTGAAACTCCCTCCCACTTGACATTCCAGCTGGTAGTTATTTAAATACCTGTGATTAAGCCCTGGTATCATCTCATACATGAATACTTCCTTGACCACTTCTCTCCTGAGCACTAGTTTGGACATTTCTCTTCCAGTGATTTTCAAACTTTTTGGTTTCAGGATACCTTTACACTCTTAAAAATTAATGCAGACTCAATAGCTCTTATCTAGGTTATATATATTAATATTTATTAAATTTGAAATTAAAACTATTTTAAAATATTTATTCATGTAAAAATAAGCTCATTTAAATATTTAAACATTTTATTTTTAAGCATATATTGGTTTTAAAAAACATTTTTCAAAACAAAACCTTGCCCTGGCCGGTTTGGCTCAGCAGCTGGAGCGTCGGCCTGCAGACCAGAGAGTCCCAGGTTCAGTTCCCGCTAGGGGCACATACCAAAAAAAAAAACCTTTACTGAGAAGAGTGATACTATTTTACATTTCTAAAAATCTCCTTAATGTCACGCTTAATAGAAGACAACTAATTCTCATCTCTGCTTTCACCTTCAGTCTATTGCGATGATCACATTATATATTGCCTCTGGAAAACTCCATCATATATTTACAAGCAAATAAGAGCAAATAATATCTTATGTTATGAAAATAGTCTTGACCGCCCGGTCAGTCTGGTTCAGTGGTTGAGCATCAAGAGGTTGCCAGTTCAATTCCTGGTCAGGACATATGCCCATGTTGTGGGCCCAATCCCCAGTGGGGGGCATGCAGGAGGCAGCCAATAGATGTTCTCTCTCATTGATGTTTCTATCTCTCTCCCTCTCCCTTCTTCTCTCCCTAAAAATAAATAAAGAAAAAGTATGTTTTAAAAAGAGCCCTGGCTGGTTTGGCTCAGCAGTTAGAGCATCAGCCCGTGGCCCAAAGGGTCCCGGGTTCGATTCCAGCCAAGGGTATGTACCTTGGTTGGGGCTTGTGCGGGTGGCAACCAATCAATGTCTCTCTCTCACTCTGATGTTTCTCCCTCCCACTCTATCTGAAGGGGGGAAATATATATATATATGTACATATATATACATACATACATATATACATACGTACATATGTATACATACATATAGATATATTTTTTTTCTCAGGTAAGGATTTAAAAAATGAAAAGAAAATAGTCTTGACCTTATAGATCTGACAAAGAGCTCTGAGACCTCCAAGAATCCCCAGACCATACTTTGAGAACCACTGCTCCATTCTGTGCTCCCACAATGCTCTGGATAAGCTCAATCATTTGCACTTACACACAACAGCATCTGAATTATGTTTGTCTCAAAGTTCCTTAAAGCCATGAGCCATGAGCCTTCTTCAACTTTGCATTCCAGTGCCTCACAAAGTATATAGCATATATCCTCTCAATAAACATTCCATGAATAAAATGGTAAATATAGGAAAATGTTCACACATCCTAATTAATAGAAAGGTATATGTGAATGAACCAGATTTTCCCACGGCGAATTCTTTGGCTAATAGAAATGTATAAAAGAGAATCTTATGATAAATTGATAGCAATGCCAAAAGTAGAATAAAGGATATATTCAGACCTGGCTTAACCACACTAGATTAGACCTTTTCAAAGTTCAGCCCTGAGGGAACAAGGAAAGCAGATCCTAAAAAACATCTTAGACTGTAAACAAACACCCACAGCTCCAGTCTTCTGACTAAATAAAAGTATCCACCTCTGCAACAAGACAATTACACCACTGTTTGAAAAATGGCAGGGTGGGGAAGAGGGAGTGTTAGTGTTAAGGGAGGGAGAGTGACAGTGACTGATAATTACAATCAAAAGGGTATTCTCAGCCTATGAATTTCTTGAAATTTTGTCATTAGTACTAGAATTTTTTTCTTTCCTGCCTTTATTCATCTTGTTTTTCAAATCAATACCTCCTTTTATTTCTGGAAATGAACATCACCCTCCCAATCTAATTAAACACCAACATCATAACATTATTGAAAATAGGACACATATCTGTCTCTATAAAAATGTGTCAAAGTTTGTTCATTAACGGGTATCTGAAGCGGTACATGTGCCAAGGAAAAAGAAATCCTTTTGCAGTAAGGCCTGGGATGGGTGGGAGTGCAATGGCACACTCGACAGGAGGATGAGGAAAGTTCTTGGAACAATTCTCAGGAGTGACGGGGAAACTGAATGCAGAGCTAAGAGCCTGGGGTTCAAGAGCCACTATAGCCTGCACACCCTAGAGATGATGGCTGCCTTCCCTAGGTTTCCACTCTCAAGTGTAAAACAAAGTTCTAAAATGCAGAGGCTCTCCGACACTATTTTCAGGAAGTCTATGTTGCCAGGAAAGCCCCAACCCCACAGTAGAACAAATCTGACATACCAGAGATCTGAATTTAGGCGAGTCAGTGCAGTTGGCAGAGCATTTAATTACTGTTAGATAACTTACAACCAAGGGGTTAAAGCTGTTAAAGATTTTCTAGATAAGGAAATAGGAACAGAAGTAACCTGAAAAAAAAAAAAAAAAAAACCACGTGAATACTTTAGAAGACGAAAGTCATTAAAATAATATCCTAGCTCCTATTATGTCTTATAAAGGATCACTTAAACTTTTAGTGGTTAAAAACACAACATATTTTTCAATGGCAGCACAACTTGCAAATATGGCATCATACAAAGACATTCACTTTGGCATACCCATAGAACAAGGTTAATAGAACCATAACATCATGGTTCAGAAAACAGGTTTTTCTTGTGAAGGGGAGAGAAATCATCATCCACTATGTTCACTAAAATGTCAATATAGTCTCAATTTTTTTTCATTTTTTATTCTACCTATTCAAAAAGCTTTCTATGGCCTTTAGACTACATTTATTATTTTCATTTGATATTCTTACCAACTATTAAGAACACCTCCACAAAATAAGCTATGTCCAGCCAGTGTGGCTCAGTGGTTGAGGGTCTGTCCACCCATGCACCAAGAGGTCGCTGGTTCAATTTCCAGTCAGAACACATGCCCAGGTTATGGGCACGAGCCCCAGTGGGGGTATGCAGGAGGCGGCCAATCAATGTTCTCTCTCATCAGTGTTTCTATCTCTCTCTCTCCCTCTCTCTAAAATCAATAAAGGTGCCCTGGATGGTTTGGCTCAGTGGTTGGAGCATCGGCCTGCGGACCAGAGTCCCGGGTTCAGTTCCCGCTAGGGGCACGTACCAAAAATAAATCCAATCATTAAACGTAAGACACACAACACCTTAAGAATTCTTAATTTCTGTTATTTCTTCCCTAGGCATAGTGTGAGCAGCCTTTTAAAAACTCCGTAAGGCCCTGGCTGGTTTTGCTCAGCAGTTAGAGCATTGGCCTGCAGTCCAGAGAGACCCAGGCTCTGTTCCCGCTAAGGGTACATACCTCGGTTACAGTTTGTCCCCGGCCCTGACTGGGTCGTGCGGGAGGCAGCCACTCAATGTGTCCCTTTCACATGGATGCTTCTCTCTCTCTCTCTCTTCCTCTCTCTCCCTCCCACTCTATCTGAACAAAAAATGGAAAAATGTCCTCAGGTGAGGATTAAAAAAAAAACAACAACTCAGCATAAAAAACAGCATTAGGGCCCTGGTCGGTTTGGCTCAGCGGTTAGAGCGTTGGCCTGCGGTATGGAGAGACCCGGGTTCGGTTCCCGCTGAGGGCACGTACTTCGGTTGCAGTTTGTCCCCGGCCCTGGTCGGTCGTGTGGGTGGCAGCCACTCGATGTGTCCCTTTCATGTCGATGTTTCTCTCTCACCCCCCCCCCAACTCTATCTGTACAAAAATTGCAAAAATGTCCTCGGGTGAGGATAAAAAAAAAATAAAACAGCATTAGGAAGTCCACTTCCCATTTTTAAAAAGTCTTCCCCTTACAAAAAGAATTAGAATTTCCTTAGTTAGATCAGCTGAGCAACAGTTTCTGTATAGATTAAGAGAAAGGTATGGGGGGGTTTTTTTGTTTTTTTTATCCTCGCCCGAAGACATTTTTTTTCCATTTTTTGTTCAGATAAGAGTGGGAGGGAGAGAGAGGAACAGAGAGAGAGAGAGAGAAACATCGATGTGAAAGGAACACATCGAGTGGCTGCCACCTGCACGACCAACCAGGGCCGGGGACAAACTGCAACCGAGGGACATGCCCCTAGCGGGAATCCAACCCAGTTCTCTCTGGACTGCAGGCCTATGCTCCAACCGCTGAGCCAAACCAGCCAGGGCAGAGAAAGGTATGTTAACACACAATTATAAACACATCAGGAGTTTGCTTATAAAATCTTATAAGTTAGACTTGAAAAGAGACCAACAGGAGTTAAAGATCTAGAATGGCCAGTAGAAAAATAAGCTCACATTAGAAGAATAGGAAGAAGATGGGGGATATATCCGGGATCACCCTAGAAAACAAGTCAACTGGCCAGTGCTGATAACTGCACATGGCTAAATGTTAAAATACCATTATCAAAACACAAGAAAGTGGGACATGGCAGGCATCTGTAGGCAGACAACTAAATGCTTATTCTTTACAATAAACTTCTGTACTTTTAAGCTTTACACTATGTGCAAGCATTCCACAGCTCCTACAGCTCTTTGTAGAAGTGCCCTCAAATATATAAATTATATGCATATATATAGATGTGTTAACCACTATTCTAAATGTGAGCTATTTATTGCAGTATATCAATTTGCCTTCATTGTTTCTTTCACTGGTCACAACCCATATTTGGGATCATACAGAATCTAAACCAAATTTTTCAAAGTAAAATCTACACCTTATTTTTTCAGTACAAGAGAACTTGTAATGGCAAAAGACTGGAAACTAAAAGTCCATCAATCGGGAACTGGTAAGGTATATTATGGTACATCTACATAATATAATGCTCTGCAGCTATTTTTTAAGTCTTTAAAAAAAATCTGCAACATGCAGAACAATGTTTAGAATATACTATAATTTTTTTTTTTAGAAAAGAAAGGGGAAATGTATAAATACATATGTATTTACTTATATAAACACTCAAGAAAAATTCATTTAAGCCCTAGCTGAGTAGTTCAGTTGCTTAGCGCATCGTCCTGATATGCCAAAGTTGCATGTTCAATCCCCAATCAGAGCACATACAAGAAATCAACCAATAAATGCATAAATAGTGGAACTAATCAATATTTCTTTTTCTCTCTCTCAAGGTAACCAGTGGTTTAAAATGCATTTAAAAATAAAATTTTTAAATGCATTTTAAACCACTGGTTGCCTCATGTAAAATGGGTGTCTGGGAGACAGGTAGAAAGGAGACTTTTTACTATATGCTCTTTGTTTCTTTTCGAATTTTGAATCATGGAAATATATACCTGTTACCTGATCAAAAAACAATTAATTAAAAAATAAGGTCCTGGCCAGTTTGGCTCAGCGGTTAGAGCGTTGGCCTGTGGTCCAGAGAGACCCGGGTTCGGTTCCTGCTAAGAGCACGTACCTCGGTTACAGTTTGTCCCCGGCCCTGGTTGGGTCGTGTAGGTGGCAACCACTCGATGTGTCCCTTTCACGTCTATGTTTCTCTCTCTCTCTCTCTCTCTCTCTCTCCCTCCCTCCCTCCCTCCCACTCTATCTGAACAAAATATGAAAAAATGTCCTCGGGTGAGCATAAAAAAGAACACCATGGCCAGTTTGGCTCAGCAGTTGGAGAATGGGCCTGCGGACCAAAGAGTTGAGGGTTAGATTCTTAGTTAAGGGCATGTACCTAAATTGCAGGTTCAAGCCCCAGCTGTAGTTGGGGTCGTGCTGGGAGGCACCCAATCAATGAGTCTCACACTGATATTTCTCTTTCTCTCCTCTCCCCCCTTCCTCCCACTCTATCTTACATTCAGCATCTTCAGGAATCTAATTCCTGTACTTACCTCACTTGCTAGCATCTTCAATCCCCTCCTACCAAATGGATCTTTTACCTCTGACTCCAAAAACACACACACCTCACTTCTCCCTCCTTCCTTTCCTCCTATTCTTCTTCTCTTCTTCCCTTATTAGCCAAGGCTATCTCCATTTTTCTCACCCTAGTAAGCTTCTTTACTGCCTACTACATCTAGATTTTGTCCCATCCTTTAATTGAGAACGTCTTATCATCAAGTCTTTCAAAACCTAATTCAAGTCTGTCTTACTAGTGCAGTTCACACTGCCTTGGTCTCCTCACAATTTTAGGGTGTTTTTTTTTTAAACACAGTTAAGCATTATACTATATACTGTTTTACAGTGCTGATTATTTTATTACATGTCTTTTTTTATTGTTGTTAATCCTCACCTGAGGATATTTTTCCATTGACTTTTAGATATGGTGAGGAGGGGAAGACATAGAAACGTTGATGTTAGAGAGACACATCGATTGGTTGCCTCCCACAAAACCAAGCCTGGGGCCAGGGATTGAACCTACAACCCAGGTAGTGTCCTTGACTGGGAATCGAATCTGAGATCCTTTGGGCCGGGCCGACACTCTAAACACTGAGTCAAATCAGTCAGAACTTACATATGTCTTATATCCTTGATCAAATTAAGGGATTTATTTTCTCCATGTGACATATGGTATTTCAATTCTAACATTACAACTTTTTACTCACCCCTCAAGAAGTTCTAACATTTCATTTCACCATTTCTTTTTCTAACTATGAAACTTATGACTAGCATCTATGTCACATCTAAGAAATTAAAAAGGGAAAAATAGTCAAAATATATTACTTATTGAAACAATCAAAGTTCTCCATTAAACTCAAAAAGCTATCTCTGATGTACAATGCAAAACTATAAAACGTAAACAAGAAAATCTAGGTGACCTTTGGTTTGGACTATGAGTTTTTTAGACAACAATGAAAGCAAAATCCATAGGGAGACAAGGGCAAGTTGGACTTTATTAAAATTCAAAACTTCTGGTGCGCTCTCCCTCCGAGGAGCACAGGAGCACACTCAGTGCCTTTCCCTTCACCCCTCTTCTTCCCCCACAGGCATGTCTGTCCTAAACTCTAAGAAACCCCACAGTGCTTGCAATCAGGGAGCAAAGGGCAGCAACAGCTCATCACAGGCTAACCCACTGACCCTGTCCCCAAGGCCCCCTCTTTGACTTCTTAGTGAGCCAAAGCAGCCCAATCTAGGTTCATTTCCCCACCTAGTCCCTCTCCTGTTGCTTCTTCTACCTTAGGCTCTTCCTTGTTTTATGGTCACCAGCTTTGTGTTTTTATTTATTTTTTTAGAAAGAGAGAAAGAGAGAGAGAGAAACATCGATGTGAGAGAGAAACATTGATCAGCTGCCTCCTGCATGCCCCACACTGGGGATACAGCCAGCAACCCTGGCATGTGTCCTGACCTGGAATCAAACCAGGAACTCTAAGTCCATGGGACGATGCTCAATCCCCTCAGCCACACCGGCTGGGCCACTGTCCCCAGCTTTAATAAACGTCCTCTAAAAATAAAATAAAATTTTTTTAACCCTTGCCCAAGGATATTTTTCCATTTATTTTCAGACAATGGGAGGGAGACATACAGAGAGAAATATCGATGTGAGAGAGATACATCTATCAGTTGCCTCCCGCATGACCCCGACCAGGGCTGGGGACCAAACCGCAACTGAGATACGTGCCCTTGATTGGAATCGAACCTATGACTCTTGGTCCTAGGGCCGACGCTCTACCCGCAGAGCCAAACCAGCCAGGGCTAAAAGTAAAAATTTTTAAATTTAAAACTTCTGCTCTGTGAAGGACAATGTTAAGTAAATCAAAACAGTTTTCTCATCATTGAAGTGGGACAGTTTAGCAACAAGAGGAGGCTAGAATGGGTTAGAGTTGAAAATATCAGTACAAACTCATGTTTAGCTTAACACAGATAGAAATGATTATAGAGAGAAATATTTATAGACATATGTATATTCACAAGTTAATATACTCCCATATTTCCTTGCTCTGTCACTCAAGAAGGCCTAGAAGCAATGATATTCCACTAGTAATGAGCATACCTAATGCCCACATCTTAGTTCCTTAGACCATCCTCCAATAAAAGGAACCAGGGAGAAATGATTGATCCTAGGACTAAGGCATAAAAAAAGATAAGCCTTGAATATCTTGTCATACAAAAAGTAAGAAAGTGCTAAAACAGCAACAAAAAAATCCCATAATGATGGGGTTATGTCAAAAGGTCACAGGAGTCAAATGAAAAAGTGCCCAGTGGTTAAAGCTAGGAACATGCCGAATGAAAAAATAAGTATAACTGGATTATAATCTAAGGAATAAAATAAATATCCACGAGTCTATACTAATATAAACAAACAAATAAATAAATGGCAGAGAAGGTGACAAATCCCCCACGCAGAAGAATTATAAGTAATTTGTGTAATTACGCTCCCTCAAGAAGATGGAATATAACTCCCCATTCCTTAAGTGTGAAGTGCACATAGCACCTCCTTTTCTAAAAGCATTAACATGAAAAGGGGAACAGGGGTGGCGGGTGGGGGGACAGTAACTTTATAATAGAGAAACCTGGCCAACACTACCCCAGACATGTGATCACAGTCAACATCAACTATTGATAAGTTGGTAAGTGATAAGTCATATTGATAGTAAGTACTTTGATATGATGTGATGAAATGACATTTTATCTCTGTGGTCTTCCTCCCCAAATCCGTAACTCCAGTCTAATCATTTTTTAAAAGTTAACAGAGAAATCCAATTGAAAGGCAGACACTGTGCAAGATACCTGATCAGTATTCCTCAGAACTGTCAAGATCTTAAAAAAACATAGACTTTCTGGCTGGGGACAATTTTGCTCAGTGGTTAGAGTATTGACCAGCAGACCAATGAGTCGTGGATTCAATTCCAGTCCGGGACATGTACCTCGGTTGTGGTTTGTCCCCGGCCCTGGTTGGAGTCATGTAGGAGAAAACCAGTCAAAATGCCCCTCTACACGGATGTCTCTTTCTCTTTCTCTCTCTCTCTCTCTCCCACTCCCTCCCTCCCTCCTTCTCCCTCCCTCCCACTCTATGTGAAGATAAACAGAAAAATATCCTCTGGTGAGGGTTAAAAAAACAACAATAATAATAACAAAAACACAGAATATCTGAGAAACTAAGACACTAAGAGGAACTTTAAGAAAAAGCTAAGAGGTAGCCCTGGCCCGGTAGCTCAGTTGGTTAAGAGTGGCATCCAAAAGGCTAAGGCTGTTGAGTTTGATCTCCAGTCAAGGCACAACCAACGAATGCATAAATAAGTGTAATAACAAATCTCTGTTTCTCTCTATTTAAAAATCAATCACTAGCCCTAGCCAGTTTGGCTCAGCAGTTAGAGCGTCAGCCTGTGGACCAATGAGTCGGGGGTTCGATTCCAGTCAAGGGCACGTACCTCAGTTGTGGTTTGTCCCTGGCCCTGGTCGGGTCGTGCAGGAGGCAACCAGTCGATGTGGCTCTATCACATCAATGTTTCTCTCTGTCTCTCTCCCTCCTTCCCTCCCACTCTATCTGATAATAAGTAGAAAAATATCCTCAGGTGAAGAATAAAAAAATAAAAATAAATCAATCAGTAACATCCGGTCAAGATGGCGTCGTAGGTAAACACGGTACTTGCCTCCTCGCACAACCACATCAAAATTACAACTAATCTACAGAACAACCATCATTCAGAACCACCTGAAATCAAAATGAATGGAAGTCCTACAACTATAAAATTAAAGAAGCCACATAGAGACTGGTAGGAGGGGCAGAGGCACTGAGGCTGGTCCCACACCCACATGTGGCAGATAAAAATCAGGAGGGATACCTTGACTGTGAAGGTCCTCCCCAAGGAGTGAGGACTCCTTGTCCCATACCAGGTGCCCAGCTCAGGGTTCCAGTGCCAGGAAAAGAAGCCCCCATAACTTTTGGCTGTAAAAACCGAGGCTGAGGTAGGCTGCGGCTGCTGGAGCCTCAAGCAGCTCTTCTTAAAGGGCCCGCTCACAGCCCTGGCCGGTTTGGCTCAGCGGTTAGAGCGTCGGACTGCGGTCCGGAGAGACCCGGGTTCGGTTCCCGCTAAGGGCATGTACCTTGGTTGCAGTTTGTCCCCAGCCCTGGTTGGGTCATGTGGGTGGCAACCACTCGATGTGTCGCTTTCACGTCGATGTTTCTCTCTCTCTCTCTCTCTCTCCCTCTCACTCTATCTGAACAAAATATCGAAAAATGTCCTCGGATGAGGATAAAAAAAAAAGGGCCCGCTCACAGACTCGCAACCTCCAGGTTCCAGCATGGGGGAGGCAGCTTGAAAGGCACCAGAGACATACAGGGAAGAACTGAGTTGTTTGGCATTGGGGCGAGAGCTGGAGGGGCAGCTTTCTCCTGGACAGGTTGCTGTCAGAGGCCGTTGATTCTTCGGTGATCCCTTCCCTGGGGCAGCAGACAGCTGCTACCATATCTGGGACTCCATTAACCTAGCTTACACTGCTTGCCCAGCCCTGGTGATTCCCTGAGGCTCTGCCCCACCCAACTTTTGAGGCTACTTAATAAGCTATTTCCAATGGCTTTACCATAGGATTGGCCTGTCTTGAATCCTGCTTCAGATTTTCCTAAAATCTCTCAAACAAGCAGCATCTGGCCTCAGTGAGCCCCATACCTCTGGTTAAGTGGCCCCAGCCTTGGTTCACAACTTGGCTTTTCCTGGGCACCTCCAACCCCAGCATAAGCAGCCATCGGCGGATCACTTTGTAGCTTATGCTGGGTGGCCCAAGTAGAACATAGCCAGGACCTTGTCCTTGAGCCAGCACACCCAGTGGACAGCTTCAGACCACATCGAACTACCACCACCCAACCACCTCCACAAGTGACACACTCAATGAATGAACTCAGTGGGTACCAGAGTCCTGCTGAAGTAAGTCTTGCTCTGTGTAGTGGGCCCCTACACAGCTGAGCCTCCAAGTTAGTAAGAGGCCAGTGGTCAGTGGGCATAGCCATTTCTTGCAGCTGATCAGCCTGAGTAAATCCCTCCCACTGACGTGCCAACAGCAATCAAGATTCAATTGTAACAGAATGGTGTAGCTTTACTTCCAGCGGTTCTCAACCTGTGGGTCGCGACCCCTTTGGAGGTCGAACAACCCGTTCACAGGGGTTGTCTAAGACCACTGGAAAACACATATTTTCGACGGTCTTAGGAATTGAGATATAGCTCTTCTATCCCTCTCCAGGCGGGTCTGCCCACATGCAGACACGCCCACATACAACATGAGGAACTGTATTAAAGGGTCGAGGCATTAGGAAGGTTGAGAACCACTGACTTAGACTCAAAATATCTTCCCACAAAAATACTTTTTAACGGCCCTGGCTGGGTAGCTTAGTTGATTAGAGCATCCACACAATACACCAAGGTTAAGGGTTCAATCCCCAGTCAGGGCACATATAGGACTCAATCAATGAATGCATAATTAAGTGACCAACAAACTGATGTTTCTCTAACTAAAATCAATCAGCAAAAAAATGTTTAATACTTTTTAATTTCAAAAGCAAAATTAATAACTTTAAATGGAGAAATCAAGCCAACATCACTTTAATCAAGTGATCAAAGTTAAAATGACCAAAGGCATGAAATGCCTTCTTGTGTATGCTGACGAACACATATCATTAATTCTGTGGTACTCCTGACAAAACTGCATAACCTGGATCTAATCCCAAATTGACAAACCCAAATTGAGGAACATTCTAGAATATAAACTGGCCTGCACTTTCCAAATACATCCAAGTTACTTTTTTTTTAAAAAAGGCAAAAGAATTGTTTCAGGTTAAAAGAAATTAGAGAGACCTAACAAGTATATGCATAATATGGTACTGAATTGAGTGGTGGTGGTATAAAAAATATTGTTAGGTCCGGCCAGTGTGGCTCAGCGGTTGAGCATCAACCAATGTACCAAGAGGTTGCTGGTTCAATTCCTGGTCAGAATACATGCCCAGGCTGTAGGCCCGATCCCCAGTGGGGGGCATGCAAGAGGCGGCCAATCTACGCTCTCTCTCATCAATGTTTCTATATCTCTCTCCCTCTCACTTACTCTCCCTCTAAAATCAATAAAGAAAAATGAATTTAAAAAATATATATTGTTAGTACAACTGGTAAAACTGAAATATGGACTATATATCAGATAATAATATTACATCAATGTTAATTTCCTAAATTTGGTTAACTATACTATGTCTATGTAAGAGAATGTCTACTGATACATGCAACAACTTGTATAAATCTTCAGAAAATTATGCTGAGTGGAAAAAAAAACACTATCTCAAAGGTTACACACTGGATGATTCTATTCACATAGAATTGAAATCATAGTGATGAAGAACAGATAAGTGGTTACCAGAGGTTACAAAAGGTGGGAGGGAGGGAGGTGACTGGGGCTATAAAAATGTACCATGAGAGATTCTTGTGATGTAACTTGTATCTTCACTGTGGTGGTGATCACACAAATCTACCTATGTGATAAAATTGCACAGAACTAAGTACACAAATAAGTGCATATAAAACTGGTGAAATTTGAATAAGGTAGATAAACTATATCAAAATCAATTTCCTGGTTGTGATATTGTTTTATAGTTATGCAAGATTGTTACCAAATATTAGTAAAGGGTAATCAAGATTCTTCTGTATTATCTTACAACCACATGTGAATCTACAATGATCTCAAAATAAGAAAAAGTATTTAATAATGCCTAGAACTGTTGAGGTGATTACAATGTGCAAAACATATTTAGAGTATGCTATTGTTTTATTTTTAAGAAGGAACAGGAGATTTATAATAAATACATATACATTCATGTTTATGTATATATTTATTTATATAAACACTCAGGAAAATGCATTTTAACCATTGTTTGCCTCAGAGAATGAGAACAGTGTGGCTAGAAAAAAGGTGGAAAGAGTATCATTTCTCTAGGTTCAATGTTCCTAAGGTCCAAGCTTTCTCCAGTTTAATTCAAACATTATCAAATGCCTACTATATGCCAGACACTATGCCAAATATTTTAGTGGTGCTGCAGGGTGAAACTAAATTATACAAGGCATTACAAGAGATGGTTCCCCACCCTCAGATATGGGTAAGTAATTAGATAAGGAAATTTCAAAGGAGTAGGGTGAAAGTTAAGACAAAGGTACAGGATACAGAAGTGGGGCTCTTAATGTAACCTAGATGGTTTCTGGGAGGAGTACATCTGAGATGAAAAAGGCTGAAAATGGTGAAGTTGGAGGGTGGGTTGCAGAAAGCTTTTTCAATGTGGATAGATGTGAATAGATGCTATACTAACAGCTCTATATGAATTACCACATGATGAGGTGTCATTATCCCAATTATCCCATTTTATAGATGAGGAAATGGAGACACAGAAAGAACAGATAACCTGCTCAAGATCACGTGGCTATTAACTATGAACTTACTAGACTGGTTCCAAGACAGTAATAGAAAGGTTGAGTCTTCGGTTTCAGTATCAGCCTTAGGAAGACATGGGCCATTTCACTCCTATCCTTTATTTTTCTTTCCCCTCGTTCTCCTTCTAGCCCTCTCTAAATTTTCTCTACTCATCTTTCCTTAACTCAATCTTTCTCTGTCTGCACAAATACCTTGCACAGGTTGATCTCAAATCTAACCACTTTAAACTAGTCAAAACTACAGGAAAAGACTGGAAACAATTTAAGTATCTATTCACACACAAATAGAGAAAAATTATATTGATATAATGGATACTAAGGAGTCGTGAAAAAAAATAAAGCAGTTCTATATCTACAGATACATACTATCAAATATATTATTAAATAATATGCAAAGATACAAAGAACAATGAGTATGCTATGTGAGAGTAGGACTTGACAAGTATATACTATTTATAAATGCATAGGTTATCTAAGGAACGGCACACAAAAAAACTTAAAAGAATGTGATTATCTCTTGCAAAAATTAGAAAGTTGGGAGAAAAGAGGTAGGATACTTACATTTCACTGTATCCATTTTATATAACATGCATGTACCAACTATTAAAAATAAGTATATATTTAATAAAATAGTTAAAAACCAGAAGGTGGCAAGTGTCCTTGGCAACTGTTATTTACTTGCTAGTAACAATGGGAATGCCCTCACTGTGAGTCACCAAATGGTAACAGGGACTCTTGAGAGCTTATTTACCTCACCTGTGAGAGCAGACAATGCACCGCTTTAGAACCAATCCATGAGTAATATACAGAATTAAGTACACATAAACTCCTTTTTAAAATAATCTTCTAAACAAGATCTAAACCACAGAGCTCCTAGTTCCTTATTTTCAGTATTACTTAAAAGTCCAGTCATCAAAGTATATTGCTGGAGAAGAGCTTTGCTATGAACAGTATGAACTAATCTCTGTAGGCATCAATAAGTCTACATAACCAGATAAAAAGTCAATGCAGGAAGATGAAATGAAGATTCTAGTAAGCTGGTGGCCTAATTCAAATCCTGATGTATGGGGCCCTGACTTCGTGGCTTCCCATTACCACTGCCTCCTGGATGCACACAGCCATCGAGCCATCTCCATCTTGGAATTCTCTAGCTGAGATGCTCCCAACTACCTAAAATTCAATCCCTCTGCCAGATAGTCAAGTGTAAACAATGAACTGGCACCACTGAGTTCTAACTCCATCTCATCCACTAGCTGTTTAACCTCAGGAAAATTCCCTTGACTTCCACTTATTTGTAAAATGAGATGGTTAAATTATATTATCTTTAGCCCTGGCCAATATGGCTCAGTTGGTTGAACGTCGACACTGGCCCGTGCACCAAAAGGTCACAGGTTTGATTCCCAGTTAGGGCACATGCCCAGGTTTCAGGTTGGATCCCCAGTGGTGGGCATGCAGGAGGCAGCTGATTGATGTTTCTCTCTCTTACATCAATGTTTCTCTCTCTCCCTCCCCCTTCCTCTCTCTAAAAAAAATCAATAAAAGCATATTTTTTAAAAAATTATATGATCTTTGCCCTGGCCAGTTTGGCTCAGCGGTTAGAACGTCGGCCTGCGGTCCAGAGAGACCCGGGTTCGGTTCCCGCTAAGGACATGTACCTCGGTTGCAGTTTGTCCCCGGCCCTGGTTGGTTGTGCGGGTGGCAGCCACTTGATGTGTCTCTTTCACGTCAATGTTTCTCTCTCTCTCTTCCTCTTCCTCCCACTCTATCTGAACCAAAGATGGAAAAATGTCCTTGGGTGAGGATTAAAAAAAAAAAAAAAAAAATTATATGATCTTTAAAGTCCATTTCAACTATAAATTACACTTGGTCAAGCAACTCTACACCTCAACTCCTCAGCTTTTGTTCTAGTCAAACAACTCTCCAAGCTTCTTCCTACAAGGTCCTGCATGGCCCGTGCCTCCCTCTTGAACTCACCCTACCCATCTCTTATCCTACACGGCTCACGCTCACTCTCTCCTCTCAAGCCATATATGGCCTCTTTCAGTTTCTTCAAGGTGCCAGGTTTCCTCCCACCAGAGTTCCCCCATGTGCTACACCACCACATCCTACCTACCCTAGGCGTCCTCAGTCATGTCAAACCCAATGCTCCCTTTTTGTAAATAACAAATGTTTTATAACATCCCCTTTACCACTGAAAATCTACAGATAAGACAAACTAAATGTAGTTTTAATGTATATATGTATATGTTACATATATATGCATATGTTATATAGAGTCCTAACTATAAAGGAGAAATAAAAGGAACATAATTTAGTACAAAATAATATATAAGCTAATAGTAAATTCTCTAGTACAATTACTTTAGAAGGGAGTGGAGCAACAGAATACTATTGTTTTTCAAAACCTTGGAGGACTATTGCCCGGCCGGTATGGCTTACGAGTTGAGCATCAACCCATGCACCAAGAGGCCGCCGGTTCGATTCCTGGTCAGGGCACATGCCCAGGTTGTGAGCCAAATCCCCCAGTGCAGGGAATGGAGGAGGCAGCCAATCGATGTTCTCTCTCATCGACGTTTCTATCTCTCTCCCTCTCCCTTCCTCTCTCTCTAAAATCAATAAAGAAAACCAAAACAAAACACAAAAAAAAAAAACCTCGGAGGACTATTTAACCATTCAAGCACTATACATAAAAAAGTATAACTCTAATGTACAAAAACAACAAAAAGCTAGGAACCAAGAAACCAGAGTTCTAATACCAGTTTTGCCAATGACAAGCCTAATATCACTTCTAAATCTTTTATTTATATTATTTAAAGTCACTTCACCTGACTGGTCCTCAATTTTAGCCTGAGTGATGAGAGCAGATAAGGCCTGCACAGTCCCTGGGAGGTGATCAAACAGGTGGTATACTTCAATCTTAATCCACCAGAACAGTAGCTCAGCTAGGATTTGTTTATATACTGCAGCTAGCATTTGTTTATATAAGGCTTCTCTATTACTCCTTGTATTATAAAAGGGACTGTTGGTAGTTTCTTATAAAACTAAACATGCAATTACCCTCCAACCCAGCAATTGCACTAATGGGCATTTATTCCAAAATAATGAAAATTTCACGTTCACACAAAAACCTGTGTTCATGCCCTAGCCGGTTTGGCTCAGCAGTTAGAGCGTCGGCCTGCAGTCCAGAGAGACCTGGGTTCAGTACCCACTAAGGGCATGTACCTCAGTTGCAGTTTGTCCCCGGCCCTGGTTGAGTAGTGCGGGTGGCAGCCACTTGATGTGTCCCTTTCACGTCGATGTTTCTCTCTCTCTCTTCCTTTCTCTCCCTCCTGCTCTATCTCAACAAAGAATGGAAAAATGTCCTCCGGTGAGGATATTAAAAAAAAAAAAAAAAACCTGTGTTCATGCCAAAAACAAATCTATAGATAAGACAAACTAAACATAGTTTTAAATAACTGCATATATGTATATGTTATATAGAGTCAAATGTTCATTCTTGCTTTATCTGTAACAGCCAAAAAACTGAAAACAACCCAAATCTTTCAATAGGTGAATGGTTAAACAAACTGTGGTTCATCCATATCATGGAATTCTACTCAGCAATAAAAAGGCGCACACTATTAATACATGCAACACTTGGATGAATTTTCAGGAAATTATGCCAAGTGGCGGGGGGGGGGGGGGGGGGAAGGCCATCTCAAAAGGTTATATACTGTATGTTTTCATTTATATAACAATTGTGAAAGACATAATGGAGGATCAATTAGTGGTTGCCAGGGGTTAAAGACCTGATAGGGGAATGAAAGGTGGGAGGGGTGTGGGTGTGAGAGGGAGGGGTGGTTATAAACATGCAATACAAGGGATCCTTATGGTGTTGGAACTGTTCGGTATCTTGATTGCAGTGGTGCATACAAAAACCTACACAGGTGATAAAATTGTATAGAACTTAATACACACATAAAAGTCCAAGGAAAACAGGGGAAATCTGAATGATGTTAGTACATCATATTAATGTCAATATCTTGGTTGTGATACTATACTAATTTTACAAAATGTTACCACTGGGGAACACCCAGACAAATATACAAAGATTCTCTCTGTATTATTTAATACAACTGCACATAAATCTAAAATTATCTCAATCAAAATTTCAATTTGCCCTAGCTGGATGGCTCAGTTGGTTGGAGCGTTGTCCTATACACCAAAAGGTTGCAGGGCACACACCTAGTTTGCAGTTTCAATTCCCAGTCAGGACACATGCAGGAGGCAACTGATTGGTGTTTCTCTCTCACATCAATGTTTCTCTCTCTCTTCCTCCCTCTCTCTCTAAAGTCAACAAAACCATATCTTTGGGTGAGAATTATTATTTATTTCTTTTCAGTTTTAAAAAAGCCTGAAAACCTAAATCCACTCAGCTAGAGGCTCCCTAAAGCTGGAGCCTGGACATCTGACAGACCTCCGTGCTTTTCAAACTGTCAAGAGTAAAGAACTAGTGTTTTTTTTATTTTATTTTACCCCAGTTGTAGTAATCTAATACTTTCCTAAAACACACCAAAAAAAAATTATCAGAAAACTAAAAGACAGGCCAACCGGTGTGGCTCAGTGGACTCAGCATTGTCCCATAGACTGAGAGGTCCCCATTTAATTCCCAGTCCAGGCACATGCTCAGGTTTCAGGCTTGATCCCCAGTGCGGGGTGTGCAGGAGGTAGTTGATAAATGTTTCTTTCTGACATCAATGTTTCTCTCTCTCTTCCTTCCGCTCTCTTTAAAAAAAATCAGTAAAAACATTAAAAAAAAAAAAAAGACAAGCCCAAGTGTTATTATTAACTCTCAATTTCCGTGGGATATTACAGTGAATATGGCAAGCAGCACAGGCTCACACTTTTGAGCAGTGATACATCAAGACAACTAAACCTACTCATAAATTCTTAGCACACCAGTTCTATCTCCTCAAAATTCAACACAGAGACATTGTCTGACTAAAGAGATGCTTCCCATGTTCATGAAAAAGATCTTTAAATACTTAGGTGGATCTTTAAATACTATATATTCATGAAAAAAGCCCATCAAAAGCACACAAAAAAAAAACCGCTTATAAAAACCAGTCTCTTTATGAAAGATAACACTGCCCTGGCCAGTTTGGCTCAATAGTTATAGCCTGCGGACCAAAGGGTCATGAGTTTGATTCCCAGTCAAGGGCATGTACCACGGTTGCAGGTTGGACCCCTGGCTCTGGCTGGGGTCCTGCGGGAGGCAAATAATTGATGTATCTCACATCATGTTTCTCTCTCCCTCCCTCCCTCCCTCCGTCTGTCCCTTCCACTCTTATCTGAGAAGCAATGAAAAAAAAATATATATCCTCAGGTGACATATAAAAAAGACAACATATGAGAGTTAAATGTTCCTGTAAGCCTGACTGAGAAGTCATTCTTTAAAATACACACACTACAAATTACACATCTAAGATTAAAGTAAGGCAACTCGAGGTGTTCTGTGAAACTCTTGGTGGGAAACTAGTCTAGACTAGGTCTTAGGATGAGAGTGCTCTGAATATGAAACTCTCTCTCTTGCAACACTCCATTTCTACATCTGACTGCCTTTCTCCTTAATTTAGGTTCAAATGTAGATAGTATAAATAATATTAGAGCTCGAATAAATGTAATAAATAACAGCTGAGAAAAAACATGAAAAATAAAATCCTGAAGGAATTTCCAAGTTTCTCTTAATTTTGTCCCATAGTTTTCAAACTCCTTTTAAAATAACGTCTTGCCAATTATACTAACAGCTAAACTGCCAGTTTTGAGGTTCACATCTTTTCTCTCTATGCCATTACTCTTAGAGATTAATAAATACACAACAAGATATCTGTGTCAACAATAAACAAACAAACAAACAGAAGGCAAACCTACAGCAAGGATAATCTCCTGATTAACAGCCCTAATACTTAGCAGAATACATTTGTCTATGGAATTGAAAAAGGAAATAATTATTCAGCAATTTAAAAGTACTGATATATACTGCAATACGGATAAACCTTGAAAGCATTATGCTAAGTAAAAGAAGCCAGTCACAAAAGACTGCATATTATATGATTCCATTTATATTAAATGTCCAGAACAGGTAAATCTAGAGAGACATAAATTAGGGCTGGGGGCAGGGATGAACCTGGACAATAGCTAACAGTTTCTTTTTGAGGTGATAAAAATTTTGTTAAATTGACTTTGGTATGGTTGCACAACTCTGAATATATTAAAAGCCACTGGCTGTACACTTTTTTTATTATTGATTTTTGTGAAAAATACCCAAAGATATTTTTCCATTGATTTTTAGATAAAGTAGAAAGGAGGGAAGGAGGGAGAGGAAAGAGAAAGAGAGAAACATAGGTACAAGAGAGACACATCAATTGGTTGCCTTCCGAATGACCCAAACCAGGGCTAGGGGTGGAGCCTGCAACCCAGGTACATGCCCTTGACCAGGAACCCACAACACTTTGGTCCTGGGAGCAACACTCTAATTGGCCAGGGTTATTTATTGATTTTCAGAGAGAGATAAAGACAGAGAGAGAGAAAAAGAAACATCAATTTGTTGTTCCACTTATTTATAGATTCACTGGTTGATTTTTTTTTAATTTGAAAAAAAGAAACATAGATTTTTGTTGTTCCACCCATTTATGCACCTATTGGTCAATTCTTGTATGTGCACTGACAAGAGTTCAAACCCGTAACCTTGGCGTGTTGGGATGATGCTCTAACCAACTAAGCTACCCAGACAGGGCCAGAGGCTTAGTTTTCAAATCCAAAATGAATGCAAATGAACAGAGATCTCCAACTTATCCATTCACACATTAACTGCATTACAGGTACAATACCAGTCAATATAGAAGACAAAATAAATACAAATTTTTAAAGTTTTAATGATACTTAAACTAAACATTATAATTAATGTCCATTTTGTTTAATTTTATACCTTATGGAAGGTTATCATTTTAATCTTTAACACAGTTTAATTTTGTTACTTTTCAACTGCATGCATTTATTATGTTCACCTTTTATGGTGAATATGTTATCCAAAATTCAAAAGCACAAAAGGGTAAAAAATAAAGCACCCTACCACTCAATTCCTTCAGTTAACCCAGGTTCCTCTTCCCAGAGGCAACCAATGTACAGTCGGCCCTCGTTTATCATGGTTAATCAGTTCCAGACTCTACCGCAATAAATGAATTTCCACAAAGTGGGATTCTTTATAAATCAAATATTTTCACAGTTAGAGCATAAAAAACCTGTTTATGACCTTCTAAATACATTCTTTAACATTTTTAGAGTCCTCTAGACATGAAATAACACCCTTTAGTCACCATTACACTCGTATTATCCAATATATTAAACAAGAGAAAATAAGACATATTAGATGTTACAAATATCATATTATTATTGTACATTTAATTACAAACACACAGTTCTTACATACAACCACTAACCTATGAAAATAGTGCAACTTGTTCGATGATGAAGCGATGACAATGAAGTGATGTACTGCACAGCAAAGAAGAGCAAGGTTACTGCTCCTCTGAAGGCACGACCTCAGTAGGGAAGTCTTCAGGTGGAGCTGTATCTTTAGCAGGTGCAGTGTCATCGTCGTTGTCTTCTGCTGAAGGAGTACTAGCAGTAGGCAGTGGGTGTCTAGGTGCGCGGCTGAAGAACATCGTGATAGGCAGTTGTTGGCACTGTCTTTTCATATGCATAAGAAGGCTTTTGTAGGGTTCTATCACTCCATCAAGTGCATTCCGGAACCGCAATGCACACATCATTTGTGGGTCCCATTTGCCAATCATGTCCTGTACTACCTTAATAATTCTCATGACTTGTGAGAGATGCTCAAGTGTAAGGCCAACTTCCTCCTCCTGACCCCCAGGAACCTCTGGCTGCTCTTCCTCCTCCTTACTCGCAGACTTAGTCATCTCCACCAGATCCTCGTCAGTTAAGGGATCTGAATGCATCTCCAGCAGCTCATCCACATCATCGTGGGTCATATCCTCGAAACCTTCTCCTCCCAGCAGCCGGACTAGCCTAACTGCCTTATCCACTGCCGAGATGCTTATATCCTCTGGGGTGAATCCTCTGTAGTCATGGACTATTTCAGGCCACAACATCTTCCAGCTGGCCTTCACCGTCTCGGTCTTTATGTCCTTCAACATGGCCTGGATATTCTTCAGACAGATGGCAATGGTATACTGCCTCCAATACACCTTCGGCAAGAAGTTCTCCTCAAAAAAAGAAAAAGAAGTTTCCCGCAAGGTCCATGCCTTCGACAAGGTGCTGCAGGGTGTTTCGCGAGTAGACAGCCTTGAATGTGCGAATAATGCCTTGATCCATGGGGCTGGATCAGTGAAGTGGTGTTGGGTGAAAGGCACTCAATCCATACACCGTGGTAGGATAGGTCTCGCGCATGACCTCCAGCATTGTCCATGAGGAGAATTAAACCTTTCTTCGAGATACAGCTTGACTTAGGGGATGATGCACTCATGGAACCAGTCCGGTAACAGCTGTTTTGTGATCCTGCCCTTGTTGTTGTGCATCCAGTGCACTGGAAGCAGGTTCTTGTTTTTATTCTTCAGGGCCCTAGGGTTCTTGGCCTTGTAGATAAGGGCAGGCTTGAGCAAAAATCCCTCAGTATTTCCACACATAACGATAGTCACGCAATCCTAATACGGCTTGAAGCCACGGACCTTGGCCTTATCCTTGAAAATCAATGTCCAGGAAGGCATTCTTCTCCAGAACAGTCCTGTTTTGTCCATATTGAACACCTGATGAGGATGATACTCGCCCTCAAGGATCTTCTGGAACAAAGAAGATCCTTGAGGAGGATCTTCTGCTGTAGGCTGATAAGCAGAGGCAGTTTCTCTGTGGAGAACGACACTCTTCAGATGATACCTCTTCTGGAACTTCTCGAATCAACCCTTGCTCACCGTGAAATCCATGAACATTGCATAAGAGGGTCCTGGTTGAGGTTTGTCTGCCGTAAAGCGCTGATAGAGCTGCCTCACCTTCTCCCGGATGACCAGTGAATTCAACGGAATATTTTTCTTGCAGCTAACACTGATCCAAATGGCTAGGGCAAACTCTGTTTTCACTATGAACTTATTACGACTTGTCACAACATGCTTCGCTTCCTTGTTGAAAGAGACAGTAGCCGTTGGATGGATGTTCTTTTCATCTTTACAGATGGTGCGAACAGTAGACTCATTCAAGTCGTAATGGCGGGCAACCTCCATGATTTTCTTGCCATCTTTGATCATATCCAAGAGTTTCACCTTCTCCTGGATGGTAAGAATCTTCCTCTAGCGCTTAGTTTAATCGTCAGAAGGTTTAGAAGCAGCAGCACGTTTAGGAGCCATCATGGGGCTTAGATAAAAGTTCTCAGAAATCACAAACACTGCCCTGGCCGGTTTGGCTCAGCAGTTAGAGCATTAGCCTGCGGTCCAGAGAGACCCGGGTTCAGTTCCCACTAAGAACATGTACCTCAGATGCAGTTTGTCCCCGGCCCTGGTTGGGTCGTGCAGAAGGTAGCCACTTGATGTGTCCCTTTCATGTTGATGTTTCTCTCTCTCTCTCTCTCTCTCTCTCTCTCTCTCTCTCTCCTCCCTCCCTCCCTCCCTCCCTCTCATTCTATCTGAACAAAAAATGGAAAAATGTCCTCGAGTGAGGATAAAAAAGAGAAATCGCAAACGCTTACAAAAGCAAAGATGCTTCCAATGCATAGCGATGTAGAAGCGTGTATGAGAGAAACAAACTTGCATGAGGCTGAGACGATCAGTGGCCGAGATAGGAAGAGGACAGGATAGCCAATCAGTGAACAGCACGCTCTGATTGGCTTGGTTTCACCACACCCGATTTTTTGGAAAAAAGTTGTTGCTCACACACAAGGAGTGGTCGAGCAGTTGCACATGGCATTGAAGGATTTGCAGGGGTGCTCAAATACATAGGCCTACAGTCTATAGGTACAGTAATTTTAATTATAATACAGGGGTGTATAATTGACTCAGACAACCAAGCGTGCACTGTATCATTTTCAATGTCTCGATCAATTTTTTAATGAATATATTTGAATAAACTGCGATAGAGTGAAGCTGCGAAACTCAAAACACAAAATGGCGAGGGACGACTCTACCAATCTGTTGGGTATCCTTTCAGAAATACTGCACTTAAAAGCAAGCAAATGCATATATTCTACTGCCCTAATTTTTATTTTATTTATTTATTTTTTTATCCTCACCCGAGGACATTTTCCCATTTTTTTGTTCAGGTAGAGTGGGAGGGAGAGAGAGGAACAGAGAGAGAGAAAGAGAAACATCGATGTGAAAGGAACACATCGAGTGGCTGCTACCCGCACGATCGACCAGGGCCGGGGACAAACTGCAACCGAGGTACGTGCCCTTAGCGGGAACCGAATCCGGGTCTCCCAGGACCGCAGGCTGACGCTCTAACCGCTGAGCCAAACCGGCCAATTTTTAAAAAATAGTAATAGTAGAGCCATGCCAGGATGGCTCAGTTGGTTGGCACTACTGATTATTTATGAAGACTTCAAAAAAATTGGACTCCTTAAAATATTTTTTCTTTACTGAAATCAGATCCCAACCTAAGCCTACAACTAAATGTAGTGAAGTGTAAAACTTCTCTAATTCATTAAATAGTTCATTTTTAAAATTGATAACACTTCAGTGTCTTTAGGTCTCCACAACCAGCAATGAAGAAATAATTAACATATTTTTTATTTTATAACTACACAGACCTCTTCTATAGAAGCCACTGCATATAAATTAATTCAAAATTAGTGATTAGCTCAAAATAACCACTGGAGTGGGCTCCAGTTAGGCAGGAAAACCTTTATGTCCTATGTATCTCCTTCTATATGTCTGAGTACTACTATTTATTAATAGTTGATATAATGTTAATGCTCACATTCCTTTCTCATGTGAATATGGGGGAGGCAAAATAGCATAATGATTCTCTCTATTCATTTTTTAAGTTAAAGATTAATAACTACAGTTTATTGGTTCACTTATTCAAAAGTAAATTTATGTCTTACTTCCTCTATTGTCAATACTTTAGCATCAAACTTAGCCACATTTCAATATACCACCCAAATTACCAGAACAGAAAGAAAAAATATATATTTTGGGTTTTCTTATTTGAAAACTCTGTAAATATGACCTATACCAGCTTTTAGAACATTTAACTAGGTGATACATTAAGCACTTTTGTTAGTTACACATATATGACAAACCACAAAACCATAGTCTTTCTCATTGCAAAGCCAAGGCAAAAGGAAAACCTGATTGTATATCCAAAATAAAGGCATACTACATCAATAACTAATTCATTGTTTAACTCTTAACTCTTACCTATAAAACTGGACTACAGTCTGACCTGGCAGGTTTGGTTCAGCAGTTAGAGCGTCCGGTAGCTGTGGCTGGGGGCTGGAGCTGCAGTTGGTGCTTGCAGTTGGTGCTGGGACTGCCCCGGTTGGGACTGTGCAGAACGCAACCACTCAACGAGTTTCTCTCACATAGATGTGTGTGTCGCCCCCCGCCCCGCTCTCTCCTTCCCTCAGGTGAGGATTTTAAAAAAAAATACAAGTAGATCAATCCTAGAGAAATTAAGCCTGAAACATGGCTGGAGGCAAAAATGACAAAATGAGGCTATTCTACTTCAGGCACAGAAGGGATGTTTTTCACAGCACAGGGCTTTAGGGGGAACAGCTCAGACAGGCTGGACATTAGTAGACTTTAACTAAAAACATACATATTGTCCACACTCCCACAAAGCCTTCACCACTGCCCAAAATATGAAAAGAGAAGCCAAGGGTTCCTGTGTTTTCTTCTCAGCTAATACTCTGCTCCATACTGCCTTGGTTAAGCTATCTCTCATTTTTCCCCATCTGCAAAGAAAGGATGGCAATACTTAGCTTACAAGAACACTGTGGACATTATGGGCTGAGATCTCATTATTTATCACAAAAACTCAATCACTTATGCCAGTAAAGTGCAAATGTCTCAAAATGGAGTATGACCTCTTGTTGACAGTCACCTCAGATTTCTTACAGTGGCTCAGCAGGTAAGGAATGCATGGAATTCAGGTCTTCAAGGTCTAGTAAGCATTGTGGTTAAACCACTCAGTCAACACCAAATTATGTGGGGCAATGCCTGATGATTATCTGACTCCTTTGACCCCCCCCCCCTTCTCATCTTTCCACTACTTCACGACTGCTATTACTTCTAAATGGTAAGAGGAGATAGATATGAAATTAGTAAATACTATAAATTAGTTATTAGAAATGCCAGAAAACACTATGGTCAGGAATGTGGGTAAACTGCAGTTGAAATAAAGCTTCTGAATTACCCAAGGATTTCTTTTAATCCACATAATCCTCCTCCTGAAGGACTGGATAATCAGAATCACATTTCCCTTGAAGGCAAATGAGCATTTGCTTGGGTGGTCTCCCAAGAGGCCAGAGCACAGAAGGATGACAAACTAGAGGATCAGCAATGTGACAATCTCTCCTGGGTTTGCACCAGGGTTCGGAGTTGCAGACCTGGATCTATCAATACCAGGATATAGGGGACTGTAAATACTCCCAAAGGGTCAATTAACAATAACCTCAGGTGATCTTCTTTAAATATTCCAGGAAATAAGGAGATATCCATGCTTGGTGAAAGGTAGGGAAAGATATATAAATAAATCCTGAAGCCAGGATTTTTTCAGGGGAAGGATTTGTGAATTTTCTGAGGAAATGATGGAATTTCTAGATTAACTGCTTTATGCCTGAACCAAGTTAATAGGATAATGAAAAGCTACATTTACAATATACTTTAGCTATACAGGTAACATATCCTCCCCCTCAACACCTAGAAAGTTGAATACAGTACCCAAAATTCTAAGCACTGGAATAAAATGGATAGGCTAGCAGAAGGGGACAATGCTAGAGAGAGACCAGGGAGAAAAGCATAATCCTTTGCAAAATTAATCTGCACCCCATGAGAGCAGTAAATGGGAATTCTGGGTTTACTGAAGAGAAATGAGAGGATATGTGATGATGTCCATTATGATTTTTTCACAGATTTAGTCCCCAAATTTCTTTGTTAGATGGTGCCTATTATAACCTGGTATTATGAAATTTGTATCACTGACAGGTTCCAAAAGTTAGAAGATAATTTTTTAACTTAAAGCCTTCATAAGCATTCTTCCATCTGCAAGGTTAAATATTTTATTGCATGTAAACCCATTATGTGAAGATTTAAATTCTCCCATTTATATTTCTAAAAGAAAACCAACAATTAGGTTGATCAATTAATTATTCACTTATTTCGGTTCTGATATATTCTGTACATGAGAAATTTCTCTTTAAAAAATGTCCAAGAGTTGCCCAGCCAACGTGGCTCAGTAGATTTAGCATCATTCCATGGACTTGAGAAGTCCAGGTTTGATTCCCAGTGAGGGCACATGCCCAGATTTCGGGCTAAATCCCCAGTAGGGGGCATGCAGAAGGCAGCCGATCGATGTTTCTCTCACTGATGTTTCTATCTCTCTTTCCTCTCCTTCCCTCTCTCTAAAATCAGTAAGAACATTTACAAAAAAAAAAGCCCAAGTGTTAAGAATTGGGGGGAGGTGACTACAAAGGAGTAACAATGGGGGAATTCTTTGGGATGTTGGAAATGTTCTGAATACTGTTAGTTGTGGTAGTCACAAGAATCTATGCATGCGTAAAAATTCAAAGGACCAGTCCAGCAGTTGTGGCTCAGTGACTGAGCAATGACCCATGCATAAGGAGGTCACTGATTCAATTCAGGGTCAGGGCACATGCCCAGGTTGTGGGCTAAATCTTCAGTGGGGGGCATGCAGGAGGTGGCCAATCGATGTTCTCACTTACTGATGTTTCTATCTCTCTCTCTCTCTCTCTCCCTTCCTCTCTCTCTCTAAAATCAATAAAGAAAAAAATTTTAAAAAAGAAAAAAATAGCCCTGCCCTGGAGAGTGTGGCTCAGTTGGATGGTGTATTATCCTATAAAACAAAAGGTGGCAGGTTCAATTCCTGATTAGGGCACATACCCAGGTTGGAGGTTCCATCCCTGGTCCGGAGGCATGCAAGAGGCAACTGATTGATATTTCTCTCTCATATAGATGTTTCTCTCTTTCTCTATCTCTCCCTCCCCCACCCTCTAAAATCAATTCAAATTGTTTTTAAAAAAAGACAGCCCTGCCCTGGCCAGTTTGGCTCAGCGGTTAGAGCATCAGCCTGCAGTCCAGAGAAACCCGGGTTCGGTTCCCGCTAAGGGCGCATGCCTCGGTTGCAGTTTGTCCCGACCCTGGTTGGTCGTGTGGGTGGCAGCCACTCGATGTGTCCCTTTCCCATCGATGTTTCTCTCTCTCTCTCTCTCCCTCCCTCCCACTCTATCTGAACAATAAAATGGAAAAATGTCCTTGGGTGAGGATAAAAGAAAAAATAATAAAAAAAGACAGCCCTGGCTGGGTAGCTCAGTTGGTTAGAGTATCATCCCAATACACCAAGGTTTCGGGTTCAAACAAGGGTCAGGGCACATACAAAAAGCAACCAATGAATACATAAATAAATGGAACAACCAATCGATGTTTGTTGTTTCTCTCCCCCCCCCCTTCTTCTCTGTCTCTAAAAATCAATAAAATAAAAAATAAAAATGCAACTGATTTCTGGATTTTTTAAAAGAAAAGGATAGTTTACTCTCCCGAAATGTGTTCTGACATTGTACTAGAGCAGGCTCATAGACACTCCTTAGAAAAATAGCTCATATACTTCAGGAAATGAACAGGGGGCAGAGAGGAAAATATTCAAGTATCAAAATTTGGGGGGGGGGGGTGAGAGGTAAATTGTCCCACATGAGTCTCAAAATCTGTATTTTCCCGTATCTTCCTTTTCTCTTCTACTAAATGTTCAGTCAATTATTCTTCTAATCTCGGAGTTCCTCCTCCAACATGTATTTTTACCATATTTCTACTTTGACGATGGAGTTGTATACTTCTGATTTCTTCCATACCCTTCTTTGTTCACATACTTGCAAGATAGTTTTTAGGGCCAGGCTCAGTCTTGGGCAGGGCATAGGGGGTTCAAAGTTATTTGCCTCTTTCTAAAACATGACAAAGCTGTCAAGTGTGCAGTTACCAGAAACCAAACAACAGGAATTTATCCCCAATATAAGGTAAGCTATGACTTCAAATCAAATGGCTCAGAGGATATACACATATACACTTGTAAGGGTGGGGGAAAGAGAGTCTGATTTCTTTTTTTAATAGTGTAATTGAAATAATAACATTTGCTCTCTGTAAAAATTCCAACTGCTACCCTAGAGGAGTTATGCAATATTATATCAAACTACCACATTTGAGAAACAATCCCCTCCAGTCAAGACCAAAATTCAAAGCCTCAAAATAATCAAATAGGCTGGAAAACTTGTTTGGTTCCTTATTTGCAAAAATACTAATGATCCATTACACGATGAACAAAATTCACATTTGTTTTGTTATCAGTGGCTTAAGGTCTAAATGCTTAGCCTTTTCAGGAAGCACAGCATGTTAATGAAGACTAAGGGAATAAGGATATCTAACAATATAACTCTGGACCCTTTGATTACTTCCTCATTTACACAAATCTGGGACCAAAAAAGTGTAAAGTGTGTTCAGTACATGTTATATTTAGAATCAGAATATTTTATATCTTATTTCATTCACAAATTCATTCATTCAACATTAGTTAAATGTTCCGATCACTGTTCTAGTTACTGAAAATAGCCGGGAAGACAGAGGAGGTCCCTGCCATCAGATAACTTATAGTATGTTGGAGGGAAGATCATAAACAAAGAAAAAAAATAAGCAAGATAATTAGTTGATAATGCAGGTAGAGTTTAGATTTACTTCTTAGTGTAATGAGAAGCTACTGGAGCAGGAAAGTAAGCAAAGATCAATCTGACTGATTGAAAATGGACTGTAGGATAGTAAGACAAGAGGCAAGGAGACCAGTTAGGAAGCTACTACCCAGTAAGAATTGGGGTGGTGGTGATAAAAACAAACTAAAGTAAAAATATTCAGGATATATTTTGGAGGTAAAATTGGCACATTTTGCTGGTCATGTGTGTGGTAGGGGAGGAGTGAGGCAAAAGAATGAATTAAAGATGGACACCAGATTTTTCACTTAAGTAGGGTGAAGGAGGCGGGCAGAGGGATACTCTTACGAAATGGAGACTGCTGGGAAATGAATAGGTTGAGGAACGGAAATCAAAAGCTACACTTTGAACATGTTAAGTTTAAGATGCCTACAGACAAAATAAGGAAAGATATCATGTACGCAAGTAGAATAAATCTGAAGTTCAGGACCTAAGATAAAAAATCTGAGAGTCAACAATACACTGACAGTATTTAAACCACAAGGCATGTATGATAGGATCATCCAGAAAGTACAGGTAGAAAAAAGTAGAGGGGCAAGCTTGAAAACCCTGAGGCATCAGAATGTTTGAATTCAGGAAGAGAAGGAAAAGTCAAGAGAGAGAGAAGGATTGAAGAGAAGGGAAAGTATAATATCCTGGAATATCCTAATATCCTTTCTATGTATAATATACTCTAGTCCTCCACCACTCTCCCAACCTGCTGGTAACACACACACTCAAATTCCATAAATAAAAAAAAAAAATTTGAGCCCTGGCCGGTTTGGCTCAGCAGTTAGAGTGTCGGTCTGTGGTCCAGAGAGACCCAGGTTTGATTCCCACTAAGGGCACGTACCTTGGTTGCAGTTTGTCCCCGGCCCTGGTTGGGTCGTGCGGGTGTCAATCACTCTATATGTCCTTTTCACATGGATGTTTTTCTCTCTCTCTCTCTCTTCCTCCCACTCTACCTGAACAAAAAAAATGGAAAAATGTCCTCAGGAAAAACTGAGGCCCAGAAAGATTGAGTGATATACTCAAAGCTCCAGATATTTGGGATCCATGTCCAGGCCTAAAACCAAGATGTGATTTCTGACTCCCAGCCTTTTCACAGTAGCTAACAGTGCTTCTACTATTGGGTTCACCAGTCTAAAGTTAGACAACAGGGAAGATAGTAATTTAGGAAGAACATAATTAAACTACAAGGAAGGACATAATTTAAATATAAAGTTCATTTTTAATTATTTTCTGTGTATGTTGTTTGCATTCACAAAGCAGGTTGGAATAAAAGCCTTTATGAATGAGTTATTAGGAAAAGCAGGAAATATAGGCAAAAGATGTAAGTGGCAATAAATTAAAATACAACTCAATTTTCTCCACTTCTAAAAAACAACCTGAAGGTAGACGACCCTCATCAGAGTGTAAAACGGGGTATAAAACAAGTTTTTTGGTTTTTTTTTTCATCCTCACCTGAGGACATTTTTCCATTTTTTGTACAGATAGAGTGGGAGGGAGAGAGAGGAAGAGAGAGAGAGAGAAACATCGACGTGAAAGGGACACATCAAGTGGCTGCCACCCGCACGACCAACTAGGGCCGGGGACAAACTGCAACCGAGGTACATGCCCTTAGCGGGAACCGAACCCGGGTCTCTCCCGACCGCAGGCCGACGCTCTAACCGCTGAGCCAAACCGGCCAGGGCACAAGTTTTTTGTTTTTACTCAGTTTTGCTCTAGTGAATACAATTTCAGTTTTAAAACTAAAGAGTTTTACTTTGTTGCACACTTGCCTCCTGAAACTAGGTTAAGACTTTTATCCTGAACACCTTCTCCTATGCTACATTATCATGACTTAAACAGTTCTGCTTTTACCATGAAAATCTTGGAGCATAGCATAAAAATCCCCAAATGATTAATGAACTGCTGAGAATTCTGACTCGTTAGAGATGATTTAATTAGGAATCATATTTCCAAACATTCATTCAGTGCTTCAAAATAAGTACTCATCTAATTTAATTATGATGACTTCACCAGACAGTAACACTGCCCACAACGATGTTTACAAAAGCACTTGTCACTCCCTTCGGATGTAGCAAAGCACACACACAAAAAAGGAGTCTGTTTCCATATTCCTCGTGTTTATACTCTGTAACAAGTGACAGAGTTTAAGTGTCACTTAAGATTATTTAAACAGCAAAGCACTTCAAGTTTGTGTTGTCTCACCATCTTCCATCCTAAGTGAATCCTAAATTCGCTGGGTTTTATTTTAGCAATAATTCCTACTCGGTACATGAGATAGGTACTCCAAGGCAACCGAAGCAAGAGACTACAGGATTCTAACGCCAATCCGGTATTAAACAATTCCAGTGGCGGCTACTGCACCACCAGAGTAGTTCGGAAATAATGTGCCCCCAAAACGTACACGCGCAGCCAGGAATTAGCAACAGCTGACGAGATGATGCACCAGGGTTGCTCCTAATCGCCCACCATTTACCCAGCACTTGCTGCTCGGTCCTGCACATCTTCCAATTCTATCCTCACAACAAACCTGTGAAGTACTTAGTAGTAGTATTATTATTGTCATTAACAAGCAGGACCCTTTGGCCCAAGGCCCCAAGACAGATCAGTGGCGGTGCCAGGATTTGAAAACACGACCATACCCCAACAGTCCAGGATCCCTGCCCCTAAAATGCACTTCTGCGCAAAAAGAAAAGAAAAGAAAAGAAAAGGCACCCGAGAGCGGGGAAGCTCCGGGGCTGGCGCGGAGACGCAGCGGGCAGACACTGCCTCCACAGAGGCTCCCCTTAAGAACGCGACCAACAGCGCCGGCCGCCCGGGGCGCCCAGCAGCGTCTCTGCCGCGGGAGGCCGGGCAGCGCCGCTCACCTTGGAGAAACCCGGAGGGCCGCAGTCGAGAGAGGCGCCCCCGCGGGCCGGCGGGCGAGAGTCCTCCGAGCAGGGAGGAAGCGCGGCGCGGGCAGCGAAGTCGCCGGCACCACAGGCGGTGGCCAGCAAGACCGCGCCGCCGGCCCGCTTGGGGGCACCTCCGCGGGCTGCTCCGACCGCGCCGCCCCTCAGCCGCGCCGCATATCCGGGTCGCGCTCCGCCACACTCACCTGCCTGGCGCTCCGCTACCGCCGGCTCCAAGCTCCGGGTGTGCGGTCAGCAGCCCAGACCACCGCGACCGTCCAGCTGCGGCGCCCCCATCCCGCCTCTCTCAGTCACCTCCTGCCTGCCCCGCGCGGCGCTACACCATCCCGCCGCCCACTGCTGTGGCCCGCCCCGTTCCTCCGCTGCCACCGCCGCCACCGCCGCCGCCGCCGCCGCCGCCGCACCGACCGACGGAGCACGCGCGCGCCGCCGCCGTGGCCGCGCCCGCGCGTGCGCGCGACTATCCCGCCCCGCGCGCCTCTCCGGCCAATCCTCAACACCGCAGCGGCCGCCGCAGACCTACGGGACGGGACAGGCGGGGCCGGGAGAAAGGCGACTCTTACCGCTTGGTGTTCTCCGGCAGCCCTCTGGGCAGCGCCGCTGCTGCGCAGTGGTTCTGCCCGTTTGCTGCTGCGGGAGGACCGCAGGATCGGGAATCCGCAGCAAGCAGCCTTCAGGAAAGAGCCCCCACCTGCCCCCACCGTCGCAGCCACCTCCCGAGAGACCCTCTCTTTTCCTGGGTCTCCTTGCTGGCGGTGTCTTGCTGGCAGTTCCTCTCCCTAATTCCGTTCTGCGACTTTGAACAGCCTCCTCGGTTCCTGAGCGCAGGCAGCAGTTTGCTTTTGCCGCTTCCCCTGTTTTCACTCTGGTTCTGGGGATAGGAACGCTAGGTCAGCTGCCCCACAGCTGGCCCTTCATTCCCTGCACTGTTAATGGTCATAAAAGAAAAAGTGTAGCCTTCCAAGCCCAAGATTCTTTTTCTGTATGTTCATTTTTGCGACAACAGCTAATATTTGCTACCGAGCCTTATGATTTACCCAGTCCTTTCTCATACCTTATCTCCTGTTATTTTTTTTTTACCTCAACCAGGAAATGTCATGGCCCTCTGTCTTACTGGCGCACTCGAATTTTACTTATTGAAAACCCAAAATTTAACTTACTCTAGAGCTACTATTTGTAAACGTATTGTAACACTACTGTAATAGTTCAGGCAAATAGTTTAGTTGTCTAGGAAAAATCTAGAAGTAGAACTTAATATAAAGCAAAGGTGGCAAACAAGCCGGTGATAAAGGAATGATTTGTTTGATAAATGATCTTGGTTTAATTGACTCTCTATTCATAGAACCATGCCATATTCAAAAATTCCAGAAGAATTAAAGATATAAAATATACAAATTAAAAACTTAGAGGAAATTTTTTAAAGAATAGTAGTATTGCTTAGTGAGGAGGAACTTTAAGCAAGACAGGAAGCCCAGAATCACTAAAGAAAATAATAAAATCATTTGTCTCCATAAATATTTTTAAAGTTTTGCATGACATCACAATGACAAGTTTAAAAAAAGAAGAGAAAACAAAAAACAATAGACAGAACACAACTACACAAAACATATGGCAAACATATTGTATCCCTAACATAAAAGAGTTTCTATAAATGGATTTTGAAAAGCTAAATAGGTCAATGTTTTAAAAATATGGTCAAAGTATACAAGCAGGCAATTAATGGAAGATAAAATCCAAATTAAAATGATGCTTGTTTCACTAATAGTCATGGAAAAGAACATTAACAATCTATTTTTCTGTCATTAGATTGTCAAACATTAACAAAAGCAGTCAATGATATATATGGAAACAAGCCCTGGTACAGAGCTGATGGGAATGTAAATTGACACAAACTCTGGGAATATCTATTAAAATTTAAAACATTAACATCTACTCATTGACCAAAAAATACATTAACTCTGCCCTGTAGAAAAGCTACAGAAATGACCAGTTGTAAGGATATATACACAATGATGTCATTAGTGGGTTGAATACTGGTTCTCCAAAAGATATGTCCATGTGATACCTGTGAACATATAGCATTATTTGGAAATGGTATCCTTACCGATGTAACTAAGGATCTTGAAATGAGATCATTCTAGATTTAGGGTGGGCCATAGGTCCAATGACAGGTGTCCTTATAAGAGAAAGGCAGAAGGAGATTTGAGATACAGAGACACAGAGACGAAGATGGGAAGAAGGAGGCAGAGATGGGAGTGATGCATCTGCAAGCCAAGAATGTCAAGGATTGCTGGCAGCTGCCAGAAGCTATGAGAGAGGCATAAAAGAGATTCTCCCTCAGAGCCTCTAGGAATGACACCTTGATTTTAGACTTCTGAACTCCAGAACTGTAGGAGAATAAATTTCTATTATTGTAAGCCACCCAGTTTGTGGTAATTTGTTAAAGTAGCCAAAGGAAACTATTACAGATGATTATAGTATTATTTGTAGTGCAAAACAAACTTGGAACAACCTGATTGTCCACAGGTAATGGAATCCATTGACTCAATTGTATAGCCTCCATACTATGGAATATTATGCAATGAAGAAAATGAGTTAGACCTATCTGTACTGACCCAGAGGAATGTCCATGATGTATTGCTCAAGTGGAAAATGCACTTTTTAGAGTGATAAAGAGTGGTATGATCTTGTTAGTATATTGCTGACCATTTTTAATATATTCAGGTGAACATAGAGAAAGGGGTGGAAGAATTTACACTAGGCTGATCACACTGGATACCTCAGAGGGCTGAAACAAGAGGGTGTGAATGGGAGAGAGTTCTTTTTTGAATTTAGAGAGAGAGCCCTGGCCGGTTTGGCTCAGCGGTTAGAGCGTCGGCCTGCGGTCCCCAGAGACCCTGGTTCGGTTCCCGCTAAAGGCACGTACCTCAGTTGCAGTTTGTCCCTGGCCCTGGTTAGGTTGTGCGGGTGGCAACTACTCGATGTGTCCCTTTCACGTCGATGTTTCTCTCTCCCTCTCTCTCTCTCTTTCCCTCCCACTCTATCTGAACAAAATATCAAAAAATGTCCTCGGGTGAGGATAAAAAAAAAAAAAAGAAGAAGAATTTAGAGAGAGGAAGGGAGCGGGAGAGAGATAAAAATAGCGCTGAGAAAGAACATCCATTAGCTGCCTCCTGCATGCCCCCCACTGGGGATCAGACCCACAACCTGGCATGTGTCCTGACTGGAAATCAAATCAGCAGCCTCTTGGTTCATGGGTCATTGTTCAACCACTGAGCCACACTGGCCGGATGAGGGAGTTCTTTTTCTTTATAGATCTTTGAATTACCTTAATTGTTATAACCACTATATGTATTATCTTAGTCTTTTAATCTAATAAATGCAGTTTTAAAGAAAAAATAATTGTGACTAATTTTTAAATCATAGCTCAAGTTATGAGCATAAAAAGAGGATTCTATCTTTTCAGTTTTAGAAAATTCAGTTGTTCTGACTCCCACTTCCCCACCACTGAGTTCTAAGCTATACTTTCAATATATATTCTTTTGGCAATTTTCCTTCTTTCCAAATACTTCTGAGTATTTCCTAGTAGTGTGTGAATATAAAAACAATATGGAGAAAACATAGAGCAATTAAAACAGAATATTTTAATTTTTCTTTTTTGAATTGGACTGTTTTTATTTTATTGTATAATTAATACATTCGTGTGGTTTGGAATCCAAAATGTACAACCAAATATGCAGTAAAAGTCTCTCTCACAGACAGCTAAGAAGCTCTTCTTACAGACAACCAATATTGTCATTTTCTTGAGCATCCTCCCAGAAGTAGTGTGTGCATATATAAGAAAATACAGATATATTTTCCAATTTTTTTTTTTTTGGTATGTGCCCCTAGCAGGAACCGAACCCGGGACTCTCTGGTCCGCAGGCCAATGTTCAAACCACTGAGCCAAACCAGCCTGGGCTATTTGCCAATTTTTTAATTAAAATTTTGTATTGATTTGAGAGAGAGAGAAGCATTGATTTGTTGTTCCACTTATTTATGCATTCATTGGTTGATTCCTGTATGTGCCCTGATGGGGACTCAAACCTGCAACCTTGGTGTATTGGGACAACACTCTAACTAACTGAGCTACCTGGCCCAGGAATATTTCCCTATTTTTTTTCCACAAATGGCAATGCTTGATTTATATTTGTTTGTTTGTTTGTTTGTTTCCTCCCCCCCACACACATAATATACACCAGGTTGTTTTATATAGGTGTATATAGATTCTGTATTCTTTTAATTTTTGGGGGGTATATAGAATACATACAAAAACCTGCACATGCCATAATTTTTCACATATTCAACACACTTGTGTAACCAGCTCCTAAATCAATAAAGAGAACATGCTGAACATCTCAGAATCCACTTGTGACCCCTTCTGGTCACTGCCCTGCCTCCAGGGGTAATCACTACCCCAGCTTCTAACATCAGAGATTCCCTTTTTCTGTTTTTAAACTTCAATCAAATAGATTCATACAGTGTGCGCTCTTTTTGTGTTTGGTTTCATTTGCTCTACATTTCCTCCATATTATTTTTATATTCACACACTACCGTATGTAACAGTACTTTGTTCATTCTTTGCTATATAGTATTTCATTGTATCTGCCTTCTAGTTTATGTTATGTAATGTTTCACTGTCAAGATATACTATAATTTATTTATCTGGTCCCTTGTTGATGGATATTTAGAATGTTTTCAATATTTTGATATATAAACCTGCAAGGAACAACCCTGAATTTATATCATTTGGCACATATGCAAGTATAACTACAGAATAAATTTTTAGAAGTAGAATTACTGGTGCAATAGATATAGGTATATGTAATTTTTTTTTATCCTCACCTGAGGACATTTCTCCATTTTTTGTTCAGGAGGGAGAGAAAGGAACAGAGAGAGAGAGAGAAACATCGACGTGAAAGGGACACATCGAGTGGCTGCCACCCACATGACCAACCAAGGCTGGGGACAAACTACAACCGAGGTACATGCCCTTAGCGGGAACCGAACCCAGGTCTCTCGGGACCGCAGGTCGACGCTCTAACCGCTGAGCCAAACCGGCCAGGGCGGTATATATAATTTTGAAAGATATTACCAAATTACCCTCTGTATGGGATGGACCCTTTATACTCCTGCCAGCAGAGTATTTGAGAGCGTTTTTTTCTTGGAATTTTAGAGCTTGGAGACTTAGAAATGACATTGTACAGCCCACTTATCTTACACTGAGAAAAACTGAAGTCCTTTAGAGTGAGAAGACTTGCACAAAGCCAGAGAGCAAGTCAGTTATCACACCCAGATTTTGAAGGAGGAGGCTTGGATGCTCGTCTCCAGTATCAGAGAAAGCCAACAAAGCCTCAAACGTCCTGTCCTGCCCACAGCTATTGGCATGTTGCCTCTCTCTCCCCTCCTCTTCCAACTGTCTTCAAAGACCAACACAAAAAGGCCACACACACCAGGGCCACCAAACATGGGAGTAAGAAGACCGAAAGGGAAAGGCAGATGGAGGTCAGAGGGGAAGGTGGAAGGGTGAGCAGCAGCCACTTGAGGACAAATAAACTCTGCAATAGAAAAAGAAAACTTGGGAGGAAAATTAAACTTTGGGGAACAGATAGGAGCACTGATATTGGCGAAAGAAGGAAAAGCAGAAAGGCATGAATTTCTGTCTTTTGTCTAGACAAGAAAAACATCTTCACAAATGCTTGATTATCAGTAATATCACTTACAAATAAATATAAAATGCTGGCTTTTAACAGGATATCTGGAGTAAAATTATCTGGTCTCCTCACATTTGTCCCTTTTATCTGTTGCCTCTCCAGGACTGAGGTTTGTGCCTAACATAGAGTAGATGCTTATTAAATATTTTTGAATGAATGAAGTATATAGTCAGAAACTGAGGCCCAGAGAGATTTAAGGGGCTTGCTCAAAGTTACAGAGGCCATGGAAACCCAAATCTTTTAGGCTCCTTATTTGCTGAGGTGCCTGCCAGTTGCTCCTCATGACCCATTGAAATGGCCTCCTTAGGTTCCCAAGCACTGCTTATACCAACATTCCTAGCTGAACGAGAAACTCTCTAGGAATACTGAGGAACCATTTCTGGGCTGCTGGGACTGATGAAAGCCACATAGATTTGTCAGAAGAGTCAAGGTGCCTTTTTTTTTTTTTTTTTTTAATTGATTTGAGAGAGAGAGAGAAACATTGATTTGTTGCCCCATGTATTTATTGGTTGCTTCTTGTATGTACCCTGACCAAGGATCAAACCCAAAACCTTGACATATCAGGACAATGCTCTAACCGAGCTACCCAGGTAGGGCAAAGTGCATTTTTATAGGCACCAGAGAGTAGGTTTATCCTGCCTGGTGACATCTTTCCTGCCTGCCTTCCTAAGATGTATGTACTTTGGGGCTGAAAGCCCAAGGGGATTTGAGTTCAGTTTTTTTTCTAATTTTCCCCTACCACTCCTCACAATCCAAGCCACATCTACCTTATTATCTTGGCCAGCCCTTCTCCAAGGCCTCAGCCTCAGTTTCATTTCCTTGTGACTGCTGGCCTCTCCCTGCTCCACTATGAGACTTCTGTTTTGTTTTTGTTTGGGGGAAGCAGCAGTTATACTCAGAGCCTGATTCTGTCTTTGCCAAAAATTTATTTAGCACAGGTTCGCTGTGAGAATTATAATAATTTTATAAGCCAATAGCATACAGGATAATATATCTCTTAATAAGGGAAATAAAGCCCTGGCTGGTTTTCTCCGTGGTTAGAGCGTGGGCCCCATGGACCAATGGATCTCGGGTTCAATTCCGATCAAGGGCACGTGCCTCGGTTGTGGTTCATCCCCAGTCCTGGCCCGGTGGTGCAGGAAGCAACCAGTCAAGGTGTCTCTCTCACGTTGATGTTTTTTTCTCTCTTTCTCTCCCCCTCCCACTCTATCTGAAGATAAAAGGAAAAAATATCCTCAGGTGAGGATAATAAATAAATAAATAAATAAATAAGGCAAATAAAGAAATTGTACTCTCCAAACAAATGACAGATTAATCACAGGCCAGGGGAAGCAAAAGGAATCAAGTCCAAATTTAGAGGTGAACCATTTGTAGGAGTTTGGTTTCTTGGGAGAGATGGCTTAACCAACTGCAAGCTGACTTTCAGCTACCCGCGCAAAATGAAAGTCCCTTGTTGCTAGTGAATGAAATGCCAGTGTTGGCAGACAAGTTATGCTGCTCTGAGGGCTATCACGCTAGGGACCATTACATAGTTTAGTGTCACTGCCAACCAGAGAGTACCCTTGGCCACAGCAAGAGCAAGTGTTTCAAGATCTCTGGAGAACTGTTTAAATCAGCAAAAGCATCCACTTACTCAGACCAAAGTCTTGAACAGTCCTCAAAAATTTTCACTTTTTATAGTCTAAATGTCCCTTGGCCATACGTGGATTAAAACAATTTTAGCTGTCACAAACAAATGAATTTGAAATCATATCAAACCAATACACAACAGACTACCACCTCTCTGTTGGATCATTACTGATTTTCCAGCCTGTCTTTCCAGTGGGCTGCAAGAGACTTGAGGGCTTGAATGCTTTCTTGTTCCCTTTTATATCTTCAGGTCCCGGCACAAATGTCAGTTGGTTTTCATTGAAAGCTTTCTTTTAAAGAACCAACTTCTCTTCTCTACACACATTTTTAGCCATTTCATTTTAGGAAAGGGTTTCAAACCCAGTGGTTCTCAACCTGTGGGTCATGATGACCCCTTTGGGGGTCAAACGACCCTTTCACAGGGGTCGCCTAAGACCATCAGAAAACACACATTTCCAATGGTCTTAGGAACCGAGACACCGCTCCTCTATCCGTCTCCAGGCGGGTCCGTCCACATGCAGACACGCCCACATACAACATGAGGAACTATATTAAAGGGTCGCAGCATTAGGAAGGTTGAGAACCACTGGTCACTTTAGAGTATCTGGATACACCAGTGTACAACCTCCAGGGCTGGAGCCTGTAGAAATAGGGAGGACATTCTAAAAAGAAGGAGAATGCTAAGCATTGGGACACAAGGAGGACCAGACACTACATACTCCTTGAAAAGCAAAGAGATGTATAAGGCTTTGGAGAAAAATGTAAATAACCCAATTACATGCACACACTTGAGCACACACATACAGATACAGAGATTTTAGTTGAATTATGTAATATCATACAACTTTAAAAAGAACAAGGTGCCCTGGCCGGGTGGCTCAGTTGGTTGAAACATCGTCCCATACACCAAAAGGTTGTGGGTTTGATCCCCGGTCAGGGCATGTACAGGAGGAAACTGATCAATGTTTCTCTCCCTCTAAAGTCAATTTTTAAAATCACGTATTTAAAAAAAGAACAGCCCTGGTCGGTTTAGCTCAGCGGTTAGAACATCGGCCTGTGGTCCAGAGAGACCCGGGTTCGGTTCCCACTAAGGGCATGTACCTCGGTTACAGTTTGTCCCCGGCCCTGGTTGGGTCATGCGGGTGGCAGCCACTCGATGTGTCTCTTTCACGTCGATGTTTCTCTCTCTCTCTCTCTTCCTCTCTCTCCCTCCTGCTCTATTGGAATAAAAAATGGAAAAATGTCCTCGGGTGAGGATTAAAAATAAATAAATAAATAAAATTAAAAAAAGAAGAACAAGGCATTTCTATATATACTGGACACTCTTCAAAATATTATTTAACAAAATAGGCAAGACATAGAACAGTAAAATATGCTACTATTTGGATGTGTATAGATTATCATCAGCCAGATATAAGAAACTAACAGCAGTTGCCTGGAAGACAGAAAACTAAAGGCTAGAAAACAAAAATGTAAGGGGGGGGGGGAGTGGAAAGTAAAATTAATTTTTATGATTGTTCTCTCATGTTATTTGAAAATTTTATCATGCTCATGTGGGATAGGGTTTTTTTCTCTTTTCTCTCATAATTCTTCTGCATGGTCTAATAATCAGATTGACATGAGACAGAGTAACTGGAGAAAATAACCAGAGTTGATTATGTATGTACATACAGGGATTGGTAAGACTATGGGACCCCCCCCCCCCAACATATGGGGCAGTGGAGGCTTACATGCCATCTTGAGCTAAGGAGAAAGGGGGCCAGTGGCTTGAACTTCAAAGGGAAGGTCCGAAATTCGCAGGTAGATGGGAAGGAGCAAACATTTGGTGAACAAATTCTTGCTGGGCCACCCAGAAACAATGGGACACAGCGGGGAGTTTAACAAAAAGACTGCTGGTTCCTCCCTGACTGCCACACTTAGTTCCTATTAAAATATAGTTATCTATGATCATAGTTCTTCTATCTAAATTCTTTTAGACAGGGGTAAGGTCAAAGGTTCTTCCTGAGTCTTTTGTTTCTTACAAATAAAAGGTTTAAAATAATATCCTAATAAAGGCATATTTTGGTGTGTCAAACGCTGCTCCTCCTCACTCACGTATTACTTATATACATAGCGCATAAAAGGGCTGTAATTTAGCAGGAGGTACAACCGTCATTGAGAAAAGAGAGGCAAAAAAGCAAGAGGAAGGGGTGGAGCCTAGTGAGGGAGTGAGCAATGTGGCAAGGAGGGCACAAGGACAGGAAGTAGACTTAGGGACTAGCCTTGCATATTGAGAAGGCTGATCACATTGTGTTTTAAGTGCAATTACTCTTCAACCCTATTAGCTTGCATCACTAGAAATGGTGTCATTCTCTAAAGAAATATAAGTTGAATGTTAAAAAATAATAAATCATTTACTTTTAAAACTAATTAGTGCTGGTATGCAGAGTTAGGTAGATCAAAGATTGTAGCGCTGGTTCCCAAGGGGTTTGGGTGTGACTCTGCCTTGTGGAATGTGAGCAATTCACCAACAAAGGCACTGCCTTGTTTGTTGTTTCGGACAAGCCACCGGAGACTCCAATTTAAACTGTTTTTATAAATATGGAAGATAATGTAATGTCATTAAATTAACATTGTAAAGTTGTACACTTGAAACCTATATAACTTTATTAATCAATGTCACCCCATGAAGTTCAATAAAAATAAAAAAGATAATAATTTTCTGGCTCACTAAAGAGGTGTCAGAGGAAGAAATGTCTCAAACTCTAGCGCCAGTGGCCTGTTTGCAGTTTCACCCTAATTCACCATATTACTGAACTTTTCTTGGAGAGCCTGGATTCAGCTCCTGAGGCAGCTCACAAGGCCTTATATTTGCAAAACAAACTCCAGCTTCAAAGGGAATTCCTTTAGCTGAAAAAATGGGCTCCATCACATCCTTTTTCTTTAAGCAAACACAAACCAAAGAGTTGACTTTCTTTAGCGTCTGCATCTTAAGTCATCTTTATTTCAAAATGTAGGTAGATAAGACAGTTTGGCTTCTTGCACTAACTTTTGATACTTAAATCAAGCTGAACTCACAGGTCTAGAGCAGTCTTAAAATACCTATGCAAATGAATGAGGAAGCTGGTAGGTACAGTATAGATCTAAACAACAAAAACCTGAATTGCTCAATCTGAATGGGTGGGGACTGGAGCAAAATGTGAAGTGACTTCCCTCTTCCTCAATTCCCCAGATTGGTCAAGGGGCGGATAGAAGTTTCTTTTCTTTTTTTTTTTTAAGTTTTTTTTCCTTTATTGATTTGAGAGAGAGAGAAAGGGAGAGGGAGAGAGAGAGAAACATCCATGAGAGAGAATATCAATCAGCCACCTCCTACATGCCCCCCACTGGAGACCCGGCCGACAACTTCAGCATGTGCCCTGACCGGGAATCGAACCAGCGACCTCTCAGGGCATAGGCCAATGCTCAACCACTGAGCCACCCCAGCCAGGTGAGATGTTTCTTTTACAAGATCAAAACTTCCACTGTCAGAGTGTTCAGGGATGTTCCATCCAAACTAAGTTTTCAGAATGAAATCAGCAAGTATTTATCAAGTGTCTCCTTTCTTCCTCCTCCCTCTTTTCTCCTCTCCTTCTTCTTCTTTTTTAAAGTATCTTTTTTTTTTTTTTTAATCCTCACCCGAGGACACTTTTTCCATTTTTTATTCAGATAGAGTGGAAGGGAGAGAGAGGAAGAGAGAAAGAGAGAGAAACATTGATGTGAAAGGGACACATCGAGTGGTTGCCACCCGCACGACCCAACCAGGGCCGGGGACAAACTGCAAGGGACAAACTGCAACCGAGGTACATGCCCTTAGCAGGAACCGAACCCGGGTCTCTCTGGACCGCAGACCGACGCTCTAACCACTGAGACAAACCGGCCAGGGCTAAAGTATCTTAATAGCTACTAAGAGAAATTCATACAAGGTTCAGTGTTTCTCAAATTCTAATAATATGCAGACTCATTGGAGGGAAAAAAATATTCCCAGACTCTTGAGAATATTTTCTTCATTCACTCAGCAACAGTCCCAGGCACCGAAATAAATGGTGGGAATATAGGGGTGAACAAAACAACATGATTCCTATAGCACATGCTGCAGAGGAGGAAAGTCATTAATGAAGTCATCACATGATTACCTGTAAATTACAACTAAGAGCCATAAGATGAGGGTGCCAGGTACTGTGAAAGAAAATAATAATGGGGGAATTGACTGAGAGGAGAAAGCAAACTTTTCCCCAAAGGAGGGGAAAACTTTCCTCCATCTGAAGGAAGATTAGAGGAGGCAAAGAGTGGGGGTGTTAGAGGAGAGGAGAGGGGCTCGTTTCCCCCAGTTGCTAGTGGGAGTGGGGTTCTTGGGGTACCACTGGAATAAGCATTTCCAGAGGCCCCCATGGGAGGAGAGATATCATAGAAAGCTTTATTTCCATGAAATTACACCTCTGGGTTTCCAAAGTCTCATTTCCCTTGGTCCAGTCATAGAAGAAGTGTAACTGGGGTTTCAGTAGAGCCAAAATCAGAGCCAGTGTCCAGAGTTTCCTTTCCATGTTGGAGCCAAGTCGAATCCAGCATCAGGCTAGCTTAGCTTGACCATCAGTCCATTGCGTGTGGAGTCTACAGGGCAAATGCAAGAAAGCCAAGCTTGAGCCACGCAAGCAACAAGAGTGCAAGAGAGAAAACTCCTCTGTTTAGGAGATCATGTATTCCCAATGTTCACCTCTCTTGCAGTGGCCATGCGCATTCTGGCCAACCATCTGTCCCCAGGTGTGACTGACAAGCACTTTCCCTAGTCACCCCAACATTACTGGGCAGGCATCTACCTTCTCTTTGTTTGATCCCTGGGGAGTGCAAAATTGCAGCTTCCCGATGAAGCTGCCCAAATGACATGCCTACAATGTCTGGCCTTCCCCCTTTGCTCCTTCCTCTTATTAATATTAATAACTAGCTCATTACAACAGTATCAGGAGCACACATTTCTCAATCAGAGCAGCCAAGGCAAGGGTCTTGTGGCAGCAGGAAACATGGCCATTTTTTTTTTTTTTATCTTCCTAATACCCAAATGAAGTAGGTCTATTACTATATGCATTTTCCAGATGAGGACACTGAGGCTCAGTCCTACCAGATTGTAAACTCCTTGGGAACAGAGATGGGTATGGTGTTTATTTTTATAATTCTCACAGTTGACACAGGGCCTTGCTTCAGCAAATTTGTATTAGTTCCCTTCACTTGAATCCCATAGCCAACACATCCTGAAACAGGGATTCAAACACCATCTGTTCAGGACAATAGCCCCTGTGCCTTCTATACCATACTAACTCCTGTTCTCCTGCCTCCCTGAGTTCTGTTCCTCCAGAATTTTAGTTAGTTCAGTGTTTTCTAGGGATATGCAATTTGTGTCCTAACGTTACACAGCAGTAAAAAAATTTTAACTTTGCATTCAACTTTGAAAACTATTAAGTCATCTGTTATCCAAAAAAGAAAAGAAAAGAAAAAGCACACCTGACTGTGCATTTGATTAAATGGCCTTGAGGATGTGTAACACAAGCCAACCAAAGCACAAAAATCCGGAGTTCACCGTGCAACAGCATCCTGAAATTGTGTCTCCACTTCCACTTTGATTCTTTGAACGAGCTTCCCAGGTGTTATTTCCCAGTGATGACATGACTCAAAATCTGGAGCTCTGTATCGCTCTGAATAGTGAGGATACTCTCTTAATACACTTCAGTCCAGGCAGCTTAACGTAGAGTTTCTGAAACAGTAAAAGATGCATTTTACACTGCGACCCAGTACATAGGTGTGTTTGTGTGTGTATTTTTACAGAATAAGCTAAAATAAAAATGTGTTGGAATAACACCCTTATTATGTGTGATGCACTCTGATATTTTCTAGTCAATTTCTATTATTATTCTATTTGATTTCATGTTTTAAGAATTGTAGTTGCAATCCATCAAGTTAATTTCACTACCCTTTGAGTCTTGCAATTTGAAAACATTGACCCAATACATATGCAGAAGTTGGTATCTTGAGTGCAGTAACACAAACAGTTTATGTATCTGTGCCCTTAGCACCTCTTTTTTCCTCCTGAATAAATGAGGGGGTGAATATCTATCATGTACAAGGGAACTGGCCAAAACTAAGAGCCAAAACTATGAGGATCTTTGCCACAGTGGAACTTACAGCTTATTGAAGGAGACAGACTTTCAACCAATATTACATTAAATTAAAAACAATTTTTTAAAATTACAAATTGCTATGATAATGTCATATAGATGTAACAATGTGTGGGGTCAGGAGAGAAATCTCTGAGAGTAGAAGACATTGAAGCTGAGCCCTCAAGTCTAAGTAGGAGCCACACAGGATTTGAGAAGCAGGAGAGTGGGCAGAGCATTCCAGGAAGAGGAAAGAGCATTCATGGCAATGAACAGAGAAGAAGCAAGGAATTGGACACACATAAAATCCCTCTCCAAAAGGGGCTGGAGCTCTGCTGTTTCTGTCCCCACTTTTTTTTTTTATCCTCACCCGAGGATATTTTTCCATTTTTTGTTCAGATAGAGTGGGAGGGAGAGAGAGGAAGAGAGAGAGAGAGAAACATCAACGTGAAAGGGACACATTGAGTGGTTGCCACCTGCACAACCAACCAGGGCCGTCTGCCCCCACTTTTATTTTTAACTTTTTATTTATTGATTTTAGAGAGCAAGAGAGAAAAAAAGAAACATCGATTTGTTGTTTCACTTATTTATGCATTTATTGATTGATTACTTCTTGTATGTGCCCTGACCAGGAATCAAACCCACAACCTTGGGGTATCCAGGACACTGTAACCAATTTAGCTATCCTGCCAGGGCTATGTCCCCATTTTTCCTATGGAAGTCCCTATCCGCTGCTCCACCTGGGCCTGGGTAGGGCCAATCAGAAATCTCCATTTCCTTGGCCACAGTGATGAATATAATTGGTTCAGGGAGAAGCAGGTGAGTTCAATGGGACCAATCAAAGTCATCTTTATAATTGGTATACGAAAAAGATCTCTTTTTCTCTGTGACTACGGATGTATGATTAAGTGAAACTAGAGCTCTCTTTCATTGTATAAGAAGAGCAGGTCAGAAAATGAAGCTGAAATACAGAGAAAAGGAGAACTCTCAGCAGGAGCAAGAGAGAGAAAAAGAACATCATTTAAAACCCTGAGTCCACACAGGCCTAGAAGCCAGCAGATCAGCAGCACTTCACAAGTGTTGAGCTAATAAGGTCACTCTTCCCTAGTGCTGGTTTTGGCTGGTTCTGTTTTTGTAACTGACTCCAAGTGTGAAAGGAAGAGTAGAAAGCCAGTTAATTTATTTTTAAAAAGAAGAACAAGCCCTGGACAGGTAGAATGGGAAATTTGCCTGAAATGTGCCAGGTTTCAAAGGTTCTAGACTTATGAGGTTGGTGACTTTTTCTTTCTTTTTTCAAAAAAATATTTTTATTGAATATTTTTATTGATTTATAGAGAGAGAGGAAGGGAGAGGGAGAGAGAGATAGAAACATCGATGTGAGAGTAATATCAATCAGCTGCCTCCTGCACACCCCCTGCAGGAATGGAGCCGCAAGCTCCAGGCATGTGCCCTGACTAGAAATTGAACCAGCAACCTTTGGGTGCACTGGACAATGCCCAACCAACTGAGCCACACTGGCCAGGGTTCTTTCTTTTTTTAAAAAAAATGTGTTTATTGATTTTAGAGAGAGAGGAAGAGAGAGAAGCATTGATTTGTTATTCCACTTATTTATGCGTTATTTATGCATTCATTGGTTGATTCTTTTTTTTTTAATCCTCACCTGAGGACATTTTCCCATTTTTTGTTCAGATAGAGTGGGAGGAAGAGAGCGCGAGAGAGAAACATCGATGTTAGAGAGACACATCGAGTGGTTGCCACCCACATGACCCCAACCGGGGCCGGGGACAAACTGTAACCAAGGTACGTGCCCTTAGTGGGAACCGAACCCAGGTCTCTCTGGACCACAGGCCGACGCTGTACCGCTGAGCCAAACCGGCCAGGGTTGTAAAATAGGATTTGTGTTAAGTGGTAATGTAGTCTCTCAGTCCCCAAGGCTGTTTAGATCAGGGGAAGGATTTGGCATGGGGTGGGTACTGGGTGAAGGAAAGGAAGAAAGATGGGGGCAAAATGTATGCTGGATGGGAGCCCACACTGAGCTTCATTGTTATAACAATTCAAATGGGATTTGGAGAAACAAGGGGTATGAGAGTAGCTGTTCTCCAAGTGCAGAATCAAGGCAGCTATTACAGAGGCCAAGGAACTGAAAGGCTCAAACCAGGTTAAATGTTCAAATCACATGATTTATTAAAATCAAGGAAACACACATAGGTAAAAGCAAGGGGAAAGGGATGGGTTGGGTTAACACATTTAGGGTAGGACCTGAATTCTGGAAGATATGATGTTTATGTGGTCAGCCTTCCCTGATAACGGTGCACTTGACAAGGACCAGAATTGAGATCTGAACAAAGGGGTGCCCACAAATGGAAGTTTCCCTGGATCAATAATACACTAATGGCCCAGGCCAGTATGGCTCAGTTGGTTGAGTGTCTTCCTGTGCACCAAAAGTTTGCCAGTTCAATTCCTGGTCAGGGCACATACCCAGGTTCCAGGTTCTTGCGGGAGGCAACCCCATCAATGTTTCTACCTCACAGCAATGTTTCTCTGTCCATTTCTTCCTCTCTCTCTAAAATCAATAAAAAACATATTTAAAAAAATAATCCAGTAATGCCAAAGAAATACACAGCCCAGTATACCTGGCCATGAGGTAGCTCTCCAATTAGCCAGCTGAACATTTATAGATTTTTATTTGTATATATATATATTTTTTTATCCTCACCCGAGGACATTTTTCGATATTTTGTTCAGATAGAGTGGGAGGGAGAGAGAGAGAGAGAGAAACATAGACATGAAAGCGACACATCGAGTGGCTGCCACCCACACGACCCAACCAGGGCCGGGGACAAACTGCAACCGAGGTACATGCCCTTAGAGGGAACCGAACCCGGTCTCTCCGGACCGCAGGCCGACGCTCTAACCGTTGAGCCAAACTGGCCAGGGCTGTATATTTTCTTTAACTAATTTTTTTTTTCTTTATTGATTTGAGAGAGAGAGGGAGAGAGAGAGAAACATGGATGAAGAGCAATTTGCCACTTCCTGCATGCCTCCCCCCCGGGATTGGGCCCACAACCTGGGCATGTGTCCTGATTGGGAATCAAACTGGTGACCTCTTGGTGCATGGGTTGACGCTCAGGCTCAACAACTGAGCCACACCGGCCGGGCTTTATCTGTATATTTTGAGGAGAGGATAGAGCCAGAATGGTTGTCATACTCCACACTGAAACTTCATGTATTTAGAGTCCCATGAATATTTACAGTTCCAGTGCCTCATGTATGTTCAGTTCCTTGAGAATATTAGATATTTCTTGGTTCTTTCATCCTATGGTTACATAGATTTGTTATCTTTTTTTTTTTTTGCTTTGGTACGTGCTCCTAGCGGGAACCGAATCTGGGACTCTCTGGTCCGCAGGCCAAGGCTTCAACCGCTGAGCCAAACCGGCCAGGGCTAGAATTGTTATCTTTATTTAACAAATTTCTTAATGGTTTTGTCTTTATTTTATAAACTACAAACTTACTCATTTTCTAAAATAAATCAAATAGTCTGTCAAACAAATGCACATTAAAGTAGGAATTTCAGATATCGAAGTCAGAGAAAACTCTATGTGTGGGGAAAGAAGCCAGGAAGCTTTGGGGAAGGCTCTTTAACACCAAAGAGGGAAAGGACTTTCTCCTCCAGGAGGCAAGAGCTGAACGAAGGGGTGGGGTGGGGGGCCGGGCGGGGACAGCTCTTTCTAAGCAGTGTTCAGGGTCAGTGGCCAGAAGTGTGACAGGGAAGCAGCTAGGATAAGCAGATGCAGCCTAGCGTCCAACCCAGACAGGCAGAATTGCTGACACCCAAACTTGAAGCTAGAAACTTTTCCCCAAGGCCCCATAAAGGAGAATTCCGGGAAGAGGTGAAGGGAGCCCAGCCTTCTGTCCTGTGAATAAAGACCAGCTCAAACCAGGACTCCTCCGGTTTCTTGCAAATCTGTAACTTCCTTAAAGTTAGTTATTTCTGTTACTCCTTGTTTCCTGGCAGCTCAACTAGCAAAATGAATAGGGTTTAAGCAAAGAAAGGAGGAGGTGCAAGGGGGATTGGTTACTTATTTAAAGCTGATGTGGGTGGTGGTGGTGGGGGCCAAGACCAGCCCCTGATGTGAGGGTGGATGTGGCTGTGAAGCCTGTGATAGCACCTGGGAGGCGGTGGGGAGAGCTAGGAAAACTGACTCCATCCCAGTGGAGGTGTGAAAGCTGGACGGGGCTGGGTGGGGTTGGCGGTGGGAGTGAGAGGTCTAACTGATACAGTTCAGCTAGCCCCTCAGAGAATAGTTGGGCTTTTCCAACCACTTTACTTTATAGGCAGAGGTATAGGAACTGACTGCTGTGGGAAGTTGTTCTGCCTCCTCCACTCAAAACTCCCACCCTTCTCTCTACAGCCTCTCTAATCACTGTACATTCATTGTCTGTTCTCTGTAGGTCTCCCCATCCAGACCACGAGCGTCCTGGGAGCAGGCACTGTGTCTGATTCACCTCTTTCTGCTTCACAATGTGGCCCAGCATGGGGCCTGACACTTGGAAGTTTCTCAAAGAGTTACTTGTTGAATGAATGAACAAATGAATGCTTTCTCCCAACTGCGCTGATCTCTAGATGGGATTTACAAAGAACGAAAAGCCTGATTGATGCTCTCAACTGCTTACACCACTTACCCAGGATTCAAGGAGGCAGTGAGCCCCTAAGGTTTGGTTTCTATGTTTATGTGTATTTTCCTGGGGATATAATTTGATATAATTTATCAGATTTTCAAAGGGGTACCTGCTCCCCAAAAAGGATAAGAATAATCATTTGAGAAAATAGTTCCTGGACGGAGATTTTATATACATGTTCTCAGCATTGATTTTCCTGAACTAAATTACTTTTCTTTGCAACACTACTGTTTTCTTCTTGTATATAATCTCTGAGTTTGTTATTTATTATTTGTTTTTTATCCTCACCTGAGGACATTTTTCCATTTTTGTTCAGATAGAGTGGGAGGGAGAGAGAGGAAGAGAGAGAGAAACATCCACGTGAAAGGGACACAACACATCAAGTGGCTGCCTCCAGCACAACCCCAATCGGGGTGGGGGACAAACTGCAACCGAGGTACATGTCCTTAGCGGTAACTGAACCCAGGTCTCTCTAGACTGCAGGCCGATGTTCTAACCACTGAGTAAAACCGGCCTGAGCTGAATTTGTTATCTTGTAATGTCAGGATCTCCCGTTCCCTTGAGTAAGTGATAACAAGATGCTGATGGGATTCAAAACATGGTACCCTGAAATATGGTACTGTGGCATATTAAGTATCTAAAGCTGAAGGGATTTTATTAATTACATATATATCTTTTTTAAATTATTTTTTTTTAGAGACAGAGGAAGGGAGAGAGAGATAGAAACATTGATCTGATAGAAACATTGATCTGCTGTCTCCTGCACACCCTCCTACTGGGGATCGAGCCTGAAACCCAGGCATGTGCCTGACCAGGAATTGAACCAGAACCTCTCAGTCCATGGGGCAATGCTCAATCCACTGAGACACACCGGCTGGGCTAAAGCTAAAGGAATGAAGGAATTTTAAAAAGTGGCAGAAGCAGAATGATCACTCTGCCCTCCCTCCCATTCTTCCCTGAAACCGATTATAACACTCGCCTGTGAAAGGTACCTGCTCTGTACCAGGAGGAAGGACATTGTCTTCGGAGACAGGGAATTGGGGGCCGAGGCTGTACAAGCAAACCTTGTTAAACTAATCCTTGTCTTCTTAGTTACTTCTTCACCATTTACTGCTTCTAGCCCGAATCCCTTGTGTTGTCAAATCTTCATAAAGGCTCTGGTCACCACTTCAGGTCTACATTCCCTTGTGAAGGCTCCCAGGTACATTAAAATTGTAATAAAATCGGTATGCTTTTCTCCTGTTACTTTTTGCCAGTTTCATTTTCAGACCCAGGCAGGGGCCTAAAAGGGTGGAGTGAAACTTTTCCCTTCTGTACAACGCATTAACCTTTTCATTCTCCCAGAATCTCCCTTCACTGCCTCAGCCAAGGCACCCCTATTGGCGTTTTTTTGGCAGGTGGAAAGACAGTGTCTGTTGGGTGTGGGGCTTGTTGGAAGTGAGACCTCAAGGCTGAGGGGGAACAAGGAAGAGAGCTGCTGAGATATCGTGCTACCTAATTCAATACTCCTAGCACATTCAACAGCCTTCCCTCCCTCTGCATAACAATGTAAGGAAAGAGGAAGCGGGAAAAAAAAATCAGGTCCTGTAATTGAGTTAGAAGGGGTAATTACCCAGACCCAGGAGCAGAGGCAAAGTAGCTCCCAAAAAGGAACACTAAAGCCAGCACACAAAGATGACAGATGGGAAAATTAGTAACAAATATTCACTTGTGTGGGGAAGCAAAAAGTAAAAACCTCAGCGCTGAATTGGACAGGCACTGAGAAAACCTGAGGTGGCAGCAAGGACTGGGCCAGGGTAGGTTCAGTACAGGAGGAGAGAAAGCCACCAGCCAGGCCGGATTTTGCCAAGGCTGCTGTGGCCTCATATTGAGTATCGGTGCCTGAAGGGAGGGATGAGTCAGTCCCAGCAGATTCAAGTTTAGGATAAAAGAGCCATGGGGAAACCACTGGGCAAATACCTTTTCAGTGAGAGTGATAGCTGACCATTCCAATTAGGAATCCCACCCATCCAGGAAACTAAGTTGGCTCTGGACCCTGCCTGAGGGCTTATTTGCATGGAGACCAAGTATGAGGTGCTCCCTTCCCTTTCTCTGCCAGGAGATTTCAGCCAGATATGCCATCCTTTGTATAGTATCCTAGAGGTGTCTAAAGCCAAGGTTGACCTAAAGCAGAAGGCAATGGGGTAAGTGCCAGATTATGGTTGTGAACGTCACATTTTGCTGCAGGAGGCAGGAAAAGGAGCTTTGAAACTAAGGAAACTTCTTGGTCATGGGTGTGGTTGTAAGTGCACAGTGAGTCTTGGTGTCTCCTGGGGGAAAGTGAAGAACTGTGTGGGAATCTGGCCAACTGGTGTCTAGTTTCTTTGAGGAAGGTAAGCTACACCACCCATGACTGACATTCATGCCTCTTGAAAGGATGGTAGGATCAGGTTGCGTCATTCAGCCTAGGTCTATATGGAAATAGAGAAAGTGGTATTGGCTCATTATGCAGGCTGTTAGGTCATGGTGGCTGAGCATGATGGCTTCAATTGTTGGGAGGAAATTTGTGATGGGTAATTTTTTTTTCCCCTAAATTTTTTATTTATTTTTATTTTTTATTTTTAAATTCTCACCCAAGGACATTTTCCCATTGACTTTCAGATAGAGTGGGAGGGAGGGAGGGAGGGAGAGAGAGAGAGAGAAACATCCATGTGATGTGAGAGAGGCACCGACCTGGGCCCCAAGGCTAAGGCGACAAGACTTCATTTTTATCATCAATGGACCTTCCTCAGTATTTTTTCAATAATAGGTTAATTACCCCTAGAAGTAAAGGAATTTTGCCTAAGATTATAGTTGCCCCACGTGTTGGGAGGCATTTGCAGGTACTCGTGAGCCTGGTGAATAATGCTAATTTTGACTTCTATAATCGCTGGCATACCCACTATTGTACGGGTCCCCTGAGGTGGGGGGAGCAAAAGAGGGATGGGGCTTCTGTCTGTAAAATCAGAGGAGCAAGAAGAATCACTGCTGAGGATCTGGGAAGCTGTACCTCCCCCCCCAACCTCCCCACCCCCCACCCCCGCTTGCCGGTGTAATGAAGTGCTCCTTTACAATTTGGGTGTGCATCTCTGGTTATCTTGCTGACACATTACAATAACACATTGATTGGTTGCCTCCTGCAGGACACCAACCAGGCTCGGGACCAAACCACAACATGCCCTTGACTGGAATTGAAACTGTGACTCTTTTGTTCCTGGGCTGAAGCTCTAATCACTGAGCAAAACCAGTCAGGGCTCCCCTAAATTTTTATTTATTGATTTTAGAGAGAGAGAGGAAGAGGGAGAGAGAGAAGGATCTACCTATTTATGCATTCATTGCTTGACTCCTGTGTGTGCCCTGACTGGGGATCTAACCTCAAACCTTAGCATACAGGGATGACATTCCAACCAACTGAGCTACCTAGCCAGGGCTGGGTGACTTTGATTATATGGTGTGTTTAAAAAAAAATTTTTTTTTTTATTGATTTTAGAGAGAGAGGAAGGGAGAGGGAGAGAGAGAGAGAAACATCAATGAGAGAGAACATCTGTTGGCTGCCTCTTACATGTCCCCCACTGGGGATTTGGCCCACAACCTGGGCATGTGCTCTGACCGTGAATCAAACCAGCAACCTCTTGGTGTATGGGTTGATGCTCAACCACTGAGCCACACCGGCCAGGCTTGGGTTTGTTGATTTTGTTGTTGTTTTTTTAATTCTTACCCTAGGACATTTTTGCATTTATCTTCAGATAAAGCAGGAGGGAGAGAGGGAGGAAGAAAGAGAGAGAGAAACATCGAAGTGAGAGAGACACATCGACTACTTGCCACCCACATGACCCCAACCGGGGCTGGGGACAAACTGCAACCAAGGTACATGCCCTTAGCGGGAACCGAACCCAGGTCTCTCTGGTCTGTGGGCCGACATTAACTGCTGAGCCGAACCGGCCAGGGCTGGGTTTGTTTTTTAAATTATGGTAGAAATATATGCCATAAAATTTACCATTTTAACCATTTTTAAATGTGACATTAATTATATTCACAATCGCCCTGGCCGGTTTGGCTTAGCAGTTAGAACTTTGGCCTGTGGTCCTGAGAGACCCAGGTTCGGTTCCCGCTAAGGGCATGTACCTTGGTTGCAGTTTTTCCCCGGCCCTGGTTGGGTTGTGTGGGTGGCGACCACTCGATGTGTCCCTTTCACGTTCATGTTTCTCTCTCTCTCTCTCCCTCCCACTCTATCTGAACAAAATATTGAAAAATGTCCTCAGGTGAGAATAAAAAAAAAAAAATTATATTCACAATACTGTACAACCATCACCACTATCTATTTCTAAAACTTTTTCATCTAAACAGAACCTCTGTACTCATTTGTGCTTGGTTTTGTTGTTGTTGCTTAAAAACTTTTTCACTAGCATATGTTTGTCTCTGTGCTGGTAGGTGGGGCCTAGTCAAGAGGTCTCTTCACCTGAGCTGCTTTCATCACAGGATTGCTGAGTTTTTTCCTGTGTAAACAGCATTGTTACTTTACTTCTACTTATATATATTTATTTTTAACAAAGTAACCATTATATTAAACTACCCCAAAACGTAGTGCTTAAAACTACAACATTTTTACTTGCTCAAAATTCTGTGAGTCATCAATTTGGGCAGAGCTCAACTGGGCATTTGTTTTGCTATTATCAACTAGAGTCATTCATGCCATTGCAGTCTTCTGGTGCAGGATGCTATCGTATGGACTCATTCTATGAATGAAACATTCTGGGTCTGGTGCCGGCTATGGGCTGGGTGGTATAGTTCCAGCATGCTACCTGGACAACTGTGTTTCAAAAGCAGCAAGAGAGAGAAGTCAAGACCCACTGTGCAAACAATTAAAAAATTTTTTTTCTTTATTGATTTTAGAGAGAGAAGGGAGAGGGAGAGAAAGAGAGAAACATTGATGAGAGAGAACATCGATTGGCCGCCTCCTGCATGCCCCCCACTGGGGATTTGGCCCACAACCTGGGCATGTGCCCTGACCAGGAATCTAACTGGCGACCTCTTGATGCATGGGTTGATGCTCAACCACTGAGCCACACTGGCCAGGCTATGTTTAAGGAATTATAAAAGCAGTAGAAACGTGGCTCTCTTAGATTTTTTCCAGGGGTTGGGGGTAGGTGAGGAAATGCAGTCAAAAGCATCTTTTCATTTGAGCATGTATTTACATGTTGGTGCAACTTTCATTCACTTGGTATGCATTTATTAAGTAAAAGATTTATACTAGAGGGATCAATAATCATTAGTTAGGGACCTAAATGGGTATCCAGAGAAAGGTCTCAGGCTGTAGACCTGCAGCACTGTTGTTGGTGTGTAAATTGAGATCATGGCAATGTGCTGGCCAACCCTTCTCAGTCCATTGACTTTGAACAAATAAACTCTTGTTTTACAAAACTGGAAACAAAATATGCTGACTGAGCCTTCTTTACCAGGAAAATTGCATTACATTTCTCTTTGTGATAGGAAAGGTTGGAACAACAGTATGTGACCTTACAGTTCTGGACAATGAGTCTGCACTATATCAGCTATGACAAAACAGATGTCTTTGCATTCAAGTGACAGCCTTTCTTTCCCAAGTTTATGTACCTTTGTGCTAAAGCATGAGGGACATATTTTTTTTTTTAAATATGTATTTTTACTGATTTTTAGGGAGAGTGGAAGAAAGAGGGCGAGAGAGAAACATCAATGTGAGAGGGAACCATCCATTGGCCACTCCTTACTGGGTATCAAGCCTGAAACCCAGGCATGTGCCCTGACAGGGAATGCAACGGGCAACCTTTCGGTGCAAGAGAAGGTGCCCAACCAAATGGTCACAAGGTCCAGGATGAGGGGCATTTTTTAAAAAAGCAAAATTCACCCTGGCCTGTGTGGTTCAGTGGATTGAGTGTGTTCCCTAGGATTGAGAGGTCCTGGTTGGATTCCCGGTCAGGGCACATGCCTGGGTTTCCGGCTCAAACCCCAGTGGGGGGCATATGGGAGACAGCCAATCAATGTGTCTCTCTCACGTTTATGTTTCTATGTCTCTTCCTTCCTCTCTCTCTAAAAAATCAATAAACACATATTTTTAAAAAAGCAAAATTCAGACTACCTGCCCTTAAGAAGCTTATAATTCAGTTGGAGTAATAAGGCCAGTCCACCTGGAGTTACAGATCTAAGTAATGTTTTGTTGTTGTTGTTAATCCTCATCTGAGGATCTTTTTTCCATCGATTTAAAAAAAAATTTTTTAATGATTTTTTTTTTAGAGAGAGTGGAAGGGAGAGATAGAAGCATCAATGTGAGAGAGAAACATCAATCAGCCACTTCCCAAACGCCCCCTACTGGGGATCAAGCCTGCAACCGGGTATGTGCAGTGACCCGGAATTGAACAGAGACCTTTCAGTCCATGGGGCGATGCTCAATCCACTGTGCCACATTGACCGGGCTTCCCATTGATTTTTAGAGAGAGTGGAAGGGAAGGAAGGAAAGGGGGAGAAAGAGAGGGGGAGAGAGAGAGAGAGAGAGAGAGAGAGAGAGAGAGAGAGAGAGAGAGATCAACTGGTTGCCTCCGGAATGTGCCCCAGTGCTCTACAGTTTTATACTGAATGCTGCCTAGAGATTCATCTGATCTTAAAACTCCCCAGGAAGGTGGAACTTCCCTTGCAAAATACTCTGCAAATAGTTCTTTTTCATCTTTGTACAAACACTTCTCTGGTAAAGAAACTACTATACATTTTTTAAATTAGAAAAATAATATATGCTTAATGTAACACATTGAAACAATATGGCAGAGTATAAAAGTAAAAAGTTAAATCGCACCTCCAATCTTCCACTACCCACCACCTGGTGAGGACTGTTAAGGATGGTGAGGATGGCTAACTATTTTCTGTGCTTGTTCAAACACATGAACATTTTCACCGCATATTTTCAATTGTAATCTACTTTAAACATTAGATAATATGTGTACAATATAAAGATCAAATGGTATAAAATAATATAATATACAATAAGTAGAAAGCCTCCCTTCTACCCCTTCCCTCTAGACCCTCATTTCCCTCCCCAGGGTCAACCACTATTTCTACTTTCATGTGTATCCTTTGAGAGACAGTCTATGCATTTTGAAAGCACATATTAATATTTTTTTAATACATGTGTTAGCATACCATAGTTAGTATTCCCCTCTTAATATCTTAGACATTATTCCATAACCATTATTTAGAGGTGTTTTATTCCTTTTAACAAGTGCACAGCATTTCATTGTATGGATATGCCATAATGTACTAAATCAATCTACTTATATTTTGGTGTTTCTAACCTTTTGTTATTACATACAAGGCTACAATGAATAACTTTGACTATACATCTTTTTCATGTATATAGGCAAATTTGTACAATAAATACTTAAAGCAGAATTTCTGGATCAAAGGGTAGATGCATTTGCTATTTTGATGGACACTGCCAGTTGTTCTCAATAGAGGTTGTGCCCAGTTGGTGTGGCTCAGTGGAGTGCACGTTGTCCCATGGACTGGGAGGTCCTGGTTTGATTCCTGGTCAGGGCACATGCCTGGGTTGTGGGCTTGATCCTCAGGACAGGGTGAGCAGGAGGCAGCCGATTGATGTTTCTCTCTTACATTGATGTTTCTCTCTCTCCCACTCCCTTCTTCTCTGTCTAAAAATATCAATAAAAACATATTTAAAAAAAATAGAGGTTGTATCAATTTGCATTCCTTTCATCAATGATGAGAGTACTTTTCCACATGCTGTTATTAAGATATTAATAACTTTTATCAATTTGGTAGGTCAAAAATAGTTAGCCCTAGGTGTTTTCTTTTTTTTTTTTTTTTTTTTTTTTTTTTTTTTTTTTAAATTTTATTTTTTTTATTTTTTTTTATCCTCACCCGAGGATATTTTTCCATTTTTTGTACAGAGTGGGAGGGAGAGAGAGGAAGGGAGAGAGAGTGAGAAACATCGACGTGAAGGGACACATCGAGTGGCTGCCACCCGCACGACCAACCAGGGCCGGGGACAAACTGCAACCGAAGTACGTGCCCTTAGCGGGAACCGAACCCGGGTCTCTCCGGACCGCAGGCCGACGCTCTAACCGCTGAGCCAAACTGGCCAGGGCAGCCCTAGGTGTTTTCATTTGCACTTTTCTTTTATTGTTTTAATATATGTTTTCATTGATTATTTTTAAAAAGCGAGAAAGGGAGAGGGAGAGAGAGAGAGAGAGAAACATCAATGACAGAGAAACATCAACATCCATTGGCTGTCTCCTGCACACCTCCTACTGGAGATCAAGCCCATGACCCGAGCATGTGCCCTGACTGGGGATCGAACTGGTGACCTCTTGGTGCATGGGTAGATGCTTAACCACTAGCCACACTGGCTGGGCTGCACTTTTCTTATTATGAATTAAGTTGAACGTCCTTTCATATAGATGCCACTGTGGGTTTTTTCTGTGTGGGGGCTGTTCATATCCTTTACTTATTTTTCTATTTGTTTTTTATTTTTTTGCCTTTCTTGTCAATATCTAGACTTTTTATTTTTATTATTATTTTTTTATCCTTACTCAAGGACATCTTTTGCATTTATCTTCAGATAAAGTGGGAGGGAAGGAGGAGAAGAGAGAGAGAGAAACATCTACACAACCCCAACCAGGGCCAGGGACAAACTGCAACCGAGGTATGTGCCCTTAGTGGGAACTGAACCTGGGATTTTCTGGTCAGCGGGCCGACGTTCTAACCCCTGAACCAAACTGGTCAGGGCTCCAGTTTTTTGTTTTTTGTTTTTAATCCTCACCTGAGGACATGCTTTTTTAGATGAGAGGGAGAGAGAGAGAGAAACATTGATGCCAGTGAAAGACACATTGATTAGTTGCCTCCTACATGCACCCCCACCAGGGACAGAGATTGAACTTGCAACCCAGGTATGTGCCCTTGACAAGGAATCAAACCTGAGACCTTGCAGTGTGTGGGCTGACACTAACCACTGCGCCACACCGGCCTGGGTAGTTTATTTTTGTTATGACTCTTTTACATGTAAGAATTTTTAAAAAATTTTTAATAGTAGAATTTAGTAAATTTAAGTAAAATAAGCCAGATACAGAAAAACAAATACTTCAAGAGCTCACTTACATGTGGAATCTAAAAAAGTGGAACACAAAATAACAGAGTAGAAGGGTGATTATTATTATTAGTTTGGGGGTGATGGGGAAAATGAGAAGATGTTGGTCAATGGGTACAAATGTTTACGTAGTTATAAGATGAGTAAGTTCTGGAGACCTAATGTATAACACGGTGACTAGAGTTAATAATACATTGCATATTTAATATTTGCTGAGAGTAGAACTTGGGTTCTTACTGTAATTGAGTAAAAGCTCTAATTGCTTGTCACACAACAGTCAATTAAGTTGAGTGACAAGGAGTTGGGGCAAGGAAAGTGACTTTATTCGGAAAGCCAGCAAGCTGAGAAGATGGCGGATTAACATCGTAAAGAACCATCTTGAGAAAGTACAGAATTCAGGCTTTTTTAAAATATCAGGGTAAGGGGGACTGGGATGGGTTTGAGGTCAGAAGGTGAATGATGACTGTAGACTTTTGGATATCAGCAAGGGTCTAAGGAGAATAGTGAAATGTCTTTGCTCTTGGTCAAGAAACTCCAGTTGCTGTGCTCTCAGTCAAGAGGCTCCTATAGTGCTGGCCAATGTGGCTTAATTGGTTGAGTGTCCTCTTGTGTAGAAAGGTAGCTGGTTCAATTGCCAGTCATATGCGAGTTCAATTCCCGATCTGGGTGCATGTGGCAGGCAACTGATTGATGTTTCTCTCACACATAGATGTTTTTCTCTCTCTGTCTTTTCCTTTCCCTTCCTCTTTCTCTAAGAAAATCAATAAAGCCCTGGCCAGTTTGGCTCAGCGGTTAGAGGATTGGTCCACAGACCAGAGAGTCCCGGGTTCGGTTCCTATAAGGACACGTACCTCAGTTGCAGTTTGTCCCCGGCCCCATTTGGGGTCATGTGGGTGGCAACCTTTCAATGTGTCTCTCTCACATTGATGTTTCTCTCTCTCTCTCTTTTCCTCCCTCTCTCTCTCCCACTCTATCTGAAGATAAATGCAAAAATGTCCTCGGGTGAGGATTGAAAAAAAAAAAAAGAAAATCCATAAAAACATATTTAAAAAAAGAGGTTCCTATAAATCTTTTGATCAACCATCATTAGTTTTGTATATATCCTCCTTATCTCCTTGGGGGGGTTGTTTCAATAATTCCTAGGCTACAGGTTAGATTCCTTTGATGATTAGCATATCTATGTGCAGGATTAAACAAAAGTTGCTAACAAACATGTTATGGGAACTGGGCAGGCTCAAGCAAGATGGTGTCAGAAAGACTGATTATTTTATTCTATTACATCATAACCACCACCACTACACTACCAAAAAAAAAAAAGGTAACTATGTGAGGTGACAGGTATGTTAATTGGCTTGATTATGGTAATCATTTAAGAATATATAAGTATATTAAAACATTATGTCATACACCTTAAATATATACAATTTTATTTTTAAAATCATCCTTCAATAAAGCTGGGAGGAAGGTGGAATTTATTAGCATTTTATTTTATAGCTCCTTGTTTTATTAATTTGTTTATGTATTTGTTGTACCATGCTGAAGTAGTCTTGTCTAGCAAGATTCTATACATACAAATATTCTCCCATCTTTTCTTCCAGTACTTTTGGTCTTTCATTTGAAATTTATTTTGCTACAAAGTGTGAGATAATGATTCACTTTTATTTTTTTTCAGATTGCTCTCCAGTTTCCCCAACATTGTTTATTGAATAATCCGTCTTTTCCCAACTGATTTAGAATACCATCTTTATAATAAACTAAACTTATATACAGGGTAAGGCAAAAGTAGGTTTATAGTTACTTATATGGAAAAAATACAATAATTAATAAATCATAATACAAGAATAAACTCCGTATTTCACATACTCACAACTGTAAACCTATTTTTGCTATACCCTGTATTCTGTTCTATGTTTAACATGTTTAATGCCTAGAAGAGGTGGTTTCCCCCTTTTCTGGTATTATTTTTCAGAATTTTACCAGATATTTTTGGAATATAAATTTTAAAATTATCTACTTAAAAAAAAAACTTGATGTTTTAATCCTGGTTATGTTAAATGTCAGATTAATTTATTGTGAATTGACATCTTTAGAATATTGAGTCTTCCTATCCAATAATATATATATTCCTCCTCCTGACAGGCTTGTTTTGTTTTGTTAATCATCCCTGGAGGATATTTTTTCCTCTAATTTTTAGAGAGAGTGGAAGGAAAGAGGCAGGGGGCGGGGGAGAGAGACAGCAATGTGAGAGAAACACATTAATTGGTTGCCTCCCATGCGCACGCGGACTGGCTCTGGAGATCAAACCTGCAATCCAGGTAAGTGCCCTTGACTGGGAATCGAGCCCTTGACCCTTCGGACCAAGAGCTGATGCTCTAAATGCTGAGCAAAACCACCCAGGGTCTACCAGGCTTTTTTTTCAATCCTCACCCAAGGATATTTTTCTGTTTATCTTCAGATAGAGTGGGAGGGAGGAAGAGAGGGAGAAACATCAACAAGAGAGGGACACATCGACTGGTTGCCTCCCGTACGACCCAACCAGGGCCAGGGATGAACTGCAACCGAGGTACATGCCCTTGACTGGAATTGAACCTGCAACTCTTTGGTCTGCAGGTGGACTCTCTAACCACTGAGTAAACCGGCCAGGGCAAGGCTATTTTTTGAAGCAACCCATTTCATCATTGTTCTGCTCTGATAGTTTTTAAAGTTCCCCCTTGTTCTGAAGTACATATCTTTCTGCATTTTCGAGGCAATGGTTCTACACAGGAGTTAAAATATATATTTTTATCCTCATTCAAGGACATTTTTCCATTTTTTGTTCAGATAGAGTGGGAGGGAGAGAGAGGAAGAGAGAGAGAGAGAAACATTGATGTGAAAGGGACACATTGAGTGGCTGCCACCCACACGACCAACCAGGGCTGGTGACAAACTGCAACTGAGGTACATGCCCTTAGCAGGAACCGAACCCGGGCCTCTCTGGACCACAGGCCGACGCTCTAACCGCTGAGCCAAACCAGCCAGGGCAGGAGTTAAAATTTAAAGTGTTTAACATGATCTACAAAAACCTGCATTAGCACTTCCCAACATTCCACACCATAGAATATGTAGGAAATTATAATAGATCCCTGGAATGCTGGGGTAAGTTGATGGAACTTTGCTGTCCAAGGTGGTGGTGCTAGAGAGGGAATCAGGCTGGCCCTGATCCTAATTCTGCTGACTTGAGAGCTGAGGGGATCAACAGCAGGGATCATGTGAAACCCCTCGGGGCACATCATCTGGAAGGCTCTTCACTGGAGGGTACACTCCTTGCCCCTCTCTACTTCTCTCATTTCATTTCAGCTACCAGGACCTGCTTTCCTTTCTAGACCTTAAACATACCAAGCACATTCTCATTTTAGTGCCTTTCCATTTACTGTTTTCTCTGCCTAGATTCCTATGGCCCCTGAAGTTCACACAGCTGGCAACTCAATTGTTAGATCACCAGATGACCACACTGAAAAGAGCACCCCTCTCCTGCCCCAAGTCGTCCTATTTTCTGGGTAACACTTATCAGTTTTAGAAATTTCCAGATAATTTCTGTGTCATTGTCTCTCTTTCCACTAGAATTTAAGCTACAAAAAGGCAGGAGTCTTGTCTGTTTGTTCTCTAATATTCCCACACAGAGCCTTATACAGTGCCCCACGAAGACACTCAATAAATATTTGCTACATGAATGAGTTGATGGGCATACTATTCTAGTTCTTTTTAAAAAAATTCCTCACCTGAAGATATTTTTCTATTTATCTTCTGATAAAGTGGGAGGGAGAGAGAGAGAGAGAGAAAGGGAGAGAAAGAGAAACATCGACGTGAGAGGCACACATCGACTGGTTGCCTCTCTCAGGATCATGACCAGGGCCAGGGACGAACTGCAACCGAGGTATGTGAACTTGGGCAGAATTGAACCCGCGACTCTTTGGTCCGCGGTCTGACACGCTAACCACTGAGCCAAACCAGCCAGGGTCTATTCTAGTTCTTGGAGGATATTTTTCATGACTATACCAGTTCTTCTCATTCCCAGGTTAATCTCTCTGCACCTACCTACTTCCCACGACTTCTAGATCTGGTCAAAGGGCTTCAGGAAAAACTGTTCAGCCAGTTATGACTCCTGCTTTCTACCCTCTCTCCCACTTTGTTTGGCCATTCTGGCCACAGAGAGACCACAGGACCTTATCATCCTCCTTGCAGAATCCAGATATACTGAGTCTGTAGTATTCCCGGAACCCATCCAGTTTAGTAACCCTATCAAAAACGGAAATGAGGTTAGCTTGGCAGGAAATAAGGTCAGTTTGGCAAATGATGGTGAAACACTGAACAATGTGGGAGTCAATAGTCTGAGTTAACAATGCAAGGCATGCTCTAAGGCAGGCAGTGGGATAGGAAGGTCAAATGGACCATGAACCATGTAGGGCAATTTGGGTTATGAGAGGGAGGATCCCTGTAAAGTGCTGATTGGTTGCTTTCTGTGTAACTTAGACAGGTGACTATGTAGTGGAGCACTGCTGGGTCTTCCCAACCAGTAGAAGGATATCTCAGGGCACCTGTAAGAGAATGGCTTTGGCCAAAATCAGTAAGTATCATTTATTAAGCCTCCCATACCCTGTGCTAAGCATCTGTTATCTCTATTCCTCCTAATATCCCTGTTAAGTAGGTAATATTAAACATTTCAGACAGAATGAAATTTAAAAGACTTACCCAAGGTTCCAGGGTGTATGATAAGGTGAGGAATCGAGACCCAGCCCCATTCTCACCCCAGTTTGAGCCCTTTGTCTTTTTCTATGCTAAATGAGGGGAAAAAACAATGCAAACCTAGGGCTCTAATGAATTATTTTGTAAGTAAACATTGGTTTGAATCTATCTAGTTGGGTATACAATGCTTAATCAGTTCTTAAATGCTATAATAATTATTTGGAATTATTCTTGTTAATGGACCACATAACATAAATAGAAGGTAAGAGTCAATGTAGAAAGAAAATATCTAGCCCGGCCGGCGCGACTGAGTGGTTGAGCGTCGACCCATGCACCAAGAGGTCGCCAGTTTGATTCCCAATCAGGGCACATGCCCAGGTTGTGGCCCAAATCCCCAGTGGGGGACATACAGGAGGTGGCCATCGATGTTCTCTCTCATTGATGTTTCTATCTCTCTCTCCCTCTCCCTTCCTCTCTCTAAAACCAATAAAGAAAAAAATTTTTTAAATAAATAAGTAAAAAGAAAATATCTACAGAAAAATCTAGGATGGTTATCAGGGATGATCAGCTCACTCAAAATTTTCATGTGTCACAGACTATCAAGAGCTAATAGGCATAAAAGCTGATCAACAGATTATACTCATTCATAAAAATAAAAATAATAATGCTGTTAATGTAGATGACAGGTAGGATTGAGCTCATTAACCTCCTGTTTCATCCACATCTTTCTTGAATTTGTGAAAACGATGTGATTAAAATCAGAAAGAATAAGGACTAATTAGAATTATAACTCTATGTGGAGGACATTTAATGTTTTCACTGCAGGGTCATATCTTTCCATTTCTTTTGGAATATCAAAGCCACTGGCTATCTTCCCCTTCCCCTACCTACCTCCCCCAGTTCTGCACCAGGACGTTTGAATTGGCACTAAGGGAAGGAGTGGAGTTGCTGGGTGGGGCAGTTGGGAGATGCAGCTTAAAACTGCCAACAGCTATTCTTCCATTCACTTGCCGAAACTTGTCTGAGAGAATGGAGTTGACATTTAGAGAGATGCCCAGATCAGAGAAGGAAGGGAAGAAAGAGAGCCAGTCTTAGTTGCCTTAGTTGTAGTTGCCCTTCAGGCGCTTTCTGTGGTTGGCTGAGCCGGTAGAATTGGGTTTCTTTCACTTATTCATTCCAAACACCTTACCATCATCCTATTGGCTGTTTGAGGTTCTTCCCCTCTGATCTAGGTTCTGTTCTGTGTATGCATCCCCACCCATTTTATCCTGGGAAATCTCTCTACCTTCCAGGCTCCACTCCTACTAGCACTGTGTTCTTAGGGACTACAGATAGGTTTTAATACTTACTTTAAAAAATTTTTTTTTGAACAGGGAACCCAGAAATGGACCCAAGACATTATGCTCAATTAATATTTGACAAAGGAGGCAAGAACATGCAATGGAGTAAAGACAGCATCTTTAATAAATGGTGTTGGGAAAATTGGACAACTACATGCAAAAAAAATGAAACTAGACCATCAACTTACACCATGCACAAAAATAAACTCAAAATGGATAAAAGACTTAAATGTGACCTGTGAATCCATAAAAATCCTAGAAGAAAATGTAGGCAACAAAATTTTGGACATCATACGCAGTAGAATGTTCACTGATACATCACCTAAGGCAACAGAAACAAAGGAAAAAATGAACACATGGGACTACATCAAACTAAAAAGCTTCTGCACATCAAAAGAAACAACCATCAAAATGGAAAGGCAACCCACTGTATGGGAGAGCATTATTGCCAATGATACATCAGATAAGGGGTTAATTTCCAAAATATATAGAGTACTCATATAGCTCAACAAAAGGAAGATCAAGAACCCAATTAAAAAATGGGCAGAGGAGCTGAATAGACACATCTCTAAACAGGACATACAAATGGCCAAGAGACATATGAAGAAATGCTCAACATCACTAATCATCAGAGAGATGCAAATTAAAACAACAATGAGGTATCACCTCACACCTGTCAGAATGACCGCCATCAACAAATCATCAAACAAGTGTTGGCGAGAGTGTGGAGAAAAGGGGACTCTAGTACACTGCTGGTGGGAATGCAGACTGGTGCAGCCACTATGGAAAACAATATGGTGTTACCTCAAAAAATTAAAAATTGAACTTCCACTTGACCCAGTGATCCCACTTCTAGGAATATCCCCTAAGAAGCCTGAAACACCAATCAGAAAGAATATATGTTCCCCCATGTTCATAGCAGCACTATTTACAATAGTTAAGATCTGGAAACAGCCCAGTGTCCATCAGTAGACGAATAGATAAAAAAGCAGTGGTACATATATACAATGGAGTACTATGCAGCTGTAAGAAAGAAAGCTCTCTTATCCTTTGAGATGACATGGAGGGACCTGGAAAGTATTATCCTAAGTGAAAGAAGCCAAGCAGAAAAAGACAAATACCACATGATCTCACTTATTTGTGGAATATAATGAACATAACAGTCTGAGGAATAGGGTAGACCCAGAGACGTGGAAGTAGGGTATAGACTGACAACTCTCAGAAGAGGGGGTGGTAGGAGGAGGGAAGAGATAAACCACAGAACTTATATGCATGTAGGCATAACCAATGGACATGGACAACAAAGCAGGGGACAGGGCAGGGGGGATGGGGAGGAGGGTGTCAATGGGGTAAAAAAGGAGAAACATCTGTAACAAAAATTTAAAAAAATAAGTAAATAAATAAAATATTTTTAAAATTTTTCTTTCTTTTCTTTTTTTTTTCTTTATCCTCACCCAAGGACATTGTTTTGTTCAGATAGAGTGGGAGGGAGAGAGAGAAAGAAAGAAAGAGAGCGAGAGAGAAAGAGAAACATCGACATGAAAGGGACACATCGAGTGGCTGCCACCCGCACGACCAACCAGGGCCGGGGACAAACTGCAAACGAGGTACGTGCCCTTAGCGGGAACTGGACCACAGGCTGACGCTCCAACCGCTGAGCCAAACTGGCCAGGGCAAATTTTTTTTTCTTTATTGATTTTAGAGAGAAAGGAAGGGAGAGGAAGAGAGAGAGAGAGAACATTGATTGGCCACCTCCTACAGGCCCTCAACTGGGGATTTGGCCCACAACCTGGGCATGTGTCCTGATTGGGAATTGAACCAGCAACCTCTTGGTGTATGGGTTGATGCTCAACCAATGAGCCACATTGGCCGGGTATAACTTATTTTTAGTTCTACCTTTTAAGTCAGCTTCATCTGTTGAAAAAGAATGTTTGTTTTCCTTTCAATTTACCCCTAAAACTGGATGTGGGCAAGCCTTGGAGACAAAGGTAGAATAGTTAAGGGAAGCACTAGTAAATAAAGCTTGAATCCTAGCCTTTTTGGCCTGGGTGTATGACCTGGAGGAAGTTTCTTGCAAGTTTTATTTTGTCCTCATCTGTTAAATTAAATGTTTATGTGCAAGCATCTAGTACAGTGCCTGGTACACACCACATGCTCAGTAAATATCTGTTAAATGAGTAACTTAATGAAGGAATTGAATCCCGATATCCCTCTTTGAGTTTACTATATGGATAATAATTTCCCTGTCCTCTTTAGAGCTCTACTCCATTTTTAGCCCACTGAGACCAAAGGTCATATCCCTCCTCTTAGTTTATTCAAATGCCGAAGCCCTAGGAGAGAGCATTTGATTGGTGGAGCTTGTGTCATATGCCACACTGGAGCCGTGGGGGTAAATTTCTGTTAGAAGGATCCTCTAGGAACACTTACAGCTTCTGTCGTGAGAAGGATGATTCCTGCATTAACTAATTAATTCAGTCTCAGGAACTACCAAAAAAGTGAATACAAAAGATAATTTACCATAAAATTATCACAATCTACTTCAAAATCAAATATGTTAATGGAATTAATTATTTTGGGTTATTTGTGCCTTTCCCCATCTCCTTCGGGAGAATCATCATCTGATTACAGAATTGCCACAGCTTTGCCATCAACCACAAACATTTATGAAGTTCCTCACTATGGTGGAAGAGCGGGGGATGTAAAGTGGTGGCGAGTCTGGACCTTAATCATGAAGACCTTGGCCATTTCCAAAAACGATCTTATTGCAGTGTGTTCATGTGTAAATCAACATATGTATGCGGACTTCCGGTCAAGACGGCGGCGTAGGTAAACGCGTTATCGCGTCCTCCACAACCACATCAAAGTTACAACTAAACTACAGAACAACCATCATTCAAAACTACCTGAAATCAAGCTGAATGGAAGTCCTACAACTATGGAATTAAAGAAGCAGCCACATCGAGACTGGTAGGACGGGCGGAGGCGTGAGGGGCTGGTCCCACACCCACGTGTGGCGGATAAAAATCAGGACACCTCGGCTGGGAAGGTCCTTCCTGAGGACTGAGGGGTCCCCGTCCCACACCAGGCACCCTGCTCAGGGTTCCAGTGCCAGGAAGAGAAGTCCCCATAACTTCTGGCTGGAAAACCAGTGGGAACTGAGGCTCAGGGAGACTGAGGCGGCTGGAGCCCCAGGCAGCTCCTTAAAGGGCCCCCACACAGACTTATCGGACTCTCTCCCTCTAAACTTGGAGGGGAGGCAGCTCGAGGGGTGCCAGAGACATACAGGGAAGAACTGAACTGTTTGGCATTGGAGCGAGGGCTGGAAAGGGGGCTTTCTCTGGGACAGACGTGCTGTCAGAGGCCTTTGTTCCTTTGGTGAGCTCTTCCATGGGGCGGCAGACAGTCGCCATATCTGGGACTCCAGCAACCTGGCTGACACTGTTTGCCCTGCCGTGGTGATTCCCTGAGTTCCTGCCCCACCCAACTTTCAGGCCCACCCAGGCAGCTGTCAATTGATTAACTATAGGATTGGCCTGTCTTGGATCGTGCTTCAGGTTTTCCTAAATTCTTTCAAATAAGCAGCATCTGGTCTCAGCTAGCCCCATACCTCTCGTTAAGTAATACATAGAAACAAACACAGGGAGGCAGCCAAAATGAGGAGACAAAGAAACAGGTCCCAAATGAAAGAACAGAACAAAACCCCAAGAAAAGAACTAAGCGAAATGGAGATAAGCAACCTAACAGATGCTGAGTTCAAAATACTGCTTATAAGGATGCTCAATGAACTTAGTGAGAACCTCAGCGAACCTAGTGAGGGCCTCAAGAATATAAAAAAGGACCAGTCATAAATGAAGGATGCACAGTCAGAAATGAAGGAGGTACTAACTGAAATAAAAAATAATTTACACAGATTCAATAGTGGAGTATGTAAATCCAAGAAGCAAACCATCGATTTGGAATATAAGGAAGCAAAAAACACCCAATCAGAACAGCAAAAAGAAAAAAAATGAGGATAGTGTGAGGAGCCTCTGGGACAACTTCAAGCGTGCCAACATTTACATCTTGGGGGTGCCAGAAGGAGAAGTGAGAGAACAAGAAATTGAAAACCTATTTGAAACAATAATGGCAGAAAACTTCCCTAACTTGGTGAAGAAAACAGACATACAAGTCCAGGAAGCACAGAGAGTCCCAAACAAGATGAACCCCAAGAGGCCCACACCAAGACACATCATCATCAAAATGCAAAAGGTTCAAGACAAAGAGAGAATCTTAAAAGCAGCAAGAGAAAAACAGTTAGTTACCTACAAGGGAGTTCCCATAAGATTGTCAACTGATTTCTCAAAAGAAACTTTGCGGGCCAGGAGGGAGTGCCAAGAAATATTCAGAGTAATGAAAAACAAGAACCTACAACCAAGATTACTCTATCCTGCAAAGCTGTCATTTAGAATTGATGGCCATACAAAGAGTTTCCCAGACAAGGAAGAGCTAAAGGAGTTCATCACCACCAAACCATTATTATATGAAATGTTGAAGGGTCTTCTTAAAGAAAAAGATAAAATATATGAACAAACAAATGGCTATGAATACATATCTATCGACAATTGAAACTACAAACAAAATTAAAAGGCAAAACAGAAACATTCTCATAGATATAGAGAACATTTTGTTGGTTGCCAGATAAAAGGGGGGTTGAGGGAATGGATGAAAAAGGTGAAGGGATTAAGAAGTACAAATTGGTTGCTAGACTGACAAACCTCAAAGGGAAAGGGGTTGGGGGGTGGGAAGAAATAAACCCAAGAATTTATATGCACAATCAATGGACATAGACAACAGTGTGGAAAAAGGTGTGAGGGGGGTGGCAGTCGGGAGGAGGGGGGGTCAATGGGGGAAAAATGAGGAACATCTGTAATACATTCAACAATAAAGATTAAAAAAAGAAAAGAAAAAAACAACATCAACAAAAACCAAATATGTGTGCTACAGGAACTTCTAAAATCTTTTAGAGCCCGGCTGGTGTCGCTCAGTGGTTGAGCATTGACACATGCACCAAGAAATCGCTGGTTTGATTACCAGTCAGGGCACTTGCCCAGATTGTGGGCCAAGTCCCCAGTAGGGGGCATGCAGGAGGCGGTCAGTCAATGTTCTCTCTCATTGATGTTTCTCTCTCTCTCTCCCTCTCCTTTCTCTCCCTAAAAAATATCAATAAAGAAAAAAAAAATTAAAAAAAATTTTTTTTAGAGTCGAGATTGGGAGGGCAGAGGACCATTTTATTTTATTGAAAGGGATTTTATTTTTTTCCAGTTTTATTGAGATATAAAATTGACATATAACATTGTAATAGTTTAAGGAGTGCAACATAATGACTTGATATATATTTATAGTGCAAAATAATTACTGGAAAGAGGTTTAAAAACACTTCATAATCTTGGTAACTTTCCTTTTCCATTCTGTAATCAGATTCTCTGTTTCCTTGAGTCTTGTATATTAAATGTTTATTTCCTCTGATTATAAATGTATTCATGGATTCTTATTCTATACTGTGTAAGATCACAATGAGATTAAATTCAGATGCTAATCTAATTTGTGGCCTCTTCTCTGGACACTGGGGTCCACTCATCCACCTGAAGATCTGCCTCAGCCCACCGCCGCCCCCACCTCCTGCCACCCTCCCTCCCCCAACACATACACTCAGTTCTGTGCAGTTTGGGTCTGGGAGGATGGTACAAGCAGTTTTCTGGCTAAGATCCACTCCCAGACTTGGCCTGCCTGGTCCTACTGGTTTTTGTTTAAATCTACAGGAGCATTGTTTAAGGGTCCTTTGTAAATCAGAAGTGTCTTGATGTCTAAGTGAACACTCTCCCCAATGAACTAAGCTCAAGCAGAGGGTCCATACTGCGGAAAGCACTTGGGCAGAAAAGTTTCATTCCTGCTCACATTGCCCTGCAACCCTGATGCAAGGAGCAAAATTCTGATTCCCGGCAGAAGCAGTGCTCAATTGGGGAAATACTTCTTTTACTAATCATTGTCTTTTGATTATTTTAAAAAAATGTTTTTATTGATTTCAGAGAGAGAAAGGGAGAGGAGAGAGAGAGAAACATCAATGATGAGGGAAACATCAATTGGCTGCCTCCTGCATGCCCCCTACTGGGGAGCTGGCAACTCAGGCATGTGCCCCAACCAGGAATTGAACCAGGTACCTCCTGGTTCATAGGTCGATGCTCAACCTCTGAGCCACACCAGCTAGGCTTGATTATTTCTTTTTGGCAATCAAGGTCAGCTACAGCCAGGGGCTCCTCAGCTCCCTAGTCTGATCCCCAAGCCAAGGCAGCCCTGATCCTTGATGTGCCTTTACTTCCTGTGTGCTCCAAAGTTGTCTGAAGCTCACAGCACCAGGTGGTGGAGGCGGCTCCTGCTGGGCCACTCCTGTGCCCTGTACTTAGAATCTGGAGTTTCAAACCTAGTTAGCAGAGGAGAGTCCTCTGGAGCAAGATGCATTGGCCTGGACCTAGAGGCAGAGCCTGAATGAAGATAGTGACTTCAATGAAAGAATTCCAGACTAGATAATTTCTAGAGAAAGTTAAAGTGAAAAAAGAAGGATAAACAGAATTTGAAAACTGCTCAGTTTGTATCTCAACTAGGTTAAAAATATTAGTTATACCCAGAAAAGAAAATGAAAAGATTTCCATTAAAATGTTGAGAGAGCCCTGACTGGTTTGGCTCAGCGGTTAGAGAGTCAGCCTGCGGTCCAGAGAGACCTGGGTTCAGTTCCCGCTAAGGGCATGTACCTCGGTTGCAGTTTGTCCCCGGCCCTGGTTGGTCATGCGGGTGGCAGCCATTCGATGTGTCCCTTTCACGGCGATGTTTCTCTCTTTCTCTCTCTTCCTCTCTCTCCCTCCCACTCTATCGGAACAAAAAATGCCCTCAGGTGAGGATAAAAAAAAAAAATTTAAAATGTTGAGAGAGCCTGGCCCATGCACCAAGAGGTCACCGGTTCGATTCCCGGTCAGGGCACATGTCCAGGTTGTGGGCCTGATCCCCAGTTGGGGGCATGCACGAGGTGGCTGATTGATGTTCTCTCTCATTGATGTTTCTATCTCTCTCCTCCTCTCCCTTCTTCTCTCTCTAAAATAAAAACAAAAATTAAATATTAAAAAAAATTGTTGAGAGAGGTTTTCTTTTAATGATGGAATTACAGCTGATTTTTCTTCTTTATATCGTTTTGTATTATCTTACCAGTAGGTATCACCATCTCCTTTTTTATTTTTATTATTTATTAAAAAATTATTTTTCTTTATTGATTTTAGAGAGAGAGGAAGGGACAGAAAGAGATAGAAACATAAATGAAAGAGAACATCAACCGGCCACCTCCTGCATGTTCCCCGCTGGGAATTGGGCCCACAGCTTGGACATGTGCCCTGACTGGGAATTGAACCGGCTACCTCTTGGTGCATAGGTCTGATGCTCAACCACTGAGCCACAATGGCTGGGCTTTATCTCATTCTTTTACATTTCTGTTTAATATTTTATAACATCAATGTATTGCAATTTGACTAAATTTTCTCATTAGTGGATATTTAGATTATTTCAAATGTTCTGTGATTACAAACTATAGTGGATTCAAGATTATTATATGTATTTCCCTTTATACATGTGTACTTCTTTTTTTTTTTTTTTTTCCTGTTAATCCTCACCCAAGAATATTTTTTTCATTGATTTCTAGAGAGACCGGAAGGGAGGGAGAGAGGGGAGGAGAGAGAGAAACATTGACGTGAGAGAGAAACATTGACGTGAGAGAGACACATTGATTGGTTGCCTCCCACACACACCCTGACCAGGGCTGGGATTCAAACCAGCAACCCAGGTACATGTCCTTGATCAGGAATCGAACCTGAGACTCTTTGGTGCACAGGCCGATGCTCTAACCACTGAGAAACAGCGGCCAGGGCACATGTATATTTCTTTGGGATCAATTTAGAGAAGTCAAATTTATGGGTCAAAGATATATCCACTTAAATTTTGGATAGAACTTACTAAACTGTCCTTCCAAAAGGTTTATCAATTTATTTTCTGCTCAGCAAGAAAATAGATCATGCATTCTTCCATTGCTTTGCCAATAATGGATATTACTGGATGTTTAAATGCTTGATAATTATTATCATTATTATTATTATCATTCTTATATTTCAGATCTAGAATTCTTTAATGATGAGAGAGAAAGAGAGACAGAGAGAGAAATTACAGTGGCATGAAGCCAAAAGCCAGTTTGTGGTGGATTGGAAGAGTCTATTTATAAATGCCAAAGTGTTTTTAGAATGAGTGTTTATTATTTATTATTATTATTAAAATTTTTATTCATTGTATTCTTCAGCTCCAGAATTTCTGTTGGTTTTTTTTTTTGGTTACAATTTACATCTCTCTGTTGAATCTCTTGTTTGGTTCATATATTTTCCTGATTTCAATGAGTTGTCTGAAAGTTCACTGAGCTTTGTTATAACAATACTTTGAGTTATTTGTCAAGAAACACATAGATTTCCACTTGTGGGGCCAGTTACTAGAAAACTGTGTTATTTTTGGTTGCATCGTCTCCTTTATTTTTCATGTTACTTGAAGTTTTACACTGCTGTATTCACATTTGAGGGAAGTCACCACCTCAAACTTTTACTGACTGGCTTTGAAAGAGAAATACCTTCACCAGTCATTCTGGTTAGGGACTCTGAGACTTTTTCAGATCTTTACCATGGATACACCCCTCCTTTTTCCATTTATGGGTCATATTTTTATAATCGTATGCTTTCTCTCAATCCTACAAAGCCACATACTGAGAACTTTGTTTTCCATAGCATGATGCCCTAAAATGTTCAAGTTTGAGAGCTTCTTAATTTCTCAGATTCAGGCTGACTTTCTGCACACACTCAATAGCCATCTGCAAAGTAGTATTACACTGACTATGCATGGGAACATATGCCAGGAGTCAGCCAAGGGTGAGAGTTAAGGCATTAGGGATGCCCATGGGCTGGTTGGAAAGGTCCATAGGTAAGACATTTGTGGGTGGGGTTTCTGATGGAGTCCACAAAGCAGTTAGTAGTATAAACTGTAAAGCACTTCGTAGCATCCCTTTCATGAGTTCTGAGACCTGTAACTTTCCATTTTCAGAGTATCTGTTCCTGCAGCCCTGCCTCCTCAGCACACCTCCAGGTCTTCAGGCAGCACCAGGTCCATTCAGAACCTGGCTCTGTTCAGACTCCAGGCTCTGCTTCTGTGCTGTTCTGGACAGGGGCCTTGTGTGTAAACATGAGGACGCTTGAATGGTAACTGACCAGTTGTGTGAGGCTGTTGTTGACAGTGAGACATTCCTGGGGTCACAGCCTTAGCTCCTCCTCCACCTTTCATGGCAAAGAGTCACAAAAAATCCTCATGCTTTTCAGAAGAAAAGCTAAAGGAACTGAAAATCAATGGCCACAGGGCAACTGGCTGGCAAACTGGAGGTGGCCGCAACAACCAGCGCTTGCTGGGAACAGGACCTCACCTGGGTCTACTGTGAACACTAATAGTAATCAGACAATTTCTGGAGCTTTATGTTGTTTTAAATCACATTTCTGTGATTGCTAGTAAGGATAGTAACTTTTTATATCTTTATTGAATATTTATGTCTCTTTTTAAATAAATTACATCTTTATTATCTGTGGGGGAGGAAAAATAATTTCTTTTCTACACTTCTAAATTCTTCTGGCTAGACTAATAATCAAATTAGCATGAGACAGATTAAAAGGCTAAAATGAGAACATTTCTTACACATGTGCATACGGTGGTTCTATAAGAATATGAGTTGTGTGGACAGATGGGGCAGTTAAGGCTTTTGTGCCACCTTGAGCTAAGGAGAAGGGGGGTAGGTAGTGGCTTGGGACTTCAAAGGGCAGGAAGGCAATTCACATGGAGGTAGAAAATCAAATGTTTAGTAAATAAATATTTGCTGGGCCATCATTAACAGTGGGACATGTAGAGAACTTTGATTAAACACTCCCTCCCTGTCCATGCACGCTAGTTCATATTATACTATAGTTATCTATGCTAATAGCTCCCTGCCCTTCCTGGAAAAGGTCCTCTATCTAAATTCTTTTAGTCAGATAGGGGAAGTTCAAAGTTTCTGAGTCTTTTGTTTCTTAAAAATAATCAACTTGAAATAATAAATATCCCAAAAGGCATATTTTGGGGTGGCAAACTGTTTCCCCTCATATTTTATAGTTTGTCACTGTCTCTTCTTCATTACTTACATATTCTGTGTATTAGTGATTTGTTGGAGAGAATACATTTCAAATAAGTTTTCTCACTTTATCACTTGTATTTACATTTTTAAAAAAATGTATTGATTTGAGAGAAAAAGAGACATCAGTTTGTTGTTCATTGGTTGATTCTTTTTTTTTTTTTTTATCATCCTCACCCGAGGACCTTTTTCCATTTTTTGTTCAGGTAGAGTGGGAGGGAGAGAGAGGAACAGAGAGAGAGAGAAACATCGATGCGAGTAGTCGCCACCCGCACAACCAACCAGGGCCGGGAACAAACTGCAACCGAGGTACATGCCCTTAGCGGGAACTGAACCCAGGTCTCCCCAGACCGCAGGCCGATGCTCTAACCGCTGAGCCAAACCAACCAGGGCATTGGTTGATTCTTATATGTGCCTTTATCAGGATTAAACCCACAGCCTTGGTGTATTGGGATGACATTCCCACCAACTGAGCTACCTGGGCTAGGGCTTAATCTTTTTTGGTGTGTGTGTGTGTTTAGTTGCATATAAGTTTTTAAATTTTATTCATTAAAAACTGTCCAAATGATCCTTACTTTCTGGGCTTCACTTCATGCTTAGAAAAATCTTCCATTATAAACTGAGTTTATGATTATTGTTTCGTATTTTCCTCTAATACTTATATATTTTTTTATACTGCACTCTTAAATATCTTGGATTTTTATTTGTACATGGTGCGGGGTAGAATATAACTTAATTTGTAAATATTCAGTTGTTTAATACCATGCACTGACTACTTACTCATTCTGTTACCGGAAAGGGACTGGCCTGCAGCGGATCAGCCTCAGGCCAGCCTGTAGGGCGTGGCTCCTTTTTTTTGGTATGTGCCCCTAGCGGGAACCAGGACTCTCTGGTGGGAAGGCTGACCTCCAACCGCTGAGCCAAACCAGCCAGGGCTGTGCGTGGGTTCTTGACTTCATGCAGAAAAGGTTTCACAATATGAGTCCAGGTGATTTTTGAGAATACAGTCGGCCCTCGTTTATCGCGGTTAATCAGTTCCAGATTCTACTGCGATAAATGAATTTTTACGAAGTAGGATTCTTTATTTATACAGTTATCCCTCTCCACTTCGCCCTCTGACGTTCACAGCTTCACTCTATGGCGGTTTTTTTCAAATAGTATACTATATATACTATACTATATTCGAGAAAACTGCCATAGAGTGAAGCCGTGAACATCGAAGCGCGAAGTGGCGAGGGACGACTGTACATTTATTAAAGCTGGGGACAGTCCGGCGGTGTGACTCAGTGGTTGAGCATCGACCCATGCACCAAGAGGTCGCTGGTTTGATTCTGGTCAGGGCACATGCCCAGGTTGTGGGCTCCATCCCCAGTGCGGGGCATGCAGGAGGAGGGCCCGTCGATGTTCTATCTCTCTCTCCCTCTCATTTCCTCTCTCTCTAAAATAAAAAATTAAAAAAGCTAAGGACAGTGAAACAAGGAAAGGCTGAGGACGGAAGAAGCAACAGAAGACAGCCTAAGCAGGGCTGCTTTGACTCTCTGAGAAGTCAGAGAAAAGGGTGCTTGGACGCGGGTTCAGGAGGATAGCCTCAGAGGAGCTGCCACTGCCCATTGCTCCCCCTGGTTGCAAATCTCCTGGGGACCCTTAGAGTTTAGGAGAGGCAAGCCTGTGGGGGAAGAAGAGGGGAAAGAGAAAGGCTTGGGCGTGCTCCCAGGACGGAGAGCACAAACTGGGTCTTTTGTCTTGTGGGTTTTAAAGGCTGGGGGTTGAAGGGAGGTCTTAGGAGAGGATCTCAATAGAATATTCAGCGGCTCTATTTGCCAAAATGACATTTATTTTCTCAACTTCATCTGTCCTTGGGTGTGGTTGGCACAAATGGTACTAATTGGATTTTTGTTATCTATCTCCCTGAGTAGGATGATTTAAGCTTTTTACCCTCTGGTTGGGGAGGAGAAGTGTATCTGTTACAGAAGATAGCATTTTGCCACTTACTAGATGGCTGCAAATTGCTTGGCCTTTAACTGTCTGTCTCAGTTTCCCTGTTCCACTTGTCCTGGCTTACAAGCCTGTCTCAATTCCAATTCTCTGATTTGAAAAATGCCATCTTTATTATAAACGAAATATATTTTTATATATACACAGAGTCTGTTTTGGGGTTTTCTATTCATTCTAATCATCTGTCTATTCCTGCAATACTACCATACTGTGTCAGTTACTGTTGCCTCTTACTATGATTTCCTATCTGATAATACAACTTTTTTCATTGTTGATCATTTTTTAAAAAATGTTCTTTTTGGGCTCATGTATTTCCAATTCAAACAATCTTGAGAATTAGATATGCTTGAAGATGACCATATGATCATTACAATAGATGTCAAAAAAGCATTTGGTGACATTATACATCCGCAATATAAAATATAATACAGTTGTTAAAAAGAGAGATAGAGAGGGAGTGTACAGCCACATGATCCTGAACATGCCTGATCTCGTCTGATCTCTGAAGCTAAGCAGGGTCAGGCCTGGTTAGTACTTGGATGGGAGACCACCTGGGAAGACCAGGTGCTATAGGCTTAAAAAAATAAATAACAGAGAGTTATTTGAACCCCAATTGAAAGATTGCCAGCACAAGTGAACAAAGCTATAGAACAATGCATAGCTTATGAATTTCTTGAAGTGAAAAAAAAAAAAGGTATTTACATATACACCTGTGTATAAAAACTGAGGGTCCAGAGGAATACACACTTAACTGTCATGGGTTTTCTTTATGGGAAGGGAAACAGTAATATAAGGGTGTAGTGGCCACTGTAAGATGTTATCCAGATGCATCTCTCTTTTTTAAAAAAAAATGTTTTTATTTATTTATTTATTTATTTATTTTTTAGAGAGAGAGGAAGGGAGAGATAGAAACATCAATGTGAGAGAGAAACATCGATCAATTGCCTCCTGCACGCCCCTCGGCAGGGATCGAGCCCGAAGCCTGGTCCGTGCCCTGACTGGGAATCCAACTGAGACCTCTCAGTCCATGGGAGGATACTCAGTCCACTGAGCCACACCAGCCGAGCCAGATGCATCTCTTTAGGACCAACACACTTCAACCACTTGCCAGGAATGCTGTCTGCTGACATCTTATGCAGAGTGCCTCTCCAGGCACTGCCCCAGCTGCATGTAGCTGCTTTGCCAAATTTAAGCCCCTCCCTGGGGACAGATTGAATTCAATGACTGGCTTTATGCAATACAAACACAGGTCCCCTTTGCCTCAATCTGGGACAGTTCTGAAGGGCCATCCTAGCTTCTCACTGGTCCACGGGCCAACACTCTAACCGATGAGCCAAACTGGCCAGGGCAATCATCCTGACTTCAGAGTTCCCCAAGGGATTGCTGCAGCCTCTGTTGCAACTGCATTTGCTTTGCAACCTGACTTCTTTCTATGCCTATTCTCTCTTCTCATTCCCTTACACATGTTGTTTCTGAGAACACTTCCCAATAAACTACCTGCACACAAATTTGATTCAGAGTCTATTTCCTGGGGTAGCTGGCTTATAACAATGGGAGATAAATTACTTGGATGGTGGAAGACAGGCAGGTGGGCTTTTTACATTTTGCTCTCTTATGTAAACTTGAATACATGATAAGAATCTATTATATCATTTTAAATTTGTGTTTAAATATTACCATTAAATAGAAAATATAACAATATTGGGTTAAGTTTTAAAAGAGAAATTCTCATGCCCTGCACATCTTCCCCGTTTCCCACCCAGTAAACTCACTATTGTAGCTGAGTCATTTCATTTCTACATACTTCCCTGAGTGGGAAGTATTTTTGTGTGGCTTGCTGTGTTGGAAAAAAACCATATAGTAATGCAAACATTTCTCATAAAGGTAGATTTTTCACTGTTCTATAAAGATGATAAGAAAAAAGTTGCCTAGCTGGTGTGGCTCAGTGGTTGAGTGTCAATCCATGCACCAAGAGGTCGCCGGTTCAATCCTGGTCAGGGCACATGCCCAGGTTGTGGGCCAAATCCCCAGTGGGGGGCATGCAGGAGGTGGCCAATTGATGTTCTCTCATCAATGTTTCCATCTCTCTCTCCTCCCATCCTCTCTCTCTAAAACCAATAAAGAAAACATATTTTAAAAAAGAAAAAGGAAATTTCTGGAGGAAGTTTGTTTAACATCACACAGCTTGGGAACCAAAGTACCAGAACTGAAGCCCAGGGTTCTGAACTCCAGGTTCCTAGTGCAGCATTCTTCCTACCAAAGAAAGTCATCATTTTCTAAAGGCTGAAGATGTTCTCTGGTTAAGATCCTCCTCCAGATGGGCATAGCAGGCCTTGATTCCCTGGCAAGGGCAGAAGGGAAGGGAATGTCCTTAAGGGGAAGGGAATGGGGAACCTGTTTCCAGGACCTGCTAGTCTGTGGTCACCCTGAGGAAGTAAGCTGCGGTCCTCTGCTGCCCCAGAGTCCCTTCCTCCCCCAACTTTTCTACTGAGTTCTATTTTCAAGTTTCTCTGAGGAATGATCTCCGGAAGCCATGGAGAAACACTGTCATACTAGTTATTCTCACATATCAATGAAACTCCCCATTTAGGAGTCTGGATCTCAGGTTGGCCAATGAACAATTAACCACAGAGGTGTGGTTGGAAACTTCCCTTAAAAATGAGGAACTTAAAAATCGAAGAGTCTATGTTTGTTGATTCAAGACTGTTGTGCTTTATTCTGTCCCAAACAAACCTCATGCAACCCTAAATACAGAAAATAACAAGTGTTTATGGGGATATGGAGAAATTGAAAGATTTGCACATTATTAGTAGAACGTAAACTGTTACAGTTACTGTGAAAAATAGTTCCTCAAAAAAATTAAAAATAGAATTATCATATGATCCAGCAATCTCACTTCTGAGTACATACCCTAAAGAATTGAAAGCAGCGCCTGCAAGAGGTATTTTCACTCCTATGTGTACAGCAGCATTATTCACTATAGCTAAAACATGGAAGCAAGCAGTGTCTATTTATGGATTAATGGATAAACAAATGTGGTCCATACATACAATGGAATAGTCTTCAGCCTTAAAAAGGAAGCAATCCTGTTACAGGCTTCAGCATGGGTGAACTCTGAGGACATCATGCCACGTAAAATAAGTTAGTCACATAAAGACAAATACTGTATGATTTCACTTATACAAGGCAGCTAATTAAATTAGTAAAAACAGAAAGTTGAATGGAGATTGCAGGTGGAGGTGAATGAGGAGTTGTTGTTTAATGGGTACAAAGTTTTTCAAGATGAAAAAGTTCTTCAGGTTGGTTGCATAACAATGTGAATACACTTAACACTACTGAAAAGTACACTTAAAATGGATAAGATGGGCCCTGGCCAGTTTGGCTCAGCGGTTAGAGCATCAGCCTGCGGTCCGGAGAGACCCGGGTTCGGTTCCCGCTAAGGGCACGTACTTCGGTTGCAGTTTGTCCCGGGCCCTGGTTGGTCGTGCGGGTGGCAGCCACTCGATGTGTCCCTTCACGTCGATGTTTCTCTCTCTCTCTCTCCCTTCCTCTCTCTCCCTCCCACTCTATCTGTACAAAAAATGGAAAAAATATCCTCGGGTGAGGATAAAAAAAAAAAAAAAAAATGGATAAGATGGCCCTGGCCGGTTTGGCTCATTGGTTAGAGCGTTGGCCTGCGGTCCTGAGAGACCCGGGTTCGGTTCCCGCTAAGGGCACATACCTCGGTTGTGGTTTGTCCCCGGCCCTGGTTGGGTCGTGTGGGTGGCAGCCACTGGACGTGTCCCTTTCGCGTCGATGTTTCTTTCTCTCTCTCTCTCCCTCCCACACTCCATTTGAACAAAAAATGGAAAAAATGTCCTCGGGTGAGGATAAAAAAAATAAAAAATAAAATAAAAAAAATGGATAAGATGGTAAATTTTTATGTACAAAATTTTTTTAATTTATTGATTTTAGAGAGAAACATCGATTTGTGGTTCCACTTATTTTTGCATTCACTGTTGATTTTTTAATTTTCTTTGTTGATTTTAGAGAGAGGAAGGGAGAGGGAGAGAGATACAGAAACATCAATAAGAGAACATTGATTGGCCACTTCCTGAATGCCCCTCACTGGGGATGGGCTACAACCTGGGCATAAGCCCTGATTGGGAATCAAACCCGCAACCTCTTGGTACATGGGTTGACGCTCAACCACTGAGCCACATTGGCCAGGCCACTGGTTGATTTTTGTATGTGTCCTGACCGGAGATCAAACCCACAACTTTGACATATTGGGATAATGCTCTAACCAACTGAGCTACCTGGCCAGGGTATGGGATGAATTTAAATATGTATTAAAAACTAAGAGGCATTTGCCCTGGCTGGTTTGGCTCAGTGGTTGGAGCATCTGCCTGCAGACCAGAGAGTCCCAGGTTTGGTTCCCACTAGGGGCACATACCAAAAAAAATAAATAAATAAAAAAAAATGCCCCCCAAAACAAAAAAAACTAAGAGGCATTCTCTCAAATAAGTTTAAATGCATTTTATTTTTAGACAACCTATATGACATGCTTTTCTAAAAACAATGCTTCCACTCCAAATAAATCAAGGTTAAAATGAATGTGCTCATCCAGCTGGTGTGGCTCAGTGGTTGAGCGTCGACCCATGCATCAAAAGGTTGCCAGTTCAATTCTGGGTCAGGACATATGCCCAGGTGGTGGGCCAGATCCCCAGTGGAGAGCACGCAGGAGGTGGACAATCAATGTTCTCTCTCATCAATGTTTCTATCTCTCTTTCCCTCTCACTCCCTCTCTCTCCAAAATCAATAAAAGAAAAAAAAAAGAAAAAGAAAAAAAAGACTGAATTGCTTTGACAAGTAAGAAATCCACCAAGTTTTAAAAAAAGTTAAAAAATGAATGAGCTAGACTTCCAGTTAAGATGGCGAGTAGTTAAAAGGGGTATCGCGTCCTCCCACAACCACATCAAAGTTACAACTAAGCTACAGAACAACCATCATTCAAAACTGCCTGAAATCAAGCTGAATGGAAGTCGTACAACTATGGAATTAAAGCAGCAGCCACATCCAGACTGGTAGGAGAGGCGGAGGCGGAGGGGCTGGTCCCACACCCAAGTGTGGCGGATAAAAATCAGGACACCTCGGCTGGGAAGGTCCTCCCTGAGGACTGAGGGGTCCCCGTCCCACACCAGGCACCCTGCTCAGGGTTCCAGTGCCAGGAAGAGAAGTCCCCATAACTTCTGGCTGGAAAACCAGTGGGAACTGAGGCTCAGGGAGGCTGAGGCAGCTGGCGCCCCAGGCAGCTCCTTAAAGGGCCCATACAAGGACTTATCGGCCTCTCTCCCTCTAAGCTTGGAGGGGAGGCAGCTCGAGGGGAACCAGAGACATACAGGGAAGAACTGAGCTGCTTGGCACTGGAGCGAGGGCTGGAGAGGGGGCTTTCTCCGGGACAAATGTGCTGTCAGAGGCCTTTGTTCCTTTGGTGAGCCCTTCCCTGGGGCAGCAGAGAGCCTCCAGGTCTGGGACTCCAGCAACCTGGCTCACACTGGTAGCCCCACCCTGGTGACTCCCTGAGGCCCTTTCCCGCCCCACCCAACTTTCAAGCCCACCCAAGCTGTTGCCACTTGCTTAACCATAGGATTGGCCTGTCTTGGATCCTGCTTCAGGTTTATCCTAAATTCTTTCAAACAAGCAGCATCTGATCTCAGCGAGCCCCATACCTCTCGTTAAGTAATACACTGAAACAAACACAGGGAGGCAGCCAAAATGAGGAGACAAAGAAACAGGTCCCAAATGAAAGAACAGAACAAAACCCCAAGAAAAGAACTAAGCGAAATGGAGATAAGCAACCTAACAGATGCTGAGTTCAAAATACTGCTTATAAGGATGCTCAATGAACTTAGTGAGAACCTCAGTGAACTTAGTGAGGGCCTCAAGAGCATAAAAAAGGACCAGTCAGAAATGAAGGATGCACAGTTAGAATTGAAGGAGGCATTAATGGAAATAAAGAATAATTTACACAGCTTCAATAATAGAGTATGTAAATCCAAGGAGCAAACCATCGATTTGGAATATAAGGAAGCAAAAAAATGCCCAATCAGAACAGCAAAAAGAAAAAAGAATCCGCCCTGGCCGGTTTGGCTCAGCGGTTAGAGCATCCGCCTGCGGTCCGGAGAGACCCGGGTTCGGTTCCCGCTAAGGGCATGTACCTCGGTTGCAGTTTGTCCCCGGCCCTGGTTGGTCGTGCGGGTGGCAGCCACTCGATGTGTCCCTTTCACATCGATGTTTCCCTCTCTCTCTCTCTTCCTCTCTCTCCCTCCCACTCTATCTGTGCAAAAAGTGGGAAAATGTCCTCGGGTGAGGATTAAAAAAAAAAAAAAAGAAAAAAGAAAAAAGAATCCAAAAAGGGAGCCTCTGGGACAACGTCAAGCGTGCCAACATTCGCATCTTGGGGGTGCCAGAAGAAGAGCGAGAACAAGAAGTTGAAAACCTGTTTGAAACAATAATGGCAGAAAACTTTCCTAACTTGGTGAAGGAAACAGACATACAAGTCCAGGAAGCACAGAGAGTCCCAAACAAGATGAACCCCAAGAGGCCCACACCAAGACACATCATCATCAAAATGCAAAAGGTTCAAGACAAAGAGAGAATCTTAAAAGCAGCAAGAGAAAGGCAGCTAGTTACCTACAAGGGAGCTCCCATTAGGCTGTCAGCTGATTTCTCAAAAGAAACTTTGCAGCCCAGAAGGGAGTGGCAAGAAATATTCAGAGTGATGAAAAGCAAGAACCTACAACCAAGATTACTCTATCCTGCAAAGCTGTCATTTAGATTGATGGCCATATAAAAACTTTCCCAGACAAAAAAAAGTTAAAGGAGTTCATCACTACCAAACCGTTATTATATGAAATGATGAAAGGTCTTTTTGAAGAAAAAGATAATATATGAACAAACAAAATGGCAATGAATACATATCTATCAACAATGGAATCTACAAACAAAATGAACAGGTAGAACAGAAACATTCTCATAGATACAGAGAATATTTTGTTGGTTGCCAGATGGGAAGGGGGTTGGGGGAATGGGTGAAAAGGGTGAAGAGATTAAGAAGTACAAATTCATTGCTAGACTGATAAACCTCAAAGGGAAAGGGGTTGGGGGGGGGGGGAAGAAATAAACCAAAGAACTTATATGCATAACCAATGGACACAGAGAACAGTGTGGGAAAAGGCGGGAGGGAGGTGGGAGTGGGTCAATGGGGGAAAAATGTGGAACATCTGTAATACATTTTACATCCAACAATAAAGATTAAAAAAAAATAAAAATAAAAATGAATAAAGAAAATAAATAAATAAATGAGCTCAAGATAACATCAGTCCCATTGTCCTAGTCCTGGTGTGTGGATGAAAAGCAGCAGTCAATTATGATGACAAGTGATAGATCCCAATTGCCAAACTTGTTAACATTTTTCCATTTCTAAACCATCCTTAAAGAAAATCATATATGGAGTCATACTATCTTAACAGTAGTCACACAGAGCAACCATGTCATTTGGATTTATGATTTTACCAATAAAGAACTGCTAGACCCTGGCTGGTGTGGCTCAGTTGGTTGGAGCGTCATCCTGAACACCAAAAGGTGGTGGGTTCAATTTCCAGTCAGGGCACATACCCAGGTTGAGAGTTCAATCCCTGGTTGGGAAACATACAGGATGTTTCTCTCTCTCTCGCTCACCCTTCCTCTTGCTAAAAAAAAAAGAACTGGTAGTTTTTGAAATTAGCAAGGAAGTGCTTGATTTGTTCCCTTGTTTTGTACCCTTATAAAACATTTTACTCTTTCTAGTCTCTGTACTCCACGTTTCCCTTTGATTGACTTCATGTAACCCTTGATGTACTTCTTGTAGGCTTCTTTTGTGACCCTGGCTTCCCGCAAATGGAGGTTCGTGACAATATCCACACCACTGATTACTGTTCTTTCTGTACTTTTGCTCTCCAGGCCTTCAGTGGAGGCATTTCCAGCAATGAGTGAGTCATCAATGTTACCTGCTATCCTACTGACCATCTTCCTCTCCACCTCTAGGCACAGTCCATCAGCAATCTCTCATATCTTGCAGATGCCAGAGGACATCTCGTCATAGCTGATGAAGTCCAGTAAATGATCATGAGGGTGGCAGGAAGGAGACAATGGTGGCACTGGTGATATAGCCAGAGCGTGCTCAAGGGGAGGGGGATCACGTGGGAAAGCCACAGCTACATTCTTAAAGGAAAATTGCAGAAGACCAAGGACAGGGAGACTATATTAAAAGCATCCAGAGAGCAACTCAGAGGAATAACCAACTACTGAAGGCAGTAGGTGAATGGGTAATAACAGTGGTACATCAATACAATGTGTACATTGTAGACTATACATGGAATTTTCAGCTCTAAAAAGAAATGAGCTATCAAGTCATGAAGGAAACTGAAATGCATACTACTAAGTGAGAGAAGCCAATCTATCAAGGCTACATACTATATGATTCCAGGTATATGACATTCTGGAAAAATGCAAATGAATTCTGCAAAATTATGGGGTTTCTGGTTAAGATGGTGGTGCAGGCAAACACAGTACTTGGAACCTCCCACAACCACATCCCAACTACAACTAAACTACAGAAGAGACTGGTAGGAGTGGAGATGCAGGAATGAGCCAGCAGGCAGGTCACCACATCTCAGTCTCCATCATCCTAACACTGTTGGCCCTGTCCTGTTTCCCTGAGACCCCGCCCCACCCGTCTTGCTGGCTCACCTAAGTTGTTTCCAGTGGCTTTTCCATACAAACAACCTGTCTTGGCTCATGCTGTCAACTTTCCTAAAATCTCAAACATGCAGCATCAGGCCTCTGTAAATCCTGTACCTTTTGCCAAGTGGCCCCAGGCCCAGCACTAGTGGCAGCAGGCCTTGATTCACAGCTTAGCCCCTCCTGGGCACCTCCAAGCCCAGTACAAGCAGCAGCCATCTGCAGATCACTTTGTAGTTCAGGCTGGGTGGCTCTGGGCAAGGCGCAGTAGTAGCTGACCTTGGCCTGCACCTCCTGGGAGGCCCCAGAGCAAGTGCACCCTGTGGACAGCTTCAGACCCAATCACCTCCATGAGCAACACACTCAAAGGGTAAACTTGGCAGGTTCCTGACCCCTCTGAAGTAAGTTCTGCTCCATGGGGTCAGCCTCTTCACAGCAATCCTTCAAAGTAGTCATGGACAGTCCTTGAAGCTGATTGACCTTGGGGTAAATCCCTCCCATTGATGTGCCAAGACCATTCAAGGCTCAACTACAATAGGAGGGTACACGCAGCCCACATGGGGGATGCACCTGGAACACCCAGCTCAGGTGACTAGGGAGGCTGTACCACTAGCCTTATAGGACACCTACTACATAAGGCCATTCTACCAAGAGCTGAAGACCTAGCAGCTCTACCTAATACACATAAAGAAACAAAGGGAGGCTGCCAAAATGAGGGGAAAAAGAAACATGTCCTAAATAAAAGAACAGAACAGAACAGAACTCCAGAAAAAGAACTAAACAAAATGGAGACAAGCAATCTGCCAGATGCAGAGAGAACACTGGATACAAGGATGCTCAAGGAACTGGGGGAAGAGTAGAGAAATTTACCGAGAAGTTCAACAGAGATAAGAAACATAAAAATGGAGATGGAAAACATAAAAATACCAGTCAGCAATGAAGAATACATTACAGGGAATGAACAGTAGAGTAGATGAAGGAGATGATCAAATCAGCAATTTGGAATATAAGGAAGCAAAAAACACCCAATTAGAACAGCAAAAAGAAAAAAAGAATAAAAAAAAAGAGAATAGTTCAAGGCACCTCTAGGACAATTTCAAGCATGCCAATATTTGTATCATGGGAGTGCTGGAAGGAAAAGAGAGAAAGCAAAAAGTTGAAAATTTATTTGAAAAAAATGACAGAAAACTTCCCTATCCTGGTAAAGGAAATAGACATACAAGTCCAGGAAGTGCAGAGTCCCAAACAAGATGATCCCAAAGAGGCCCACACCAAGACATATCATAATTAAAAGGTAAAAGGTTAAAGAAAAAGAGAGAACCTTTATCCCCCCCCCCCTTTATTGATTTTAGAGAGAGAGGAAGTGAGAGGGAGAGAGAGACAGAAACATCCATGAGAGAGAACATAGATTGGCTGCCTCCTGCATGCCCCTCACTGGGGATCGGGCCCACAACCTGGGCATGTGTCCTCACCAGGAATTGAACCAGCAACAAAAGAGAGAATCTTTTTTTTTTGTCTATTCTCACCTGAGAACATTTTTTCATTTTTTTGTTCAGATAGAGTGGGAGGGAGAGGAAGAGAGAGAGAGAGAGAGAGAGAGAGAGAGAGAGAGAGAGAAACATTGATGTGAAAGGCACACATTGAGTGGCTGCCTCCCACATGACCCAACCAGGACCCGGGAAAAACTGCAACTGAGGTACGTGTCCTTAGCAAGAACCAAACCCTGGTCTCTCTAAACTGCAGACTGATGTTCTAACTGCTGAGCCAAACCATCCAGGGCAAAAGAGAGAATCTTAAAAGCAACAAGAGAAAAGCAGTTAGTTACTTACAAGGGAGCTCCCATAAGACTGCTAGCTGAGCCCTGGCCAGTTTGGTTCAGCAATTGGAGTGTTAGCCCACGGACCAAAGAGTCTCGAGTTTGATTCCGGCCAAGGGCATGTACCTTGGTTGCGGTTCGTCTCCAGCTCTGGTAGGGGTCGTGCAGGAGGCAGCCAGTTGATGTGTCCTTCTCATGTCGATGTCTCTTCCCCTTTCACTGTATTCTGAAGATAAATAGAAAAATATCCTCAGATGAGGATTAAAAAAACAACTTCCCAGACAGAAAGAGCTGAAGGTGTTCATCACCACCAAATTACAAGAAATGTTAAAGGGTCTTTTTTAAGAAAAAGAAGGAGAAGCCCAGCTGGTGTGGCTCAGTGCTTGAGTGTTGATCCCTGCACCAAGAGGTCACCAGTTTGATTCCTGGTCAGGGCACATGCCCAGGTTGTGGGCCCAATCCCCAGTGGGGGACATGCAGGAGGCAGCCAATCAATGTTCTTTCTCATTAATGTTTCTTTTTTTTTTTTTTAATCCTCACCCAAGGACACTTTTTTTTTTTTTTTTGCATTTATCTTCAGATAGAGTGGGAGGAAGAGAAGGAGGAAGTGAGAGAGAGAAACATAGATGTGAGAGAGACACATAGAATGGTCCGTGGGCCGACTCTCTAACTGCTGAGTCAAATTGGCCAGGGCTCATCAATGTTTCTATCTCTCTCTCCCTCTCACTTATTCTCTTTCTAAAATCAATAAAAAAAAATTTTTTTATAAAGAGAAAAATAAAAAAATATAAATAACAAAATGGCAATAAATACATATCTATCAACAATTACTTTAAGTGCAAGTGGATTGAATGCTCCAATCAAAAGACATATGGTGGCTGAATGGATAACAAAACAAGACCCCACAGCAGTTTTCAACCTGTGGGTCATGACCCCTTTGGGGGTCAAACAACCCTTTCACAGGGGTCACCTAAGACAATCGGAAAACACATACTTTCGATGGTCTTAGGAGCTGAGACCTCTATCCCTCTCCAGGTAGGTCGGCCCACATGTAGATACACCCACATGCAACATGAGGAACTGTATTAAAGGGTCGTGGCATTAGGAAGCTTGAGAACCACTAACGTATGCTGTCTATAACACTTACTTCAGTGAAAGACACACAGATACTGAAAGAAAAGGGATGGAAAAAGATATTTCATAAAAATGGAAAAAACAATAAAAAAACCCCAGGGTAATAAAACTTATACCAAACAAAATAGACTTTATTTATTTATTTTTATTGATTCACTTTTAGAGAGAGAGCAAGAGGGAGAGATGGTGGTGGTGGTGTTGAGAGAAACATTGTTTTGTTGTTCACTTACTTATGCATCCATTGGTTGATTCGTATGTGTGCCCTGACTGGGGATTGAACCCATAACCTTGGCATTTTGGGACAAGGCTCTAACCATCTGAGTTACCTAGTTAGGGCAAAAATAGACTTTAAAACAAAGGCTATAACAGGAGACAAAGGAGGACCCAGCAATTCCACTTCTGGGTATTTATCAAAAGAAATCCAAAATGTTAAATCAAAAAGACATATATACATCCATATGTTTATTGCAGCATTATTTATAGTAGCCAAGCTATGAAAGCAACCTGTGTCCATCAATATATGAATGGATAAAGAAGAAATGGTGTAGCCCAGCCGGTGTGACTCAGTGGATTCAAAGTTGTCCTGTGCACCAAGAGGTCTCCAGTTTGATTCCCAGTCAGGGCACACACCAAGGTTGCAGGCTTGATCCCCAGTAAGGGGTGTGCAGGAGGCAGCTGATTAATGTTTCTCTCTCATCGATGTTTCTCTCTTTCTCTCTCTCCTTCTCCCTTCAAAAAAAAAATTAATAAAAACATTTATAAAAGAAGAAGAAGAAGAAGAAATGGTGTATATATACAATGAAGTGATTCAGCCATACAAGAGAATGAAATCTTGCCAACTATAACAACATTGATGGACCTAGAGGGTATTGTGCTGATTAAAATAAGCCAGACGGAGAAAGACAAATGCCAGATGATTTCACTTATACATGGAATCTAAAACACAAAATAAACAAATAAGCAGAACAGAAATAGACTCATAGATAGAGAGAACGTTTCGATGGTTGCCAGATGGGAGCAGAGATGGGAGGATGGGTGAAAAAGGTGAAGGGATTTAGAAGTACAAGTTGGTTGTTACAGAATAGTCATGGGGATGTAAAGTACAGCATAAAGAATATAGTCAATAATATTGTAATAATTATATATGGTTTCAGATGGGTACTAGATTTATTAGGGTGATCCCTTCATATATTATATAAATATCTAATCATGGGGTTGTATACCTGAAACTAATATAATATTATACATCAACTAATTTAAAACTACTTTTAAAAAATCTGCAAAACTATGAAGATGGTAAAAAGATTCGTGGTTGACAGTAGTTATTAGGGAGGGAGGGAGAGATAAAGAGGCAGAGTTCAGGATTTTTAGGGCAGAGAAACTTACTATAATGGTAAATACATAGCATTATACATTTGTCCAAACCCATAGAATTACAACATCAAGAGTGAACTCTGATGTAAACTAAGGACTTTGAGAGATAATAATGTATTAATGTAAATTCATCAGTTATAACAAAGGTACCACTCTGGTGAAGGATGTTGATAGTGAGAGAGGCTATATATGTATAGGAGTCAGGGGATACATAGGAACTCTTTACTTTCCACTTGATTTTGCAGTAAATCTAAAACAAAAAATAAAGTCAATAAAAAAAAAAAAAAACCCATGAGGGGGGAAAAAAAACACACCCAAGCATCCAGAGAGAAAAAACAAATAACCAACAAAAGAACAATAATTACACTGACAGCAAACATCTTAAAACAAAACATCAAATTTTAAAAATTAAAAAAATGCACATAAACCCTGGTAGGTTTGGCTCAGCAGTTAGAGCATCGGCCTGTGGACCAAAGAGTCTCTGGTTTGATTCCCGTCAAGGGCACTGGTTGTGGTTTGGTCCCCAGCCCTGGCTGGGGTCTTGTGGGAGGCAACGAGTTGATGTGTCTCTCCCACGTCAATGCTTCTCTCTCCCTCTCACTCTAACTGAAGATGAATGAAAAAATATACTTGGGTGAGGATTAAAAAAACAAACAAAACAGCCCTGGCCAGTTTGGCTCAGCTGTTGAGCGTCAGCCTGTGGACCAGAGAGTCCTGGGTTCAGTTCCTGCTAGGGGCATGTACCACAAAAACAAAACAAAACAAAACAAACACATAAGAAATTTAAGGTTGATTATTGCTGGGTATGGTCATACCCTGTTCCCTACTCCCTCTTCTTCCCGTCTGTTTGTTTTCATTAGCAATGTATGGCAATTTTATTTTGTAAGTAGAAAAAGGGATAGGCCAAGGTGAAGGAAGAGAGGGGGAAAGAAGTTTACTGAAGGAGGGAAGAGTATGTTTTTTTTTTTTTTTTTAAATGTTTTTATTGATTTTAGAGAGAGAGAGGAAGGGAGAAGGGGAGAGAGAGAGAAACATCAATGAGAGAAAGAAACATCTATCAGCTGCCTCCTGCACAAGCCCTACTGGGGATCGAGCCCACAACCCAGGCATGTGCTCAGACTGGGAATTGAACCAGGGATCTCTTGGGACTACGCTCAACCAACTGAGCCACACAGGCCAGGGCAAGTATTTGGTTTTTAATAGTGATATTGGCCTTGGGAGGGAAATGATCTAGAAAGGCCATAGGTCTATCTGCATTTTAAGGGGCTAAGATTGTTCCCACATCAGTCTCTGTGGGGTAGGAGACTACTGCAGACCCTTCCAGTGATGGTCCCCAAATGGAGAGGAGCTTAGAAGCTCTAAAGTATACTTAGATACATGATCTCATTGAGACTCTGAGAGAAGTCATTTTCTAACTCTGCCAGGCAATGCCAACCACAACATTTCTAGATTTCTTACTTAATTTTAGTTCCTAATATTTGTTAGTTGAAATTCCACAGGCTCCCTCTGATTCCAATGTTTCTATTTGCTTATGAGCAGAGAAAAGCAGGATAAAGTTCTGAAAATTTTTATCTCCAGACTGGACCTTTCTCAAGAATACAGATTGCTAACTGAATATTGTCTCTGGAATGCTAAACAAGCACCTTAAACTTAATATGTCCCAAAATCAAGTTCTTGATTTAGTTCTTTCAAATAGCTTGTCTTGTAGTCTTTCCTATCTCAGAAAATAGCAACACCACCCTCCCAGACATTTAGGCCAAAAATTTTGAAGCATCTTTGTCTTCTCTCACACCTCATGTTAAACCCACCAGGGAATCCTGTTTGCTGTACCTTTCAAAATATATCCAGCATCTAATCACTTATCATCTCCGCTACTACCATACTGGACCAAGTCTCCACCATCCTTCACTTGGATTACTGCAGTAGACCCCTTAACAACCACAATGTAGGAATTCAATATATAATTATTGAATGGATAAATGAAGCAATGTGCAGGTATGAGTTATATTGGCTCTTTGGGGCTCATGGTTAAACTTGAGACCCTTTGCTATATTTTGGGGAAAGAGTTGGGAGAAGCAGTATTTGAACAGTAAGGACTATGGGCCCATGGAGGGGACAACAGGGAGGAAAGCCGAGGCAAACATGAAAAATACGGAGAGAGGAGTCGGTGGAATTGGGACTCAGTGTCACCATAGGAATCAGCAAAGGAACTCTCGATCACTGAGTACCCTGTCTCTGCTGTTGTGATTGCCCGTCCTTTGTCCATTACCCTGCGTCTCTCTGTTGATCAGTCCAACTCAGGGCTCTGTAAGGGGATCTCCAAGAAGCCTGGACAGACAAATGATCCTTGCTAAAGACAGGTGAAAAAAAAACAGTTTCCTTGTGAGCTTTAGGAATGCATCCTCTAGAGGTAGGATAGTGAGTGAACTGTGCAAGTTCCTTGAACTGGTGCTGGAGAAGAAAGATCAGGAAGGCATGTGGGTGTGGCCTGGCCTAAGACCCCTCCTCTCCTCTTGGGCCGCACCATACCCCTTCCTTCTCCCTCTCCTCATAGGCAACCCAGCAGCTGCTTCCAACAGACTAGGTCTGCCTGCTATGCAAGTCCTGCCAGAAGTTCATAGGCCCCCACCCCCACCCCCCACACACATTTTAGACATTATTTCAGTAAACACCTAAGGCCTGGTTCCCTCCTCTTGGTCAGTCAGGGATTCTTCTCCAGACTGGCTAATGAAGAATGGTTTGGGGGAAGTGCTTGGCTGGGTCCCCTACGTGTTGAGCTCAATTTCCTCCTTTGGGTGTGTTTTAGCTTCCACCTGGGATCTTTGCCATAGTAATTATAAAAACAACACTCTGCATGGAGGCTCTTAAAGCTATATAGGCAAACAAATAAAAGGACTCCTAAGTCAAGTAGTTATTAGAATCTCCACTCCCAGAAGACCCAGGAGCTCTGCACTTGCCTGCTCACAAGTGCTTAGTGGGAATTATTTAATCAGCTTGAAGTCTTTCTATAACCACATATAAATTGTATATCCCTAGGGGAAGGGAAGTTTTCCCCACCCCTACCCTGCTCCTCCCCAAGCCTCCCCATCCAGCCAGTAGCACTATTATTCACCTGGCTGCTTGGGAGAAAAACCTAGAAGTTTGCTTTTATTTTTTCTTGCCCCTCACCCCTCATTTTATCTGTTAGCAAGGCCTAATGCCTTTATAACATATGCCCAGAATCTATGTTCTTCTCTTCACCACTTGGTGACAATCAGGTTCATCCTGGACAACAGCAATGGTCTGCGAACTGATCTCCCTGCTTCTACTGCTGTCCTGCTACACACATCACTCTCCTCACAGCAACCAGAGCTATCTTTCAAGGGCAGGCCGAGCCCCCTGCTCATAACCCTTCAAAGGCTCCCACTGAACTTTTGATACATTCCAAATTTCTGATCATAATGTGGCTGCAGCCTTTCTATATAGTCATATGCCTTACTGCTCTCCTCCTCAGCCACATGGCCTTGTCTGTCCCTTGTCTGTCCCTTCAGTGTGCCAAGCTTGTTCCTGTCTTAGAGCCTTGATGTTGTTGGCAATGCTTAAGATGCTCTGTGAAAATTTCCTTGTGGCTGGCTCCTTAGTATTTAGGCCTCAGCTTAGCACTTTGTTCCAAAATGAAACCTTCCAAAGCTCAGTGGCTTCAAAACAGCAGTCATGACCTGGCCGGTTTGGCTCAGCAGTTAGAGCGTTGGCCTGCGGTCCAGAGAGACCCAGGTTCGGTTCCCACTAAGGGCATGTACCGCGGTTGCAGTTTGTCTCTGGCCCTGGTTGGGTCTTGCGGGTGGCAACCACTCGATGTGTCCCTTTCACATCGATGTTTCTCTCTCTCTCTTTCCCCCTCCCACTCTATCTGAACAAAAAATGGAAAAATGTCCTCGGGTGAGGATTAAAAAAACAGCAGCAGTCATCTGTTTTGCTTATTTATCTGTAATTTGAGCAGTTTGATGGGGAAGATGCATTTTTGCTCCATGCAGTATCAGTTGGGGCAAATCAACCAAGATCCACTTCCAAGAGGGCTCACTCCCATGGCTGGCAAGCTGGTGCTGACAGTCTTTTATGAACCAAGCCAGGGCTGAAGCCTGGGAGCCTTGGTTGTTCAGGAAGCTGGGTCCTAGGAAAATGTCCCCAAAGACTCAGGTGGAAGCTGTATTGTCTTTCATGACCTAGCCTCCAAAGTCACAGTGCATCTCATCTGTTGTACTCATCAGTCGACCAAGTCAAAAGACCTGTTAAGTTCAAGTGGAAGGAACATAGACTCTACCACTTGAAGGGAGAGTGGTAGGGTTTTGCAATAGCACACTAAAGTGGAAATGTTGCTTTTCTGGAGAATTCTGGGTAATACTATCTGCCATAGCTTCCACTTCAATGTGACCATTAGTGACTGTCCTATAAAAATTAGCTCCTTCTTCCCACCCCAAATAGTCATTCTTTAACATTTCAGCCTCTTGTTCCTTCATAGAACCTGTCATTAATTTAAGTTATCTTGTCCATTTATTTATTTACGCACTTGCAGCCTTACAAAAACATGTAAGTCCCCTAGGAGCAGATGCCTTGCATGAAGGGAGGCCGTATGGGAGCTGATACACTAAGGTCTGCCAGTTGCAGCCGGAGAGATGATTGCTATTTAAAAATATGTGAGGGTGGAGACATTGGTATTTGGTTATTGATTGGCTGTGGGGGTTGAGGGGAGAAAGGAGGACACTGGGTTGCTGGTCCATTTCAGATCAAGGAATACATGGGATTAAGGGTGTGCATGGCTGAGGATTCTCTGGCAGAGGCCGTGCTGAGACCTGCACTACTGGAGGGTAAATGGTGTTATGTGTGTGATGAGAATGGCTAGAAACTCACCAAACACCTTTCCTTTTCTTCCCAAGCTTCCAGCCACATTTCCCAGCCTTCTTGCAGTTAGGTAGGGGCCAGATGAAGTTATGGCCAAAGAAATGCAAGTGGAAGCTAATGTATATCACTTTCAGGGTGATGAAAAGCCATCCTGCAAGATCCTGCACACTTCCTTCCCCTTCCTGATACGTGTGGTAGTGATGCCAGCATCACATATGGGAGAGGCCTGGGTTCCTGAATCACTATGGAGAGTAGACAAACATTCCCTTCCCAACCTTTCTAATTTCACGACACAGAATTTTTGAAGAGACAAGTTGTAGACTGTCTCCACACTCAGGATTTTTCTCAATGTTTCTTCATGTTGTTGAACTTCTTCCTCTATTTCTTGCATTTCCTGCAAACTGAAAGTCAGATCTATAGCTTGATTAGATTCAGGTTAACTTTTCTGGTAAGAAGTGTTTCAAAGGTAATGTACTTCACGTAGCATCCTCTCAGGAGGGATATCAACAGCAGGTTGTCCCACCATTGGTGATCTTATGGTTGAAGATTGAGTTCAGATGTGGTTATCAGATTTCTCCATTATAAAGGCACTTCCTCCTTTTGCAATTAGAATGTAAACTATAGGGTAAACCTTGTAATACCTTGTTTCTGAACAATATTTCACCTAATCTTTTTTTTTTTAATCCTCATCTGAGGACATTCTTTTCAGTTTTTGTTCAGATAGAGTGGGAGGGAGAGAGAAGAAGAGAGAGAGAGAGAGAGAAACATCGACGTGAAAGGGACACATCGAGTGGCTGCCACCCGCATGACCAACCAGGGCCGGGGACAAACTGCAACCAAGGTACGCGCCCTTAGCGGGAACCGAACTCGGGTCTCTCTGGACCGCAGGCCGATGCTCTAACTGCTGAGCCAAACCGGCCAGGGCATCACCTAATTTTTTTAATTTTAAAAATGTCTTTATTGATTTGAGAGAAGAAGAGCGAGGGAGAGAGAGAGAGAAAAACATCTCTGTGAAAGAGAAACATCAATCAGCTGCCTCCTGCATGCCCCCTACTGGGGATCAAGCCCACAGCCCAGGCATGTGCCCTGACCAGGATTCCAACCAGTGACCTTTAGGTGCATGGGGCCACAATGAACCAACTGAGCCACACCGGTCAGGGCTCACCTTATGTTTTTAGCACTCATTGTGGCTCCTTCCTTCAATTATTTATATTTATTATTTTCTAGCATTTATTGGGCAACTTACTGTATACTGGGCATTCTTCTAAGGGTTTTACCTATATTTTCTCCTTTAATTACCACAATAACCCTAAGAGATAATTTTTTCACTATTTGATGAGGAAACTCAGGCATAGAGAAAGTGTATTAGATTTTTATTGCTGCTATAACAAAACACCACAAACTTAGTGGCTTAAAGCAACATAAATTTATTATCTTAGAGTTCTACAGGTCGGAAGTTTGAAACAGGTCTCACTGGATTGAAATCAAGTAACGATCAGGGCTGGTTCCTTCTGGAGGCTCTAGGGAAAAATTTGTTTCCTTGCCTTATCCAGCTTTTAGAGGCCACCTGCATTCCCATGGTCACCTTCAAGCTTCAAAGGCAGAAATGGTGGGTTGAGTTCTCATATAACATCACTCTGATCTTGCTTCTGTTGTCACATTTCCTTCTCTGACTCTAACTGAATGAAGCTCTCTTCTGCCTCTGTCATCACTTGTAAGGAACCTTGTGATTACATTGGGCCTACCTGGATAACCCAGAACAATCTCCCTGTCTTTAAGGCCAGCTAATCAGTCACCTTAATTCCATCTGCAACCTTAATTATCCTTCGCTGGGTAACTCAAATATTCACAGGTTATGGGATCAGGACATCTTTGGAGGGGTCATTATTCTGCCTACCACAGAAGGTAACTTGCCTTGACCACTCAGCAAGTCAGCAAGTAGCAGAGCTCGGATTCGGGCTCTGGCAGTCCAGTTCCAGGGCCCATTTTTTTCCTTTATTGATTTTAGAGAGAGAGGAAGGGAGAGGGAGAGAGAGAGAGAGAACATTGATGAGACAACTGGCCCCCTCCTACATGCCCCCGACAGGGGATCGGGCCCACAACCTGGGCATGAGTCCTGACCGGGAATCGAGCCGGTGACCTCCTGGTGCATGGGTCAACACTCAATCACTGATCCACACTGGCTGGAATTTCATGCATTTATTGGTTGCTTCTTATATATACCCTGACCAGGGACTGAACCCACAACCCTGGCACTTCAGGATGTTGCTCCAACCAACTGAGCTACCTGGCTAGGCTAGTGGCAAATTTTCTTAAAGTACCAGAAGAAACTTAATTTCTTTTTGAAAAAATTCTGTTAACTTTTATAGCATTTTGGGGAGAATATTGGTATCTTTGCAATACTGGTGTTTTGTCATCTTTAAAAAAAATTTAAGTGGACTATTTTTCAGAACAGTTTTAGACTTGTATTAAAAAATTTAGACTAATATAAAAATTGAAATAGTATTGAGAGTTCTTATATATCCCACTCCTAGTTCCATTATTATCTTAGATTAGTATAGTACATTTGTTTCAATTAACTAACAGCTTTATTCAGATCTCCTTAATTTTTACCTACTGTCCTTTTTTCTGACCCAGGACCCTGTTCAGGACAGCACTACCAAATTACATTGAGTTGCCATGTCTCCTCAGGATCTTCTTGGCTGTGAGACTTTGTCACTTTCCTTGGTTTTGAGGACCTTAACAATTTTGAGGAGTCCCTTTTGTACAAGGCTCTTCTATTGGAATTTGTCTGATGTTTTTCTTATGGTTAGACAGGGGTTATAGGTTTGTTTGTTTTTTTTTGGAGGAAGGCCACAAAAATAAAGTCCCAAATTCATCGCATAATATCAAAATACACACTATCAATATGCATTATCACTGTTGATACTGACCTTGATCACCGGGCTGAGGTATTCTCCCCCATCTCACCCTTTCCATACTGTACTCTTTGGAAGGAAGTCACTATGCCCAACACATGCTTAAGGAGTTATGTTCTAGCTCCTTGAGAAGTGTATTTGTTTTTTGGGTCTGTATATCTCACAGTTGTGGATGATAGAAGTCTGAAATCATAGTGTCAGCAGGGCCATGTTCTCTCTAGAGGCTCTAGGGGAGGATCTGATCCATGCCTCTGTGCTGCTGATGGTACTGCCTTGGTGTTCCTTGGCTTGTGGATGCATCACTCCTATTTCTGACTCTGTCAGCACAAAGTGTTCTTCTGTTGTCTTGTCTGTGTCCTTCTCTTCTTATAACCAGACCAATTATATTGGATTGGAGCCCACCCCAATGACTTCAACATTTTTGTTGTTATTAATCCTCTCCTGAGGATATTCCCATTGATTTTTAGATAGAGTGGAAGGGGAAGGAAAGGAGAGAGAGAGAGAGAGAGAGAGAGAGAGAGAGAGAGAGAGAGAGAGAGAGAAAGAGAGAAAGAGAGAGAGCGAACAATCCAGGTACATGCCCTTGACTGGGAATTGAACCCTTGGCCCTGGTCTGTGGGCCAACACTCCAACCGCTGAGCCAAACCAGCCAATGCCCCAAACACCTCATCTTAACTTGATTCCTTTGGCAAAGATGCTGTTTCAACCGATACTTACTCTCCCTCCTTCACTACTTACTCTACGTGCCCCTCATGGATCACCTCTGCAGGCTGGAGCTTACCTGGTGGTTTGACCCTTGGTAATCATACCTGTCTCAGGCTGGGGTTGCTACCCATATCGTCATAGTTCTGAGGCAAGGAAGTACTAGGGGGCACCAAAGTGGAACACCTGGGTTCCCCCCGTCCGTTACTAACAGCAGCTCTATCTCCTTCTGGTCAGGGTCAATTACCTTTGCCTCCTCTCATCAACAGGACTCTGATGAGGAGCTGCAGCTTGTAATTCAATGGGACCCTGGCAAGAGTGCAGCCCCTTTGGGGACCAGAACCCCTAAATTTGCATAACTCAAATGCAGGCAATGGAAGCAGAAAAGTGGGTCATGGGAGCAATGGTAAATGGGTCTCCTGACCCTTGGGTTCCCAGATGCAGGCCGACTTCCTGGTCCACTGCAGATCACCTTCTTCTCTGGCTTAGCTGGTCTGTTGTCTCTTGGCAGTCAGCACCCCAGTCTCACTTTGCAGCTCTCTTGCCTTGTCTCTTCTCAGTCTCCAGCTTAAATTAGATTTTTCTCCTCCAGTTGCCTCTAAGCTCTTCTCACCAGGTCTTTGGCTTCCTACTCTGGGATGCCTCATTGATTCTTCAGGGCCAGGGCCTGCCCAGCAGGAGCTCAGGAAGTTCAGACCAGCGCCTGTCTAAGACCTTAGGTCTAGTGTTACCAAATGCCTCCACAGGTCTTTGCTCAGACAAAGTGTCCTGAGACAATACACATCACAAGAATAGGGCAGACTTTTGGAGGAGGGATCCTCTTTGCTAAGTTTATCTGTCTAATCTTGTTCTGCTAATGCTTTGGTTAGAGTGTGGTATTTTGATAGGATATACTGAGAGCCCTGCCAGGGCTGGTTGTTTCCTCTGTTGTTTGTTTTGAATGGGTAATTACTCACAGGGTTCAAAATTCAAAAGGTATAAAACAGTATTCAATAAAATATTTTCCTCCTAACTCTTATTTTCCAGCCACCCAAGTTCCCCTTTTAGGCACAATAAATGTTTTCAGTTTTTTCAGACATCATAACACATACCTTTATAGCTGTTTATCTGGATGGTAACATACTATATACACATTGTTCTGAACCTGTGTGTATGGTTTTAAAAAAATCTATCAGTATATCTTAGAGATTATTTAAAATCAATATCTAAAGAGATTCCTCATTCTATTAATGCTTTGTTGTGTGCGCACATGTGCATGTGTGAATGTACTAGAATTTACTTAACCAGTGTACCAAACTAATGGGCATTTAGTTTTTTTCCTAATTGTTTCAGATTAAATTGTTGTGGTGAATAACTGTGTACATCCAGGTATGTGAATACACCATAGAATAATTTTGTAGCAGAATAACTGGATCAAAGCATATTTACATTTGTCATTTGAGAGGCAGTTGTCAAATCACCTTCCATATAGATGGTAGAAGTTAGCCTTCTGGCCTCAATATCCCTGTTTCCCTAGTTTTGCCAAGACATGATGTTAACAAACCTTTTAATCTTTGCCACTACGAAAGGATAAAACTAGTATCTTAATGTTGTTTTAATTTGTATTAACATTAGACATATGAAGTTGCTTTTCTTAGGTAAAATTAATAGTTGAATATCAGCAATTAAAAAAATTATCTTTATTGTTGAATGTATTACAGATGTTCCTCATTTTCCCCCATTGACCCTCTCCTCCCCAATCCCGCCCCCTTCCCGCCTTTCCCCACACTGTTGTCTGTGTCCATTGGTTATGCATATACATTCTTTGGTTGATTTCGTCCCACCCTCCAACCCCACTTCCCTTTAAGGTTTGTCAGTCTAGCAACCAATTTCTATTTCTTTTTTTTTTTTTTTTAATGCAAGGGTTATTGTTGTTTTTTATTTTATTTACTTATTTTTTTATCCTCACCCAAGGACATTTTTTCATATTTTGTTCAGATAGAGTGGGAGGGTGAGAGAGAAAAACATCGACGTGAAAGGGACACATCGAGTGGTTGCCACCCGCACAACTGGGGACAAACTGCAACCAAGGTACATGCCCTTAACAGGAACTGAACTCAGGTCTCTCTGGACCGCAGGCCGACGCTCTAACCGCTGAGCCAAACCGGCCAGGGCCAATTTGTATTTCTTAATCCCTTCACCTTTTTCACCCATTCCCCTAACCCCCCTCCCATCTGGCAACCAACAAAATGTTCTCTATATCTATGAGAATGTTTCTGTTCTGCCTGTTCATTTCATCTGTAGATTCAATTGTCAATAGACAATTCATTGCCATTTTGTTTGTTCATATTTTTTCTTTTTCTTCGAGAAGACCCTTCAACATTTCATATAATAATGGTTTGGTGGTGATGAACTCCTTTAGCTCTTCCTTGTCTGGGAAACACTTTGTATGGCCATCAATTCTAAATGACAGCTTTGCAGGATAGAGTAATCTTGGTTGTAGGTTCTTGCTTTTCATCACTCTGAATATTTCATGCCACTCCCTTCTGGCCTGCAAAGTTTCTTTTGAGAAATCAGCTGACAGTCTAATGGGAACTACCTTGTAGGTAACTGCTTTTCTCTTGCATTGGCCTGCGGGCCAGAGAGACCCGGGTTTGGTTCCCGCTAAGGGCATGTACCTGGGTTGCAGTTTGTCCCTGGCCCTGGTTGGGGCCACTTGATGTGTCCCTTTCACGTGATGTTTCTCTCTCTCTCTCTCTTCCTCTCTCTCCCTCCCACTCTATCTGAACAAAAAATGGAAAAAATATCCTCGGGTGAGGATAAAAAAAAAAAAAGAAAGATTCTTTGTCTTGAACCTTTTGCATTTTGATGATGATATGTCTTGGTGTGGGTCCCTTGGGCTTCATCTTGTTTGAGACTCTCTGTGCTTCCTGGACTTGTATGTCTGTTTCCTTCACCAAGTTAGGGAAGTTTTCTGCCATTATTGTTTCAAATAGGTTTTCGATTTCTTGTTCTCTCTCTTCTCCTTCTGGCACCCCCAAGATGAGAATGTTGGCATGCTTGACGTTGACCAGAGACTCCTTACATTATCCTCATTCTTTTGGATTCTTTTTTCTTTTTGCTGTTCTGATTGGGTGTTTTTTTGCTTCCTTATATTCCAATCGATGGTTTGCTTCTTGGCTTTATCTACTCTACTATTGAATTTGTGTAAATTATCCTTTATTTCAGTTAATGCCTCCTTCATTTCTGGCTGTGCATCTTTCATTTCTGACTGGTACCTTATTTTGCTCTTGAGGCCTTCACTAGATTCACTTAGGTTCTCACTAAGTTCATTGAGCATCCCTATAAATAGTGTTTTGATCTCAGCATCTGTTAGGTTGCTTATCTCCATTTTGCTTAGTTCTTTTCCTGCAGTTTTGTTCTGTTCTTTCATTTGGGACCTGTTTCTTTGTCTCCTCATTTTGGCTGCCTCCCTGTGTTTGTTTCTGTGTATTACTTAATGAGAGGTATGGGGCTAGCTGAGACCAGATGCTGCTTGTTTGAAAGAATTTAGGAAAACCTGAAGCACGATCCAAGACAGGCCAATCCTATGGTAAAGCAACTGGCAACAGCTTGAGTGGGCCTGAAAGTTGGGTGGGGCGGGGCCTCAGGGACTAACCAGGGCGGGGCAAACAGTGTGAGCCAGGTTGCTGGAGTCCCAGATATGGCAGCTGTCTGCCGCCCCAGGGAAGGGCTCGGCTCACCAAAGGAACAAAGGCCTCTGATAGCACGTCTGTCCTGGAGAAAGCCCCCTCTCCAGCCCTTGCTGCAATGCCAAACAGCTCAATTCTTCCCCACATGTCTCTGTTGCCTTTTTTTTTTTTTTTTAATCCTCACCCGAGGATATTTTTCTTTCTTTTTTTCTTTTCTTTTTTTTTTGTACAGATAGAGTGGGAGGGAGAGAGAGGAAGGGAGAGAGAGAGAGAAACATCGACGTGAAGGGACACATCGAGTGGCTGCCACCCGCACGACCAACCAGGGCCGGGGACAAACTGCAACCGAGGTACGTGCCCTTAGCGGGAACCGAACCCGGGTCTCTCTGTACCGCAGGTGACGCTCTAACCGCTGAGCCAAACCGGCCAGGGCTGTCTCTGTTGCCTTTCAAGCTGCCTCCCCAATGCTGGAGCCTGGAGGGTAGGAGTCTGAGTAAGTCCGTGCGCGGGCCCTTTAAAAGGAGCTGCCTGGGACTCCAGCCGCCTCAGCCTCCCTCAGCCTCAGTTCCGGCTGGTTTTACAGCAAGAAGTGATGGGGATTCTCTTCCTGGCACTGGAACCCTGAGCGGGGCGCCTGGTGTGGGTCGGGGATCCCTCAGTCCTCAGGGAGGATTTTCCCAGCCGAGGTGTCCTCCTGATTTTTATCCGCCACACGTGGGTGTGGGACCAGCCCGTCAGCCTCCGCCCCTCCTACAGTCTGGATGTGGCTTCTGCTTTAATTCCATAGTTGTAGGACTTCCATTCAGCAGGATTTCAGGCAGTTTTGAATGATGGTTGTTCTGTAGTTTAGTTGTAACTTTATGCGGTTGTGGGAGGATGCGATACCACGTGTACCTACGCTGCTATTTTAACCGGAATCTTGAATATCAGCAATTTTATGTGGTTTTATTTCTCTCATTGTGAGACTGAGAATTTTTAAATCTTAAGAGTCATTTATTGCCCTGGCTAGTGTGGCTCAGTTGGTTGGAATGTCATGGGTTCAATTCCCAGTCAGGGCACATAGGTAGGTTGTGGGTTTGATCCCCAGTCAGGGTGGGTAGAGGGTGATCAATGTTTCTCTCTCCCCTTCTATCTCTCTAAAAAAAAGCAATAAAAACATATCCTTGGGTGAGGATTAAGAAAAAAAAGGGTAGTGGACATGAGTAGACACTTCTCCAAAAAGCATATATAGATGGTCAACAGACATATGAAAAGATGCTCAACATCACTAATCATCAGGAAAATGCAAATTAAAACCACAGTGAGATATAACCTCACACCTGTCAGAATGGCTATCATCAATAAATCAACAAACAAGTGTTGGTGAGGATATGGAGAAAAGCGAATCCCACTGTTGGTGGGATTGTAAATTAGTGTGGCCACTGTGGAAAACAGTATGGAGATTCCTCAAAAAATTAAAAAGAACTTCCATATAGTCCAACAATTCCACCTCTAGGAATTTATGCAAAGAAAACAAAAACACTAATTCAAAAACATATATGCACCCCTATGTTCATTGCAGCATTACTAGTAATAGCCACGAGCTGGAAGCAAGCTAGATGTCCATCAATAGATGAATGGATAAAGATGTGGTATATACATACAATGGAGCATTCAGCAGTAAAAAAGAATAAAAGCTTGCCCTCTGCGACAATATGGATAGACCTATACTAAGAGAAATAAGTCAGAGAAAGACAAATACCGTGTGATTTCACTTATCTGTGGAATCTGAAAAACAAAAATGAATGAATAAACAAAACAGAACAGAAACAGACCCATAGATGTAGAGAAAACAAGCTGATGGTTGCTAAAGGAAAGAGGGCAGGGGGAGATAGAAAAAATGAATGATAAAATAAAATGAATACATTAATGAAAAAAGGTTAATAGAGAGTGAATAAATAGGAGAAAGGATAGACATATAATGAGCACAGTATTGTCAACTCTATAGAAGAATTAAAGTAGAATACAATTTAATCCTGAGGAAAAAAATAAAGTGCACATCCAGTGAGTTTGACAGTTGTACGCACCTGCAAAACCACGGCCACAGTGAGGATACTGGATATTTCCGTCATTCCTCAAGTTCCCTTGTGCCCCTTTACAGCCAATCCCTCCCAGGCAACTAGTGACCTGCTTTATGTCAGTCTAGATTTCTACTCTTTATTTATTTTATTTTTATATATTTTTTAATCCTCACCGGAGGACATTTTTGCATTTTTTTTTTTGTTCAGATAGAGCAGGAGGGAGAGAGAGGAAGAGAGAGAGAGAGAGAGAGAGAGAGAGAGAGAGAGAGAGAAAGAGAGAGAAACATCGACGTGAAAGGAACACATCGAGTGGCTGCCACCCGCACGACCCAACCAGGGCCGGGGACAAACTGCAACCAAGGTACGCGCCCTTAGCGGGAACCGAACTCGGGTCTCTGGTCCGCAGGCCGACGCTCTAACCGTTGAGCCAAACCGGCCAGGGCTCTACTCTTTATTTTTAAATAATTAATTTTTTTGGTACATGTCCGTAGTGGGAACCAAACCCGGGACTCTCTGGTCCGCAGACCGATGATCCAACCGCTGAGCCAAACCAGCCAGGGCTAGATTTCTACTCTTTAAAAAAGAAAAAAATAATAGTAAAAGTCTCACAAGCGCAGGGGTTTTGTTTTGTTCAGTCATTTCTCCACAGTGCCAAAGACATTTCTTGGCATTAGCAGGCACTCCATCAATATTTGGTAACTAGGGGCTGGGTGAAATAGGTGAAGGGATTAAAGGGGGAAAAAAACCAAAAAGATAAACAAAACAAAACTCATAGACACAAACAAAAGTATTATGATTACCAGAGGGAAATGGGGGTGAGGGGAGGTAGAAGAGGGTATGGGGGGATAAACGGTGATGGAAGAAGTCTTGAAGACTTGACTTGGGGTGATGAACACAGAATATAATATACAGATGATGTATTATAGAATTGTATACCTGAAACCTATATAATTTTATTAACCAATGTCACCCCAATAAATTCGATAAAAAATATATATAAAAATTTGGTGACTATACCACCTATTTATTCACTGTTCCGGGAATGGGGGTGGGTGGGGGGCGGTGCAGCAGCCGGTGGGAAAGAGAATCTGCTCTCAGGGCCTTTCATGAATCTTGCCCAGGTGTAGGATCCAGGAGACTCTCTCCCACCCCTGGGCTCCAGGTCACTTGACCCCTCCTTTAATAAGTCTCAACTGGGCAGCGACCGGTTTCACGCGGCGTGGCCACCCGCCCCACAGCGCCCTCTGGCGAGCCTCGCGCGTCCCTGCGGCCCCAGTCGGCGCCGCGCTGGCGGGCCCTTCCTCCCTGGCCCTGGGAACCCCGGGAGCTCCCGGCCCGTTTCCTCCCAGCTCCAGCAAACTTCTGCTTTTGCCCAGGGCTGGAAGAGGAAGAAGGGTTGGGGGAGGGCGGGGCGGAGGGCTAGGACTGGGGGGAAGGGGGATGAAGGTCGGGGTTTTGGACCCTTCTACAAGACATGGTTTTTCCAGTGCGAGGTCCCCTCATTTTTGGACAGTCTTGCTCTCCCGTAGCCCCGCTCCGGTCTCACGTTCCGCCCCTGCTCCTCTCGGTAGGCGGAGGCCAGGGCTGTGCCAATGTCCTCCCTGGGACCCGTTGGCCAGGGGCCCTCTACTAGGGGTTTGAGGTCAAAGCAGGCGGTACCTCTGTAGTGGGGTCGAGCTTCTCCGCGTCCGCAGGCGCTAGGCGCATACCCCTGGGCACGAGGTGGGTGCACGCCCTGCCCTGGGACCGGTCGGCAGGGAAAAGCTGGCAGCCGCTCGAGCTGAAGTCAGGGCGCCCCCTGGCGGCCGCGGCTGGCAGCTCAGACGCCTGTCCTCAGGTGTTGTGAGTCTGTTCCCAGGCCCTGCCCTTTATACAGGATCCCAGTTCATTTCATTTAGTAGTTGGGGACCTTTATCATTGGTGAGATGGAATCAGGTTTTGCAGAGTTGAAGAATGACAAAACTAGGATGATTCTTCTTGGTGTTGGCACTCTCAAATTTCCTGTTTTCGTGGATAGTGTAAGGGCTGGAAGTGGTCCTCCCTTCTCTCCACTCCCTCCACCCCACCCCATCTATAGTGTTCTTTTTATTCTAGCTTTGATTAGGTGTGTTGTGTGATAATAAAAGGAAGACATAGACACTGTTGTTTTTTTAAAGGAGAAAATATCTTATGGTTTCTGTTGGAAGTCCTTCCCTTTACCTGAACATAGGTCTAGCCTTGAAAGTGCAGGTTTGGCCCTGGCCGGTGTGGCTCAGCGGTTAAAGCTTAGGCCTGTGGACTGGGGAGTCCCGGGTTCGGTTCCACTAAGCCTTAGCGGCTAAGGGCAGGTACCTCGGTTGCAGTTTGTCCCCAGGCCCCGGTTGGGGTGGCAGCCAGTTGATGTGTCTCTTTCACATTGCTGTTTCTCTCTCTCTTCCTCTCTCTCTCCCTCCCGCTTTATCTGAAGAAATGTCCTCAGGTGAGGATTTAAAAAAAAAGACAAGAAAGAAAGTGCAGGTTTGCAGTTTCTTTCCCCCTGATCATGGTAGGGCCGTGGTCAGGTCCATCTCCTCCCTGATGTTGACAGGACTGGCCCATTCACTTCCAGGGCAGAGGGGAAGCAAAGGGCAGCCCTCTCAGCCAAGGTTTCTCACTGTTTTGTTGCATAACTTTATTGTAATTTTTTTGTCCTTGTCAAAGGTTATTACCCTCTCAAAGGCAATTTTATTTTATTGTAGGAGGTTTACTGTGATATATTAGTAGCCCCTCTTACCATGAGTAAGCCCTTTTCTCAGTTGATCGAGTTGTTTACAAGGGCTACATTAATGATGAACCAGTATCCTAGGTCTGGGTGACAATAAACAAGGTTTGTGGTCTACTCCCCCAGTCCAGTCCCAGTAGCCCAGTTTCTAGAAGTAAAGTTAAGATGTCCTCACTTTCTACCTTAATTAGTACAAAATTGTATTTATTTGTTTCTAATAAATACCTGGAAATACACAGTTTAACAATTCTGCTGATATCATGCTCCAAAACATAGATGTCCTCTTCAAAGAGCTGACAATCTGTGTGTCATGTGGTTTATTCAGGCAACCTGTGGGTGGACAAAGTGGAAACAAGTCTAGGTGCCAAAGCAGAGGTTTCCAGACATTCTCACTCATATGAAGCCCCGGGCCATTGTCTAGTATGGTGGTTCTTAGGCTTTTGGAGTTCATGAACCCATGAAGAACTCTCCATAATTAATGGGGAAACAACACAGACTTGTCAGTTGTTGCTTTGAAACATCAAGACATTAGCAAAGCCAAATTCTATGATTAGTTCAGAAAAGAAGGGATATTTTATTTTTATTTATTTATTTATTATTCTCACCCGAGGACATTTTTTTTGCATTTATCTTCAGATAGAGCGGGAGGGAGAGAGGGAGGAAGAGAGAGAAACATCGATGTGAGAGAGAGACATTGACTGGTTGCCACCCACACAACCCCAACCGGGGCTGGGGACAAATTGCAACCGAGGTACGTGCCCTTAGCGGGAACTGAACCCAGGTCTCTCTGGTCCATAGGCCAACGGTCTAACTGCTGAGCCAAACCAGCCAGGACAAGAAGGGACATTTTAACACCAACATTCTCTAAATGGGAGTTTTCTAATTTCACCAAGGACTAGAGGAAGAGGAAAAGATAGCATGTGTCCCAGTGGGCTTCTGGGAGCCCTGGCTGATTCCCTTCACTGGGAGCTCACTGCCACAAGCATCGTGAGGCCTTGATGACCAATGGGGGACATTCATTCAGGGTTTAAGTCTCTGAAAACACAGACTTTGCAGAATCAAATGTGTTTCACCTGCCCGTTCTGTGGCTGGTCACCACTTGTAGCCTCTGGTACTTTCGGGACAGGTCACTGTCATTGCAGTCCCCACATTGTTTGGTGGTTCTCACTGCCCACTGAATGGCTAGCTGGCTAAAGACAGCAACCTTGTTAGATCTGTCTGCTGACTGCCTGGTACAGCGCCCAATACTTAGCAGGTGCTCACCAAATGCTTATTGCCCCAATGAATTATACTCAATTTCACTCTTTTGTACTTCCAATTAAATAATTAATACTCACTGTAAGCTACTTCAGAATGAGAAGGGAAAGGACTGATTTAATGCTGAGAAAATATATTCACTAGTTTTCTCATGGGCTATTTTATAGCTACTTGATTTCCTTTTGGTTGTGTATGTTCTGTTGGGCAATCCCTACTCTGCAAAGGAGAAGTATTCATGCCTTTCACTGCCCCACCTCCTAGAACAGGGTTCTCTCAGCCTCGCTGCACATTAGAATCACTTGGGAGAGGTTATAAGACTGATGCTGAGCGCTCCCCCTTTGAGGGTAGGTTCTGAACACTGGTTTTTGTTTGTTTCTTTGTTTTTTAAATCTGTTCTTCCAAATGATTCTAATGTTCATCATTGATCAAGAATTTGTATCCTAGAGACACACTTTTTTGCTCTAGCAGCTGAGCAAGAGGAAGTGGTGAAGTATGGGGAAGTCAAGACAAGAGGGGAGACTGAGGTTCTAGGCTTGGTTCACAACTTCCTGTGGGCTTAAGCCCTTGGTTTTGTCTTCCATAAGATGGTGATAATGATGACTGCCTCATATGGTGTTGCAGAGCTTATCTGAGTCCCTGGCACAAAACAAGTGCTTGTGATGGTTAGTTTTATGTGTCGTTTGTCCAGGCTATGGTACCCAATTGTTAGGTCAAACACCAGTCTAGATGTTAATATGAAGTTATTTTTTATGTGTGGGGGAGAAAAAAATTTCATCCAACCTTTCTAAATCCTTCTGGCTGGACTAATAATAAAATAAACATAAGATAGATTAACAGGAGAAAATAACCAAAAATTTTTTATATGTACATACAGGAGTTCTGTAAGAGTATGGTATCCAGGACAGATCTGGCAGGTAGGGCTCATATGTCATTTTTTTAAAAGAATGTTTAAAAAATATATGTTTTATTGTTTTTTAGAGAGAGAGAATGAAAGAGGAAGAGAGAGAGAGAGAGAGAGAGAGAGAGAGAGAGAAATATTGATCAGTTGCCTCCTGCACACATCCTGACAGGTGACCAAATCTGTAACCTGGGTGTATGCCTTGACTGGGAACCGAACTGGCGATCTTTTGGTGCATGGAATGATGCTCAACCAACTGAGCCACACAGGCCAGGGCATTATATGTCATACTGAGCTAAGGAGAAAGAGAGAGTAGTGGTTTGAGACTTTATTTATTTAAAAAAATTTTTTAATTATATCTTTATTGTTGAATGTATTACAGATGTTCCTCGTTTTCCCCCCATTGACCCCCTCCTCCCACTCCTGTCCCCCTCCTGCCTTTCCCCACACTGTTCTCTGTGTCCATTGGTTATGCATATAAGTTCTTTGGTTTATTTCTTCCCACCCCAACCCCCCTTCCCTTTGAGGTTTGTCAGTCTAGCAACCAATTTGTATTTCTTAATCCCTTCACCTTTTTCACCCATTCCCCCATCCCCTCTCCCATCTGGCAACCAACAAAATGTTCTCTGTATCTATGAGAATGTTTCTGTTCTGCTTGTTCATTTTGTTTGTAGATTCAATTGTTGATAGCTATGTATTCATTGCCATTTTGTTTGTTCATATTTTTTATCTTTTTCTTTAAGAAGACCCTTCAACATTTCATATAATAATGGTTTGGTGGCGATGAACTCCTTTAGCTCTTCCTTGTCTGGGAAACTCTTTGTATGGCCATCAATTCTAAATGACAGCTTTGCAGGATAGAGTAATCTTGGTTGTAGGTTCTTGCTTTTCATTACTCTGAATATTTCTTGCCACTCCCTCCTGGCCTGGAAAGTTTCTTTTGAGAAATCAGCTGACAGTCTAATGGGAACTCCCTTGTAGGCAACTAACTGCCTTTCTCTTGATGCTTTTAAGATTCTCTCTTTGTCTTGAACCTTTTGCATTTTGATGATGATGTGTCTTGGTGTGGGCCTCTTGGGGTTCATCTTGTTTGGGACTATCTGTGCTTCCTGGACTTGTATGTCTGTTTTCTTCACCAAGTTAGGGAAGTTTTCTGCCATTATTGTTTCAAATAGGTTTTCAATTTCTTGTTCTCTCTCTTCTCCTTCTGGCACCTCCAAGATGTGAATGTTGGCATGCTTGAAGTTGTCCCAGAGGCTCCTTACACTATCCTCATTTTTTTTCTTTTCGCTGTTCTGATTGGGCATTTTTTTTGCTTCCTTATATTCGATGGTTTGCTTCTTGGATTTACATACTCTACTATTGAATCTGTGTAAATTATTTTTTATTTCAGTTAGTACCTCCTTCATTTCTGACTGTGCATCCTTCATTTATGACTGGTCCTTTTTTATATTCTTGAGGCCCTCACTAGGTTCGCTGAGGTTCTCACTAAGTTCATTGAGCATCCTTATAAGCAGTATTTTGAACTCAGCATCTGTTAGGTTGCTTATCTCCATTTCGCTTAGTTCTTTTCCTGGAGATTTTTTCTGTTCTTTCATTTGGGACCTGTTTCTTTGTCTCCTCATTTTGGCTGCCTCCCTGTGTTTGTTTCTGTGTATTACTTAACGAGAGGTATGGGGCTGGCTGAGACCAGATGCTGCTTGTTTGAAAGAATTTAGGACAACCTGAAGCACGATCCAAGACAGGCCAATCCTATAGTTAATCAATTGGCAGCTGCTTGGGTGGGCCTGAAAGTTGGGTGGGGTGGGGCCTCAGGGCCTCACCAGGGCGGGGCAAACAGTGTGAGCCAGGTTGCTGGAGTCCCAGATATGGCAGCTGTCTGCCGCCCCAGGGAAGGGCTCACCAAAGGAACAAAGGCCTCTGACAGCACATATGTCCCGGAGAAAGCCTCCTCTCCAGCCCTCTCCAATGCCAAACAGCTCAGTTCTTCCCTGTATGTCTCTGATGCCCCTTGAGCCGCCTCCCCTCCAAGCTTAGAGGGAGTGAGTCCGAGTAAGTCTGTGTGCGGGCCCTTTAAGGAGCTGCCTGGGGCTCCAGCCGCCTCAGCCTCCCTGAGCCTCAGTTCCCACTGGTTTTACAGCCAGAAGTTATGGGGATTTCTCTTCCTGGCACTGAAACCCTGAGCTGGGTGCCTGGTGTGGGACGGGGACCCCTCAGTCCTCAGGGAGGACCTTCCCAGCCGGGGTATCCTCCTGATTTTTATTCACCGCACATGGGTGTGGGACCAGCTCGCTGCACCTCAGCCCCTCCTACCAGTCTCGATGTGGCTCCTTCTTTAATTTCGTAGTCATAGGACTTCCATTCAGCTTGATTTCGGGCAGTTTTGAATGATGGTTGTTCTGTAGTTTAGTTGTAATTTTGATGTGGTTGTGGGAGGACGCGACACCACATTTACCTACCCGCCATCTTGACCGGAAGTCGTGGTTTGAGACTTTAAAGGGCAGGAAGGCAATTCATATGGAGTTGAAAAAGAAAATGTTTGATAGATAAATGTTTGTTGAGCCATCTTTTTTCCCCCCCCTTAATCCTCACCTGAGAATATTTTTCCATTTATCTTCAGATAGAGTGGGAAGGAGAGAGAGAGAAAAATCAGCGTGAGAGGGACACATTGACTGGTTGCCTCCCACATGACCATGACCAGGGCAGGGGACAAATCGCAACCAAGGTACGTGCCCTTGGCTAGAATAGAACCTGCGACTCATTGGTCTGTGGGCTGATGCTCTACGGCTGAGCCAAACTGACCAGGGCTTTTTTTAAAAATTGATTTTGGCCCTGGCCGGTTTAGCTCAGCAGTTAGAGCACCAGCCTGCGGACCAGAGAGTCCCGGCTTTGGTTCCCACTAAGGGCATGTACCTCGGTTATAGTTTGTCCTCGGCCCTGGTTGGGGTCATGTGGGTGGCAGCCAGTCAATGTGTCTCTCTCATGGCAATGTTTCTCTCTCTTCCTCCTTCTCTCCCTCCCGCTTTATCTGAAGATAAATGCAAAAATGTCCTTTGGTAAGGATTAAAAAAAAAAAAAGATTTTGTCCAGCTGGTATGGCTTAGTGGTTGAGCATTGACCCATGCACTAAGAAGTCACCAGTTTTATTCCCGGTCAGGGTACATACCCAAGTTGTGGGCCAAATCCCCAGGGGCAGGTGTGCAGGAGGTGGCCAATTGATGTTCTTTCTCATCAGTGTTTCTATCTCTCTCTCCCTCTCTCTTCTTCTCTTTATAAAATCAATAAAGAAAAAAAATAAAAATTGATTTTAATTGATGTAGTTTACATTTAAATGACTTCAATATGCTTCAGATCTTTTTAAATTTGACCCAAAGAAGCACTAACAGGTCTTCAGTGTTGTCATTGTGTTTTAGAAGCCTGAAGTCAGTAAGATGAAACCCAACATCAAGAATTAGAAGCAAGTAACTTGTGTGGAAGAAATATAAAAAAGAAAACACTGGGTGGTTTGGCCAGACTAGAGCATGGGTTAGTGCAGGGTGTATTAACTAGATTCTCTGGTTTTAAAAAATTTGAGTGTAACATTTTTTTAATGTGTTATTTCAATTTTTAGTAGCAAATTTGTGTACAGGGCATCTTATTAAAATTTGAGGTATTTGAGACCTTTTTTAAAAAAGTTGATTTTAGAGGGAGGAAGGGAGAAGGAGAGAGAGAAACACTGATGAGCGAGAAACATCTATGAGAGAGAACATCAATTGGCTGCCTCCTGCATGGCCCTCACTGGGGATTTGGCCCACAACCTGGGCATGTGCTCAGACAGGGAATCGAACTGGTGACCTCTTGGTGCATGGGTTTATGCTCAACCACTGAGCCACACTGGCCATGCATGCTGGGCCACCTTTAACAATGGGATACAGAGAGTTATTTGATCAAACGGACCTTGCTAAGTTCTTCCCTGTCTATCACACACTAGTTCATATTGAACTATAGTTATTGATGATAATAGCTCCTTCTTGGAGCAGGTCCTCTATCTAAATTCTTTTAGGGAGGGAGGAGGAGAGTTAAAGGTTTTTCCTGACTCTTTTGTTTCTTGAAAATAATCAGCTTAAAATCATCAATATCCCAGCCCTGGCTGATGTGGCTTATTTGGATGAGCGTTGTCCCATGCACCAAAAGGTAGCTGGTTCAACTGATCCCCAGTAAGGGGTGTGCGGGAGTTAGCCGGTTGATGTTTCCCTCTCATGTCACTGTTTTGCTCTCTCACCTGCTCTCTAAAATCAATAGAAAAAAACAATTAAAAAAAATCATGATTATCCACCCTGGCCAGTTTGGCTCAGTGGTTAGAACGTTGGCCTGCAGTCCAGAGAGACCCGGGTTTGGTTCCTGCTAAGGACACCTACCTCGGTTGGAGTTTGTCCCCGGCCCTGGTTGGGTTGTGCGGGTGGCAACCACTCTATGTATCCCTTTCACGTCGATGTTTCTCTCTCTCTCTCTCTTCCTCTCTCTCCCTCCCACTCTATCTGAACAAAAAATAAAAAAATGTTCTCTGGTGAGGATAAAAAAAAAAAATCATCAATATCCTAAAGGCATATTTTGGGGTGGCAAACTCTGCTTCTCCCCTCAGATGTAATTAACATTTACATCAGTAGACTTTGAGTAAAGCAGATTATCTTCCAATAATGTGAGTGGGCCTCATCCAAACAACTGAAGGCTTTAGAGGAAGATTGAGGTCCCCTGTAGACAAAGCAATTTTGCCTCTAGACTGCCTTTGGACTCAAGACCAGAACATGGACTCCTGCTGGAATTTCCAGCCTGCCAACATGCCTTGCAGATTTCAGGATTTCAGACTCGCCAGCCCTCATAATCATGTGAGCCAATTCCTTAAAATAAATCTCCCCTTCTCTTCTGTTCTCTGGAAAATCCTGGCTAATACAGTGCTCAATAAATGATGGCTACTGTTGTTACCATCATTCTCAGTAGCAGCTGAGGCTGATTGGGGCAATAAATAAGGCTGCAGCTTTATGGGTCAGGGCAATGAGCATTATCCCAAGTAAGTGATGGGAGTGAGCTCCCACTATAAACACCAGAGTGTGAAGTCCAGGTGCAACGATAACACATGGCACAGAAATGCTTGTCTCTTTCTTCATCTGAAACATGGAGATTTCCCCCAGAACAGGGGTCCTGCAGCACAGGGCACAGAGCCTCCCAGACCTGGGTTTAGGAGGTCTGGCTTTGGCTCCTGGCTGTGTCACCAACTCACTGTGTGACTTTGGGCAAGTCCCCTGCCTTCTCTGCTGTTTGGCTTCCCGAGGGATTGGGCTGGGTGATATGTGAGGAGCTTTCCATCTCAGAACTTCTGAGTTTAGACTTTCCCCTGGTGCTTCCACTTGCAAAACAGGTTTCTCACCAGTCTGTTCACTTGCTGGGGTTTGGTTTCTGTTTCCCAAATTGTTGCAGATTGGGGCACTTGTATTTAAGCTCAGGAGAGAGGCCACATTGCTGAATCGTGGCTGCCCCCTCCTGGCTTGAGAAGATGCCTCAGACCTCGCCCCCAGCTGCACCCAAGCTCCTAGGGACAGAGGCCCTGGGACATGGAAAATTCAGGCTCTTACAGGTCTCTGTTGCTGGGATTCCCTTCCCAAGCCTGCTCAGGCACATGGGAACCTTTCCTTCCCTGCCAGCTAGCCCTGGAGAGAGCAGAGCCACACATAGAAGATTTAATGCTGTTCTGCAAACTTGGGTGTGAAAGAAATAGCACAAGCGGTGGTCCTCTTCAAATGACCCTAATTCTGATCATTTCCTCCATCCTGTCTGATGTCAGGGGCCTTGGGACATTAGTCCTCAGACATTATTCCCAAGACGTTTGCTGTCCCAGGCTACCTGGTCCCTTTGGGCCTGACATCGCTGCTGTTTCAGTGCCAGGCTGGTGAAGCTGGAACCCCAGTGTTCAGGTCACAGGTGTAGCCTGTGGTCATCCCCTTTGAACATCTGCTATCTCCCCAGGGCACCTTCAGGAAAACTTTTTGAAACTTAGATCCATTCAGCCTTTTCTGTCTGTGGGTGCTAAAGGCACTAAGCTCTAACCCTAACTTCAGTAACTTCAGTCTCTATCTGCAGAACGCAAGACCTTATCTGGCTGTAAAACTGCCCCTGCTCCCACCCCAGTGCTTCTGGAGTTTGCAGAAATGTTTCATGAGAGCTCACAAACATTTCTCTCACCTTTTACTTCGGACTGCCCCGCCCCCTTGTGGAATTTGGCTGTGTATGAAACCACTTGAGGTTGGGAATCCTTCACTGCCACTGCTGCCCGGGCCTGTTACAGCTGTGAGGTTGTCCTCCGGTTCAGGCGGCATTTGCCAGCCTCTCAAAGCTGCAGCCCTCGAGCATCCAGAGGGCCTCAGCAGAGATAGGAGGATGCTACTCCCTTGTTCAGGATTGCATCTGGTGACCTGGTAGGTATGCAGTGCTGCCTGTGGTACCAGGGCTCTTAGGACCTTCCTGACGAGGACTCTTCTGCCTCGGTCTGTGGTTGCATATGACCTGCTGTTTGCAGGTGATAAAAACTCAGCTTAGCTGCCTGTGATTTTTAATCCTCACCCGAGGACATTTTTCCATTTTTTGTTTAGATAGAGTGGGAGGGAGAGGAAGAGAGAGAGAGAGAGAAACATCGACGTGAAAGGGACATATTGAGTGGTTGCCATCCGACCCAACCAAGGCCGGGGACAAACTGCAACCGAGGTACGTGCCCTTAGCAGGAACCGAACCTGGGTCTCTCTGGACCGCAGGCTGACGCTCTAACCGCTGAGCCAAACTGGCCAGGGCGATTTTTAAAATTTTTTATTCCTCACCTGAGGATATTTTTCTACTTACTATTAGATAGAGTGGGAAAGAGGGAGGAAGAGAGACAGAAAAAAACATCGACATGATAGAGCCTCATCAACTGGTTGCCTTCTGCACGATCCGACCAGGGCCAAGGACGAATGCAACTGAGGTATGTGCCCTTGACCAGAATCGAACCCGCGACTCATTGGTCCCATTGGTCTGCGGGCCTATGCTCTACTGCTGAGCCAGACCAGCCAGGGCCTGCCTGTGATTTTTTTTTTTTAAGGAAATTTATTGGTTTATATCACTGAAAACTCATGGTAAGCCTTGAGGTATGACTGAAACCAGCTCAAACAAGGTGGTCAGAACTCAGCCTCTCTCCTGTGTGTTCTGCTTTCCTCTGTGTTGGGTTCACTCTCAGGCAGACTTTCTCTACTTGGGTGCCCCCTAAAATTTCCAGGCTTATGTCTTCCCTACATCTATCAGTCTGGGTGGAAAAAGAGCTTCTCTTTGCCTTTACTTCCTATGAAAGTTCTAGAGTTAGGTCTCCTTGACTTAATTGACTTGCCTGTTATGGAAGCAATCCCTAGGGAAGATGAAGGTGAACTATACGCCCCCTCCGAAGTGTGGAGATGGTATGTATGGCTCCATCTGAACTACTAGAATGAGAGTGAGGGAGACGTAGTTCCCTTAAAGAAAATCAAGGTTCTCTTAGAAGAAGGAAGGAGAACCGAAGCCAAGTGGGAACAAAACTTCGGATGTGTGCCATATCCAGGCACATCGGCACCCCTGCATAGAGGCCGAGTGAGGCTGGAGTGGGGAGCCAACTACAGCTAAATGCCAGTACAGAAGGGGTGTGAGGACCAGTCAGAGGACAGGCGAGACAGCAAGGGCTGTGAAAGGTCAGAGGACAGAGTGAATGTGTGGACTGAAGCTGTTTCACAGAGCAGTGCTTCTCAACGTTTGCTGTGCTGGTGAATCACCTAGGACCTTGTTAAAATGTGGATTCTGTTTCAAGCTCTTAGAGCTGTGGTTCTGAACCAGGGGATGTCAACCAGGGGGACTGAGTGTCCTGGGACTGAGTGTGGCTTTCTTTTAAAAATATTTTCTGGCCCGGCCAGTGTGGCTCAGTGGTTGAGTGTCGACCCATGCACCAAGAGGTCGCTGGTTCGATTCCTGGTCAGGGCACATGCCCAAGTTGTGGGCCAAACCCCAGTGTGGGGCACGAAGGAGGTAGCCAATTGATGTTCTCTCTCACTCTTCCTCTCTCTTCCTTTCTCTCTAAAATCAATTAAGGGGAAAAAAATGAAAAAATATATATTTTCTTTAGCCTGGCCAGTGTGGCTCACTGGTAGAGCGTCAACCTATGCACCAAGAGGTCGCCGGTTCGATTCCCAGTCAGGGCACATGCCCAGGTTGTGGGCCCAATCGCCAGTGTGGGGCATGCAGGAGGTGGCCAATTGATCAATTGATGTTTTCTCTCATTGATGTTTTTTTTTTATCCTCACCTGAGGACATTTTTGCATTTATCTTCAGATAGAGCAGGAGAGAGAGAGAGAGGAAGAGAGAGAAACATCAATGTGAGAGAGACATATCAACTGGCTGCCACCCACATGACCCCAACAAGGGCCGGGGATGAACTGCAACCAAGGTATGTGCCCTTAGCAGGAACCAACCTAGGACTCTCTGGTCTACGGGCCCACGATCTAACCTGGCTGGGAGCCAAACCGGCCAGGGCTCCCATCAATGTTTCTGTCTCTCTCCCTCTAAAATCAATAAAGAAAAGAAAATTTAAAAAAATTTCTCTTTATTGATGTTCTTTACTATTTGTGAAATGAATAACAAACTAGGAGAAAAACAGGTGTTCCATGTTTCCCTGAGCCACTGTGAGGGGCTCAGGCTGAGGTAAACAGGTAAACCGAAAACATTTTCTTCTCTGGTTCTAGGGAATCTCTGTGATGCTTTCCTTCTTAGGCGCTGCTTTGGGTAGGCCCAGGTCCTAAGCCCAAGCTCTGTGAACTGACTTCCACGGAAGAGACAGAGCCTGTAAGTGTCCTTTGGAACAGAGGCTGACGCAAGGAGCGCCTCTAACACTGTAATGCAAGCACCCTGACAGCCAAGCAGTGGAGGTGCGCCCTTGGGACCACCAGGGCCTGTTCCAGCAATCCAGTCCCGCTTTTCTCTGGGGCTATCTGTAACAGGGCGAGGAGGTGTGGGTCTCTGGGTGTCGCGTCAGCTGCGTCCCGTTAGTTAGCAGGACAAGCCCGGTGCGGGCCCACACATAATGTGGACCATGCCCCTGCTAATGGGAAGCAGCCGCCGCACCGGGTCCAGCCTTTTCCTCCCACTGGGCCCCGAGAACCGCCAAGATAAAACGGAAGCGCCTTGAGAGGCGCTTTGATTCCAATACGAAACAAATTATTCCTCCCGGAATGGAACAAAATAAATCAGAGTGCAGTCACAGGGCTGTCATGCCTACCCACAGGGCCACTGCCAGCAGCCCCAGGCCTGGGGACCTCGCGACGCTTGGCAGGGACGGTGCACTGGGGTGGGGCTTGGTCACTGGGGTGGGAGGTTGGAGTCCCTAGCCTCTGGGCCAACCGCCCACGGGGGGGCCAATCCTTGAAGTCTATTGGGTATCTCACTACTGGGCAGGCTCCTGGTCGAGCCAAAGTCGCCTCCATGCCAGTGGTACTCAAATTTGGGTGAGGGAGCCTCAAAATCACCAGGAGGACTTGTTAAGACTCAAATTGCTGAGCTCTACCCCAGAATGTTTTATTCAGTTGGAGTGGGGTGGGGCCTGATAATTTACATTCCCAGGTAACGCTGCTGCTGCTGCTGGCTCAGGAATACCACGTTGAGAACCACCTGACAAGTATGCAGCAGGAGCAAGCTTGGCCTCACTGCCCTGACATTCAAATGGCTGAGTCCCAGAGAGGTCTGCAGGTGGTAACCTATCCAACTCAAAGGACCCACCAACTGATGAATATGCCTGGCTTCACCTCCCTTTGGAGTCTGCTTTTGATTGATTACCTCTGTTCAATATTGAACCAGCCCAGTCTCACTCCAAAGCTCAGGGACTGGAATTTTCCAGCAGCCTGTGCAAGTGGATGGGCAACTGCCAGAGGCCTTGGGGAAACACTGGTTGTTCCAAGGTAGCCCCTGTAGGTGATGCTTCTGTTCCAGCTCCCTGGTCTCTAAAGAGGTCCCTGGCTCTGTGTCACCCTGCCTAGGCCAGAAGTCATTCCTGGTAGGGAGTGTGTGTGTGTGTGTGTGTACAGTGTAGAGGGAGGGTGGTGGGGAGGACAGTGGAAGTAATTCTTGCTGGGGTGACAGCTGAGGTCCTGCCTGGCTCCAAGGAACTTGCTTAGGGATCTAAGAACCTGGAAGAATTAGACTTACTATGTGTTCTAGGTGTGGGATGTCTGGGAGGAGTGCCTCTCCTTCTTGTATTCCCTAGAGTAGCCATTGGTTCACAAACTTGAGTGTGTATCAGAACCATCTGGAGGCCTTGGATTGCTGTCCCCACCCCCAGAATTACTGATTCAGTGGGTCTGAGGTGTGGCTGAGAATTTGCATTTCTAATAAAGTGATGGCCTGGGTTCCACACTTTGAAAACCTGAACTTAGGCTGTATTGGGCATTTCCCTTGCTGTAGCCTCAGAGTGGTCATGATATGTATGCCCAACCACCCTCTGTACATTCTCCAGTAGGTCACTGGTCTTTTTTTTTTTTTTTTTTAAGGACTCAAAGTTTTCTAACTTTGATAATATTTGGGGGTGGGGAGGAACACCACACTTTTACTCAATTAAGAGAAACATTTTTATCAGTACTGATAAAAAAGTCTTTCACACGTATCATGCCATGAATTCACAGGGAATGGGCTCCAGCAGCTCAGGCTCCTTTCTTTTTTTTTTTAATCCTCACCCGAGGACATTTTTCCATTTTTTGTTCAGATAGAGTGGGAGGGAGAGAGAGGAAGAGAGAGAAACATCGATGTGAAGGGACACATCGAGTGGCTGCCACCCGCACGACCAACCAGGGCCCGGGGACAAACTGCAGCCAAGGTGCGTGCCCTTAGTGGGAACCGAACCCGGGTCTCTCTGTACCGCAGGCCGACGCTCTAACCGCTGAGCCAAACCGGCCAGGGCGCTCAGGCTCCTTTCCAGTGGTTCTCACAAAGAGTGCTTCTCTGGGTGGAGCAGGCTGATGCTTCAGTTGAACCCAGGTACCTTCTCTTCAGCTTCCTTCTTTTTTTGATCATTTTCCTTTACATGTTTCAGGAAGCTATCTCGGCTCTTAGAGCGCTTAATATGCTCAATGCGTACATTAATTCTCTTGGCAAGAATCTTGCCCTTAATTTGTTTGTTCACAACAAAGCCCACTGCATGCTGAGTGACATGTAGACTCTTCCAGTTTTGTCATGGCAACATCTGTGGGGCATTCCTTTTTGAACAGTGTCCATTCTCTTTATGTCCACATGTCACCTTTCCTGTGGATTTACATGTATGTGGCCAAAGGAACAACTTCATGTTTCTAAAAGGATTAGGGAACATATAGTGGGTGCCTCTCCTCTTTCCCTTTGTGTTAGTCATTTTGGTGAATTACTGGAAGATGGCGGTTCTGGCCAGAAAGAGTCACTGCCTTTTTGCTGGCTGCCCTTCCCAGCTTTCAGAAGGCAATTTGGTCTTGCTCTCTGTGCCACCTGGTTCTGAGAAAGAAGCAGCTCTCAGGGTGGTTCAGTCTTGGGGAAAGCCACATACTCCAAACCCCAACCTCATTCTGGCAGCAACTAGACATGACATCTCCCTTCTCCTTTCTGCCATTCCTCACCCTGTAGGTCTGCTTGATATTCAGCCCTGGGCCAGGCTGGAAAAAACAGGAAGCTGAGGAAGGGATCCCTTTAATATGCTCCTGAGGATCCACACAAGGCCAGGCCTAGAGGGGCTGCTGTTGCACTTCTGCCGGTGACAGTCTCTCCGGGGTAATATTTCTCTTTTTATTCTGTGCCTTGTATATCATAGCTATTTACAAATGTTTGCTGATTGGCTGATTGTTTGGGGAAGCCTGTCAGGAAAGGAAATAAAGCAAAATAAAGAGATTCCTCAAGCCTGCCATGGACTAGGGCAAAGTTTTGATCAGTGTTAGCCAGCTTTGCTGAGGAGGCAGGGTCTCTCCTCTTGGGTCTCCTACATCCAGTGCTCCTTGGTGGGAACCTCTGTGGGTGTGAGCAAGTAGGGTCAGTGTGATTCAGTGTTGGGAGCTTTGAGGCTGCCCTAACAAGCTGGAGACCTTGGAAAAGAAGGAGCAGGTGGCTCGGCTGGTGTGGCTCAGTGGTTGAGCGTTGACCCATTTACCAAGAGATTGCCAGTTCGATTCCTGGTCAGGGCACATGCTCAGGTTGTGGGCCAAATCCCCAATGGGGGGGCATGCAGGAGGTGGCCAGTTGATGTTCTCGCTCATTGATGTTTCTTTCTATCTCTCCCTCTCCCTTCCTTTCTCTTTAAAATCAATAAAAGAAAAAAAAAAAAAAAACAGAAGGGGCAGGTGGTCCTTGGGGTGGGGGGCTGGGTCAATCAAGGCCATGGAGAACCATCCTTTGTTCTAGTGCCTCAGGGTTTCCAGAAAAGGCAAGTTTCTTTAGAAATTTGACTGAATATTTACACCAAGAGGTTTAGAAAACATCAAATGTGAATAATCATGGCATTTTTTGGATTAGAATGTCAGTCTCTAGTTTAGATGAAAATAAGCCATGTGCAACCCTTTAGGTTTTCATAATTTTCCTCTTAATTGGTTGTACTTTGAGACTGTGTATTTAGGAAATGGCTAAATTGGCTATAGGTTCCCTATGTGGTTATTGCTATGACTCTCAGCTCTAGCTGTATATTGGAATTACCAGGGTTGCTTTGAAAAATCCCGATGCCCTGGTTACATCCAAGATGTGGAGCCTGGGCACAATATATATATATATTTTTTTATCTTCACCCGAGGACATTTTTTCATTTTCTATTCAGATAGAGTGGGAGGGAGAGAGAGGAAGAGAAAGAGAGAGAAACATTGACGTGAAAGGGACACATCGAGTGGTTGCCACCCGTACAACCCAACCAGGGCCGGGGACAAACTGCAACCGAGGTACACGCCCTCAGTGGGAACCGAACCCGGGTCTCTCTGGACCACAGGCTGATGCTCTAACCGCTGAGCCAAACCGGCCAGGGCTATTAAAACATTTTAAAAAATTGATTTGAGAGAGAGAGAGAGAGGTAGAGAAACATTGATTTGTTGTTCCACTTATTTATACATTCATTGATTGCTCCTTGTATGTGCTCTGTTGGGACCCGCAACCTTGGCGTATTGGGAGGACCCTCCAACCAACTGAGCTCCCTGGTTAGGGCTTCAGGTGATTTTTGGAGTGCAGCTAGCATCACAGACCTCTGAGCTGCTGATTAAGTGGTTGGAGAGGGACCAAACTGAAGCAAATCAGACTTTTGGGGGAATCTGTTTAACCTTCAGTGAGTGTCTTGAATGCTCTCTCCACATAGGAAGAGACCTTCAGAAACCACTACCAGACCCCACTCCTTACCAATAGTTCTAGTTGACAGGACCAGGAATGGGTACCTGACCCAGATGTGCCAATTTCTCTCTTACAGGAAAATGGAATTGGGACACAGAGATTATATCTATACTACCTGGGATCCTCCCTTGAACAGAGCAGAGGAGAGGCCTGGTCAAAGCATCAAGAAAAGTTGGTCTGCAGAGGGAAGCTCCCCTCAGCCCCTGTTCCAGCCCTTCACAGGGTCTGGTTGCCACCCTGTGGGGCTTCGGGGCTTCAGGGGTCACCTACAAATCCTTGTAACAATCTCCCCCAACTTCACTGTTTGGTTTAAGCCAGTTCTAGTGGGTTTATATTACTCATGACCAAAGAGGACTGGCACGTGTACAGCCCACAGCACAACAAAAGCACACAAAAATAAACATGTATTCACCCCCCCCCCCCCACACACATCCGGTGTTTGAATCAGGCTCTTTGTAACTCCATGTGGTCCCAATGGAAGATTCTTTGGAATCTGTATTTTCTGGAATCCAGTTGGAGAAACCTCAGCTTTCAGTTCAATTGGGAACAGCAGTGGTTCCCTAATGTGGCTCCATGGCTTCATCAGAATCACCTGGAGGAACTGACTAATAGATACATATATAGCTCGCCAAGCCCCAGCTCCAGAGAGGCCAAAGCTATCCCATTTGAAGAGAATCTTAAAATCTGTGCTTTAAAAACTTTTTCCATGAGTTTGGCCGTTGTGGCTCAGTGGCTAAGCATCGACCCATGCATGAAGAGGTCGCCTGTTCGATTCCCGGCCAGGACATATGCCTCCATCCGGGGCCTGACACCCAGTGGGGGGCATGTGGGAGGCAGCCAATCAATGTTTTCTCTCATTGATGTTTCTGTCTCTCTCTCCCTTTTGCTTCCTCTCTCTTTAAAGATCAATAAAGGGGGAAAAAAACCCACAACTTTTTCCATGAGATTTTCATGTACAGTTGTGTCTATTGTAATAAAATTGGCTGAACGAATGTACTTTATGAAATTTCTCTTTAGCTTCTTTTTTAGATGGAGGTGATGTTCTTATCAAGTGTGGGAGATGGATAAGAGTCTACTCCGTGGACACACAAAATAGAACCCAGTGAGGTTTGGCTGATTGGAGCACATGTAAACAAACTATCAGACCGTTTTAGGTTGGCTGCTTGAGCTGATCAAATGAACCAGATCATTTGCTTTGCCTTCTTAGCTCTAGACACAACCCCCCCCCCACCCAAAGTGTGTAAAGCAGCAAATGTACTTTTTATTTTAGAAACAAAAATATCATATCTGATCCAACAATAGCCGGATCCCTGTGAATGAAGGGTTTGCATATTTTCCTGTTTTAACGGTTCTAGTATAAACAGCCCAAGCCCAGGCCTGATTGTCAGTAGGTCCTGAGCAGCCCAACCAGAGTGCTGGAAGTGACTCCTTCAGTCCTGAGAACCTGGATCGGGCTCAGTGCCAGGATTCAGGCTTGTACGGGAGCAATGGGGTCAGGAGTTGAGGGAGAGGGCAGCTGCAGTGTTCCCCCTAGACCAAAGCTAATGCCAGAAGCAATAGCAGTAGCAGCTGCAGAGGCAGTAGAAGCAGCGGCTCCCATGTATTGAGAATTTCTTTGTACAGGCACCAGGCTAAGTGATGTAATTACTTATCTGAAAACTCAAGAAAGTTCAATGTGTTAGCATTATTATTCCAATGTTTAGAATGAGGTTCAGAGAGGTTTAGCAGCTTTTCTGAGGTCACACCGATTCTAAGAGGAAGATCCAGGATTCAAATGAAGGCATGTTTGACTCCTAACTATTATAAGATACAACACACACAAACCCAAGTCACAGACACATTTTGTGTGCCAGGTGGGGATACAGGGCTTTGTTTCCAGAAGCAGGCCTGGCACTTTGCTGCTCCCTGCTGTTTTCAAGCCATTTCTCTCAGCACTGGGCTCCGCTGGTCTCTACTGGTCTCCAACAAAGGGACATGGCTCCCAGCGCAGGTGGAAGGCGTTCTCCCAGATCAAAGCAATCCCAAATTTTTGGGTGGATCTTTTGTGCCCTGAGAGTGGGACCATGACTCCTTTGAGGGGTTAGCAAAGGACTCAAGATTTATTGATAAACTACTGATTATATAGTTGGTGACTCGGAGACTTTCCTGGACCTGAAACAAAGAGAATTGTGCTGTTATATAAAAAAATTAAGGTTTACCCATAAGATGGATTAAGCATTCACTGAAAATCATGTTTCAAAGAATAAAATATGGTGTAAGGTTAAAAAAAACAGGATACAAAATTGCAAATTCTATATAAAATATATTCTTTTAATTATGGAAATTTAGACTTACTTTCATTAAAATATATAAGTAAAAGACCAGAGGAAAGTCACCAAAATGTTAACTGTGGTTGCTTCTTGGGGAGGGGGTGGGATAACCTATAATTATTGTTTTCTTTGTACATCTTAATTCTTTTCCCCAACTTTCTTTAATTTGAATTGTCTTTGTAAATAGGGAAAAGGTGAACATGTAAAAAGTCTTAATATAGCACTGAAGGTGCACAGGTATGATTATTGGTTAATTTTTACCCCACCTTGGATTTTAGCAGGCCGAAGTGTCTCCTGGCCTCACTGTTAAGACCTATTTTTAGAGGAGAATGGAGGCATCTTGAATCAGTACTGTCACCACTAGGCAGACCCTGAGCGAGGTCCTGTGCGGTGAGGGTCGGAAACCGGCCCCTTTCTGGTCCTTGAGGCGCTTTTTATTTGGTTGGAGAGACAAATGCTTTGCAACGAATAGAGATAGCCAAGCTCCAAGGCGACTATCAAGTAGGGTTAGAAGTCGATCCGAGGGGGACGGCAGGCAGGGTTTTCTGGGAGTAAGCCATGGCTAAGGGGTGCCAATCAAGGCTATGGTACAGAGAGTAAAGAGAGCACAGCCTGGGGCTTTCCCTGGGGTCCCCAGAGTCCACCGGCGGCCGAGAAGACGCGTCTGGAGAACGTCTGTGGGTAGCGGCTTTCCATGCCCCGCGGGCTTCTCCACTAGGGCGGATCGACGAGGAACCCTGCGGAAGGCGCAGAGTAGCTGGTGGCCAGCGCTTAGCTTTGACTCTCTGAGAAGTCCCCTTGGTCACAGAGCCCAAAATCTTTAGTGCTGTCGGGCGGGGGTGGGGTGTGGGTGTGGGCGGGAGGCGGAGGGGTTGCTGGGCAGGAGTCAGAGATTTAAAATACCGGCAGTCTCGGCAGTGGTTGAAAGTGCGGCGGCCACTTCTAGGATCCAGCGAGGGTGAGGTCACTCACTCTGCGCTGTGGTGTCGCCTTGCCCTGTGAGAGCCCCTCTCGTGGGCCCAGCTCCTGGGCCACTGAGGGAGACGGTGATGATGTCGCTTGGTGCCAGCAGAGGGCAGCCTCGAGGCTGCGCGGTCTCCAGGCGACTTCGTCTAGCTGCAGGCTCCCTTCCAGCGCCCAGGTTCTGCTGGGTGGGGGAGGCCTTTCAGCCCCGAGACCAGTGACCTCAGTCTGCAGAAGCCGGGACCCAAGGCTCAAGGGCGCTGAGATCTGGTCAAACTACCTCAGTCTCAAAGAGTGAGGGCTTAGGGCTGGGGATAACCAAATGCCCTAGGAGAGGAAACAAGAAGCAAAACCTAGCACATGCAGGAATGTGTGTGTGTGTGTGTGTGTGTGTGTGTGTGTGTGTATGTATATGTATATATAAACACACATATATATATGTGTATATATATTTAAGCAACAGATTTTATGATTGACTTTGTGCCTTTGGCGAAGGAAGGCAGAGGCTAAGAGCCCAGTGGCTTTGAGCAGCACGCAGATGCTGTGCTGCAAGCAGGGACCTGGCCGTCCATGGTTAGGGACCACGGTCTAGGGATCCAGACAGCTAACTGGGCACTTCCTGGCTGTGGAATTTGGGCAACTCACTGTATTGCTGTTGCCTCCGACTAATCACTTCTGTGAAATGGGCATGGTGGGCTCCAGTCGCTTAGAGATTCCAGACTGCAAAAGTTCAATGAATTCAAGTTTGGTCTCTCCCCCCGCCCTGGCAGGACACCAGGGTCCTGGGTTTGTTACTAGGGAGAAAGATCCTGTCACCCGCATTTGACTGACAGCTGTCTTTGGAGACAAAGGCCCACCAGGCTTTGAGACTAAGTTGTACATGGCCGGCCACGGTCCTGGAATCTGCCGACGCTCTTTCGTGGCATTTGGGTGAGCCCTGAGCTCCCTTGTTCTGCGCAACCGGGTCACTGAGCTCCGGAAGAGTGCACTTATCAGTGAACGAATTGAAACTTGGCACTCAGAGCCTTGGGTCTCCGGGGAAGCCTGGCAAAGGGCCAAGGGCCGCCAGACGGACGTGGGGTCTTGCTTGGGCTGCTGAACAGGCCAACCTCAGAGCACATGGGCAAGCACATCAGTGTTGAACAAGCGGGTACTTTGGCAGGTCTTCGTCTCTCACAAACTATGTAAAGGGGCCCTTGTTAAATTCTCTTAGTTTGTTTCTATCTTCTAAAATTCCAAAGGAGAGCATTTCTCAGAATAAGTGTGAAAATCGCGACTGAAAATTGTAAATGTGAGGCATAATTACTACTCACAAGCCACCAGCTCCATCAGTGCACAAACAGTGTGGGAACAGGACAGATGCAAGAGCAGTGTACAAACGTGTGCACACGCATATCACAGCTGTATAAATGTGTGTGACTGTCTCCCTTGATGTATGACAAGTGCACACACATGCGCCTGCACATGCACACGGATACAGAACACCCTTGTGCAGATGTGTGCAGATGTACTCCGCACTTGAACATGATTGTGCCCGAAGGCAGAGTATGCACACTGTTCAACCGACCCGTTTCTCTGGAAATGGGTCAGTGCCACCTGGGGAAGCAGAGTCTAACATGCAGCTCTAGGGTGCGGGGAAGCCGGGATCCATCCTATCAGCGCCTGGGCACGGCCGGGCTTCTTTATCTTTCGTCTGCCGTCAGGCAGACTGCTCTAGTTTCAGCGGGGACTAAGATCCCCAAGTTATTCGGTGGGGGACAAAGGGCGAGAGAAGGAAGAGGTGGGCAGCGCTCAGGGCACAAGAGGCTGCAGTGCCTCGCTCCCTAGGACTGACATTATTTCTTTGCCTCCCCAGGTCGCATTCCCAAAGAAGATAAAAGAGGGGCCTTGATCAGCTCAGGGAAGGCACCCGGGTCCTCTACCCTTAGAAGCCACCATGAAAGCAGGCCAACATGGGGTGGGGGGGGATATGCGGCTGCTATGGGGGCCAGGGACCCCAGGGCACCACATGGTGTTCGTGGGAGGCACGCAGGACGGCTGCTTTAAGTCCCTGCATCTCCGCACCCGCAGGTGGCAGGGCTGGTCTTTCTCTTCCTTAGGAAGGATTATTAGCGGCTCAGCGCTTGCACCACCTGAGTGCGTCTGCAGAGAAAAGGGCTCCATGTGTACCCTGGGAATTTCAAGGACACCACCAGGCAAAGGCAGTACTGAGTTTGTATATGACAGAAAGCAATCGGATCGGCTCACAGACTGTCTCTCGCCATCTCCGCAGACCCGTTCTGCCGACAGGAGAGCATTAGGCAGAAAATTTGAGGCCAGTCGCTGGAGGCGTCTCCGAGAGAACGGCGCAAGAGGCGCAGCTGTGACAGACAGGGCACGAGTTCGGATCCTGTTGGGCAACGGAGCCCAGGGACCCCGAACGCTAGTCGCAGAAAAAACAAACGATTTCCCTTCTGAGGACTAAGTCAGGCGTGATTCAGCGGGGAGCCACAGCCCCTCACGCCCCAGGAGCCCTTAAGTGGGCAAACGTAATGCTGGTGGGAACTGGGTCCAAGAAGACTTTCAAACTAAGTCAGGACACGTGGATGGGTGCCTGAGTTGGGCCTGGGGTTGGCGGAGCAGTCCCTGGCCTGTAGCCCCTGTTTCAGCAAGGCCGGCCTGTTGGAAACGGAGGTGGGACAGCCCCCTCATCCCCCCCGCTGACCTTTCCCTCAGGAATCCTCAGGGCTCTGACCCGGCCTTTATCTCGGTGCGGTCAGCAGTCTTGGGGGCTTCAGGAAAGAAGACAAAGGCCCGGGTGTCACTGCGGGCGGGGGCTCGGTTTCCTGACTCTCTGCTCACACTCAGCCTTTAGCAGTTGGGGGTGTGTGTGTAAAAACATGCCGAATATCCTCCCCCCTCTAGACACACACACACACACACACACACACACACACGGCACGCACGCAGAAGGCATATTCCCCTTCCCTCCTCATCCCTAGAGATGGAAGTTTTCTGGGATCCTGCCCTTTCCTTTTCTTTGCCTGCCTAGAGAAGTCCTTTTCCTTTGTACAGAGAAGAAAATCCGGAGACAGATTTTGTTTTATTTGGTTTGTGAGTATTATTACTGAGGACAACAAGGTCAGGCTGAGCTCCCAACTTGGAGAGGCAGAGTCGGCTTCCCGGCGTGGCGGGGACTCCGGCGACCTTTGCCCTGTGCGCTCAGTACCTCTGGGGACGACCGTGCGCTCCCTCTGCTTGTCCCGCTACGGGGAGCACCCTGTACTTAGACAGGACCAGTTATTCTCCCCGAATTTTGTTCAGAGCTGCCAGGAGGCGCCGCGTCCCCGCCTGAGGATCTGCGCCTGTAGCGCCGCCAGCAGGCCTGCGCAGGGCGGTCTGGTAGCTCAGGCCGGGTCTTCGAGCCGCTGGCCCCACACCGACCGGCGCCCACCCTCGGGCGGCAACCCTGGCCGCGGCAGCTCGGCCCAACCCGCTTCCTGCGTTTGCCCCTAGGTTTCCCGTTTCTCCACAAAGACCGAGGGGAGCCTCTCCCACAAGTTGACCTCCGAAACATCCCGCCGGGTGGCTACTTACTGCTTTTCTGACAAGGTGGGGGCGGGAGGGAGTTCAAACAGCCCTGCGTTCCGGAGGGAGGCTCCCGAGGGCCGGAGGCGGCCGCCCACTAGCCTAGAGTGACGGCTGTACCTGGCCCCATGCGCCTGGGTCGGTGTCATTTCGCAGATCAGTCGGGCCTTTCTCAAAGAAAGCCTCGTATGTTGGTGAAGACTGACTTCGGAGTAGTGAGAGGACGGTTGGAGAAGCTCCGGGCTGGGGTATTCACCACGATGGCGACAGAATATACCTTACCCCAGGTCAAGGGGCCGGGGCAGGGTGGACGCAGTTGCCTGGGTCCCGACCTAGGAAGGTCATCGGTGGTCTGGGCTGTTGGGACACAAAGGAGTGGCCGTGGCCATTGGGTTAGGATGTCAGACCCTGCAGGATTATATTATCAAACCCTTCCTTCCTTCCTTCCTTCCTTCCTTCCTTCCTTCCTTCCTTCCTTCCTTCCTTCCTTCCTTCCTTCCTTCCTTCCTTCCCTCTTTCCATAGGGAAAGGAAAGCCACCTACTATAAACCAGGCATTTTGACATTAGACCATATAATTATTGTAATAACCCTGCATGGTATTATAATTTGTTCTATTTTACAGATGAGAAAACTAACATTCAGCAGGGGTGCTTTGCCCAAGGTCACACAGTTATTAAAGGAGGTTACTGGGCTTCACACTAGTTCTTTCAAGCTGAACAGGCCCTTGTCCGTGCCCTATCCCAAAGAAGCCACATCCCTGGGTGACATAGTCCCAGAACAAGCTTGCCAGAGCTTATTACCACGTTGAGACTGTGCAGCAAATAGCCATCACAGAAGTTCCTGGGTACAATCTGCCCAGCCCTGTGCTTCTTTCTCCTCTCGCTGGTTCCCCCTCCATCCAATGAGCTCCCCCAACGTTGGGCAGCAGGGCCTGTGCCTCTGGGAGAGCCCAAGTAGGCAGAATGGGCCTTCTCTCCAGAAAGCACATTGGTAAGATTGCTTAGTTTCAAGAATCCTTAATTTCTGGTTGTCCCTGTGGGAGAACTGGGGACATGAAGGTTGCTCCCATCTACTCATGCCTCTGGTTCCTATCACATAGGGAAGGTGTGGGACCCTGGTCCTATACCTTCCTATAGCTTCCACATGCTACTCCAAGAACCAGGGACCACCCTGTTGAGGTAGCAGGAATGACAAGGCAGGGCCACTGCTAGCTTAGCTCCACAGGGTGGGGGCACTGCAGGGCTCCTGAGCTTGGCACAGTGGTTCTGGTGCTCCAAGCCTCCACTAAGGAAAAAGCTCATTCATGGGCAGGCTTCTGTGGGTCTGACCTAGTTTCTTGGGTCTGGCCCATCCTCTCCTACCCCAACGGCTGCAAGAAGCCCTGGTCATCCCGATTTCCACCTACCACCAGGGGGCTCCTTGCATCCCAGACCTCTAGCCTCTGCTAGTGGGAGGCCCAGGCAAGAGCCGAGGGCCCCTAATCTCAGGTGAAAGATGCCAGGTTTCATGCCCCCCACCCCCAAACTGGACACACAGGGCAGTGAACTCTTTATTTACGCAAGGAGGAAGCAGGCCTAGGACACCCTCTGGAGTAGGGTGTAAGGCCATTCCAGAGAATCCCCTAGGTCCACATCCCACAGTCCCTTACTGCACTAGCAAAGATTTCCCCAGGGTTCCCCTCAGAACAGGACACAATCCCAGTATTTTTGCTGGGCAGTCTTAGGGGGAAGGGGTGACCAAGAATTGGTGTGTAGCCTGCCGATGTGGCTCAGTGGTTCAGCATCAACCCATGAACCAAGAGGTCTCTGGTTTGATTCCCAGTCAGGGCACATGCCCAGGTTGTGGGCCAAATCCCCAGTGGGGGGCATGTAGGATGTGGCCAATCAATGTTCTCTCTCACTGATGATTCTATCTCTCTCTCCCTCTTCCTTCCTCTCTCTCTAAAATTAATTAAGGAAAAATAATTTAAAAAAAGAATTGGTGTGTAAATGAGAGGAGGGTGGCTCACCTTGTCAGTGTGAGTGTGGGGATGTTTACATGCATACAAGCACACACATACTTCTCATTCAATACCATGTGTAGCAACTCATTATCCAGAACATGCAGAAGTTGGCAGAGTATTTGTATCAAGCTCTATTTATGTTGCATTTACAGTGCACCCTAGCAAACATGTACATATACCCAAGTGTTCTGGCCATCTGGACTACACCGTATAAGCTAGGGCATAATTGCTACATATCAGGAATCTCTCTTAAATAATTTTCCTCTCATTTAGGGAATCCCTTAACTCATCTTCTCTAACAGAAACTCAAAAGTGCAAAGAGAAGAGAGAGGAAATGAAAGACTAAGAAAGTCAGCCATCGCCCTGACCTTTTAGCACTGGGTTAAAATGAGGAAACTATAGGGTTTTGAGAAACCCCTAGGGCTGGAATTAGAGACCCATGTCTTCCTGTGGGCATCCATGGGGAGGTGGGGTATGATTTGGCTCCCTTCTCTCACCTCCCCAATCCCCTAGTAGACCAGGAATCCCACACCAATTCCTTGATTTCATCCTTTATACTTGGTGAGGCTGCCACTCTCCCCAGCCTAGGGTGCCTTTTCAGTTAGTTACTGGGGGGCAGAGAGAGGTTCTGTCCTCCAGTGCTGGCCTAGGCTAACTTCCCCACCTCACTGAAGGCTCTGCCTCCTCTGCTTGATCAGCTTGGGGTAGCAGTTGGGAGGTGCTGAAAGCCAGTCTCAGAACAGAGCCTCAAGCAGCCGAAGCACAGGTTCTGTATGTATTCTCCGTTATCATCCAGCAAACCAGGATTACATACCCAGAACATAACTGCACACATTGCCAGTGATTTATAAATGCAACACACACTGTGGTTTCAGTAAGCACTCTCTGAGTACTAGCCATATGATTATTACAATGTCCCAAATATATGCACTCTCCAAAGGTGAATGACAGACATATACACCTCCCACCCTGTCACCAGGATACTGACTTACACTGTATGCACATATTTGCAGCAGTCATAGACTACCCAACTGCCCATGGGATACACGCTCACACCACAGAAAGCACAAACAGACAAGCACGAAGCAGTCTACTTTCTTCCCAGCAATTCCCCTTCGTCATCCAGACAAAGGTGCAGCAGGTCGCCAGAAGTGCCCAGACCCCAGGCCCGACCTACCTCTTGGGCTTCCCACCCCAGGTGAGCCTCTCTCTCCAGCCTGTTCTTTCCAGCTCCCCTGGCTCAGGCAGGCTCCAGTCCCTGTCTCAGGATGATACTCCTCCGAAACTTCATGGCTTCTTCCTCTAACTTCCCTCTCCCCAGGGATGCCCGAGGGAGGAGAGGGCAATCCTGAGTCGGAGCCACTTCACCTTGGGCCCAACTAGTGTAACAGGGATCCCACCCTGATGTTCCCAAGGGGTAACCACTAGTAAAGGCTGAGCAGCAGTGGACAGCCACTCCCAGACCACCAGAACACCGGGACCTACTGCTACTGTTGTCAGGTTCAGAGTGGGGAGGCAGTGGTGGACACTGGGCTGGGTGTAGGGTCCACCCCAAGTTGCACCAGAGTCCCAGCGAGAAAGCGGGCTGATACCTGTCATCTGATGGGAGGACTGAAGGTGTACCATCCCTAATCCTGCCTCTGGGCCCCTGATGGCAACTGGTCAAACCCCAGGGTTTCTCAGTGGAAGCACAGGTTTTAATTCGTTATTTAAAGAGTCTCAGGAAAGAAAAAGAAAGAAAAAAAATTAGATTTCTACAGCCACGAAGTATGTTCATCCCTTTCTGATACTCCCAAATCTCTAGGTAAATAAATTGTGATTATTAAAAATAATAAGCCACTCGTTATATTTGTACAGAGGTTTTCAGGGCATTTTCGCACACAGGATTTTATCTATTTGTAATAAACCTTTCTAGCTGTTATATTTGACTGGAAAAAAATTTAAGTATGAGGACAATATAAGGAAAACACAGCCCCCACACCTAATCCGATCTCGTAAGAAGTAAAATACAAACTTGCACGAGTGCAAAAACCACAGCAAATCCTACCTACAACGGCGCCTTGTGAACGAACCACGGCAGATAAAATCTCTGATGAGGGGAAACAGCCGCAACAGAACCGCGATGACACAGAAAACAATCCCCGAGAAAACAAAGCAGTAGAGGCAACTACAAATGCCCTGTCTTGGGCTGCCCTCCACCCACGTTTATCTGAAAAAGGATAAAATTTTGTTGAAAAGCTTCCTCTTTTAACTAGCTGCTGAACAAACAGGCATGATGGAAATAATGTAAGTCCGTGTTAAAAGAAAGAACAAGAAATTTATTCGGGTATTGACAAAACAACAACAAAAGTGCTCTAGTTCTCTCTAGAAAATTTGGTCCTTCAAACGACACACTACAGAACAATCAGGTCTAGGAATTTCGGGCAGGCCGGCTCTGGGCGACAAGCCCATCTGGTCCGACTGCTGCCCAAGGTGCGAGAAGCAAGACATTTGAAAAACAAAAATCAGGGAGAGGGCGAGCGGTCCCTGCAGCGTCCGCCAGGCTATGATCTTCCCTGGCACTAGGGACTTGCATCGGAAGATCCGGGAAAATTTGTTTTTGATTAAAAAAAAAAAATTGGTAGAGGAGGAAAATCCCCCAATTTGTAGCGGAAACCATCTTTTACTGAGCATACTCTCCTACCTCTCTTAACACAGCTTTTTGAAGGCCTCATAGGAATTCGACTTCAAATCTCCGGGAAGAGATTTTCATGTTTTGCTTTAGCGAATTCCAAGGCCACAATACTTCGCCGGTTTTCCCAGTGAGTTTTTTTTTTCTTAACAAACATTTAAAAATATTATCTGAAACAGCTCTCTCGATCCTTTTAGTAAAATCTAGCCAGCCGCCGGGCCCGGAGGGGCCCGAGGCGCCAGGATGGAGAGCGAAGGAAACGCAGCCTTTCTCCGAGCCGGGATGTGGTGTAAACTCGGGCGAAGGCCGCCCAGCGAGGCAGCCCGGCTCCCTGCTCCGGCCCAAACCCCGCCCCACCCAGTGGGCCCTGGCGAGCGACTTCTGAACGGCTTCACGGGGTTACGGAGCAAACCCATGTTCGTCTTTTTTTCCGGCGGCGCGGGGTTCGAAGTCGGCCCAGACCCGCACTTCTACGCAAGGACTGCGCGGCAGCCGGGCGGGCAAAGACGAGCGCGAGCGCACCGACCTGTGAGAGATTGCCAAGCGGTCTGCGCCGCTGACGCCCGGCTGCACCTCGACCCAGGCACTTCCTCTCCGCCTTGAATTTTGGCATAGGATGTCCAGCCCGGAGACGGGGCCTGCAGAAAGCGCGCGGAGAGGCGGCCTGCAGGCGGCAGGAGTGAAAGGGCATAGAGGCCAAGGAGGCGAGCACAGAAGGAGAAGCGAAGGAGACAAAGAGGAGCGAGAGGAGCCGAGGGGTGCGAGGAGGCGCAGAGGGGCCGCGGGCGCTGGCTCAAGAAGCGGCCCCAGCGGGCGCGCGGTCGGGCTGGCGGCGGTGGCTGCGGCCAAGGCTGGCGTCGCGCGTCCCTGCATCCTCGCATCAGGCGTGCGCTGCTGGACTCTCAGAGATCAAGGCGCGAGTGCAGCGCACCGGTCTTGCTGTCGTGGTCCCAGTAAGAGCAATGCATCATGGCGAGCTCGGGCTGCCGGGCGCAGGCGAACTGCAGGCCGGGCGCGTTGGTGGGCGCGGGCGCCGGGGGCGCGGCGGTAGCTGGGCTGGCAGGGCTGAGCTGGCCTGGGGGCGGTGCGGCGGCCCCGTGGTGCGGTGGGGCTGGCGGGGGTGCAGCGGCAGCGTGTAAATGGTGTGCGTGCGGGTGTGAGTGGGGGTGCGGTGGCGGCGGGGGCGCGGCCGGCGGGCCTCCCAGGCCGTTGTAAGAGTTCACTACGCCCGGAGGCAGCGCCATGCTCTGCACGCGTGAATACGGCCCGTACGAGGGGGCCGGGCCCGCCAGCCCCTTGACCACCGCGGCCGCGCCTGGACTGCCCGGGCCCGCGGCGGCCGCTGCCGCTGCGGCCGCCGCTGCGGCTGCCGCCATCTGGCAGGAGGCGTAGGGCATGGGCGAGGGCGGCTGCGGTAGCGGCCAAGAGTTGTTGAGAAAACCGGACTGCAGGTACTTGGGGGGCGCCAGGTAGCCGTAGCCGTCGGCCCCCGCACCGGCCACGCCGCAGCCACCCGCGGCGCCTCCGGCCCCAAAGAGCCCCTTGCCCGGCTGGAAGTGCGCGGGCGGCGGCCGGAAGGGCCGCTTCATGCGGCGGCGGCGCCGGTAGTTGCCCTTCTCGAACATGTCCTCGCAGGCCGGGTCCAGCGTCCAGTAGTTGCCCTTGCGCTCGCCGCCGCCCTCGCGCGGCACCTTGATAAAGCACTCGTTGAGACTGAGGTTGTGGCGGATGCTATTCTGCCAGCCCTTCTTGTTCTTCTCGTAGAACGGAAACTTGGCGATAATGTACTGGTAGATGCCAGACAACGTGAGCCTCTTTTCGGCGCTCTCGCGGATCGCCATGGCGATAAGCGCCACGTACGAGTATGGGGGCTTCTGCGCCGGGTCGGGCTTCTCCAGGGCTGTCCCGGCGCCGCCACCGCCCTTGCTGGGGCTCGGCGGTGGCGGCGCCTCGGGCTCTTTGGCTGCGCGGCCGGTCTCCGGGGCCAGCAGAGACCCCGTGGCGTCCTCGGGCTCGGGGTAGCTGGCCATCATGACAAAGCCGGCGCGCCGCGGCCAGGCAGCCCTTGCTCCTTTCTGCTGGTGCTGGTGCTGGTGCAGCGAAGAGTCCGGGCGCACAAGTCCGCGCGCGGCCGAATCTCAAACTTCTGGAGTCTGCCGATGCCGCGGCCCTCGTTCGCTTGCGGCCTCTCGTTTCTCTCCACTTTTCCCCCCTTCCCCTAGGGAGCGGCCGGCGGGAGTGGAGCTCAGCTTCTGGCCATGGGGAGTCCGCCCAACAGAGAGGGGCTCCGGCCCAGCCGCCCCTCCCCGCCAGGCCAGTCCCCGCCTCGATGGGTTTTCTTCACTGCGCTCTTCCCTTCCCCCACCCTCCGGTTTCTCGAAGCAAGACCCGCGTCTCTGGCGGAGCTGCCGCCCGGAGTCCCTAGTGCGCCAGGAGCCTCTCTCTGTTCTGATTCGTATGGGCTCCGCTGAGTTCCGCTTGCGTCAGGCGCCTTCGCCCCTATAGCTGGGCGGCCAGTTGCGCACGGGCGAGTTCATCTTCAAGTCACTTTTTGTAAACGCCCCGCACAACCCGGACTGGCCTGCCCCCTCTCAGCGAGCTTGGGGGCCTGGCGGACAGCCGGGCTCACTCTCTCACAAACCCTGGAAATCTGCTGGTGCTCGCTCTGCGGGGCCCGTCCCCACTCGACCCCGTGTGCAGGGAGCTCGGGCCCTATCGAGGAGAGGCGTGCCAAGCCTCCTCGCAGCTTTCAGGTGAAAGAAAACGACTCCTTTGCTCTGCCCTTTGCTGCTGTCTTGGGAGTAAACTTCTAGCTCAGGGCTGGGGGAGGGGCAGGACGGCGAGGGGGCCGGGCGGGGGTGGGGTGGAGAGAGCTGCGCGGTGGCTTTGGGAAAATCAGCCCAGAAACGCGTGTCACTGAAGGAGAAAACCTCGGCTTGGCCTGTTCCTGGCGCTCTCGGTGTGACTGGGCCGGGCTGGGGCTAGGGAGAAGATCGCTGGGAAGAGGCGCCCAGGGGCTCCGCCTGAAGCTCCTTCGCCCTTTCTTGAGCTGCCGGTGGACCTAGGAACCAGACCCTCTTCAGAATGCGCGTGGTACTCCTACCGGTTGTATATGTGCTTTAACACCAAGTAGACCCCATTGTGCTCCTGCTCCGACACAGGCGCGAAGGTTGATGCCATGGGGCTTTGGGGAACCGTGTAAGGGCACTGGTATCACATCTAGAAGTCAGGGGAGGGTCTGTCCTTGAGACACGTGAGATAGCTACCCAGGTGTACGTGTGCTGGTGCAAAAACAGGTATGCACATGTACAAGCTGTGAGGTTTATGAGGTAAAACATTTATATTTATAGATATGTAATGATGTGTATCACAGAGTAAATGTGGCTCAAGGATATTGCCTCTTCTTTCTTTTTCCTCTCTCCTTTCTTCATTTTTTCCTTCCCTTCCCCCTTTCCCTGCTTTCTTTTGAAAATTCTTCCTGCCTCCATTGCTGCTGCCAGTATATATCTATATCTATATCTATATCTATATCTATATCTATATCTATATCTATATCTATATCTATATCTATATCTATATCTATATCTATATCTATATCTATATCTATCTATCCTGTCTCAGACCAGGAAGAAAAATAGTCTGTGAGGGAAGCACTAGTTCAAATCTCTCTCTTGACATTTATTTCTCCAGGGTGGAGAGGTGAGTTCTCACCTACCTTCAGCAGAAATCTGATTGAGACCCACTTACATTTGCATTTGCACACATTATCTCAGGGGAAGTCAGCGCTGGCCAAAAAAGAAAAAAAGAAAAAAAAGTCAGGTGTGCTTTTTAACTGTTAACAGCCTTAACAAAAATTCTGTGATTATAAGTGTGAGAGAGATGGCCCATGTTTTGAGTCCTCATGCTCCAAACTCCTGGGCTCTGAGGGGGCAGGGATTCTTTGCAGAGGAAGGTGGACTGAATGGATGTCCTGCAGGTGTGTGTTAGTGATTGGCATGTCTGGAGTGGTTGGCCCAATGCCTGTCACCACCTTGTCCTCCCAGGCTGCCCAGTCTCTGAGGCAGTCAAAGCTGACCTGCGTGTGCTGCTGCTTCCCACCCAGGCCTCTGATCTGCATTCTGAAGTTAAAGGAAAGGAGGACAGGGTGGAATTCAGCATCCTGAAGACGACTTTAGAGAGGTCAGCAGAAAAGCCTGGTCTGACCACCACAGTAAGAGGCTGCAGGGCTCTCCTAAACTCATCCCAATAAATACTCTCTTCCAGCCCACCGCTGAAAATATAATAGTTTTCTGGTTTTCTCCCACTGCTCCCAATAGCAGGGCAAAGTGGCACTTCTTCACATTCTCTGTGCCTGCTTCCTGGGCAGGAGTGCAGGTGTTTTTCTTCATCCTTCCTACATGGGTGCCCAGGCTATGGGTGGAAGTTTGATTTGGGCTGCTGCAGATCGCCTGCAGTGCCCATCAACCCCCGTGGCCTGGGCAGGGGGAAAAACAGCTGGGGCTGGCCCCACCCTGGGATGCTGCTATCTCTTCTTCTCTTTTTTTTCTGACCACCCAGGCTGGCTCTCTGTCTCTCTCTCCCCCTTGCAGGCATTTCCGCTTCTGGCCAGCAGCAGCCAGGTGTAACAGCATTGTTGTGTGTGTCATCACTTCCCCGAATTCCAAACTCGGCTCCCTTTTCAGTCTTTTAAGGAGTGTGTGTGTGTGTGTGTGTGTGTGTGTGTGTGTGTCGCGCGCCTAGGGCGTCGGGGTAGAGGAAGGAGTGCCTCTAAAGGATTTTCTGAGTGTAAAAAAGAGGAGTTCTGTTCTCCCCAGGTATTGATCTCTCCAGGAAGGTGGGACGCGCCCTAGTTTACTTCTCAACCTTCATGGACAGGTTGGGGAGGGCCCCACTTCCCTGCGAGGTCAGGATCCTTTCTGGCGGGACAGACCACGCCGAAGCTTGTGTGGGGGGCTCAGGGCCCCGACTCAATTGACCTCGGGTGGTACCCACCTCCAGGGACCGGGCGGAGCTCCTAGCTTCTACCGCCGGGTTTCCCCGGGCCCGCAGCTGCAGCTCAGGAGCCGCCGGCGCCTCCCTCTGGTGTTCCCACCCGAGCGCCGCCTGCAGAAGTCGGGCCAGACAGAGACCTGCCGACCGACCGCGGCCTCCCCTCCGGCACCTCCGAGGCCCCGCGCCGGGCCCGCGCCTCCGACGCCCAGACAGCCGGCGCGAGCAAAGCTTCTCTCCCCGGAGCCGGGAATCCTGCGACAGTCGCGGAAGCGGCCGGCGCCTTGGGGCCGGCAGTCGGGCCTCGCCAGGTGAGCGGCCCGCGGCCCGCGGCCCGGAAACAAGCAGCCGGCCGCCTGAACTAGGTCTTGTGGCCCCGGTTCCTGGCGGGGCTCTGAAGCACCCCGGGGAGATGAGGCACCGAGCCCGCTGCAGGCCTCTCTTTTGGGTACGGCCCCTGCGGCACGCATCGGGAAAAGGGAAGCTGAACTGTGTTGCTTGGTACATCCCCACACAACCCCACGCTTCGACTGTTAGCACGACCCCAGACCCCTGCCACCCTCCTCCCTGACCCGTGCGGACTCCAGGTCCCTCTACTCAGGTCACATCCCTCCATTTCTCTCAGTTACCCAGGACCCTCACTACTCTCTCATACTCACCTATTATATATACTAATTCAGATCCTGCACATCTTGGTGCAAAATGTCAATCTGAGGCTCGGACTCTAAGCTCCTTCACACACTCGCCACCTGGCTTTATTATGACAGAGTGACCTCTTAGCTCCATGTCTGCAAGGCTGAGTCCCAGAACCTGTTGATTCTCTGACGTCTTTGGCCTGTGGTTAGGGTGACTGGGCGGCCACCTGGATGTTCCCATGGAGAGGTTACTGCTCAGAGTTCTTTCGAGAAGCTTCAGTACAGAGCATACCCCTGATGTACTTGAACACCACGCACACAGGCCACATCTCTGTGTTGTAGCTGAGCTTGCTGCGCCCCTGACAGTCTGCAGCCTGAGTTGCTTGCACGGTTCTCCTGCATACACCCACACAGCCCCAGGCCCCAGGCCAGCCGGAATTATTCTGCCTGGATGGGATTAGCAGGGTCACTTACCCAAATATGTGCTTTGGAAAGACAGTGAGAGAGTAGGGAAGGAGAGAGAGAAAGACTGGCAGGCAATGCCACTGCCCGTTCTGGGGAAGAACTCACAGATGACAGCTGTTTCCAGTTGGTAAGTATCTTTTTGAATCCCACACTCCTGACCCTGTGGTGGCTGGGCTGGGAAGCAGCAGGCCAGAATTCTGGGCTCCTCCTTACCTCACTGTTGTTGAGACTCAATTCATCCAGCACTCCTTTGTTCAAAGGAGTGTGTGCCCTACCCTCTGCAAGGTAGACTGCAGGGCAGTTGCAGGCCTTTCCCCTGGTCGAGCCCAACTCAGGGAGAAAAAAGCAGAGGGGGCTAGTTTCTGGCCCACATGAGGATTTCCCCTTTTCAAAGACTTCTGGGATGCTTTCAGAGAGAGAATTCTAGGGTGGAAGAAGAAGCTGGCCAGCTTCCTTTGGTATCCCATGGCTATGATTCCTATGGCCCAAAGCCATTTTGTTGATTCCTAAAGAGTGAATACCCTGCCCCAACTCATGCTTGAGAGAGAGCTGTGTTGTTTAAAATCGCCTTGTTGCCTTTCTCTAAACCTGGACTATAAACCTTGATGGGCAGAGAGTCTATCTCCACTTCTCACTCAATGCTTCCCACCAGGACGTGCTCAGTACATTCTAGTGGAATTGAAAAATGACTGCTTCACAGAGAGAACTGAGAAATGTCACTTTCCTTGTAATGAAGCTGGAATTTCCAAGAAAGAAACTGCAGGTGGGACACAGTGGGTGGACCATGGAGGGCCAGCTCAGGATCTGAGTCCTCTGCCATTTGGGGCTCTCTCTTCATTATGGCTGCATAGCCATGCTGCTGAATCTTAGGCAAGAATACCTTCTTGGTTCCCTGATCATGGTGAAAACCTATCTGAAACATTCAAACTGAACTTTCTTAGAAACAGAGAGGCTTCTGTATCTGTGGCAGCTGGCTTGCAAGGCATAAGACGTGCTGTCTGAAGCCCCAAGCAGGACCATGAAGGGATGCCTGAGAGAGCCTTCCTCTTGGTCTTTATTCCCACCTGAAGTTTCTCTCCACAAATGGGCACCATCTAAAGAGCCTCCATGCAGGAGGGCAGTTTTAGATGCTAAGCTTTGATGAAGTCCAGAAGACGGGAGGGAGAAGGGCCGAAGTTTATGTTTTGTATTACTGGCCTTCTGAAGATTTCCCTCAAACAGAATACCAAAGTGACGTGTGTGTATGTGCTGTATAATTTATATATGGTAAACGATATGCATCTCAAGTGTACAGCTTGATGTGTTTTTATATATAATGCACCATGTAACCACCACCCTGATCTAGATATGAAACATTAACATCTGTCATCTCAGAAGGTCCCTTTATTTTTGATGTTAATCCTCACCAGAGGATATTTTTTCCATTGATATATTTAGAGAAAGGTAAGGGAGGGAGGGGAAGAGGAAAGGGAGAGAGACAGGGACATTGATGTGAGACAGATATATCAATTGGTTATCTCCTACAAGTGCCCTGACTGGGTGGGGATCAAACCTGCAACCTTCCAGTGTGTAGGCAGATGCTCTAACCACTGAGCATGCTGACCAGGGCTCAGAAGGTCCCTTTGTACCTTTTCCTCATCAATATGTATTCCCAAAGGTAATGCATATTGATTTCTATCACCCTAGATTAACTTTTCCTGCCTGATTTGAGGGTCATGTAAAGGGGGAATATAACACATACTCTGGTTTCTTCAGCAGAACATGTTATTAATATTCATCTTGTTATATGTGTCAGACATTCATATCTTTTTATTGCTGTGTAATATTCCACAATATGCTTATCCCTTCACTTGCCTCATCTGATGGACATTTGTGTTGTTTTCAGTTTTGGGATATCCTAAATAAAGCTGCTGTCAACTTTTTTGTACATGTCTTTTTGTGAAGGACATTCTTTACTCTTGAATGAGTACCTAGGAAAGTAGGCATTTGTTTGGTTTTAGTAGATATTACCATTTAGTTTTCCAAAGTGGAAGAACAAACTATAGTGCTATGTAGACAGACAGACAGACACAGACTGTAACAGGGCCTTTTCCTTATAGGTAGCATTCTCTAAAAACCACTGTGTACCTCCAGCTGTTGTCGTTTTTATTATTATTAAAAGCATCTTGTTTATTGATTTTTTTTAAGAGAGGAAGGAAAGGAGAGAGAGAAAGAAATGTTGATTTGTTGTTCCACTTGTCTATGCATTCATTGGTTGTTTATTTCTTTTTTTTTTTTAATCCTCACCCGAGGACATTTTGCATTTATCTTCAGATAGAGCAGGAGGGAGAGATAGGGGAAGAGAGAGAGAGAAACATCGATGTAAGAGAGACACATTGCCCTGGCCGATTTGGCTCAGCGGTTAGAGCGTCAGCCTGCGGTCCAGAGAGACCTGGGTTCGGTTCCCGCTAAGGGCATGTACCTCGGTTGCAGTTTGTCCCCGGCCCTGGCTGGTCGTGTGGGTGGCAGCCACTCGATGTGTCCCTTTCATGTCGATGTTTCTCTCTCTGTCTCTCTCTCCCTCTCACTCTAACTGAACAAAACAAAACAAAACAAAAAAAAAACAAAAAAAAAATGTCCTCAGGTGAGGATTAAAAAAAAAAGAGAGACACATTGATTGACTGCCTGCCACCCACATGACCCCAACCAGGGCCGAGGACAAACTGCACCCGAGGTACATGCCCTTAGTAGGAACCGAACCCGCGACTCTCTGGTCCGCAGGCCAACGCTCTAACCGCTGAGCCAAACCGGCCAGGGCTATTGGTTGTTTCTTGTATGTGCCCTGACCAGGGATAGAACCTGCAGCCTTGGCATATTGGGATGACACTAACCAACTGAACTACCTGGCCCGTGATCCAGTTGTTATAATTATTATTATAATTATAAAGGAACAAAATAGGTATCCTTTATTAAACACTTATTTTGATCCAGGGACTTTACATGCATTCTCTCATTTCTTTTTTCTGACAAATCTAAGGGGTTTGAACTATACTTATTTTATAGGTGAAGAAACTGAGGCTCAGAGAAATTAAGTAACTTGCTGAAGGCCCTCAGCCAATAAGTGGCAGTTTGACTTTGGAGCCCTGAGTTTCACCTCTGCACATGTGTCTGTCTTTGTTCCTGCAAAGGCAGGAAGTCTTTCCTTCCATCTGACAAAATGTAGCTGCTATTTATGAGCTCGATTTCCTATAACCCCTGGTCCTTCCCACATGCACTGTCACACCCAGGCTTAAGATTTGTATACACACATATGCACACCATCTCATAGCCACATACACTCACTGGGAAGAAGAGGGGCATGGTGGCCAATTCAGTGAAAACCTCAAAGCTTGTCAAGCACTGGGCTTAGCAACCTAACGGTGTCCTCGGGGAATTTGCAGAAGAAGATTGGACCAATTTGTTTCTGGACGCTGCAGAGAAGAATTCAGAGGCCATCTTTTCCTGGGAGAAGATGGGCATTTGGCCGTCCTCCCAACAAGCTGAGCCAAGCCCATAACAATGATGCTTAAGAGGCAGCCTGGGGAATTCCTCCATCTGCAGGGCTCATCCAGGGATGCTCATCTTCTCCTAGAAGGAGGTGACAGCCTGGAAATGGTGCACCTTGCCTGGGAAAGTGGTAAGTGGTGAGGATGTGTGTGGTCTGAGCAGGGAGAGAGCATGAAGTCTAGACAAATGCACTTTGAGACAGAGTACTTGACTAGGTTCTGCAGGGAAGGATCACTGAGAAGGAGAGTCAATAGCCTTCTCCTCAGGATGTCCTGTGGATGTTGTTACCCAGTATCCAAGCCCCTGGGTTTGACTAAGAGGATTATGCTGCCCCGTGGGTGGAGGCAATATGTGGGCACTATACTCTGCAGCTGGCCCCTCCTCAGGCCCGTTTTTAGACTAATTGAGGCCTTGCTGGCTCCGGGTTTGTAATTGGGTGTAATTGCTGACAGGCTGCTGTGGTGGTACAAGCAGGCTTTTGTTGGGGAAACAGTGGTCAGGATTCTGGGTTTTCGGGCGGGAATAGTCCGGGATTCTGGTGTGCTCTGTTCCAGGTACCTCTTGGCTCTAATCTTTGCTGGGAGGCAGCACTCCTGGGGGCCTGGGGGAGGGAGAGACTAGTAGCATGTCTATCCCCTTGTGTGGATGATGGGAACTCAGCTCCAGACATATACAAGGTCTGCTCTAGGCCACAGAGGTAGTGCAGATGGACTGGAAATCCTGGTATTTGGTACTGTCATTGATGTACAACCCCCAGAGGCTCTACCCAGAGGTAGGTACCATCGTGGAGTGGTTTAACAGACATCTGTCCCAATATTTATTGATATCAGCCTGTGAAATGATGGAAACTTGCTGAGCTTCAGAGTTTTAAAATTTTGTCATTCTTTCAGTAGCCAATATATTCACATATACCAAAATTTAAAAATATAGAAGGCTTACAGCAAAAAGTCTCCCTCCCACTTCTGTCCCCAAGTCATCCTTCTCACAGGCAGTGGCCCTGCTTTCACCTATATCCCACCGGACATATTTCATGCACATACAAACATGCAATATACATTGCCCAGCCCTTCCTCACTTTTTGCACATGGCATCTAATGCACAGTATTCTGCATCTTAGAAATCTATCCATATCTGTGCATTTTATTGTTTAGAGCTGCGTGGTATTAGGTTGTTTCCAATCCTTAGCTTTTATAAACAATACTGTGACAAATAATCTTGTATATATCTAATTTTGTAGGTGTGTGCATATATCTGTGCAAAAATTCCTAAAAGTGTATAGTTGGGTCAAAGGATATGCACATTTGAAATTTTGATAGATGTTACCAAGTTACCCTCCTTATAGATTGAAGCAATGTATACTCCCGCTAAAAGTGTGTGGGGTACCTGTTTCTCCACAGCTTCCCTCACGAACACACATACTTCTTTTTAAGAAATAACTCTTACAGATATAGTTGAAGACCCCTCTGCACCTTTTCTTAATGCCTCTCTCTTTCTCTCTCCTGAGGTGATTGATCACTATGGTAAATTTGGTGCTAACTATTCCCATAACTGTTTTTATACTCGTACTACATTTATACCCACTCCTGGGCAATAGTTGATAATGTTTTGCGTTTCATAACTTTAGGTAAATGTATCCTGCTGTTGCAGAAAGACACTTGCTTTTTCATTCAACCTGATGTTTGTGAAAAGTTCCTGGTTGATATAAGGACAAATTCATTTTCACTGTGTTGCACCATTCCATTGTATGAACACACCACAGTTTATTTATTCGTGTTCCTGTTGAGGGAGGTTGGGTAGTTCTGCTATGGATATTCTTTTTTTTTTTTTAATCCTCACCCAAGGATATTTTTGCATTTATCTTCAGATAGAGCAGGAGGGGTAGAGGGGGAAGAGAGACAGAGAAACATCGACGTAAGAGAGACATATTGATTGGTTGCAACCCACATGATCTCAACCAGGTCAGGAGACAAACTGCAACTGAGGTACGTGGCCTTAGTGGGAACCAAACCCAGGACTCTCTGGTCTGTGTTCTAACCGCTGAGCCAAACTGGCTAGGGCTGGATATTCTTATATATGTCTGCTAGTGGTCATGTGTTACAGTTTACCAAGAAGTGGGCGACTGCTGGATCAAAGGGAACTGACATCTTCAACCTTACTAGTTATTGATGAACAGAAACTCAGCTTCTTCATCTGTGAAAGAGAAAGTGATGCCCGTACCCTGGCAAGTCAGTGTCAGTGAGTGTGAGATGGTGGAGGGTGGAGAACATGGGCTCGGATGCCAGCAGATCTAGACTTAAATCCTGGCTGTGCAGTCTACTTGCTCTGTGACTTTGGTCCTGTTATCCAGACTCTCTGTGCCTCAGTTTTCTCATCTTCAAAACAGTGATGATAGTATCTAGGTTCCAGGGTTCTTGAAAGATTAAATAAGATACTATGAGACAATGGACATAGACAGTAGTTTAAAGAAAGCATGGGGAGTGGGAGTGGGGAGGAGGGGGTCATTGGAGGGAGAAAAGGGAGGACATAATACTTTCAACAATAAAGATGAAAAAAAAGATACTATGTGAAAGTATTTAATACAAGGTCTGGCATAGAGGAAGCACTAAAAAACCCTAGCATTTATTATTATTAATATTAATATTATTTCTTTGATCTCTTTGTTTTAAACCTGTTATTGTGGCACATTTCAAACCTATATAAAAAGAGAGAAAATAGTACAGTGAATCCCCATCTGGTTTCCTCTACATCCCCACAAAGTTCTTTACACTTCCCCCACCAGATTCTTTTGAAGTGAATCCCAGGTATATCGATTACTTCATGTGAACTGTGGTTTTATATCCCTAAAATAAAAGCATTAAAAAATGATAGTCACTATACCATCATCATATCTAAAAATTGTGAGTAGTTTAGTATATCAAAAACACAGTTAATGTTCAGATTTTCTCAATAGTCTCAGAAGGATTTTTCAGTTGGTTTGTTTAAGGATCCAAACAAGATCCATACATTGAATTTGGTTAACATGTGTCTTAAGTTTCTTTTAATCTATAGATATGTCCCCTCTCTCTCTTGGCAATAAATCTTTTAAAGATAGTAGGTGACTTATCCTACAGCGTTTCTCAGAGCCTTGATTCTGCTGATTGCACCTCTGTGGCATCCTCTAACGTGTTCCTCTGTCCTCTGTATTTCCTGGGTATTGGTAGATCTAGAAGCTTGGTTAGATTAGGCTTGATATTTTGGCAAAAACACTTCACCAATGGTGTTGCATACTTCCATCAGGAGACACTAATATCTAGTTGTTTTTTTGAATTTTAACAGCCACTGATGATCACTGCCTAGAGTCATTATTCATTAGTGTCCATTAGCAAAATGGTGATATTCTAATTCTATCATTCCTTCTTCATTAATTAACTGTTTAGCAAGAATTTGATTGCCCTGAGGTAGGGTCTGTGAAGGACAGGCAGAATGAATGATGGATTCTTGTTATATTTAATGACAGCGACAATGGGACTCTAAGCGATCATTTAGGAAATTTCTGATTTTATGGGTCCTGATAGATATTAGACTGTGTCTTCCACCCAAAAGAAGAAAAGAAAGAATGAATGAACAAATGCATTAATTCACCAATGACATCATTTGTTTCTTTTTTTTTTTTTATCCTCACTTGAGGACATTTTCCCATTTTTTTGTTCAGGTAGAGTGGGAGGAAGAGAGAGGAACAGAGAGAGAGAGAGAAACATCGATGTGAAAGGAACATATCGAGTGGCTGCCACCCGCACGACCCAACCAGGGCCGGGGACAAACTGCAACCGAGGTACGCGCCCTTAGCGGGAACTGAACCCGGGTCTCTCAGGACCACAGGTGGACGCTCAAACCGCTGAGCCAAACCGGCCAGGGCATCATCATTTGTTTCTTCACATGCATTTGTTGAGTCCCTTTTCTGCGCAGTGCTATTCTAGGTGTGGGATGAAAAGAGGAGCAATGTGTGACTTCTGCCCACAGGGAGATCCAGGTGACAAGTACTCAGCCTTTACACAGCTTTTCAGCCAAGACAAAGGTGGGATTGGAGAGAAGAGGAAGAAAAGAGAGATTTCTGGCTGGGTGACCTGGAAAGACCTGGCAGATAAAGGTCAAGCCTCCCAGGAGAGGCCACAGTAGGACTGAACTGTCCACCAATGTCATTGCAGGTGCTGGGGGCCAGAGGACAGCATGTTATCGCTTTAATCAAGGGGCACTTTCAGCTGTGTTCTTGTCAGGTGCCAAGGTATATGCCAATTTCTCTAATGGACATAAGTAAAGACCTAGTTTTCACCCTTGAAGACTTTTCTTCAGTCTAATTAGGAACAAAAACAACACATTTTAATCTATTGATCTATTTGATCTATTTGTGGAATAAATCACAAGCCTGGTGTGTAATTCAACAAACTTTTTTACTGTGTATGCCAGAAGCAGGACACTGAAGGGGAGTTGGACATGCCCCTTACTTTCAACAGGCCATATGGCCATCTCAGTATGTTCATGTTTTGGCAGCTCTGTGTTCCTGTACACCCGTTCTCTCTCTCCAAACTAGGGGTGCATCCTTGTTCATGTGGACCTTCAGGTTGCTCTTCTTGGGCATGGTAAAGGTGACTTGCCTATCAGCCTATTCTCAGCTGATTGCTGTTTATCTTTTAGGTCTGCTCAAGGGTCACATCCTCTTATAGGTCTTCTCTGGTATAATAATCTATATTAGCAAGCTGGGCTGTGTATTTGGGTTCCCATGATACCTTGTCTGTGCTTTGTCTGTCTTCTTTTGCTAGACTGTGAGCTCCCTGAGGGTAGCGACTGTGTTCTTATCATCTTTGTATTCTTAGTGCCTGGGGTAGCATACATCTGGCATAAAATGTTTGTTGAATGAATGTGTGGGATTGTACATTGAGCATTTTTTCTTTCTCTCTCTTTTTTTTAATCCTCACCTGAGGACATTTATTTATTTATTTTTTGTTCAGATAGAGTGGGAGGGAGATAAAGGAAGAGAGAGGGAGACACATTGACGTGAAAAGGACACATTGAGTGACTGCCACCTGCACGACCAACCAGGGCCAGGGACAAACTGCAACCGAGGTACATGCCCTTAGCGGGAACCAAACCCAGGTCTCTCTGGACCACAGGCCGACGCTCTAACTGCTGAGCCAAACTGGCCAGGGCAAGGCATTCTTTAGGTAGTGGCAACACTGGAAAGATAAAGTCCAGCTGGAGGGAACACCTTGTATGGGGAGGCTGGCACTTCACTAAGGACAGGGACTGCCTTGGCTCTAACTTTCTATGAGAAATGGGTGCCTATGGTTTTGGGGACTTGACAAAAGCTTCTGGAACATTATTTTATGTCAAGGGATGGTCTTTCCTTGATCTGAAGAGTATATGAATGGAGAACACAATCATGTAAGCTTGGGTATATGCCCACGCAGTTGCACATACATACCACCCACTCATGTGCCCACATGCTCACGCAGTTGTGCACGCAGACACATGTGTGTTCTCACTTGTGCATGTGCACCTCCCACCCCTACTCCTTTTCTCTTCAGGCTGAGTCTTAGGAAATCTGCCCATTAAGAATGCCTGTTTCCCAGGCCAGTTTGGTTCAGCAGTTAGAGCCTCAGCCTGCGGTCCAGAGAGACCCGGGTTCGGTTTCCACTAGGGGCGCGTACCTCAGTTCCACTTTGTCCGGTGTCCTGGTTGGGTCGTGTGGGAAGCAACCACTTGATGTGTCCCTTTTGTGTTGATGTTTCTCTCTCTCTCTCCCTCTCTTTCCCTCCCACTCTATCTGAACAGAAAATGGAAAAATGTTCTCAGGTAAGGATAAAAAAAAAGAGTGCCTGTCATATATGGCAGTCTGTGCTTACCAAATGCTTCTTGATATATCTCCATTTTTCCGGTCTGAGGAGGAGATTTTTGTTAAAGATCCCACCAGATTTTCTTTGGCTCCTGGGGCTTCGGGGCAAAATTATTTGCAAACTTGAAACTTTATGAGTCATCTGGGAGGAGGAAGTTTCTACCACATACGTGGATTTGCTTAAGACTGGCTGCCCCCCTCCCCAGCTGGTTTGGCTCACTGGTTGAGCATTGACGCATGCACCAAGAGGTCACCTGTTCGATTCCTGATCAGGGCACATGCCCAGATTGTGGGCCCGATCCCCAATGGGGAGCATGCAGGAGGTAGCCAATTGATGTAGTCTCTCATTGATGTTTCTCTCTCTCTCTCCCTCTCCCTCTTTCTCTAAAAATTAATAAAGAAGAAAGAAAGAAAGAAAAAGACTGGCTGCCTCCCAAGGACTGTCTTTAGGTGCCACTCCATGGTTGGTAGAATTTGTTACTCATTCGTTTATGCATATATGAACATATCCAGGCACCACCTCTTGACTGGCTCTGTGCTAGGCCGAGAATCTGTAGAAGACCTTGTTCCTGCCCCTGGGAAATTACAGTTTAGTGGGGAGTTGGATAGGTGAACAGACAAATACAATTTAGTGTGATAAATACTGTGATGAGGGATGGTTGAGGCTGTGGAGTGGTGGGAGAAGTATTCCTGGAGGAGGTGATGCTGGGGTTAAGTCTTGAGGGATGAGTAAGAGCCGGGGGAGGTGAGGGGAAGGCCTTCCAGTAAGAAGGAGCATATGTGTACAGGCCCAGAGCTGGAGTAGGGAGTGGTGCTCTCAGGGAACTGCCAGTGGCTGGGTTTGGCAGTGCCCAGTGTGGGGGAGGGGTGGTGGGCAGTGGGCAGTGGGCATTGAGGCTGGGCAGGTTAACAAGGTCTACATGACTGAGGGCCTAGGGTCTCTCCATGAGGCCATTCGGGTTGTCAAATGAGAGTAAAAGGGAGGGCTTGCACATTAAGAAGCTGATTCTGGCTGCAGTGAGGAGGATGGCTGGAGGGGGCTGAGCCCGAAATGCCTAACGCCCAGGTGAGAGATGATGGGCTTGGGATAAGAAGGAAGCAGGAGAATGGAGAAACGGGCACACCACAAGACACATTTAGGGTGTGGAATCTGTGAGGCTTATAACTGATTAGAGTGGGAGTGAGGGAGGAGTCAGAACAATGCCTAGGTTGCTGCCTTGGTCAACTGGGCATAAGGTTTGGTCATTCCCTGCGGCAGGGAAAGCTTGGAGACACAGGCTTCGTAGGTGAGATGATTATCTGTGTGGGGCATGTTGCAGTTGAGGTGCCTGAGGGGCATCCAGGAGGAGATGTCTGGGAGCCACTTGGACATGTAGATCTGGACTCAGGAGAGAGGTTCAGTAGTCATTAACCTATAGATGGGACAGGATGAAATCATCCAGGGAGGGTGTGGAGAGGGGGAGAGAGGAGGAAATTAAAGAAAAGAGATAGGTAGAGTTGGGAAGCCTGTAAAATGACTGAAGCAGAAATGGCTAAAGAGAGAGGTGACCAAGAGTGTGTGGTGTTACAGAAGTCTTGGGAAGACGGTGGTCAGGGCTTGTCCAGAACCTTCCCCCAGACCCACCTTCTCTTGCTTTCCCAGGTCTGGGGTACTTTGCCCCTTATGGACAATTGGTATTTTAGTGGTGACAAAGTCTCTCTCTCTTTTTTTTTTTTTTTTAATATTTTGTTCAGATAGAGTGGGAGGGAGAGAGAGAGAGAGAAACATCGATGTGAAAGGGACACATCGAGTGGCTGCCACCCACATGACCCAACTAGGGCCAGGGACAAACTGCAACTGAGGTACGTGCCCTTAGCGGGAACTGAACCCGGATCTCTCTGGACCGCAGGCCGATGCTCTAACCGCTGAGCCAAACTGGCCAGAGCGACAAAGTCTCTCTGATGGTGAAAATTCATGTGGTGCAGTAGACTAGCTGTGGGACAAAGGTGGGGGGCTTCTTACATGCTTTAAATACTCAGAGTTACTATTAGGCAACTCTTACTAGGTGTTGATTACATAGATTATCTTGTTTAACCTTCAAACAACTCTTTTTAGAGTAGACATTATTTTTCCTACTTTGCAAATGAGGAAATGGTGGCTCAGAGGGGGTAAGTGTCTTGCCCAAGATCACACAGCTAGTTAGAAGTGGAGCTGGGGTGTGAAGTCAGATCTTTTTGCTTTACATATCCCAAGTTGTTTTGTTTTATACTGCCCTATGCTTTTTTCCCCTTAGTGGTGGCTGCCTCCTGGATTGGCGTCTGAGCCTGGCCTGGCTTGGCTTGCCACAACCTCCAAGCCTCCAGGCCACGGGGACTTCAGAGGAGACCCGTATCCCAGATTAGCCCTAAAGACAACATGCTCCTGAAGAAGAAAGAGGAGGTCCAGGCACAGCTGAGGCCTGTGATGGGAAGGGCTTCCCGAGAATCAGCAGGGAACTTCCTCCTGGGCTAGCCATGAGAGGGGCAGTTCCTCTCCTAGGCCAGGCATCAGGGAGTCAGGGCCCCAGCTGTTCCTGCCCAGCCGCCCGCAGCCCTGAGCGCCCACCGGAGACAGGAGGCCCTGCCTGCTCACTGTCCATTGTCCCTGCACCACAGTGCCGCTTCCCATGTGCCTCCTGTTTATACAGGAAGCCCCAGTTCTGGGATGCCACCTCCCTCTCCTGATGGCTGGCCCCAAGCTTGAATTCTTCACAGGCAGCCTCAGTGAGCAAGGACTAGAGTAAGTTATTATTGCTTTAGAATTAGTACAGCAGAGTGGGTAAAAGCATGGCCTTGCCATGTGGCTGCCCTGGACTGGAATCTGGCCACTCAGTTAGCTGTATGACCTTGACATTCGTACTAACTCTATGAGTGCAGGTTCTTCCTCTGTAAGATGGGGAACAGTATTCCTAGCTATCTTACAAGTTTGATATAAGAATAAATAAAATCAAGTGTCTGGAACATGGTATATGCTCAATAAATTGTAGACCTCATTATTGTTTTGTTCTTTTAAAAATATTTTTTATTTATTGATTTTAGAGAGAGAGGAAGGGAGAGGGGGAGAGAGATAGAAACATCGATGAGAGAGAACATTGATTGGCTGCCTCCTGCATGCCCCCCACTGGGGATTTGGCTCACAACTTGGACATGTGCCCTGGCTCACAACTTGGACATGGAACCAGTGACCTCTTGATGCATGGGTCGATGCTCATCCCCTGAGCCACACCAGCCGGGCTTATCTGTGTATTTTTATAGTCAGTGTTTGTTTAGAGGATTCATATGTTAGCATTTTCTTTGCTCACCCATTCCTTTCTTTTGAATTCAGTTTCCTTCTTCTTGAAGTATATAGTTTCATAGAGCTTTCACCAAAAGTCTGTGAAAAGTCTTTGCTGAAATTTTAAAATTTCATTCTCCCTCTTAAATGATAATATATCTGGATATTGAGCACTAAAGTTGACAGTTATTTTTCCTCAGCACATGGAAGATACTTGGGATATTCTATTACTTTCTGGCATCTGGAGTTGCTACTGAGGAGTCTGTGGTCAGCCTCATTGTTCTTTTGTAGGTATTGTGTCTATTCTCACTAGTTGCTTTTAAGATTTTATTTTGGTATTCTGCAATTTTGATATATCTCTAGGCATGGAATTATTTTTATATAGTCTGCTTGGGGACTGGAGTTCTTTTTTCTTATTATGGTTTATATTTTTCATCATTATTCAGAATTCTTGGCTCTTATAGCTTTTGGTATTTCTTCTTCTTTATTACTTTTGTTCTTATTACAAATTTGTTGAGCCTTTTCATTCCTTTTCTTAATTATCTTCCACTCTTTGCTTTGCCTCTTTGTACAATGTTAGTGATTTCCTCATAGCTATTGTCTAATTCAGCACTTCTCTTTTCAGCTTCATCTATTCTACAATTTTATACATTCACTAAATTTTCAATTTTGATGACTACATTTTTCATTTCTAGAAGTTTTATTTGGTTCTTTAAAAAACCTTCCTAGGATTTCATTTGGTTTTTGTTTCTTCCCTTTTTCTCTTTTATTATTTTAAATCTACTTAGAGTCTTTCAGAATGCTCAGTTATCAGAAACTCTTGGGATGCCATTTCTCCTATTTGTTGTTTCTGAAAACTCTTGCTCATGGTAAACTTTTCTTTGTATGGTTTGCCATTTCCCTAGGTGATTTCTTTCCCTGTGGGAATCATGTACTGCCTGAGTTGTTGGAATGACCCCACAGAAAGATTTGTTTTGGTTTTTCTAGGTACCCTCGAGGTATCATCAGCTTGGGATCTTTTTTTTTTTTTTTTTTCACTTAGGATTGCTGCATGATATGGTTGGCATAAGTCCAACTCTAAACCATCACCTGGTACAAACTTGGTGTTTTGATTTTTTTATGGGAGACCAGGAAGAGACAAGCTTTATTGCTATGTCTCTGGGCTGGTGGGAGAGTTTTTTTAACCCTCTTTTCATTAAGGGTGCAGCTCTTCAAAAGTCCCGACTTTATGCATAATTTTCACTCCTAATTTAACTTGAGTGTCTCTTGTCCCTGTAAGAGGATTAGACCGAAGCTTCTCACCTGTAGAGATATTTACAGTCTGTAAGCCTTCTGCCCTCTAGCTAGGGTTTCTTCAACGCTGGCTCCTGTGCTACTCTTCTGCCTTTCAGGTCCCTTTACTTCTGGTATGTACAGATTACATTTTGTTGAGAGCTAGAAATTGAAAACAATTGATACTTGTTTTTGTTTTTTTTTAATCCTCACCCAAGGACATTTTTCCATTTTTGTTCAGGTAGAGTGGGAGGGAGAGAGAGGAAGAGAGAGAGAGAAACATCGACGTGAAAGGAACACATCGACTGGCTACCTCCCGCACAACCCCAACTGGGGTCGGGGACAAACTGCAACTGAGGTACGTGCCCTTAGCAGGACCTGAACTTGAGTCTCTCTGGACCGCAGGCCCACGCTCTAACCCCTGAGCCAAACTAGCCAGGGCAACAATTGATACTTTTATTTATTATTTTTAAATATAGAATTTCTGTGAATTTGTAATGGGAGACTCTTTTTTTTCTTTATAGCTTCAGGTCACAATGAACCTTTCCAAGCCCTTTGCATATGTTCTGTCATATCATCCTCACAAGAACTCTATGACACAGATGGTTTTTTATAAGCTTCCTTTTATGAACTATGATACTGGGCCTTGTCAGGTTTAAGTCAGGTTTAAGTCTTTTCCCTGATCAGACAGGTAGGAAATGGTCTTGTCAATATTAGAACCCAGGTTCTTTGATTCCATTCAATGTGTCATTTAGGATATTATTGATAATGATTTCCTCCCCCCATCATTTTATTATGAAAATATTCAAACATAATATATATACTACCCACCCAGATTCAATTATTTTGTTATAGTTGTTTTATCATATATCTCTCCACTTACCCAACCCTCTATTCATTCATCTACCCAGCTTATATTTTGATACATTTCAAAATAACTTGCAGACATTAGTATACTTCATCCCTAAACAGTTCAGCATGTATATCACTAACTTAAGTATTTATGGTTCGTTTTCCCCCTAGGTACAAATACTAACTTTACCATCCACGAGGGTGTGGAGAAAAGGGGACTCTAGTACACTGCTGGTGGGAATGCAGACTGGTGCAGCCACTCTGGAAAACAATATGATGTTACCTCAAAAAATTAAAAATTGAATTGCCATTTGACCCACTGATCCCACTTCTAGGAATATACCCTAAGAAGCCTGAAACACCAATCAGAAAAAATATATGTACCCCCATGTTCATAGCAGCACTATTTACAATAGCTAAGATCTGGAAACAGCCCAAGTGTCCATCAAGAGACGAATAGATAACAAAGCTGTGGTACATATACACGATAGAGTACTATACAACTGTAAGAAAGAAAGATCTCTTATCCTTTGAGACGACATGGAGGGACCCGGAAAGTATTATCCTAAGCAAAACAAGCCAAGCAGAAAAAGACAAATACCACATGATCTCACTTATTTGTGGAATATAATGAACATAACAGTCTGAGGAATAGGGTAGACCCAGAGACGTGGAAGTAGGGTACAGACTGACAACCTTCAGAAGAGGGGGTGGTGGGGGGAGGGAAGAGATAAACCACAGAACTTATATGCATGTACACATAACCAATGGACATGGGCAACAAAGCTGGGGACAGGATGGAGGGGATGGGGAGGAGGGTGACAGTAGGGTAAAAAAGGAGAAACATCTGTAGCAAAAGTATATATATATATATATATATATATATATATATATATATATAAAAGTGGTGTAACAATTTTACATAAAATACACAAAATAAAACCATGAATTATTTCTTTAAAAAAAAAACAAACTTTACCATCCATGAGTTTTTACTATTGCACATATCTGTGTAATGTAACTATACATTAAGATATTGAGCATTATCATCTCTGCAGGAAATTCCCTCCTGCTCCTCAGTCAATCCCTACTCTCACCTAGAGGCAACCGCTCTTTTGATGTTTCCCCCATGGACTGGTTTTGCCCATTCTGGAAATTCGTGTAAATAGATTATTACCAGGTGTACTCTTTTGGGTAACTATTCTTTCAGTTAGCATAATGATCTTGAGATTCATTCATGTGTGTGGATCAGTAATTTGCTCATTTTTATTGCTGAGTAGTATTTCATTGTTTGGCTGTAACACAGTTTATCCATTCTCCTATTGTTAGACACCTGAACTGGATTCAGTTTTTGGATATTATGATAAAGCTGCTATGAACATTTTAATAAATATTATATATTTTAAAAAAATCCTTACCTGAGGATATTTTTCCATTGATTTTTAGATAGAATGGAAGGGAGGGAAGGAGGCAGGGAGGGAGAGAAGGAGAAGGAGAGGGAGAGGGAGAGGGAGAGGGAGAGGGAGAGGGAGAGGGAGAGGGAGAGGGAGAGGGAGAGGGGGAGAGAGAGGGGGAGAGAGAGAGAGAGAGAAAGATCGACATGAGAAAGACACATTGATTGGCAGCCTTCTGCACGACCCCAACTGGGGCTGGGGATCAAAGCTGCCACCCAGGTACGTGCCCTTGATCAGGAACAGAACCTGCCACCCTTCAGTCCTCAGGCCTATGCTTTAACTGCTGAGCCAAATTGGTCAGGGCAATATTGTCATTTTTTTAACAGTTTCTGTAACATGGAGGTGAGGGGCGTAGAATAACAGGCAGATTGCAGTTAGTTGAAGGAAATGAAGAAGTGCAGAGAATAAACACAGACAATTTTCTTAAGATGAGTAGATGAAAAGTGGGGAGATAAAAAGTTGTAGCTAGAGAGATGTTCAGGGGTCAGACCAATATATAGATAAATATCATATATATTACATAAGTAATATAAATGTATATATTTAATGTTCTATGGAATATAGTATATAAAGAATATATTACTGCCCTGGCCACTTTGGCTCAGCGGTTAGAGTGTTGGCCTGCAGACCAAAGGTTTGCAGGTTTGATTCTAATCACGGGCATGTACCTCAGTTGCAGTTTGGTCCCCGGCCCTGGTCGGGGTTGTGCAGGAGGCAACCAGTTGATGTGTCTCTCTCACATCAATGTTTCTCTCTTTCTCTCTCCCTCCCACTCTATCTGAAGATAAATGGAAAACTATCCTTGGATGAGGATTAAAAAAAAAAAGAAGAATATATTATCATAAAATAAACATATATTTACATGTATAAATATCGATATTTGTATTTGATGAGATATAAACATGTTTTCCCAGGGAGAAGGGGAAAAGAGGAGGGAGGGGATGGGGATCCTTGCTTCTGGGGACATGGCAGCTTTCCTCTTGTCCCTGAGTCATAGATTCTGGGCAGAGGCCTTGGTTCCCATGTCTGCTCCCTGGCTTCTTTTGGCAGAATCTCAGGTCCTGAATCTTTTCCTCTGCCAGTCCGATGTCCAGATTGGTACCAGACACTCTGACAACTGAAGGGACAGCAGAACTTTGTCTTGGCCATTTGCCCAGACGATTGATGTTCTGGGGGCCAGACAGTGTCAGTGAGAGATGGGATAGCTTCAGCTGGGCAGTGGGGAAGCATCTGCTCAGAAATGGAGCCACCTCTCATAGTGATGATTGCATGGGCCTTGCCACAGGAGAACCACTAAGATCCCTTTCAGGTCTAAGACGCTGTGACTTGGAGCAGTTGGTGGTCTGAGCTCCTGGGCCAGAGATCACCCCTGAACAAACATATAGCAATCAGTCTCAGGAGCCAGCTCATGCATTCACTTCAGTCCACATTTGGTTCTCAAGATTATTCGTTGGATTACCAAAAGAAAGTTTGCTTTTTAGAATAACTTGGGCTTAATTGTGTGCAGGCAGGCAGATAGCACCAGAGAGTTCTTATGATTGTTCCTCTAACCATCCCTTTCTGGGTGATGTGGGCGTGTTATGAAGTACCTCCCTCATTAGGCTCTCAATACTGGGTTTTTGTCACTTTAAAAACTTTTTGTGTATTGATTTATATCACACACATATATTTTTTCTCTTTAAAAAATCAACTCTACTGATATAATTTTCATACAAAAAATACACCCATTTTAAGTGTATATATTGAGGAATTTAACACATTTAAACACCCATGTGATAAACACCTCAGTCAAAATATAGAACATTTCTATCACCCCAAAAAGTTTCTTTGTGCTCCTCCCTAGTTGATCCTCCACCCCACTTCCAGCCCCAGATAACCACTTTGAGGTTAGATTTATCTTTCTGAAATTGCATATACATGGAAGTAGACGCTGTGTTGTCTTTTGGATCTGGCATTTGTTGTACAGCATAGTATTTTGTAGATTTATTTATGTTGTTGAGTGATTCCCTAGTTCATTCCTGGTTATTTCTGAGTAGCATTTCATTGCACACATATATCCTAATTTACTGAATAGATAATAAGACGCATTGTTCAAAAAATTTAAAGTAAACATCTTTCCCACCCCATTATCTACCCAGTCAGTCCCTTTTCAGAGGCATCCAGTGCTGCAGCTTCTTTTTTTTTTTTTTTTATCCTCACCCGAGGACATTTTTCGATATTTTGTTCAGATAGAGTGAGAGGGAGAGAGAGAGAGAGAGAAACATCGACGTGAAAGGGACACATCGAGTGGCTGCCACCCACACGACCCATCCAGGGCCGGGGACAAACTGCAACCGAGGTACATGCCCTTAGCGGGAACCAAACCCGGGTCTCTCGGGACCGCAGGTCGACACTCTAACCGCTGAGCCAAACCGGCCAGGGCTGCAGCTTCTTGTGTATCCTGTTGAGCTGTCTTATGCACTGAGAAGCAGATGTGCAGGCAGGATCATCCTTCAGTCCTCCAAAAATACATATCTAATTTTGCATGTGTGTGAATATAATCTTAGAAGTGTAATTGCTCAATTAAAGGGTCCTTGCACATGTAATTTTGACAAATGTTGCCGAATTGCCCTCTACAGAGGTGACACAGATCCCCCAACTTTGGGGGAAAGATTTAAACATAGCACAGACTTTTGATGATGCTGAAAGTCTATTGATTTCAGGAGGATAGACACTCATTTAATTTTTAAATTTTTTTTTATCCTCATCCGAGGACATTTTTCCATTTTTCCAGATAGAGTGGGAGGGAGAGAGAGGAAGAGTGAGAGGGAGAGAAACATCGACGTGAAAGGGACACATCAAGTGGCTGCCTCCCACATGGCCCTGACTTAACCAGGGCCGGGGACAAACTGAAACTGAAGTACGTGCCCTTAGCGGGAACTGAACCCAGATCTCTGGACTAAAGGCCAACGCTCTAACCGCTGAGCCAAACCGGCCAAGGCGAGACACTTATTTAAATCTGTAGGAAAAAGTAAACCAGTAAGATTGTTATTTTACATACACAGTGGGTTTTCAGCTTCACACTTTGTGAACCTCGAGTGTACCTGCTTTCAGTCTCAATCTTTGAGACCTGATGCTCTCATTTGCTGTGAAGTGATAGGCTTCTCACGACCCAGGTGTGGCTCAGGCGTTAGGATGTTTCTGTTCAGAGTAGCACTGGGTTTCTGACCTGAGATGGACAAGATAAGAGCCCCACCCCAGATTGGGTCTGAGGGGGAGCTTGGCCCACAGGAGTCCTGAATCTAGAAAGGGGAATGACTGGACTGGATGGGCAGGAGGGGTGTGTGTGTGTGTGTGTGTGTGTGTGTGTGTGTGTGTGAACAGTCCATATGGACTCTGCAGCCAGGGTCTGTCTTGAAATATGCCAGCCTGATTCTCTTGCTCCAGGGGCTTGTTGGGGACCTTTTGTGGGCAAGAGCAAATACTTATAAAGCCCAGAGCTCCTCAGAGGGGCTCTCCCTGGGCACCTGCACTCCAGCCACTTCAGCTTTTCAGTTCTTTCTCCTTCCCAGCTCGCATTGCTCGCTGTACCCGCAGGCACTCCCTTAGGCCCACCTGCCCCTCAGCACCCTGGCTTCTCCTAGGTAACATTGTTTCATCCTTAGGACTGACCGCCACCGAGGGCAGAGCCTCCTGGTACAGTTCTCCTGCGGCATTTAATCACCATCTCTGCTTAAAAATTTCTCTGATCTGACCCTTAGTGTTTATTTCTCCTCTTACTCTATTAGTGTCATGCAGGCAGGGGTCCTATCTTTTTATGCACCATTTTATGCTCGCGCTCTAACAGAGATTGACACATAGGAGGTGCTTGGTGAAAGTTTGTGAAGTGAACACATGAGGCATTTTGCTAGCACAAGCATGTAGCTAGTAGTCAGAACTGGGGTGAATTTCATTTTTTTGCATCTTGACAAGTCACCTAACCTCTCTGAGCCGTGGCTTCCATGTCTGAAAAATGGGTATACTAACATTGCCTATTGAACTGTGGGAGTACTAGGAAAGTGCTGGGCAAATAGCAGGTGGTTGAGCCCTGGTAACTGTCATAGCCCTGGTAACTGGATCTGAATCCAGTGAGCACACTTGTTCATGGGCAGCTTGTGCTCCTGGTGTCTGGCAACAGCTGGCCTCAATGCCTGGGGTCAGGCTGGGCCACAGGTTGGGGCTCAGTGCCCCTCTGTCCCAGGAGGTGAAAGTAACGATGGAGCTGGGGGTTGAGGAGGTCACAGTGCCATTTGGCAGCTGCCACCAAGACCTTGGAGGGAAGACAGGCTTGGGGCACCTCCAGTCACTGGCCTCTGCCAGGGCAGTGGAGAGGAGCATCAGGGAGCCATGGGAACAGGGGAGGGCGGGGAAGCTGGGTGGTCTCAGGAAGCTGCGGGCCTGGCTAGCAGGCGGGAAAGGAGCTGATGAGAATGTCAGGGCTCTGGAGGGGATAGAGTTTCTGCCGCCTCCAGCTGCCCTAAACTGCCTCTGCTGTTTTCCAGAGGGACCCAATTACCACCCCCTTGTGGAGCCAGGGCCGCCAGAGATCCTGGGGAGATAGGAGGCAGCTCCCAGCAGGGCAGCAGGGGCTTTTAAGATCCTCTAACCATATACCTGTTCCTGATCATCTGAGATTTGGGGCCTGGTTTGGGGAAATGTTAGGACTTCTGAACATGATCCCTCAGGTCTCCACAGAACCTCAGGCTTTCAAAGTGTTCTCATAAACACCGGCTCGTTTGATCCTCTTCACAGCTTGGGAGCTGCCTGGAAGGGTCTGTAGGCTTCTTTGGAAAAACAGTGTCCCTATGGTCCAGAGAGAAGGGAAGCCTGTTGGTTACAGTCACCTGATGAGCAAGTGATCCAAGACTTCTGTCTTTGTAGAACCTCTTCCCTGTACCACTTGGTCAACCAATCAACATACAAGCTGCAGCTTGCCAGAGGCTCCACCATGCCCCACTGTTTGCCACCATGCTTCCATCCCTCATTTATGTTACCTGCCTGGTCCCTGAAGATATTTGAGCAGCAGCCCCTGCCAAGCATGCAGCTTGTGCCCAGCTTTGTTCTGGTTGCTGCGGTGGGTACAAGGGAAGGTGGAGTGTTATCTTTCCCCAGGACTGGACAGCCAGACATGCTCTCTGAGAGAGCATCATATAATGTTGGGTACACTACTAGGAGGCCATGTGATGTCAGGCCTGAGGATGCTGACCTGGGCCTTGAACTGGACCTCCATGGGATTGGGGTTAGCCTACGCCAGCAAGTATGGGGAGGAAAGAAGGGATGAGCATCTCACAGGATGGAGATAAGACCTTTCTATGTAGAATAAAATAAAGTTTGGAGGTTACATGGCTTTGAATCCATTCATATCACAAATATTTCCTGAGAACCTACTATGCGTCAGATACTTACTAGGAGCTCTACATACCTTATCTAATTTCATCCTCACTATAGCCATGGAAGTAGATATTTTTTCCCACTTCACAGATAAGACAGTATGAGTATACAGATGAGGTATATTGAAATGAAATGGCCGCTGAAGCCCAGTCTGAATCTAAAAGCCATGCTTTTCCTTTACAGAAGGCTCCGGGGGAAGGTGAATTTTGGGTACATGTGAGGGCAGATGAGGGGATAAACCATAGGAGGCATTAGAGGTGGTAGGAACTGCAGGAGTAAAGGCAAGGGGCAGGACCAAGTTGGGTGTGCGTGGCAGACAGTGAGATAAAAGGCTTCATTGATGCAGAACTTTCTGGTCAGGACCCCAATACTCCCACCAAGGGCCCAGCTGCCTGGTCTGCCTGCCTCCTCCAACAAGTTACCCTGTTCTCCAGTTGGCCCCCTCTGCAGAGTTTCCGCTACTGCCAGGCTCTTTTCTGATTTCCACCTTTGCGTTTGATGTTCCCCCTACCTTGATATCAGACCCTATCTTCCCCACCTAACCAAATCCTGCGTATCCCTTTGTGGTCTACGAATTTCAGCTCCTCCAGGAAGCCCTCTCTGACCTTCAATGTAATCTCTTTCTCTCCTCTGAACGTCAGTTGTCTTGATTCTTAGCTGAGGTGCCTGGGCCCCTTTCAAAAATCGATGTCATCTCCCCATTTTATAAGCTCCCCATGTTCTGGCAGGAGCCACAACTCTAACCCACTCCCTGCCTGCCCGGCAAGGCTCAGGGGCAGTGGCAGACCATTGATAGAGGGTTTGCTGCAGGCTGGGCAAGGGGCCAAGCACTTCACACACATTTCCTGGTTTAGCCCTCACAGCAAGCCCTGGATTTTGACCTGCCCTGAGTGTAGAGGTCACTGGAACTAGGTCCCTGCTCACAGGAACCCACAATCAGAGAGGTGAATGCAAGCTAATGCTGCCCTGGTGAGGCGGCTGGCTCCTTTGCAGATGCCTCACAGCATAGCCCCTCTTCTTTCTCTGCTTTTCCTTTTGTATGCTGGTGGGGTATTTGTGTTCCCCCAAAATCCATCTCTACTTTTAATCAATTTCCATTTGAAAAGTGAGTCTGGGTGGGCATGGTTTGAGATGGTACCTACCTCTTGGGGTCAAAATAAGCCCATCTGGGGTGATGGTGAGAGGATCGTGGGGCTCCTTCACCAGCCTCAGCGGCCATAGCTCAGGTGTGCAGCCCAGGCAGGATGAACCAGCCTGGAGGCAGGCAGCAGAACAGGAATGCAGCCCTCTGGCCAGCTCCTGACAGGGCATCTCTGGGAGGCCCCATCTCCTCCAGGCCATGACTCTGCCGGGGAAGCCGGGGATTAGAAGCCTAATTCCGCCAAGAAGCCCTGTTTTTCTTAGCCTCACACAGATTGCTCTTTAGGAAAGGCCCCTCATCTAATTAGCCTGAGTCAACAGCTCCATTTATTTGGACACGTGATGTTATGAAACGGGCTGCTGCTGGTGTGTTTTTGTACTGCATATCTGGGCTGCCCCTCCAGGATGGCATCGAGAGGGAGGCGCCTAGGGCCACCAGGCTGGGGTGAGAGCCCAGACCCAGAGGGGCTCCAGCCGAGGCCGGAAGAGTGGCCGCAGGTTTGCTAGCCAGGCGGGAACTACTCACTCTCAGGTTTCATAACAAGAAAGTGACCCATGGAGTGTCCACATATCCAGCTTCCTCTCCCGTTGGTGTTTTTGAACCAAAATAAAGAAGGGATTAGGGGCCCTTTGCCTGAAACTCCTTCCTCTGTCTCCTGTCAGAATCAAAAGGGACTTCTACAAGAGGCTTTTGATGGTGACAGGCCCTTTACTACATGCATAAATACCCAGGACTTTCTGAGAAAAAAGTGAAGAACAGTAGTTACTATTTATTAAGCATGTACTATGTGCAGTGAGCTGGGCATATTATAAAATAAGTCATCTGCGCGTGTATGCATGCACACACACACACACATTTCTTCTCAGTCTCCCCTCATGCTGTTATCCTTATCTGCCTGGTGGAGGTGGAAGCCCCCCTCCCTCTCTTCTACATTCAGTCCCCTCCCCCTCTGCCTCCCCCACCTTTGGTATTTATCCTTCCACATTCTTTTTTGTGCATTAATTTACATATACATAATATATTATTTCTAACTGTAAAAACAACTCTTCATGAAAAGTACTGTTGTACCCATTTCACAGATAAGAAAACTGAAGTGAAGAGAGGCTAAGCAACTTGCCCAAGGTCACACAGCCAGGAAGGAGCAGAGCTGTGTGACCCCAGAGATGGACAGGAAAACCCTTTTCTTATGGCACTACCCTGATCCCCCGCAGGTCACAGACTTTGGTCTCAGTGATTTGTCATGTGCTTCTCACCTGGCCTCCATCTTGGTGTCCCTTCTCCATGCTGTTATTATTTTTGCCAAATGGGTCAATCAAGATGGGCATTTGATACACTGGACCACATGGAAGTCATCCTGAATAAATGGGGCAGGAACTCTGTCTTGCTGCCTCCTTCCTGTCCCCTGATCTGGAATTGCTGCCTACCCAACTGGCTTACCTGGACCTCTTTCCGCTTTCTACACACAAGAGTTAAAAGGAAATAAGTACCAGCAAGGATGGAATTGACATCCTTTCCCCAGAGTATGGTTGATCAACTCGCTTTAGGGGCTCAGTATTCACCCCTTTTTGGTCAGATAGAACATTGTGTGAACACCAGCAGTTCAGGGGTTCAGGGTGCTCACCACACATGGGTTGTCTGGGAATGTAGCTGGTTGTTGCTATTCCTGCCTGGGAGATAAACCCATGGGAGGAACAGCCTTCTCAATGTTTTATATTGAGGGTTCTTGGTCAGGAGCTGCTCTATGTATAAGACACTGAAACCACATCTCACCATTGATGAAGGCTGGAGAGGCAGGCATCAAAGAGATATTTACTTGACGGAATGAAAAAACAAAATCCCACCCTTTCAATTGCTAGATTCGCTTACTAGTTCTAGTAAGTGATTTTTAGCATCCTTTGAGTTTTTCTATACTAACAACCATACCATGTACAAATAGAATACTTTTATTTCTTCTCAAGACAACAAAAACAAACCCCAAATTCCAATGCTGGGCCTGGAAGTTTCTTTAAAAGGTAATGGGACTTTTTCCTGTTGAACTTTCAAACCTTTCTGACCCTGCACTTTGTGCTCTGTAGTTTATCAGGGACACCAGGGGCCAGGAGTGTAGCATGACTAAAGTTACTGGGACAAAGCTAGAGGCAGGTCAGCCCTCCACAGGGGAGTCCCAAGGGCCTGCAGGCAGCCACCGCCACCAAGAACTTCTAAGGCCAAGAAAGGGAAGCCTCAAAACCAAACATCCCTGCACGGTCCCAGGCAAATGTGTTCCTCATCAAGGCAGATACAAACAAAGTTTATTAAAAAGGCTTCCAAAGGACATTCCAAATCACCAGCAGGCCTCTGTGAGGCCACCGTCCATTCTCCTGCGGACTCATTCCAGCCTCGTTGGGGCTTTTCAAACACCGAGTCACCAATGTGTCCAGAAAGGAAAATAAACAGAGGGCTCCAGTGGTCGGCCCTGTGGCTCTGGGTGACTTGGCTCTCAGTGCAGGCTTGCACTTTCTGACACCGCAGTCAGAAAGTTGATAGGAATGACCCGGGAATCAAGTACTAACAGGGCAGCGAGGCCTCTTGGACTGTGTGGCAGGTGCCCCCCACCCAACAACCCCATGTTTTAATGGCAGCCCACCAGGCAGAGGAAGGGCCCCTGTGGTGGCTTGATACAGTGGTGGCTTGGTACAGTGGAGTGAACTCTGGACTAGCAAAGTCGTGTGCCTTTTGTATTCCGGGAGGAAAGGAGACTTCTGCCCCCAAGAAACTGGCAGTTTCCTCATCTGTAAAATTGGTGATTTTCCCAGTAGATGGGAATGCTGGTCCACATGTTCCCCAAAGCATGTCAGGGTAACCCATGGAACCCCAGGGTCCTGCAGAGGGAGCATAGTTTAATATCCCCCTCCTGGCATTTAAACTGAGATTATATGATTTTAAAATAATTTAAATATACAAGTGAACCAATAAGCAAACTGTGAGTCACAGTATATTGCAGTACAAGGGACAGGGGAGAACTTTGTCTCTAGAGTCAGACAGGCCTGCAAGGCCACCACCCACTTGTGTCCCTGTGGGCAACTTCATTGCTTCAATTCCCAGAAGCTCGTGAAGAAGGCATCTTAGTAATTGCCTCATGACCTTGACGTGAGCATCTGTGTTAAAGTCGAAGCCAGCGATTTTCAACCTTTTTCATCTCATGGCACACAGAAACTAATTACTAAAGATCTGCGGCACACCAAAAAAAAAAAAAAAAGTTTGCCAATCTGACAAAAAAAGGTATAATTTTGATTCATGCACACCAGATGGCTATTGTGTTGGCTGTTGTTTTGTTATTTGACAATTTAAGGGAAAAGAGATCAGTCCCCTGAGTAAATAGTCAGGTATTGAATGTTTTAAAAATTCTTGCGGCACACCAGTGTGCCACGGCACACCTGTTGAAAATTGCTGGTCTAAACCATCAGCAAAGGGTCTGACACATAGCTGGTGCTTAAGTGGTAGCTATTGTTAATTCTATTTGTTGGGCATGTCCTATGGCCCTAGTACTGTTCAGCATTTTGGAGGGATAAGAAGGTATCCAGAGAATAAAGGAGGGGAGGAGAAAGAGAGAGCGAGCCCAAAGGAGATAGAAGAAAGTTTGCTGCTGATAAAAATTATACCTATAATGATTTATTGAGAGCTTTCTATGAGTGGCTGCTGTGTATGGAGATTACAGTAAGTCCCGCCTGTGACAATCCCACACTGCAGGTTACTGTGTTCCTTTCCCAACAGGGAGGAAACTGAAGCTCAGAAAGCGTCAGTGATTGGCCAAATCCCAAGGTTTGAATGTTTGTGCCCCCACCCCCATCTTATATGTTGAAAAGTGAATGCCCAATGTGATGGTACTAGGAGGAAGGGTCTTGGGAGGTGTTAGGTCATGAGGGCAGAGCCTTCATGAGTGGAATTAGGGTCGGTATAAAGGAGGACCGGGAGGTGGGGAGCTGGCTGGGCTGAGGGCCGCGGGGCAGCCCAGCGTGAGGGGTGGGGCTCCGGGCGTGGTGAACCTGGCAGCCGTGGTGTGGCTCCAGCTCCTGCAGAAGAGGTGGGTGCTCGTCTGGTCTTCGGACTCTTGCTCGTCTACTTCCACACCAGCGCCTTCAGGCAGGAGGAGAGGGTAGTGAGAGGTTGGAATCTCCTCTAGGTTCAAGACCATGAACAGCCCATTCTGTGGAAAGTGCAGTTCAAATTGGGCAAAAGCAGTCAGCCCAGCAACCAGGGCCGGAACTGCACTGAAGCGAAGCACCTCAGGCTTTGCAGGTGCATGGCTGCTGTAACGTCAAGGTCCTGGGCACCAGCAGTGCTGCTGTGATGGCTGCTTGTCCAGCGGCTGGCGCAGCTCACGAGCAGCCCAACAAGCAACTTCTCTTGGAGCGCTTCCTCAACCGGCAGCTGTGGCATTCCAGAACCTCTGCAAGGCAGTAGAAGATCACTTGGACCTGTGTTGGGCTAAATGCAGAACCTCATCCCAGACCATGCAGCACGAGAACACCTATAGAGATTCCACAGCAAAGTTAGTGATATGGAGAGAGCCCTCCCGAGCTCTTTCCTGCATGATGGGTGCAGAAGACTTGCCAACTGCATGCGGCTGAAGCACTTGCAGCCTGAACCAGTCCTCAGCTGTCAACTGAGTCCCTTGGAAGAAGAGGGAGTTGTGCGGAAACCTTGCCTTTGGCTACTTCCTGGGCTGTACTCTTTGGCTTCACTCTCCTCCAGGCTTTACTAGATGGAGCTGATCTGTAGAGCAGCTTGGAAACACCAGCAGGTCATCCTTGAAAAAGGCAGAACTGCAGGTGACCTTGTGGAGTGGTTGGCTGCTGTGGGTGCCTCCACCACTGCAGCTGCTGGGGGACTCGTGGTCACTCACAGTCCTCATGGGGACCTTTCACTGTAAAGTTATTTATTGGATTTCTCTGTAGTAGTGGGGAAATTATAATGTTTTATATTGGAAAATGCCTTGCCTTGATGGTTGAATATATTCAAGGAAGTTGTTGTTTCCTTGTGTTCTTGAGTTTTATGAGTTAAATCATTCCTTTACCCAGATAAAATGGCCTCTTAGGAGGTGCATATTCTCTCAAGGTAGTTATTTTGTTTAAAAAAATTTTTTTTTCTTTATTGATTTCAGAGAGAGAGAGGAAGGGAGAGGGAGAGAGAGATAGAAACATCAGTGAGAGAGAACATTGATTGGCCGCCTCCCGCATGCCTCCCACTGGGGATCAGGCCCACAACCTGGGCATGTGCCCTGACCGGGAATCTAACCAGTGACCTCTTGGTGCAGGGTCAATGCTCAACCACTGAGCCACACTGGCCGGGCATTTTGGTTTTGTTTTAACAGCATCTTCAGGAGTGGGCCCTGAACACCGCACGCCGACATCTAAAATTGTCTGAAATCTCAAAGATACCATCCCATCCTGTTCTGGCGCCAGGTTTCCAGCAGCCGGCACCAGGAGCTCTCAGGTTGTTTTCTAGGGATATCTGGGATGCTTGTGTACCTCTATGCAAGCATCATTTTGGCCAGAGATTGTAACTTACTGTTCCAGAGGGTTTTGTTCTCGTTTCCTATGAAGTGACTGGTCTGCTCAGCCATGGTCCAGTGGGAGCCTCAGGAAAATCACCGCAGCCTCCTCTCCTCTCGGGCCATGGAAACCCTGTGTTAAGGTAATTCCTCAATGGAGATGCATCTAGCAACTGGCTATAAGCGGCCATCCTTTATTGCATTCCGCTGCATGAGATGTAACAGGTACAGACGTTCGGTTTCCCTATGATTTGCAGGGAGGAAGAAAATCCAAGTTTCTAGCAAGGAGCTGTGAGAGACTTAACATCTAACTTCAGTTGGATGAGTGAATGAACGCTGGACATTCAGGTTGCTGGTCCATATGATCCAGGGGTGCCCCATGTTTCTAGAACAACACTAAATCTCTCTGAGTCAAGGCCAAGGGTATTTGGTCCTCATACGACATGCCCTTTGAATAGTATCAATTTTTGCATTCAGGAGTTCCATTAATGCACAAGTCTTTATCCTCGAGTCCCTCACTGACCCCAGGACTGGGCAAGGTCTTTTTAATATATTTTTTAATGGAGCTCTTTCTTTGGGCCGTGTTTGCCTTCCTGTATGTTTCTGCACTATGTAGTGGTCATTTCCCTTAACTTCCTCCTGTTACTTCTGACACTTACCTTCCCAAAGTGGTTTGTCCCCATAAATAAGTTTTCTTAGAGGTCAATTGTATGTCTGGCAATTGTTCTTAAATGTTAGATCCCAAGTAATATATGCAGTTTGCAGTGGACTTTTAGGGTATTCTGTGTATTCATTGGTGCTAAATCAAACTTTGTATGTGAAAAATAAAGTAAAATAAAAAAATAAGAGGACTGAGAAAGCTCCCTCACACCTTCCACCGTGTGAGGACACAGTGAGAAGGTACAAACTATAAACTAGAAAGTGGGTTCCCACCAGATACCAACTCAGCTGGTGCCTTGATCTTGGACTTCCCAGTTTTCAGAATTGTGAGAAATAAACGTTTGTTGTTGTTAAGTTTCCCAGTTTATGGTACTATGTTATAGCAGCTTGAATGGATGAAATCTGTAAGAGAAGGAGCTGGGACTCAGGCTATCTGATACCAAAGTCTGGGCTCTTGACCCCTAAGGGTCACAGATCCTGAATTCTGAGGTGAGGAGAGCTCTCCTCCCAAGTCAAAGATGGTCATGGTCCTGAAACACAGGAGCCCAACCAGAGCTGCCAATTGCGATGCTTGGGAAACCCTTCCTGTCATGGTGTTGTGTATAGACCAGGGAATGATTTCACCAGTTTGAGCAACCCCAGCTTTCTTGCTTCTAAATTAGTGATTTTTTTCTTTTTTAATCCTCACCTGAGGATATTTTCCCTTTTTTTATAAGATAGAGTGGGAGGGAGGGAGAGAGAGAGAGAAACATCGATGTGAAAGGGACACATTGAGTGGTTGCCACTCACACGACCCAACCAGGGAGACAAACTGCAACCGAGGTACGTGCCCTTAGTGGGAACCGAACCCAGGTCTCTCTGGGCCGCAGGCTAATGCTTTAACTGCTGATCCAAACCGGCCAGGGCTAAATTAGTTATTTTTAACCCTGGTTGCACATGAGCATCACCTGGGGAGCTTTGAAACTCTCACACCACACAGGTCACCCAGACCAATTAAAGTGTCTCTGGGTGGGGTTGGGCATGAGGGTCCTGCTAACCTCCCTGTGATTCCAAAGAGCATCCAGGCCTGAGAACCCCTCCGAAGGGAAACTCCTGGTTTTGGAGCTCTGCTTCCCTTCTACTGAGGGGCCGGATAGGGACTGGGACTGGGACTGAGGAGGTTTTGAGGCAGAAATGGGCCATGATTAGGGAGGCAGTGAAAGGGGAGAGATCAAAGGCTGATAAAGAATGTGTGGGGTTGGCCCTGGCTGGTTTGGCTCAGCAGTTAGAGCATCGGCCTGCAGTCCAGAGAGACCTGGGCCCGCTAAGGGCACGTACCTCGGTTGCAGTTTGTCCCCAGCCCTGGTTGGGGGTTGTGTGGGTGGCAACCAGTTGGTGTGTCTCTCTCACATCGATGTTTCTCTCTCTCTCTTCCTCCCTCTCTCTCTACCTGAAGATAAATGCAAAAATGTCCTCGAGTGAGGATTAAAAAAATACAATAAAAAAAAAAAGAATGCGTGAGGTTGAACACTGAGACTCATACAGGTTAAGTAAATGGATTCAGGGCACACACAAGGTCAGTGGCAGAGCTGGAGATGACACTATTGAAGTGGCAAAATGACTTGAGTCTCTTGTTACTGGGGAGACCCCAAGGGCAGCTCAGTGGTAGAGGTCCCCAGGACCTATTGCATCCATTCTTTTCTCAATCCATCCTTTCTACTCAAGCACACATCCACACCCAGGGTTTCCACTATCACCTGACTCCCAAATTTCTGTACTGCAGCAACTCATCTGATCTCCCTCTTGGATAATCCCAAGGCACTTAAGGATTTATGTGCCCAGAACTAAACTCATAACCACCTCCATCCCCAGGTAGATCCTTCTGCAGGGTCCCAAGCCTGGTGAATAGCACAAGAACCATGCTCAACTCCTCCCTTGCTCACTGCCTCTCCTCTCCATCTCCATTACCACTCCTTTCACCAAGTTGCCATCATCTTTGGTAACTTGTTCTTCTTCTTTTTAATCCTCACCAAAGGACATTTTTCCATTTATCTTCATTTTTTTTTTTTTTTATCCTCACCAGAGGACATTTTGCCATTTTTTGTTCAGGTAGAGTGGGAGGGAGAGAGAGGAACAGAGAGAGAGAGAGAGAAACATTGATGTGAAAGGAACACATCGAGTGGCTGCCACCCGCACAACCCAACCAGGGCCGGGGACAAACTGCAACCGAGGTACATGCCCTTAGCGGAACCGAACCCGGGTCTCTCAGGACCGCAGGCCGACGCTCTAACCGCTGAGCCAAACCGGCCAGGGCTTTCCATTTATCTTCAGATAGAGTGGGAGGGAGGGAGAGAGAGTGAGAGCGAGAGAGAGAGAGAGAGAGAGAGAGAGGTGAGAGGGACACATTGACAGGTTGCCTCCTGCATGACCCTGACCAGGGCCAGGGACAAACTGCAACGGAGGTAGTACCCTTGGCCGGAATTGAACCCACGACTCATCGGTGCTCAGGTCAATGTTCTAACCACTGAGAACCCGGCCAGGACGTTAACTTGTTTTTATTTTAATTTTATTTAATTAATTAATTTTTTGTTAATCCTCACCCAAGGATATTTTTTCCATTGATTTTTAGAGAGTGGAAGTGAGGGAGGTCGAGGAGAAAGAGAGAGAAATATCAATGTGAGAGAGACATATCAAGTGGCTGCCTCCCTCACACACCCTGGAGGATCAAACCTGCAACCCAGGTACATGCCCTTGACTGGGAATCGAACCCATGACCCTTCAGTGCGCAGGCCAATGCTCCAACCACTGAGTCACACCAGCAGGGCTATTCTTTTCTTTTTAATTTTTTGGTAGTTTATTCTTGCTTACATGATTATTTGATTTATGTCGGCCTCCCTTACTAGCTTATACACTGGGTAAGGGTGGGGACTAACTTTTTTGATGACTTTGTGTCCTCAGCACCTAGTACTTTACTTGTGACTTAAGAAACATTTGCTGATTCCTAAGTGAGTGAATAACTTCATTTAAAATTTTTAATTCCTTCTGTGGGCTCTTGATAATAATGGTTTGCTGCTTTTTAGGCTGAAATTGGGGATAATGTGCTTGGATAACTCTACCTTCCATGAAGTCTAAGGGCAAAGAGGTCTTGTCTATGGAGGCTGAACAGAGGGTCTGAGGGGACCACAGGCTCAGAGATGAGATGCAGCCACACAACAGGGTGGGCAAACACACACACACACACACACACACACACACACACACACACATATCCATCTCCATCCTTGGGCAGCTCTTGCCTGCTTACTCTATAGATATTATCTTTATTTGGAGAATTGATTATGAAATCAATCCCTCACTATTTCTTTAATAACGTAGCTAATAAAAAGAAAAGCTATTTTGATGGTGTCTGGTTTTCAGCTAAAAGGAGGGTCAAAATAGCAATTTTATCAGCTGCCCTTTGAAAGTGCCTGTCTTGGTCACAACAGTTCACAGGGGGAAATACGATGATTCCAACCCCATTCTTCATATTGGCTCTTGCCTGAGGTGACAGATTGTGTTACCTCTGCCCCAGGACATCAGTGGATAAACACCAAGATCAAGTCAAGGTCACATCATGTTTACTCTGTCATTAGAACATGGTCCTGCCCCCTCCCCCATCCACTGTCTGTTCCAGTGGAATACAGTGAAAATGGTGGGTCTCTGGGATCCTGGCAGAAGTGGGCCTTGGGAAGAAGCCCTGGTCTCTTGGTGCAGGCTCCCCTTTCAGAACCTCTCCTAAGCTTCTCCAAGAAAACGATCCCAGCCTCATGGTGGCAACTCTGACAGTAGTTCCTGCCCCTCCACCCTGACAATCTGGGCCTTTATGGGTGCTTAGTAGTTCCTTGGGTGGCAGGACAGGTATGACCATAAAGTTGTTAGAAATTAAGTACTGGAATCAGAGAAACTAAGTTTGCCTCCTGGGCCTGCTACGTCCTGGATGAGAACTTGGAGTGAGTTATTTAACGTCACTAAATCTCAGTTTTCTCATCTCTAAGATGGGGCCATAATAGTAGCTATATTACATAAGGGTTAGTGAGGAGGGGTCAAATCAGATAATGCATATAAAGTGCAATACATGCCAGTTTGTGCAATGTTGAGGGTGGGGGTCTGAGGAGATGCCAGCACCCACTACAACCCATCGAGGGTGGGGTCTCAGGCCTTCTCAGGTCACCACTCCTTTGGATTTGGTTTCCAAAAATAGAAAATAGCGACCACTGCCTTTTACTGCCAAGGCCCAGATTTAGAACTTGAATATTTTGCAGATTAAATGTCACCAGGAGACATAAAACAGATTGCAGTGTCCCTAGCCAGCAGCTTCCTTATTTGTACATGTATCGTAGATGCAAGTAGTTAATTTTATTTTTCCTTTTACTAACCATTTTAATTTAAGTATATCCTTAATTCATCAAAGAAGCATTTAAAAGAAACTCTTCAATTGTTCTTGGGCACCAAAGAGTAAGTAAGAGCACAATGCCTCTCTGTCTTAGGTTAAAACCTCTAACTACTTAACTTTGATGTGCTCACATCCCTAATGAGGCCAGAAAAGCAGTGACCAGCTCAGCAAGTGCTCTAAAAAGGTTTCTGTGCACAGTCAGGCCCTCCTGTCACTGGTGTGAACACAGCTCGGGGAGACCCCATCTGACTGAGAAGCCCTGGGGTGGCCTGGCTTAGAAGAGCTATGCTGATGTATGGCTACTTCTTAGGCTGCCATCTTGTGGCAACTGCTCTGAGGTGAGTCTGCCTGTGGGTAATGGGCTCCTAATTTTTCCAAAGACACCTCCCCTCTCCCTTGTGATTTATATAGCACTTGCATACATTTGCATATGGGGCTCTGGGGTTCTAACTCCAGCTGTAGGGAAAGTGAAACGAGCAAGATGATCTAAGAATGGAACCCTCTCCAAGTGCGCAACCAGGCCAGCCCTGGGTGGCAGGTGTCCAGGTGATATACGTGTCCAGGGTGGTGTGGTGTCAGGGCAATTATGAGCTACTATTTGTGGAGCACTTATTACATGCCAGATATAGCTTAGCACTTCCCATATATTATTTCATTTAATACTAACAATAACCCTCTGAACTAAGTAAGCCCTGCTGTCTCCCCATTTTACAGATGAAAAAACTAAAGTACTGAGAGGTTAAGGCACTTGCCAAAAGTTATGGAGCTAGTGTGGTAGAGTTGGGACTTAAAATAAGGCCTTCTGACCCCCAAACTTGTGCTCTCACCCTCCCACTCCGTGCAGCCATGGGTGGGCTATAGAGCCACAGAACCCTGAGATTCTGTCCTGGCTTATCCACTTGGGTTGCGTGAGCTGGCCTCAGTCACTTAACCTCTCCCACCACTGTCTCCCCTCTGCAAAATGAAGCTTACTCACAAAGTAATCACAAGGATTAGATGGGGTAATTAATGTAGTTAGCACAGTAGCCTGGCACAGGTCAGGTGAAGGCCCGGTAATGTGGGTTTCTTCCTTCCCACGTAGGAAGGGAGAAATACAAAGAGCCACTTCTCTACTTGGTCCCCCTACCGTTTCAGCCTCCTCTTTCTCCCCTGGACGCCACAGGACCCTGTGCACCAACACCAGAAGGTCTTTGATTCCTGATAGTTTGATCCATTTCTCAGTTTAATCATCTTGGCTGCACAGGAAAGGCAGCACTGGATAGTGTGAAGAGCCCTTGACTAGAGTTTTGGAGACCTTGGTTCTAGTCCAGTCCTGAGTCTGAGACTTGGGCAACTCTCTCTCTGGCTTCAGTTTCCCCATCAATGAAATGGAGGATTTGTCTATATGCAGGACCCATGTGCATATGTAGTCCGTGTGCAGCTCCTCCCTGGTTCTGCACCCATTGTAGAAATGGCTAAGTAATTGTAGCACCTGTCAGTGATCCTGGCTATGGCTGCAGAGCCCTCCCCACACATGGAGGGAATCACTGTTAACTGATTAGAGTCGAGATGACAATTAAAACCTCTTGCATATTCCTGGAACAGTTATTTGTCTGCTAGAGGTCCTTCCAGTTCCGACTCTCCCACCAGAGTCTTTAACGCTCTGAGCCTGGGTCTGAAACAAGGGGAGTGCATTCTAACTCTAGCCACATTGCCTAGCAGCTGTGTGACCTTGGGCAAGTTGCTTACACCCTCTGAGCCCTGTTTTCTAATTTGTAAAAAGGGAGTCCTAACATATGCTCTGGCTGCTGTCATTGTTCTGATGCCGAAATCACTGTAGCCTCCTTGAAGGCAGGGCCTGGGTCCCTGTCAGCGCTGTACCCCCTCTGCCTAGAACAGGGTCTGGTCCAGAGCAGGCTCTCGATAAAGGTTGCTAAATTGAAGCACAGTCCAATATGAAACCTGAAGACATGGAAGAAACTGCAGCCGGGTGAAATACATCTCTAGAGAAGTGATTCTCAGTCTTTATGGAGCATAAGGCTGATCAGGGAGCCCTTTCAACATGCAGACTTCTGGACTCGACCACAGAGAGCTGATCCAGGATGCCTGGCGTGGGACCCGGGAGCCTACAGGTTCAACAAGCTTTCCCGGGAATTCTGTGCAGGTGGTCCGGTACCCACTCCAGAGTTGGGAGGCTCAGAGTGGAAGTTAAAATAAACAGAGAGGCTTTGGTTTACCGCCAGTTGTTCTCCAGCAGTTGAGTTTCCACTTTGCAGTTCCTGGAGCCACTGCATCTGTGAGGGAGTCTCCTGGAAGAATGGCTCCTTCCACCTCTCATTGGCTGCCTCCAGGAGAGGCTTGATCCTCAGCTGACTGATGCTCTTAGGTTTCTGTGCTCTGACCTTCGAGGCCCACATGGAAAGCAGGGAGGTCAGGGGCATTCCCCCTTTTATCTCGAGAAAAATGGGGATGTTGGAGGTCTAGGTTGCCAGTGCTACTCACCAGCAGTGATCCTGTGTGGAACATGTGTCACTCTCCTCAACTCCACCTACAGCCTTAGATCAGGATCCTTGAGGAAGGGCAACCAGGAGGCAGGTTGGCTGAGGCTTAGCTAGGGCACTCTGGTTTCGGTGGTAGTGGTGGTGGTGTGAGCATGTATGTGTGTTGAGAGAGAGAGAGAGAGAGAAAGAGAGAGAGAGAGATCTGATGTTGGCTGTCTACAGGGTTCCCAAAACAACTGAGTGGAAGTGAAAAACAGTCAAACATTTGGCATTCTCCCCCACCCCCCGCATGTTGCTAAACATAAAGATCTTCTCAAACACCCATGTACTAGATGGAAATTGAAATTTCATCCTTATGTTTTACGGTGTGATAATATAGCTTACAAGTAGGTGACTGATTAAAACATATTTTTTGATATTTTACTTCAAAGTCATATTCATCATTTATACCATCATCATCACTTAGGCTGAATTCATGGATTATTAAGAGAGAGTTGGCCCTGGCAGGTTTGGCTCAGCGGTTAGAGCGTCGGCCTGCGGTCCAGAGAGACCCGGGTTCAGTTCCCGCTAAGGGCATGTACCTTGGTTGCAGTTTGTCCCTGGCCCTGGTTGGCTCGTGCGGGTGGCGACCACTCGATGTGTCCCTTTCACGTCGATGTTTCTCTCTCCCTCCCACTCTATCTGAACAAAAAATGGAAAAAAAAAAAAAGTAAAAAAAAGAGAGTTGGATTTTTGAGCTATTATTAAAAATTCAAAATAGCCTGGCCGGTGTGGCTCAGTGGAGTGAATGTTGTCCCATGGACTGAGAAGTCCCAGTTCGAGTCCCAGTTTGATTCCCCGTCAGGACACATACCTGGGTTGCGGGCTCGATCCCCACTTGGGGGCATGCAGGAGGCACCCAATCAATGTATCTCTCTCACATTGATGTTTCTATCTTTCTCCCTAAAAAATCAATAAAAACACATTTAAAAAAAAATTCAAAATAAATCCAATTAAAATTGTAATTTTTTCCTTTTCCTCCCAGGACCTTTGTCCCACAGCTAACGAGTTCTGTTACCTTCATGGGCTTCGTATAAGGATTAAACAAGTTAACATGTGAAATATGCTTATAACAGTGCCTGGTAAATTCTCAAAAAGTGATGCCCACTTTTCTTTATTACTACTACAACTTTAGATACAATCCTGTTAACTAATCCAACCAGAGCAACCGTCAGTGATCCCAAACCAATAAGGAATGGTCTGTCCTATAGATATAAATTCTCAGCCAGCTGAACTCTTATACTTTAAGAGAGGGGATCTTTGTACTTTTTGCTACCTGGGACATGGGGGCCATGCTGAACTCACTTGCCTTCATAAATAAAGCTCAGTGAGTATAGCCTAATTTTCCCCTGGGCTCCTGGGCTCAGAATTCAGAACGCCAGCTGGCGATTGTCAGGCCACTACATGCCCAGAGCAAATACTTCTTGAGGTCTTTTTCTCACTTTTTAAAATGGTGCCCCCTTCCCATTCAGATATTCAACTGTCTTTGCTTCAGGGAATCTTCTCTATTCTCCCTTCTAACTTGCTGTCAAGCCCAAGGGACAAGCAAGATAGATAATGCTGTTAAACTTGGTGAAAAATAAGAGTAAGTATATCCAATGCCAGAGGACTGCTTTTGCTTAATCCTAGGTCATTAGTGATGTTCTGGAGACTTAGGATTGTAATACAAATTATCTTCCAGAGAAGGGAAGTGTTACCTGGACATTACACTCTAGTGGGACACAGAAGACCCTCTCAATCCAGTATAAGGGCCAGCTTACTCAGCCATTCCTGATTCAACACCCAGCCCAGTCACAGACTCTAACCAGCCTTTTGGCTTGGGATCCCTGCTGCCCTAGCTTGCTCAGCCTGTCTCAGAAGTGAAACCAGATGGCCAGGGTAGGTGGTGAGGGAGACCCACAAGAAGACCTCAGGGAAAACTGAGCTCCTGGTCCCACCCACTGCCCAAAACTGCTTCTGAATTGGTTCATCCATGAACAACCCCCAAAATTCCTTTTATCTCCCAATCACCAAGAATCTGATCCTTTATTTAGTCCCTAAACTTGGAAACTAATCTTTTATTTATCTCTACTGTAATCCCACTTCAGGCTGTGTATGGAATACCCTGCTTGGGAACAAACCTCTAGGATTTCAGAACGACCCTCAGTCAGGGAAGTGCAAGGACTTAGGAGGGAAAGTAAAACCAGGGCCAGGATGTTTTGGTTCCATGTGCGAACTGGAGGAAGAATGTGGCTCATTTGGCCTTGTGTGATGGAGAATGAGCCACAGGCAAGCTCCCTAATCACCAAACCACAGTAGAGGGTGGGAAAACAGGCTGGCATGATGTCAGGCTCCAGAAGGGCAAGCTGGTTGAAATAATTTCCCAAGCTTCCTTTATGGCTGTGGGTTCAGCCCTCAAGCCAGGGCAAAGAATCACTGACACACAGCTCGGAGTGTGCTGAGTGGTCCCAGGCAGCTGTCTGTCAGCCTGGTTTTGCCGTCTCTTGGTGGATCTGGGGCCAAACTGCACGGCCATTGTGACAGGGATGCCAGCCTACGTGCCAGTCCTGGTCCATCCATCCTTAGCAGGCCGACTCCCACTGGGGCCCCGAGAGGACGGCCTTGCCCCTGGAGGTTTCCAGGCCTCTGCTCTCTTCCATTCATTCTTGTATTCAACAACTATTTCCTGAGTACTTACCATGTGCCAGGCCCAGAGCTGGGGCTGGCCATACGCTGGTGAACAGGGCACTGTCCCTCTCTTCACAAAGCTAACAGACCCTATGGGAAAAAGCAATCAATACTGAAGTCATTTAACTAACATTATGATGGCAGGAGTGGGAGGAGCCACACTGGGGGTTTAGGGATCAGAGGCCAGTAAGATGAGTAGGAGTCAGAAAGGTGCAGAGTTGGGGATGGGAGTCAAGAAGTGTCTTCACAAACTCCTCCACTCTCTCTGGCTTTTCAGCTTCTTCATGCTTCCTTCCAAACCTTAGCTCCTGACTCGGTGCACTGAGCATGCATTCAAAACTCCATTTCTAGAAACTGCCTCTGGGCCCCAGCCCCTGGCATCACTCCAAGTACCAGCCAACTGATCTGTCCCTTCTCAAGCCCCTTTTTGGGGAGACAGCTGCCCAGTCTTGGTCCTTCTTCTTCAACTCACTCTCATGTACTCACACATCACTGATTCACATGCCATGTCAGCTCAATTCTAGGGGGCTTTCCTAGCACCTGCTGGCTCCAAAGGCAGCACACTTTGTTCACATATTCTCTCCCTCATAAGTTTGTTTCTTCACTTCACCATTATTCCCTCAGCTAGGGCCTGGCCTTGGTCTGGGCCCTGGCTAAATACTAAAGGGGAGCCTGGAAATGGGCCATGGGGATGGGGTTAAGGGAAGGCTTCCTGAGAGAGGTGACACCTGGAGAGTCAGGCTGAGGAGGAGTTTGTCAGGTGACATAACCCCCTTTTCCCCTTTCTTCTACCTTTCTTGCTCTTTCCCATGTGTTTTTCACCCTCTACTCCTACATGTCATAGATGTCTCTGGGCTTCAGCCTCAAGAGATAGAGCTGGGAGGGCCCTTGGAGATCTAGTCTGACACCTGCCCATCTAACAGATGGGGACATTGATGTCACCACAGAGATCGATTGATTTGTAGATGTTAAACCATCCTTGCATTCCTGAAATAAATCCCACTGGACCATAGTGTATGATCCTTTTATTGTATTGTTGAATTTGGTTTGATAATACTATGTTGAGGATTTTTTCATCTATGTTCATCGGGGATATAGACCTGCAATTTTCTTTTCTTGTGGCGTCCTTGTCTGGTTTTGGTATCAGGGTAATGCTGGCCTCATAAAATCAGTTTGGAAGTTTGGAAGTTCTCCCCTCTTCTATTTTTGGGGAAAGTTTGAAAAGAATTGTATTAATTCTTCTTTAAATGTTTGGTAGAATGCACCGTGAAGCCACCTGGTTCTGGACTTTTGTTTGTTGGGAAGTTTTTTTTATTACTAATTCAATCTCCTTACTAGTACTTGGTCTGTTCAGATTTTCTGTTTCTTCATGATTCAGTATTGGTAGGTTATATGTTTCTAAGAATTTATCTTTTTATTCTAAGTTGTCCAATTTTTTGGGGGGCTATAATTATTCATAGTAGTCTCTTATGATCCTTTGTATTTCTGTGGTAACAGTTGTAATGTCTCTCATTTCATTTCTGATTTTCTTATTTGAGTCCTCTCTTTTTTTCTTGGTGAGTCTAGTTAAGGTTTGTCAAAAAACAGCTCTTTGTTTCATTGATTTTTTTTTTTCTAATATCTTTTTAGTCTCTATTTAATTAATTTCTTCTCTGATTTTTATTTCTTTCCTGTTATTAACTTTGGGCTTAGTTTGTTCTCCTTTTTCTAATTCCTTGAGGTGTAAACTGAGGTTGTTTACTTTAGATTTTTCCTGTTTTGTAATGTAGGCATTTATCTCTATGAACTCCCCTTTTAGAACTGCTTTGTTTTCTTATTGTTGAGTTTTAGGAATTATTTGTATAATTTTGGCAAACAGTTATTTATCAGAAAATACAAATATTTTCTCTCAGTCTGAGGCTTGTCTTCTTTCTCTTGATGGCTGGCATATATTTTAATCTTATCTTTGTTTTGTTTTTATAACCTTGAGACATTATTAATGTTTTAGTCAGCCATTATTCATTTAGATTCATTTATGACATATATACTACTCCCTTTTCTTCCCCCCACTGCTAGTCAGAACTTCTGCCTTGGGACCACTACCCTTCTGCTTGAAATACATCATCTAGGATTTCCTTTAGAGAGGTTTTACTGGTGGCAAAGTCATCCAGTTTTTTGTTTATTTAAAATTGTTTTTAGCTTTCTATCATGGTGAAAATGTGTATATAACAGAATTGGTGTTATAAATTGCAAAGGATGAATGATTCAATAATTAATTTTGGGGCAATGTCTTTTAATCTGAAAAAGTAATCCCTGCTTTAAACTATACATAAAAATAAAATCCCCAGAGATTAAGTATCTTAATTGGGAAAAAAAAACACACCAAAATTTAAAACTCTCAGAAGAGAATGTAGGAAATATCTTTATGGTCTTTCTTGAAAAAAAAATACAAATTATAAAAGATCATAAAATTTCACTTTATGAGAATTACAAAGGTTTCTACAATTAAACAGCTTAGAAACAAGTGACATATTAGAAGAAAATATAACATATAAAAAACAAAGCATTAGTATCTTCAATATATAAGCCATTTCAAATGAATAAAGAAAAGTCTAATAGATCCAATAGCTAAAAAGATCAAGGATATAAACTGACAATAACAGAAATAAATGTGTCAATAAATATTTGTGCTCAGTTGTATAAAGAAAATTTTATTTTACATAACTGACTTCATCTTCCTCATGAGCCCCCCCTTCATTGGTACAGGGGATTTGAGGTTGGGGAATGGGGAACAGGGACACTATCAATGTTCCAGATAAGTGACCCTCAGGCATTTTTGGTTCTAATTCTCCTTCAGATAGCACAGGCAGCTTTCTATAAACGGTATCTGTTTGGATCCCTTTCTCCTTCCCTTGCTTCTCCTCAAGATGCATCCTTTTTCTTGGCCTTTTCCTCAACTAATGCTAAGGATTTTTACTCAGAGAAGCTGAAAGTCATGATAGATGTGAATCATGAATGCTTAAATTTTCTATTCTGTCCCTCTTCTCCCTCTACATTCTACTCTGGGTAAGAGTAGCATTTTCTCTTTCCATTCTTGCCCAATTAGAAGTTCTCAGTCCTCTCTGACAATGACTTATATTAAAACCCTATGTTCATACCAAGCAAAACAGAGACAGACTCAGAGATAAAAAGCAGGCAGACAGTTTTGGTGTGTGTGGGGGATTGAGCAAAAAAGAAAAAAAAAGAGAGAGAACTCATGGACATGGACAACAGTGTGGTGATTGTGGTGTGGGGAGGAGGGTTAATGGAGGTGGAAGAAGGCATAGAGGGGATCAGTGGTCATGGAAAAAAAACCCACCACAAATTAAACCCCCTGTGTTTAGAGTTCCAAACTTGGCTGTTAATGTTTAAAGGTTTTTTAAGAAATTAAGATGTAATTTTTCTTCCTGGAGGAAATTTGATCCTCATGATACATGCCTAATAATTAATGAAAAAGAATCAGCTTTGAAACTCCATGCTGAAAGCTAACTGCTTTAATCTAGGTTGTACCTGTCCTTCACCCCTGAAAAGGTTAAAGCCACTAGATTTGATGGGTGATAAGTTAAAAGATAGTAAAATTTGCAACATATAAAAATAGATCTGAAATTACTTTAAAATATTCCCATTACACATGAAAATTGTATTATCTTACCAGTAATTAGGAAATTGCAACTTTTATTTTTTTATCCTCACCCGAGGACATTTTTACATTTATCTTCAGATAGAGCATGAGGTGGAGAGGGAGGAAGAGAGAGAGGGAAACATCGATGTGAGAGAGACACGTTGACCGACTGTCACCCATATGATTCCAGCCAGTGCCCGGGACAAACTTCAGCTGAGGTATGTGCCCTTAGCAGGAACTGAACCGGGGACTCTCTGACGCTCTAACCGCTGAGCCAAACCGGCCAGTGCAGGAAATTGCAACTTTTAAAAATAAGATACCATTGGTGAGCAATTTAAAGTTTGGTGATATGGGCTCTGGCCAGTTTGGCTCAATGGTTAGAGTGTCTGCCTGCGGGCCAAAGAGTGGCGGGTTCAGTTCCGGTCAAGGGCACTTTGCGGTTTGTTCCTGGCCCTGGTTGGGCAGTGTGGGAGGCAACCAATAAATATGTCTCACATCGATATTTCTCTCTCTCTCTTTCCCCTTCCCACTCTATCTGAAGATAAGTGGAAAAATATCCTTGAGTGAGGATTAAAAAAATAAAGTTTGGTGATATGGTGTGGTGCAAGGTTGCTAGAGGCTGTTTACACTGTTGCAACCACTCTAGAGAACAATTTTGCAATATCTAATAAAACTGTAATTCTCGGATGCATAAGGTAAGTGTGGGGGTGTTAGAACAGTATTGTTTGTAATACTAAAAACTGTAAACACAAATATCTATTAATAAATTAGTGAATAAAATGTGGTATATTCATATAACAGAAACTGAAATCTTTAGGAGGAATGAACCACATATATATTTATAAATGATGATTTCAGAAATACAGTTGAGTAAAAAAGTAAACTGAAGAATATGATGCCAGTTATGTAAAATTAATTGTCCACAAAACAACTTAAATATTATTTAAATCTAGACATAGTACATGTAGCATTCATATATTGACTAGAATGATATCCACCAAATTCATGCCAAGATGAGAATCCTCTAACAATGGTGAAGAGAGGACAGGAAATGGAGGTCAAAGAATATGATTATATTATCTATAAAAAATGATTTTCTTTATAGTGAAACCAACATTATGAAAATAGTATTAAGAAACAGTACCTGAAAATTCTGGGTGGTGGGCTAATGAGCACGAAAAAATGTTCAATAAAAAATCAGACCAAATGTCCACGTTGTGAAGCTGTGTGCATACTAGTGAGTAGCTTGTTCTTATTCTGAGGGGCAATCAAGGCAAAGCCTAGACTGGCAGGATTAAGAAGATCTATTTGATTGTTAAAGTGCAGGAGAATATGGTATTGTACAAACTGCTTTTGTAACAAAACAATATCGTAGCTTCCTCTTTTCATTAAATTTTGTTTTTACTAATTTTATATTCTAATTTTGGAAATATCCCTCAAAATCCAAGGCATCGCACCTGTGTGCCGCTTATTTATTTATTCAATATGCACTTATCTTTATTGATCAGGTCCAGGGAAAGATGTTAGAAAAGTACAAATAAGGGGAAAAAGAAAATTGGTGATCTCACTTTATCTAAATAGTCAAAGTTTATATGAAAAATATTATAACTACTTCACTGCCTGTCATAAGTAAAGACTGGAATAAATGGAGATGAACATCAAACTAAGAAGAACCAATATTGTGAAAATGTGGTGGAAAGTGTGATGCATCATCTAGAGTCTTCTTCAGTGAGAGTTGTTCCCATCATTGCTAGGAGTTTGATGGGCAGAAAGCCTTCAGCTGTCATCTCCATTAGAAATTGCCTTGATGGGGACCATGGTCCCTCCCTCGTCTTTCATACCCAAAGACTAATGAATGAGAAAATTGGGCTACTTCAGCCTAACCTGAGACAACTCTGACCAGCCATTCTAACTCCAGAGCTCCCAATGAGGTTAGCTGAGGCTGTCACTGGACCTGTAGCACCTCAACTTCTCCTCTGACCACTGCTGTTTACCTTGCTTCTCTTTCACAAGGCTCTTCTTAATAAATGTGTATGCTAAAAAAAAATGCTCATCAGAAGCTTCTCAGAGAACTTTAGGGAAATATACAGGTATATTCATAACTACAAAAAGAATAAAGAACAACCTGGAATGGAGAAAGGATAGAGGTGGAGGTGATGGGGGAAAAATTGAGATAAGTTTGAGGCAACAGTAGGGGTGCAACAAGAATGGAGTTGGCTGAAGGTGACAGAGGTGGGAAAAACAACTCATGCATCAGAAGCAAGGGATCTAAAAATCTATGGTTGGCTCTATGTAGTCGATGCTCTTTGCTAAAGGTCCTTATAAGAATCTGCTTTTTTTTTTTTTCCCCCAAGTCTTTGCCTGCTACGATGTAGTCATTTTACTAAACAATAACTAACAAAACCAACAAAAGCCGAAGCTGCCCGCTTTCTATGAATGAAGATTCTCCATCTCCGAGTGGTGGTAAGTGCTTACGGTGAGTGAGTCTTGGTAGATCACCAGCGCCAGAGCCGGGTGGGGAGGAACTGTGGGGCAGTCTCCGGGCGCGCAGGACCAGGAGGGCACTGGGGGCGCGCCTGGGGACCTGGACTCGGAGACGGAGGTAAAGGGAGGTTGGAGTGGTGAGCTGGGGAAGGGCTTCATAAGGTGGAGGTCCAGCTTGAAGTAGGGACCAGGAGAGCGCCTCTCAGGACTGGGGGTGGGGACCAGATGCAAAAGCTCTGCGACGGGGCTGTGCGGGTAGGGGCCGAACACCCTTCCAGAGGCTGAGCCGGCTGCAGGGTCCATCCCAGGAGTCAGGAACACGAGGTCCGAGTCCTCGCTGTAGGCCGCTTCTTGACCAGCGATCTCTGGGACGCGTGCGCAGAAGAATCGCTGCTGGATGGCGACGTCTTCCCCGGGAGCATCCAGGAGAGCGCCGGGTCCCAGGCCAACAGGCGAGTGGGCCTGCCCTCCGGAGCGCTCGTCGCTGGAGCCCAAGAGGGCCTCGGGGACCAGCATGAGGGTGTGCCCTCCGAGAGACACCTGCAGGACCGACGTTGGCTCGGGCTCCAGCACCAGGTCCACGCCATCCAGGTGCAGCTGCAGGGCACAGCCCGGAGCCAGGGCCACCACGGAAGTGAGCGCGTCCTCGGCCGGGGGCCCCGCCGGGTCTCGCGGGCTGAGCGCAGTCCCGGACTCAAGGCCCGCGGGCTCCTCAATTCGGCGGCGCTTGGAGGGTATGAGTCCTCTGGGCTGCGGCCCAACCAGGGCGCAGGACAGGCGCTGGGGCTGAGGAGTCGGCTGCCCATCGCCTCGAGGGCTCTGCAGGCGGCGCTCCCGTGTCCTGGCGGAGGGCCAGTGTCACTCAGTGACAGGTCTCGATGACAAGTGACGCGGGTCGGAGGGCTAGGGCGGCGCAGGACTGCGCGTCACAGGCTAGTCCTCGGAACTCGGGTGGTGCTTCCCGGGAGGCCCGGAGTCCCACATTCTAGGAGAGCCTTGCAGGGCTCAGGGCTTGGCCAGGAGCGTTCGAATCTTCTGACGTAGACCCGCGTGCGCACTGGATGATGGACCGCGTGGGGTATCACGCGACCTGCGTATCACTGTAAGCCCCGCCTCCTGCCAAAGAAAGCCCCACGTTTGGTACAGCGCAGATGGCAGGGTAGGTTTTCTAGCAAGCGTAGGGGAATGCTCCTTGGATAATCGTTTGGGGCCCCGTGGCCCTTATTCATGAGGATGATAAAATAGCTAAAACACAATCTCATAAACTGCTTGCTTACATTTAGAAGTGCCTATGTCTAAAGTCTTCTAAGATTTTCCCAGAGGCTGTGAAAAGCCTTTACCCCATCTCTGATCACTCCTTCTGCAAGTGGTCCTTAAAATTCTTTTCATTCAGGAGAGAAATTAGAAATGTAATATTAAAAAAAAAAATCAAAAAGCTTTAAAAATACTTAAGTGAAACTGCAGTATTTTGTTAGAGGTCAAGCTCTGGTAATTAATAACAATAGCAAAACTTTATCATAAGGTTAACTTTTTGTATTCAAACTTTCTATATGACTTGTATTACACTGAGTGCTTAAAAATTAGTGTATTCAGTACTCAGTAGTGAAGCTCAGAGGACAGAAGGAAATTTTACAAACTTGAATAGTATGTGTTGGATTTGGGAATTAAATACTACTGACATGTTTAACTTTAAAACAGAGATCTTTGGCTTTTTACCTGTATGGGTAGTGCAAAAAATCCAGAGGTGGAATTGCTGGGTAGTAGTGTGTGGCACCCTAACAATAATTGATAAGGACAAACTGCTTTCTTAAGTATTTATCTTAATAATATTTCTGTATTTGTATTCCTTTTGCACCACATCCTTGACAATACTTAGTGTGGTTAGATTTCTAAGCCTTTTTTCAATCTGATGGTGTAAAATGGTATCTCATCACGTGTTTATATTGTATTTCTCTGATTACTCATTAGGTTTTCATGTGTATTGGCCATTCATGTAACATCTGTGTAATATGCCTTTTCATTGTAGTTGTCTTTTTTCCCCTGAATATAAAAATATTCTCTTTGAATTTAGATTTTGGTGGGTTTACAATAATCTGTGTATTTTTAAATATACCAATCTTGAAAGTTGTGCTTCCTGAATGAAGATACTAGAATATGTTCCAGAACTATGTATATTCTTGGAAATATGGTTCCTTTATTCTTCAGTGCTGAAAATCTTGCCACCTCTATCTGCCACAGGACCAGGAAGACTAATTTCCTTATGCCCTTTATTCTTGTTCATGGTAGAAATCTGTTCATCCCTTATATCTCAGATTTAAATATTCAAATATATAATACATGGTATTATCTCACTATAGGTATCTCCTTTCTTTCTCCATCTTCCACACCTTTTTATTCTGCCCTCTGTGGCTCGTAGTCAAGCACAAAACTAAAAAAATCTTCATCCTGGATGCTGTGGCTTAGTTGGTGGAGTGTCATCTCATGCATCAAAAGGTCGCAGGTTGGATTGCCTATCAAGGTACATGCCCAGGTTGTGGGTTTGTCCTGGACCATACAGGAGATAACCATTTGATGTTTCTCTCTCACATCATTGCTTCTCTCTCTCTCTCCTTTCCTTTCCTTTCTCTCTCTAAAAATCAATAAAAAAAAAATCTTCAACTTTCCTTTAACTTTATACTAAAATTGAAATCTGCCCTTTTACCCTCTTTCCAACTCTAGGGCTCCTCTCCTTTACTCCTTAAATGTTTTTTACTCTAGGTTTTCTGGCATTCTCTTCCATATTGATGCCATTCTAATTCTTGGTGATTTCAAAATACTCTTAGGTACTTTGAACACTTAGGTAATTCTTCCATAACACTGATGTATCTCCATCCTGTATCACTCCCATTCAATCCAGAGTCTCGTATCTTACTTTGTAACCAACACTTGGATACGAAACAGGCACTTCAAACAACTCATGTCCAAAATCGAACGTTATCTTAATGCTTTCTATATCTGCTCTTCTCAAGGTGCTTCCAATCTTAGGAAATAATGGTTCCCTCCTTTCTCTTGTTTTGGATATCTTTCATTCTCATTATTTTGGTTTGTTTTTCTTATGTTTTTTTTTTTATTATAAATTTATAATCACTGGAAAGTTATCACTGAGAACATACTTAGCCTTGGGTAGAAGATGTATTCTCCTTGGAGAAAATTTCTTTTACTTTTGCCAGTTTCACCATCAATCAGAGATTATCTTAACTTAAGCTCTCAGCTGCTCTCACCAGCCTCCAACAGACTGTGTTTCATTTTACCTGGAGCCCAAACTGAGACAGATACATTTAAGTCCTATCTCCTTTTGTATTACAAGTTTTTTTCTTTTGCTTGTTAGATTACCTATTGGAGGCATCATGTTTTGGAAGCCTGGGACTTTTTTCAGGGCTATGTGATCACTACATTTTATTTTCTCTCTCTCATAAATGGACTGTTAAAATCAAAGCTCTAGGTCACCACAGAATGTTAGGAACCCCTATATGTCCTCTTGTTTCAGCACCCACTTTCCTCTATGGATTTGTGACATGTCATCATTTTTGGCTTTGGAGGATTTCTCTTACATTTACAAGCTGAGATATGCCTTTAAAAATGTTAAAATAATTTTTATCCATCAGTTTAAAGAGTGTTGCTCTTGAGGATTTTTTGGGGTACTATTTGGTTCACATTGCTGAAAGTGAATATCTTCAGTTCTTTCTTTCTTTCTTTTTTAATATTTATTTTTATTTAATTTTTGTTACAGATGTTTCTCCCTTTTTACCCCATTGACACCCTCCTCCCCATCCCCCCCCCGCCCCTTCCCTGGCTTTGTTGTTCATGTCCATTGGTTATGCATACATGCATATAAGTTCTGTGGTTTATCTCTTCCCACCCCCTCTTCTGAGGGATGTCAGTCTGTGCCCTACTTCCATGTTTCTCAGTCTACCATATTCCTCAGACTGTTATGTTCATTATATTCCATATATAAGTGAGATCATGTGGCACTTGTCTTTTTCTGCTTGGCTTATTTCACTTAGGATAATACTTTCCAGGTCCCTCCATGTCGTCTCAAAGGATAAGAGATCTTTCTTTCTTACAGCTGCATAGTACTCCATTGTGTACATGTACCACTGCTTTTTTATCCATTCGTCTACTGATGGACACTTGGGCTGTTTCCAGATCTTAGCTATTGTAAATAGTGCTGCTATGAACATGGGGGTACATATATTCTTCCTGATTGGTGTTTCAGGCTTCTTAGGGTATATTCCTAGAAGCGAGATCACTGGGTCAAATGGAAGATCAATTTTTAATTTTTTGAGGTAACACCATATTGTTTTCCATAGTGGCTGCACCAGTCTGCATTCCCACCAACAGTGTACTAGAGTCCCCTTTTCTCCACACCCTCACCAACACTTGTTGTTTGGTAATTTGTTGATGGCAGGCCATTCTGACAGGTGTGAGGTGATACCTCATTGTTGTTTTAATTTGCACCTCTCTGATGATTAGTGATGAGCATTTCTTCATATGTCTCTTGGCCATTTGTATGCCGTTTGGAGAGGTGTCTATTCAGCTCCTCTGCCCATTTTTTAATTGTTTTTTTTTGTCTTCCTTTTGTTGCGTTGTATGAGCACTCTATGTATATTGGAAATTAACCCCTTATCTGATACATCATTGGCAATGATGTCCTCCCATACAGTGGGTTGCCTTTCCATTTTGATGATTGTTTCTTTTGCTGTGCAGAAGCTTTTTAGTTTGATGTAGTCCCATGTGTTCATTTTTTCCTTTGTTTCTGTTGCCTTAGGTGATGTATCAGTGAAAATTCTGCTGCATATGATGTCCGAAATTTTGATGCCTACATTTTCTTCTAGAATTTTTATGGATTCACGGGTCACATTTAAGTCTTTTATCCATTTTGAGTTTATTTTTGTGTATGGTGTAAGTTGATGGTCTAGTTTCATTTTTTTGCATGTAGCTGTCCAATTTTCCCAACACCATTTATTAAAGAGGCTGCCTTTACTCCACTGTATGCTCTTGCCCCTCAGTTATTTCTAGTGTAGATTATAAGGCTTTTGCAGTAGAAGACAACTTTGCAAACAGGGCCATCTTCCCTCTTCAAACTAATCAGATAATTTGGCTGGGACTTGGGACTGATTAATTGATGTGTTATGGGGGGAAGGAGGGATAGCTGACTTGTGGTGGGAATTATGGACAAGATGGTAGTACAGGGGGATCCCTTCTGGAAGAAAAGATACAAAATATTAAGTCATATTAAATATATAAATCTACTTTTAAAAGAAAGACACACAGTTCCAGAGACCAGAATAGGATAGAAAATGCAGTCTCTGAATGGACAGCTGTTTTGGTGTATTTATGGTACTGAGACTAATGAAATTTCTGCTCTTTTGAGAGGGCTGAAAATTGGCCTGCTATCAATCATCAAAGAGGCACTGACCACGATTTTATGGCACACCTATGGTTGATCAAGGAAATACAGGTTGAAACCGGAATGGTCGCTGTGTGATTGTTTGGGATTAGATCTGTGACTTTTCACAGGGACAAGTTACAGGGGTCCCAAAAGCCTTGGTTCTGAGTTGTAGTCCACTAGGAAGTGGAAACTGCAAAAATTATAACTGTGCAATGTGGAAGATGAATTCCCATTCAAAATGTGCCCACTTATGAAAATTACTAAACACATGAAGCAATTCAATGTGATTAAAAACAAATAAATTTTACCTGCGAGGAAATTGAATTGAGCTATTAATTAATGTTTAAAAAATTTCAAAACATAAAGGATAGAATACCACCCATGAAACAAACCCAAAACAGGACTTTATAATACTAACTGGAGAAGTTTGAAACAAGATGAAGGAAGTAAAAATCTTTGAAATGAAAACTTTCTTATAGAAATATAAACAGAATACTGGAAACAGTTGATGAAATGATTAGTTAATTTGGTTAAAGAATACAGAAAGCTGGAATTAAGGCACACACGATATCAAAATGTTAAGAGTAATGGGAGATTGAGCACTACACACACACACACACACACACACACACATTTAATTTATTATTTTTATCCTCACACGAGGATATTTTTGCATTTATCTTCAGATAGAGTGGGAGGGAGAGAGGGAGGAAGAGAGAGAAAGAAACATCAATGTGAGAAAGACACTTGTTGCCACCCACATGACCCCAACTGGGGCCAGGGACAAACTGCAACCGAGGTGCATGCCTCTTAGTGGAAGTGAACCCGGGACTCTCTGGTCCGCAGGCCGATGCTCTAACCACTGATCCAAACTGGCCAGGGCTATATATATATTATTATCTGATTGAATCTCCAGAGATGGGGATGTGTGGGATATTCCAAGACATAGAGCCTAAGATTTTGTGGGATTTCAGCCAAGAGATAATTCCCCATATTGATAGTTAATCAAATTCCACTCAACCAAATAAAAATAGAATTTACCCCAGAGACATTACAGTAAAACTGTAGAACACCAAAAGAAAAGAAACATTTTAAAATATGCTAAAATGAACAGCTGAATCAAATATAGAAGGAATACCAAATTGATTGGCAGAAGACTTCTTGCTTTCAAAAACAACAAAATGGCAGAACAATGAACTAACATCTTTAGTTAAACACCATGTTAGAATTAATGAATATGCAATAAAACATTTTCAGACATATAAGGCTAAGAGAGTTTACCACACAAAAATATGTTCAGACTTACAAAACCAAGATAGTTTACCATACATAGGACATAGTGGAAAGAACTATTAAAGGATATCCTTCAGCAAGAAGAAAATTGTGGCTAGACTTCAAGAGTATAATGTAAGAATAAAGAGGGGGAGAAGAATTGGTAAAGCATGTTGGTATTGATGTTTTAAAAAAATAAAATCATGTTGTTGACTTCAGTTTGACCAATAGTATTTTATAAAAATGTGAAGCAAATATGATAAATAAATTTTTAAAAGTTAGAAGTTTGATTTACGTAGGAGAAAGATCAGGGTACATTTAAAAAGGTATGAAATAATGTGGAATAGCAGAAATGCAAACATTTTTACATCAGTCTATAGGTCAGAATCACCAAATGAACAGATTTAAAAAGGAAATACAAATCTCAATGCATGCTGGAAACATCTGATAAAATCCAACAGTCACTCATAATGAAAAGTGAATTGACTGGAAGAGAACTTCAGCAGGTGAAGAGGTAGCTACGAACAAATATCATGCTATTATGTATAGTAACCATTATACTATTTTGCAGTTTCCCAGAAGAGCAACTGGACACACAAAGAAAGAGAAAACCCATAGCTAAGCATATAAATTCGTGGGAAAACCTACAAAGAAAATAAAAACATGAGAAATCCAGTGATTTCTTGGTTTGGGGAGAAATGGGAGTAATGGTACGGGGCTGAGGTATAGCTTGAGAAAAAATAAGTGATACAAAACAAAGCGGAATTGGGGGGGGGGGGGGCTGAGGATATTCTTGTAAAAAAGCCCAGACGTCTGAAAACACATTGGTATCCTTGGGCAGATTTTCTATTTCAAATATGAGGTCTAGAATCTGCTTTTTCTTCCTAATGTCTTCATCTGCTTACTATAGCCAGTATGTACTTACTGAAGGCATTGTTTGCATATGAAGTACCCAGTTTCCAGTTGTTAGGATATTTCGTATAAAGGATGCTGGGAATCCCACAGGACCTCCAAAGGGGTAGCTAGAACTGTATGTGTGGTTGTGTGGCAGGGGGGGTGGGGCGCAGTTTATTCCGGGAACAAGCGCCTCCGGGCCTTGCGAGCAGGACCAGGAAGGCGCTGGGGGCGCGCCTGGGGGCCTGGACTCGGAGACGGAGGTAGAGGTTGGAGTGGTGAGCTGGGGAAGGGCTCCAGAAGGTGGAGGTCCAGGTTGAAGTAGGGACCAGGAGAGCGCCTCTCAGGACTGGGGGTGGGGGCCCAAGGCGAGGGCACTCTGATGAGGCTGTGCGGGTAGGGGCCGAACACCCTTCCAGAGGCTGGGCCGGCTGCAGGGTCCATCCCAGGAGTCAGGAACACGAGGTCCGAGTCCTCGCTGTAGGCCGCTTCTTGGCCGGCGATCTCTGGGACGCGTGCGCAGAAGAATCGCTGCTGGATGGCGACGTCTTCCCCGGGAGCATCCAGGAGGACTGGAACGTGGCGCTCGTCGCTGGAGCCCAAGAGGGCCTCGGGGACCAGCATGAGGGTGTGCCCTCCGAGAGACACCTGCAGGACCGACGTTGGCTCGGGCTCCAGCACCAGGTCCACGCCGTCCAGGTGCAGCTGCAGGGCACAGCCCGGAGCCAGGGCCACCACGGAAGTGAGCGCGTCCTCGGCCGGGGGCCCCTCCGGGTCTCGCGGGCTGAGCGCAGCCCCGGACTCAAGGCCCGCGGGCTCCTCAATTCGGCGGCGCTTGGCGGGTCCGGGTCCTTCGGGTTGCGTTCCCCACCAGGGCGCAGGATAGGCGCTGGGGCTGAGGAGTCGGCTGCCCATCATCTCGATGGCGGTGCGGGCGGCGCTCCAGGGTCCTGGCGGAGGGCCAGTGTCACTCAGTGACAGGTCTCGATGACAGCTGAGGCCGGTCGCGGGCGGCGGCGTCGCAGGGCGAGTCCTCGGAGCTCTGGGGTCGCCTACCGGGAGGCCCGTAGTCCAGCTTGTAGGAAGCCCGCACTAATCATTGGAAGCTTTGGCTCCTCACGCTGACACGCGTGTGCACTGGACGGCGGCTGAAGTTATAATTAACGCCGCCAGGAACCAAAGCTCTACAAGTTCACGCTAAGCTCCACCCCCTCCGAGGCTCCGCCCCATAGAGATCGCTGCCCAGTATCAGCCTCTGTGGTTGGTAGGTCACTGTAAGGCTAAACTTGTATTAGCTTATAGGGGGTAGGGTACTTGTGTATCACATTCGTGGGGGGCGGGGAATGATGTGTCAGTAATAGAACTTTAAACATTGCTTACTTTTAGGGCTGATGTTTTTCTGTGATTTCAGACATTCTGGAGAAAAGACCACTCAAATAGACCACTCACATCCCAGTGTAAAACGGACCCACCCAAATGCTCCATGAAATTTCATTAATGCTTGTTCTTTTATTTCAGGCGTAAATTGAAAATACTGATTTCTTTTTTTTTTTTTTTAAGAAACATCGATGTGAAGGGACACATCGAGTGGTTGCCACCCACACAACCAACCAGGGGGCCGGGGACAAACTGCAACCGAGGTACATGCCCTTAGCGGGAACTGAACCCGGGTCTCTCCGGACCGCAGGCCAACGCTCTAACCGCTGAGCCAAACCGACCAGGGCCTGATTTCTTTTAAGAGAACTTTTGTTTTAATACTAAAGTAAAGTATTTGTGACAGTTTCTTCCTGAAGGTTAAGGCTGTTATAAAACTATGAATAAGATCAATAAAGTTAAAAGAATATTGCTTGGCAGGGGTGGCTCAGCGGTTGAGTGTCGACCCGTGCATGCACCCCGAGGTCACGGGTTGGATTCTGGTCAGGGCACAGACCCAGGTTGTGGGTCGAATCCCCAGTGGGGGGCATGCAGGAGGTGGCCAATCGATGTTTTCTCTCATTGATGTTTCTCTCTCTCTCTCTCAAATCAATAAAGAAAAAAAAATTAATATAATTAAATCATTTTATTGAGCACTTATTATATAGCCACCATTTTATTGAGTGTTGTTTTTTTTTAAAAAAATCTTTAAAAAAAGCAAACATAGTTGACATAAAAATTGTACATATTTAATATATACAACTTGAGTTTGGAAATAAATATATATGCCTGAAATCATCACAGTTAATTCCATAAACATATCTATCACCTCCAAAGTTTCCTCCTGCCCTCTTTGAAAAAAAGTGATCTGTTTTAGTCTTCACAACAGGTGAAACTCAGAGTGGTAAAATAAGTTATTAAAAATTAAATTACTAGTTTGTGTTAGATATAGGAATCAGATACACATGACTTATCTGGTTTTAAATAATGGACTCTATTTATATTTACTGTGTATACCTAGGAGTGGACCGCTAATTGGTACTAGGTGTGCCTTTTCAAATGAACAGGTAATGCTTCCCAATTTTTTTCCCCAAGATGTTTTTCACAGTTTACACTCCTGTGAGCAGAGCATATTTCCATTTCAGTACATTCTTGCAAACATTTCTTATTGCCAGACTCTTAAATCTTCTTTGACTTGGTGTAGAAAAATGCTATCTCACTGTGTTTTCATTTTGCATTTGATTGCCAATCAAGGTGGATCATTTTTTCATATTCTTATTAGCCATTCTTATATCTTATTCTTTGAAATGTTTCTATCTTCAGTCTAGTTTTTTACTTAAAAAATTGGGTTTTGACTCTTTCTCCAGTTTATGCAGCACTAGTACCTTCTTCTTCAAAGACTAACTCAACACCTTTTCAAAAAGGCCATTGCTGACCCTTATGTGATATGGCTTTTTCCACTTATTATCTTATCACTCTCTTTATGGCCTTGATAATATTACCACGATTTGTAAAGAAACAAAATATTGTTTTAAAAAATTGGGTTTCAGACATACTCTATACCAGTCATTTAGCAAATATATATGTAGCAAATGTCTCTGTCATAGTTTTGAAGACTTTAGCATTCAATTCACTATAATTCTCACACATTCTACACCTGGCATAATTTGTGGTGATTTTAATTTTTCATGAATCCCTTCTGCCCCCAAATCTTGGCCTCTTAGTTCTTTTTCCCTTCAACAATTTTGTCCTCCCTCCTACCTCATTGACTCGTACTGACCTTGTCATTACTCCAAATTGTAATCCCTCCATAATTATAATTCCAAACATTTTATTCTCAGAGCACCCACTAATTTTCTAGCTTAGGCCACTAAATATTCAAACTCTATCAGCCCTTCCATACTTCTGGACAAACCCATGGATCCTACCACCTTTTCACTGAAACTAACACCATCAGGTCCTCACTTCCCTCCTTCCTTGGAACTTAAATCATTGCTATGTTTATATCTCCAGCTCCCTTTTCTGTCTCCTACTTTGCTGGTTAATATATCTTTGTGCCTGCATGTGTGCAGTTGAATGGGGCTGGAGAAAAACACTCAATCCCATTGACTGGTCTCACATTATATTCATTAACTTCAAGTTGCCTCCAAATGCTTCCCAGTGATCTTACTGTGATGCCTTATTCTATTTGTTTTCTCATTGTTCTAGAATCTCTAGATGAACATTGCTTGCTTTCTCCTCTCTCTGCAAATCTCCAATACCTCACCCTTTATGTTCTCTCCTACATGGTCACCTTGCTTCTTTTTCACTGAGACAATAGAAGCAATCATAAAATACTTCCCCAAATTCCTCTTATTATATCTCACCAAGCTCCACTGGAGACTATATATTCTGCCTTCTGCCCTGCCCTACAGATGAAATATTTGTGCTCCTAGCAAAGACTACTTCCTCCATTTGTGCAATTGATCTCATTTCACTTTGCCCCCTCAAGAACATCACTCTAGCAATTATCCCATCTCTGTCCAACATCATCAAATTTTAGCTACCTCTACTGAATTAATATCTTCAATGTATAATTAAGAGGTAAACTCTTCCATTTTAAAACAAACAAAAACTTTCTTGACATGACTTTCTCCTCCAGTTTCTACCATCACTTTTATCCTTCCTTATACACTGAAACTCTTGAATTAGTCAACTATACTTGCATTCTGTAATTTCTCTCCTCCCACTCTCTCTTGAGCCCACTCCAATCAGACTTCTGTTTATGCCAATTTTACATAAACAGTCTCACGAAGGTCACCCATAACCTCTCACATTATGAAATCTAGTGGTTAATTCTCCTTCTTCTCTTGTGTCATAGGCAACATTTGACACAGTCAATCACTCTCTTCTTTAAAAAAAACATTTTATTCATTTTTTTAGAGAGGGAGGAAGGGAGAGAGAGAAATATCAACATCGGTTGGCAGCCTCCTGCATGTCCCCCCACACTGAGGATCAAGCCTGAAACCAGACATGTGCCCTGACTGGGATTCCAACCGGGACCTCTCAGTCCATGGGACTGATGCTCAATCCACTGAGCGACACCGGCCGGGCAATCACTCTCTCCTTTAAACACTTTCCCCCCTGGCATCTAAGATCTCACACTCTTCCTATCTGTCTCTGGCTTCTCCTTCTCAGTTTCCTGAGCTGTTTGCTAGTCATTGTGAAGGCTGGAATATCCCAGAACCTGGTTCTTTGCCTTTTCTTTTTTTCCTTTCAACTGTCATTGTCTTCCTTTATGTGACATGTGTAGTTGGGTGGCTCCCTAATATGAGTCTCACTTCTTTTCCTTTGCCATGAGCATCCCACTGCACTGTCAGCATTTTCTCCTGGATGTCTAAGTTGAACTATACATACTTTTCATATTTGTAGGCCAGAATGATTGAATATTACCAATTTTATGTCAACCTAATAATAGGTAGTCCACACATTAGGTCCAAATTTGAGCTTCTCATATTTCCCCACTCCTGATCCTTTAGAAGTGTTGCCCATCACAGTAATTGGCAATTTCTTCCTGTTGTTCAAGCCAGAAACACTCAAAATTATCCTTGTGTGTCTTTCTTTCATACATCACATCCATTCCACCTGGATATCCTGGACCATAGCGCTTCTTACCATCCCTCCTGCTTCCACCTGGCTGTGATCTTCATCCTTTTATTTTAAAAAATTGTTTTTATTTTTCCTTCAACATTTATTTATTTATTTATTTATTTATTTATTTATTTATTATCTTTATTGTTGAGAGCATTACAGATGTCCCCTCTTTTTTCCCTCCATTGTCCCCCTCTACCTGATTCCTGCACTGCCCCAGGCCTTCACCAGCTTATTGTCCATGTCCACGGGCAATGCATATATGCATATAAGTTCTTTGGTTAATCTCTTCCCATCACCGTCTCAGCTTCCCTGTGAAATTCATCAGTCTATTCCATGTGTCCATGCCTCTGGTTCTATTCTATTTTTTATTTATTAAGTATATTTCTATTTTTTTTTTTTAGAGAGAGAGAGAGGAAGGGAGAGAGAGACAGACACATCAAGTGTGAGGGAGAAACATTGATCGGCTGCCTCCTGCACACTCCCTACTGGGGATCCAGCCCACAACCCGGGCATGTGCTCTGACTAGAAATTCAACTGGGACCTCTCAGTCCATGGGACGACTCTCAATCCACTGAGCCACACTGGTCAGGCTGGATCTATTTTATTCAACAGTTTATTTTGTTCATTAGATTCCACATATAAGTGAGATCATATGATATTTGTCTTTTTCTGACTGGCTTATTTCGCTCAGCATAATATTCTCCAGGTCCTTCCATGCTGTCTCAAAGGGTAAGAGAGCTTTCTTTTTTACAGGTGCATTTTATTCCATTGTGTAAATGTACCACAGCTTTTTTTATCCATTTACCTACTGATGGGCACTTAAGCTATTTCCAGATTTTAGCTATTGTAAATAGTGCTGCTATGAACATAGAGGTGCATATATTCTTTCTGGTTGGTGTTTTGGGATTCTTAGGATATATTCCTAGAAGTGAGATTATGGAGTCAAATGGGCGTTCTATTTTTAATTTTTTTTGAGGAAATTCCATACTGTTTTACATAGTGCCTGTATCAGTCTGCATTCCCACCAGTGGTGTACCTGCTTTAATAGATGCTCATTAAAAATATTATCCCTGGCCCAGCCGGTGTGGCTTAGTGGATTGAACGTAGTCCCATGGACTGAGAGGTCCCGGTCGATTCCTGGTCAGGGCACATGCCTGGGTTGTGTGCTCAATTTCCAGTAGGGGGCGTGCAGGATGCAGCTGATCGATGTTTCTCACATCGATGTTTCTATCTCTCCCTCCCTTTCTCTCTCTCTAAAAATCAATAAAAATATATTAAAAATATTATCCCTGAAGTTAACATCTCTAATGGATTTCTTCTTTATCTTTAAAAAAAAGTAGTATATTTATTTTTTAGGATGGTTTTTTTGATTATAGAAAATTGAGCAGATAGCACAGAGTTCCCATATACTACTGCTCTCCCTCACAGTTTCCCTTATTATTAACATCTTGCATTAATTATTATGGTACACTTGTTACAATTAATAAACCAATATGGATATATTATAATAAACTAAAGTCCATAGTTTACATTGTTTCATCCTTGTGTGGTACAGTCCTATGGGTTTTGACAAATGCATGATGTCATGCATCCATATAGTATCATACAGAGTAGTTTTACCACCTTACAGATTCCTTGTGCTCCACCCATTCACCCCTTCTCCCAGAAGCCCTGGTAACCATTGATCTTCTTTTTTTAAATTCTCACCTGAGGATAGTTTTCCATTGATTTTTAGAGAGGGTAGGAGGAAGAGAGGGAGAGACAGAGAGAGGAATATCGATTGGTTGCCTCCCTCATGACCCCAATCAGGGCTGGGGATCAAATTGCGACCGAGGTACATGCCCTTGAAAGGAATAGAACCTGAAACTCTTTCGGCTGAGGGCTGATGCTCTAACCGCTGAGCAAAACTGGCCAGGGCACCACTGATCTTTTTACTGTCTCTCTAGTTTTACCTTTTCCAGAATGTTATAGAGCTAGATTCATGCAGAATGTGGTCTTTTCAGACTGGTTTCTTTCACTTAGAAATATGCATTTAAGGCTCCTCCATATCTTTTCATGACTTGGTAGCTAAGTTTTTTATTTTTTAAATCACTGAATACTATTCCATTGTTTGCATACGGCACAGTTGTTTATCCATCTAACCTACTGAAGGACATCTAAGTTGCTTCCAGTTTTCAGAGCAATGGGTTTTTGATGGTTTTCATCAAGCTGACTTAAAATCTCAAGTGCTTGTCTAGGTTGCTCATGCACAAATTGACACAAGATTTATTTTTTTGTAGTTAGAGAAGACTACAGAAAGAGGCTGTTGAACAGCTTTCTCCAGGTTACAGAAACTCTGTTCTCATTTACGTTCCCCAGGAGAACTTAGTCCTCTTTCTGAGGACTTAGTCCAATCATAAAGAGGTATTTCAGTCTTAGGAAATTTTGGTACCCATTAGCTGTAAAACCAGAAACACCCTCAATTGTCTTTTGTAAGGGATCTAGGTTATGTTTGGATAGTCTTTAGTCTGTCAGGAGGGAATATTTTTTCCACCTGAGCTAGGTCATGCTCTAAATAATGGACTGTATTTTGGCCAAATTATAACTTATCTTTTGAAATGTTATGTCTTTTTTTTTTTTTTTTTTTGCTAAGGCTGGGGGAAAGTAAATGGAATCCTTTTACAGGCTTCCTTGTTCTACAAACAATGTAGGAGATTATTTATTTTTATTTTTTTATCCTCACTCGAGGACATTTTCCCATTTTTGTTCACATAGAGTAGGAGGGAAAGAGAGGGAGAGAGAGAGAAACATCGATGTGAAAGGGACACATCGAGTGGCTGTCTCCCGCATGACCCCAACCAGGGCCGAGGACAAATAGCAACCAAGGTATGTGCCCTTGGCCAGAATTGAACCTGCGACTCATTGGTCTGTGGGCCAATGCTCTAACACTTGAGCCAAACTGGCTAGGGCCAATGTAGGAGATTATTTACATGTTGTGTTAGAAGTTTATCACAAGGGAAATTTAAATATTTTCAGTCTTGATTGAAGACCTGGTAAAAGTGGGAGAGGGCTCCAGTGAACTCTTGATGCATGACTGTCCAGGTATATTGTTGCGCTATCCAGATGAAGGTAAAAAGATTAAGGTCTAGAAGCATGCTGGAAAAAAAAAAAAAAAAAAAAAAGGCAGAGCAAAGATTCACTACAAGCGAAGCAAGTGGCTTCAGGTGGAATTAATGATAGGATGATACTTGGGTTAATTTCTACCAGAAAGTGAGGTGTAACTATTTTGTTGGTGGACTTGAAGTCATGAACAAATAGATATTCTTATCTGGTTTCTCTAATGGGATGAGAGTGGTACATATAAGGTCTTTTGCATATAAGGCCTTTAATGATCAGTTTGAGCTCTTTCTTTTGCTTCAAGTGATAGTGGGAAAGTTTGGGTCATGGTTTGGTAGGTTCTGCTCCCAGTATTTTTCTTATATCAGTGTAATTTCCAGCCCACAGGGAGTCAGGTGTGGTGTCAACATCCTTATCTGGGTTATGGATCAAATATAATGGAGCATGCAAAGGTATATTAAAAACAGACACAATTGGTTATGAATAGAAAAGTTCTCTGAAAGCTCAAGAAATAGTCCCTCTGGTGTGTTTTTAATATAACAATTCTATGTGTAAAGTAAGTCTCTCCCTATTAAATCTGCAGGTGTGTTATCATAAAGCACGAGGGAATATTTCCAATCAAGGGCTCAAAGATTATAGTTAAAAGGCTGGGAGATAGGGAAAATCTGTGAGTTATTTGAAATAACCATCTGCATGGTGCATTTACTCCAAGGAAGGGGCTGAGCAAAATTGGCCAGGTTTACTATAGCAACAATAGCACTTGTATCGATTTTTTTGGGAAATGTTTCAGGTATGGTTTTTAGAAGACTTTGCCCAACTTTTCAGGCTTGTTTTTGGACTCTTGGGTTTATTGTGGTAAGAGAGGTCCTGTAGGTCCTTTTCTGCATCAGTCCAGTCTGCTTTGCCATCCAGAAGTTAGCAGCTGCAGTCCTGACCAACATGTATATAAGCTATATAATTCTGGTAATTTGGGGTCTTATGCATTCAAAACAATTCTAAACTCTTCTACGAATATTTACTGACCTTGTTTTACTAATAGCTCTTAATTTAGTTCAGGTTCAAGGTCTAAATTCTGCAGTGGCCTGAATACCTGATGCATGGGTGATGGATCTTTAGAGGCAACTTGCATTTTGAGTTCTTGGGAGAGTTGTTGAGAAAAGGTATTGGGCCTGGCAAGGGGGGAATTGGAGGGAGGAGTCAATGAAAGCACAGAAAGAGAGAATGGCAGGATAAGGGAAGGAGGGAGATCTGAAATAGGGAGACCATGGAGGGCAAGGAGGGAGGATTGACTAAAGTAATGACTCTAGTTTGTTGCTGTTTGTCAAATAGGTCATTAGCTTTGGCCAAGGAATCCTTTAATAAAGCAACTTTTAATTCAGAGTTTTTTTTGGAGTCCTCTTTATTCACAACCAAAAAATGCTGCCCACTGAACCTGAAAAATCTTATTTCTTTTTTTTAAAAGGCACCTCTGAAATGAATAATTTTGTTCAAGTCAAATCGCCCTTGATGAAGGTATGTCATTTTGAGAGATAGGCACAAGAATTAGGATTGTAAAAAGACTACATATAAGAAGCAGACATTTTTTCTGGGAGACGAGATTTGGCTGGATTACCTCATAAGAGTTGGCAAAGGTGGATAGAACGTGATGTTTGTGCACCTTGTGTCTTAGGCCCCCAACGTGATGATTGGGAATCCACACCTGACAGACTGCACCCACAAGCATGAGGAAAACCAGAGAAACACTCTTTCTGGATCAATTCCAAACTTTCAGGACAAAAGGAAAATCGGGACAGGAGAACCTCATTTGGTTTTATTGATGATCCACAGCAAAGTTTCTCCAAATGGATGCCAGTCTGGTGAGAACTACAAACTCATGAGACTGTGATGTTGGCTCAAACAACAGACTCATAGGACCTATTACTGTGTTATGTACCCTGTGTTTCTTGTTCCTGTGACAAATAACACTTTTGGTGTGTACAGTGCAAAATGGAAACATGACAGAAAACAAAAGAAGATGAAAAGCAATGGCTTGATTCCACCAAGGATGCCAAATAAAAGGAACTAGTAACAAAACTTGGTACCAAAGTGAGAATAGCCACAGAACTAATGCAATGAGAGAGTTCAAGCCTGGTGTTGACTTACCACATTGGTACAGACTTCATAAACTGAGAGTAGCAAGGCATAAAGTGTCTCCATGTGTACTGCACCCTATTGAAGGCTAAGGTCCTTGACAATGGACAGTGCAGACTATGTATCACTGGGACCTCCAGGAAAACTGAAAACAAAGAAAGCCCACTTAAGTGAGAACAGCAGAGACTATTTATTCAGAGCTTGTTATAGCAAGGGTGTCAGCTCCATCACTAGCATTTGACAGAGACTTATAAGTAGGCAAGGGAGTAGGAAAGCTTTAAAGTGTATCTACCTGGTTTCTCCTTCCAATGTCTCAGGGCCCAATCAGGCTGTGATTTCACCATTACAGATTTGCTTAGTTTTTTTTTTTTTTTTTTTTTTACCCCCTATAGCTCTAGGAGACAAATGGCTGTATGTATGCTGCCAAGGACACTGTCCTGATCTCACTCATATTTAGATTTTTATTGGTAGTTAATCACCCTCAGTCTTTCATTCTTTTTCTCAACTGCATTGACTGTTTCAACAGCAGCCATTCAAATCCATGCTACTTATAAATATTTGTTCTTATAATTATTCTGTTGCCAAATTTCTTTAATTCCTGGGATATTGCCAATGTCAGTGTATTCTCTTCTACCAGTATCCCAGTAAGTTCACTACTGATAAAAATCTTATCTGCCTTGCTGTAGCATGCCATGAGCTACTCATGCTCCACGATTCAGCTCTGAAATCCATTTTAGTGGCTGCTTCCTATGATGACTCCTGGCAACAGCTGTCTTAACTTGGTTTGGGAAGACTCTGAGATGGAAATTTGCATGTAGGAATTTGGGGAAACAAAGAAAACATGACTGGACAGATGGAGAAGTTAAACTGGGATGCAGTTGCAACAAAGGCCTTAGCCAACCCACTGAGAGTACTAGAATTAGGATGTTCCTTTATTGTTGTCTTAAATCAAGTGAACTGGGCCTATACACCACTAAATTGAATAGTCACTGAAGGTGATTACTCATGGAGGATGAGGATAATTCCTGGAGAGCAACTCAGCTGAGTCAGCTGCTAATACTCACAGAATTCCTGATGAGGTGGGCATATGGACATTTCACCCCAGTATCATTACAGCATTGAAATTGGAAGTTGGGCCATGTGTGATTGCTTGAGGATAACTGTGATTTTTGAGTGGCCAAGTATATGAACTTCATATGGGTGGTTCTGAGTTCTGTATTTTAGGGAACCAGGAAGAAGCAAATGAAAAATTCAAACGTGGAGCAGAAAATGAATTCCCATTCAAGATATATCCACAAAACCAAATTTCTTTGCCAGGAGAAAATCAGTTTCATTAAATGTTGCCAAATAATTGGAGATTTTATGCCTGAAATGGAATTATTGAGCTAGTTGATATAGAAATTAAAATAAGTGTTTAAATTCTTCTAGAGATAAAGGAGACAACATTCACAAAACAAGAAAAGAAGTTTACATGACATTGACCAAAAGTTGTGAAATAAGAGCAGATAGATGTAAAAAAACAATTAGAAGTCTTGAAAAGGAAAAATGCAGTACTTGAAATGAACACTGTCTTATGAACAACATAAACGGAATTGTGAAAATAGAAAATGATAGGGTTAGTGAATTGGAAGAGAGAAAGTGGATTATTATAAAGGGCACAAAAACATAATCTAGATATTAAGAGACACAGGGCTAGGGACATTAAATAGCTTCAACACTTCTGTATTAGAAATTCCAAAGATTGGAGAGGGGTTCAATAGTGCAAGAGATATTGACTTATTCTTGAGATTTTAAGAAAAGACTTAATTTTCCAGATTTAGAAAGCTCACTGAGTTGCAGCAGGCAAATTTTTTACTGTTAAACACATCAAGTTGAAACTGTGGAACATTAACGTTATGAAAAATACTAAAGTAAACAGCCTAATCTATAAAGAAATGCCAATACAAATGACAGACCTCTCATCTGTGACAATAAATGGTAGGGAAAATAATAGAGCAGCCTCTTTAAAGTAGTGAGAGAGTATAGGCATTATTTTAGAATTCCAAACCCAGCCAGAATTTCACAAGTTTGAAGGTTTAATTGAAATATGCATAGACATATAAAACTAAGATTTATACACAGGCTACAGCTGAAAGAATTTGAAAGAGTATACCTTGGTAAGAAAAAAAAAAATGAGGACAGAATGTAGAAGTGGAATGCAAGAACCAAAGGTGAGCAAAGATACTGGCAAAGCATTTGGGTAAGTCTAAATACTTACCAATGTTCAACAGAAAAAAAAAACCTAGAATCTTGACATTAGCTTTATCACTAATACTTTATTTTATTATAAAATATGAGGCAAACTTGGCAAAATAATGACATTTTAAAATCAGGAGTGGTGTGTGTATATGGGTGCAACAAATAACGGGTGCAACAAAAACAAAACAAAACAAAAACTCAGGGTGGAATTAGAATTGTATAAAATAATGTGGAATAGCTGAAATGCAAAGATACTTCATCTTTAGAAGTTCTATCAGTGCAGATAACCAGATGAATAGATATAAAAAGAAACTGCAATGAGTCATCTTATACATAGAGAAAAATTAGTTTCAAAATTTAACATTTAAAATCCATAAAGTGATCCTGCAATTAGTGCCTTTCCCCTTCTACATTCTCATCTCAAGTCCTCAAAGGGCATGCAATTTTTAAAATTCCCGAAGCCCCTAGCTTGGTCTCATTTACTCTGTTGCCAGGTTTCTGTATGTATCTAATACTCAAAGATTCCATGCGGTTACTTTATGTATATACACAAACATTTAAATGCCAACATTTAGAATAATCTGAGAAAGTATCTGTAGTTAACCCAAAACAAACAAACAAACAAACAAAAATCCAAATTTTTTAATGATCAGAAAGACTGAAAATTTCTTCAATAGCATAAGGGTTTTATTTACCAATCATGTACAAAAAAGACTATAATTTATGGTAAATTTAGAAGCATCTGGATTAACACAAGTTGTTATAAGACAGGGATGCCCCTAGTACTGTTCAACCTGGATTTGAAGTAATAGCTAATAATAAAAAAAAAAAGATATGAGAGGCTTGCCCAGCTGGTGTGGCTCAGTAGTTGAGTGTTGGCCCATGCACCAAGAGGTTCCCGGTCAGGGCACATGCCCAAGTTGTGGGCCAAATCCCCAGTACGGGGCATGCAGGAGGTGGCCAATCAATGTTTCTATTTCTCTGTCCCTCTCCCTTAAATCAATAAAGAAAAAAAAAAAAAAAAAAAGAGGAGGGAGCATGATCATTGTTCCCTATTCTGTTTGTTTTGTATCCAACGAACATTTGTCCACATATACCTATTTGTTAGATCCCCCCCAAAAGGGGCTAGAGCTATCATAAAGAAAAGTTCAGAATGCTGCGAAGGTTGTCCTAAACTAGCAATGACATTAGGACCAAACCCCATTAAACAAAGGAATTTTTTTTTTTTTATCCTCACCTGAGGACATTTTTCTATTTTTTTGTTCAGATAGAGTGGGAGGGGAGAGAGAGAGAGAGAGAGAGAGAGAGAGAGAGAGAGAGAGAGAGAGAGAGAGAGAAACATCAACATGAAAGGGACACATCGAGTGGCTGCCACCCGCAAGACCCAATCAGGGCCGGGGACACTGAAACCAAGGTACGCGCCTTAGCGGGAACCGAACCCGCGACTCTCTGGTCCGCAGGCCGATGCTCCAACCGCTGAGCCAAACCGGCCAGGGCAACAAAGGAAATTTAGTAATTACTCTGAGTTGGGAGAAAAGAGGTGCAGTGGGTAGGTTGCTGGGGAAAGGAAGGATTTTTATAGAAAAGTGCTGGAACTGAGGTATGAAGCAAAACTGGGGGGGTGGGGACTGCTTAAGGGTGACCTATATATAGAAAACCTAAGCAGCAATCTGGATGTCTATAACTACATTTTTATTTTATTTATTTATTTTTAATTAAAAAAAAAAATCCTCACCCTAAGATGTTTTTCTATTTATCTCCAGATTCTCAGATAGAGTGGGAGGTAAGGGGAGGTAAGGGGGGGGGGGGGAGAGGGAGAGGGAGAGGGGGAGAGAGAGAGAGAGAGAGAGAGAGAGAGAGAGAGAGAGAGAGAGAGAGAGAGACATTGATATGATCGAGTGGTTGGCTCCCACAGAACCCTGATCAGGGTCGGGAGAAACCACAACCTAGGTACGCGCCCTTGACAGGAATCTAACCGGCCACTCATTGGTTAGTGGGGGGACACTCTAACCGCTGAGCCAAACCCACAAGGACAGTACACTGTACTTTTAAAATGAAAAATCAAATTTATTGGGGTGACACTGGCTAGTAAGTTATATAAGTTTCAAGTGTACAATTCTATAATACATCATCTGTATACCACATTGTGAGCTCACCACCCAAAGTCAAGTATCCTGTATTTCAAGCAGAAGTTCTTTGCTGCTTTGTGATCGTCCTTTCAAATGCTGTAGTCCACCATTAAGAGAAAATTGTGCAAAGCAGCCTGCATCAAAAGAGCATCTGTCTATTATCCATCCTTGGTGATTCTTCTAGGTTGTGCAATGTACACACAACCGCTATCAGAATTCTTTCTCATGGTCCTCAGCCAGGTGGGGAGCAATTGTGGGGCAGTTTATTCCGGGAACAGGCGTCTCCGGGCCTTGGGAGCAGGACCAGGAAGGCGCTGGGGGCGCGCCTGGGGGCCTGGACTCGGAGACGGAGGTAGAGGTTGGAGTGGTGAGCTGGGGAAGGGCTCCAGAAGGTGGAGGTCCAGGTTGAAGTAGGGACCAGGAGAGCGCCTCTCAGGACTGGGGGTGGGGGCCCGAGGCGAGGGCACTCTGATGAGGCTGTGCGGGTAGGGGTCGAACACCCTTCCAGAGGCTGAGCCGGCTGCAGGGTCCATCCCAGGAGTCAGGAACTCGAGGTCCGAGTCCTCGCTGTAGGCCGCTTCTTGACCAGCGATCTCTGGGACGCGTGCGCAGAAGAATCGCTGCTGGATGGCGACGTCTTCCCCGGGAGCATCCAGGAGGACGGGAACGTGGCGCTCGTCGCTGGAGCCCAAGAGGGCATCGGGGACCAGCATGAGGGTGTGCCCTCCGAGAGACACTTGCAGGACCGACGTTGGCTCGGGCTCCAGCACCAGGTCCACGCCATCCAGGTGCAGCTGCAGGGCACAGCCCGGAGCCAGGGCCACCACGGAAGTGAGCGCGTCCTCGGCCGGGGGCCCCGCCGGGTCTCGCGGGCTGAGCGCAGCCCCGGACTCAAGGCCCGCGGGCTCCTCAATTCGGCGGCGCTTGGCGGGTCCGGGTCCTTCGGGTTGCGTTCCCCACCAGGGCGCAGGATAGGCGCTGGGGCTGAGGAGTCGGCTGCCCATCATCTCGATGGCGGTGCGGGCGGCGCTCCCGGGTCCTGGCGGAGGGCGAGTGTCACTCAGTGACAGGTCTCGATGACAGCTGAGGCGGGCCGGGGACGGCGGCGACGCAGGACCGCGCGTCGCTGGGCGAGTCCTCGGAGCTCTGGGGTCGCCTCCCGGGAGGCCGGCAGTCCAGCTTGTGGGAAAACCGCGCTAATCTTCGAAGCTTTGGCTCCTCACGCTGACACGCGTGTGCACTGGACGGCGGCTGAGGTTGCAATTGACGCCGCCGGGAACTAAAGCCCTGCGAGTTCACGCTAAGCTCCACCCCCGAGGCCCCACCCCGTTAGAGATGGCGGCATCTTTGCCGCGCAATTGCGGCTGCTGTGGTTGGTAGGTCACTGTAAGGAAGCCCCAAGGGGCCGAACAACCGTGAAGCTCTGGACTTGACTTCCAGTGCCTATTTTAATGATTTTTCTTGAGTTGACCTCAGATGCACAGGGTCTTGTAACTGGACCACCGATTAAGTTTCACGTCCCACCAGTGGAATGCTGTCTCAGGACACCGACTTGTAAATCCATCTTCTCCTGAGGCCCCGCCCCAGTAGTGACCTGCGCTCTTCTTTTGGTCCAATAGTGGGGTGAGTTTTTGGGTGACATCATTATTCCTCAGTTTGTCTATGTTATAAATTACTGTCAGATCCTTCCAGTCGTGTTGAAAGGGTAGAATTGAGTGTTAATAGCAGCCTTTATATGATCAACTTATGACTATTATATATATTATTGTAGTACTATAGTAATTATTATACTGCTATAAACGGAAGAGTTTGACCTAAACTACAGCATCGAAGTGTATGTGTTTTAAGCCCAATTTACAGAAGAAAAGGCCACACGGAAGGATTTTGTCCATGAGCCCTGAGCTAGCAGAGCTGGGTCTGACTTGTCAAGCTCCACTTAAGATGATACAGGATTGCCCTGGCCTTGGCTCAGCGGTAAGAGCGACGGCCCGCAGACCAGTGGGACCCTGGTTCGATTCCCGCTAAGGGCACGTACCTCGGTTGCAGTTTGCCCCCCACCCCCAGGTTGGGATCACGTGGGTGGTAGTAGCCACTCAATGTGTTTCTCTTACATCAATGTGTCTCTCTCACATCGATGTTTCTCTCTCTTCCTCTCTCCCTCCTGCTCTTTATGAAGATAAATGCAAAAATGTCCTCGGTGAGGATAAAAAAAAGATAATGCAGTATCAGGGCTTTTAATCTGAATGTCAGTTTAAGGTGCGTCTTCGTGGTGCATTGTGGTTGTAAAAGGGAAGGCGTGGCTCAACTCGTTGGCTCGTGTTAATAGTAGTAAACACTCAACACTGATTTTGGAATACATAATACTTTAATATGGATACAGAGGACAAGGACATAGTTCCTTCTACCCTGTCTCCTAACCACACGATTGTTTACTTTGTCCCTTTTTACAAAATAGCACAGTGTAGACTCACATTTTTATGGCTGTATAGTATTCTTTTGTTAGGAATTATATTAAGTCAGGCCTGTCTTAATGGATATTTAAGCTAGCGGTCTGTGACTTGGCAGTGTTGGCACTCCTTGGGAAATTTGTGGAAAACTTACATTCTTTTCGCCATTTCAGAACCACTGAATCAGAATTCCTGGAGCATGCGGCCTAGGAATTCTCTGTAAGCCTCTCCAAAAAAATTGTTTTACACTAAAGTTAAAGTCATTGAACTTGTTTTCATTTAGCAGTTAAGGGCTACAGGTTCCAGGAGTGGTTTATGCTTTTGGTCAGGGCCTTGCTTGTTGGTGGTCATAAAGGAACTCAAACTTCCTGGGCTGCATTGGGGGTTTTAGCCGCACTACTAGCCTGCATCTGCTCTTATGGCTGGATTTCCGGTCTTCCTGCACTTGTGGCCGGAAATTCCCCGGAGGTGGCGCGACCTGGGGCGGAGCAATGGCCGGGTGAACCTGCTGGGGCCCTGAGGCGGTGTTGCTAGGTCCTAGCCAGGAACCTGCGGCCCCCGCTGGGCAAATGTGGACTCCGCTGGAACCTACAACCAGGCTCCCAGGTGATAGGACGAGCTGATGTGTTCCTGGTGTCTGAACCGAAGGTGGCGGTGGTGGGAGGAGCTTGCAGGAAACAATTGTTTTTGCCCTGGAGGATTCAGTCTGAGATCCGTAGCATTCCACATTCGGGAATAACGGGGGCAACATTCAGGAGGAGTAAAGGACAGATGGATGAGCTCAAAGCTGGCCAGGACTCAGGGAGGAGCTCTGGGTTCCTGACGTGTCCATTAGTGGGGTTCTGAACCCGGTGGCGCCTTTTTTTGGCTGGTGCCACCTCATGTCTGCTGCTAGCCTGATCTCAGCACTTTAACCTGTGAGCTCATCATTGCCCTGTGCCCTCTGAATCCTCACTGTGAACTCCCCTACCAAGGGAATGTGGCCCTACTCTAAGGCAGAAGCAGTTGTAAGGGTCCTGGAGAAGAAATACCAGATTTTCTCTTCTGGTTAGGACAACGTTTTAATTGGGTAATCATGGACAAGTCATTTCACCTTCTTTAAGCTTCAGTTTTCTTATATTAAAATTGGGGAAATGCCATTTACTGTGTGGGCAATTGTGAGATAATGTATGCAAAATATTTTTGCAACATACTAAATGATTAGTAATTAGTTTTAGGTGTATTTAAAATTTTTTATTAGTGACTTTTAAAAATTAGATTTGTTGGGATGACTTTGGTTGATAATAACATTATATAAATTACATGTGGACATCTTAAACAATTTTTTTTCTTTATTGATTTTAGAGAGAGGGAGAGAGAGAGAAACATTGATGAACAAGAACATCCATTGGCTGCCTCCTGCCAGCCCCACACTGGGGATTGGGCCCATAATCTGGGCATGTGTCCTCACTGGGAATTGAACCTGAGACCTCTTGGTGCATGGGTGGATGCTCAACCCATGAGCCACACCGGCTGGGCATGTGGACATCTTTATAATACATTATCTGTATATTCTGTTGTGTGTTCACTACCTGAAGTCTAGTCTCATTCCATCACCATATATTTGATCCCCCTCTCCCTTCCCCTTTTATTGGTGACATTGGAAGTGCATATGTTTTAAATTTTGATAAAGTTCAAATATTAGTTTTAAAAATTACACTTTTAGTGTTGTATCTAGGAACTCTTTGTTTAACTAAAGTCATGAGGATTTTCTCCTATTTTTTGAAAATTAATAGTTCTAGTTTTTACATCTAGGTCTGTAATTCATTTTGAGTTAATTTTTGTCTATGGTGTGAAGTAATAGTTTATGTTTAATTTTTTAATGTGTATATTTGATTATTAAAAAGACTTTTTATTTTTTATTTTTTTATCCTCACCCGAGGACACTTTTCCATTTTTTGTTCAGATAGAGTGGGAGGGAGAGAGAGGAAGAGAGAGAGAGAGAGAAACATCGACATGGAAGGTACACATCGAGTGGCTGCCACCTGCACGACCAACCAGGGCCGGGGACAAACTGCAACCAAGGTACATGCCCTTAGCGGGAACCGAACCCGGGTCTCTCTAGACCGCAGGCCGATGCTCTAACCGCTGAGCCAAACCGGCCAGGGCTTAAAAAGACTTTTTAAAAAACATTGAATTGTCTTAGTACTTGAGTCAAAAATAAATTGATCATAAATGTAGAGATATATTTGGGACTCATAATTCAGTTCTAGTGATCTGTTATATCAACAGAACTTATTGACAATTCTTGTGTCAATACCACACTGTTTTGGTTACTGTATCTTTTGAGTAAGATTTGGAGTTAATTAATGTAAGTCCTTCAAATTTGTTCTTTTAAAAAATTGTTATGGCAGTTCTAGGTCCTTTGCATTTCCATTTGAATTTTAGGATCAGCTTGTCAATTTCTAATAAATGCTGAATGTATAAATCAATTTGGGAAGAATTGCTGTCTTGACAATATTGGGTCTTTCAGTCATGAATCATAAATGTCTCTCCATTTATTTAAATCTTTAATTTATCTCATGAATGTTTTATTGTCAGTGTACAAGCCTTACACTTATTTTGTTAAATTTTCTCCTAAGTATTTTATTATTTTTGGTGGCATTGTGAATGGAATTGTCTTCTTAATGTCATTTTCTGATTGTTTATTGCTAGTGTATAAAAATATTGTTCATTTTTCTATATTGATCTTGTAACCTGCGACCCTGCTAACCTTGTTATTAGTTCTGGAACTTTTTTGGTGGTTTCTTTGAGATTCTCTACATATAAGATACTGTCATTTGAGAATAAAGACAGTTGTCCAGTACTTCTCACTCTTTAATCTCAATGCCTTTAGTTTTTTCTCCTTTCTTATTGCACTGGCTAGAACTTCCAGTAAAATGTTGAATAGAAGTGGTAATAGTGAAATTCTTGCTTTTTTTTTCTTTCCTTTTTATTTTCATGCTGTTTATTACATCACCAGCCTTGTTTCTGATCTTAGGAGGGAAGTATAGTCCCCCTTTCATCATTAAATATGAGGTTAGCATGGATTTTACTTATATGCCCTTTATCAGGTTGGTCAAGTTGCATTCTAGTCTTATGTTATTGAGAGTTTATATCAGAATGAATGATGGATTTTGTCAAGTACTTTCTTCTGTATTTATTGAGTATATCACATGGTTTTTGTTCTTTCTCTCTCTCTCTCTCTCTCTCTCTCTCTTTCTTATCCTCACCTGGGGACATTTTTCCTTTTTTTTTTTGTTCAGATAGAATGGGAGGGAGAGAGAGAGAGAAACATTGATGTGAAAGGGACACATGGAGTGGTTGCCACCTGCACGACCCAACCAGGGCAGGGACAAACTGCAACCGAGGTACGCGCCCTTAGCAGGAACCAAACCCGGATCTCTCTGGACTGCAGGCCAATGCTCTAACCGCTGAGTCAAACCGGCCAGGGCTCTTTATTTAATTAATATGTTGTATTACATTAATTAGTTTTTGGATATTAAAGCAACCTGTATTCCTTGGATAAAAAGTACTTGCTTATGGTGTAGAATATTTTGTGAAGGATTTTTGCATCTCTCTTCAGGAGAGATTGAGCTGTATTTTTCTTATGATGTCTTCATCTGGCTTTGATATTAGGATAATACTAGCTTCATGCAATGATTTTGTTTCTTTGTTTTTGTTTCTAATACATTTTTATTGATATTTTAGAGAAAGAGGAAGGGAGAGAGAGAGAAGCATCCATGTGAGAGAGAAACATCCAGCGGCTGCCTCCTGTACGCCCCATACTGGGGACCGAGCCTGCAACCCAGGCATGTGCCCTGACCCGTAATCAAACTGGGACCTCTCAGTCCATGGGATGATGCTCAATCCACTGAGCCACACTGGCCGGATGGATATGTTTTATCCTCCTCTATTTTATCAAAGTTTGTGAAAAATTGGTATTATTTCATCTTTAAGTATTTGGTAGAATTCACTAGTGAGGCTCTCTGAGCCTGGACTTTTGTTTGTGGGAAAATTTAAAATTGTTAATTCAATATTTAAAAAACTTACTGTAAGTCTATTTAGATATTCTATTTCTTCTTAAATCAAATTTAGTAATTTGTCCTATTTATTTTTATAAACAGAGAGAGAGAGAGAGAGAGAGAGAGAGAGAGAGAGAGAAACATCAATGTGAGAGAGAAACATCAACCAGGGATTGAACCAACAACCTAAGTATGTGCCCTGACCAGGAACCGAAACTGCCACCTTTTTGGTGCACAGGACGGCGCTCCAACCAACTGAGCCACCTGCCCAGGGCTAGGAATTTGTCCATTTCTAAGTCATCTTTTGTTGACATTAAGATGTTTATAATATTTTCTTATAATCTTTTAAATTTTGTTTTTAAAATAAAATATTTTCCAATTTCCTGTGGTTTCTCCTTTGACCCATGGGTTATTTTGAAGTGTGTTGCTTAATTTATAAATATTTGGAAATTTTCCAGAGTTTTTGTTGTTGTTGACTTATAGTTTAATTCTGTTGCATTCAGAGAACATACGTTGTATGATTTTTCTCTTCAAAATTTAGTGAAACATTTTTCGCCTAGCATATGGTCTGTCTTGTGTATTTAAAAAAAATGCAGTCCTGGCTGGTTTGACTCTGGTGAGAGCATTGGCCTGCAGACCAGAGAGTCCTGGGTTCGGTTCTGCTAAGGGCGTGTACCTCAGTTGCAGTTTGTCCCCGGCTCCACCGGGGCTGTGTGGGTGGCAACCAGTTGATGTGTCTCTCTCATATCAATGTTTCTCCCTCTCTCTTCCACCCTCTGTCCCTCCTGCTCTATCTGAAGATAAATGTAAAAATGTCCTCAGGTGAGGATAAAATAAAATAATGCATATCTGCAGTCTTTGGAAGGAGTGTTTCATATATGTCAGGTTGAGTTAGTTAATAGTGGTGTTCAAGTGTTCTCTATTTTTGATTATTTTATAATTGTTCTGCCAATTTTTTGAGCGTGAAGTATTAAGACCTCCAGTTGTGCCTTAGCCAGTTTGGCTCAGCGGTTGAGCGTTGGCCTGCGGACCAGAGAGTCCCAGGTTCGGTTACCACACACACACACACACAAAATGGGCCAACTACTTTGAAAAGTAGCCCATTTAAAATAATAAAAAAAAGCCCTGGCCGGTTTGGCTCAGCGGTTAGAGCGTCGGCCTGTGGTCCGGAGAGACCCGGGTTCGGTTCCCGCTAAGGGCACGTACCTTGGTTGCAGTTTGTCCCCAGCCCTGGTTGGGTCGTGTGGGTGGCAACCACTCGATGTGTCGCTTTCACGTTGATGCTTCTCTCTCTCTCTCTCCCTCTCACTCTATCTGAACAAAATATCGAAAAATGTCCTCGGGTGAGGATAAAAAAAAAAAATAAATAAATAAAAAAAAAAAAAAAAAAAAAAAAAGACCTCCAGTTGTAATTGTGAATTGTCTATTCTTTTAATTCTGTCAGTTTTTATTCATATATTTTAGGGCTCTGTTGTTATAGATGAATGTACATTTATAATTGTTATATAGTTTCAATTTATTGACCTTTTTTATCCTCACAAAATAGTTTTTTTCTTATAATAATTCCTGTCTTAAAATCTACTTTTCTCCAATATTAATATAGTCACTCCATCTTTCTCATGGTTACTTTAAATCTTCAGGGTGTCTCTTATAGATAACACACAATTGGATCTTGCTTTTTAAAAAATTTTTCTTAAATCCTCACCTAAGGATATTTTTCCATTTATCTTCAGGTAGAGTAGGAGGGAGGAGGGGGAGTGAGAGTAAGAGAGAGAAATATCAATGTGTCTTGAGAGAGAGACACATTGGATGGTGGCCTCCCCCACGACCTGACCAAGGCTGGGGACCCAACTGCAACTGAGGTATGTGCCCTTGACCGGAATTGAAGCTGCAGGCTGATGCTCTAATTGCTGAGCCAAACCGGCCAGGGTGGATCTTGCTTTTTAAATCCATTCTAACAATTCCTACCTTTTTTTTTAGAGAGAGAGAGGAAGGGAGAAAGAAATAGAAACATTGATGTGAGAGAGAAACATCCATCAGCTGCCCCCTGCACACCCCCTACTGGGGATTGAGGCCGAAACCCATACATGTGCCCTGACTAGGAATCGAACTCGGGACCTCTCAGTCCATGGGATGACACTCAAATCCACTGAGTCACACTGGCTGGACTAATCTACCTTTTGATTGCATTGTTTAGACCATTTGTATTTATGGTAATTATTAACATGATTGCATGTACACTTGCCATTTTAATATGTACTTTCTAATTGTTCTTTTTTTGTCCCTCTGTTGCTCCTTGAAAAGAAAAAAAATAATTTTTCTTTTGTAAAATAAATAACACTTCATACTTCACAGAGTGTGCAAATACCTTATAATAGCAAAGTATTTGTAATTCCTTCCTCCTGACCCCTGTATCATTGTTGTTATCCATCCCACTTGTATGTAAGCTATAATCAGAGAATGCATTATTGGTATTATTATTTTGAACAAACCATTATCTGTTAGATCAGTTATGAATAAGAAAATTAAAGTTTTTATTTTACCTTTGCCTATTCCTTCTCTAATGTTCACATTTTTTTTATGTAGATCCAAATTTCTAACCTATATCGTTTTCATTCTCTGTGAAGGATTTTTTTTTTTTATCCTCACCTGAGGACATTTTTCCATTTTTTGTTCAGATAGAGTGGGAGGGAGAGAGAGGAAGAGAGAGAGAGAAACATCGATGTGAAGGGACACATCGAGTGGCTGCCACCCGCACGACCAACCAGGGCCGGGGACAAACTGCAACCGAGGTACATGCCCTTAGCGGGAACTGAACCCGGGTCTCTCTGTACCGCAGGCCAATGCTCTAACCGCTGAGCCAAACCGGCCAGGGCTGTGAAGGATTTTTAATATTTCTTATAAGGCAAGTCTACTGGTAACAGATTTCCTCAATTTTTGTTTGTCTGAGAAAGTCTTCATTTCCCTGTCACTTTTGAAGGATAATTTCATAGGATATAGAATCCTAGGTTGATGATGTTTTTCTCTTACCACTTTAAATACTTCACTCCATTCTTTTCTTGCTTACGTGGTTTCTGAGGAGAAGTTGAATGTAATTCTTATCTTCATTTATTCATAGGTAAGCTGTTTTTTCCTCTGGCTGCTTTCAAGATTTTTTCCTTTCTTTTTGATATTCTGCATTTTGAATATGTTATGCCAAGGTATAGTTTTTTTCCATGCTTGGCATTCGCTGAGCTTCCTGGGTGTATGGTTTTATGTCTTAAATTAATCTGGGGGGGTGGGTGCGGAATTCTCAGTCATTATTACTTCAAATATTTTATGCTGTTCTTTTTTTTCTTCTTCTTCTGGTATTCCTGTTATATGTATTTTACACCTTTTGTAGTTATCCCACAGTTCTTGTGTATTCTATTTTTTTTCTAGTCTCTTTTCTTTTTCTGTTTAAAAATATATATTTTTTCTTTATTGATTTTAGAGAGAGGAAGGGAAAGGGGGAGAGAGAGATAGAAACATCAGTGAGAGAGAACATCGATTGGCCGCCTCCTACATGCCACCTACTGGGGATTTTGCCCACAACCTGGGCATGTGCTCTGACTGGGAATCGAACCGGCGACCTCTTGGTGCATGGGTTGATGCTCAACCACTGAGCTGCACTGGCTGGGCTCTAGTCTCATTTCTAGATTTTTAGTTTTGGAAGTTTATATTGATACATCCTCAAGCTCAGAATTTTTTTCCTCATCCATGTCCAGTCTACTTATGAGCCCATCAAAGGCATTGTGTTAGTGTTTTTGATTTCTACCATTTCATTTTGATTCTTAGAATTCCCCCCTCTGCTTACATCACCCATTTGTTCTTGCATGTTATCTACTTTTTTCATTAGATTCCTTAGCATATTAATCATAATTATTTCAAATCCAGGTGTGCTAATGCCAACATCATTATAATATCCAAGTCTGGGTATGATGCTTGCTCTGTCTCTTCAAACTGTGCTTTTGGCCTTGTAATTTTTTGTTGAAAGCCAAGCATGACGTACTAGGTAAAAGGAGCTACAGTAAATAGGCCTTTAGTGATGTGGTGGTAGGGTATGGGGAAGGGGAAGCATTCTATAGCTTTATACTAAGGTCTCAGGTCTTTTAGTTAGCTGTGTTCCTGGACTGTGAACTCCACATATGCTTCTCAGTCTCCTCCAGGTAGGATAGGATGGCTAGCGGGGGTGAGTTGTACATTTCCCTTTCTCCAGGTTTGTCAAACTCTTATAAAACTTCAATATGTTAGGCTCTGGTAAAATAGATTCTCTTGAGTTCTAACCTTGTTAAGGACAGTGCATAACCTTGTAAAGGAAAGCAGGAGGGGAATTTTCTCCAGTCATTACTGGTAGAGCTGCTGAAGATAAAACTTACAAAAATGTGGATTCACTCTGTAACTTGTGATTCTTTGTATCTGTCAGTCTGTTTCTACAATTTCAGGAATTTCTTTGTGAGCTCACTTCTCTGATGGATCTAAGAAGAGTTGATTTTCAGTTTGTTCAGCTTATAACTTGTTTTTAGGATGGAATGATAACTTCTAAGCTGAATAAGAAACTGGGTGTCCCTCCATAATGTTTTAATATAAATCCACATATTTTTTAGTTCAATACTCTTTCTTTCTTTTTTATGGATTTAAGCTGTTATCTAGTGTCATTTCCTTTTACTTACTGTTTCTTTTTTTTAAAATTTATTTTTAGAGAGAGAAGAAGGGAGAGGGAGAGAGAGATAGAAACATTGATGAAAGAGAACATCATTTGGCCACCTCCTGCTTGCCTCCTACTGGGGGTTTGGCCCACAACCTGGGCATGTGCCCTGACCAGGAATTGAACTGGCAACCTCTTGGTGCATGGTTCGATGCTCAACCACTGAGCCACACCAGCCAGGCTACTTAGTGTTTCTTGTAAGGTAAATATGCCAGCAATAAATTTTCTCAGTCTGTTTCTAGGTGGGTATCTTCATTTTGCTTTCATTTTTTGCAGGATGGTTTTGCTGGATATAGAATTCTTGGTTGATAGATGTTTTCATTCATCATTTTAATTATGTCATTTCACTGCCTTCTGGCCTCTATTGATTAATGTGAGCAATTAGCTCTTAATTGTATTTTTTTTGGTACCCCATTGTACAAAGCATTTTTCTTTGCCACTTATGAAATTTTCTCTTTGGGTTTGGCTTTTAAGAGTGTGACTATAATGTGTCTAGGTGTGGATTTTTTGCATTTATCCTACTTTGAGTTTATTAAACTTACTGCACGTGGATTGTTTATAATCAAATTTGAGAAGTTATTTGCCCCCTCTCCAATTTTCTCACTCTTCTCACTTTCTGGGACTTCCATTACATGTATTTAGGTATATTTGCTATATTCTATAGTGAACCCCCTTTGATTGCAGTAGAAAAACCCACATCACTCTGGCCAAACCTCCATGTCAACTGAACTGGTAGGAGGAGATGGGAGAAACTCTATTCTAGAATGCCACAGATACTCATTGTTCTTACCCAAGTTTCAGCAATTTTAAAATTATAAAAACTTTTCAAATTGTATGCCTTTGTCAGTTTTTAGAGGGCATTATTTATAACGTCAATTTGGTCCAACTTTAAAGGTGCTTTTTGGGGGAAGGAGAGGATTTGCCAACCTTACTCAATCATGGTCCAAAGTCTGTTGGCAATGTTAGTTTTTTTTTTTGTTTTGTTTTTGTTTTTTTGTTTTTTTTGGTATGTGCCCCTAGCAGGAACCAAACCCAGGACCATCTGGTCCGCAGGTCGATGCTCCAACCACTGAGCCAAACCAGCCAGGGCTGGCGATATTAGTTTTGATTGCTTGGTTAAGGTGTTGTCTTTAACCAAAGTGTTTCTTCACTGTACATTTATTATTATTATTTTTCTATCCTCACCCGAGGACATTTTTGCATTTATCTTCAGATAGAATGAGAGGGAGAGAGGGAGGAAGAGAGAGAGAGAGAAACATTGACGTGAGAGAGACACATCAGGTGGTTGCCACCCACACGACTCCAACCGGGGTCAGGGACAAACTGCAACCAAGGTACGTGCCCTTAACGGGAACCGAACCTGGGACTCTCTGTTCCGAGGGCCAACACTCTAACTGCTGAGCCAAACTGGCCAGGGCTGTACATTTCTTCTTCTTCTTTTTTTTTTTTACTTAATTGTAATTAAGTAATTTGTGTCTAGATACTTTGAGAATATTTAAAAGTTCTGTTTCTCATCAAATTCCTTATATAGCATTCATTGATGTTTCTTGACTGATACAATTTTACTATGATAGTAGCAAAAGTGTTACTTTTTTATTTGGCATTGCATCAGTTTTCTCTCTCTCCCTGTCCATCCATCCACCTGTTCATCCATCTATCCATCCATCTATCCATTATCAGTGTGGACATATACATTCTTATTTTATTCATTGGGTTATAACTTATTACAGTCCTATTCATTTTGATGCTAAAATTGTTCTAGATTTTGCCAGTGGGACCTTCTTCAAGTTGGCCCTTGTGTTTTTTGATATGTCCTCGTTAGTGTTTTTTTTTGGAGTACTTTCTAACAAGATGTCCTAGGCTCACATTGTACCTTACCTGTCCTGGTTCTATCCTTTGAAAGTCTATCACTGGACTTTCTTCCAATGATTTATAGAAGTTTTTACTTATTATGGATCTTAATCCTTGTGAATATTTTCTGATATCTGTGGTTTCACTTTTGCTTTTGATTATGGTATCTTTTATCATGCAGCAGTTTTATATTTAAAAAATTTTTTTTCTTTATTGATATTAGAGAGAGAGAGAAAGGGGGAGAAAGAGAGAGATAGAAACATTAATGAGAGAGAACATCAATTGGCCGCCTCCTGCATACCCCCCACTGGGGATCAGGCCCACAACCTGGGCATATGTCCTGACAGGGAATTGAACCGGCAACCTTTTGGTGCATGGGTCGATGCTCAACCACTGAGCCACACCAGCCAGGCAGCAGTTTTAAATTTTTTTAATTAATTAATTTTTAATTAATTAATTTTTGTTACAGTTGTTTCTCCTTTTTACCCCACTGATTCCCCCTCCCCTTCCCTCCCTGCACTGTCCCCAGTTTGTTGTCCATGTCCACTGTTCATGCATACATGCATATAAGTTCTGCGGTTTATCTCTCCCCTACCACCTCTTATTCTGGGGATTGTCAGTCTGTACCCCACTTCCATGTCTCTGGGACTACCCCATTCCTCAGACTGTTATGTTCATTATATTCCACAAATAAGTGAGATAATATGATACTTGTCTTTCTCTGTTAGGCTTGTTTCACTTAGGATGATACTTTCCAGGTCCCTCCATGTAGTCTCAAAGGATAAGAGATCTTTCTTTCTTACAGCTATGTACTACTCCATTGTGTATATGTACCACTGCTTTTTTTTTTTTTTTTTTTAATCCTCATCTGTGGACACGTTTCCATTTTTTGTACAGACAGAGTGGGAGGGAGAGAGAGGAAGAGAGAGAGAGGGAAACATCGATGTGAAAGGGACACATCGAGTGGCTGCCACCCGCTCGACCAACCAGGGCCGGGGACATACTGCAACCGAGGTACATGCTCTTAACGGGAACCGAACCCAGGTCTCTTCGGACCGCAGGTGGACACTCTAACCGCTGAGCCAAACCAGCCAGGGCTGTACCACTGCTTTTTTATCCATTTGTCTACTGATGGACACTTGGGTTGTTTCCAGATCTTAGCTATTGTAAATAGTGCTGCTATGAACATGGGGGTACATATATTCTTTCTGATTGGTGTTTCAGGCTTCTTAGGGTATATTCCTAGAAGCAGGATCACTGGGTCAAATGGAAGTTCAATTTTTAATTTTTTGAGGTAACACCATATTGTTTTCCATAGTGGCTGCACCAGTCTGCATTCCCACCAGCAGTGTACTAGAGTCCCCTTTTCTCCACACCCTCGCCAACACTTGTTGTTTGATGATTTGTGGATGGCGGCCATTCTGACAGGTGTGAGGTGATACTTCATTGTTGTTTTAATTTGCATCTCTCTGATGATTAGTGATGATGAGCATTTCTTCATATGTCTCTTGGCTATTTGTATGTTCTGTTTGGAGAGGTGTCTATTTAGTTCATCTGCCCATTTTTTAATTGGGTTCTTTGTCTTCCTTTCATTGAGTTGTATGAGCACTCTATATGTATTGGAAATTAACCCCTTATCTGATATATCATTGGCAATTATGCTCTCCCATACAGTGGGTAGCATTTCTGTTTTGATGATTGTTTCTTTTGCTGTGAAGAAGCTTTTGAGTTTGATGTAGTCCCATGTGTTCATTTTCTCCTTTGTTTCTATTGCCTTAGGTGATGTGTCAGTGAAAATTCTGCTGCGTATGATGTCTGAAATTTTGTTGCCTACAGTTTCTTCTAGGATTTTTATCGATTCATGAGTCACATTTAAGTCTTTTATCCATTTTGAGTTTATTCTTGTGTAGGGTGTAAGTTGATGGTCTAGTTTCATTTTTATGCATGTAGCTGTCCAATTTTCCCAGCACCATTTATTAAAGAGGCTGTCTTTACTCCACTGTATGCTCTTGCCACCTTTGTCAAATATTAATTGAGCCTATTGCCTTGGGTCCATTTCTGGGTTCTCTGTTCTGTTCCACTGGTCTATATGCCTGTTCTTGTGCTAGTACCAGGCTGTTTTGATTACCGTGGCTTTGTAGTATAACCTGAAATCTGGTAATGTGTAATGTGATCCCTCCAACTTTGTTCTTCCTTTTCAAGATTGCTGTGGCTATTCGAGGTCTTTTTTGGTTCCATATGAACTTTTGAAGTACTTGTTCTAATTCTGTGAAGTATGCCGTTGGTATTTTGATGGGGATTGCATTGAATCTATAGATTGCTTTGGGTAGTATGGACATTTTAATGATGTTAATTCTCCCAATCCATGAACAGGGTATGTTCTTCCACTTTTTTATATCTTCCTCTATTTCATTTTTCAGTGACCTGTAGTTTTCTGCAAATAGATCCTTTATTTCTTTGGTTAGGTTTATTCCTAGGTATCTTAATTTTTTTGCCACAATGGTAAATGGGATTGTTTTCTTAGTTTCTCTTTCTGTGAGTTCATCCTCGGTGTATAAGAATGCCATCGATTTCTTGACGTTAATTTTGTATCCTGCTACTTTGCCAAATTCATTTATTAAATCTAGTAAATTTTTGATGGAGTCTTTGGGGTTTTCTACATATAGTATCATGTCATCTGCAAATAATGACAGTTTCACTTCTTCCTTTCCAATTTGGATCCCTTTTATTTTTTCTTCCTGTCTGATTGCTGTGGCTAAGGCTTCCAGTACTATGTTAAATAAGAGTGGTGAAAGTGGGCATCCTTGCCTTGTTCCTGTTCTTAAGGGAAATGCTTTTAGTTTTTGCCCATTGAGTATGATGTTGGCTGTAGGTCTTTTATATATGGCCTTTATTATGTCTAGATATGATCCTTCTATTCCCACATTGCTGAGCATTTTTATCAGAAATGGATGCTGGATTTTGTCAAAGGCTTTTTCGCCATCTATTGATATGATCATGTGGTTTTTATTCTTCATTTTATTTATGTGGTGTATCACGTTTATTGATTTGTGAATATTGTACGAGCCTTGCATCCCTGGGATGAATCCCACTTGGTCATGGTGGATAATTTTTTTGGGGTATTGCTGGAGCTGATTTGCTAGTATTTTGTTCAGGATTTTGGCATCTATGTTCATCAGGGATATTGGCCTGTAGTTTTCTTTCTTTGTAGTGTCTTTTTCTGGTTTCGGAATTAGAATTATGCTGGCTTCATAAAACGAGTTTGGAAGTCTTTCTTCTTCTTGAATTTTTTGCAATAGTTTGAGGAGAATGGGTGTTAGTTCTTCTTTGAATGTTTGGCAAAACTCCCCCGTGAAGCCATTCGGGCCTAGGCTTTTGTTTGCTGGGAGAGTCTTGATTACATCTTCAATTTCTTCTGTTGATATTGGTCTGTTCAAGTTTTCTATCTCTTCCCTGGTCCAGTTTTGGGAGACTATGTGTTTCTAGAAATTTGTCCATTTCTCTTAGATTGTTGAATTTGTTGCCATATAATTGTTCATAGTAGTTGTTAACAATCTTTTGTATTTCTGTGGTGTCAGTTGTTACTTTTCCTCTTTCATTTCTGATTTTTGTATTTGGGTTCTCTCTCTTTGTTTCTTGGAGAGTCTAGCTAAGGGCCCATCAATCTTGTTTATCTTTTCGAAAAACCAGCTCTTCGTTTCATTGATCCTTTGAATTGTTTTTTTGGTCTCTATGTCGTTTATTTCTGCTCTGAACTTTACTATTTTCTTCCTTCTACTTGCTCTGGGGTTTTCTTTTTGTTTACTTTCTAGTTCTTTAAGTTGTGAGGTTAGATAGTCTATTAGAGATTTTTCTTGTTTTTTGAGGTAGGCCTGTAGTGCTATGAACTTCCCCCTCAGAACTGCTTTCGCTGCATCCCATAGATTTTGTGTTGTTGTGTCTTCATTTTCATTGGTTTCCATGAAGTTTTTGATTTCTTCCTTGATCTCCTCAGAAGATCTCCTTGATCATTCCTTGTTTAATAACATGCTATGTAGCTTCCATGTGTTCAAATGTCTTTGTACATTCTTCTTGCAATTGATTTCTAGTTTCATGCCATTGTGATCTGAGAAGATGCTTCATATGATTTCAGTCTTCTTGAACTTGTAGAGACTTAGTTTGTGCCCTAACATGTGGTCTATCTTTGAGAATGTCTCATGTGCACTTGAGAAGAATGTGAAATCTGTAGTTTTGGGGTGTAATTCTTTGTAGATATCTGTTAAATCCATTTGGTCTAGTGCTTCATTTAGAGTCTTTGTTTCCTTGCTAATTTTTTGTCTAGAGGATCTATCCAGTAATGTCAGCAGGGTGTTGCAGTCCTCTGCTATGATTGTATTGCTATCGATTTCTCCTTTGAACTCCTCCAGAAGATTTTTAATATATTTTGGTGTTCCTGGATGGGGTGCGTATATGTTTATCAAGATTATATCTTCCTGTTGGATAGATCCTTTCAATTTTATGTAGTGGCATTTTTTTGTCTCTAGTTATGGCCTTCATTTTGAAGTCTATTTTATCAGATATGAGTATTGCTACCCAGCTTTTTTTTCCTTTCTGTTTGCTTGGAAGTTTTTTTTTTTCTATCCCTTCACTTTCAATCTATGTGAGTCTTTTGTTGTGAGATGAGTCTCTTGTAAACAACATATAGATGAGTCATGCTTTCTTATCCAGTCAGCTACTCTGTGTCTTTTTATGGGAGCATTCAATCCATTTACATTTAAGGTGATTATTGATATGTATTTATTTATTGCCATTTTTGTTTAGTGTGGTTCTATTTTTCTTCCCATTTCTCCTGGTAATTACAGTAGTCCTTTTACCATTTCTTGCAGTGCTGGTTTGGTGCTAATGTATTCCCTTAGCTTTTTTTTTTTTTTTTGTCTGGGAAGGTCTTTATTTGACCTTCTATTTTGAATGATAGCCTTGCAGGGTAGAGTAGTCTTGGATTCAGATCCTTGTTTTTCATGACCTTGATTACTTCATGCCATTCCCTTCTGGCCTGTAGTGTTTCTTGTGAGAAGTCATCTGAGAGCCTTATGGGGTTTCCTTTGTAGGTAACCAGTTGCTTATCTCTTGCTGCTTTTAGGATTCTCTCTTTGTCTTTAATTTTTGGCAGTTTGATTACTATGTGTCTTGATGTGGGCCTGTTTGGGTTCTTCTTACTTGGGGCTCTCTGTGCTTCTTGAACTTGAATGCCTTCTTCCTTCACCAAATTAGGAAAGTTTTCTGTCACTATTTCTTTGAATATATTCTCTAACCCTTGCTCATTTTCTTCTTCTTCGGGGACTCCTATGATGCGAATATTATTATGTTTCCAGTTGCCCCACAGTTCTCTTAAGCTGTCTTCCTGTTTTTTAATCGTTTTTTCCTTTTGGTTTTCTGATTGGTTGATTTTTTTCTAACCTGTCTTCTAATTCACTGATCCGGTCCTCAGCTTCCTCTACTCTGCTTTTTAGACCTTCCAATGTGTTTTTCATTTCTGATATGTCGTTTTTAATTTCCAACCGGTTGATTTTCAACATTTTTATGTCTTTACTCATGGTGCTCATGTCCTTATACATGCTGTTGAGCTTCCTCAAGATCATGGCTCTGAATTCTAGTTCTGTTAACTTCTTAACTGCACCTCATTTATCTCATCTTCGGTAGAGGTCTCTTGTTCTTTCATTTGGCTTTTGTTTCTGTCTTTTACCATTTTGGCTATCACAGTGGGCTTTGGAGTCTGCCAAATTTTCCCTGTGTGTGTTGGTGTTCTGCTGTTTGTGGCTTCCTCTCCTGGGTTTGGATGAGGCAGGGAGGACCCACTTTAAACACCACTGTCAAGTCTTAACTTTCCTCTAGCTTTTTTTGCCTGGAGGCTATTAGTAGAGGTCACCTGAAGAACCTTGGTTTCTAAGTTGCCTGAAAAACTCCCTCAGGTGCTCATTGTAAGAGGATTTCCTGAGGGTGGGACAGCTGCTGGTTGTTAATGGGCCTCGATTAGCATTTCAATGGCCACCAGGTGGGGTTGAATCTCCCAGGGAGGGGCTGCCACCTCTCCCCAGGGCCCTGGGAAGGAGTAAGATGACCACAGTCCTGTGTGGCTGCACTCAGCAAAAGCTCTGAGAACCCTCTAAATCCCGAGTGTCCCCACACAGTTCCAGTCTGCCTTCCCTCTGCCAGAGCCCAAGGTGTGTGGCTGCTGCCAATTTAGCCTCTGTCCAGACTCTGCCTCATGGAGCCGCCTGGGACTTTTAACCCGAGGGCGCTATTCGCAGCTAAGGGCGCCAAGTCTGAGGCATCAGCCGAGGGCGTAGCACTCAGCCAAGTTTGCAGGACTCAGCAGCTTCCAGCTGAGTCCCCTGGTCCCAGCCCAGGCTGCTGTGGACCGTGGGCTCCTGGCCCCCTCTCACGTCCTCGCAAGCCTACCAGGATTGAGTCAGTGTCCCTGGTTATGTGGTCTTCCAGGCTGCCTTTTGGTTGCCCCTTCCTGACAATTTGTCTTTATTTTTGTTGTAATTCCAGTTTGGTCCTGGGAGATGGTCTGTGTATCTCCATTCACTCCGCCGCCATTTTTTCTCTCCCAAATTTTGATATTACTTTATTTGATAGGATTTTCATACCAATTTTATAAATATATATTTAATTATTTTTTCCTAATGACTTTGTAATTTTGTCTTTATGTCTTTCATTTACTAAAAAGATTTAAATTAATATTATGCATGAAGATTTTATCTTTATTTTTTCAAATGAACAGTTAATTGTCTCTACACTGTTGTTGAATAGTAAAATAGTTCTCTATTCATTTGAATTGCCATCTTTATTTTATACAAAAATTTTCCTATATTCATTGGTCTATTTCTAGACTATTAGGTTCATTAACTTGTGATATATTTATTCCTAATTAACAAACTATTTTTTTTTTTTACTAACTTTTTGATGTCTGATAGGGCAAGTTTGCCCATTAATCTTCTCTTTCAAAATTATCTTGACTATTCTGCACAGATGAATTTCTAGTCTGTTTATTAACTTCATTTTAAAGTCTGTTATCATTTTGAGTGGGATTACATTGAGTTATAGATTTATTTGAGGATATTTAATTCCTTATAATCTCAAATTTCCCCAAGAACAGTACATCTAACAATTCATTCAGTTTTTAAAAATATAAAAGTATTAAAGCTTTATCTATATAGATCTTGTGAATTTCTTTGCAGATTCATTCTTATGATTTTATTTTACTGTTTTGTTGCTCTTGTGCATAGGGTATTTTCTTTTTCTATTACATTTTCTAATTACTTATTACAGGTGCAAAGGAAAGCTGTTCCTTGCATTTTTCTTTTCTTTTCCCGTTCCCTTATTAGAGGCTAAATTAGCCTGTGGTTGCTTCATTTTGTAACTGTACTCTGTGGTTATGTGGGGAGAGGGTGCTGTTTGGGAGATGTGTCACTTGTTAGTCTCTGGCTGTGGGAGCTCCCTGTTCTTCCTGGGGGTCTCCACACCCTCTGGGCTGTCTTCTCTCTGTGGTCTTTCTCACTAACCCCTCCTGGGCCAGATATCACTGTCTGGTACTAGCAGGTAAGGAAAGGATGACACATCTCTCTGCTCTTCCTGTGGTCTCCCTGACCAGTTACCCAGCTGATTGCCTCAAGGTCTCTCTGTTAAGAACTGGGAAGGTCTGAGGTTTTATCTGACTTGCAAGCTTATAAGTGAGCTTGCCACAGTCTCATGGATGCCAGAAGAAGACCATAGACGCCGGGATCAGAGACAAATGACTCGATTATCCAGGACTCGGAAGCAGCATGAGCTTTATTGTCATGTCAGTTCTCTTTGCCTCTCCCAAAGAGGTCTCATGGGGGTGACACAGCTGGCTCAGGTGGATACAGCCTATGTACTGGGTTGGTGTCATGCTAAAGGATCCTGTGTTGAGGAAACCCCAATCTTTTATTTTATTTTATTTTTTATCCTCACCCGAGGACATTTTTCCATTTTTTGTACAGATAGAGCGGGAGGGAGAGAGAGAGAAACATCGATGTGAAGGGACACATCAAGTGGCTGCCACCCGCACGACCAACCAGGGCCGGGGACAAACTGCAACCGAGGTACGTGCCCTTAGCGGGAACCGAACCTGGGTCTCTCTGTACCGCAGGCCGACGCTCCAACCGCTGAGCCAAACCGGCCAGGGCGAAAACGCCAATCTTTTATAATGAGCTCAGGAAAATTTGTTCAGCCTTTGCCCAGGAGGGAGACTTTATTTTTATTTTTATTTTTATTGTACTGGACAGCAACCAGACTTGCTTTCTGCTTCTGGAGGAGGTACTGTCTCTGTCTTCTAAGGCTCTTCTATATTCAAATATGCTTCAAAGGATAGTCTGGAACAGAAGCTATTAATGCCTCTGTTTATAAGATGTGCAGAAATATGGGAGACCCATCGAGAATTCTCTCTCAGTATTTTCCTTTTCTTGGAATCCACCGCCTCTGAGGTTTGAGTAGTTTTGGGGTCCCGCATACTTTTATGCACCAAGTCCTTCTCAGCTTTAGTTTTGACTGTGATTTTTCTCTTTCAAACAAGTCCTCTCTGTATTTTATCTTTCAGAGATTTCTGAAATTTCTGATTTGTAAAGAGCACTTTGTCCAATTTTCTAGTGCTTTTAAAGTGAGGGAACAGTGACTGTGGATGTCAGCGAGGTGACAATAAGAATTATTATGGGTCCCCAGGAGAGAGTTATCTCAGACATCTTTCCTGTTCCAACTGGTCAGCTAGCCATGTTGCTTGTAGCACGAGTCTCTCTTAAGTCCATCCACTTCTCTCTCTAGTGCCATTAATTTATTAAGACCCTCATGATCTGTCACTAAGATTATTCCATTGGAATGCCAGCTCCATGGGAGCAGGAATTTGTGTTGGATTTGTTCACTTTTTCCTCATTGCCTAGAACAGTGTCAGGAGATTTATTTATTAAGTGAATAATTTTTATATTTTGTTTTTTGTTATTGTTGTTAATCCTCACCCAGGATATCTTTTCCATTGTTTTTAGAGAGAGTGGAAGGAATGGGGGGTAGGGGAGAGAGAGAGAGAGAGAGAGAGAGAGAGAGAGAGAGAGAGAGAAACATTGATATGAGAGAGACACATTGATTGGTTGCCTCCTGTACACACCCCGACTAGGACTGGGGATCCATCCTGCAACCCAGTTATGAGCCCTTGACTGAGAATCTAACCTGTGACCTTTCGGTGTGTGGGCTGATATTTTAACCACTGAGCAATACCAGCCTGGGCTTGTTATCTGTCTTTTAGAGTCTAACCATCCAATAGGTATGAAGTAAAATGTCATCATGGTTTTGATTTGCATTTCCCTAATGACTAATGATGTTGAGCATTTTTTCATGTGCTGATTGGTTATTTGTATATCTTCTTTAGAGAAATGTCTTTGCAGATCTTTTACCCAGTTTTTAATGGGATTGTTTGTTTTTTTCTTGTTGAGTTGAAAGGGTTCTTTTTATATTTTTGATGCAAGTCTCTTATCAGATATATGATTTGCAAATATTTTCTTCCATTCTGTGGGTTCTTTTTGTTTTTTTTCATGTTGTCATTTGAAGCACAAAAGTTTTATTTTGATGAGGTTCAATTTCCCTCTTTTTTATTTTTTTTATTTTTATTTTTTTTTTAATTTTTTTTTTTATCCTCACCCGAGGACATTTTTCCTTTTTTTTTATTCAGATAGAGCGGGAGGGAGAGAGAGGAACAGAGAGAGAGAAACATCGATGTGAAAGGGACACATCGAATGGCTGCCACCCGCACAACCGACCAGGGCCGGGGACAAACTGCAACCGAGGTACATGCCCTTAGCGGGAACCGAACCCGGGTCTCTCAGGACCGCAGGCCGACGCTCTAACCGCTGAGCCAAACCGGCCAGGGCTCCCTGTTTTTTATTTTATTGTTTGTATTTTTTTGATGTCATATATAAATTGGATAAACATTTAAATAGTTTCTTTTTTATGTTTAAAAATTATTAGTAAATATTTTAAAAACATAATCTGAAACACGTCATTTATTCAAGCTCTTTATTTAAAAAAATTGATATTTTTTCTTTTCAATTTAATTTTTTTATTTTTTTTATTTTTATTTTTTATTTTTTGTTCAGGTAGAGTAGAAGGGGGAGAGAGGAACAGAGAGAGAGAGAAACATCGATGTGAAGGGACACATCGAGTGGCTGCCACCCGCACGACCGACCAGAGCCGGGGACAAACTGCAACCGAGGTACATGCCCTTAGCGGGAACCGAACCCGGGTCTCTCGGGACCGCAGGCCGACGCTCTAACCGCTGAGCCAAACCGGCCAGGGCTTCTTTTCAATTTAAAAAATAAATTTGACATGTAACATTGTGTTAATTTAAGCTGTACAGTGTGTTGTTACCTTGATACATTAATATGTTGTAATATGATTGCTGTTTTAAGGATGCTTATCATATTACAACAGTACAATGTTACTGTCTATTGAATAGTTTCTTAACTACTCTTCCTTAACCCCCACTCTGTGTATGTCTTTTTCATTATAACCAAAATGAGCATTCTAAAAAGAAAATTTACCAGTTGCTTCCTATTTTAAATCTGAGTTGGCTTTCAGTGGACTCCTATTGCTTTTAGGAAAAGTCCAAACCCTGTTTCATGGCTAGAAGGTTCTCAGTGATGCGGACTTGTCTCTCATTTGTACTGGTGCCCTACTTCCAGCCCTTATTGGATCAATGGCTCTTGTTCATTTTCTCTCCTTCTCTTTTCCTTTCTCATCAGGGCCTATGACTCTATACACATGAAAGAGAGTAACACTGTGGAGAGATGAAATTACATAGGACTCTGACAGCATGAAAAAATGTCTTCAGAATGGGCTTTGTGTAATAGAAATAATAATATTCAGTCCTGGAAATCCCAAGTGTGTGCTAATAAGGAATGAGTTTATTTCAAAGGCTTAAGCTGCTTTAGATGGTGATCCGAATGACTTCTTATCAACTTGAATGCCTTTTCCTGTGCAGTGTGCAGTTACTCTCAGGGTGAACACTTCTGAACTCCCTGGGAGAGCTGAAGGCGTCTCTGGTTTCAGTATAATTCAATTTAAGCAACGCTGTCATAGCATCTGCAGCCCGAAGCTGTTTCCCACCCAGATATCACAGTTCAGGGTAGACATGGAGGAGGCAGGGAGAGGGATTATACGTCCTGAGTCTTTCTCCTTGGGAGGTGGAAGAATGGGAGGAGGGAAATAAGAGCATGTACTTTATGCCTGGTAAGGTGCTAGCTGCTTTCCGTATATTATAGCATTTGATCCTCACAACGATCTAGTGAGGTAGGTAATAGACCCATCTATACAGAAGCCTGTCTCTGTTGGCTACCCAGATTCTGCTCTCTTTGACCACTAGTTGCCCCATCTGAGAGCAGGAGAACATTAAAAATGCTCCCATCTTGGCCCCACACTCCTGGAGCCCAAGGTGCTATTATAAATGTGGACTTTCAGATGTGGGGAAAGTTGGCCAGGTCAGGGTCCTCTCCTGGAGCTGACTTCCAGGGCTTCTGTCTATCATCCTGGAATGTTTCTCTTTCCAGCCCTTGGGACTTGTGTCTGCTTTGTGATGCTGGCCTGCCTTGTGACCCAATGTCTCTATCTCTTCCTGGCTTCCCTGGAGCTCAGGGGTACCTGTGATGGCCTAGCCCCACGGGGATTTCTGGCAGGGCTGTAGGAGGGTCTCTGCCACCTTTCCCTCAACAAATCCTTAGTCTTGGTGAGTCTGCTGTGTGGGAGGTATTGGGTCAGTGCTAGGGTGTGGTGGTGAAGACAAAACCAGTTCCTGGCCTCATGGAGCTTATGTTCTTATGTGGAGACCATTAACCAACAAGTAAACAAACAGTAGTGTCATTACACATTTTGATAGGAACTATGACTGAAGCAGTTGGGGGTCTATGCTTTAGATTAAGTAGTTGGGGTTGGATCTTCCAGCTGAGGTGAGAAAGAAGAACAGGGTTCGGTTGGAATTCCTAGGTTAAGAGTGGTACCAAAGTCCTGAAAACAGAAGGAGCTTGGTGTGTTGGGGGAACTGAGAGAAGACTTATGTAAGTCATGGAGAGAATGCAACATAAGATGAGTAGGCAGAGGTGGGCAGGGCCCAGGTCACCTGCAGCCTGTTGGCAAAGGAAGGGAGTCTGAGTTTTTTTCAAGATATGTAGAAAGCTACTGAAGGGTTTCAAGCAGGAGAGTGTGTGATCACAGTTGTTGTTAAGAGATCTGTCTGGCCCTGTATTGAGGCTGCATTGGAAGGAGCAGCACAGTGGTTCAAAGGAGAGAAAACAGTGATTGGGACTAGGTGATGGAGAGAGGTGGAGGGTCGGAGAGAGATTCAGGAAGTGTACTGTTCAGAACATACTGTTGGGTTGGATGAAAATAGACAGGAATGAAGGAGGAATTTCCTCCATTAGCTCAACTGTATGAATTCCTCCCTTCTTCCCACTGCCCATGGGCAGCCACCTCCATGGCCCCAGCTTAGGGAATTTCAGGTCCCCCAGCTAGTGATGCTGGCTTGGCCAAAGCATGGCAACTTCCTTTTCCATGGAGCTTGGCTGAGGCAAATTTATGTTTTTCTGTTAAAGGAAATTTACATCATGAAACCAGGGAGAATGAAAGAGAGATTACCTTACCAACAGCAACAATAATAACAAAATGACAAAACTTTTGCAAAAGTTTTCAGAATGCAGATTCTTTCATATATTTAGAATTTGACAAACGTCCACTGAATCCCTATACCTGGGTTGGTTGTGGGAATCAGGGATGATTTCCCGGAGGTTCTTGGCGTTGGAACCCCCAGGCTAGTGGGAGAGACTGAGCAGAAGGTCGGCCTCATGGTCAGGCTCTCTTGGGTGTGGAATGTGGGGGGGGGGGGCAGATGAGGTGAGTGTTGAGGGAGATCATCTTTCTCTTGTCCTATGGGACACCGAGACAGGCCCTGGCACATCCAGTTTACAGTGGATTTACTGGTCAGACTGATGTGAAAAGGCCAAAACCTCAGGTAATGGAAGCCTAACTTGAGCTTTGCCCAACCAGTCTGTGCCAGCTCTGTACTTACTTTCCTGGTTATTCTTGGCTGGCAGGACTCCTCCTGTGATGAGCAGAGAGGGATCCATCCCTTGTTGGGGTCTGGAGGAATGACCAAAGGCTTGCTGGCTGGGTGGCCTCTCTAAGCAATTTGAGTCCTCAGGCTAGACCCTCCTTGTCAGAATCACTGCAGGGGCTCACTCTGAGCAGAGGTAGGGGCAGTAATGCCCTGGCCTGGCCACTCAGTCTGAGGGACTTGATCGGGGTCCACAGAGCCCTGGGGTAAGTGTAAGCCCAGGGGGTTGGCCTGAGCTCCTGAGCAAGCTCCCAAGTGAAGTGGATCTCTAGGAGGGTGACAGGTGGAAGGCTTGTTGACCTGGGCTCTGGGGCAAGGAGAGACAGGAGCCTCTGCTGGAATGCTAGAACCAACACCCTCTATCATGGCAGTCACAATGACCACCTGTCCCAGTTTCCCAAGAAGATCTGCACTTACCATAGTTAGCTGCATTAGCAGAGAAAAATATATTAAATTTGAATCCTAGATCTGCTTCTTGGCTGTGCAGCCTCCTTTAAGTTCCGTCGTCTTTCACTCCCATGAACTGAGGGGGTAGATCTCGAATCAGTCATTGAGTATCATTTCATTGTGTAGAGCTCACTTCAGAGTCTACCTTCCCTTCCTGGCCTTTCCCTCTTTTCTCCTTCCCATCTTCCCTTATCACACCCAGTAAGGGGCCCCAAGGCCCAGGCTCTTCTCTGATTCCACCCCAGGAGGCAGCTTGGTCTTCTGAAACTGCATCTCCAGGACAAGCACACTTTTCCTGCTGGTCCTGATCATGGCTCATGGCATGATGTTGATGTGGGTGTGGAGAGGCTACCTTTTCTAGGGATAAGGTGCTCCTTCATCCCCTTTGGTGAGGGACAAGGTGGCCTCGAGGATCTGATCTCCACTCATGCTTTCCCTATGGCAATGTCATTCTGCTTTGGCTGCTATAGTTTCCTAGTAAGTCTTGAAATCAGGGGGTTTAAGTTCTCCAACTTTGTTCATCTTTTTCAGAGTTATTTGGCTATCCTAGGTTACTATACATTTTAGAATTATCTTGGCACTTTATTTATTTATTTATTTAGTCCTCACCCGAGGACACTTTTGTAATTATCTTCAGATAAAGAGGGAGGGAGAGAGGGAGGAAGAGCGAGAGAAACATTGATGTGAGAGAGACACATTGACTTGTTACCACCCATACGACCCCACCCGGGGCCAGGGACGAACTGCAACCGAGGTACATGCCCTTAGTGAGAACTGAACCTAGGACTCTCTGGTCTGTGGGCTGATGCTCTAACTGCTGAGCCAAACCCGCCAGGGCTAGGCACATTATTTTTTTAAAGTCCTGCTGGGATTTTAATTGGGAATTTGTTGACTCTATAAACCAATTTGGGGACAATTGCTATCTTAACAATATTGAGATTTCCAATCCATTAACACGGGATATGTCTTCATTTATTTAGGTCTTATCTTCTATTTTTGTTGTAAATGTCCGTAGGTTTTTGGTTTTGCTAACCGAACATTCCTGTTTTTATATGGGGATCTGGGAAGATTAAAAAACTATGTTGTCACCCGGCTGCCATCTTCCCTAAATTTCTTTTACTAACTTCCCAAAATTTCTTGAGAACAGTGCTTAGTTCATTAATTTCCATTACAAACATAGGCATTTATAGCTGTAAATTCTCCTCTAAGCACTGCGTTAGCTGTATCTGAAAAATTCTGCTGCATAGTATTTTTACTATTCAGGTCAAAATGTGTCTACTTTCTCTTGGGACTCATTTGATCCACTTGTTACTTCAAAATACATTCCGAATATCCAAACTTGTAAGTATTTTTTAGGGTTGGTTGTTACTAATTTTAACTTGATGCGTATAGTTGGAAAACATACTGTTATGATTTCAATACTTTTCAATTTGTTAAGACTTGTTTCATGGTTTAGTATATATTAATTTTGTCATTGTTTTGTGTATACTTGAAAAAGATTTTTATTCTGTAGGTGTTGGGTATAGTGTTCTATAATTGTTCATTAGTTAAATGTTAAAATATTCATCTTTACTAATTTTTATCTGCTTCTTTTAACATCTACTGATTATTAAAGCTCTCATTTTGAGACTTTATCTCTTTTCCTTATATATTTGCTCATATTTGCTTTATATGTTTTGAGGACATATTATGATCTGCATACACATTTAGAATTGCTTATCTTCCTGATGAACTGAACCTTGTGTTGCCATGAACCGACTGTCCTATTTTTTAATAATGCTTTTTGTTTTAAAGTTTTCACTGACTGCCCTGGCCGGTTTGGCTCAGCGGTTGGAGCGTCGGCCTGTGGATCAGAGAATCCGAGGTTTGGTTCCCACTAGGGGCATGTACCAAAAAAAAAAAAAGTTTTCACTGACTAATAGTATAGCCATACTGCTTCTTTAGGTTATTGATTGCTTGGTATATCTTTTTTTTATCCTTCTACTGATAACTTTTCTGTCTTAGTCTGTTTGGGCTGTTAAAACAAAACACCATAGACCTGGTGGCTTATAAATAACAGAAATATATTTTTCACAGCTCTGGAGGCTGGGAAGTCTACGATCATGGTACTGGCAGCTGAGATGTTTGGTGAGGCCCTGGTTCCCCAGAGCTGGCTGTCTTGTAACTAACCTCACATGGTGGAAGGGATGAGGGATCTCTGTGGGGTCTCTTCTATGACACTAATGATCTCCCAAAGGCCCCACACCCTAGTATCAGACCTTTCAACGTATGAATTTTAGGGGAAACAAACATTCAGATGATAGCACCTTTTATATGCTTATGTTTTATATGTTTCTCTCTCTCTTTTTTTTTATCCTTACCTGAGGACATTTTTTGTTCAGATAGAGTGGGAGCGAGAGAGAGGGAGGGAGGGAGGGAGAGAGAGAGAGAGAGAGAGAGAGAGAGAGAAAATTGACATGAAAGGGACACATGGAGTGGCTGCCTCTCGCAGGACCCAGGGCCGGGGACAAACTGCAGCCGAGGTATGTGCCCTTAGTGGGAACTGAATCGGGGTCTCTCTGGACTGCAGGCCGACAATCTAACTGCTGAGCCAAACCAGCCAGGGCTGTATGTTTCTTTTTTAAAATAGATGTGTTTAAGTTAAAAATATTTCTGTAGACTTTTGTTAGAGTTTTTCATTGTAGCATTTAGTCCATTTACATCCAATGTATTTATAGCTACCATTTTACTATATGCTTTTTATTTGTCCTACATGAGGTTTCCCTTTTCTTTTTTTCTTTCTTTCTCTCTCTTTCTTTCTTTCTTTCTTTCTTTCTTTCTTTCTTTCTTTCTTTCTTTCTTTCTTTCTTTCTTTCTTTCTTTCTTTCTTTCTTTCCCCTTCCTTCCTTCCTTCCTTCCTTCCTTCCTTCCTTCCTTCCTTCCTTCCTTCCTTCCTTCCTCCCTTCCTCCCTCTCCCTCCCTCCCTCCCTCCCTCCCTCCCCTCCCCTCCCCTCCCTTCCCCTCCATCCTCCCTCCCCTCCCCTCCCCTCCCCTCCCCTCCCCTCCCCTCCCCTCCCCTTCTTTCCATTCTCTTGTTCCTTCGTTTTCTCATTTGTTCTCTCTCTCATTCTCTCATTTTCTCTCTCTCTCTCCTCACCTGAGGACATTTTTCCATTTTTTGTTCAGATAGAGTGGGAGGGAGAGAGGAAGAGAGAGAGAGAGAGAAACATCGACATGAAAGGGACACATCGAGTGGTTGCCACCTACAGGACCCAACCAGGGCAGGGGACAAACTGCAACCGAGGTATGTGGCCTTTGCGGGAACCAAACCCAGGTCTCTGTGGACCATAGGCTGACGCTCTAACCACTGAGAAAACCGGCCAGGGCCCTTCCTTCCTTCCTTCCTTCCTTCCTTCCTTCCTTCCTTCCTTCCTTCCTTCCTTCCTTCCTTCCTCTCGTCTTCCTCTTTTGGATTTGCTTAATTATTTTATTTTTTCCTGTTAGTTTGGAAATCACATACTCTTTTACTGACCTTTTAATGATTATTCTATAGATTGCAATGTGTAGTGTGTATTTCTCTGGTCTCTCTGGCTAACTTCTTCATCAACTCTGTTTGTTTGCTGTGTGTGTGTTTTGTGCCTTTTCTTTTTCATACCAATCTGATGGACAGTGCACCAATCATGTCACCCCTCCAGTACTACCCACCCAAGAGATTGTATATGTGGCGGATTTTATTTTTTTTTATTTTTATTTTTTTATCCTCACCCGAGGACATTTTTCCATTTTTTACTCAGATAGAGTGGGAAGGAGAGAGAGGAAGAGAGAGAAACATCGATGTGAAAGGGACACATCGAGTGGCCGCCACCCACACGACCCAACCAGGGCTGGGGACAAACTGCAGCCAAGGTACATGCCCTTAGCGGGAACCGAACCCAGGTCTCTGTGGACCGCAGGCTGACGCTCTAACCGCTGAGCCAAACCGGCCAGGGCTGTGGCGGATTTTATTGAAGGACTCAGGCAGTAAAGGAGAATTACATCTTGAGGAAGCAAACAGCTAAAAGAGGAATTTTAGATACCTTTATTCTTGATAGTCCTTAATCATTTTAACCTCAGGAGAATTTTTTCTGATTGCCTGAACAATATTGTTTTTGTCTCATACCAAACACAGAAACTATGCCCAGAGAGCCTCATCTTTACTGTCAAACGTGCCATTTGTGAGTGTTCATAAACAAATGGTAAAAATCATTATTACTGAGTGCTTACTATGTGCAAATCAATCAGTCAGTCAATCAGATATTTATTGGTTTCATACTTTATGCTTGGTACATTCTAGACAATACAAAGGTAGCCTTCCCTCAGCTACCTCTAGTGCATCCCATGTATTGTCTAATTAATCTCACAGCAACTACATGAGATAGGTACAGTTACGTTCCCCTTTGTGCCAAGGAACTGAGGAAATGAAATGAGGCTTAGGGAGGTTAGGTCACTTACTGACATAATGCTCTTTCTGCAAGATATTTTGCCATCTTTTCTTCTCACTATATATTGGAATCAAATGTATATAAACCATCTAGTTTGTAAAATCAAAGTTGCTCAATGAATGTTAGTTCCATGTAAATTGAAACAACAACAACAATGAAAACAACACAACACGAAGCCTGGTAACCTCTTAATTCTAAGAGGTATTGGTTTTAACCAATTGTTTTTAGAACAAGGCACAAAATGAACAAGCAGATGAGTAAAAGTGCTTCATGGATGCATGAGTTCCACAAAGGTTCTTTGGTGTGGGGATGCTAACAAGAAAGGGGCCGAGCTCTTGGTCTGGAGAACTGCATGGCCCAGCCCGCCCCACCCTCTGATGGCGTGGAGCATGGACAGGACGTTTGGCACTAACCCGAGCTCCACTCGTGTTCTCTCATTTGATCCCTTGTGGAGCAGGTTGTTTTTCTTTTCAGATTGAATCCAAGGCCCAAGAGCGCCAATCACTTGTTCACTTTCCTCTCCCATAGACCCTATGGAGATGGTCCGATTGGTTGTTCCAAATGCTCACTCTCCCCTGCGCTTGTGGTCAGTGTGGAGGCTGGAGCTGGGCTGGTTTGAGGAGCTGCCCTGGCCACTGCCACATGAATGGGTATAGAGCCAGAGTATCTTTTTACTCTGACCCTAGCGCCCCAGGAATGGGCATGTCAGTGGACAGTCAACCTTTTACAGTTGTGTGGGGCCAGAACAAACCAGCTGTTTTGAGTGCATCCCTGGGCTCTCTAATGCAAGCAGAGCCGTTTATTACCTCGGGGACCAGGTCCATTTCTAGAATCACCCCGTTGTCATGGTAGCTTTGGCCTGGGAGATGAATTTCCTCATGGAAAACAGGCTGAGTCATGAGTCTGTTCCCACGGCCTCCTGGGCTTCCTCCCCTCAGAGCACTGCTTCTCCCGTGCTGCCATCATCAGTCTAACCTTTGCATCTTTCCTCACGCTGTGGGCTCCTTGCGGGCACAGACCAAGTCGTAGTCGTCCTGGTATGGGGCCTGGAAATGGGTAGGTAAATGTTTCTTGGATGGACTGAATGTTAGGTAAGCCCTGATCCTGTGTCCTGAAGATCCTTTACATTCCCAGTCTGGTCTCACCTGTCTCGACAGCCGTCCTTGATCACTCTGCCCCTCTGATCCTGGAGTCAGCACTGGCTGGGCCTCTGTCTCTCCAAGCCCAGGCTTTTCATAGTTCTGCTGTCTTAGCTTGTGAGAGTTTGTGAAGGCCTCTCTGGCCCCAGCCCAGCCCTGTGGCCCTTTCCAGTCTAACTCATTGCTTTTGAAACTCCAATTCTCTAAAGTCAGACTCGTCATAGCACTCTTCATCTTTCACCAGCCAGCTAGTAGACTGGCCACTCTTGGGCCAGTGTCTATCCTGGTTGGATTAGCTGGGACTGGGCTGGTGGCGTCATGTGGCCCACAGATGGCAGCCCAGGCAGCAGAAGGTCTGTGTTGGCAGAGTCCTGCAGAAGGGAGCTGGGAGGAGGCAGACTCAGTGGTCTGCGTCTCTAACCCACTGACAGCCTCAACACGTGGACGCAAGGCTGTTCATTTGACTGTCTTCCTTCACCTGCCTGAGCTCTGTGGAGTGGGGCCCACATCTCATTTACATCTGGTTGTTCCATTATTAGCACACGGCCTGACCCACAGTGGCAGCCAGTGAGTGACCTGAGAACCACAGCAGAGATGTTGATTCCTGTTGGGGTGGGCTGCAGGTTCGCCATGACCCAGATTGCCATGGGGCAGAAGAGTCTGCTTTTTGACCATGTCCACCTGAATGTAAGCAGAGTCCCAATTCTGATCCACTGGGCCTGGGAAGCTGTTGGATGTGGCAGGTGTTCAGGAAAATCTCACTGCTTGTGTGTTGTGCCAGTTCCCAACCTACACTGCATTCAGAGCTCCTCCCGGTTCCTCCCCTGCCCGGCACTGGGGAGCACGCAGGTAGACAGTGGAGCCGCCCACATTGCCCCCCCCACCACCCATGTGGGGCTCATACAGAGCACATGTGGTGGAAGCCTGGCTGTCTTCTCACAGACGCGCTCCCTGTGGCCCAGAGCGTTGCCCTGGAGCTTTATTCTGCCTGCCACCTGCAGGGAGAGGAAAGGAGCGTCTGCCCTGCACCTGGATGGGCGCTGCAGCAGGCGTTTTTGCTGTGTCCTCCTCATCACCCCCTCCCCAGCCAGCTCGTGGGAAGTTTTCCAGGAGTTCTTTTCAAGCACTTGCTGCTACCCTGGGCAGTTCCCTCGTGAGAGAATGTCCCCGACGTGGACCTGGGTGGATCTGAAGCAGGTGGCCCCCTTGGGGCTGAGGGTCTGTTGTAATCCTCTGCCGGGGGATTTGACTGGAGGGGGATGGCAGGGTGCAGTGAATGGGTCAGGACAGCTAGGGCTTGACCTGGGCTCTGGGTGACTAGAGCAAATCTCTCTTGGGGCCTCAGTTTCCTCACTTAAGATTCTCCATCCTGAGAACATGGAGATGTTTTAAGTCCTGTATGGCTCTGTCCCAAGGGGGAGTAAGGGGTGAACTGCCCTATGCTCTGGGCTCAGAGGTCAGTGTGTAGGGCTAGGAAATGGGGGTTCCTCCTGAGTTAACGGAGGGCCTATTTCTGAGTCCCTGCAGCCAAGCCATGTACTGGCCTCAGGGTAGGCATGGTCTGCTGTGAGAGTCCTGCTTGGAAGATGCAGGAGTGGCTGGACCCGGGGCAGATCAGGAGGCGCCCTGTGAGCACCCACTGTGGGAATGGCGCCTGCTGGGATTTCACAGACTCCAGGCGCTGCAGGTGAAATCTAGAAACAAAAGAGGATCCCAGTGACATTAATCAGACCAATGTACAAAAGTATTTATCATCAACATGCATCTATTGAGCTCCTCCTGTGTGCAGCAGGTGGTGGTGAGGGTATAGATACAAAAGCTATGAACTGTATCAGGTAGTCGGTGGGGGAAAGAGGTGCAGAAGATTCAAAGCCAAGGTGAGGGCGTGGGTGGAAGGGGGAGATAACCATGTTGGCGTTCCTCTGAAGCTGATTTCCATGGGGGCATTTGGGAGGGGTGGAAAGCTAGAATGTGCAAGGTCAAGAGGGTGCTTGCCGTGACCCAAGGATCAGGTGAGGAGAGTTGGGCTAGACCGGCAACAGTGGAGAGAGGAAGGTGAGAGGGAGACAAGGAATCTGAGAATAGGAAACCAGTCATGGTCGCTTGAGCAGAGAGCAGCAAGGTGAGGACAACCAGAAAGAAAATTCCCACATGTTGTGTCTGGGTGTTGGGAGAGGGGCAGAGCTGACAGGACCGGGTGGGCTGGCCCTCAAGTGAGAGGGTGGGAAGGAGGTGCTGAGAGTGCTTGCTCATGGGCCAGAGGGTATCTGGTTCACATCAGTGCCGCCCATGGGGCCTGAGTGAGTGAATGCAGAGCCCCCAAGGATGGGGAGGCAGCATGGCAGAGTGGGGCTTTGGCCCATCCTCACCATGCCCCTGTTAGCTGTGTGATCTCAGGAACAATCCCTAACCTTTCTGAGCCTGACTAAAACATCAGCTCCCTCCACTGACCTTGAGATGGTAATTACAGCTGCTGCAGTCCAGTTTACCGAAAGAGGGCAGATAAAAAGGAGCCACAGATGAATGGATAAGAAATCATGGTATAAATACAACGGAATATTACTCAGTCTTAGGAAAAAGGAGACCTTGCTATTTGCAACAACATGGATGAACCTAAGTGAAACAAGCCAGTCACAGAAAGAAAAATATTGCATGATCTCACTACTATGTGGTCTAAAAACATCAAATTCATAGAAGCAGAGAGCAGAGCAGTGGTTATCAGGGCAGGCAGGTAGAGGAAACAGGAAGGTACTGGTCAAGGGTACAAAGTGGCAGTTGTGTAGGATAAATCCAGAGATCTAAGGTACAGCATGATGACTATAGTTAATAATACGTAATTGAAGCTGGAAATTCGCTAACAGAATAGCCTTCAGGTGCTCTCACTATGTACACACACACAAAGATAATGATGTGAGATGAGTTATTAATTAGCTTGACTACAGGAATCATTTCACTGTAAACATGTATATCAGATCATCATGTTGTGCACCTTAAGAATATAATTATTAGTTAAAAAAGAAAAGACAAAAGAAAGGAGCCGTGGCCAGACTGGAACCCGATTGAGCAGTTCCGTTTTACAGGCTACAGAACTGAGGCCTCTGAAAAGCCTCCCTTACTGAGCTGGCCCACTGGGGTCTGCATGGCCCCTGCTTGTGGATCTTCGTGTCATGTGGTTGGCAGTGCCCGGTGGCCTTGTGGTGGCTGCTCCCACCCCTTATCATCTGTTGACATACAAATGTTCTGGTAAGGAAAATATTTTCATTCTTTATAGCAGCATTCTTGGGACTGCTTAATCATATTTTTCTTTGTCTTTGAAAACAAGCTCCTGTGTGGTTTTCTATCTTCTTGTTGCTCTTCTGAGGACATTCTAGAACTGAGCTTCACTATTTGGTACTTCAGGCCTTTGCATTGTGTCACTGCTCTCTGGCTACTCTAGGGGACTGAGGGTGGTCTGGTGTTGAGCCCTTCCAAGTGTCTTGTACTACACTTGACACTACATATGTGGATCTCTTATCAACCTCACTTATCAGAGAGGTTAAGTATCCTGCCCAAGGTCACAGAGCCTTAAGTGGAAAATAAAGCCAGGACTTGAAATGGGATTCAAGCCAATTTGATTTCCAAGTTAGGGATTATTCTGTTAATAAATCTGCTCTGTTGGCACCCTGGTCCAGTCTCTGGCACCAACCTGCTGTGGTGACTTCATGCAAGTTTTGGAAGTCTCTATGTTCTCATCACATCCTCTGGGTGTGACAGTCTATCGTGAAAACAGGGGAATGAGGTTGATAGTGATTGTCGATTGAATGTATGAGCCATGAGTCAGTCCTTTGGGCAGATGGTTTTTGGGGGCCTACCATGTACCTCCTGAAGCCATAGTCTCCCCACCCAGACTAGAGCATTACACCTCCCAGTGGTGGTGTCCTCACCAACTTGGACACACATGGGCGTAACAACAATGTGCTGGATATTAGACCTCAATCCCATATGCTGGAGCCAAGCTGGGACTGAAGGAAGAACCCATCGAAGTGCTTTCTGGAAGCTTAGCAATTATGTGGGTGGGTGGGGTGGGGGAAGATTGTTCATAGTAAGGAAGAGGAGGAGCTCGTCCTGAGTGAAGGCTGGCGGGGTGGAGGTTTCATCCTCCCGAGTCCTCTGAGGGGGGCACTTTTACTGCCCCATTGTACAGATGAGGAAACAGAGCTGAGGTGACAAGAGCAGCGAGCTAGCAGGCGTGGAGGCTAAACACAGGTCTGCACACTGCCAGAGTCTGATCTTTCTCCCCTCCTCCTGTGGGCCCCCATTTGTTCTCTGTCAGCGTCTGAGAAATGGGGGTAGTGGCTACTCTGATGGACTAAGGGGACCCGGCTTCTGGTCCATGACCACATTCATGAAGGGAGGGAGGAGGTGAGATCACAGGTTCACAGGGTGAAAGAGGCAAGTCCAGGGGCCACTGAAGCCTTTTCGATCCCTTGAACATCTTCTTCTGCCCAGTTCTGCTCAGTTGATTCTACCCACTCCCCAGTGGGCTTGAGATCAGAGAGGAACACACTTTTCAGAGCTGTGTGGAGGAATCCAGGCTTGGGAGCCTACCCCAGAGCAGCCCACCCTCACTCTGTGGCCCTGAGCGAAGCCCTTCCCTGTCTGGCCTTGGTCTCCCACAGTGAAGTGTGGGTCTGGCTCTCCAGCTGCCCAACCCTGTCCCCGGGCTGATTTCACTGAGCTCCAGCTTCTCGAGCATCCCACCTGCTGCCTCTGCATCCTGACAAGCCCCGCTGGGACCCCAGGTCTGGCCTTTCTCTCTGTTCTCCACCACCTGTTCCCGTGGAGACAGGGAAGGACAGTAGAGAGTTACCCTACCTTGCTGCTGCCCTGCCTGCTAGAGCCCCATCCGTGTGGCTCATCGTGTGTGTGTGTGTGTTGGGGGGTGTATTCCGTGAAGGGAATGGAAGGGAAAGGGCTGCTATTTATTACACAGAGTTTCTCTAGGTTACCTTCTCTCTCTGACCAGTGAATCCCCAGGTCCTGTCCTCTACTTTGGAGTCCCCCGCAGGTTCTCTGGTTTGAACATGGCTCATGACCAGCACTGCCACCGGCTCAAGCTGAGCAGAGTTGGTGAAAAGTGTGGGACTTCTCTACTATCTCCAGCCCTGCCCCTATTTTCAAGGTCCTTTGTTTGTGAAGCAAGGCCTGGGGCCTTGACTGGTCAGATTAACCGGAGGTGGTGGCTCCCTCCTGCTCCCTCTGGTGAAAGCCAAGCATACTTTCCTTCAGTCTCAGGAGCTATGCTATAGCCTATAATTACTGACATGAAACTGCCCACATGGGCAGTCTGGACAGGGCCTGTTTATGGGGGACGTCCCGAGCTGGGGATGGCTTGGGAGTCAGTGGTCCTATATTTGGATCCAGGTCCTGCCTCCTGATTAGCTGTATGTCCTTTGGCAGGTTTCTTGGCCTCTTTGGCCCCAGCTGTCTCCTCTGTAAAATGGGATAACACTGCTTACCTTTCAGAGGAGCTAAACTTGAAGATGAGAAGGAATTGGCCAGTCAGGGAAGGCTTGGGGGTCTTTTGGGCTCTGTGACGTTCCTTCGTGGACCCAGGCCTTAGCTGGTGCCCTGGGTCCTGCCCACACAGTGCCCCTGCCCTCAGGGAGCCCTCACAGTTTACACCTTGGTCCAAGTCTGCAAGGCTGTGGGGGTTAATGTCCAAATTCCTGGTGCTGCGGGTGACTGTTACTCAGTGACAGTGCACCAGGCCTCCCTGAGTGTCCGGGCTACACATTCCTCCGTAGCCTGCTCACGACCTGGCCCAGCGGATGTTCCTGATGCTTCAGAGGAGGAATGAATCATCTCTACTCACCCAGGGACTTTTTAAACACTTGTTTGCCTGACATTGGATGCCTGGCTTTGATTGTTGTCCTCTATACCCAGATTCCATTCAGAAATTAAACTCCTCATTCAAGCCAAAATGGAGATATTTTAGACAACAGACTCAATACTTGAAAATGTGTCTTCTTCATAGCCATTTTAGCCAGGGGTCTGGAGGCTGAGATGTTTCTCCCAGAGTGAGGCTGCCTACCACGGCCTAAGGCCACATTTCCTCCTCCAGGAGGTCTTCCAGGATCCTCCCTATTCTTATTTATGCTGCCTGTAAGCTACTTTCTAAAAGTATTACTCCGATGTTTGCCACCTGCCCTCCTCAAGCCGTTGTCAGTCCTTACAGTCTGAGTGGATAAGCTTGGTATTTGAAGCCAGGTCTGGGTTCAATTTTGTTTTGACCACTCACTAGTCTTGGAAGTGGTAGAACTGGGTGACTCAACTGGAACACCTTCAAGTGTAAATGGGGCAGGGACAGCAGGTAGAACCACACTGTCATGGGCAGTGGGACTCTGTTCACCCTTTATCATACACAAAGGGCAGCAAGCTTTCCAAGGTAGATTTTGTTGGGGGCCGGAGCTTCTCTGTTCTAGTCTAGCCCAGGACCACTCCCCAATTCTCTGTGCTGGTCACTGGGGCTCTGAGCTGAGTGACACCGGGCCCCAGCCCTCCTCTTCATTCAGTGGGATCATGCCTGTCTGAGCAGAGAGGGAGAAGGTGGAGTTGCTGAGCTGAGCAGGCCCCACTTGGACCCAGCATGTGAGGCGGCGTTCACATGAACGCCCAGGTGCTTCTTCCTGCTGATAGGAGAGGAGATAGGAGAGAGGGAGCAGGACAGGAGCCGAGTTCACAGGTGTGCCGCTTGAGGCTGGTTAAGGGAGACTCCGACGCTGCACAGAAAGCCTTGGAGGCCTGGCAAAGCCCAGAGGCTGCTGTCCCTGCTGTGGGCACGTCAGATAAAAGCCTGTGATTGTTTTCACTTCCAGAGGTCAGCTGAAAGCCAGGCTGGAACAGGTCCCTGACTCAGGGGAGGGGTCCAAAGCTGTCCTGCCCCCACCCTCTAATGCAGTGAGGCTCCCTTCGTATCCCGTCCTAGAGTGATATTCCCAAGGCCGAGGACAGGCAGTGGGCTGGGCCTCAGTCTACATTTCAATGTGCCCAGCATCTGGGGGCTGTGCCCAAGGCCCAGAGCTCACTCTGACCCCCATGACCAAAGGCAGGGCAGACTGAGCCTGTTTTGAGGGAGTTATCAAAAGTTTAAGCTGCCACCCAAGATTGTGGGGCCAGAATGGGGGCAGGGCAAAGAACCAGCTGACTTCTCTCAAGTCTTTGGTCACTGTAGCACCAAGGTCACTTCCTCCCCACCAGCCCAGTGGTGAGCAGGGACCAGACCCAGGACTGGGTGTAGGTGTGCAGGAAGCCCCAACGTCAGAGGGGCATAGGCAGAGATGTCGTCTGCGGTTGTCCTCAAGCAGGGGCAAGGTGCCCCATGCAACATCAGGCCCCAAAGCCTGGAGGTGCCAGATTGTTTTTATTGTACTTGCCATTTGTCACTCAACCAGTTGGCTGGTGGGGTAGCTAGCAAACACGATCCCTAGCCGGTACACCGAGGAGTGAGCCCGTCCTTTCTCAGTGCTTTAAAGGGTGATTTGTCCTCCAGGCCCTGTGTTGGCATTATCCCCAGTGTGGTGACAGTGGTATCAAGCTGTCCAGCTGCTGTGCCCTCGAGATGGTGGTCAGATCACAAGGACAGAGAGCAGCCTTGGGGAGTGATGCTCTGGTTTTCAGATTTCAGGGTTTCTTGGTACAATTCAAGGAAATTAGATTATCCTATATAGGACAAATCTATGCATATTCTCATGATTCTTATATTTTTTTCTGGCATTTATCAGCTGCCTCTTATTCATTGCCTTGATTTCTTTCCAAAAGACAACTACGTTCATTCCAGAATTCTAAGTTGGGTCCAAAATGTCAAAAGCTTGGGGTCTGCCATGTGCCAAGCCATATGCCTGCATCTTTGATCATTCAACAGGCTATCCTTATGATGTCCAGCAGGGGTACAGCCAGAATGCAAAGCTCCTGAGCCCCTCATGTCAGAGTGTGTGTGATATGTGTTCACCAGAGGGGTACTCTGTGGAAAGCTGTTCTTAGCAGGGCTGCCAGAAGCATTTTCTAGGATAAGTACTTTGGGGCCACCTAGAGCTCAGACCATTTGTGCCCTGCTCTCTAATACCCCTTCTCTCATGAGAATGGTCCTCTTTACAACTTGCCCCAGGTGTCTCGATGTGCCACGACAGCCAGGAATCTGGTCTGGTCCATCTGGAGAACACCTTCTGTCAGGCCTCACTTTATAGTAGTAGATAGTGATGATGGACATACCCATTTGTCCAGAGTGGTGATTTTGTTCTGTCTGTCTGCTGCTGGGCCTTCAGGAATCCCAGAGTATTCTTTCAACACTCACACACCCCCGACTACTTAGGAGACCAGTATGGACTGCTTTTGGAAAAAGGGGAGAAGAGCACATTCCAGAGGACACATGCCACTCTTGATATCAAAGTCTCTCTAGTGGGAGGTTACCTTGGTTAGATTTCAGTTGCAGAGTTGAAGACATTTCACTCTGCAATGTTGTTTAAAAGCTTCAAAAAATCCTCCTGTGGTATGTTTCTAATTTAGATTGAAAAAATATTTCTATTGTGGCATATATAGAGTAACCTAAAACCCAATAAAAGCTCTGAATTAGGGCTGGACAGAATGGTTTGAATTAAACTCAGGTAGAGGCAAGGACACTATATCTGTCAGCTGGGGCTGCTGGCTCTTGGGCCAAAAGGCAGGTTCAACCTGGGAGACTGGACCTTCTGCCAGACTTTGCTGCTGTTGGCCACTAGCCCAGAGGGCTCTGATACTATTGTCACCTGCCCCCAGCCCAGGAAGGGCCTAAGGATTGCTTTTCATGTCATTTTGGTTGCTTTGCAGGTTTCTCACTGGGGCTTCGTGTATTTGATTTGTTGGTTATTTATTTGTTTCTTTTCTGGCGGTACCTGCTGGCCTTTGACTAACACCTCCCTTTGAGAAGCTGCTTGTGGCTTGGTTCTCTACCCATATAGTGACTGTGTTTTTCTGAGCTGAGGCTAGACTTCCCTACCTGAGTGTCCAGGGTTCCATTCAGAGTCTGGAAAGCAGCACGTGCTAAGTGAGTGCATAGTAAATTAATAACCGAATGAACCAGCGAGTGAGAAACACGATTATTTGTGGTTGTAAACAATACTGTGTGAAACATTTTTACATCTCTATATTATACATATATAGGATGTGCTTGCATAACTTGGTATCGTTTAAAGTCATTTCATTATAACATTGATGAGATGCTCTTATTAATATTGATTGGCCTATGGTAAAACTGGGTTCATTATACATTGTTTCACTGCAGCTCCAAGAACCTATCTAGGACCTTAAGTGAAGACTTAATATATATATATGTGTGTGTGTGTGTGTCTCTCTCTCTGAGACACACACATATACACACACACATATACACATACACATACACACACAAATACATATGGATATACATACATACATAAGATATATATACCATATTCCTTTTGCTCCCATTTTCTTCTCACATCACACATTTCTGTTGCTCTGCTTACGCCACATGACCCAACCCTAACCACCCTCTCCATCCCAACCCCCTGGGGCCAACTCACAGATGATTGGATAGGAAGGTCATCTGACTCCAGAGTATCCAAATCATAGGCTAGATTAAACCAATCAGATTCTCTCTGGAGGTTTAAAATAAGACACAGAGAAAGGTGCTGAGTGCTTAAGTTGGCAGGACACTAGCAAGAGCTGAGGCTAGATTCTGGTTGGCCATAATGTGGCTACGTGTAAGCAGGTGAGTGAGCAGGAGACATTGAGGGAGAGAGAGAGAGATGTTTAAATGACAAATGTCATGTCATAATGAAAAAAGTAGTGTTCTTTCTGAGAAGAATAATGCATTAGAGCACTAACTGGCTGACTCCCATCGCCCCAGCGAATGGGCAGATGTTACTTTAGTTCCTGTGACACCCTCAGGTGCCATGAGATCTCCCTGTATCCTTCCAAAATACCAAAACAAAACAGTCCTTCCTTTTTGTGCCACTTTCTGACTATAAAGACTTCTACTGTGTAGCTTCCCAGTGGGCTGGGTGATGCTGGAAGTTCTGACCTTCTCATTGGGCCAGAGGTGGTTCAGTATGAATCGTGGGAGGGAGAAATTGGGGTTATTTGAATTGTAAAACCCCATCCTCCCCCAGCCCCTGCCCAAACCAGAGATCATTAAACTACAACACATTGTCCTATATAGTCTAAAACAGCGGTTCTCAACCTGTGGGTTGCGACCCCTTTGGGGGTCGAATGACCCTTTCACAGGGTCGCCTAAGACATAACAATAGCAAAATTATAGTTATGAAGTAGCAACGAAAATAATTTTATGGTTGGGGGTCACCACAACATGAGGAACTGTATTAAATGATCGTGGCTTTAGGAAGGTTGAGAACCATTGTAAAGAAGACAAGGAGTGGTTGTCTTGGCCATAGCCCATGTTATATTTAATTATTTATTATTATTTAAAAAATTTTCTCTCTTTTTTGATTTTAGAGGGGAAGGGAGAGGGAGAGAGAGACGGAAACATCAATGAGAAAGAACATTGATTGTCCATCTCCTACATGCCCCCACTGAGAATCGGGCCCACAACCTGGGCATGTGCCCTGGCTGGGAGTCAAACCAGCAACCTCCTGGTGCATGGGTTGATGCTCAACCCCTGAGCCACACCGGCGGGGCTATATTTAATTATTTAAAATGATGGTGTTTTACCCACCACTGAAGAGGGATGGGGCAGAGTCCCTAGTGGGGAGGTGGTCCAGGTGTTCTCAGCCTCCACAGGAATGAATCCTGCCCTGGGCCTAGCAGATAGCCTTTCCAACCACTTTGATCCATCCAACACCTTCCTGGGTGCTGCTGGGCTCGTTGAGACATCACGGACACAGCAGCCCTGTCAGGAAGGTATTATTATTCTCCCATTATATAGAAGAGTAGATTGAGTTTCAGAAGCAGGAAACGGGAATAGTTGAGGTAGAATCTGGCTGGAGCCTTGCCCACATTTGTGTGTCTGAGTGCTGGGGTGGAAGGGCCTGAGAAATCGGTGCCCTTAACCCCTGCACAGCACCATTTCTCAGGAGCACAGATATTTCTTGGCCTGGGTGAATGCAACATGTTCTTCTCTGCTCCCTGTAGAACTGGCCCCGCATGAGTCTCCTGTAGTTCACTTGCAGAGCCTGTCATCTCTGTTGGGTGCAGGGCTTGACAGCACTGTGGGCATTTGAGTGCATAGGTGATAGGGGGTGGCAGCAGGGATCACTTAGCACGCTGTGAAGGTAGGAATTGAGTGGGGTGGTGAGAGATCCCAAGATGGACAATCTCATTGCTTCTTTTGTATCCTTCTCCTAAGACACAGGCATGGTTTTCATGGCCCTGAATCTAGAGACCATCTCTCTGGGGCTCAGCAGGGAAACCTCTGAGGGCAAGACAGCCCCAGCCCCCACTAGATGGCACTGTTGCAGGTAGTTTTCATCCAGAAGCCCTTCTTAGGGTGTGTGTGTGAGGGTGTGCATGCATGAATATCTGAGCTGGTTGGGAAATGTGTGTGTGTGTGTGTGTGTGTGTGTGTGTGTGTGTGTGTGTGTGTGATATCCCTAGCTTGGGTCTTGCCAATCCTTTGTGCTTCTGTTTCTCTGGAATTGTTCCTTAAGATCATAGGAGACATCTCCTATGAGGCCTGGGATATGAGCACCTGACCCCAGGGAGTGACTAAGTGACCTGGGCAGGTCCAGCTCTCCTGACGGCCCACCCATCTGTGGGAGACTGGCAGGTTCTTTTGAAATCCAAGCCCAGAGACAGTGCAGAGCCCCAGTAGACCCCACACTCTGGGTGGGTAGAATTGGGGGATTTGGACTGAGGGCAAAGTTTCAGGGACTTGGATATTTGTAATGCAAATAAATTTTATTTTGCATATTAACTCTGGATGGGTGGTAGTAGCTACTGGAGAGTTATGCTGCGAAGACTTCTGAGGCTGGGTCTAGCTTAAGAGGAAAGAATGCTGTTGCCAATCAATGGTGTCTGCTGAGGCTTGGGGCCAGATTAGCACTCATGACATATTTTGTTCTTGATGTAAGTGATCACTTATCTATGAGCATGCACCTGTAAGTCAGAGAATCCTAAATATTTAGGACTTTAGAAATTGCCCAACTCACTTACTTATGTTATAGATGTAGAAATTGAGGCACATATAGACTAAAGAAGTTGCCCATGGACACAGTGCTGGTGGCAGTGATTGAAGGTAGGTCTCTGATCACCAGTGCCCACATCTGTCTGAACACACCCTGCCTTTCCAGTTGATCTGGTTCTGTGTTCAAACAAGGTCCCCAACACCACACTAACTTCTTTGGTGTTTTAGGGTCTTTAGACATGGCTGCCAAGAGGAAGCTCCAAATGATGCTCCTCTTCGTGTCTTTGTATTCCAGAAGATTCTGGCTAGGGCAGCGTGAATGTCTGATGTTGGAAAATGCATCTTAAGAGAGAAGAAAGAAATTAGGGTTATGTATATTTGAAAGAGAATACAGGACAGCAAGTTACATATGGCGTTGGCAAAGAGTTGTGACTCTTATTAAACCAAATGGGCAGACTGAAAGAGAGCAAGAGGGTCTCAGGGGAGATAGCAGGAAGGATTGTGGGAGGGTGGGTGGGGCTGCCAGGTCCCAGGGCTGGGTCTGCATGGGCTACCTCACGTGCCTATCTACTTAAAGTAGAACAGTAGGGACCAGCAGAGCCCCAGGCAGTGGAGCCAGAGTTGCAGGTACTGGGCCCAGCTCCATAACCACATTAAGTATATCACATGCTGTCCCTTTGCTTCACTGTTCCCACCTGGCACATGGACTAAGTACCTAGTACCCCGCGATCTAGTGAGAATCAAAGAACATAATGGCTGTCAGTCTCTGTGGATACAGGGAGTTGTTTTAAAAACAAGGGTGGAGTCTTCTCCTGAGGCCTCCATGATATGAACCACTTGCCCTGCTTAATAGTCTTTGTATATATAAATATGAGGGTGGGAACATGTATGCATCCTGTAAGTGAGAATAATATTAAGTTATTGGGAATGATCTATTGGGAGTAGCCAGGAGCTGTGCGGGGCACTCCATCTTGTTTAACTCTCCCAATAATCTTATGAAACAGGTACTATTATTAATCCCATTTTCCAGAAGAAGAAGCTGAGGCTAGGTAGGTCAAATCACATGTCCAAGAATATATACTCAGTAAGTGGCAGAGTGCTTGACCAACCACCTGCCTGCCCTCAAGGAGGTTGCCATCTCTTCATTAGTCTGAGGGAGGACTGGTTTGGGGCATCCATTTCCAACTGTGTATGTGGTATGCATGTATCACAGGTGTCTTGGAGTGAATAAGGGATTAAAGTACCCAGGTAGGGTGGGGGTATTGCATGCACACACATGTGTGTGTATACATATGTGCACATGCATTTTAGAAAATGATGCCCAAGGTAGAATCCAGAACGTGGTGGCCTTTCCATGAAAGTGCACCATCCCTGCATGGTACCCAAGCTGAAGACCAGGCCTCCATCACCCTTGATGGACTGTATTAGTCAGGGTTCTTCAGAGAAGCCAACAGGGATGTTGTGTGTATGTGTGTGTGTGTGTGTGTACATATGCATATATATGTATGTGTTTATATACACACATGTATGTGTATATATGTGTGTACGTACACATACATGTACGAACATACATGTATATTTTAAAAGAAATTGGCTCATGTAATTGTTGAGACTGGCAAGTCCAAAATTTGCAGGGTAGGCTGACAGGCTGAGACCCAGGGAAGAGATGATGCTTCAGTTTGTGTCTGAAAGCAGTCTGCTGGCAGAATTCCATTTTCTTCAGGGAAGGTCAGGTTTTTTTCTTTTTTCTTTTCTAAAATCCTCACCTGAGGATATATTTTTCCATTTATATTTATCTTCGGATAGAGTGGGAGGGAGGATGGGAGGGAGGAGGAGGAGGAAGAGGAGAAGGAGGAGGAGGAGGAGGAGAAAAAGGGGGAGGGGGAGGAGAAGGGGGAAGAAAGAGAGAGAGAGAGAGAGAGAGAGAGAGAGAGAGAGGCATTGATTTGAGAGAGACACATCTACTGGTTGCCTCCCACACGACCCCAACCAGGACTGGGGATCAAACTGCAACTGAGGTACGTGCCTTTGACAGGAATCAAACCTAAAACTCTTTGGTCCATGGGCCGATGCACTAACCACTGGCCAGAGCAGGTCAGTTTTTTCTTAAGGCCTTCAACTGACTGGATGAGGCCCACCCACATTATGGACGGTAATCTGTTTTACTTAAAGTCCACCGGTTTAAATGTTGACTGCACCTAAAAAATATCTTCACAGTAACATCCAGACATATTTGGCCAAATATCTGAGTACTAGTCCAGCTAAGCTGATACATAAAATTAACCATCACAGGGATTAACTGGCCACTCTCCATCCTGATCATGGTATGGCTTAGGAAACCTCTTCTCTGTGAGGGTATTGTTCCCACAGACATGAACACAGCAGGTGAACAATATGGCTGCCTTCCCCTTGCCCAGGGGAGAGCTGGGCTGTACCATGGGTCAGGAGGAAGAGCCTCTTTCAGGGGCATGCACACTGTGGAGTCTTCTGGGGCTGGGGCTTCTGCCTTACTGGTGGGTTAGGTAGAGGGTTGGGTGGAATGCTCCCTATGGATCAGTTGAGCAGTGAGCATGTTCCTAGGGAGCCTCACTGCATCAAAGGGAAGTCCGAGGAGAGTTCTGGGTGTTGGCATGACCTGCAGCCCTTTCTGCTTCCCACAAAGGTTTAATAGTACATGGGATTTCTAGCCCTGGAATCTCTTCTTTCCAGGATATTCTCCAGCCTTTCCTGTTGGTGGCTGTGAGTCTGCTACAGTTCCTGGTGGGCATTAACCTACAGCCTGTGGTTATACTCTTCTGGGACTGGCTGGAACCTCTTCAGGACCTGGCCAGAGCCCCTCTAGGTAGAGGGGATGACCTAAGGAGTGGAGAACCGCTTTAGCCATGGTGCCTGACTCCAGGGAATGGGGAGCCCTTACAACGTGGCCTGCTCAGCCCAGTCCAGTGTCTAATTCTCTGAGCCCACTGAAGACAGAATTGGGCACACAGATGCCATGCCTTTGACCAAAAGGCTCAATCATGTCCTCATCGGGTAGAGACCAGTACAGTCCACCACTCATCTGTTCCAGGGAGGGGCCTACTCCTATGAGCTCAACTCTTGAGGGCAGGGTTTGTTGGTTTAGGGGACCCAAGAGAACACAGAAGGGAGGTGTCTAGTGCAATCTGTGGGTTCGGGGATGGACATTAGAGAAGAAGACAGAGGCAGTGGTAGTCAGGTGAAGTTGTGCATGTCTGCGCATCCTCTGCAAAGGCTGTGACACGAGATCGAGCATGGCCCAGTCAAGGCCCTGCAGGTGGTTCAGTGTTGTGGGAGCTAGAGATGTAGAGGAGGGAGGCAGACTCTTAGGATGCAGGGTGCAGCCAAAGGAGTTTAGACTCCATCGCATGCATAGCAGTACTGGCAGGTTTAAGTTTTCATGTGCTCACAGTGTGGCACGGATGTGGTGATGCTAGAGGTCAGTGGTCATGAGGCAACTGTGGTGGTCACCCAGGTGACTGAGACGAGGATTGTGGCCACAGAGGTCTAGTTGAGGGGCCAGAGCTGGAAATCCTGGTTAGGATATATTGGTTGGCTGAGCATGTGCAGCATGATAAGGCATGAGGAATCAAGAATGATGGAGGCTAGGTCTCTAGCTTGGGTACCAGTGCGGGGATGGTGCTTTTTATGGCAGAGCTACCACCTTCTTCGAGGGTGTTGTGGTCCCCTTCCCTGGGAACGCCCACCCTATTCCCATGAGCCCCCTTACTCTAATGGCCTGTCTTATGAAACTGAGCTTGGCTGGGATTCCCGGGTGCGGTCGTCAGCTCCTGGACACATAGCCCCTACGTCTGCCTGGGCCTGCGTGCCCGGCCCAGGGATGAGCACGTTGGAACGTGGTGCTGGGCACATTCACCTGCAGCTCCATGACGCTGCCAGAGAGTTCATTCCTGCCCCCAGCTCTGGCACCCAAGAGCTGTTTCATCTCCCAGGAAGGGTCTGGGGTCCCACAGGCCAAGCTGTTCTCAGAAATTTTCTAAATTTCTACCTCTGGCTGGAGAGCCTTGGGGTTGGCAGCTGCATGTCAGGAAGGTCTCTGTGGAGCGCCTGCTCTGTGCCTGGCCCTTGGCTGGGTTCTGAGCAGGGGAGGGACCAGGCTTTCATGACGATCACATTAGGAGACTAACAGCTGACAGCTAATGATCAGAAATCGGTTTGGTTCACAGCTTAGGGAAGGGAGAGGGCAGTGTGGACCAGAGGGTTAAGGATGCCTCAGGGAGGAAGGGCAGCTTGAGTTAAGTCATGTCAAAGGAAAGGAAGGGGGTGTCGTCCATGATGGGGGAAGGGCAAGAGCAAAGGAAGGGCCAGGAGTGAGTGATCGGGAAAGGCTGGCTATTGGAGTATGTGTATATATGAGTGTGTAAATTGCACAGATCAGGCAGGCATTGTTTCTTTTTTTTTTTTATTCTAATCCTCACCAGAGGATATGTTTGTATTGATTTTAGAGAGAGAGGGAGGGAGAGAGAGAAACATCAATTGGTTACCTCCGCACGCAGCCTGACAGGGGGTTGAAACTGCAACCTAGATATATGCCCTGACGGAAATCAAATCCGCCACCTTTTGGTGCACGGGACAACGCTCCAACCTACTGACCCACTCAGCCAGGGCAGGCATTATTTCTTTATATATATCTTTAAATCTATAATGTACAAATTAAACACTTTTAAAGGGGGAGGACAGTTGGGCACGCTTTTCTTTGTGACTCCCAAGTGGAGGCAGACAGCTTTGGTATAGCGCTTCTCCTGGTGCCGCAGGTGGGAGCAGGGGTGGAGAGAGTGAAGGGCTCCTTGACCCCGCTGCCTGCTGGAGCTGCCCCTCCTGGCCCGCTCAGCAGGGCGCTGAAATCTGACTCCCCACAGGTCTCTCCGCCAGGCATGGTCTCTAGCACTCTCCGGTCATCACGGCAACCTTCCAGGATCTGGGTGTGGCACTCACGGGACCGCAAAGAGGGGCTGAAGTCATTAGATGGCCAGTCATGAAGAGCGACACCAGGGACCTGGTTTCCAGCACCGGGGCCACAAGTGGACAGTGGACAGCCAGGATGGCTGTGGACAGCAGCTGTCATCAGGCAGGAGGGGGCTTACACCTGTGTGAGGCTGGTGGCTCACTCAGCCATAGTAGTGGCCAGTGGAAGGAAAGGGAGGAGGGCCCTGGATCATGTCCGAGGTGGGGAAGCTCTGGTCTGGCCATGACAGGTGGACGGTCCAGTGGGCTGAGAGAGGTGGTGGCAGGTCAGCTGGGGCCCACCCTGTGCCGTTTCCCACCTGTTACCCGAGTGAGGCCCATCCTCAGCTCCACCCAGTATGACGGCCTGCAGCCTGGGCTTCTGCAGCTGGGCTGGCCCAGGGCTGGGCTCACAGGGCCGCAGAGAGAACCTGCCTCAGGATGGAGGTCAGGGGAAGAGCTGCAGCACATCCACTGGCCCCAGAGGTAACTTGATTCCTGGACCTGAGACTTTTTCCATTTGTCAGATTGGTTTTTCCTTCTGGTTCCAGAGTGGAGATAAGCCTGTCCCAGCTGTCAGTGGGCCACCAAGCTGCCCTCCTCCCTTGCATGGCTGCCTCTGCCTTGCCTCTGGACACCAGAGTCCCAAGTCTCACCTGTGCAGTCATTTTTCCTCACTCTGGCTGGAGTTGCCTTCCTAAACTCACACCTGAAATGTGAGCTCCTTAATGCTGCAGCCAGAGACCTGGCCTTGCCCACAGCTCCTGCCTCGTCACCTCTGAGCCTTTGCTCATCCCATCCCATCTGCCCTGACACTTCTCTCCTCACCCTGTTTCCTCCTCCAGGAAGCTGTCCCTGGCTTCCCTCTGTGCTCCCCGAGCATCAGTATACACATCTGTCACTGCCCTGATCAGGAGGTATTGGGATCACTGGTCTATTGCCTCCCTTCACAGTGAGCACCCCGAGAGCAGGCCTTAGGAGAATTCTCTGAACTAAACCCTGGTGAACGGGACCAAGGAGAGGTGGGGCTGGCCTCTGGTGATTGCTGCGTGGTCTGGGGAGAAGAATGTTCTACATCTCAGCCTGTCTCCTCTCCTGAGGCCCCTGGGCAGACCATGCCAGTGAGGGGCCAGTGGACTGGAAACTCCCGAGTGGGAGGCAGACGCAGTGCCACGGAGCTTCCACACACAGCACCCAGTGCGACCCAGTGTTCACCTGTCTTACCTCGAGCCCTCACAGAGCCCTGTGAGGTAGGCAGGCAAGAAACCCCTCCGAGGAGGAGAGTGAGGCTCAGAGAGGTGACGCGACTTGCCCAGAGTCCTGCTGCTGGCAACAGCCGGAGTGGGTTAGATTTTGTGTTGGTCTCATCTCAAAGTCCTTTCTTTGCATGACCCCACCCTGGCCCTTTGTGAGTCTGGCCTGTGGGAACAAGCCCGCTCTGGAAAGGCCCATTCCAGCCCGAAGAGCATGTGCTGTTTGTTTCTTACCAGCATTCTGTCAGGGTCCCTGGCACGAGCATCTGACAAGTCATGTAAACTCTGACGGGCGTGAGCCCTGACGTCAGGGCCAGCTCCTCCTCTGTTAGTGTTTCCTAATTGGTGTTATCTCAGCAGTTGCTTTAGAAATCGACTTTGATGAAAAAAATTTAATTACATAATGAATTACTCTCTGAGGAGCAGGCCGTTGAGTCATGGCTCAGCCACGTGTGGGGCAGGGAGCCGGCTGAAGGGGAGTGTTTGGGACGAGTTGACGTGCGTCCCCCCACAGCGTGCCTCTGCATTTTTCCGTGGTGACTACAAGATGGATTTTGGGACTTGAATGGCCTGCAGGGATAACACACGAGTGTATGGGCCACAGGGAACATCTGCGCCATTTTGCTCCAAACGGACCAGAGAAAGCCGAGTGCGTAAGAAGCCTTGTTTTGAAATGCGCTTTCAAAATAAAGGGTTTCATAACAACCACGATTACAGAAACAACTGCTGATGGAAGTAACTTCCTGGAAAGCAGAGGCCTCCACGAGAGTTGGGATTTAAAAGGCCAGGACAAGTTACAAAACAGATCAACGTAATTGAAGCTTAGCCTCACTCTGTGTGCACACACATTAGGTGCCTCCCTCAGGCTGCAGACTTTGTTGTTAGCCTCTGATGCTCTGCCCAGGTCCACTGAGCCTTTGTTTCAAGGTCTGGGACAACACAGTAGGGTGAGGTGGACTCCCCATTCTCCCCCACCCCCAAGTTCCTGGTATAAACAGAGTGGCCGAAACTAGCTCCTTCTGCATTGCTTGCGTAGAGCTGAACTATGTGTCCCTGCCCTCTGGCATCATGATTGGACCAGGAATTGAGGCTCGGCCAAAGGCAGCCTCTCATAGGCTAACAAGTCACCTGAAGGGGGCTGTGCTGCAGGATGCTGTGCCAATAGAGGATCAGGATTTGGTATCATGGCAAGTAGGCCCAATCAGATCCTCTCCTCTGTGGGTACCAGGAAGGAGGGATAAATGCCAGCAGGTAGGCAGAGAAAAGGTAGGAGTCAGGAGATTCTTAGAAGCCCTGGGATAGCAGGAGAGCAGGGACTGTTGAGAAGGCAGTTGGTGGCACCAGGAGGAGACAGAAGACTAGATCATGAGACTGTCAGAACCCTGGAGCCTTAGTGGTTCCTGAAGGCAACGTCTGTTCCTCAGCTGAGCACCTACATGTCTCCACATAGCCTTACCATACACACACTTTCCTGGATCCTTTGAACCCGTTTAGCTTCTTGCTCCCTATTGGAACCTAGCCAGCCAAGGGCCCGCCCACGTTCTTGCTCATGGAGATAGTTCTGTTGGGTACCTCAGACAGGCAGAAAGAGAAGATTCTGCCAAGGGAAATTGCCAGCCTTGGCATGATCTCCATCTCACCCTTTAGCTTTTGGGTAGAGGAGGGTGGCGGTGGGACCCTCTGCTTTCTGGCAGAAGGAGGTGGGTGGGGTGCTCTGCTGAGGCCGGGGACGCTTGCAGCCCCAGGAGACCTAGCTTCCAGACCAGAAGAGTTTCCCACAGAGGTGGAAGGACACAGTTCTGCTTTGGATTTGGAAAGGGTCTTGCTGCATTTTTCTAATGTTGGTTCAGTGAAACTCAAAACTGTTTTTTCTAACGCTTTCCCCACTTCATTTTTAAGTCACTCTGTGTGCAGAGAAAGGCCCTACATGTGCTTTTGATTCCTTTACCCTGAAATCATCGCCCTTTCTCCCTCGAGAAATCCCGTGTCTCAGAAACCTTTGGAGACATTTAAGCCCTTTCACCCCCTCTTGAAACCAGGACCTTGCAGGCTGCTAGAAGCAAAGGGAAGCGGAGGGTTTCAATCAAGACAAAAGGCATTCCTCCCTGCCTGATCACAGTGCGGTCAAGCCCAACCTAAGCAGCAGCCCCATTGCCAGGAAGCAAGGCTTTGGAGACATCAGCACCTTGCATGAAGACGCTGAAGGCTGAAAAGAAGAGCAATGAGTGTCAATTTGTAAATGATTATTAAGGGTTGACTTGGGTACTGATTGAGTCCTTCAGCTGCAACACACTGTCTTCTCTCCAGCCCCAGGGACTAGAGGCTCATACCCTGCATGCTGGCCCTTCATTCATCCCTCAGCAGAGGCTCCAGGGGGACCATGGGGTCCACCCTTCCTACCCTGTGTCTTGAGGACAGCAACTTCCCTTAGGTAACCTGATGGCGATGGTGATGTAGCAGGAGCAATGGGAGATGACAGCAGAGATGACAGGCTCTGCACGTGACCTGCAGGAAACTCCTGTGGGGCCAGTTCTGTGGGGAGGGGAGAAGAGCATGCTGCATTCACACAGACCAAGAAATGGCTGTGCTCGCAAGAAGTGGTGCAGTACAGATGATAAGGGCTTAGCCTGCCCGAGTTCAAGTCCCAGCTCTGCCATTTACCATTGTGGGACCCTGTGCAAGTAGCTTTTGTTTCTATACCTCAACGTTTCTATCTGTAAGCCAAGAATAACAACAAGCTTCCCACGATCATGGTGACTGAAGACGTATGAGTGTGTGTTTGTCTGTCATGCTGTTCTTGCCTGGCATGCAGCAAACACTCTTCCAGTGCTTCCTCTGATCAAGAATGTCATGTATGTGAATGAAATGATATGATGTCCAAGATTTGCTTTAAAATAAAATATGTGAGCTGGGAAGTGGGTGAGGGGTGCAGATGAAACAGGACTAGCCAGGTGTTGAGTGGTTGAAACTGGGTGAGGTACACAGTGGTTCATCATATAATTATTTCTACTTCTGTTTTTGAAATTTTTCATACTAAAAAGTAAGAAAAGTTCTATGCATGTGTGTATTTATATATGAGAAAAAATGTTTATAGCAGAACTTGACTGGTTATGGTGTGTAGTATGCAGTACATAAGCTGATTTTAAATGGTATGTCAATAAGATTTTATATCATAATTATTTAAAATTTAATTAATTATAGTAAGTGATATGGGCTATGATAGTGTGAAATGTTTCTTTTTAAGATCAAGTTAAGTAGGAAAAGTGAGTTGATTAGATGAAAGGAATTAAGATAACGTGAGTGGAAGAGATATGTGGATTTGGCAAACACACTGGAGATGGAAAATGAATTGCTGAAGTTTTGGAAACATCCTTCAAGTTCTGATGAGAGAGGACTCATGTTCATTTCTCTGAGTGCACGCTGTGTGAGTCTTACGGGGTGGTTTATCTAGAAGGTTCAGCACGGCGGTTATGGCAGCCAGAGGTAGGAGTAAGACTTTGGAGATGCACAGACCTTGTTTCAATTCCTGACTCTGCCCATAACGGCCGTGTGGCATCAGGCAAGTGACTTACCTGCTCTGGGCCTTGGTCCTTATCAGCAAAACTGGGATGTTGCTATGCATCTTAAAATGTCCCTGTGAGGATTAAATGAGATGCCCGTAGTGCACCTGGCATAGTGCCCGGCATGAATAGGTGCTTAATAAATGGTAGCTTACTTGAGAAAGAAGTAGAAAAGGCCAGCTGGGCTCTGAGGCTTGTCTGAGGTCTCGGCACAGTCCCCACAGATTCAGTTCTGTTTTCAGAACAAGTTCACTCCTACTTTAGCCACAATTTTAATATATTCTTAAGTTTGTTTTGCTGTTTTCCTAGTCCGTGGCTTCTGGGAAATGGACAGGAGACAGGTGGGGACAGGCTGAGCAGACAGAAGAGGGAACCTGCCAGTGGACACAATCAACATGTTATTAGCCACAGGACATTTATGTGGCTCCTTGGCTTGTTCTAACACTGCTGACAGTTCAGCAATTCTGCTCTCCGAAACAGCCTTCGCCACGGTCCAGCCAAACTTTGTTGTCTATAATTCACCAATAACATCTTTCATTGAGCATTTACTGTGTGCCAGGGACCATGCCAAGACTCCGCTTTCATTTTGTGACTCAACTGCCCTGCAAGGGAGGTGTCACTGTTCCCACATCACAGTGGAGGAAGTTGAGGCCCCACTGCAAGCACGTGGCAGGGTCAGGACAGAGTCGGGTATCATTCCAAAACCCATGTGCTTGATCCCAGGACTCCAGAAGCCCTCTATCTGTGGAATCCTGGTACTTCCAGAGCCCCCGTGGTTCCTCAGGACATGCACATCCCTCCTCCCACTGTACGGCCCTAGTCCTGGAGTGGGCATGGGATCCTCATTAGGTCAGCGTGTAGGGACAGCTGCCTGGTGGCTAGGGGTGCGCGCGCGCACACACACACACACACACACACACACACACACACACACAGGCAGAGGTGTGTCCCTCCCCACTCTGGAGACCCTTTAGACATTTGCATTTAAAAGTGCAAGCTTTGCCCATCTTCAGAGGAGATTTAATGACAAGCAGGCTTTGAAGATTTTCAAACTGTATTTTTAGGTCACAAGGACCTTCCGTTTTTGTGTGTGTGATGGTGCGTAGGGATGGAAAACATATGTCTCCGTTTCTGCCACTTGTGCCCGGAATCCCAAAGATAATGGTTGTTTGAACTTTACGGTAGTCTGTTAACAGATTTTCAAACAGTTTCCCACTGATCCAGCAGTTCTCTGTAGACACTCATAGGCAGCTAACATTTCCATGAGAAAAAACAGTAGCCCATGGCTTAGAAATGGTAATGTCCTTTAATTGAAGTCATATAGCTTCTAAATGGGACTATCTCCTGGACAGCAAAGAAAATTATTGTCTATACTTCAATTTTTAAAAAACATGAAAAAAATATTGTCACTTCTGTCTGTCACCGTTGGAGATATTCAGCAAATGTGAGGTATGATCACAGGTAAAGGGGTAAATATGCCGGCATTTACATGTCCAAATGCATGTGGCCTTTTAAAAAAAGTAATTTTCTTGAGGGCTGTACACTGATTCCAAAGTGCTGTCATTGCTCCATGATTTTAGATGCCTTCTCCCAAGTGACCACCTTCAGAACCTATTCTATGTTCATTTCAGCATCTGTGAGGCAATTCTTTGTTCCTAGGGGCAGATTTGGCTTTTAGAAATTTCATCCCAAAGTCAGTCAGAGCTCAGATCAATGAAGTGTAGGCAATTGCATCAGTTATCAACTGCCACAGTATTGCTGCAAAAGAAACAACTACAAAAACCTCAAGGACCCACGACAGTGAGTGTTATTTGGCTCATGATTATACAGGCTTCGGCTGAACTGGGCTGGGCTCAGCAGATCTTGGCAGGGTTTGTTTTTGGGGCTGTGCTTTGCTGGTTCTGAACTTGCTTATGTATCTAGGGAGCAGCAGGATGATGGCTGGTTGGAATGGCCTTATTCTGGAATATCTGGGGGACTCAGCTCTGTTCGACTTGCCTTTCATCTTCCAGCAGGCTAGCTGAGGCGTATTCTCATGGTGATAAGAGGTAGAAAGGGAAAGTAACCTCAGGGTATAAGTCCATGTCAAGCCTGTACCTCGTTTCTGCTAACATCCCATTGGCTAAAGCAAGTCATCTGACAAAAGATGTGGCTACAAGGAAGAGTGAAGAACTGTGAGTTTTTTGTTTTTACCACTTATCTCAGTGATTAAATTAAAATGGCCATCTCTTACAGTGGTTAAATTGGAACATGTTTTTGTTTCAAAGGGAGCTGTGGCCTCACAGTCCTGACAATGATCTTATGAGGAGCCAGTGAACTGCCCAGACAATCATTCCAGACAGTTGTTCGAGGGGACAATTCTACATTATCTGTGACAACAGTGGCATCTTCAGAAGTAAGGGTATGCCCTCTGCTGGGGAGGACAGTGCTTTCTTGGATGAAGGGCTGAGAGTTCCATCTTGGGCTTGTTGGATTAAATTGAATTTGCATTGAAAATGTTACCTTGTAGTCTCTAAATGATAAACTGGTCTAATGTGTATATTGCTTTTTTATTTCTTTCTGCAGCAGCTCGTTTCTCAACAGTGAAGCCGAAACCTTTCAGTAACTTATTTCCTTGGCACTTTGAGGTTTCTAGACGGCAGCAGCTACATCATGTTCTTTTCCACTGCGGCTGACCAGTGGAACCTGCAAGGGGAGGAATTAATAGGATGCATGATTAATTTGTCACCCATCTCCTGCACCCAGCTACATTTGCTGAGCATCCTTTGTGCTGGGTCAGGCTGTGGCCATACAGAGACACTCAGGAGGAGGAGGGGAGGGGCAGTGGGGATGGGGATACAAGGGAGAGCAGCCTTCATGGACCAGTGGTGATGCATGTCCATGAAACTGAGGAGCACATTAATGCAGCTCTCTGCACCTGAGGTTTACACACATACACACACACCTGCACGCACATGTGCGCGTGCGCACGTGCACACACACACACACACACACACACACCCCAAAATGCCAAAGAGAGAGGAGATAGTCCCTCTTTCAAGGAGCTAGAGAGCAGTGGGGGAGACATGTACACATACACTAAGCTGTCATCTTAGTGAGTGACAACGAACACGAGAGGGGGCTAAGTCCAGGGGTCAGAGGAGGTGCACCTATCGCTGCCTGGGAAGGCCTGAGAGCACTGCTCAGCAGAGGGGACCTTTGAACCTTCTCTCAAAGGATGACCAGGAATTCACAGACAGAGAATGGGGCAGCACTGTTGGTATCTGCAGAGTTGTGAGAAAGCAAGGCTCCCTTAGGAAGGGGCAGGACTAGCAGAGAAGCAGAAGGTTTGGGATTTTGTGGGCAGGGGATAAAGAGGTGACAGGTTGGGTTGGGAGTCTATGAGAGATGGTGGAGTCTCTCAGGCAGGAACACTGGGAATTGAGAGGAGGGGACTGACGACGGAGGAACTGGAGAGGTGGTAGGAAAGGACTCGGGCTGGCAGAGGTGAGGGAGAGGTCAAGGTCAAGGCCTGGCTTTGGATAACTGAAGGGAAGTAAAGAGGTGTGTTTGGAGGAGGTTTTATGCACAAAAAAGGCAGTGGCGGTCACTCATGTATGAAGTTTACATGTACTTAGGGCAGTGTACCACAAAGAGTAGGGGCTGGAGTCTGGAAGACCTGGGTTTGAACCCTACTTCTACCACTAGTGCCTTTCGGCAACTCACTTAACATCTGTGAGGCTCAATGTTCGTATATGTAAATGGAGTTACTACACAGAGGGCTCTTGAGTGCTAAATTATGTGATGGGTTTCAAGCACCTGGCATAGTACCCGGCCCATTTCAGATGCTCGAGTCAACCCAGATCTACAGGCAGGAGAGGAAGGAGCAATTTGGGTACACAGGCCTTCTGCTGGGAACAATGGGCACAGCCATGTGCTCGCCCGTGGATGCCTTGAACTGTACCCCTGACTGGGCTGAGCAGCAGGCACATGTGAGGTGGTCCAAAGGCTGATCAGGTAAAGATGACAGGTCAGAGGAACTTGAAGGCCGTGTGTGTGCGTGCGCGCTTGTGCGCGCGGGGGCGCTCCTTGTGAAACAAACCACCCGAACAGGTATAGTCAAGGGTTGCTCCAACTTTCAATGCTTCCAACAGTCCTCCTTGAACGAGGCTCTTAACTCCATCTTGAGAACCCAGCCTGAAGCCAGGGAAATGCCTGGGATGGAATTCGGCCCCGCAGGTGCACATTGAGGTCAGCTAGGATCAGGAAGTCCGCGGGCTGTGAGCACCTCTCAGCTCAGTTAAGCACACACGTGAATAGTCAGTGTCCCTCTTCAGAGCCTTAAGCCCCAGGAAGAGAGATGCTGCTTTGTCTTTGTGAATATGGAGGGGACCCAGGGCCTACAGAGGACCAGAAAGATGGGTGGGAGGGTAGGTACTGTAAGGGCTAGAGATGCCCCAAGACAGACAAATGAATAGACAGATGGACAGGCAAACAGATATGCCAGATTCAGAATCCAAGACCTCAGGGCCATTTAGAGAGGAGCAGTGCCAATGGCAGGTGCCGGCATCTCCAGACAGAAGTTCCCCTCCAGGTCAGAGTGAATGCTGCAGGAATTCCTCTAAGTCCGGCCTGCAAGGAGGCAGCCAGGTTGGGCTCCTGGGCTCAATGCAGCCACTGCTGCAAAGATCAAGGGGTGAAGCACTTTGAAGAGCAGTGCCATCTCTGCCAGGCCCTGGGGAGTCTGAGAAAGTTCACTGCAGGCAGGAGGCATCCTTAAGTATTTATTCAAAGGTTGACAAGCACCTACTGTGTGCATGTGCTCAGTGCTCTGGGGAAACCTGAAGAAAGACCCAGCCTCAGTTTTCAGCGAGCTGGTGGGCTGGCTGGGGGTCAGCAACGACCACATGAATTGGTAGGTAGGGATAGATAGGGAACAGAACAACGAGAGGGACTACATACTGTTTGCTCATTCATTTGTTCATTCACTCATGTGATGACTTGGAGTACCTTCTGTCTGCCAGGCTGGCCATGGCTCTGCCCTCTTGGAGCTCACAGTCTGGTTTGAGGTAGAGGGCATGATTAGTGCTGGAGCAGACAGAAACACAGGTGACTGTAGGCACAGATGAGGCAGCCTCCAGGGGTGTTGACACTTGAGTCAAACCTCAAAGGCAGAGCAGGCTTTGGGGTGGGTTACCAAGGAGGGTTTTGGAGGGAGAGCAGTGGTAGGTGCAGGGTTCAGTGGTCTCCCTTGCCGAGGCCAACCCCGTCCATGATCACCGACCTACTGCCCTCCTGAGAACAGGAATGTGAGTGGGAAGAGAGTAGGGTTGGAAGTCCTGAGTCCTGGGCGGGCTGACGGTGGTCACCAGGGCAGGGGCACTTGGGCTGCTTCTAAACCAGGCTCCAGGGCTGACCCGGCCCGCAGGTCGATCAACGAGGACCCTAGAGGGGGAGTGAGGATGAGGTGGGACAAGAGACACGAGAAATGGAGACAAGACAGGATTCTGATCAAGTCTCGTTTATTCAGGGGGAGTTCACGCAATATATAGGGGGAAAACACGTGAAACAGCCAATGAGCATCCCACCTGAAGCCAACCCCAGCAAATACCCCAGGTGGAACAAACAAGCAAAGAATGGAGCAAACAATTATCTAGAGGAATGCAGGCACTGCACGCGGAGAGGCATGGCACGCGGAGAGGCATGGCACGCGGAGAGGCATGGCACGCGGAGAGGCATGGCACGCGGAGAGGCATGGCACGCGGAGAGGCATGGCACGCGGAGAGGCATGGCACGCGGAGAGGCATGGCACGCGGAGAGGCATGGCACGCGGAGAGGCACCGCCCTGGGGCCGGAGACAGCAGAGCAGACTTTAACAAGATGGATGCCATGCAAACGGTCTCCCACAGGTCCCCCTTTTTTATTAAATTTTAAGGCCGAAATAATACCTTGAGGGGACTGTGCCTGTCTTAGGTCAGGAAACTTGCACACGGTTCCAACCTATCCTTACCCGTCATTGGAAAGCAAGGCAGCATAAGGCCTTGTTCCTGTCTTAGGCGGTGGCCGGTGACGCGTGTGAGTTCCAGTTGCCCGTCTCTGGCTAACCAGCCCAGCGCACCAAGGTGACGAGGTTTTTGAGACTATTTGCCATCTCGGGCATAGTCATAGCTTGACTCACAGCTAGAGTGAGCTTCTCTGTCGGCCATTTCAAGTCTATAATAGTGGACCTGTATAGATTGCATCTTAATGGCATCCATCTGCTGCTTGAAAGCCATCACCTCATTGAAGAGGAAAGGTCCTAGTGACACAATCAGTAAAAGGCCAAGTAAGGGGCCCAACAGAGGGAGAAGATAAGGCAGCACCCCATTTAGCCCGCTCCAAAGGGGGTTATCGAAAAGTTCTTTTAAGCAGCAGCGTTCCTGCAAGGCAGTTGCATGGGGGGGCAAATAGGGCCCTCAGGAGCTCGTCAGGGTTTGGAGGAGGCTCAAAACCTCCTTTCCACAAGGAGGCAAAGATGCAGTAGTATTCCTGGCAGTAAGATTTCAGCCTTCTGGTCCATTCCTGAAATAAAAAAACAGGAAAAGCCTCTCAGGGCGAATTTTCGTCCCTGGAGTTATCTATATGGTTATCTGCTATTCCTTTAACTTGACCAATCTGTTTAACCAGACGCTCTGGTAGCCATCTGGCAGATTTCATTTTCTTAGAGTAAATGCATACAGAACCTCGGCCCCAGATGAGGACTGGGTCTGGGCCATGCCAAGAGTTGGTTAGCGGATCTTTCCAAGAATTGGCTAACTGTATGCCCTTTCAAGGTGGCAGCCATGGCAAGGCCCTGTTGATAGGCAGCCCCAAGATCAGAGCATAGGCGAATATAGCCAGTTAAATCAGTCTTTTTCTTATAAGGTCTAATAGCGGCTTGACAGGCGGCATTAGCGTTTTCAAAAGCCAATTGTTTAACAAAATCCGTGCCGGCGTCTGCATTACCGAAAATTCTGCCTGCTGCAGTAATTAAGCGGTGAACAAAATCTGCAAAAGGCTCATCAGGTCCTTGTTTAATGTTAGTAAGGGAGGAGCTCATGTCGCCCTTGGTGGGCAGCTTCCTCCATGCTCTAGTGCCTGCTGTCTGAACTTGCGCAAAAAGACCTGCATCATATTGCATTTGGACATCGCTATCAGCATAATTTCCTTCTCCTATTAGCATATCCAAATTTCATCCATTACCAACCTGTGCGTTGCGTTTAGCAATGTCCCTACAGTTCTCTACATATTCTGATTTCCATAGGAGATAGTCTCCTCCAGCAAGTGTTGCTCGGGCTAGCGTTTGCCAATCCCCAGGCGTAAGCCAATTCTCGGCTACTGATTCTAAAATTGCCATAGTATACGGGGCTGTGGCTCCGTATTGTGCTACAGCGGTCTTTAACTCCTTTATTAATTTAAAATCAAACCCGCTATGGTGGCGCCAAGGCTGTCCTTGTGCGTCCACTGTTTCTGTTACTGGAAAAGCCTCTATATCATCTAGCTCCTGTGCAAGTTGCAAGTGGGGAGGGATCTTTGGGACGGCTCCCCTCATGGGTGGTTTTTGATTCCCAAGGGTTTCTGGTTTTACTTCACTCTCCCTTTTAGATTTTCCTATTTTTAGTCCTTCTAATTGGGCTATGAGATCTTGGTGCTCTTTTTCCAGTTTTATTTGTTCTTTGAGGTGTTCAATTTTGTCTCTAAGTTCTTTTCTAGGGTCAAGAACTGGACATGCCAGCGGGGGAGCACTGGGATTATTATTATAAGGCGGAGGGCGTTGAGAAACAGGCGGATAATCAGAGTTACAATATCTGGCAGCTTTATCCGCCAATTCATCCCAATTAACCTCCCCTCTGTCAGGAACAGTCTCCAAATATACTGATTGGTCGGGATAAATCTTTGTCTTGGATTTGATTATTTCCTCTGGGGCAACACTAGTTTTTGTTCTTTTGATTTCTCCACCCTCTCTTTCTGTTAGTTTTTCTTGTCTCCCCGTATGAGAGCCCTTAGGCATAATTTTATTCCAAGTGGGCTTGGTTTCTTCTTCCTCATTATCACTATCGAATGACATGAAGTCCTCACATTCTTTACTTTCATTTTCATTCCACTTTTTTACTTTCTGTAATATACCCTCGCCATTTTCTACTACATTGGCAACGAGAGGATCAGAATGTCTCTGAGATAAAACCTCATCTATTAAATACCAATAAGAAAAAGCAGTTACCGGGACCTTCTCGGGTCCATAAGTCTTATAATAATCGCTAAGAGCGTCACCAACTATTTTCCACTGTTTTTGATCTATAGATCCCTCTGTAGGAAACCAAGGACAAACTTCCTTAACATAATCAAAATACTGACATAAATGCTTGTTTTTCACCTTTACTCCTCGTGCCTTTATAGCCTTTCCTAGTCCTTCAACGAACGTCTTATCTTGGCTCAATGAATGCTTGACCCATAATCGCCGTTCACTTACCCGAGGGGTGCAGACGCAGCAGGTTCCCACGTCATTCCCTCTTTTCTTTTCCTTTCTGCCGGCCACTCGAACGGCGTCCTTCACTGGATCCCCCGTGCTCGAGCCCCACGTTGGGCGCCACTTGACCCGGCCCGCAGGTCGATCAACGAGGACCCTAGAGGGGGAGTGAGGATGAGGTGGGACAAGAGACACGAGAAATGGAGACAAGACAGGATTCTGATCAAGTCTCGTTTATTCAGGGGGAGTTCACGCAATATATAGGGGGAAAACACGTGAAACAGCCAATGAGCATCCCACCTGAAGCCAACCCCAGCAAATACCCCAGGTGGAACAAACAAGCAAAGAATGGAGCAAACAATTATCTAGAGGAATGCAGGCACTGCACGCGGAGAGGCATGGCACGCGGAGAGGCATGGCACGCGGAGAGGCATGGCACGCGGAGAGGCATGGCACGCGGAGAGGCACCGCCCTGGGGCCGGAGACAGCAGAGCAGACTTTAACAAGATGGATGCCATGCAAACGGTCTCCCACACAGGGCTTTGCTGAGCACTGCCCGAGCCATGTAAGTGGCCAGGCAAGATTCAAGAGAAGGCAGGGACAGGGCCTCAGCCCCTGGGAGCTCAAACTCTGACCAGGTGATTTTCACAGTGGAGAGAGGGGGGAACGAGCAGGGTTTAGATGCTGGTTCTGCTGCTCACTGCCTCCAGAGAGGTAGGCAGGTTGATGCCCGGCCTCACTGAACCTGTCTCTTTATCTTTAAAATGGGAACAGTAATAGCTCTGACAAGATTGTTACAAAAGTTGAATGAAGTCATGTGTGTAGAGGTGGTTGTTCACTGCCTGGTGCATGTATGGAGGGCAGGACCTGTCACGTGGTAGGAGACAGTAAAGCGAGCCCAGACAGTGTTAGAGCCATAGGCAGTGGGAGGGGACCCTTAGCCTAGATCTTTTTATTCCCTACGGCAGGCTTTGCATGGTGGGGTTAGTGGAGGCAGCTTCTGTTTGACCTTGGGTATGGGACAGGGGAAGACGTAAACTCAGTCCTATCCCTGACCTTCGCTCTATACAGTGACTGACTCAAGGAGCAGTGGACGTTGGTGTCCCTGTCCGAGTGACAGCTACTTAGAGATCAGTTCCCAAAGTCCCACCCATCTCCAAATCCAAGTTCAAAGTTATCCTGTGGTAAGTGGGCCAAGGCCTCAGGTGCCAGGAGTCTATAGTGAGAGCGCGGCCTTTAGGGAGTAGGGTGAGTGAAGCTGAAAACATGAATGAGCCCTGGGGCTGTGATAACAACCCACGCCACTGCCAATGCATATGGCATCACTGTGGGTCACATGGATCTCCGCCCAGATCCCAGGAGGGTGGACACCGCCACCCCCAGTTGCTGGGAATGTTGCTGCTGATGGCTCACAGCTGTGCGCCTCACTGGGTCCTGCAGCAGAAAACTGCTTGCCTAAGGCTACAGCCCCTCCCAGGCCTGGCCCATGGGCCAGTGACTGGCTGGTGTGAGGATAACAAGGCCCAGCCAGCAGGATCAGCTGAGGCCTCAGCTGCAGATTATACTGTGGGTCAGCTTCTCCCTCTGCCCAGTCCTGCCTTCCTCACTTCCGACTTGTGTCTCTCAAGACAAGAGCACTGCCAGTACATCTCCTGCTGACATGGCTGTCAATCTCAGAGTCTGCTTGTAGGGAGCCCAATCTAAGACAGTTGGTACCCAGCCTGTCCTGAGGTCCAGGCTCTAAGATGTGATCACATGCCAGCTGGCTGGCAGTGAGGACCCCATCACTATGGGAGGTGAGCACAGGAGGCCCTGGTGTGCTGTAGAGGTGCAGTTCCTAAAACTTTGACCTTGGTGAACTGCGGTGGGATACTGATGGGAGGCGATGCAGGCTAATGTATCCTCTCTGGCATTTAAGGGGAAATGAGAGGGAAATGGTAACCATGAGACTATAGAATTGTTCACAGAAATGTTCACTTGAAACCTATATGATCTTATTAACCAAGGTCACTCCAGTAAATTTAATAATAAAAAAATAATGGATTGGGTGGCTGTTGCTGAATGCCATTGATTTGTTGAAGAGAGAGAATGGCAGGCTCTGGGTAACCACCAATTCAAGGCAAAATGGGAAGGCAAAAGACCCTCGCTGGCATCATTTAAGGAAAAACTAATCTTATTCAGCCAAAGGGCAGACAGAGAAGACTAGACTTAATTGTAAGAGTAGTAGAACTTCAGAGGCTGAACTTTTAGCTCCAGTGAACCCTTGCACAACAAGTCCAGGGCATTTGAGATGGGGATATCCGGGTAGACACAACTGAGAATCTTGAACTCTCAGGTTCCCCAGAACATGCTGGGCAGAGTGGCCTGCTCCTCATTATTAGAAGACAGTTGTCCTCTCCCCACCCCCACTGCTGTTTGGAGATTATGTGAAGGCCTCAAATAAAAATAAAGCAGGTGTTGTATAAAACAATGCTTAATTCCCTTGGGATTTATTCCCATTTCTCTTCCTGGCAACCAGACCAACAGCAAGAATCAAATCCCAGAGGACCTGACTGGGGAGGTGCTTCTGAGGGGCAGGGTCTGGCTAATTTGTTATATGAGTGGAAGGAGTTGGGAGGGTGCACATGGGACTCTATCGGGGTGTTGTATCAAGGGAGGTGGCATCATTTGAAGCTAGATAGATGAGAGTTTACTGATAGGGTAGCACATACAGGATTTAACATGGTAAGCACCCCAGGAGACTGTGCTAATATGCTGCTGGGATGGCTTTTGGAAATTTTGCAAAATAATGGCCCACACAAAGTGAACTAGACACGATCGATTGCAGAAGGGATTAGAAGGCTTAGAGGAAAGACTGGATGTACTATGGAAGGTTGGAAAAAGTCGACTGTTCCACAGGAGGGCCAAGAGGACAAAGTGTTTACCAACGCGATAAGGAATGCACCGAGAGGGGCTGGCATCATTGAGAAGCTTGGCGGATCAGGGCTGATGCTAGTAAGAGATGCTATTAGAGTTCAAGACTCCCTCACAGCAATGGGGAATGAAAGGATCCCAAAGGCTAGAGGCCACGTGGCAGTGCTGAAGTCTCAGAAGCAGGGTGGGCATAACTATGGCGATGAGCAGCAAAGTGTAAGTGCAGCAAGAGGGCCCCACCTGCGTGATACTAGAGAGGTACTTAAGGGACCACATTCTTTCTTACAAGACATGTGGGCAGCCAACAAGGAGAGGCTGGGTCTTCTGGGGAAGGACCCTGCAACTCTGAAGCAACTGTGCTCAGTGCTAATTACCCCAGACTTTCCCCAAAGCTGCTCATGGTCATTTACTCAGGTAACCACACACCAGAGAGAATACTCAGACTTGACCAAAATCTGGGAAAACTTTAGATTTATCGCAGACTCTGAACTGACAGTGATACCCAGAGACTCAATGTGCCACCTGGCTCTCCTAGAATGGGGAAATATGAGGTCCATGTAACACGTGGGACCTGGCCCAGCTCTAGCTCACAGGAGTCCACTGAGCCCGTGGATCCGCCCAGTGCTCATTTCCCCAGGCCCCAAAGGTACAGTTGCAGTGGATCTGCTTGGTGGTTTGCAGAGTCCTCACGTCAGTTCCTCGACATCAGTTCCTTGATGACCGTAGAGAGAAAAGCCAAGTGGAAGGCTCTGACACTGCCCTCCTCCCTAGCCAGCATGGCATATAAAACAAGAATGCTTCATCCAGGGAGGGCTGGCAGAGGATCCAGCTACCCTCAAAGACCTAAAGGGTGTAATAGTCCTACTTATTCATAGCCTGGCACCTTCCACACCTTGTTGGATTCTGATGGACATTACCTAACTAATGGTAAATTGTGACCTGGCTGGTTTAGCCTATCCAAGTAGCCTGTTCATACTGGTCAGACCTGGCTAAATGACATAACCTGGACTCAGACACATCACAAAGCATCTGGACACTATAATCCTTAGGCAGGGACCACAGATACTCAGCAGAGGCACCTGGATGATATAATCCCAAAACATGCACCACATGTATACCTCGGACTTTCAATGCTCATACAACAGAGAAACCCAGTTATTGCCAATCAGCTTCACCTAAACTTTGCTTCCCTAATATGGGACCGAAACAACCTATCTGTTGGCTTTGACAGTGCTTCCCTAATTCTCTTTCCTTGTACCTCATCCCCAAGAGCTTACCTTGAATTTGTGCTAGATCAGGTTCCCTGTTTGTGAAACCTCTCACTCAGCCATCAAATTTTGGTTTTGAGTTGTCTTTATTTTAACACTAAGAAGTAGCCCTGTTGCACCTGCTGAGCCAGGTGTGCTGTCCTTGTTGGAGACGATCCACACAGTCTCCAGCAGGTGATATCTGAACATCAGTCTGGCAATTGTGTGGCATAAAGCAGGAGCACAATCAGCTGGGATATTCGTGGGGCAGACAATAGTACACACTTATGGTCTTATCCCAGGGTGACACCGTCTCTCTTACTTTAATTACATATAGTGCAAAGGGACCTGGACTTTCTGGATATTTGGAAAAATCTTGCATTGATTTACTAGTTTGATGACAACATGTTAATTGAACTGGATGAATAAGAGATGGTAGGTGCATTGGAGGTGTTGGTATGACCTGCGTTCCATATGGGAGGAGGTAAATCCTATGAAGACAAAGGACCTTCTGTGACATTTTAGGGATTCAGTGGTCAGAGGCATGCTGGAATATCCTTTACAAAGGATAATTATTGTATCTTGAGTCTCCCAGCAAAAGTAGTACAATGTTTGATAGGCTTCTGTGGATTCTGGAGGGAGTATACACTGCCTTGGGTATACTAGCCTGATCCATGTATGGGGGCTACGGAGAGTGGACAGCTTTTAGGCCATAGTGTGAAAGGGCTTTGTAGCAGGCCCAGGCTATGGTGCAGGTAGGCTGCCAGTTGGAACAGTTGACCTGGTAGATTCTCTGGAGCTAGCAATTGGGCAGCCAATGACAGAGGCTGGGTGATGCACAATGGCCAAGCAATTCTGCCATTTGGTTGTTTAGTGCCCCTTCAGTGACTCCCTGAGCCTGACACAACCGTGAGCTAGGGTACATGGCTAGGTAGGCAGACCTAGCAGGGAGCAGGGGGCAGGGGGCAGGGGGCAGGGGGCAGGGAGCAGACTGACTGAATTTGACATTGTTCTGAGTGGCTGACTGGAGCCAGGGTGGAGGATACAGAAGGGGTTGGGAGGACAGTCCTTCAGGTTCCAGACTTTTCCCTGTCAGGAGCTCCTGCTCCCAGGGCAGCTGTCCCCAAAGCTACAACAGTGGGCAAGGACCCAGGCCATTTCATTAGGGAGGTTTGTTTCTAGATTCATCCTTTAAGCCCTATTAAGTCTCTTACTTAGTGGGGGAAGCAGCAAATCAAGATGACATTTCAAAAGCAGTGGCCCAGCCTGGTCCTGGAGGAACAGCTAAATCCTCACCCATATTAAATACCTTCTCCTCAACAGCAGCGACCGGGCCATTTAGGAAAATTAAAAGGAGAAAGATGAACAGAGAGCGGGGAAATTAAAAACAAGTGTAATAGTGTTTCCAGTCCTGTGGCAATTAAGAGACCTCACATATGGCCTTTTCACTTTATCCTCCTCTTGGCTTATTCAGAGGGTTGGTCATTATGAAAGTGGTTTTGCAAAGAGGTGCTCGTGTTTCCAGCTTCTGTCACTAGGCCAGCCAGGTACCTGGCCGAGGGCAGGCCCATGACTGCGTGTCTCACAGCACACGTGCTAGAGACATTGTACTGCCAAAAATCACCTTGATCACCCTGTAATAAGGTTTCTATAGGGCAGCAGAATTCATGGTTTGCCTTTACTCAAGTAAAGCCAACACACAGCAAAGGAACTGGATGAAAATGTGAGAAAGAAGTTCTGCTATCGCTGTTCACCAAACAATGCTAAATTCCAAGAACAGTGAGATACCATTTTAACCCGCTGCATTAACACAGGTTAGGGCAAGAGGAGATCTGAATGCTGCTGCGGACATTGTAAAGGGCAGCTTGTGCATTGCTGGAGGAAGTATAAAATGATGCCAGATTTTTGGCGAGCACTTAAGCCAAATGCGTCAAGATTCTTAATATGTAGTATTAAGAATTCAAAAAATGTTGCAATGGTTGGTATAATACTTCTATTTTTACAAATAGGTCTCAAGGAGATGTCAGAATAGTAGACAAAGAATTAGGCAGGAATGTTTTCATTGTAATGTAATTTCTAATATTAAAAAGAGAAACTTAGATTACTTATGTCAAAATGGTGCATCCATAAGAAGAAATGGCAGTCAGTTGTTTCAAATCTTTATGAAAAATAAGCTTATGTGAAAATATTAAGTTAAAAGGCACAAAATACTTGATATACTATGAGACCTCACATATGGTCTCTCACATACATCCACACCTCCCCCAATCATACACATACCCACACCCACACCCACACCCACACCCACATAGTAACTCTGTCTTGATGGACCTTCACTTAACTGACTACTCAGTTGAACTGTCTAGTTGGATAAACTGATACTTGGTATTTCTTCCGTAACCAAAGAAGCTGATGTCCAGGGCACTTGGAAAGATAGAGGTAAATCAGATTCTCAGCTTTATGCTTACCGAGAGTCCATAACTTATTATTCTTTTAATACTTTGCCAAAGTCTACTTGTTAATATATATTATTGAGGATTTCTGCTTCTATATTCAAAAGTATGCTTGACTTGTGTGTGTGTGTGTGTGTGTGTGTGTGTGTGTAGGCAGATTTGTCAAATAGGTTAAAGCTAGCCTCGTAAAGGAGCTTAGACACTTTTTTTTTACTATGCTTTGAGAATAATCTGCTGAAGACCAAGCACAATTTTCCTTACATATCATCTTAACCTAGACTTTCTTTTAGGGTAGATCATTGACTATCTTTTATGTATCTTCTATGGGTATTGGTCTACTAATGTTTTTTACATTTTCTTGAGCCAACTTTGTAATTATATTTTGCTAGGAAAATATAACATTCTTTGTTTACTTTTATTTTATAATTATATTATTCTGTACATTCTACTATGCTTGCTTGTATTCATTGTCAGAAAATGCAATTTTGAATTCTAGTAATAAAAATATCTATTTAAAATAAGCACACACGACTTCTGGTCAAGGTGGCGCCGTAGGTAAATGCAGTATCTCCTCCTCCCACACCACATCAAATTTACAAGGAAACTACAACACAACCATCACTCAGAACAGCCTGAAATCGGGCTGAATGGAAGTCCTACAACTATGAATTAAAAAAGCAGCCACACCGGGACTGGTAGGAGGGGCGGAGGTGCCGACGGGCTGGTCCCACACCCATGTGTGGTGGATAAAAATCAGGAGAGACCTCTCCTGTGAAGGTCCTCTCTGAGGACTAAGGGGTTCCCATCCCACACCAGGCGCCCAGCTCAGGGTCCCAGTGCCAGGAAGAGAAGTCCCCATCACTTCTGGCTGTAAAACCAGCAGGAACTGAGGCTGAGGGAGGCTGCGGCTGCAGCTGCGGCTGCAGAAGCCCCAGGCAGCTCCTCTTAAAGGGCCTGCTTGTGGACTTACTTGAATTTGATCCCTCTGAGCTCAGAGTGGAGGCAGCATGAGGGGGACCAGAGAACAAGGAAGAACTGAGCTGTTTGGCCTTAGGACCAGGGCTGGAGGAACAGCTTTCTCCTGGACAGACGTGCTGGCAGAGGCCGTTGTTCCTTTGGAGAGCCCTTCCCCCACAGGGCAGGCAGACTGTCACCATATCTGGGACTCCAGCAACCTGGCTCACACTGTTGTCCGCGCCCTGGTGATTCCCTGAGGCTCCCCCACCCCACCCAACTTTCCGGCCCACCCAAGCTGTTTCTAAAGGCTTTACCGTAGGATTGGCCTGTCTTGGATCTTGCTTCAGAGTTTTCTAAACTCTCTCAAACAAGCAGCATCTAATCTCAGTGAGCCCCATACCTCTCATTAAGTGGCCCCCGGCCTTGGTTCACAACTTGGCTTTTCCTGGACACCTCCAAGCCCAGCACAAGAAGCAGCCATCTGCAGATCACTTTTTAGCTTATGCCTGGTGCCCCCAGATAGAATACAGGCAGTGGCTGACCTTGCCCCAGAGCCAGCACACCCAGTGGATGGCTTCAGACCACATCGAAAAACCACCACCCAACCACCTCCACAAGTGACACATTCAATGAGTGGACTCAGTGGATACCAGAGCCCTAATGAAGTAAGTCTTGCTCTGTGTGGTGGGCCCCTACACTGCTGATCCTCCAAGGTAGTCAGAGGCCAGTGGCTAATGGGCACAGCCAGTCCTTGCAGCTGATCAGCCTGAGTAAATCCCTCCCATTGATGTGCCAACAGCAATAAAGACTCAAATACAACAGAAGGGTGTACAGTCCACACTAGAGGGGCATCTCGAGGGCCCAGCTGGGGTGATCAGGGAGACTGTGCTGCTGGATCCTACAGGACACCTACAATAGTAGGCCACCCTGCAAAGCCTAGGAGATATAGCAACTCTGCCTAGTACATAGAAACAATCACAGGGAAGCAGCCAAAATGAGGAGACAAAGAAACATGTCCCAAATGAAAGAAAAGAACAAAACTCCAGGAAAAGAATTAAACAAAATGGAGGTAAACAATCAGATGCAGAGTTCAGAAAACAGGTCATCAGGTTGCTCAAGGAACTTGGTGAGACATTCCAGTGACTTAGTGATTCCTCCAAGGAACTTAAGGAGACTTCCAAGGAACTTAGTGAGAACGTCAACAACATATAAAAGAACCAGTCAGAAAGTAAGGCTGCACTAACTGAAATAAAGAATAATTTACAGGGAACCAATAGTAGAGTAGGTAAATCCAAAAAGCAAACCATCTATTTGGAATATAAGGAATCAGAAAACACCCAACCAGAACAGCAAAAAGAAAAAGAATCCAGGGATTCCAAAATGGCGGCAGAGTGAATGGAAGCTAAACAGACCATCTCCCAAGACCAAACTGGAATTACAACTAAAATAAAGACAAATGGGAAAAAGCAACAAAAAGCAGCTTGCGAGGACCATATAACCAGGGACACTGAATTGATCCTGGTAGGATTGCGGGGGCGCAAGAGTGGGGCTGAGAGCCCATGGACTACAGTGGTCTTAGCTGTGAGCAGCACCGTCAGGGTTAAAATCCCAAGCCTGCTCCACAGCACAGAGGTCCAGGACAGAGTGCTAAAATAGCCATAGCTACTCATCTTGGGCTCCGGCAGAGGGAGGGCATACTGGACTGGAACTGTGTGGGGACAGCTGGGATTTGGAGGGCGCTCAGAGCATTTGCTGATTTGTGGCCACGCAGGACGGTGGTCGGTCCCTCCCCGGAGATTCAACCCCACCCAAGTGGGCCATTGAAATGCAAACTGAGGTTCAATAAGAACCAGCATCTGCCCCACCCTCAGGGAATCCTCTTACGTTGAACACCTGAGGGAGATTTTTATTCTACTGAGAACCTAAGGCTCTTCAAGTAACTGACTAATAGCCTCCAGGCAAAAAGCTAGAGGATAACTGAACTGTTCCTGGGCTTGCAAATCTACCCAGGAAAGTAAGACTTGACAGTGGTGTTTAACATGGGTCCTCCCACGCTCATCAAAACCCAATAAAGGGAGCCAAAAATTGCAGAACACCAAAACCCACAGGGAAAATTTGGCAGGCTCCAAAACCCACTGAGATAGCCAAAATTGTGAAACAAAGAAACAAATTCCAAATGAAATAATAACAGACCTCTACCAAAGATGAGATAACTGAAATGCAGTTAAGCAAGTTATCAGAGGAAGAATTCAGAGCCATGATCTTGAGGAAGCTCAAAAGCATGAGTAAGAACATCAACACCATGAGTAAAGACATAGAAACACTGAAAATCAACCAATTGGAAATGAAAAACCACCAAGAAGAAATGAAGAATGACATAGCAGAAATAAAGAACACATTAGAAGGACTAAACAGCAGAGTAGAGTAGAGGAAGCTGAGGACTGGATCAGTGAATTAGAAGACAGGGTAGAAAAAATCAACCAATCAGAAAACCAAAAGGAAAAAATCAATTAAAAAACAGGAAGACAGTTTAAGAGAACTGTGGGACAACAGGAAACATAATAATATTCGCATCATAGGCATTCCCGAAGAAGAAAATGAGCAAGGGTTAGAGAATATATTTGAAGAAATAGTGACAGAAAACTTTCCTAACTTGGTGAAGGCATTCAAGTTCAAGAAGCACAGAGAGCCCCAAGTAAGAAGAACCCAAACAGGCCCACACCAAGACACATAGTAATTAAAATGCCAAAAATTAAAGACAAAGAGAGAATCCTAAAGGCAGCAAAAGATAAGCAATAAGTTACCTACAAAGGAACCCCCATAAGGCTCTCAGCTGACTTCTCAACAGAAACACTACAGGCCAGAAGGGAATGGCATGAAGTAATCAAGGTCATGAAAAACAAGGAACTGAATCCAAGACTACTCTACCCAGCAAGGCTATCATTCAAAATAGAAGGTCAAATAAAGAGCTTCCCAGAAAAAAAAAAAAAAAAAAAAAGGCTAAGGGAATATAGTAGCACCAAACCAGCACTGCAAGAAATGTTCAAAGGATTGCTGTAATTAGTAGAAGAAATAGAAAGAAAATATAAACACACTAAACAAAAATGGCAATAAATAAGTACATATCAATTATTATCTTAAATGTGAATAGTTTGAATGCTCCGATAAAAAGACACAGAGTAGCTGACTGGATAAGAAAGCATGATCACATATATGTTGTTTGCAAGAGATCCACCTCACAACAAAAGACTCACATAGGTTGAAAGTGAAGGGATGAAAAAAATCTTCCAAGCAAACAGAAAGAACAAAAAGGCTGGGGTGGCAATACTCATATCTGATCAAGTAGATTTCAAAATGAAGGCCATAACTAGAGACAAAGAAGGCCACTACATAATATTGAAAGGATCTATCTAACAGAAAGATATAACCTTGATAAACATATATGCAGCTGATATATGCACCAAAATATATTAAAACTCTTCTGGAGGACTTCAAAGGAGAAATCAACAGCAATACAATCATAGCAGGGGACTTCAACACCCTGCTGACATCATTGGATAGATCCTCTAGACAAAAAATTAGCAAGGAAACAGAGACTCTAACTGAAGCACTAGCCCAAATGGATTTAATAGATTACAGAGAATTATATCCCAAAACTGCAGAATTCACATTCTTCTCAAGTGCACATGGGACATTCTCAAAGATAGACCACATGTAGGACACAAACTAAGTCTCTACAAGTTCAAGAAGACTGAAATCATGTCAAGCATCTTCTCAGATCACAATGACATGAAACTAGAAATCAATTGCAACAAGAACATGCAAAGACATTTGAACACATGGAGGCTAAATAGCATGTTATTAAACAGTGAATGCATTGCCGAGGAGATCAAGGAAGAAATTAAAAAATTCCTGGAAAGCAATGAAAATGAACATATAACAATACAAAATCTATGGGATGCAGTGAAAGCAGTTCTGAAAGGGAAATTCATAGCAGTACAGGCCTACCTACCTCAAGAAACAAGAAAAATTTCTAATAGACTATCTAAACTCACAACTGAAAGAACTAGAAAGCAAACAAAAAGAAAACCCCAGAGCAAGTAGAAAGAAGGAAATAGTAAAAATCAGAGCAGAAATAAATGACATAGAGACACCCCCCCCCCCCCCAAAAAAAGACAATTCAAAGGATCAATGAAACAAAGAGCTGGTTTTTTAAAAAGATAAACAACATTGATGGATCCTTAGCTAGACTCACCAAGAAACAAAGAGAGATAACCCAAATACACAAAATCAGAAATGAAAGAGAAATAACAACTGACACCACAGAGATACAAAGGATCGTTAACAACTGCTATGAACAATTATATATGACAACAAAGTTGACAATTTAAGTGAAATGGACAAATTTCTACAAACACATAGTCTCCCAAAACTGAACCGGGAAGAGGTAGAAAACTTGAATAGACCAATAACAAGTAAGGAAATTGAAGATGTAATCAAGACTCTCCCAGCAAACAAAAGCCTAGGCCCGGATGGCTTCACGGGGGAATTTTACCAAACATTGAAAGAAGAACTAACACCCATTCTCCTCAAACAATTTCAAAAAATTTAAGAAGAAAGACTTCTGAACTCATTCTATGAGGCCAGCATAATTCTAATTCCAAAACCAGAAAAAGACACTACAGGCCAATATCCCTGATGAACATAGATGCCAAAATTCTGAACAAAATACTAGAAAATTGGATCCAGCAATACATCAAAAAAAAGTTATTTACCATGACCAAGTGGGATTCATCCCAGGGATGCAAAGCTGGTACAATATTCGCAAATCAATAAATGTGATACACCACATAAACAAAATAAAAGGTAAAAACCACATGATCATATCAATAGATGCTGAAAAAGCATTCAACAAAATTCAGCAGCCATTTCTTTCTTTCTTTCTTTCTTTTTTTTTTTAATCCTCACCCGAGGACATTTTCCCATTTTTTTGTTCAGGTAGAGTGGGAGGGAGAGAGAGGAACAGAGAGAGAGAGAGAAACATCGACGTGAAAGGAACACATCGAGTGGCTGCCACCTGCACGACCGACCAGGACCGGGGACAAACTGCAACTGAGGTACGCGCCCTTAGCGGGAACCGAACCCGGGTCTCTCCGGACCACAGGCCGACGCTCTAACCGCTGAGCCAAACCGGACAGGGCTCAGCAGCCATTTATGATATAAACACTCACTAATGTGGGAATAGAGGGATCATATCTTGACATAATAAAGGTCATATATGAAAGACCTACAACCAACATCATACTCAATGGGCAGAATCTAAAAACAGTTCCCTTAAGAACAGGAACAAGATAGGATGCCTACTTTCGCCACTCTTATTTAACAGTATTGGAAGTCTTAGCCACAGCAATTAGACATGAAGAAAAAAATAAAAGGGATCCAAATTGGGAAGGAGGAAGTGAAAATGTCATTATTCGCAGATGACATAGAAAACCCTAAAGACTCCATTAAAAATCTACTAGACTTAATAAATGAATTTGGCAAAGTAGCAGGATACAAAATTAACGTCAAGAAATTGACGGCATTCTTATACACCATTGATGAACTCACAGAAAGAGAAATAAAAAAAAACAACACAATCCTATTTAGCATCGTGGCAAAAAAATTAAGATACCTAGGAATAAACTTAACCAAAGAAGTAAAGGACCTATTTGCAGAAAACTATAGGACATTGAAAAAAGAAATAGAACAAGATATAAAAAAGTGGAAGCACATAACTTGTTCATGGATTGGAAGAATTAACATCATTAAAATGTCTATATTACCCAAAGCAATCTATAGATTCAATGCAATCCCCATCAAAATACCAATGACATATTTCACAGAACTAGAACAAATACTTAGAAGTTTACATGGAACCAAAAAAGACCCCAAATAGCCATAGCAATCTTGAAAAAGAAGTACAAAATAGGTGGGATCATAATATCGAATATCACGTTATACTACAAAGAAACTGTAATCAAAACAGCCTGGTAGTGATGCAAGAACAGGCATATAGACCAGTGAACCCAGAAATGGACCCAGGGCAATATGCTCAATTACTATTTGACAAAGGGGGCAAGAGCATACAATGGAGTCAAGACAGCTTCCTTAATAAATGGTTTTGGGAAAATTGGACAGCTAAATGGAAAAAAATGAAACTGGACCATCAACTTACGCCATACACAAGAATAATCTCAAAATGGATAAAAGACTTAAATGTGACTCATGAATCCATAAAAATCCTAGAAGAAAATGTAGGCAACAAAATTTCAGACATCATATGCAACAGAATTTTCACTGATACATCACCTAAGGCAATAGAAACAAAGGAAAAAATGGAAACGTGGGACTACATCAAACTAAAAAGCTTCTGCACAGCAAAAGAAACAATCATCAAAATGGAAAGGAAACCCAATGTATGGGAGAGCATAATTGCCAATGATATATCAAGTAAGGTGTTAATTTCCAAAATATATAGAGTTCTCATACAATAAACAAAAGGAAGACAAAGAACTCAATTAAAAAATGGGCAGAGGAACTAAATAGACAGACACCTCTTCAAACAAACATACAAATGGCTAAGAGACATATAAAGAAATGCTCAACATCACTAATCATGAGAGAGATGCAAATTAAAACAACAATGAGGTATCACCTCACACCTGTCAGAATGGCTGCCATCAACAAATCACCAAACAACAAGTGTTGGTGAGAGTGTGGAGAAAAGGGGACTCTAGTACACTGCTGGTGGGAATGCAGACTGGTGCAGTCACTATGGAAAACACTATGGTGTTACCTCAAAAAATTAAAAATTGGCCTGGCAGGTTTGGCTCAGCGGTTGGAGCGTCAGCCTGTGGTCTGGAGAGACCTGGGTTTGGTTCCTGCTAAAGGCATGTACCTCGGTCGCAGTTTGTCCCTGGCCCTGGTTGGGTTGTGCTGGTGGCAACCACTCAATGTGTCCCTTTCACGTCAATGTTTCTCTCTCTCTCTCTCTCCCTCCCACTCTATCCGAACAAAATATGGAAAAATATCCTCTGGTGAGGATTAAAAAAAAAAAATTAAAAATTTAATTGCCATTTGACCCAGTGATTCCAATTCTAGGAATATACCCTAAGAAGCCTGAAACACCAATCAGAAAGAATATATGTACCTCCATGTTCATAGCAGCACTATTTACAATAGTGAAGATCTGGAAGCAGCCCAAGTGTACATAAGTAGATAAATGGATAAAAAACTGTGGTACATATACACAATGGAGTACTATGCAACTGTAAAAAAGATCTCTTATCCTTTGTGACGACATGGAGGGACCTGGAGAATATTATCCTAAGCGAAACAAGCCAAGCAGAGAAAGTCAAATATTACATGATCTCACTTATTTGTGGAATATAAGGAACATAACAGTCTGAAGAACAGGGTAGATCTAGAGATGTGGAAGTAGGGTACAGATTGACAACACTCAGAAGAGGGGGTGGGGAAGAAGGGACGAGATAAACCACAGAACTTATATGCATGTACACATAAGTGATGGACATGGACAACAAAGCTGGGGATAGGGTGGTGAGGATGGGGAGGAGGGTGTCAATGGGGAGAAAAGGGGAAACATCTGTAAAAAATATAAATAAAATAAATAAATAAATAAATAAATAAATAAACATTGAATAAAAAGAACCCCCCCCCAAAAAATGAGGATAGTGTAAGGAGCCTCTGGGACAACTTTAAGCATGCCAACATTCGCATCATAGGGATGCCTGAAGGAGAGAGCAAGAAATTGAAAACCTATTTGAAACAATAATGACAGAAAACTTCCCTAACTTCTTAAAGGAAACAGACATACAAGTCCAGGAAGCACAGAGAGTCCCAAACAAGTTGAACCCAAAGAGGTCCACACCAAGACACATCATCATCAAAAGGCCAAAGGTTAAATACAAAGAGAGAATCTTAAAAGCAGCAAGCGAAAAGCAGTTCGTTACCTACAAAGGAGCTCCCATTAGACTGTCAACTTATTTCTCACAAGAAACTTTGCAGGCCAGAAAGGAGTGGCAAGAGATATTCAAGGTGATGAAAAGCAGTGACCTAAAACCAAGATTACTCTATCCTGCAAAGCTATCATTTAGAATCGATGGACATATCAAGAGTTTCCCAGACAAGAAAAAGCTAAAGGAATTAATCACCACCAAACCAGTATTATATGAAATGTTGAAGGGTCTTCTTGAAGGTGAAGAAGAACAAAAATATGAACAATAAAATGGCAATTAATACATATCTATCAACAATTGAATCTACAAACAAAATGAGCAAGCAGAACAGAAGCGGACTCCTAGATACAGAGAACTTTTTGTTGTTTGCCAGATGGGTGAGGGCTGGAGGGATGGGTGAAAAAGATGAAGGAATTAAGAAGTACAAATTGTTTGTTAGATTGATGAACCTCAAAGGGAAGGGGGGAGGGAGGATGGGATGAGATAAACCAAAGAACTTCTATGCATATATGCATAACCAATGGACACAGACTATAGTGTGGGGAAGGCAGGAGGAGGGTAGGATTGGGGAGGAGGGAGTCAATGGGGAAAAAAGGGAGAAACATCTGTAATACATTCAACAGTAAAGATGAGTTAAAAAAAAAAAAAAGCACACACTGTGTTGTCAGGCACTGAGCTCATACTTCCATCCAGCAACCCAGTGATGTAAGAGCTATTATTGTTCCTACTTTGCAGATGAAAAAATTGGGGACAGAAATTGCCCAAGATTTGTAGGTGGTGGAGCTGGGATTTGAGCCTTTGTTTGTCTGATTCTGAGCCTGTGTTCTTTTCCACTAGGTTATACTCTGGAAAAAAATTTGGGCAAGTGTACAACAGACAAACAAAATCTTGTGCCACAGGAAAGCACCCTGTGGTTTTAGGAATGTGCTGCTCCTCAACCCCAGGCTCTGGATATGTGTGCATCGTCTTCCTGGGCTGTTTCCGAGCAGGAGCTGCTCCGGGCCTGTGCTAGCTGCAGCATCACCTGGATGCTTCACCTTTCCACCACTGTGAAGGCAAAATGTATTCTACCTAAGTGATTATTTCCTAGAGAAATGAAGCTCACTCCTAAAAGCATCAATATATTTAGCCATTCTTGCTTGGAATTTTAGAAAATGCTTTGTATAACTCTCAGTTTTCTTTTAGAAGTTGAGACTGTAAGTTAATTTTTAAAATGTGTTAAATGGGAATTTTTTGAGATAGTTGTAGATTTACATTGCAGTTGTAGGAAATAACATGGCATGATCCATTGTATATATTGTCCAGTTTCCCCAGTGGTAACATTTTGCAAAACTGTAGTATAGTATCACAACCTGGATACTATACTTGTACACTCCATTGGTACTATTCAGATTTCCCCCATTTTATTTGTTTTCATTTGTACGTTTTAAGGTCTATACAATTTTCTCACTTGATTAGGTTCATGTTTACCTTTGTACAGCTCCGTCATCATAAGGATCCCTATTTGCCCTCTTATAACCACCCTCACTTTCTTTCTGACCCCTGTGTTTCTAACTTCACAAATATATATCATCATCAGACTATGTATTAAACTGATTGATTAAATTATGTGTCAATCTGATTGTCAGAAGGCTGAAGTAGGAATTATAGGGGATGGTACTACCATACATAACAGCACAAGGCGTGTACACAAGCACATACATATTCATGTGTGCATCTATAGGAAGCATCCCAGAGAGGTCTTACACTGTTAACTCCGAATACAGGTCCTGTAAAAGAAGAGTGCCCCAGTGTCAGATAGCTACGGAAAACGGTACTATGTCTCCCCTCTTGGAGATCCACAAAGCACATAGTCCTATAGTGAAAACATTTACTTGATTTCTTGAAGCATTTCCAAAAACCTACTCCCACTTGCCTATAATAGGTCCTTCGGTTATGAAACTCTTATTTCATCTCTAAACATTTCCCCACCAAGCAGACTTTGGAAAGGTAGGAGAAGAGGAAAAAGAACATGGACTTGATTTGGAACCAAAAGACCTGGGTCTGATTCACATTTGGTGGTTATGTGACCTAGGCAAGTGGCATGAGGACCTTCGAACATGGGTGTAAGCAAGAGGTGATGGTAACTTTTGGAGGTTTGTCAGAGGTCAAATGAATTTATGAAAACATGAGTAAAATACTATGCCCAACATTGGCAGAATACACAATATTTTCAAGTACAAATGAGAAATTTGTAAAAATTTTATACCCTTTATTATGGTTAACTGGTAAACATGAATGTTTCCCTGAGTTCTGTGGGCTGTTATAGCAAATTATTAAACCTGAGGAGGAGTCTTGTAAACCTTTGATTTGTAGCCCAGTTGGACACAGTGTGAGTAACCTGGGGACCCCCTATTTGCAATTAAAGTGGGGGCAGTCTTCTGGGACCAAGCCCTTAGCCTGTGGGGTCTGACGCCAGCTCCAGGGAGATAATGTCAGGATTGGAGTGACTCGTAGGCCACTCAGCTGGTGTTGGAGAGTTGGCTGGTATGGGAAAAGCAGCCAGAAATGTTCAATAGTATGTAATGTCCTTTCACTGGGCTCTATGGTAGAAATAAGAATGCTTATTAACAGCTGCATAAACAAATTATGGAACATTCATATACTAAAATATACAACAACAAAATGATTGAAGTTGCACATAACAACCAGGATCAGTTAAAAACATACAAGGTGGTCTTTAGAAGCCGTACGTACTGTGTGATCACATATATTAATGCTGTTAGGATGAAAAAAACCAGGGGCTGTGATTGGAAAGTGACCTATGGTGGCCTCTGGGGTTCAGGCAATGTTAATTTTTTTGTTTGAGTGAGGAGCACATAATCACTGTATAGTAATTTTTAAAGTCATACATTGATGCTTTAAACATTTTTGAATGCAAGTTATATTTAACAATTAAAATGTTTTAAAAGTCCCAGTATTTTAGAAATACCTATTTGGTTGGCTGAGCCAATTGGATTGTAGGGAGTGAGAGGCTGGAGGGGGGCGGGGGAGCAGGGGACTTTGCACAAGTTTGATCTCACAGCATCCCTACAAGCTGGACACTGGCTGGCTGTTTTACAGGTGAATTAGCTGAGACTCAGAGATGTTAAGTCACTGGTCTGAGTTCACACAGATAGTTTGTAGCTGAACCAGAATTCAAATCTAGGTCTAGGTCTGTGCCTATTCTGCTACATAACACAAACTCCCCTCAAGCCTGTTTACAAGTACTCTCCTGTTTACCAGTAGCACTGACAATGACCAGGGCTGTTATGACTATGGTTGACTCAGCCTCTGCTCACGGCAAGCAGTCTGACAGTGCTGTCGTGGTCTGCAGCTTCTGGGCTCCGTGGAGGCTGGGCCAGCTCCTTCCCACCATGCCTTGTTCCTGGCCCCAGCTTCGTGTATGGCAGGGAGCAATTACCTCTGCACCTCATTCTCCTCCACAGGCTCAAGGAGAGGAAAGCGCTGCCTTCTGATACGGAGGCATCTTCCAGTCCCCATGGAGCCCCTAACTTCCAGAGCCTCTGGTTTTGGAGATCCACCCCAGCCATGTGTTTATAAACAGCCTCACGGCAGGAGGAGCCCCGCCGGCTGGTGTGGCCTGCCTGGCTCGGATTATTCCTGGACTTGCAAGTACGGCCTCCCGCCCGGCAGAGCCCGCCACACAGACCCCTGCCCCTTGGCCCTTTTGTTTGTTTTGCTTTGCACCGACCTGAAATGGATACCTTCACGGGTCCCTGCAGCAGGACAGACAGCAGTTGGGACCTGTGGGGACAATGGCTGTGCCCACCTGTAGGTCAAGGGTCAGGCTCAGCAGTGCAGCCCTGTCAGTGCTTCAAAAGCTGAGGCTTCAGTCCTGTTGGGCGCCACCCATGGATCAGTGGCTGGCTGACCCACAGGTGCGCCAGGCTATTCAAGTGCCTGTGACCAGGGTGGGGGTGGTGCTGGGCTGTGTGTGGTGGCTTACCTGGGATTACAGCCCAGTCACAGGTGTCCGCTCAATGCCAAGGAAGGGAGGTTGCTGGGGGAGCAGGCTGGGGAACCTGGGTCTCCCCAGAAAAAACATTTGTTCACAGGCTGTACCTGAGAGGCAGTTCCTGAGACCACTTGCCGATTCTTGGTCAGTATTTTTGACAAGAAGTTCTGGAAACTTTATAAATTTGAATATATTCTTTTTAGTCTAATGAGTCAGTACTTATCAAGTGGCTATTTTAAGAAAAGTGGAAGGAGAGGTGTGGAAGATCTCTCTCTCTCTCTTCTCTCTCTCTCTCTCTCTCTCTCACTGTGTTTATGTGTCTGTGTGTACTGGGAGGGGCTGGTGCTGAACTAAATCAAACAAAGAGGCAGTGGAGAGATTCCTTATTCATGTGTTCACACAAGAAACATTCACTAGGGTACAGAGATCTGCCATTTGTCCATTCATCCATCCATCCATCCATCCATCCATCCATCCATCCATCCATCCATCCATCTTGTCATTGGACCAAACAACATTTCCTGAGTGACCATTATGTCCCAAATTCTGGGCTGGGTATTGGTGATACAAAAAGAAACAGACAGTTCCAGCCCTCGAATTCTCTCAGTCCTGTGGTAGAGAGACAGAAATATAAGTGGATAATTGTAAGTGGCTATAAAACAGATTTCTCAACAATAACAGGGTGTCTGGAAAGGGGTGCCATAGAGTAGACCAAACTGAAGCAGGTCTTACAGGACGAAGAGCCCTCCAGGAGGCTTAGGGGAGAAGGGAGCTGAGGCAGAGGTGTGCAGACTGGCACATTTGGGGAGGAGCTACTGGTTGTGGTTAAGGTGGGGAGGGGGGAGATGATGCAGCTGGAGTGAGGTTAGGAATGTGAGTCTAGAGTTGACCATGTAGGGTTTGGAAAGTAGCTGTGCTTAAGAGTTTGGACTTTATTTAGAGGACAAGAGAAAGCAGGGTGGGGCTTTAAGCATGCAGGTGACCTGACTACATTTGAATGTGGAAGGTTCACGTGGACAGAGGTAGGGAGAATGGGTTAAGGGGGCCTGACTGCAGAGAGATTGAGAATTGTTGGAAAGTAGAAGTTCCCCAGGGAATGACTTTTTTAAAAAAAATATTTTTATTGACTTTTAGAGAGAGAGGGAGGGAGAGGGAGGGAGAGAGAGAGAGAGAGAGAGAGAGAGAGAGATTGATGAGAGAGAAACATTGATGAGAGAGGAACATTGATAGGCTGCCCCCTGCACACTCCCCCACCTGCCCTGGGGATCAAGCCCGCGACCCTGGCATGTGCCCTGACGGGGAATTGAAGCAGCAGCCTCTGGGTGCATGGGACAACACCCAACCAACTGAGCCACACTGGCCAGGGCAGAAATGTTTTTTGAACCATGAGTGAGGAGGTGGGATAGCCACAGGGTGGTATCTGTGAAGTCTCTGAGAGGCACAGACTTCTGAGGCCCAGACGAAGGCCTGGGGTGGGACCTTGGACCCTTCAGAAGCCTCAACTGGCTCTGCTTCCCAGACCCCAGGCAGGATTTGGGGGCCTTTGGGACCCTGAGAAGCCCCATGCCACAGGAGGACCAGTCCATTTAGTCTGCCAGTTGTTTCATTCAGCAAGCATTAAGTAAACACCTACTATGTGCCAGGCTCTTTGCTAGATACTGGGCTGGGAGATAAGAAAGATGAAATTTCCTGCCCTTATGGACTGGCAGTTTAGTAGGAAATACAGATTAGTAAAGGAGTGATAATGCTGATGCTAACACTAACATTTATTAAGTGCTTTACTATGTGCCAGGCAGAATTCTAAATACTTTATAAGAATTAACTCTAATTCTTATAATGACCCTTTGAGGTAGGTACTGTTATTATGCCCATTTTACAGATGAGATAAGTAAGGCACAGAGTAACTTCCCCATGTTCACACAGCTTGTAGGTGGCAAGGGCTAAGATTTGAACCCAAATCTGTCTTACCCAGAGTCTGTGGTTTAAATTGTTGTGTAGCACTACCATTTTCTTGCAGACCACCCCTGCTTTAATCTCCCCAGGGGTCCCCAGAAGCTTCAGACTGATGCACAAATTCCCTGCCCATGATTCAACTGAGCCTGGAATTTCAGCCTCTCTGCTCCTCCTCACCTTCAGCCTTTTGCCTCACTGCTTGTGGTTCCCCGTAGCCCTGCCTCCATCCTTGCTCTTCTCTCGGGAGAGAGGGAGAGGCAAGTGGGTTCATCTTTCCAGGCCCAGCTCAAATATCCTATCCCCCGAGGAGTCCCTGCTGACTTCTCCGAGCAGAATTAAGTGATCCCTTCCCTGAGTGCCAGTGAGGTTGGCTCATCCATCTGTTATAGCCTAGCCTTCTCTCCGGACCGCAGGCCGACGCTCTAACCGCTGAGCCAAACTGGCCAGGGCTATAACCTAGTCTTAAGGCATTCAATAGACCTGCTGTGTCTTCCCGTGTAAACTGTTAGCTTCTTGAAGGTAAGACAAAGTCTGACTTGTCTCTGTATCCTTCACGGGTTTCGGCAAAGTGCCAGGTGGCACTTAGTCCTGAATACGAAGAATTAAATCATCGACATCTTTTTCCTGCGTACCTACTACGTACTCAGAAGGAATGACCACCCTATCCTCACGAACTTATATGTATGTTAAGTAACTGATTAATCTTGGCACCTTGTTCTGCTAAGGTGGCCTGTGATCTTCCTGGGGGAAGTATGCCATTTTATAGATAAGGCACAGAAACGTTACCTAACTCCCATGTTCCCACAGATTGTCCCCTCTGCTTCGGAAGCATCTCCTGCTCTGAGGTAGCCAGCAGTTATCTGGCGTACAGTAGGTGCTCAAAAAAATTGAAGTTGAGAGGATAAATAAATATTCTCTTTGATAAAACACGTTCATGTTAGAAAGCTCACTCGGGTAGAGGGCTGGAGGATGGGATGGACGGGGCCTAACTGCAGAGGAATTGGGAATTGCCGGCTTGTTTGAACACTAGCTGACAGACACGTGGAGTTTTCCCTGGGCTGAAGAAAGGACGAAGGCCTTGGGAAGACTGAAGAGGTCAGGGAGGGTTTCTCCAGAGGGTCCCTGGGTGAGTTCTGACGTTAGGAAGAGGTGAGGCAGGGTGGATGCTCGGAGCTCTTCTGGCTCTGGCTGGGCCTCCCACCTGTCTTCTTTGTCCTCTGTTACTGGGGTAGCAGGCATTGCGCACCCAGATCCCCTGGGTCTTTACAATGTCAGAGGGCTAGCAGGGGCCAGAGACTACAGGGTCTTATCAGTCAAGGGCTTTTTACGAGATGGAAACACTGGAGGGGTTTTGAGCAGAGAGGAGTGATTTGGTGGGATTGATGTGCCATGTGGATTCACACTGTAGGAGTCAAGGGTGGAAGGAGGGAGACCTGGGTTGGGGACCAATGTAATGATCCAGGTGAGGGTGCTGTGTGACTTGGGCCAGTGCGATGGTGACGGGGTGGTAGCAAAGAGGTTAGAGTCTGAATATTTTTAGAAGATTGAGCCCATGGCATTTAATGAGCCTGAGATTTTTGACCTGAGCACGTGAAAGAATGGTGAGCTCATTAACTAAGATGCAAAGACTATGGGAATAGCAGGTTTGGGGTTACGTTGGACATGTTAAGTCTGACATGCCAATCACCTCATCACATCCTCCAACTGCCTGCCAGGCATGATTACCACCATTTTGCTAAGAAGGAACTCAGAATTCTAGAAGGAGAAACTGCTTCCTGAGGTCATAGCTTGGGAAGAATGGGGATAGGACATTTCAGGCCTGCTTCACATCAAAGCCCCTGCACCAGCCACCATGTTGGTTCTCTTTTGTGGGAAGCTGGCTCTCCCATTTGTCCTACATTTCCCTCTCCCAAGATTCTTTTATCACCCCAGAGCCCCCACATTATGGATAGTCCCCCTTTAACAGTACTTCTGTTGGCCCCACCTATTCTTAGTGGCTTTACCCTTCTGTTGACTGGTAACTGAGTTTGAGACCAAGGGCCAGTGTTGTTTCCACCACTTTATGTGCCTATGGTTGTCCCGTCTGGATTTTTCCAACTCATTATTGGTCGTAGATTTCTTGTCTTTAGTTCCTGGTTATAGCTCAGGAACCCACCGTAATTCTAACTTGTTCTTGGGGGAAATGCTATCTCCATGGCAATAGTCTATTTTGCACGGTGTTCAGGAATGCCCTGTGGACAAATGAAGGGCCTAGGGATATAAGATCTCCTAAAGAATTTCCTGAAGAGGGGCCATGTCCTCTCTGTGTAAGGGCTGCAGGAAATGCCCCAGATGATCCCGGATCATCTTACCCTATCAGAAAGAAGGGAGGCATCACAGACGAATGGGGTTGTATCAGAAGTATAAATTAATAGTTTAAATTATTGTTATCAGGAAAGTAAAGATAATTTTTATATGCTCTATTGATTAATGGATAAGATGCTGTCGCAGTCAATCTAACGGTTTTGAAAACATCAACTGAATTGCAGAGAATTGACATGCAAATGGACAAGAGGTTCAATTACACATAGTTCCCTTGATCAACCCTCTTCATCCAACTCTGTAACTGCATTTTTATGGCAACGATCATGGCAATAAAATCATTTCTCAGTTTTGCCTTGCAGTTATTGATTAAGAGTATTAAACCTTGAAAAAATATTCTAAATATAACATCTCTGAGAACCACTCGTTGACACTTCAGTGAACAAAGACTTTATTCACCTTAATGAATTTTTTGCCCTTTGTTATGGCACGGTTGACATTTTCCTCTCTGAAAAACATCAACTTCAAGTTTGAAAACCTAGACCAGCATCTTCTTCCTATTAAGCCTGCACACATCTGTGTGGTAAAGCAAGCTCTCAAAACAACTTTTTATCTTATTATAAAGTGGCCCTAAGACAGAAGTATTCAAACTGTTAAGTTTTCTATATTCAATTTCAACTAAAAGTTTACCAGTTAGAACTCCAGAGCAGATCTTTCATTTTATTAAAAAAATTTTTTTTCTTTATTGATTTTAAAAAGAGAGGAGGGGAGAGGGAGATAGAAACATCAATGAGAGAGAACATCCATTGGCCGCCTCCTGCATGTCCCCCGCTGGGATTGGGCCCACAACCTGGGCATGTGTCCTGACCAGGAATTGAACCGGCCACCTCTTGGTGAATGGGTCGATGCTCAACCACTGAGCCACCCTGGCTGGGAAAGAGCAGATCTTTTAAAAGTATGTTCCAGATGTGATGTCTTTTAAAAGTATGTCCCAGGTGTGATGTAGGTTCCAGGAACACACGTTGTGTACAGTGGTCCAAGGGGCCACTGCTTTCTGCCATTTCGCCCTCAGACACTTGGCTCACTTGTTCAGGAGTGTGAGCTCCTTATTTCCAGCTGATACCGATCTTTTCAGAACTATACACCTTGTTGGAAATACCTTCCCCTGTTATTTTACCATCAACCACTTTAGAAATTGACCTGTCTTCACAGACAGTCATTAGAGCTACGGTGAGCAAAGACTGATAAAAGGGCCAAAGCCCTTTTTCATAACCACAGTCTCCTGTAAGCGATTCAAGTGTGTCTTTTTGGGTCCACTGAAACACATTGGTGTGGCTCTGTAAGGACACCTTTCCCAAATCAGCTGCCTCTGTGATGCAGATGGAGGTGTGGTCCCATCTCCAGGGAAGCACTTCACCAACTTTGCTCCTAGGACTCAAGCCACAATTTCTGAAACAGTATGTAAAGAAATCTTTCATTTGCTTTTTTGAATGTATTTTTTATTATATTGCTTATGATGAAGCAATATAATGTCAGGTCTTCTCTATTTTATGTTTTCATGTTATTTTGGGATTTTTTTTTTTGGAACTGCATACTTTTTCAGTGTCGTTCCCATCATTTCATGTGCTCACCTGTAACGCCACTGAAGTAGAACCTTACTCAAATAAAACCTGCCTCGGCTCACTGTTCAGTGTTTTAGGGAGTGGCTCGCGACCAGTTCCGGGATGTGGCTGGGAGGAGCCCTGGCCCTGCCGCTGTCGCAGTCACGGGGTGGGCCTCCAGGCCCGGAGCACGTCTGTCCTGACCCGTGACTCATTGCTCTTCCGAACCTGCCTCTGTCACTTCACATTTCCACTGGGTACAAGCTTGTGCTCCAGAGCTCCTATTTTAACCACGGATTCATGTTCTAAGTTGAAAACAAAATTTAAAACATTACTATACTTAAAAAAAAAGATAACTCGAACCTCCAAACTTCTGTTTTCTCGGTATTTGGGGAGAATTCGCTGTGGTGGGAAGTGGAAAGCTGCCCAGCGAAGTTTGTAAACAGAGTCCGTGATCCAGAGGAACAGCAGCAGGCAGCCGCGCAGATCTGGGAGGTCCCTGCGTGCTGCTTTTCTCCTGCAGTCCAAGTGAAAATAAAACTGGTTTCTAAGTCGGCAAACTCCTTTTCCCGGAACATTTCAAAGAATTGCTGAGAAAACATATGTCTGCCCAGCCTGAGACATGGCTGAGACATGGGCCAAATCTGCTTTTGCTGCAATAGCGCGCTCAGCTCTACGGGGAGGAGCAGGCACCGCGTTCTTCCTAGAGACACGGACTAGCTTCAGCTCTCGCTGCACATGTAGCTCTTCTGTTAGGTAGCCTTTGTGAAAAATGACACAGATCCGCAGGAATCAGTGGGATATGGCCGATTTTACTTGTTCATGTATGACACAAATCCTTTTGATTTTGGAATTTGCTTAAAACATTAAAAAATTTCAAAAATAATACATATTCACTGTTAAAACTCAAACATTACAGAAATTTATAAAGAAAAGATGGATTTTTTTCCCCCTACACTTACTACTGTCACCCCCATCCATCCCACTCCTTAGGATTAACCCACAGTAATAATTTGCTATTTATTCGTCCAGATCTTTCTTTTTACTTCTTCATTTAATGGCACACAAAAACATATGTAAGTATGTCATTTTAACTTAAAAAATAAATGTGGGGATTCATTCCAGAAATGCAAGGCTGGTACAATATTCGCAAATCAATAAATGTGATACACCACATAAACAAAATGAAGAATAAAAACCACATGATCATATCAATAGATGCTGAAAAAGCATTCGACAAAATCCAGCATCCATTTCTGATAAAAACGCTCAGCAATGTGGGAATAGAGGGATCATATCTTGACATAATAAAGGCCATATATGAAAGACCTATAGCCAACATCATACTCAATGGGCAGAAACTAAAAACATTTCCATTAAGAACAGGAACAAGGCAGGGATGTCCACTTTCGCCACTCTTATTTAACATAGTACTAGAAGTCTTAGCCACAGCTATCAGAGATGAGAAAAAAATAAAAGAAATCCAAATTGGAAAGGAGGAAGTGAAACTGTCATTATTTGCAGGTGACATGATATTATACATAGAAAACCGTAAAGACTCCATCAAAGCCCTGGCCGGTTTGGCTCAGCGGTTAGAGCGTCGACCTGCGGTCCTGAGAGACCAGGGTTCGGTTCCCGCTAAGGGCCTGTACCTCGGTTGCAGTTTGTCCCTGGCCCTGGTTGGTCGTGCGGGTGGCAGCCACTCGATGTGCCCCTTTCACATCGATGTCTCTCTCTCTCTCTCTCTCTCTCTCTCTCTCTCTCTCTCTCTCTCGCTTCCTCTCTCTCTCCCTCCCACTCTACCTGAACAAAAAAATGGAAAAAATGTCCTCGGGTGAGAATAAAAAAAAAAAAAAGACTCCATCAAAAATCTACTAGACTTAATAAATTAATTTGACAAAGTAGCAGAATACAAAATTAACGTCAAGAAATCGACGGCATTCGTATACACCAATGATGAACTCACAGAAAGAGAAACTAAAAAAACAATCCCATTTACCATCGCAGCAAATAAATTAAGATACCTAGGAATACACTTAACCAAAGAAGTAAAGGACCTATTTGCAGAAAACGATAGGACATTGAAGAAAGAAATAGAGGAAGATATAAAAAAGTGGAAGCACATACCTTGTTCATGGATTGAAAGAATTAACATCATTAAAATGTCCATACTACCCAAAGCAATCTATAGATTCAATGCAATCCCATCAAAATATCAATGACATATTTCACAGAACTAGAACAAATACTTCAAAAGTTCATATGGAACAAAAAAGGCCCCGAATAGCCACAGCAATTTTGAAAAAGGACAAAGTAGGTGGGATCACAATAGCAGATATCAGGTTATACTACAAAGCGACTGTAATCAAAACAGCCTGGTACTGGCACAAGAACAGGCAGATAGACCAGTGGAACAGAACAGAGAACCCAGAAATGGACCCAAGGCAATATGCTCAATTAAAATTTGACAAAGGGGGCAAGAGCATACAGTGGAGTCAAGACAGCCTCTTTAATAAATGGTGTTGGGAAAATTGGACAGCTACATGCAAAAAAATGAAACTACACCATCAACTTACACCATACACAAGAATAAACTCAAAATGGATAAAAGACTTAAATGTGACTAATGAATCCATAAAAATCCTAGAAAAAATGTAGGCAACAATATTTCAGACATCAAATGCAGCAGAATTTTCACTGGTACATCACCTAAGGCAACAGAAACAAAGAAAAAAAATGAACACATGGGACTACATCAAACTAAAAAGCTTTGCACAGCAAAAGAAACAATCATCAAAATGGAAAGGCAACCCACTGTATGGGAGAACATCATTGCCAGTGATATATCAGATAAGGGGTTAATTTCCAATATATAGAGAGTGCTCATACAACTCAACGAAAGGAAGATAACCCAGTTAAAAAATGGTCGGAGGAGCTGAATAGACACCTCTCCGAACAGGACATACAAATGGCCAAGAGACATATGAAGAAATGCTCAACATCACTAATCATCAGAGAGATGCAAATTAAAACAACAATGAGGTATCACCTCACACCTCTCAGAATGGCCGCCATCAACAAATCATCAAACAACAAGTGTTGGCGAGGATATGAACAAAAGGGGACTCTAGTACATTGCTGGTGGGAATGCAGACTGGTGCAGCTACTATGGAAAACAATATGGTGTTACCTCAAAAAATTAAAAATTGAACTTCCATTTGACCCAGTGATCCCGCTTCTAGGAATATACCCTAAGAAGCCTGAAACACCAATCAGGAAGAATATATGTACCCCCATGTTCATAGCAGCACTATTTTCAATAGCTAAGATCTGGAAACAGCCCAAGTGTCCATCAGTAGAAAAATGGATAAAAACGCTGTGGTACATGTACACAATGGAGTACTATGCAGCTGTAAGAAAGAAAGCTCTCTTATCCTTTGAGACGACATGGAGGGACCTGGAAAGTATTATCCTAAGTGAAATAAGCCAAGCAGAAAAAGACAAATACCACATGATTTCACTTATATACAGAATATAATGAACATAACATTCTGAGGAATACGGTAGACCCAGAGATGTGGAAGTAGGGCACAGACTGACATTCCTCAGAAGAGGGGGTGGGGAGGTGGGAAGAGATAAACCACACAACTTATATGCATGTATGCATAACCAATGGACATGAACAACAAAGCCGGGGATGGGGCGGAGGGGTTCGGGAGGGGGGTGCCAATGGGGTAAAAAAGGAGAAACATCTGTAACAACAAAAAAATAAAAATAAATAAATGTGGGATCATGTTATTTTGCAACTTGCTTTCTTTTTACTCAGCTATATGTCTTGGCAACTCGTTTTATTGTCTAATTTATACAAATTTATTATAATTTAACTATTTCTTTACTCATTTACATTTTGTTTCCAAATTTTTACAAAAAGCCCCCAGTGAACATTCTTTGTATGAATGTCCTTGTGCACTTTTGTGAATAGTTCTGTGGGATAGAGTACAAAAATGGAATTACTGGGTTAGTGGGCTTGCAGATTTAAACATCTGAGAGATGCTGCCAGATTGTCTTCTAAAATAGTTGTATCTATTTATGTTCCCACCAGCAAAGAATGAGAACATTATTCTTCCCAAACCCTTGCCTTCTGTGGTTATTACCAATGTTTAGAATCTTCTCAGTCCGATAAGAGAAAAATGACATTTTACTGTATTATTATTTTAATTTGCAATTATCTGTGAATTCAGAAGGCGGAGCCTATTTTTATATGTTTAGTAACAGTGGTCCTCATTTGGAGATGATTATGCCCAGGGCATTTGGCAATATCTGGAGACATTTTTGATTGTTATAACCTGAGGGGGGCAGGTACTATTGACATCTAATATGTAGAAAGGATTACTGGCCTCAAATGTTAATAGTACTGAAGTTTAGAAATCCTGGGTTATCAGCTGTTTGTGTTTTAAATTGCCTATTGATTATCTTTTTTTGGGGAACTCTTTTTTAATTGAATATATTGGAGTAGCATTGGTTAATAAAATTATGTGATTTTCAGGTATACAACATTATAACTCGACATCTGTATAGTCTATTACGTACTCCTACCTGAAGTCTACTTTCCTTCCTTTACCATATTTGACCCACTTTGCCCTCCCCCACCCCCTTCTCCTCTGGTGACCATCATTCTTTTGTCTGTATCTATGAGTTTGTTTTGTTAGTTTGTTACTTTTCGTTTTATATTCTACATATGAGTAAAATAATATTTTTTGTCCTTTTCTGCCTGACATTTTACTTAGCATAACACTGTCAAGATCTATGCGTGTTGTCACAAATGGCAATATTTTCTTTTTTATGGCTGTGTAGTATTCCACTGAATACATGTACCACATCTTCTTTATACAGTCATCCACTGATAGACACTTTGATTGTTTCCATGTCTTGCCTATTGTGAATAAGGCTGTAATGAAGATATGGGTGCATATATCTTTACAAATAACTGTTCATATACTTTTTGGGTAACTATATTGGGAACGCTTTATGTTTTGGAGATCTTAATCCTTAGTTTACTATATATATATAACAAATATTTTTCCTATTTGATACTTACATGTAATTCTGTTTATGATGCCCTTTGCACTAGAGGATTTAAAATATTTATGTAGGCATATCTACTTGTTTTTTCCTTTAGGGAATCTTTTTTTTGTTTTGTTTTGTTTTTTTTTTTATCCTCACTCGAGGACATTTTTTGTTCAGATAGAGTGGGAGGGAGAGAGAGGAAGAGAGAGAGAGAGAAACATCGATGTGAAGGGACACATCGAGTGGCTGCCACCCGCACGACCAACCAGGGCCAGGGACAAACTGCAACCGAGGTACATGCCCTTAGCGGGAACCGAACCCGGGTCTCTCGGGACCGCAGGCTGACGCTCTAACCGCTGAGCCAAACTGGCCAGGGCTCCTTTAGGGAATCTTAATTTTGTATCATGCTTGGAAAGTTTTCTTATCCTAAGCATATATGAATGTAAATCCTATATTTTTATAGTTTTATTTATTTCAATGTTTAGTTATTTTTTTTTATTAATTAATTAATTAATTAATTTTTGTTACAGATGTTTTTCCTTTTCCCCCAATTGATTCTCCCCTCCCTCACCCCCCCATCCCCAGCTTTGTTGTCCATGTCCATTGTTCATGCATGCAGGCATATAAGTTCTGTGGTTTATCTCTCCCCCACCACCCTCTCTTCTGGAGATTGTCAGTCTGTACCCCACTTTCACGTCTCTGGACTACCCCATTCCTCAGAATGTTATGTTCATTATACTCCACAAATAAGTGAGATCATGTGGTATTTGTCTTTTTCTGCTTGGCTTGTTTCGCTTAGGATAATACTTTCCAGGTCCCTCCACGTTGTCTCAAAGGATAAGAGATCTTTCTTACAGCTGCATAGTACTCCATCGTGTATATGTACCACAGCTTTGTTATCCATTCGTCTACTGAAGGACACTTGGGCTGTTTCCAGATCTTAGCTATTGAAAATAGTGCTGCTATGAACATGGGGGTACATATATTCTTCCTGATTGGTGTTTCAGGCTTCTTAGGGTATATTCCTAGAAGCGGGATCACTGGGTCAAATGGAAGTTCAATTTTTAATTTTTTGAGGTAACACCATATTGTTTTCCATAGTAGCTGCACCAGTCTGCATTCCCACCAGCAATGTACTAGAGTCCCCTTTTGTTCATACCCTCGCCAACACTTGTTGTTTGATGATTTGTTGATGGCGGCCATTCTGAGAGGTGTGAGGTGATACCTCATTGTTGTTTTAATTTGCATCTCTCTGATGATTAGTGATGTTGAGCATTTCTTCATATGTCTCTTGGCCATTTGTATGTCCTGTTCGGAGAGGTGTCTATTCAGCTCCTCCGACCATTTTTTAACTGGGTTATCTTCCTTTCGTTGAGTTGTATGAGCACTCTCTATATATTGGAAATTAACCCCTTATCTGATATATCACTGGCAATGATGTTCTCCCATACAGTGGGTTGCCTTTCCATTTTGATGATTGTTTCTTTTGCTGTGCAAAGCTTTTTAGTTTGATGTAGTCCCATGTGTTCATTTTTTTTCTTTGTTTCTGTTGCCTTAGGTGATGTACCAGTGAAAATTCTGCTGCATTTGATGTCTGAAATATTGTTGCCTACATTTTTTCTAGGATTTTTATGGATTCATTAGTCACATTTAAGTCTTTTATCCATTTTGAGTTTATTCTTGTGTATGGTGTAAGTTGATGGTGTAGTTTCATTTTTTTGCATGTAGCTGTCCAATTTTCCCAACACCATTTATTAAAGAGGCTGTCTTGACTCCACTGTATGCTCTTGCCCCCTTTGTCAAATTTTAATTGAGCATATTGCCTTGGGTCCATTTCTGGGTTCTCTGTTCTGTTCCACTAGGTCTATCTGCCTGTTCTTGTGCCAGTACCAGGCTGTTTTGATTACAGTCGCTTTGTAGTATAACCTGATATCTGCTATTGTGATCCCACCTACTTTGTCCTTTTTCAAAATTGCTGTGGCTATTCGGGGCCTTTTTTGTTCCATATGAACTTTTGAAGTATTTGTTCTAGTTCTGTGAAATATGTCATTGATATTTTGATGGGATTGCATTGAATCTATAGATTGCTTTGGGTAGTATGGACATTTTAATGATGTTAATTCTTTCAATCCATGAACAAGGTATGTGCTTCCACTTTTTTATATCTTCCTCTATTTCTTTTTCCAATGTCCTGTCATTTTCTGCAAATAGGTCCTTTACTTCTTTGGTTAAGTGTATTCCTAGGTATCTTAATTTATTTGCTGCGATGGTAAATGGGATTGTTTTTTTAGTTTCTCTTTCTGTGAATTAATCATTGGTGTATAAGAATGCCATTGATTCTTCACATTAATTTTGTATCCTGCTACTTTGCCAAATTCATTATTAAGTCTAGTAGATTTTTGATGGAGTCTTTGGGGTTTTCTACGGATAGTATCATGTCACCTGTGAATAATGACAGTTTCACTTCCTCCTTTCCAGTTTGGATCCCTTTTATTTTTTCTTTCTGTCTGATTGCTGTGACTAAGACTTCCAGTACTATGTTAAATAAGAGTGGTGAAAGTGGGCATCCTTGTCTTGTTCCTGTTCTTAAGGGAAATGCTTTCAGTTTTTGGCCATTGAGTATGATGTTGGCCGTAGGTCTTTCATATATGACCTTTATTATGTCAAGATATGATCCCTCTATTCCCACATTGCTGAGTGCTTTTAATAAAAATGGTTGCTGGATTTTGTCGAATGCTTTTTCAGTGTGTATTGATATGATCATATGATTTTTATCTTTCATTTTGTTTATGTGGTGTATCACATTTATTGATTTGCAAATATTGTACCAGCCTTGTATCCCTGGGATGAATCCCACTTGGTCAGGGTGAATAATTTTTTTTATGCATTGCTGGATTTGATTTGGTAGTATTTTATTCAGGATTTTGGCATTTATGTTCATCAGGGATATTGGTCTAGTTTCCTTTCTTTGCAGTGTCTTTTTCTGGTTTAGGAATTAGAATTATGCTGGCATCATAAAATGAGTTTGGAAGTCTTCCTTCTTCTTGAATTTTTTGAAATAGTTTGAGGAGAATTGATATTAGTTCTTCTTTGAGTGTTTGGTAAAATACCTCCGTGAATCTTTTGGGGCCTGGGCTTTTGTTTGCTGGGAGAGTCTTGATTACATCTTTAATTTCTTTTGTTGTTATTGGTCTGTTCAAGTTTTCTACCTCTTCCTGGTTCAGTTTTGGGAGACTATGTGTTTCTAGATATTTGTCCATTTCACTTAGATTATCGAATTTGTTGTCATATAATTGTTCATGATATTTGTTCACAATCCTTTGTATTTCTGTGGTGTCAGTTATTATTTCTCCTTTTCATTTCTGATTTTGTGTATTTGGGTTATCTCTCTTTGTTTCTTGGTGAGTCTAGCTAAGGGTCCATCAATCTTGTTTATCTTTTTAAAGAACCAGCTCTTTGTTTCATCAATCCTTTGAATTGGTTTTTTGGTCTCCATGTCATTTATTTCTGCTCTAATCTTTGCTATTTCCTTCCTTTTACTTGCTCTGGGATTTCCTTTTTGTTTGCTTTCTAGTTCTTTAAATTGTGAGGTTAGATAGTCTATTAGAAATTTTTCTTGTTTCTTGAGGTAGGCCTGTAGTGCTATGAACTTCCCTCTCAGAACTGCTTTTGCTGCATTCCATAGATTTTGTGTTGTTGTGTGTTCATTTTCATTGCTTTCCAGGAATTTTAAAATTTCTTCCTTGATCTCCTCGGTAATGCATTCATTGTTTAATAACATGCTATTTAGCCTTTATGTGTTCAAATGTCTTTGCATGTTCTTGTTGCAATTGATTTCTAGTTTCATGCCATTGTGATCTGAGAAGATGCTTGACATGATTTCAGTCTTCTTGAACTTGTAGAGACTTAGTTTGTGTCCTACATGTGGTCTGTCTTTGAGAATGTCCCATGTGCACTTGAGAAGAATGTGAATTCTGTAGTTTTGGGATGTAATTCTCTGTAATCTATTAAATCCATTTGGTCTAGTGCTTCAGTTAGAGTCTCTGTTTCTTTGCTAATTTTTTGTCTAGAGGATCTATCTAATGATGTCAGCAGGGTGTTGAAGTCCCCTGCTATGATTGTATTGCTGTTGATTTCTCCTTTGAAGTCCTCCAGAAGAGTTTTAATATATTTTGATGCATATATCAGCTGCATATATGTTTATCAAGGTTATATCTTCCTGTTAGATAGATCCTTTCAATATTATGTAGTGGCCTTCTTTGTCTTTAGTTATGGCCTTCATTTTGAAATCTACTTTATCAGATATGAGTATTGCCACCCCAGCCTTTTTGTTCTTTCTGTTTGCTTGGAAGATTTTTTTCATCCCTTCACTTTCAACCTATGTGAGTCTTTTGTTGTGAGGTGGATCTCTTGCAAACAACATATATGTGATCATGCTTTCTTATCCAGTCAGCTACTCTGTGTCTTTTTATTGGAGCATTCAAACTATTCACATTTAAGATAATAATTGATATGTACTTATTTATTGCCATTTTTGTTTAGTGTGTTTATATTTTCTTTCTATTTCTTCTACTAATTACAGCAGTCCTTTTAACATTTCTTGCAGTGCTGGTTTGGTGCTAATGTATTCCTTTAGCCTTTTTTTTTTTTTTTTTCTTGGGAGCTCTTTATTTGACCTTCTATTTTGAATGATAGCCTTGCTGGGTAGAGTAGTCTTGGATTCAGTTCCTTGTTTTTCATGACCTTGATTACTTCATGCCATTCCCTTCTGGCCTGTAGTGTTTTTGTTGAGAAGTCAGCTGAGAGCCTTATGGGGGTTCCTTTGTAGGTAACCTGTTGCTTATCTCTTGCTGCCTTTAGGATTCTCTCTTTGTCTTTAATTTTTGGTATTTTAATTACTATGTGTTTTGGTGCGGGGCTGTTTGGGTTATTCTTATTTGGAGCTCTCTATGCTTCTTGAACTTAAATGTCTTCTTCCTTCACCAAGTTAGGAAAGTTTTCTGTCACTATTTCATCAAATATATTCTCTAACATTTGCCCATTTTCTTCCTCTTCGGGGACTCCTATGATGGGAATATTATTATGTTCCAGTTGTCCCACAGTTCTCTTAAGATGTCTTCCTGTTTTTTAATTGTTTTTTCTTTTTGGTTTTCTGATTGGTTGATTTTTTTCTACCCTGTCTTCTAATTCACTGATCCAGTCCTCAGCTTCCTCTACTCTGCTGGTTAGTCCTTCCAATGTATTCTTTATTTCTGCTATGTCATTCTTCATTTACACTTGGTTGGTTTTCAGTGTTTCTATATCTTTATTCATGGAGCTGATGTCCTTACTCATGCTTTTGAACTTCCTCAAGATCATGGCTCTGAACTCTATTTCTGATAATTTGCTTAGCTGCATTTCATTGATCTCATCTTCGATAGAGTTCTCTTGTTCTTTCATTTGGGATTTGTTTCTTTGTTTCAGCATTTTGGTTATCTCAGTAGGTTTTGGAGCCTGCCAAATTTTCCCTGTGGGTGTTGGTGTTCTGCTGTTTGTGGCTTCCTCTACTGGGTTTGGATGTGCCTGGGTGGGCCCATGTTAAACACCACTGTCAAGTCTTACTTTCCTGGGTAGATTTGCAAGCCCAGGAAAGGTTCACTTATCCTCTAGCTTTTTCCTGGTGGCTAGTAGTCTCAGTTTCTCAGTGCCTTGGAATGTAGCCCTGGTGTTCTGCATAAGAGGATTTCCAGAGTGTGGGATAGATGCTTGTTATTAATGAGCCTCAATTTGCATTCTTTTGCCTCACCTGGGAAAGGCTGAATCTTTGAGGTGGACGGGAGGCTGCTGCTTTTCCCCACAGCTCGGGGAAGGAGCACACTGGCCACTGTCCTTTGTGGCAGCAACTCAGCAAAAACTCTGAGTGCCCTCCATATCCTGGTTGTCCCCACAGAGTTCCAGCTCAGTTTGCCCTCTCTCTGCCGTAGCCCCCAGGTGAGTGGCTGTGGCTATTTTAGCACTCTGTTCTGGCTCTCTGCACTCTGGAGCAGGCTTGTTCTTTATTCCCCGAAGGCGCTGCTCACCACTAAGACTGCTGCTGTCCCTAGGTTCCCAGCCTGCCACCCTCTCGCGCCTCCACAGATCCTACCAGTGTCCCTGTTTATATGGTCCTGTCCTGCTGTTTTTCTGTTTTGTTTTTTTTTTGTCTGAGGATTTGTCTTTATTTTAGTTGTAATTCCCATTTGGTCCTGGGAGATCAGCTGCGTAGCTTCTATTCACTCCGCCTCCATTTTCATATCCTCTAAGCCTATCTTGTGTGCAGCTGGGTTGCACAGGCCTTCTTGGTGCCCCTGCACCCTGCAGGTCCCCCGGGTAACTGGATGCGCAGTCCCTGCTGGGTCACACAGGCCTCTCTGGTGCTTCAGCACCCCACAGGCCCCATGGGTAATTAGATCGTGCAGTCCTTGCTGGGTCGCACATGCCTGTCTGGTGCCCCCGCACCCTGCAGTTCCGGTGGGCGGGCAGCTGGATGGCACCAGTCTGTCTGGGGCTCAGGTTTCCCACTGCTCTTGTGGGCTACTGGACAAAACAGGCCTCTGTGGAGCTCCAGGTGCTGCTGCTGGTGGCTGGGGAGTGCTACTGCCCTGTGGGGCTCAACTCCTGCTCTGCTTTTGCTGTAGTTTTGGGAGATGGGTCTCCGCTGCTGGTCTGTGCTTTTGTTGCCTGGGGATGGATGTCTGCTCCCCAGCCTCTGTTGCTGGGGGTATATCTGGACTCTGATTGGGCTGCTACTGTGGGGGATGGTGCTGGGCTCCGGGCTGTCCGCAACTTCTGCAACCGGCACCTTGGGAGCTCCACTACTATGCACAGGTCTGTGTTGACACAGAGTGTCCACTGGTCCAATGGTGCCAGGTGCACTGATGGGCTCAGGTTGCTGGGCCCTAGCTGTTCCCACTGCCTCCTCCCAGGGAAGACCCGGGATCTTCCAAAACGGTGAGACCTCCCCGGGGCGCAGGGAGTAGCACCCTGAAGGGCCGCTCACCGCGGTAGCCAGCTGCTCCGTCCACAGCAAAGGAAACTTCTGCTCTGCGTTCTGCACTGCTCGGGTTTTGTCGTCCACCTTCACGTCCACTCACAATCTCTCACACACTCACCCTCCCTCCGGTCCTGCCCACTGCCATCTTCTCTTCTTTAGTTCTTTAATCTACCCAAAATTTGTTTTTGTGTAGGTATGACAAAACTTTGAAGAACTCTCTAATTAAAAATCTTTTTCTTTCAAATCTATAAGTAAGATTAGTGCTATAGGAAGATAAACCAAGTTTATCCAATGGTACCGTCAGAGGGGACACATGATGAACCAAGGGACAAATTTAAACTCCCCCAAAGTACTTTGGAAGCCCTCCAAGATCTGTCTCCAAACCTTTTAAAAAAATTTCTTCCTAACTTGCCGCCTCTTTCAGAAAGCCTTCCTGGATTCACAGCTTGCAAGGATGCTTTTTGCCTTGAATCTCTCAGAGCACATTATTAAGATATGCTTTCTGTTCTGCCTAGTCATTTTGCTTTGTTATTATTCTTTCTTAAGGAAGTCTTTTCTATTTAGCCATCTAGCCAGCTTCTAGGGGGCAGTTCCTGTGTGTCCCACTTCAACTCTACATTATAGGTATTCAAATACATTTCTTCAAGAGAATGAGAATGTGCTGCCATTCCCAGAGTCTGGGGGCAGGTACCTGAGAAATTGACAGAATACCTGTGTTTGTGTGTGTGTGTGGTGGGGGCAAGGGTGGGGCTAGGATATTTTTGCTGCTCCTTTGAGGGAAGGAGGGGCTGGAAAGGGGACAGTGAAGAAACTGTAGCTAGTTTTGCCACTAACGCTCATTATGGCCTTGGGCAGCCCCTTCCCTCTTTCAGTTTCCTCCTCTGAAAAGGAACAGGACTTTAGAGATGGCAAATATGAGCTTCACGAGAGCTGGAGCTATGCCTCTTTTTCTTCCACTTAGTCTCCCCAGCGCAGTCCTCAGCACTTGACAATCACTAATCATTTGCAGAATAAATAAATGAATGGATGGATGAATGAATGAATGGATGAATGGACGGATGGATGGATGAGCAAGTGGATAGGTGTGCCCCCTTGTGCTTTTATGCCCTGCCCCCTGCCCTCTGCCAGGCATTGCTAATGAATCTAATAAATAAGGACCTTTTTCCCTCTCAATTCAGATGTGTGTGTGTGTGTGTGTGTGTGTGTGTGTGTGTGTTTCATGTAGGGCTACAACAGATCCTAGTAATTAGTTGGTGTTGGAGCCGGAGGGAAACCTGCCTGCCAGCTTCGGTTAGGAGTCTCTGAGTTCCATGGGGCCCTCCTGGGAGGTGGGGGTTGTTTTGTGTGTTTTTCTCCCTGCTCCCCCAAAGGGCACAGGTGTGGGTTGGCACACACTATCCTGGGTGCCCCTGCAGGTGGATGGTGCTCATTTTGCCAGGGACCTGTTTTTCTTTATGAGCTTGGATTTCTCATAAAATCAACTCGTTGCAAGGAGCCCCAGGCCTGGGCTTTTTGTAAGGAAATGGGAACAATTAATGGGCTTATCTGATGAAAAGTAATGCTGCTAATGATTTATTAATTATCATGAGTCTTATCTTTCCGCTTCTTATTAATCAAAGATGTCCTAGAGCTCTGGGGCTCCACATGAGGGGAGCAGACCTAGATGCAGCCTTGGGGGGGGGTTGTGGGCTGGAGCCAGGTGCCCCTAATTTCCCTTGATCCTGCTCTGGACTACTCAACTTGGGGGTTAAGCCCCCTCGGATTGCAGACCAGGAAAGCTGAGCGGTGCAAGGAAGGAGGGGCACCATGTTGAGCTGAGCACCTACTGTGTGGTTAGGTGTGCCACTGTGCAGGGTGCTTTATTCCACGTCCTCATTCCAGACCTACGACGAGGAGTTGTTGTTCTCATTACTTTAGATGAGAAAACTGCAGCCAGGAGATGTCAGGGAGGTTGCCCACGTTACACTGTTACCAGTGGTGGAGCTGGGATTTGAACCTGGGCGTGTCTGCGCCTTGAGTGAATGCCTTTCAACTGGGAAGGCCTACGTGAGACTAGAATGAGTCTGGAGCAGGGTCCCTAGGCAGAGCTGAGCTGAGGGGCCAACTCTACAGTGTGTGTTCTGGAGCCACAAGAGGTGGGGGTGGTTCCAGTTCTCTCCTTGGGCCTCTAGTCCTTGTTATCTCATGAATGAGACAAGATTCATTCGCAGGAAACAGGGTTCAGGGCACACCAGCATGGCTGACCACTCTTCCTAGGGTGCAGGCCTGTTCCCGGGAGGACAAGGCTGTGTGGAAGGCCTTGCAGGTTGAATGGACTTGGATAGATGGGACACCACGGGGAGGGCTGGGCACTCAGGCAAGGGAAACAGCTTGATGAAGGTAAGGAGGGGCAGAAATGACCGTGCCTATGGAATCAGGTAGCGAAGAGGAGCCCGGACTAACTGCACTGGGGGCAGGAGGAATCCTGTGGGAGGGGCCATGGCAGGATGGGAGGAGAGATCATTACCAAGCAGGGGCCTAGGGGCTGGTGGCTCCTGCCTTCCACTGCCCCTTCTGACTCTAGTGAAGCCAGCAGCAGATATCTTATGTGGTCAAATGCTAACATGTGAGGGTGTATGTGTGTGTGTGTGTGTGTGCGTGCATAGTGAATGTGAATGTTTGTGTATGAGTGAGTATGTATATGTATGAGTGCATGTGCTCATATGCGAGATTCTATACAAGCATTTTAATAGCTATGGGTGGGAATGTTTTATGTGTCTGTGAGTGTGCAAACATTTGTGTGTGTTTGCAACAGTGTACATTTGTATGAGTGTGTTTGGGTGTGAGAATACATGTTAGAGCGAGCAGAGCTCTGTGAGTGTGTGTGAGAGTACAGGGGGATATGTCAGTGTGTCTGTCAGTCTTTTATCTTGCGTGAAGGTGGGTTTGTGGGGGTGCCATACGCTTTGGGCTACTTAATTCTTGTCTGGCATGGCAGCGGGGCAGGTGGAAGTGTGGGCGGGCGGAGAGGGAAGTGGGGGGCTCTGCAGGGCTCTGGGGAGAGGAGCTGAGAGCCCTGCCCTTGCTGAGGTCCTGGAGACAGGGCCACTCAGACAGGGAGGGCCTTCAGGTGACCCCCTGATTGGCCCAAGAACAGGGAGCCTCTGCAGCCTTGGCCTTTTAGGTGACTGGTGGACACCTAGGGGACCTCAGGGAAGGGGGACAAACCAGCTCAGGAGCTCAGAGCTACTATCTTTAGGCTGTGGCACAGACTAGTCCCACCTCGCTCCCAGTCAGCCCTGGATAACGCTGGGGCTGCCCCTTTCCTGCTTCCTTGGTGGCTGTGAGTCACCACAGCCTTTGTGGCGGAGGGGAGCTGTGGGCTGTTGGTGTGACCTGAGGCCACGGGGTACTTGTGCCAGGGCCCTGGGTGGGAAGGGCAGCCATGGACCTGCATGTTGTGTGATGTCCTTCTCAGCCCGCCTCAGTCCCCCTGGGCTGGGCAAAGGTCGTTGGCTCCGTAGGTCACCTCCATCAGCAGATCTCTGTCCCACACAGAGGTCAGCTTGACCAAAGGCCCACGGAGCTCAATCCTGCTTTCTTAAGAAAATCACTTCTCATAATGCCCAGCCATCCAAAACATTTCCTAGCACAACAACCCCCTTTTGTTCAGTAGAGTACTTAAAAATTTCATGAGAACTCACCCTGGAGAGACATAGAAAGTGGGGCAGGAACGCATTGAGAGCAGGGCCTTGGGGGGCTCCTCCTCGTGACCCTAGGAAGGCCTGCCTTCTCTCCATCGAGGGCCCTCTGGGGGCTTGTTCTTTCTCACCCACCGTCCTGCCCCTGCTCCCGCATCCTGCGCTCAGCCGGCATTATTAACCCAGGATCTGGGTCTGCCCCTGTCGGCATGGAGGTGTCCACCGCAGTGCCCAGCCCAGACCAGGCCCCCTCCTGCGAGGCTCACACACGCTCTGCTCCTGCCTGGGGGTGGGACAGGCTGCTGCTCCCCCTGCACCCGGGTGGGCCTGGCTCTCTTCAAGCAGTTGGGATCCAGCTGCAAACTCCCAAACACATACTTTGGGAGGTCAGCCTGGCCTGCGGCTGGAGCATTCCATTATGCCGGTGACATATCTTTGAACATGCTGCAGTTTCTGCACCCCCAGCTCAGGCCCCATTCCCAGCCGCAGAGCTGTCTACTGTCTAGATACGAGGGGAGTGCTTGGCCCTTGACTAGTTCCTAGGCAGGAATGGGGGGGGGGTGCTGGTGCAGGGGACTGTGTCTGGAAGCCGCCCAGCACTGTCCTCTGGCCACAGCGCTGCCCTCTGCTCTTCTTGTCAAATCGAATTTCTGGGGCAGGTAACATGAGATTCTTAATACCTGAGCATGGGAGACATGTCCTACCGTTTCCTCCGACAGGGGGACGATGAGGGAGCCCTGGAAAGGGAGAAGTTAGGATTGGCCTGCTCTATGGTTTTTATTTCTGCCTCGATCCATCCTCATCTCTACTTGTGATCCAGCAGCCCTCTCTGTAAGAAGTTCTTTCCAGGTGTTATTTTGAAGTATTAAAAATGGCACCCAGACAGGGTGGCCAGAGTAAAGGATCCTGGGTAAGGGCGGAAAAGTCTGTTTTTAGCCCTGCTTGGCTATTATTTGGTGGGTGACAATCAACATGTTCCTTAACCTCTCTGAGTCCCAGCTCCTGAAGCTGCCACCTCACCATTACCAAGCCCCTTCCCGCCTGTGCCATGGGGCCCTGGTATGCCATCTGTCTGCACTCATGGGCACAGGGCACCGTGCCTGTGGCTGGGAACCCTGCTGCCCGCCGGCCCGGAGGAAAGACATGCTGCCTGACCAGTGTGCAGATGTGCTAATATGAGCATGGTGGCGATTACCAGTCCCAGCCATGAGACCCTGGCCGGACTGGCTGCTCCTGTGTCCATGGGGTGTACAGAGTGGAGGCTGGTCGGGACCCAGCCCCTGCCCTGAAAATTCATCATCTGTTGTATAATCAAAGGGCTAGAATTGTGGAGGTGACTCACTTCAGTGGAGATGGTGGCTTTCTTCTTTTGAGCTAAGGGAACTCATCTATTAAACACTTGCTATCCACTGGGGGCTTTGCCTGCTCATTTTACCCAAATCACCAAACAGGTGTGCGTTTCCATTCACAGGTGAGGACATGGAGGTGCAGGGAGGTTCAATAATTTGCCTGCCATTATCCAAGAGGGAATTGGCCAGAAGATTTGTCCCTCATTGCTTCTTTGGGACTCTGAAACCCAATAAACTGTCACTTGAGAAGAGAGGGAGCACTTTTCTCTGCGCCCATCATGCCTCTGCCTCCTGCAGATGAGCACCGGCTGTAGCAGCTCTTCTCCCCCACCCGTCAGACCGCAGGCTTCCCTCGGGTTCTGTGTTCCGGGAGAAGGGGCTGGTCACTTCTTCCCATGTGGAATTCGGAATAGAGGATGCCACTCCTGCCCAGCGTTTTACAAGAAAGGTCTGGCGAAGAAGGCAATGCTTATCTCGGAGAAAGATACTTTATTGGTGGAAGTTCAGGCAGCAGACAAGGTGGAAGAGACGGATTCGGACAACGCGGCCCTCCCAGGCTCGCCCTTGCACCTCCCCGGCAGGCTGGCCCCTCCTGAGCGTGGGCGGCTGCCTGCAGCTGAGTCCCGGGAAGCTCCTTCCCACCGTTTCTTCCCCACCTAGAGTTCTCATCCACGCACACAGTCCGTCCTCATAAGTGGAAAAGAACACGGAGAGGTTACAGAAAATGCACGAGTCATCATTTTGTGGAGAGCTGGGCCCCAGTGCGGTTTCCGACCGGGAGGCTGGTGGCCGCGGGCCCTGCTCGACTCCTCCCTGGGCTGCAGTGTCTTCCTGTGTGAAACGTGACGGTTGGACTAGTCAGGGCCGTCTCGTTGGTAAATGATAAACATCCAACTAAGGCGGCCTAGGGAAGGAGGGAATTGTGTTGGCTTGCGTAAGTGAGAAGTCCAGGGTAGCTCTGCCTTTATGCGTGGGTGGGCCCAGGGGCTCCCACGTGTGCTGGGCTGTCTCCATGTCTCTGCTTCTCTCCAGTGGCTTGTCCTCTTAGAAGACCTAACAGAGAAGGGACCACACTCTCCCTGTCGCTTTAGAAGTCTTGGACGTAGTCTGACATTGACCCTACTGTGGTCACCTTCCATTTCGGAACTAATCACTGTGGCTGGAGAGGAGCACGCTGATCGCCAGGTCTCCCTCCTGTGCCCTCTGCTGGCTGGGCGGATGTGAGGCTGTTCCATCAAACTAGTCCGAGGGGCAGGGAGGGCTGTTAGAAAAGCAGAGGAAGGATGTTGGTCAGGCCCCAACCACTGCTGGGTTAGTGGTGTTTCATCTCTGCTCTGGGAACCTAGACCTCCCAGGAGGGACTTTAGGGATATCTATAAATAGAAAAGTATTTTCCAAAAGTCAGTAAGGGCTTAAATGATGGGAGAAACCTGTTTATCATGTTGGCTGCTTTCATATTAGGATTTCACTTAAGTTTTCACTTTGATAAATCTTTTTGATTTTGCTGACAATAAAAGCCTGAAACCATTGGACTAGATGATGTCTAAGGTTTCTGTTTAGAACATTCTAGTGGATTATATACCAAAGTGAATACTTTTCTTCAATGAGGGGCATATTTATTTATTTAATCTATTTTTTAAATCCTCACACAAGGATCCATTTCCATTGATATTTTTAGATAGAGTGTGAAAGAAGGAGGGAGGGAAGGAGGAAGGGGGGAGGAGAGAGAGACAGGGAGAGAGAGAGAGAGGTACATTCATGTGAGAGACACATCAGTTGGTTGCCTCCCACACAACCCTGACCGGGACCAGGGATTGAACTTGTAACCAAGGTACGTGCCCTTGACTGGGAATCAAACCCATGACTCTTTGGTCCACGGGCTGATGCTGTAACCACTGAGCCAAATGGCCAGGGCTGAGGGGCACATTTAAACAGTGGCTCTTCAACCCTCCTTTGTCCAATGTCTCGACTCTGTCTTGTCCCTTCTTCTCCCAAATGATCCATCAGGATTTATTAACATCTCTGACAAGGTAGAGCCTGGCCTGCCCCCTCTCCCGCAAGGAGCCGCCTGCTTCATACTTGGCCAATATTCCTGCAGATGCAACAGGTAAACAGTGCAAGCACAAACCAGGTGCTGGTTCTTGCCTTACTGGTCTAGCTGCTGAGGTATTTGGAGACAGAGGTGCTTCTTTATGCCGTTTTCTGGTCCCTATACCATGGAGCCAAAGCAACGGAGCACTCAGGTGGGCCACTCCTAACATTCGGAGGCCGAGCGCAAGAGTACAAACGGAGGGCCTCACACCATATGTCGGTATAAGTTATAAATCTAACTAACAAAGTTAAACAGTATGTTTTTTCTCCTCTACCTTGACAAATGCCCCTTTGTAATCATCTAAAAGGCTGGATTTAAATTTAGAATTCTCAGACACCTAGGAATTCTACATTGGAACGCAGCAGCCTAGGGTGAGCCAGCCCCCAAACCATGGCCCACCCCTGTTCTCTTCCCACCCTGGCTTGGCCTTGCTCTAGGAAGGGTTTTGCATACTGTGGTGTGGACACTGCAGTTGCTGTCCAGGCTTAGTCACCAAACAGCCCCCCTTGGTCACCCCACAGGTCAAGAGGTTCACACACCAGGGGCGCATCTTGCCATTGGAGGACGGACCCAAGGAAGAGGCTCACTCAGGCCGTACAAGGAGGCTTAGGGAATTCCTGAGTCCTGGGGACCTGAAGTGTGCTCTAGAAGGGGGTCATGTGCAGGTGGCCATGTCCTCTTGGATCTGTGGACTCCTCATTCTAGGATCGGGGGGATAGCCAGAGAAGGGCAGAGCAGTGGCATCTGAGGTAGGGGGCATGGAGTCAGGGCAGGGTCCCTGCTTGCTTGTGTTTAAGAGCAGTCTTCTCAGGTGGGTGGATGGACTTGGGGTGATAGCGCCTAGCACCTCAGAAAGCAGGACCTCTGAGATGGAGACCCAGGAACTATGAAGGCTGTCAATTTAGGGAGATTGACCCTTGAATTGGTCGTCAGTATTACTTACCAGTTACGTTCCCGGATTGTCCACTGGACAAACTTAGCATTGCCCACTGGAGCATCACATCAGGGAGCTAAGGGCAGCAGAGGAGCAGGATGGCAGACTGGCGGCTTCAGCTGAGGTGCCAAGATCAAACAGAGATCGAATGCTAACGTGAGGGATGAGGCAGTTCAGGATATGTCCGTGTTCTTCTAAGGTAATCTGGAGATCTGGTTTCAGGACTCTAAAAACCCTTCATCCTAGAGGGAGTTGGAGAAGAAAGGGAGATTTTGGTGAGGATTTTTTAGAAAGTTGCTGCAGAGGATGAGCCCTGAGGGGGGATGTCTGCACTCACTTTGGGCAGGTGGCAAGGGCTTTGAGGCTTAGAGAGCCCAGAAGAATCATGAGCTGTGCCAGTGGGGGGCGGGGGGGTATGGCTGGCAAGTGTCAGGTCAGGACTGTGAGTGCTTCCCAGTGACAGGGCTGTGTGCATGAGACCCTACCTGGAGACATTTGGACTGCTGCCTAAGTGGTCTGCCTGGAAGCGGTCCCTGAAACCAGCCCCACACATGTGGAATCCAGACCTCACCTCCTGGACACAGTCCCCTCAGCTAGTCTGGGGAACAGTCTGCTAGTTGCCACTAGTATCTATTCTACCCTATTCCCCAGCAATGAGATTTGTAGTTGGTCACATGACTGTGCAACTGGAGGCTGTATTTCTTAGCTTTCCTTGCAGCTAAGCTGTGATCTTGTCACTGTGTTCTCTCACCAGTGGATTGTGAGCAGAAAAATTGTGAAGGCTGTGCTGGTAATTATTTAAAAATCAGCTTTTCATGCCCGGTTGGTGTGGCTCAGTCATTGAGCATCGACCCATGCACCAAGAGGTCACTGGTTCGATTCCTGGTCAGGGTATGTACCGAGGTTGTGGGCCAAATCCCCAGTGGGGGCCATGCAGGAGGCAGCCAACTGATGTTCTTTCTCATCAATGTTTCTATCTCTCTCTCCTTATCCCTTCCTCTCTCTCTAAAGTCAATAAAAAATTTTTTTTAATTAAAAAAACCCAGCTTTTCAGGGAACATTAGCCCTGATTATCATGTTTGCCAATTTTCATGGTGTAAATACTCCCACCACAGCTGATTTCAAGCTATGATCATGAGTTACAAACACATATGCACAATCATTTCTTGGAACCATCTTTTGGCACATCATTGGAGCAACTTCTGGCCCATGCCCTTGAAGGACATAGGCATGCCCTTCTTTCCCCTTCTTCCTCCATGCTAACTGGAAAGCAGACATGGTAGACAGCTGCCTTGTGCCAAGCAGATGAGGGCAACACACTAAGGATGGGAGAGCAGCAAGAGAAAAAGAACTTGGGCCCCAGTGACTTTTGGAGCAGAGAGGGCATTTCTGGTTCAGATGTTTACGTGAGAGCAAAATAAACATCGATCTTGTTTAACTCATTTCAGTTTTAACGTCTCGAACCCCCACAACTAAATTTAATTCACCCAGAAGCCCATAAAGACAGAAAGAGAGGTTGTCTTTAAGTAACATCTGCTTCCTTTTTTTTTTTTTTTTTTTGTGCTAATGGAATTCAGTTGCTGTCTCTTTTCTCACTTTCTGCCTTGCCTCTGTCTAGGTCTGTGCTTTTCCACAGGGCAGCTCCACGAACACTGCCCGGGATCACCCAGCAACCCTGTGAGGTTAGGTGACCGTGGACTATTGCCACTTGGCAGATGAGCAAACTAAAGCCCAGATCATGCATCTTGCTCTTGTAATCTCTTGTTCAATAGTCTGACTTCCTCAACGGACTCTGGGCTCTGGGAAAGCAAGGATTATGTCCATGTGTTTGCTATTGTAGCAAATAAAATAATCCCTCATTACGAGGTGGGGGAGGGGGATTTGCCCGGCTCAGGCTGGAATTGTGGTTTCCAACCTGGTACACTTTCAAATGCAAGAATTTTTGGCAGTGCATTGGAGGTGTTAAGAGGTTCAAAAAAATCTAAATAAGCCAGCAGTAACCACATGAGTCACTATGGCGGTATCCTTGCATGACTGTGGGGCCCCCAGAACAGGCTGCTCTTGACTCCTTTTGTGCCATGTTGCTTCATGAGTGTGCTTTATGGAGCCTCTTGGTGGCAGGCACACTTGCTGTGGGGATCAGTGGACGCTCTGTCTGTTTTTGATGCCAGCCTGACAGCAACCCCTTCTGCCTCTCATCCCACAACCTACCCAATTCTGAACTGAACAGAATCTTCTCTCTTTTGGGAATTGAGCTATTTCTTAAACAGGTTTTAGATGAGACTAGTGATTCTCAATGGGGGCTGATTTCGCCCCCTAGGGGACATTTGACACGGCGGAGGCATTTTTCTTGTCACACCTGGGGAGCAGATGCTATTGGGATGTAGTGAGTAGAGGCCGGAGGTGCTGCTCAACATTCTACAGTGTACAGGGCAGCCTCTCCAACAAAGAAAAATCCACCCCCAAATGTCAGTATGTGGAGGCTGAGAGACCCTGGGCTGGAATTTCAGCCTCTGGGGATGGAGCTTCAGCAGAAGCTACAACTGGCAGGGGTAGCAGAAGGCCCTTCTGTGGTCAGAACCAGCCCCTCGACGCTCAGATCACACACGGGCCTCCTTGCCAGGACAGCCCTAGGGACAGTCACCCTTAATGGGCAGTGGCCTACTTAGCTTCTGCTTCAGGAAGTGGCCTGTAAGTCAACCTGACTTACCTGTAGTTGGCAGAAGTATCATCAGCACAACATTGCCTGCATAGCCATTTGAAAGCTGTTTAAAAGGTAAAAAAACAAAACAACAAGTCCCCCAAACCACCTACCCTTTGGACCAATCCTTTCTTTTCTAGCAATAAAGCCAAAGTAAATAATTGGAGAAACACAGAAAAATGTGTTGAGGGATATTCATTGCATTGCTATTTATAGTAGCAGTAAATCAGTAGGGAATTTTAACATTACATTGTGATACATCCATATGATAGAATGTTTTGCATTCAGGGTTGCATTCAGTTGCATGGAACTGAAAATGTGACCACTGTGGATTTCACAGACGAGTTTACTTGTCACCCAATAACAAGTCCAGACGTAGGCAGTTCCAAACTGGTGTAGCAGCCCAAAGATATTATTAAGAACCCAAATTTCACCTGGTTTCCTGCTTTCATCCTCAGGTCACAGGATGGTTGCTGTTCCTCCAGGTATTCAGTTTCACCAGAGGACTCACCCAGCGCATTCTGCTTCCATCTATTGGCCAGACTGTGTCACATGCCACCCCTATCTGCGAAGGACTCTGGGAAGGTAAGAATTTTGGCTTTTCAGATTTTTTTTTGTTTTTAAATCCTCACTCGGGGATATTTTCCCATTTATCTTCAGACAGAGTGGGAGGGAGGGAGGGAGGAAGGGAAAGAGAGAGAGAGAGAGAGAGAGAGAGAGAGACATCTATGTGAGAGAGACACATCAACTGGTTGCCTCCTGAACAACCCCTTCCAGGGCCAGAGACCAAACTGCAACCGAGGTACGTGCCCTTTACCATAATCACACTCGAGACTCTTTGGTCCACAGGCCGATGCTTTAACGGCTGAGCCAAACCGGCCAGGGCTTGGCTTTTCAGCTTTTTAAATAAGCAAGTTAAGGGAGTAGGGGGGTGGTCATTAGACCAAATGGCTATTGAGTAGCCAGTGTGCTGTGTACACCACAACAAAGATGAGAAAATTTTAGAAAATATGAAACACTTCACACCATGTAAAGTTTAGTGAAAAAAAAAAAAAAGGATACAAAACTGTTACAACATTATTCCAATTTCTAAAACATATTATATGTTTATTCCCCCAGTTTTATTGCAATATAATGAACATATAACACTGTATTAGTTTAAGGTATCCAACATAATGATTTGGTTGCCACAATAAGTTTAGTTAATATCCATCATCTCACATAGTTATAATTTTTTTCTTCTCCTGACAAGGACTTGTAAGATCTATCTTAGCATATTTCAAATAAAAAATATAGTATTGTTAACTGTAGTCACCATGCTGTACATTATATCCCCAGGATTTATTTATTTTATAATTGGAGTTTTATATCTTTTTATCTCCATTACCCGTATTGTCCAACCCCAACCCCACTTCTGACAACTATCAATCTGTCTGTTTCTCTGAGTTCATTTATTTAAGATTCCACATATAAGTGATATATAGTATCTGTCTCTGTTTGACTTATTTCACTTACATAATGCCTTCAAAGTCCGTCCATGTTGTTATAAATGGCAGGATTGTCTTCCTTCTTGCAGCTGAATTACTATTCCATTGTGTATATATGGTATTTTCTTTATCCATTCATCTGTCTGTGGACATTTCAGTTGTTTCCATGTCTTGATTATTGTAAATAATGCCACATGAACCTGGGTTGCAGATATATTTTTGAGATAGTGATTTGGTTTCCTTTGGATATATACCCACACAGAAGTAGAATTGTTGGATCATATGGTAATTCTAGTTTTCATTTTTTGAGGTTTATGTTTTATCATTGAACAGATCTGGGAGAATATACATGAAAATACTAAGGGATGATTATATTATATTTAAATTACCTTTTAAAACAAAAGGAGTTTTTTTGTTGTTGTTTTTTTTAATTTGGCAAATCTTCATCTACCAAAAAACCTGAGGCTAGACATCCTCCCAGACACATGGACTGCTGGGCTATGAGGTGGTGGCCCTGGGCATCAGCCTAGGAAGTGGCTGGTCTGGGGAACTCCGGAGGCCCTCCCGCGGCCTCTGTCCCAGGCTGCTCTCAGGAGTCTTTCCTGGAACTGCACTCCTGCATCCTGTCCACGGACTGCTGTGCCGCTGCAGAAGCGTCTCGCGCTAGCGGTCATCAGGCGCACTACCAGAGGGGGTGAGGCTCCTGCGTCGCCCTGAGACGCAGGGGCCTGTGACCCCAGGGAGAGGGAGTGAGTCCAGGAGGAATCTCCAGGCAGAAGTGGAGAAATGTGGAGACTGGGAATGAGGAAAACAGGCAGGTAATGGATCGCCCTCTGGCCTTGGCTGGGGCTGCCTCGAGCTGAATGAATGGAGGGAGCCGCGGGCGGGAGAGCTGGGGTGGGCAGTGCTGTCCGGGTTGGAGACCTGGGTTTGCACCTCACCTCTCCGAGCCCTGGTAGAAAGGGGAAAATAATAATACTACACACAGTCACTTTCATCAAGCATGTCTCTGTTTCATGAAGTTCTCTACCACTCATCGAATGCTCAGGACTGCCCGAGGAGGATACTCTGTTAATTTCCACGTCATATAGAAACTGCACGAGGCGGCAGAACAGTGGTCTGTGTGCCCTGGAGTTGTGCAGCCTGGGTTCAAGTCCCCCACCCATTAGCAGTATGACTTGGAAAGTTATTGAAGTGCTCTGTGCTTCAATTTCTCCTCTGTTAACATGGAGATAATAATAGGACCTACATTGTAGGATTATTGTGAGGGATTAAGTGAATTACTACATGTAAAGAGCCCTGTACAAGGTCTGGCCAGAAGTAAACCCTCAATAAAATATCAAGCTCTAGTAATATAATGTTTTGCAGTGGTCTAAAGAAATAATGTACATAAAACATCAGGAACATAGAATGCATCCAATAGATGTGTCTACTTGGATGTGGATAATGCCTGCTCTCCTCACTGCTGTATTTGATCCACGAGGAAACAGGCCTGGGAATGAAAAGGGAATTTCCGCAGGTCACACAGAGAGAGGGGGCAAATCAAGGACCTGAACGCAGGTTTCCTGGCTTCTAGCAACAACGCGGAGTACACACAGCAAACCTTCCTAGAAAACGTAAAGAAAGCACAAGGGGGATCTTGGCCAAGCATCTGGGGGCAGAGGCCCCGTGCCACCCCCAGGATGGGAAATAGGCCTCAGGAGAGGTTGAGAAGGCACTTGCCACCACGTGGATCTTTCCTTTCATGAGGCCTCCCCCAGGTTGCCCTTAGCCTCAGGGCGCCTTCCCCGGGGATGGACCAGGTGTCCCTGAGCCATCACAGACCTGTCTCTCCTGGAACGAAAGAAATGTTTCTTGTTGCACTTGGGTCGCTGCGCAGTTCCTGACTTTTGTTCTCTACATCCTGTTCTCTTGGGCTTGGGGGCATCATTGTGGATGACAGTCCTAGAGCCCCACCACCTGGCCTTTCCCAGTGGCCTGGCCAGGAAGGCAGATGGAAAGTGAAATTCAGCAGCTATAGGCGTCAAAGGCACGGAACTGACAGTGAGTGAGACGCCCTGAGGAAGCCTGGGTCCGCCTGCAGCCTGGCCCCGCTCCTCTCCCGCAGGGCTGGTGGCCACAGCACCACCCTCCTCTTGTGGGCCACATGGCCACATGTTGTGTGGTTTCAGGGCTGCCTTACACAGTCTTCACCTGCTGCAGGTTTGCTGAGCCGTCCTTGGGGCTGGTCGGCCCAGGTCCAAGATGCTTTTGAGTTGATGAATGGAAATAAATGTGGCATGAGACTGTTCTTAGCATTTTGAGAGGCTGATCAGGAAGCCATATTTAACCCAATGAGGAGCACCAGTTATCTAAGGCAGTTTGGTGGTTAGTTGACATTTTACCAACCCTGTGTGGCACCAGGGTGAGTCCTTCCTAGTAACTAGTGCTGATGAGTGTTGACGTCATCATTGAATTCTGAGGATACGGGGGTGAATCATAAGAGGGGCCCTTTATGGTGACAAAGTGATGACCCCCAGACTGAGGGGCCCCTGAGATTCTAGTCCTAAAATTGGTTCTGAGCTCTGGCTGCTCAGCCTGAGGTACACACACGAGCACAGTGGGGCTCTGGAAGCCAAGAGGTTACATGACGTCTCTGCCTGTGGTATCATATATACCTGGGATATCTGATGGAAAGTTCATGAAGTGGTAGATAATTAAAACCATGATTTTTCTATTAAAACTTAACCCAAGTCCTGCCCTTACTGGTATTGCTCTGTGATTAGAGCATCAGTCCGTGCACCAAAGGATCATGGGTTTGATTCTCAGTCAAGGGCATGTGCCCGGGTTGTGGGTTCAATCGCTGGCCTCAGTTGGGGCATATGGGGGAGGCAACCAATATGTTTCTCTCACATTGATGTTTCTCTCTCTCTCTCTCCTTCCCTTCCTCCCTTCCATTCTCTCTAAATATCAGTGGAAGAAATATCCTCAGGGAGGGGATTAACAAAAAATAAGCAAACAAACAGAAAGCAAACCAAACAGACTTAATGCTTAAAGACCTTGCCATTCTTTTAAAATATATTGACCCTTCATTTTTTTCCAACTCCCTCAACATTACCCTAAAGGAAAGATCCAGCTAATTCACATTGGTTTTTTTTTGTTGTTTTTTTTTTAATTTTTTTTTTTTTTTTTATCCTCACCCGAGGACATTTTTCCATTTTTTGTGCAGATAGAGCAGGAGGGAGAGAGAGGGAGAGAGAGAGAGAGAGAAACATCAATGTGAAGGGACACATTGAGTGGCTGCCACCCGCACGACCAACCAGGGCCGGGGACAAACTGCAACCAAGGTACGTGCCCTTAGCGGGAACCGAACCCGGGTCTCTCTATACCGCAGGCCGATGCTCCAACCGCTGAGCCAAACCGGCCAGGGCATGGTTTTAACCCAAAGGAAGGAATTTCACAATTTATGCTCCCATCTCCTTCTCTCTGTAGATCCAGGTGGGTGTGGTTACCCTAGCTGGGGAGGAGGTTGGATACAACTGTCTCCCCATGGTGGTCCCTGGGTCTAGGGTAGGCTCAGAGGGAACTTCTAGATGTTTGCTGAACCCCTGGGGCTCTGAGGCTCATCCCTTCCTTTTCCCTCCTTTTGGGTGGTGAGAGGGAGACCAAGTTCCCTGACGGGGCTTTGAGGCCTGGTTAGCGTTCCCTATAACGGACACTCAGCTCAGGCTGTGCTCAGTCATCAGCTAAAGGTGAAGAGATTTGGCTGGGTTCATTCCTAGGGTGCATCAACCCTGGGGACACCTCCCTGATGTAGCTATCGAGTGTCCACGTGTCCCTCACAGAGAGCACGCAGAGCCTCTATTGGAAAGGAAGAGGGAGCCGGCCGGTGTGGCTCAGTGGTTGAGCGTCGACCCCTGCACCAAGAGGTCGCCAGTTTGATTCCTGACCAGGGCACATGCCCAGGTTGTGGGCCTGATCCCCAGTGGGGGGCATGCAGGAGGCGTCCAATCGATGTTCTCTCTCATTGATGTTTCTCTCTTGCATCAATAAAGACAAAAAATTAAAAAAAAAAAAAAAAAGAAAGGAAGCTGGACCTGCTACAAGAGCTCAGGCAGGACTGGTGGGGGCCACTCATCCCTGTCTAGGCTTCCGGCTCTTCGCAGAAACAGAGTGGCTGGGAGGGCAGGCCAGAGCCCTCCCGGCTCTGCTGTGCTGTCCGTTCACAGCTGGGCCTCTTCTAGGAGTTTGGATTGTGAAGGCGCTTCTTGTGGATGGAAAGTGCGGGGCCTTTGCAGGGCAGAGGGGCGCAGGGGTTTAAAACACAGGTTCTGAGGCTGGCTGAAATGGTTCCTGTCCTACACTGCCACTTGCTACAAGTGCGACTTTGAGTAGGTTATTTAACACGCTGTGCCTCAGTTTCCCCACCAGGAGATAAAATAATGCCCCGCTTCACTGTAAGGATTGATTAAAATAATTTAGCTAGACTGTAACATGGTAAGAGTCCCATCCATGTTGCCCCCTAGCTTGCCTATTCGGCGCTGCACAGGGAGGGCCCGGACTGCAGCAGCAGTTCCCATCGTCCCCCTGTGGACACAGCCCCTGGAGCGATGCAGTATGGTGGCCCCAAGCAGGTGCTAAGAGCAACCCAGTGAGGATGGGTGTCATGATTGCTTGTTTTCCAGGTGAGGTCCTTAGAGTCTACCGTGAGCCCAACAGCCTGCTAGATTCTGGACGGAGATGTATGGAGCTTTGCCCTCTGTGGTGCACCTGGGAGTCCAGGCCACACTGTGAACAATGAAGGTGTTAGATGACGCATGGCAGCAGGGGCCAGATTGTCACTGTCGGCACAGGGATGCCTGGTCAGAGACGGGCCAAGAGAGCCTCCTTCCCCCTGCCAGGGCCTCCCCCTTCAGATTGGCTTCCTGTCCCAGCACTGGCTCCTGGACACATAGGCAGAGACGATCTCTTCTGTTTCTGGTCATGGTTGGGTTTGGATATGATGCCTGGGATGATGACAGTCATGTTTTGAAGCAACTTGGGGACATGGTGATGCAGAGAATGGATGAGCAGAGAGTGGGAAAATACCTAGTCTTTGATTGCTTCCCCCCTCCCCCACGTTTGTTCAGGCCTTCCCTGCCCCCTGGAACGCCATCTCCCAGTCTGTCTGCTCAAAGCCTAGCCATGGCTCACGGCTCAGTTCCAGCCCTCCCTGATCTCCCAGCAGAGGGGCCTCTGGGCTCCCAGAGCCTGCCCCTGAAACGCTCACTGTGGATGTTCTCAGAATGTGCATCCAGTTCTGATGCTCCCTGCGTGCGCGGGGCAGGGGCTACCTAGCCCACATCCATCCTTCCTACGAGACTGTGTTTTACCTGGCAGCCCCACAGGGAAGGAGGGGCAGAGTGGCTGTCCCAGAGCAGGAGGGTGTGGACTTCCCCTGAAGCTGTTTGCCGACCTGGGAGAGTGTCCTGCAGAGGTGCTGGCCACCGTATTTCTACAGGCAATGGCTGCAACCGGGACACTGGAGAGTATGTGTGACTAGGGAACGTCTCCTCCCACTCCCAAGCCACTTTCCTGCCCCAGACTCTGCCCACGGGCCCCAGGCAGGGGTGCTGAGGTGCACCCCAGCCTCCCCTGTGGTCCTAGCCGTAGCTGATGGAAGCTGACAGGCTGTCTAAAAACACGCAGCAGCCTGACGCCCCACTAATCTCCGCATCATCTATGGGTGAGCGTTTCCAACCGAGGTGGAGGGGAGGATAAAAACAGCAGTGTTCCTGCACGCAGACTTCAAGTGAAGCGTGTTTGCATGGTGATTCACGTCAGCACATTTTTAATATCCATAAACCCAGGCCGGGAGGATGGGAGCAGCCTCGTGCCAGAGCTTTGCGAATGCGCTGGACTCGAGGGAGCGCGGCCGGGAGCAGGCCGGCAGGCTGTCTTGCTGGCTGCATTCCCCCGCATGCCGTGTGCCAAACGAGATATCCGTGCCACACGCCCCTGTGGGATTTCCTGGCGGCTCTGGCCCAGCTCCTCAGAGTTCCCACACCTTGGCAAAGCTTATCCAAATAACCATACAAGGCTTTGCTCTCAGGGTGAAGCTTTCCTTACCCAGAGTCGGACTCACAGCTTCCCGCTGCTTGCCCGATGGGTCTGACAGTCAAAGGTCCCTGCTGCCCATTGAGGGTGAGTATCCAAGATGCTGGCCCCCAGGTTATCGCCAGCATGGTGGGGGGCCAGGAATGACCCAGGAGGCAGCACTTGGTTTGTCAGTCTTCCCATAATGTACCCAGAAATGCTCAAGGAGCAGAAGTTGTTACCAAAACCAGTACAGCCTGGTCCCTGGTCTCAAGGAGCATTCAGGCCAGTTGGGAAAAGAAAGGACTAAGCAAATCGAGAGGACAGTTCTAGGACCATGTGTGGTATGGGAAGAGAATGGCATGGTCCCTGAATTCACAGAGTGGGTTGCCAGCCCTCCCGGGCGATCAAAGAAGCTTTGTGGAGAGAGGGACATCTGAAGGATGGACCACATTCCAGTGTCGAGGTGAAGGCATAGGGCTTGGTTGCTGAGGATGGGCAGCAACCAGCTGGACCCTTGGCACAGTGTAAAACTCGCGAGAAGAGCTGGTGATAGAGAGAGAATTCCCAGCCCAAGGCTCCGAGGGTGGAAATAGAGAACACACCCAGAGGAGCTGCTTGGTTGTCTGGTTTGGTTCAGTTTGGACACCAGGCTCTTTCCTGTGACATCCAGGTAGGAGCCATCTGGACCAGGCATCATACTTAGTTTCTGGAGGGAGAGGCGCTTTAGGTCGAGACTTTCCAAAGACCACAAATTGGGTAGTTGGGAATTACTGAACGTATCACAGTGTGCCGTGGGTTAACTCCCAATGGCTCAGAGTGAGTTTATGTCAAAACCCAGCCCTTCCTCACCAGGGACTCGTGGCCTTGAGCTAGCAAGGCCTAGAAGAGAGCTCTGATCTGGTCCGGGCAAGAGGTCTTATCATCCAGCCGTTGCTGACCCTCTGGTCTGTCCTGTGACAATTTGTGCTTAGATTAGAGGTGTTAAGATGCTTGTTAGTGTCTGCGGATAATTCCCAGCCCTGCTAATGAAGTTGTTTGAAGTCCCCTCAGTATGGTGTGATCAAGGGAAGAAAGTGTTCAGGTTCCTAGGTCTGGACTGGAGGGCACCCTGTGTGGTGGGCTTTCCTGGACCTTTAGCTCACTCAGCAACACTCCCCATCCCACCCCACTCTTGCTGCACTCCATAAGGGATGCCCATCTTATGTATCCTACTTTGGGTGGGAGGGAGGTAAGTAGGTGGCTGGGGCCCGAGGAGTTCATTCTGAATACTGAGGTGGCTCTGGGAGACCCTGGGGACCTGCCGGGAAACAGGGAGAGGAAGGGGGTGGCCCAGTTCATCCACCTGCCTCTGGGGAGGCTGGTGATGGGGGAATCTGGACTCCTCGAGAACCCAGCAGCTTTCTGCCCCTGGGGCGGGGAGACCCAAGAAACACAACTCTGTGTTTAACGCCTGGGTAAATATTAGCACCAAATGGTTAAATAAAACAGGCACCGAGATAGTAATATTTGAAAAATTTGGAATAGAAAAAGGACATCCCTTCTCAGCCTCTGGTAGGCAAAGTTCTCTTAGTAACAGACTTTCTCTGACTCTTCACCAGCGCATCACGGAGTGTTTTTATTTCCATACAGACATTCCAAAGGGGTGATGATAACACTCTCCAGCATCTGTCATTTTAAGCCCCACTCCAAAGAGTTCATCATGATGTGAATTGTACTACTAGTGCTCAGTAGATATAGAAAGAGGATTTGACAAAATCCAGCATCGATTTATGATAAAAACCCTAATCAAACTGGGAATAGAAAGCAATATCCTCAATCTGACAAAGGGTGTCTACAGAAAGACCTATATAGCTAACAAGAAAAACCAACCCTATGATATTATATATGGTGTTGAAATACTGGACACTTTCCGTCTGAGGCTGAAAGCCAGACAAGGATGGTCACTACCCCCACTTCTTCCGCTACGGCACACAGGGGCCTCATCAGTGCGAGGGATGGAAGGGTTTGGAAGCAAGACGTAGACAGGTCTCTATTTGTAGGTGAAATGATTGCATATTGGAAAATCCAAAAGAATCTACAAATAATCAATATAATTAATAAGTATATTTAGTAAGACCACTGGCTCAAAGGGCAATATACAAAAATCATTTGTATTTCTTTTTTTCTTTTTTTTTTTTTAGCAAAGAAAATAACAATTTCTTTAAGGAAATGGTGCCAAGCTTAGATATTTGTATTTGTATAACTAGTCACCAGAAATTGGAAAGTGAAATTTGAAAAGTGATGCTATTTAAAATTGCATCAAAAATTAAATATCTAAAATAAGTCAAATTAACAATGTATAAACCCCCTGCACTGAAAACTCTAAAACAGTGTTGAGAAAACTGAAAGAAGACCTAAATAAATAGAGATGCTTCTTGTTTATGGATTAGGAAATTCGATATTGCTAAAATGTCAATTCTTTCCAAGTTGATCTATATTCAATTCAACCCTAGTCAACTTTCCGACAGAATGTTTTGAGGGTGAATATTGACAAATTGATTTTGAACTTTATGTAACCAAGCAAAAGACCTCGAGGTGCCAAGCAGTCTTGGAGAATAAGAACAAAGTTGGAGGATTTTCACTTCCAGATCTCAAGACTTGCTGTAAAGCTACAGTGATGGGACAATGTAGTACTGGCGTAAGAACACGAATGAATGGAACAGAATGGAAAGACCCAGCATGTAGTTCTTTGATTTACAACAAAGGTGCCCCTGCAGTGTGGTGGGGAAAGGGTAATATTTGCCAAAAATAATGGTAAAGCAATTGGATATCAGTAAAAACCAAGCAAACAAACAGTATTAAGTATTCCAATCCATGAATGTAAACGTCTTTCTGTTTGTTTGTGGGTTTTTAAAATTTTCTTTCATTAATGTTTTGTTGCAACAAAACAAGTTTTCAGTATACGTGTCTTCATCTCCCAGCTAACTTTGTTCTTCGGTATTTTATTTTTCTTGGTGCTTTTGTAAATGAGATTGTTTTTTAAATTTCCTTTTCAGATAGTTTGTTGAGGGTACATAGAAACAGTGCATGTTGCTTTTGTATCTTACAACTTTACTGAATTAATGTATTGTAACAGTATTTTTGTGGAGTCTTTAGGGTTTTCTGTGTATAAGATCATGTCATCTGCGAACGGACAATTTTGCTTCTTCCTTTCCAATCTGAATGCCGTTTATTTTATTTTCTTGACTAATTTCTCTGGCTAGGGCTTCCAGTACTATGTGGACCAGAAGTGGTGAGAGTGGGCACACTTGCCTTATTCTTGATCTTAGAGGAAAAACTTAAAATTTTTCACTATTGAGTATGTTAACTGTGGGCTTTTTAGATGTAGCCTTTATTATGTTGAGGTATTTAAAAATATATTATAAAGCTACAGTAATCAAGACAACATGGTAGTCGCATAGAATATAGACCAATGGAACAGAACACAGAGCCTGAAATAAATTCATACATTTATGGTCACCTGATCTTTGACAAGGGTGCCAAGAATACACAGCAGGGAAGAGGTAGTTTCTTCAACAGGAGGTGTTGGGAAACTGTATATCCACATGTAAAATAATAAAATTGACCCTTATCTTATACATATGCAAGAATTAGCTCAAAATGGATTAAAGACTTAATAAGACCTGAAACTAAAACTCCTAGAAGAAAACAGGGAAAATCTTTATGACATTGATCTTGGCAGTGGTTTCATGGATATGACCCCAAGAGCAAAGGCAACAAAAACAAAATAAACAAGTGGTATTACATCCAATTTCTGCAACGGAAAGGAAATAATCAACAGAATGAAAAGCCATTCTACCAAATGGGAGAAAATATTGATAAATTAATATATTTGATAAGGAGTTAATCTCCAAAATATATAAGGAACTCCTATAACTCAGTAGCAACAAAACCAGTAACCTGATTACAAAATGAGTTCAGGACTTGAATAAACATTTCTCCAAAGAGGAAACGCAGACGGCCAACAGGTACACAAACACATGCTCAACACCACTAATCAGCAAGGAAATGCAAAGCAAAGCCACAATGAGATATCACCTCCCTTTTGTCAGGGTGGCGATGGTCAGAAAACAGAAGACAACAGTATTGGTGAGAATGTGGAGAAACTGGAACCCTTGTAGATTGTTGATGGAAATACAAAATGGTTCAGGCACAGTGGAAAACAGTATGAAGGTTCCTCAACATTAGAAAATAAAACCAGTAATCCCACTTCTGGGCATTTATTCAATTAAATCAGGATCTCAGGGAGATGTTGGCACTCCCATGTTTACTGCAGCACTATGCATAGTAGCCCAGATGTGGAGACAATCTAAATGTCCATCCACAGGTAGACAGATAAAGAAAACATGATACATACATATAGTGCAATACTGGTCAGCCTTAAGAAAGAGGAAAATTCTGCAATATGTGACAACATGGATGAACTTGGAGGACATCATGCTAAGTGAAATAAGCCAGTCATAGAAAGACAAATACTGCATGATTCCCCTTACCTTAGGTATCTAAAATAGTCAAATTCTCCTGGTTGGTGTGGCTCAGTGGACAGAACACTGTCCCATGGACTGAGAGGTCCTGGTTCCATTCCCTGTCAGGGCACCTGCCCGGGTTGCAGGCTCGATCCCCAGTAGGGGGCGTGCGGGAGGCAGCTGATCAATGTTTCTCTCTCACATCGATGTTTCTATCTTTCTCCCTTCCTCTCTCTCTGAAAAAATCAATAAAAACATTTTTTTTAAAAGTCAAATTTATGGAATCAAAGACTGGAATGGTGGTTTCCAGGCACTGGGGGAGGGCAGGTGAGGAGTTACTGATCGTTGGGCTTAAAGTTTTGGTAAGTGAGATGAGTACGTTCTAGAGGAGTGCTCTGCAACATTGCTCCTGCAGTCAACAATACCGTATTGTACACTCAGAATGTTGTTAGGAAGGTAGAGCTGACCTTCACTGTTCTTTCCAAAATAAAAAAACACACAACTTTTGTTTTCAAGGGAACCCCATGGGAAAACAGCATTAGGTGGCTCCTGTTCCCCTCCTCTGAGGTCTTGGGATTGGGAATGTGGAGACCCTGGGCTCCCGACATCTCACGACCCTGGGAGTGTCCAGTTGGGTGGGGGAAAGGATGATGGCCACCCCCACCCCACCCCCCACCCCCCCACACACAACTTCCTCCCACCTACAAAGTGAAAAATAAGAACCAGAGGCCCCAGGCACTCCTGGGAGGTCTGGTCCTGACAGCTTCCTCCCGGAACAATGAGCTGACACTGGATAGTCTGCAATCACCCGCCAGTTACTCTTCCTGCCCCGGCTCAATCAGCTTGTCAGGGCCCGGGAAATGAGGTGGAGTCCGTGGATGTGTAGGTTCCGGTTGGACAACCTCAGATCCCCTAAATGCATTCCAGCTCCCCGGGTTCTGAACCAATTGCTTTGCCTGCCTATTTTTAGAGGGACGTTTAAAAAAAAAAAAAAGGTGGTCAACTGTGTTCATTGGTTTCAATTTCCTTCGCCTAAAGATGACATGTGATGTGTTTATGCTGGTGGTCTCCAGCCCTGGGGTGGCTGCAGTCACATGCTCATTGGGAGAGAGGGGGCGACCACTGGAGAGCGTCTGCCTGGCACTGTTGCTTATCCTTCTCTTCCCAAGGCTGATTCAAGCTTTTACATCATACGTCCAAGTCTCTGTGTGCTCCATGCTGGCTGCTGGAGAGGGCAGCGAAGGGACAGTCCTACCCTCTGAGTGCTCACGGCTGAGTGGGGGTGAGCATGCCTATGTCACAAGGAATAGTAAGAGGGATAACACAGCGGGGTGGGGGAGGCACCTGCCTGGCTGGTTAGTGGGACAGAGCACTGGCTGGGGCGCAGGACCCCTGGGTTGTAGACCTCCATCTGCTGTTTTCTGTACATCACTGTGCAAAATGAAACCCCTCTCTTACATTCTGATGGCCTCAGTTTTCACCCTTGTAAAGTGAGAGAAGACTGGCAATCCCATAGAACCATTACGAGGGGCAGAAACCAGCTGCGAAGGTGCCCGGGGCAAGGTGGTAAGTGCCTTAGCTGCTGACTTTATGTTTGTTCTGTTGCTGCCGCTGGCGAGCAAAGGATGACTAGGTGTTATCCTTGCAGAAACTGTACCTGGAATTTCTTTGTCTGTCTGAGTATACCCAGAGTCCTCCCAAGACCACTTTCAACACTAACACAGCCCGTTGTACCTCAGCATGAAAGTGTCTTTGGGTATTGCGGGTGGTGGCCCAGCTGTCTAGATGGAGCTCTCCTGGGGGCAGGTCCAGATGGGTTCAGGCTTGCTGGTGCCCATCACATGGATGGAAGCTGGGACGGGGCTGGGAAGGGGCTTTACAGGGTGAGTCCTATCCTGTAACTCTCCTACTTCATAGGAGAGCCTGTGTTTGTTTCCCTCTTTCCTTTCCCTGCACGTTGGATGAGTTTTGCAATGTCCTGCCTGCATGTAGCAATTGCAGAGGAAGCTGGAGTTGGAGGGTCACAGGGTGCGCAATGCTCCTGAGGTGACAGGATGAGGACTGAGGCACCTGGGAAAGGGTGACTCTCAGGTCACAGTGGTCAGGAGGCAGGGGCCAGGGGCCAACTGCCCCGTCTCAGGACACTGCTCTGCAGCCATTGGAACCATGCACTTGCCGTTCTGCACTTTTTTCTCCACTTTCCCCCCTCTTCACCTCACCCCTCTTCTTTCCATTTCTTCTCTTTATTTCCCTCCTTTCCCGTCTTTCTCTTTCCCCTCTCAATCCCCATTCTGCACAGGTATCCCATCTTCTCCAGGTACACTCAGCACAAACATCTGTTCCTGACTTCACTCATTACTGTACTTTCTTTACAACCTTGATCATAAGTATAAGATCTCCTTTAAAGTCTTTGTCTGCTAATTCCAACATCTGGGTCTCTATTAATTGTCTTTTCTCTTGCAAATTGGTCATGACTTCCTGTTCTTCATATATGTCGACTAATTTTTTTTTTTATTGTATCCTGGACAGTGTGAGTGTAATATTGTGGAGGCACTGGGCTTTTTTTCTGTTCTTACAGAGAATGTTGACATTTTTGTTTTAGCTGGTAATGAACTTAGTTGGACTCAAACTGCAAACTCTGTGTCTGGGGCGGGGAACGCAAACCTCAGGTTCCCCTGTCCCCAGCGGGACAGCTGTGAGCCTGCCCCGTGAAGGCGTGGACAGCACTCACCAGAGGGTTCACGAAGTTTGTGCGTAGAGTTCAGGGCTCGTTGCCTTGGGCTCTGTCCTTTCCAGAATTCCCCCTACTCTTTCCTGCAGCTAAGGTTTCTCCAAGCGTTCTCCTCTGGTTCTTTAAGCCAGAAAAATTATGGGTTTTTATAAGGTTTTAGTCACCCCACTTGGTGCTCTCTGCTCAGTATCTGCTGAAGTCTTTAGGTAAAAGTCATAAAAATGGGAAAGAGCCTGTTCTCCATCCCTTATTCCAAATATCAACTTCCGTCCAGAATCTGTCTGCTTTTGTTCACTCTCCAGTGCCTTTAGATAATTGTGTTTTTAGTTTTGTCCAGACATAATAGTTATTATCATGGTGAGATTTGGTCCAATAGGAGTTTACTTGGCCATATCAAAAGTAGAACTTCTATTTTTGTATCCCATCATTTTTAGCATGTGACCTTCTTTTTCAAGATTGCCTCATGGTTGCAAGATGGCTACTGTGGCTCAAGCCATCATGTTAGCATTCCAGGCTGGAAGAGGATTAAAGAGGAAGGGCAACATGTACTTTTCAGCTGCATCAGTCACCCTTTAAAGAGTTTTCCCATAACTCTCCCCTAACAACTTCCACCTACCTCCTATTGGTCAGAATTTAATTGCAAGATTAGTACTGAGATGGGATTGTTAAATTGAGTACATTGCTATTCTCAACAGATTAGATCTAAGTTAGTAAAAGAGGAGAGAGAATGGCTTTCAGGAGCTAGAAGTGATTCCATTTCATAGGGATATTATGAAGACTAAATACATTAGTACATGTTAGCTGCTTAGTGCCACTCCTGGAACATAGGAAGCACTTCTTTGATGTTGGTTTTAGCATTGCTGTGTGTTTTGTAATAGACATACGCCCTGGACATGGTGAAAATCCTGAAGAGAGACACCTCACCCAACTAGAAACGGAGGTGTGACAGGGCAGACTTCTTGGAAGCAGTAACACCTGAGCCAAATCTGAAAGACAGAAAACTGTTAACCGGGTAAGAGAAGAAAGGAGTCCCAGGCAGGAGGAACAGCACTGAGTGAAGGCTTGGCAGTAAGAAGTAGCCTGTCGTGTGCAGGATGTACTTATATCACATGTAAAGCACAGACTGGTGAATGAGGAGGCATGAGAGGTAGCCAGGGCTCAGACGTGGAAAGGAGCTGATTCCTCTCCAGTGCCCAGAGGAAAGTACTCAGCACAGAGTGGGAGACGCTTTTATTTGTGGTCAGGTAAGAGTCAAATTGGAGCATGCACATACAAGGGCACATGTACACACATAGACAGACAGACAGACAGACACACGTCCCTAAAATTTATGTAACCCGTAGGTTTCCCATGGGAGGGAAGTCTGTAGGAAGTGAGCACCTCCCTCCTCTGGGAGTTCAAGGCAGAGGTGCAGAGCTGTGAGCTGTGTGGTCACTGTGGCCCCTGAGAGAGCTGGACTCCCCTCCCCCATAACTCTTCCCAAAGATAGGGGCTTTCAAAAACACACTTGACAAGTTTGGTCAAACAGGAAGGCAAGAGCTGATAGTATGGGAAGGAGGCAAGGGTGGGGGCTTGCTGCCTGGGCCTTTTCCAGCCTTCTCTTCCCACCTCAGTCGGGGTCTGGCTCCTAACGCCCAGAGCCCCATGGGTGTGGGCCTGGGAGGAGCGTGAGCACCTTTGCAGCAGGTGTGCCTGGGTCTGTGGGTTTCCTCTCGGCTTCTGCCCTTTGCTTGTGGACAGAGTATCCCCGTGGTGTCAGCCAGGGACGTTCTTCCCCCTGCTTATTCTCTTTCGTGCTAGCAGCTCCTCCTGGCTCATACTCTCTGTTTCTCCTGACCCCTCTTGTGTACTTGACTCAAATCAGTTCAGTTCAGTTCACATTTATTGTGCATCCATGAGGTGCCAGGGCCCTGTCCCGGGCTTGGAAGAACTCTGCCTGGGAGGTGGTGGTGGTGGTGTGTGCAGGGTGAGTATTTTATGTGAGATATTTGAGAATAGAATGTAGTACATCTACCTTGTCTTCCTTTTACTGTGGAGAAATATTCTATGTTATGGCTAAATCGCACCTTTGCCCATTCTTTTATTAATGGGTATTTAGGTTATTTCTGGGGCTTGCTGTTCACGTAATGCTGCAGTAGTGTGCCCATATGCCCCTTTTGCACCCACCTGAACGTGGGCGAGCAGCTCCAAGGGCCCGGTGGCGAGTAGGGACTAAATACCAGGGAGACCAAAGGCAAGTGGCCCTTTGGAGTGTCTGCACCAATCTGCACTCACACGAGTTGTGACTGTCACAACCCATTTCCCTGTGTTCTCATCAGCACTTGACCTTATCGTGTATTTAAAACATTGTCCTTTTTGTAGAATTATGTCCTTATTTGCTTGTCTCCTGCGGTCAGAGTCCCCTTAAGGAGACTCCGAGCTTCTCAAGGCCAGGGACTATTCATGTCTTGCTTAAGTTGAAGATTAAAAAAAAAAATTCCATTTCTTCCTCTATTGAGTTGGAAAGTTTAGCTTTCATTTTAGTGGTTACTTTTAAAAACTTCAGCAGGTACCTTGAATGCTAAAGATAATCACCCTCCTTCCTTCTTCCATGTCTTACTATTATCATTGTCCACTAATTTAGTTTCAAATTATTTTTTTATCCTATTCTGAGCCATTATTATCATTTAATAGAACTGATGCTTGTTTAGCTTTGTGTACATATTTACTATTTTCTTTGTTCTCAATTCCATCTTGTACCAGATGTCTCTAAAACCATTTTGCTTCTTTTGGTCTTTTAGTGAAAACTCAGTTCTTTGTCTGGAAGGCTATTTTCCTCTTATTGCTTTCCCTAGTTTTTATTGAGGTATAATTGACAGTTAAAATTGTATATATTTAAGATGTACAACTTGATGATTTGATATACGTATACATTATGAGAAATTCACCACAATCAAACCAACTAACACATCCATCATCTCAAGTGGCTATTTGTATGTGATGTGTGTGCATAGTGATAACTCTTAGCAAATTTCAAGCATGCAATACAGTATTGGTAACAATAGTCACATTGTTGCACATTAAATCTCCAGAACTCATCTTGTATAACTGGAAATTTGTACCCCTTGACCAACATTTCCCCATTTCTTCCTCCCTTTCAACCCTTGGTACCACAGTTCTTCTCTCTGTTTCTGTGAGTTTGATTATTTTAGATTCCACATCTAAGTGAGATCATGCAGCATTTGTCTCTCTGCATATGGCTTATCTCACTTAGCGTAATATCCTCTAGGTTTATCCACATTGTTGCAAATGGCAAGATTTCCTTCTTTTTAAGGCTGAATGTTTCCTTGTGTGTATATATCCTACATCTTTTTCATCTGTTCATCCACTGACAGTGTTGCCCTCTTATTCTCTTTTTCTAGGAAGTCTTTATTTTTCTGTTATTAATAATTGCTTTTTGTAGTTTTCCCAAATGATTTTATAAATTTCCTACCTGACTAGGATCCATGAAATAACAAAGTACAATACCCTATTCAAAGAAACAAAAGCACCAGACGTACTGAAAAGCTCTGATTAGATTGTTTTATATTTTCAGGAATAAGAGTGACTGTATACTCATTTATTAGATGGTAATTTGGTAAAGTTTTCATAGAATTTTTAATGATTTATGGCTTTTCATATTTTTTCCCTAGGCAACATTCCACCAAATTACATTTTTCAAAAGTTGTAGGATGTACAGTTTTAGTATGACAGCAGTTTTTATTTTAATGATTTTTCTTTTTATTGATTTTAGAGAGAGAGGAAGGGAGAGGGAGAGAGAAACAGTAACATCAATGAGAGAGAACATCAGTTTGCCACCTCTTGCATGCCCCCTACTGGGGATTGGGCCCACAACCTGGGCATGTGCCCTGACTGGGAACCAAACCAGTGACCTCTTGGTGCATGGGTTGACGCTTAACCACTGAGCCACAGCAGCCAGGGAGCAGTTTTGTTTTAAAATTAGAATAGGGCAGAATGTGGCTTTCTTTCTTAAGCTAAAATTCATGTTTTAAGTATAGATGTAAAAAACTTATATACTAGATTTTAATTACCTTTGATCAAAGAGTGATTATACTCTTATTGAAAAGTAAAATTATGTATTAAATGATGAAACTTTAGGTTGTAATAAAAGTGGAAAAAGGGAACGAAAAAGAGTTGTCTTTTTGATTAAGGCTTTATGGAATAGAATTTCTATTTAATCAGAACGACTATTTGGGTCCCCTTTCTGGTAATGAAAACATGGTGTCTTAATCTAAAAGAAGCAAGTAGAATTGTTAAGTATTTTATTTTTTGTCATCTACTTACTATTGCAACCTCAACTATGTATAGTGCATTAATTAATATGAAATGCACAATCTTAAAGAAAATGGAGCCTATACAAAAAGATGACATGATACTAGACAGGCTGTTGAGATGACGTGTGTAATTAATGTTTTTTAAAGCCTTTATTTTTGTCAGGATACGTTTCTTTTAATTGTTTTCCATTTCCAGCAGGATTTAATTTTGAGGTTTAATGTATCATGCCAGCATGACGTTTTATAATTCAGTAATTCTGGATCCCAAGTTGTTTAAGGTAAAAATGGAAGTGTGAAGTTTACTTCAGAAAGTTAATTTTCTTCTGTTACATCTAAGTCTTCATCCTCTTCATGACCATCTTCTGCTCATTGATCCTTTCTTTGTCATCAGCTGGATACCTGTCCTGTTGCAGGTACACATTCAGCTGACAGTGGTCTCTGAAGAGGTGACTTAAAAAAATTTTTTTTATTAATTTATTTTTGTTACAGATGTATCTCCTTTTTTCCCCATTGACACCCTCCTCCCCATCCCTCCCAAACCATACCCGACATTGTTGTCTGTGTCCATTGGTTATGCGTACATGCTTATAAGTTCTGTGGTTTATCTCCTCCCTCCCCCCACCATCCCCTCTTCTGAGGGTTGTCAGTCTGTACCCCACTTCCACGTCTCTGGGACTACCCCATTCCTCAGACTGTTATGTTCATTATATTCCACAAATAAGTGAGATCATATGATGCTTGTCTTTTTCTGTTTGGCTTGTTTTGCTTAGGATAATACTTTCCAGGTCCCTCCATGTCGTCTCAAAGGATAAGAGATCTTTCTTTCTTATAGCTGCATAGTATTCCATGTACCACAGCTTTTTCATCCATTCATCTACTGATGGACATTTGGGCTGTTTCCAGATCTTAGCTATTGTAAATAGTGCTGCTATGAACATGGGGGTACATATATTTTTTCTGATTGGTGTTTCAGGCTTCTTAGGGTATATTCTTAGAAGTGGGATCACTGGATCAAATGGTAATTCAATTTTTAATTCTTTGAGAAAACACCATAGTGTTTTTCATAGTGGCTGCACCAGTTTGCATTCTCACCAGCAGTGTACTAGAGTCCCCTTTTCTCCACACCCTCGCCAACACGTGTTGTTTGATGATTTGTTGATGGCGGCCATTCTGATAGGTGTGAGGTGATACTTCATTGTTGTTTTAATTTGCATCTCTCTGATGATTAGTGATGTTGAGCATTTCTTCATATGTCTTTTGGCCATTTGTACGTCCTGTTTGGAGAGGTGTCTATTTAGCTCCACTGCCCATTTTTTAATTGGGTTCTTTGTCTTCCTTTTGTTGAGTTGTATGAGCACTCTATATATTTTGGAAATTAACCCCTTATCTGATGTGTCATTGGCAATTATGCTCTCCCATACAGTGGGTTGCCTTTCCATTTTGATGATTGTATCTTCTGCTGTGCAGAAGCTTTTTAGTTTGATGTAGTCCCATATGTTTATTTTTTCCTTTGTTTCTGTTGCCTTAGGTGATGTATCAGTGAAAATTCTGCTGCATATGATGTCTGAAATTTTGTTGCCTATATTTTCTTCTAGGATTTTTATGGATTCATGAGTCACATTTAAGTCTTTTATCCATTTTGAGTTTATTCTTGTGTATGGTGTAAGTTGATGGTCTAGTTTCATTTTTTTTACGTGTAACTGTCCAATTTTCCCAACACCATTTACTAAAGAGGCTGTCTTTATTCCATTGTATGCTCTTGCCCCCTTTGTCAAATATTAATTGAGCATAATATCTTGGGTCCATTTCTGGGTTCTCAGTTCTGTTCCACTGGTCTATATGCCTGTTCTTGCATCACTACCAGGCTGTTTTGATTACAGTAGCTTTGTAGTATAATCTGATATCTGGTATTGTGATCCCACCTATTTTGTCCTTCTTTTTCAAGATTGCTGTGGCTGTTCGGGGTCTTTTTGGTTCCAAAGGAACTTTTGAAGTATTTGTTCTAGTTCTGTGAAATATGACATTGGTATTTTGATGGGGATTGCATTGAATCTATAGATTGCTCTAGGTGATATGGACATTTTAATGATGTTAATTCTTCCAGTCCATGAACAAGGTATGTACTTCCACTTTTTATATCTTCCTCTATTTCTTTTTTCAATGTCCTGTAGTTTTCTGCAACTAGGTCCTTCACTTTTTTGGTTAAGTTTATTCCTAGGTATCTTAATCTTTTTGCTGCGATGGTAAATGGGATTGTGTTTTTAGTTTCTCTTTCTGTGAGTTCATCATTGGTGTATAAGAATGCCATTGATTTCTTGACATTATTTTTGTATCCTGCTACTTTGCCAAATTTATTTATTAAGTCTAGTAGATTTTTGATGGAGTATTTAGGGTTTTCTATGTATAATATTATGTCATCTGCAAATAATGACAGTTTCACTTCCTCCTTTCCAATTTGGATCTCTTTTTTTTTTTCTTCTTCATGTGTGATTGCTGTGGCTAAGACTTCCAGTACTATGTTAAATAAGAGTGGCGAAAGTGGGCATCCTTGTCTTGTTCCTGTTCTTAAGGGAAATGCTTTCAGTTTTTGCCCATTGAGTATGATGTTGGCTGTAGGTCTTTCATATATGGCCTTTATTATGTCGAGATATGATCCCTGAAGAGGTGATTTGGAATTTTCTCTTGCAATATCTAAAATGAGATGAACAACCTGGTGGATACCTAGAATTTCGGAAAAGCTCTAAATCCTCTTCTTCATTAATCTTTTGTATATTTTGTCAGGCAGCAGTGTAGACCTCTAAAGCTGTCCTGTGAAATAACATTTCAAAAGTGATAAATCCTGCAAATACAGTCTTTATATGCTTTATTTTCTGCTTTTCAAAATTGTCAGTAGTTTCCTTCAGATGATGAGTTGTTCAGGTAGCATCCCTTGTAGCTCTCTGTAATTCGTTTCTGCCTGTGCAATAACGTGTCGATCCGATGGGTTTCACTGATGTGTCCTTTCTAGCCGAGTTACCTGTTTACCTTCTCAATTCCTTGCTGTTAATGTTGCTTTGAGGTCACCCTGTTTCGTTTTTACAATGGCTCCTTAAGCTTTCAATGGTTCAACTGCTTTGGCTTTAAGTATTTCAACCTCTGCCTGTTGATAATCCTAAACTCTGACAAACTCAACAGCACAGTTTTTCAGGCCCTGCTTTAAATTTGGGGTCTCTATAGAGGCAAGTAGAGGTTCACCAGAAGGTCTGCTTTGCCTCAGAGTCAGGCAGTTCTCTGCACATAGCAGCAAAGATTTGGCACAACTCTTCAAAATGCTTCTCCACATTTCTGACAGCATCTTGCAGTTGTTTGGTTTGAGGAGCCCGGTTTTCCAAGCTGTGTCTCGACATCTTGTCTTGAGCACTGCCGGGACCCTGGACTGGGGCCCAGCGACGGGCTCCGGGGCACCCGGGTGCGTGCTGGGGCACTGGCTGCTGCTGCCGCCAGAGCCCCAGAGCTGTCCTCTCATATTTGAGTGAGAGTTAAGCCGAGTTTAGAATTTAGGTGGTTATTTCCCCTCAACATGCTGAAGATGTTATTCCACTGCCTCTGTCTGCTATTGTTGTGGTTATTGGTCTGCTTGTTCTTTTATAAGCAATCTGTCTTCTCCCTGGGGCATTTTTATAGGTTTTTCTGCAATTTCACTATGATGTGTCTACATGTGATTTCATTTTTACTTATCCTGCTGGGATTTCTTGTGATTCCTGAATCTGATGATTCATGTCCTTTGTCAATTTTGACAAATTCTTAGTCATTATTTTTCATTGATTACTTGTCCCTAAATCACATCTTCAGGAACTCTAATTAGACATAATTTAGACCTTCTCTCTATCTTCCATGGATCTTGGCGTCTATTATATTTTTTATCTCTTTATCTCTGTGCTGCACTGTAGTTCATTTCTTTAGATCTGTCTTGCAGTTCATGTATTCTCTACTCAGCTGTTTAACCAGTTCCATTGGGCTTTCAATGTCAATGATCTGTCTCTGTTTCAAGAAGTATTATCTATCTATCTATCTATCTATCTATCTATCTATCTATCTATCTATCTATCTATCTATCCATCCATCCATCCATCCACTCACCCACCCAATCAGCCTGGTAATTTATACACACACACACACACACATGTATATATACATATATATATATATTAATTTATTTTTGTTACAGGTGTTTGTCCTTTTTCCCCCATTGACACCCTCCTTTTGAGCTCCCCCCCAGCATTGTTGTCTATGTCCATTGCTTAGGCATACATGCATATAAGTTGTTTGATTTATCTCTTCCCTCCCCCACACTCCCCTCTTCTAGGGTTTGTCAGTCTGTACCTTACTATGTCTCTGGGTCTATTTTGTTCATCAGCTTATTTTGTTCATTATATTCCACAAATAAGTGAGATCATGTGATATTTGTCTTTCTCTGCTTGGTTTATTTTGCTTAGCATAATACTCTCCAGGTCCCTCCATGTCATCTCAAAGGATAACAGATCTTTCTTTCTTACAGCTGCATAGTACTCCATTGTGTGTGTGTACCACAGCTTTTTTATTCACTCATCTATTGATGGACACTTGGGCTGTTTCCAGATCTTAGCTATTGTAAATAGTGCTACTATGAACATGGGGGTACATATATTCTTTCTGATTGGTGTTTCAGGCTTCTTAGAATATATTCCTAGAAGTGGGATCACTGGGTCAAATGGCAGTTCAATTTTTAATTTTTTGAGGTAACACCACATTGTCTTCCATAGTGGCTGCACCAGTCTGCATTTCCACCAGCAGTGTACTAGAGTCCCCTTTTCTCCACACCCTCACCAGCACTTGTTTTTTGAGGATTTGTTGATGGCAGCCATTCTCAGCCTGTTCATTTTTTTTCTTTTTTAATCCTCACTTGAGAATATTTTTCTATTTATCTTCAGATAGAGTGGGAGGGAGAGAGAGAGAGAAACATTGACGTGAAAGGGACATATTGAGTGGTTGCCACCCGTACGACCTAACCAGGGCCAGGGACAAACTGCAATTGAGGTATGTGCCCTTAGCGGGAACCGAACCCAGGTCTCTCTGGACCTCAGGCTGACACTCTAACCGCTGAGCCAAACCGGCCAGGGTTCTTTTCTTTTCTTTATCTTCACCCGAGGACACTTTTGCATCTATCCTCAGAAAGAGCAGGAGGGAGAGAGGGAGGAAGAGAGAGAAAGGAACATCGACGTGGGAGAGACACATCACTGGTTGCCACCCACACAACCCCAGCTGGGGCCGGGGACAAACTGCAACCCAAGTACGTGCCCTTAGCAAGAACCATACCCAGGGCTCTCTGGTCCACAGGCCGATGCTCTAATCGCTGAGCCAAGCCAGCCAGGGCCAGATTTTATTTTCTAGTCCATCTTTTCACTGAGGGTATAGCCCTTCAAAGGCCCCAACTTCTGTGTATGGGAGAGGACTGGGATGGGGAGCCAATCACACATATGGCCCAAGGCCTTGTCTCCCCTGTTGCCAATAAACCCTGAGACTCCGGTGCTCTGGTGTCAGCCAATGCCCGGAGCTGCCTGGGGCAGCAATGGCTCTTAGCTGGAGGCCTGTCTCCTCCTCACCACTGACATTTGGAGAGTCCTTGTTTTACTGTAAGTTCAACTCCACATTTTAAAAGATTGTTTGATGTGTTTCATCCAGTACTTTAAAAAAAACAAAAAACACAGGAGTTAGTTTGTCTGTTTTAGAATATCAAATCCACAATACTATCAGGAGTAGAAATCTTTATCAGGATTTTGAAGTAGGAGTAGGAGTTCAGTGCTGGCTATGCCGTAGTCTAGCACTCAACCACTGTACCCAGAATTACTTTATACTGTGGACATGTTGCTCAGCCTGTTTCAGCTCTCCGCAAGTTCCTCAGACCTGGTACCTGGTTCTAAGCCAAGCATGGCTTCCTGCAACAGAGAATAAGCATGGCTCAGCCCTTGCTGATCCACCCCACTGCTCTGCCTGCATTTCCACCTCTGGCACTATTGCCATCACTACTCCAGGTGGCTAAGTACCTGGCCCCATGGCCCGTCAGCACAGGGGTTGTCCTTACAGCCTGCCCAGCTGACAGGCTCCTGCTCTCACTCTGCCCCCTCTCTATCTGGAGGCCTGGACTTGTGTCCCCGCTGCACTGCCTGCCCTGCCTCCTTCCCACACCTGGGAGCCAGGCTACCATCTTCATGCTTAGAAGTTTGTTCTCTGGGGTTGTCTCTTCTAGAAAAGAGACCTGTACATATTAAGACGTTAGTGTGAATGAATGTATGTGACACTATGATAATGGTAATAGCCAGTGTTTATTGAGATCCTGCAGTGCACCGAGCAACTTTTATCGTGACGCCAGGCTGAGAGCAGGATGGGGAAAGATCACTCTCCACATCAACATATAGCCTGGAGGCTGCTGCTGGCCTCAGGGGTATGGAGATGGGTTCCTAGGGGCTGGGAAAGGAAGTCATCACTGGCAAGGGAGGGGAACAGATAGACATGCATCATTTACTCAGTCAACAAACACTCCTTGAGCACCTACTGACTGTCAGGCATTGTGCTGGGTGCTGGGGATACAGGTAAGAATGAGGACTGGCCTGAGGGAGCTTAAAAGAGCCTGGCATGAGGCAAATTCCTGCACATAACTCAAGAACATCTGTTCTAGTCCCTCATTTAGATGAACTGAATGAGGCCCAGAGAGGGGAGGGAACTGGCTCAGGGTTGCACAGCAAGTACTTTACTCACAGACAGTGAGGACAGCCATGAGGAATAGGGGCTGAAGTGAGGGCAGCCCTGCATCTCTCCACTCCCTGGAAGTCAGTTGGAGGCCTGGGGCCAGCCACAAACTCTGCTCCCCCAGAGGCTGCTGGGGTGGGGACTTCCCCTCAGTCCCCAGGCAGGGAGGCAGCTGGCTGAGAAGGCCCTTCCTCTCCCACCCTATCAAAAACCCAGGGGACAGAGCTTTCTTTATCAGAATCCAGCTGTGGCTGCCTCAGGCATGCTGGGAGGTGCTGGGGCTGGGAGCGAGGCTCAGGACGGACTGACACAGCCGAGAAGAGATAATTTCAATCTGCAGCCTCCAGATTGAAGAAGAAATGTAAACACAGGCTGCAGAGCCAGCGGCCATGGGGCTGGGGTGGGTGGGCAATGGGCACCCTGCTGACCAGCTTTTCTCCCAGAGCCCACTTTGAGGGGCGCGTGGGTTGATTTTCCACGTCCTGGTCTTTCACAGGCATATGAGGGAGTGGCTGCCTAGGCTGAGACTGAGTGGGGAGAGTCCTGTCCTGACACCAGACAGAGCTCCATCCAACCCAGCTCTGTTTCACAATGAGCTGTGGGACAGCCTTGATTTCTCTGCACTCAGTTTCTTCATCTGTAAAATGGGGACCATATTGGAACCAACCTCCTAGGGGTGCTTGATCTTTATTCATTTTACAAATATTTAACAGGTAATACCTAAGTTCCAGACACTGCTGAGGATCAGAACACAAAGCAGAGATGGTCTGTCCCCTCTCCTCAGTCTGAGGGTGAGGCTTCAATGAGAGAATGTGGCTGAAATGCTTGACAGCGGCCCTGGCACAGAGGAAATGCTCAAACGATGGAAGTTACTGGCTGGGATGGTTGTATCACTAGTTAGTTAATTTGAGCCAAGCAGCCTAGGTTCATCTCCTACCCTCCTCACCCCTTCACCTGGCTAACTCATGCTCAGCCTTCAGTACATAGATGTTCCCTCCTGCAAACTGTCCATGATGCCTGAGGCTGCATTATTCCCCCTCCATCCCCTGCGCTTACCTCTCCCCCCTCCCATGCTTCATTGTGGCACTTTCAGGGAATGCATCTCTGGAGTCTCCAGTGACATGCTGAGAGGCACAGTGTCTTCCACTCATTCTTCAAGCTTTTGATTTTGTTTGTTTTTTTTTCCCCATTATGGCAAAAAAACAGACAGTTGTTACCACCAGCTCCTCTTCTTTGCCCCAAACTGGATATGTACCCCTGAAGACAGGGCTGGACCTCGTCCCATCTCTGGTTTCCCAGGACCCAGCACACTGTAGATGTCCATTAGATAGTTATTGAATGAATGACTGTAGGCACTGTGGTTGTCCTGCGGAGCCAGGGACAGGAACTGCATAGCTCAGGACTAAGAATTACTTACAGGGAAATCACAGGTCACAGTGCAGATTCCTGTATATGGGTGTGTGACAATGACCACTGACATTTACTGAGTGTGCACCGCAGCTGGATACTGTGTACCATATCTGGATGCTGTTCACTGTAGCTGGATACTGTGCATCGCAGCTGGATACTATGCACCGCAGCTGGATACTGTGCACTATAGCTGGATATTGTGCACTGTAGCTGGATACTGTGCACCGCAGCTAGATAGTGTGCACCATAGCTGGATGCTGTTCACTGCAGCTGGATACTGTGCACTGTAGCTGGATACTGTGTACCGCAGCTGGATGCTGTTCACCACAGCAGGATACTGTGCACTGCGGCTGGATACTGTGCACTGTAGCTGGATACTGTGCACCGCAGCTGGATACTGTGCACTGTAGCTGGATACTGTGCACCGCAGCTGGATACTGTGCACTGTAGCTGGATACTGTGTACTGCAGCTGGATGCTGTTCACCACAGCAGGATACTGTGCACTGCGGCTGGATACTGTGCACTGCGGCTGGATACTGTGTACCGCAGCTGGATGCTGTTCACCACAGCAGGATACTGTGCACTGTAGCTGGATACTGTGCACCGCAGCTGGATACTGTGTACCGCAGCTGGATACTGTGTACCGCAGCTGGATGCTGTTCACCACAGCAGGATACTGTGCACTGCGGCAGGATACTGTGCACCACGGCTGGATACTATGCACCGCAGCTGGATGCTGTGCACTGCAGCTGGATACTGTGAACCATAGCTGGATGCTGTTCACTGTAGCTGGATGCTGTTAGGAGCTCTCCAGGTAGATGCAATCTTCATTCTACTCCTGTAAGATTAGAAATACTATTTTCCCAGTATGCGGGTGAGGAAATGGAGGCCCAGAGTGGTGGAATATCTTGCCCAAGGTCACCCAGATAGTAGATGTGTGGAATCAGGATTTGACTCCAAGTGGAGCACCGCCAGGGCCAGTGCTTGTGGCCCTCTCCATACAGTCTCCCAGGCCTGTGTGTGAGGGTGGCTGTGGGGCGGGTGGGCAAACCCAGGTGTGGCTTGTGGCAACTGTATCCTGGGCAGCTCTGCCCTCCTGGGTGTGCTCTGGCTCGCAGCAGGCTTGTTGCTGGAGGTGGCAGAAAGGAAAGAGATGGTGGTTTAGGCCCAAGGGTCAGAAAAGGGCTGGAAGCATGGGCTGTCACATTAGCGGTGTGGGCTGAGAGGCCCTCTGCTTGCCTCTGGGGGCACCAGTGAGGTGGGCTGGGAGCCCTCCAGCTGGAGGGGTGGGGCTGCTTCGGACCCGAGAGGTCACAGCTTGGCAAGACATATTTGTTTACTAATTTGAACAATTTTCAGCTAACATATCTCTGGGGACCCCAGTGGCATGCTGAGAGGCACAGTGTCTTCCACCGGTTCTTCAAGCTTTTGATTTTGTTTGTTTCTTTGTTCCCCAGCTACGGTCAGATGATTCTTAGGAAACGATGAATGCCTTTAGGTCAGAGGAGAGGACCTGTGTGTCTGTGGGTGCCCTGTTGGGGTGCACAGCTCAGGAGCTCCTCTGTGTGTGCCTGGCTTTACGTGCTCCTGGCAGGGCTCTGACTTCACTGCTCAGCAAGAAAGATTTTTTTTTTTATCCTCACCCGAGAACATTTTTCCATTTTTTGTTCAGGTAGAGTGGGAGGGAGAGAGAGGAACAGAGAGAGAGAGAGAAACATCGATGTGAAAGGGACACATCGAGTGGCTTCCACCTGCACAACCGACCAGGGCCGGGGACAAACTGCAACCGAGGTACGTGCCCTTAGCGGGAACCGAACCCGGGTCTCTCAGGACCGCAGGCCGACGCTCTAACTGCTGAGCCAAACCGGCCAGGGCAAGAAAGATGTTTTCTTGATGCAGACTGTCATTTGTTCATTCAGCTAACATTCCTCAGGAACCTAGTCTATGCCACGCCTTGTGCTGGGCATCAGGGATGAAATGGAGAATGAGACCCAGGTTCTGCCTTTGAGAGCTGAGTTTAGTGAGAGAGTCAGGTCAGGAAACAGATGATGACAGCCCAGGATGGGGAGGGCTCTGCTGGAGGGATGCACAGAGGACACACTGTGAGCAGCTCCTAATGCAGCCTGGAGAGACGGAGCCTATGGAAAGCTTCCTGGAGGACGTGGCACCTGGGATTCATTTGAAAGATTCATTTAAGATAATTAGAGAAACAAAGTGGGGAATGTTTTAGTGGATTGTAGATAATATAAATGCCTGGTAGGGAGGGGGGTCTGGATGTGCAGGAACTACTAAGTAGTTTGGTTTGGCTGGAGAGCCATGTATGTTTGTGTGTGTGCATATGTATATATATGTGTGTGTGTATGTGTGTGTATTTTGGGGATGGCAATGACTGAAGAGTTGTATTGAAAATTTCTATTTATGTTTTCTGTTAAAATTTCTCTGAAGTGTAATGCATGAAGAACATTTGATTACTCACCTTTTAGTGTGAAAAAGTTGATATCTTTCTCGAAGAAGCTTGGACCCTGGAATGAGAATGGGTGCTGAAGAGCAGGCCCCCTACTCACCACTAGTCATGCTCTGTCACAGTCTGTGTGATGCTCAAAACCCTCTGGAACCTGTTCATATTTTCAGCCTGTACCCCCTCTGAGGTGTAACAGTCTTGTCGTCTGCCCCGCACTGCAGGAAGCTGAGAAACCTGACATCTGTCCCACACTCACCTCTGGCTAACCTTGCGGGGAGGAAGGGACCCTCCTCACACAGAGACATGGCTTGGGCTGGCCCAGGGGTTGAGGGCTGGCTCTGGGGAGTGAGGCTGGACAGGCTGCCAGCCTGTTGGTCCCTGTGCGGGCCTTGCCATGCTCCCGGCTCTGGTACCTTTCTTTGACAGATTAAAACAATAGATCACCCCACTTAGAGGGGGCGACAATAACCCAAACCATCTGGGCTCCATGGTGGGTGGTAGTATGTGGGAGGAAAAGTACACTTTTTGAGATTCAAGGAAGAGCCATGTCTCAGAGGTGTGTGTCCTGCCTGCAGAGGGCCTCGGGGTGCACATTCAGGGCGCTGGCCAGCTGAGCCACGGAGCGCCAGGCCTCACCGCCCACTGGCCCACTGCCTAGTAGATGTGGCTCTGGACAACACTGACGGACCCACTGCAGGCACATCTCTGGGGTGAAGACGTGGAGGTTACAGCCCCTTGGAAGTAGCAGAAATAAAACCTCACCGAGATGGGGCTGCGTCTGTCAACACCTGGTGGTTTGAGCTCCTGGGACGGCAGCTCCACGTCAGAGCAGAGCCAGCCTTCGGAGGGGCTGAGGCTCCAGGCCAGGCCCCGAGCCCCTGAGTGCAGGGTCCTGAGGGCAAAGACTGTGGACAGCATGTTCCAGGCCAGGCACATGGCTCCTTGCTGAGGACACAGTGGAGGGCTCACTGTCAGGTGGGACTGTGGCGACAGAGACATTGAGGAACTGCTTTGGGCCCCACGTCTGATAAGATACCTGTGCATACATTGTCCCTCTGAGCCCAGAATAAGCCTCAGTCAGATGAACTCATTGCAAAAGGGAGCTTGTCCAGGGACACAGCTAAGAATTGGTAAAGTGAGGCTTGGAACCTGGGCCTGAGCCCTTTCACCCCATACGTTGTGAATCTGCTTCTGAGGGTGTCTGCCGGCTGCTGGGCCGCTTTTCTGCAGTGAACTTGGGTAAATTACCTACCGTATCTGTGTGTCACTATCCTCGCCCATCAGTGTTAGTGACAGCACTCACCTATAGAATCCCAGCGATTCTCCGCAGGTCCCACGTGGGAGGCCCAGAGTGAGGACCCTGCTTTGTCACCTGGTAGGAGCTGGGGGATTTTAGCTGAAAGAGATAAGACATATTGGTCTGTCTCAGCTTTTTTTGTTTTCTTGATAACAATGATAATACTAATCATGACTGCCTTTAAATAAGTTCTACCTAAGTACTAGTGGTATGTGTGTGTGTGTGAGTGCACAAGCGCATGTGTGGGCATGCATGCGTGTATAAAACATTTATATATTATATATATCATATATAACATGCAGTTGATCCTGGAATAACATGGGAGTTAGGGGTGCCGACCCCTGGCACAGCCAAAATAAAGATCTATACCTTTTGACTCTCTATAGCCTATTGTTGACTGGAGGCCTCACCACTAACAAACAGTTGATTGACACATATTTTGTATGTTCCATGTATTAGATCCTGTATTCTTACAATAAAGTAAGCTAGAAAAAAAGAAAATGTTATTAAGAAAATCATAAGAGAAATACATTTACAGTATTATTGGGGGACAAAATCCACGTATAAGTAGACCTTCTTAGCTCAAACCGTGTTGTTCAAGGGTCAGCTGTATGTTACACACACAGACACACTTTCAATAGTTCAGAGGTGCAGGGTGAGGCAAAGAAGGGGAGGGACACTCTCCATGTCACACCTCTGAGAAGCGGCAGAAGCAGGACCCAGGTCCACTGCCCTCCGAACCAGGGTCCTGTGCCGACCCGCCCACCCACCCTCCCGCGCTGGGCATCGGGGTCAGAGCTGCTTGCACCACCCTGAGCCTACGCCGGGCTTGGAAGATTAGGGGACCTTTCTGTCCCCGGCTGTCCCATGCCCTCCCCGGACCAGCTCCGCCAGGGAAAGGCCAAGCTCGGGGCCACATGAGGAGTTCCCAAGCTGTCTTTCATCCGGTCCCACAGTGATTTGTTCAGCATGCAGTGCAAATTTCCCTGTCTCAAGACATGGAATCTGGTACAGCTTTGCCTGGATCAATGTCCAACCCCTTTCAAGTTCTGGAGAAAGTTACTCCTCTCCAAAGTTCAGACCTGCCAGACTCAATAACTCCACAAAAATGCTTGGATGAAAATTGCTCCAAGCAATCCCAGTGGAAAGCCAGCACCTCACCCCTCGTTTAAAGTTATGATCCTTATCATAATTAATTCAATAAAGAAGTAATGTGCTTCAACCTAGGCAGAGAGAATAATTTTTTGTCCTGACTGGTATAAACTTTCAACTAGGGACATTTAAAGTCTGGGTCTGAGCTCTCGCAGCAAGTAATAAATTGCAGACCCAGGCAGGGCTGCAGAACCCCGTTTAAACTGTGGTAAATAGGCTGCTATTGAAGAGAGGAAGATTTGGATTCGGGTGGGCAGCTCCAATAAATAGCAGAGTGTTGTTTATAAACCCCGCAGTCCCGGCTGGCCTCCGCCTTGAGACACGCAGTAGCATTTGCTTGTTGAAAGCACCAGAGCATTTGATCCTCACACTCGGAGGACCCACCTTGAGTCTTGAATCTAAAATCCATTTCCTTCCATAATTGAAAGGTAGGATTAGCCTGGCTTCTAAACAGACTAACACATTTTCAAGTGGAGATACTGACTTGGCGATCACGTCAGCCCAGCCCACACAGTCGCGTGTCCTCCTCTCTCCTCCCAGGTTGCAGTGGTTCAAGTTTGTTCCGGGCTTTATTTGAACGTGTTCAGAGGAACGAGGCTCCTGTGTTGTCCCAGAAACCCATCAGGTTTACAGAAATGGTAAGTGTAGCAATCAAAGTCTTTGGAAACAAGTTAAGATAGAAGTAGAGTCAGTTTTAATCAAAACAGCTTTCAGAGAGCACATTATGGGAAGAGATGAATTCAACATCCATTGTTTTCTGAAAATAATTCAATGATTGGGAGGCAGGGTTCTTTAAAGTCATTTATTTTGGGAACGTCAGGTTGTCTGACTTGTATATTTTGGATACCTCCTTTGTGAACTGACGGTGAGCACGCATTCCAAAACTCAAGAGGGCCTTTTTCATCCATTTTGTGGGGTTGAAAACAATTGTGTTATGGGCCCACATTCCATCTGTGGCCTCGAGTTCACAGAGATATACTGAGACCAGGCTCCCCGCCGTGGCCAACGGTCCCAGCCATGCCGACCTGCAGAGCACCATATCCAAGACAAACAACCAGTTCTGGAGAATTGAGCTTGGGTGCTCATGGATGCTATCCATCAAAACATGCAAAGTGCACACACTAGACTGCCTAGACTCTTTCTGTAGCATTAAACATGTGAAGAACCTGTCTCAGGGGAGAAGGGAGAAGCAGCCCTTTGAACCTAGATGGGAAGGACAACCCAGGAGAGGATGGGCAGCTTAATGTTTCAGTCCTGGGCACCACCCCAATGTCCTTTCTGGAGCGTGGAGAAATAAACATAAATCTGTGTATAAAAAATAATATAGAAAGAATGGTGCCCTTTAGCAGTTAGAGCGTTGTCCTGTGGACCAAGAGTCCTGGGTTTGATTCCGGCCAAGGGCACAAACCTCAGTTGGGGTCATGCGGGAGGCAACCAATCAATGTGTCTCTCTCACATGGGTGTTTCTCTCTCTCTCTCTTTCTCTCTCTCTTCCTCCCTCCCACTCTGTCTGAAGATAAATGTAAAAATATCCTCGGGTGAGGATTAAAAAAAAAAAAAAAGAATGGTAATAATTGTGTGCCACATGCATTGACCATTTTCTGTGGGTTTGTAAAGAAAAATGTAATTGTCTGTGTGTCTTACCTGTATTTGTGTTACCTGTTCAAAGCCAAGTGTAAAATTTGAAGCTCTTGACATGGCCAAGTATGTTCAATGCTGGTGACTCTGGGTCTTTTCTTTCTAGTCAATGTTTCTTAAGTGAGAAAAACATCCAGTTTATGATTTGTAATGCTGGACACCCAATAAAAAAAAAAAGAAAGAAAGAAAGAGAGAACAACTTGATAATAGGGTAATAGATAAATACTCAGGGCTGCTTAGCAGCTGCGTTCTGTTTCAGAGCATCTGACCCTGACTGTCCCTGGCCCTTTTGTGGTCCAGCCTGCATGGGGTAAAAGAGTTGGAAGGGTCGTTTTCCCTGGGTCCCTAAATGGCTCAATGGCAGTAGTGTCTGGTGGGTGCTGCACTCCTGACATTGCCTCCCCAGTGGACGTGGAGACTTTCTGGGCTTTCCTCTCAGCTCTGGGACAGCACTACTGAGCAATTTCAAACAAACCCAACGAGGTTGAAAGTGGGCACATGAAGGTACCAGGATGAAAATGCAGGTTAGAGCAGCAACCGAAAGCCACAAAGCTGGGCTTAGTTGCTTTCACGACACACGCATTTGAGCCAGCATGTTTGACCAACGCTCACAACCCCTGCCCGCGCCCCCTTCTACCCCCCAATCCCTCTTGGATTGATTAAATTGGCTCAAGATGACACCAATAATTGGCTCAAGATGGGGCTTCGACAGGCCCAATGATCCATATCTTCGCATTCCCTAAAATCAGTCCTTTCAGCTCTGTGTTGGATTTAGGATGGTTTACATTGGCTCCGTCACAAACATTTTAATAAAGTCCCAGAGAAACCGCAAACGGGTGACATCATTGGATGGTGTTAAAAAAAAAGAGTCCCATTTTGTAAGAGGGAGGCTGGGCCTCTGGAGTGTGATCACCGTCTGTCCGCCCGTTTGGTCATTCAACAATCATCCACTGTAATTAGGACCATAATATTTAAAATGGGGTGCAGCAGTTTGGGGGGGTGGCTGGCAAAGAATTCGCTAATAAGTCAAAAACAAGTATGAATATTTTGACATAAAGTAGCCAAGAAGATGAACGACCACAGGGCGTGTGTGCAGCCCTGGGGCCGAGGGCTCGCAGCCTGGACGCCGGAGGTGCTCGGAGGGTTAATGTAAGGACAGCCCCCTCCTCCCCTGTCCAAGGACATAGACAGGGGATGGCTGGGTCCTGGAGCCGAGGACCCAAAGGCTGGAGAGGGGAGCAGGTCAGAGCTCAGGGATTCTCATTAGGAGGACTTCTTGCTTAGGGGTAGGCTATAGGGAATTTTCATTTTCTTTTCTCTACTATTCTATTTCCTTACCCTAAACTTCCGCTAAGGGCTTATATGAGTTTTGTAATAATAAAAAAAAAAAAGTCAATTAGGCTTTAAAAAAAGTAGTATAGCAATTTTGATTATGTCCAGTTATTATAATTATATATTAGTCTGAAAATGTCTGGAATAAGTGCACTACGCATGTTAATTGTGGTTCTCTCTGGGTGGGAGGACCGGGAGAGCCTTTGTCTTTCACTCTCTGGGGATTATTTTTATAGTCAATAAAAACTTGCCAAGGAAAGTAAAACACTGAAACCTGAAGAAAACTAATTCAATTCATTTGGACATGGATTAAAATAAATGTCTCCCTTCCTTCTGCAAAAAGTACATGTTGCTGTTTTAGAATTGCATTGTATTTTAAAAATACACTTCACTCGCATGATATGAACTTACAAGAAGCCAGATATTTTTAAAAAGGCAGAATCCAGCTTCCGAGCTGAGCAAGGGGCATATGCTGATCTCCTTGTATGTGGGGACCACGCTGGCCAAGGTGAGTGGTTATGGTGGTGGGTCCCCCACCCCCGTTTTTGCTCTCTCAGAAAAGGCTGAAACATTTGATGTGTGTCTTCCTGTCAGTCTGACAGGCTGAAGTCGGGCTGAAGTCACGTTGTAGATTTTCCAGAATAATCGATCCATTATGGCCATCACAATTAATTGACTTTTCTGTGACTCAGGGTCAATCTGATGCCAGAACTTACCTTGATCACTTTTCCTAGTGAGATATTTCAGGATTGCTTGTTACATTTCCTTTGTAAACATATCCATAGTTTTTGGTTCACAGTGGAAGGGGGATCTGGGGACCTTATAGTTCATGTAAAAAATAAAAAAGAAGAGCGAAACCTAGACTATATGATGTGTGTGTGTGTGTGTGTGTGTGTATGCTTGTGTTCCTATGTGTGTGACTGTATTTTTTTTAATGCATTTTTGAAAGGCTGAATCTGGCCATGACTTGCTAATGCTGGGCCTCACCTCACTGCCTGAGGATCAGGCACATGGAAAATATCTGTTGGTTTAAGTAAATACACCTAATATGAACATTGGACCCTGTTCCTATTGCTAAATAAATGCATTTAATTTGCAAATGTAAACTCACTGCTTTAAGTCCTGTTTGACCCAAAATATTTCTGGGGTTATTCTTTCCTTCTTTCCTCTCTGCTTTATTTTTCTCAGAGAGAAAGCGGAAGGGAGAATGGACTCTGGAATGAGGCAGACATGAGATCAACCCCTCTTCTGTTCCTTGCTGTGTGACCACGGGCAGGTTGCCTAACCCGTCCGTTAGGCAACCTCCTCTCTCCTGGAAAATGGAAATAACATCTATGTCTGAGGGCCCTTTAAAAATTGCATGGCGTGATGGATGTAACGCACCCAGGTTGATGGAGAAAGGTGACGTTTAGAGGCAGAGACTTTGTGAGGTAAGAGAAGAGCTTTGGATGAGGAGTAAAGATCTGGCTTTTAATCACAGCTGATTCACTTTGGGAAAGTCTTCTCTCGGGAACTCTGTTGTCCAAGTCCAGACACTGGGGAGGCAACACGTGGACCGTGTGGACGGGGCAGGAGTCGGGGTCAGGAGCCCGGCTGCCAGACTCAGCTCCTGGCCACGTGCCCGGGTCACTCCGCCGAACTGTGTGAATTTCTCCATCGAGAGAATGTGTGCAAGTCCTCGCGTGCGCTGTGTTAGCTTCGCCGTGATTCTTCCAAGCGACCTTCTCTGAGCTCCCTCCGGCTCTGCTGATTTTTGATTTCTGCTTCCCCTGCCCTCAGCTTTTCAGGGAAAGGCTGATTTTTATTTTATTCTTCAACATTAAGGTAACTGCAAACATATTGTTGAAAGAAAGGAAGAGGTACTTTTTCAGGCTTTAGTCTGCAGTAACTTAAAGAAAAGGACCCAGAAAAAAAAAAGAGAAAGAAAAACTCAAGGACCCAACACTGTCTTGATTCTGTACAAATGTTCGCCTCCTTCAAAGAGGCGAGGGGGCGAGCGCTGCCAGATCTGATTGTGCAGACCCGGAGGATCTGATCGCCCAGCACTGAGGCTACTAATCAAATTTCCATCCAATATGCTCACGCGGGGTTTCCTGATCAAACACTTAAGCCTGCCCCTCTGCACCCCCATTAGCTAACATGTTTTATATGCAGAGGGGTCATCAAAAGTGTAATTGCCTTAAAGAAACTTAATCCTGCATTCTTGTCAACTCGAAGATAGCTAATAATGCTCACTCGCTGATATTTTTCCGACATCAAGAGTGCGCCAGAAATTAGGGTCTTATTCTTAATCTTCTTTAAGGCAAATGTTGAAACGTAGGTCTACCGATATCTCTGATGGGCCAGGTGAAAAAGATGAGTTTTTGTTTTATAAAATCAGTCGTTGTCCTTTGGGGAAATACATTGTTGCCACACGATGCCTAGAAGACTGAAGTAGGCTGTGCAGGTCCAAGTCCAGTGGATGTTCAGAGCTGATGTAACACTGTTCGGCCTCCAAGCTCAGACCTTCCATGTGAATGTTTGCAAGGATATCGCATCTGTTTTCACATCCATACTGGTTGGATCAGCTAACATGTTGGTGTGTCCGCGACAGAGGTTTGCTAGATGCCTGAAGAGAAAGTGAAAGTACAGCCCCAGAAAGGGATTGTGTGATTATTGATTTTAATGTTAGCTCTTACACTTAATAAAGGTAATTAAAAACATTATGTGATTGATACATTATGTGACTATATTCTACACGTGTCATATGCCTAACATATCAGTATATTGCCAAGTTTTTATGACTTTAAATATTCTTGTTAGTCAGTTCAACAGGGAATTATTTTCTTGACAATTGAGATTTTTTAAAGGCTTTTTTTTTTTTTTTTTTTACAAAGGTGTTTCTCATATTTGAAGCAGATTTTCTGATTCCATTTCAAATCATCACGGAGGGCAAATGTGTTTCAGGTTATCTTTGTTGTGTTTTCTTCCCTTTTGTTAACAGGTTGAAACTAGCTTTGGCCTGAGAAGTTGTCATATCCATGTGTAGACGTGTGAGTGTGTCTGCATGCGTACGTGTGCTTGCACACACACATATTCACGCGGGCACACCGAGTAGGCTTTGCTGGGACTTGTGGTTTGAATGAGAAAAGGCCCCAGTCAGGCTGGGACAAGCAGGTCAGGAAATTTAACCTGACTCTCCCAACCCCACTCATCAGCGGCAGGGTCTGAAAAGGCCAGATTTGTCAGGGCTCAAGGAGGCTTGGTGTCTTGAGTGGCAAAACCGATTTGAGGTCCTGTCTGTTCCATACTAACATTTGCCCTGGACTCTGCCCAGCACGGACTCTCCCCTGCTTCTGTGGACAGTGCCCTGGTTTTTCTTGATGGGGGTACAGGGTGAGTGTGATTATCTCTGACTTCACTCTGGGGTAAGGTCAGGGGTCACCTGCATGGACTTGCTTGGCGGCTTCGGGAGGACAAGGAAAATGTGTTCCTTGTGTTTGTGGGGGAGAACAGAGCCTGCTACGAGGGCCTGCAGAGGCCAGTATACAGCAAAGAGAGGAATAAATGGTTCAGCCATTTGTGGAGGTCTAGGTACAAGCCTGTGTGTGTGTGTGTGTGTGGGGGGGGTCTCCCTTCTTCACAGATGAGAGAATAAGTGGTTCATCAATGTCATAAAGTTCTTTGGCGACTCCCAACCCCAATCCCCTCCCGGTCCCAGGATAAAACCCAGCCCTGCCCACCTCCTGAGTTCACCTTCTGTCCACTGCCCCCTGCCTCCTAAGGAAACAGGGTCACGGTGCCCTGCGAGAACACGCATGCACGCACGCTCACACCTGGGACGTGGCGTCTACAGGACTCCAGTGACCGCTCGGTCTGGAGCTGTGCAGACAGAAGAGAAGGACGTTCCCTCTCTGTCCTGGCTGCCTTTGGATGGGGCAACCTGGGAGGAAATCCTCAGACCTCGCGGCATCAGCTGGCCTTGTGGCATCAGAGGGTGGCTTGGGAATGGGGCTTTCTGAATTCCCATCAGCACCTCCCTCTCCACCATGGGAAGTACAGACTAAGTAGATAAATAAATCAATTGAATAATAAATCAAGAAAGAAATTGCAATCTAAGTCAACTGGGTATCCTTGCTGAGCAACTTTAGCTCTAAGACAAATCTCTGAGCCTGTCTTCTTAACAAACGTCTGCTCCTGATTCTCTTTGTATAAACGTCAAGGCAGCCTCTGCTAACAAGTGTCTAGATTGGTCATTTTCACGCACCTCATTTATTCAGTACAGTCCATCTCTATTTTGTCAGGCCCTGATTGAGGAACTGGGCGCACAGAGGTGAACAAGACATATTCTAGGCTTTCAAGGGAGGTTAACTGCTCAGGCCTGTCCTCGAATTGAAAGGCTGGTGAAGGTGCTTCCCACATTTGTATTTGCAGCAAAGACCTGCCATGTGCTGAGCCTCGATGAGAAAGCAATTCTTAGCCCATTTTCATTACAGAAGGGCATCTCTTTATTTATTTTTCCATGTGATCAGGTCTTTGAATTGGACTCATCCAAGGCTGGTGGGACAGAGGCAGGGAAACAGTTCATCTCAGGGCAGTTTGGACTGTCTCGTTGTTACTTGATTGCACGGGATGACCCCTATCTGATTTGAGAAATTACTCAGCAATTTGGTATTTTGCTAGCTTAAAAAGCTAACAGCTAACAGTCGAATGCAACATTCATTTGATGCGTTAATATGCCGTAAACTCAGAGCATGCTCGTACTTGAAGAGCCTCTAAAGGTATGGATGAGCCTTCCCATTTGACGGATGGGGACACTGAGGCCTGGAGGGCAAGGGTCGTGTCCAGAGTGGGAGCGTGAATCATCGGGCAGCAGTTTACAAGCGTTTCTATCACCGGGCATTTTCCAACGAGTTTATTGCCGCAAACAGAACGGTCTCAGTTACCCCAGGCAGCCACATAACTTGACACAGCTCAGGAAGTAATTCCAATGTCAAGAGTTTCACATATTTTTCAACTTTGTTTTACCAAAACGCATCTGCTGTTCAGAAACATCCTCACGTCTTTTAGGAGAAACATCTCAAAAGGACAATGGAAATATTTTCTATTTTTATAACGATGTCTGATCTTTTACCTTTGGGAGATTTGTATTTAAACCAACTCAGCTTGCCAACTTCCCATAAAGAAAAAGTCATTAAATTTCCAATTGGAAATTTGAGCATAAATGAGAGATTTCAAATGAAAACAGCAAGGAATTCTGCAAAGGCATCTGATCCTGCATCATACTCCCAAATCTTCTTTAAATTAGCTCTGTGTCAAGCGCTGCGTGGTGAGACCTTTCCTTTTGTCCTGATAAAGGAGAAATTGGAACAGTATCGCCTCACTTTAGGGTCCAGGCGATCATTTGGTTTCACTCCAAGGAGAGTTTTTTTCTTTTTAAACTTGGGTCTGTAACTGCACATGTGTATGACTTTAATCAGTTTTCCCCATAGCTTTATTGCCATTTAAGCTATTCTCCACATACTGACCTTCCCTCAAATCAGACGGGTGGATCTTGTCTATGATCAGTCATTTAGCTCCATCAGCAGAGCCATGTTTTATCTGAATGTATATAGCATTGCTTTGGTAGAAGAAAAGAAAGGTTCTTCTGAAAAGGCAGCTGGAGAACATGATGAGTTCATTACCCCAGTGCCTCCTGGGGCTGTTCCTTATCAAAACATGTGGTTCCATATCAAAAAAAGTGACCATGGAGAAATGCTTCAAGACCCACGACCCCATGTGAATCTCCTCTAGTTTCACCCATTGCTTTCTTCTGGGATGTCGATGACCAAGATAATTCTCCACCAAGATTTAGGGCTCAAGTCTGTCCCCAAGGGAAGTCCTCCCAGAGTCACTCTGACCCTGGTAGCCTAATGCCATCTCCTGTCCCATATCAGCCTGGCCCCTTGGTCCCTCCAGTGATATGAGTGTCTCTGATGTGGGGCTCAAGTTGGAGAGGGCAAAGGTCTTAGTGTCACAGACTTCCTGGGAACCAAAGACAGTCTAGGTTGCAGCCAAGCGGTTAGGTCATGTCAGAGACCTTTGCTTCTGGAATCTGTGTTTCATTCCTTCCACTTGTTCTACCAACAACCACAAGCACCTACTCTGTGCTGGATCCATGCCAGGAGCTGGGCACCACACCAGGGGACTCGTGGTTTGTTAGCAAATGCAAATATGAGATAGAAGCCACAGACTGGGGGGAGGGCTGCCTTCTTCAAGTCCAGAGGTTGCCCAGTGTCCTTCCCTGAAGTGATGCTCTTCCTGTCACACTTGCCTCAGAGTCGCAGACCACAGTGAAGTGCTTAGGATTCTTGAACCAGTCGAGAAGTAATGAAAGAATATTTCAGACATCTAAACATTTCAAGCAGAACCAAACTGTTACTAATTGTAGGTACATTTTTCTCGAAAATTCTCCCTAACGGGAAGAGGTGTAGTGGGAGGTGTATGGAATAGAGCCCAGTCCAGTCGGTAGGTTTCTTTCCTGTCAGGATATTGATAAATCTGTTTTTTTTTTCTCCCTCCCTCCCTCCCTTCCTTCCTTCCTTCCTTCCTTCCTTCCTTCCTTCCTTCCTTCCTTCCTTCCTTCCTTCCTTCCTTCCTTCCTCCCTCTCTCCCCCTCCCTCCCTCCCTCCCTCCCTCCCTTCCTTCCTTCCTTCCTCCCTCCCTCCCTCCCTCCCTCCCCCTCCCTCCCTCCCTTCCTCCCCCTCCCTCTCTCTCTCCCTCCCTTCCTTCCACCCTTCCTTCCTTCCTCTTCCTCCTACCTACTCTGTGCTCCTCCCTCTCTCTGTTCTTTTTCTATGTTGCTCCAGAAATAGAACCATCTCTTGTTAATATGAATTTTATTCCTCTATATATTATCTATTTTTCTCCTCTCTGGCAGTATCTAGGAATAAAAAGAATTCTTTTAAGACTATTAGGAATGAATTATTTACCATTTAGTATTTATCAATGATATTCATTTTCAGCCAACTTAGTATTTGGTTTATCTTTATAATTTTGGAGTCTTCAACTTTAGGAAATTGTCTTCTACTATTGCTTTATTTTTTCTTTTTCTTTGAACTTCTGATGCAGAGAGTTGAGTTTATCATTCTCCTCAATTCATAGTCTGTTCACCCAATGGCTTGTGCAGAACTTCCCTTTTTTAATTTTATCATTTTTTTCTCTCATCACTAATCCACATTTCCATTGCCTGTTCTCTCCAATGGTAACCTTTCTAATACTTTTGGTGTCTAGCATTGCCCTATATTGTGTTTTTGTTTATGTACATATTTTTTCTTTTTTTTCCCCTAGACCTCAGGTGCAGAGGGTTGAGTTTATCAAACTCCTCAATTCATGTACATTGTCATTATTTATCTGTTTTGGGCCCCTCTCTTTAAAAAAAAAATTCCATTTTATTTCCTTGACTACCCCAAACCTCTTTCTCCTCATCCTTGGACATTTCTTTGTACTTTAAAAAAATGTGTAGGGTTGTTTATCTGTGAAGGTGTTTTCAGTGTACACACATGCTATATTTTACACTTTTCACTGAGCACTGGCTTTTAAAGACCTGCCGTGTTGCTGTGCGAACATGCAGTCTTTGGACGTGGTACGAGTGCCATTGCTTTCCGTGCTGCATAGCATCCCACCTCCCATGAAGGACACCTAGGTTGCCTCCATCCCTGCCACCTCCAACATGATGAACATCCTCACAATGCCCCCTTGTGGACCTATGTGGGATTTTCTTGAAATATATATCCAGGAGTTCAATTTTTGAATCATGGAGTATAGACCTCCTTACTTTAATGAACCACTTCCAGATTTATGCCCAAATGTATGTTCCACTGCACACTCCCGTCACCAGTGGATGGAAGTTGCTGTATCCTAACATTTTGTCAACATTGACATTATCTAGTTTTCTAATGTTCGTCAATCTAGTAAGAATGCAGGAAGCTGTCTTGTTTTAATTTGCATTTCTGTAACCATTAAGCATCTTAGTAGTATCGGTTTTCTCTTTTAGATTGCCTGTTCAAATAATTTCTCTGTCGATTTTTCTGCTGGGTTTCCTGGTATTTGTTTTTGTTGTTGTTGATTTTCATAGCTGTTGTTTCTTATGAAGTCTAGAAATCAGGTCCTTGTCAGTTCAGTACACTGCAAATAGATTCTTCCGGACTTCTGCTGATAGTTTTGTCTGTCAGTGAAAAAATTCCTTAGGTTTTATTTAGTCAACTGAGTTTTTATTTATTTACTTACTTATCTATTGCTTATGTTTGTGATTTGGGGCTTTTATTTAAAAAGTCCCTACCCATCTCTAGAGTACAGAGTCTTATTATCTACTATGAACTTTATAGTTTTACATTTTACTCCTAAGCCTTTAATTCATCTGAATTCCATTGCCATGCGTGGTATTAAGTAAGGATCCAGTTTACATTTTTCTCTGAAGTGAGCCGTTTTCCCCAAGACAATCTTCTAGAGAGAGCATCTTTTCTGCATTAATCTGCGATGCTGTCTTTATCTGTACGAAATTCCCATATACAGAAGGGCAGGTCTCTGAGCTTTCATCTGTACCTTTGTCCGTCCTTGTACCAGCTGTAGCCTTTGTTGTTATTACGGCTTTGCAGCACCATAATAACTAGTTGGGCGATTTCAAGGTAGTCTAACTATTTCTGGTCCTTTGGTATACCCTATATATTTCAAAATTAATTTACTAAGCTTTTTTAAAAAACCTCTTGGAATTTTAATTGTGATGGCGTGACATTTTAGATCATTGGGAGCAGTGTCGACATCTTTACAATTCTTGATGTTCGCATCTGAAAGTGTGTGATGTCTATTTCTATTTATTCAAATCTTCTTCTATGTCCTTCAGTATTGGACATTTTTTGTTAACATAATTCTTAGATGATAGTTTTTGTTGAAATCCTGATGACATTTTTTTTTGCTATTGCATTTTATAACTGGATATTATATCCAACAATTTGCTCAACTCTACTTTAGTTTCAATATTTGTCTATTGATTCTGTTGTTTCTTCTTGCCTGGGCGTTTGAAAGGACAGGACTTTGAAATATTTGTGTGTTTGTATGTGTGTGTTTTAAATAAATAATATTAGGTAGACTTCTTTCTGCTCCTTTCTATGTTTGTCACTTAACACAGTATTTGCAAACAATATCCATGTTACTATATGTATCTCAACAGGTTTCCTTTTGCTCTCTGCATAGTGTACCCCATTGCTTTCTTTATCCCTTTCCTAGTGGCTACATCCCAGGTTGCCCCTCCCTGCTGTAAGAAACAATGCTGTGATAAACATCTCTCTGTGTGTTTCTTTATGGAGCTGTGCACCGATTTCTCTAGAGCAGTATGGGAAATGGAGTTGATAGGTCATAAAGAATATGCATACTGAATTTCACTAATTGTTTCCAGATTGTTCTCTAGCATTACTATATCACTGTACATACCCACAGGTGTTAAAACAGGGTTTCTTCCCTTGTACACACCATCACTGTCATTTGTTATTTAATTTTATAATTTTTACTACTCTAATGGCTCTCTTGTATCTTGTTTGGTTGATCTTTTTCTAATTTCTAATGAGGTCAATTATCTTTTCAAAAAATTGTTAGACATCCAGGTTCCAACTGCCCTCCTTGATTTGCCATAATGTTTTTACTCCATGTTTTAATCTGTAGTCATTGTCAAGATGAGGAAGTTCTAATCTACCTAATTTTCTGATAACTTTTATCTTAAATAGTTGAACTTTTATCATAAATAATTAGGCTGTGTTTTTTTGTACCTAGTGACACATCGTGTAATTTTCTTCTTTAGTGCATTAATGTGTGGACACGTTAATTTAAAATTTTCATTTAAATATAATGTATTCTTTCTAATACACTTCTGGGTTCAGATAACTAGCTATTATTAGGGTCTTACTTTCTTTCCTTATAAGGTCCTTATCTGGCTTTGGAATCATGGATAAATGGTTCCAGCCTCATAAAATGAGTTGGACAGCCATCCCTCTTTGTGTTTTCTAGAACAACTTGTATAGTAATAATGTCTGAATTGTGTCGACCTCTCCTCAAAGCCATCTAAGCCTCAGATTGTTCTCGGTAGTGAAAGAGTAGTCTTTCAGCATATAATTTCTCGTTCTGCAATGGCTCTTTATTTCCAGTTTGTCTTTGACCACATTCGGCACTGTAAATGCTTTCCAAACCTTTTCTATTATTGTCATCTAGATTTTAAAAAGTATTTTAATCTCTATTGCAATTATTTTTCTTTTCCATCTTACATTTTGCTTATAAATTTCTCTTTCTTCCTTCACTTGTCTTGATGGGTTTGTCAGTTTTGTTAATGTCTTTAACAAACCAGCTTAAGTCCTTTCTCTTGTTTTATTTGTATTCTCTGTTACTGGTTTCTGCCTTACCTTTTTGTTACATCATTTTCATCTTTCTTCTTTTTTCTTTTGGAGATACATCTATATTTTGCTATTCCACCAAGCTTCTTAATTTGAATGCCTACTTTATTGTTAGCCTCATAAATGTATTTAAAGCTATACATTTTTTCTAAGTACCATTTTGGCCGTGCGCTATGGGTTTTTCATTTAGTACAATTCAAATGTAAGTATTTCATAATTTTTAACTGTAAAATTTAACCTTTAGTTGTGCTATTTTTTCTGTTTCGTATGTTACTGTCTGAGAACGGTATATTGAAACCCTAAAACTGGTGACTTGTCTATTGTTCCCTTTGTCCTTGTGAATCCCTGAGGGTATGAGTTGCCCATACTGATGAGGTGGGAGGAAACTGAGGAGAGGCTTCTGTCCCTCCAGATGTGTTTGGGCAGGGGGGAGATGGGGTGGATGCCTCTCGCAGCCAGGGGTGTCTGGGTCACCGTCCCCATCTGTGCCTTGCACTGCTGACTTGTCAGGACCCGAGCCTCGGCGGCAGCCCGCGGCCGCTGGGCTGTGCAGCACAGCGAAGGGGAGACGCCGAGTCGGCCAGTCTCCTTCGCCCGCGGTTCACGGCTCCACGTCCCAGCGGGACTGGCAGGCCTCTTGATACTACTTGGTTGCTGTCTTTCTGCCCTACAGGAGTCTCGGGGAGGCCGTGTTATCCCCAGAGCAGTGTGGAGGAGAGAAGGGGCAGTCCAGGCCTCTCCCCTCCCCTCTCCCATCCGCAGTGCTTGGTCTTTTTACGCTGAGCTGCCATTCCCGGTTTCCTTCCCGGGCACACCCCGGGGTGAGCTGCCGTGCGCCCCGCGGCGGGTCCTCGCGGGGTTCACCAGCAGGCTGGAAGTCCTGCCAGCCTCCACTGGCTGTGGGGCTCTCCGGGATGGGAGCCAGAGGACGAACCTGTGCCTGGACTGGTTTGCCCCTTGGAAGGAGGCTGTGGTTTACCGCCTGTGTAATGCTTCCTCCGCACCGGTTTCCTTCTGTCCGCTTCTCCTGGAATTCCTATTAGAGACTGAAATTTATGCATGGCTCTTAATCATTTATTTTCTTAAAAATTGAGGTACTGTTTACATATAGTATTATATTAGTTTCAGGTATAGAACATAATGATTTTATTATATTCATATACATTGCAAATTGACTACTTCAGTAAGTCTAGTTAACATCTGGCACTTTACATAGTTACAAAATCTTTTTCTTGTGATGAGAGTGCGTAAGCTCTACTGTCTTAACAACTTTCAAATATGCAATACAGCATATTAACTTTAATAATTAGCTTTTTTTTTTTACCTTCTGGTCATTTATACTTGTGTCCTGAATTGTGAAATTAGAGCACTCTTTTTAGCACACTAATTTACTTCTCAGCTTTGCTCTTTCTGGGCTTGGTGTATTTACTGAGTTTTTATATTTTGGCAATCCCTTTTCATATCCCAAACCTTTGACTGTCCTTCTCCCCACCCTGGCGGCAGCGTTTCTGTGTATATTTGTCTCATGGATGTGGTAACCTCTCTCATCCCTCTGAGGACAGACGTGTACTTTTAAAGCTGCTTCCAGGTTGTGTGTTAACGTTCTTTCCTTACAGGTACTGTGTGTTGAGCTGGTGTCTGTCTCTCACATGCTGCTTATTCTGCGGAGTGAACTGTTCTTTGTTTTTGATTTTCCGTATCTACTGATCTGGAGATGCTGTTTGTGCTTAACCTATGCCCACCAACCTGCTTCTAGCAATTTCTTTCTGGAGGGATAAGGGTGAGGATGGGGAGAGAGGTGTGTAAAATGGCATGTACTACAGACAGGAACATCAAGACTCATCTTCTTACCTTGTCTAAGCTCCTGGCTTCAGCTTGGAGGTTGATGTTTCTGCTGCCTGATGCTTGGCCAAGGGCTTGGGTAAGTGATCCACTTGCCTAGCTTATCCAAATGTCACACCCCAAACAATTATTCTGATGGTCACTTCTTTCTGCTTCCTGTCCCCCACTTTAGGCTTGGAGCACCCCCAGAGTTGTGCTGTATTTCACCGTGGTCCCAGCTGAGTGTCTTTGACTGGTGCTACTTCCGTTGGTCCAATGCCATCTGTGTTTTGCCTTTCAACATTTTTCTTAATTTCTGGTCATCACAGAACCATGTCTTACTCTCCACTGCTCGTGTGTGTGCGATTTTTAAGGATTTGTGGAGGGACAAGCAGAAACGTGTGCTCAATGTGCCATCTTGATACAATCTCCATAGACTGTTTATTTCAAAAATTAATTTATTAAAATATTTTTATTAAATATCAAGAACAGCAACCTAGTAACATATTGGACAGCTGTGAATGGATCTACAAAACTTGAATACCAAGAAAGGACATTTTCAAGGGTTGAGGCTCCCTCCCCTGAGAGGAGCAGAGCCCCAGGGCTCTGGGAGCCGCTGAAGTCTGTGGTGGCCAGGGCTCTTGTTTGCAGTTTCCACAGCACCCACCCAGACACCCCGGGAGCACCCGCCCAGACACCTTGGGAGCACCCGCCCAGACACCCCAGGAGCACCCACCCAGACACTTTGGGAGCACCCACCCAGGCACCCCGGAGCACCCGACCAGACACCCCGGAAGCACCCGCCCAGACACCTTGGGAGCACCCACCCAGACACCCCGGAGCACGCGCCCAGACACCCCGGAAGCACCCACCCAGGCACCCCGGAGCACCCGCCCAGACACCCCGGAAGCACCCACCCAGACACCTTGGGAGCACCCACCCAGACACCCCGGAGCACGCGCCCAGACACCCCGGGAGCACCCACCCAGGCACCCCGGAGCACCCGCCCAGACACCCCGGAAGCACCCACCCAGACACCTTGGGAGCACCCACCCAGACACCCCGGAGCACGCGCCCAGACACCCCAGGAGCACCCGCACAGACACCCCGGAAGCACCCTCCCAGACACCCCGGAGCACCCGCCCAGACACCTCAGGAGCACCCACCCAGGCACCCCGGGAGCACCCGCCCAGGCACCCCGGGAGCACCCGCCCAGGCACCACAGGAACACCTGCACAGACACTCCGGGAGCATCCGCACAGACATCCCGGAGCACCCGCCCAGACACCTTGGAAGCACCCGCCCAGACTCCCCGGGAAGACCCACCACATCTGCTCAAAGGCAGCAGCTCTGCTGAGTGTATCATGCTCCCCATCCTTGCACAGCAAGCTTGGCCACAGGGCCTTCCCGATGGCTGGCAGGGACACAGGACTTAGAACTCTAAGTCGGGACAGCCCTGGGGTCACCTCATGGCCTGTCACTTTCAGGGCTGTGTGCATCACCGACATGAGTCCTCCCCCCCACAGAACTCTGACCTCCCAGGCTCAGGATCTCCCCTCTTCCCTCCCTCTTCCTTCTCCTCCGGCTCTCTCTTCTTCCCCCACTCCTGCTGCTCTTCTCGGTCGTCCCCTCCTCCCTCCTCCTCCTCTCATCTTCCTCCATCCTCCCTCCCCTCCTCTTCCTCCTCCGATCCACTCCTCCTCCTTATCCCTTGACTGTCTCCATAATGTAGACTTTAAAAAACAAATCTCATTTGACGTTGACTCCAGGCAACTTCTCTCTCTTTATTTTTCCTACCACACAACTGAACCCCCTGGGAGAGGAAGTCCAGTGCTCGGAAGCCTAAGGCCTGGCTACCTGCCCACAAGAGGCAACGGTAGAATGCCCATCATTCATTTGCCGCTGGTGTCGCCACAGTTGAGGTGGAGACGCGTTTCTGTTCCCCCTGCCACACGACTGTTGTTGTTGTTGCTGCCTTGGGTGTGCACTTCAGGCTGCCCAACCCACTCGCCCCGTGGGCACAAGGCTGTTCCCAGAGACAGCAGGGCAGCCCAGAGGGGTCCTGGCTGCCCCTCAATCTGTCGTCTGTCCTCAGTTTAGTCACTCGAGGATGGGATTTCCCCTTCATCTCTCTCATGGGATTCTGAGGGGCCCATTCTGGCTCGAGAGACTGGGTAGGGGCTTGGTGTGGGGGAAGGGAAGAGAAGAGGAAAGAGGGACCAGCTTGAGGGAATAGGACCAGCCTGGGGACACCCCGGAGCCTTGGGACCTTCTGGCCGTTCCCTCCAGGACAGCCCCTGGAGAAGGGTTCGCCCTCCTCTCAGCCAGAGAGAGGAGCTGAGAGGTCTTTAACCCCTTCTGTCAGCCAAGAAATATGACAGGCTGACATTTCCACTGAATTGGGGCACTGATGGGGTCCAGAGAGGGGAGAGGAGCCGGGGTCAAAGCTGCCCATTTCAGCCCTCTTCCAGGCAGGGCACCTGCCCAGAAATGGCCAGAGATGCCAGTTGCTAGGACTGAGTCTCCAGAGACCTGAGGTGGCTGGACCTCTGGGTCAGCAGTGGGCCGGTGACTCTCCATCTCCACAAACAGCCGCCTGATGATCTGGGCTCTAGGGCTGTTCTCTGCGGCTGACCCTGCTGCGAAGCAGGCCTCAGGGCTCCTTCTGACCCCGGGTCCTTGAACCCATCTCCGCACAGGCCACACTGCTGGCTGTTCCCAGCCCACTTCATAGGCCACAGGGACTCCTCAGGGAGCTCAGAGGCTGTGGCTTCTGACGACGTTTCGGCGTCTCTTGCGCCTGGTGTCAGTAGGCTTGGGTCCAGGTAGGCCTTGCAGGTGTTGGGTGGCTGAGGGAGCCCCGCTATCAGCAAGTGTCTGCTGAGCCCCGCTGAGTGGAGCCCTGGGCCATGGGAAACAGAGCAGACACCCAAAGTGTGGCCCCTGGGGCCAGAAGAGGTGCCAAAGGGAACCGTCTCACAGGTGCTCAGCCCTGCCTCCTTCACCCGCTGCCGCCCGCTCCCTCCTGGGGACAGCCCACGGCAGGTTCATGGGAACCGGGCTCTCCTGGCTCTTGTTTGCCTCAGCTAATCTCAAGAATGCACTTGTTTTTCCTTTCGGGTTGGGAAGTCCTCAGCAGCTCCCCTTCATGTCGATAGAGCCTGGAACGGAGGCCGTGGGAGCCAGAGGACAGGGATCCCTGGCTTGTTCGCTCATCGGCTTTATTCCTCTTGCAGTTGTTTCTGTCACCTCCTGCCTCCACTTTAGCTTCTCCCCAGAGTTCCCAGAAACTGGAAATAAATGTCCTGAATTTATTCTCTTTCCTGTGACTCTTCTCAGTGGACAGTACCTGGGAGGTATGATTGTCTCGATTATACAGATGATCCTGGAACTCAGAGAGGCTGAGTTATGGCTCATGGTCACACAGCAAGTGAGAGCAGAGCTGGAGTGGAGCCCAGGGCCCTCCTACCTCCGCTCCGAGCTTCAGCTCCAGGGCGCTAATCTCGCTGGACAGCCACCGTGCCATCGGCTGTTCCCTCTCCGAGCTGTGAGCTCCTTGAAAGAAGGAATCCTGCAGTATTCATCTCTGTGTTCCCAGGCTTGGCTCGTGTCTGGAAACACAAGACACGCAGTGGATATTTGTTCAATGAATGGATGATAGATGTGAAACCAGGTTTTTTGCACACACAATCCTGGGTCCTCTAAACAACCTGAAGAGGTAGCAGTTGTCCCCATTTCATAGATGGGACCATTAGCGCTCAGGGAAGTTAAATAAATTGCCAAAAGTCACAGAGCTTGTAAGCGACTGAGAGTGGACTGACCCATGTGGTCTCACTCTGGAACCCATGCTGCCTCCTCGCACAGCTGGGATGGATGGTCTGGAGAGGAAGGACCCTGAGCAGAAGGACTGCGGGCCTCCCTTCCTGCGGGTTTGGAGTGATCTCTGACCAGGGGAGGCTGCAGTGTGGACCGAGCTCCTAGGTGGGGAAGCCGTTCCCAGCCGGTCTCCACACTCCTTCCAACTGCGAACTCGCAAACGTGTTTGTCGAGCAACTGAATGACCAGCCTGCAGATGCTGTCTTCACCCCCAGAACTGGTCTTTCCAGCTGTTCCCTCCCCATCCATTTTGGAGCCTGCCCTTCTCCGCCCATCGTCAAGTGCTGGGATTCCTTGTTTGCTCCCTGGACTCCCCTCTCTTGCTGCACCTTCTCTGGGTGACCATGTTTCTAGTCCTGGGTTCGGTCACCCTCTACGGTGGCTCCCAAAGCTGTATTTCCAGCTCAGACTTCCCCTCTGAGCTCCAGAACGTCATGTGTTCCCCCCTGAATGTCCAACAGACATCTCACCTCAACCCTTCAAAGGTGTTTATATCCTTTCTTCCTGAGACACAGGGACGGGACATTGCTCGTCTAGCTGCCCAAGCCTCAACCTCAGGCTCGTCCTTGACTCCCCCCACTTCCCCACACCTGGCCCTCCTCGGCTTATCTGCACGTCCTGGTGCCACCTTCACTGACCTCTGGATTGCTCAGTGAGTTTCCAACAGGTTCCATAAGCTTCAGCCCCCACCTCCACTCCATCCACTCTCCACGGAGCAGTAGGAAGAATCTCAGCCACTATCTGACCATAGCACAGCCATGCCTAACACTCTGGACTCAAGGAGAGTCCAGATGCTCAACATGAGACCCAAGGTCCCCCAGGACCTAGCCTCTCTGACCTCTTCAATCTCAACATTCTCCCTCCCCAAGCTGCTGAAACCCAGCCACCAAGCGGTCATTGCTCCTGAGGTGGTGATGAGGCCTCTGGGCATGCCATCCCTCAGACTGGGTGTTCTTCCTCCACCTCTGCTCCTGCCGAAGTGACCCACCTGGACATGGTTCCCTCCTGGAAGTCATTCTGATCCTGAAGACCGAGTAAGGGGCTTCTTCTCTGGGCTCCCCTAGCCTTCCCGAGCCTACCTTTCTTGTACTGGGTTCTATGCCTGGACTGGGCTCTGCCAGGATGAGGACAATGTCCAGCGCTTAGCCCAGGGCCTGGCCCATACAGGATTCATGAATGTCCACCAATCAGGCGTGAATCCTGGGCCACTGGAAGGAAAACACAGCCTGTTCCCTTAACCTCTTGCTTTAGCCAGCTGGGTTCATGCTTTCACTCACCCCACCACTCCCTGCCCCTGGACCCTGTTGTTACATCCGGCTTGTTCTGGGATAGGAATCTTCTCCTTGGGCACATTCGCACCCCCCTCTCCCCGGTTCATGGTGATCACTTCTTCCCTCAGACCCTCAAGGATGACACCAGCAATCAGAGTCCCGTTTCAAGGCCCTGGGAGAACTCTCCACACAGATCTTCCCCGAACTACACCTGAGACCTCAAATTCATTTCTTAGGACATACGAAATTTCACTGCAAAGTTAAAGGTAAATAATAGATGTGAAATCCCTCGGAGAAAAAACCATTTAGGTTGCGTTCACACTAAGGTGTAAATGGCCAGCACAATATATCTACCTGGGACGGTGTGGATGGGTGGGACAGGGCCAGGAGCAGGAATTCTCTGGCTGTGCAAACGTGGGGAAGAACCCACGAGACTGGAAGGGGGCACGGCCAGGCTGCCTGGCCTGTACCAGACAGTGGAGCACTCAGTTCTCATCCGCATCTCCTACTGGTGTGTGTGTGTGTGTGTGTGTGTGTGTGTGTGTGTGTGTCCATCCTCCAATACAATTCTTCTCTTGTGAGAAGTTCCCTTGGTGGTCCCATCACCTCATCAAGGAGCTGGACACATAGTGGGTGCCCAATAAATGCTTGTAGCTTGTTTGTTGGCTCAGAGCTCGACCTGTCAGTGGCTCCTCTTGGGGCACCCAGTCAGGCACCTCCCCCAGGGGACTGGAAAGGGTTTGCAGCGGACGGGGGGGGATCCTTCCTGGTTTCTCTTTTGGCTCTGATGGTTCTCCTTTCCCACGAACCCTGCCCTTCCTGCAGCCACGCGAGTAACCTACTAGAGCAGCTCCCCAGGGGCAGGGAAGCGCTTAGGAGAGCGGAAGCCCAGAGCCTCCAGGGTCCTGGCCTCTTTCTAGGGTCAGAGACCCTCTTGGGAACGGTGAATTTGCTAGATGTATGTCCTGAGGCATCTTCTGGGCTCCCATCATCCCTTGGCGCCTTACGTTCATTTAATAACTGTTTATATACGTGCCAAACACCAACCTAGCCGCTGGGCATGCGTTGGAAAGCAGATACAATTCTCTACCCATACTGAGCTTATATTCTTTTCGTTTTCTTTCTTTTTTTTTTATAGGGGAGGGTAGTAATAAATGATGAAAAAAAGTAAATTATAGTAATGTATTAGACAGTCATAAGCACTAAGAAGGAAAAATAAAGCAAGGAGATATGAAGTATCCTGTGGGGGCATGTAGTGATTTTAGAGAGAGTGTCCAGGGAGGGCATCAGAGAGAAGGTAATTTTTAAAATGTATTTGTTTTTATCGAGGTAAAATATACCCAACATAAAATTTACCATTTTAACCATTTTTAAGTGTGCAGTTCAGTGGCATTAAGTACATTCACACTTAATGTACAACCATCGCCACTGTCCATCTCCAGAACGTGTCTATCACCTTGTACTGAAACTGTATCCATTAAACACTAACTCCCCATATTCCATTCTGCACACCACACTTTCTCTGTCCATTCATCTGATGGTGGACATTTGGATTGTTCCCACCTTTGGCTATTGAGAATAATGCTACTATGAACATGGGTATACAAATATCTCTTTGAGTCCCTGCTTTTTAAAACATAATTTTTTTCTTTATTGAATTTAGAGAGAGAGAAAGGGAGAAGGAGATTGAGAGAGAAACATCAATGAGAGAGAACATCGATTGGCTGCCTCCTGCATGCCCCACAGTGGGGATCGGACCCACAACTAGGGCATGTGCCCTGACCGGGAATTGAACCTGCAACCTCTTGGTGCATGGGTTAAAGCTCTGAGCCACATGGGACAGGCTGAGTTCCTGCTTTTAATTCTTGTGTATATACACCCAGAATCGGAATTGCTGTATCATGGTAATTCTGTTTAATCTTTTGAGGAACCGCCATACTGTTTTTTACAGTAGCTGTACCATTTACATTCCCTCCTGCAATGCACAAAAGTTCCAATTTCTCCACATCCTTATCCATACTTGTTTTCTGTTTTTATTTTTAAAAAATATATAATAGCCATCCTAATGAATGGGAAGTTGGTTTTATGGTTTTGGTTTGTATTTGCCTAATGATGAATGATATTGGCCATCTTTTCATGTGCTTATTGGCCATTTGTGTGTATCTTCTTTGGAGAATGTCTAAGTCCTCTTTCCATTACTGAGTTGTGTTGTTTGCTTTTTTGTTGCCAAGTTTTCAGCTTGCTTTATATATTCTCAGTGTTAATCCTTTATCAGATACATGATTTGCCAATATTTTCTCCCATTCTGTGGGTTGCCTCTTCACTCTGTTGATAGTATCCATTGGTGCACAAAAGTTTTTAATTTTGACAAGCCCAATTGATCTATTTTTGTTGTTATTGTTGCCTGTGCCTGCAGTGTTACATCCAAGAGATCACTGCCAATCCAGCGTCATGAAGCTTTCTTCGAAGAGTTTTATAGTTTCAGCTCTTATGTTTAGATCTTTGATCCATTTTGAGTTAATTTTTATATATGATGTTAGGTAAGGGTCCAACTTTATTCTTTTCCGTGTGGATGTCCACTTTTCCCAGCACTATTTGTTGAAAAGACTGCATGGTCCTGGGACCCTTGTGGAAAATCATATGATCCTATGAGGGAGAAGGTACATTTTCAGTGAAGATCTAGAGGAAGCGAGGAGACAGCCATGTGGATGCTGTGGGAAGAGTGTCCGTGTGGGGAGCAGCCAGTGCAGAGGTCCTGAGGGAGTGGAGTGGGCGAGGGGTAAATGGTATAAGATGAGGCCAGAGAGAGGGGATGGGGGAACAACCACAGAGGGCATGTGTGTCACAGAGAGGACTTGGCTTCACCCTGAGCAAAACTGGAAGACATTGGAGGGCTACTTATGTTTCCACTCTGGTTCCCTTATTGAGAATGGACTTAGGGGTCTATGGCAAGAGTAGGAGAACCAGTGAGGAGACCACCCAGGCAAGAGAAGGTGGTGGCCTGGGCCAGGGGTGGCAAGTGGTGAAAATGAGGATCATAGGATTTGATGATAGACCAAATGTGGTGATGGGGGTGGTGGAGGCAGGGTTGGGGTGGGGGGTGGAGAGAGAATGAGAAAGATAAGGATGATGTCCTTATCATTGACATCAACCAGAAGGAGAGAGAAAGGCTACAGCAGGCACAAGTTTTGGGGAAAGATCAGGATTTCAGTTTGGGACGTGGTAAATTTGAGGCACCCATCACACCTCCAGCTGGAGTTGTCAGGTGGGAAGTTGGGGATGGGTCTGGAGATCAGGAGAGAAGTTTTGGCTGGGGTCATGGGGCAGGCAAGGAAGCTCTTACATTGCTGTGTGACTATAGTTCAGTTCCTTTCCCTCTCTGGGCCTCAGTTTAGCCAGGAGCTGGAGAATGCCTGCATCTCCTTCACAGGCCTGTCTCCCCTCCCGAGATGATTTCCTCTTCCGATCACCTCCCCCAACAGATTGCCCAGCAACCAAGACCCGGGGTTCAAAGCATAGTAGGGAAGGAGCACAGTCAGCTCCAGCTCCATCCAGCCTCTAAGACAACATGGGAGCCACAAAGTGAAGGCAGGTATGAGAGGAGAGGCCAGCTGTGCTGTGAATGAGCTGCAGTGTGGGCTAACTCCCACCTTAAATTCTAACGACTCTTAGCTCCCGGTCTTTGCTTCTGACCAAAGAGAATATGAAATAAGAATTCTTCCCAAACCAGTGGCTGTATCTTTATTGAATTTTCTTTATTTGTCCCCATAATAAAAAATGCTGACAGATAACGGTAATGAGTGTGCTCTCAGCATTGTGCCAAGTGTTTGGCCGCACTTTCTGGTTTACCCCTTACAGCAGTGCCGTGGAGGTACGTGTCCCTCTCCTCACTTTAGCTCCGGGAAGCAGAGGCTCAAAGAGGCAGCTTTCTGCAGGTCACACAGCAGAGAAGTGTCGTATTTGAGGTATAGAGAGAAAATACTCAATCCAAAAGAAGTTAATAAAAATATGTAAGGAAATTGAGGTTAAGGTAAAAATCAAGATAGGAACAGAAAACAAGGCCCTATACCATAAGGTCCTGTACAGTTATTGACAGTTAGATGAATATTGACTGAGTTTCCTCACAACCAAGGCAAAAGGGACATACAGGGTGGGGCAAAAGTAGGTGTACAGTCGTTTGTATGGAAAATAATATAATCATTAATAATACAAGAACAAACTGTTTTGCCTACTCACAACCGTAGAGCCACTTTTACCCCATCCTGTGTTGTCAGATTCGGGAGTCATATTATCCAGTGTTCCTGGTGTTGGGACTGAGAGGACCGCTGGGTGTCAGTGTCATGAGGATGAGATGTGATAGCTGATGCCCTCAGTGAAAACATCTCTCAACAGTGACAAAGGAGATTTTGTGAAGAGGCTTCTGACAGTGCCCTTCGGTGCAGGTCAGAGCTCAGCTCAGAAGCAGACGCAGGGAGGAGCACACAGGGTGGGCAGAGACAGGCCTGGGGGGCGGCTGGCTGTGCTGCGAGGAGCCCGTCTCATAACCCCCGCACTCCGGGGGCCCCGCCGGGGATGCCAGGGCCCCGAGCCCTGCAGGACTAGGGGCAGGCCCTGTACTGCTTTCCCAGTCACCCTCCCTCTCAGGGCAGGGCTGACATCATTCCCTGGGGACAGACATTAGTGTGGGAACCCTGGGCCATGCTCCTTCATTCAGCTGGGGAGTCCCAGGGCAGGCCTCCGTTCCCAGCCGTGCTGACTGGTGTGTGGCCTCCAGGACGTCGGTGCCACCGCTGCCCTCAGACACACTGTCCCCGAGAGAGCCAGCAGCCCTGGGAGCACTTCTGCACAAAGTTCTTGGCTGGGAGGCAGGCAGTGACCTTGTCCCTCTCGAGCATGGAGGGACATACAGCCAGGTACCCCCTTGCACAGAGTGCTGCTCATAAATAGTTGTGGAAGGGAGGGAGGGAGGGAGGGAGGGAGGGAGGAAAAGACCGTTGGAAAAGATTTCACATTTTGTCATGCTTTCTGGACCCTTCGCTGTGGGCATGGGCTTCTAACCTTCCTCTTTCATGCTCACAGCTCAGAGCAGGTAGTCTTTGTACCTGGCCCATGGGGCTGTTGTGGGGATTAAATGAGGTTCAGCCCCTGCCTGCCACGGTAGAGGGTCAATACAAGATCATTCTTCTTAGGGGGAAAATTCTGCTCAGCCATTATAAGTTGTATGACCTTGAGATGTCACTTTACCTCAGTTTCCTCCTCTGTGAAATAGGACTAATAATACTTTCAGTGCAGGACTGTTGGGAGGACTGGAAGAAATAGCATATATAGTCTCTACCATGTGCCTGGCACATAGTACATGCTCAGTAAAAGGTGGTTATAGTTATTGTTATTATTATCAGGGACCAAACTGTGTCTCCTGGGGTGGATGTCCAGAGAAGAGACAGGTAAGTGAGGACCTAGGCAGTCATGAAATACTTTGCTGGGCCAGATCAGGTTGGGGTCACGTGGGTCTCACGGAGCGAGCTATCATTCCAAGGCGGAGGACATGTAAAGGGGCCAGGAGCTGACCCGAAAGGGAAGGGGGCATTTAGGAAGAAGAGAAAGGCCAGCAGAGGAACATAGGGGAGCACTTGGGTGAGGCACAAATTAACTCCATTCTACAGATGTCAAAACTGAGGCCCAGGGAATAACTTGCTCAAAATGGGTAAAGATCTTGGTACTGGAATACAGGTCTCCTGAATGCTGGTGCTCAGGGTGTGTACTTTCCTGGGCCCTTAATTAACACACAGACGGAGGCAGTGGGTGGGCCATGTAGCTGACTGGTGAAGAGAAACCAAACAAAAGGGAGAAATACACCTGGCCTGTGTGGCTCAGCAGGTTGGAGCGTCATCCCACACTAGACCGTTGCTGGTTCTATACGGATCCCTTCCCCTCTCCAAAAAACAAAAACAAAAAGAAAACAAAAGGGAGAAATAAGAAGGGATATGGAGCTCAGCTAGGCTGTTTGGAAATGAACACAGATGAGACTGTCTCTCTTGGGCTGTTATGGAGATTAATGGTTGCAGACAAGGGCCCTCATGCATCACTAGGGAGAGGATTTCAAAGACCCTTAAAAACCATTGGGAAACATTTCAAAAGGAAACTGCTCACAAAGCAGCCAGAGGCCCGCCAAATGCGAGGGCATATAGCTCACTAGGCGATGCTTGTAATCTAATTGCCTATGAGCAAGAGTTTAAAACAATATTTACGATGTGGAAAAATAGCCCGTGATTTGATTTCTACAGAAGAAACACGCCTAATGAGTAAATTAGATTTTGATCTGGCTGGCTCGGGTCCTGTGGGCGGAGCCTAGTCCTCCACTTTCCCCCCACCCCTTGCTCAGCTAGTGTGGTCCTGTGATGGCCCTGTGCCCTGGTATGATGTCTGAGACCAGCACCATCCCCCTGATGCCTGGGCCGAGCAGCCCAGTATCCCCCTATTTTCTTGGGTCTGGCAGCCCTTTAAGCCCCACCTCTCCCTCCAGGGAGCCTTTTAGATTTTACCAGCCTCCTCTCTCTTTAGTCCTCATCGGAGGATATGCTTTTAGAGGGAGGGAAGGGGGGGGGAGAGAGAGAGAGAAACATCGATTTGAGAGAGAACATTGATCGGTTGCCTTCTGCATGCACCCTGACCGGGGGTCGAAACTGCAACCTAGATATGTGCCCTGACTGTAAATCGAACCCACAACCTTTCAGTATACCAGTCAACACTCCAACCAACTGATCCACACTGGCCAAGGCCAGCCTACTCTCTCTTTATCTCCAGTAGCTCTGAGTCTGTGGCACACAGTTGGGTTTTCTGAGATAGAGCTGGCTGGTACTTAGACATTGACCAGCTTGCATTGTTTTTGCTTGGTGCACTGTCTCCTGAAGGGTATCAGATGTTCCTTTGTAATCTGGACTTGTTACTTCTCTTTTGTTTGGCCTTATTTAATGGAGGCTCTGGTGAGTATTAATTAATTTGCCATTCCAGTGTCCATTCTCCTTCTTCTGGAAAGTGCACCCTGATTTCCCTTGGGGAAACTACCCACCACATAGTCTCAGTCCAAGTAGACTCCTTCCAACCTTAGGCACCAAAGTTGGGCACATGACCCAGACCTGGCCGATCAGAGTACCACCGCCCAGGCCCACAGTCATTTGTTCAGGGATGGGCATGTGACCCACCCGGGCTTCCTTGGGAGTGCTGCTGAGTGACCAGGGGGAGGCTCGCTCTGCCCTCTGGGATTGCGACACTTGGAGAATCAGAGGCTGGAGCTTCTAGTGGCCACCTCCTCACTTCATGGGTCTGCAGCCCGGAAAGTGAAGCCGATGCATGGGAAACGGAGCTGAGGAACGCGCAGAGTGCTGGCCCGTGGTCCACGTGAATCCGCCAGGGCTGATTCACTCACCTGGGGCTCCATGCAGTGCCTCACCACTTCCATGTGCCTCAGCCGTTTGAGTTGGTTTCAGTCTCTTGGTTCTCACTTACTCAGAGGCACAGCACTGGTGGCCAGGGGTGATGAGTGGTCCTTCTAGAACTGAATGCAATTGAGAGGCTACTGAGGGCAAAGATTTCTGGACATAATTCTTTGACTGAAGTCAGTGTGCCAGAGTTTTCCTGCCCGCTGCTCTGTGTTGGCTCTTCCGCTGAGGCCTGGGATGGAGGGAAGAATCCGAATCCACCAGGCCGCAGAAGCCCATGGTCTAGCAGGGGAGGTGAGACAGCAGGGTCTGACTACAGCCAGGGGCTAAGAGGTAAAAACTGCTGTGTGCTGTGGCGAACTGCTCCAACCACAGGACTGGGGAGTCCTCGATGGAGCAGCAGGCACAGGATCAGGGGGGTGGGCGGCTTCATGGGGGAGATGAGAAAGGCCTCCAGGGAGTGTGTCAGGGTGAATGGTGAAGTTAGCGGCATTTCCAGGACAGTCTTGGGTGAGGAGCATGGAGCATTGTGACTGCTCGCCCCAACCTCTGGCGAAGCGGCCCCAAGGCTGCTGCTCGGTGCCCGGCAGGTTTCCGGCGGTCTCTCCTCCTGCCCGCCCTAGCACACCCCTCTGCGGGGACGAAGCAGAACAGCGCAGTGGGCGTCTGAGGACACGTGTGGGCGTCCAGAGCCAGCTGAAGGCTGAGGCAGGGAAGTAGGTGCCAATACTTGTCTGTGTAAACCAGTCACGTTCATCATGTGGCCATTGTCCAAGGCCTTTGTGGCCTCAGTAGCAATTTTATGACATTGGCTGTGTATTTCTGTTTGGCAGCCACTCTGCTGGGGGCTTTGTGTCCTCCCTTAACAGTGAGTCACCTGCTTTGGCCCTCACTTTCCTGATGTTGCTAAGAAAGGCTTCACGCCCTGAACCCAGTGCAGGGCTGTCTCACCCAGGTGAGGGTCTGCTTGGCATCTGCCGTGATGGCTTACTGTAAAGTAAGTCCAGCAGAAGTCACCTGGTTCTGTCTCAAAGTACCTACTGCTTACTGAGCCTGCCTCCCTCCCCTCTCAGCTGCCAGAGATAGAACAAGAAGCAGGCCATGGCTGGAAATTCAGGCATGTCCACTGTCATTTCAGAGTGTTGATGCATGTGGTGAGGTATGCACACATCCACCCATGACAAGATGGAGAAACACATGTGGGAAGAGGAGGATTTGTCCTGTCTTGTGATCAGGAGAAGCATGCAGAGGGGCTGCCGGCCAAGCAGGGCTTGCAGGCTGGAACAAGCTCATTGCACAGTGAAATCCTAACAGTACCAGGGCTGGCACTGAGGATGGCTCCCATCTGTCATCTCCAGGAAGTCGCTTTTTCATCACCCCATTTTACAGAGGAGGCAGTTGAGGCTCAATAAGCTTAAGGAACTTGCCAAGACATAGCAGGGCCAGGATTCCAACCCAGGCTGGGAAATGCAAAGTTTGGACTGCTTTCTCTCTGTCTCGCTTCCTTCTGGGTATCTGGCTTTTGTCACTCTATTGTTGAGCCTGCAGAATGTGGAACCTCTTCTCTGCTGGGCTGACACCTTTCAATCCTCAGTAGATGCTGAATGTCACACTCTCATGCACCCTGCCCCCACTCTACAGGTGTAAGGGAGGCAGAGTGGGAGAGAGCTGGGCTCCTTTCTCTAGGCCTGGCTCTCTGCACTGTCCCGCAGCTCTGTTTGTGGGGATGGATGTCAGACTTCAAAGGCAGCGGCGTACTGTCTCTCCAGTCTCCAGCCCATGAGAAAGTGCCTAAGTCCCAGAACAAAGGCCTTTCCAGACTCGCGTCACCTGCTCAGCACTTAGCATGGGGCTTAATTAAAGGAAACAGAGCTTCTTGGAGTAAGAGCGAGGAGTGAGTGAGAAAGTCGATAACGCTAAAGACACCGCCATTAATAAAGCCAAACTTGCTGCTAATATCCCACTTGAATTCAAAACAGGACAAATAATTGGAAATCTGAGCAGGGTGAGTGGTGGGGCCAGTGGTACGGATGACAGAGGTCTGGCAGCTGTGGGAGACCTTCTATACGGGGTGATGTGGCTGGGACAAAAACTTCTGGAGGTAGTAATTCTGTCCTGGGGCCCAGTGTCCTGCTGTCTGCCGACAGCCATAGGCTGACACCTGCATAGTGGCAGTAGCTCACACCAAATAGTGTTCGAAATGCGCCAGGAACCGTCCTCAGTTCTTTATAAATATTAAGTTAATTCTTAAAGTGTATGTGTGTGTGTGTGTGTGTGTGTGTGTGTGTGTGTTTCCTTTCTACCTCTATTTATTTATGTACCTATATGTATCTACTATCTACGTAATTGGTTAGCTATTATTATTTCATTTTACAGGTGTGGAAGCTGAAGCACAGAGGGGTTAAGTAATTTGCCCGGGCTGAGCTGGGTTTTGAACCTATGTAATATGATCTAAAAGTATATGTGCCTAACCACTAGACAACACTACCTCCTTGAGTGAGCTGACCTTTCATCCTTGGTTGCTGGATAGCTTTGGGCAAGGACCTGCATTCACTCAGTCAGTATACATTTGTGAGGTATAGTGCCATCTTAGCATAATGGTAATAACCACTGTGTATGGTTCCTATATGCCGGGAATCCCCCTGGTAACCTATGAGGTAGGTACCTTTACTATCTCCATTTTACAGGGAGGGAAACTGAGTTTCAGAGAGGCTAGGTGACTTCCTCTTGGTCCCATGGCTACTGAGTAACAGAGCCAGGATTCAGACCTACATCTTTTGGCTCAAAGCAGTTCCTAAACCACTGCTGGTGCAATGCTTTTCCTCAAGGGGTTCTCAGGTAGAGTCTGGGCAGGTGTACTCAGGCAGTTACAGCACTGGCTGACGGATGCTGCACACCCCTAGACACATGTGAGCATCCCGAGAGATGGGCAGCAACTAGGTACAGCCTACTAAGTACCATTCACTTAAGTCCTCAGGCTATAACCCCAGGATACTTCCCTATATCTGCCCAACCCTCTCTTCCTTGTTTTTAATCCTGCCTGCTCTTCCACCTGTTCATCCCACACCCCTAACGCTGGAGGCAGCTACCCTGGGAATTCTATGCATTCTGGACCCTGTGTGAAGGATTGGGATGCATCCTGCTAGCAGGAGACAGGACCCACGCCTGTATTGGAGGCAATATAATGGGATGAAAAAGGCATGGCCATTGGAGTCAGACAGGCCTCAATGTGACTCCTGATTTCTGAACCTCAGTTTCTCTGTCTGTGAAATGGGCCTGCAAGTCCAGAGAAAGGGTGGAGAAGGCTGGTTCTATGGAGGCCCACAAAAACCTGAGGCACCCTCCCTCTGGAGGGAAGAGAGATTAGGGAGAAGATCAAAACCTGTGAACTCTGGAGAACACAGGGAGAGGCACACGGACTCCTTCCCTTATAATATTGGAATGAGGGCCTCCTGCAAACTGGAGGTCTGCCTATATATGGACAATAAGAGGAGATGTGGCCACTGGAAAGGAGAGTTAAGGCCTTGCTGCTCTGAAAGTGGTAAAGGCTGGAAATGTTACCTAATACAGGAGACACCTCAGGCACTGGGCCAGTGGGTTGTTGAATAGGTCAGGGCATGGCTTCATCTTTAGGGTCACTATCCTGGAGTACTCCAAGACGAGTAGCTTAGAGAGTCTCCCTCCCCTGTGATCCTATCCCCTTGCATCTACTAGGCCTAGAAAAAGGCTCACATTCAGTCCTGATCTGAAATGTTTTCATCTTACCCACCCAGAGATGCTGACAGGGCTGCTTTTAGTTTTTCTTTGGTGGGTGAGGGGCAGAGGAGATGAGAGACTGAAGGGAGTGTGGTGGAAAGAGTGGTCAGTGCACAGATGGAAGGCTGTGTGATCACTGCCAGAGAGATCTCTCCTGATGTGACACTGAGTAACGACTTGGACCTCTCAGTAGTCCAGGTATGAGGGCCAATGACGGGGACTCTGTGCCAAGGACTAGAACTGGAGTTACACTCTGCCATCAGTAGAGGTGGGTTCAGCAGTGTGCTGGCAAATGTTTAAAAACTGGCTTTCTGAGAGTGGGGAGAAGCGCTAATGTGCAGCATTTGCCAATTTCCGTGGTGTAAATGCCCCAACCATGGCTGATCTCAAGTACCAACATGACATCACTGAACGTTAAGTTGGGAAGAAGTATTAGCCATTGTTTTATTTGAGCCTATATACACTGGCTCTAGCACATTCATGGGTAGAGTCACCACAAGGCAGAGGAGGCTTCAGCTTCAGGGCTCATTTGTAGGGATCCTTCCAAGGCCCATCAATGTGTTCACATGGTCATATGTTTTTGTACAGTTTGTAAAAGTCAGATGTAATAATTGTATTGGTTAAAATTCCTGCCTCTTTCCACTCTGACTTGTATTGAATGGCTTGGTGTAGCCATAGGCATGGTGTAATTTATTGTGATTTCTTTTTCATTCTAAATATGTATTTATTTTTGTATTTAATTTTGAATTGTAATTTTATCTTTGTTTTCTTAAAGAAAACCTCAAAACCTGTATATACTTCCAGCTGCAAAGCATTGATCTACTCTGGGAGTAAAGTAGCTTGCAACTCATCCTCCAGAAAATTTTTGTGATTATAACTCTGTACCTTGGAGTCACACTGGTGTATGTAAATTCATCACTAGATAATTTGGTCCAGATTAGCTTCCTAGAACACCACTTTTATTATATCAAACAGAACTTTCATGGCTCCCCCTTAACCTCTCAAACTGGTATTCAAGGCTCTGCACAGGTTGACCACCCCATCTCCTTTTGGAAAGTATCTTCTTTACTCCCTATACATTGCCCAAATAAAACTTTTCCCCTTGTGAATTTGTTTAGGTTGTTTCTTCTGCCTGGACCACCTTCTCTGTCTTCTCCCCTTTTGGATTTTTGCCAAGTGCTTTTTCTGTGTCTACTGAGGTGATCATGTAGGAATTTTTGGCCCTTTGTTATACTAACACAGTGTATTACATTAATTGATTTTCAGATGTTAAGCCAACCTTGCATTCCTAGGATGAAACCCACTTGGTCATAGTGTATAATCATTTCTATATGTTGCTGGATTCAGTCTGTTAGTATTTTGTTGAGGATTTTTTGCATCTATATTTCTAAGAGAAATTGATCTGCAGTTTTTTCTCATGATACCCTTTTCTACTTTTGGTATCAATTCTGGTTTCACATAATGAGTTGGGAAGTGTTCCCTCTTCTATTTTTTGGAAGAGTTTGTGAAGGGTTGGTATTAATTATTCTTTAAACATTTGGTAGGATTCAGCAGTTAAGCCAACTGAGACTGGGCTTTTCTTTGTGGGAAGTTTTAAAGTAATTAATTCTCTTTTCTTGTTATAGGTCTATTCAGATTTTCCCTTCTTCTTGGGTTACAATGGGTGGTGTGTGTCTTTCTAGGAATTTGTCCATTTCAACTAAGTTCTCTAATATGGTATTTGTAGCAATCCTGTTTTGTTTCTGTAAGATTGGTAGTAATGTATCCTCCCTCATTTCTGAATTTAGTTATTTGAGCCTTCTCTTTTTTTCTTGGCCAGTCTAACTAAAAGCTTTTATTTTGTTGATTATTCTCTATTGTTTTTCTATTTTATTTATTTCCACTGTAGTCTTTATTTTTTCCTCTGGTTTTATTTGGGTTATTTTGCCCTTCTTTTTCTAGGAGAAAGTACTGAGAAAGACCCTAAAAGCTATGTAACACAATATTGATATTTTAGAAGATTGGCTGAAGCCCCAAAGCTGAAAAAATACACTGTGAAGTAAGATGCCAGCCCCATCTGTGCAGGTAATCAAAAGGTAGCAGAACTGGTGCCGTGACTCTGCCCCGTCATCTATCTCCAGCCGATGTAAAAGAAAATAGAGAGTTGAAAGAAATTCAGGAGTGTTTGTGTCCTCCCACAGCTGCTACTCCAGGGGGAGAGGGGGTGCTCCCCACAAACAGGTTAATATGGCTTCCAAAGTACTTTCGGACATTGAGAACGGCCCCTGGCAGGAAACTCGCTGAGCTTCGGAAACCTATGTGGTATTTTGCTGCACGAAGTAGAGGAAAGGGCAGTGGGGGGAGGTGCATGCACACCTGGGAGCTGGGACTGGTTGTGAACATGGACACTGCTGCCTGCTTCTTTCCAGGGACACAAAGGGCTGGCTGGAGTGGCCCGTGTGGTGGGGGAGGGGCGAGGGTAATGGCAGTAGATCAGCCTCACCGGAGAGTTTTTCTAGGTTGTGTGGACAGGATGGGAGGCACCATGGCTCAAGCTGTCCAGACAGGACCTGCCTACTGGGCAGAGGGAACCCGGCAGTAAGAGGCTTTGAGGACCACCTAGGGGGTTGCTGAGACAGGGGCTGAAGAGGTCAGCCAGGACGTGCAGAGCCGTCAGTGGGGAGCTGTCCCGTGCAGTGAGGTGTCTGTAAGGGCCTGCGAATGCGTTCCCAGTAAGTGGGTAGGCTGGTCAGCATTTCGATGCCTAATGTTACAGAGGGCAAAATAGGCAGCCCGTGGTCTCTTAGAGAGAACTGCAAACAGAAGTTTCCTCTTCCTTTCTCCAGTCACCCCCAGCACATTCAGCCCCTTCAGTGTCCAGGCAGGTTGTATGACATAATCAGCAAGTCCTCTTATGAGCTCTGTGTGACGAAGAACATCACACCTGTGGAGGTTGACTCCCGCCATCCCCTTCTCTGTGCCTCTGCTCCGTGACTGGGAGTGATAGACAGGAGCTCCTCAGGGCCAGCCTCCCCCTGGGCAGCCAGGGCGTCGAGCGGGGAAAGGCCTTGCCCAGGCTGACATGGGCCGGCTGTGTAGGAGGCTCCTGACCCCTCACACTCCTGGAAATGGCGAAGCTAAGGCACTTCCCTGTTCATTCAAAACAGACAGCTCTAATCATAAAAGAACTCGACTTGGGGAGACAAACTGGGGGAGCATGAAATGTAGATGCTCTGAATTTTGTTTTCATCATCAGATGTTGCTCGGGGAAAAGAATGGTTCCAGCCTACACAGTGGCCTGTGCTGATGTCTGGAGGTGGTGGAAAACGCTGCGTTTTAACTCTGTTCTCCCAGAAGTCATACTCGTCTATTTGAAACTGCCCATCAACCTCCCAGCAAAGAAAAACACACGCACACACCTCTGCACAAATGGCTTTGATTAGGCTTAGCGGTAGGTTTAAGAAAATTTAATCATCTTAACCTGTTTAGTCTTTTTCCCTGATGAAAATCATCAGTCAGATTCCAGCATGAGCCCGTTGGAGCTGAGCTGCTGTCAGCGCCGTTGTTTATGTTAATACGTTATAGGCATGAAATGGAGGGAAGTAGAATTATGAGAAAAAGTCCTGAATGAATTAGCAGCATACGGGCATGTGGCAGGCCCTCGAGGTCAGCAGGCAGGGGCTCTGAAAGGTCTGTTTATTTATGAGTTTCAACACAGAACTCTACCTGTTGGAGAGGATGCTGAGACACTCTATAAAGCACATTTCTCTTCGGGGTTGGAACCCGCCTTCAGCAGAGCTGAAGGTCTGGAACCCCGCAGACACCATTTGCTAGCTGTGTGACCTCAGATAAATTACTTAACCTCTTTAAGTGTTGCTTTTCTCGTCTAGGACATGAGGCCAACAGGAGTACCTAGCTCGCGGGATGGCTTGATGGATTAGCTGGCGTGTTGGTTAAGGGGCCTGGCACTTCATGAATGCTCAGTCAACTTCATGGCATCAGCACTGTCCCTCCTCCCCAAGACCAGCCAGCTCCTTCCCCGCGCTCTCTCCGAGGACCCCAGACTCTGTGGACGTCGGTGGTGGGTGACTCCCACTGCGGGTGAGTAGTGCTGGGGACAGACTGCAAAGGCTCTAAATCTGGAGCCTTGACCCAGCTTTGTGTGACTTTAGGAAAATCACTGCTTCTTTGGATCATGGTTTCTCAGTCAAATGAGACCCCTAATTGTTCCCAACATCCACTCTCCCGGGGATTTTTTTCCAGCGACCACCCATCTCTCAGGTTCCTTGTAGCTAAGTCTGGCCATTTGACTATTTTGGGCCATTGAAATCCAAAGGAAATGTTACATGAGCCTTCTAGAAAGTCTCATGAAAGAGAGAGAGGAAGTAGGTGAATGTCTATCGACATGTAAGTAGATAAACAATAGCCATACTGTGAAATATTACTCAGCAATAAAAAGAAACAAACCACTGAGACACACAACAACATGGATGTATCTCCAAAGCATTATGCTGAGTGAAAGACTCCAGACACAGAAAAGTGTATACTAAATTACTGCATTTATATGATGTTCTAGAATTGCGAAGGAGCGTGAAAAAACTTTCTAGGGAGATAGAAATGTGCTGTATCTCAACAGAGGTGGTGGTTACATGGGTGTTTAAATTTGTAGAAACTCTATAATTACAATGTGTGCATTTTATTTTATGTAAATTAAACCTCAATGAAACGTTTTTAATTTTAAAGAACATGAAAAAGAGTTGTCTGGTCCACAGATGTGATGGCTGGAGCTCTGGCAGCCATCTTGTACATGAATATGAGGAGGACTTGGCCTCAACAGTTGCAGAGCAGTGGGTCCCTGTAGACTTTGTGGAATCACTGTACCAGGTCTAGATAGCCTGCCTCTAGATTTCTTTGAGAGAGAAACATTTATCTTGCTAAAACCACTGTTAGTTGTTTTTTCTGTTTCTGTTGGTTGTGGGCAGTTAAACCAAGCCCTGACAGAAGGAAAATGCCTGTGGAGCAACAGGAGGACCGAAAGAGAGTGATGAGAATGTCCTGAGACTGTTCTCACTACTGTGATTGTCATTTCTCTTCCTGTCCCTGGTGTGCTGCCGAGTTGCTGACAGCAGGTGAGGTGGACACGTGGTTCTGGAACAGCTTCCCCGGGGGCCACTGACAGACCGAGTTCAGGAAAGGCCCAGCCTTTTGCTCACCTCCCCACCCCCAGTGCCCACTCCTAGCTTCCAACCCCACTAATGAGGAGAAATGGACTGAGACCAGAGAGTGTGTCCTGGAGAGCTTTTACCCACGTGTCTTTGTAGTGGGGTTGCCTGACTCAGGTGGGGAGGGAGTTTCTTCCTTGCAGGGTGGGTCCCCTTCTCACAACAGACACTTCTAAGGCTCAGAGATGGGCAAGGGCTGGTCCAGCTCCAGTCAGTGGCAGGGCCCCTTCTCGCACCCTGTTACCCTGAGCTTGAGTCATATGCAGCTCCAGCAGGGAAGGTCGGAGGTCCCCAGGACAGCCCAGCAGGCCTGAGGAGGAGGGGTCCAGAGGCCAGGTCCAGAGCTTGTCTCCTCTTCTCAATATTGCACACCAATCACAAGCCATGTCAACATGTGCCGCATGGGGAGCTAGTGGTGTGTGTCTGCATCAGGCCAGGGTGCAAAAAAGGATGTGTCATGGGCGCCTTAAGAGGTGTGGTAGCAGGGGTGGGGGTGCTGTTCTCCAGACCTCTGGATTGCAGAGTAGAGACACTCCATCAACTTAGGTCAGGTGAGAGGAGGAGCTCTTGATGTTGCTACATCACGTGTGCATACATGCAGACACATACATGTACTCACATGCACAAGTACACATTGACTCACACATACTTCCAGTGTGCATGCGTGGATATACATACCCAGGCACATTCACAGGTGCAAGCACACTGAATGCCTTTGAAGCCCTTGGGAGCTTCTCACTATTTCTTGCCTCTGAGTCCTCACATAGGCTGTTCCCCCTACCAGGAGCACACTTGCTTTCTCGCCTTCATCTGAACAAACTTCTACTGCAGGTTTCTGTTAAACATGTCTTTTCTAAGGAGACTTTGTTTCTCTTGCCTGCAAACAACCCTCCCAGCCCCATGCAGAGGACCCTCTCTGGTCCTCACTGCACTCTTTTGTAATAACAGCTTTGACATCTGTCTTCTCTGACAAACTGGGACCTCTATGAAGAGAGGCCCTGTCTGGCTTGGCTACCCAGCACAGGGCCTGGAACTTAATAGCTGCTCAGACAATGTCTGTTGAATGGATGAATAAATATACACACTCACCTCCCTATGTATGCTTCCCCCACGTGAGTGGGAACAACGTGAGAGTGGGTACCTTATCCTGAATGACCCTGAGGAGTTGCCCAAAAGTGATCATTAAATGAATGGATAAATGACTGCCCATCCCCAGCACACACACATGCGCACACACACACAGTGAGATTCTGAGACATCCCTATTCACCCAGAGTCATGTGTAGTAAATTAAAGATGGCCACACCTTCCTTACTGATCCAATCAAGAGTGACGTCTAAATACTTTTTCCTTTACTCTGGGCTGGCATTCGTGACTTAGAATGCAGCAAACGTGACCTGGCTTCTGAAGCCAGGTCGTGAGAAGCCTTGCAGCCTCTCACTGGACATCTTGGAATATTTATTCTTGGAACCCAACCTTTGCACTGTTAGTGTAGAGCCAACAGATGACACCGACTTTCCAGCCGTCTAGGTTATCTGGAAAGCGGAGCCTCTGGCCCCATTTGAGTTGACCCAGATGATGAGCAAAGATCGGCCACCCTCAAGGTATCCATTGCATATTCATAAACAAAATTAATTAATGATTATCATTATAGTGAGCCACTGAGTTTCAGGGTGATAAATTATGCAGCACGTATGTGTGAGAGGAAGTGCTACCTAAGGTCCCTCAGGGACTGCTGGCAGTCTGCCCAGATTACACCCCTGCAGGGGAAGGAACAGGTAGGGCAGCTGTCCAGGATGCTGAATTTGCCTGGTATAGGTAGCCAGAATGGAAGAGAGGGCAGCATCTCACAAGGATGGACAGAGAGTAGGGCTTCTATCACTCTTGGGGCCAAAGACTCCCCCAGGATCTCACACAGGCTAGAATTAAAAGCTCTCTAGAACCTGTTCTTTCTGCATCCATCAATGACCCTATCTGACATCTGCTGGGAGTAAGAGGATGGGAAATGCTGGCGAGAGGCAGGGGAGGAGAGTAAGCCATGTGGGCTTGTAAAGAGCCGTCTGATGTGAGCTCAGCATCACCACTCTAATGTGAGAGGTTTGGCCAGATCCAGTGGGCTCGTGTGCACTTTCCTATGATGGGCTGCTGGGTGAAGGTCTGGATGCACCCAGGAGCCTGTGGGTGTGGCTGGCCAGCCGACAACCAAACTTATTAGCTCCTTGTCTCTCCTTATACATCTGGTCCCTAGAGTACAGAGAGGGCTCTCACAGGGATGTTTCTCTTGCCTGCAAAGGACCCTCCCGGCCCCATGCAAAGGACCCTCCCGGCCCTCACCGCACTCTTTGTAGTCTGACCTGGGGACAATGGGAAGGGAGTCCCTGACTGACAGAGAATTCTGGAATTTAAAATCAGAGTTACTCTGGGGTCAAACTCTCCAGGACCCTTTCAGAATATAAATCTTTGAGAAAGAGAAAATTTAAGAAGCTTCCTAATATGTAACATAGTAAGTATGATGTAACATACCAGGGGATGGAGGTAAGCTGATTTTAGTCATTAATACTTTAGCATGAATTAGTTTATTCATTTCTTTCTACTAAGGGGAGGGAGAGAGCAACTATGAGAATTAAATACACTGAAGGGTGGGAAGAATTACTGAAAAAAGAGGAGGGAGAGTGGTATTTCAGAAACATGTTTACCAGCATTCTAAATTTGCTTAAGTCTAACTTTGAGACAGGAAATGCTTTATATTTTTGCCCAGAATGTCTGTGGGAGGACTCCCATATTTTGGAACAGTGATGCCTTAAATACCCTGAACAACTTTCCAAATGAAAACGGTGAATATCAGATAAAATACTTAGAAAAATTATCTACTGAACTGGCAAGAAAGTAGGGAGGTACAGAGACGGGAGCTGAACGGAGAGCGTGGGCTCGTGCTGAGCCCGCCGCCGCCGTCCTCACGGCCAGGGTTTTGCTCGGGACGTTTTTGCCGCCAACATTTTCACTGCAGAACCAATTGGCCATAAGGCAGTTTTGCCATAAAAAGGATAAAATCACAACCAATAAAAGAGAGACATTTAAAAAGGACACAGTGACACTTGAAAAAATGAATAACACAATTAAAAAGGCTTTATTTAAAATATGTGTAGATTCGTGGCGATACTGCACGAATAACCGAGTTTATCTTTTGGATGGTACCTAAGCACTTCTCTCGGTTCCGTGGGAAAGTGGGTTCAACGCTGTGCCCGTAATGCGGCCCTTGGGCCTCTCTCCTCCCAAAGTAGTGTGTTTCACAGTAAGAAACCAACTCTTAGGGCAAGTCGTCGTCCTTTGGAAGAAATGCTATTTTAAGACCAGCACCATGTCTACTTGTCATGTACAGACCACATGAGAGCTAGCTAAGGGTTATATATAATATAAAAATGGGAGTAACTGAGGAAACTTTGTCAACAGAGAAATGAAACCAAACTGACAACGAGCTTAAATATATTAAGTCTGCTGAGGGCAGTGTGTTCACCACTGAAGGAATGAAACTAAGCAAACAGACAAAAAAGCCCTACTGTCAACCAGTTATTTCCTTCCTTCCTTCCTTCCTTCCTTCCTCCCTCCCTCCCTCCTTCCCTTCCTTCCTTCCTTCCTTTCTTCCCTCCCTCCTTCTTTTTTCTTCTCTCTTTTTCTTGTTCTTTATAGAATCGCCTCATGGCCAATTATTTCTGTGGCAAAGACGCTGGTGGTGACAGTCTCTAGAACCTGCTTTTGTTCCAGATCTGCCGACCCTGGTGACCTTAGGTCTCCATGTTGATGCTGGTCTGGGCGTGGGAGAAAACAGGTCAGTCCTGGGGCCTGCCCAAGTAAGCAGTTTAAAAATATATATGTTTCCATTGATTTGAGAGAGAGAGGAAGGGGGGAGAGAGAGAGAGAGAGAGAGAGAGAGAGAGAGAGAGAGAGAGAGAGAGAGAGACATCAATCCGCTGCCTTCTGCACAGCCCCTAGCAGGGATCCAGCCTGAAACCTGGGCATGCACACTGACTGGGGATTGAACCAGTGACCTTTCAGTGCCCAGGACAATGCTCAACCCACTGAGCCATATTGGCCAGGGCCCAAGTGGGTAGTTTAATGAAAGACTCCTGCATAGCGCTGGAGCCCCAAGGGCTACATCTTCAGTATAAGAGTAACAAACACATGAACCCTGCTGCATAGACGAGGAAGCCAAATAACTTGGCCCTGGGTGAATGGGAAGAAAATCACCTCTCCTGAGAATACTTCATGGAAAGCTGGCTCTCACACTGATACATGGTCCAAACTCTTATACACAGGTATACCTCAGACCTATTGCAGGTTTGGTTCCAGACCACCTCAATAAAAGCAAGTATCACAATAAAGTGAATCACACAAGTTTTTTGGTTTTCCAGTGCATATAAAAATTATGTTTATCCTATAGTATAGTCTATTAAGTGTGCAATAGCATTATATCTAAAAAAGCAGTGTACATACCTTAATTAAAACTACTTTATTGCTAAAAATTGCTAATCATCATCTGAGCCTTCTGTGAGTATAATCTTTTTGATGGTGTAACCTTGCCTTGAGATTGATGGCTGCTGACTGATCAGGGTGGTGGTTGCTGAAGGTTGGGGTGGCTGTGACAATTTCTTTCTTTTTTTTTTTGGTATGTGCCCCTAGTGGGAACTGAACCTGGGACTTTCTGGTCTGCAGGCTGATGCTCCAACCACTGAGCCAAACCGGCCAGGGCAACAGTTTCTTAAAATAAGGCAATAATGAAGTTTATCGCAGCAGCTGTCCCTTCCTTTCACGAATGGTTTCTCTGGAACATGTGATGCTGTTTGATAGCATTTTACCTGCAGTAGAAATTCTTTCAAAGTTGGAGTCAGTCCTCCTAGACCCTGCCACAGCTTTATCAACTATATGGTCTTTTAAGTCTTCGTTGTCATTCCAACAATCTTCACCGCATCTCACCAGGGGTAGATTCGATCTCAAGAAACCACTTTCTTTCCTCATCTATAAGAAGCAACTCCTTATCTGTTAAAGTTTTATCAGGGGATGGCAGAACTTCAGTCACATCTTCAGGCTCCGCTCCTAATGCTGGTTCCCTTGCTATTTCCACCACACCTGCAGTTACAGCCTCCACTGGAGTCTTGAACCCCTCAAAGTCATCCATGAGAGCTGGAGTCAACTTCTTCCAAATTCTTGTTCATGTTGATGTTTTGCCCTCTTTCCACAAATCGCAGATATTCCTAATGACATTTAGAATGGTGAATTTTTTCCAGAATGTTTTCAATTTGCTTTGCCCAGACCCATCGGAAGAATCACTATCTATGGCAGCTATAGCCCAATGAAATCTATTTCTTAAATACTAATACTTAAAAACCTGTTACTCCTTGATCCATGAGCTGCAGAATCATGAGGATGCTGTATTAGCAGACATGAAACCAACATTCATCTCAGGTACATCTCCATCAGGGCTCTTGGGTGACCAGGTGCACTGTCAACGAGCAGTAATATTTTGAAAGGGATCTTTTTCTGAGCAGTACGTCTCAACAGTGGGCTTCACATTTTCAGTAAATCATGTTGTACATAGATATGCTGTCATCCAGGCTTTGTTCCCTGTATAGAGCATGGGCAGAGTAGATTTAGCATTATTCTTAAGGACCCTCTGATTTTCACATGGTAAATGAGAATTGTCTTCAACTTAAAGTCCTCAGCAGCATTAGCCCCTGACAAGAGAGTTAGCCTGTCTCTGAAGCTTTGGAACCAGGTATCGACTTCTCTCTAGCTATGAAAGTCCTAGATGGCATCTTCTTCCAATAAAGCTGTCTCATCTGCCTTGAAAATCTGTTCAGTGTAGCCGCCTTCATGAATTATCTTAGCTAGATCTCTGGATAACTGGCTGCAGCGTCTACATCAGCACTTGCTGCTTCATCTTGCACTTGGATGTTGTGAAGACGGCTTCTCTCCTTCAACCTCGTGAACCACCTCTGCAAGCTCTGGCTTTTCTTCTGCAGCGCCCTCACCTCTCAGCCTGCGTAGAATCAAAGGGAGTCGGGGCCTTGCCCTGGATTTGGCTTTAACTTAAAGGAACGCTGTGGCTGGTTTGATCTTCTGTCCAGAGCACTAAAACTTTCTCCATGTCAGCATTAAGTCCGCTTCACCTTCTCATCATGTGTGTGTTCACTGGAGTAACACTTGTGATTTCCTTCAAGAACTTTCCTTTTGGCTAACTGTTTGGCACAGGAAGCCTAGCTTGTAGTCTGTCTCGGCTTTCAACAGGCTCTCCTCACGGAGCTTCATCGCTGCTTTTGATTTACAGCGAGAGACGTGCCACTCTTCCTTCCACTTGGATGCTTAGAGGCCATTGTAGGGTTATCACCTGATCTAATGTCAGGAAACAGAGAGGCCCAAGGAGGGGGAGAGAGATGGGGAACACCCGGCAGGTGGAGCAGTCAGAACACATCCAACATTTATCCATTAAATTCACATTTCTCTGTGGGTGCTGTTTGTGGTACCCCCAAAACAACTACCACAGTAAGTTCAATGATCTCTCATCACAGATCACCATAGCAAATATAATAATAATGAAAAAGTTTGAAATACTGTGAGAATTACCAAAATGTGACACAGAGACATGAAGTGAGCAAATGCTGATGGAAAATGGCCCCAATAGACTTGCCCTACACAGTGTTGCCACAAACCTTCAATTTGTAAAAAATTAAACATCTGGGACACACAGTAAAGTGAAGGGTAATAAAATAGTCCTGAATTGGTGCTTCCCACAGGTGACAGGCAGAAACAAATTATCTCCGCAGGAAGCCAAGTTCAGCCCAAGCTCAAAGATTTCTCATAGATTAAAATTCCAAGGAATATTTGAGTTCAAGTCAAAAATCATAAAATCACACCAGGAAACAAGGCACCATGACGGAATCAGCAGAAAAAACAGACTGCAGAATCATACCCACAGAGGCTTCTGATATTAACCGAATCAGACAGGGAAAATACTATGCCTCCATGTGTTTTAAGAAGTAAGAGAAAGGATTGAAAATAGGAGCACGGACATTATTTCTTTTAAATGCAGATTTGGAAAAGAACCAGAAAGAACTTTGAGGAAGAAAATATGCAATAATTGAAATGAAGGGTTAAGTGGGTGAATTTACAATAGATTAGACACAGCTGAAGAGAAACTTAATTAACTGATAGTTCTTAAGAACTCTCCAGTATGTAGTTCAGACGGAGATACGGACAACAAAGAGCTAGGTAAAGAGACATGAAAGATAGGATGTGAGGGTCCAACACATATTTTATTTGTAGTTCTAGACGATGATTGTAGAAATAATGGGGAAGAAATAATGACTGACATTTTCCAAGAATTGTTAAAAGTCACCAAAACTCAGAGGTAAGAAACACAACAAATTTCAAGCAAGAAATTTCAAGTTGTGAATAGAAATTCACAACTGCATAAATGTTGGTGAAACTGCAGAACATGAAAAACATATTACTGGAAGGATAGATACATTTTTATTATTCCTTTTGTTACAGATATGTTAACGTGCTCTTTTGTGTGTATATTTCACAGTAACATTCTTTTTCAGTGGCTGTGAGCTTCTGAAGAGAGATGTGGCTAAATGGAGGTGGCTAGAAGGTTTCTCTGAATTCAGCTCCAGGACCTCGTGGACAGTGTGGTGTCTGGGCAAAGACTGAAATTTGAAATTAAACCCTTGTTTTAAAGCCCAGTTCTATTGCTTCATAACTATGCGATACTTAGCAAGTGAGTTCACCTCTCTTAACATACTTCCTCATCTGTAAAATAGGATACTATTCTATATTGGGAGCTAGCACAGATTTCAGAGAATTCTTGGGCAAGGGAGACCTTAGGGGTACCTAGCCAAAGTCCTTTTGTGCAGAGGGGTCTGTGAGCCCCGCCTCCCCCACCCCTCCTGTGGGCCTCCAGGGCCTTCTTTCTCTTCTTGGCTAATCCAAATCATACCTTCTCTGAACTCTGACAAAAATGATCACCAGCCACTTGCTGCCCGCTAGGAGCCAGGCACTGTGCTAAACACTGCCCGAGTCCTCACTTTTTCTCACGAGAGCCTTGCAGCGGGGGCTTTAAATGGAGAAGCTGGAGCCAGAGAGGTGAAGCCACTTCCTCCAAATCATGTAGCGACACAGTCAGAATTCGTACCCAGGTCGGTGATGATTCAACATCTGGACTCCATCCTGCCACTTCTTGGAAGCCCTGTCCCAGAACTGGAGGCCTGAATGAGTGTGCCAGGGCCCTCGGCCCTCCGTCCTGTGGCCCAGCTGGTCCACATGCCCAGTGCTCTGTGAGAAATCGAAGTCTCCTCTCCACTGTACTGGCGCCCGGGGAGTCTCCCCTGGGGGGTTGGGGGGCAGCGCCTGGCACACCCTGAGGCATGAAGGAGTCCCCAGTCTCCTCACCCCCAGCCACAGCCCCTTGGAGTAGAAGCAAGCGCTTTGGAATTAGCCATGTAAAGCTTAGAATCTATGACTCTGACTCTTCCCAGGGTGTGAGACCCCACACAGGCTACTTTCCTTCTCCGCACCCTCGTTCCTCATCTGTAAACTGGGGAGAGTGATCTCCCACATCGTAGGTGCACAGTCAGTGAAAGTTATGATTATTGAAGGTTAGGAAGCCTTCTGGAGGTGAGCATAGAGATGCTAATGAAAACCTCAGAGGCCTGCACTGCCCACCACCTCCCCTTGGGGCAGAAGATCCCAACTGTCACAGGACGGGGTCCAAGTCGGGAGGACCCTTGGGGTTCAGGCTTTTTCACCTTGTCCACTGTCCTGTGTGCGCTAAGTGGGCAGGGCAATTGGTCTCTACCAGAGGAAGAGGAACTCAGGCCCAGAGGCTAGATAGCTTGTCAAATATTTATTGTTATGGAATGTGAGGATCATAGTGAAATAGCTCAACTCTTCTTGACCCTCTCTTCATGGTCACTCTTGCCTTCTTCCCTTCCAAATCACCACTTTGGCACTTCCCTTAGCAACTTCCATTCCTTCGGTGGTCTGATCTTAGAGCTGTTCTGCCTGATGAACTAATTTACACTAGGGTGTGAATGACCCCTCTTGCCTTTCTGTTCACACTCTTAGGCACCTGTACTTTCTAAAATATGAGATGCCAAAGCAATGAACTGCCAATGGTAGAATATCAGGAGGAAGAGACCTGGGAGGAGGCAGGGGATCTCCTCAGAGTAGACACATCGCCTTAAATATTGGCTGAAACATAAGAACTTGTGGAGTGGCAAAAACAGCAATCTCGTATGGTTCAGCTTAGCAAATTACTGAGCGGCTTTTCAGTGGGAAAATTCTGGACCTGAAGGCCAGTGCACCCATGGGTTCCAGTGTCCCCCTCCCACTGCTGTGATGTAATATGGGACAAATCATTGAGTGTATCTGAGCTTCTTTTTCAAGGTTGATAGCTCCACTTGGTCCAGTTCCTTCTTTCCTCTGGTTCCAGGCCAGGCCCTGGCTTGGGTGATAATGGGCTCCCAGAGATAGCTCAGCTGTGTGCCCACTATGGGCATCAGCCTAGTGGGGTGCACATCCTAGTACCATCTGCTTAGTACCCCCTCTTGCCACCCTGGAGTCTCTCAGCCTCTGCGCCTGAGGCCCACAAAGCTCTTCTGACCATCCTGGAAATGTGCCCCCAGAACAGCTCTGTCCTTGAGCCCCGGAAGCAAGCACTCCTGGGCTCACAGTTGAGGACTCTGAAGCCAAAGAGGGATAATAACCCACCCAGCAAAACATAAGGGATGGAGTCGGAATTTAAAATAAAAGCCCACACTTTTTTGTTTTGGGCTGGGAGGAGTTTATTTTACATGGAAAAGAATATAACACAGTATTTTGTCAATTCTAGTATACATTTTTCATTTTAATATCTGAATTCATGATGTGTCCTATAATTTATGGCTCATTATGGTTTCATTGGATGCATTTTGTTTATTAATGGTAAATAAAAATGGTGTACTTAATCATTGACAATATTTTAGATTCAGTGTAATTAATGTGTACATTTTTTTTTCTTTTATAATAGTGGGATTATTATGTGGCCTGTTTTTCTGTTTTATTGAGATATAACTGGGATATAGCACTGTACTAGTTTCAAGTATACGGCATAATGGTTTGACGTATGTATATACAGTGATACCTCGGTTCTCGAACATAATTCGTTCCAGGAGGACGGTCGAGAACTGAATTGTTCGAGAACCGAAGCAATGAAACCAATAGGAAAGCGTGACTCCACAAAGCGTGACTCTCTCTCTGCACTCACACTGATGACGCAAGCAAGGCGCGCTGGGCCGAATGAACGCCATTCGGCTCAACTCGGCTCATCTCGGAAGTTCGAGTTCCAAATATTTGTTCGGATTCCGAGACAAAAGTTTCTCAAATCTCCTGGTCGAATACCGATTTGGTCGAAAACCGAGGCGTAGTTACAAACTTTTTTGCATGTGATGAGAACTTCTAAGTCTACTCTCTTAGCAGCTTTCAAATGACAATACGTTATTGTTAACTATAGTCACCATGCTATACATTACATCCCTAAAACCTATTAGTGTTATAATTGGAAGTTTGTACCTTTTGACCACTTTCTCACATTTCCCCCACCCTGCCTCCACAACCAACGGCCTCTGTTCTCTTTTTCTGTGATCACGAGTGTTTTTTGATTCCACATATAAGTGAGATCATACAGTATTTGTCTTTGTCTGACTTATTTTACTTAGCATAACGCCCTCAAGTTCCATCCATGTTGCTGCAAATGGCAGAATAGGATTCTAGCTGAATAATATTCCATTTTACACACACACACACACACACACACACACACACACACACCACCACACTTTATCTATTCATCCATCCATCTATCCATCAATGGACACTTAGGTTCTTTCAATGTCTTGACTATTATAAAGAATGCTGTAATGAATCTTGGGTACAGATATCCCTTTGAGATAGTAATTTTATTTCCTTTGGGTATATATCCAGAGGTGGAATTGCTAGATTACATGGTAATTCTATTTTTAATTTTTTGAGGAACCTCCATATCATTTTCCATTGTGGCTGCACCAGTTTACATTGCCACCCACAGTGCACATAACCTCCTTGCCGACACTTCCCTCTTGTCTTTTTGATGACAGCCAATCTAACAGGTGTGAAGTGGTAGTTCATGGTTTTAATTTCCATTTTCTTGATGATTAGTGATGTTGAGCACCTGTTCATATACCCATTGGCCATTTGTATGTCTCTTTGAAAAAATGTCAATTCAGTTCCTCTGTCCATTTTTAAACAAGATTGTTTGTTTTTTGCTAATGGGTTGTATGAGTTCTTTATATATTTTGAATATTAACCTCTTATCATATATGTGATTTGCAGATATTTTCTCCTATTCTGTAGGTTGCTTTTTCATTTTGTTGATAATTTCCTTTGCTTTGCAGAAACTGATTAATTTGATGTAGTCCCACTTGTTCATTTTTGCTTTTGTTGTCTAATACAAAAATCATTGTCAAGCTCCAATGTCAAGGGTCTTACCCATAACTTTTTTCTTCTAGGGGCTTTATGGTTTCAGTCTTTAATCTTTCAAGTCTTTAATCCATTTTTAGTTGATTTTGTCTAGAGTATAAGATAGGGGTCCAGTTTTTTCTTTGGCATGTGGCTTTCCAGTTTTCCCAAAACCATTTCTCGAAGAGACTACCATTTCCCAATTATATATTCTTGGTGCCTTTATCTTACATTAATTGACCATATATCTGTGGGTTTACTTTTGAGCTCTCTCTTCTGTTCTGTTTATCTATGTGTCTGTTTTTATGCCAGTACTATAGTATTTTGATTAGTATAGTTTTGTGATATAGTTTGAAACCAGGGAGCATGATGCCTCCAGCTTTGTTCTTCTTTCTCAAGATTGCTTTGGTAGTTTGGGATCTTTTGTGGTTCCATACAAATTTTAGGATTGTTTTATTTTTATGAAAATGCCATGGGAATTTTGATATGGATTACATTGAATCTGTAGATTGCTTTGGGTAGTATGGACATTTTATCAATATTAATTCTTCCGGTCCGTGAACATGAAATATCTTTCCATTTATTTGTGTCATCTTCAGTTTCTTTCATCAGTGTCTTATAATTTTCAGTGTACAAATCTTTCACCTCCTTAGTTAAATCTATTCCTAAGTATTTTATTATTTTTGATGTTATTGTAAATGGGATTGTATTTTTAATTTCTCTTTCTTATAGTTTGTTGTTAGTACATAGAAATGCAACTGATTTTTGTATTTTGATTTTGTATCCTGCAACTTTACTGACTTTGTTCGTTCTAATAGTTTTTTGGTGAAGACCTTAGGGTTTTCTCTATATAATATGTCATATAAAAGAGAGACAGTTTTACTTCTTCCTTTCTAATTTGGGTGCCTTTTATTTCTTTTTCTTGCCCAATTACTCTGGCTAGGATTTCCAATACTATGTTGATCTGAGAGAAAACGCTTTCAGCTTTTCACTGTTGAGTATGATGTTAGTTGTGGTTTTGTCACATATCCCCTTTATTATGTTGAGGTACATTTCCTCTATATTCACTTTGTTGAGTTTTTATCATGAATGGATGTTGAATTTTGTCAGATGCTTTTTCTGCATATATTGAGATGATCATAAGACTTTTATCCTTCATTTTATTAATGTGGTGTATCACATTGATTGATTTGCAGATGTTGAACCATCCTTGTACCCCTAGAATAAATCCCTGTTGATGATGGTATATGATCTTTCTAATGTATTGTTGGATTTATTTTGCCAATATTTTGTTGAGGATTTTTGTTCATCAGGGATATTGGCTTATGATTTTCTTTTCTTGTAGTGTCCTTGCCTGATTTTGGTATCAGGGTAATCTTGACCTCATAAAATGAGTTTGGAAGTATTCCTTCCTCTTTTATTTTTTGGAAGACCTTGGGAAAGATTGGTATTAATTCTTTAAATGTTTGGTAGAATTCAGCAGTGAAGCCATCTAGTCTTGGTTTTTTATTACTGATTCAATCCCCTTCTAGTAATTGGTCTATTCAGATTTTCTATTTCTTCATGAGTCAGTCTTGGTAAGTTCTATGTTTCTAGAAATTTATTACTTTATTTCTAGGTTGTCCAATTTGTTGGCATATAATTAATTGTTCACAGAAATCTCTTATGATCCTCTGTTTCTGTAGCATCAGTTGCAATGTCTTCTATTTCCTTTCTAATTTTATGTATTTGAGTCATCTCTTTTTTTTCTTGATAAATCTAAAGGCTTGTCCATTTTATTTATCTTTTCAAGAAACCAGTTCTTAATTTTATTAATCATTTATATTGTTTTTTTTAGTCTCTATTTTATTTATTTCTGCTGTGATCTTTATTTCCTTCCTTCTACCGACTTTGGTAAAAGCCTTCACTTTTTTTTCTTTATTGTTGAATGTATTACAGATGTTCCTCATTTTTCCCCCCCCCCATTGACTCCCCCTCCTCTCCACTCCTGCCCCCTTCCTGCCTTTTCCCACACTGTTGTCTGTGTCCATTGGTTATGCATATAAGTTCTTTGGTTTATTTCTTCCCATCCCCCAACCCCCTTCTCTTTGAGGTTTGTCAGTCTAGCAACCAATTTGTTCTTCTTAATCCCTTCACCTTTTTCACCCATTCCCCCAAACCCCCTCCCATCTGGCAACCAACAAAATATTCTCTGTATCTATAAAAATGTTTCTGTTCTGCCTATTCATTTTGTTTGTAGATTCCATTGCCAATAGATATGTATTCATTGCCATTTTGTTTGTTCGTGTATTTTATCTTTTTCTTCAAAAAGACCCTTCAACATTTTATATAATGATGGTTTGGTGGTGATGAACTCCTTTAACTTTTTCTTGTCTGGGAAAGTCTTTATATGGCCACCGATTCTAAATGACAGCTTTACAGGATAGAGTAATCTTGGTTGTAGGTTCTTGCTTTCCATCACTCTGAATATATCTTGCCACTTCCTTCTGGCCTGCAAAGTTTCTTTTGAGAAACTAACTGCTTTTCTCTTGCTGTTTTTAAAATTCTCTCTTTGTCTTGAATATTTTGCATTTAATGATGATGTGTCTTGGTGTGGGCCTCTTGGGGTTCATCTTGTTTGGGACTCTCTCTGCTTCCTGGACTTGTATGTCTGTTTCCTTCACCAAGTTAGGGAAGTTTTCTGCCATTATTGTTTCAAATAGGTTTTCGATTTCTTGTTCTCTCTCTTCTCCTTCTGGCACCCTCAAGATGTGAATATTGGCACGCTTGAAGTTGTCCCAGAGGCTCCTTACACTATCCTCATTTTTTTGGATTCTTTTTCCTTTTTGCTGTTCTGATTGGGTGTTTTTTGCTTCCTTAGATTCCAGCTCAATGGTTTGCTTCTTGGCTTTACCTACTCTACTATTGAATCTGTGTAAATTATTCTTTATTTCAGTTAGTGCCTCCTTCATTTCTGACTGTGCATCCTTCATTTCTGACTGCTCCTTTTTTATGCTCTTGAGGCCCTCACTAAGTTCACTGAGGTTCTCACTAAGTTCATTGAGCATCCTTATAAGCAGTATTTTGAACTCAGCATCTGTTAGGTTGCTTATTTCCATTTCGCTTAGTTCTTTTCCTGGAGATTTTTTCTGTTCTTTCATTTGTGACCTGTTTCTTTGTCTCCTCATTTTGGCTGCCTCCCTGTGTTTGTTTCTATGTATTACTTAGCGAGAGGTATGGGGCTCACTGAGACCAGATTCTGCTCATTTGAAAGAATTTAGGAAAACCTGGAACAGGATCCAAGACAGGCCAATCCTATGGTTAAGCAACTGGCAACAGCTTGGGTGGGCCTGAAACTTGGGTGGGGCAGAGCCTCAGGGAATCACCAGGGCGGGGCTACCAGTGTGAGCCAGGTTGCTGGAGTCCCAGATATGGCAGCTGTCTGCCGCCCCCGGGAAGGGCTCACCAAAGGAACAAATGCCTCTGACAGTACATTTGTCCTGAAGAAAGCCCCCTCTCCAGCACTCTCCAGTGCCAAACAGCTCAGTTCTTCCCTGAATGTCTCTGGTGCCTCTCAAGCTGCCTCCCCTCCAAGCTTAGAGGGAGTGAGTCCAATAAGTCCATGTGTGGGCCCTTTAAGAGGAGCTGCCTGGGGCTCCAGCTGCCTCAGCTTCCCTGAGCCTCAGTTCCCGCTGGTTTTTCCAGCCAGATGTTATGGGGATTCTTTTCCTGGCGCTGGAACCCTGAGCTGGGCGCCTGGTGTGGGACGGGGACCCCTCAGTCCTCAGGGAGGATTTTCCCAGCCGAGGTGTCCTCCTGATTTTTATCCACCACACGTGGGTGTGGGACCAGCCCGTCACCCGCCGCCCCTCCAGCCAATCTCAATGAGGCTGCTGCTTTAATTCCGTAGTTGTAGGACTTCCATTCAGCTTGATTTCAGGCGGTTTTGAATGATGGTTGTTCTGTAGTTTAGTTGTAACTTTGATGTGGTTGTGGGAGGAGGGGATGCCGCGTTTACCTACCCGCCATCTTGACCGGAAGTCAAAGCCTTCACTTTTAATCACTCCTCAATCCTGCCTTTCTGGCTAGGTGGTGGAGGGATAGTTATTCACCAGAGACTTCTTTCTTTATTTTTAAGAAAATTAGAATGTTATTTTTAAAAATTGAGAAACAGAGAGTTATTGTGTTGATTGTATAAACCTTAGAGAACACCAGAAGGTAGGAAGTCATGGAAATGATCCCCACCTCAACACAGGCGAGCACAGGCTGACACAGGGGAGCCTAGCTGGGGGCTTAGCCCCAGAAGGTTGGAGGAGAGGACTGTGGGTCACCCTTGGGGACTTCCCAGCAGGGACCAGGATGGATTGTCCAAGTGGGGCCTCTTACTGGCAGTGCTGCAAGGAAGGGACATTGGTTAGAGTAAATGGGTAGTCAGGGAAGGCTTCCTGGAGAGAGCCTCTGAGAGGTGAAGGTTGGCAGGGTGGTGAGGGAAAAAGGGAAGAAATGTTGGGCAAGGAACATCAGAAACCTCTTGGAGTGATGCAAGGGAGAGTTTGTGAATTTGCTGGGCCCCACAGGGGTGAGGGAGTGGCTGAGAGCTGAGCAAGCAGATCTGGGGGATGTCCTATGAAAGAATAGCTAGGACGCTGGGTGATGACGTGCTTGGTGAACGGAGAACAGGAAGTATGCAGATGTGGCGGCAGCAGTCACGGCGTGGACACAAGCTAACAAAGATCCCACAAGGCCACCCAGGACCAGGACCAGCACTGGGCAGAACAACTGCAGGGAGAGGCAGGGGTCCCTCCCTCTGATACTTGCAGCTTCCATCTCCCCTGGGGACCAAGAAGGGACAGAGAGGGGAGGAGTGTTAGGCTGACTGGGAATTGATGGAGAAAATTCAGTGGAGACGGGGCCTCCTGTGAAATAGCTGGATGGTTGCCTCCAGCAGTGGACACAGAGTTCAAGAGCTAAGCTAGGTTGGGAAATAAAGGCACAGCTTTGTCCACTGGGATCTGGTGCACACTCTCCTCTGCACTGTGTTTAGCTTTTCTCCAAGGTAGGTCTCTTCCCCTGTTACAGGTGGGGAGCTGAGGCACAGGGGGTGAAGTGGCTCACCCAAGGCTACAACAAGTAGCCAGGCTGGGACTTGAGTGCGTATCTATATGACGTCGAAGTCCCTGTTTATTCCTTGGGTCTCACTGTCTGTGACCTGCTCCCTGAGGATCCTGGGACAGGGTATCAGCAGCACCCCCAGCAAACAGATCCAGGAACCCAGAGAAGCACCCCTGGCCATGCCTGAGGCCTGGTTCCCCCGCTGCTCAGCACCACAGCCTGCGGACAGAGCTGGAAACGTGGCCACAAGAAGCTAGACTGCCTGGGCCCTTTCCTCCGCTTCCAGAGCAGCACGGAGCACTGATTGGAGGATATTTCTGGAGGCTGCTAGAGGGCCAGGCCTCATGCACAAAAACACCAGAATAATTTTTCATCCAAAGGCCTGGAAACATGGTGGAGAAATCTTGATGAGTCGCTCACGGAAGATGATGCAAGTCCCCTAGCTTTTGGTGCAGACATCTCCAGCCGAAAGATACCACCTCCAGATGTGGTACCCTCTAAAAATAGCAGGTGGAGTCATCTCCCCTGGCTGATTGTTCTAAGTGGTCCCTCAGTGCCATCTGGAAGTGGGTCTCGTCAGTGTACCAGGACGTTGCCCCAATTATCTGTGCAACGGCTCTTCAACACCGGCCCCACAACAGAGGGGCAGCAGCTGTCTGCTCATCCTGCTCTCTTGCCAGCACCAGTTCTGCCTCCGTGAACACCGCACACCCTCGCCCTGTGGGCTCTGCCGGAGGAAGCCCTCCCCCCGGAGGAAGTCCTGGGGGCCTCCAGGAGGCAAGATTCTGGCAGAAAGTGGCAATTTCAACTCTCCAGGGCTGTGAGAAGGCAATCTCATCTCCCGCGTGAGGATGGGGGCTGCTCTCTCTGTGCTTCGCTCCAGGGGAATGTGGGCCAGGTCACACCACTGGCAGATGCTGCCGCTGAGTGTGTGGCATCCGCTCTAGATGGCTTCCCTGCTGGCGCCTCTGGCAGCCAGGGCAGGGACGTGCACACGAAGCCATCTCTCCCCTCCTTATGGTTGTCTTAAGGGCAGTGCCCACCCAGGCAGATGTGGAACAGGTGCTCGACTAGGCTCAGCTGGTCTGGGATTCTGGGCTGGTCTTCTGCCCTCCTCAGCCGCTGAGCCAACGAGCTGCTCTCCTTGCTCTGTCCACCCATCAGTTCTGTGGACGGAGACGTGGCAAAGCTCTCAGTTCAGTGGCTGATGATGAAGTGCCAGGAGTGGCTGGTTCTGTGGGGTTAACCCTGGCATGTTGTTTCCCCTGCTACCCACTGTGCCTTTTTCTGGTCTAGACCTTGACCTCGCTCGTGCCCTAAGGGGCACCCCAGTGGCACACAAGGGCGGGGGCTGCTTGGGCTCCAGGCGTGGCATTATGGAGCACTCAGGGAGAGCATGTGCAGACCTTGCCCGAGGCCCAGGAGGGCAGGCACGGGCACAGGCAGCTCCGGGCAGTCGAGACAGCAGCACCCGTACGGGACACCTGGGTCCCACTTGCACTGTGTTTGACTCCCACCTGGTGTGTTACCTCCACAGGCTGCTTGTGGGTCAAGTGTTGTCCTAACCGTGACCCCATGGCTAGTGAGAGGAGATGCAAGGGATCAGGACAGAACAAAAGCAGCTCAAACTCCTGTGAGGGTGGAGTGGAGGCCGGGTTAGCTGGACAGGATCCCCCCTCAGGTTGCCTAACTGAAGGGTGCCTAGCGTTGGGCCCAGCTACTGGAAAGATTTCTCCAGAAACAGCTGCAGAAACAAGCCCCAGCCCTGTCCCCCTTCCTCTCCTGGCTCTCTGGGTAGCCTCCCCCCACGCACATTTTCTGGCAGAGTTGTTCCTTGGTTTATCTTTGACCTCCACTGCAAACCAGACTCACTCTGACAAGGCTTTGAAGTCAAGTGCCCGAGTCTCCCCCTCTGGGGCTGGGTCCAGCCCAGCTGGACACGGCTGAGTGCAGGGCAGAGGTTGGGGTGCACGTGGCTGGAGGCAGGAGCAAGGAAGGCCCCGCATGTGGGCTGTGGAGGTGGATGGGGAAGGGCAGGGGTAGACTTGGTGAGCGGGGCTGGCGCAGGCAGAATGGGGGCAGGTGCCGTGACCAGGGGGGGTGAGGCAGCTACAGGGTGTGGAAACCCAGCTGGGACTCCAGGCCTAACCCCAGAGCCTGGTGGTGGGTATTTCTGGGCGGCAGCCATAAAAGGCTAACATGAGGCCGGTGTCAGATCTGTGACCTGGGTGGTATGTACTGACCTTCACCACGGGTTCTCAAACTTGAACTTGCATTGCAGTGACCTGGAGGGCTTGTTACAGTACACAGTCCTGGACCCCACCCCCGAGTGTCTGAATCAGTAGTTCATGGTCCCGGCCTAGAATCTGTTTCTAACCGGTTCCCAGGTGAGGCTGGGACCACATTCTAGAAGACCTTTGCCTCCCTACTCTGGGGAGCAGGAGGGGTGGGCTAGTATACTAAAGGAAGCAAAGGGGCCTGGAAATTCATTTTTCCAGGGTTCACTGTAGAAGTAATGTGTGCTGAGCTTTTATTGTGCCCCAGTCACTGTACCTACATTATCTTATTGAATCCTCACAAGGACCTTGCCAAATGGGATTATCATTCCCATTTTACAGATGGATAAACTGAGACTCAGAGTTGAGTCACCCCCAAGTCACCCATCGGCCAGTAGCAGAACTAGGATTTGACGAGAGGCCACCTGCTGGGCACAGTACTCCCTGGCCTCTCGGGACAGACAGGTGAATATCCACCAACCATGAGATCAATTCAGAGGCCAGAGAAATCCTTTTCTTGAAAGGATCAGGGAAGGCATGGGCAAACAGGACCACCTCTGCCCACTGATGCGGCTGGCCCGGGCCAGGGCCTCCCTGCAGCCAGCCAATCTGGTCTGGATTATGGGGTAGACAGCTAGAATGAGGGGTGAGCAGTGAGGAAGCCTGGGTTCCCATCCTGACTGCTGCTGGCCTGCTGAGCTGTGCTCATAGTTCCTGTGCCGCTGGGCCCGCCTCTGCATCTGTGAGACGAGGGGGCTGGAGCTGCCCATCCTGGCCTAATACCTCAAGGGGCTCCATGCAGAGTGGAGCCCCCTTGCGCCTGGGCAGGTTTATAGTCCCACATGGGTCTCCTGAAATCACGTCTCTTCCACCTGTGTGGAGGGGCCATGTGCCTCGGAAGAAAGTGGACCCTGAGGCCAGGTCCTGGCTTTCACAGAATGCCCCCTGCATCCTGCACTGTTGGGCCCTGCCAGAGAGAAGGCTGATGCCCCCCAGGGGATACAACTCGCCAGGAACAGGGCTGAGCCCCTGTGTTAGCTCAGGCCTGTCTGATAGCATCAGCAGTGCTAAGATCTTGGCTTAGCTCCTTGCATTTTTTTTTTCTCTTTTAAAGCTGTTTGTGAACCTCCTTAGCCTATATTTTATCTTTCAGTTGAAAGTTCTCCTCCCTGCTCTGGCCAGTTTGGCTCAGTGGTTGGAGCATTGGCCTGCAGACCAGAGAGTCCTGGGTTCGGTTCCCGCTAGGGGCACGTACCAAAATGAAAAAAGAAAGTTCTCCTCCCGCCTCATCCAATCTATTTGACTGTAATTCTGGGGCTGAACTTGTTCTCAATGATGCAAGCATGTGTGCCTGGGTGTGCACAGGGACCTGTGGACACGTGTGGGTGGCTGTGTTTCTGCAGGTGTGTGGTGTTGCATGTGCCTGGGTGCACGCAGGCCCAGGCACACGTGTGGGGTCTGAGTGCCCGTTGCCTCCCTGCTTCCTGGATGGGCACTGGCCCCTGCCTGTGAGCAGATGTGCCTCGCAGGGCAGGCAGGGATCACAGATGTTTGGCTTCCAGGAAGTGGCCGGTTCTGGGGGCCCAGAAAGGAGCCTGGAGCACCTTGACCCAGCAGAGGAGCACCTTACCCTCCGTGCTGCTGCTGGCCAGAGGCTCCTCTCCGGCCTGGGCTGCTGCACAGTGTGTGGGAGAGACAAGGCCGCCAAGCTGTTTATCCAGCCCTTTGAAATGGTCGGGGTGCCGTCCAGGCCATTTGGGAAGCAGTGGTGGGGACCTGGCTTCTCGCTCCTCTCTGGCCAGTCACCATCCCACTCCAACAATTCAGGTGCCTGAGAAGGGAGGGCCCCACCTCTCCATTCACTCCCCAACCACGGGAGGAGGAACAGCCCTGGAGGGGGAGGGGGAGGGAGGGAGTGCCAAGGAGAGCCTCTGCACCCCCCGCAGGCGTGGGAGGGAGGAGAGAAGGGTCTTCCAAGGGCCTGGCTTCGTCTGCTTTCCTCTGGTTGCAGGGCAGCCCTGTCTCTCTCTTAGCTCAAGAAATAACCCTAAAACACAGACAGCAGTGTGAGGAAAGGCAGGAGGGGGGCAGGGGCGGGGAGGAGGGGGTCAATAGGGGGGGGGAGAGGGCAACATCTGTAATACATTCAACAATAAAGATAAGTTAAAAAAAAAAGAAAGAATGAAAGAAAGAAAGAACCCTAAAGGAAGACAGAAGACGGCAGAGAGCCAGAGGACATCCCCAGGACACTCCCTGTGCCAGCCTCCCCTTGCACGCCCAGGGCCAGGCACTGAGCAGGTGTTCAGGGTAGGCAGCAGGTATTACTGCATGAAGAGGGAAGGCGTGACCCGTGGGACTCAGGGTTCCTAGAGAAAGACAAGGTGAAGCAGCAGCCCGAGAAATGCCAGAAAGGGAAGCGAGGCGCTGAGCGGCTCCGAGGTGCCCCCAGGAGGTCAGGGAAGGGAAGGGAGAGGCAAGAAGGGAGAGAGACAAGGAAGCAGCCAGCAGTGCGCAAGGGGGAGTGAGAGGGGTTTGCCCAGGCTCACTCCCGCCCGAGTGCCTGCACCAGCAAGGGCATCCCGGCCCAGCGGGCTCTGTCCCTGCTCTCCCTCAGCAGTGGCAGCTGGAGAGGGGACGGTGTGAAGTAGGGGGCTGGTCTGAGGTCGGGATTCTTTTGGGGGGAGAGGAGGTGCTGGCTCCTCTAGCTTCAGAGAAGTGCCTCAGACTGGACGTGGTGTGGAGCACAGTGCCATCCGGATGTGGAAGCCATGCTTGCTTTCAGAAGAGGGTGCTTTACTGAGCAGGGCACCCCATCACTGTTACCACATGTCTGCCACGGGGGTCTGTCTGTCCATCTGCAACTAAAGAAACAGAGTCTGAGAGAGGCTAAGAGGTTTTGTCATAGGGGGAGGGGCAGAGATGGGGAAGGAAGGGACCCAGATGTGTCTGATGCCAGAGCCCAGGGGTCAGGACAGGGCAGGAAGGCTTCTTGGAGGAGGGGGAATTTGATCGGCCGAGACGTCAGTGACAGTAAATGGCGTTACCCATGAGAACCAGTTGGAGAGAAGAAACCTCTGGTGTTTTCTCAGTCAGGAGAGATGTCCTATCTCGGGCTGTCACGGCTGCCACCCTGCATTAGGCTGCCCTCGGGCCGCCTGCGTGGAGCAGGGGAAATTAGAGGCAATCAGTGCGATTTCAAGGCCGCGCTCCTTCCCAGCAGCCCGTGGCCATGCCTGTTAACCAGCCCGCAGCGCCATTGGCCTGATACCACAAGCAAATCGCCCCTAATGGGGACCAGACCTCCTCCTGCCCTGCCGCCTGCCCTCCTGTGTCTGCATGCCTGTGCTCTGAGCTGAGGGCATTGCCCCAGGGACCTGTGTTCTGCCTCAGGCCCAGGCCCCCTACCTCTGCTGGGCCAGGCAGGGAGGTGGGTAGGGGGGTTAGAGCCCTGCCAGTGGCCCCTACTCTGCAGGGAGCAGGTCATTTCCATCCTGTGGGGTGGGCACAGCAGGGTTCACCTCTGCCCCCGGCAGCTGCAGCCAGCTCATCTGGCCACCCCATGCCTTCCTCTGCCCACGAGAGGGTCCAGGAACTCTCCCTCTGCTCCCTGCCAAAGGGAGGCTGGAAGCCGTGACCGCTGGGCGGATGCCGTAGTGCATGCAGCTCCCATCTGTCCGGGTCCTTCTCCCGAACCCCGTTTCCCCAGCCTTGACTCGGGCCATTGCCAGCCCTCGCCTGGGGTTCTTGGACTCCCTCTCCATGGCTCTTCTCCTGCCTGCTCGCTCCCCCGCCTGCCCTGCGGCTGCCCAGAGATTTTCTAACACACACTTGATGGCGTTGCTTCGCTGCTCTGCCATCCTCCGGGCTCGCTGCTGCCTTCAGGTAAAAGGCAAAGTTCGGCGAGGGCTGCCGCGGGCGCTCGTCCTGCCGCTTCCCCAGCCTCCTGCCTTGGAAGAGCCAGGACCAGGGCAGGGAGAGCGAGGCATCTACCTCTGCTGTGAAATGTAAAAGGATGCCCCAAAACTCAGTAACCAAGATACATCATGTTTAATGCAGTCTTCTGTGGAATCAAAATTAGTGCCAAAACCCATGATAAACAAAATATCCGAATTTTGAATGAAGGCGTGACCTGACGGGCCAGGATGAAGGTCAGGGGAGTGAGGTGAGTCGCACAGGTGCGTGGTCAGATCCTGTCTCTGTCTGGGCCTCCCATGCCAGCCCCGTGTCTGGAGGTGCCCGCTTCGTTCTCCACCATCGCCCTGGGCCCCGGTAACAGAGGCCCCCACGCACCCCGGCCTTTGCGGTGCTGTCCCCTCTGCCTAGAACTCTCTCCTGTCTTCTGCTCTTCACCTGACCTTTAAAACTCTTCTAAAACTCGGCTCTGGCAGCCCCTCCCTTACCCTCAGGGCAGGTTAGAATCCCTCTTTGTCCCCTAGTCCCCCACCCCCAGGCACGTAGCCCTCGGGCTTGCAGGGCGAATTGCTGACTGTCCATCTTTGCGTCCTTAAAGCCATGGGGCTGGACACAGACTGGACCTGGGCCATCTTCGGCTGACTGACTGACTGACTGACTGGAAGATGAAAGAATAGCAGGGGTATGGGTCACATCCCATTTCAACTAAAACTTTGATGACCAAAACCAAACAAAGCCCTTGAGGTTCCTCAGGCCCAGATGGGTCCACGTGCTACCAGCGCCATCGAAAAAACACTGCAACATTTGGGTCCAGCAAAGAGATGCTACAGTCTCCGAAACTCTCGGCAATGGAATTTGATCTGTACGGTTTCAAAGCACTATTTTTTTTTTTTTATGAACAAAACCCTTCAGCTTTCCCTAAAACACAGGAAGAGGGAGACAATGGTGCCAGTTTTCGCAAAACGAGGCAAAAGCCAGCTTTTCTTTATTTTTAGCGACGATTTCTCCAACTGCACAAAGGCACAGTTCCATGAACTAGCCTCGCAGAAACCCACCAACGTCCAGACAATGTCAACAACTCGAGAAGATTCACATGTGCAGGAAGCCCCCGTGGCCCTGTTAGGGAGGGGCCCAGAGAACCTGAAACCTGAGTTGAGGCCCAGTTGTCCCGTCCCCAGGACGACACCCCAGCCAGGCTGGACAAGGAGGCCCGCCAGCAAGCCCAGCTTTGCTGCACAGACAGCCCGCCTCTCCGCAGCCTCCCGGAGAAATTCCGTGTTGCATCCCCCCGGTGGACCTCACGTTCCCTGGAGAACCTGACCGAGCACTAAGAAAAAAGGAGACGGCTGACTCTGGTGACCCCCCGAGAGCGGAGCCTGTGGCAAAGGACGTGGAGGAGGAGCCTCAGCAGGACTGTCCGCACTATCACTGTCATCTTGACAGACCGCCTGGTTCACGTGAACCTGAGCAGGAGCCACTTATCAGCAGAGCGGCCGGACACCTGAGCTCTCCTCTGCCCAAGCCAGGAGCTCTCAGTGCCTGTCGGCTCATCTGGAAAATGGGGATAACGTCAGGATGAGCTAATCAGTGCGAGAGCCAGAAAGCCTGCTGCCTTGCTGTCTCTGTTTCCAATATGACTTTTACGGCCTCCGAGATGGTGTCTCCTTGTAATCTTTCTCTGCAACAGGCTCATTTTTCTCCTCAGATTCCTTCGTGTTTGGCTAAGAACAATCTGTTTCCCCTACATTGGTCAAGTTGCTCGAAATTCCTAATGCTCATTCATGTTCTTTCCAAGGATTAGCAGAACACCCTCTGCTTGTCTTTCATCACAGGCCCTCCGCGTGCGGGGTGAAAACTGTCCTTGAGCAGAGCCCTGGCTATTGATGCCCATAAAATGGAGACTTTGGCGAGAGTCACTTGCATGCAGCGGAGTGGGGATGAGGCTGAAATGCAGGCCTGAGCATCTTTAATGACGTGTAGAAAGAGAGGGGCCTCTGCCCACACGGGCAGATGTGCACAGCTGTTAACGGAGAAGCCCCTAAGACTGCGACCAGCCCAGAGTAACGGATACCCGCAAATGCTTCCTAGTGGAGTTAAGAATTTTTTGTTGATCGTGCCTTTGAACTAAGGTCATTTAAGTATACAACAGATGTTCCTCTGAGGGAAACAGACTTATAAAGTCAGGAACATAAAGGGACCTAATGGTTTACTGGGGGTGGCGCATTAAGTTCATAGCAGTTTAACTCCTTTCAATGTTAAACAAAACAATGACGCAATTTTATGCACAATAAAAACCTGTCAAAACAATCATCCTGGGCAGTGGAGGTCCTTTCAGTCATCCTTCTAAAGATAAACCGAGGGCACAAGTGACAGACATTTCTGGCTCTTCCCGTGGCTCCAGCAGTCGGTGTGGCAGCCTCAGCAGCTCAGGCTGAATCACCCGGGATGGTCCAGAGCTGAAGCTTGGGAGTGAGGGGAGGGGCGGGTATACAATCAAGAGGCGGGAAGTCACAGTCTGTGTGGCTCACTGGCCATGCTCGCCTTCCGCAGGTGGAATCGGTAGTCACCTGGGGCTGAGAGTGGGGGGCAGCTGGGCAGGAATAAACCCCTCCACCGTCTGCCTTCACACATCCCACCACCATGAGAGCTTTATCAGACCACAGATATGTCCGGGGTGTCTGCTAAGCACAGGCTCATCCACCGGGGCTGAGCATTACCCTCTTCGGGGTCTTCTGTGGAAATGTGATTCTCCCTGGGAGGGATCCTGGAACAGGGCACAAGACGACTGGATTTGCATCCAGATTGGAGTCTGACTCCTAGCCTGACACTTATTAGTTTGTGACCTTGGACAAGTCACTTAACCTCTCTGAGCCTTTATCTCCCCACTTCTAAAACGGAGATGGCGATTCTCACCCGACAGAGTGATCCATCTTGGGTGGAACGATGGACGGAAATTCCCAGGATGGTTCTTGGAACAGACATGTCACGTCCCTTCTCAAGGAAGAACAAGGCAGCATCCCTGTCTTCAGGGAGCTGATAGTCCAGACGGGGAGAGAAACTCCGTGTGCACAGAAGACAAGCGGTTCTTCCAGGCCTTAAAAAAGCAGTGGCTTATCAAGACACGTAGATGCTGGAGAGGCTGAGCAGGAGGCCGGACACTTGGAGAGGCCAGGAGCCTTTGGAAAGGGGAAGAAGCTGGTTCCAGTCAGGCTGCACCCAGTGAGTAAGGGCACGCGGGGAACACTGAAGGCATGCCAGAGGCCCACGGGGAGGTGGCCGGTCTGGCTGAAGCACAGGGTTCAGGGGTTCCCGGTGGAGTTAGGTTGCCAGGGAGGTGAGGTACAGATTGTGAGGGGCCTTGAATATCAGGCGCAGCTTTCTCTGGAGGCAGTCGGGACCACATTGCTCGGTGAACTAATGAACGAACGTGAATAACATTTGTGTTCCAAGAAGATTTGTCTTGTCCATGAATAAAAAAATCTGGCACACTCCCCCCAGTCCTGTGCCCATAGCAGACATTGCTGATCAGGCTCAGCCTGGAGGCCAGGAGACCACTTGGAAGCTGTTATAACACGCTCTGTGTGGGGGCATGAAGATGCACCCTGTGTGTGTGTTCACCGCAGTTATTGGAGAGCACGTATCTCTCCACTTTTTATTTTAAGACAGATGGGGAGAAAGGGCTAACTGGGAGTGTACAATGGTTTTCATCTTTGCTGCTCCTCGGACCTGGGTCTGGAATTTTCTCCCCAGCTCTGGTCCACACTGCGTTCACTGTCCCGAGCAGTCTCTGGTGCCCCCTGTTGGTTTCCGAGTCAGAGCCCGGCAGCTGCAGGTGCAGCTGGAGTCCAGCCACCAGCGGGGCGCAGGGGGCGGGGCTGGGCTGGCGGGCAGGCCAGGCCCAGGACCCCCAGGGCCGCGTTGCAGCACTGAGTGGTGACTTGTGGTTTCCCGCCTGCACCTTCTTTGGCAATAGTGCATATCAGAAATGTCTGACTGTTTGGGCAGGAGCTTGGCAGGCTTGGCCTCACTCTGGAAGAGGGGTGGAATTTTCCTGAAAAGACGAACATTTAAATCTTTCAGGACTTCCTAAAGTTACTGAGGTGCCAGAAATAGAAGGCAAGTCGGCTCCAAATTGTTTTAATTTTCTTCTCAGTTTGCACTGGGAGCCCACTGGATCCACAGAGATGGCAGCTCCCCGAGCCGAGTCCTGCTTCTGAGGGAGGGAGAAGTAGGGAGGCCTCAGAGAGCGGGGCCACCCGTCAGCGGACCAGGGCCTCCTGTCTCTGTGAGAGCCCCCCTGCATCCCACCCGGCCCTTCCAAGGGGCAGGGCAGCTTCATCCTGCCAACCTGGAGAAGCCTTGAGCAGTCTGGGGAGTGTGAGTGACTGGTTCCAGGCCTCCCTAATAAGCACCTCCGAGCATGCTGCAGTCACTCCCTCCGCCTGGCGGTCACCATCATCTCTGCAGGACTGGGACAGCCTCCTCAGTGGTCTCCCTGACTCCTCTCTGCACCCTGCCTCTCCCCTGCACCCTTCCAGGCAGCAGCCGGGGCGACCTGCTCGCAGAGCGATAGTAACAGCAGAGACTGATTCAGATTCTCTTCCAGGCGTCTGCACACAACATCCCGGCGGGGTGGCATTGTCACTTTGTCATGCCCATTTCGTAAATAAGGAAGCTGAGACACAGGATGCTTCGGAGCTCACTTGAGCCTACATAGCGGCCAGTGGCAGAGCCAGGGCCAGAACCCAGCGTCTCCTGTCCGGAGCCCGCGCAGCGAGCCCCAGGCCAGACGGCTCTCCTGGTGCTGCGCCTGTGCTTACAGCGACTCTGGCTCCCATGCGCTCAGAGCAACCCCGGGCCCTCAGGACCTGCCCAGCCCCACCTCTGGTCTCTGCGGCCATTCCCCTCCTGCTCTGCTCTGTCAGCCTGGACTAGGGTTGTTGGAGAAAATACAGGATGCTCAGTTAAATTTGGACTTCAGATAAACCACGAATGCTCTGCGGGTATAAGTATATCCCCTGCAGTGTTTGGGGCACACTTACACTGAAGAAGTATTTGTTGTTTATCTGAAATTCAGGTTTAATGTGTGTGTGTGTGTGTGTGTGTGTGTACACGTGTGACTACATCTGCCAACTCGAGCCGGCTCTCTCTTTCCTCAGCTGCGGAGTGTGTGCCCCTCAGGCCCTTTGCTGCTCTTTGCCCTCCGCCTGCAAAGCTCTTCCCCGCTCTGCTCCTCGTCCTTCGGGTTCCAGCTTATTAATGAGTCAGGTGCAAACAACTAATAAGTATTTATACGCTAACAATTTAGTAGCCATTTGAAAAAAACTCATACATGAAAAACATCTTTTTAATATCATTCCTAATTAACCCATTATTTGCTGGGCGGGGGGTGGGGGCGTGCCTGTCGGGCGCTGCGCTTTCATATCCGAGGTTAGACCGATGCCGTCGCCCTTTTTATCTGATTACATTGATTTCTGTGCAGGACTTGCTCTTCACGCCGGCAACCACTGAAAACTTGGCTTTACACAGATACGGTATCGTTAGTGTTAAAACAGTGAAGTAGTTTTAGCTAGTAGTTCTCCTGATTCTGACAGACGTCACTCTATTCCCCTTGGAAATTTTAAATACCACTTGGTGCTGCATTGAATTCACTGCAACGCCTTGGGGTGCCTCGGTGTGTGGTTTGGGACCTGCATTTTTAGAGCAATTATTGTGCCTCTGTGGAGCCAGGCACGAGGGGGATAAAGACCTGAACAAAACAAGGTTTCTGTTTGGAAAGGGAAAGAGTGGGATTGGATGCCAGGTTGGTAACAGGATCCATGGAAGTGGACATGAATGATTGTTGCCTGAATGTTGAATTTCAAGGCCATTAAGAAAGGAGAGATACCTTCTGGCAGCTACTTGCTAATGCTCACCACCAAGAAACAGAGTTTGCTGTCTGCAGAAACGTAATTCCTACTACACAGGATCGTTCCACTTGGATCGTGTAGATGACTTTGTTCAAAACATCAATAACTAGTCCGGGGGTTCTTAACCTCTTTCTGGCGGGCCGGTGGAGCCCGCGAGCCCTTCTCAGGAAGGAGATGTGGGAGACGTGTGTTCACATGCTGCTTGGGCCCCGACTCCCTTTGTCATCCTAGGCACGTTTTCTGACCGCCTTCAACCTGGCTTGCGGTTGACATCTGTAAAATGCCGACCGTCACTCCCACCCAGTCTCCCCTATGAGGACATCCTGTCCTAGAATGAGGGGTTCCTATTGCTGCTGAGCAAACTGTCTGGGGTGCTAAGGACACCCACTGACTAGAGCTGTGCCCCCTTCCTTGTGAGAGCCTGGACAGCCCCTGAGCCAACCACCCGCTTAACCTGGGAGGTCCTGGCCTGGTGGCTCAATGCCAGGCATGGGGCTGGCCCCTGACAACAAGGTACATTTCCGATCACGGCTGTCCGTCCTCAGCCCGGAGAGGCTTCTGTCCTGATCTGATCTCTGCGCCACCCTCCACCTCCTAGAGCTACGGATCTGGCTTCTGTCTCACAAAAGCCCTGAGGATTGTCTGCGGGCTGAGTCAGCGAGGCCCTCCCTCAGCCCCAGGTACAATCCTTGGCTACCACACAGGCTTATCAGAGTCCAGTGTCCTTGTTCCCCAGTGAGTTCAGACAATCTCTTTCCGGAGATTATGTTCCCAAGCCTTCGAGGCGGCTGGGGCTTTGATAACCACCTGGCGCAGCGGCCTTCAACTCCCCTCCCCTGGAAGCGTCCAGTTTCAGAGCCGCTGCTGGGGGCTCTGCACGGCCCGACCTCTGCGCAGACAGAGGGGAAGGCGACTGCTGGGTAACTCGCACCCCTGTGGGCTCGGAGCACTGCCTCCACCTTCCGCTGTGCTCACTGCAGTCCACAGAAAACACACCTGACAGCATCGAACCCTTTGTGTATTTACCTTGTGCCGGTCACTGTTTTCTTTTTTCAATCCTAACCCAAGGACATGCTTAGAGAGAAAGTCCCCACCCCCTTCAGTTGCCTTTTGTACACACCCTGACCAGGGATCAAACCACAACCTGGGTATGTACCCTTTGGTGCACAGGATGACATTCAACCAATTGAACCACACTGGCCGAGCTGTTCTTTGTTTTGTTTTTTTTGGAAATATATAATTTTTCAGTAGATAATTCTCATGATAACTTGATAGGTCATTTAATTTTCTTTATTCCCATTTTACAGATGATAGGATTAAGGCTTAGGCCGGTTAAATAGCTTGCCCTAGATAGTGCTGCCGGCTGGCAAGTGGCAAAGCTGGGATACGAGCCAAGGCAACCTGACACCCCAATCTGGACCACTAACTCCTGCACTGGGGACCTTGGGCACCATTCGCTTCAAGCAATGAAGATCCTCAGGCCTGAGTTTACCCAGCTCACTGGTGATAGAGAGGCTCTGGAACCTGCTCTTCTTATCTCCTGAGCCCAGCGCTCTTTCCAAAGATGTTTAACATTTTCTTGTTTTGTGGGGAAGGTGGCCTTTGAGGGTAGGGAAGCGAGGAGACTGTTTGGTACTTGGAAATCCCAGAATTGATAATGGTGGCAAGATAATTGGATTCCAAGCAGCAAGGTCTGTGGTTGAGGGGTCCTCTGTCTCTGGCACTGAGCACAGTATGTGGAAGTCTCTGTTTATCCCAGAGGCGCTGGATTGGGTAAGAGACCACGAAGCCTAAGACTGCTCCTGTGCTGTACCCAGCAGTGCCACTTCGAGACATTCCAAGGAAATATTTTGGAATGCAGGCAAAGTTTGTCATGTCATGACTTTTGCAACACCACAGAATGAATAAACAAAGCTTACACTAGGGGACTGCTCACATGAAGCCCAGTTCAGGCCAGTGGAGGAAGACTATGCAGCCTCTAAAAAGGGTGTTTACGAAGAGAGTGTGCTGAAATGAGGAAAACCCTGCCGATGAAAGATTAAGCCGAAGGGTGCGGTGGGGGGTGGGGGGGGGGGGAGCTGGCATGGAATGGAGAATGGTATTTTAGAATCTCAATGATGTGAAAATCAGTTAGTGAGGGTGGAGGAGACCGGAAGGGAAAATTTCATAAATTTGATTGCCTGTCTCTGCAACTTTCTGTTTCTACAATTCTCTGAAGATTTAGCGCTACTTGTACAGTTGGAAAATACAACCAACCAACCAGCCACAACAATAAATAGAAGTGAACATTTCTGGGGTTGGTGCCTCTCCAGACCAGGAGGGCAGGGGTGGCCCCACCTTCTCTGCCCCCGGAGCCCAGGGAAGGGGAGAGAGCAGGGATTGTCATGGGCACTGGTGCTCTGAACTGACCTGGAAAGCTCGCTCTGGTGTGTGGGCAGACTCCAGCTCACCCTCGCTGGAGGGAGCAGTGTGGGGGTGGGGATGGGTGATACTTTTCTGTCCAGGTCACTTCTCTTCCACACAGCTGGCAGAGCTGGCTTTGCCTGTTGTTCAGGGAGGTCCCAGCCCCTCTAGCCTCATAGCTGACCTCTGGAGGAAGGAGTGGGCTCACCGAGAAGGAGACTCAGCTGGTCAAGCATTGACACTTCCCTTTGTCCCTTTTGTAAAGTCAAACGAGTTCTGTGTTGCCCGGACAGTGCTGTGCTTTGAGAGGGCAGGGAAACGCAGAGCCTCGGGGCTGGAAGCAGTCTGAGTTCAAGTCTGGTTTGATGTCCATCACGATGGCTGGTGGGGGTGGGGACCTCCTCTGTGGTCCAGGACACCTGGCAGGGTTCAGAGCGCTGAACTTTGGTGGGTCTACCAAATCCAGGCCACAACCTCCTGTGGAGCCAAGGGTCCAAATGGCTTGCACCCCAGGCAGGCCTCTGGACCAAGCCTGTACACAGCAGACTGCAGCCCACAAACCTTGGCTGAATTATCAATAATGGTAACTCCCATCTGTGGAGTGCTTGTCTTGCCGTGGTGGACTCCACGAGAGAACTACTCAGATGTCCACACAGATGTCAGTAGGATAAACAAATGGAGCAGCCTGGGACCCGAGCCCAACCCTCAGCCTGCCCCCTGGAGGAATCCACCATGAACAGTGGGCCAGTGTGAAGAGGAGGAGCTGGAGATGCCACAGATGCTGAGGAAGACCCCACAGGAACCCACAGAGTGACACCTCCATGTGGCAAGGTTGACAGTGAGGCTCCCCGGTGTGGAAACTGGAGCTCGCCAAGGCCTTCCTCTTTCCAGTGATTCTGGTGTTCTGCTCACTCCAGCTCCATCTCTCCTTCCGCCACGGACTCATGGGCCACCGTGGTGTCTCCAGCACCATCTCTACAGATGTGCACGCGGGCCCCGCGCTGGCCCCACTCTCCCTGCAGATGTGCACGCGGGCCCCACGCTGGCCCCGCTCTCCCTGCAGATGTGCACGCGGGCCCCATGCTGGCCCCGCTCTCCCTGCAGATGTGCACGCGGGCCCCACGCTGGCCCTGCTCTCCCTGCAGATGTGCACGCGGGCCCCGCGCTGGCCCCCCTCCCTGCAGATGTGCACGCGGGCCCCGCGCTGGCCCCGCTCTCCCTGCAGATGTGCACGCGGGCCCCATGCTGGCCCTGCTCTCCCTGCAGATGTGCACGCGGGCCCCATGCTGGCCCCGCTCTCCCTGCAGATGTGCACGCGGGCCCCATGCTGGCCCCGCTCTCCCTGCAGATGTGCACGCGGGCCCCATGCTGGCCCCGCTCCCCCTGCAGATGTGCACGCGGGCCCCGCGCTGGCCCCGCTCCCCCTGCAGATGTGCACGCGGGCCCCATGCTGGCCCCGCTCTCCCTGCAGATGTGCACGCGGGCCCCACACTGGCCCCGCTCCCCCTGCAGATGTGCACGCGGGCCCCACGCTGGCCCCGCTCTCCCTGCAGATGTGCACGCGGGCCCGCGCTGGCCCTGCTCTCCCTGCAGATGTGCACGCGGGCCCCATGCTGGCCCTGCCTCTCCTGCAGATGTGCACGCGGGCCCCCGCTGGCCCTGCTCTCCCTGCAGATGTGCACGCGGGCCCCACGCTGGCCCTGCTCTCCCTGCAGATGTGCACGCGGGCCCCATGCTGGCCCTGCTCTCCCTGCAGATGCGCACGTGGGCCCCACGCTGGCCCTGCTCTCCCTGCAGATGTGCACGCGGGCCCCACGCTGGCCCTGCTCTCCCTGCAGATGTGCACGCGGGCCCCATGCTGGCCCTGCTCTCCCTACAGATGTGCACGCGGGCCCCGCGCTGGCCCTGCTCTCCCTGCAGATGTGCACGCGGGCCCCATGCTGGCCCTGCTCTCCCTGCAGATGCGCACGTGGGCCCCACGCTGGCCCCGCTCTCCCTGCAGATGTGCACGCGGGCCCCCTGCTGGCCCCGCTCCCCCTGCAGATGTGCACGCGGGCCCCACGCTGGCCCCGCTCTCCCTGCAGATGTGCACGCGGGCCCCCTGCTGGCCCCGCTCCCCCTGCAGATGTGCACGCGGGCCCCACACTGGCCCCGCTCTCCCTGCAGATGTGCACGCGGGCCCCGCGCTGGCCCTGCTCTCCCTGCAGATGTGCACGCGGGCCCCACGCTGGCCCTGCTCTCCCTGCAGATGTGCACGCGGGCCCCGCGCTGGCCCCGCTCTCCCTGCAGATGTGCACGCGGGCCCCGCGCTGGCCCCGCTCTCCCTGCAGATGTGCACGCGGGCCCCACGCTGGCCCCGCTCTCCCTGCAGATGTGCACGCGGGCCCCACGCTGGCCCCGCTCTCCCTGCAGATGTGCACGCGGGCCCCACGCTGGCCCTGCTCTCCCTGCAGATGTGCACGCGGGCCCCGCGCTGGCCCTGCTCTCCCTGCAGATGTGCACGCGGGCCCCACGCTGGCCCTGCTCTCCCTGCAGATGTGCACGCGGGCCCCGCGCTGGCCCTGCTCTCCCTGCAGATGTGCACGCGGGCCCCGCGCTGGCCCCGCTCTCCCTGCAGATGTGCACGCGGGCCCCGCGCTGGCCCCGCTCTCCCTGCAGATGTGCACGCGGGCCCCGCGCTGGCCCTGCTCTCCCTGCAGATGTGCACGCGGGCCCCTGGCCCTGCTCTCCCTGCAGATGTGCACGCGGGCCCCACGCTGGCCCTGCTCTCCCAGGCTGCCTTGGTCTCAGTGCTGGAGTCTGACTTACGCCTCTGAGTCTCATCAGGACTTTTTTCTCTCTGTGGCTGGACTGGTCCGCTAAGCTTTGCTTGGCATGTGTGTGATCACAGGGACAGTTATGGGGTTACTTGGTGCTGGCTGTCTTGGTTTTTTGTTTTGTTAGTTTCTTAATAATGCTTAGATCAGACAGAGAAGTAGTTATGCAAAAAAAGGTAAGAAATTTTGGCTGTGGATGGCAAGACAAGTCAGTGCAGTGTTTCAGACCTTCCACACAGTTTATAACAGTAGCCACCATGTACTGAGTGCTTACTGTGTACTCTGCCCCTCCGCATCACATTCCCACGAATCCTCACAACAGCCCTATGGAGTAGGTATTTTTGAGTCGTTCATTCATTCCACAGCTCTTGATCGAGTTGTTACTATGCCCCACACATTATCACTCCTGTTCTAAGTTCACTGACAGGTTCATAGAGTTAAGTAACTTGCCTAAGGACTCCAGGCGCAGAGGGAAGAGAGGGGAGGGGGGCGGACTGGAGGAAGTGGTCCAGGCCTTGAGGGCACAGCATGGCGAACGGAGGGGACGATAGGGAGCACATTGGTACAGGGCAGGGCCTGGCTGGAGTGCCGTGGGGGAGGTGGGTGCGCCCCGCCCCCAGTTTTATGGAGATATAATTGACATACAGCAGTGTACAAGTTTAAGGAGCATAATGACTTGATTTACCTAGACTGGAAAGTGATTACCTCTGTAAGTTCAGTTATAGATATAGATACAGAAAAGAAAAAGAAAAAATATTATTTTCCTTGTGATGAGAACAGTTAAGATTTACTCTCTTAACATCTTTCAACTATACCATACAGCCGTGTTAACTGGAGCCATCCTGCCGTACATCACATCCCTAGTGCTTAGTCATCTTATAACTGGAAGTCTGTGCCTTCTTACCATTTTCATCCAATTCTCCCTTCCTCACCCCCTTTTCTCTGGTCACTACAAACCTGCTCTCTTTTTCTCTGAGTCCCCCCCCTTTTAAAAAAGATTCTACATGTAATTGAGATCATACAGTCTTTGCTTTTCTCTGTCTGACTTATTTCACCCAGCATAATGCCTTCAAGGTCCATTCATGTTGAAAATAGCAGCATTTTCTTTTGCTATAGCTGGATAACATTTCTCTGTGTTTGTGTGTGTGTGTATGCGTCTTCTTTATCCATTCATCTGTTGATGGACGCCTACGTGGTTTCTGTGTCTTGGCCATTGTAAATAATGCTGCTGTGAACACAGGGGAGCAAAGAGCTCTCTGACATACAGTTTTCCTTTCCTTCAGATGATTCCCAGAAGTGGAAACGCTGAATCATATCGTAGTTCTATTTTTAATTTTTGGAGGACCCTCCATACTGGTTTCCATAGTGTCTGCACCAGTTTACATTCCCAGCAACAGTGCACAAGGGGTCCCTTTTCTCCACATCCTTGCCAGCATTTGTTAGTCTCTTGTCTTTTTGACGGTAGCCATCCTGACAGGTGTGAAGTGACACCTCATTGTGGTTTTGATTTGCATTTCCCTGATGATTGGTGATGTTGAGCACCTTTTCATGTACCCATTGGCCATTTGTGTATCTTAAAAAAAATGTCTATTTAGGTCTTTTGCCCATTTTAAAATTGGATTATTTGGAGGGTGTGTTCTTTGAAAGGTTTAACTAATGTAAGATGTTCTTGCTCAGAAGGAAAAGCAGTCTCTGGCCCCAACTAGAAAGTGGGAAGTACCTGTCTTGGATTTTTTGCCCACCCACTCACATCTGGGAAATGATACAAATCGCAGTAGCATCACCAAGTTTAGGCTGATGGTCTGGGGCAGTAAGACCAGTCTCTGACTCCCTTCGGATGCTCCCCTTGTGGTCTGGCCACATGGCATGAACTTCCCTGCTCTGGAATTCCTTTCTGCTGAAATGCCTGTGCTCTCCCAGTTATCTACAACGATTAAGAGATAGCATGACATAGTGGCGAAGAGAGCGGCCTCCAGGTCAGAGAGACTTGGGTTCTAGTCCTTGCTTAGCTACTTCTCGGGGCTATGACCATAGGCACATTGTTTAGACCCTCCTCTGTATCTTATTTTTCTCCGCTGTTCAAAGGAGATGTTGAGAATTTGTGTTTCATGCAACTGTGACGATCAAGGGGGATGCAACTCTTGGAAGTTCCAGTGTCCCTGTGGGTCAGACTCAGTGCAGGGTCACATTCCAGAAAGCCCAGTCCAAGAGCCGAAAGCAACTAAGAAGTACTTTTACTCCTGGCATCTCCTGAAGAGCATTGCAGTTGCAGCATTCTGTAACTCACCAGAATGATTCTCAAAGCCACTCTCCTGTCCCCCACTTCCCCTGTGCCTCTGCTCCAGAAGGTGCTCACTCTCCGAAGGACTTGCTGTTTTCTCCTCACTGATCAGCTGAGTCGCGTCATACATGGTGCGTGAGGGAGCCTCTGAATGCTCCAAGTTGGTCACTTTTGCCATCACAGACATCGTGCTTGTCAAGCACTTAGCACAGAGCCTCTGCCTTGCTCAGATCGTGGTGCGTTCTGTTATCCAGACAATCTATGAAAGCTCATAGTCATCGTTCAAAAGTTGGAGCTCAAAAAATACAATCAGCTAGTGCAAACAGCACTTTCTCTCCTAAAAATATTAAATGACTGAGATAGCTATTTAAATCTTAACAACCTTAAAAACAGCTTTGCCCTATTGTTTTAGTTCCACAGATCTGCTTCTTGAACCCCTGTCTGTGGTTCAGCAAGAGACACTGCCTCCCCCGGTCTGCTCCGCAGCCTCTCTAGTTCCCGTCACCGTTCTGCTGCTCCTGAAACCACGTTGAGCATCACTGAAGCTCTGAGAGAAGTCTGAGAACTCTGAGGCCAGAAGGGATTTCATGGCCCTTTGGCCTCCAGAATGGAAGGAGGAGGGGCTCTGACAGCCACTTGGTCTCGTCAGAGTTGGCTGGAGTCTTAGCTGAAAAGAATTGTGTGAGAACAAAGGAAAATGGACAGTACAGAACATATTATTATTCATTCATTTATTCATTCATTCATTCATTCATTCATTCATTCATTCACCAGCTCTTCATTGAGCACCTCCTGGTAGCTAATTGTGGCAGATTGTATTTTCCAAACATAGCGACGTCCTTTCTTACAGCGCGGCGATCACTTCTTCCACTGAGCAGCGTGGACCTGTGCTTATTCCCCTTGAATGTGGATAGGTGTGTGTGACTATCCTAATCAACAGAATATGGCAGAAATGATGCTCATGGCTTCTGATTTTAGGTTACAATAATGGTACAGATTCCTCCTGTCTGTCTCTGTCTCTCTCTTCGGGGTGCCTTGGGCACCCAGCCACCGTGATGAGAGGAAACCCAGGCCACCTGGAGAGGCCCAGCTTCTCCTTCAAATAGTTCCAGACCCTGGCTGAGGTTCCAGGTGCTGTGGACAAGATGTCCCTGCTGTGCTGAATGCCCGACCTCGGAAACCTTGAAAGTGATACGTAACTGCTGTTGTTTTGCGTCACTAAGTTTTGAGATAGTTTGTTATGCAGCAATAGAGCGCTAATACGTGGGCCCTGTGGGGAGGCTGGGCCCCCAGAGGAGCCTCGGGTCTCGGGGAGCCTCTGAGCGCACAGCAATGGCTTGGTTGTTTAGTAAGGCTTCACTAGAAGGGAGCCCCAGGAAGTGGGTCTGACTCCCCTGGGCAGTGGGATGGAGGCTCAGAAGGGCTTTTTGGAAGAGGTGACACTTCATCTTGGTCTGGAAGGGCAGCAGGAGTTAGCTAGGGGGCCAGTGAGTTCGTGTGGGGAGGGGCACTCCAGGGAGCTCTCTGGCTTTTCCTACTCAGCATGTGAGCGGAGGGTCTTTCTAAGAACAGAGCATCTTGAGGGGCCTCGCAGCTGGCAAAGCCCTTGCATCTGCTCAGCGCAAATGAAATCAGCACTGTTCCCGGCCACCTCTGGGCCAGGCAGGGTGCGAGGCCGTGGTCCCACCGTCAGTAGAGGGGGTTCTCCAGGACGGCCTAGCTTCCTGGAGCTGGGCCAGCCTCTGAGGGGACTGGACACCGGCAGAGGGAGGCAGGCCAGCAGCGGGTGTCCTGAAGCAGCCCCTACTCGGAAGGGAACAGGGTTTTAACACAAAGCACAGCAGTGTCCACGTGTTTGGGTGGAGGCTGGGCTGGGACAGTAAGACCGGGCTCTCCTTGTGATCTGGCCACACTGCATGAACTACTTTTTTCTGGACATTACCTTCGCCCAGGATTCCTTGCTTTTGGCCTGGGCTTCTCCTTGTGCCAGGAATTCCCTTCCTGCCATTTTTTTTTTTTTATCCTCACCTGAGGACATTTTTCCATCTTTTGTACAGATAGAGTGGGAGGGAGAGAGAGAGAGAGAGAGAGAGAGAGAGAGAGAGAAACATCGATGTGAAAGGGACACATCGAGTGGCTGCCACCCACACGACCAACCAGGGCCGGGGACAATCTGCAACCGAGGTACGTGCCCTTAGCGGGAACCGAACCCGGGTCTCTCCGGACCGCAGGCCAACGCTCTAACCACTGAGCCAAACTGGCCAGGGCCTTCCTGCCATTTTAATGTAAGCCCTGGCTTCAGACATGCCCTGCTCGGGGAAGACATCCGCGTCACCCAGGGCTCCTCAGCCCCTCTGGCACAGCCCCGAAGTGTGGTGATGCCCTGACCTGTTTGCCTGTGTGTCTTCCCAGCGAGGCTGAGGATAATGGGTGTGAGGGCAGGAGGTGTGTTGTGGAGGTATGTATGCTGACATGTGTCTGTGACTGGGGGTCCATGTGGGTCTCATCCTGGATGTGTCCAGATGTGTCTTTTCTAACTGCGTGTGTGTGTGTGTGTTTTAGTCTGTGGGGATGTTCCCTCCAGGCTGAGAACGGGGGGTAGAGCCAGTCACCACCCCATCAGGAGCCAGCCAGCTACATCTCATGGTCTCTTGCCTGCCAGCCTCCCAGGACAGCTGGCCCAGCTGAGTAAGACCCTCTGTGCTCGCTCTTCCAAGGTCGGACTGTGGCACAGACCCACCCATGGCACTGCCTGCCCTCTGGGCTCCCTGTCGGGTGGTGTGCCTGTGGCGGTGGCCAGCATCTCCCTGATCTCCTTGTGCTCAGTAAGGAATGGATTATAATTCCTGGGCAGGCTGCATCTGCAACCAACTTGAGGGAAATAATTGTTGAATGAGTTGAAAGACAAAAAATTGGAACTTCAATCCAGCCAGCCATCCGTGTCATTAAATAAGGCTAATCTGAATCCTCAGGGTCTAATTTAGCAGCTTCCAAGGGCAACTGAAGCCTTACCCTACATGGCTCCGGAGCTCCTCTCGAAAAGTCCTGGCAGAGGCAAGCGTTGGGGGCACGGTGGGCAGCGGCCTCGCAGCCTGAGGACCTGCAGAGCCTGTGATGGACCAGCCACTCCTGGGGCCTGGCTCTGAGCCGAGAGGCGGGCCGGGTTCTCGTGCTGCCCCTGCCCCTGCCCCTGCGAGGCTCACCAGCTGCCCAGACCTCATCTGCTCTCGCCCTGCTCCCAGGGCCTATCAGAGGCAGGGCTGGGAGGAGCTGGTGTGGAGAGGAGGCCACAATTCCTCCAAAATTGCCTTCTAGTTGCTCCTCCAAGCTGCGTCTTGTTGACACCAACCAATGGGTAACTGGGAGACACGAGAGAGAAATCTGTGCCATAAATCCAACTTTGTAAAGGATTGTCATGAATCGTTAATTCCTTCACCCATTCAAACATTTAGTGACTCAATAGTTCAACCATCCCTCCCCTCCCCTATTCAGTCTTTCCTTGACTCCCTCACTCCCTCATCCCCTTTCCGATGTACTCATTCCCTGGCTGTGCCCCCCTCCCTCCCTGCCCTGCCCCTCATTGCCACGCTTTGGGGAATTGCCTGGTAGATGCCTGTCCCAGTGTCTGCCCAGGAAAAAACCCCGGAGCCTGCTGCCCTACGGATCAATGCCCAGGCTGGGCTCCAGACTCGCTCCTCTTCCTCTCTCCTCTCCTCGGCCCCCACGGCCCCCTGATCGAGCACACTTCCTCTGCTCCCTTCCCTCAGGGGCATGGGAGCTGCTGGTGGGCTGGTGGATGCGCCTTTGTGGGCACTCGGGAGGAAAGGTGCTGAACTGACCTGATAAATGAACCAACAGGGATGTGTGGCCTGGCCCCCCTCCCCCTTTGATCAAAAGCCTCTGAACCCCTGATGACATCCCATGGCGTATTCCTCTATTAATCAGAAAAGCCTTGACAGATGTAAGCAATTTGTCTTTGGAGAGGACGGAGGGGGTGGGGGCGGGAGCCGGCTCCAGCCCCATCAGCGTGGAGAAGATGCTGAGGGTGAGTCTGAAATGGGGGCTGAATTCATGCATACTAAGAAGGCAGGAGAACCCAGAGCCAGGCAGATCAGAAAGAGAAGTGTTTTCATTTCAAAGCATATTTCTTCCTTGATTGAATAGGGCCCCCCCACTACCACCACCCAACCAGGGATGCTGGAATGAGGCTGGGATCCTGGGGTTAATCCCACCCAGACCCCTTCATGGCTCAGATGCTTGAAGCAACAGGGGTTCATGTACGGATCTTCCGACAAAGCAGCAGCCAGTGTTCTCGGTGCGGCGGGGTGGCTGCAGTTCTCACCTGAGGATGGCGAAGCTCGGCTGCAAAACCGCACCGACCACCGAGTGGGCCTGCCAGGCAGTGGTCCAGAGCGGGCACCAGAGATGCAGAGACTAAATGATGTCTGCGCTTCAAAACCCCAGGCAGGACCACCAGGCAGATAAATAACCCAGGAGGTGCTTGGGCAAGGGAGAGAGCACACGGTGTGGTCACACAGAGGGCGCCACCAACGCCACAAGCGGGGACACTTCCCAGAGGAGGAGACATGAGCTGGGTCTCTGAGGACGAGTAGCTGTGCTCCCATGAAAAGGGCCTTCCCATATTCGTCGGTTTGAAGAACTTCTACTCATCCTTCAACACCCAGCTTGGGCCTCCTCTGTTAGCCTTTTTCTCACTGATTCTTGAGGTCAGAAACTGGTCGGATTTGTCTGTGTGTCCCAGCGCCCAGCCCAGTGCCTGGCACAGAGTAACAACCAGTGCTCCCCGAAGTGCGTGGAAAGGAGTTGAAAACGGGGCACCGCATGTGCGGAGCTGCAGAGGCAGGCATGAGTCTGCACGGGCGTGCAGAGAGCTACAGCCGGTGTTCCTGTCAATGCGGCTGCGTCTAAACAATGTCTGCACCAGTAGGGAAACAAAAAACGAAATTGCGTTTCTGGGTTTGAAATATCTGGCACCATACCAAGGCAGCCCAAAGATCTGACTGCATCTGAGGAGTACATACAATCTTATTCTCATTGTGGTTATTATTTTTTTTAAGAGTGCTCCATGAATCTGTTTAGATGCTTCAAACATAGATTTTAAAACTTGCTCTTGCAAATTTCAGAGATGAGAGCCACAGCCAATGTTTTGATCATTTGCCTCCTTCCCCTTCCAATAAACACCTAGCATACTTTGCCAAGCTTTCTGTGGTCGGGATTTACAGATCTGTGACTCACCCAAGTGAGCCAGGGAACATGAAAAGATGTCACTGGGGAGAAATATGCAGGGAAGGATGGGAGAGGTCAGCACCTCCACCAAGCAGGACAGACTCCCACAGCTTTTCCTAATAAACAAGTTTCCAGGCCCTTTGAATTCTTCCGGAGAGGAGAGGAACGTTAGCATTCACATGGAGGGGAGGGACATCGCGGACAGCGGGCCTCAGAGAGGGGGTGAAAAGCTTGGCAGGAAACAGGACTGGGAGGCGGATGGCACTGGAGCGGTGGGTGCTCACAACCATCACTGAGGACCTGCTGTCTGTCCATCGCCGACAGAGGCGAATTGCCTTGCCTGGGCCATGTGGCCAGTAAGGGGAACTGGGATCAAAGTGGGGTTTGCAGAGCGTCTGCTGTTCTGGATTCGCTGTGAGGCAGACAGTGTGGGGTGTTCCAGTGGGGCTGTGACCCGGGGCCTAGGCCTCAGCGCCTCACCATGCAGACTGCTGCTCATCGTAACATAGCCAAGAATGCTCACTGGTTCCGAGACCCCCAAACCAGTTTCACAGGAGGTTAGGGGGAGAGGATTCAAAATACGATTTATCCAGGCTTAGAATGTCTTCTAAATGCCTCCAAACCACAGGACGAACCCTGAGCCAACCAGGCACGTGCCTGTGTGAATTCCATTTCCTGGGCCCACATTGTGTTCCCACCGCCCTGAGCCCCCTTGGGGGCCGGTTCAGGGGCCACCCCTCCCGTCAGCCCTCTTTGACTCCTCCGGCCTTCACAGTCTCTGCGGGTCCAGTGGTGATAAAAAGCTGCCTCACCTGTCAGGTTCTTGCAGTATGCCTGCCCTGTGCCCTGGATTTTACATGTCATCTGGATGAATTCTCCTGGCCCTGCTCGGAGGTGGGTCCTCTTGTCTTCATTTCTCAGTTGAGACCATGGAAACCCAGGGAAGTTAAGGAACTCTCCAGAGGCCCACGACTGGAAAATGACAGAGCAGCGACTTGGACCCTTTATCTATGTGCCCGTGTTCCTAACAACTGCTCCTCTGTCTCCAGGCTGCCTCCCCTGGGCCAGCTTTCATCCGGCTGTGGTGCCTCCGTCCCTGTTCGCCTGGCTGACCCTGCCTCCCAGGGAAGGGGCCTGGCCTCTTCATCTCCTAGTGCCATTTGAACTCGTTTATCACTGTCTTTAAGGCATCTGAGTGTGGTCAGGAGTCAGCCTGTGGTTTCTAGACAGTCACTCGTGCACAGGTGAGCCTGCTCTGTGTGTATGTGCGAGAGCACTTGTGACTATGATTGTGTGCACGTGTGTGCACGTGTGTGCGAGCATGTGGCTACGTGCGAGTGTGCTGGAGGGCAGAGGTGGGAGACTAGAACAGGAGGGTGAGTCAGAAGGAACTTGGGGTGATGGGTAGGACGGGTCTCCAGGAGATGACAGGAGCAAGTGTTCCCAGGGCTCTCTGCTGCACCCCACAAGGGACAAAAGCGGAGCAAGCACAGGGAGTCCCAGCGGGGGCGCAGATCCTGGAGGCCCTGGGCTGGGTGATGCCTCTGTGAGGCAGACACACCCCTTCGTGATATACTCAGTCATGGCCTCCGGGCAGCCTGGCACAGACTTGTGTGGACCCACAGGGAAAAAAGGCACATTTCTTATAAAAGCAGGACCTGCCTTAATGATGAAATATGAAGAAATATAGTAATAACTGCCATTAGCTGAGCAATTGCTATATGCTAAGTATGTTACATGCATGAACATGTGTAATCCTCAGACCCTTGCAAGGGATACATGATGAGTGAGGAAACTGGTCCAGAGGGGCCACACAGCAGGTGGATGAACACGGAAACATGAATCGGACAAGGGTGGGTTGCCTTCCAGGGACTGGAGCCGGAGCCCTCAGCGGGGCAGTGCAAGGGCAACCAGTCTGAACCCAGGGGACGAGCCTTCCAGGACCACAGAGAGGCCTTCCTTACTCGGGACCAAGGGGCCAGGCCTCCACTCGAGCATTAGTGTAGCTCAGAGTGGACCTGGGGCTGCCAGGTCCAAGCTGGCTGGGTGCCCGCGCATCTGATCAAGGGGGCCATGCTTTCCCCACTGTCGGCACAGTGTCAGCAATGCTGACCAACTTTGGAGACCTTTGGATCTGAGTCTTGGAGGTCAAGTAGGGGGTCACCAAGGAGACTCCAGGGCAGGTGCCTGCTCTCACCAAGCTCACCCCGCCCCATCCGCTTCCCAGTCTGAGCCGTGCCCACCTCCCCCGGGAAGCCCTTCTTGTCTAGTCCAGCCATGTTGATCACCCTTGGGGTGGCCCTGCCCAGCCTGTGTGCAGGGTGATTGTGACCCCACTGGGTGCTCCGCTAGGTGGAAACACCGCAGCTTGGAGGCAGAAAACGGCTGGCTGACACGGGGAGCTGGGAGAGACAGAGCCAGTGTCATCTGCTGAACGAGCCAGAAGGAAAGGTTATCAGTGGCTTCTCATTAGAAATACATTGTATAGGACAGCAACCAAGCAGTTCCTTGAAGAGTGTGCAGATGGCGAATATAACAGGATACTATTTAAAGTGCCTCTCAAGATGTAGTCTACAGTGAGTTCACTGGCTTTTTTCTCTGAAGGCCCACCTACCCCTGAGACAAAGCCAGGAGGTCTGTGCTCGGGGGCGGGGTGAGCCGGCACGGCCTGCGAGGTGGAGACCCCGGGGCGGAGGAGACCTGCCCAGGGGCATCCAGCCAGCTGCAGGGAAGAAAACCCCTTCCAGTGGCAGGGAGAAGGAAAAGGGAGGAAGGCAGGATAAGCGGTCGAATTAAGTCCTCCAGTTTCCCCATAAGCCTTCCCCCCAAAACCTAAGAGAGATGTGGTGCACGAAGGTACAGAGAGCATTTCCGATTTCAGGGCTGATTTATAGTTCCCGTGGAGGACTGAGACACGTTTGAGTCCTCTTAGAGGAGTGCTACATGGCGCCACTGACCAGGGGACAGTCAGCAGTGACTGGACAGGGAGCCACACCGATCGTGGACAACTTCCTCTGGCTCCTCTAGAGGAATCTGGCGTTGTCCACCAGCTCCCTCTGAGAGTGTGGGAAGCAGGGAGCAGCCAGGGGGCGGCCAATGTAAGGATCACAGTGACCCCAGAGGATGACCAGGCTGGGGGAGGCTGGGCGGGGGCCAGACGGCGCATCTGGCTGAGACATTGTAGCGTTCTGAGGATGGGACCAGGGGCTGGGGCGGGGGAGCCCTGTGGGCACTGGCCGTACTGAAGGAAAGACGGAGTCTCGGGCCTGAGCTCCATCAGAGGGGGTCAGGAGTGGGTTGTGAGAACAACTCCAAGGCTCATCTCTCACTTTCCTGGGACCCCTCCCTCTACCAAAAGAGGACACATCAGCTTCCCCCTGCTCTTAGCAGCTGTTTGGGAAGAAGAGACTGGATGGGATTCCTTTCGTTGTGGAGCTCAGTGGCCCTGCTCCCCTCCGCCGTCCTGTGGAGCAGACCCATTACAGAACGGAACAGAAAGCCTCCCCTCGGGCATAGTCCAGGGTGTGGCGTGTAAAATTCTTGACCATGAGCAAGGTTAACCTCAGGTTTGGTCATAAATTTATGCTGAGGGCATGGTATTCACCAGTGAAGGTGTTCTTTTCTCTCTCAGAGAGTTTACCATTTGTTATTTAAAATCATTCCATTCTTTATTCTCTTAAACACCTGGAAACAAAGACCTTTGAAGACAGTTATACCCCATTCCTTCTTCCCTGCAAGTGGGAACACCTTGCTGTGTTCTCTTTTCTTCCATTCCAGTTCCTGTACACTCTCCAGGGGGGGCAAGGATGGGTTCTCCAGCAGGGCCAGCCTAGCCAGTGTCCCATAGGGAGGGTGCATGGCCCTGGAGCACAGAGTGCTGCAAGGAGCGCCAGACAGAGCTTTGTAGACAGCCTGCAATGACATTTGCTATCCTAGCTTTTGGCTACAAGTAACAACTAAGGGTGACAGAAAATACACATATTTAACAGGAAGACTGAAGAAACACATAAGCAAAGTCAGTTCAGTGGCTCGAGGATATCATCAAGGAAAAGGCTCTTTGTAGCTCTCTATTTCCCTATCCTCAGCATGTCACCATTTTTGTCCTCATGCCTGCTGCCTCACAGTCACAACATAGCTGCCACAGCTCCAGACATCACATTCTCGTACAACTGTATTCAAGTCTGGCTCATGTGCCTTTCTTTTCTGGTAGGAAAACTTCTCCTAGAAGCTTGACCAGGGATAGCTCATGTGTCTACTCTCCAAACCATGTTCTGCACCTACCTTCCCTAAGATCAAGACATCTATTATTCGATACTCAGGGTTCTATTAGCAGGGGGAAAGGTTGGGATGACTTTGGGCCAGGAAACCAACACTATTTGTCAGTGGTTCAAGTGACACCAGGCAAGGAGAGGAATCCAGGAAGTTTCATGCAGCAAAAGCTAAGAGGACACAACAAATAGAATTTAAAGTGGGTAGATGCTGAACTGCAGTGTAGACGATGATGGTGGTGGTGATGAAGCTACAAGTTATGGAGCACTTACTATGTGCCACACTTGATCCTCACTAAGCATCCACACTTAATCTCCATGACCATTCTGTTATCGGGACACATTCCCACATGCTGGCAGGTGGTGGCAGTGAGGTCATTATTTCACCACCCTGGCTGCTGCTGAGGGTTGTTGGGAGCATTTCAAAGCAGCTGCTGTGTGTAGATTCCTTCTCCCCTCTTCCATCACATAGTCAACAAATATTTAACAGTCTCCTCTGTTAGACTCATCAAGCATCCTCACATTCTAGGATAGAGTAGAGAATAAAACAGACAAGGTCTCTGCCTCTATGGAGTTACATTCTAGTGGGAAGTATGGGAGACTATCCAGAAAGCAGTCTGTCAGTAGGAAAGATATTATGATGAGGGTTAAGTAGGACATTGCGACAAGTTGCTGCACCAGGAGTGAGAGCCTCGTTTACACGGAGTGGTCTGGGAAGGGCTCTCAGGAGATGGCCTTTGGCTGCAGCTTCGGTGGTGAGATGGCACAGCTGCGTGACTACCTGGCAGAAAAGTCCAGGCAGAGGGACAGCAAGCATGCAGGCTTGGGGGCTGCAGGTAGCATTTGAAAAAGAAAAGAAAGCCACCCTGACTGGAGCCTGGCTGGGCAGGGACTGGAGCGTCTTGGAGAAGAGTCTGTTTTTTCCCCAAGTGATGTGAGATGAAGCAGAGCATCTTCAGCAGGGAATGCACAATCTGATTTATGCTTTTAGACGGGTACCTCTGTGCGCGGAAGTCCCCCTCGTCCATGGTGCACGCTGACACTCCGTGCGGTGGGCATCCAGCGTGTCTCCCCACGAGGACTGCAAGTTCTCAGAGGTGAGAACTGAACTCACCTCCTCTTGCACCTGCCTGGAGCCATCAACAGTGAACCAGCAACAGAGATGTCAGTTGTCATGAATAAATATCGAAAGTTCCCGTCTTGACCTGAAGGGACGTGGGACGCAACTGTTCTAGTTGAAAAGGAGCATGAGGGCTTCTGAAGTTCTGGGCTCTGCCGTGTCACAGAGCAGAGCAGGGGGACATCTTTCCTTGGAGGTGTTTCTCCAGTTTGGTGGGGGTTCCTTTCCAACCAGCCTCCCGCACAAGCTCGGGGGCAGCCCTGGGTCTCATTAGGAGGAGGCTGTCAGATGATCTCAGCATTCGGCGGATCATTCCTCCAATGAGATCTGATAGGTTGCAGACATGTGCGCTGGGGGTGACCTGGTGAGCAGCTACCCCTCTGCCCCCGCCCGCCAGCCAGGGGGCTTCCCCCACTCACTCAAGGTGCTCTCAGAACTGGCTCGGAGTACACGAAACCTGAGGCCATCCCCCTTAATCAGAGCTGACTTATGGGAAAATTAAACACAGAAGGACACACCAGCTCTAGGGACGGTTCCTTCCCTGCCTTCCTGGAGGCCCAGTCTGGCTCTGAGCACCTTCAGGGAGAAAGACTGACCCAGCTCAGCCACAGAGCTGTGACCCCAAGGTGGCAGTGACATCCAGATGCTATGTTCATATCAGTGGGACTAGGGGGAGTAAAAACAAAAGACTAAAAAGGAGAACCTTTTTGTTTGTTTGGAACGATCTGTCTACCCTCCGAGTCCTCGTGGCTAGACAGCATTGGTTTTTCAAAGTACTGAGTAAAAATCTCATTAAGTTTTTCCAGGTGTGTCAGTTAAAATTATCTAATTCCTTCTGGAGCCATTAGAAGGAATACAGGGGGCCAGTTTAGAGGCCTGTTGGGAGGATGGGCACAGGGAACCCGGGAGAAAAAGGTTCAGGGGTTGAAGCCTGCGGAGGGGAGACTGAGCTGGGCTGTGACTCAGCTCCCTGTCGCCGTTTGGATCGAAGGACAGGCCAGGGGTCTCCTCCCGAGCACACTGATCGGGGCAGCAGGGTGACGCAGAGCCGGGGCTTCATCCTGCCGAATTTGCCCAGAGAGCCCTTTGAAGGCTGCTGCGGGCTCCCTCTCCACTCAGAGAGACCCTTTCCCGCAAGGATTTAAAGCATATGCTTGGCCAAGGCTGTCAAAATGCATCATAGAGATGGTCCCAAACCAACTGCTGAGCACCCCCCTGTCCTGATCAAAGGGAGGAGGCAGACACCCCACTGGCTGTGGACGCTGGTGCAGACATGGGAGAGCCAGCTGGGGAGCAGGCCGACAGCCCTGCTGCAGTGGTTTGGGGTGCTGTCCGTGAGCTGCTGACCAGTGAGGCACCTGGGCAGCCCTGTGTCCAGGTGTCAGAGGTGGGTCAGTGACTCCTCTCATCCAAAGCCAGGTCCCAGCAGTTTGGGCCGGGCCAGGGAGTCAGCCAGGGCTGGGTGGGGTAAGGCCATAGACGGGAGGGGGCAGCCTGCCAGGCTAGGTGGGAAATTGGGAAGCCTGGATGGTAGTTATTCCCGGGAGGTGGGCGGAGGACCAAAGGAGACCGTAGAAGCCCCAAATCTGAAGCTAACTGTAATTACAACCGCTACCTTGCTTGAGCACAAGCTGCGTACCTGGCGCCATGCCAGGGGTGTCCTCACAGGCCTCGGGGGTGGCATGTGAGTGTTTCCCTGTTTGAAAAATATCACAATGAGGTGCAGAGAGACTGAGTGCTGTGCCCAACTTGTGGCACAGTCGGGATTTGAACCCATGGCTGTGTGAGCCCAAAGTGGGGACTCCTAATCCCCATGTGTTCCACTGCTCAGAGATCAGACTGGGTGTGTTCTCACAGGAGTGGTGATCAGGGGGCCTGGGAGGTTGGGGCGCAGGGCCCTGTGGGGGAGGCTGGCTCAGAGGAGTTCCATGTGTGGGAATCCCTGGCTCAGCAGCTGCACACCCAGGGGAGACTGACAGAGAGGAGTAGGGTCATTGGGCGGGGTCTCCTGTTGGTGATCACTCAGGAGGGACCTGCCTGGGGGTGCCCTGGAGGTTTGAGGGCCAGGGAGGAGCGACCCACACTCCCCATCTCACACCTCTCCCAACACTCTTGAATATGGGCTGTGGCCCCCTTCTCTAGGAACTTCTGGAAAGAAACAAAGGACTCACAGAGGTGAAGCGAGTGGCTGGCTGGTGGTCGTTGTAACAAAGAGGTTAGTTTCAGAAGAAAACTGCAAATAATACAGATGTCCGTTCCATCTGGGATCCTAATGGCCTTGCCTTGGGAAGACTGCAGCTGAAGAGGGTGCTGTGTCTAGAGAGACAGATTGACCAGCCCCTGGATTCTGCTTTACTGGTTGCCAGGCGGGAGCCCCTGGCGCAGGCAGCCAGCCAGTGTGTCTCCGGCAGGGCCGCTCAGGACCCACGCGTGGGGGCGGGGCCCAGAGCCAGGACATCGGGTTGCTCTGGGTGTCCTGCTGCCCTGTGCAGGACGAAATAGGGGCCTGGCTCAGGAACATGTATCATCTCCCCCATAGACTCTAGCCCCAGAACCGAGCTCCAACTAGCTTCCCCAGCAGCCCTGGCTCTGTGCTTCAGGACCCAACGGTGCTGCCCTAGCCCTCTGCTCCAGTCCCAGTGCCCAACACATCAAACTTTTTGGGTTCTGGTCTGGCCTCCAGGGCTGGCACTTGCCAAGTGTTTCCTCTCAGTCCCCAGCTGGGCATGAGCCTCAGAGCCAGATGCTGCCGGATGAAAACTCCACCACGTACCAGCTGTGTTACCTGGGCAGTGAGTGACTTGATCTGTGGTGCGGCTCCGTAAGCTCTTGTCTCAGCTCCAGACCTGCCCTTCCGTCCTGCTCTGGTGCTCTGGGACTCTGCAGATCAGGGTGTGCCTTGGCAGTGATCCCGGGAGGCAGCCCCCGAGGGGTCCTGCAAGGCTGGACGGGGAGCAGGGGCTGCTCAGCCCTTCAGCAGCGCCTCTGCCCCCCAGCAGCAGCTGCTGGTTCTGGTCGCGTGTTCCCTCCACAGTGGAACCGGCCCCACTGGGCCCGCTCAGCGTCTGCACGCAGCCTCACCGGCCCCTCCTCCAAGAGTCTGGGTCTTTACAAGCCCAAAGTCTCACCTTCGTTCCCCCGGCGCTAGGGGTTATTACTGACGCTGAACATCTTATTTGCCATTTCTGTATTTTCTTTGAAGTGTCTGTTGAAATCATCTGCCTGTTTTTAGAAATGTGATTGCTTTCTTAATACTGAGTTGTCGCTTTTTACATATTCCTGCCGTCACTACCTCTGTGATAGCCCCGCGTTCCCTTTGGCCATTTCGGTTCTGCTCTGTCAAAAACACGTTTCGTTTTTGTGATGGACACACCTGTTTGTACCTCAGAGTCTTCATCCATTCAGTGGGGACAATGACTCACACACAGGTGGTCGTGAGGACTCGGTAAGGAGATGCCTGTGGCGGGTGAAACAAAACAGAGGCTCCAACCCCGGCCAGAGAACCCGGGGTGCAGGTGGAGGTGGGCGAGGCAGAGTCATGGGACCTGCATTTCCTATCAGTGTGGCAGCGCTCACACTGTCGTCCCAGGGAGTACCAGTCTGCAAACACCGTCTTGGCCCAGGCTGGACCCAGATTTCTCCCTCTGGCTCCCTGGGGACCTACAATTGTTTGTTCTTTGTGTTTTTAGATTCCATGTATAAGTGAAGCCATGCAATATTTGCCTTTCTCTGACTTATTTCACTTAGCATAATACCCTCTAGGTCTATCCATGTTGTTGCAAATGGCGAGATTTTGTTCTTTTTTATGGATGAATAATAAATATTCCATGGTATATATGTACCATCTCTTTTTTATCCCTTCATGTATTGATGGACAGGTAGGTTGCTTCCATATCTTGGCCATTGTAAATAATGCTGCATTGAACATAGGGGTGCATATGTCTTTCCAAATTTGTGTTTTGTGTTTCTTCGAATAAATACTCTGAAGTGGAATTGCTGAGTTCTTCTTTGTCGCTTGTTATAGTCTTTGTTTTAAAGTTTATTTTGTCTGATATAAGTATGGCTACCCCAGGTTTTTTTATTTGTTCATTTCCATTTGCATGAAATATCGTTTTCCATCCCTTTACTTTCAGTCTGTGTGGGTTCCGAAGTGGGTCTCTTCTAGGCAGCATATATGGATCTTGTCTTCTTATCCATTCAGCTACCCTATGTCTTTTGATTGGAGCATTTAATCCATTTGCATTTAAAGTAACTGTTGATAGCCTGGCTGGTGTGGCTCAGTGGTTGAATATCAGCCCCCGCACCAAGAGGTCACCGGTCCGATTCCTAGTCAGGGCACATGCCCAGGTTGTGGGCCAAATCCCCAGTGAGGAGCATACAGGAGGCGGCCAATCAATGTTCTCTCTCAATGATGTCTCTCTCTCTCTCTGTCCCACTCCCTTCCTCTCTCTAAAATCAATAAAGAAAAAAATAAAGTAATTATTGATATGTAGTTATGTATGTTTTTTCCTTCTTCTTCTTAAAGAAGTCCCTTTAACATTTTTTGTAATACTGGTTTGGTGGTGATGAACTCCTTTAGCTTTTCTTGTCTGGAAAGCTCTTTATCTGTCCTTCGATTCTAAATGATAGCTTTGCTGGGTGGGTGGAGTAATCTTGGTTATAGGTCCGTGCTTTTTATCCCTTTGAATGTTTCTTGCCACTCCCTTCTGGCCTGTAAAGTTTCTGTTGAGAAATCAGATGACACTCTAATTGGAGATCCCTTGTAGGTAACTAACTGCTTTTTTCTTGCTGCTTTTAAGATTGTCTTTGTCTTTAACCTTTGGCATTTTAATTATGATATATCTTAGTGTGGGATTCTTTAGGTTTATCTTTTTGGGGACTCTGCATTTCCTGGGCTTATATATTTGTTTCCTTCACCAGTTTAGGAAAGTTTTCAGTCATTATTTCTTCAGATAGGTTTTTAATTCCTTGCTCTCTCTCTCTCTCTTTTTCCTCTGGTACCCCTATGATGTGAATGTTGGTATGCTTGATGTTTTCCCAAAGGTCCCTTAAACCATGCTCATCTTTTTAGATTCTTCTTTTTTTGTTTTGATTGGGTGTTTTCTGCTTCCTTGTCTTCCAAATTGCTGATGTGATCCTCTGCTTCATCTAGTCTACTGTTGATTCCCTCTAATGTGTTCTTCATTTAAGTTATTGTATTCTTCATTTCAACTCATTCTTTTTTATGTTTTCTATCTCCATTTTTGTGTTTTCTGTCTCTTTGTTAAGTTCTCACTGAGATCATTGAGAATCCTTATAGCCAGTGTTCTGAACTCTGCATCTGGTAGACTGCTTGTCTCCATTTTGTTTAGTTCTTTTTTTTAGAGTTTTGTTTTGCTCTTTCATTTGGAACATATTTCTTTGTCTTCTCATTTTAGCTGCTTTTGTATAATTGTTTCTATGTATTAAGTAGAGCTACTATGTCTCTCAGTCTTGGTAGAGTAACCTTATGTAGTAGGTGTTCTGTGGGGCCCAAAGGCACAGTCTCCCTGGTCACCTGGGCCAGGTATTCCAGCTGTGTCCCTTTGTGGTTTGTGTGTGCCTTCATGTTGTAGTTGAGCCTCGATTGTTGTTGGCACATCAGTGAGATGGTTTGACCCTCAGGTCGATTGGTTGTAAGGACTGGCGGTTGACTACACTGGAGGAGCTGTTATGCAGGGGATCACTCTGTGGAGCAGGATTTGCTTTAGTAGGGTTCTGGTGCCTTCCAAGTCTGCCCTTCGAGTGTGTCATTTGTGGAGGAGGTTGAGTGGTGCTCTGGTGTGTCTAAAGCTGGCCACTGGGTGAGGCCTCTTGGGAGGTGCAGGCCAAGGTTAGCTGCTGCCTGTGCCTTCAGTCCCCCAGGCCACTTGGAATGAGCTACAAAGTGATCTACAGATGGTTGCCACTTGTTCTGGTCTTGGGGGTGCCTGGGAAAGGCTAAGCTATGAACTGAGGCTGGCTGTCACTAGTGCTGGGCTTGGGGCTGCTTAGCAAGAGGTATGGGGCATGCCAAGGCCAGATGCTGCTTATTTAGGAATGTGCAGCATGAGCCGAGATAGGCTGTTTGTATGGAAAAGCCACTGGAAGCAGCTTGGGTGAGCCTGCAAGTTGGGTGGGACAGTGTCTCAAATCACCAGGGCAGGGCAAACAGTGTTAGCCAGATTGATGGAGACTCAGATATGGTGCCCACCTGTGCCTATACCGACAGAGGGAGGGCTCAGCAAAGAAGTAGTGGCCTCTGCCAACACTTCTGTCTGGGAGCAAACTGCCCCTCCAGCCCTCACCTTGAAGCTAGACTATTCAGTTTCTTTCTATTTGTCTTTGGAGCCTTTTGAGTTGCTACCCAGTGCTGGAGCTCAGAGTGAATGAATCTGTCATCACATCACGTAAGTGCATGTGTGGGCCCTTTAAGAAGATCTTTTGTGACTCCAGAAGCCCTTCGTTTCACTCAGCCACAATCTGTGCTGGTTTTCACAGCCAGAGTTATGGAGACTTCTCTTCTGGGCTCTGGAACTCTGGGCTGGGGAGCCTGGTGTGGGGCTGGTTCTTCTCGCTCCTCAGGGGACACCTTCGCAACCGAGATATCCCTCCTGATTTTTAACCACCACACATAGGTGTGGGACCAGCTCGTTCTTCATCTCTCTCCTTCCTACCAGTGGCTTTTTCTGTATATCCTTAGTTATAGGACTGCTGATCAGCTAGACTTCAGGCAGTTCTCAGTGATGGTTATTGGGTAGTTATTTGTAATTTTGATGTGGTTGTAGGAGGAGGCAAGTACAGCATTTACCTATTCTGCCATCTTGACTGGAAGCCTGTAGCACATCTTTATCCATTCATCTGTTCATGGACATGTAGCTTGCTTTCATATCTTGACTGTTACTGCTAATGCTGCAATGAACATAGGGGTGCATATATATCTTTTTGAATTAGTGTTTTTGTTTTCTTTGGATAAATACCCAGAAGTGGAATTGCTGGCTCATATGACAGGCTCTATTTTTAATTTTTTGAGGAAACTCCATACTGGTTTCCATAGTGGCTGCATCAATGTACAATCCCACCAAGAGTGCATAAGGGTTCCCTTTTCTCCACATCCTCGTCAGATACTCATTTGTTGATTTATTGATGATGGACATTCTGAGAGGTGTGAGGTGATATCTCATTGTGGTTTTGATTTGCATTTCCCTGATGATTAGTGATGTTGACCATCTGTATGTCCTCTTGGCAGAAGTTGCTATTCAGGTCCTCTGCCCATTTTTAAGTTGAATTGTTTGGGGGTTTTGTGGTGTTAAGTTGTAGGAATTCCTTATATATTTTGATATCAACTCCTTATTAGATGTGTCATTGGAAAATATCTTCTTTCATTAGGTTGTCAAAGACAACAGTAGGTTGCCTTTTCACTTTGTTGATGGTTTCCTTCACTGTGCAAAACCTTTTTAGTTTGATGTAGTCCCATTTGTTTATTGTTTTCTTTTGTTTCCCTTGCCCAAGGAGATATATCCAAAAAGCTATTGCTAAGAAAAATGTCAAAGAGTTTACTGCCAATGTTTTCTTTTAGGAGTTCTATGTTTTCAGGTCTTACATTTAATTCTTTGAGTTTATTTTTGTATATGGTGTAAGAAAGTAGTCTGAATTCATTTTTTTACATGTATTTGTTTAGTTTTCCCAATACCACTTCCTGAAGAAACTGTCTTAACCCCATTGTCTATCCTTCTCTCCTTTGTCGTAGATGAACTTGCTTATAAATGAGGATTTATTTCTGGGCTTTCTATTTTATCCCATTAATCTATATATCTATTTTATGCCAATGCCATACTGTTTTGATTATTGTAGATTTATATTACAGTTTGATATCAGGGAGCATGATACTTCCCACTTTGTTCTTTCTCAAATTTCTTTGGCTATTTGGGGTCCATTGTGATTCCATATAATTTTAGGATTCATTTTTCTGAGAAGAGTGCCATTGGTATTTTAATAGGGATTGTATTGAATCTGTATATCACTTTAGGTAACAAGGACATTTTAACAATATTATCCCTTCCAATTCATGAGTAAGATACAGCCTTTCGTTTATTTGTATTTTCTTCACTTTTCTTACTTCAATGTCTCATAGTTTTCAGAGTACGTCTTCCACCTCTTTGGTTAAATTTATTCCTAGGTATTTCATGCTTTTTGATGCAATCATAAATGGAATTTTTTTTTAATTCCTATTTTTGATCCTTCATTATTGGTATATAGAAATGCAACAGATTTTTGTATATTGATTCTGTATCCTTCAACTTTACTGAATTCATCTAATACTTTTAATAGTTTTTTGGTGAAGTCTTTAGGGTTTTGCATATATAGTATCATGCCATCAGCAAGTAATTAGGGTTTTACTTCTTTCTTTCTGATTTGGATGGCTTTTATTTCCTTTTCTTGTTTGATTGCTCTGGGTGGAATCCATAATACTTTGTTGAGTAGAAGTGGTGATAGTGGTCTTCCCTGTATTCTTCCTGATCTTAAAGAAAAAGCTTTCAGCTTTTTACCTTTAAGTATGTACTAGCTGTGAGATCAGATTTATAGCCTTTATTATGTTGAGACATGTTCTTTCTGTATACCCACTTTATTATGAATTTTTAAATAAAAGGATGTTGGATTTTGTTCCATGCTTTTTCTGTATCTGTTGAGATGATTGTGTGGCTTTTATTCTTTATTTTGTTAATGTGAAATATCATGTTGATTGATTTATGGGTGTTGAACCATCCTTGCATCCCTGGGGTGAATTCTACTTGGTCATGGCATATAATCATTTTAATGTATTGTTGAATCTGGTTTGCTAATATTTTGTTGAGGATTTTTACATTTATTTTCAAGAAAACACTAGTTTTCTTCCAAAGCCTTGGCTTAGGCCAGGACCCAAATTCCTTTTCTTGGTTTTCTAAAGGGGTTGATAATTTTTTAAATTAGTTAATACCAAGGGACATTAGCAGGGAAAGAGAGGACACAAGAGGCCTAAACCACTACAGGTGACATAGATCATGTTGGAGGGCCCATGGTAGCTACAGCCTGCCACACTATTCAATATGGCTGGTGTAGTGGTTTCGGGTTGCCACAGTTATGGCTACCACTTAACAGCTGCTACTATGCCCTCATGCTGGTCTGGCCATTTTATCTATATTATTTCATCTTTCCAACACCCATAAATCAATCAACATGATATTTCACATTAACAAAATAAAGTCAACACTATGACTGAGACTCCACTATTTTCATTATTTACACATGATGAAGCTGAGTTCAACAAAATTAACTTGTCCAAAGTCGTACCATTTAAAACTGGTAATTCAGATTCGAACCTGGGTCCTAGTCTGAATTCCAGTACACCTGACTGCTGCTCTCCCTCACTAATCCTGGGGCATAATAGTTCAGAACTTGTCTGGGTGGTGGCCCCACCTGTGGAATCCAAGGACCAAAACTATCTATTTCCTGGCACCCCCTAGAAGCCCTGGTGCCCCAGGCCCCCCTGAGCAGGGAGGAGGGGTGGCAGCTGGCCAGGTCTGCTCTTCACCTGGCCCCTCACTTTCTCTGCTGCACTTGCAGTAGAATGGAGCCCAGAGAACTCGCCTCACTGGGCAGGGCACTTGCCCTTGGCACAGGGAGCCCCTTGATGTTTCTGTTTCTTGGAGGGGTGTTGAGCTGTTTATGTGTCAGGAATGCCATCTGGGGGATGTCCCAGCAACAGCACCAGTCCCTGGGCTCCCTGTGCAGCTGGAGGCCAAGGCTGACCTCGTATCACGGGCTTCCCTGATGATCCCCCAAATACCAAACTGCACTCTCTGTGATTATTTTCGGAGAGTTTATAGGACATATTACGTGACCACTCTTGCTTGTTACCAGGGTCTCAGATGCCCTATGTGAGCAGCCCCTTGTCTCCTAGATCAGGGTGTATCAGGATTTGGACAGGATGGTTCCTTGGGGTGTGTGGAGGTGTAGGGGTTGTCCCGTTCACTGTAGCATGTTAGCAGTGTCCATGGCCAGTAGCACACCGCCATCCTCCCATCATGACAATCACATACTTCTGCAGTCACTGCCCGATACCTCTGGGGTTGGTGTGTGTGTGCAGAACTGCCCCGTCTGGAGGAAACCCCCGTTCTGACTACGTGATAGTCAGTGTTTTGATATTTAGCTTTGTAACACCCATGGGCATATCCCTAAAGCAACTGTTTGGTTCCGCTTGTCCTAGACCTCGGTGAAAATGGAATCGCACATCACTCTCGTGTCTGTGCTCTCGTGAGACCCGTCCCTACCACTGCGTGTAGTGGCCTGCGTGCGTCTCATTGCTGAGCAGTGCTGTCTGGGAACAGGCCACTGTCCAGCCTCGCAGCCTTGGCCGCTCCAGCCCGGGGCTGTGGCGAGCACACCGCTCCCCTGCTGTGCCCAGGCACGTGTTTCTCTGGGAGGCGATTCCCTGGGGGCACAGGGAATGGGCATTTCCCAGGTGTCTGGAGCAGTTTACGAAATTGGCCTCCCAGGGTGTGACATTCCTATTGTTCCACATCTTTGCCAACATTTGAGATGGCCCACTTTCAAATCGTTGTCAATTGCTGTGTATGTACATTTCCTATTCTCCACATCCCACTTGTCCGCACACTGCTGGGAGCCTGTATGCTGCGCTGTCCGAGTGCCGAGACTCCCTGCATCCTGGCTCTCCCTACCTGCACTGTACCTGCCTCATTTCTGCCCTCTCTCTCACGCCTACAGGGGCCCCACAGAAGCAGGGATGTGCCTTTACTTCTGTGTTCCCCAAGCCCACCAGAAGACTGTGTATTGGATGAACGAGTGAATAATTCATGGGTGTTAGTCTCTCCTTCTGACAAAAGGAGAAGCTGCAGCCCAGTGGGGATAAGGGACAGGCCCAGGCTTCTGACTCGGCCCTGCCCTTCCCAGTGACTGCTCCTCGTTGTTTCCTATCCCCCTCCCCAAGTATACTTTGTCCTGACAGCCACGTGGGGTCCCAGCAGGAGGCAGAGGAGAGCTTCGCTGGGCCCCTGCCCTGCCTCCCTGGTGCTGGGTTTCTGGAAGGTCTTGTTTGGGGAGGGAAGGGGCTGGGATGGCGGTGTGACAGGCACACCTACCATGTAAACTGCGTTTGTTTGGTTCTCTGCTGCATTTGGGGACGGCGACAGTGACCAAATTCCCATCACAAAAGAGCACATCAGCAGACAGATGGGCATTGGAGACACAGAGGCTAGCAAGGTTGGTAGCCTGGAATCCTGAGAGTGTGGGAGTGGGAAGAGGGAGACAGCGGCGAGGGGAGCCTTCCCTCAGACGGACATTGGTGGTGCCAGGGGGCCAGGTGGTAGAGGTAACCGGCAGGCACACGCCCGCACAGCCCACTGTGTGCCTGGCACCATTTTAGGTGCTTTCCTGGCCTCATCTCATCTTCCTGTCCGAAAGCTGAGCTGAGGTTAGCGTTGTTCCCACTGGGGTGAGGACTCTGAGGCTCAGAGAGGAAGCAGCTTATCCAAGGTCTCCGCTTCCACAGCAGAGCACAACTCCAGCCCGGCCATGAGTGGGTCTGGAAGCCTCCCACTCCACAGTCCTTGGAGGCAAAGCCACTGCACACTCACACTGGTGGGCAGGACCTAGAGCAGAGAACGAGGTCAGCTGGCAAGAACCCATGCGAGCTTCTCCAGACCCCAGGGGTGGGGGCGGGGGCAGGCATGAAAGCCAGAAGGGAGCAGGGGCTGGAGAGAGGGGCACCCTTTGGAGATACAGAGAACCCACTGGAGTGGGCGGGGGCCTCGGGAGTTTCAAAATGAAAGACCATGTTGGTGGCTAAAGTTACTGTCCACTGTCTTCCCCAAACTCCTCCCACCCTGTTCTTTCAAAGCCTTTACAGCCGAAGCCCTTTCACCCAGATGACCCCGGTAAAGTCTCCTGAGGGGGAACAGGGTTGCCAGATCACATATAAGATATACAGTTAAGTTTAAATTTCAGGTAAATATCAAATAATTGTTTTAGTATAAGTATGTCCCAAGTATTGCATTTATCTGAAATTCAAATGAATCTGGGTATCCTATATTTTCAGTTGTTAAATTTTGCAACCCTAAGAACAAGGCCTGTGCTGGTATCGTCCCCACGGTACCCACAGGGAGTGGAGGTGCAGGTGAATGTGTGGGCATGGCTGGCACTGGCACCGTGGACCCGATCCCAAGCTCAGGTCCCTTCCACTCCACACAGCTGCCCCTTCTGAGAACGAGTTGCTGAATGGAGTTGCAACCTGACATCTGGGGCATGTGTCAAACCACAACAGAGCCTGTCTTCCCTTTCATCAGGCATGGCCGGGGGGAGCTGCCGAGCCCTTGGAGGGAGGGAGAGTCCTCACTTCAAAGGCCTCGTCCGAGAATTCCAGCCACAGCCTTCCAGGTTTGCTTTTGGCTTAATTTCTTGGACTCATTTGGCTCTGGCAACTGAGGTTTTACTTGTATGTAGTGAGAAGATATTGCTTTGTTTTTCCACTAGGAGGAAAATACTACCTTCACTAAGTGGTGTGTGGCCCTCTTGTCAATTTTTTTACATCTGTTCATTAGCTCTCATGGCAACCCATGCCACGCCTTCGCGTACGGTTGTTCCCATACTACAGATGGAAGCATTGAGCACGAGGCACTTTGGAGGCTGGCCAGGGCACACAGAGTGCGCTGGATTCTCAGCCTCTTTTCTCGCTCAAAGGCCTTGCCAGGCTACCATGGGGAGGGGACAATTGTGAGACACGGGGCATTGACCCTGGATCTCAGAACATAAATCTCACTAAGCCAGAACCCAACAAACCAAGGCTCCCATTGTTCCAGATTTGGCCACCGTCTCCGCCTTCTTCGGGAAGGAGGCAGGCTCAGGATGCTTGGAATTCAACAGATTTGAACTTTCCTCTAGAGAGGCAGCACATCCACCTTCAGGCCAGACCAGCCCCTCCTGCTTTCTCGCCCTTCTCCTCCTTCTGCGGTTGTTCTCTTGCAGGGCTTCAGAGTTAACATTCAAGGCACATTCTGTCCAAAGCCACCAGCAATGATAGGAACTCTGAGCGCTGGTATTTCAGAAAGATTACCAGCCACAGGCAGGGAAAAGAAAGCGATTTCAGGTGCCCTCATTACTCCCCAACAGAGGAGCCTACTGCCCCAGACCTCTGGCCAGCCAAGGTCTCCTGGCAGACAGTTCCAAGGCTTGGTGATAAGGCTGCTGTGGAGGGAGACACTGAGGAAGCGGTCCCGCCACACTGCGGGAGGGGCTGGCTGGCGGCGGAGCCCTCTGCTCTAGTGTGTGGTAGAGGAGATCAAGCCCAGTGGCACATTGGCACGCCACGGGGCCCTGTGGTCTGTATGGCATTCCCTCCGAGTGAAGATGACCCTGTCCTCCATACATTTCATTCCCCAAGGGTGTGTGTGTGTGTGTGTGTGTGTGTGTGTGTGTGCGCGCGCGCGCGGTGGCGCTGCCATGGGTTCTGTAACCAGCTTCTCTCCTGGAGACCGGTCAGGCCTCAGCTGGGCTGCCTGCCTTGCTGGGAGCAGGGGTGACGCCTTAGGACCCTACTCCTGGTGTCAGTGCAGACAGGAGCACACGTGTGAAGAGCCCTGGCCCCTGTCAGCGCTGCCTGCTGTGGCCTGGTCAGTTCTGTCCTCCAGACAGAACAGCTGAGTGAGCCTCAACTCTCAGGCGCACTTCAATGGTCAGGAAAACTTAGAGGAGGAGCCAGTGCTCCCGGAATCACAACTGAGCACACGGTGAAATGCACACCGGTTACAATAGCCTCCGCTTCCCCTCACTCTCTCACCCGGTGGGGGAGGGGGTCTTTCCAAGGGCTGCCCTGCTGTGTAGAAGTTTCCTAATGGCTGGCCTGCTGGTTCAGGTGCAGCCAGGCACTCAGGTGCCCCCACCTGGCTCTGTCCTCTCCTTGCAGCCTGTGGACCCGGCCCGCTCACCCCCTACTTTCGGATCCTGTCCTCCCGTGAACCCAGTCCCTGTAATCCTCGCCACCTGGCTCAAGGACCCCCCTTCCTTCTCCCCTCCTCTGGCCTTTCTGGCCACGCTACCCACACCAGCCACTTAGCACATGCCCCAAGGCTGTCCAAGTTTGTTATTGTTTTGTGATAACCACATCTCACAGGTGCCCAGAGCTTCCCAGAGAACAAAACACTTCCACCAATCACACTCATGTGTTCCTCGCTGCAACCCTGTACACAGGGATCACACACCCCACTTTGCAGAGGAGCATCAGGGAAGTTACCCGCTGGTTCCGATTCCCAGTCACTTGGTTTGGGGAGGCTGAGCTTGCTTTCCAGGTCTGATGTTTCCTGACTCACAGTCTCCTCCGCCCCACACTGAGAGGTTCGCAGCAAAGGCCGCTGGCCACAAGTGGGGTTCCTAAGTGCCAGATGGGAGGAGAGTTGGCTTTTGGGCTCTACTAAACAGATTCTTTCAGAAAAGCAAGTCTTTCCGGAGAAAGGGTTGCAGAGATGTATCTCCAAGCTCCCAGAATGAGAAAAAGGAGTTTGTGTCCCTAGATATGGGCTTTTGGCATTTAGGAAGTAGACGAGGTCTCTACAGCATGGTCACCCTCTTTCAGGACCCGGTCTCCTGTCTGCTCCCCACTGACTCCTCTATCTTGGGAGACTCCAGGTCTCTGGCAGGAAGGAGGGAGGTGGAGGTTCTCTCTGTCTGCAGGGCTGGTAGAGAAGGAACCAAGAGGCTGCATGAAAAGGGAGGACACATTGTATTATTCAGAGAAAAACTGAAAACAGAGGCTGCTGCCCCAGCTCCACCGAGGGCCAGGTGGAGAAGGCTCTTTTAGGGCTGAGCTGCTTGGGAGGACCTAACACCCACGGCCTGGGTCCCGACAGTGGTCCCACAGTGCCACCTAGTGTCGTCTGGGAGAACGCGTGTCTCCTTACCCCACAGAGTTGGGTGCTGGACAGGAACTCAAAACACCTCCTAAGGAGCAGATGGAAATCTGGATCAACACAAATGAAGAGCGCTGGAAATGGCATACATTGGAAAATATATACACAATTGTGTTATTACTTAAGTATCTTTAAAACATAATTTTGGGGAATGCAAAATGATACAGCTACTTTGGAAGACGATTTGGTAGTTTCTTACAAAACTTACGTCCAGCCAGTGTGGCTCAGTGATTGAACATTGACCCATGCACCAAGAGGTCACGGGTTCAATTCCTGGTCAGGGCACATGCCCAGGTTGTGGGCCCGATACCCAGTAGGGGGCATGCAGGAGGCGGCCAATCGATGTTCTTTCTCATTGATGTTTCTATCTCTCTCTCCCTCACCCCTTCTCTCTCTCTAAAATCAATAAAGGAAGAAGAAATTTAAAAAACAAACAAAAACTTATGTACTCTTAATATGTGATTCAGCAATTGTGCTTCTAAGCATTTATCTAAATCATGTGAAACTTATGTCTCCACAAAAACCCAGATTTGAATGTTTATAGCAGCTTGATTCATAATCACCAATTGGAAGCATTCTAGATGTCTTTCAATAGCTGAATGGATACACAAACTGCGGTCCATCCATACGATGGAATATTTTTCAGTGATAAACAGAAGTGAGCTATCAAGTCACAAAAAGACACGGAGGTGTGTTAAATGAATATTACTAAGTGGAGAAAGCCAGTCTAAAAAGGCTACATACTTCATGATTCCCATGATATGGCATTTTAGAAAAAGCTGTGGTTGCCAAGGCTTCAGGGGCGGTAGAAAGGGATGGATACGAAGGAGCACAGGACATTTTTACGGTGGTGAGACTATTCTGAATGATGCTGTAGAGGCGGATACATGGCATTAGGTTTGTCAAAACTCAGAAAATAAAGACTGAACTGTAGTGTAAACTATGAGTATCAGTTTTTAAAAATGAATCAAGACTGGTTTATCAATGGTAATAAATGCAAAATGTTAATAATAGGGGAAATGGGGGGGAGTATATGGAAACTTTCTACTTTCTGCTCAGTTTTCCTGTAAACCCAAAACTACTCTAAAAAATAAAATTTATTAGAATAAAAAATAACTAGCTGTTAAAACAAAAATAGTAATTCATTGGGGGGGGGTATATAACCCATACATAAGTAAAATGTATGATAAAATAGCATAAAGACCTGAGGGGAAAACAGGAGTTTATACTATTGTAACAGAAGTATACTGTTGAAAACAGAAGTATATAGTATTTCACATATAAGTATGTATACGTGAAAGTATATATATGTATATAAGCATATATATTTATATATGAAGTAGTCTAATATCACTTGAAAGTATTCTATTATATACTATCCTCAAACAATCACTAAAATAAAAATATAAAGCCAACAAAGGATATAAAATGGATTATGAAAAATACTCAACTAATTTGGAAAAAGCTGAAGAATAGGGATTATGAACAGTTTGGACAAATAAAACCCAAATATGTTATCCGCCCAGCACACCAGGAGCTTGAAATCTTCTCTGTATACTAACAAATAAACTGAACAACTGGAAAATCAACAACTCTTCTTAGCTCTGTCGGAGAAGTGAGGTCACAAGGCAAACTGCTACCCACGAAACTGGAAAAACAGACAGGTGGACACACAGACTCAAAACACACAGGAGCAGAACCCTCCACGGGAACCGGCGCAGAGGCAGGAAAACCTGAATGTAATCGACAAATGGCTGGAAGCTCAGTATGGACAGGTATGAGGGTGAAAATTTTCAGGGGGACCCAATCTTAGGAGAACCCCCAGACTTTTGTGAGTCTATCTCCAGGAACTGGACCAGATTGTCACAGTGATGGTCAGAGAAATATCCCCTCATGCCTTCTGGGGAAGGGCGGAAAGGACCCACTTTGACATATGCCACAGCTCTCTGTTCTTTTTCATAAGACCTGCCTTCAAGGGAAACTGTTTAACCAGAGCCTAACCTGGGGTTTTATCAGAGCCAAAGTGACCAGGGGAAGGAAAGTACCCAGCACCAGCCCCCACTGGCCATCCTGTCCCACCCAAGGGGTGAAGGAGAGTCTGAGAAGTGCAGGGGGGGTTCACGGAGGCATAGGCTCAGGAACAGACTGAGCCCCAATCCTAGGACCACAAATCGCTTCTCCCTCCACGCCTCCTCACCACCTTGCTGAAGTCCTAGTTCCTGCAATTTCTCTTACTCAGTACATCATGCTCGTCTGTCAGAAAGAGTCACAAGGCATACTAAAGGGCAAGACACACAGTTTGAAGAGACAGAGCAAGCATCAGAGCCAGATTCAGATATGGAGGGGATGTTGGAATGATTAGAAGAGGAATTTAAAACAACTGTGATTAATCTGCTAAGGGCTCTAATGGATAAATGGAGAGCATGCAAGAATAGAAGAGAGATGAGAACTCTAAGAAAAAGTAAAAATAGAGACAAAATCTGTAACAGAAATGAAGAATGCTTTTGATGAACTCAGTAGACTGGGCACAGATGAAGAAGGAATCTCTGAGCTTGAGTATATGTCAATAAAAACTTCCCAAAAGCAAAGAGGAAAAAAAGACTAAAAACAACAAAACAGAATATCCAAGGACAGTGGCCCAACTACAAAAGGTGGGCCACACATGTAGTGGAAATATCAGAGGGACAAGAGGAAAAAGGGACATAAGAAATATTTGAAGCAATAATGACTGAGAATGTCCCTAAATTAATGTCAGATACCAAACCAAAGATCCAGGAACTACATAGAATACCAGGCAGGATAAATGTCCAGTAATCTACAGGTAGGCATATCATATAAAAATTGCATAAAATTAGAGATAAAAAAAAAAAAATCTTGAAAGAAGCCAGAGGAAAAACATCTTACCAATAGAGAAGCAAAGATAAGTATTACATCAGAGTTCTCAGAAACCATACAAGCAGGAAGGTAGTAGAGTGATATATTTAAAGTGCTGGGAGTAAAAAATCCACATCAATTTAGAATTCTGTACCCTGCAAAATTATCCTTCAAAAGTGAAAGTGAGCCCTGGCCAGTTTGGTTCAGCGGTTAGAGCGTTGGCCTGCGGTCCGGAGAGACCCTGGTTCGGTTCCCACTAAGGGCATGTACCTTGGTTGCGGTTTGTCCCTGGCCCTGGTTGTGTCGTGTGGGTGGCAGCCATTCAATGTGTCCCTTTCACATCGATGTTTCTCTCTCTCTCTCCCTCCCACTATCTGAACAAAAAATGAAAAAATGTCCTCAAGTGAGGATAAAAAAAAAAAGTGAAAGCGAAATAAAGAAACAAAAATTGAGGGAATATTTTGGCAGTAGATCTGCCTTGCAAGAAATGTTAAAGGAAATTCTTCAGAGAGAAAGAAAATGATACAGGTCAGAACAAATCTACATACAAAAGAAACAGCATTGGAGAAGGAATATGTGAAGGTAAAGAAAAATTTATTTTTCTTATTCTTAATTGATCTAACAGATAACAGTTTGTTGAAAATAATAATAGCAACAATATATTAGATTATGTGTGCTAATATATGTATTTATATGTGCGTATGTATAAGTGAAATGAATGACAGTGATGACACAAGGGATGGGAGGGAGAAACTAGGACTATTTTCTTCCTGTAAGGTAGTCACACTACCCGCAGTGTAGTGTTATTTAAAAGTGGATTTAGATTAGTGTAAATATATACTGCAAACTCTAAGGCAGACATTAAAAAATAAATATAACTGATAGGTTAGAAAGGAGAGAAAATGCAATTATATAAAAATACTCAATTAAAACCACAAAAGGCCCTGGCTGGTTTGGCTCAGCAGTTGGAGCATCGGCCTGCAGACCAGAGAGTCCCGGGTTCGGTTCCCGCTAGGGGCACGTACCAAAAAAACCCACAAAAGGCAGAAAAAGACTAGAAGACAAAAGTAGGAACAAAGAACAAGAGCAGCAAATAGAAAACAGTAACAATATGGTCTATATTAATCCAACTATGTCAATAATTGCTTTAAATTGCAGTGGTCTGAAATACAACAATGGTCAAAATATACCAATTAAATTAGATAGAGATGAAAAAGAGAAAGATATCTTAAAAAACATGAAATATGGAAAAACTAAGTAACACACTAGTAAATAATTCATGGGTTAATGAAGAAATAAAAAAAAACAAAATTTAAAGTATTTTGATTTGCATGAAAAAGAAAACAACATATAAAGATTTTGGGGTTACTGCTAAAGCAATTCTAAAGGGGAAATTTATAGCATGAAACACCTATGTTGGAGAAAAAGAAAGGTCTCAAAACAGTAACCTTAGCTTCCACCTTAAGAAACTAGAAAAATAAGCAAACTCGAGGGAGTAAACAATAAAGATCAAAACAGAAATCAATAGAAAACAGAAGAACAATAGAGAAAAAAAAATCAACCAGTGCTGAGAACAATTAATGAAGACCTAAATAAGTGGAGAAAGAAACCTTGTCTGTGGGTTAGAAGACTCAATATTGTCCAGATATCAATTCTCTCCAAATTGATTTGTTTGGAGAGAGCATATTTGATTTGATCTCAAATCTTTGATTTTTATCTGAGAGTTGATCTAATCGCAGTCAGAATTCCAGCAGAATTTTTGTAGAAATTGAAAACCTGATTCTAAAATTTATATGGAGCCTGGTCAGTGTGGCTCAGTGGTTGAGCATCAACCCAGATACCAAGAGGTCGCTGGTTTGATTCCTGGTCAGGGCACGTGCCCAGGTTGTGGGCCTGATCCCCAGTGGGGGGCATGCAAGAGGCGGCCAATCAATGTTCTCTCTCATCAATATTTCTATCTCTCTTCCTCTATCTCTAAAACCAATAATGACAAAAAAATTATATGAAAATGCAAAAGACATAAAATAGCCAAAATAACTTTGAAAAAAAGAGAATAAAATTGGAGAACTAACATTACCTGATACCAAGATTTCTTATAAAGCCACAGTAATGAAACAGTGTAGTATTGGCATAAAGATATAAAAACAGATCAATGAAACAGAACAGGTTCCAGAAATAGACCTACACATATAAGTCCCTCAATAGGTGAATGGATAACAAATTGTGGTATGTCCATACAATGGAATATTATTCAGCAGTAAAAATAATTGATACATGTGACAACATGGGTGAATCTTAAAATAATCATGCTAAGTGAAAGAAGTCAGACCAAAAAAAAAAGAACACATGCATATGATGTCTTTTTAATTAAACTCTAGAAAATTCAAACTAATCTGTAGGGAAAGAAAGCAGTGGAGGGAGTTGTACAGGAAGAATCTGTGGGAAGAAGGGATCACCAGGGGCACAGGAAACATTTGGGGAGATGGAGGTGTTCATTATCTTGATTGTGGTGATGGTTATATGGTGTGTACATAGGTTAAAACATGAAATTATATGCTTTAAATATGTGCCATTTATTGTATCCTAGTTATACCTGAATAAGCCTGTTTATTCTCTTGTTTATTTATTTAAAAAAAAAACAAGTTAGCTCCACTGGGAAATCCTTCAGTTCAAGGCTATGTGTATTCTCGTCTCCTATTTTCCACACGCCTTTGCCAGGCCTGGGTATGCAGAAGGTGGCAAACAACCATTTGATTAATCTCTACAAGGCATACCAGTGGAGAAAGGTAACTCGTTGAGGAAGGATGTTTGCTGGTGCTGTTTAGTTGATGGGGAAATTGTGATTTACTGATGTAGCCAAATTCACAGGGGGTGAGGGGGAATCTGCCCAGTCATTCATTTCCTGGATGGCTAGTTTAAATCAATTCATTTCCATCTGAAACATTTGCAGCCCTGGATGGGTTTTACAGAAGACAGAAGGAATGCATGCCACAACGCCAGGGAATAAGATGAGAAAGGATGATGATGATAATGACAATGACAGTGATAATCTATTAACCACGTGATGGGCCCTGACTGTGTACTGGAGCCCTGTATGCTCCATGTTTTAACCACACCTAGTCCCACATGGGCGCTGTTATCATCCCATTTTAGAGAGGAGAAAACCACGGTAATGAGCAAGGGCTCATATGCTCATATACTGTAGAGTTAAAATTTGAACCCATGTCTGTCTGATTTCAAAGCTCTTACTATTATACTTCCCCCATTCCCAGGCCAATATACATGTTTGAACACATGCATGTCCACTGTACACACACACAAGACCACACAAACACACATGCACATGCTCACCATACATATGAATGTGCACACACATGTTAGAACACACAGGCACACTTACATGCATACAAATGGTCACCAATACATACACATATGTATGGGTACCCACATGCCCCCTAAGACAGACAGAAACATATACACACACATTTTCATGACACTGCCAAACACATTGCATGTGCACGTACACACAGACACACATACTTAGAACAACCTAAGAGCACACATTCTGCCCTTTGGGTTCTGGCTTCCCATTAGCAGTGACCAGTGCATTCTGCCGCCAGCCTCCCCCAGCGCCCACCCCACCCCAGCCCAGGCCCCAGTCCTGAGTCTAAAGTGAAATTATGTTCAGGCCTCTGATCTGGGACTGCGTGCAAGTCAGGGCAATCGGATGCATCACATTTTCTCATGAAAGAAATATCTGACAGGCTTATTAACCTTTGAAAATACCAGCTCTCACGCCGAAGGACTTCCTGAGTCCAGATCGAACTGAAAAATAACCTTGTGACAGACCACCCGGTTCTGCGCTGACGGGAATTACTTTCAACCCAGGCCAGCATGTCCCTCAGACAAAATGTTCCACATACCGGCCCTGACAGCGGCCAGCTCTCGGGAACAGGGGAGCCAAGTGTCGGCTATTACAGATCGTATCCACGGTGGCTGTGACATGGGGTTGCTCTGGGCCTGCGCCGCCGTGGGGGCCTCTGGGGTGGCAGGAGCATCTGGACAGAGCCAGCCTCGCAGCCTTTGACATTTATGTCCCTGTGCTGTAGGACAGAGGGTCTGCCTATCATCATTGACAGATGTAGCCTTGGCCTCTGGCAACCGTTTTCTGTTTCGAGTGTTCAGTTTGGGGTAGAACTGCAGTTTAGTAGGTGCTGTCAGAAGAAAAGAGACAGAGTGTCGTGTGGAAAATTGGAGATGAACCGATAACTCCAGGGTCGGAGGAGCTGACTCATCCACTCCCACCGTCTCGTGGTGGAGGACAGTCTCCCTTCCTGTTCTCTTTTGGGCCACCGACTGGGCTCAGAAGACAGTCTGTATCGTTTCTGGAAGTCTCAGTGTTTTCCCTCACCCATCAAACACGGGGATGAAGTTTTTCCTCCATAACAGCTGTTAGCCTTGGGTCTGCATTGAATAAAGTAGATGGTTTGGGGCAAGACCCTTCACTTCAGAGCCTCGCTTTATGCATATGAAGGCGGGAGTAGCAGTGCCCCCGTCGCCTCGCCAGTCTGCCAGGGGAGCAGCAGGACTAATGAGAAGGCAGTGTGCTCCAAGTGAGAAGGGGGGACTTGCTGCCACCTTTCAGCAGCCTCTCCGTCGCGCCAGGGGTTTCTGCTCAGGCACAGGCTCGCACAGGCTCCAGGCACACTGTCAAATGTTTCTGTTTTGCTCTAGAACTGTCAGAAAAGGGTCCTGGCTTCCAGATCCTGGTTCTTCTTCTCCTGCACTGCTGCAGACTGTCCCCCTTCTCTGTGGGCTGGTGATACTTTGGGTTCTAGCATCATAGCCATGTGCTCAGCCCCCAGCAGCGACTTCAAACTTCTTGCCCTTGCAGCTCCCAACACAACGCTAACTTTTCTCAGCCAATGACTTGGCTCTTCACTGCTCAGAGACAAGAGGCAGAGACGCAGGAAGGAGCTCTGATTCCCTCCTCGGGACCTGTCCACACTCTACCCATCTTTAACTCCTTGCATCCTGGCACAAAGTCTCCTTGCCATCAGCGGCCCATGTCCCCACTTAGGATGTCATTACCTTGCAGCTTCCTGGGGAACCTCCCATCATCACTTGTCCCTTCTCACTTTACTCTTCCCTTGCTCCCTGCCTTTTCTCAGAACACAGGGGGACTTGCCATGGAATTTGTGTCTGTAGGAACATGTTGGGCATTTGGATTCCCAACAGGGGCAGGGGGAAAACACTCTGGGTGAGGATAAAAATGGGGTGGAGGTGGCCCTTGGTGAAGGCTCCAAAGATAGGTTTTGAAGACTATATAGAAGTTGCAAGGTGTTGCTGAGGATTGTGAGAGTTCTCTGATAGTCCAAACTGTCACCCTTCCCCCTCAGGTTCTGTCTTTTCTCTTTCCGTTCCTCTCCTCGACTTCTGCTCTCACACCCTCATCTTGAAGAATTCCAAGAGTCCTGGGCAGCCTGGCCAGTGTGGCTCAGTGGTTGAGCGCCGGCCCATGCACCAAGAGGTCGCTGGTTCGATTCCTGATCAGGGCACATGCCCAGGTTGTGGGCCAAATCCCCAGTGGAGGGTGTGCAGGAGGCGGGCAGTTGATGTTCTCACTCATCAATGTTTCTATCTCTCTCTCCCTCTCTCTCTAAAATCAATAAAGAAAAAAAAAAAATTTAAAGCCCCAAGCAAAATCCTAGTCCCTTTAGGGAAACAATGAAAATTTCAGACCCTGTAAAATTCCTGACAGTTGGGTAATGGAAAAGTCACTATACTTTCGTTTTACAAATAATAGGACCCATTGTTGCTCCACAGAGCTGGTGATCCCCCAGATGTGGCCTGATGAATTCTAGTAGTAGATACAGCAACGTGTCTTTGGGCTTGTCCCTCGGAGGGCCAGCTCCCCGCACTCCCCAAGGGGAGTAGAACCCCACCCGGGCCAACCAGCTTCTCTCACCAGGAACTCGAATTAGACGGAAAGCTTGTGGTTGGACCCAGGCCACCCTGAAAACAGCCTCCTGGAGAGATTTCTCTTGAGTTCTTGCCTCGGGGGACCCTGGTGTTTCCAGTTTTCAAGAACCTTCTGAGATTTGCCTGTCAGCTTTCCCTTCAACTCGGGAGGTACTCAACATCTTCCCCTTAACCTCCATCTCTGTTTTAGTCGGCAAAGATCCCTGTTGCTTACAAGAGAATAGTAACTGATAAACATGTAACTCTTTAAACTCTCCCTCTGCAGATCTTCAAAAGCCACTGACCTGTTGCCATGACCTTCTTGCACCTTTGTCTTGCTCCAGGCATCAGATCCTGAAAGTGCTTATCTTCAAAGTCTGCAAGAAATACTACCACTTTACGCACTTTGCAGGTGAGGGACTGAGGCTTTGAAAGATGTAGGCATCTAGCCAAGGCTATAGCTGAAACCAGGAATCTTGGTTACTCCGTGTCAGTGAAACTTAGAGTAGCCCAGGTAAAGGAGGCCAATGAAAGGAAAGTGGGAGGGGCTCCGGCCAAGGTAGCGCTTTCCTCCTCCTTTCTCCCAAACCTCACAGTTAACCCTCTCTGCTTCTCTCCATTTTCCTGTCGCTCTCTGCTCACTCGTCAGAGAGCATGTTGCTGAAAAAGGCTACAAACCTAACTCTAATTATTAGGTTATTCACATCAAGCATTTACCATCAACTGTAGTTTCTGTGTCTCTTAGTTTGAAATATTGAGAAAAAAAATCTGTTTGGTGCCTGGACAGCTGGGGTAGGTTGAAAAATGTTCTCCCTCCCGAAAAGATATTTATCTCGTAATCCCTGGAACCTGTGAATGTTATCTTATATGGGAACAATGTCTTTGCGGAATAAGTTAAGGGTTTTAAAATGGGGAGATTATCCTGGATTATCCAGGTGGGCCCTAACAGCAGTCATAGGCGTTGGTATCAGAGTGAGGCGAAGGGAGGCTGGGCACAGCCGAAGAAGGTGACATGAAGATGGAGGCAGAGATTGGTGATACGGTCACGAGCCAGGGAGTGCTTGCAGCCACCAGAAGCTGGAAGTGAGAGGAGCAGATTCTTCCCTACAGCCTCTGACGGGAGCACAGCTCTGCTGACGCTTTGGTTTCAGCCCCGTGATACCGATTTCAGATCAATGGCATCGAGAACTGTGAGAATAAATTCCTGTAGTTTTAAGCCACCAATTGTGTTGTAATTTGTTACAGTGGCTAATGGGGAACTAATACAGCAGCCAATGGATTCATTCTTCCTGCGTTAGGTGTCCACTCCTTCTCCAATCAGTTCTGTCCTGGGGATGTTACTAGGAAAACAGCCACTGAGGCCTATCCTCTCATCAGTGGCTTTGGGGAAGTAGGTGATTGATTCTTAGAGAAAGGGCATGGCTGGGGGACACAGAGCATACACCCCACTACCCTGACACCTGTTTTCACTTAGGTGCAAGAGGAAGTGTTGGGAAGCAGTCATGCCTGAATGCAGCACCAATCCTGGGCCCTCTCCTTCCCCACCCACAGGGAATGAATTAATAAACAGCTCTTACTGGACAGTGGGAGAAAGGAGGTAAAATTAGAAGGTGAGTCCACCTACCCTGGCCGGTTTGGCTCAGCGGCTGGAGCGTCAGCCCATGGACCAGAGTCTCAGGTTTGATTCTGGTCAAGGGCATGCACCTCAGTTGCGGTTCAATTCCCGGCCCTTGTTGGGGTTGTGTGGGAGGCAACCAATTGGTGTGTCACTCTCACATCGATGTTTCTCTCTCTATCTATCTGAAAATCAATGGAGAAATAACCCTGGGATGAGAATTTTAAAAAAAGATGATGAGTCTACTTGTCCCACTAATTCAAACAAGTGTTTACTTAACACACTTCTTTAGCCAGACCTGGGATAAGTTCTTAACACAGGCACGAACCGGTAGTCCAGGGGAGAATAAGTCCTGTACATTGGACTGCAGGAATGAAAATAACAGGATCATTTAATCATTCATCTAGTCATTTATTTGACAGACGTTTGCTGTGGACATAGGTGTGCCAGGCTAGGTGATGTTATAATCAAATAGAGTCATTGTCTTCATGGAGTGAGAAAAATAAATACAGATAAATGAGAAAAATAATCACACATTGAGAAAAGGGCCAGTGCGAAGGAAAGGAGTAATGTTCCGAGAGACAGAATAAAGTATATGAGTTGATGGGAGATGATGGATGGCACTGGTAGCAATCAGGGTTTGGACGCAGGAGTTAAATTTGGGGGTCTGTGGGGTCTGTGAGAAGTTGAATAGACATTTGGATAGACACCTGGGGCTGGGAGAAAAGTTTTGGATAGGAAATTTGTTATGTAGAACCATGGGGACGAAAGGAAGGCCCAGAAAAATAGCTCAGAGGGCTCTACGCCTAGAAAAGGACACGAACACCGTGGGAGCAAGCAGTTTACAGAAACGATCTATAAAAAGCCCAGAAGCTGGGTGGCTTCGGTTCCCTCCTCCAGACTACATTTCCCAGAATGCCGTGGGAACCGCGCGAGACCGCGAATCGCTCCCAGCAGCCTCCGGCGCACGCGGCTCCGGACAATTATGGCGTCCCTCAGAGCGTCTCTGTCGCCGTGGAGCCTCCTAAGAGGTTCTCCATGCACGGAACGGGTCTGTTTCTGGGCCCGAGCTCGGTCCCGGCCCGGCGTCCTGCACCGGCCGCTGCCTGGGCCATGCGGGGCGGGAACGCCGTGCCGTCGGCTCGGTTCCGAGGCCGGTAAGTGACCTGCCCGAGGTCCGCTGGGGGGTTCCAGGAGACTTAAGTTAGCTTCTGGCTGACAAGACCCTCGCGGAGCCCCGCCGCGCCCCCTTCCACCCTGCCGGCACTCTCTGTAACTGCAGGGTCTGTCTGCTCCCGCGTTATTCCTTCGTTGACCCATTTAACAGCAGTTCGAGGTCTGCTCTTTGCAAAGCACCGTGCTAGGTTAGGGGTTACTGCAAACTAACACTGAAACGGGATTTTCTCCGAAGAAACTCGTGGCTCGGTGGGGAAGTGGCCGTGCGCTGTGACCCGGGCTGTGTTAGGGGTACGCACTTAAGAGTGGAACTCAAACTAGGCTGGAAAGGCAGGGGAGGGGGTTCCTGGAACATTTTTGGTTTCTGGAATGGTTGTGACCAAAGCTGAGACTTGGTTAACCAAGCGAGGGAGAAAATAAGCATTCTGAGAAGAGGAAATAGCATAAGCAAAAGTCCAGAAATAGTTTGGGAACCCATTTTGGAGGTAGGATTGATGAGAAGGGTTGGTTATGACTTTGTATCTAGGTTTAAAAGAAGAAATCAGTGTTGCTTCTCAGTTTGTAGCTTGAGCAGTTGAGTGGAGAGTGGTCCTACTTGTACCAAGACAGAAGATTCATTGTAGGAGCAGTTTTTAAAGGGGGAGGTAGAGGAGGAGAGGGAAGAAAGGGCAGTAGATGAGGTGAGGAGATGGGAAAAGAGGCAGAATTCAATGTCTGTTTTGGATACATTATGTGGAGGTGTACAGAATGCACACTTGGACACTGAGTGGTAACTGAAGCTGGGGGAATGGGTCAGATTGTCTGAGAAGAGAGTAATGCTGAGCACCTATTGTGTACTGGCTATTTTAAGGGACCCTGGGTGCCAGAGATGAGGACAAGAAAGAGTCCTGATCTTGGGAAATCACGTCATCTAGTGGAGGACAGTAAAATAAGCAGACCACCTTAGCTTTTTTTCTAAATGATATTGGGAACCACTGGTGAGTTTTAAGCATGGGAGTGACCTTTATTACATCTTTAAGCATTGATTTTTTTTCAGTTTCATTAAGATATAGTTGACAGCATGTAAGTTTAAAGTGTACAGCGTAATGGTTTGACTTACATATGTCATGAAATTATTACCACGATAAGTTTAGTTAACATTCATCTCACATAGATAAAAAAAAGAAAAACCGTTTTTTAGGAAATGTTCTCTTAACAACTTTCATATATACCATAGAGCAATGTGAACTGTAGTCATCATGTTGTACATTATTGCATTCCCAGTATTTAATCTTGTAACTGGAAGTTTGTACCTTTGACCACCTATATCTAATCCCTCCCTCCACCCCATCTCCCACTTCTGGTAATCATAAATCTGTTCTTTTTTTATATGAGTTTGGGTTTTTTTATTTTTTAGATTCCATATACAAATGAGATCATACAATTGCCCCTCATTTATCGCGGTTAATCCCTTCCAGACTCTAGCAGTTGCACCTGGCATTGAAGGATTCCTGGCGTGCTGGAATACATAGGCCTATAGTCCATATGTATAGTAATTTTCATTTAAATTGTAATACAGGGGTGTATAATTGACTCAAACAGCCAAGCACATGCTGTATCATTTTTACTGTCTCGATCAACTTTTTAATGAACATATTTGAAAAAAACGCGATAGAGTGAAGCCACGAAAGTCGAAGCATGAATTGGTAAGGGATGACTGCACATTATTTGTTTTTCTGTGTCTGACTTGTTTCACTTAATATAATACCTTCAAGATCCATCCATGGTGTCGTGAATAGCAGGATGTTCTTTTTTGTGGCTGAATATTCCATTCTGTGTGTGTATTTTTAGCTCCCTTGTCTTGGGTTTATTTCTTGGCTCACAGCTGTATTCCATTGGTCTGTGTGTCTGTATGCTAGTAACATACTGTTTTGATTACTATAGCTTTATAATATACCTTGAAATTAGAAAGTGTGATGCCTCCTACTTTGTTCTTTCTCAAGATTGCCTTGGCTGTTCAGGGTCTTTTGAGGTTCCATATACATTTTAGGATTTTTTTTTCTATTTCTGTAACAAATGCAGTTAGTCTTGATAGGAATTGCATTGAATCTATAGATGGTTTTGGGTAGTATGGACATTTTAACAATATTATTTCTTCCAATCCTTGAACATGGGATACCTTTTTATTTATTTGTATCTTCTTCTATTTCCTCAGTGTCTTTTTTCAGCATAGAGATCTTTCACCTCCTTGCTTTTTTTTTTATCCTCACCCAAGGACATTTTTGCATTTATCTTCAGATAAAGCGGGAGGGGGGGGGGGGGGAGAGAGAGAGAGAAACATCAATGTAAGAGAGACACATCAACTGGCTGCCACCCACACTACCCCAACCGGGGCAAGGGACAAACTGCAACCAAGGTACATGCCCTTAGCGGGAAGTGAACCCCGGACTCTAGATGATGGGCCGATGCTATAACCACTGATCCAAATTGGCCAGGGCTCACCTCCTTACTTTTTTATTGTTTTTGATGCTGTTATAAATGGGATCATTTTTCAAATTTCTTTTTCAGAAAATTTGTTGTTAGTGTATAGAAATGCTACTGATTTAAAAAAAAATTTTTTTTTAAGTCCTCACCCAAGGATATTTTTCCATTTATCTACAGCTAGAGTGGGAGGGAGGAAGGCGGGGGGAGGAGAGGGAGAAGGGGCCGGGGGAGAGAGAAACAAACGTCGATGAGAGAGAGACACATCGATTGGTTTCCTCCCACACGGCCCTGGACCCTGACCAGGACCTGGATGAACCACAACCGAGCTACATGCCCTTGGCTGAATTGAACCAGCGACTCTGATCCGTGGACCGACGCTCTAACCTCTGAGCCAAACTGGCCAGGGCTACTGATTTTTTAATGTTAATTGGTATTCTGCAACTTTTTTTTAAATTTTATTTTTGTTACGGATGTTTCTCCTTTTTTACCCTATTGACACCCTCCTCCCCACCCCACCCCAACCCCGTCCCCGGCTTTGTTGTCCATGTCCATTGGTTATGCGTACATGCATATAACTTCTGTGGTTTATCTCTTCCCACCCCCCACCACACCCTCTTCTGAGGGTTGTCAGTCTGTACCCTACTTCCGTGTTTCTGGGTCTACCCTATGCCTCAGACTATTCTATTCGTTATATTCCATATATAAGTGAGATCATGTGGTATTTGTCTTTTTCTGCTTGGCTTGTTTCACTTAGGATAATACTTTCCAGGTCCCTCCATGTTGTCTCAAAGGATAAGAGGTCTTTGTTTCTTACATCTGCTTAGTACTTCATTGTGTATATGTGCCACAGCGTTTTTATCCATTCGTCTACTGATGGACACTTGGGCTGTTTCCAGATCTTAGCTATTGTAAATAGTGCTGCTATGAACATGGGGGTACATATATTCTTTCTGATTGGTGTTTCAGGCTTCTTAGGGTATATTCCTAGAAGTGGGATCACTGGGTCAAATGGAAGTTCAATTTTTAATTTTTTGAGGTAACACCGTATTGTTTTCCATAGTGGCTGCACCAGTCTGCATTCCCACCAGCAGTGCACTAGAGTTCCCTTTTCTCCACACCCTCGCCAACACTTGTTGTTTGATGATTTGTTGATGGCGGCCATTCTGACAGGTGTGAGGTGATACCTCATAGTTGTTTTAATTTGCATCTCTCTGATGATTAGTGATGTTGAACATTTCTTCATAGGTCTCTTGGCCATTTGTATGTCCTGTTCGGAGAGGTGTCTATTCAGCTCCTCTGCCCATTTTTTAATTGGGTTATTTGTCTTTCTTTTGTTGAGTTGTATGAGTACTCTACATATTGGAAATTAACCCCTTATCTGATGTATCATTGGCAGTGATGTTCTCCCATACAGTGGGTTGCCTTTCCATTTTGATGGTTGTTTCTTTTGTTGTGCAAAGCTTTTTAGTTTGATGTAGTCCCATGTGTTCATTTTTTCCTTTGTTTCTGTTGCCTTAGGTGATGTATCAGTGAAAATTCTGCTGCATATAATATCCAAAATTTTGTTGCCTACATTTTCTTCTAGAATTTTTATGGATTCACGGGTCACATTTAAGTCTTTTATCCATTTTGAGATTATTTTTGTGAATGGTGTAAGTTGATGGTCTAGTTTCATTTGTTTGCATGTAGCTGTCCAATTTTCCCAACACCATTTATTAAAGAGGCTGTCTTGACTCCACTGTATGCTCTTGCCACCTTTGTCAAATATTAATTGAGCATATTGCCTTGGGTCCATTTCTGGGTTCTCTATTCTGTTCCACTGGTCTATATGCCTGTTCTTGTGCCAGTACCAGGCTGTTTTGATTACAGTCACTTTGTAGTATAACCTGATATCTGGTATTGTGATCCCACCTACTTTGTCCTCCTTTTTTAAAATTACTGTGGCTATTCGGGGTCTTTTTTGGTTCCATATGAACTTTTGAAGTATTTGTTCTAGTTCTGTGAAATATGTCATTGGTATTTTGATGGGGATTGCATTGAATCTATAGATTGCTTTGGGTAATATGGACATTTTAATGATGTTAATTCTTCCAATCCATGAACAAGGTATGTGCTTCCACTTTTTTATATCTTCCTCTATTTCTTTTTTCAATGTCCTGTAGTTTTCTGCAAATAGGTCCTTTACTTCTTTGGTTAAGTTTATTCCTAGGTTAAGTTAATTTTTTTGCCACAATGGTAAATGGGATTGTTTTTTCAGTTTCTCTTTCTGTGAGTTCATCATTGGTGTATAAGAATGCCGCCGATTTCTTGACGTTAATTTTGTATCCTACTACTTTGCCAAATTCATTTATTAAGTCTAGTAGATTTTTGATGGAGTCTTTAGGGTTTTCTATGTATAAGATCATGTCATCTGCAAATAACGACAGTTTCACTCTCTCCTTTCCAATTTGGATCCCTTTTATTTTTTCTTCATGTCTTATTCCTGTGGCAAAGACTTCCAGTCCAATGTTAAATAAGAGTGGCGAAAGTGGACATCCCTGTCTTGTTCCTGTTCTTAGGGAAATGTTTTTAGTTTCTGCCCATTGAGTATAATGTTGGCTGTAGGTCTTTCATGTATGGCCTTTATTATGTTGAGATATGATCCCTCTATTCCCACATTGCTGAGCGTTTTTATCAGAAATAGATGCTGGATTTTGTTGAATGCTTTTTCAGCATCTATTGATATGATCATGTGGTTTTTATTCTTCATTTTGTTTATGTGGTGTATCGCATTTATTGATTTAGTAATATTGTACCAGACTTGCATCCCTAGGATGAATCCCACTTGGTCATGATGAATAATTTTTTTGATGTATTGCTGGATCCGATTTGCTAGTATTTTGTTCAGGATTTTGGCATCTGTGTTCATCAGGGATATTGGCCTGTAGTTTTCTTTCTTTGTAGTGTCTTTTTCTGGTGTTGGAATTAGAATTATGCTGGCCTCATAAAACGAGTTTGGAAGTCTTCCTTCTTCTTGAATTTTTTGAAATAGTTTGAGGAGAATGGGTGTTAGTTCTCTTTTGAATGTTCGGTAAAACTCCCCCGTGAAGCCATCTGGGCCTGGGCTTTTGTTTGCTGGGAGAGTCTTGATATTTCTTCAATTTCCTTAGTTGTTATTGGTCTGTTCAAGTTTTCTATCTCTTCCCGGTCCAGTTTTGGGAGACTGTGTGTTTCTAGAAATTTGTCTATTTTATTTAGATTGTTGAATTCGTTGCCATATAATTGTTCATAGTAGCTGTTAATGATCTTTTGTATTTTTGTGGTGTCAGTTGTTACTTCTCCTCTTTCATTTCTGATTTTGTGCATTTGGGTTCTCTTTGTTTCTTGGTAAGTCTAGCTAAGGGTCTATCAATCTTGTTCATCTTTTCGAAAATCCAGCTCTTTGTTTCATTGCTCCTTTGAATTGTTTTTTTGGTCTCTATGTCATTTATTTCTGGTCTGATCTTTACTATTTCCTTCCTTCTACTTGCTCTGGGTTTTTTTTGTTTGTTTACTTTCTAATTCTTTAAGTTGTGAGGTTAGACAGTCAATTAGAAATTTTTCTTGTTTCTTGAGGTAGGCCTGTAGTGCTATGAACTTCCCTCTCAGAACTGCTTTTGCTGTATCCCATAGATTTTGTGTTGTTGTGTGTTCATTTTCATTGCTTTCCAGGAAGTTTTTAATTTCCTCCTTGATCTCCTCGGTAACCCATTCATTGTTTAATAACATGCTATTTAGCCTCTATGTGTTCAAATGTCTTTGCATGTTCTTGTTGCAATTGATTTCTAGTTTCATGCCATTGTGATCTGAGAAGATGCTTGATATGATTTCAGTCTTCTTGAACTTATAGAGATTTAGTTTGTGTCCTATCATGTGGTCTATCTTTGAGAATGTCTCATGTGCACTTGAGAAGAATGTGAAATCTGTAGTTTTGGGGTGTAATTCTCTGTAGATATCTATTAAATTCATTTGGTCTAGTGCTTCATTTAGAGTCTCTGTTTCCTTGCTAATTTTTTGCCTAGAGGATCTATCCAGTGGTGTCAACGGGGTGTTGAAGTCCCCTGCTATGATTGTATTGCTGTCGATTTCTCCTTTGAAGTCCTCCAGAAGATTTTTAATATATTTTGGTGCTCCTATATTGGGTGCATATATGTTTACCAAGGTTATATCTTCCTGTTGGATAGATCCTTTCAACATTATTTAGTGCCCTTCTTTGTCTCTAGTCATGGTCTTCATTTTGAAATCTATTTTATCAGATATGAATATTGGTACCCCAGCTTTTTTTTTTTCTGTTTGCGTGGAAAATTTTTTTCCATCCCTTCACTTTCAACCTATGTGAGTCTTTTGTTGTGACGTGGGTCTCTTGCAAACAACATATAGATGAGTCATGCTTTCTTATTCAATCAGCTACTCTGTGTCTTTTTATTGGAGCATTTAGTCCATTTACATTTAAGGTGAATATTGATATGTACTTATTTATTGCCATTTTTGTTTAGTTTGGTTATATTTTTCTTCCTATTTCTTCTACTAATTACAGCAGTCCTTTTAACATTTCTTGCAGTGCTGGTTTCGTGCTAATGTATTCCCTTAGCCTTTTTTTTGTCTGGAAAGCTGTTTATTTGACCTTCTATTTTGAATGATAGCCTTCCTGGGTAGAGTAGTCTTGGATTCAGATCCTTGTTTTTCATGACCTTGATTACTTTATACCATTCCCTTCTGGCCTGTAGTGTTTCTTGTGAGAAGCCATCTGAGAGCCTTATGGGGTTTCCTTTGTAGGTAACCTGTTGCTTATCTCTTGCTGCTTTTAGGATTCTGTCTTTGTCTTTAATTTTTGGCATTTAAATTACTGTGTGTCTTGGTGTGGGCCTATTTGGGTTCTTCTTACTTGGGGCTCTCTGTGCTTCTTGAAATTGAATGTCTTCTTCCTTCACCAAATTAGGGAAGTTTTCTGTCACTATTTTTTTGAATATATTCTCTAACCCTTGCTCATTTTCTTCTTCTTTAGGGACTCCTATGATGCGAATATTATTCCGTTTCCAGTTGTCCCACAATTCTCTTAAGCTGTCTTCCTGTTTTTTAATCATTTTTTCCTTTTCGTTTTCTGATTGGTTGATTTTTTTCTACCCTGTCTTCTAATTCGCTGATCCAGTCCTCAGCTTCCTCTACTCTGCTCTTTAGCTCTTCCAGTGTGTTCTTTATTTTTGACATGTCACTCTTGATCTCTTCTTGGTGGTTTTTCATTTCCATTTGGTTTATTTTCAGCGTCTCTATGTCCTTACTCATGCTGTTGAGCTTCCTCAAGATCATGGCTCTTAATTCTAGCTCTGTTAACTTGCCTAACTGCTCCACATTGATCTCATCTTCGGTGGAGGTCTCTTGCTCTTTCATTTGGCTTTTGTTTCTGTGTTTCACCATTTTGGCTATCACAGTGGGCTTTGGAGCCTGCCAAGTTTTTCCTGTGGGTGTTGGTGTTCTGCTGTTTGTGGCTCCCTCTCCTGGGTTTAGATGAGCGAGGGAGGACCCATGTTAAACACCATTGTCAAGTCTTACTTTCCTAGTTAGGGTTGCTAGCCCAGGAATGGTACTGTTATCCTCTAGCTTTTTGCCTGGAGGCTAGCAGTCCAGGTTACTTGATGAGTTTTGGGTTGTCAGTTGATTGAAAAACTCCCTCAGGTGCTCAGCATAAGGGGATATCCCGAGGGTGGGGCAGATGCTGGTTGTTAGCAAGCCTCAATTTGCATAATCAGTGCCCACAGGGTGGGGTTGTATATTCTGCAACTTTTCTGAATTTGTTTATTTGATGTACCATTTTTGGTGTATTTTCGATAAGGATAGTATTTTTTTATATATCATCAAATCATGTCATCTGCAAATAGAGATAATTTTACTTTTTTCTTTCCAGTTCCAATGCCTTTTTTTTTTCTTGTCTCATTGTTCTGGCTAGGACTTCTCGTACTGTTGAATAGTAGTGATGAGAGTGAGTACTCCTTTTTTGTTCCTGACCTTAGCGGAAAGGCTTTCAACCTTCTGCCACTGAGTATGTTAGCTATGGGTTTGCCACATATGGCCTTTATAATATTGAGGTATGTTTCTTCTATACCTAATTTGTTAAGAGTTATTATTATGAATGGATGTTGAATTTTGTCAGATGCTTTTTTGGCTTCCGTGGAAGGGATCATGGTATTTTTTTTCTTTCATTCTATTAATGTGATGTATCGCACTGAGTTGAGTATGTTGAACCATCCATGCATCCCAAGGATAAATCCCACTTGATCATGGTGAATGATCTTTTCTGTGTGCTACTGAATTCAATTTGCTATTGATAATTTTTGCAGAACGTACTGCCCTGTAGCTTTCTGTCAGTGTCCTTTCTTGGCTTTGGTATCAGGTTAATGCTGGCCTTGTAAAATGAGTTTGGAAATGTTCCCTCCTCTCCCATTTCGGGAAAAATTTCATAAGGATTGGTGTTAATTCTTTAAATGTTTAGTAAGATTCACCTGTGAAATCATCTGGTCCTAGACCTTTATTCATTGAGAAATTTTTGATTACTAATTCAGTCTCCTTACTAGTAATTGGTCTGTTCTGATTTTCTTTCTTTTCTTTTTTTTTTTAATTAAAAAATTTTAAAAATTCTTTTTAAACACAGTTTACATTCAGTATTATTTTGTATTAGTTTCAGGTGTACAGCATAGTACAGATCAGTAGTTAGAAAATAGTCATGGGAATGCAAAGTACAGCATAGGAAATATAGTCAGTAATATTGTAATAATTATGTACGGTGCTAGGTTGGTACTGGAAATATCAGGGGGAACACTTTGTAAAGGTATGATTATCTTCTTTAGTCTTGGTAGGTTGTATGTTTCTAGGAATTTTTCCATTTCTTTTTGGTTGTCCAGTTTGTTGGCATATTCATAGTATCCTCATGCTTTTTTCTTTGTGTTTTCTGTGATACCAGTTGTAATGTCTCCTTTTTTGTTTATAATTTTGTTGATTTGGGTTCTTTTTTCCCTTGGTTAGTCTAGCTACAGATTTGTCAAGTTTGTTTATCTTTCTAAAGAACCAGTTCTTTCGTTAATCTTTTCTATTTAGATTACATTTTTAAGAGTATACTCTGGTGATCCTGTGGAGAATGGTTTATGTAGTGGAGTCAGAATGGAGGCAGGGAGACTTGAGGAGGCTGAGGCAAGAGATGAGGATGGCTTTGACTAGGGCAGTGGCAGTGGGAAATGGAGGGTTAAAGAAAATGTATGAGGTTGACAGGCAATATATTCTGTGTCAGTGTCCTTCTTTGTAAAATGGGGATAATCATAGTATGTATGGGGTTGTTGTGAGTTTTAAATGTGCTAAGTATGTAAAGTACTTAGCTCAGTAAGTCTTGGCCCATTGGAAATATCTAACAAATGTCAGCTGTTACTACTATTACTACTACTGCTGCTATTGGCTAGGTGTGGAGGGTAAAGGACATGTCAAGAATGACTATGTGGTGTCTGGCTCACATGACCTATTGAGAGGTGGTAAGATAAGGAATAGTAGGAAATGCAGGTGTAAGACAGGAGCAGGTTGATGGGGTCTGCTTTAGTAATATCGAAGTGCATGTGCGATGTCCACTGGGTATTTGGATGGAAGATGATCTTGGCTGAAGATTCAGATTTGAGCGTTTCCAGCATATAGAAGTAATTAAGTTATAGGAGGCTAGGAAATCATCCACTAAGAATGTGAGAAGAGAGAAAAGAAGGATATAGTTCAGAATCCTCAGGGACACCAACATTTATAGGACTAGCAGAGGAAGAGTTGGCCAGGAAGAAACTGCTTTTTCCCCCCTAATGGAAGTGGAAATGGAGGTTAGGCAAAGGGATAGGTGAACTGCATGGGGCAGAACTAGATCTGGGTCTCCTCTCTCATTCAAGGCTGTTCCATGTCACCACGTGGCCTTTTAGTATCATGTCCAATCCAGGCCTTTCTTCCCCAGCTGCAGCCCCTCAGCCTAGAATTTTCTTCCCTTTTTTTCTCTGCCCTATTTAGGTTCCTTTGACCCCATCATACCCCACATGCTCCCAGGCTGTGTTTAATTCCTTCCTTAATAGTCACACAACTCTCCTTGCCTCCCTGGTGTGTAGCACTTGCACTGAGGAGCACCATGATAGATTGGAATTGATCTAGGCTTGGTTTAAATCCTGGCTCTATCCCTTAATAGCTAGGTCTTTAGGCAGGCTCCAGTATCCTCATTTATAAAATTGGGATATTAATACCTATTTGGTGGGTTGTTCTAAGCATTCCTGTATGTAATGCTGGCATGTAGGAGACAACTTTGTAAATGAAAGCAATTGTTATTATTAATATTACTATATTAATTACTTTTTTTCCTGTTGCTTCCTCCACTAGACTTTGAGTGCTTTTTCGGTAGAAACTATATCCTTATCATCGTGAATATTCAGTAAAGTTTAAATGAAGGAATGAATCAGTAAATGAATCTCATAGGTATTATTAGCATTATGTGTATTGAGGTAGACATGGTATTAATCATTTTTATCTTTAGCTTTCCTATTCAGAGGTCGTGTTGGCTTGTCATTTTTTCCATTTCTTATTTTCTTAAATTATTTTAACAGAATCTGGTAGCCCTGAGATCAAGAAACCTACATTTATGGATGAAGAAGTCCAAAGCATACTCATCAAGATGACAGGCTTGAATTTGCAGAAAACTTTTAAGCCAGCTGTACAAAAACTAAAGCCACCAACCTATAAGCTAATGACTCAGGCACAGTTGGAAGAGGTATGTGAATGCAGGAATGTTGGTAGAATACTTTTCGTTAAAGGGTTAAAAAAAATTTCTAGAGGCCCCTCCAGATGTTGATACTTGCTCTTCTACAGGCATTAATGAAGGGGGAATCCCAAGCACAGAACTGAGGAAAGAACTATTAGCAGGCAGGCGGAGGATCAGGGAGCATGGCCCAAATTAGGCAGAGTGGGGCTTGTGGGTCAAGTAGAGCCTCCTGTGCTGCAAAACCAGCCTGAGCATCCTTCCTTTGTCCTGCCTGCTCCATCTGCCTTCGTGGAGAGACAGTTGTGAGCTGCTGTGAGGCTGAAATTTTGGTGAGATGAGAGCCTTCTGAACAGCATCCTGCTCTAGGCAGCAGGGTCCTCCTAGAGTCATGGGTATTGAGTGCTTTGTGGAAAAGGTTTTGATGTATGAATACGTGAAGCATTATTGCTCTAATTCAAAACTAATCTATAATCATAGCAAAAATTCAAATATCCATTAGTATATCACATGAAGAATGAACATTTCCCTTACACCTTTCAGCGGTAATCATTGTTAACAGCGTGGTGTGGTCAGTGGTTAAGAACATGGACTCGGGGGTTGAGTTGTCTAGGTTCAAATCCCAGTGTTGCAACTTCCTAGCAGTTTACTTGACATTTGTGTACCTCTGTCTTCTCACCCATAAAATGAGGTAGCAATAGCACCATAAGGTAGTTGTGGGCCAAATATATTCAGAGAATTTGAACAATATCTGGCACATAGCAAGCACCCAATAAATGAGATCCTTTATCCTATTTCAAGCAGCTTTTTTTTTTAAAGAGACGTTCTTTTTTTTTTTAATTTTATTTTTCTTTATTGCTTTTAGAGAGAGAGGGATAGAGAGCGAGCAAAACATCAATGAGAGAGAACATTGATTGGCTGCCTCCTGCAGGCCCCCCATTGGGGATCTGACCCACAACCTGGGCATGTATCATGACTGGGAATCGAACTGGTGACCTCATGGTGCAAGGGTCCATGCTCAACCACTGAGCCACACCAGCCAGACTCAAGCAGCTTTTGTGGCCTGGCTCTGCCTCAGAGCATTCCTTTGCTGTTTTGAGAATAGTTGAGCCTATAGCTGGTGCTCTCAGCCATGCCACAGAGGCAAAGCCGGGGCCCAGGAGCCCACTCACTGGTTCACTCACTGGTTCATAGCTATGGCTTCTTCTCCTTGTCGTCCTTAGTGTTTTTGACTGCTGTCTGCTTTTGTCAGATGATCCTTTGGTCTGGAACCATGTAGCTTTCCTTAAGAAATATTTTATTTCATTAGGCTACAAGACAGGCAGTTGAGGCAGCTAAAGTACGATTAAAAATGCCACCAGTTCTGGAAGAGCGTACACCAATAAATGATGTGATTGCTGAAGATAAGATTTTGGAAGGAACAGAAACAGCCAAATACGTGTTTACTGATATAACATATAGCATACCGCACCGGGTAAGTATATGTCTGATCACGAAATGATCTTTGTTTGAAATACTATGTGGAGGTGGGACTAGGGACAGGGGTCAACATCATGTGACCTAGCTGTCTGAATCTTCCGAACCAGGATTTCTGTGCCTGGGTAAGAACCTTTTGGAAGATACAGCTTAAGGAAGAAGAGAAATGCAGACCAGCCCCACATCATGTTCCCATTCCCCGCAGATTACGAACACAGTGTGTTCCAGGTTGACTGCAAAGACGGAGATAGGTGTGCTGAGGCAGAACAAGGGGCAGATGTCTTCAAACATGGGAAGAGGGAAATTCTTTCTGCCCAGGTTGGACTGACTCCCTTAGCTGATGTGTTCCTTGAAAAGATAGAGTGTTTCTTTCCTGTAAGTACTTGATGATGCCAAAAAATTCCCACAGGATTTTCATTTTTCAGAATTTGCAGTAAGAATGGCATGTGTTCCCAGGTAATTCTGATAGCACCATTTCTGATGTAGTTTTTATTTGCTATTCTTCTTCCCTCAATTGCCAGTTCCAAAAGAACACTCTAGTACTTATAAAGTATGTCAGTTTTTTCTTTGAGCCTTCTCAAGTAAAGAGGAAAAAGTAATTTATAATTCAGCCCACAAAATGATATAATGCGAGGGTTGAGAAAAGGGCCACCCCACATTAATCCTTTTAACACATATGATTAGGTTAGAAGACATGATTTGAGCAATGTCCATGTCTGTACATGAACCACCCATGTATCTGATGTATACACATCGTAGATTTTCATTTGAATTACAATTTTTGCTTTAGGGTCCTTTAATAAATGTTCGCAACGCTGTGAAGGCTGGTTTGTGAGAGCATTCTATAATCTGAAAGGGAAGAAGGAACTTGGAATATCAAATTACCAAAATAATTTTAAGGAACAATTGTGTTATTTTGACATCTGCTATATTTTTTTCTATTTGCAGTGCTTGATGAAAATTATATTATCCTCAAAACACATTCAGAGACTCTTTACCTCTGAAAGGTTGAGTCAGTACCACCTGGTTAATTTAATTAGATATGTATCAATTATCTGCTATATGCAAAGCTCTGTGTCTCTCTGGGTATTACAAAGAATTATAATCCAAAGTTCCTGCTTTTTTCCAGTTCTGTAACAATATTAACAGTATTTGAGAGGTGTTAAGAATCTTGCACCTGGCCTTGGCCAGTTTGGCTCAGCGGTTAGAGCATCGGCCTGCGGACCAGAGAGTCCTGGGTTCAGTTCCCGCTAGGGGCACGTACCAAAAAAAGAAAAAATTCTGCATATGAAAATTGTCATTTGAGTGGTACAGAGAGTGGTTGGAATTCAGAAGAGGTGATCCCATGGCTCAGATATGGCAGTTGGAAGAGTGGAGAGACCAGAGGCAGGTGGACCAGTCAGTCTGACACATTTTTGGGCTTGTTCCTTTTATCCCCAGGTCTTTAAACATGGATCATCAAATAGGAAAGTCTGTTTAGGTGAGACTTTGGCATGGGAAAATGAAACAATTTGAAAAGGTTTTATAGCACTTTTTCTTCTGAAATGCATTTAGATGAATCTCAGATCACCTTTTCTTAGTTGAAGCTTTTTATGTATTGAACCCACTTTAGGACCATAGTTGGCACTTAGTAAATACTTTCGTTTTAGATTTCTGATCGTCAGAGGCACACAGTGATTAGTGAAGGAAGTATCAAATCTTAGCCAAGTCTTTGAGGTTTAAAATTATCATTGAAATCATGCACATGATTGCATTTTATGTTTCCTAGTGTACCTCATATTATTGATTGCAAAGTATTCTTCTAATGGTGTTTAGTGGGATGCCGGAACTAAAAATAAATCCTCATAAACTCATCCTTGATTATGTTTTCTATTTCAGGAGCGTTTTATTGTTGTCAGAGAACCAAGTGGCATACTACGCAAAGCCTCCTGGGAAGAACGAGATCGGATGATACAAGTTTATTTCCCCAAAGAAGGTCGGAGAACTTTAACTCCAATAATTTTCAAGGAAGAAAATCTTAAGGTAAGGTGACTTGGTTTCATAGAGTCCCTGGTGACAGTTTCTTTGTTGAAATAGTTGTCTCTGGTGCTGCTGTGCATTTTGCTTTGATAAACACAGGTAAACATTTTTTTAAATGTTTTATTGATTTTTTTAGAGAGAGAGGGAGAAAGAGAAACATCCATGTGAGAGAGAAATATTGATCAGCTGCCTCCTGCACGCCCCCCACTGGGGATCAGGCCCGAAACCTGGGCATGTGCCCTGAGCGGAAGTCAAACTGGGACTCCTCAGTCCACGGGACAACGCTCGATCCTGAGCCACACCGGCCAGGCCAGATAAACGTTTCTAATGATAACTAGGGTTATTTATCTTGTAGCTGGGATTTGAACCCAGGTGTAACAGTTACAAAGCTGTGTTATTTCTGTGTACCTCTTGATGGGCACAGGTGTGGCCTGTATGTGGCTGGCAGCCTGTCATGGCGTCAGGATAGGTGTTGAACTTCCGTGCTCATCTAATTCCTCCTCTGCTGTGCGGTTCTAGACCATGTATAGTCAGGACCGGCATGGTGATGTCCTCAATCTCTGCGTTGCCCAGTTTGAGCCAGATTCTGCTGAATATATCAAAGTGAGTATATTTTCTAGTTTCTAAAGTATGGGCTTAAGTATGGTTATGATAAGATTTTTAATCTAGCAAAATGAGTTAAGTTACAAGCTTTGATACAGGGGGAAGAGAAGGGAAATACCTTAATACCTGTCAAGGGCCTGATGTTTACCAGATAGATATTTTATCCTTACAGCCCTTGAAGAAGGATGAGAAAATTTAATCTTGAGAAGTAGCTTGCTGAAAGTTGCATAGCTAGTAAGTGGTAGAGTCAGGGTCCAAAGTTGATGACAAAGCCTATTATCTTTTCAATGTATCATACAGGAGCAAAGTTACTTACTGAAATTTACCAAAATGCAGTGTGTGTGTCTTACAATTCAATTTAATAAGTAATCGTGAAGTACCTTCTACGTGTAAGGTAGTTTAGGTGATGGACATGAACTAGGATAGGGCGTGCTGTGTCGAGCTTGCAGTCCAGAAATGGCCGTGGGGAGGGTGCTACATAAGCACACAGATGACTGTCACTTCAGGTCTAAGATGGTAGGTGCTAAGAGAAGGTAACCAAGTGCTCTCCGGAAAGGCTTCACAGGGATCTTAAAGAGGGCTCTAAAAGGGCAGGGAACATTGTGGTGGGTGGAGTTGGGTGAAGAGGTGTTTTAGGCATAAGGGACAGTATGTACAGGCAGGAAACAATGTATACTTGAGAAATAGCCACTCATCTGGTGTGCTTGTATATGTAGTGTATATGTAGGCTGTGGTTCAGGATTAAACTAGAGGGGTAGATAGGGCCCTGTCACAGGTGACCTCAGATGCTAGGCTGAGGAACCTGGACTTCAAACAGAAGGTTTTTGAAAGCCTTTGAGTACAGGAATGCCCTTGTCCAAGTCCAAGTCTTCATTCTGGAAGATCAAGAACTCAAGGAACATTAGTTAATAAGATGGAAAGGAATAGTTGATGGGATAGGGTAGTTGATAAGATGGGGGAAAGGGGGAGGAGTGAAATAGTCTTGATTTCATTTTTTTCCCCTAGTGACTAAGAAATAGCGGTCCAGTATTTCCAGTGTTCTATACTATATATATGTACTTCATAAAAAGGGTCTGGCTGCTGAAAGGTAATTGATCTGTCTATAAATGTTTGGCAGACTTGTTCCAGGCTGCCATTTATGTCTGCAGTGGAGGGTTGGTCTAAATCATCTTCTGGTTAATGACAGTAGAGGCAGGTATAAGTAGACCTGATTTTACTGATACTTTCTTGGGCAGTACTCATGCTAGTAAATGTATATCCAGTAATGCCACTCACTTTTTATTTTCATGTTTCTGAAAAAATTGCATCTTATGTGGATAGGTTCATCATCAGACCTATGAAGATATAGATAAACATGGAAAGTATGATCTTTTACGTTCAACAAGACATTTTGGTGGAATGGCTTGGTATTTTGTAAATAAGAAAAAGATTGATGGTTTACTGATTGACCAGATTCAGAGAGATTTGTAAGTATGACCTTAATTCATAAATGAAAGAAATTCTTATTACCATTATAGTAAGTCTGTGTTTAAGCTATGCTATTTTTCCATTGATAATTGTACTACCCAATGATAGTTTTAATTTACTTCAGTTTATTTATGGGTTTGTTCTTCCAGCATAACCCAATTTTCTGTGTTTGCTTTCATGTTGTGTAAACAGAGCTAGATTCTTTGAAAAACTAAGTGGCTTTGGATCTGTTCTGTATACCTGGATGTTGACTTATCCCTGGTGTGGCCAATGCTCATGTGTATCAGTGAACTTTTTTTTTTTTTTTTAGATTTTGTTGTTGTTGTTGTTGTTCAGATAGAGCAGGAGGGAGAGAGAGGAAGAGAGAGAGAGAGAGAAACATTGATGTGAAGGGACACATCAAGTGGCTGCCACCCACACGACCAACCAGGGCCGGGGACAAACTGCAACCGAGGTACGTGCCCTTAGCGGGAACCGAACCCGGGTCTCTCTGGACCGCAGGCCGACGCTCCAACTGCTGAGCCAAACCGGCCAGGGCTTTTTTAAGATTTTTAATTGATTTTTAGAGAGGAAGAGGGAGAGAGAAACATTGATATAAGAGTAAAACATCCATCGGCTGTCTCGTGCACACCTCCCACTGAGTATAGAGCCTGTGACCTGGGCATGTGCCCTTGAGGAAACCGAACCAGCAACCCTTCTGTGCACGGGTCCATCCGAGCCACACTGGCCAGAGCTCAGTAAACTTTGAGCTTGGCATAGCTTGGAGGGGAAGGGGGAAGCATTGTGCTTATTTTCTGGTAGGACTACACCTCATCATTTATGAAAATACCCTTGCTTTTTGCAATAATTTTAGGCATTGAAAAGGTTACATTTTTCAAAGTTGCATAAAACAAAGACTGTCTGTTGTATTTTAGCATGCAGATTGGTGAGCTCCCAGCTTTCTAGCTGAAATAATAGCATACTTTACAACTTGTGATAGCACAGAAGAGAAGTTTGTTTCTGAATGTCTTTCTGTTGACTGAGTTAGAAAGGCCAAGATGACAAGAAAAAAAAAACTAGCATGGCTGTACTAAGAAAGTCAGCTACAAGAAGGGGGTTTAGTGTTAATGCCACCTTCAAACTAAGGCGTTTTGACTCACAGCATGTAATCCGAACCATTCATACAAAGGTAAGGCATTTGTAACTAGAAGGCACTGTAGGCATTGTCTAGTAATACAGCCCATATTTGGAAACAGCATCATTTGTCATAGAAATAGCATTCCTAATGGTAGTAATGTATACTGTAATCCAGTGTAGAGGACAGGAATATATATATACACATCCCACATAAGCAGGGGGCTGGCTGGTGGCCATGAGGATGCTCAAAGTGAATTGCCTTTAGGTGCATTAGCATTGACATCACCTGTGAATGAAGTTTCTTAAAGTGTCTCAAATGTAATCATTCTGAAATTACAGCAACACAGAAATGTCTTTGAAAGTTAAAATTCTTTTTTTTTTTTATCCTTACCCGAGGATATTTTTCCATTTTTTGTACAGATAGAGTGGAAGGGAGAGAAAGAAAGAGAGAAACATCGACGCGAAGGGACACATCGAGTGGCTGCCACTCGCACGACCAACCAGGGCCGGGGACAAACCGCAACCGAAGTACGTGCCCTTAGCGGGAACCGAACCCGGTTCTCTCCGGACCGCAGGCCGACGCTCTAACCGCTGAGCCACACTGGCCAGGGCTAAAAGTTAAAATTCTTTACTGAGGTGTACTAATATGTGATAATATAGTAATTATGACATGTAAGCTTTACATCTGAAGCAGTTTATTTGCATAGAGGAAGGAGTCTTGTGTACTGAGTTAACCTTTTGTAAAAAACTTCCTGTGGGACTGAATAGCTTGCTGCAAATCCCAGGTTAGCCAGTAGAGGGTGCATGTCCTCACTGAATGGAAAAGGCCAGAATTCGGATTCAGCAAACATTTCAGACGTAAGTTTTTTTTAATCCTCACCTGGGGACACGTTTGATTTTTAGAGAGAGAAAGATGTCAGTGTGAGGGAAAGAAACATCGATCAGTTGTCTCCCATACACACCTTGATTAGGGACCTAACCCACAACTTAAGTATGTATGTGCCCTGATCAGGAATTGAACCTGCAATCTTTTGGTATACAGGACAACACTCCAACCAACTGAACCACTGGCCAGGCCCCACTGTTGGTTTTGAATTCTGTTAAAATCTTTTTGAACATGCAGATTTTTAAATTTCAAATATGGCTGGGTGTGAAGCTACCTTGTTCTGTGGGATGTAGGCATTATACTTTGCCAAGAACGTAATGAAGCCCTAAACATGATTCTAACTTACAGAAACCCAGTTAAGTTGTTGATGAGATCATCTGCCAAAGCTCTAAAGGGAATTACTTTTATATTTTGTTGCCACATTTATTGGAATAATAGGAAAGCGGGGCATGTCAAAGGGTGATAGCTGGGGAGCATTGATTTAGGGTGTCCTCACTCTACCCCAACCAGAAGCCAATACACAGCAGAACCTCAAAAACACAAGCATATTAGAACGATTATTTTAAAATATCCCCTCAGTTTTGAGGTGGCAAATAGGAAGGTGTTGAATATCTGAGAAGTTAGTGATTGGTGAAGAATAGGGAAGTTTTAACATTGATAAAAGTTGTCTGAAAATTTAAGTACAATCCTGGATTGTATTCTTGTTCTGCTCATCAGAGACAGTGTGTGACTCGTTACACTGCTGAAGTAGAACCTGGCCTTCCTTCATCTGATGTGCATGATTTCAAATTTGCTTCACTAGGACACTAATTTTTTAACTAATGGGTTCCTGTGAATACACAGGTGGCTTGGGAGTCTTTCCTTGGACTCCTAGGAGACCTCTTATAGAGGTTTTTTTATTTATGCACCAGTTCAGAGTCTCAACGAAACTTTTAATAGATGTCACTGCAAATACTTACAGGCAGTGGCGTTGAGCATCCCTGACCAGCAGCCTCTGTCTTACGTGGGATGAAGGTATATTCCTGCCCTCTGAGTTGGATTACATTGTCTGCAGATGAAGTGGGCTGTCCTAGAAATCATCTACCATTAGCAATGCTGTTGCTCCTCCTCAAAAAATACAGCCACTTTTAGAATATAGTCACTTTATAAATTGGGCATTGGCTGTAGAGACACCCGCCCTACCTACCTGGTATGAAGCCTAAATTAGCTAATTTCCCTGAAAATATAAAACTGAAGGATTAATAGAATTTCTGGCACAAGGGAAACTTGAAATGTAATTTAGTTTCAAGTTGGCACACCCTTTTATAGGACTGAGCAAATGGAGAAAACAAAACTTTTTCATTCTCCAGAGTCGATGATGCCACCAGCTTGGTTCAGCTGTATCACATCCTCCATCCAGATGGCCCATCAGCTCAAGAGGCCAAGGAGCAGGCTGCTGAGGGATTACATTTAATTAAGGTAAAGGGACTTTTCCACATTGGCTGTTGTGTGAAGATAATTGAGTTGGGAAGAATTCTGAAGTAGGTCATATTTAACAGTAACTTAACAGATTTGTGGTCTTGAAACAGTGATTAGAGCCCCCATATTTCTTCAGCCTGGACAGGGCTGGGGCAGCTGCCCCCTTGTTCCTTAGAGTACTGTTGTCTGAGCTGATCAAGTCACCAGCAAGGCATGGTGGAGGATTCGGTGGCACATGTGCCCAGTGTGGTCACATTCTTGCCCAGGAATCCAGAAGGGGAGGTAGTGGTGCTATTTATTATCCAAGCCTCAGTTGCATATTGTTTTGAACTGTAGTCTTCTCAAACTGTGCAATTACACATATTCCTCTGTGATGTTGAGAGTTGATTTTTTTTTTTTTAGGAAGGGGAGATCATTCTATAATTTTCATCTCCTCTAATGCTCAGAAATAGACATGGTTTTGTGGATCTGGCTTTTATCTCAGTATTATCTTATGCATTTGCTTGCAAAGCAGTTATCAAGCTTGCTTAGACTAAAATGACCAGTGATGAACACTGTAGGAGCAGAGAGAAACTCCAGTATGAACACTGGTTTTCTGTGATAAGCCAGATAAAGCAGAATGCTTTGGAGAAAACAGTCTTTAAAGTGGAAATGTAGTTTGCTGATCTTCCATATTTCTATTGAACATAATGGTTTTAATTTTGATCTAACAGGAAGTGCAACATCAAGTTTTCTTACTAGGATACTTCCCATGTTAATTGCTTGAACTATGCTGGGTACTGTTTTTCTGTCCTTGTAGTATGTTTATCGCTTTATAATCAGAAAACAAATAATTGAGAAACTTGGCTTTTTAAACTGGTACTTTGCTACTAGAGGGATGCTAATGATGTCTTAAAACTAAAAGCTTTATAAATAGTATATGTTCTATTGCTTTAAGACTTTTTTTTTTTTTAATTTAAACAGGTGTTTGCAAAAACAGAAGCACAGAAGGGAGCATATATAGAATTAACACTGCAAGCTTATCAAGAAGCATTCATTAGTCATTCTGTAGCTTCCTGAAAATTTTTTTCAAATAAATTTCATTTTGCTAAATACTAACTAGCTTTCTGTTAACATTGATTGAGCTGAGTGTTCAAAATTAAAAGGTACTGAAATGGAGTTCCCTAACAGAAATACAAAGAAAACTTGTTACCCACTCACTTTCCCAGGCTACCAGAGTTAATTGAGAAGAGTATTTAAGTGCAGTGTGGATGCCTCGGCAAGAACAATGTAATTGATGATATGTATAAATATGATTTAGTGATGCAGACTGAACTGTATAAGGTATATCCCTGGTCCAGCCTTCTAAAACTAGATGTTATTTTCATTACTTAAAAAAGGAAGCTTTGAAGTGTCTTCATTAATTCAAAAGATTTTATGAAATAATGGTCTAATGTAGTATGAAAAAAAAATCAAAGCCATGTCTATTTTAGTTAACAAGGAAACAGTGATGTAGATGCTGCAATATACACTCTCTGACGACAAGGAGGGCAGTGTTTACATGTTAAAATTCAAGGAGTTTCTTCTCAGAGTCCCAAAGTACTACGGTCGGGGTGACAATACCTGTCCATGATAATGATCTGTTTAGTTGGGTAAATGGGAAACATTACATTCAGTCATCCAAAATATCTTCATCCAGGTTGATATCTGTTGTGTCATCAATATCTTCTAATTCCAAATTATCCAAATCTACTTCCAGTTCAAGTAAACTCTACAAGGAAGAGGGTGAGTCATATAGGGCTGTGTTAAAGAAAAGTTAGCTTTGATTCATGATCCAAAGAGAACTAAAACAACATAAGCACACCTCAGAGCTGTTTCAGGTTTGGTTCCAGACCAGCACAATAAAGTGAATAACTCAACAAAGCAAGTGACAGCAGTTTGTTTGCCAGTGCATATAGAAGTTATGGTTACACTGGACTGTATGTAGTCTATTAAGTTCGCAATAGCATTGTCTAAAATTGTACATAATTTAAAGACTTCATTACTAAAAAATGCTAACCATTATCTGAGCCTTTAGCAAGTTGTAATATTTTTGCTGGGGGATGAGGAGGGCTTACCTTCAAATTTTAAAAAATACAGTAATTGTGAAGTACAATAATATGATATATGCCTTTAGTCAGTCAAAAAGGGTTTCTTCCTATTTCCAAATCCCTGCTCTGAAACTGATTACATCACTTAAAATACAGAGGCCTGCACACCTTCCAGATGTGTCCGGGGAGGGGTGAGGCTGGGGTTCCAATGGGAAGTTTGGGGATGGTGGCCATACCTTTTCCTCTTTGTTGGCTGCATGGGACTCCATGATAACTGGAGTAGGAGAAGCAGGTTTCCCATCAAGCTCCTGAAAAGCCAAGTGGAGATACATGTAAAGACAGGAATTTGTTCAGGAATTTAACAGTTTCCCCCAAGGAAAGGCTGATCAGAATTAGTTAAGTGGGAGATAGTACTTAATCAACAAATCTCAACCAGGTCATCTTATGTACCATTCCACCGACCTGTTGAGTTGCAGATCTTGAGGGTTGACAGCCTTTTGCCTCTTCCATAACATTTCTTTCTTCATTTGGCTATCAGAATAAAGCAATAATAAAGTGAAATATTTTGAAGTTGTAATTCATCTAGGAAGTTGGCTTACATCCTAGTCACTGGCTCTTACTCCAATAATAACATATGTAGTACAGTTCAAAACCCTGAGTAATGAATGCACTTTCACCCCGCAGTCACAACAAATGAGGCCTGGCACCCTGGCCACTCACCGTGACAAAGGGGTATTGTTTAGCTGGCCACAGATCAGCATGCATTTTCTTCACCCATTCTTCCACAACAAAGGCTTCTTTTAATCCAGGAAAAAGGTTTTCATACTCTGTTGGATCAGCAAGGGATTCCGCTGCTTTCTGATTGACTTTTGAGAGATTTTCTCTCCAGAGTTTAACCACCCTAATATAGATATCATGGAACCAAAGGGAGACTAAATAAGTGTGCTGTTTTTATTTGAAACATTTCTTCCTAAAATTAAAAGTCTATACCTTGACACCTGGCTGGGTAAGTAAGTCCGGGCCAGGAAGGCAGCTTCTGGCAGTCGTCCAGTCCTGATCAAGAGCTCCAGGCAGGCATCAAGCCTAAAGGTTGAAAAGGAAAGGCACTGTTGCCAAGAATAATCGCTGTAACACCGGCATTTAATACATTAAAGAAATGTGGATTTAGTGTTGCAAAGTCAGCATTCCCTCCCCAACTCCCACACATACACATTTTGTCACTGAGCCATTAACCTGTCATCACTGGTATGTTCCTCAATCAGTGGACTCAGGAGTTATGAACAGTAAGAAAGCTTTTGTGACCATTTTCAATCTCCTTGTTTTAACTCCCTAAACAGAATCAAAAGGGGCTTTTCAAGACAATTTAGCAGTTGAGATGAGTACCTTTTAAAGGCTTCAGGAGACAGGGGAATAAAAACCGCAGTTCCCAAGTGGGAATACTGAAGGCAGTGTCTCCAACATGGGCTGTGCTGCACAATCCAATGGTGCCCAATTGGAAAATACCCAAGTGTCTACTTTTTCTGTTTTTTAATTTCATTTTTTCTTTTTAAGTTTGATAAATGTGTTTTAGAATTCAGAACGCTTTGGATTTTAGAAAGGTAATACTATATATATTACCTAATAGCAGTATCAAATGAAAATCACAAAGATTAATATGCTATAAAGACACACCTAGTGGCATAAAAGTAACTAATAGTATTTCAGAGTTCAGGTCCTGTTTTGAAACCAAGTTAAAGAAAGCTATTTTCAGAATATTTTTGGATTTTTGAATTATAGGTAAGGAAGAATGGGACCTATTTTTAGAGATATATACATTTATAAATATTGTCTGTAATATATACTAAATACATGAATATTAAGTATACAATACATACATATACTGGGGGGTGCACATTCAAAGATTTTATGATAAAGTGGTGTGGGGTTAAAAAAGTTAGCATGTAGAGCAAGGTTAATGAATACTTTTTTGTTTTATTTCATCCCAAACTTTTAGATATGACATGTTTATGCTTTACAGTTACACTCAAATCTGAAAGTAACTGGCATCATGTCCCTTTATTCTTACTATGAACAGATCAGAAAAATCCAGTTTGGTAAAGTCATCTGCCATTCAGATACCAACTGGAGCAGCACAAGTAACCTGCTGTCATAAAATACTTCAGCCAGTAAGGGGCAGGGCTGTTGAGAAATTTCTCCCTATTGAGCCTCCTTGAATAGCTCATTTTCCTCAAACATTCAGCCCCAGTGTGCTAAGGGCATCCTTTGCTGAAGATGAGTGCCATCAAGGTAGCACTGTCCTCACTACCCCCACTAGCAATGCCACTTGGCCAGCCATCAGCTCTTTTTGTAGGGTTCAGTCTTCACAATCCTCTCCAAAATCCAGCCTCAAAGTCAATGAAGAAGTGCTTTTAATTACTATGCCCAGGTCTTTTAGACCTTGGATTAATACTTACTTGCCCTGTAAGAAGTAGCTCATGAATGCCACATTATTCTTGCCATCTCTCTCCGCACCTTCTGCTAGCTTGTTCACCATACAAGCATTTCCAGAGGCGGTAGCCAACAGCAAGAGACCCCCATAATCCTGTGCATGGTGCAAGCACTCCTGGGCCAGACTAAACTGACATTTACTAATGGCAAGCTCAGCAAGTTGTTTCCACTTCTGTTCTGACTGTAAGAAAGTTTCCGAGTTAAAATAATCTTTGGAAATAAACATCTGAATTTCTAACATCAACATTATTCTTTTAACCTGAACAATTCTGTGCTGACAATGGGAAACATATATAGGGTGGGGCAAAAGTAGATTTACAGTTATTCATATGGGAAATAATGCAATAATTAATACAAGAATAAACATTTTCACATATAACTGTAAACCTACTTTTGCCCCACGCTATGTCGAGCTGTGGTTAATTAAGCTGATTCTATCAATCAAAATAAAATGGAATGACAAAATGTATAATGAGGAAATGGAAATTATTCACATAAACAAAATTCAAACACAAATCAATTTTAATGATACATGAATAATCATCAATCCATTACATTTTTATTTTGTAATTATATACTGAAAATAAAAAACTAATAGAAGTTTTAAGGTAATTAGATTGTGCCATCATTTTAATGAGTGATTTAATACCATTTTTTGGAAAGATTAGAAAATTGTTTATGTCCTTAAGTATTTAACAATAAATATTATCTGTCATTTGTAGTGTCTCATAATCCATGTGATTTATGCAAAAATTAAACATAATACATTTTTTAACAAGACCAACGAGGCAATAACCTCAGCAAAATGAGTTTAGTTTGTAATTTATACTAAACACATAGAAACACCTATTGACTTATCAATACATACCTCTGCTTCCACTGCTAACTGGTACGCAATTGTTAGTTCTCCAAGCTGAAGAGCAAGTTCAAAGCGATGCTCAGGATCTGTGGATACGGTAAGAGCTTGCTGCTTGAAGCCCTAAACATTAAAAAACATGCATGTGTGTATTTCTATATATAAAAATATGTGTGGGCCTGGCTAGTGTGGCTCAGTGGATTGAGCGTCATCCCATGGACTGAGAGGTCCCAGTTAGATTCCTGGTCAGGGCACGTGCCCGGGTTGCGGGCTCAATCCCCAGTAGGGGGCGTGTGGGAGGCAGCTGATCCATGTATCTCTCTCACAAAGATGTTTCTCTCTCTCTCCCCCTTCCTCTAAGAAAAATCAATAAAACATTTTTAAAAAATGTGTGTGGTATGTAAACAGTGCACCCACATGCACTCAGCAAATCGTCCATTTCCATCGCAAACTAAAATAGATATACCCTGCTGACATAGAAAGCCCATTACTTGACTCAAACAAAAGTAACAAATAACAGAATAATGAGAAGACTGAGAAAAATCAAGGAGTCATTAAATTAATTGATAAGAACCACAGCAGAGAAAATTCAGTCACACAATGCCTACTGTTCTCTAAGCAGTGGAAGTTGACCAATGCTAGATAAACTCAAGTAAAACTAGTAAAAATCATAAACAAGGGATTTTAGAAAGTCGACTGAAGATTTCAAAAAAAGACACAGTGGTGTAGACCTAACTGTTTGTAACCTACTCACTAAACTGGGTCTTAGAGATCATCTAGTCCAGTCCCTCAAAGAAAACGAAGTCAAAGGTAAAACCTTCCTCTTTTCTATCATATGTAGATCATTTAGCAAACATCTGCTTTCAGCTCTTGATGCTATCATTATCTATGTGTTGGTCTCATCTCCAGTTTATTCATCAGTAAGTATTGGTCTCATGTCCAGTTTATTCATCAGTAAGTATTCTCATTCCAGTGAATAAATGAGTCGTTAAATTATTAGATGAAGATACTGACATTGAGGTTCCCCAACCAAATGGCCCAGCCGTATTGTGAGTCCATATCCAATAAGCCCACCCACAAACTTAGAGCTTTTATCTGCTTCTTAGACCTCCACTCTGAAATGGCTACCCAAGGATCATCAGGCATCTGAGGAAAATCCCTAACAGGAAAGAGAGAGCAAAATGAACCAACAGGCTTGAAGGAAGCCTAACATTTAGGGGGAGAAAGAAAACTTCAAAACAATAACACAACTATCATTCATATCCTCAGAGAAAGAAAAGAAACTTTACCCATAAATAAGATTTTAAAAGTCCAAGAATAACAAAATGAGAAAACCAATTCAGGAGGACCAATATTTGAATAACAACTCCACAAACAGAGATTATATAAAACAAAGGAAGGAAATCATCAGAGAAATAATTAAGACTCAAAAATAAAGGATGTGAGTTTCCAATTAAAAGAGTTCATCTAATACTCAGCAGAATGAATTACAATTGACCCCTTTCAAAGCCCACCATCATGCTATCTCTGAGCAATAGGGACAAGGGCAAAAAAAGCTTCCAGGGAAAAAAAGGCAGATCAAGGGTTAAGAATCAGGAATATAAATGGCTTTAGACTTCAATAATAACTAGAAGCTAGAAAGCAACAGAACAATGTCTTCAAAATTCTGAGAGAAAATTACCTCCAGCCCCAAATTCTATATCCAGTTAAGTGGTCAATTATGGCATAAGGTAGAATGGCACTTTGAGGTAGTCAAGGTCACAAAAAACGTACTTCCCATTAATAATCTCCTTCTCAGGAAACTACTGAAGAACATGCTCCAGCAAAATGAGGAAGTAAACCAGGTAAGAAGAAAGGGGATACAGGAAACAACAGATCCAACTCAAGAGAGAAGTAAAGGGGGAGCCCCAACATGATGGGAGATATCCGTGATGAGAGCAGAAAAACCAATTCAGGCCGAAACTGACTAAACATACTGAAAGGAGATTTTAAGGAAATCTGGAGAACCAGCAGAGTAGGGAGGATAACCTTAAGTACATTAAAAAAAAAAAAAAAGCGACTTCCGGTCAAGATGGTGGGTAGGTAAACACAGAACCACGTCCTCCCACAACCACATCAAAGTTACAACCAAACTACAGAACAACCTTCATTCAAAACCGCCTGAAATGGAGCTGAATGGAAGACCTACAACTACGGAATTAAAGAAGCGGTCACACTGAGACTGGTAGGAGGGGTGGAGGCGGACGGGCTGGTCCCACACCCACGTGTGGCGGATAAAAATCCCGAGGGTACCTTGGCTGGGAAGGTCGGGTACCTTGGCTGGGAAGGTCCTCCCTGAGGACTGAGGGGTCCCTGTCCCACACCATGCACCCAGCTCAGGGTTCCAGTGCCAGGAAGAGAATCCCCATCACTTCTGGCTGGAAAAACCTGCGGTAACTGAGGCTCAGGGAGGCTGAGGCGGCTGGAGCCCCAGGCAGCTCCTCTTAAAGGGCCCGCACACGGACTTCCTCACACTCATACCCTCCAGGCTCCAGGCTTTAGCGTAGGGGAGGCAGCTTGAAAGGCCAGAAGAGTCATATGGGAAGAACTGAGTTGTTTGGCATTGGAGTGAGAGCTGGAGAGGCAGCTTTCTCCTTGACAGACGTGCTATCAGAGGCCTTTGTTCCTTTGGTGAGCCCTTCCCTGGGGCAGCAGACAGCCTCCATATCTGGGACTCCAGCAACCTGGCTCACACTGTTGGTCCCGCCCTGGTGATACCCTGGGGCCCCGCCCCACCCAACTTTCAAGCCCACCCAAGCTGTTGCCAGTTGCTTTACCATAGGATTGGCCTGTCTTGGATCTTGTTTCAGGTTTTCCTAAATTCTTTCAAACAAACAGCATCTGGTCTCAGCCAGCCCCATACCTCTCGCTAAGTAATACATAGAAACAAGGGAGGCAGCCAAAATGAGGAGACAAAGAAACAGGTCCCAAATGAAAGAACAGAACAAAACTCCAGGAAAAGAACTAAGCAAAATGGAGATAGACAACCTAACAGATGCAAAGTTCAAAACACTGCTTATAAGGATGCTCAGTGGACTTAGTAAGAACCTCAGTGAACTTAGTGAGGGTCTCAAGAGCATAGAAAAAGACCAGTCAGAAATGAAGGAGGCACTAACTGAAATAAAGAATAAGTTACACAGATTCAATAGTAGAGTAGGTAAAGCCAAGAAGCAAACCATCAATTTGGAATATAAGGAAGCAAAAAACACCCAATCAGAACAGCAAAAAGAAAAAAGAATCCAAAAAAATGAGGATAGTGTAAGGAGCCTCTGGGACAACTTCAAGCATGCCAACATTTGCATCTTGGGGGTGCCAGAAGGAGAAGAGAGAGAACAAGAAACCGAAAACCTATCTGAAATAGTAATGGCAGAAAACTTCCCTAACTTGGTGAAGGAAACAGACATACAAGTCCAAGAAGCACAGAGAGTCCCAAACAAGATGAACCTCAAGAGGCCCACACCAAGACACATCATCACCAAAATGCAAAAGGTTCAAGACAAAGAGAATCTTAAAAGCAGCAAGAGAAAAGCAGTTAGTTACCTACAAGGGAGTTCCCATAAGACTGTCAGTTGATTTCTCAAAAGAAACTTTGCAGGGCAGAAGGGAGTGGCAAGATATATTCAGAGTGATGAAAAGCAAGAACCTACAACCAAGATTACTCTATCCTGCAAAGCTGTCATTTAGAATCGATGGCCATACAGAGTTTCCCAGGCAAGGAAAAGCTAAAGGAGTTCATCATCATCAAACCATTATTATAGGAAATATTGAAGGGTCTTCTTGAAGAAAAAGATAAAAAATATGAACAAAATGGCAATGAATACCTATCTATTGACAACTGAATCTACAAACAAAATGAACAAGCAGAATCAGAAACATTCTCATAGATACAGAGAACATTTTGTTGGTTGCCAGATGGGAGGGGGGTTAGGGAAATGGGTAAAAAGGTGAAGGGATTAAGAAATACAAATTGGTTGCTAGACTAACAAACCTCAAAGGGAATGGGGGTTGTAAGAAATAAACCAAAGAACTTATATGCATATATGCATAACCAATGGACACAGACAACAGTGTGGGGAAAGGCAGGAGGGGGGTGGGAATGGGGAGGAGGGGTTCAATGGGGGAAAAATGAGAAACATCTGTAGTACATTCAACAATAAAGATAAGTCTACAAAAAAGTATAGCAATGTTTTAAAGAGACAATTATTAACTTCATGGAAAACAAACTGCAGGAAGGGAAAGCTACAATACAGCACGTGGCTCAGATGTGCACAGAGTTTCCACAGCCATAATAATGTAAACATCAAATACTGACCTAATCAAAATCATGACATAACTATATTGGAAGGACAGAAATAGGAAAATGAGCACGTATGTGGCAGAAGCAGAGGGGGTGAAAGAAAGATAAATCCTCATCTTGTTAGAGTGGGAAGTCATAAGAAATGCCTAAAGCTAAGAAACAGCAGTATAAGCATGTTATTTAGAATGTGGAAATAAATACCAAAAGGGTCAGCCAAAAGAATGAAAAGTGATTATCCAGAGTAGAAATGAGAGAGGGAGGGGAGAGCTGTTAATTTTCTAAGCCTTGTAAAACTACATGCTCATGGTAAATTTTATGTTACTGTGTACTTTGCAATAAAAAAATAAAGCCAGCTAAGACAGAAAGATGCAGCATAGAAATGAAAATATTAATAAAATGGAAAAGAAGTAGACAGAAAGACTGATGATCACCCCCAATGTTTAAATGGGGTACCAAGGACATTGAAAAAGGAGAAGGAAGAGTATAACAAGTGATTTAAATTTCCAGGAAAACTCCATTGCCACAAGGAAACCAGTGGCAATTAAGAAATAAAGTTTTTCAAATTTACACTAACATTCTTTTAAATTGCTGGTTAAAAAAAACACCACCACAAAAATAAAATAAGCAAATAAAACCCTCTTACCTGCTTTTCCAAAAAGTGTGCAACTCTGGTCCTTTGTTCTTTTGGAATGGTAGGAAGGACCTTATCAGCCATGATAAAGTCCCTGCGCATGACAGCAGTCTGGTATTCCAGCACTGAAACCAGTAGGGAGTAACTAACGATGTTCAGTTCTTTATCCCCCAGATAAAGCCTGTTGTCTTTAGGAATATAGCCCAGGAGATACATCGTTCTGTATTAGAAACAGAAACTAATTTAGACGCCCCAATCGGTACACACAGACATACACACACACACACTGCCTCTTGCTCAAAATCTTTCCATTTGATTGATGTAATTACAGTTAGCAATTGCCAGCCTACTAAAACTATAACACTGAAAAACCAGGCCTATCATTCCTATAAACCAGCAACAGATTTTGTTTAAAAAAACAAAAAATACATATTTAAATTTAGGATGCTTAAGACAGAAGCAAAATAGTGAGCTACCTGTCCAAGTGGGCAATGGTGACTATTTCTCCTCCGACATAATAATTTAATCTGTTCACAGAACTTGTGTAAATGAAGCAATCGCCTACCCACAGCCCTGTTTTCACAATTTCCTGAATCTCACCAAGAACCTACAAGAAGAAAAGAAAGTCTATTATTACCTTCCTCAGCATTAGAAATCATGTCAGTAAAAAAAAAACAACCTGAATATAATTAAGATAAGGCAGAATAAGGAACGCAAAGCAAAATCCTATTTCAAGAAAGAAAATCTATCTTTGGAATTTCTGTCTTCTTTCTTCATTTAAGAACAGAATCCTAGATTATTTGTAATGTAAAATCAAATCTCATTGTTGTGTCAAAGCTGTGATTTAAAATGTGCTGATCTAAACTCCTAATACACATGAAACTGGCATAAGTATTTTATAAAATCTTCCAGGATGTCTCCACAATGGATGATTTACCTTTACCATTTGAGAGCTTATTTAAATCACTCCGGCCAAACTGTCTTAAGACCAAAACACCTAATTTACTTACTGAAAGATATCAAAGTTAGTCAAAGGTTTCCTAAAATCAAAGCTCAAATTTTTAAAAACTATAATACTTTTAGACCCTGATCTCTGAGCCAAGATTTTAATTTTCACATTTTACCATAACTCACTAATGCTTAGTTTTCCCAAACAGAATTTATACTAAAATGTTCAATGATTAAAGTTCTGTTATAAGAATATAAGTAACTTAAAAACAAAGCTAAAGTTGTGCTGATGCAATTACCTCAAAGGCATCTTCAATGCCATCTTCAGTAACTCCCTCGTGTGTTTCCTGTGCAGCCAAGACTTTTTCCGACAGATACTTAAGGATAAAAAATGACTCCTCAGTGGCAATACAGACTAGTTCTCCAGAGTCAGACCAGAAAATCTGTAACAAGCCAAAAACACAGATAAATGATTTTGGATTTTTGAGTGGAAATGATAAACTGCATATACTTTGTTTCTTACAAGACTTATCTTATATTAAGTATATACTTAGCAATTTAATGTGGTATGCATGTTCATGTATTTGGGAGGGTGGGTGGGCAGTGCTGTTCTAGTTAGCCTAGAGATGGAAAGGCGCAGGGGTCAGGAAGGAGCACTGTCCATGTTCACTAGAAGTGCTGTAATTCCGAGGAGCAGCAGCACATTCCCTATTGTTCTAGTGTTTCTCACCCCTTTCCCCCCACTGTCAATTCCACCCTGAACTTTTTTAGACATTGTTTTCATAATCACCTTCCTCTATGAAAATTTAATACCACAGATACTATTGTATGTTTAGTCATATATAATGTGTACACATACAGTACATATTTACATGACACGTATATACATATGAATACTTACATTATAGATAAAAAGAGTTTTTTTTTTACCCGTCATGACCTGAGTTTTGTCCCTTAGCTCACTATGAGTGCATGCTCTATAAGACAGAAACAGGACCTAGGAAGGTGGATTTTCTCCAAAGATACATTCCTGACAATGAAAGCTCTCCAAGAAGCAGGCAGTTCTAAAGGTAGAAAACTTTTGTCACTGAAGATTGTTACCTAAAGTTTAAACAGCCATTAGCAGGTAAGTATGAAAAGACATTCTGAAATGAGTGGGAACTTTTCAGGCCTTTCCAAGTGAAGAACTCCCTACCTTCTTGTCTTCAAAGCATGCTCCTTTTACTCAGTCAGAAGCCATTTAAAATATGAAAAGCACTAGGCATTTGTAAAACTTTTTATATTTTTCAAAATATCCAGTATCTATTGCCTTATTTTAAAACCATGATTCTGAGTTTCTAAGTAGTCCTGAGGTACATGGCACTATGTCCAACCTAATGGAACAGGGGCAGTAAGGTACAGAGACCTTTCTTGGCCTCAGGGACCCAGAGTTCATCACAAAGATGCACATTCCAAAGAACAATGGCAGGAACTCACATGTTTGGGCTGAATTTCAATTCTGCGTATGAGTTCTGTATTGTCCCAGTCATAGAAAGCTAAGCCATTTACAGATCTGACCCCCAATAAGAAGCCTCCATAGATACCTAAGAAGAACAAAAAGGTTTTTGTTTAGATGTTTTCTGAGCTATTACAAAGCTTCTAAAAATGTATCATACATAAATAACACTCACTTTCAGCTCCAAAATCTGGTTTAAATGATTTTTTTTCCTTAAAATTCTTAAATATCTTTACAACACTGTTGCTTTCTCTTATTGCATATCTGGGGGGAAAAACAGAAGACAAACACAGCATATTATATACTAAACCATAATTCCTTCAAATGTTACAAGTATCTTCAAATATATTTAAGTAGTGAATTATGCAAAAATATAAAATATTTAAAGATTCACTAATACAAATTTTCCTAAGAGTTAAGTGAACTCCTTGCAGTTGGGCAAATTATTAATAGGTTTCATACTATTACACAAATTACGAGGGCTTACAAATTATTTTAGAAACCGAAAAGACCTAAATGTCCATCAATTGGTGAATTATGAAACCAATGGCGGTGTATTTGTACAATGGAATACCACTCTGCAAAAAAGAACTGATTACTGATCCACGCAACAACATGGATGAATCTCAAAAGCGCTGTGCTGAGCAAAAGAAGCCAGACAAGAGTGTATGCCATATAACTCCACTTATATGCAACTCTAAAGAAGACAAATCCAGTTTGGATGATGACAAAAAAGCAGACCAGTACTGCCTGGGGCTGGAGAGTAGGGGCAGAGCACTGACTTTTAAGGGAAATATAGGGGACTTCTTTGAGGTTATAGAAATGTTCTGTATCTTGATTGTGCTAGTGGTTCAAGTTTGTATACACCCGTTTAAATTCATTGAAATATACACTTAAAATAAGTATTCTGTATAAATTACACCTCAATAAAAGTGACTTAAAAAATTAACTTTCATAAGTGGCTCACTGGTCAGCCATGTCTGGCAAACACTTAAGAAAATGCATATATTCCAGCCTCTGCCTTGAAAAGAGGGCTGGGCTGTAGCCATTGCTGTATATTCAAGAGTAGTCACTGACAAGTGCTGTGCTCAGGACAGAAAAGATACTGAACAGTTCTTGGCTGGATAAAGTGGAAAAGGGAACTACAAGCCAGAGGCAGTGGTATGTTGACAGAGGTAAGGCAAACTCACGAACTATAATTTTCCTTAAGATGATAATAGAGTACCTTTTAGTGTATAGAACTGGGCATAAATGAGTGTATTTAGGAAATTTATGAAAAGATCAAAACAGTTCCTTATCTCTCAGCAAATAAGTTTGTTAAAAAAATTTTTTTAAATGTATCTTATTACACAACACTGAGACTTAAATTATCCAATGTTGGAGCCAGAGACAACACAAAATACAGGAAAACAAAACGAAGAAAACTGAAGATATAATTCCACGTGTGGTCTGAAAATGACCAAAGCCCTAGTGTTTATTACATGAACCAAACTGGAATAAAAAAGGAACCAGTCAGAGACTTTCTGGTATAATAATCCAGAGTTAAATGTTTTTTCCGGATTTTAATGAGAATATTTTATGGACATTATGAATTCAGACAGAATTTGTTTTATTAAGAATGAAAGGTAACATCACAGAAAATGAATTTTTTAAGATTCAATGGAGTTCTGAAGATGACAACAGACTATAGCATCTCTCCCAGGCAGCTCATAATGTGGAGAAGCACCTCAGAACACTAGGTCACAGGGTCACCTTAGGTCACCTGCCACGGACCTGATTTGAGGGCCTCCTTTGCCTTGTGCCCTAAGCACCAGGCCCTGCCATGTGCTCCTATCAAGGAAATGGGTGCAAGGGTCCCCAGTTAACAGGATGATTAGATCAGTTTGAGGGAGCTAGTTCAATACTGAATATAGAAAGGGCAAAGGCAGCTCAGGCTGCACAGCTGCCTCTGACTCTAATTTTCCAACAGACAGCTCTGGTAAGAGATGCTCTTTAACCTGGAGAAGCACAGCATACACTGGGCCTCAAGAACCTCTTTAACCCAGCTGCACAAAGAACACCATTTGCAATCAGGGCAAGCCAGATATCACACAGCCTACTTACTCTGAAGAATCGTGGGCCCATGCAAACTCCTGGGCAGACCCAAAGCTCTTGTTTCTCAATGCCATTGCTGTGTAGATGATATACTCGCCATCACCACAAACCACAACAAACCTAGAAATTATAGAAACCAGGGAGGGAATTAGAGGATCAATGACATGTACAAGAAACAATGATTCATATTTATGGTAAAATACTTCTAATAACAAATGTTGTTTCAGTAGTCTGTTACAACTGAACCTAATATCTTTTAAAGTTATACATGTATTTGCACACATAGCCAGATATAAACATTTGACCCAACAAATCCAAAAGCAAATTATAAAGATGGGGTTACTGCTGCCACGGCTTTTTCTTATAAAGAGAGGAGACTGGGGACAGGAAGATGAGAATGGCTGGAGATGCATGGGGGAGGATTCCAACAATTCAGCCAGTATTTGTTGAACAAAAAGATGCCTAGATTTTCTTATTACATTTACACCATAAGAGGCATCTTGCTGTAAGACTATCTTCACTGTAAACCTGGATCATTAAAGTGAATAAAAAGATCTCACCCCAGTTTTCAATGATTTAAACTCATCAAAATAAATAGGACATTTTAGCATTTAAATAATGAGTATAAATAGAATGTTGCACAGTCAAAAATTTCTCAATAGACATAAAGCAACTCTTTATTTAAAAGATTTTTTTTGTCTTTATTGATTATTAAAGAGAGAGAGACAGAAACATAAATGAGAGAGAACATGGATTGGCTGCCTCCTGCATGACCCCCACTGGGGATCGAGCCCACAACCTGGGCATGTGCACTGACCGGGAATCGAACCGGTGACCTCGTGGTGCACGGGTCAACACTCAACCACTGAGCCACACCAGCCAGGCTAAAGCAACTCTTTAAAAATTCCAATTTAGATTACTGTATTGGCTGCTATTGGACTGCCGAAGGTGAAATGCAAAACTTACAGCAAAAACATTTTATGATATTAAGGGGAAAATATATAATGTGTTCTTAATCTTCATAAAAAGACTATTATGAAAAATTGCGAATACCATTTACTAAACTAGGCAGCATACTTGGTTTATATACTTTGTCTTTTTTAATACCCAGGATAGCATTATAAAATGCCCAGATCTACTGTAAAATAATTTTAAAGCTCCACAGGCTTAAATTCATTGTGCCAGCAACTCTTCTCTCACAATATGTTTGGTGACTTATAAATCTTAAGGGAGGAAAAGAAGTGATGGTTCAAATTACAGAAAAGAAAAAGAAATATTGCCAATCCCAAAATTTTTTTTGAGAGAGAGGGGAAGGGGGGAGGGGGGGGAGAGAAAGAGAGAGAGAGAGAGAAACATCAATTGGCTGCCTCCTATACATCTGCTACTGGGGATCAAGCCCACAGCCTGGGCATGTACCCTGACTGGAAATCGAACCTGCGACCTCTTGGTGCATAGAATGATGCTCAACCACTGAGCCACACCTCCAGGGTCCAAAACTTTTTAAAAAGACATATATATACCTCAGAACCAGCTTTTCCTCTTAAGAGCAACAAGTCAGCAAATATTGAGAGGGCACCGATGGAATCTCAGGGTAAGAAATGATCCTTGCCCGAAAAGGAGCACAAGGACACAAACCCGAACAATTGAAATAAGAATAAGCACAAAACTATGTAACTTCAAAATTGCATTGTGGGACCAGGCCAGGAAGGCAAATATGCTTTACCTTGCATGCCAACTTGATCCACTGGTATGGCTACCTGCAGCTGTGCTGAGGATTGTGAGGCCTGGGCAAAAGCTCAATGAGGGATACGCACCACGGGGCAGGCATGTATATTCTGTGGCTTTGCAAACCCTGTTTTAACATAACACAGAAGCTCACAAAGAGATTTTGGTGATAGCTTACCGCCCATTAGGATTGTGCTGAATTGTCTGAGGGTATATTTCACAACTGCCCATATCCTTTACTGCCAGTGGCAATCTTTCTCCATCTTTAATTTCAGCATCTCCCATTGCTTTTAGGTTGGCCTGCTGGACTTCTGAATGCTTGGCCCAAATTATCTTGCCATTGGCATCCATGGACATGGCAGGTTCCTCACGACCAAGCTAGAATGACAAATGATTCTTAGCAATGAAGAGAAAAGCAAAACTACAACAAAATAAACATTTCCTATTTTCTTCTGCTTCATGTCTCCAGTGCTTAATCTCTTGTGCTTAATAAAAGCAGTATCAGTTTAACAAAACTGGTGACTTGGAAAATGACTGTAGTAAAACAATGATTTCTTCCCCTATGCCCACCTATTCAGAGACAGTATAATTAGTGATTACCTTAACAATGATACTCCCTTCATCATAGCCCAAAGCGACATTATTGGACCCTCTCAGACTGGCCACACACCACACCCTCTCCATTCCATAATTCAATGTGCTCTCAAGGCGATATGTGCTTGAATGCCATATACGCACAGTTCCTAAAAAGAAGAAATGTGAATACTCCCTTTTAATTTGAACATCCAACAATGAACTATGTCAGGTGAACCAGACACATGGAAATCTTTATGTTCAAACAGAAAACACTTCCTGGCAGCTTAATTTTTAAAAATCTATAGTCTAATGAGTGGTTTAATAAAGCAACAGAAAATTTGTAAGAAACGACAACTAAGAAATATAATTACAAATGTGAACTAATAACAGGATTTGCTGGCTGTAGTGCTTACTGTGTACCAGATGCTTTATACATGTGATTTCTTCCCATCTTTTCACCATAATCGTGTGAGGTGGATATGTCTGTTCCCAATATGTCATTCGTCCAAACCACACGTCCATGAAGTGTCAGAACCTGAATCTGACCCCAGGTTTTAGACTCAAAGCACAGGCTTTTTTAGTTTTTTTCTAGGAATTCCAGATATCCTCTTATTTAAGTAAAAGATTTAAAACACATTAGAATGATGATGATATCCCTTTACTCTTTTATAGTTTAAGAGTTCTATGCTAATAAAAATACTAAAAATCCTTAGAAAACTCCAATTACAATGCAGGACTCTCCCTGTCTTAATTATCCACTTAGTAATTACAAGCATAGGAATAAGCACACATTTCCAACTTACCATCTTCTGAACCTGTGATGATGATCGGCAACTCAGGATGAAAACTGGCACAAGACACATTTTGGGCATGTCCCTCCAGCGTCTGCACACATGTTTTATTCTGTAATCAAGACACAGAAAACATTTTTATTAGTGAAAAACAAGTAATTCATCCTTAATTTTGCCAGTGCACAGATATATTATAAATTATAGTGGGCATGACAATCTAAATAGTACTTAGATATTTTTGATATAGAATTATCTATGTGTATGGGTTTCCTATTATTTCATAGTACAGGCAAATATAAATGTAAATATAACAGGTAAAAATGATCAGACACATACATACACAAAAGATCTCTGGTTTGCATCTGAGTATTTTTCCCCAAATTCCTAGGATAATGTCTTTAAAGCTTTTATTCTGTATTTAAATACAAAACTGGTTTTCTAGGCCTCATTTTATTAACTGCTGGATAAATTTTTATGTGAGAAACAAAAAATAAAATTTAACAAAATCTTGAAGTTAAAACAAGATAGTAGCAAGAGTTCATAACTAGGTTTAAAAGAGTCTATGTGGCAAACTGGTTGTACCATGCTTGTTTCATGACATTAGTCATTTTGAGCTGCTCATTTTCAAATATAAACAAAGTCTGCCAATGATGATGCTAAAATGTAAGAATCCACTTTAATTAAAATGTTAAAATTTCTTTTTTTTAAAATCTGTTAATAGTTTTATTATTTTTTTATGTGTACTACCATGGGCCAGGATTGTACTCAGTCAACAACTGCCTCACAAATGATTTAAGAAAAATTCTGCCCTGATAGAAGCAAAGATAAAGGAGAGAATTTACACTGTAAGAGGCACCATTTCCCCACAGAATACCTCTTGGCATTTCCTGAATGAGTGGGACTAGCAACCTACATTAATCATATTTCAAGAAGTAATAGCAATAAGTAAAATTTAAATGGATTAGTAAAATAATATTTACAAGACTCTGAACAATTCTTGAACTCTTACTAGAACCACAAACAAAGAACAATTCTATTTTAAGGAACTTCATAAAGGACTAAATGTGCAGCTGACATCTGCCAGTGATGATCTGGTAACATATAACTTGTCCAGTAGTCAAACACTTGTTTTTATAGTGTTTTCTAACCATCAGAGATCATTAGAGGCAAAGCCTATAAGATGCTGTACACACACACAAAAATGGTCATTGTGGGCACTACCAATGAAAGGGTAGATAAACAAATCTTCTGGTGAACAGAAAGTAAAAGAAATAACACTCTGCACGCTTCATCCTACAAGATGAATGTCCCTAGAAAGAATCCAGTGAAAAGGGCTGCAGTTACAAGAAATGAAGGAAGAGGACTGGTGGCATTCTCTCTGAAGGATGCAGCTGAGGTTGATCCAGGTTTATCCAGGTGTGCTACCTTTCTGAGCCTTAAGCCTTCATCTCTTAGGTGTCGATTTTCTCTTGGTAGCTTCATTTCTCCCTGAAGTCTTTTACACTCTTCCAAGAGTTTCCTTGTTTCAGTATCATTGAGTGAAACACTGTGGTTTTGGCATGGGTCCATCTTGTTTAGATGCGTTCAGCGGAACAGCTTTTCTAGGGTCCATATCATTCAATTTATCATTTTCCTTGGGCATTTCAAAAACACATCTCAATTTAGAATCCATTAATTCATCAGATTTTGTCTCTTTCCATACAGCTTCCATATCTGAAATGTTCCGTGGAACAAAAACTGTAACATAAACTTGTGTTTACTCTTCACTGGGATCATAGTCAAAAGGCTGTAGCATTACTGAAACAGTCACAGTCAACCCAGATCAATAATTCCAGTTGGGCCTCACATAGTACTGACGAGGTGCTGTAGTCTTCACTTTGAAACGTATTTTCTACCTGATAGATTTTGCAACTTAAGATTTGTAGTGTCATCTGTAAGGAGTCTTTGAACTTGAGGCCTGTGGGAGGGTTGAGACCAGGATCTGTTCATGCTTCGCTTAGAACCCAGAGGTGGATGCCATCAGAGAGACAGTGAAGAGTGGGGACGTGCCTGGGGCAGCAGTCTGCTGCCTAGGGAAAGAAGACCATGGGGGCTATAGCTTGGCCGAGCTCTATGATGGGGCCAGTTCACAACTCTTGCATCCCAACACCTGCTGCTATGTCGCCAGCATTGGTGGGTTGCTGGCTGGGTCAGGAGCTCTGGATCTCACAACTGACTTAACCCCACACCAGCCACTAGGGCCACACGCACTGTGATCCTTGGAGCCCCATGTGACAACTTCTGCAAGCCTACATGTGTCCACCAGCAGACAGGAGCCTAGAATTTCTAATTTCTACTATTAAATGAATATGACAGCATTTTATTTTTAAATTGTGTTAGGTATTTGTTTTCATTTTTATGGGGAATCCTGGGAGCAAGTTTAGGCACAAATACTGAGGCCTTAAGTTATGCTATGCACAGAATTCAACAATCCAAGTTTTAACTGTTCAAAAGAAACAGTAAGAAGCATGACTAACATATGGCGAGTAAAGTTATAAAAGAACTGTACCTGATAGTCCCATATTTTAACCAGACGGTCATCTGCACCTGAAATGAGGTATGGTTTGTCGCCACCACTGTAGTAGTCAATGCAATTCACACCTTTCTCGTGTCCCTCCAAAGTGAAATTTGGTGATGAGGAGCCCAGCTGCCATACCTTCAGAGAGCAACAGCATCTGCCAGTCAATATGGGGGTCTTACTTTTCAGAAGATGGCTCTACCACACCTCCGACATAATGTATAAAATGTGAAATCCCAAAAAAGAGAAGCTCGAGAACATTCATTTTTTCCACCCATTTGTTTTTGTTCTTTGTCACTTTACCTAAATTTCCAGGGAGCAGAATCACTATGGTATAATCTGAAAAATGCCAGTTTTTAGGCTTTAATCCCTAGAGATTATGATTTAGTGGCTCTACAACCCTAAGATGTTCAGATATATAACATTTAATACTAATTAAGCTGTCAAACAGTAAACATATAACATTTTGTATAAGTTAAAGAAAAAATGTTATATAGCTATAAGCATACACGTGTAAGCAGAAGTTAATGCAATGTATCATTTTAAATCTATGCACATAGAGATACCCTAAATATTTTAATAGAAAAAGGAATACAGCTGCACTGACTGCAACACATATTCAGCATCTAGTACAGGCAAGGCACTGTGCTGCTTGCTAATGAATGCCTGTCTGGTGGAGGAAGATGACACACAGTTCCTGCCCCAAACATCAACATTTCAAGGGATAAAAATTTCCAAAGGCACATTATTATTCAGTGTGAAGACCATTAAGAGAGGCAAAAAGCAATGGAATGAATGAGATGAGCATGACTGGCTCTGTCTAGAGGGGAAATGGATGTCTGAAGAGAGCTTCTCAGAGTAAATAATTAGGCTAAGCCTTGAAGGATGAGTAATTCACCAGAGGAAAATACATTAAAAAGGGAGAATAAAGAGTACTGTAGGCAGAGGGAACAGCTAAATAAGGTAGGTTCTGTAAACATTCATGGCATCTCTAGAGAATGGTGACTAGATCAGGGTTATAGACAAGATCTCATAATATTAGCTGAGGCAGTCTTGGAAGCCCTTGTATTCCATACTAGGCATTTGAATTTTATCCTCAGGTTGGCAACTGATAAGATAGAATCCGGGTTTTAGCAAGATAACTCGCAGCATATGGAGAAATGGAGTAAGAAAAAGAGAATGGAGGCAGATAAAATTTAAATAAAAAACAGATTCATAATCAGTAGAGGTCAAGAACAAATATTGTACACTAAAAAAAGAGGAAATAGTAACCTAAAGATGATGTGGGCATTTTTTTAAAATTCTGGGTTTGCAGAGGTTTAAAATTCTTACAAAATATTGCTTCCACATGGAAAAACATTCATTAAGAATACTGAGTTGTCACATATTTTTCTAAACAGAATGTGCCTTTCTGGATCAAAATGAAGTCCTATTCTGAAGTCCTATTTTGACTTCAAAATGTGCTTCTGAGAGAAACTTCTAAGATGAAAACAACTTTCTGGGTAGCCGGTAGTAAATAACCTAAAACAACTGTATTCCACAATAATCATAACTGACACAAATAATAAACACCCTACCTTGATAGTTCTGTCCAAAGATGCGCTGGCAAACTGATTGTTATCTTTGGGGTTGATCACAATCTGCATAACATAATGGGTGTGTCCTTCAAACACTTGTGAGCAAGACCATTTTTTATCCCAGTCCCAGAGCTTAATAAGCATGTCATCTAGGCCAAAAGAAAGTCTCAAGTTAGTTGCAGTTTATATTTCTTTCATTCAGAAATAAGAAGTCTCTGTGCCTTTTAAGGCAGCAGATTTAACACGAATCATACATTTCATGACTTACAGAAATAGTATCAGAATTGAGTCAATTTTTCAAAATCCTTATTTATTCTAAGAATAAACTTAACTCTCTAAAAAGAAGAGATAAAATAGAGAAATCACTAATAAAAAATATAAAAATTTCATGGGAAAATTTCAGACAGACTCTGGGCTTTTTATAGAATGACCAAAGAGTAATTGCAGTTCATCTCCGGCCCTGGTTGGGGTCATGTGGGTGGCAACCAGTCGATGTGTCTCTCTCACATCGATGTTTCTCTCTCTCTTCCTCCCTCTCTCCACACACACACAAATGTTTCAAAGAGCTATTACCAATTCAGTGCAACTTGTTTTAATTGCCCTCCAAAATGTCCACTGTTTTATACTTAACACCAAAGAGCAAACTAGTCTGAATAGAAAGGTAAAACTCACTAGGGTACATGGCAATCTGCCAAAAGCTCACTCATCAGCATGTAAATGAGCTTTCTGTTCAGCAGATGTTTAAGCATCTAGACCTTTAGGTCTTCCCTGACAGGAATTAAAGCAATTCTGCTATATAAATCCTAAATAGAGTTGATATTTCATTAAAATATAAAAGCAAGCAGCACCAATATCAAGTTAATGAATTTAAATAGTTTAAAGGCTGCTTGGAATTAGAACTCTACTTGTAACAGCAGTCAAGAATTGCATGTCTCACAAAATAAAAATAAATCACTCAAAGAGATGCACATGACCAGAAGAGGTCACCTCTTACCACTGCTAGTGAGAATGAAAGGCTGGGTTGGATGAACAGCGATACAGCGAATGTAGTCTGAGTGTGCTTCAAACATATGAACTCTCTCCAGAGTATTATAATTGAACACTCTAATCTGCATGTCATCCTAGAAATGGAAATTTAAAAACTATCATTACAGTAATGAAGTAAATTGCACGAAAAAGTATACTATAGGCTCAAGGTTTTAAAGTCCATGCTTCAAAACACTACACTAATTTACAAAGCAAATCAAGAATCAGAATTCTGCAACTCATTTACATAATCTTTGACCAATTCAGAAAATGCAATTAGAAATTCATATAATTACTTACCGCTCCAGTCACAACCCAATTCTTCCTTGCAACAAACTTTGCCGCTCGAACAGGAAGATCACACACTTCAAATGTTTTCACCAGCGTCTTTAAAATTTAACAAGAATAACTGAAAAAATCTGCCCTGTTACATTTTAAACATATAATTATTTAGATCATTTCTAATTTAAAAATATTCTCAGGTTAAAACATAAAAGCTCAACAGTCAAGTTAAAAAAATGAATCTATTTTTTTTTTTAACAGGTTCAAAATTAAAATACTCACAAAAGATTTTTTTTAAAAGTAAATGTCGCCCTGGCCAGTTTGGCTCAGCGATTAGAGCATTGGCCTGCGGTCGAAAGAGACCCGGGTTCCATTCCAGCTAAGGGCATGTTCCTCGGTTGCACTTTGTCCCCGGCCCTGGTTGGGTCGTGCAGGTGGCATCCACTCGATGTGTCCCTTTCACGTTGATGTTTCTCTCTCCCCCCCCCCCTCCCTCCCTTCCCATTCTATATGAACAAAAAAATGGAAAAATGTCCTCGGGTGAGGATTTAAAAAAAAAAAAGTAAATGTCCACAAGATGGAATTCCAGATCCTCTATGCTCCAGCCCTTCCCATCTTAGGCTACTCCCAAACTTACCTTTGCTCCTGTTCCCTCTGCCTGAAAACCCGCGCACAGAACCTTACACTTCTCTTTCATAATTTAGCACCTTCATAATTATGTGTTTAATGTCAATCCCTCCTGCTAAGCTCCCTGAAGGCAGAAATCGTGTTCACTACTATATCCTCAGAGCCTAAAACAATGACTGGAAAACAACCAGTGTGTTGTATTTGTTGAATGAATTAGCTCCTAGTCTCTTCTTTTTAAAATGAAACCCATAAACTCATAAAATAAACCCACAAACAAGGTACAATTATTTTGTACACTTTAGCATATGCTTCCATATGAATATTATTTAACTCTTTTTAGTGAAGTATGAGAAACAGAGATGTTCAGATGTTTCTTCAAGCTGCTCCAAAAGGAGTAATATATACCGGATAAAGGTAGGAAACTAGGAGTCACTCCTAGAAAGAGCAGAGATGAATGCATTTCTTTGTTCTCCCACTGTGATCCCTCATTCTTTAAAATTCTGAAAAATCAAACTATCATTTTTCAATCTCTCTTTTCATGCCATAGAGTAATAAAAACAGCACAATCTTACTGATTAACCATGTGAACTAAACAAAAAGAATAGGAACTAGTTCATTAGAACTGTTGAACCTCCTGCTCTGGCTTAGGCAGCTTCTTCAGACAAATACTGAATAAATGGTGACATCAGCTCCAACCTGTAAAACCACTACCAGTCAACTATGATATAGACACTGAGAACAGACAGAAATGCAATCCATAAGATGACAAACAAATCCACAAAAGCTCATGAGGAGCCAACAAATCCAGAGATCTGTTGAGCAATAAGAATAAAGCAGCTGCAGAACAAAAGTCAAGGTCCAGGTCCACATTAAGTGCTGAGGCTGACACAAATGACATGCAGGTTGGTCTCCGTACTCTAAAAGGTAAACAATCTAAAGAGGAGGAAATGCTACACACTCAACATACAAACACCCAATGTAAGTTAGAAAAATAATGACTAACACACAGGTCTCATACACAATTTTACCTAATTTGATTTTATCCTTCTGACAATCTTGTGATATAGGGAAGAAAACAATCTCATCTTCATTTTAGATAAGTAAAATAAGCTTCAACATGGTTGAAAGGCTTGCCCATATCATTTAATTAGCAGGATGACTTCAAATTCTAACATACTGATTTTGTAACCATTGTAGCCACTGCCTTAAAGAGTATATAATATCTCCTTACTTGAAATTCAAGTACATTTGAATTTATTTCCAAAAACCTATTGCCTTTTTCAAGAATTGTGCTCCTAATATACATGAGTAGTAAGTAACTCCTATTGGTGATAAATAGAAAAAAAAAAAAAAAAACCAGGGAGAACCAAAATAGATCAACCATTCAACAAAGACAGAGTATGCATTATGAGCCTAACTGCCAGGCATGCCCTTGTAGGAACAGCAGGAACTAAGACTAGGATAATCCCTGCCCTCATAGTACCTCCATTCTCGAAGAAAAAAAAAAATAAGGTATTACCAAGGAGATAAATTACACAAGTGCCAAGCATATGGCCTTGCAGGAGAGCACAGAAGGGTACAGATGAGAAAAACAAGGCAAAATAAATGGCCCAGATAAAGCAGAGTTGTGCTACAGTAAAGCCCAGAGAAAGATAAGGGAAATACACTGGGCTTTAGAATATGCTAGTGAAATGACAGAGCTGAGAGATGGCTAAATGGAGCTGACAGAGGGGATCCCTAGAAAGAATTAGGAAGTGTGGTGGGGGTGAGGGGAAGCATCAATATACCCACTAAACAAAATCAGAAAGGTTTCAAGTATTTGGATGAAGAAGTATACCAAAAATAAAACAAACAAACCATAAAACAGAATGCACATTATCTGCATTAAGGCAAAAGTCATTCACAAGGTCAAGATTTGAAATTGCAGAGGACAGAAACCCTGAAATAGTATATAGCAATAAATGGAATGTTTATTATTCATTAGTTCAATAAATAATTATTGAGCGCTTACTATGTGTCAGGTAATATTACAGGCACTTGGACACAGAAGAGAACAAAGTGTTAATGTGCATAACGTGTCACCAATGGGGTCCTGATTCAGTGTGCAGTTATTACTATTTCATTATAGTGATGTAAGGCTGTAACAGTGTTTTTAGGTTTACTCCTGACCTTGGTTCCCTAAGTCTATTTTTGCCATCTTAAATTATTCAAATGTGAATTTTTATCTGTATTTTAATAACTTAACCTTGGATATTGAAGGTAATTATTGTATAAGCAAACACATACCTGTATGGTATAGTGCTGATTATATGTCTTGTACTTTGCAAGAGAAAAATTAAGGATGGCTAAGAAACGCTTCAAATATGAGATAAACTAATTTGAAGGAGACATTTACTCATATGGAAGAGAACAAAACAAGCCTGGCTAGTGTGGCTCAGTGACTAAGCGTTGACCCATGCACCAGGAGGTTGCCTGTTCGATTCCTGGACAAGGCACATGCCCAGGTTGTGGGCCAAATCCCCAGTGAGGGGCATGCAGGAGGTGGCCAATCAATGTTCTCTCTCACTGATGTTTCCATCTCTCTCTCCCCCTCTTCTCGCTCCCACTCTCTATAAAATCAATAAAGAGAAAAAAAATAACAAAACAAGAATTTAAGGCAAATATTCTATAAAATGCATATTCTCATATGTGTAATCAAAACCTGACTACAAATATTTCTCTGATATAATTTATAATTTGTAAGTACTAGGGAAAAAATTAAATTAAAAATCCCATTCTTAAGATTGTTAGAATATTCACTGAATGGAAAATTAAATACTTTCTCTAGAGCAGCGGTTCTCAATCTATGGGTCGCGACCCCTCTGGGGTTTGAACAATCCTTTTACAGGGTTCACCTAAGACATAACAGTAGCAAAATTACAATTATGAAGTGGCAACAAAAATAATTTTATGGCTGGGGGTCACCACAATATGAGGAACTGTATTAAAGGGTCGCGGCAATAGGAAGGTGGAGAACCACTGCACTAGAGCAAGTAATCTTATATTGGTGTCGGTTTCCTTAATCTCAAAGACAAGCTATTACTACTTACATCAGAATTTAACATTTAAATACTGTATAATACAAGACCAGAACAGTGTTTCTCATAGGCTATGTTCCTCTTTATTGAAAGTTCTTTGTACCAATTTGAGAAAGCAGCCTGTATATAGCTATTGGACTCTGTTATGATATTTCTTCTCTCTCATTATAAACACTGTCTAACACAGTATTTCTAATAAAGTCCTTTAAAACTCCTACCTGTGTTTCATGATTCCAAACGCACACACTGCCGTTGTAAAGACTCGCCAACATCCATGGCTCCGTAGGATGCAAATCCACACTCTTAACTCGATCAGAACGAGCAGTTAGCTTTCTCTTGATATCAAGTCGTAGAGGCTGAGAAACATTAAAAAAAATTAAATTGGTATGCCAAACAAAATGTTTCAGATTATAACTAAAAACAGCCTATTAATAGGTCTACAAAACAATTCAATTTTTGCTTTGTTGAACTGTAGACAGTTTCAAGTCTAAACATTTGGATGGAGTAGACCAAAAACAACAAAACCCAGAATGCATATTACCTGCATTAAAGCAAAGGAATTCACAAGGTAAGGTCTTCTACTTCTTCACTCACATACACAAAAAATATGACTATTAAAAAAAAATTTAATTATAGCAGAAGCTGTCAAACATTTTGGCCTCAGGACCACTTTATACTATTAAAAAATTCTAAGGGCCCTAGAAAAGCTTTTTATATGGGTTATATCTATTGATATTTACTATGTTAAAAAATAAAACTGAGACAGCTGAGGACAGCTGGTTTCTCATACCTGCTTCGGCCTTCAATATGTTGTTTTGGTTGATGTACAGGATAAAAACAAACAAAAACAAAAACCTGTCTCACAAAGATATGTACTTAGAAAGAAAAATTTTAACTTTTTTCCCCAAATAATTGTGGACATTCTTCTTTGATATCACACCAAAACTTAAGAAGTGGTAATTTCTTAAAGGTTAGATGCAATGTGAAATCTGAAACCATACAAATGAACTTTTTATACTTTCTTTGTTACTTAAAATCCATTGGTATATTCTGTATTTTTGTAAATCCTCACCCGAGGACACTTTTGCATTTACCTTCAGATAGACTGGGAAGGAGAGAGGGAGGAAGAGAGAGAGAGAGAAACATCAACGTGAGAGAGACACATTGAGTGGCTACCACCCCACATGATCCCAACAGGGGCCGGGGACAAATTGCAACCGAGGTACATGCCCTTAGCGGGAACTGAACTCAGGACTGACTCTCTGGTCTGCGGGCCGACACTCTAACCACTGAGACAAACTGGCCAGGGCTATTCTGTATTTTTAATAGATCCATGTATCATTTTGTAACATCATGCATTGGTCATTTGGAAACTGTTGGTTCACTGAATTATGCAGATCTTCCAAATGTTGACACATTTCATTACACAGTATCAACCACCTTCATTAATATCACCATCAATCTTAACTGATAAGTTTTTAAGTATTAGAAATCTGTTAAGGTCAGTGATAAAAGTTTTCTAAAATTCTAACTTTCACTTGAAAGCTCTAATTTTATTATCAGCAACAAATACTGTCAGGGGCCAAATAAATTCCTTCAGTTTTTAAAAAATGTCTGCCAAATAATCAAGTCTGAACAACCACAGTTTGTCAGCTATTGTTTCAAGTAAAGCTAGCACCTTAAACAAAAGTATGCAACAGAAGTGCTTTATGCCTACTTCCCATTTCATCACAGAATAATTAAAAGATGTATACACAACTGTTGAGATGTGATAAAATTAATAAATTAGCACTGCTTCATCAATGACATTCTTAATGAAACTGGTTTTTAAAAAAAATACACTACCAGTACAACTTGGTGACACTGTGCCGGCAGTTTTACCTTTCATTACTTTTACAGCATCAGTACAAATATCAACACAGTGAAAAAGGCCCATAGTATCTCACTATTAGGAAAATAGTTGTTGTTTTTTTAATCCTTACCTGAGGATATTTTTCCATTTATCTTCAGATAGAGTGGGAGGGAGAGACAGAGACACAGACACATAGATGTGAGAGAGACATATCAACTGGCTATCTCCCGCATGACCCTGACCAGGGCTGGGGACGAACTGCAACTGAGGTACGTGCCCTTGACTGGAATCGAACCTGCAACTCTTTGGTCCTTGGGCCGACACTCTTAACTGCTGTGCCAAAGCAGCCGGGGCAGGAAAATAGTTTTGTGGACCTCCTGAAAAAATATGGGGAACTCCTCCAAGATGGTGGATCACATTTTCAGACCCTTGGTTTATAAACTACCTGTTAAATAATATATCTACCAAATCAAAATTTCTGTCCATGTCATTAGTATCACATAAGAAAATATTCTTAAGAAGAGTTATTCATGACATCTTAGTACCTCTAAATTATAATATTGATCAAAATAGTATGACACTGGCATAAAAACAGACATATATCAATGGAACAAAATAGTCCAGAAATAAACCCACCCATATATGTAGTCAAGTAATTTATGATGAAGGAGCCAAGAATATACAATGGGGAAAGGCCAGTCTTCAATAAACGGTGATGGGAAAACTGGACAGCCACATGCAAAACAATGAAACTGGACAACTATCTTATACTATCCACAAAAATTAACTAAAACGGATTAAAGAGTTCCAGAAACTATAAAATAAAATACTATAAAATAACTATAAAATAAAATAAAAACTATTAAATAGGACCAGAAACTATAAAACTCGTGGAAGAAAACAGGAAAAAAGCTCCTTGACATTGACATCCATATATATATATATTTTTAATCCTTACCTGAGCATATTTTTTTCCATTGATTTTTAGAGAGAGAAGAGGAGGGAGGAAGAGGGGAAGGGGAAAGAAACATGGATGTGAGAGACACACTGATTGGTTGTCTCCTGCACAAATCGCACCTCAACCAGGGCTGGGAGTCAACCTGCAACCCAGGTACGTGCCCTTGGCTGGGAATTGAACCTAAGACCCTTCGGTGCATGGTACCCTAACCACTGAGATACACCAGCCAGGGCAGAGATTATTTTTGTTTTTAAATCTAACACTCAAAGCAAGGTAACAAAAGTAAAAATAAACATGTGAGACTACATCAAACTAAAAAGCTTTTCCACAACAAAGGCAACCATCAACAAAATGGAAAAGCAACCTACTGAATGGGAGAAATTAGTTGCAAATCATACATATGATAAGGGGCTAACAGCCAAAACATAAAAAACTCATACTACTCAATAGCAAAAAAACAAGCCAATTTAAAAATGGGTAGATAGCCCTGGCCGGTTTGGCTCAGCGGTTAGAGCATCAGCCTGCGGTCCGGAGAGACCCAGGTTCGGTTTCCGCTAAGGGTACGTGCCTCGGTTGCAGTTTGTCCCCGGTCCTGGTTGGTCCTGCGGGTGGCGGCCACTCGGTGTGTCCCTTTCGTGTCAATGTTTCTCTCTCTCTCTCTTCCTCTCTCCCTCCCACTCTATCTGAACAAAGAATGAAAAAACGTCCTCGGGTGAGGATAAAAATAAAAAATAGATAGATAAATAAATAAATAAAATAAAATAAAAAAAAATGGGTAGATGATCCGAACAGACATTTCTAAAGAAGACATGTGGCCAACAGGTATATGAAAAGATGGTCAACATCACTACTCATCAGGAAAATGCAAATCAAAACCACAATAAGAGCCCTGGCCACGTGGCTCATTTGTTTGGAACATCATCCAATACACCAAAATGTTCTGGGCACATATGTTCAATTCCCAGTCAGGGCACATACCTTGGTTGAAGGTTCAATCCTCAACTGGGGTGAGTACGGGAGGCAACCAATTGATGTTTCTCTCTTACATCTCTCCCTCTCTCTCGAAAAATCAATGAAACATATCCTTGGGTGAGAATTAAGAAAAAAAAAATTTTTAAACCACAATAAAATATCACCTCACACCTGTTAGAATGACTATCAGAAAGACAAGAAATGTCCCGCCAGTGTGGCTCCGCGGCTGAGCATCAACCCATACACCAAGAGGTTCCCGGTCAGGGCACATGTCCAGGTTGTGGGCCAAATCCCCAGTGGGGGGCATGCAGGAGGCGGCCAATCGATGTTCTCTCTCATCAATGTTTCTCTCTCTCTCCCCCTTTTGCTTCCTCTCTCTCTAAAATCAATAAAGGGAAAACAATTAAAAAAAAAAAAGACAAGAAATAACAAGTGTGGGTGAGGACATAAGGAAAGGGGAACCCTTGTGCACTCCTGGTGAGAATGTAAATTGGTTCAACCACTATGGAAAACAGTATGGAGGTTCCTCAAAAAAATAAAACTAGAACCACATGATCTAGCAATTCCACTTCTGGGGATTTATCTGAAAACAAAAACAGCAACTCAGAAAGATATGTGCACCCATCAATGGGTAAATATTATACACATATACACACACAAAATCGAATATTACTCAGCCATAAAAAAAAAAATGAAACCTTGCCTCTGTGACAACATGGATGGATCTTGAGGGCATTGCACTATGTGAAATAAGTCAGACAGAAAAAGACAAACACTGTCTCAATTATATGTGGAATTTAATTTAAAAAACAAACAAACAAAAAAATACCACCACTAGAACTCATAGATCTTTTCAGAGAGAACAGATGGGTGGTTATAAGGGGCAGGGGATGGGGGTTGGTGAAATGGGTGAAGGAAGTCAAATATTACAGACTTCCAGTTATAAAACAAGTCATGGGGACAGTATGGTAACTATAGTTAATAACTGTGCTGCATATTTGAAAGTTGCTAAGAGAGATCTTAAAAGTTCTTATCATAAGAAAAAAATTTTTACACATGTATATTGTGATGGGTATTAACTAGACTTTTTGTGACGATCATTTTACAATATGTATATACAAATATCTGATCGCTATATTGTAATTATTGTTATATTTCAATTATATATTGAAACTAATATGTTATATGTCAATTATACCTCAACAAAAATAAACTGAGTTCTTTAGAGGAAAGTACATTTATTTTGGCAATAATGCTAGGCAATGTCATGTATGATGAATACAGGCCACATCTGTGTCCATGAAGGCCTTTGGAGTCAAATGAGAGTATTTATATTATTTAAATGAATTCAAGTTACAGGAACCTGATGGAAAGTAAAACAGTTTTAAACAAGAACTAAAATACTCTCTCAAGCCAGAAAATACAATTTTAAAATTGCATTTTTCAACCTGGATTCCTCATCTAAACCACAGAACAGAAAATGATTTAAATAACGATTTTCTTAATTCTCCAAAAGATAACATTCTAGGAGAAAAGTTAATTCATTATATACATGATGCCTTACAGCAGTAGTCTTAATTCTTTCTTTAAAGCAAACTGAGGAAGACTTATTTAAAACCTATTTCCCCTTCAACAGGTCTTTTTGTTTTTTTATCCTCACCTGAAGACATTTTTTCATTTTTTGTTCAGATAGAGTGGGAGGGAGGGAGGGAGAGAGAGAGAGAGAGAGAGAGAGAGAGAGAGAGAGAGACATCTAGGTGTAAGGGACACTATCAAGTGGTTGCCTCCCACATGACCCAACCAGGGCAGGGGACAAACTGCAACTGAGGTACATGCCCTTACAATGCTCTAACTGCTGAGCCAAACTGGCCAGGGCTTTTCAACAGGTCTTAAACACAAACTAAAAATTTATCTGGCAAGCTGAATTACCGTCATTCATATTTTTATTTTGGGGAACTCTCATGATGTTCATGAATGGGACAGAAATTTAAGGTTACTTTTCAACACAAAATGAAGATCACTAGATAATTTAAACAGATAATTTCCTGAGACAAAGCAAACACCTCACAGGGCTTTTATTCATCTTTTTGCATCTGTGTCAAATTTGGGTCACTGATTACTTTGACCCTTGTTCTTACTTCTGTACATGCCTCCCCTACTTTTAGCAACAACCTATATCTCTTAATTTATTTTAAATGATCAGAGGTTTCTGGCTCTTCTCTACAATCACCACAAAAAATGTTTTCCCTGCCATACCTTCTTCTCCATCTCAAACTTTCTACTTTCAAACCATCATCTTCACATTCAAATTTTAACTTTTTTTTTTTTTTATCCTCACCTGAGGACATTTTTCTATTTTTTGTTCAGGTAGAGTGGGAGGGGGAGAGAGGGAGAGAGAGAGAAACATCGATGTAAAAGGGACACATCGAGTGGCTGCCACCCGCACGACCAACCAGGGCCGGGGACAAACTGCAACCGAGGTACATGCCCTTAGCGGGAACCGAACCCGGGTCTCTCGGGACCGCAGGCCGATGCTCCAACCTCTGAGCCAAACCGGCCAGGGCTAAATTTTAACTTTTTTTGATCGCTCTCTTTTTTTTAATCCTTACCCGGGATATTTTTCCATTAATCTTCAGATAGAGTGGGAGAGAGGGAGGAAGACAGAGAGAAACATCAATGTGAGACAGCACATCAACTGGTTGCTTCCCGTATGACCCCAGCCCTGGTTGGGATCTGAACTGCAACCAAGGTATGTGTCCTTGACTGGAATTGAACCTGTGGTATGGGCTACTTTTTCTGATCTCTTCAGAGTAAACAAACATGAAATGTCTATTATATGCCAGGAGCCATGATGGGGGCTTTCACTAAGCCAGCACACCTCATACTTTTCCTCCACTAAATGAGGAAATCGGACACTTACAACTGTGTAAATTTGATCATAAAATGTTTTAAATAATTGATTACTGAACAAAAGTGATGCTCCAGGAAGGTGGGCTAGGGGACTGAGCAATCCCCATTATACCTTTACCTACCCCCGATGAACAAATCCTAGTTTCAAAAGCACAGCCAAGAGCTCTTGCTATATTTATCCCAACATTTAAGTGACTATTTTGAATGAGACACTGTAGTAGGCAGTCTGGAATACAAAGATGATTAAGACACTCATACTGTACCCCCAACTCTAAGTGTCTCTCTCCATCTTCCAAAAGCTGGATTCATTTAGGACTCACTAAAATGCTATTGCCAGCAATATGATCTTTCTGATTACCCTAGCCAGAAGTATCCTTTCCTATGGGTTCCTGCAGATTAAATTTTAACCTTTGAAAATGTGTAAATCTCACTTTTTGATTTTTAGAGTAAGCGCTCCTTACGGGCAGGGTTACTGCTTACTCTTGTCTTTATCTCCACAGCACCTTATAGATATACATCAGAGACATGGTGGTCTGGTTCCAGACCATTGCAATAAGGCAAGTCACACAAATTTTTTGGTTTCCCAGTACAAGTAAAAGTCATGTCTACACTATACTGTAGTCTATTAAGTGTGTAGCAACACTGTCTCAAAAACAATGTACATTTCTTAATTAAAAATACTTTATGGCTAAAAATTCTAATCATCTGAGCCTTCAGCAAGTTGTAATCTTTTTGCTGATGGAGGGTCTTACCTTCAATTTGTAAAAAAAAAAAACAACAGTTTTTGTGCAGTGTAATAAAGCAAAGCACAATAAAATGAGGTATGCCTGTATCTGGGTATGGGGTTTAAGGATAGACAATACAATCCAGGTCTAGAGAATTATGCTGAATTCAAATTTCAGTTCCACCATTCATTTAAAATGTGTAACAGCGGGCAAGTTTACTTAACTTTTCTCAGGCTCAATACAGGTAGAAGAGTGATAATAACACATTACTTATCTCTTAGTGCTATGAGAAATAAATTCAGTATTAAACAGAACAGTGCTTGGCCTATTTATTTATAACTCACTCTCTCAGGTGTTATGGGAATTAGGAGGCAAAAGTTTAGTAAGGTAGATGGAACATAGTACACACTATATGATAAATGAATGAATAAATTCACTTTGTATCACACACAAAAGATTTAAAATGTGTTAAAGAATGAAGGAAATATTTCATTATAAAAATACACTCTTAAATGTAAAGACTGCAAAAGAAAACGAAATTAGGCAGAGCCAAGGATCTTTTCCAAAAATCTCCATTACTGAGAGCACAGCAGACCCCAGACCAGAGCAGGTCGTTGGTAATGTGAGGTGGTATAATTAAAGAGTCTTGCTCAGGGGCTCATACCTTGGAGACCCAAGAAAGTTCATGGATGAGCTTGGGGGATAGGGTGTCTGTGAGTGAACCCAATGAAATTTTATGCAACACTGTTTATGCCTTTTTCTGGGAATATCCAGAACGTTCACCAGGTTACCCAAGGAAGCAATCTCTGTTGTAGTTCTAACTGCCTAAATTAACCTGGTACAGACTTAAAAAGTTTCATTTTTTAACTGCCAGATGAGGAACCTGGATTTCATAAGCTCTTCAAGCTCCAAAATCGTTGAACCTGTTATGAACCTGTGCTTCATAACAAGCTCCCGCCCCCCAAAAAGAGACAGAGAGAAATAAAAAGACAGGAAAATGATTAAATATAAAATACTGCCTTTCTTACATTTATTTTTCCACAAAGGATATTTTCACACTATTGCATTTTAAATATTTCTGGGCATTTTTGAGGGTGAGGATTTAAAAAAGTGCTCTCGTGACTGCCATTCTTACCAGCCACCATATTTGCAAATGCCGAAAAACAGGCCAGTTTTATGAACAACTCTCTTACCCTCCTTTCCTCCTTAGAAACCTAAGCTAGAATCTCAAAGTATTTGAAATTCCACTTTTGACTCCATATGCACTTTATTTACTGACTTCTTTGCTTAAGTTCGTTGTTTGTGGTCAGCACACCACACCAGGGCCAAATGCAACCTGAGTGCAAGACCAGCTGCCACCGTTTAAGGGCATAACGAGGTAATTCTGCCACAGCCTTGTACGAAGTCGGCTGTCGGCCTTTTGTAAGTCCCCACCGCGGATCCCGCTGCAGCCTTCAGGAGCTCGGTCTAACGCCCTAGGCACCGGAGGGGGCAGGGACTTCGCAACTCCGAGTACGGCTGCCCCAAACCACCCCGGACTCCAGGTCCCACCGCCTGCTCACGAACTCAAACTGCACCAGGACCCCACAAGGCCTGAGGCGGTGGCCGCTGCGGGTCCCCCGGCCGCCGGGAACCGCGACCCCCAGTCCAGGAGTCCCACAAATTGGCCTCAGCCGAAGGGGCCTCCGCTCCCTCCTGCAGGGTCTGGACCTACCATGGCTCCGTCGGTCCGGGCCCAGATGCCCTTACTTGCAACCGGCAACGAAGTTCCCAAACAGCCCCACCGACCTGCGGACCGACCGACTGACTGACGTGGAACTTCCGGGAAGCGATTCTCGCGATAGCGGAGGCTAGGACGCGAGCGCCTGCGCAAATCTGGCGCACGACTGACGTTTCCCAAGCCCCTCCCCAGTTTCCTAGGCAACATAGCCCTCCAACCCGCATCCATCGCTCCTTGCGCCCTGTGGGCAGGCGGGGTGTGGCCTCCGCCACCGGGGGCAGTGGCCTGGCGTTGCTAATCGGGAACGAGAACCTGAAAACCAAGAGATAGAAAGGATGGGGAAAATGAAAAGATTAACTCCCGCTGGACGCTAAGGCAGAAGGCGCTCCCCACAAAGAGGATTTGTGTGCAGAAGCTGAGAAGCGCTCTGGGGCCTGCTCTGACTCTAAGGAGAGGGGGAGGAGGATAGAAGGCGATGCAGGGCAGCCTACAATACTCTGATGGGCTAGAAAGCATAGCCCTGCGGGCCCTGGACCTGGCACTGATTGAGACTTGAAGGTATGGGCCCTACTCTGGGCTGAGCTTCAGGCCTCTGAGGTCACAGGGAGCCAAGAGCCTTCAGTTCCAGACTCCCCCGGAAGATGGGACTACCCTGCTGTACATGATTACCTTTTATTGAGCATCCACTGTGTTACTCATTCATTTGACAAATGCTTAATGGATCTTCAGCTGTGTGCCAGACATACTTTTCTTTCAAATACTCACATCAAATCTAAATTATCTCCATTTTACTCATGGGAAACGAAGGCTTAAAGAAGTTAAGCGTCTTGGCGAGGGCTGCATATTAAGTGGTAGTAGTGTCAGGATTTGATCCCAGATGGATGTGTGGACGAAGGAGCTGTATGCTAACCTGACAAGCTCAGGGAAGGCCTGCATGGAGGCCTTGTAAACTTAAAGACCTAAAGTAAGCACAAAGGCTGGTCTGAAATTAAAACTTTATTTTTGTTTTAAATCCTCACCTGAGGATATTTTTCCCCATTTATCTTCAGATAGAGTGGGAGGGAGAAAGGGGGAGAGAGAGAGAGAGAGAGAGAGAGAGAGAGAGAGAGAGAGAAACATCAATGTGAGAGAGACACATGGATTGGTTGCCTCCTGCAAGACCCTGACCAGGGCTGGGGATGGAACTGCAACCAAGGTACATGCCCTTGACCGGAATTGAACCTGCAACTCTTTGGTCCACAGCCGACCCTCTAACTGCTGAGCCAAACTGGCCAGGGCTGAAATAAAAACTTTTTAACTGAAAGCACTTTATTGCATGTAGTCATGTTTTAGGCCAGCATCTTCCCTGACAAAGATCAGTCTTTACCTTAACTGAGCCTGTTGGTTGTCTTTTTGCATCTACGATAACATCTTTGGAATGTCAGAGTAATTTTCCTCCCTGGATCCCTCAAAGCACAGGCACCACTCTGTGGAGACCATGAAGCCCCTCATTGTTACTGAGTTAATTGTTAACTACCCTGTACCCACCTATGTAAAAGATGCATGTGTCTATCATTTTACTTTTTATCCAATCCCAGAGGTTCCCCCCACCCCTGCTTCGATTTCTCCCACCTCCCTAATCTATCACCAATGGATTTCATGTAAACAACTTATGTCTTCTCTTTTGGTTGTAATGTATAAAATAAGGTGCAAAACTGCCATTCTCTGGAGTATTATCTCAATCTGTTGAGGTTTTGCTTCTCAGCAATTGTCGACAATTTTGGCTCAAATAAACTCACAAAAATTCTGCACAGGTTTGAATGTTTCTTACGTTGTTAATACATGTCCTCAAAGTCCTGTGCTCTTTTTAAAACATCAAAACATCTTTTCATTAAGGTAGTTTAGAATAAAGGACTTGTGCCATAGGGATTACAAAATAAAATAGGAGAGCATTTGCCTACCACCCTTCACTTTTCTACATCTCTGCTTTTAAAAAAAGAAAAAGATAAAATCAAAACACTGTAGGCCAAATAAAACTTGCCCTCTGGCTACTTATAAATGAGTACCTCTGGCCTGAGAGAAACCTTAGAGTTTTTTAGATGTCTAGATTTTCAGAAAAGCAAAAATAAAAAAACGTGTGTTGAAAATTATATTCAGAGGAACTAGATGCTGCATCAAGTAATTTGCCCTTTAGTAGGAGCTTTGCTGCTGATGTGACCTCTTTGTGGGCCTCAATTGTCCTTATTAAAAAAAAAAAAAAAAAAAAAGATTAAGTAGGATAATTTCTAAAAATCTTCCCTTTCTACCAATCTGTGTTTCTGTGATTTTTATTAACAGAAAGAAGAGTGGGTCTGGAACTGGATTTTAGTGCCAGCAGTGTGATGTTACGGCATGTAAATTGAGACTAATTGAATGCTTTGCTTATGCTTCGAAGTAATTGAGGATCACATCATAAGAGCTGAAAATTATACGAATGTGAACTATACTTAATATGCTTGAATAGTGAAGCTTCCAGTATTTCCGATTCCTCGATACTTTTGCACTTGAACAAGTATTTTCGGACTTGGCAGAGTACCAAGTAACGCAAAATGAAATGATATATCATCTCTATTCTCAAGGAACTCAATTGGGAATACTTGTCTAGCTGGTATTGAAGAGGGGTTGAGCCCCCAAGCGTCACACTCACGACAGTGTCTTTTCATTTCTTTCCACTGCAGTTAACCAACATTAAGTTCTGCAGTGGTGCACTGTAAATTCATTCTTCTTTCAACCATTATATACTGAATGTGTGCTATATCTAAAGTGCTACACTAGGTGCTACCTGAAAATTATACCGATAAAAATCTAGTCTTGGATTTTGGTTGAAAGACATTTCATTTTAAAGAAATAGAATTCTCAAATATGAACTACTACATAAAATATCATTAAATATATGTGTGTATATTTCTGTGTGTTCAATCGTGGGTTTAAAATAAACTGTTTTGATAACTCTGGTTTAGAGGAGATGGAAAGTTTAGGAAAGTAGCTCTGGGGAAGAAAAGAAATATGCACAAGCACAGCAGATTGGTAAAGGGTTTCCCAAGAGGTTGATTGCAATTGATCCACAGATCTTAAAGTCTTATCTGATCAATTTCTAGGATGACTGTTTCAACCCTGCCTTTTTGCTGCTCCTGGGAGAATTCCAAGTGGAAGTTCGGCCAGCAGTGCCTCTATCAGTACCCAATATACACCCTTCACTCCTCATTCTATTCCCACCCCTTCATAAGAAGTTAAAGAGGTGAAAATAATTTCTAAGGAAAAGTCTAATTGGTACTTAAAAATACATATATACAGCCCTGGTTGAGTAGCTCAGTAGATTGGAGCATCATCCCGATCACCAGTCAGGGCACAACCAAGAATCAACCAGTGACTGCATAAATAAGTGAAACAACAAATTAATGTTTCTCTCTCTCTCTCTCTTTCTCAAAAATCAATCAATAAATAAAATTAAAGAAAAATACATATGTGACATATCACTTAGCAAAATGGTTAGTAAGAACATAAGAATCTAGCTTTTCTTTTTCAAAGAGGTTACAATCTATAAGCAGGAAAGGTCGGTTTTGCACAAATAACTGAATACCAGATAGAATATGAGGACCCCGAGAGAAGTACCAATAAAATACTCAGGATAAAATACCTGGCCAGGGAGGTAACAATTTTCCTAAAGGAAGCACAACTTAAGCTGGACCTTGAGTTGAAGAATACATGGTATATTTGAGGGCCAGAAGAAGTCCAGTTTGCTTGGAGAATGGTATTCATTGAGAAGGACAGTGAGGGAGAAGGCTGGAGAAGGATGGTGCTAAAGCCTGAAGATTTTTAAATAGGGAGGACTTGGGTTTTGCTTCGGTAAGTAATTGGAAACCGTTAGGCCAGAAAAGAAACCCGTTCATATTTGCACCCTGTAAGACATATGTACCTATTGTTGATGTGTATGAAGAAACAGATTGAGACAGTGAAATACTATACACGTTTAGGGGGAGTGGGTGTGAAAATAACAGTAATAATGAATAACTTTTATCGAGTGCCCACTATGTACCCAGCATTGGTACCTAGCAGCACTTTGCATACTGCAGTTCATATAATAATCCTAAAAGGCAGGTATTTTCTCCAACTTATAGATGCAAAATGAAGGTTCAATGGATTAAGTAATATGCTCCATGCCACACTACTTAAGAACGAGTGACAGACTGGAGATCTGAACCCAAGTCAATCTCCAAAATTAACACTCTTTTACTAGAATGTGATTACTTCCCTTTTCACTGAGCAGCTAAAATCAACAGGATACACAAACATTTGAGTTTGTCAGGAGTTAAGAGATTGGAAGGAGTCCTAATGCTAATGTTTTGAATCTAATGAACCCAGAGGAATATCTTTAATTAGAGGGAAAAGTGGAGCCAGTTAATGATACAGAGAAGGAACAATTAGAGTAGGACAGCGAAGAGAACTGTGTGCCACGGAAGGAAAAGGGAGGGAGGACATTGTTGTGTAGGGGGACTAGAAGTCTAGATGGCTTTGGAGAAGTTAAGGAGGCTTGTTATTTGGGGGGAAATAAAACACCACCTGTTGCCAATGAATTAAATAGTTGTGAGGATACTTGTGGCCTTCAAAACGTTTTCGGTTGAATAATGCTAGGGAAAGCAGATTTGCAAGGGATTAAGAAATGATTGAAATGATCAAGAAGCAGAGGTGGTGAGAGTAAACTATTTCACCAGAAGATTTGTAAAGGAAAGGCAAATGTTGATGTCTCACTGAAAGTGGATTGATTGTTCCCATATTTAGGTATAGTTGACATTAACTACTTTATGATAACACTCCAAATGGATGTATGCAACTAAATGGACCTTTACAGTGTGAGTAGGAACTGAGCAGACGCATGTCAGGAGGGTACATGCAGGGCATTCTGAGAAGAGGGAAGAGTGAGAGTTTGATTTCTACAGAGAACTAAATGTAATTTAGTATGCCTGAGCCAAAGAGAAGGAGGGAGAAGACTGAGAAATGGAAGTAGAAAGATAGATGATGCTCAGATCCTGGCGGTCCATGACTGCCCGTTTAAGGAGTTTAGACTTTACCCCGAAGGCTCTAGGGAACCATTGAAGACTGTGAAGTAGGGTGATCTTTATGCTCCATTACTGATTCATCATTGCATGTCAGTTACTTTCCCATTAAAGGAAATGTTAACGTTATCAGTTGGATTTTTACATGCAGTGAATGAAAGTGAGAATTTTGACCACATAATGACATACCAACCATCAGCAGACTAAATTGAGTTGGAGAACTACTAAGCTGTCATCCAAGAAGAGTGAAGCTTGTGGTTGCCCGACACAGAGGCACAAGCTTTGACCGATCGCAAAAGCACTGATCAAGTACAATGTGCTGCGCAATTCATATAATTGCCTTCTAAGAATTTAAAATTTGTTAACAAAAATCGACTCCATGTGAGTTTGATGTGGGATTCGGGATGGAGGGAATTTCACTTTTGCTTACCTAAAAGCATAAAAATCCAGATTTTTCATCATGTTTTTGGTGTGGGGATAATTTTACCTTTTAAAAAACTGCATTAACTTCATGTTGCCTTAATGAACAATTTTAGAGGAGGCACAGTTTAAAGTGAGCTTTGAAAGACATGGAGATAATTTCACAGATGGAAACATGGCAGGCCGTACGGTTCGGGGAGTTTGTCCTTCAGTGACCTCCATAGTGTTCCACACTCCTCACCTGGCTCTTCACACACGGGATGCTAAGACCACCCATGGTAAGTCATGACCAGCAGGCTCTGGAGACTTCTCTTTCCCAGGGTTGTCCATGGAATGACCTCTCTGGGTCTCAGTCTCATTGCCTACAAAATAACTTTGGATAAAATAAACTCTAAAGTCTTCTTCTATTCCAAACTTCTTTAGACTTTTGAGTCTGTGATTCCATGTTCTTGTTAAATGACATGGGCGAAGGGAGTGGCTGCAGGATGTATTAATAGACATTTGTTTTTACTTCATTCATGTGCTGACACAGTTGTTCTTCCCATATATTCCCCAGCATGCATTGCTCTTTTTCTCTGGAAGCCACCTTAAAAAAGATCATTTTTGTTGAGGCTTAATTATGCTTGGAACAATAGTGTATAAACCTGATCATCCTGGGCCTCCGGGCAAAGAGCCTATTGAGTGTGAGGACACCAGGAGCAGAGGCCCAAGGTGCATTGTATGCTGAGGTCCCTGGCGAACATTCTCTGACAACCAATGCTTAACTTTCTTTCCAGAGAAAAGGTTTTACAAAGTTTTATATAAGCAAATGATAGGTTTAGAGCAATTATGTTTCCTCAAGAATTATGTCCTTGCAAATGACAGTGCTGCATATAAATAAATGAATAATAATGACAAATAGCCTGTATATCTGGCTATTTTTTCAAATTAATTGAAAAAAATTTGATGTAAATGTGAAATATCTGGAGTGACAAGGCACCGCACAATATAATTTCCATCAAATTGCCTTATTCCACTTTCTTCTAAAGAATTTGTCAGCTCAAGTTGATCTAAAGGCATTACTGATTTTGAATTCAAATGTAGCTCAAGCCTCAAGGTTTAAAAATGAAGTCCTTGGGCTCTGAACTTCTGATATGTTTTTGTAACTGAAGATGATAATCCAAATCATATTGAGTCGCAGTACTACAGGATGTTTTGTTTGATGTCAAAGCAACTTCACATTGATAGTGCTTGATCCATTCCCTCGAATCCAATAAAGGGTTTGTCTCCAGGAAGAATAAATTGTTTCTTTGGCTAAATATGGCCATACCTTGGCACATATGACATTGACAATGAATACAGATGTAACTTTATCCTGAAAAGGTTTCTATACAAAGTGAGTGTTAGTTAACTGGATCAGATACACACACACAGAAGTAAAGTCAATATCTGAGGGAAGTAGAAGGAGATTACAGAGGCTTTGTTTATTTGTATTTTCTAGCTTTTTATTATAAACTTATACTGTGTAATAAAGGAAATAAATTATTTTATAACTATAAAATGTAGCAAAGGAGCCTGTCATTTGAAGGAAGCGTATTTTGAATCTGACTATAAAGCAAAGAAATGCCTCTTTATTCCTGAATAAATCTGGATTTTTATTTTATAAAGCCCATTTATGGTGCAACAAAATGAAACAGTTATGTCCAGGAACAGGCAAAAGAGAATGTAGTATCTGTCTGAGTGTTTCAAGGGAACTCAGGGCCAGATTTTGAGCTAGGAAGATGTATTATGGCTTTTTGTTAAGGTATTCCCGGTAGAACTAGAACGGAAGTAGCTTTGTTGGATGGTTTACGTTTGCAAGGGTCCCAGAAAGGTGACCAGTGACCAGGGAACAGAGGAAGAATGAAAGCTGCCAAGTAGCCGAGTGGAAGGGCCGTAAGCAAGGCTCATGTTCAGTGGATATGTATTAGTACTGCTAACACATGTATTAAAACACCAATTGATAGATAGCTGCTGCCTTGAATGTCTCTGCCATCCTAGGCGATCAGGTCCCTCTTCTGGGCTTGTCCATATTCTAGCCACTAAAGGAATGACATCTTACACATTCGGGGCCTCCAGGACCCTGATCTTGTACAACAACCAGCAACTGGTCTGACAGTGGGAATATTTTTTGACCGATGGGTGCAGGTGCCCTAGTCTTGTTAAATATTCTATCAACCCTGCCTGTAAGAGTAGGATATGGAACTGGTCCTTGATGCATCAATAGATGGAAGAAGAATGCAGGGGTTTTCCACCAACAAGCTATATTCAGAGTAGGACAAATTATAAGGTAGGCCTGGTTGGTGTTTGGCAGCCAGTTCCAACCTCTCAGGTCCTCCTTCCCCCTGTCCCACCAACTCTGTGTGCCTTTGCAGGGCCTTGTTCTATAACTGTCTCAGACACCAGTCTGATGAACTCATCCCATAGCCCATCACTTTCTTTATTTATTTATTTATTTATTTATTTATTTATTTATTTAAAATCCTCATCCGAGGACATTTTTGCATTTATCTTCAGATAGAATGGGAGGGACGGAGAGAGAGAGAAACATTGATGTAAGAGAGACACATTGACTGGTTGCCACCCACACAACCCCAACCGGCGCCGGGGACAAACCGCAACCAAGGTATATGCCCTCAGCGGGAACCGAACCCGGGTCTCTGCAGACTGCAGGCCTACGCTCTACCACTGAACCAAACCCAGCATTATTTTTTTTATTTTTTATTTTTAACACGTCTGTTTTCTCCCAGTCTCTCTCATCCCTGCTCTCCAACAGCCTCAAGTTCTCCCTCTAGTCTCTCCACCACAGCTGCCACCCTCACCTGGATCAAAATATGAAGGAAAGGTTCTCGGCAGTCACGCGTATTCCCAGATCAGAGCAGGATCTTTTCCCGGGAAAAAAGGCACATACTCATATACTTTTCCAAACAATTTTAAGACTTCTTGGAATCCATGTTAAAAACCCGAGCACCAAGCCTGTTATGCAGACAATACCATTAAATTCAATAACATTTCCTGATGATCTATTATGTGTTATGAATCATGTAGAGTTCTGCAACTAGATAAAGACGCTATTTCTATCCTAAAGGTGCTGAGCTTATTATACTATAATAAAAAAAATTGTCCTCACAAACATATCCATAATGATTACTTTTTGAAGAGAGTAACATTTATAAAATTATTTTGCATGTTTAAAAATTGACAACAACCACCCCCCTAAAACCCCAGGAAGTTTGGATGGACTATAAATTCCAACTGCAGCAAAAGCAGGGGGGCTAGCTATAGATTTTAGTGACCTGTAGCCACATGGCCAAACAAGTAAGGAATGAAGGTCAGTGCAGTGGTCACCCGACAGGTGTGAGCAGTGCTTACGCTAGGGGCCCCTCCCCCAGGACCCTGGACATGGAGGGCCCTGTTCCCACAGGGAGCTGGGCCAATGGCAGTAAGAGAGCATATTCGGGATATCAGAGATATGCAAGCTGAACTCTACCGCTTAAGAGCCCTGGATAAGGAGGAACATCAATCTTGCATTTGGCACTGGGGGGAGAAGGCAGAAGGACCAGAAATTTAGCCTCATTTTCCAACAGTCAAGATTACTGGGAAGAGGGCTCGGAATGCTGCTTTAGAAGATTTCCCACAGATCAGATGTTCCCCTTGTCTCATCCCCGCCTACTCGCAATTGCAATTCGCTGAAAAGCTAGTGTGTACAACACAGTCCTGTGTAGGATTCACCAGCAGCTAAGGTGAGGTGAGTTCCTTAGCTTATGACTATGTAGCAGAATCATATAATATATTTAAATTGATACAAATTCAGCTATTTGAGCTTAGAAATAAAGAAATACTTTAATATTAACAGTATCTTTTTCCTTCTCATGAAATGAACACAAAGTAGAAGTGAATCTGCTGTTCTTTCAAAACACTTCAATTCCCTTGTGCCGTCAATAATGACAACCTGAATGAGATGCTGGGGTTTAAAAACAGGTAATTTTCCTATCACACACCTCCAAAAGCAATCCATCTGTGCCACCTGGTATCAACCCGGGAATCAACACTTGAAGGAAAAGGGCTGTGTTGGATTTACTGAAAGGCAATATGCCAGTCTCTATCATGGCTCCTTCCCTAAGAACATTTTAATGGCTATTTTGTCATGATTTTGTATAATATACTAAATATAGAACCCAAACCTTGCTTGTGTGACTCTACTATAAATGTAAAATATCTCTTTTTTGTTGTTGTTGTTGAGGAAGAGCAATTTAGACACTAACTAGCAAATTTAAGGTGCTAAATGGGTAGTTTGCCATGAAAAATTCAGTTTGGCTATTTCAATTCAACGACTTTTTATAGAAGACCTACTGTGTGCAAGGAATTGTTAGGGGCTGCTGGGGACACAATGAAGCTTCCTGCTTTCCAACAGTCTTCACTGCCAGTATTGAGCTCTAGGAAGAAGGTGAAAACCAAAGACAAAAGGAGGAGGGTGAGACATCATCTGCTTTAGAAGATTGAGGAAGGCTTCTTGGAGGAGGAGGCACTTAAGAGTGGGCTGGATTCCAGCTGACGCTGATAATGACAACAGTTGCCATTTCCACAGAGTTTGGTGCTTCATCCAACAACCCTGGAATATCTCCATTTTATAGATGAGAAATCTGGTGGTCACAAAGATTAAATAACTTGGTCAAGGCCACAATATGTGGTAGAGCTGGGCCTCAAACCCAGATGGGTGTTGTAAGGTAACAGCTCTGCCTATTATAAGGATAATGTTAGCTAGGCTCCCAGAACACGCAATAATCAATGAGCACTTAGTAAATGTCAGTTCCCTTCCCTTCTTTCTATATTGTATCCCGCTAGAGCAAGTAGCTCAGCAGTAAATGTTTAATAAAAGGGCTAGGAAGAAATGGGCTGGAGGATGGACTTGAGGTGTGCAGGGCAGGAAACTGGTACAGATCACTGGGGCCTGCCCGTCTGGAAGAGGAGCCAGTGCAAATCCCATGTAAAGACTTGTAGCTGGTTTTTTTATTACTGCGGAATTGAAAATAAGATCTTCACGGGGATACTCAAACCCATCTATACATATTTGTTGATTGATTTCTAGAAAATACATATATAGATATAGAGATATACACAATACTAATAAAATGTATATATATAATAGAGTGTGTGTTATAAATTTGGATATCACTACCACATGGGAATGGCTATTTTTATTTTTTCTAGCTCATCTACAGTGGGTGGTAGTGTTTCGGATGCCCAGTCTATCAAGTATACCCTTCCTATATGGGGGAACTCCCTATTCCCTGGTGGCTTGAGTTTAAACATGGCCATATGGCCTCAACACAGTCTACAGGGTGCTCCTGTTTGAACTGAACTTGAGAGGCAGGTCAGCTGGTGGTAAGTTGCATTGGAGTCCAGTAGCACAGAGGGCATGTCCAGGGCATGAAGTACAGTAGTGCCCATGGAAGGATCCAGGGACAGTGATACCCATGGTACCTGTAGTGCCCAGGATGCTGTGTGAGATCATGGCTAGGCTTGTTCCCCAGCCAACATGCTTCTGATTGTACTTAGAGGTACTGTCTGTTGTTTTCAATCAAGAGCTCTGCCTAGCACAGTATCCAGTAACCTGCCCACAAACAGAAGATGGTGTGGTGTGGTGCTCTCAACTGCAGTCTTGAAACCTGAAGGAAAGCCACAAACGTTACATTGATTTTGACAATAGCCAGAGCAAGTTGGGGAGAGCAAATAACCATTCCAAATTGGCCTGGGGTTTGGTTATTTTCATGCTATTTTCTGTCTAGATATATGGGTGGTAAGAAAACAGTCAAGATCAATAATCAAACAAGGCCTGACCCTTGGCTCTGTGTAGCTCAGCTGGTTTCTTGGCTCATTTCTTATTTTATCTACAGCCAGATCAGACTGTCCAGGTGCAATGTTCATAAAAACCAAAACCTTAGTTGTGCACATTTTCTTTAAGGTCAAGGTAATTTACAGTCTGTTCGGAGAAACTTTTAGAGATGTAGAATGTGATGTAAAATGTGACTGTAATCCACAATGAACTCTCATTACCCTTCCCTCCTATTAGAAATTGATTCTGGCACGGTTCCTTCAGTGGAAAGTGACTCTGTCAGCAATTGCTATTTCTTTTTTCACACATTGGGGTTCCCCCAACCAAAGTATTAAAGCATCTTTAATGTTCCTTTAGGAAAGGTTAAATACAGTTTTCACCAACATTTGGAATTTCATGTCTGCCTGCTATTTCTACTGCGCTTTGCTCCCTGAGCAATTAATCATGTGGAGTGGAAGATCTTTTTCTCAAATTACCTGAGCTTGACTGCTCCGGATGCCAAGTGACCCTGAAAGAAAACATAGCCAAACAAAGCTCATCGCCCTGGTCATTGTTGGCGGCATGTGTCTTCCTTTCTCCCTACCACAACTTGACTCTAGACAGGCCAGAGAACACACCAGCCCCTTTCAATAGATTAGCTGACGCTGACCAAGAGTGTGGTCAGTTCATCTTTATATGTGGTTATTAGGGTTCCTGTAATTTTCAGGGTATTGGATAATGTAATGGTTAATTTTATGTGTCAACTTGATGGGATCACAGGGTGCCCCCAGCCTTTTGTCTAAACATTATTTCTGGGGGTGTCTGTGATAGTGTTTCCAGATGAGATAAGCATTTGGATTGGAAAAGTAAAGCAGATTGTTCTCCCCAATGTGAGTAGAAAAAGCAAAAAGGTGGAAGAAGGGAGAATTTGCTCTCTGCCTGACTGTTTCAGCTGGGACATCGATCTCCGGCCCTCTGGACTGAGACCATTGGCTCCCCTGGTTCTTAGGGACTGGACTCCGATTGAATTATACCGCTGGCTTTCCTGGGTCTCCAGCTTGCAAACAGCAGATCATGGACTTCTCAGCCTCCATTACTGCATGAGCCTCATAATAAATCTTTTTATATTGGTTTTGTTTCATGAATAACCCTGACTAATATAGGTAGTGTCGCTTAATAGTGTCCATGGTGCTCACTTCCTGATATCATGCTTTTTTTTTTTAACCTGTATAAATTCATGCCCCCTTTAGTTAAATATAAAAAATTCTCTCATCCCATAGGTTAAACACTACATCTTTCACAGATCCTCGGATGTCAAATAGATGTTAAGTTTAATTTTCTTTAAACTCATTCATTTTTAAAGCTTCCAAATATGGAAGCATAGTGCACATGCCTTTTGGAAATGAGGTAGACTGCCTGGAGATTTGGGTCAGGCTGTACAGGGAAGGCGTCCCTGGCTAACAGTCATGAGTATGGCAAACCTGCAGGGTGGTGGACCCAACAGCCATTCTCAACTTTTTTCTCCTTATTGTCGTTAAACACTGACTAACTGTTTCATATTTCTAAACAGAAAAGAAATGATAAGAGAAGGAAACTTGAAGCATCAGGAAAGAAAAATGAATGTGGTAAACAAAATGATAGACTTCCTTTTCCTCTTAAGTTTTCTATATGATGTTTCATAATTAAAGAAAAAAAATTATATCACTGTCTGATATGGTTCTAAATGTGGAGGAAATAGTTAAGACAATTACATTGTAGGTGAGAGAGGATAAAATTATGTAAAGGAAGATAAAGGTTCTATGTTTAACTTTGAACTGGTAAAATAATGATATCAGTAGACCGTGATGTTATGTACACATAGTGTAATACCTAGACCAACTACTAAAAAGCTATGCAAAGAAATATACTAAAATCACTATAAATAAACCATAATAAATTCTTTAAAAAGTTTAGAAAACCGCCCTGGCCAGTTTGGCTCAGCGGTTGTAGCATTGGCCTGTGGACCAGAGAGTCCCGGGTTTGGTTCCTGCTAGGGGCACATACCAAAAAAAAAAAAAAGTTTAGAAAACCCACAGTAAGGCAGAAAAATGGAGACAGAGAAGTGAAAACAGAACAAAGAGAAAACAAAAAATAAAATGGCAAACTTAAATCTTGCTAGATCAATAATCACATTAAATGTAAATGATCTAAATATGCTAATTAAAAGACAAGAATTGGCAGAGTGGATTAAAAACTGACTCAATTATATACTATCTACAAGAAACTCATGTCAAATATAATGGTATAGGCAGCTTAAAAGTAAAAGAATGAAATAAGATATATCATACAAATATTAGTCAGAAGAAAATAGAAGTGGTTATATTATATCAGATAAAATAGACTTCAGAGCAAAGAAAATTTGCTCAGACAGAGAGGGACATTGTATATTGATAATAGGATCAATCCATCAAAAAGACACAGCAATCCTAAATGTGTATGCATCAAACAATAAAGCCACAAACTATGTGAAGCAAAAACAGACAGAACTGAAAGGAGAATTAGAAAAATCCACAATTGTGGTTGAAGACTTCATTACCCCTTTTGCAACAGTTGATAAAACAACTAGACAAAGTCAGCAAGGACATAGAAGAACTCTGTGAAGTCAACAGCACTGACAACAAGCAGGATCAAGTCAATATATATATTTTATTCCACCAAACAATACCAGGACACACATTATTACCAAATGCCCACAGAATATATAGCATTATTAACTATATCTTCGGTCATAGAACAAAAATTTTAAAGAAAAAAATTTGAAATAATACTGAATGTATTCTCTGACAACAATTGAATCAAACTACAAATCAATAACTGCAAGATAAGAGAGAAATCTCCAAGCTCTTGAAAACGAAACATTATGCATCTAAATAATCAATGGGTCACAGAGGAAGTCTCAGGAGAAATGTAAAAAAAAAAAAAAAAAATACATGGAATAAAATGAAAATGAGAACAAAACATATCAACATCTGTGGGTCGCAACTAAAGCTGTGCCCACAGAAAATTTATAGCACTAAATGCACACATTAACAAATAGAAAGTCTCAAATAAATTATCTAAGCTCCCAGCTCAAGAACCTAGAAAAAGAAGAGCAAAATAAAACCCAAATAAACAGAAGGAAAAAATAATAAAGATAAGAGCTGAAATCAATGAAATTAAAAACAGAAAAATAATAGAGAAAAATCAATAAAACAAACTGCTGATTCTTTGAAAGGATCAATGAAATAGAAAGACCTCTAGCAAGACTGACAAAGAAAGAAATGAGAGGAGACCAAAGTTACCAGTATTAGAAATGATTAGGGGTTATCACTACAGACTCTGCAGACATCAAAAGAATAATAAAGGAATACTATAAACAACTCTACATAAATATGACCACTTAGATGAAATAGGCCAATTTTGAACTAATGCAACTTAACACAACTCACCTAATATGTAACAAAAAATATGAATAACTTTATGACTATTGAGGAAATTGAGTTTGTAATTTTAAAATTCTTAAAAAGGAAATCTCTGGGCCCCAATGATTTCACTAGAGAATTCTACCAAATGTTTAAAGAAGAATTAACACTAATTCTACACAATCACTTCTACAAGCAAGAAAAGAGACAACTTTCTACTTCATTTTATAAAGCTAGTATTACTCTAATGCCAAAACTAAACAAAGACAATGAAAAAAAAAAAAAAAAAAAATAACCCTGCTGACCATTATATATCTCTTATAAATGTAGACACAAAAATACTCTACAAAATATTGGCACATCCCATCAACAAACCATCAAACAACAAGTGTTGGTTGGCGAGGGTGTGGAGAAAATGGGACTCTAGTACACTGCTGGTGGGAATGCAGACTGGTGCAGCCACTATGGAAAACAACATGGTGTTTCTTCAAAAAATTAAAAATTGAACTGCCATTTGACTCAGTGATTTCACTTCTAGGAATATAGCCTAAGAAGCCTGAAACACCAATGAGAAAGAATATATGTACCCCTATGTTCATAGCAGCACTATTTACAATAGCTAAGATCTGGAAACAGCCCAGTGTCCATCAGTAGATGAGTGGATAAGAAAGTTGTAGTACGTATACACAATGGAACACTATGTAGCTGTAAGAAAGAAAGATCTCTTATCCTTTTAGATGACATGGAGGGACATAGAGAGTAGTATGCTAAGCAAAATAGGCCAATCAGAGAAAGAAAAATACCACATGATCTCACGTATTTGTGTAATATAATGAACAAAAAAACTGATGAACAAAATAGACCCAGAGACATAGAAAGGAGTACAATTCAGACTGACAAACTTCAGAGGAGGGGAGTAAGGGGGGAGGGATGAGATAAACCAAAGAACTTATATGCATGTATGCATAACCAATAGACATAAGCAACAGTACTTGGAGGGTGGGGGATTGGGAGGAGGGTGTCTGAAGGAAAAAGGAGAAACATCTGTAACAAAAATTAATTTAAAAACTCCCACAAAATATTGGCACAAATAATTCAGCAATATATAATAATAATTATACACCATTACCAAGTGGGTTTATTCCAAGGATGCAAGGTTGGTTCAATATTTGAAAATCAATCAGTTTAACCGACCACATTAATGAACCAAAAATATTATATGATCATATTAATTGCTGCAGAAAAAGCATGTGACAAATTTCAAAACCTATTCGTGGTTAAATCTTTCAGAAAATTAGAAATAGAGGAAAATTTCCTTAACTTGATAAAAAGAATCTACAAAAACATTATACTTAATGGCAAAGGATTGAATGCTCTCCTCCTTATATTGGGAAGAAGGCAAAGCTATTCATTCTTGTCACTCTTACTCAACATAGTGATAGAAGTTCTAACTCATGCAATAAGGCAAGAAAAGGAAACAAAAAGCATACAGATGGGAAAAGAAGACATAAAAGTATCTCTACTTGCAGACATGGTTATCTGTGCAGAAAAATCTCAAGGAATCTATCTAAAAACTGTAGCCAATAAATGAGTTTTGCAAAGTTGCAAAAATACAAGATAAACACATAAAAATAATATATGGCTATATACTAGCAATGAATACATGAACACTGGAATAAAAAATATAATACCATTTACAATTGCGTAAAAATTAAATATTTAGATGTAAATGAACCAAACACGTACAGGACTTATATGCTGAAAACTATACAATGTTGATAAAATAAATGAAAGAAGATCTAAAATAAATGAAAAGACATCCTGTTCATGGATAGAAGACTCAAGATAGTAAAGAACTCAACTCTGCCCAAATTGATATACAGATTAGTATATATTTGCAATTCTTATCAAAATCCTAGCAAAGTATTTTGTAGATATAGACAAGCTTATTCTAAAATTTGTATGGAAAGGCAATGAAATTAGAATGGTTAAAACAATTTTGAAAAAAAGAATAAAGTGAGAAGAATAATCTATCTGATTTTAAAGCTTATTTTTAGTTACAGTAATCCCCAGTCCAGTGCGTATGGGAGGCAACTGAATGATTGATGTTTATCTCTCTCTCCTTTCCTCTCTCTCTCAACTCAATAAAAACATATCCTCAGGTGAGGATTAAAAACAAAATCTCAGTGAGATACTATTACACACTGATCAGAATGATTAAAATGCTGAAAAAGATGTGGAGCAAATGGACCACTCATACATTGCTGGCGAGAATGTGAAATAGTAAGGCAATTCAGGAAACAGTTTGGTAGCTTCTTAAAAAACTATACATGCATCTACCATACAACTTAGCCTTTGTACTTCTAGGCTTCTATGCCAGAGAAATCAAACTACGTTCACATGAAGACTTATACACAAATATTTATAGCAGCTTTACTTGAAACTGAAAACAATCCAGATGTCCTTCAACAAGTGAGGTTAAACAATCCATGGCACATTCATACCATGGAATGCTTCTCAGCAATAAAAAAGGATGAACCATTGATACAGGTGATAACCTGGACGAATCTCCAGAGAATGATGCTAAATGAAAAAAATAAAAGCCAATTCCCAAAGGTTACATATGTATGTAGGAAAAAAACAAGATTCTAGAAATGGAAAATATATTAGTAGTTGCCAGGAGTTAAAGAGATCATGGGTGAGAGGGAGGAGGGTGTGGCTTAAAGGGGACACAATAGGATCATTGTGGTAAAGGCAAAGTTCTGTATGTTGACTGTATCAATGCTAATATTCTAGTTGTGACATTGTATTATAGTTTTACAAGATGTTACCATTGGGGGAAACTGGCAAGGAGTGAATTTACAATTACCTTAACAGAAAAATTTTAATGAAAAATATCAGTACTTTGTACAAATAATGTATTTTATTATTTATAAAACAACTTGCATTCATTGTGAACTACTGTCCTAGAAGTTTAAGTAGTTTTTTACTTAACTTTTTTTATTTTAAACTACTTTTAGACTTATAGAAAAATTGCAAAATAATAGAGTTTTCATATATCCTTCACCTATATGCTCCCAATTGTAAACATCTTTTGTATACATCTTGTATAAACATAGTACAATAATCAGAACCAATACCATTAACCAAATTCAAGATCCCATTCAAATGTCACCAGTTTTTCCATTAAGGTTCTTTTTTTGTTCCAGGATTCCATTCAAGAAACCTACATTGTATTTAGTTGTCATTTCTCCCTTTTCTCTAACTAGCTCCAATTGTTCCTTAGTCTTTCTTTGTCTTTTCATGACCTTAACATTGCCAAAGATCAGTTGTTTTGGTGAATGTTCCTCATGACAGTCTGGTGTTTTCATGCGATTGGACTGAAGCCATCCGAAAGCTTCTAGATTCTGAAATTAGGAAAGGATTCCTAGAGAAAGGGAGAGGTGAAGGAGGAAATTCACTGGGTCCTGCGCGTGCGTGTGTGTGTGTGTGTGTGTGTGTGCAGTGCACACACAACACACATTTACAGGGCACTCCCTCCAGAAAACCCAAACAACTAGGTATGTTGCCTGCCCATAGTTCGCCATACTCTCTCCTTGCATAAATACCTTCATCCACTAGGCGGTGCCTTAATTCTTCTTAGTGGCATCATTTTTGCTAGCTAGCACCACGAGTCAGATCTAAAAGTCTTTAAGTGAATCTTTCTTTCTCAACCTACTGTAGAGTGTACAAATCATTTCCTCAGCTGATTCAGATATATTATGATGTGCTGGGAAATCTGAGCATTCCCTTACCCCGTGGAGATTAATTTCCTTGAAATATTCATTGGATTAAATGTATTTAAATGTGCACTGTTTAAAGCTCAGTGCTGCAAAATGCCATACTCAAGATATATATTATATATTATATATTAAATAATTAACTTTAGTGTGGGAGAAGGAGGGAGGGAGCGAGGGAAATACCTTATTTAGTGCAGGCCAAGGGTGAGACCGAGGCAGCCAAATCTAAAACTTTCCACAAGTCTGCTAAATCCTGGCTTCACCTGTTACTAAAATTATGTTACCTTGGGCAAAATAATTAATCTCTCTAAGCCTCAGTTTTCTCATCTGTAGAATGGGAAAAATAGCACCTCAAAAATATGACTTACATATTTAATACATGGAAAGCACCGGGTATTATGCCCAATACATAGGAGGCACTCATCCAAAATAAGGTTCAGGAAATATTTTTGCTTGTTTAGACCCAGAGATGGCATTGGTCCTGGCTTTGTGGCACTCTTCTTCCCTGTGCTAAGGTGTCCTCCCTTAGCTCTGGGAGGTGTCAGAGTGTGGGTGTTAGTGCACAGACTCAGGAGCCAAACTGTCTGGGTCCCTGGCCCAGCGCCACCACATGCCAGCTGGAAGCCCTTAGGCAAGTTTCTTAAACCCACAGCGCCTCAGTCTCCTTACCTGTGAAAGAGGACAGTAATAGTACCTTACCTCATAGGGTTGGGCTCGACTGAGTCATCACATATAAATTCATGAGAATGGTGCAGACATCCTTGGAGATCTTGCAGATTCAGCTCCAGACCACTGTAACAAAGCTAGCATCGAGTTGCAATTGAAGGGCCAATTTTTCAGCTTCCTTGGTGTTAATGTTAACATCTTACATAGCCACAATGCTCAAAACCATGAAATTAACATTGATACTATGACTGTTACTATTAATGCTATTGATTACTATTAATTAAACTACAGGCCTAATCCGAATTTTACCACTTCTTCCACTAATGTGGAACTCACCTTACATTAACCGCCTTAGTCTCCTCCAATCTGTAACAGTTCTCAGTCTTTCCTCGTCTTTGGTGACCTTGCCACTCTTGAAGAATACCGGTCAGATATATTGTAGAATATCTGTCAGTTGGGTTTTGTTGGATGTTTCTCACTATTAGATTGAGTTATGGATTTTTGGCAGGAATACCACAGAGTGATGTGACCTTCGCAGCATATATATCAGGGGGTACATGATGTCAAATATATCTTATTATTGGTGATAATTAACCTTGATCACTTGTTTAAGGTGATGCCTGCTGGTTTCTCCACTATGAAATTGCTATTTTCCCTTTATAATTAATAAATATCTTAAAGAAGATACTTTGAGACTGTGCAAATATTCTGCTTCTCCTCTAACTTTCTCACACTAATTGAGCACTCATCAGTAGAGTTTGCCTGTAATAATTATTATGGTGGTGTTTCCCTAATGGTGATTTTTTTATATTCCTAATTTCTTCTACTTTTACATATTGGAATTGTTCTGTAAAGAAGAACTTTTCTTTCTTCCCCATTTATGCATGCAAGTAAAACATTTATATCACTATGGATTATAATTCAATATTTATATTATTTTTTTCTAAATTTGTTCCATTTGGTAATGGGATTGACTTCAAGTGGGCTGTGTGTCTTGTCATGTGCCCGATCCTTTCTTGATCCCTTTCATAAGGTCATACTTGGTAACCATAGCGATCACCTGGGCACATCCCACTATACACAGGGGGAAAAGTCCAGGGTCACACTGCTGTCGGGAGTGGTTGGGCTCAGAGTGTCTGAATGTCTGTTCTGCTCTCTGCTAAGGCACCATGCCTCTCCATATTTCAAAATTTTTGTTTACCAAGAAATTCACATAATTCACGTAACCGCACACATCCCTCTGATTCCCAGGGCACAGCTGGCTACTGGTTGGCCGAGAGGCTAGCAGGCAGGGCTCTCTCCACTTCTGCCTAACAGCTCCGGAACCACGTGCCATGGGCGGCCTTCTCTGGTGGCGCTGGGCGTCTTTCCCTAACCCCTGGAAGGCCGTCAGGGAAGGTAAATCTATAGGTCACTGTTATTGATATTATTATACTACTGTGAAAGTAAGCTGAGATCTCACTCTTCAGCTAGAGCTTTTTAAAAGTTGGAGGTGAAAGAGATTAAGAAGTATAAATTGCCAGTTATAAAAATAGGCATGAGGATATAAAATACAGTATAGGAAATACAGTCAATAATATTGTAATAACTGTGTATGGTGTCAGATGGGTACTAGACTTACGGGCGTGGTCACTTCATATGGTATATAAATGTCTAATCACTATGTTATACACCTGAAACAAATTAATATTGCATGTCAACTGTAATTAAAAACTAAAGTAAGATAAATAAAAATTTAAAAGTGTAGGTGCAACCTAGTTCTTATTCATGCAGGAATGGTTTGAAAGAAAATGAGGTTTGTTAAAAGAGCCAGAACATCTAAGCAGAAAATGGTTTTCTCTACAGAGAAGGAATAAGTGAAAGACTATCACTAGGAAACATCAAGACACACTCACAATGTGGAATTTTACAAGAAAATTGGCCTGGACTCTACAAAGTCAATGTCATAAAAGCATCAAAGAAAAGTGATAAAGGTTTTATAGATTAAAAGAGGCCAAAGAGACAAACCAACCAAATACATGTGTTGATACTTGATGGGAATCCTGCTTTTAAAAATATTATGAAAGTCATTTTGGGGACAATCGAGGGGATGTGAATTTGAACTGGATTTAGACACCAGGGAATTATTAATTTTCCTACATGTGATAGGATGTTATCATTCTATAGGAGAACATTCTTGTTCTTAAGAGATAACATGCTTAAGAATTTAGGAATGATGTGTTTTGATGTCTGCAATGTACTCTCAAATAATTCTGAAAAAAGTTTACAGAGTAAATCAAATGTGGCAGAAGGTTAACAGTTGTTAAATCTAGATAATATAACACTGTTCCTCTTTCAGTATTCTGTATGTTTACATTTTTCCAAAATAAAAAGCCTGAGGAAGAATTACCTTACAGTCTTCGAGTCTTGTTTTATATGAAGCACGGCCTCCATTTTATTCTCATAAAAACGACAAAAGTCAGTTCTATTCAGCTTCAATGATCCCAGAAGCAGGGGTTCAGGAACCCTCATTAGTGGGAGCACAAGTATGAAGCCTGGATCTGTGGAGAGATGGTCAGGGGTGGGGTGTAGAGTTCTGGTCTTTGTGTGTCTGGACTCAAATCCCAGCTTCTCTGCTGTTTCATCTCTCAGTGACCTTGGTTAAGGAATTCAAAACATCTGGGTTTCAGTTTCTGCAACTATGAGGATAGCAACATGTTATTTGTTGCAAGAGTCAAATGTTCCATTTGTACATGCCATCTAATATGGATATGGTAATACCTACAGGCAAAACGGCAGGCCTGCCACAAACAGTAGCCAATGTGTTGGTGCTGAGGGCCATCTTGTGAGCCCCTGCAGACCATCAGTTCCCTGGGGAGCTCAGAGAATGTGGACATGATAGCTCAGGCCCTAGGGAGCTAGAAGTTGGCTTATGGAAGCAGGCATGAGGGGGGGCAGGCTGGTATAGGGTCTGTCCACAAGGACCCTGAAATAATTTGAACAAATGAGGTTTTACTTACAATCACTGTACCTTCATAACTTTTGGGTTGAGAGCATTAACGTATTAAATGTAAACATTGAAAATATGTGAGAATATTTAAGAAATCTGTTTGGAGTAGCTTGCTTTTTTTTTTTTTTTTTAAGAGAGACGGGAAGGGAGAGAGAGAACACGAAGCATTGGACAAGTCACTTAACCTTTCTGGGCCTCAGTTTCTCATCAGTAAAATAGGGATAAATATCGACTGCCAAGTAGAGTGAGAGGCACGTTGGAGGCATAGGTGAGGTGTCTCCCATGGAACAGAAATGGAGCTCTATGAAGATGAATTCCCTTCCTTGCTGGTTTCTTCCCCATTGACATGTGACTTGCCGCTTCCCTCTGCTTCTCTTCTGTAAGAAATGTGAGCACAAACCTAAGCTGGGTCAATATGTGTCTTCTGGTCAGCTTTTTTCCAACACCAGCCCTCAGTTGGGTCTTTCTTCAACACACCTTGGCCATCAACATCCTGTGTGACCTTGGGCAAGTCAACTCCCTTCTCTGGGCCTGATGGTTGCTACGGCCACAATTCAACTCCTTCATTCCAGGATTCTAGTCCAGGAATGAAGAAATGGCAGAACTCAAGAAGCAGTGCACATGAACATTCAAGAGAGAAGACAGGTCCACCGGGGCCCTGGCCTGGGCCTGTGGTCCGGCCATGAGTGGAAAGGGGACCTTTGGAAAGTCGGTCTAGAGTCTAGAGGAGAGGGATGGTGACTTCAGAATGGTTCCTGTTTCCCTTCCACATAACCCCCACCCAGCAAAGCGTGGTGTGGTGGGTGGGGGCGCTGTCCTTTCTCAGAGGAAAATCATTTCCCAGGAAGGGGGCTGAGTGTCTGAACCTGAGATGCTGACCTGCTCTCCTCCCCGGCACAGCAGACTCATCACTAGCTTCCAAAGAACAATAGCACTTGGAAGCATCCCATCTTCTTGGATTTCCAGTTTTCTTATGATTTAGCTACAAAAGCAGTAAAAAGAAAACAAATGGACAAACAAAAACCAATCTAACTTCTCAGCTGCCTCCTCTTGGGGGGTGCTACACCTTTTGGCATGTCTTTGCCGAGTGGGAAATCCGATGGAGACGTGGCTCCTTCCTCAGCTGTAGTCCTCAGGACAACTCAGACATCTCGTGTGGGAATAAGCTGCTGCTCTGGGAGCGACCCAGACCCGGGGACTCACCAGACAGACAGGGTCTGCCTTCCCAGATCTCCGGTCCTCTGTCAGCCCCAGGAAGCAGTGCTCGGTCTCTGCAGTGAAAAGTGAGGTGCCAGCCCCAACTCTTGTGGCAGCGAAGGGCAGAGCAAGCTCAGCATCCCTGGGCATGTGGCTGGCTGCACAGGCCTCTTGCATGGCCCTCGGCCCCCACTGGCCAGCAGCACCCGCTGTGTGAGGAGGAAACAGTACCGCACCCTAGTCTATCTTGTGACCTTAGCCTCCTGGGAGACTCTCCAAGTAGGATGCTGAGCAGAAAAGAGCCAAAGAAGGGACATTCACCCCCCTGAGCTGAGGGTGATTGGCCTCAATCAGATAAGCCCTTTCCTTTAAGCTGTGATACACAGTAACTTCCAAGTTGGCCTGTTGCCTTGGTCCCCAGTTCAACTAGATCTGTATTTTGTCTCTGATGGGCACATATTTTATCAAAATACCACACAGTCACGCAGGCCCGGGTTCAGATCCCGATTCTTTTCCTTTAGAAAAGTGCCTTAGCTTCTGTGTGTCTGTCTCGTCTGAGGTTGATAAACCCACCTGGAGGAGTCATTGGGAGAAGTAACAGAAATTAACACAAAAGTGGTGCTCTGTGCCCTGGCCGGTTTGGCTCAGCGGTTAGAGCGTCGGCCTGCGATCCTGAGAGACCCGGGTTCGGTTCCCGCTAAGGGCACGTACCTCAGTTGCAGTTTGTCCCCGGCTCTGGTCGGTCGTGCGGGTGACAACCACTCGATGTGTCCCTTCACATCGATGTTTCTCTCTCTCTCTCTCTCTGTTCCTCTCTCTCCCTCCCACTCTACCTGAACAAAAAATGGAAAAATGTCCTCGGGTGAGGATAAAAAAAAACAAAAAAACAAAACAAAAGTGGTGCTCTGTACGTGGTGGGTGCTCCATAAACGGGGACTATTCTTACGATTGTTTGTAGACCCCAAACACAGGAAAGGATTGCATATACCAGATTGTTTGGGGTGCAACAAGGTTGATTTTACTAGACCAACAGTTCTCAGAGTGTTGTACCCTGAGCAGCAGTATCTGGGAACTGGTGAGAAGTACAAACTCTCAGGCTTCACCTCAGATCTTCTGAATCAGAAACTCTGGGGGAGGCCCGGGGATGTTTCAATAAGTCATAGGTGATTCTGATGCACACTCAAGTTTGAGAACAATTGACTTTTCTTTTTTTGCAAATTTGAGCTAAAAGAATTTAAAATGGTGTCATACAATTATATTAATTTTGCACCAAATTTGAAACAATGCAAATGTCCCCGGTAAGTACATCATCACAATTTCCATCATTTCAAAGCTGATGAGTGGATAAATTTTGAACAGTATTTATACTATGTACTTTGTAACGCCTTTTCAGTAGCTATCAGTTAGGATGCTTTTGGAAGCAGATTACAGAAGATCCTGACTGAAACTGACTGAGGAAATAGGAAAATGTATTCGTTCACATGACTTATTCCACAGGTAGGTGCTTCCTGGCCCAGTTCATCAGGGCACCTGGCGGCTCTGCGAGGCCTCTGCTCCGTTCAAATCCACGCGTGGGTTTAGCCTCAGGATGAGGGTCCTGTGGCTGCAGCAGTTCTGGGTGCCTCACCCCGACTTGTCAACACTGCAAGGGAGACCCTACTTTTGTGACACTCGAGGAACAAGGAACAATGAATACTTCTTTAGTGTATGCCCATGCAGTATTTGGGAATATCTGTGCTAAAAAATTACTTGTTCTTTATCTGAAATTTAAATGTAGCTGGGAGTCCTGGTATTGTTGTTATTATGATTATTATTTTATTTTGGTTAAATCTGACAACACTGAGATAATGAGCAGATATTCTTTTAAAAATTTTAAACAAAATGAAAATGCCTCAAGCAGAAGCCCCAGACTACCCTAGAAACGTCTCATTGGCAATAGGACTCACCATTCCTCGGGCTCCTTTCCAAACGTGGGTACTGTTGTAACATCGTATGGGGTCTGCCTGTGGCTTTAATGAAATCCCAGCGGAGAGCGCCCAAGTCCTCCACGCTTCACATGACTTATACATGAGACCTTCTCCGCCGACTGCACCCTCAGGATATAAAACATTGGAAAGACTTGCATGACTCCAACTTCCAGAGCTTGGAGAAGACAAATAGATTTGGGGTACAGCGGGACAGAGTCCATAAGGAAAGTTTTTTTTTCAGAGCTACCTGCATTATAACGACCAAAATAAAAATGAATTCATCTGAAGCATGAAAGCAAGCAATACGCGGAAGGCAGAGGGCGGACGAGGGACGCCGCCGCGAAGAAAACCCAAGGACTAAAGGAACATTCCCTCTGGCCCTTCCGAGGATGTTTTTGTTTAGTTAGCTATTCACCAGCTTTTCATAGCAATAAAAGAAAAAGAAAAGGAAGAAAAGGCCTTGGATTTTTGATTAACTCTCTACTTCTGGGAATTACCGCTTAAGAAAATCGAAGGCGTGCCCCAAACAATAAAAAATGATGTCTGTTCAGGGATATTAGTTCTACTCTTGTTTACAGTAGTAAACAAAGAGGTTTATATAGTCAGAGATTGGCTGAGCAGACAGTAGAAATTCATGTCTTGGAATACCATGCAGTGTTGAGAATGAAGATTGGGACCAGCATTTTCTATTTCTGAGTAAAAATCATTAGGTTATGGAGCAACACATACAGGAACACCCCTTTGATGCTGATCTGCTTACCTGTGATCATGTGCTTTTGTGCATAAAAGTTCCTACAGAAGTGTTTTCTCAAGACGTCAGCAACGGCTCCTATGTCTTTTCATGGGATTTCCAAGTTTTGACCCTTCTCTAAACTGTTCTGTATTGAGTTGACGTCTTTTAAAAACATCATATATGTATTGATTTTATTTTTTAAAAAAAGAGAGACAAAAAAGCTTTGCCTTCTTTGAGCTCAGGGGCCTTGCAAAGTACCTGAAGTACTCTGGGATGAGGTAGAAGAGATGGAATGAAACCAGGTCCTATTAGCTTTGTAGTGAGTGGCCAAACACCTGGCCTCAGGACAGGTCTGTAGCCCATGCCCTTGGGAAGTCTCAGCAACGCCCTTGGGGAGTCTCAGCAATAGCCGATTGACTTGAAGCTACTAATGGCTAGCTGGGCAGGCAGCTGTTGGGACACTGGACTTGTGGCAGATGAATTGTGTTGGAAAGCAGAGCGGGGCCATAGAAGAGTAAGCGCCCAGCAACTTATTGGCCAGACCATCTCAGGCAATTATTTACCCCTCTAGCCTCAGTTTCCCTGTCCATAAAATAGAGTGAGTGAAACTTACATTATAGGGATCAGATAAAATAATATATGTAAAAGATATTCGATAAATATCTTATAAAGATATTCAGTTTCCCTCTTCAAAGTCTTTCCCTTGTGTGGTTAAAATTAGATTTCTCATTTTATTGATGATTGAAACTTAGGTTGAGGGCAAACTTATTTGGAAATGTTTGTGGAAAGATAAATGCTTCCCTGGGGCCTCGTCCTCACCCACACATTTAGCCTTCCACACACCAGGATCTCACCCGTGGAGGGAGTCTAACAACTCAATTATATGTGTCCAGATCTTTGATTTCCTGGTGCATATCTTATTTGATATGTGGGAAACAAGAGACTTCCACTGCTGTTCCTGTGAATAGAACGTGGTTAAACAGTTGTCAGAAAATCAGAACACAAGGGAATGCTTCACACTCAAAAGGTTCGCAATCAGCAGCAGAAAGGTCAGAAGGCAGCTGCCCTCCGAGACTGAAAGAGGGTTTCCGTGTCCCTGCAGGGTGACGGACCCTGGTTTCCAGCTTTTCATCCGAGACTGAAAGAGGGTTTCCATGTCCCTGCAGGGTGACGGACCCTGGTTTCCAGCTTTTCATCCGAGACTGAAAGAGGGTTTCCGTGTCCCTGCAGGGTGACGGACCCTGGTTTCCAGCTTTTCATCCCTGGTTTCAGCTCAGTTCAACAGCAGTCAGCCCGCTGTCCTGGGCCGAAAGGCAAGTGGAGCACATTTGGTTACTTCCGTTTCACTCAGTACAGCAATGCAGATTTTAAAGAAAAATTAAGATGAGGGAACCAGCCCTTCATATTGTGTTTGAAGGGACCATCTGTCCTAGGGTGTGATGGAAACATTCTCTGAAGTCAACTTAACACAGGAACCCAGCAAAAGGAGATTGCTCGCTGGATCTGAGTTTTGGAAAGAACAATTAAAATAAGAAATATTTTATGCCAACTGGTATGTCAAAGCAGTGAACTCAGAGACCTGAGTTCCAGTTCAGGCACCAAACATGTGGCCATGGAATCCAGGAGTAAGCAGAACAAATAACATGTCTGCACATAGTCCAGTCGATTTCTCCCTCGGATCACATCTGTATTTCTGTAGGACGTCTGCATTTCTCATTGAGGTTAATGTTTAGAAAAGATGGATACACAAATGAACCTTGTGCTTAGGCCAAAGGCTTCAGAATTTTACAATGTATGAAGATCCATGTCATAACTTTCCTAAGTCAGAGTCCCTCTACCAGGGACATTTCACCTCTGTCAGGTGGGTGTACATCTGGGGGACCTTGGCAACATCTTGACCCTCACAAACATCCTTTGTGTGGGAGGAGGGGAATGAGAGAGCTTCTAGGGGGTTGTATGGGTTGAACACCATTAGGAAGTGATGATGCTGAAGAATTAATAACCTCCAAATGGTCAAGCACTGAAACCAAGCTCTTCATAATTTTGGTCACTGATAACCTAGTAACTTGGCTCATAGTGTAAACGACTGTGTGTGTGTGTGTGTGTGTGTGTGTGTGTAGGCACATGCATTCACATTAAGTGGAATAAGAGACCAGAAATAAAAGATTCCAAACAACTAATTGCCCAATTAGCTGTCCTCGTAATTATGGGAATGTGATGTTCAGTTAAAAACACAATGATCGTTTTAAATTAAATTGCCCATTTTGAAAGCATCCTCCTGGCTTGGTCATGATGCCAACTGATTCTTACTGTGGTGCCTTTGCTTTGGAGAGGCAGGCACAATAGTGTCCCTCACACTAAGCCTGAGTGTGCTTCCTTAATTAACAAAGTTGAAATGAGGGAGGGGGAAAATGTGCTTGGAAGCTGGGGGCTCAGCTAGACAAGCTTTTCATTGATTTCTCAGGCTTGCGGGTGGCCTGCCTGGTCTCTGCATCTGAGGACATACTGCAGGGGGAGGCAGGGCAGGCCAGGAAGGCTGGCTCCATCCAGGACGCCGTGCAATCAGCTAAAGGTCTCTTTTCCAAGCAGGGTGGTGTATGGGCAAAAATGAAAGACAAGCGAAAATGAGCAAAACCTCAGGCTCCAAAGATTCAACATCACTGAGGTCTGGCTGGGGTCTTGTCAGCATTTCCTGCTGGCACCCAGACATCCAAGACGGGAACAGAACCTGAAAACTCTCCTTCCTCCTCCTGGTTTTTAAGTATCCAGTCTCACGGACTGACTTGCTGGCCCGCTCAGGCCCAGCTCCAGGGTGCACAAGAACCTCGGTTTTCTTGGGCATTCTTCCCTCCTGGCATCATGCCCACCCACTGCCCACCCAGAAGGACAGCACAACCCTCAATACAGTGGGGCCCGCGGTTCCCACACGATTATTTTCACATCCTTGAGCTCAGAAAGAAGGGGCCAAGGGGAGTCAGGATTTTGAAGGGCACCGGGAACTCCCGGACAGGCCCCTTCTGCCTCGTGGCAGCTCAGATCCCAGAGCCCGGGGAGGGTTCCGCGCCCAGTGAACATTTAACAGATGCGAGCTTATCGGACATGGTGTTCCTGAGAAAGCCCCGCTGGCCAGCACTCTGCTCCCCCGCACTGCGACATGTGGTGTCTCTAACAGTCGTATTATAGGACGTGAACCAATGATTGCTTAAGGGGGAGGAGGGGCTTCCAGATCTGCTGCTTCACTACAGAGGGGACCTGGGCGGGGTACTTACACGTTCTCAGCAGCAGGGAGCCTGTGTGTAAAAGGGGGATAGAAATGGTACCTTCTCCATAAAGACATTGTAAGGACTAAATAAGGAAATGCATGGGAGGGGCCTACCACTGGGAAGTACTCACAGTTGGTAGCTTTTATTACCATATACTTATTATTCTTTACAAAAGGATGGCTCAGTGTCAATGCTGGGCCTCCAGAGAAGATCTGTCAAACCCTCAGCCTTGCTCAGTTTAGACGCCGGAGGCACAGCTGATGGGCCCGCGGTATGACCCGCCCTGCACATGGCCTCCAGGAGGTCTTTCTGAAAACGGAGCCCTAAGCATCTCTCTCGTACCACCTGCCTGCCACTGACTGGCTGCCACTGACAACGGGACATCAGCAGGGCCTCATGCTTGGCAGAGGGTCCCTCTGAGCCACCTGGCGGAGGTAAGGTTGGAAAGGGTCTGGGGCCTACATGGGTCAGGGTAAGGGTTCCATCCAGGTCTAGGGAGACTCGGGGACAGAAAGGAAACAGATTGGCATTTCCAGACCTAAGGCAGGCTGGCAGGAGAGGAGGCCGGCGTGGCAGCTGGCACTGCGAGTGACTGACCCGGGGCGGGGGCCGACTTTGACCTCTCTCTGCCTCTCTTCCCGGTGTGACCAGCAGCGTGGCAGCACCTGTCCTGGCTTCAGTGGCTGGTGTAAGGAAGAAACCCTCGCCATAGGCAGTTCCGTTACTTCGGTTGCAAGTTATACTCCAATTCAAATGGGCTTGAAAAATAGGAGCATTTTCCCTCACAATTCTGAAAGTCAGCAGTAAGGCAGGCTCCACGGTGGGGACTGTAGATGGCCCAATGGCGTCATCAAGAAAGCAGGCTCTGCTGTGTCTCAGCTCTGTGTCCTCACTGTGGACACCCTCCTAAGATGCTTTTCTTCAGTCTCAAGACTGCTGCCAGGGAAAGTGGCAAGTACCTGCTTCCTTGTGAGGCGGGGGACAAGCGCAAGAGACCTCTCACCAACCACGCAGTGGGAATCTTTCCCTCCAGCCTGACCGGGCAGTTTAGGACACCCCAGACCAATGACATGGTTTCCCTCTGGAGCAGGGGAGACTGTGGGTTGGGTACGCGAGCTACGTCTCTGCAGGTCCCAGCAAACACACACCGCACACTGCACACGGGAAGCACACGGGAAGCACGCCACGTCTGCAGGACTGCGACATCCTCGAGCTCCTTGAAGACCCATGGCAACCTTGAGAGGTGGACAAGGATTAGTCTGTCTACGTGCCGGGAAAGGGCTCAGAGAGGTTAAGAAACTGATTCAGGATCACACAGGCAGAGGCTCAGCAGCAGGTCCTTGTTCCCCCTCCCCACCCACTCAGAGCTGAATTGTGGTCTAGAATCCCATGGAGGCCCAGAGGGCAGGACGGAGGCCCGGAGGGGTTGAGTTGCTTGTTCTGTCTGTGATTGGAGTGCTATGTAACAATCCACTCAGGAACCACCCCGCAATGTGCTCGACTCCCCCCTGCCCCCCAGGCCCAGCCCTCAGCCACCAACCAGCTGCTCTCTGGCACCAGCTTTCCCCGCCACCATCCCTGCCTCCTGCCCACAGGGCTGCTTTTTCATAGTTTCCCTTCCTGCTTCTATGTGACCTTTGTCCCAAGACCTTCCCGTTATCAGCTAATGACACAGTCCTCCCTGTGTGGGTGTGACAGGCAGGGGACTTGGAGAAGGGAGAGAGGAAGGACATTCCTATGCAGAGAGGGGGTGGCAGCTCCCAGAGGCAACATGGTGGTGAAGCCATCTGAGCAGACCTGGGTAGGACGGCCCAGGTGTTGCCAGCTGGAACTCCTTTTGGGCAAACACACTGATCTGTCCATTGGAAGATGGGATTCCTTCCAAGAAGTTTCCTTGTTGCTATTTGGTGCAAACTAAGGGACTGGAAATAGGACTCCAGACAAGCTGATTTTCAAAGTAGCCAAGGGGCAGAGTCCATTTGCTGGCCGGTGGGGCTTAACCTTGGCTCCTGTAGGGGTGCAGGGAGATGGGGGGATGTGGCCTTTTCCTCTCTCTTCTTATTCTGATGGGAAACCAGAGTCCAGAAGGCTTCCCTTCCCAGGGGCCAGTGAGAGGCGTGGGCCCCTCTGGCCATTGTGATGCCACCCTCCAGGCCCACGAGGCATAGGTGGCATCAGGGTCCACCTGAGTGTCTTGCTCTTTTCCTTCTCTCTTTTTTTTTTTTAAAAAATTTTCTTCTTTATTGATTTTTAGAGAGAGAGGAGAGGAGAGAGAGATAGAAACATCAATGAGAGAGAATATTGACTGGCCACCCCCTGCATGTTCCCAACTGGGGATCAGGCCCACAACCTGGGCCTGGGCCATGACCAGGAATCGAACCGGTCAATGCTCAACCACTGAGCAACACCGGCCAGGCCCCTTCTCTCCTTTTTCAAAGGGAGTCTTCCAAACTTGGGTGGGCCCTACTAGGATTTCTAGATACCCTATGTTTTTCTGCCTTTAGGAATTCCTGGATCTGCAATAAATGTGAGTCCCAGGGTTGTGGGGGGAGCTCTGGAACACTGTCCTGTCCACTGGTCAGGACAACTGTGGCTAAGTGCCTGCTGTGCCTTAGCTACCTGGGCAACTTGGGGAAAACCAAGTAATCCCTCTGTGCCTCAGTTTCCTCATCTGCCAAGGGGATTTTAATAATATCTGCCTTTTCTCCGGGTTTTTATGAAGATTACAGATGCTAACAAGTATGAAAACGCCATGCACACTAGAAATCATGTCATAAATGGAAAGGTGACTCTTCTAGTGATCCCTAACCCCCTGCTGTGCTTTGTCATTGCTCCCCACTCGGAAGTAAGGCCCCGGGAGGGGCATGGCTTTCAGTGGGCTGGTTATTTTCCATAGGCCCATCGTAATCGGGTGGAGCTCTGGAGTGAAAATCAGGAAAACCCGAGTCTGAGTTCCAGCTTCCCCATCACTAAGTGATCTTAGCAAGTTCCTTCTCTGGCTTCTAGAAGCAGAAAGCAGGGAGGGGTCGGATCACCACTAAGCCCCCTCCTGGCTCTAGTTCTGTGAATTTTATTGAACTCCTTCCTTACCCTTATAGCCAGAGTTATAACCAGGTTCCCACTGTAGGCTTGACCAAAAAAAAAGCGTTATTGAGGTGCAATCGGCGTACAATATAGTAGGGGTTCTGACTTGGAGAAAAGTAGCTGCTTCTGGGCCATGCCTTTGCCACCCCCAGAACCTCACCCTGGGGAGCGAAGAGCACGGTTGTTTCCTGGCTCCAGAGCTCCCCTTACTGGAAGCGTATTAACATCCCCAGATGACATGATGGGGCTAAGAAGGGACCTCCAGGTCTGTGATGGGAGAGAAGAAACTTTGAGAGGGTGATCACTTAAAAATATTGATAAAATCTTTGGAATCCAGACTCTGCAAAGAAGCAGGTAGGTTTTGGTTAGCTCGTTCATGTTCCTGAGAGAACCAACCAGACCGAGAGGGATGGGATGAGCCAAACAGCGGCAGCACCCCAAAGCTGGTCTGTGAAGGAACTTCAGAGGAAATTCGGATAAGTAGATTAATCTTATCCTTGGGTTACTAAAAAATCAAAACAAAACAAAACAAAAAACAGTCTTCCTATATATTCTAGGTAATTATCCATGTGGTCATTTACTGTGTCCACTGAAAATAATGTTATAAGAGAATAATTAATGACACAAGAAAAGTCCCCCCTAGACCAGCTTCTCCTGTTCTGCACTATGACATGTGGGGCTGGGTCCTTCTTGGTTGTGGGCCATGCTGTGTGTTGTAGGATGTTTAGCAGCATCCCTGCCTTTACCCATTAGAGGTCAGTAGCACCCCACCCCCAGTTATGACAACTCCAAATATCTCCAGACATCGCTGAATGTCCCCTAGAGACAAAATGGTCTTATTAAAAAAAACCAACAATCCCATTTTGTTTTTTTTTAAAAAAGTACTTAAGAACTGTTGTTTTAGCCACTCTTTGTTGTGTGACTGTTACATGCCGGGCACTGTTAAGAGCCTTACCGACACGATCTTGTTTACTGTGACCAGTGGATTAAAGGGCCTTTTATTTTCTTCTCTTGTTATGAGAAACACATAAAGCAACAGGGTTTTTTGATTTCTCTAGTGAATTTGGAGGTTTTCCCTCTGCCTCCCACCTTACCCAGCAAGGAGGAGGGCTAGTGTTGGCAAGGGGAAATCATTAGCATCTGGCTCTGTCACTTCTTAGGAACGTGTTTTAGAATCCTTCTCACCCTTTCTGAGCCTCATTTATAAAATGAGAAGAATACCTGCCTTGCTAGGTTGTGAGGCTTAGAAACAAAATTTTTGAGGAGAGGGAACACACCTGCTCTGCTTATCACTACCTCCTCCATGCCTGGTCACTGGTTCATAGTAGATGATCAATAAATGCTCCTTGGATGAATAGATTAGTGGAGGAAAATGTCTGGCATCTGTAACAGGCACTGGCACCCATAGGTTCCCAAAGAATACTTCCTGGCTGACTGTGTCAGGCAGGGAAAAGAGGCACCAGCAGGTGTCAGATGCTTTGGAGAGTGGTCCACCAACTAATGTCACCTCTGTCCTTGTGGAATTTGTGGTCCAGGAGGGGGGGAACAACAGTGAGCACAAGTCACAAATCTTTAAATAATTGCAAGTGTGAACACTACAGCAAAGCACAGGTGTCATCCCTCACACAGAAGCACCCCCAGCCGTGGGCAGCTGAGACCATCTGCCCGGGGCTGGGCCTGTGGGATTGCGGTTGGCCGAGGAGCTGAGCTCTGAAGTTTTAGAGAGGTTTTCAGTGCTTTATAAGCTTCAAGCAATGAACTTTAATAAAATAAAACATCTCCATTGAGCTTGTAAGTACTTAATAGGAGTTAAAAGTAATTAGCCAGTCTGTTTTGTTCTGATTCAATAAGTGCTTTCTTTTATTAACTTCAGTGTCCCTTAAGATTGGGATTCAGGTTTGTCTGCATTGGAAAAGGGTCACATTTACCCAAAGACAGATGGTGGCTGGGGCAAGGCAGCCACTTGCACTGGGAACACCAGCAAGAAACTGGGCTCCACGAGGCTGTGTCCACACCCTGGCCCTGCCATGTCTTGCCTGTCACCCTGGGCACGTTTCCCCTCCCTACTGGCCAAGCCTCTGTGAAGTGGGGATGGTATTACCATGCAAGGCTGTGTTGAGGATTCGGAGACTGGTCTACATACGGACAGCACCTGGTGTATTGTGCGGCACAAGGAGGGGTCAGTTCATGATGATCCCTCCCCTCTTCCTTCTTCCGTTCACTCCAGAGACCCAGAGATGGCCTCTCCCAATCACATTCTCTCTGTGACACTCAGGTAGGGTGACAGTGCCGTGGGGGCGTGCTCACCTGCAGGCATCCTTGCAATGGTCGCACTCAGCCTGGGAGCTCCTGGAGGCAGGGGCTGGAGCCACTCACCTGAGCGCCCGCAGTGCCCATTGGCTATCAGCGTCTCCCCTCCCTTCGCTGTAGGAATGACGTTTCCCGGGCTCCCTGGCAGCAGGCGTTGGCTCGTTTCTACCAGTGGGAGCACTGAAGGGAGATTTGAAAATGGAAAGAACGCAGAAGCCAGGGTGTTTGTCTAGTCCTCCCTCTCTGCGTTGGGGGTGTTTCTGACAGCGGCTGTGTCTCCTCTGATAACCACAGTCCAGCCCTGCCTGGCTGAGGCTCCAATAACACCACTTTCCTCCCTGCATCCCCTGTGCCTCGTGGGTGGTACTGGCAGCTTCCTGCTGTTGCTAAGCTCTGGGCGGCTTCACCAGCTCCTATTAGGCTTCCAAGCTTTGCACACCTTCTGTGTAAGCAACTCCCTGCACTAAATTCCCTCCATGCGTAATGCCTCGCATGGCTGTTTCCCTGACAGGAGCGGATGGACGCGTTTTGTGTCTCCAGCCTCTGACCACGGAAGGAGCTCACTGAGCTCTTATTGGCTGGGTGCATTTTCTGTTAAAATCTAGAAAAGGTAGATTTTTGCCCATCTTTTCCAGGCCTTCTCCCTGGCCCCCCTCATTTTGCAGAACCTTAGCCATCTAGAAGTATAAGGAGCAAGTAAACTGAGGGCCGGCCCCAGAGAACCTATGACCAAATCTCTAACGTTCTTGCAAATTCTGTCTGGTTCATTACTATTTCATTTTCTCGAGCCCTAGCTCCTAATTGGAGCCATCTACATAACAAGTGTAATCAGTGAGCCAAGATTAAATATCCCCACCTCTGCCCTTCTAATCAGTCACAAATCACGAGTATAAAGAGCTGGTTCCAGTGGAAGGATCGGCTCCAGGAGGCCAGCCTGCCCATCAGTTCTGGCAGGCTCTGCCCAGAGGTGGGACCTAACCCCCGGCCGAGAGACTGCAAACTAGTCACTTTCAATGAGGTCCTGCCTGCTATGGAATTAGTCTTGAAGGAGACTTACAGCGAATGCTGATTTAAGAAAAACACAACCTGATTACAGATGATTGGGAGGGAATGGCATTTGTGGTCGCCTGAACGTGCCAGGGATCTGGAGCCTGCTCGGGGAGGTCTGGACCTCGAGGAAGGCGGAGGACTGCCCTGCTCCTGCTGGGGCCCCCTCCTTCGTGGAGGATGGAGACTCTGGAGACAGACACCCCCCTCCCCCCACCCCACATGTTCAAATTCTTCCTCTGTTACTTACCAGATGTGGGGGCAGGGTGAGTGAATTGCACTGAGCCTCAGTTTCCTTATCTGGGAAATGGGCTGCTCTGTCATAGTCCTAGAAAGAGCTCCAGGACAGAGGAAGTGCTCAACAAAGGGCCTATTATCCTCCCCTGGGACATCCTTAAGGACCCAGGCCAAGCCTCTAGAGCAGCGGTTCTCAACCTGTGGGTCGCGACCCCTTTGTGGGTTGAACGACCCTTTCACAGGGGTCACCTAAGACATAACAGTAGCAAAATTACGGTTATGAAGTAGCAACAAAAATAATTTTATGGTTGGGAGTCACCACAACACGAGGACCTGTATTACAGGGTCGTGGCACTAGGAAGGTGGAGAACCGCTGCCTAGAGCACCTGCAAGCGTACTTGCTCTGTGCTGAGGGGCTAGTCATGTTTAACTAAGGCTTCCTGTGCTTTGGGGGTGGGGGTGGGGACAAAGCCGGAGAAAACCCGGGGTGAGTCTCACTGCTGTGGCCCTGGCTGTGGTCTGTGTGGTCTGGTTGGTCAGGACAGTTCACATCTGCGCCCCTGTTCTGCATCCCTCCTGTGGGTGTGGGTTCTATCCCAGTGTCTCCTCCTCCTCTTCCCTCCCCTCCTCTTCCTGCCTCTCCCATTCTTCCCTCCTACTCAGCCCTTTTCTTCTCCTACTCTTCTTTTCTTTCTTCCTCTCCCCTCCTTTCCCGTCCTTTCTCCTCCTCTGTCTTTCTCTCCCCTCCTCCCCTCACCCCTCGTGACATCATTGCTTCTTGGCCTCAGAAATGTCTGTGGAGGCCTGGCTGCTCCTTCAGCCCCAGCCCAGGCCCCTCCCTGTGCAGCCAGGGGAGGCAACAGGAAGGGGTAACACTTAGCCACTGGAGGGCACGGTGGGGTTGGGTAGAGGGCACGGGGCTTTTGCAATCATTGCTCTGTTATCTCGTGTGCTAGGCCTAACCCAAACCTCTCTGGCATCCCCCAGCCCCCTCCACTGCTAAGCCATGTTGAGGATCATTCTCCCCCTCTTCCCCAAACTCACAACCATCTTACTGCCCCACCTCCGCTGGGAACCTCATGCAGCCACTGCCCAGTGCAGGGCTCCTCCCAGTGCCTCTCCCGTGCTTCCTTCCCGTGGCCATCCCCAGGCCCTGACACGGGTCTCTCCCTGATTATTCCCTGAACACGTTACAACGGCCTCTGAACAGGTGAAGCTGAGTCCCTCTCCCCTCCTCCCTCTGTCCTGCCAACAGTGGCTGGAGCGTTGTTCCTGGTCCGTGTGTTGGATCACATCACTGTGCTCTGAGGCCTGCGCTGGCGCCCACGACCCTCCAACTGAAGCCCAGCAAGGCGTGCACAGCTGACCCTAGTTGAGATAGGGGCCTTCCGGGCACCGGGCTCCCTCTCCTCCATCACAGGCAGGCACAGCACGCCCACCTTTCCCAGCCCTCTTTGCATTTTTCTGCCTCAGGCCTTCTCCACCGTGGCCTGTGCCCATCACCCTCTGCCATCCTCTGGGGCCCCAACACTTCCAATCACAAAGCTGCTCTAGAGCTCCTCCTACAGGACTCAGCACACACGGGCAGGGGCTCCCATGCCCATCAGAAAGATGCCTTGGCCCTTCATGTGACCTTTGGCCACCTGTGGAGATGGATGGGACTTTCGCTTAAGAGTGTATGTGTGGCCTAGCCGGTGTGGTTGAGCATTGACCCATGCACCAAAAGGTCACCTGTTTGATTCCCGGTCAAAGCACATGCCCGGGTTGTGGGCCTAGTCCCCATTGGGGGGCGTGCAGGAGGCAGCCAATTGATGTTCTCTCTCATCGATATTTCTCTCTCTCCCTATCCCTTCCTCTCTCTCTAAAATCAATAAAGAAAAAAAAAATTTTTTAAGTGTGTGTGTGTGTGTGTGTGAGGAATCATGCATTTAAATAAGAAAATAAAATGAATCATGCCTAAGTGAACGAGGTAGGGTTTGTCTGTATGCTCACCAAGCCCCTACCTGCCACTCACCTGGGGAGCTTGTAACATCACCAATTTCTGGGCCGTGCCCATGCCCTCAGAACCAGAATCTTGATGGGGAAGGGAGCTGGAATCTGTGTTTTTAATAAGCCCTTCTGTTGATCTTCAAATTTTTTTTTTTTTTTTTTATCCTCACCCGAGGACATTTTTTCATTTTTTGTTCAGGTAGAGTGGGAGGGAGAGAGAGGAACAGAGAGAGAGAGAGAGAAACATCGATGTGAAAGGAACACATCAAGTGGCTGCCACCCACACAACCAACCAGGGCCGGGGACAAACTGCAACCGAGGTACATGCCCTTAGCGGGAACCGAACCCGGGTCTCTCAGGACCGCAGGCCGACGCTCTAACCGCTGAGCCAAACCGGCCAGGGCCTGTTGATCTTCAAATTTGAGCAGGACTGCAGGAAGGGATCTCAGCATTCAAGCTTTTAGAAAGCAGAGAGTTTCAATGAGGGGGCCACTACCTCACCCCCTATGTGTGTATAAGTGTGTGGGGTTGGGGTGAAGAATGTGTACATACAGTGAGTCCTTACCTAACATTATCCATAGGTTTCTGGAGACTGACTTTAAGCAAAACAACTTAGAAAAAAACAGTTTTCCTCTAGGCTAATTGATATAAACAAGAGTTAAGCTCCTAAGGCATTGATCAGAATGAGGTCACTCCCATGCAAACCTGCTGGGAGTAAAGGAAGCAGGTTCCCCAAGAAAGATCCCAGGAATGGTCGCTGTGGAAGCCAGAAGCTACTCCTGACCTCTGGGCCCTGCCAGTTCACGATGACTTCTGGTGGCAGATTAGGAGGAAGCTACTCTGACCTTCTCCCAGGACCAAGTTCCTATGGCATATATCTGGTTACAAGAACACACCAAATTTCTAAATAAAGACCCAACACACTTCTAACATTAAACATAGAAATAAATGTGAACTCTAAATACCCTTAAGAAAGATGAATAAAAGCAAGTAAGAGAATTATTTTCCAACCCCCCCCCATTCCAGTTCAGGGTCTTGGATGGCTGGAGCCTGTCCTGGCAGCTCAGGGTACAAGGTGGTACCCAACCCCGGGCAGGATGCCCTATGATCACAGGGTGCACTCTAACACACACTCACACACACACACACCAGACTGGGACAATTTATACATGACACTGAACCTCACCTCCACATCTTTGGGCTGAGGGAGGAAAACCCAGTCCCCAAAGACAATCACCACCACCCCTGCCCACACACACTCACACACATGTATATGGTGTCAACTGCTGTTTTAATCACTGTGCTAAGATCTTACTCAATCCTTACTATGCCCTACGACGCAGGCTCCACACTCATTTTGCAGATGGAGAAACAGAGGCTCAGGGGACGTCACTGCTGCATAGTCACACAGCTAGAGAGCGGTGGGGCAGGATTCGAACCCAGGGCTGCCGCCGACGTCCATGCTTGAGCATCTCTGCAATGCTGCCCATTTGTGAGCCAGGACTTTCAAAGGACAGGTTTTCTTTAACTTTCCAGACCAGGTTTCCTGGTTTATAGCTAACCCCACCCTCTCTCATGACACCCCCTGGAGCCTGGGGTTCTGGGGTTCTGGGGTTCTGAGAGTCTTACCCACCAGGACCACCCCTCCTCAATGAGTTTGTTTGTTTATTTATTTTTATCTTCACCCAAGGACATTTTCCATCTTTTGTTCAGATAGAGTGGGAGAGAGAGAGAGAAACATCAATGTGAAAGGGACACATCGAGTGGCTGCCACCCGCACGACCCAACCAGGGCTGGGGACAAACCTCAACCGAGGTACATGCCCTTAGCGGGAACCGAACCTGAGTCTCTCTGGGCTGCAGACCAACGCTCTCAGCGCTGAGCCAGACCGGCCAGGGCTCCTCAGTGAGTTTTAAAGGTGACCCCCTGCACCCTGTCCCCAACAGGCTCTCAGTGCTGGGTGAAAAACTCCTGTCATAGGATTGGTTTTGAAGTTTGCGCAGGGAACAGAAACATGAGGAGGCAACTTGCCCTGACTCAGCCCCAGGGAGGTGGGACTGAATGGCCGGCCCTGGCCCTAGCTGTCTAGCCTGGCTTGAGAGCAGGTACCTAGATATGACCACCTCTAAGTTCAGGGGCATCTTCATTGCAAAAGAGTGATTGGCAGCATGAATATAGCCACTACCCGTCCTTCACACTATATGTAAACAAACTCATTCCGTTTCTCTTCATTTGTGGAAAAATATAAAGAGAAAATCTCATGTGGGAAATGGAGTTTTAAATTACACTGTTTGTGCTCTGTAATTGAAAAAGTGCTGTGTCCATGTAAGGAGTGCGTGCCGTGTTCTCAAACAGCCCGTGGACGCGAAAGCCGCTGCGTGGAGGGTTGAAGGCTGGGCTTTGCTGCCGGTCTTTGATCGCTGTGAAGACGCCCATTCTCACTGCGACTTCGAAGGAGGGGATAGAGTTCTCAGCAGTTCCGAGGTTCATTTGACCATGAACCTTTTCACAGAATCTGGGGGGTTAGCAGATCCTAGAGTACATTTGCAAAGCCTAGGATAAAACATTACTAGTAAATTTAACCCCTTACATGTGCAGAATAATTTATAGCTGGTCCCCAATGAGCTTTCATACATAAATTCATTCCAAAGGGTTTTCTCAAAGGACAAAGAAGAAGGTCATTTGAGATTGAGGGGGAGGGCAAGAACAAGACCGAGGGCACCAACAGGGGGACATGGGACACTTGGAGAAGCTCCAGGAGAGCTGGAGACAAAGGTCCCACATCGCCAGTCCCTCCACTGGTTCCGTCTGCCATAGGAGATGGGTCTGCACTTCCTCAGGAGGTTCCTCTGTTCCCCAGATGCCAGAGGAAGACCCCCCAGGTTCCCAGCCAGCAGGAGGCCCCGGTCAGGCGCTTCCTGGCTTTCTTGCTGCAGGAAATGCTTGGCTATTGGGAGCACAGCTTTCCGAGAGGCCCATGTCATGGCCGTCTGACCAAAGGGCTTGAGCCAAGGCTGGCCCTGGCCCCATGGCCAGATTACAGCCTTTCTCTCTGCCCCCAATTGCATTTAGGATGTTCAGGGTCAATGAATGATCTGATCATTCAAATCGTACCAGAGCGTGCTAGTCCCACATGCCAACCCTCTTGGGATACACCTATTTTTCAAGGGCAAAGTCTGCCTGATGGTGGGATGGCAGGTCCAGCTGCAGAGTGATGAACGGGACGTCTTTGACATGGAGTGCCTTCCCAGGACCCTGTGAGTGAGCCACCACAAATGTGTCCCTGTGAACCACTCTGCTTTTCCAGGTGCACCATTGCATTTGTGTATCCAGCAGGGGAGTACAATGCTCCTCAGAGTTATGAACCTAATGTTCTGGTACCACCAGGAGCCTTGGAGGTTCTGACCTGTGGCTACTTAGCATCTACTCACCTGGGCCCCTGGGACTGTGGGGGGAGTAACTCCACATAATGACCAGAGCTAGCAGGAACCAGCTCCTATTTCAAGCACTTTGTATGTATTAACTTGCTTAAGCCTCAGTGACCCAGTGGAAAAGATGCCATTTTTTTCCCCCTCCACTTTATAGAAGAGGAAAACAAGAATTGAGAGGCCAAACAATAAGCCTATGGTCAACCAGCTAAGAAGTAGAGAGGTAGGACTTGAACTCAGGCTGTCTGGCAGTCTTTGATGACTCCTCTGCAGAGATGTCAGTCCGCCCATGGCTAAGGGCAGAGGGCTGGCCGGGACCAAGAGCAGCTGGTATTGTAGACCTGCAGAGGCCTTTAGAAGTAGCTCTGCCCATGCTGCTAAGGCAAAGTACGAACTGGAAGGCATATGCATCTTAAAATAGAATCTTGGAGAAATGAATATGCTAACTAAAGGAATAAATATCAAATAGGCAATGTTCAAGAATTAGTGGGGGATGCTGTGTTGGCCAGAGAACATTTCCAGGTAAAACAACTTCGCAAGCAAACTAACTAACCAAAAAACCAAGCTAAACTAAACTAAACTAAAATATAAATGACAACAAAGCCACACAGAAAACCACAGGCAGGCAGTCACCTCTTCTGCTTGTGGATAAAACTGACAGCTCTAGAAATAAAGGAAGAGAGATATAAAGGATTTCAAAGTATGGGAGTGATTCTTGTTTTTCCATTTAATGTCAGGTTTCAAAGAAGGAAGAATACGTCTGTCATTGTTACATTCATTCTGTTTATTACCATCTAGATGTCTTAACAGGCTCAGTCAGGAGTAGGAGGGTCCCCAGGGCTGCTTCTCAAAGCCAGTAAAGAGCCCTTCCCTGGGAGTGTGGAGCAGGCCCCCTCACAGCCATCACTTCTTTTTGAACACTTGACGACACACCTGGTCACTGCATGTCAGCTCCTGTAACATCAGAAAGTGGGTGAGTGACAAACAAGCCAGGCCTTCCTCCTGCCCTGTCGCTGGTTCTCTTGGTGTCTGTGATTTGGGTGGGTGGGTGGGTGGGGGATGCTGTACTAAAGAGGACACTTATTCTGGGCAAAGTGCATCTCACAGACCCAATCAACTGGCATGCCTGGCAGGTAGCAGTAATTTGATTTTGACACTTGAATTGAGCTTGAACAACTATAAAAATGAAAAATTTGTAGAAATTACCCTCCTGGGAGGGATTTCTCCTACTTTCGTGATTAAAGCAATATCGCCTAATTTATACAAGGCAGAAAATCCACGACGAAGAGAAGGATCTGGTGGGGAGACGTGTTCGGAAGGCAAGGGCCTCGGGAGATGCTTGCTGGTGAGCTGTGTCCCTCCACCCCGTGGGCTTTCTGGCCTCTAGAGACTAGAGCATTAGTTGGTGGTGGCCCAAGCAATGAAGAGGTGTGGGCTGCAGACAAGATGCTGTTTTTCATCCAGACATAGGGAGCCCTCAAGCCTTATCTGGAACTCATGCCCCTTTAGGGGAGGAGAGAAAAACATGAGTGTGGGGACCACCATGAAATCATTGCAGCTGACAATGAATCCATTGTCTTAACCACAGGGATCATTGGGGATTGCACTTCAATTAAAAAGATCCATCATTCAAACCAGAGCAGGTAGGGAAAACGGTCAATGGAAAACACCACGAATGCCTCCCATTTATCAACAGTTGACATTGCCTCTGAAATCAAGACCTCAGGTGAGACAAGGCTGGCTCTGAAGGGCACCACGGTGACCTGAACACTGACATTGCCACAGGTACGTCTGACTCCACAGACGAATGAATGAATGAAGAGCCATTAGTTGAATGAACCACTTATTTAACAAATGAGTGACTGAATGCATGAAGGAGCAAGAGATTTTTCACTGTTTGAATATTGGACCCATAAATCTCCTTGAAGATTGAAGAATGAAAAATTAAGCTATCTACACATATATAATGAAAGGATATTAGCAATGGTACCTGCTGCTCTTGTCTAGTACTGAGCAACCTAAAATATTTTGGTATCAGGTGGACATACCTTATGATGAGAGGCCAAAGCTTGTGGTCTACAAGCAGTCCATGGGCCCAGCAGCCCCTTGTCCATTCCACCTGCACCCCAACCCCTCTTCTTCCAGGTTCACATAACTGCGGGGAGGCCTGGTCCCACCCTCTTTTGGGACATCTTAATTTTGTGGCTCACATTTCACAAGCTGCTCTTTAACAGGTTCCCTGTACTTCTCCATGGATCTCAGCTCCCTAACTCACCATTTTGAACTTTCATTTTAATTGCAGCCATTCACAGAAACAGCCATCTAGATTTCTTCCTGGAGACCCCTGAGCCAGACAGGAGTGGCTTTCTGACTATGTGACCACGCGCATGTGGCTGGAGCTCAGGGGAGGAGGGCAGGGCCGGATTTCCTGTCAACGCACCTGGCTAGATGAACAGGCAGCTCGTGGGAGCACAGTGGAAAGGAGCTGGGCATTCCCTGGGACTTACCAGGTATAGCTTGTCCCCTTCAACCCACTGCCTCCAGCCACGGTTCTCCTTCTCCCCCTTCTGCACGCACACGAGGACATCGCCTTCCCAGGTGATGAGCGACTGCAACGACAAGTTCCCCAGCAAATCAACTGTGTGGTCTTATTGGGACAGAACGAACGTAAACCTGCGGCTGCAGTCCTGACGCTGTTCCTGGGCGGAGCCCTCAGCCTCGGCTGAGATCCTCCCCGTCTCATTTCCACCTGCCACTGCACCTGCTGTTCCAGCCCCACCGGCTTCCTATGGCTGGTTCTGTCCTCGTTTAGATAATTCGACTCTTCCATTTTATCCCATGGTAAATATAGCATTCCAAATCAGAGGGGAAAAAGATGATGAATTTGTATAACCATGTAAATTTTCTAGAAAGAGAAAATACTTCAGAGTCAACAGATGAATAACAAACTGGGAAAAGAATTGTGACACTTGTCAGATAAAGGACCTGGTCCCCTTATACATAAGGGGCTCCCATAAATCAATAAAAAAAGATCATTAACCTAATAGGACATTCAACAAAGGACACCAACCAAGAGCTTACAAGAAAAGAAAAACACAACTCTAGCAGATGGCTTTAAACATATGAAAAGATATTCAACTTCTCCCATAATAAGAGAAATGCAAACGAAGGCTGTTTATTTAGATACAATTCATCTCACAGTCAAAGACAAAGGAGTGATAACACTGCAGAGAAGCAGTCTCCCTCCTACACGGCGGGTGGGTATATCAATCCTTATTAATCTTATACTACCTTTCAAAATATAATATGACGTATACTAGAAATTTGACTCCTGGGAATTTTCCCTACAGAAATACATTGTGAGGACTGTGCACTGTAGGTCAGTAATAAAGGCAGGGAGCTCCCTAACTCACAGGGCCACGCAAATGGCTCCAGGACCAGCCTCATCATCCAGAACCAGGACAGTGGACCTGCCGCTGGTGCTGGGCTGCCTCCAGGCAGCAATCCTGACTGGTTAGTATCACAGAGGTGGCAGCAGAGATGCAGAACTTGTGCTGAATGACTAGCAGGTTGGAGAAGACACAAACCTACCGAACTCCAAGAGGCTCAAACCCCTGTGCAGATATTTACAAATTATACTTCCCCTAACTCCTCCTCTGTTCCCCCCTTTGTCTTTCCTAGCATGGGACAATCTGTACCACCCACAGGTGGTTGTGCGGGGCCACCCACTTCTGTGCCAGAGTTAGGCTGGCACATGCACTTCCCGAGATGATGATGTCGTTCCCATCCCAGCAGTGGCTTTGGATTGGTGCTGTCCTTCCTTGGGGATGACCCTAATGCTAGTTGGTTTTCTTTCAAGTATGTGCAAACCATATTTACACCTCTATGAAACAATATTATGCTAAGGACTAGCTGTTTACTTTTCTTCTATCTTGTAAACTCAGTTGGTGATAAACTGAGCTATGTTTTTTAAGTCACTGTTCTTGCACATTCAGATATATTTTTTTGGTACAATCTGTTTGCTATTTATAAAATAGTATTTGACCTTGATCGTATTATATGTTGTATGTACGGTTTTATTCCTCCTCATATTCCTCCTCGACACACTGCAGCATTGTTTGTTACCGCAAAGGACAGAAGCCTTACACGTTCTGTCAGTGAGTGGCTGGGTAAACACGGTGTGGTTCATGCCTGCTGTGCAGCCCGTGAAAGAGGAGGCAGTTCTATACTTATGGAGAAGAGCAGTCTCCGAGGTGTATAGTTATGTTTAAAAAGTCAGGAGCAGAGCCATGTGCATGAAACGAGATGGGGATGTGTATGCCTGCATGTGTTTGCACAGGTTCCCTGAAAGGAGGTACAACAACCTTTAATAGTGATTCCCTACGCTGGCCAGTGTGGCTTGTGGTTGGAGCATCGGCTCTTGCACTGAAGGGTCACAGGTTTGATTCCCGATCAAGGGCTCGTATCTGGGTTGCAGGTTCCATCCCAGCCCTGGCCGGGGCTCGCGCGGGAGGCAACCTATCTAAGTGTCTCTCTTACATCCATGTTTCTCTCTCTCTCTCCCCCTCCCTTCTTCCCTTCCACTCTCTCTAAAAATCAATGGGAAAAAAAAAATATCTGGAGGTGAGGATGAACAACAAAAAAACAGTGATTGTCCCTGGGGAGGAAACTAAGAGGCTAGGGGCAAGGGTGGGAAGAAAATTTTACTTTTTACTTTTAAAATTCTTTTTAACCATCTGCATGTATTAATAGTCCCCCAAACTAATTTAACAATACGATTCTACATGCTTTCTAAAACCTCACATATTAGAATGTCTTGGAGAAGCTTAATTCACAGGTTGCTCTCCTGGGTATTCTGGGAGGAAGATGCTGGCTGGGCTATTCCAGAGTTTCCTTCCAAATAGATGGGAAAGGAATATATATTTGTCATCACCCATCTTTGGTCTTGGACACAGTGCCCCCCAAATAGGTAAGAAAGGACTGACGTCTCCTATTCAGGCAAGGCCTGTCTTCTAATCCCCTCCACCCATATTGCCTTCCATGTCGTGGACACCTAACGCATGGTGACCGAATTAGTGTCTGTCTCTCCTAAGAGACAATAAGCTCCATGGAAGAAGAGGCCATGTCAGCTGTTCACTTCTGCACCCCATGACTCGGCACAGTCACCAGAGCACAGGAGGTGCTGGATAAGCCTGTTGAATGCACCTGTGATAGATTTTGTTCCAATGGCATCTTGAAGTAAGCCCGAATGGAGGAATAAATGAGCATGTGTATTCTTCTTTGATAATAGTTCTTGATGTCTCAGCCGGCCCAGCTCCTTGCCTTAGTTTCTATGGCACCACCGGAGTGCACACATGCCTGTCAATACGGACGCTGGATGGTAACTGTCCATCTGCTTGCTTACTTCCTCATGAGGCTGGGAGATCTTTGAGGGTAGAAAAGGGGTCTGACTTATCACTTATCAATAAGTCCTGACCCAGGCCTCACATGTAATAGGGGCTTTGAAAATTGGTAAAAGGAACAAAGGAGAAAAATGTTGGTGCATGAGGGCCTGTCCTAACATTTTCTTTTAATAACTCATATTCAGCAGGAAGATGAAAAGTTATCCTGACCCTAAAGTAAATTGGTTATCAATGAATCATGGTGACACCTACACATTACAGCCTTACTCCTACATACAACAGACAGTAAGAAGAGAGAAGAAAATGGTTACATGAACCAAAATTCCAATTCAATTTGCTCTTAGTTGGTGTCCTTTATCCCTGGACCAGAGGAGGCTTTTAAAAGAGGCTGAATTGCGCCCTGGCCGATTTGGCTCAGCGGTTAGAGCATCAGCCTGCGGTCCAGAGAGACCTGGGTTCAGTTCCCGCTAAGGGCATGTACCTCAGTTGCAGTTTGTCCCTGGCCCTGGTTGGTCATACGGGTGGCAGCCACTCAATGTGTCCCTTTCGCGTCGATGTTTCTCTCTCTCTCTCTTTCTCACTCTCTCTCTCTCTTTCTCACTCTCTCTCTCTCTTTCTCTCTCTCTCTCTCTCTCTCTCTCTCTCTCTCTCTCTCTCCTCCTCCCTCCCACTCTATCTGAACAAAAAATGGAAAAATGTCCTCTGGTGAGGATTAAAAAAAAAGAGGCTCAATTGCGGTTGAGGCGATGGACGAAAGTGAGGAAAACCATTGCTTCTGAGCAGGGGTCGGGAGGGAAGAGCATTCCACGAGGAGGAAGAGGACACGCTTGCAGTGAGTTAGAGGAGGAAGCTGGGCCCACCCCAGTGTCCACTGTTAACATCATCAAAAACAGCCCTTGTGGTCAATTAGACACGGGTACTGTATCAGAGTTGTATTTAGAGAAGTTGATAACTATACTATGGTTATATAAGAGAATATCCTAATTCTTAGGAGATAGACACTGCATTATTTAGGGGTAATACAAGATTGTTTAGAAAAAGTATGTATGGAATAGAGAGAGCATGTGCAAAAGATAAAGCCCACGTGGCAAGAGGGTAACAACAGGTAACTCCTGGTGAAGCGTGTACGGGTGGTCTTTATTACACTCGAGTATGGAAGGGCACTATCAACATGTTTAAACCCTCCCCAGTGTCCTCGGCCCTGTAAGACTCATTCCTTCAGCCCCCTCCCTGTCTCTGGCAATCCCTGAGGTGGGGGCCCTCGGAGGAGGCTGTTTCTCCTCTGCCCGGGAGACATTGCAAAGACATTATTGGTTCTGTGGCTCTAATTGCCATCTTCTTTATCTGCTTTTCCCTGCCCCAGTGACCTGTTTTATTCACGTTGAGATCTAATTCACATATGACGAAATTCACCCTTTTAAAGGGTTTAATTCAGTCACTTTTAGTATATTCACAAGGTTGTAAAACCATCACCACTGTCTAAATCCAGAACATTTTTATTACCCCCCAAAAAACCCTGCACCTCACTCCCCATTTCCTCTGCCCCTGGCAACTACTTTCTGTTGATATGGATTTGCCCATTTTGGACATTTTGTATAAATCATACGACATGCGGCCTTTTGTGTCTGATTCCTCTCACTTAGCACAGCGTTTTCCAAGTTCCTCCATGTTGTAGTGTGAACCGATCCCGGGGGAGGATGGGGTCTGAGGAAACGGAGAGCGAAAAGCAGAGAGGCAGAAGAAAAGTGGGTGCTAGCAGGTGGACTCCTTTAGAGTCAGAAATGGCTGAAAGGACCCGGTTCATTTCAGGAAGAGTGAATTCTCTACCATCCAAGGTGATAAAAGGACAAGTCAGAGAGAACAGGCCTATTTTCAACCCCAAACGCCAAGACCGGGGAAAATGAATCATTTTGAACTGATTAGGTTAGGACAGCAGAGTGATGCAAAAATTCTGAGCAGATTTTCCTATGAATTCTGGTGTCTGATGAATTGGCCTTCCAGCCACACAGTTCAGAAAAGCCCTGTTGATCCATCAGTCTCTCAGGTAGGAATTCACAAGGGGCCGTTCCCGGGCTCAGAAGCTCAGGCTCTTATGTCAAGTCTGCTCTGATGGGAGCATTTCCAAAGTGCTTTTCATTTCCGACTTTTCTTTAGCAAGGAGCACTGACTATAATTCAACCTTGATGTGATGGCTGAGATTATCAATGGTACAGGACAACCTGAGAAATAAAATGCATCCTGCTCTCTTGGCTTTGGAAGTCAGGAGCAAAGAATGATGACAAGTTTTCCTTCCAAACCCAGGAGAGGTGCCAGAGCTCATGGTCCTTGCTTTGGGGAGAAGTTGAGACCTCCAACTTTGAAAGAGCTCCTCGAAGTACAAGAGAAGGGGGATTCTGTGGGGAGCGGGGCTCATGGTGAATGGGGAAGGGTCGTGGAGGGTCCTGCTTTCTCTTGGCACTCCAAGGGGCTGGCCTCTGCTGGGGGTACAAACAGATACCTGGGGAAGGATATCCAGCCCCCCCCTCCCCAGCTTGGGAGCCAGGGCAGAGGTCCTGGTGGCTGCATTGGCACAGATGTGGTAGGTGCTATGAACCCTCAATTTGTCCACCCTTATACAAACTCCATGGGCATGAACAGTAAGTGGCCAATAGCAACCATGCTAAATGACAAACCAGAAACCCTTTCCTAGACTGTGTAACCCACCAGGGTTCTTGTACGATGCAAAGGCTGGGGTGGGAGAATCCTTAAATTCAACTGAGATTGGCTTTCTCCTCATTCTATTTGTGGGGACTGACCAGGTGTAATTGAATTTAGAAAGTCAGGTGCACTAGATTTTAGTGTGAACACAACAATCGGTCACTAGGCTGTGATACCACGTGGCGACTCTAGAGGAGAGGAACCTGCTGTTACCCCTGCCTTCCCACCACCACCCCACATCTCCCTGCTACTCCCACTCTCCGCCTCATTCATAAACTGCTCCTCTGGGGGAGGGCCTGCCTCTTCTGCACTCCAGTCCCTGGGCTCTGAGATACCTCCCAACAGGTACACTCAGGGCTGTCTGCTCGCTTTCAGAATCCTACCCGTACCCAAACCATCTAAGCGACTGGCAGTCTGGCCTTCTGATGCATGGAGATTCCTCCACTGTGGCTTGTGAGTTAGGGTGATTATGACACGGAACCTACACATTTGCCCCAGATTTCTGTAAGTTACTAGTTTTGGAGAAACCCTGACTTCATTTAGTATACTGAATTTTTGTTTGCTTTGCATTGCCTTTTCCTTGAAAAAGTAAATCAGTGGGAATCATCTACAATGGAGATGCTTCATCTGAAAACACATGAATTCTCAACATCTCTTAGGAAAAAACCTCTATCCACATGAGGCATCAGTGCTTGTGGAAATGTGTGGCTGGTGCTGAGCAGGGCTGCCCCTCTGCTGAAGCTACACTGCTCAGCTCTCATGGTTGAATCGCCCCATGATACCCCACCCTGCCCTCGTCTCTTTGCCTGCCAGCCCGCGTCAGACCCGGGAGAGGCCAGCATGCTTTACTCTCTCCTGTGCTTATAAGCTCAGTGCAGAAGCCTACTTGCCTCTTTCTACATAAAAGAAATGATGCTCACCGCCAGAAGTATTGTCCATTCTGGCCCCCCTTTCCAGGTTGTTTCTGTCATGTTTTCTTTGTGAAGTCTAATAGCCACCCCCTCCAGAGTGTAGGAGTGAAAAAGGCCCCCCCAGTTTCGTACCTTAACATTCCGGTTGTCCAGGCCCTTGGTGTACTCATCAAACTCCACTCCGACAGTGAAATCCAAGTCATAGTTGCGGAACGTGCTGTTGGTTTTCGTCTTGAAGTTATCACCGTCTTGAGTGATGATCTTCGTCTGAGTCAGGCGCACCGCAATCTTGCGGGTGGCAAAATCGATATCTGTTGGCAAAGGGAGTTGTGGACGTTCTGATGTGCTCAGCCAGACTCATTCATTTCTTTAACAAGGCCAAGCAATCAAGATCAGAGACACAGATCTGGGCAGGCCACATTTCTTTGCTTAAGTGGGAAACAAGAGTTGTCTTACATATGACCAATTTGGGCATCTCAGTCAATTGCCCAGGACTCTAGGGTTTTTCTTGCCTCCTTAGGAGCCCTGATGGCAGGCAGGAGGAGGCAGCAAGCAGAGATCATGCCTGAGCTGCAACCCTCCAATATGCATTCATGTACACACACACTTCACACACACACACACACACACACACACACTCTCTCTCTCTCTCTCTCTCTCTCTCTCTCTCTCTCTCTCTCTCTCTCCTCCACAGCAGCTCTATTCTAATTATTTCACATATTGGTGTTTTTTTTTTAAGTGTTTGCTGAACATAAGACTTCATATTTAAAAGAAAAAAAGGACTGTTTAAAAACAACCAGCTTAGATCACAGGTTAAGATGGATTCTGTGACTGCCCACAGCGGGGAAGGATACATACAAACGTCCGTTTCTAAAGCAGATCAGGGGCTTACGTAGCGAGGCTGTTCTGCCTCACGCGCCAGCCCCATACAGCTCTCAGCATTCTCTAGACACGTAATAAGCACTTGTTCAGAGATGTGTCTTGTTTTTAAGGAAAAGATTTGCTCACATTTTTATTATGAAAAATTTCAAGCAAACAAAAGTAGAGAGGAAAATTCAAGGAGCCTTATACACATCACCTGGGTTTGACAGTTATCACGATTTTGCTGCATTTATTAATTTACAGCTTTTCTTTGTCTTGGTATTTTAAAGGAAATCTTACTCATCTCTTAGAGGCCATTAGGAAGTAAAAGGGAGCATGCCCTCCAATGGAGTGTTTTATTTCCTAAGCTTTGCGTTTTATAGTAAGAAGCTAAGTGCTGAGCTCACCTCCTTGCTAACCTCTGGTTAATACATAAACCATCACCCAACCCAAAAAGTCACTATCTTGTGGAATAAACCTAGAAACAGAGGATACTTTCAGAAATGCTAAATCTCTATCCTCGCTATGAACATCATTAAGCTCTTGGTCTCTAGCCAAATCATAGCTGACCACCTTTATGCCTGTAAATTCTGCAGATAACTTTGGATACCAAGCTAAATCTTTAATTTTTTTTGAAAGTCCACTTGGAGGATTTCAAAACCAGTAAGATCTGTTCTATTTTATCCCAAGGATAACCTCAAGGGTAAGAACACTTCGGATTCATTGAGTGCTGTTTCTCTGAGACTTCCAGCCCCATCTCTAGGACAGGTAGGTGATTAAACTTCACACTGTGTGCTTTCTGATGGGGGGGTGTAAATATGATTGTGTTCATGAGACAGACCAACAGTTCCCAAAAGTTCAGGGAGCTCATGTTAATTTGAAGAATGAATATCTCCTCTGGCTGACCCCCCACCCTTCCGCGGCCCTTCCATGGGGGCCAAGCATCACTCCCCTCACAATCTCTCCTCATTTCCTTTCTGGCCCAATTCCCTTCTGAATCCCTCTTTGGTCACTATCATTCCCCTTCTCCCAATTAACCAAGGAGAAGCCCAAGCTGGCTGCTTGGATAACGACAGAATCGCATCTGCATTGGAAAGACCCTGGCTGATCTTTTGGACCCTAAATTATACAAAGTCAGCTTTTATCATAAAAATAATTTGAAGTAGTCAGTCAGCCCAGGAGGTAAAAAGATGACATAGCTGTACCCTAAGTTGAAAAGAGAAATTAGGTTCAGATTGGCACAAGCTGGTGCATGAATGCCCGTGTCTTGCTCAACTGCTGTTCACTACTATTTGTTGAGAACCTGCCATGCCTAAGAATTCACCGAGGAGTCCCCAAACTGGCTGCCCCTCTGGATCACCTGGGCAAAGGTAAAAACCACAGATTTCTGGGCCCTACCCTAGACCCAGAATCTCCGGAGACATTTAGATTTTGGATGTCCTCATGCAGAGCCTTTTGGAGAAAGATTTCCATGGTTTAAAAAATCTAAAAACTACTACTTAACCATCTACTCATGTCACGGGCGATGCCATGCAGGCCTAAAGAGCAAAGCGACTTGCCTAAATGATCGCAGCTAAAACAGCAATCACGGCTGTGCTGGGGAGGAACCCATGGAAGGATCAAGATGGAAAGAGAAAACAGTGGTTTTGAGCTTGGGTGACCAAGATGAGATCCAGGGAAGCCAAAGACTGAACTCGTTTTCCGAGGGCACATCGGAGCTGAGAGTTAGGTAATCTGGTCATATTTGAGGGAGTAATTAAGACACATCTTGGAACCAAACAGAAATGGTAGCCCCGGGTGAACCTCCCTTGGGAAACCTCTCTTATTTTATTCTCCCAACAAACCCACGAGATGAATAATATATTACCTGCATTTAACTAAAGAGGAAACTGGCTCAGAGAAGCTGTGTCACTTGCGCTGGGTTACACCGTGAGGAAGCGATAGAGGTGGGACTTGAACCCAGGATGGCCTGGCTCCCGGGCCAGCACTGCGCTGGCCTATCTCGTCAGGTCAGACCATCCCAGTCTGTGCACTTCCCATGGCTCCCCAAGATACCAGCCACTCTGACTCTCCTTGTGTTTGCCCTGAAGCCACCAGGATTCTCGGACCCAGCTCGAAGAGACCACCCCCATTTGGGACAGTCATGTGCCCCAGGGCAGAGTGCGCTCTCTCCAAGGCTCGCTACAAAGTCTGAGTTGGAGAAGTCACACTCTAGCCCCTGGACGCTGTCTGACAACTCGATTGGCTTCAGCTCTGTGGCTTGTGGACCTGGGCACGTCCAAGCCACACAGCCTGTAGGCACAGGACATGGCTGAGACCAAGGCTCTCTCTGCTGCCCTTCGTGCTCTGAGCACCTCCAGGCACCTCGGCCAGCTTCGCAGAGCCCTGGGGCCTCACTATGCTTGCCGTGGGGCTCAGACTCAAACTACATTTGGTGGTCAAAAAAAATAAAAGCTCATGATCAACTCAGTTTGGGAAATGAGGAATGAAAACGGAGAGAAGCTCGTTTCTGAACTCCAGAACTTCACGAAGCTTCCAAACCAGGAGAGATGCTTTGCAGTGCACGGCAGGATACACGACGCAGCCTTTCCCAGACTTTCGTGACTGCAGAACTGCTCGGTGGTGGGACCCCAGCGGGCCAGGGGTTCCACGGGACACACTGCAGAGAGAGCTACAAAACCCCTCCGGAGGCATTTCTCTCAGTCACTTGGGCCTGTAGTTATGGAAACATCTGTTTAGCTTGTCTCCTTTCCTGGCCTGTTTGGAAGGGAGAAGACGAGAAGACGGAGGACCAAAGATTTCTGACTTAAAAATGAACTGTTCCTTAAAACTGCTAAAAGCCACTAAGAAATGTCTTCCCTACCTAGTCAGTATAAACACGCACTTGCAGCAGGCAGAGGGCTGACATGTCACATTCCAACTCATGTTTCCCTCCTACCCCGGGAACACAGTCTAGTGCGCCAGTGACGCCCATGTGTCCAACTTCAGTCCTGCCTGGACACTTGGGTCCAGGTCCAGAAGCAGCAGAGAGCAGCGGCCATAGCAGAGCTATTGTTAACTGTATCAGGTGACTTGAGGATGAACTTTGACAGTGTTTGGGAAGAGCTCTGCCCAGTGGTTGGTGGCTTGTGGCAATGACCCATAAATCGTAGCTGCTGGCATCATCATTATCATCATCATCATCACTAAGTCCCCGGATGGCACCAGCTGGCTGGCTTGGACTCTTGCATTTTCCCAGGTGCTCCCTGTATGTTTGCTCCCTGGATCCCCGCCCCTGTGCTCCCAGTTCTCCAAATCATGAGGCCCAGCCCAGCCTTGCCTTCTCCAGCCTGGTCTGCTCTTTCTTGCCTCCATCCTCACCTACTATCCAGGCCGTACGGTTTTTCTCCTCAGGAGACACAACTTGGTATTTCCCTCTGAATTTTTCATGGGGTTGATTGTTTTGTCCTCCAAAGACTCACCGCTAGGTGACAGGAAAATGCTCTCCTTGCTTTGTATCCCCATAGAACCAGGCCCAGAGCTAGGCACAAAGTATATGCTCAAGAAATACTACAAATTATTCTAGGACCATGTTCTAGGACAGCGGTTTTCAAAGTGAGTTCCCTTGGTTGGCAGCATCACAGTACCTGGGGACCTCTTAGAAATGTAAATTCCGGGGCCCACCCTAGACTTACAAGGGGTTGGACCTTGCTTATTTTTACAAGCTGTCCAAGTGATTTTGTGCATGTGCAAGGTTATAACCACCGCTATAAAAGAGGAGGATGGGGGTCAGATCTGGGTGTTAACCCTGGCCCTGACTTCCCAGCTATGAAACCTCAGTGACGTCACTCCCTTCCTGAACCTCAGTTCTCTCCCAGTAAAATGGGGAAAAGAAGGCTCATTTCACAGTTATGTAATGTAAGGATTCACTTAAAATGCTTCACACAGTGCCAAGGGGCTTGTGGGTGCAGCAGGTACATCAGCCTCCCAGCCTTGGCCTCTCCTGTTCAGGTCAAACACAGTAACCAGATGGGCTTTCAGCCTGGAGGGAAATATCTGGGTCCCATTTATACACCTGCCGCTCCGTGCTGTCCACCGACCCTAACTCTGAACAGTCAGGATGGCGGCTGATCACTCTCTCACTCACAGAGCCCCAGCCTGTCACATGGACGCTTTATCAGCTTCCTCCCCCCATGGTCGGCCAATGGGTAGAAGCAGCTTCAACTCCTGCTGTGCCCTTTGCGCTAAGGTCCACCCTGTGCTCACCCTGCTGCTGGAGCCAGAGTCAGGGGATGGGGACGAACCAACCAACCGATCAGCCAACCACAGGTCATGTATGAACCAGAGGAAACAAAGAAGAGGGCTCCCCTGCGCAAAACTACTCAGAAAGAACCGGGAATGACCGACATTCAGAACTGAAGTGGTCCTCAGAGAACGAGTCTACTACTCCCAGACGTGACAGCAAGGCCCAGAGACTTTAAGGCTGGGTTCAGAGTCACTCAGCTGGGGTGGAGCTCCCAACAGTGTGTGTGCAAATACGTGGTGTTTGTCATTCCCAGCTAAGGCTTTCCTAACAAAAACAGTGCTTGTCCTTGGTTGCTTAGAAAGGTAGATCGCAACGTAAAATGCCTATTGCTGAGAAAACTGGTGTGTCCTGTCAACACCATCCCTAGTCAATCTTTTTGACCAGTATGGAGGGGGAATCTTATTAGGGCCTCTATGCAAATGGGATCAAGCCCACTTCTCCGGACTAGAGAGTGGCGTGGCCTCTTGGCGGCTCTTTGGCGTTTGCACAGGCCAGGTGATCAGACCACCTCTGCTCCACTCGAGGAGGCAGCCGCAGGTGCGGCGGGCGGGCGGATGCCTGGTGTTTCTAATCAAAAGGAAAAGGTGTGCCTGCAGCTGCGGAACACACACGTGCGCGCACCCAGGTTACGAAAACGCTTCCTCTTTGTCCTTTGCAGAGAAAATTATTTTCCTGATGTGGTGTTTTAACACCAGGGTTATCAAGTATGTTTTATCTGCTTTTCTGGATTAAAGGTAGCTCTGAGCCTGATTTATAGCCAGGTGAAATGAATTTCCTTCTCAGAGGGAAAGGTCCAAAGGTGAGCTATTTCTGAATAATATATATAGCTTGCAGCTGCTGCAGAAGGAAAAAAACAACGCTGAAGTGACTTTATTAAAAGCATACTTTTCATAACTGCATTTTGAACAATGTAAGCCATAAAGTTGAAATATGAGTGTGCTACTCAACGTTAAGATGCTTTGTAATGTGCTTGTGAAAAAAGCTAAAGTTGCAGGCTAAAAGGGCAGGTGCTCTTTGTAAATTGAAGAGCAGAGATGCACACATATTCATCACATGAAATCTGAGACCCGCTCCAAGTGCACCTTTGATGGGCTTCAAACCTAGACTCCTTGATTCTCAAACATCAGCACTTTTAAGCGACTGTGAGAAGTAGCGCGGAGGAGCCCTCTCAGTTTTTCCATGCTATTTTCTTCTCTGGATAACACTTTTAGAGAGGTATTGGCCTGGCCCACTCTCTGCTTCCTCCTCTCACTCCTCAAGGACATCTACAGGTAGGTTTCAAAATTTCTCTGGCCAGCAGAAGCAGGCTGGAGTCCTTGGGGTGACTCTGTTCCCCTTGCACCATTCCACTTCCTCACCGTTGGTCTAGCACTCTGCACCCGGAAGGGTCAGGGTGGAGGAGCTGCCAGCACATCCAAGGAAGGGGCCACACCTGCCTTCGCCTGGCCTTCTTCCACCCCCAGCACTTTCCCTGTTGGAACATGCAACCAGGTACCAACCATGTGGTTCACGTTTGTAAAAACTTTGGCCAGGTGTATGACCTCATGGACTTCTGAGCACCAGCAGGAGTCCACGTTTTGTGACGCTAACTCCTCCTTGGGTCATTAGACATTCTTTCTTTCCTTCTTTCCTTTCTCTCTTCCTTCCCTCCCTCCCTCTTTTCCTCCCTCTGTTCCTTTCTTTCCTCCCACTCATTCACTCACTCACTTGTTTCTCTTTACTTAGGCAGTGGCTCTCCTGCAGTGCTTCTAAGGATCCTGCCTGTGTGCTTTGGGTGTCCCATCCGACACACTTTGCTCAGAATGAAGCCCCTGCCCCCACCTGTGCTCAGTACCGCCACCTAGGACAGTGCTGTGGAAAGAGCTTTCGTGTTAGAATCAGTTAGACTGGGCCCTGCCTATGCTCCACCATTTCCCAGTGCAGGGGCTCTAGGCAAGCCCCCCCCCCCCCCCCCCCCCCCCCGGCTTCAGATTCTTCCCCTCACTGGGTGGGAAGCGTTCCTCCATCTTCTCTGACTGTGCTCTGCTCTGGATCTTCTACCAATGTGCCAGTTTCAGTACTCCACTTGGTTGTGTAATGGGCATCTTTACCCAACATATGCAAAACAGAATTCTGAATGCATTTCCCCTGCCCAGCACCTCTGTCAAAACTCACTCTTCCTTACGTCTTCCCCCTTTCAGCCAATGGAATCACCACCTTTCCAGATATTCAGGCCTAAGCCTGGGGGCGGTCTTCACTTCCTCTTGCTTCATATTCACCTGCCAGCCCTGTCAGCTTTATTTCCAAAGTATACACCGACCCATGGCACCATCGTTTCTTGCCTGCACAACACAACAGCCTGCTAATGGGCATCTCTGCTTCTGGCCTTGCCCTCCGATGATTCATTCTTCATACTGTAGCCACAGTGATCCTTCAAGAACATACATGAGATAGATTATGTCTTCCCATCGTAAGGCCTGACTTTCCTCGGTGGCCTGTTCACCATGCTCCCAACACACCAGCCATCGTGTGGTTCTCGAACACACCCAGAGCCTTTGCACGTGCTGTTGCCTGTGCCCGGAGTAACACTTCTCAGCATTCACGCCTTGGCTTCCGTGTCACCTCCTCAGACAGCCTTCCCTGACCCCCCGCATCCTCCACCGATCATTCCTTCTTATTTGCTTTAAAGCACTTACCACCACCTAAAATCATCTTAAACCAGTGATTTTCAATCTTTTTCATCTCATGGCTCACAAAAATTAATCACTAAATTTCTGCAGCACACCAAGAAATATATATTTTTTTGCCGATCTGACAAAAAAAGGTATAGTTTTTATTGGTTTACAAAAAAATAATAATATTAGTAATTACTTACCCTTTTTGCTCCAAAGTGACTATTTAAAAAAATCAGGTGTCTATTCCTGCATATAAGGATTTCTGGTAACAAGAATTAACCAATCAGACACAACCTTATTATGCGACATGACCAATTGTGTTGGTTGTTGTCATTTTTGTATTTATTATTATTTTATTATTATTATTTGTTTGCATTTACCTTCAGATAGAGTGGGAGGGAGAGAGTGAGGAAGAGAGAGAGAGAAACATCAACGTGAAAGAGACACATCAAGTGGCTGCCACCCACACGACCCCAACCAGGGCCGGGGACAAACCGCAACTGAAGTATGTGCCCTTAGGCAGTGGTTCTCAACCTGTGGGTCGCGACCCCTTTGGGGGTTAAATGACCCTTTCACAAGGGTCGCCTAAGACCATCGAAAAACACATTTTCCGATGGTCTTAGGAACCGAGACACCGCTCGGGTGCAGATACGCCCACATCAACTTGAGGAACTGGATTAAAGGGTCACGGCATCAGGAAGGTTGAGAACCACTGCCTTAGAGGGAACCGAATCCGGGACTTTCTGGTTTGCGGGCTGATGCACTAACCGCTGAGCAAAACCGGCCAGGGCTGTTGTCATTTTTTTTTTTTTTTTTTTTTATCCTCACCCGAGGACATTTTTCCATTTTTTGTTCAGGTAGAGTGGGAGAGAGAGAGAGGAACAGAGAGAGAGAGAGAAACATCAATGTGAAAGGAACACATCGAGTGGCTGCCACCCACACAACCGACCAGGGCCGGGGACAAACTGCAACTGAGGTACACGCCCTTAGCGGGAACCGAACCCGGGTCTCTCAGGACCGCAGGCCAACGCTCTAACCGCTGAGCCAAACCGGCCAGGGCTGTTGTCATTTTTTAATTTGACAGTCCAAGGGGAAAGAGGTCAGTGCCCCTGACTAAATAGTCAGGTATTGCATATTTGAAAAATCCTTGCAGCAAAACAGTGGAAAATTGCTGTGTTAAACCATTTACTCTCTCTCTCTCCTACTAGCATGTACCTCCACAAAGGCAGGGAACTTGTTGCCTGGGTTACCACCATATTGCCAATGCCGAGAGGACTTCCTGGTGTGTTACAGGTGCTCAGTACATTTGTTGAAAACTCAACTAGTTCAATAAAATAATGCATATGGAACTCTAGCACAATGCTTATCACAACATGAAAATTATTCATATACATGCTCATGTCTGATGCTAGACTGTAGCTCCTAAGAGTCAAGATGGATTTGAATATTGTAGGTATTCAGGAAGTATTTCCTGGCAGAGATCACTCTGGGGAGGGCTGCCTGACTTCAGCCTCTAAAGTTAACTCCTTCCTGGTGGAATTTTCCAGAGACCCACTAGGACTCCTGCAGTGGCCACTGCTCTCTCAAGTCTGTGTGTGTTAATTTAAATGCAAAGATGGTCTCTTTATTCATCTTCTTTTGTGAATTAAGAGAAGAACTGGATTTTTCCTAATATTTACAATTCATGGAATAAAGATGTCCTAAAAGGTGTCTAAATTTAACATTCATTGAGCATGTTTGGGACATACACCTGTTATGTGTCCCCCATCTTCTTGATTGAAGTTACATGACTGTGTTTCATTTTCTAAGCTGTGTTCCTGCCTTTTCCTCACCTTGTCATAAAATCTAGCCCATTTCCCACCCTGGACCTCCCCCGCCCTCCTTCTGGAACTGTTCTCATCACCTTCCAGCCATCACTCCCTCTTCAGTGCTCGGGGGGGTCTCTGCTGACCTCCGCCCCCCAGCTGGCTGTCAGAGGGGGCGCTCTGGCTTCTCCTCCTGCCTGCTCCTTGCAGGGCGCCATCCGATGTGACGGCAGAGCTCCTTCGGGATCCACCCCTGTCGCCTTTCCTGCCTCCTTCATCTCCCCCTTGAGCTTCTCCCTCGGGTATAACTCCTCTGTTCCCTGCCTACACCAGTTCGCTCTGGCCCAGCCCCTGCACAGGCCACAGGGCCTGCCTGACTGTGTCTGAGTGGAGCGCGCCTCTTCTTCCTTCAAAACCCCACCCAGAAGCACTTGGGAAGTCGTCAGTGATCTGTGTACTGTTGCTCCCTCCGCCACCACCCTGCACACATTCCTGGTCACCCCTGTTCTGTTGTTACTATAGCACTTTCAGGCCCAAGGGCTGGGACCACCCACTGTCCCATCTGGGTCAGGTTATACTACTTCTCCTCCTACGTGCCATACTTTTTTTTTTTAATCCTCACGTGAAAATATTTTTCCATTGATTTTTTTAGATAGAGTGGGATGGGGGAGGGAGGGAGGGAGAGAAAGAAACATCGATGTGAGAGAGCCACACAGTTAATTGCCTCCCAGGTGACCCCGACTGGGCCAGAGATTGAACCCACAACTAAGGTACTGTGCCCTTGACTGGGAATCAAACCTGTGACTCTTTGGTCCACAGGCTGATGCTCTGACCACTGAGAAAGCTGGCCAGGTCCTACATGCCATTCTTTCAATGTGATTTGACATTCCTCCTCCTGAGTGTGCAGCCTGCATACCCGTCCCTTGAATGGGGGTGGGCTCAACCAATAGAACACAATATAAGTGATGCTATGCGATTTCTGAGCCTGAGTCATAAAAGGCCATTTAGCTGCTGAGTCCTCTCCCTGTGGACACAGCTAGCATGCTGGGAGGAAACCCAAGCCACACAGGGACACCACATGGACATATTGACAGTCTCAGCTCCGGCTGTCACCAACGGCCAGGCACAGAGATGAGGAAGCCTTTGAGACAGCTCGAGCCCCAGCCACTGTCCAACTGCAGCTGAACGAGAGCCTCGAGTGAGAACGACCTGGGTGAGCCCAGTCAGCCCCCACAAGTATGTGAGGTCATAAGAAAATGATTGGCATTGCTTCAAGACACAAATTTTGGGGGTGATTTGTCACACTGTAGTATAAAACAGGAACACCATCTGTGCACAGCTATACTGTGACTGTCTGTACCAGTCTGAGCACCTTGAGAACAGAGTCGGGGCTTCACGTGGCCTCAGGTGGCACAGACCTGGCTGCCAGGAGTGGCCACTACAGCTTTCATAGGGAAGTCAAATGATTTCCTGTGCGGGACTGGCCTCATGCCTGGCAGTGAATGGGCTCCCCTCCCATGTTGTCATAGCACTGGACCTCATTTCCAGATCTTCTCTTGTTGGGTTCCTCTTTCCATTGAAGACCACTCCCCCAGCTGTCTGATTCCCTGACCCAGGAGGAAGGAGGACCTCAGGACATGATATATTTCTCAGGGTAAATGAGTTTATCAGCTGCTTTTCCTGCTGTCATAAGAGAATCTAGGGCCTCAAGAAACACCAGGTGTCTAAGAAGGCAGGAGAGGAGGTACTATTGACCCTTGGCACTCGCCCTTTGAACAGTTAATGACTTTGATAATTTGGGGCAAACCCAAAGGTTGTCATGACACGTCACTCTGTGTGGCTGGCAGCTGGACAGGCTGGTGTGTGGAGTGAGTCACGGGGAGTCTCTCCTTCCCTACTGAATGGGCAACCAGGCCAGCAGAGGAAACCAACGCCCTGGTGCTGGGGATTCAATCTAGGAAAGTATGCTTCTTTGGCAGAAAATGGAGTTATACTTAATGGTATTTACATATCTGGTATTTGCTGAGATCTCCACATGTGTTCTCCCCAAATGCCAAGGGCCTCATGCTCAAAAGGGCAGGGAAGTCAAGCTCCATTGACTTGTCAATGTTGGGAAAACAATCACTGCCTTGCAGGGTGGGTGTGGAGGAAGCGGCACAGATCTGCCGGGTTGTTTGCAGGGCAGGTGTGGAGGAAATCGTGCAGATCTGCCAGTGCCTGCCCATCCCTCTGCTCGTGACCCCTGGGCAGGTGAGAGGGATCTCCAGCTGACGCATTTCTGCAAGGGCATCATGGACTTCAGCCGGAGCAACTTCCCGGGGCCCTGTGACACTGTGGGCTGTCAGCAGCTGGCAAACGGAGGCATTAAACACATCCACATTTGGGGTTTAACTAGTTTGCTTTCCTCCTCTTATGGTCTTGTTGAGAATTCTCTGAGCTAAACTCCAGACCATTATTTACCCACAGAGAGAATCAGAATTAAATTTCTATTGCTCATGCAGGGCAATAAAAACAGGCGCAATAGGATTAGGATTTTTGCCTTCTCCTTCGTCTTACAAGTATACTGAGGTAAAATTCTGATAGCCAGGAGGAAAAGAGCTATCTAGTGTTGGAAACATGGTTAAAGTATATGAAGAAAGTCCCAGTCCCTTTAAACTGGCGAACATGTCACCCCTTCCTTGTTCACTGACACAGTGGAAATATTCATTAAACTAGAAGTTAACTGCACAGCAAAACCTATGATACCCCTTCTTGAATTGATTTCCCATCACCATATCCAAATCAGTGGGCCTCCGGCCCCACCCACAGCCATTTTTCTTGTGTTTTGCACGGGTAAGTTCCAGCCAGGAACGCCCTATGTGGAGGAGACAGCTAACGCTGGCCAGGGGCTCAGGAGGCTGCTGCAGGATCATGACAGGCAGCCAAAGCTCCTGCTCAGCGCCTGGACCACGAGAGCTGCCCAGCAGTGAGCTCCCCTCTGTGGGCCCCGCTCCTCTGGTTTCCAGTGCTTTCCATGAGCCCCACAAGAGAGTCAACTCAGGACACACGTCAGTTAAGCCCCTGCCATGGAAGTCAGATAAGCAGTACTACCTGTTGGATCTATATGACCAAAGCCTTTCCGAACCTGCTGTGGGTTTGATTTTCTCCAGGCGGAAAGATTTGTTGGTCACTCCTAGTCTGCTTCCCCACTACGGCACTGACAAAAGGGCAAAGTCATTTGTAGGTAATATCAGTCCAGCTGCTTATCTAAGAGATGGCAGTCACAAGGCAGGGGAGCCACTGAGTTATCCTCTCAAGTTCGGCTTTACTCTTCTATGCATACGTGCCTGTGCATGTGGCTATGTGACTGCGTATGAGTATCCTCTATTCATTGTATCTTGTCTGTGTGCCAGATACTACGCGAAGGACATTCTAGACATAATCTCATTTACTACTATTCCCAACTTGCAGATGAGGAATCTCAGCCTCAGGGAATTTGGATGACCTCCCCGATATGACACGGCTTGTAAGCGAGGGGTGAGGCTTGCTCTCAGGTCTGTAGAACACCACAGTGGCCCTGTCTGGAGGGCCAGACCACAGTCCTTCCGAAGTTGCCTTCCCTCTTCCACCCCCAGCCACCCCCTTACCCAGGGCCTTCATGTAGCCTTCAAAGTTGTCATTAGACTCCATCTCCCAGGTTCCATTCAGGTCTCTCGTCATGGTGGTAGCCTCTGGTCACCGTGGGTGGTGGTGGATGTCTAGGAGCAGGCTGCAGGGAGAACGTTTTGAAATGAGTCGCTTTTATAGCCTGATGGATTAGATTTGTGGCTTTGAAGATAACAGGTTCAAAGGTGAAAAGCACAGCCCAAAGGAACTTTCCTTTCCTTTGCAAAGTTCAGAAGGACTACAGGTAACCCATGCTCAAAGTCCTGGTCTGGCCAAGCTGGGTGTCCTAGTGACTGCCACCATATACATAGCCTTGGGGCAGCTCACTTTTGTCTGGGCTCCCACAGAGCCCCTGGCCCTGTACCCACCCCACATGCACTACAGGCCACCAGCTCCTAGGCCTCAAACCTGGAGTCTGTCAGCCACATAGCAGCACTTCCGGTCTGACTGATGAAGCCAAGATGAGAACTCACAACTGTGGAGCTCTGCTCTGCTCTGTGCTGGCCAGTGCACATTCTTCATCTTGTTTTATCTCTCAAGAGCTCTGAGTTATGTTTAGCCACCTTCATGTCACAGATGAGAACAGACCCAAGAGGTTAAATCACAGGCCTAATAGCAACTGGTAAGTGGCTGAGCTGGGATTCAAACCCAGGCCTACTGGCTCCAAAGCTCTTTCTTTAACAGTGTGCTAAAGTCAGCTTGGAAGGGTTAGAGTTTGACCTGGGAGCCTGACTTTCTCTTGCTTCCCCAAGGGCCTCTAGACAGCAGGGTTACTCAAGAAAAGTATGTTCCAGGAGGTTGAATCTGCTGAAAGCAAGGAGGACCTGGGGAGAGGCCGATGGCAGGCAGAGGGGCAGTGGGACTCTGCTTCAGGATCCCAGGAACAAGCTGAAGTTCACCCTGACCAACTGATATTTGGCTAAAGACTCTTGGTTCAGGGCTGTTCTTGAAACTGACTGTCCCAGTGGGTTAGAAAATGGACTGATTTACTGCTTTGCCACATGGTTCGGAGAGATGGGACCTGATCAGGGGACCTACACTCTGAAAAATGGAGTTGTGGCCTGAGATAGTACCATGAGTACCCCAAAGCAAAGGCAGTTTTGATTGACACTTTGGGGCTCTAACATATATATTCTTGTGCTATGAAATCAAGCAACTGGTTCTGTCTGTGTGTGGTTTAGGGGATGTAAAATAGCACAATATTTTTTCAGTAAATATACTGGACTCTGGAAGACACACAGTAAAAAAAAAAATGGCCCAGTTGCTGTCACAAGGCCAATGTAGGATAAAGGGAAGAGGGGAATAAAGGACAACTTCCACGCAAATGGAATATGAGGAAAGCAGCAGAAGTGGACAGAAAGGGAGCCTTGGGTTTCAAGGTCCAGTAGTAGCTGCTGGAGGTTGAGCACTCAGTCTCCTGGGTTGGAGAAGTAGGTATTCCCTCCCAGGTTCAGATTCAAGGGCCTCCACACAGCTCCTCCCACCCCAGCTGAGGTCCCTATAGGCTTCTCTTGCAAGAAAGCATACAAAAAACTGGCCTGGTAGCAGAAGGGGTTGGGGCCAAAATTGGGGTTGCTAATTGCAGTAAGTCAGGGACTTGGATTTTAATGGGCATGGAGGGTTAGTCACGCTGTGTGAAGCAGAAAGTTGAAGTTGAGATGCTTGCATAAAGCCAAAAATACTGTAGGAACTACTTCTCCATGAGTGTGTGAAATAGCCAAAGCTGCCCAGAGACAACCAGAATGTTTGACTATTTGACCTGGGATCTATGTGAGTTAGAATGCAGTTCTGCCCTGTTCTAACTCTGGTTTGGGGTTTGAATTTATGCTTCCTGCTAGCCAAAATATTAATATAAATAAAGTTATGAGCTTGCAATACTTATATACTGCTAAAAAGTAAATGTTAGAACTGTCTGGAGGGACACACCTTTGAATGATGCCAATCAGAATTTCCTGTAATAAAGCTATGACAAATGTGATTTCATAACTCCAAATTGTAAAACACACATGAAAATAATACGTCTAAAGCAAACATCAGCAGAAACATACAAATTAGATTTCCAAGAGCTTCAGATAAAAAAAAAAAGATCAGATACAAATTATAAAATAAGTGTGTTTAAAATGAGTAAAGGAAACCAAAATCACTTAAAAACATGGAAAAAAATAAAGTGATTTTTAAAAAAATCTGGATTTAAAAATAACCAGAGAGTAGTTGTAGAAATTTAAAAATATAGTCATTAAAATTAAATGTCATTAAAATTAAAAGGTAGTAGATGGTTTAAACACAGCTGGAGAAAGAATTAGTAAACTGGAATGTAGATCCAAGATATATACCTCAATGTATGTAATAAGAACACACTGATGGAAATTCAGAACATCAAAATAAAAATAAAATTCTAAAATCTTCCAGAGGAGCCCTGGCCGGTTTGGCTCAGCGGTTAGAGCATCGGCCTGCGGTACAGAGAGACCCGGGTTCGGTTCCCACTAAGGGCATGTACCTCGGTTGCGGTTTGTCCCCAGCCCTGGTTGGTCGTGCGGGTGGCAGCCACTCGATGTGTCCCTTCATGTCGATGTTTCTCTCTCTCTCTCCCTCCCACTCTATCTGTACAAAAAATGGAAAAATAGCCTCGGGTGAGGATAAAAAAAAAAATAAATAAATAAATAAATAAAATAAAATAAAATCATCCAGAGGAAACAAAATAAATCATACAAATTACCTATAAAGAAACAACACAAAACAGTGTTATTTACAATTGCATCAGAAAGCATAAAATACCTAGGAATGAATTTAACCAAAGAGGTGAAAGTCCTATACTCTGAAAACTATAAGACATTAGAGAAAGAAATTGAAGAAGATACAAATAAATGAAACAATACACCCTGCTCATAGATTGGAAGGATTAATATTGTTAAGATGTCTTTATTACCTAAAGCAATATACAGATTTAATAAAATCTTATTAAAACATCAATGACATTCTTCTCAGAATTATCTAAAATTTATCCTAAAATTTATCCAAACCCATAAAAGACCCCACATAGCAAAAGAAATCTTGAAAAAGAACAAAGTGGGAGGTATCATGCTCCCTCATATAAAACTCTACTATAAAACTACAATTATCAAAACAGTATGGTATTGGCATAAAAACAGTTATATAGATCAATGGAATATAAAAGGGCCCAAAACTAAAACCTTGCTTATATGGTCAATTAATCTATAACAAAGGATGCCAGGATATACAATGGAGTAAAGACAGTCTCTTCAATAAATTGTGTTGGGAAAACAACATACATGCAAAAAAAATTAAACTACTTTTTAAGATTATACACAAAAATAAGCTCAAAATGGAGATCTAAAACCATAAACTCCTAGAAGAAAACATAGGCAGTAAATTCTTTGACATCAAACACACACACACACACTCACATACAGGAATATTACTTAGCAATATCTTTTTGGATATGTTTCCTTGGGCAAGGGAAACAAAAGAAAAAAATTAATAAATGAGACTATATCAAACTAAAAAGTTTTTGTACAGTGAGGAAAACCATCAACTGAATGAAAACACAACTTACTAAATGTGACACATCTGACAAAGGGTAGATATTCAAGATATATAAGAAACTCATACAACCAAACATCTAAAAATAATCCAATTCAAAATTGAACAGACGACCTGAAAAGATATTTCTCCCAAGATGACATATACAGGTGGCCAAAGACACAGGAAAAGATGATTACCATCATTAACCATCAGGGAAATGCAAATTAAAATCACAGTGAAATATCACCTCACACCTGTTAGAATGGCTATCATCAATAAATCAACAAATAAGTGCTGGTGAGAATGCAGAGAAAAAAAACAAACCCCTCATACACTGTTCGTGGGACTGTAAATTAGTGCAGCCCCTATGAAAAACAGTAGTATTGAGGTTCCTCAAAAAATTAAAAATAGAGCTGCCATATAATCTAGCAATTTCATTTCTGGGGATTTATCTGAAGAAGACAAAAATATCAATTTGAAAAGATATATGTACTTCTCTGTTCATTGCAGAATTTCTAGTAATATCCAAGATATGAAAGCAACCTAGATGTCTATCAGTAGATGAATGGATAAAGATGTGGTACATATATGCAATGGAATATTACTCAGCAATTAAAAAAAAGAATGAACTCTTGCCATTTGCAAAAACATCGATGGAACTATAGGGTATTATGCTAAGTGAACTAAGTCAGATAGAGAAAGACAAATAACAAAACAAAATAGAAACAGATCCATAGATATACAGAACAAGCTGATGGTTACCAAAGAGGAGAGGAGTTCGGGGGAAATAAAATAACTCAGACATTTAAAAAAAAGAAGCAATACAATAATCAGATTGATATCAGTCTTTATAATAACTGATGGAAGACGACAATGGAGCAATGTCTTGCAACGATGAGAGAAAATACTTTGAATAACAATTTTAAACCCATCCAACTTCATTAAAATATGATGGGTTTAAAAACTAAAGTATTTGCATATATAATAGCCCCAAACTGGAAATGATACAAACATCCATCAACAAGTTAATAGAGAAATAAACTGGTATATTTACACAATGGAATACTACCGAACAGTATAAAGGAACAACCTCCTTATGCACATTACAACAGAAATGAATCCAATGACATTATGCTGAGGGCAATCAACCTGACACAAAAGATCACATATTGCATGCTTCCATTAATATGAAACTTTAGAAAAAAAACCCCAAACAAAACTAATCTACAGTGATGTAAAATAGATCAGTGATTTGGAGGGTATAGGGAGAGAAAGGGGGGATAGGAAAGGTCACAAGGGAAATTTCTTGGGGAGGAAGGATGGAAATATTCTATAGTTGAGATGGTGGTTGTGTGACTGTTGTCAAAGTTCACACTCTACAACTGATACCTGTTTCTTTTCACTGTATATAAGTTATACTTTAATAAAAAAGGAATACAATTTTTTTATTCATGTATTTATTCATGATTGTTTATACAAAGAAAATTTAGTATCAACTCAAACTAAAATCCCATATTATACCCACATGAGAATTAGCAAACGGACATGAAGTAAACGTGTACTCAAGAGGCTTTAATTAGCAACTGAGTAGAATAGATGTTTGTAAGAAACATAAGCTTAAATATTACCTTAAAACGTAAGAGGAACCTCTAGAGCAGTGGTTCTCGAACTTTAGCAGGTGTCAGATTCATCTGGGGGCTTCTTAAAACACAGATTGTTGGGCACTACCCTCGACTTTCTGATTCAATGGGTCTGGGGTAGGGCCCAAGAATTTACATTTCTAATAGGTTCCAAGTGGTGATGCTGCTGCTGGGTCAAGAGCACAATTTGAGAACTTCTATTAGAGAGCAATAGAAATAGAGGAGGAAGCCAATGGAGAGAAGAAATAAAATCTTTTAAAAAGTTTTGGATTGGCCACATCAAGTTTTGAAACCAGGTGTCACTACTTCCCAGCAGTGGGTCCCCTGGACTCTTACTTTCACCCTTTGAGTCTCAGGGTCATTGTAACAATGACAGGCAATAAGCATAGAGCTCTTAGCAGAGTCCCTGGCACACAGCATGTGTTCATCCCAAGGTGGTGGCCATGGGACGGGACTGTAGATTGAGCTCCTAGCGAGTGCTCGCCTTGTCCTCAACAAAACACAGCTTCAGCATGTTTGTTCTCAGATCTGTGTGTATAGAAGATGGGGGCATGGGTGGGGAGTTCTGGAGGCAAAAAGTGAGGGATGGCGGGTGAAAGATGGCAATTGTCAATCAACAACTCAGCCCTATTGTCCCCTACATCTTCCATTCAAGAGCGACCACCTAACTTAGAATTGCCAGCAGAGCCCCAATTTCAAAAGTTCTGTCCCAGGGCCCCTTAACTCTCCACTCGCACTAACACACACATACCTGAATGTTCCATTTTCTCAGCTGCCTGGGTGTCTCCACTTCTGAAGTTACTTGTGTAACTCTGTGGAATCCCTTGGATCATTCTTAAGACTGGGGAAACCCATCAGTCATTAAACAATCTTTCTAGGTTGTAAGAACCTCTCTGGAGACCACACTAAAAAGTGATGGTGTGGGTCCCTCAAGAAGCTTGGGTGTGAGAGAAATCATTCAGTGAAGAGCAAGCACAGCAGAGATCCCCGGCGTTTACCTACAGTCCTTAGGAGCATCTGACTGCCAGCAGCAGGCTCCTCACTGGTTCCCCAGAGCCAGGCAGCTTCTCAGACCCAGGCCTGCCCAGCTCAGCCGCTCGTCTTCTTGTGAGGCAAGACGGGGTTTTTCAGCAGGCAGATGGCATCAGCTGGATGCTGACTCAGCTTCGCTTCAGGACCCAGTCCTTCCCCTGCCTGCAACTTGCACTTCTGGTCTAACCAACTGTGCTTGTTATGGGAAGAAGATATTCCGTCAGATTTGTTTCACCTGGATACTCAGGCAGACAGGAACCTGGAGTTCCTTCAGCCACCAGGCAGCACAGGGCCTTGCTTCAGTTTTTATGTAAATTGTGCTTCTTCTCCACCTTTGCTCCCAAAAAGCAGAGCAGGAGGTCACAAGCCCTCATCCCTCCCAGGGCCCCAGGGATCGAATTGCTCTGGCCCAGGAAGGGGCCAATCTGCAATTCTCTGTTGCAGGGAGCTGGCTGGGGTCACTCCAGACCACTTCTTCCCAAGGGGACTGTCCCTGCCTCTCCTCCAAGAACTCTTTGAGGGCCCTTGGCGGTCACACACATAGACCTAAGGAATATCTGACATTTTCCAGATTAGGCAAACTCTATTTATTGTCTTTCACCCTGAGATTAGGGGCCATTTCCTATCTAACCACCATGTCCCCTGTGCCTAGCACAGGGCAGATGAGGAATAAACAAATGTTTGCAGAGTGAAGACTGCTTGCCTTGGGTGGGGGGGGGCTTTGTGCAGCAGAAAGCCCCAATTTTCTGCATACTCTGTAGAAGGCAGGGCAGAAGGACTTTGACTACCAGGGATGCTGTGAGCTACCAGCAATCTTTCTTTTCAAAACTTCAAATTGAATGAAAACATTAGTGAGTTAATCAATACGATATTGGTCCATACACTCTCCCACCATTTATCAAATGCTGCTTGATATGTTAAAATCAATGGAGATGTGCCCTTTCAAAAACTTTATTACATAGTGTTTTGTTTTCAATAAGTGGTTTGACCCATGATTAGAATAACAATTGTGACCTTTTGTTGTGAGTGTTGAGCACTCCTCCTGGCTTTCCAGGCTTGTTCCACTGAACCCTCTTAGCAACTCTTAAAGGGAAGGGGTGTCAGCAAATTCCCACTAGTATGTTTGATGAAAATGAGGTTCAGAGGGGTTAGGTGCCTTCTCAAAGGTCACACAGCCAGCAAGAAGATAGTAGATTTGAACCCAAACACTCTTCTGTCTGGCCTATTAGGCATTTGTTTTCTAATTGAAGAACATAATATTGACCTCTTAAGGGAGTGTTGAGGATTAAGTGGGATAATGTTTGAAAATAATTCAGCACAGTGGTTCTCCAACCGTGGTCCTTTCAGAATCACCTGGTGAACTTGGTAAGAGCAGAGGCCAGTTTCGGTGCTATTTGAAGGATCCTGGGCCTCTGTGTGCCTTCTGGGCTCCCAGGTGATTCTGAAATCCACCAGAGGGATTTGCATATTATACAGCATATTATACAGGATGGGGCAAAACACCGTTGTGGTTCATAGTTGTGAGTGCACAAAACAGAGTTTATTCTTGCGTTAGTATTTATTGTATTATTTTTCATATGCACAACTGTAACCCCTCTAAAGAGAGAGTAGAAGGTAGCCAAAGATGTTAGGCCAGAGAAAGCATCAGCCTTTTATGGTCCCTTCAGTGCCCCGTATTCTGCGGATGCTGCCACCTGGACTTGGGAGAACCAGGCCTCAGGAGCTGGTATTAGTAATGGCAATGACCACATGGCTGCCCTTGTGCCAAGAGGAGCCTCGGGGCAGCCACTGGCAGCATGTCACTGTGTTTGGGCCATTGTGGGCTGCTGGCGAGGAGCACCTGCTTGTGTTGCTCTTCTTGACTGTGCGGATTACCCACATCGGCTTTGCTCACGAATCTGAATGTCCCAACCAGACACCTCCAGGAGGCTCCCTGGGTCAGGCAAGTCTGTTCCCTCTGCTGACAGAGTGAGACCCCAAACCCAGAACCCCCGGGGCCCTGAGTAAATGTTTGGTGTTACTCAGGCTGGGGTATGAGCCATCGAGTTGGTCTTCACCTGGAGACTCAGAAGGAAGGGGACCTAGAAGTTCCTTCAGCTACCAGGCAGCACTGGGCCTTGCTTTAGTTTTTATGTAAATCGTGATTCTTCACTTGTACTCTCCAAAGGCGGGCCAGGGGAGCAGAAGGTCACAAATCCTGGTCCCTCCCAGGGCCACGGGTATCAAATTGCTCTGGCCCAGAAAGGGGCCCATTTCCAATCTCCACTCCTCCCCACCTTCTCCCACCCACCTCACCAACAATCAGGAGGAGGTAGGGAACTGCTGGGACACTCCAGACCACCTCTTCCCGAGAGGCTGCCCCTACTTCTCCAAGAATTCCCGCACTGCCTTTGGCAATGCCATCTGATGGAAACTTCTTCCCATTGACCTTTCCTTCTACCAGACCTGAGGAATGTTTTACGTTTTCCTTGAATATACCTTGGAAATACTTTCGAATCAGCACATATTATTCACTTCATTCTTATTTATTTATTTATTCATTCATATTTTATTGCATTTCTGAATAGATAACATATTCACATAGTTTGAAATTCAAGTAGTATGAAAAAATATACAATGAAAAGTCTTATTCACCTATGCTCAGTTCCCACCATGACTACTGCCAAACCTGCCAAACAAGAAACCATTTGTACAACTTCCTTGTGTCTTCCAGAGTTTCTTCATTGCATATAAAGTCAAATATGAAGATATTTTCTTCCTCTTGCCTTTCTATCCAAACAGGAAAATATAACAAACGTGGATTCCCATTTTTCTTTTTCCTTATCTTGTCCAACTTTCCATATCAATACAGAGAGAACTTTCTTGTTTTTTTTCTGACTGCTGCCTAGTGTCTCACTGCTACAAGTACCATAATTAATGTAGCCAGTTCTGAGTTGAAGGTCATTTAGGTTGTTTACATTACTTGTAACTCCAAACATTGCTCTTCTGGTCTATCTTGCACATATGTTTTTGTGCACATGAGAAAATATCAAAGTGGTTTTCAAGTAGGTTGTCCTGCTATATTAGAGTTCTTGTTTCAATATGTTCTTGGAAACCATGTGTATTAGCAAATAATTTAAGAAATCTTTGTCAATCAGATAAGTATATAAATATGTATTCTATTGTTTTAAAACGAATTTCTTTTGTTATAAGTACAATTCAGCATATTTTCAAATATTTGTGAACCTTTTTTTCTTTTTCTGTGAGCTGCCTTTTCATATTCTTTGCTTATTTTAAATTGGGTCTTTTTTAAATTGACTTATAAAGAGCTTTTTATATATTAATAAAGTTAATCTTACCATATAAATGTTATAAATATTTCCCTCAGTTCCTTGATTGCCTTTTATCTTTCTTCACTACACTTTTCCCTCCTATTTTTTTATTTTTCTCAAAACAATATATGCAGATAGTACGAAATTCTAAGTACAACAAGGTATCAAAGAGAAAACCACAGACCCAAAAAGGCATCGCTTATGCTAAGTCTATGATACCAAATGTAGATTTAATACCTGATTTGATTGCAGTTTCAGCCTCTCTCTGAAATATAATTTTAATCAACCAATCTGGAATTTTCTGATCAAGCACCAGTAAGGTAAATTGTCACATGGGCCCTGCAAATCCCCCAAAGGAGCAAGAGGCAATTCACATGATAAAACTCTTTCTATTCTCTTCCTCCTACAAGAAGATATTCTGGTCTAAAAATAATAGCTTGTTTTCTTTCCCTAATAACTTCCCTGTCACGCCCTTCTTCCTATAAACACCTTCCATTTTGTCCAACCCCTTGGAGAACCTTCTAGTTGCTAGATGGGATGCTACCTGAGTCATGAACCACTGAATAAAACCAATTAGAGTTTTCCACAAGCAACTGTTTTTTACCACTTTTAGCTGTTTCACTGGTACTTGACTCCACATTTCTAAATAATTTATATCATTTTTCTTTATTATATCAATTTTAAACATTTTCTATTGATTTTTATCAATGGATGTTGAAGATTTAGCATGCTAATACCAGCTCCTCCTTCCCTCCCCTCTCCTCTATTTGCTTTTTCTCTGTGTATATTATCTAATTCTTGGTTTAGTGTTTACATTATTTGACTATAAAATATTGTTTATAATTGAGCTGAATAATTTACTGTGATTAGATTTTTGTTCCTGTACAGATCTTTGTTTTGTTTGTTTGTTTGTTTGTTTGTTTTTTCCTGGAGTTAACAATTGCCTCGGGTTTTTGTTTGCTTGAAATTGTGTTGGTAGGTCCCAAACAGTTGAACATGATCAGTTTCATGTGCTCTGACTTAGAGGTTCAGAAGGAGTTGCTCCAAGATGTGCCTCTCAGGTATGCAGACTGTTTTGAGTTGTTAGTTTCTCCAAAGGCTCAGGAGAAACTTCTGTTCCCTCCTTTAGTTACCAGAAAAACTTGAATCAGGGGCCTTGTTCATAATAAGAGATGATCATAGATAACCTCTTTTGACCTATCTATATGGCAGCTAAACTTCTACTTACTAAACCTCTGTTCTTATCACCCTGCAATGACCCTTTGAAGACCCCCAAGTTATATTACCTCATTTTAGCTCGGGATGTCTTATGTACCTCAATACCCCCTTTTATCTCTGAACCTCTGATGCACGGAGGGTCTCTGACTCTTTCATGTATGTGGGATTCCCATACATATGTATGTATTAAATTTGGTTATTTTCTCTTACTAACGTCTCATGCCTATTTGATTATTAGAGCAGCCAGAAGAACCTTGAGGCTAGAGGAAAATGTGTTTCTCCCTCACAAGTATCTTTAATTCTTTTCAAACTCTCAATTATAATGTAAAATCACTCTCAATAGAATCAAACACATCAACTAAGATATTTTTTTCTTGAAGGTAGTGTCCTGTTACCCTTCCCCCACCTATTGTAGCTCTACAGTTTAGGTTGCACCTCAACCCAAGGGGGCTGTGCTGTGCCTAGTGTCCTTAAATCTAGAAGTCCACTGGGACAATTTTCTAGAGAGTAAACCTGTGGTTTTTGATGGGGTAAGGTAGGCGTAGTCAATTTTCTGGGTGGAATAGAGGTGAAAATACAGGATTCTAGTTGTTCCTTTTGTAGATATCCATATAATTGATCCTTCTGCTTTTAGTCTTCCCTGCCTTCTGGGGCATTCCGTGCGTCTGACTTCTGTGCTCCACAGAAGGTTCTGTGGATAAATTGGATTGTTTTTCATTGGCATACTCCTTTGTGACACTTGAGTTTCCTTTTTCTACTCCACTAAATCAGTTACCACACACATCCAACCACTGTTCTATCTTCCCCATGACAACTGCTTTCACTTTCTTCACTTTTGTGGATTTATACTATTTTTATTCTTTTCTGAAAAGTTAAAAAATTTGAAATGGGCAAAAAAAGATGAGTGGATATTTTGTCTAGCCCACCCATTTAGGTTATCTTTGCCTTTGGTTGTCTTTAATTAGGCTATTTTCCATCTTTGTAGAGATAGAAGTTAACTTGTAGAACTGATTGTAATGCAAATGTTTCTGGTCTATAGCTACATAATTGATTCCTGATCATGACAATGCAAATAGATTTTATCCAGTAGAGAATATAAATCTCTGTAAACCAAATTCTCATTTGAAGCAGTTGTAACATCTAACTGGTTGCCTAATTGATTAATGAGTTAATTTAAAATCTTTGCTAACTGTTCATTTTATATTTGTATAAGGTTATGATGTCATCTTTTAGAAATATTATAACAATTTTGGAGTTCCTGCTGAGATGCACAATAGACTGTGTGCCCAGAGAAGTAAAGTTCATGAGCAGCTTAAGCCAAGACACGTATTCCCCTTGGCTCTTATAAGTGAATCCTAAGTGTCAATAGAACTTTAACAACTTTGCCAACTCTATAGTCTCTATTTCTCCCCTACCCCCTCACTTAATTTTGTGTTTTGGTTTTGGCTTTGGTTTATTTACAGCCCATAAGTCATACCTATTTTGTGATAGCAGTGACTGGGGATTTAGCTTGATGATCTGACCGTTGGAGATTTCTGTAGATAAATGATAGATATGTATGCTGGGTGACAAGTGACAGAGAATCTGGTTTGTTAGTCGTTGTTTTTTTAATTTGTTTGCGTATGTGTTTGTCTATTTTGAATACAAATTAATTAAAAAATTCATGCCCACTAGGAAGGAGAATAGCTCTCTTTGTCTGTGTCACTTGACCTGTGTCTGAAATTGTAGAAGTAAAGCTCTTAATGTGTATGTGCGTGTTTCCCTATGTCTGGAAGGTATGAGTAAATTAGATTACAAATTTTTTTAAATTAAAGGAGTTTTGTTCTAACTGGTTTATAGAATAAATAAGTGCCTATATAAAATTCTGAAGAATAACATAAACTCCTAATCTTTTAATTGTGCTATAAAAATTTGTTCTTCCTGAAGCTAACTTAGAAAACTTTTAAGAATCCAAATTCACATAAAGAAAATATTAGGCAAACAAGACCCACTTACTAATGTGTGTTTGATAAAAACAGCTTTGCCTTCTCCGATTTATCCATTAAGTATAATACAAGCAGACTGCAAGAGAAGACGTACAACTGTCATTATTTGAGGTGATATAATCATTTACCTAGGAACAATCAGAATCAACATGCACTATGTTAGAACCGATGAAAGTTCAGAAAGTTTTCCAGATATAAGAGCCAACTATAAAATCAATAGCATTGCCTTATATGGCCATAATTTACTAGAAAATATAGTAAAAAAGAAGAAATTGTTCACAAGGGCAAGAAACCTATATAGAGTATAGGACTTAGCAGAAGCAAAAACATACAAGATATCTATGGAGAAAATTTTAAAAAATTACCTCTTTCACCCCTCATTCTTATAGTAAAGAGATTTTTTAAAAAACAGAATTTCTCTTTCACTCATAACATGCAATGTGCCTAATAGAATTCCACTAATGAAAAAAAGTGAGAAAAAATCATATATGGTGGTTAATCAACAATAAAAACCACACCTGGGGAGGGCTGCTGACTTTGGCCCCTAGCAAAGATGGGAAGAAGCTAATTTTGCTGGAGATTTGGGCAAGGACTGTGAGGGTCCCCTTCTCGGCCTTAACCCCAGAGGCTGGGATAGAGCAGGAAAAGATTTCCTGTGGAGAAATCTTAAAACCGCTATTAAAGGACATACAGGGTAGGCAAAAATAGTTTTATAGTTGTGAATATGCAAAACATGGGCTTAATAAAGCTGTTGTAGTAATCATAACCTGCATGTGCCCCACCCCCTTTTATGAACAACTATAAACCTACTTTTGCCTACCCTTGTATAAGACGATTGAATGAAAAGGGAGCCATTTTGCTTAGATAACTTGACATTTTGAAGTTTTCTAGTCCCCACAGATTTATCCATAAATCTAATGTACTCCCAAACAGAGTTCCAGGTGGAATTTTTTTCTTAGGGGGGAGAATGATAAAATTGCTCTAAAATTCATATGGAAAAATGAAAGTCCATGAAAAGCTTGTCTTAACAATATGAAGATACACTACAATGTCAAAGTAATACATCTACTGTGGTATTGACCCCAGTACAGACAGATAGACCAAAGGAGCAGGACAGAGAGTTCAGAGACAGACCCTATGCTCACGGGAAGTCACTGAATGGCAGAAGTGACACCACAAATCCATTGATTTGGCTAGAATTCTTTGTTGAGCAATATTAATTGTTTGAGGGTATGAATGTTTCCTCTGAGCCCTGTTTTAATTATATCCCTTCGATTTTATATGTAGTATTTTTTAAACCTTTTTATTTTGATATAATTACAGACTCACAGAAAGTTGCAGAAAGAGTACAGAGAGGTCCCGTGTACCTACCACCCAGCTTCCTCCACTGGTGATATCTTCCATAACTAGAAAGCATGATCAAAACCAGAAAACTGACTGGCACAACTAACACAATTGACTACAAGGCTTACTCATATTGAACCATTTTGCATGCCCTCATTTTATGTATGTCTTTGTGTACAATTCTATGATATTTAATCTCATGTACACATTCATGTGACCACCACCACAATCAAGATATGGAACTGTTCTGTCCCCATAAAGGAACTCCCTCATTATTCTATCCTTTACAGTCATAGCCCCCTGCTCTTCCGAAACCTCTGGCAAACACTGTCATGTCCTCCATCATTTACATAACGTCATATAAATAGAATCAAATTGGGTGTAACTTTTGGGATTGGCTTTTTTCACTTTGCTGAATGCCCTAAGATACATCCAAATTACTGTAAATAACAATAGCTTGTTTCTTTAATTGCTGAGAGGTATTCTGTTGAATGAATGTACTCCAGTTTGTTTAACCTTCCATCTGTTGAAAGACATTTAAATTTTTTTTGTCTTTTGTTATTACAAATAAAACAGCTATGAACATTCATTCATGGTTTTTGTGTGAATATAAGGTTTTATTTCTCTGGGAATAAATACCCAGGAGTGTTATTTCTGGGTTGTATGAAAAGTGTATGTTTAATATTTTAAGAAACTGCCAGGATCATTTTCAGAGTGGCCCTACCATTTTATATTCCCACCAAAAATAAATGTGTGATCTAGTATCTCCGTGCCTCATCAATACTTGGTATTATCAGATTTTAACTCTAGTAATTCTAACAAGTCTGTTGTGGTATGTTATTGCGATTTAACTTGTATTTTTCAATAGCTAATGATGTTGAACATCATTTAATGTTTACTTGCTATCATGTCTCAAGTCTTTTGCCCATTTTGTAACTGGATTTTTTGTTTTCTTACTGTTGAGTTTAGAGAGTTATTTACATATTTTGTACAGAAGTCCTCTGTCAGATATCTAATTTACAAATATTTTTCTCCCATGTAATCGTTTCCTTATTAATTTCTGACTATTTTGCCATTTCAGTTTCGATTTAATGTTTGATCCATAGTTTTGTTTTTTCCCCCCATGGAACACCACATATATTTGAAAGAATGATGGACAGATTGTGTATTTGGCAGACATTTTTCTCAAACATGAGAAACTTGAGCCTGACACTTCAAGGAAAACAGCACACAGTATTTATGGCCAATGATAAAATTTGAGCTTTTAAGTGCAAATTAGAATTTTATAAAATTTGCATCTGCTACTGTGAATTTGACAGCTGTGCAATACCTTTTTTTTATGTTTTAAAAATTTTAAAAAATTTTTTTTATTAATTAATTTTTGTTACAGATGTTTCTCCTTTTCCCCCGTAAGTTAATGGGACACAGAAAGAATGGAATTTAATAACACAGCGTCAGCCAGCAGAGAAGTTATACAGGGCTAATGGGGAAGGCATCTTGCCTCGGGAAGGCCTTTAGCTGAGCCTTGAAGAACAGGTAGGGCTTTGGGGAAATATCTGCAGTGATTACAGCAACCTTGAGATTTATCAGTTAGGAGCTATAAAATGGTGAGAGTCCTAAAGTACAAAATAGCAGAGATTTTCTTAAGACATCCCAGGCGTTATCTTGATACCCCAAATAAGCTGATGCAATGCCCACCTCATCTAAGAACAGCACCCTCTCAGAGGTGTCCTCTTTTGTGGACCAAAGGTCCCCACCTATTGCTGCGTGGCAGGAAGATTTCTTAACACAGTCTGGAGGTCTCCTTAGAAGGGCCATAAATGAAAAACGTGGCCAAGGTTGGGCTGATAATCACAATGTGTGAAGTGCAGGCTATTAATGATTGTACTTGTATAGTCTAGTAACTCAGAGGACACAGGGCAAAGTGAAGAGGAAGAGGAGAACCGCATGAGACCAGGTCCTGCGTGGCTGGAGAAAGTCCGATGAAGGCCACGTGGTGATCGACGGGAAAGAACTCCCGGGATGTGCAGCCTGACTTGGCCCTTCTCTGTCAAGATCACAGCAGCACCGAACCAATCAAAATTGAGCAGGATTAGTTACAACAGAGTCAGTCAAAGAAGGCTTCTTACAGAAAGGGCTTTTTGAGCAGGATCATAAGAATTTGCTAGAAAGGAAAGAGCAAGGCAGTTTTGGGGGAGAATGAGAGCAACAGGGAAGTGCAGGAGCCAGCACATTCCCTTCAGGAGACGAGCATGACTCAGACAGAAAGGGTATGTCCAGGAGCTTCAGGGGAGGGACTTCTAAGGAGGCCTGGCCACCACAATGAGGAGGGCAGATGCTACCGGACATTACAGGGCCCTTTGTGGGCACAGGCAGCTCCCCACACTCTCTCGCCCCCACTCTTGTCATGGTGTCTGAGATGTCAAGGAGGTCTAGGATCATTTCTTCAGATTGAGACATTGCCCCCTTCAGGCCCTTCTTTCAAACACAAAAAGTCTAAAGATACTTTTTCACTCTCATATTCCACCCACTCAATAGATCGGCCCAAAGTGCATTCTATATCGGCTAGAAATCCCCCCCCCCCCTTACCTTTCCAAATGTCTACCAGCCTGCCCAGCCCACCCCCTGTAGGGAGTCTTTCTAGATTCCCACACCCCACACTGCTCCCTCTCTGTCAGGAGCCCCTGAGGCACTCATTTGGCCCCTGAACCTGATGTGACACTTCCTGTGCAAACGGCCCAGCCAAGGCCCCGGCCTGATCACGTGATCAGTGTACATTTGTGGAGGAACGAAAGACAACAGGGGACATCTGAATCCACTAAGGCCATTTTGAAACTGGTATCTGATATTGCCTCATCTATGTAATATCATTGGTCATTTTTGGGGGGTGTTTTTAGCTTAAAACAACAGAGATTCTCTCACTTCGGGCAGCCAGAAGCCCCAAGTATTGACAGGGTTGGTTCCTGCGGGGGGATCCGACCAAGAATCGGTTCAGTGGCTCTCAGCTTCCGGTGGTCGCTGGCAATGCTTGGCTTCCTTTGGCTTATAGACACATCACTCCACTTTCTGCTTCCATGTTCAAATCCCTCTCTTATGTGAGTGTTCCTTTCTGTCTCCTATAAGCATCAGTATCTTATTGGATTTAGGCTGTACCTTAATCCAGGATGATTTTATCTTAATTTCTACCTTCATCACATCTCCATGGGGTTTTCCGTAAATTAATAAGACAACCACTGTCTTTTTCTATCTTCTAATTCTTGGCCTCTCTAGGATTCAGAAAAGTAATCCGAGGTTTGTTAGCTCTTCTTTTCCCCTTTTACTCTGAAATGTGGCCTCATGGATCGAGCCCAGTCTTTGGCATCACAAAGACCAAGTACCAATCCCGGCGCTGCCTCCTGGTTCTGTGTGTAAAGCCCCATAGAGCAGAGAGGGAGTCTTGCCATCGGCTGATACGTCATACTCGGGGGATGGGGCACCACAGTTCTTCGTGGTCTCCACGGATCTTGTCCGTCCACAGGGCCCACTCTGATCGTGTCTCTGAGTTCCTGTATTAGTGACTGATTGCTGTGTAACAAATTATCCCATAACTTAGTGGCTTGAAACAACATAAACATTTATTATCTCATAGTTTCTATGGGGCAGGAGCTTGAGAGCAGCTTAGCTGGCCTGGAGGGACCTGCTTTGCAAGGTGGCTGCTCCCCACTTGGGCCTCTCCATGGGGCTGCTCCAGTGTTTTCATGACATGTGACTGGAGAAAGAGCAAAGAAAAGGTTCTGCTTTTTAATGACCTAGTCTCAGATGTCACATGCCGTCACTTCTGACACCAGTTCACGTTCAAGGAGGGGGTGGAGGTATTAGGCGCTGTCTTTTGAAAGAAGACATGTCAAAGGATTTGCCACGGTTTTAAAAGCCACCACTGATCTCGTCTCCACCAGTTCTCCCTCCTTCTTCTCTTCTGTCTTCATTAACTTGGTTTTCTTAAAACTCTTCCCCATACCTCTCCCCCCCACCCCCACCCCAGGGCCCCGGATCTCTGCCAAAGTGGTGTGCGTGGGATGGTGGTGGCAGGTGCTGGATTCGCTCACAAAAATCTCTTCTCGTTTCTTATTCCAAAGAACCTTCTCACTAAAAGGTGAGCGAGGAAAGAAAGGGGTTAGGGGAAAAAAAACACACCCGATTTTGACACATGAAACTGCATAATTTTAAGCAATTTCACTAACTTGTCAGAGGGATTCCGTTTTTTTTTTATCAGGAGGTTTGGGGGATGACAATGTATCTCTCTCACAAGACTGTTATATTAGGACTATTTTAGTTACAAGTAACTGAACTACAAGTCAGACGAGTTAAGGAAAAACAAAGGCTGTAACTGGCTCACACGTAAGGAGCTGAGGGTTAGGGCTGGCGCCGGGCGGGCTGGATCCTGCTGCCCGAATGACGAGTGACGAAGCATCTCTTCATCCCCGCCTGCTTGCCTCCAGGAAGGCTTCATGCCAGTGAGCCCTCTCCACAGGGGGCCTCTCAGCAGCTCCAGGCTGACATTCAACCCTGTTAGCATCCCCACGTGACAGGGGCATCTCTTTCCCAACGGTTTAAACTAACACCAGAGTTCATGTCACTGCGCCAGGTCCAGTGCCCCTGGGTTCGATGGGCCAGGCCTGTGTTGTGTGCCCAGCCTGGGAAGTGGCTGGGGCAAGGGAGGGAAGTCCTAGCTGAACCACATAGATTGAGTGTCACACTAGAAGAAAGGGGACCAGACTTGAACAAGCAAACTGATGACAATCTACTACACTGATGAGGACTGAAGGCGATAAATGTTTTTATGGCACTTTATGGGAAGTGTTTTTTTTTTTTCTGGACTTTTCTCTTTTCTTCCCTCTCTATATTTAATCATTTGATAGTCCCTGGATTCTCCCTTAGTATTGCTGCAGCTGCCCTCCCCCCACTTCCCACCGCCTTGCTATGGTCTCTCCCTGCCACTCTCTGGACTGTGCTGGAACATGCTCTCGCTGACCCCATGCAACTCCCCAGAGCACCTGAGCCCAAACCTAGCTCTGGAAGATCCATCATCTCCACACACTGTCCAATGTCCGCTGGGCTACAGTTGTCTAGGTGGAAGGTCCATGCAGAGAAAGCTGGCTGCAGGTGAGTGGGAGCGCACACTGGCTAGCTGGGATGGCGTGGACGGGCATAGCAGCCAGGGTGCTGGGCACCACGGTTCCGGGGGCAGCCCTGGAGATCCGAGGGAGACCAGATGGCCAGAGTGCACCACAGCTTCTCAGCCTGCACATCCAAGCAGCGTCACCCACCATCTCCCTCAGAGGAGAAGCAACTGCTTTCCAAGCTTTGATCGAAAATGGAAAGTGCCTGGCTAACCCTGCGGACCAGCTGACTCCGCAAGGGTCTTCATAGTTAAGCCAGATGGAGTTTGATTTCGTGCAGGGTCATTCGTTTATTTAAATGTTACTTATTTCAACTAGTTTTTAAGAAAGTCGTTAGCACTGTACACCTGAAACTTAACACAAAATAATACTGAATATAAACTGTAATTAAAAAATAAAACTGAAAAAAAGATCAAAATTTAAAAAAAGAGAAAGCTTTTATCACAGACTATTTCAAACGCCTACACAAGCAGACAGGGTGGTTGAATGAATTCCATGTACCCATTGCCCAGTGTCAACATTTAGCAAGTCATGGTTAGTCAGTCTTCATCTCCATTCCTATGTTTGTCCTCTCCCCAGTTATTATGAAATAAATCCTGGATATTATGCCTTTTACCTATAAACATTTTCGTGTGTATCTCTAAAGGTACGGACTCTTAGAATATGTGACTGTATGCCATCATCACACCTAAATAATGTAACAGCATTTCCGATAATATTGTCAAATATTGTCTGTGGACACATTTCTCTAATGATCTCATATCCTTCCTCATTTCAGTTTGTTTTCACAGTTCATTCATTGGAATTAGGATTCAAATGCAGGCCACATAGAATGATTAGCTGATATGTCTCCTGGGTTTCTTTTAGACTCCAGGTTCCCTCTCTTGTACTGTTTTTATTTTTTGCGATTTGTTAAAGAAACCAGGTTGTTGTCCTGCCATTTCTCAGTCTGGGATGTCTTAATTGCTTCCCTAAATGTCCTTTAACAATTCCTGTAAATATATACTTAGATCCAGAAATCTGAACAGGCTCAAAGTTAAATTTTTGGCAAGACCAGCTCGGGGGGAGTCGTGCAGGAGGCAGAGAGCTGGTTGCCCTCCGTTCTGCACCCGCTACCAAGGCAGACGGCGCCATGACACTGGGCCAGAAGCTCTGCAGCTGGTGCCGCCCCAGAGCCAAGTCCTCTGCTGCCACCCTTCCCAGAGAATCGAATCTGCACCCTCCACCTTCCTCACATGCTTCTTCCCAGCCCCTCCTCCAGGGGCACCTGAGGGAGGGGAGCGGCCTCATGCCTGGAGCCTAGGGGCAGGGTAGGCTGGAAGGCTGGTTTCCTCCTGCGAATCCCTCGGGGAGATGGAACTCCTCGTGAAGGCAGCTCCCCAAAGGTGGGAGAGTTGCTCCCAAGACGACAGCCACAAATGTGGCCAGTGTCCGGCAGGACTGTCCCAGACAGTGCTGAGACCGAGAGTGAAGTGTTGACTTCCAGCAGGGCCGCAGTGGGGTGGTGCCGGGGAAAGGGTGCGCGGGCCCAGACCTCACCTTCATGACGGGCTTTTCACCTTTTGACGCATCGCCAAATGAAGTGACAAGTGAAGGTCACCGAGAGACAGTAACGGGACAGAATGAAGTTCCTTCTCCAGCTTCGAACTTGTGTGACGTTGATTAAACTCGACAGCCTCGGGCACACCATAAACTCATAAACTTTATAAAGCCTGTAACTCCCTTGGAACCAGCAAGACATAATTATACTATATTGTATGTCTGTGTGCTAAACTATTTAATTTGTTACATGTGACCGTTTAAAATAAACCACATGTTTTGTCATTCTGATCTGGTATTTCTTTATAGGCGACATCTCAAAAAGAGGAAATGAAATGGCCAGGGTCCACCTTGAGAGGCTCAGAACTCAAACAAGGGGGTTTCGGGGTTTCGTGGGCTGTGGGGGTGGAAAGAGCCCTAAGGCCACCTCTGAAGGATTGGTAGGGTTTTGATTATTGGGGAAGGAATGGAGATATCGTTATTGGTAAGTGTCCTGCTCAGAGCAAATCAAGTTCAAACCGCCCTGAGAAGAAAGCCCGTTCCCGTGACCTGGGTGCTTAGGTTTCCACCACCTATGCAGACCCAGCCCTGCAGGTGCCCCGAGCTCGGGTGGGACAGGAGGCTGGGCTGAGTTGGTGAAGCCCCTGGGAAGGGAGGCTAGGAAAGACCCAGATCTGCAGGTGGGGGCGGGTGGCCGGGGGACTGCTCCTGTCAGTGTTGGTGTGGACAGGGGCCTTTAGGAGGGTTAAGCAGACTTCAACTGCAGTGCAGCGTTAAGCTGTTGAATTTGCACCTGAAAGCAACAGCAGTGGAGTCTCAATGAACTGAGACAAGATATGAATTCGGGCTTCCTGAGAGGCCCTTGGGGCTTGCCTGGTCAGGATTCACTTGTGGGAAGGTTTGGGGGGGCGTTGCCCAGAGAATGATGTTGCGGGGACTTGGGGAGTGAGGGTCCAAAGTCCATCCTCCTACCATCCCTGGAATGGAGGGTCACTGTGTGTGCATCAGATTCCAGGGTCGTGCTCAGTCTCCTGTGTGTGGTGGTGGCGAGGGTGGCAGAGAACCTACACTGGGGTCACAGAGGCCCTGCTTCAGCCCCTCCCTCTGCCACTGGGGGCTTCCAGCCCTGGCCAAGCCAAGATGCTTTCCTGCTGCCTTTGAGCTTCCAGTCCTCTTGTCACCCATACCGTGAGGTCAGGTTGATTCCACCCCTGAACTGCCTCGTAGATCTCTCGCTCTCTTTTTCAATCTCACATGTAAATTGGCTTGTTATATGCCTGGCACTGTTCAAGTCTCTTTGCAAATAAAATGTACTGTATATCTATTCTAAGTTGTTACATGTACTAGATTCATTTAGTGCTCACAACGTCTGAGGAAATGTTAGCCCGATTTATAGATGGATAAACTGAGGCACAGGGGATGCATGACTTGCTTTAACCTCACAGTTAGGAAGTAGCGGAGCTGGGATTTGAACCCAGGCCGAGTGGCTCCAGAGCCTGGGTGTTCAGCCAGCTGCCTTTGCCCAGCGGGGCCCGCCACTGCCCTCGGCTCAGTCTCGTACCTCCTGCCTGAGTTGCTGCACACGGCGGTCCTAGTTTCTGCAAATTTGAAGTCAGCATGGCTGGTGTGGCTCAGTGGATTGAACGTCGTCAAATGCACTGAGAGGTCCTGGTTGGATTCCCGGTCAGGGCACATGCCCGGGTTGCAGGCCCGATCCCCAGTGGGGGCATGCAGGAGGCAGCTGATCGATGCTTCTCTCTCACATCGATGTTTCTCTCTCTCTCTCTAAAAAATTCAATGAAAACATATTTAAAAAAAGAAAATTTGAAGTCACGTGATGTAAGTATATTAATAAGTTCTCACTTAGAATGTATTTTGAAATACTGAAACTCTTCAGTTAAAAACAAACAAACCTTCCCGGGTTAACGGGCCCAGGGAATTGCAAGAGACAGCGATGCTATTTCCACAGCCTGTGGCACCAGGTGAGGGGTCCGTCCTGTGGGCACCGCAGTACGTTGCTGTGCTTTGGAAATTCAGTGAGGCCGTGACCAGTGCTGGTTCTGTTGCCAGGCACTGCTGTTATAACTGAACATCTTTTCTATGTCCTGTAACCATGATGTCCAAGGGACAGAAGCGGTGAGCCGGCAGCAGTGCTCCACTAACGCAGCGAACATCAACAGCGCGGGCGGAGGTGAGAGGTGCCACAGGGCTGCCGAACCCTGGCACGCGCTGTCGCCAACCTCAGGGGCGAAACATTGAGACACGGCTGAGGCCGAGCAGCTGCAGAGCCGCTGGAAAGCCTCTGTGGTTACAGATTTAGGCACAGTGAGAAAACCCCTCCCACCTTACACATCCTTCTTCCGGAAGCTTAATCTCATAGGAAGTGAATTTTGAATGGAAGGTGGCCGCCCTGGGCTCAGCTCCGGCTGGTACTCTGCTCCTTTCTCCTCTTCCCGCTGGGAATAGCCACCAGGTTAGTTTTGCTGAAGGGCTGATCCTGCCACTCTCCTGCTCAAAAAACTCCTGGGGCTCCCACTGTCCACTAACACAGGTTCTGTTATTCAAGCTACTCAGTAGGGTGGGGCTGGGTCTCCCGCTGGGACCAGAGGCTCCAGGGGTGGAGCCCTGACTCCGACATCACAGGCGCACTCACACTAAGGGGGCCACACCGCTGAGTCCTCCATCAGAACCCCACTGTTGAGGGAGGTACTGGGAGTGGTCTGATGGGAACTCCTGAATGCCCAACAGGTGTGGCACTAGCTCAGTGCCTGGCACATAATAGGTCTTCCTTAAACATTGTGTAATGAACGAATGAATGGTCTTTATAAGAATCTTTGCCTGACTTCTCTGCTCAGGAACAGAGACCAGGGCCACAGAGGTAAAGGGGTCTCCCAAATCTCAGGCTATTCTGTTTTCCTTTCCTGGGTCTCGGCTAGGGAAACGACCTTAGTGATGAAAAACATTAAACATTTCTTACGCTTGTCTAGAGCAGGGCTTCTCAGCCTTGTCACCGCTGACATGCTGTTACTTCTTTTGTGGGGGGCTGTCCTGTGCACTGCAGGATGTTTGGGAGAATCCTTGGCCTCTGCTTAGCAGCTTGGGTGGGGGGCACTACTGGCATCTAGTGGGCAGAGGCCAGGGAGGCCAGGAAAGCTCCCACATCCAAGATATTAAATTAAATGTCTCCAGACATTGCCAAATGCCCCTGGGCAGAGGCTGGATCACCCTCAGGTTAGAAACACTAGTCTAGGACAGTGATTCTCAACTCCAGTGGCTTATTAGAATCACCTGGAAGCTTAAAAAAAATACTGATGCCTGGGTCTCACCTTGAGACATTCTGATGTAATCGCTTCTGGGGTGTGGCTTGGTTTTGAAAACCCCCCAGGTGGTTCTAATGTTTAGCCAGTTCTGAGAGACACTGGTCCAGCGCTCGGCAGTCTATAGGTTTCGTGTGCATTACAAGCTGCACCCCTTGTGCAGGAGGTGAGGTGGATCACTATGCTGGTTTTGCTAACTGGAGAAGTGAGGTCCAGAGAGGTGCGGCGCTGCCCTGTAGGTGGTGGAGCTGGGATTCTAACTCAACTCATCTGACTCCTAACCCGGTACTTGTTTCGAGGGGCAGGGCACAGCCTGGGCAGACTTGATGTTGAGGGGTCCTCCATGTATGTCTTCCCTTTCCCAGTAGCTTCCCCACCCATGGTCTCCCTCCTCCTCACTCACCCTTCAGTTTCCATGTTTCTTTATACAAAGGCACAGCTAGCGATCATTACACGTTAGCATGAACATGAGGTTGCTTTCCCTCTCCTAGGGGAATTTGCAAGTTATGTCTCATCTATAACAGTGAAGGGGGTGGGGGGAAGAAAAGGAAAAGGGGGGTAAATGGTGGTGGAAGAAGACTTGACATGGGATGGTGAACACACAATACAATATCCAGATGATGGACTATAGACTTGTACACCTGAAACCTATATAACTTTATTAACTCATGCCATCCCAATAAATTCAATAAAAATTAAAAAAGAATATGTTAACAGTGAAAAGGAAGGCTTTACATCAGCCCATAGATGAGGTGGGGATGGTTTGGGGTTAGTTCAGGACACCTCTGAAATCCGATCCAATTGGTGGTTGCCTCTGATTAAGGCTCACCTCATTCTAGCTGTTTCCCAACTGCTATCCAGTTCTATTTCATTCACAAATAATTTTTCAAACATCGCCTATGAGTACATGCAAGGTCAGAGATCTCTGTTGGTTGGATCCCCTTCACCAGGCTCTAAGTTCCCAGGGCAGAGAGCATCTTCTCCGGCTTCCGTGGCCCTCACTGCACTTTGACCCTGACTGGACACGCAGTGTGGTAGGTACACAGATGACTGAATGTCGGGCCACACCCCAGACCCAAGCCATTGCCCTCGGGGAAAGATCACACAGGTGCAACCCCATGACTAAATCTTGGGTATGTGGCTGAATTTTTGCCTCTGTCCGGGGTTGGCATCAGAAGAAGCAGACTTCAGAAGGCCCAGAGAAAGTGAGCACAGCGGGGTTGTGAAGCTTCTCCAAAACAGATTCTTGAGCAGAGATCACTTTTATTGGGGTGGTTTCATTTTAAGAAAAGGAAAAGAGACAAAGCCAAGAGACAGACTGCTAACAGATACCTGCAGGTGGCTGGACGTCTCTGCCCCATGCTGTGCAGAGTGGACACTGGCCCACACGTCCATGCCACTCACTCCTCCAGACTGAGCTCTGCCCAGCTTCAGTGCACCTTCTTGAACACTTGCTTGCAGACCACACCCTGCACTCTCATCTCCTGAAACAAAAACAGATGCTTGTCGTTGGCCAGAGCAAGCTCACACGTGGGGCTCAGGACATCTAGGGGCAGAAACTTTGAAAAAACTCAGTGGCTGCTAGTTTTCCCAAGAGTTAGTTTGAACTGACCAATTCCTTGGAAAGTCAGGTGAGCTGGATCAGGCCACAGCCTGTGAACAGAGCTGGTTGGGAAACAGATGTGGCTCAGAGCGGACCAATAAGACAGACCCTCTGATGTTCATTCACACTGACCTCTGAAGGGGCCAAAAGGCTCTAAGACCTCAGGCCTAAACCCAGGACACAGTCTGTGCCCAGTCTTGGAAGCAGTCAGTTCCAGACACATGGCTCCATCCCCTCCACCCCCAAGGGCTCAGTAAGTTCCTGCAGACTCGAGTGGCAAACTAGACGGTGGTTCCAAGCTTACTTGCCTGTTAGAGTTAGATGGGGAGTTTGGAAAATGCCTGGGCCCAGGTTAGGCAGACCAGTTCTATCAGTGTCTCAGTGGTTGGAAACTGGAGTTGCTATTATGAAAAGATCCCAGGTAGTACTAAAATATAGCCAAGAAAGCCCCTGCCCTGCCCACAGGGCAGGCCCTGCCGATTGCCACCAGGGCAAATAACAATACTGTATAATGTTGCCACACCTTCCAAGGGTATTTTTGAAGGAGGCTAGAAATCAGAATATTTATGTGACATCACCTAACTCTTAAATTGTTGGATGAAGAAGTTTGAAGCCCACTGATGGCCAAATGAAAGAGGCCGGTGGCCCCCAGTTTGCAGCCTCTGTCAGGAAGTCACAGAACCATTGAGTTGAAAGACCAATGGAGATCACATCATCTACCCTCAGTTCTCTTCAGTGGAGGAAGCAGGCCCAGGGAGGAGACGCTCAAGGTCAGGCATTGCAGCCTAGGCTCTCTATATGATCCTACGCTTCCTCTGAAAATAAAGCCCTCGTGCCTCCCAGCCTGTAACATCCCAGAGCTCTTGCAGACCCTGATCTTTGCAGAATCCCTGTGTGGTGGGATGGCATTTTGCAGATGAGGCTGAGGGAAGGAAGGCGCCTATTCAAAGGCACCCAGGGAGTCGGGACAAGAACCCAGGTCACCTGGACCAGGCTCCTTTCTTAGAAGGGAGACAGTTCCAAGGGCACAGGAGTGATGAGAGGCCTCCTCTCAGACACGCGCTGGTTCAGGCCTTCGGGCTCTAAGCCCCTCCTCCGGGTTTGTGCATGCTTTTCCCCGACAATGAGAAGTGACTCTGACCAGGGGTCCCAGGCTGGAGGACAGGCTGAATGGGGCCCACACCTGAGCGGAGAAAGGCTTCTCCCTCGATTGTTGAGATCCTGTCTTAGAGAAGCTTCGTGTCTGCCACAATGGGCATGGTGAAAATGGACATCATTTGGGAGTAAATTTAGTTCCGCCAGTTTCTACCCATGCAACTTGGATGTGGGCCTCTATGCCCTCATCTTGAAAATAGGAACCCTAACAGGACCCGGCCCACAGGGCTGCTGAGAGAATAGAAACAAAGGACTAGCCCCGTGATCAGCCCCACAGCCTCACCTCTGACGGGACAAGTGGGTTGGCCTTGCCCTAGAAAACACATTGCTCAGTTTTTAAAGTCGCTCAAGTGTCTTCTCCAGGCCCTTGGAAGAGAGACTTCAGAGCAGAACCAAGGCCCAGCCATGGGGCATTCTTCCAAGTCCCTCCAGACCTCAGCAGTAACCAGTGCCTCTAGGACCCAGCCTGGCGCCCCACTCCCGCCCCAGGAACCTACCAGGTGCAGCTCGTCACCCTCAATCCACTGGGTCCAGCCGCGTCCCTCCTTCTCGCCCTTCTGCACACACTCGAGCTTGTCCCCGTCCCAGCTCACCGTGGTCTGCCAAGCAGAAAACAGTGTCAGTCTTGGGTAAGCATCCCCTGGAGGCTGGGGGAAGGGCGGCCCAACCTCAGTAATCCAGTCACCTTCATTGTAGAAAATGTGCAGCCTAATACACCCTGTCCATCATGTGCTCTTATTAAAATATTCAAATCGGTTTTAAAATTACAAAAACCTTAATAAATTTTATTGAAAAGGGTAATTAGGAGAGAAAATGTCACTAAAGTGGGCTGTCCGTGCAAAGGCTGAGAACGGGCTGGGAAGAGAGGAGGGCTTCCAGGGCGAGCGCACAGCGGGCGCGGGCGGTGAGGACTGCCGGCCGGCTTCTTGCTGGTGAAAGGCCGACTCCACAGACTTCCCTGCCCCTCCCCAGAATTCATTCATTCACCCATTCGTTCATCCATTTGCAAGGTCTTGAGATACCAAAAACACCCCGCCTTGCCTCAAAGAGCTGTTCATCCCAAGAACTGCCTCCAGCACCAGCGCCCCCTGCAGGTGGCATGTGGCTCTGGCAGGCGCTCCCCGTGCGGACTCTGGGTCCTCCTGACTGTCATCTGGGACACGGATTAGCATCTTCATGTTACAGTTAACAGGCTTGCCACGTTCATCCACATGGTCAATGGCGGTGCCCGGTCAGAACACACAGCTGTAGGGCTGTGAAGTCCCCCTGCCCACTGACTTCACTGCTTCCCTAGTGGCCCAGGGTCACCCAGTTACAGACCAAGGCGGGGGAATCCAGAGGAAAGTCAGGGAAGGACAGGCTCCGGGAGCGGGAGGCACCAGGGCTGGGCCTGAGGGACAGAGGAACGGGGCTGCAGCAGAGGAAAGGAGGTGCTGGGGAGAGGGGTTCTTGGGGGACCACCACAAAACGAAGGTACAGAGATGAGACAGCACCGACGTGCTCAGGAAGCTCCTCGGGAGGGTTCCCGGGAACTGTGGGGGAAGGGGATGGAAGCCCCTGCCCTGCTAGTGCGGGCTACCCACCTCCCCCACCACCTTGGAGTCCTCACACCTTCCCTGAGCGCTGTGCCCTGCAGGTGCGGGGTGTGCTGAAGGGAAGGCGGATAACAGGAGGCCCAGCCTGCGTCAATGGGAGATGTCACAGTATTACTGGAGTGGCCAAGGCCCACCCTGCAACACGGCTCGGAGTTGGAAGTTAGAGGTGAGACAGCCCGGAAGTTCGTGGCCTAGGCTGGGACCTGTGTGCAGGGGCAGCGGGCATCTGCCCTGTGTGCAGTGGGCACCTGCCCTGTGTGCAGCCACCGCCTCCCTCTGCACAGCCCTTCCACTCGGGGCCTGCCTCCCCACTGTAGCAGTTAGAGCCCCGTTTACCCCTTGTCAACTGTGACTCTGAGCAAGTCCCTCTCTGGGTCCCAGTGTTCCCATCTGCCCTAAGAGGGGGTCAGAGGCATGAACTCAGAGGCCCTGGCTTTACAGAGGTAAGGTTCTGGGATCCTGTGTTCCCGGCCTTGCTCGGCTGAGTCAGGACAGTCAGCAACAACCTGATAAGGATTTAGGAGAGAAGGAGAAATCTGGGACATGGGTGTGGGGTGTGGCCACTCCCTAGAGGAGGACCACCTTCCCTTGCCTCCAACCGGCTCCTTCCTGGGCTTGCTGATCACTACTGCCCTCTGCTGTTGCGATGATGCCTGCGACGAGACACACGCACAAGGGTGACAAGTGGAATGAGCTGTGTCCCCCGCCTTCGCACAGGAATAAATCCAGCTTCTCCTGGAGCCTGTTCCCTGGGAGTGATGGGACATAGGGGGACTTGGGGTGGGGCAGCTCTTCTCCCTGGTCCAGAGCTCACTCAGGGCACACATCCAACCCCAAGCCAGAGAGAAGGTCCCACCTCCGAGTCAGAACATAAGTTAACGTCTGGTGTGGTGTGTCATGGGTAATGACCATTAGTGACCTCAAGCCACAACACAAGATGTCCATTCACTGGGCACCTTGTCCATCCCAGGCCTATGAAGGGGGGAGGGGACTGAGAAAGCAGACGGCTCTCGTCTTCAAGGAGCTCCTACGAGCACCTGGCTTCATCGTTAACTGGGCTTATCCAGAAGTCTAGTCCGCACACTGAGGGCTCCAGACTCGATTGGAGGCCAAGAGAGAGTCACTGGGTCTCAGCTACGATACACACGCTTCTTCCTCCACCAGAGATGGGAGTCAATGAGCATATTCATACTCTCCTTATTGGAAATGCTCAGAAAAGGACATAGTAATGAAAAGAAAACCTGTGATCTTGCTTAAAGTCATTAAAAGAGATAATGACTTTAACTTTTCGATGTACTTCTGTCGTGTTTTTTTTTTTCTATTGATACACATACATATTTCTGTTTTTAAAAAATTAGGATCGCATCATTTATGGTTTTGTACCCTATTTCCTCATTTAATAGAAGCAATCACTTCAACAGATATTCTTCATATGCATTATTTTAATTGTTACATAATATTCAGGAAATGCCTACATCATTTGTGGGGACAAACAAAAATGAGGGGCTTCGTTTAAAAAAACGATTAAGAATTTTAAGACGGTGACAGTAGAGTATTAAACCAAGTGAGGGCCCTTCTGAGCTGGGTCTGTGTGGCTGCACTGGTCCAGGGGCCGGCCCGGTAGTAGCTCACTGTTCACACACACTATTATTTAGCCTACTACCTATTCTTGGACATTTAGGTTATAATTTTGTGCAACTAGAAATGAGGCTTCCCTGTACACATAGTTCAAAACACATCGTTTCCTTAGAATAAGTTTCCTGAGGAAGAACTGGTGCATTACAGAGTGTGCATGCTTCTAAGGCTTTTGCTAAGTGCTGCCAACTTGCGCTCCAGAAAGCTCACACCTGTTTGCTTTCTAACACCAATGTCAGAGAAGGGGCATAAAAGAACGGCCATTAATGGTAAATCAGGCTTTGCTCCTGAGCGAGTGTGTCACCCTTTCCAGATCACTTGGAATCTTTTAACGGGGACCATTTAGGTATGAATAAAAATACCTTACCCAAAGAATGATTGATGGCAGAATTTCAGGCATCATGACAGACTGAGGGATACAGAGAGCAGGAGACTCTTTGGGTGTAGAAAATCATTCCTAGAGCCCCACAGATCAGACCCTTAAAGAGAAGGATCCTTGTCACACAAAGCCTATGTCCATTTGCAAAGGAGGCATTTTCTCAGCCTCAGCTTCCTGTTGACCCTAGTTAGTTAGACAGAACAGAGCATTGTTGTCTGAACTGGATATACAGGGCAGGCTGAGCTCAGAGAGGTTAAGTGACTTTCTCAGTGTCACCCAGCAAATGAGGGAAAGAATTTGGGCTGGAGCATGGGCCTTACCTGACTCAGTGCCCCCTTATTTCCCAGCCCAGGGCAGGACACCCAGCAGATGTCTGCTAAAGTCTTTGGGGGCTGCGGGAAAAACATGGGCATCGTGCTAAGACTTGGAGTAGCCCCCAGGAGAAACACCCTTCAGTGAAGTCCAACCATTGTTGGGTGTGGCTGCTGGGAGCCAGAGACGGGTCCTAAAGGCCCCTGCCCTAAAGTCTTTGGGGGCTGCGGGAAAAACATGGGCATCGTGCTAAGACTTGGAGTAGCCCCCAGGAGAAACACCCTTCAGTGAAGTCCAACCATTGTTGGGTGTGGGTGCTGGGAGCCAGAGACGGGTCCTAAAGGCCCCTGCCCTAAAGAGATTACTAACGAGGAGCAGACAGGGACGCGCCAGATGCTTACAGCCCGGGGTGGCAGGTGCTGAGCCTGGGGGAAGCACAGGGGCTGCAGTGCCCGGGAGGGCTCCTCATTCTCACGGAAAGCACAAGCTAGCTTTAAAGTGGTAGGCACTCCAGAGTGAACAATAACAAGCAAGCCAGTGCTGTAAAGCTATCCTGGAGGCAAGGAGGGGGAGGGACAAGGCTGGGGGTCATAGGGGCACAACGCCAGACTGAAAACTGGGCCTGTGGTCTGGAGCATGTTTTCAATGCCTCCCGGTTTTGCCTGTGGCCTCACACAGCCCCGTGGCTCTGATCTGCTGGCCGTTCGGAACCAGCAGGGAGAACACTCTCCAGGCAGGGCAGGGAATCTGCTGGGCTGTCCTCTGGGTTTAAGGGGCCTGGAAATTCAGTTCTTATTTACACTGGGCTCCTGGTACCTGCCCCCTCCTACTGTCCACCCTCCACCTGTGTCAGGATAACTCAGTATTATCAGCAAAGAACACGTTCCCCGGAGTCAGCAGACCTCGGCCCTCTGTCTCTAGCCATGTGGAATGACTTTGGGCAAGGGGATTAAGCTCTCTGAGCCTCAGTACCCTCACCTACAAAAGAGGAATTAATGGGACCTACTGTGCAGACTGTTTCATTGGCGGCCCTCAGTGGGTTACATGATATTCATCCACCTATCACGTTGATTGAGGGCTCGTGTGACTTGCTCTGGCCAATGGGACATTAGGAAGCGTGACTCAAGCATAAGCACTTGAACGCTGGGGGGGGGGGTGTCCTCTCAGAATCCCCTCCTCTTGGAGCTGAGCGGCTGTGCTCTAAGGGAGTCCAGCCTACTTTACTGGAGAGAAGGGCCATGTGGAAAAGCCCTGGGGGACAAGGAAAGGAACTTACTGCAGAAGAACCGAGTCCCCCAACTGAGCCTTCAGCTGAATACCGTCACATGGCGGTAAAGAACTGCCCGATTTACCAATGGAATCCTGAGAATAAATGGTTGTTGTTTTTACGTTATTAAGTTTTGGGGTGGTTTCTTGTGCGGCAATAGATACCTGCAAAACCTCCTTTACCAGGTTGTGCTGAGAATAAGAGAAAAATACATCAAATGCATGGGGCTGGCACATGAGGCAGAGCTCAGAAATGGATGGAATTTGCTTGCTGAAGTTGAACAATAACTAGTCTTTTTTTTTTTAATCCTCATCCAAGTATATTTTCCCATTTATCTTTAGATAGCGTGGAAGGGAGAAAGGGAGAGGGAGAGACCACACATCGACTGGTTGCCTCCTGCAAGACCCTGACCAGGGCCGGGGACTGGACCACAACCGAGGCACGTGCCCTTGACCAGAATCAAACCCACGACTCTTTGGTCCACAGGCCAATGTTCTAATTGCTGAGCCAAACTGGCCAGGGCTACAGCCTTTTTTTTTTTTCAAGTTGGAGATTCATGAAGAACCAATGGACATGCTATTTGCCATGGCTAACTGTTCCGAAGCTCCTTCTCTTCCTGGAGACTTGGCTCTGACTGGAGACCTTGCCACCTGCTGAGCTGGGCGCCAAGGAGCAACTCTGTTCACCAAGGAGCAACGCTCTGTTCACAAGGATCAACGCTCTGCTCACAAGGAGCAAGGCTGTGTTCACAAGGAGCAACGCTCTGTTCACAAGGAGCAACGCTCTGCTCACAAGGAGCAACGCTCTGCTCACAAGGAGCAACGCTCTGCTCACCAAGGAGCAACGCTCTGCTCACCAAGGAGCAACGCTCTGCTCACCAGGAGCAACGCTCTGCTCACCAAGGAGCAACGCTCTGCTCACCAAGGAGCAACGCTCTGCTCACCAAGGAGCAACGCTCTGCTCACAAGGAGCAACGCTCTGCTCACCAAGGAGCAACGCTCTGCTCACAAGGAGCAACGCTCTGCTCACCAAGGAGCAACGCTCTGCTCACAAGGAGCAACGCTCTGCTCACAAGGAGCAACGCTCTGCTCACCAAGGAGCAACGCTCTGCTCACCAAGGAGCAACGCTCTGCTCACAAGGAGCAACGCTCTGCTCACAAGGAGCAACGCTGTGTTCACAAGGAGCAACGCTGTGTTCACTAAGGAGCAACGCTGTGTTCACAAGGAGCAACGCTCTGCTCACCAAGGAGCAACGCTCTGCTCACCAGGAGCAACGCTGTGTTCACTAGGAGCAACGCTGTGTTCACCAGGAGCAATGCTCTGCTCACCAAGGAGCAACGCTGTGTTCACAAGGAGCAACGCTGTGTTCACAAGGAGCAACGCTCTGTTCACTAAGGAGCAACGCTCTGCTCACAAGGAGCAACGCTCTGCTCACCAAGGAGCAACGCTCTGCTCACAAGGAGCAACGCTCTGCTCACCAAGGAGCAACGCTCTGCTCACCAGGAGCAACGCTCTGCTCACCAGGAGCAACGCTCTGCTCACCAGGAGCAACGCTGTGTTCACAAGGAGCAACGCTGTGTTCACTAAGGAGCAACGCTGTGTTCACAAGGAGCAACACTCTGTTCACTAAGGAGCAACGCTCTGCTCACAAGGAGCAACGCTCTGCTCACAAGGAGCAACGCTGTGTTCACAAGGAGCAACGCTGTGTTCACTAAGGAGCAACGCTGTGTTCACTAAGGAGCAACGCTGTGTTCACTAAGGAGCAACGCTGTGTTCACTAAGGAGCAACGCTCTGTTCACAAGGAGCAACGCACTGCTCACTAGGAGCAACGCTCTGCTCACTAGGAGCAACGCTGTGTTCACAAGGAGCAACGCTCTGCTCACCAAGGAGCAACGCTCTGCTCACAAGGAGCAACGCTCTGCTCACCAGGAGCAACGCTCTGCTCACCAGGAGCAACGCTGTGTTCACCAGGAGCAACGCTGTGTTCACCAGGAGCAATACTCTGCTCACCAAGGAGCAACGCTGTGTTCACAAGGAGCAACGCTGTGTTCACAAGGAGCAACGCTCTGTTCACTAAGGAGCAACGCTCTGTTCACTAAGGAGCAACGCTCTGCTCACAAGGAGCAACGCTCTGCTCACCAAGGAGCAACGCTCTGCTCACAAGGAGCAACGCTCTGCTCACCAAGGAGCAACGCTCAGCTCACCAAGGAGCAACGCTCTGCTCACAAGGAGCAACGCTCTGCTCACAAGGAGCAACGCTGTGTTCACAAGGAGCAACGCTGTGTTCACTAAGGAGCAACGCTGTGCTCACAAGGAGCAACGCTCTGCTCACAAGGAGCAACGCTCTGCTCACCAGGAGCAACGCTGTGTTCACCAGGAGCAACGCTGTGTTCACCAGGAGCAACGCTGTGTTCACCAGGAGCAATACTCTGCTCACCAAGGAGCAACGCTGTGTTCACAAGGAGCAACGCTGTGTTCACAAGGAGCAACGCTCTGTTCACTAAGGAGCAACGCTCTGCTCACAAGGAGCAACGCTCTGCTCACCAAGGAGCAACGCTCTGCTCACAAGGAGCAACGCTCTGCTCACCAAGGAGCAACGCTCTGCTCACCAGGAGCAACGCTCTGCTCACCAGGAGCAACGCTCTGCTCACCAGGAGCAACGCTGTGTTCACAAGGAGCAACGCTGTGTTCACTAAGGAGCAATGCTGTGTTCACAAGGAGCAACACTCTGTTCACTAAGGAGCAACGCTGTGTTCACAAGGAGCAACGCTGTGTTCACAAGGAGCAACGCTCTGTTCACTAAGGAGCAACGCTCTGTTCACTAAGGAGCAACGCTCTGCTCACAAGGAGCAACGCTCTGCTCACCAAGGAGCAACGCTCTGCTCACCAGGAGCAACGCTCTGCTCACCAGGAGCAACGCTGTGTTCACAAGGAGCAACGCTGTGTTCACTAAGGAGCAACGCTGTGTTCACAAGGAGCAACGCTCTGCTCACAAGGAGCAACGCTCTGCTCACCAAGGAGCAACGCTCTGCTCACAAGGAGCAACGCTCTGCTCACAAGGAGCAACGCTCTGCTCACCAAGGAGCAACGCTCTGCTCACCAAGGAGCAACGCTCTGCTCACAAGGAGCAACGCTCTGCTCACAAGGAGCAACGCTCTGCTCACCAAGGAGCAACGCTCTGCTCACCAAGGAGCAACGCTCTGCTCACTAAGGAGCAACGCTGTGTTCACAAGGAGCAACGCTGTGTTCACTAAGGAGCAACGCTGTGTTCACTAAGGAGCAACGCTGTGTTCACTAAGGAGCAACGCTCTGTTCACAAGGAGCAACGCTCTGCTCACTAGGAGCAACGCTGTGTTCACAAGGAGCAACGCTCTGCTCACCAAGGAGCAACGCTCTGCTCACAAGGAGCAACGCTGTGTTCACCAGGAGCAATACTCTGCTCACCAAGGAGCAACGCTGTGTTCACAAGGAGCAACGCTGTGTTCACAAGGAGCAACGCTCTGTTCACTAAGGAGCAACGCTCTGCTCACAAGGAGCAACGCTCTGCTCACCAAGGAGCAACGCTGTGTTCACCAGGAGCAACGCTGTGTTCACTAAGGAGCAACGCTCTGCTCACCAGGAGCAACGCTGTGTTCACCAGGAGCAACGCTGTGTTCACTAAGGAGCAACGCTCTGTTCACAAGGAGCAACGCTCTGCTCACAAGGAGCAACGCTCTGCTCACAAGGAGCAACGCTCTGCTCACCAAGGAGCAACGCTCTGCTCACAAGGAGCAACGCTCTGCTCACAAGGAGCAACGCTCTGCTCACCAAGGAGCAACGCTCTCCTCACCAAGGAGCAACGCTCTGCTCACAAGGAGCAACGCTCTGCTCACAGGAGCAACGCTCTCCTCACCAAGGAGCAACGCTCTGCTCACAAGGAGCAACGCTCTGCTCACAAGGAGCAACGCTCTGCTCACAAGGAGCAACGCTGTGTTCACAAGGAGCAACGCTGTGTTCACTAAGGAGCAACGCTGTGTTCACCAGGAGCAATCCTCTGCTCACCAAGGAGCAACGCTGTGTTCACAAGGAGCAACGCTGTGTTCACAAGGAGCAACGCTCTGTTCACTAAGGAGCAACGCTCTGCTCACAAGGAGCAACGCTCTGCTCACCAAGGAGCAACGCTCTGCTCACCAAGGAGCAACGCTCTGCTCACCAAGGAGCAACGCTCTGCTCACCAGGAGCAACGCTCTGCTCACCAGGAGCAACGCTGTGTTCACCAGGAGCAACGCTGTGTTCACAAGGAGCAACGCTGTGTTCACAAGGAGCAACGCTCTGCTCACAAGGAGCAACGCTCTGCTCACAAGGAGCAACGCTCTGCTCACAAGGCAACGCTGCCAGGACAACGCTCTGCTCACAAGGAGCAACGCTCTGCTCACAAGGAGCAACGCTCTGCTCACCAAGGAGCAACGCTCTGCTCACAAGGAGCAACGCTCTGCTCACAAGGAGCAACGCTCTGCTCACCAAGGAGCAACGCTGTGTTCACAAGGAGCAACGCTGTGTTCACAAGGAGCAACGCTGTGTTCACTAAGGAGCAACGCTGTGTTCACAAGGAGCAACGCTCTGCTCACCAAGGAGCAACGCTCTGCTCACCAGGAGCAACGCTGTGTTCACCAGGAGCAACGCTGTGTTCACCAGGAGCAATACTCTGCTCACCAAGGAGCAACGCTGTGTTCACAAGGAGCAACGCTGTGTTCACAAGGAGCAACGCTCTGTTCACTAAGGAGCAACGCTCTGCTCACAAGGAGCAACGCTCTGCTCACCAAGGAGCAACGCTCTGCTCACCAAGGAGCAACGCTCTGCTCACCAAGGAGCAACGCTCTGCTCACCAGGAGCAACGCTGTGTTCACCAGGAGCAACGCTGTGTTCACCAGGAGCAACGCTGTGTTCACAAGGAGCAACGCTGTGTTCACAAGGAGCAACGCTCTGCTCACAAGGAGCAACGCTCTGCTCACAAGGAGCAACGCTCTGCTCACAAGGAGCAACGCTCTGCTCACAAGGAGCAACGCTCTGCTCACAAGGAGCAACGCTCTGCTCACCAAGGAGCAACGCTCTGCTCACAAGGAGCAACGCTCTGCTCACCAAGGAGCAACGCTCTGCTCACCAAGGAGCAACGCTCTGCTCACAAGGAGCAACGCTGTGTTCACAAGGAGCAACGCTGTGTTCACTAAGGAGCAACGCTGTGTTCACAAGGAGCAACGCTCTGCTCACCAAGGAGCAACGCTCTGCTCACCAGGAGCAACGCTGTGTTCACCAGGAGCAACGCTGTGTTCACCAGGAGCAATACTCTGCTCACCAAGGAGCAACGCTGTGTTCACAAGGAGCAACGCTGTGTTCACAAGGAGCAACGCTCTGTTCACTAAGGAGCAACGCTCTGTTCACTAAGGAGCAACGCTCTGCTCACAAGGAGCAACGCTCTGCTCACCAAGGAGCAACGCTCTGCTCACAAGGAGCAACGCTCTGCTCACCAAGGAGCAACGCTCTGCTCACCAAGGAGCAACGCTCTGCTCACAAGGAGCAACGCTCTGCTCACAAGGAGCAACGCTGTGTTCACAAGGAGCAACGCTGTGTTCACTAAGGAGCAACGCTGTGTTCACAAGGAGCAACGCTCTGCTCACAAGGAGCAACGCTCTGCTCACCAGGAGCAACGCTGTGTTCACCAGGAGCAACGCTGTGTTCACCAGGAGCAACGCTGTGTTCACCAGGAGCAATACTCTGCTCACCAAGGAGCAACGCTGTGTTCACAAGGAGCAACGCTCTGTTCACTAAGGAGCAACGCTCTGCTCACAAGGAGCAACGCTCTGCTCACCAAGGAGCAACGCTCTGCTCACAAGGAGCAACGCTCTGCTCACCAAGGAGCAACGCTCTGCTCACCAGGAGCAACGCTCTGCTCACCAGGAGCAACGCTGTGTTCACAAGGAGCAACGCTGTGTTCACTAAGGAGCAATGCTGTGTTCACAAGGAGCAACACTCTGTTCACTAAGGAGCAACGCTGTGTTCACAAGGAGCAACGCTGTGTTCACAAGGAGCAACGCTCTGTTCACTAAGGAGCAACGCTCTGTTCACTAAGGAGCAACGCTCTGCTCACAAGGAGCAACGCTCTGCTCACCAAGGAGCAACGCTCTGCTCACCAGGAGCAACGCTCTGCTCACCAGGAGCAACGCTGTGTTCACCAGGAGCAACGCTGTGTTCACTAAGGAGCAACGCTGTGTTCACAAGGAGCAACGCTCTGCTCACAAGGAGCAACGCTCTGCTCACCAAGGAGCAACGCTCTGCTCACAAGGAGCAACGCTCTGCTCACAAGGAGCAACGCTCTGCTCACCAAGGAGCAACGCTCTGCTCACAAGGAGCAACGCTCTGCTCACAAGGAGCAACGCTCTGCTCACCAAGGAGCAACGCTCTGCTCACCAAGGAGCAACGCTCTGCTCACTAAGGAGCAACGCTGTGTTCACAAGGAGCAACGCTGTGTTCACTAAGGAGCAACGCTGTGTTCACTAAGGAGCAACGCTGTGTTCACTAAGGAGCAACGCTCTGTTCACAAGGAGCAACGCTCTGCTCACTAGGAGCAACGCTGTGTTCACAAGGAGCAACGCTCTGCTCACCAAGGAGCAACGCTCTGCTCACAAGGAGCAACGCTGTGTTCACCAGGAGCAATACTCTGCTCACCAAGGAGCAACGCTGTGTTCACAAGGAGCAACGCTGTGTTCACAAGGAGCAACGCTCTGTTCACTAAGGAGCAACGCTCTGCTCACAAGGAGCAACGCTGTGTTCACCAGGAGCAATACTCTGCTCACCAAGGAGCAACGCTGTGTTCACAAGGAGCAACGCTGTGTTCACTAAGGAGCAACGCTCTGCTCACAAGGAGCAACGCTCTGCTCACAAGGAGCAACGCTCTGCTCACTAAGGAGCAACGCTGTGTTCACAAGGAGCAACGCTGTGTTCACTAAGGAGCAACGCTGTGTTCACTAAGGAGCAACGCTGTGTTCACTAAGGAGCAACGCTGTGTTCACTAAGGAGCAACGCTCTGTTCACAAGGAGCAACGCTGTGTTCACAAGGAGCAACGCTGTGTTCACAAGGAGCAACGCTCTGTTCACTAAGGAGCAACGCTCTGCTCACAAGGAGCAACGCTCTGCTCACCAAGGAGCAACGCTCTGCTCACAAGGAGCAACGCTCTGCTCACCAAGGAGCAACGCTCTGCTCACCAAGGAGCAACGCTCTGCTCACAAGGAGCAACGCTCTGCTCACCAAGGAGCAACGCTCTGCTCACCAGGAGCAACGCTCTGCTCACCAGGAGCAACGCTCTGCTCACCAGGAGCAACGCTGTGTTCACCAGGAGCAACACTGTGTTCACTAAGGAGCAATGCTGTGTTCACAAGGAGCAACACTCTGTTCACTAAGGAGCAACGCTGTGTTCACAAGGAGCAACGCTGTGTTCACAAGGAGCAACGCTCTGTTCACTAAGGAGCAACGCTCTGTTCACTAAGGAGCAACGCTCTGCTCACAAGGAGCAACGCTCTGCTCACCAAGGAGCAACGCTCTGCTCACAAGGAGCAACGCTCTGCTCACCAAGGAGCAACGCTCTGCTCACCAAGGAGCAACGCTCTGCTCACCAGGAGCAACGCTCTGCTCACCAGGAGCAACGCTGTGTTCACAAGGAGCAACGCTGTGTTCACTAAGGAGCAACGCTGTGTTCACAAGGAGCAACGCTCTGCTCACAAGGAGCAACGCTCTGCTCACAAGGAGCAACGCTCTGCTCACCAAGGAGCAACGCTCTGCTCACAAGGAGCAACGCTCTGCTCACAAGGAGCAACGCTCTGCTCACCAAGGAGCAACGCTCTGCTCACCAAGGAGCAACGCTCTGCTCACAAGGAGCAACGCTCTGCTCACAAGGAGCAACGCTCTGCTCACCAAGGAGCAACGCTCTGCTCACCAAGGAGCAACGCTCTGCTCACAAGGAGCAACGCTCTGCTCACAAGGAGCAACGCTGTGTTCACAAGGAGCAACGCTGTGTTCACTAAGGAGCAACGCTGTGTTCACCAGGAGCAATACTCTGCTCACCAAGGAGCAACGCTGTGTTCACAAGGAGCAACGCTGTGTTCACAAGGAGCAACGCTCTGTTCACTAAGGAGCAACGCTCTGCTCACAAGGAGCAACGCTCTGCTCACCAAGGAGCAACGCTCTGCTCACCAAGGAGCAACGCTCTGCTCACCAAGGAGCAACGCTCTGCTCACCAGGAGCAACGCTGTGTTCACAAGGAGCAACGCTGTGTTCACTAAGGAGCAATGCTGTGTTCACAAGGAGCAACGCTCTGCTCACAAGGAGCAACGCTCTGCTCACAAGGAGCAACGCTCTGCTCACAAGGAGCAACGCTCTGCTCACAAGGAGCAACGCTCTGCTCACCAAGGAGCAACGCTCTGCTCACCAAGGAGCAACGCTCTGCTCACAAGGAGCAACGCTCTGCTCACCAAGGAGCAACGCTCTGCTCACCAAGGAGCAACGCTCTGCTCACAAGGAGCAACGCTGTGTTCACAAGGAGCAACGCTGTGTTCACTAAGGAGCAACGCTGTGTTCACAAGGAGCAACGCTCTGCTCACCAAGGAGCAACGCTCTGCTCACCAGGAGCAACGCTGTGTTCACCAGGAGCAACGCTGTGTTCACCAGGAGCAATACTCTGCTCACCAAGGAGCAACGCTGTGTTCACAAGGAGCAACGCTGTGTTCACTAAGGAGCAACGCTCTGCTCACAAGGAGCAACGCTGTGTTCACTAAGGAGCAACGCTGTGTTCACTAAGGAGCAACGCTCTGTTCACAGGGAGCAGCGCTCTGTTCACAAGGAGCTATGCTCTGTTCACAAGGAGCTATGCTCTGTTCGCTTCCTGTGAAATGTATTAGTCTTTGTTTAAGCAGAAGATCTATTTGGAGACTTCCCACTCATAGCTGTGATGACTCCAAAAACGTGATTTTGTTCTCCTACCTTGCTACCCGACATTCACTTGTGGTGGGAGGGATTTTTCTTTTTAATCTTTGTGTCTTGTGGGAATAAAACAGCCATTTCCCAGAGATTCTGATTTGTCCTAAGAACAGAAAAGAGTGGGGATGTGGGGGGATTCAGGGAGGAGGACGATCACCTAAAAACAATGGAGAGGAAGGAAGGAAAGAAGCAATGTTGCGAGGGTAACAAACAATGGTCACTTGTTTCCTTATGACACAAAACATAACTTCTGATAACGACCTTTCCCCGGACTCAAGAAGAGGTCATTCTGTGACCCAACTCTGCACTTTGCTGGACCAGGAACAGTGAAGTCTGGGCAGGGGTTCCGCTTGTCCTGTGAATGCCAGATCTCATTCAGTCTAGTTTTCTAGCTTGGGCCCTCACTGCTGCTTAATCCATTTAATCAGGGTCAAATGGGGAGATTTCAGCCAAGAGGATGTTCCTGATGCTTCTCAAGAGACATGGGAGGCAGGTGCTCTGGGGCTGAGGTGGACATGGTACAAACCATGGGGATGGGCAGTGCTGCCTCCATTCCCCAACCCCCAAGGCTCTGGGACTTCACCTTGAAAATGAAGCCCAGACACATCAAGGGATAAGGGGGAAGTATGGCCATACTCAACTTCCCTCCTAATTCTCATTGCTAGACCAACTGAAAAATAGTCTGGTGCCCAACTAGTGTGGCTCAGTGGTTGAGCATCAACCCATGCATCAAGAGGTCGCCGATTCGATTCCTGGTCAGGGCACACGCCCAGGTTGTGGGCTCGATCCCCAGTGCGGGGCATGCAGGAGGCGTCCAATCGATGTTCTCTCTCATTGATGTTTCTCTCTCTTTCTCCCTCTCCTTTCCTTTCTCTCTAAAATTAATAAAGAAAAAAAAATTAAAAAAATAGGCTGGAGTCCAGAGCAACTGGTTGTAAAGTGAAGCTGGTCTAACTTTTCTATTAAAAACTAATAACCTGCAGCCCAGCTGGTGTGGCTCAGAAGATTGAGAGTTGTCCTGTGCACCAAGAGGTCACTGGTTCGATTCCCGGTCAGGGCACATGCTGGGGTTGCGGGCTTGAACCCCAGTGGTGGGCATGCAGGAGGCAGCCAATTGATGTTTTTCTCTCATTGATATTTCTATTTCTTTCTCTCTCCCTCTAAAATCAATAAAAACATATATATATAAAAAAAACCTAATAACCTCAAATACTTTGGCTTTGTCAGCAGCTTTCCCGGGAAGACATGCACTAACAGATGAATGAAGACAGCTTTCCATCACTCTGACAAGGGATTGTCACTTTAAAAGCCATTATCTAGTCCGGCCAGTGAGGCTCAGTGATTGGGCATTGACCCATGCACCCAGAGGTCGCTGGTTCGATTCCTGGTTGGGGCACATGCCCAGGTTGTGGGCCCGATCCTCAGTGAGGGGGCGTGCAGGAGGCGGCCAATCAATGTTCTCTCTCATTGATGTTTCTCTCTCTCTCTCATCCTCTCTCTCTAAAATCAATAAAGAAAACAGAAAAAGCCATTATCTAGGTCCCCCAACCACTTAGAAAGCCCGGCTGGCACTTCTGCACAGGGACCAGTGACACAGCAAACCTGACTCCTTCAGGGGGTGCAAAGAAGTATGTTCCAGGGAAGTCTCGGGGCCCCCTTGCTCTGTACTGGAAGTGACAGACCATTCCCATTAAACAGATCCATCTCTTGGCACTGATGTGGCATGAACCACGACTAGTGGGATTCAAGTTGGCTGCCAAGAATCTGTGACATTCACTGCAGCTCCTACAGGCCCAAAGTCCCACTCCAGCTGCTGGGCAGGGGGGACGCTCAATCACTCACCCCCACCCCCGCCCCCAGCTCTAGGAGTCACTCTGCTGATGCACCTCCCGGAGGGTTGGGACTGAATCTCGTCGTCTCTGCGGTTTGGAGCCAGGTCCTAAGAGGGCAGTCTTGTCCATGGTGATTCTGTCTGCAGAGGCCAGGGCCAGGATCAACTCAGGTCTGACTCCAAAGCCTGTGCTCGTTCAATTTTGGGGCGGTGGTGAATTGAAAACCCAGCCAGTGTACTTTCTGTACATGATGTGAATCACCGAATGATGCACACTGGCCCTTCCTCCTTGGAGGTTAAAGTATGTTTTACCCTTTGAGGGTTCCTGGGACCATAAGGAGGTTCTCAGCCTCCAGAGCTTGTGTTCAATAAGTGAGCAGAAGGGAAAAGGCAAGGATGGTAACAGAGAACCTGCCACAGACCTAGCGCTGTGCTGGGAGGATCCCACAATGTTTCAGTTGGCCTTCAAGCTTTAGAGCTGATAAAAACGAAGCTTAGTAAGTAACCAGCCCGAGCCACGCAGGGGTGAGCAGCTGAGCCATCGCTGAAGCCCAGCGCTTCCTGGCTGAGAAATCCGCAGGCTGCCTGCACGGCCAGGCTGCCGCCTGAGTGGATGGGCTGGCTCCACTCCTTCTGATCCGTTCCTAGGGGGCTGGTAATTATCTGAAATCAGCACATTCAGGGGGAAAAGCCAATTCACTCTAAAAGCAGATTAAAACGAAATTAATAAGGCCTTAAAATGTGAACAAGTAATTAGGGACATAAAAGCTGTTAAAAGCAACTACTACAAACCAGTAAAGCCACAAAAAGGCCTTTGTGGGCATGGAAGAATGCAATTCTAATGCCACGAAGAAGCTTACAGCAAATGGTAACAAATTCTTAGGACAAACAAAACGATGAAATGTTAAGACTCATCTTGACATTTCATTTTAAAAATCCCTTAAAATCTGAGAAAGTACCCAGAATCGATTTTAAACAAGAAACTGTCAGAGAGCTCAAGGCCCCATAAGGCCAAGGCTGTGCACGGGGAGGAGGGAAATGGGGCTGGAGATGGTCACAGGGCTCCTGTGGAACTGCACTCGTCATTCTAGGGGACCAGCTCCGAGGGCGGCCCTGACGCTGGGCTGGACCCAAGCTCTGCCCGCAGCTCAGCCTGGAGGGAAGGCAGACATGGACCCCACCTGTGTTCTGTGCTGGGGTATGTGATGGGCACCCCACCCAGCCAGAGGTGTTAGGGAACGCTTCCTGTCATCACTGTCACCATCGTCATCCTAGCAACACGTACTGAATACTCACTACGTGCTGGGCAGGCTATTTCACAGAACGCGGGTCATAGCAAGTTGATTCCTTAAACCTCCTGGAGCAGTTATGCTTCTCCCATTTTACAGATGTGGAGACTGAGGCTTTCGGGTCATCTACCCAGGAAGCGGAGAGATGAGATCTGACTCCAGTAGCACTCTTGGCTACTGTGCTCTGCTGCTTCCTGATCTGACCCTTAAATGAGCAGCAGGATTCTGCAGCACAGTTCTATGCAAGGAAACAACATTCAGCCGGCGTGGGTTCCACACCTGAGCACCAGCACTGGCCCCTGCTGTGGACCCTGCTCTCAAGAGCTCACACACTACTGGAGAGGAAGACAAGCAGACAGAATGCCCGCAGAATGGGAAGTGCTGGTTAAAGGCAGGGGATGGCATGTAGTTATGCAAGTGGGAAGGCTCATTATAACCTCTGAAGTAGGAACAGCAGTCCAGCAGGGAAGGCTTCCTAGAGGAGGTAACAGTGGGAGTAATGCTGGAATCGACACCAAAAATCAGCATGAAGGTTAAAAAGTAAAAATTAAAAAAGAGGCATGAGGAACTCCCAGGCAGAGGGAACAGCCTGGACAGAGGAGGGGTCAGGGGCTACATGAGGAGCTTTGCCTGGCGGGACTCTCTTGGCATGACCCTCCCCACAGAGCCTGATCCTGCACCTCCAGTCGCTGAATTTACTGGGGAGATCATTCACAGCCTCTCTTCTTTCTCAACTTCACATCTGTGGCTCCAACCAGCCAGACCTGGTGCAGTGGAAAGTCCAGATGTTTGCTCATCAGGCAGGCAGAGCTGCCTCTGCTACTCAGGTCAGTGCAAGGATGACTTGGTCCATCCAAAGTGGGGGGCGGGGGGAGTGAGTAAGGGAGGGGCTGTCCTGCCAGAGAGTGCTCGGAGGGGCTCTGAAGGGCAGAGTCCACCCTCTAATTTTTAATCTCTCAAGGAGAACAGAAACAAACAGCTCCCAGAAGATAAGACACTAGCTCAGTAACCAGGGGAGAAGGAGCAGGTCAGCTCTTGACGGAGAGCTCCTTGGAATCTGGGATCCTTTCAGCCACAGCAGGACACCAGTCCCCACCTTAGCATCTATGGCAGGGAAAATGCACATTACCATTTGTTGAATGATTCTTCCAGAGGTTAGCCTTATAAAATCGGGTTAGCCCCTGGAGTGACAAAGGCCCGATTTTCTCAGGCCAGGAGTGCTTGGTCATTACGTCCAGGGCCACACAGCCAGCAAGAGTATCAGTCATGGTTTAAATCCCCTTCTGCCAAACTCTGAACCCACAGCCTGCCCTACGTACCCACATGACCATCTTGCTGCCACGGATGCTGACTCCATGGAATAGCACCTGCCTGGCAGGCTGTGGGCCTGGGTATGGCCCAGCCACCGGATAGCAGTTCTCCTACCTGAGCTGGGCATTCAGAAGAGACCCAATGATGGCCTTGGACAGAGGCAGGCCTGAGCTCCAATCCATGCCCACCTCCTTCTAGCCGTGTGACCTCGAGTAATTAACCCCTCCTTCTGAGCCTCCATTCCTTCATCTGCAAAATGGGCTGATGAGTTCCATGGGAGGAAATGAAACAAGGGGCTGCCGGGCCTGTTTCAGTGCGGGCATGTCACATACCTGTAAGCAGTAGTCCCTCTCTGCCCTTGACCTTGCCCGGCCTGTTTCTATGGGTCTGCCTCCACTCGTGTGACCCTGTCAGCTTTTCTCTGGATGGCCAGGTGTCCCTTCACACGCTACCACCCCCCGAATTTGCCTTTTGGAGGACATGGTTTACAAGGTGAGAGAATTAATAACTCATATCGCTAGAGCAGCTGAGTGCAGGCTTTCCTGCATCTACCCCTCCCCCGGGGCAGGTACCCCTTACTTTATAATTATCCCCATTTCACAGACAAGGAAGGCACAGAGAGGTGAAGTAACTTGCTTAAGGGCAGTAGGCTGTCAGTGGCAGAGATGGGATTCCAAAGATGACAGTATGTCTCCAGAGCTAAACTGGTTACAAATCAGCTGGACTGCCAGGCCCGGCCTCAGAGGGAGCTGGGCTGTGGACAAGCAAGGGCTTGAAGGAGAACCAGTAACAGCTGCCCTCAGCCCTTGAAGCTGGGGTTCTAGGCCAGCCAAGCAGCCTCCACTGTCGGGGAGAAGGGAATGCGAACCAGACGCACTCCGGTGCCCGACGAGTCCACCCCATGGCACTGCTGCTTTCTCAGGGACACTGCGTTTGAGATCGCAGGAGCTTAATCCAGATGTGGACCCCTGAACACAGCGGTGTGTTCATCTCTCTTCAGGACCACCAGGGCCAAACCCCGCTCTGCCAGCTGCCTGATCTGCCGAGAGACACCTGTCCCGCCTCTCATCCTCCTCACTCACGCCACAGGAAGAATGCCAGCAGAGAACTGTGAGGGTTAGAGAACACATGCATGGAAAGTGCGCAGAGTTCCTAGCACACGGGAAATACTGGACAAACTTTAGCCATTATTCAATGGTGAGCAGCTCTTGCGGTGATGGGATCAACGGCGGCCATTTATATTGTTTGAGGATCTGCTATTTTCACTTAACACTCATTTGACAAACACACTGGAGCCCACTGTGCCGGGCACTGGAGATACCAAGGTGCGGGCCCCCCCCCCCGTCTGCAATCTCAGTTCACAGGTGCCCTGGGAGCGGCACCTGCAGAAAGACGCCGTGAGGCAGAAGGTGAGGGTGAGGTGGAGGGCGGGTCAGGACAGGACTGATGGAGCAGTGAAGCCTGGGTGGTCTTGACCAATGAGTAATTATCCTCCCGGAGGAGGGGGCAGGGGCCTTACCCCCGGGAAGCGAGCAGAGAAATGCAAAAGGGGATGGTAAGTGACGGCACCTGCCAAGGGTGAGGTGGGGCCAAGTAGAAGGTGTAAGGTAGGGAATGGGGCTGGAGAGGCATCTGTGGCCACCTGGCCTTGCCTGTCAGCACTGGGGGGTCTCTGGGGGTTCTGAGCTCAGAGTAGCATGATCAGATTCCCTTTAGAACGGGAAGGATGGGCTGCAGTGTGGAGGACGGTAGAAGGGAGATGAATGTGAAGATACTGCAGTCGTTAAATGAAATAGTCCATGGAAAGCACTAAGCCAGGCAAACCGTACGCACAAGAGATGTTAATTGTTATTATTATTACAGGCAAGAGATAGGCAGAACTGTGGGGGTGGGGGAAGGGGAAAGAGATGCTAAGCAGCAGGATCTATGGAACTCGTTGACTGATTGCCCATAAATGCTTTTCATTTATCTTCACAGGGACTATTTACATGGCTATGTGGCGGTCTATGGAATTAAAACGCTAACCACCCGTGGTTATCTGGCATTTAGGAATACCGGCAGGAGGCAGCCTGCTCTGCAAAGCAGGAGTCCCAGGGATCTGACAGTGAATCGCCAGTAGTGTGACCTGGCAGGCCCCTCAGGTCCATCTGTGAAATGGGAGAGCAGCACCCCCTCTCGGATGGATAGATTAAAGGATGCTCGTAGAATGCAGGGCAGGGCCTGCCACAGAGTAGCCCTCACACGGTGGCTATGCTCATGTGGGTCACTGAAGATTGTTACCATACAACTACAGATACCTTCGTACGAATAGTTTGTTTTCCCTTTAGAATGATTTTCCAGGATATACTCCCATAAGGGGGGGATCTCTGAGTCAGAGTAAGGTGACTTTTCTGACTCACTGCACCCTGCAAGGCGGGATGTGCCCCCTCATCCTCTGAGTGTGGGCCAGTCTGTTGCAAGGCTGGCAAAGGGGGGTTCTGCAGCCTAGGTTCCCCTCCACCCTTACCTCCTGCCTTCATGCTCATCTTGTTTATAAAGTCTTCCCCAGAGTGCTCCCATGCTGTCCTTGGACCCCCAGCCAGGAAAGAAGGGGAAAGGCAGGCTGGAAGGAGACTCCTTAACATCCAGGTGTTGTAGGCAGCTAGCGAGCACTCTAAGGTCCTTTTGCACATTAAAGGAAAACACCTAGAGAAGTCTTCGGATAGTTAACCAAAATAAGTGTGCTCTAATGGAGGCTTCTCAGGCAGCATGACAGAGACCCGGGGTCCCCCCTTGGAGGACAAACACGTGTGTGTGTGTGTGTGTGTGTGTGCGCACGCTCTAGCACAACTCAATCTATACAAGAGACAGCAACAAAGATGCTTTCCAGGGAGGAAGCTATTGTGAACCAGGCATGGTCCTTGCCCTCAGAGATTTCAATCAACTCCAAGTCAAATATGAATAGATTCCCATCACATGTGAAATGTCTGCAATAGGACCTGGGTTGCAGAGGCTGGTTTCCAGAAACTTCCATGGGGGAAGCGAACCTAAGGACAGTCATCAGCTTATAGACTTTGAATGCCTGCAGGGGAAGGTGGAGCGGTGTCCTGCCCCACCCACCTCTTCTGGTTCCCAGCTCTGTGGAGCCAGCGGGCCTCGAAGTCCTTAGGGACTGGGATGGTAAACCTCCCACCTAGGGTATCAGAAGGGCTCTGGCCCTTTGTTGCACACAGCATTGTGGCTTCACAAGGCACTGTCCCCTGTACTCTCTCTTTGGTCCTCAGAATTGCCGTGTAAGCAGAAACCATGATGCCCATTTTGCAGATGTGAAAACAGAGGTATTGTGTCCAATCATTTAAGGTCACTCTTCTCCACATCTTCTCACTTTGTCAGTACTGTCTACCTCGAGGTTGCGATGAGGCTCCCAGTAAGTGCCGCCCTCAGCAGAACTCAATGGCAGAACTTGCAATAGAAGCCTTTATCTAAGTAGAACCCTTCCTCTGCCACCAGCTGGTCCTTAACTTCTCTAAGCCTCAGATTCTCATCTGTAAAGTGGGTATAATGATACTTACAGAACAGCAATTGTTGTGGGGACCGAAAGAGAAAAACTGCTACAAAAACTGGTACAAGCATGGCACTTAGTAAGAACTGAGCTCGTGTTTTTTCCCTTTGTTCTGGCCTAACCGAAAACAAAACCTAACAAACCAGAGTGATTCTTGAAAGCTACTTTGTGAATTTTATTTGCGTTGCTTTAATTCCTCTTTTAGTAATCCTCAAAAGCATGCTGCTGACATGATTTCAAAGGTTGGAGAACTTTAGCTAAGACATGAAAGAAACTCCGTGTTTCACTCTGGAACGGACCCAGCCGAACGCTGGGGCCTGGTCTGGGCAGAGGCGGCTCCGACCGGCTGCCAAGCGCGATGGCGCTCAGCTCGGCAGCCCAGGGAGTTATTTCTGCCACTGGCATTGTGTTTGTTAAAAATAAGAACCCAAAATCTCTTTAATGAGTCAAGAACAGGATCAGAAAGCTGGCAGGAGTTTATACCGGAGTGCTGACAGCAGTTTGGTGGATTTCGTGTACTCCACATATAATTGGATGGAGGATGAATAGATGACGGGCATATGGAAGAAAGAAAGTCAGGGAGGGAAGGGAATCAGGTTAAAAGGGACAGAATTCAGAAAATCTTTAAGTGCTGATATAGAGAGAAGTATTATTAAGTGAAAAAAACAATATGCAGAGAAGTGGGTCTTTCCCCCTCTCCCCTCCTTCCTGCCTTCCTTTTTGACTTTAGAGATACTGACCAATTAACTCATCAATAGATGGGGAAGATTCCCAGCCCATCCCTAGACACAGTAACAGGGATAACCTCTGGGGAGTGGGAATCAGGCCAAGAGAAGAAAGGGGTTCTTTCCCTTTCAGTCGATTGACTCTCTCCTGTGCTATTTGAATATTTTTTCCTTTTACAATAAAAACAAAGAACCCACAGAGGGGCGGGGGGCTGGAAGTGGAAGGCAGACTCTACAGAGGGGTCATCCTGAGTTCAGAGCTGAATCTGAAGGTGAGGCCTCAGCCAGGGGAAGAGGCGCCGGGCTCCTGCATGAACAAAGCCACCCCCTCCAGGGAAACCCGACCGGTGTCCGTGGTGGGATGACAAACGGCCCTCCTGCACCACCATGCAGACCAGACCGGCTGTGACTCCGGGCCGAGGCTCAGTGCTCCCCCAGGAAGGCTGCTCGTGCTGCGGGCCTTGGGAACAAAGAACCCGGTCGTTCCTCATTCCGAGGGGCTCCCTGGCCCCGGAGTGGGGGGCACTATATGAAGTTGAGGAGCACCTTCCTGTTTCAAGGCCCCCCACCGGGCCAAAGTCTACAACTGCTGGATTCCATACATGATAAAGGTTTCCAGCTGGCTGGAGGCTTCATCTGAATGGATCAAGGCTGCAGGAGGCAGCGGAGAAAGACCCGTCTGGTCTATACATTTCCACCAAAAGGATGGCCTCAGCTGCTTGTGGGCCATGTAAAAGCAGAACAGAACAGACTGAAAATGTGAGCTGAGTGACTCTGGGCTGCACAGATCTGCCCCCTCCACGCCTCGGCCTGGGGAGACCGCAGAGCCATTTCAGGTGGTTCTGGGCTTGGACTGCAATGTCTACAGGGGTCAGACGATGGACAAAACCAGCCAGTGGCACATGGGTCTCTGGTTTTAGGGAGACGCAGGCCCAGAGGAGTTTCTTTACGACTTTAACCACCTGGTGGGCGCAGTGGAACCCAGATTGCTGCTCCCAGGACTAGAGTTTCTGATTCAGCAGGCCAGGGGTGTAGCTGGGGAACCCATGTCTCACATTCTTGTGATGCTGCTGCTGGCTTCCGCCTAGGGAACCACTGCTCAGGGACCCACAGCTCGTCCTGACTCAGGTGACAAGGTGGGGTGAGCAGACTGGTAAACTGGGGAATGTCCCACCTAAGGGGTAACTTGACAGTATCCAAGGGAGCCATGTGGCACAGAATTAACTAGGCACCCAGTGTTTTTACGCATCTTGATGTTTTTGGTAAGAATAGTCAGAAATACGGATTTTTTTTCTATGATATCTTATAATCTTTGGCAATCACTGGCAACTGGCTCTAAAATGTTTCAAACGTTGCACAGGCCAAACACATCTGCAGGCCGGATTTCAGCCTCTGGCTAGGAACCTTATCTGTGTTTCCATGGGAGAGAGGCAGGGTCAGAGATCTCCGCACCAGGGATCCTGGGAAGGAATGTCAGCCGACCGCGCCTCTCCCAGCAAGGGCACCCTGCGGCTGCTGGGGCCACATCCAGGCTCCCCACAGGTCCTCATCACTCTCCTCTCCTCTGGCCACACTGTGCGCTCCGGCCGCACTGGTGCCAGACTGTGCTTCTCACCTCCTGAGACCTCCTCCCGACCAGGCCTTTTCTGACCTCTGGGCCTTTCTGCACACGGTTCCTTCTGCCTGGAAGACTTTTATCCCTTCTCCACGTTTGCCTTAATTCTTACCTGTCCTTCAAGGACCCATTCAGCTGTGACCTCCCCTGGGGAACCTTCCATGACCACTGCTCCCCCAAACCCCCAGGCCTATGTTCCTCAGGCCACTGTGCTTCCATCACGAGACTGGGCTGCAATGGCCTGAAGACGGGTCGGTCTCCTCCACTGGCCGGTGCTCCAGGAGGCCATGCTGCCTCGTGCCCCCACACTGAGCTCAGGGCCTGGTGTGGGACAGGTTCCAAATAGCATTTACCAAGTGCTGCTCTCTGGGCCTTGGCCTTCCTCTCGTCCTGCTTGCCTGGCTACTTCCTGTCTATCCTCCAAGCCACAGCTCAGACTCCACTTCCGGTGGGAACTTCCCCTGACCTCCCAGCACCAGGAGGAGGTCCTTCTCTGCCTGCCTTCCTCCGTGGCACATTATCACAGTGTGATTGGCTGCTGTGGTCTGTCTCCCCACCCCCTCAGCTCTGTGAGGTCAAGACTCCCATGACTGCAAAGACAGAGCCAGTACCTTGAAATGCTTGTAGGGCCAAGAGAGGAATGCACAAACCATGAATGCATGATCCCAGGTGAGAAATGACACATGTGCTAGGAAGAAGACGTTAGAATAAAGCAACCTGATGCTGAGAACAAACTGGTTTCCTCCCAGCTGCTGCTTCTGGAGGGCGCAGAGCTGGTGCAGAGCGTGTGGGGCAGAAGGGGCTGCCACCTTGTGCAGGACCCCTGAGGGCCCAGGGACATCAGTCAGCATGGTATCTTGGCATGCAGCTCCCCTTCAATCATAAGCCTCAGGCTGGACAGTTGCTATAATTCTGTTACCTTAACCCTTCCGCAGTCATGCTCATCCCGCTGGGCAGCCCGGAGGGAAAGGCAAGGCGGGGGCCAGGAGCAGGCCCGAGCAGAGGGGCTGTCCCTTCCCCAGTGGGCAACAGCAAAGTGAGTGGCCATCTAGTGAGTCCTGGGGCAGCAAAGGTGACTGTGAGTCCTGCCCAATTTCATCTAGTTTGCCCAGCTGCTGGGCTCCCTGATCTGCTCACCTACCACTGTCCCATTGCTGGGTTAAGAAAAGGTGGCCACGTGTCTGTCCCTTTGTGTCCAAAACCTTCCCTTCCAACCCCCTGTCTCCAGAACTCCTTCTGGGATCTCCCCTCCAGGTGTGTCCCTTTGTCACCACTGCTCTCCTGTGTTTGGACTGTTTGTGTGTCTCCACCACAAAGACTGTGAGTTCCTAGACATCAGGGATTGTGCCATGCTGGGCTGTGTCCCTGACCCTGGCGCTGACGCACCAAATTCAAATCCTCTCTCTGCCATTTACTTTGCTTCCCCAAGACCACACAATGAAAAGTTCCGCCTCAGTTTTCTTATCTGTCAAATGTTGTGAAGACTGAATTAAAATTAAATGTGAACAGTACCTGGTACGTAGTAAGCACTTGATAAGTATTAGCTAGTATTTCTAGGTGATCAATAAACATTTTATGCATTAATGGAGAGAATAAAAGAGCGGGGATAATTAGCCAAGTACAAACCAACAGATTCTAGAGGCTGTGGGTGACCCAAAACAGAGATTGTTTTTGTGTTCTGTGAGTACCCCAAGAGTGAGCTGGGCATGACTGTTCTTACAGTGCTATTCCACGCAGCGGGCCAGGTGGCAGATCTTGGGCAGTAGTCTGAAAGGCAGGGCCCCCACCTCACCAAGGCCGACCTTTCCCACAGTGAGCCTCTGGGCAGATTAAGAGGTTTTGGATCTTTTAAAGGCACAGCCTGACATTTCCCTACAACAATAGTGTTTTCTCCCACTAGTGGCCTCTCCAAGGACACTCCCTGCTGGCCACCTCTTCTTCCGCCATCATTCCAAAGAGCAGGCTCACACTCACTCCTGACCGCCTTCAGATGAATCAACAGAAGAGGATGAGTCCTCCAGGCCTGGGGCTTTTTATTCCCAGACACCAGCACTCCTTAACCGCAGTCCTAACAAACCTCAGCCATCTGGTTTCTGCAAAAGCTACCAGCAGAGAGGAACCTGGCAGAGAGCAGGAGCAAGGGCTTCAAAGTCCAAAGACCTAGAGTTCAAATCCCATCTCTTACAAGTCTCTTCTCCTGTGGAGCCTGTTATTGCATAATATGGGGGTGACTAATCTCTCCCTCACTGCGCTGTGCACAGGGCAGGGCATATAGCAGACCCCAGGAAATAATGGAAGGATGGGGGAGGGCCTCATCAATGAGCATAAACTAGCTCTGGGCGGAAGACCGTGAAAAGGAGACTGGGAGCACCCTGACCTCCCAGTGACCTGAGAATGTTGATGGAGGCCTCGGGCTGACCTTCCAGAGTTTGCTGTGGCAGCACTAATTGGGGTCTCCCGGTCACCAGCTTCCCATCCTTGAGGGTGAGGTCTCCCTCTCCTTCCCCTCCCCATTGCTACATCCTCTGGCCTGACCTGCAGAGCAGCTGACCTTCCCTGGAGGAGTTGGCTGCCAGCTTCAAGGAAGCTCAGCAGGGCACAGTGGAAGAGAGGTGGGAAGGGGGATGATCCAGAGCCAACTCCCAGCTTTGGCACAGGATGGGGCAGGTCAGAAGGCTTCTGGCAGGGATCACCGTGCTTCCTGCTTCCTAGAGTGGCTTCATGCTAGGTCTTATAGGAAGTTTACACTGCAAGAGGGCTCCGAGTGTTTCTTCTTTATTTCCTCCCTTCCCGCTCTCACTCCTTTCTCCACCAGCCCAGAGCGCAGCCAGAGAGGAGTCAGCAGACATGCCTGGAATTCCAGCCCGGGCCCTCCCTGGTTGGGCTGCTCCAGGCAGATCACTTCATCTCTTTGAGACTGTTTTCTCATCTGTTAAATGGGTGTACTCATACCTCCCTCAAAGGCTGTTGGGAGGATTAGGCGGAGTCAAGTGAATAAAGCACATGACTCAGCATCCGGGACATAGCAGAAACTAAACAAGCCTAAGTTTTTATAACTATAACCATCTGGTTTGGACAGAGGAGGATGCTGGATAAGTGGGTGCTGCCTACCTTGGGGGACCAGGCCACGATTCCTGGTCACTAAGAACACAAGGGCCCGTGCTCCCCTTTCAAATGAATTAGCCTAGCATTTAGTTAGGCGCCCTGGGTAGGAGACATCTGGGGATATATAAATCCTCACCATGCACTTGCGGTCATCTATGCCGGTCAGATCCTCCTCAAACTCCTTCCCAACCTGGAAGTCCATGATGTAGTTCCTGAAAGTGCTCAGCGTGCGGATGATCATATGGTCGCCGTCCTGCACGATCTCTTTGTCTGGCTTCAGCAAGTTGGCGATTTTGCGCAAGGCCACATTGACATCTGCAGGGGTCCGGGACAGAGAGGGCAAAGAATTGGTCAGGGAACTCAGAGAACTATTCCTAAGCCAGAGGGGCCCCAGGGGCCCGCTCCGCGGGGAGAACAGCTGGGGTTTTTCCTCTCGCTTTCTCTGTGCGCGGCCAGTCTGTGCCTTTCTCTTTTTCTTTCCTTTCCTTTTTTTTTTTTTAGCTTAAAAGTTTTCCGCCCTTAAGCTAACCCTTTAAAAACAAAAAACTAGGAAACCAAGCCCAGCTTTCCTGATGAAATTATCCATGTCTAGAGCCAACAACCAGATCGACACCACCAGTGAACCCTAACAACCCCCACCCTCCCGGGCAAAGCCAGCGGCGCCCTCTCTGCGCAGGCTCCGGGAGGAGCCCTCGAGGGCCGGCGGGCGCCCGGCGGGCTCGCGGGGCAGCGGCTTACCGAGCGCGCGCAGGTACTCCTCGAAATTCTCGTTGGCCAGCATCTTCCAGTACCCGGTGAAGTCGACGGGCATTTCGGGGGGCGACTGGGGCCGGGCGGCCACGGAGCGGGCGGGAACAGCTCTGGGCTCTGCCGGGGCAGCGGCTGCCGAAGCGACCCGGCTGGTGGGCAGCCCGGAAATGTGCGCCCTCAAGTGGGGCGGTGACAGCTGGATTCCGAGCGCGCACAAAGCCCGCAGGAGGATCCATTGTAGCCGTCGCCCCTCCTTCCTTAGCGGGGGCGGGGACGAGGGATGTTGGAGGGCTAGGTTTGTGCCTGGCCCGCGGCCACCTTCCTCTAGACCGGTTCTCTTCTCTGCGAAGGGAGAAATGGGGCAGGCAGGGCGGGGTTGTTGCTTTACTGGCCCCAACTCTTGGGTTCCTGCAAGATTCCATCAAAAGCCGTGGACTTCTCACCTCCGGCGGCCCCTTGAGGGCTGGGAAACAGCCTCTCTGGGTTGCTGGAGCAATTAAAGGAAGAGGCCACTTCATAGGCCTTTGTCTAAAGCCCCGCGCCGGTGGCCAGGCCGGTGGGTCGGGAAAGCGCAGCCGCCCAACTCTGGGAGAGAAAAGTGGGGCACCCTCCACGTCCCTCCCACAAATAAAAGCAAGGTTGATGTTGTCTGAACTAAGGGGCTAAAAAGGCCCTCTGGGAGGTTCTGATGCACAAGTTTGCGATCCACTGCTTTATGCAAATGTAAGCAATTATTAATACAGTTAATTTTATTCCTCCCTTGTCACCTAATGGCAGCACAACACACCCGTGTTCTGAACTCTGCTTTGTTCACATGATATATTCTGGAGACGTTTCCGTATCTGTGCATAGACTGTATCCTCATTCTTTTGCAGGATATTCCATTGTTTATCCAGCGTGTCCCCCATCCATGGACATTTATGTTTTTTCAGATCCTTTACGATGAAGATCTTTGATCACATCTCATTTCCTGCCTGGAGTGCATGTCACAGCGCTTTCAACCCTGTCTTTGCCAACGGGAGATGACATCATCTTGTGGGTTGACTTTTTGACCCCCTATTAAAGACTAAATATCTCTTTGAAATTGCTTTTTGCACAAATCACAGCCGAGGTGACAGCAGACACATTCTCTTTTCTATATACTACAGTGGCTCCCTACCACCCCCACATCATTTAGTCCCCACACGGCACCTGGCTGAGTTAGGAAAGGAGCCTCTTGGAGAGCGGGAGCAGCTTGGATTTCAGCCCTTACCCGCCTTACTCTACACCGAGGTGTCTCAACCTTGGTACTGTTGCCATTTTTAGTTACATAATTCTTTGTGTGTGTGTGTGTGTGGGGGGGCATTGTCCTATGTACTGTAGGATGTTTAGCAGCATCCCTAGCTAGATTTTAATGGCACCTCCCATAAAGATGTCTCCAGACATTGTGAAATGCCCTGGGAAGGTGGGGGCATCACCCCTGGTCGAGAGCCACTGCTCTGATAGCTGGTCCCTCAGCAGACCTGTCTCCCATCTCATCTCACCTGGCTCTGGGATGCCAGGCCATCACACAGGCCCTGGCCCTCCTTAGCCAGCCTGGGGCTCATCTCAGTGGGACAGCCAGGTGATGGGATGGCCAGTCCTGGCCCTGCCCAGCCTTAAGGTTCAAGAAGAAACCCTGGGTGGGTCCCAGCCTGGCCTAGGTTCTCTGACATCTAATCAGGGCTAGCCACAGCCCTGGCCTTCCCTGTTGGCTTGACCCACTGGGATGGAGGTTCAGACAAAGGCTTAAACAGTGAACCGCTTCTTCTTTAGGTACCCCCACTAGTCTAAACTCCTTTCCCTGCTCCCCTGCACATCCAGCTCAGCCAACTGGATTGCTCACCCTCCCTAACCTTCTCCCTTTATGCTGAGTCTCCTGAGACAGTTTTATGCCAAATGTTGTTCAGCACACTGCCTGGCACACAGCAGGGTCCTGTCAGTTCTGCCCTCTGCCATGCCCAGAGTGGTCCCTTTGTGCTCTAGGCAGAGGCCTGCCCCTCCTCACCATTCCCATCCTCCCCTGCCCATCCTATAGAACCAAGATCGGGCCACTCTCCCTCCTCTGGCCGGTTTGGACATCTGCTTACCTGACCTCACTGTGCCGAACTGGCCAGCTGGGCACATGGCACTTAATTCTGTCAGGCTGGGCACATGGCACTTAATTCCGTCGGGTTTTGCCCGCTCCTGTCTGCCTTTGTTTAGTCCCCCAAGAGGTAAGCATACTCCTGCCCCTCTGGGTCTCCTCCCAGGAGGGCTCGCCCAGGTGTACCTGTGCCGGGTGGTGCTGTGTCTTGCAGCTGGGGGCTGGGTGTGGGGCAGACTTTGAAGGCAGAAGGCTCAGTTGGAAGGAAGTTGGCTGTCATTGTCTACCTGAGTGATCTTGGGTAAGCTGCTTATCCCTTCTGTGCCTCAGTTCCCACATTTTTAAAATGGGGACACACCGACTACTTACCTCTCAAGGTGGTGAGAAGCAAACAAGAAATGGGATATCATGGGCACGGCACAGAGTTCTCCAAAACACTGCTGTTTGAGGAGCCTTCGAAATGAGGGAAAAGGAAAGAGAGAGACGGGTACTGGCCTGTGCCCCCTTCTGGGGCCTCGAGATCAGTCCAATGAATTGAAGTGGGAAGTGCTCTGCAGAAGTGTTGTGGGAGCTTTGGGTATCATCGCAGTTATCCGTGCTCAGCCCCCTTTGTCATGCTTGACGTAATCCATTCATCGGGAGTTTGGGGAGCTCCTTTCTGTCTGGGTGGTCACCTGGGATGTGTTGAGCAAAGAGAGCACCGGAGGACAGAGGACAGCGTGTAAAGAGGAGAAAGGGGATCTGTGTGGGGTTGGCAATTAGTGAGGGCCTCCTGATGAGGTGAGGACAGCCAGGATCAGAGAGGCTCCGAGGAGGGAGGACAGGCCAGGGGAGTGGAGGGGTAGGCGAACAAAGCAGTGCAAAGGAAGTGGCTGACTTGTTAATGATTGAGAAGAGAGAGAGAGAGCGAGAGAGGCTGGCATTCTAGGACATCCTGATGGGCTTGCTTTGTTCACTGGTCTTAAAAAAGAGCACAGAGATCTGAGACCCACAATCAGTCTCAAAGCCCTACCAAGACCCCAGGAAAGGGAACCAGTCCAGTGGGGGAACCAGCCCGAGGCTGCTGAGAGGCACAATGTGCAATTCTGGGTTGAGGGGGAAGGGAGGGCAGGAGAGAGCCGGGACCCCCTGGTGGGCTCCTGGGGAACAGCTCAGAGGAGCATGGAGGAAAGGTGCTGGCTCATTGTTTGGTGGATTAGTGTGCTCCATGGGCATACAAATTAGAGCTCAGGACCAGCTCCATGAAGGGATCCTCCACTGGATTGACCATGATCCTTACAGTCTCTCTGTGAGGGGGTGGTCCTGTCCCTGTCACTGAGAGGCCAAGCAGCTTGCCCAGGGTCCCCAGTGGAGCTTCCCCAGGGCAATGGGGTGCAGCAGAGATCTCTGAGGCAGAACCTGAGACTCCAACTGCCCCCCAACTCCCACAAGCCCCCCCAAAGATGTTCCTCACAAAATGCAGGAGCAGGAGCGTACCTCCGAGCCTCACCCCCGCCCTCTTTGCTGCGTCTTCCACACCCAGAGACTCTTGGCAGGCGACAGGTGGTTTTATACCCTTGCCTTGTGTTTATGAAGAAAACCTTCCTCCTCTGACACCACATTCTTGCTTCTCTTCTCAAGGCTCATTTTATTTTGGAGACTTGGAAACTCTCCTCTTTTCTTGCATTCAAATAAGTCTCTGGAGTTATGTGGAACGGCCCTGCTCCAATCCCTGAGTTGTCACCGCACCATCTGTGAGGTTAATGTCTGAAGAACACAGTGGCCCAACCAAGCTTCCTTACTGTGTCACAATGTTAGGGAGGGAGAGGGCTTGTCAAGAGGCCACCAAGGTCTACTGAGGACACTCTTCTTTGATTATGCAAATGTTCAGATGACACACTATGTCCAAGAACCCCAGAATCGTAAATCCCCTTTGGTGGCCTGGGAATTTATTTCTGTTTAGAAAATGTGGGTCAGCTACCTGCCATCGATACATGGTAACTGTGTCTACAGACTGTGACAAACTGCATGGGAAGGGTTTCTTTCTCTTTCCTTTCCCTCCCTTCTGTCCTTTCTTCTCTGACTCTTTTTTAAAAAGATTTTTTAAATTGATTTTCAGAGAGAGGAAGGCACAGAGAGAGAGAAACATCGATGTGAGAGCGAGACATCGATTGTCGCCTGCCTCCTGCACACCCCCTCCGACCTGCCGGAATGGTGGCATCCTTCGGTGCACAGGACAATGCTGACCCACGGAGCCACGCCGGCTGGGGTTTCTCTCACTCTTTTTTGCTTCCTTAACTATTGTGGACATTTTTAAACTTATATAAACATAGAATTGTATATTGAAGTCCCATGGATTCATCACCAGCTTCAACAATTACTAATTCATGGCCAATCTTGTTTCATCTACATTGCCACCCACTCCCATTTTCAAAATTATTTTGAGGCAAATATCAGACATCATATCATTTCATCTGGAAACATTTTGAGAAGTATCTCTAAAAGATAAAGGCTCGCTAAAAAAGTTACGCGACAACACCGTTATTGAACTAAAAACTTAATATCATCATATATCCAGGACGTGCCCACTTATCTCGTTTTTGTTTTTTTTTCATCTTGCCCCTTTCATTTTTTCCCTTCAGTCTGTTTGTTTGAATCCAAACAAGGATCCAAACAAGTTGGCTATATTGCCATTGGTTGATAACTCTTTTATTTTATGGTTTATCCTTTCATTAAAAAATATAAATGTAGCCCAGACAGTGTGTCTCAGTGGTGGCCAGTCGATGTTCTCGCTCATGGACGTTTCTATCTCTTTCTCTCTCCCTTTCTCTCTCTAAAATCAATAAAGAAAAAAAAATATATATATATATATAACAGGCATACCTTTCCTTTCTTAGATAAATAGTAGCACACTATATCCTTTGAGGAAAAAAAGTAGCATGCTCGAGCCCACTCACCGCAATACAGGGAGCGCTCCCTCCCCCCCTCACGCCGCATAATCCTCATTGTGTGATAAATCACAGCTGACTGCACCAGCCCCCTCCTGAGAGCGGCTTCCAGTCTTCTGCTGTAACAAATAGTGCTGCAATGAGCAAGTTAAGTCTTTTGATATTCTGAGTATATTTTAGGGATGACTCCTGGAGGTGGGATTGTGTGTCAAGGGGCAGATACCTAGAGCCTGCCAGATATTGCCAATCTCCCTCCTCAGGATGGTACCATTTCACCTTCTTAGCAGCAATGCACCATGGGGTCTTCTTCCTCTCTCACAGATTATGTTGTCAAACTCTTGGGCTTTTGCCAGGTAAAAGAGGGTATCTCGGGGTAGTTTGCATTTGGGGAAGGTTTTGGTGCTAAGAAGTGAGCAGCAATTTTCTTCTTTAGCCAGGATTATAAACAGCCGGGATTATAGAATCCATCTGCGGTGCTTAATCCCGCATGTTACCTCACGGGAGTGACTGTTCAGTGTCATGTGCTGTCACAAATGAGCCCAGGCTCAGGGCTCACAGGAAAGCAGGGCCTCCCAGGGTCTGGGAGGTGTCCCATGGGCAGCCCTGTCTACCATGTTGGGAGGCTTTCCACTGAGTCATGCCAGGGCCCAGTTCTAGGGAGGGGGTGTTTTTCACATCCCTTCCTGCTTAGCCACAGGGTGGCATGGTGGCTCCCCTGGCTCGCTGCCAGATGGCTAGAGCACTTTGTAACAGGTGGTGCAGGAGGTGAGGACGGGCAAGGATGTCGCCCGCAGTGAGGATGTGGTCCAGTAGGACCCACAGTGAGGATTTGTTGTTAGTCATGGCAGTTTTATAAAGAAAGAGAACCTCCTGTATGCTATCTGCCCCAGCCCACCTCTCCAGTTTAGCATCATTCTGCAAAGATACTGGGTCTCAACGTTCCAGTCCTGTGGCCCCACAGACATCTCTTTGCAAGGAAAATGCCTCCTGGGAAATGAAGCCCGGGTCTTGTGGAATCCTGTGATTTCTGTGGGGCAGGCAGGCATGTCAGGGTGGGGAACGACCCATCGCTGGTGGAAGGCCACACAAGACTGTCAAGGCTGTGCCAGGGATGTGGTGGTGCTGGAAGTCTCCTGACCCAATAGCCCAATACAGGAGGGAAGACCTCATGGAGTACAGGCCCGCCAACCCAGATGCCAGGACCGCAGAATCTGGGTGCAGTTACAGACACCTGACAGGACGGTCCCCCTGGGCATGGGTTTAGCTGAGAGACAGCATCTCATATACTAGCATAGGTGGCCAGAAACCAGAAGTCAGTCTTTGAATTTCAGCCTGATTTCAGCTTTTTAAATGGCCATGGATAACATGGGAGTTACGGTAGATGGAAAGACCGGAGGTGTCGTCATTCCATGCCTTGCCATGTCATGCCAGAGATACGGGAATGGCTTTTGGTCAGAAGCAATTACCAAAGGAGTTTTTAAGTGAGATGCTCTTAGCAATTAATTTTTACCATAGTGACTAATAGGTGGGAAAGGGTCAATACCATTTATCTGCCTATAGTGGCCAGTCAGCGCACCTCCCCTGGGACAGGCCCACAAAAAACTAAAGTGAGGGGTAGGGGTAAGTTATCTGAGAAGCTGGGCAACTAGGAATGCCGAGTTTTAGATAGAAAACAGGAATAGGTAGATTCTTTTTAAAAAAATTTTTTTTATTAATTAGTTTTTGTTACAGATGTTTCTCCTTTTCCCCCCATTGACACCCTCCTCCCCATCCCCCACCCTTTTCCATCCCCAGCATTGTTGTCTCTGTCCATGGTTATGCATACATGCATGTAAGTTCTGTGGTTTATCTCTTCCCTTGTTGCCGACCCCCTCCTCTGAGGTTTGTCAGTCTGTGCCCTACTTCTATGTCTCTGAGTCTATTTTGTTCATCAGCTTGTTTTGTTCATTATATTCCACAAATAAGTGAGATCATGTGATATTTGTCTTTCTCTGATTGGCTTGTTTTGCTTAGCATAATACTTTCCAGGTCCCTCCATGTCGTCTCAAAGGATAAGAGATCTTTCTTTCTTACAGCTGCATAGTACTCCATTGTGTGTATGTACCACAGCTTTTTTATCCACTCATCTACTAATGGACACTTGGGCTGTTTCCAGATCTTAGCAATTGTAAATAGTGTGGCTATGAACACAGGGGTACATATATTCTTTGTGATTGGTGTTTCAAACTTCTTAGGGATCACTGGGTCAAACGGCAGTTCAATTTTTAACTTTTTGAGGTAACACCATAGTGTTTTCCATAGTGGCTGCAGCAGTCTGCATTCCCACCAGCAGTGTACTAGAGTCCCCTTTTCTCCACACCCTCACCAACACTTGTTGATTGATGGTTTGTAGATGGAGGAATAGCCACATTCTCGACCCACACGGTGTTCGCCGTTTCCAGTGGGCCCACTGGTCCAGAGGCGGGTGGAGGTGGCAGTGTGTTCAGTCACTTCTCTTGAGCAGTGCTTGGTGTACTTGGGCCTTGAGGGTTTGAGACTTCACGGAAGATTTATCAATGTTGTGTTTTCACTTTGATGAGACTCTTAAAATATATTTTTGGCCAGTAATAATAAATTTGAAAAAATATGAATTATATATATTCAGAAATTTCCCACTTTCCCACATTTTAAGGAAGATTGTGGTTTTGTGTACTTTGCCCTGGGCCGACTTAGAGAGCTAAGCAGAGGCGCTGGGTGGAGGGGGTTGGAGGTGGCCCTGAAAGGCTGGCTTAGTGGACAGAGAGAGAGCCGGCAGCAGCCCTTGGGGAAAGGGGGGGATTAGAAAAAGCTGAGGGATGGAGGAGTGTGGTGAGGAGACAGGATTCCTAGCACAGAGTTAAGAACGTTTCAAAAGTAACCACATGCGGGCTGTGTGCTGCTTATAGAACCCAAGTAAGATATAACTCCATTGGGTCTTCATTTTTGGAAGAGAATGCAGTTTAAAGAGGTCACATGGGTGGAGTGGCAGGGCTGAGGACTGAATTTATGTCTGGCTCTGTCTGACCCCAAAGTCCAAGGTCTTTTTTAAAAAAACACTTTTTTTTTTTTCTGTATTGATTTTAGAGAGAGAGGAAGGGGGAGAGAGAGAGATAGAAACATCGATGAGAGAGAACATTGATTGGCCGCCTCCTGCATGCCCCCCACTGGGGATTGGGCCCGCAACCTGGGCATGTGCCCTGACCGGGAATCGAACCTGTGACCTCTTGGTGCATGGGTCAATGCTCAAACACTGAGCCACACCGGCTGGGCCCAAAATCCAGGGTCTTAACCACCAGTTGTCCCTTGAATGAGACAAAGATCTGTGGAGATCGTGGCATGCTGGATCTGATAAATAAGCCCACAGAAGAAAATCCCAGAGAGAAAATAAGTCTCCTAAGTCATCATCAATATGGAAGCAGAACTCAAATCCCTCGGTGAAAAGAAAGCACAGGGCATATATTCTAAGCAGAAAAATCTATAAACAGTTAAAGATTAATGTACCTTAGTGAGGCTCAGGCCAGCTTTAAAAAGAACAGATCTTGCCAGAGCAATGTTTTGGCATTCTTGGGGCAGAACTCTGTAATGAAGAGATGAAAGGGAAGCAGCTGGTCCAACACATTGATTTCCAGGAAGCACGTGGCCCAGGCCTCCGCAGACTTCCCGGGGACCTGAGAATGAATACAGATCAGGGCTCACACTGTCCCCAGAGGAGAGGATCGCAGGGGTAGGGTGGGCCAAGGTCCCCTGCTCCGTCCAGGGCTAGCCTCCCGGCTCTGTCCATGTCCTGTCTCCTTAGAAGCAGTCGAGGGTAAATGCACTTTTGAAGCAGCTCATGGAGGATTTGTGCTTCCAAAAAGGGAGGAAATAGGCTAGGGAATTGATTCAGAGACAGAGAACACCTTGCAAATAGCGTTATCATAGTCTTTATAAAGACCCTTCTCACCTGTGACCTTCCTTCCCGCCCCGCCGCACCCTCTGGATTGATAGAGCCCAGCGAATTGCACAGAGCTGGGTTATCGAATCAGGCTGGTTCTAAATCTCACACCTACCATTTCCTATCTGTGTGATTTAGGGCAAGTCACTTAATGTCTCTGAGCCATAGTTTCAAGAGGTCTGGCACACACATCCTCAATAAATTCTGGTTTCTTTCTCTTCCTGGTCATCTGAGGCCCTTGGCCATCTGACCTCAACATCTTTTCCCAGCCTGTGCTCCTTCCCTTTCCGTCCCTCTCAGGCTGGTGGCTTGGTCTTCTGTGCTTTCATAGCCAAGCGCTCGCAGTCACGTCGTCTTACCCCCCCACCCGGGCTGGACCCGCTCCTCGGGCGCGCTTGCGCACCTGCTTCGCTCCCCCGGGGGCCGTCAGTGCTCTGTGGCCAGTGACGGCTTCGGATCCCTTCCGCATTCCTCACAGCACCTGGTCATGAGCTGGACGCACAGGGACAGGAGCTGCACGGACACTCACCGAGAGAACCGGGGGAGTGTCAAACCCGGGAGGGCGTGGTTCCTTTCAGCAAACACATGGCGCCTGGTAGCTAGGCCGCTGGACCTGGGCTTGGTGCTGAGGATACTGCCACGAGCAAGACAGGACCCTGCTGAAGTTAAGTCTACGAGGGACAGAGGTGTAGTACGTAGAGGCTTGTGCACAGCGCTTCAAGGACGAGGTGGTGGATGGGCACAGGGACAAAGTTCATGAGTGGGCACTTGCCTGACTGAGGGTGGAGAGGGTACCCCTAAGAGGGAGCGGCACGTGCCAGAGCAGGGGGTGTAGAAGAGGCTGTGAGATAATCAGGGAACGTGAGAGAATCAAATGTGGCCACAGCGTGGCCAGGGGTGCAGTGGGGGGCAGGAAGGATGGCATGTCCTGACACTGGAAGAAAATGTTGGCGAGATGAGTGTGGCCAGGCTGCGGGCAGCCTCATGTGCTGTGCCAAGCTGTTTAGACTTACCCTGCAGGAAACGAGGAGCTCTGAAAAGTGGAAGTATAGGAGCGTCACCAGAGGGCAGGGAGGGAGTGAGCCTGAGGATGAGCCTCCGCAAGCCAGCCAGCCAGCCCAGGGGAGCAGAGCACCGGTGGGTGCCGTGGGCGGGAAGGGGGCTCATTCTGCTGCCAGGAGAGTGCAAGGACCGCACGGTGACAAGCACAAGGCTTGTTCCTGTGCCCCCTTGCCCCTGGGCTCCAGGGATGAGAGTCGGATGTGCGAGTTATCTGTCCGCCCGTTCACAAGTCCGCGATCCACCTGAACAATCCCCGTTTATCCACCCACCTAACGCACCGCCACAGAATGCACCAGCCGCCCTCTCCCCACTCACTCACACACACTGCCCGCCCAGCCAGCCACCCTTCCGACTGTCTCTCCAACCGTCCAGCCCTCTTTATTTTACAACGGGGTTTTCACTTCAAGGCATAACTAGGAACACAGGGATTCAGAGACATTCTTGAGGCCTGGGGCAGACGGCCAAAGTAATTATCTCACCATCAGGAGATGGGAGGTATTTTCGCTCCCTTCGTTGTGGGCTGGCCTCGTGACTTGTTTTGGCAAATAGAATCCGCGGCGGAAGTCACATCGTGCCAGGCCTGAGCGGGGCCTTCAGGAGCCTTGCAGTTGTTGCTGTCATGCTCTTTGGCCCCTGACACCTACTCCAAGTGAACAAGCGTGGGCTGGTCCAATGAACAAGAGAGATATGGTTGCTTCAGCCAGCAACCAGTCCGCCACCAGTCAGGATAGTGAGCCCAGCCAAGATCAACTGATACTGGTCCAGAAGCTTCCAGCTAACTGCTAGACTCATGATGAAACATAAATAAATGCTTCTTGTTTTAAGCCACTACGTTCTGGAGTGATTTGTTTCACAGGAAAAGTTCACTGATACAAGTACTCAAGGAAGTAGCATATTCCAGGTCCTGCCTATCTCCACGTAGGCTCCCGGTGCCCCCGCCAAGGCGCTTGCCTGTTTTGTTTCTTGGCAGACCAGTAAGTGGACGTGGAGTGGCCACAGGCAAGACGTGGTAGCATTAGAACGGATGGCGCTAAGCGTCAATGAATAGCTAGAAAAAAACAAAAACCAGCTTGATGAAGATGACGCTGAAGATCCCAGCCACCGATAGAGTGCTCACATGACAAAATGTTGAATCTATTACCTAATTTAATCCTTAGACCACATTGTGGGTTAGGTATTCTTATCACTCTCTCATGGATAAAAAACAATGAAGTTTGGAGAGATTAAGTAACTGGCTCAAGGTCACAGAGGTGTTTTCTTTTTTTTTATTCTCACTCAAGGACATTTCTGCATTTATCTTCAGATAGAGCGGGAGGGAGAGAGGGAGAGAGAGAGACACATCGATGTGAGACAGACACACGGAGTGGCTGCCACCCACACGATCCCAACTGGGGCCAGGGACAAACTGCAACCGAGGTAGGTGCCCACAATGTGAACCGAACCCGGGACTCTCTGGTCCGCAGGCCAATGCTCTAGCCACTGAGCCAAACCGACCAGGGCAAGGTCACACAGTTTTAAGTAAAAAAAGCCATGATCTAACCCCATTCAGGGAGACAGCCATGGAAACAGGGGCAACCGGGGGACTGGGGCTGTGGTAGGGACCTGCGGGGCTGCAGGGCCCAGAGGAGAGACTGTCCCCAGCTCTGACTGGGGGAGTTGGGGCGGAGGCTAGGAGAGAGGCATCTGAGACGAGTGGGAGGTCCACACCTCCCAGACTTGCCACTCTGCTGCTGGGAAGCTGAGCGTTGGTCAAGGTAGGGCTCCCGGAGAGGTTGGAAGTCCAGACGAAGCTGCGTGGGATTGGACCTCACACCTGCGTGATGCTCTGGGTCCTGCGCTTGGTGCAGCTTCTCGGGAAGGACCCTGGCTGCTCTGCAGGATCAGGCTGAAGGTGACCCGCCCCAGTCCCCTTGCAGTCCATTGACTCTGCCCTCCTCCGTGGAGTCAGCTCCCCCAGGCCCACGCAAGCACCTGCTCCGACAATGCCTGTGGGCCCGGGAGGAGCTCCTTCCCGCTTCTGCGCAACCTGCCCTAGCTCGGGTCTGTCTGCCATGGTGGAGGAGGGAGAGAGAAGGGGTGACTGACGCCCAGGGGCCAGCCCTGCTCTCCATCCCTTTCTCCCTCCAGGGGTACGCTTCTTCCATCACTGCACCACCTCCTGCACGTAAACTCTGGCCCCTTTGTGATTTTGTGGGCACTCACGAGAGTGTTGGAAGCACCCACCTCTTCCTTCCTGTCTGCCCTTGCACACATGTCTCAGCCACAAGGGCCAGGTGGCCAAGCCCATCAGGGCCAGTGAGTCTCTTTCTGGGACTCTGGACCGGGGAGACTGAGACAGGGGTTATGGTGGGAGGTCACCTGGGCACTAGATGATGAGCAGTGGCCAAGGAGCACAGAAGCCCATCTGGGGAGTGGGGGCCGGGAGAGAGGGAGGAAGAGAGAGAGGAAGAGAGGAAAAAGAGCAGGAGGAGAAATGGGGAGGGGGAGGGAACTTCAATTTCTTTTCTCTTTCTAGTTTCTTGTGAACCCTGCATATGTGTCCTCTCTTTGGGTCCTGCCATTGCTGACATCCTGTGGCACCTGGTGCCCCCATCTCTCTCTCAGGCTAGTTCGAAGGGCTCCTATTTACCAAAATGGAAAAAGGAGCCTTTCGGGTGCCCAGCAAACACCAGAAGCAATGTTGGCCTACAGACTGCTATGTCTCTCTAAGGCAAGTGAAATTCACCACAAATGATCTACTAAAATGGACAGATATTGCTTTGGCTTAGATGAAAGATGACGGAAGTGACTTTCTGGAAAAGACGAGGAAATGCGAATTTCAGCAGCTCTATGAGGTTCCCCTCCCCCTCTTAAAAATCAATTTACTTAAAAAAAAATCTAGAGTCTACAATGTGGCAACATCAATTAGAATAAAAAGTACACATACCATTTGACCCAGTAATAACACCCCTGGGAGTCCGTCCCACGAGAGTACTGGTTTGTAAGGGCTAATGTATAGGCTGTTTATCGCAACATTGTTTGTAGCAGCAAGAAGCTGGGGGAAACCTTTAGATAAGAACTCCCTAAACGGCTCCTTTGAGTGCTGTGTTCCACATATGATTAAGTGTATGCGTATAAAAAGGATTCCGTCTAAACATGCTTCAGAAACACTGATTTACACCAAGTGAGACAGGCATGCTTGTCCTGGGCTGCTCAGCACTGTTAAGATGCTTATTCAGATATTATTTCATGAAGTATTTACTGAGCTAGGAGTGGTATTGGGGAAAAAGAACAATGATTAAGACAAATTCTTGCTTTCAGGGAACTTGGAGTCACCGCCGAATCAATAATTTCAAGAGTGATGAAATTCTCGTACAAGAGAAGGGCAGGCAGCTAGGAGTGGACAAGTCTAACTCAATCAGGACTCCGACAGCGCTTTCTGGACTAAGGGGCTTGAGGTGGAAAACTGAAGAGGAATGGGAATCAGTCCAAAGAAGGGGAGAAGGGAGACAGCAAGCCGGGCAGGGGGAACCATATGCAAAGGTATGGCTGGAGCACAGAGAGTGAGAACTGGGGGTGGGGGTTTGGAGGGAGGCAGGGAGGGGTGGGGTGGGCGGTGCAAGGACTGGGGGGCTGCGGAGCAAGCCACCTCAGGAGGAGTCAGGTCTCTTCTCCAAGAACCAGCAAAGGAAGCTCTGGGATTGTTTTGAAAACACCTTTGTTGAGATATAATTTTTAAAAGGGAGGTGGGCCCAGCCAGTGCAGCTCCATGGTTGAGCATCGACCCATGCACCAAGAGGTCACTGGTTTGATTTCTGGTCAGGGCACATGCCCAGGTTGTGGGCCTGATCCCCAGTGAGGGGCATGCAAGAGGCGGCCAGTCGATGTTCTCTCTCATCAATGTTTCTCTCTCTCTCCCTCTCCCTTTCTCTCTCGCTGAAAGTCAATAAAAAATAAATAAAAGGGGGTGGGGTGGGTGGGAGCAGGGTGGAGTCAATGGGGGGGGGGAAGGGGAGACATCTGTAATACTTTCAACAATAAAAAGAAATTAAAAAATACCACAAAAGTTACCTATTTTTGAACATAGTTTGATGGGCTTTAGTAAAGTTATATAATTGTGCAACCATCAGCACAACCTAGTTTGAACATTTCTATCATCCCCCAAAGTTCCTCGTGCCCACTTTCAGTCAATCCCCACTCCTACCCTCAGGCACCACTGGCCTGCTTTCTGTCTCTATAGTTTTACCTTTTCCAGAAATTTCACGCAAACGGTAATTATACTACGCCGTCTCATGTCTGGCTTCTTCACTTAGCATCTGTTTGAGACTCACCCGTGTTGGGCGGGTATCTATCACTAGTTTCTTCATTTAGTTGCGGAATGTTATTGCATTGTGTGGATGTACCTGTTTATCCATTTACCAGTTGACATCTGAGTTTCCCCAGGTTTTGGCTACAGTGGATAATGCTGCATAAACATACACACATGTCTGAGTGGACACGTTTGCATCTCTTTTGAGTGGAATTGCTGGTTTGCTTTCAACCACTCCGGTGGGTACGAAGGAGCATCTCACCATGGTTCTCTCCAGACTAACAGTATTGAGCACCACGTTCCGTACTTCTTTGTCATTCATGTCTCTTCTTTGGTGAAGTGTCTGGTTTTTGGGATTCCACATTTGAGGACACACTGGAAAGACTCAGAGGGTTATTACCGCAAAAGGACGCCCAGCAGGACCCGCCAGGGGAGAAGACACAGCAGGTGGAGTCTGGAGGAGCCCAGGCGAAGGCTTTCCAAGTTCTCCCTCCTGGGGTGGGGGTGCACAGAGCACACTTTCCCCTCCCGCAGTGACATGCAGCCACAGGGAGCATTGTTTCTGCCCAGGGAAGCCTGCTCGAGACTCCTAATCCAAGGTTCTTATCCTAGACGGGTGATGTCGGCACTCCGCCTGCACGACCAGCTGTGATTGCAGAAACTCCAAGCTCCCAGAGGGGAAGCAGGTGCTTGTTATAAATCACGCTGTGTGCACAGTCCAGGCAAGCTGGTGCCGCAGGATTCAGAGCCCCGGGCAGGCTTCTCATCACGTAGAAACGCAGGCAGCACTCCCAAAGCCAGCTTCTCAGATGCCAGCCAAGGGTCACTTCCATGAGCAGGTCCTTCCAGACAGCAGCATCGGGCTGCTGCACATGTCCAGGCAAATCTTTGCACCATTTTTAAAGTTGGGTTTTAGTCTTCTTGTTTTGGGAACTGTTAGAGTTCTTTATATGTTCTGGACACAAGTCATTTATTAGATACACCTTTCGCAAATGCGTTCTCTAAGTTGTCCTCCACTTTCTGAGTGGTGCCCCTCGGAAGGAGTTTAGACAGGGAAGTAGTACGACCAGGTTCGCACACACACAGAACTGTTCTGTGGAGAATGAACTGCAGGGGCCAGGAGTGGGAGGGGAGCCACTGCGGGACCCCAGGGAAGAGATGGTTTGGACTGGGAGGTGACAGGAGGGGTGGAGAAATCCGGCTGCACACGAGGGATGTATATAAAGTAAGACTGACAGGCATGCAAACACCCATGGATCTCCAACAGGAGAAAGGTTTGGCTCCCCAAACTTGTCCACAGAACACAATGTTATTATTGTTTTTCAAAGTGAAACTCCCACGAATTTGTGGGATTTTAGCGTTTTGATAATTTGGGAAAGGTGGGACCAGATGCATTTTAGGGCCCCTTCTAGTTTCCAGTCTATGGTGCCATGAAGACAGCCTTTTGGGGTTATTTGAACAATTTTAAAATATTCTGCAGTGTGCGCCTAGGTGCTTTATTATAGACTTTATTGGTCACACACGTGTATCTATAATGCTGAGTTTTAGTCCCAGAAAATAACTTCATAACTGAAACCGAACACAGTCTATGCATGGAGACCTTTGCAGAAAGTGAAGGCAGAACCACTTAGCATAGGAAATGTGAGGACGTGGATAAGGAAATTCAAATTCATGTATTAACCCAATTACCAAATGTACCTTGCAAATCCGGAGTGCTATCGGTTTAAAACGGAATTTCACATCATTCTGTCCCAAATGGCACAGAGAGTATTATAAATGAAAAATTCTTTCCTCAGGCTGGGATACAGAGCTCCTCTCATTCGGCAGCAAATGCTATCACAGGAGAACCTTTATTTAAGGCTGGAAATTCTATTTACCCAGGAGCCCAAATCACTGTTTTTCTATTCTTGCAAAATAAACAAAACACCCAGGCAAACCAGAGGCGAAGCAGGCCCGAGGGAACGGAAAGGCATGTGGAATCAGGTATGCCCGTCAGAGTCAATGCAGCAAATCAGGAGCACGGCGGTGAGACATTGTCTCTCTTCTGATACGAACAAAGGGAGGCTACGTGAATCAGTAGGACAAGGTGAGAGTAGAGAAATATGGATGTGTGTGTGTGTGTGTGTGTGTGTGTGTGCTGTTTTCTTTAGACGAGGACAATGTGAAGGCTCAGAAATGATTGTTTTGCTGGGTGGGAGCCCCATGATCCAGTCCTGAATCAAAGAGATGAAGGTATCGCCTCCAAACCTACTTGGGCCTGGTGCCCTAAGACTATACAAAGACTGGACGGGGAGATGTGGCATGCAAGGACACCTGCTGTCAGGTGCATATTGTAACAATAGACCCCTTCTAAAGGAGGTGATACTGAATCTAGCTCATCATGCTTTTTTGCCCTTTCCTGCCTCAGGGCCTTTGCACATGCTGTTCATGCTGAAAGCCAATGGCCTCATCCCATCCCAAAGTCTTGGGAATTCATATTTTAAAATTAAAATCCATCTTCTCTTCCCTGCCATCAGGGTGGATTCCTCATGTTTTATGGGGTCTAAACTTTATATAGTTTTGAAGGCCCCTTTTCAGAATAAAAATAAAAATTATGAATGTGGAAGTTAGGCCCCTCCAAGGGTGCTGGGGAGGGCCTGGGCAAGTGGAAGGTTAGACCTGAAGCTTTGTAGTGAACCAGCTGCCTCTTGCCATTGGAGCACACAGTGTATTTGCCATCAGAGCCCTCCTCTCGGTTTGTGATCAGAGGGTTAGTTATGTGACTGTTTGACTCCTGTCCATCTCCCCAGGGGACCGTAAGCGTTTAGAGGGGAGAGACTGTGTCTGTTTTGCTCATCATGGTACCCCTAGTGCATAGTCTAGTGCCTGGCACATGAGAGGTCCTCAGTAAATAGGTTTGAATGAATGAATCCTGAATTTTGAAACATAATATTCAGAATCATAAAACTACTAGCTTCCGCTCATTGACAGTCTTCCCTTGCCAGGCCCTGGGTGACAGTTCTGAGGGCACAGGTTGGACGCCTGTAAACACAGAGGAGAGAAAGCCACCAGGCCCTGGAGGCTGAAGCTCAGGGTGCCTCCGAGTCAAGGAGGTGGCTTCTAATTCCCACTGTCGAGAGCACTGTGTCCCCCAGAATAAACACGACTTCACGAGTGGTAGGGACTTCTCTAAAACTACTTTTTTAGAAAGAGGAGACTATTCTAAAGCTGCCGCTTCCCAAATTTTCCCTCTTGGGAAACAGAACCACTCCTCACATACATACCCCACAGCCATCTTCTTAAGCCAGTGGGTCTCAACCAGGATGATTATTTTGTGCCCCAGGGGACATGTGGCAATGTCTGGGGGCATTTTTGCTGTTACAGTGGGAAGTGGGGGTGATGTTACTACCAGCACCTAATGGACAGAGGCCAGCGATGCTGCTAAGCATCCTACACAGGGCAGCCCCCCACAGGGGGGCAAAGAATGATCTGGCCCAAATATCAGAATAGCCCAAGTTGAGAAACCCTCCTCAAACCCACAGGATCCCTCTCTCTCCCCTTTTCTGGATTCTACGGCCGTTTGCAGGTTTTCCCCTCTGTTGCCTTTTATACTCCACACGGAACAGTGTTGCTGCAGTGCCCAGACAGCAAGGAGGAAGACATTCACCAGAGCACAAGTAATGTAATTTCAATTATACATTCAGCTGGTTAAAAATAAACTAATACTTATTGTAACAGGCACTGTTCTAGGCCAGTGCATCGAATCACCTGGGAATCTTATTAAAATGTGGATTCCGTGTCAGCAGGTCTGGGGTGGGACCCGAGAGTCTGCATGGCTAACCAGCTCCCAAGGGATGCAAGTACTATGGCCTGGGACCACACTTGGAAGAGCAAATTTCTGGGCACTTAAGACATATCAGCAAACAAAACAAAGGCCCCCCTGCCCTTGGAGAGCTTCCGGTCTGGCTAGAAATATACTAGACCCAAAGAAGGTGGACAGGCTGAAGTCAGAGGCACTCAGAGACTTAAGAAATCAGAACTGGGAGAGAACTTAGAGTTTGTCTAATCAAACGTCCCCATTTTAGAGTTTGGGAAGCTGAGGTTCAGTGGGAAAGGAGCTAGTCAAAGCCACATCGTTTGCTGTGGTAGATGTTGGACAAGGCCGTTGGATTCCTATTCCCTTGCACTATCGGGGTCCATAGGGACCTCTTGAGGGCAGAGGTCCATCATGGGGGAGGGGGAATGGCCAGCAGCTTTAGAGGCTGCAGGAGGGAGGTCTGGAGGACCCCTATAGGAGGGTTCCACTGCTCTGGACCCAGGACGTCACTTTCAGTCATTGCCGTTATGACACATATGCAAATGGTGGAATATATTTGGGGAGACACTGGGTTCCTCGGACTGATCTTTGTTTTTCTGCATGACTACATCTGGATGAGCCAGGGGGAAAGGATGAAGTAACCTGAATGCATTCAGGCATTTGGTCAGCAAGCATAAATAGAACTAGGCCAATCAAAACCTCTTCCTCACCAGGGGTGGACGGGCGCCTCCTGCACCCAGCCAGGAGCCTGTTCTCCTCTTTCAGGGCCCGCCCAGAGCTTCGGACTGGGGGCCGTCCGCACGGTGTGGGAAAGCGACCGCCTCCTCCACCGCGAGGACTCATCGGCTTTTCAATTCAGGCCCGTTCGGTTGCAACAGCAGCAAATTTCACGGAGTAGCTAAAAAGAAGAGCAACAGCTGGTACACCAGGCATTAATAATACAACAAAGGAAGGAAAAAGAGAAACTTTTCATTAGTACTTTTTGATGTCAATTTATTATTTATCCCTTTGTCAATACTCAAACAGGCAGGCCATCATTAAACATTCAGAAAGACTCTCGAAGAGTCGAGGCATCTGTCTTACCTCAGTTTCATTTTAGAAACATGGAAATCCAGAGCCTGGTCATTTATAGAACAGCTGTGTCAAAAATATCTGCTGTATCAGAAATATCGTTTGAAGATAACTACTTAGAAAGATTTTAGTTTAAACTGTATCAATGGCCCGTAAGCAGGCAGATCACGCTTCTTCATGGAAGATTCGATATACATCAGCAAAGTGCTGCTTCCAAATTTTTAAGTCCTCAGTTAGTATTGTTTTGTTTGAAACATGGTGTTGACAAAGCCCACTGGTCAGTAATTAGCATCCTGTCAGATCTCTCCAATTAAGACCCGCACGCTGCACCTGGTCCTAGTTAAACTGCATTGTGGGGGATTCTGATGTGACCCTGGGAGCCTGCCACGCGCAGCACCACCTTCGGTGCACACGTCACGCTCACCACTCACGGAGGAGAAGACCTCTTCGCCCAAAGGTTCTGAGAGCTTTTCCTAACCCTGATGACCTGGCACGCCACGTTAATGACTCTGATAAATGTCCATCCTTGTGATGTAGACACTTGCTCCTCCTGAAAGAAGGTATCTCTTCCTGGGACAGCAGACGCCTCAGAAGTAAAATTATTGTTGAAATAAAACAAACAAAAAGTAAAAGAGCAAAAAAAAAAAAAAGACCTTAAGGGTTTCTCTTGCGGAGGAGCTCGGTGGCGAAGCGGCTGGCCCCCTAGCTCGTCTCTCCTTCGTTGGTCCGGGTGCTGCTGCCATTCCAGGAGTCATCCCTGGAATAGAGGTTGTGGTGCTTGATGTAGCTGATGACGGCGTCCGGGAGCAGGTACTTCACGCTCTGCCCCTGGCCCAAGGCCCTCCTGACGTATGTGGCGCTGATCTCATTCCGCACCGGCTCCCTGACCAGGTGGATGTTGTGCTGGTACCTCTGCAGGATGGGTGAGCCCGAGATGCACCCCTGCGGGTCGTGACCAGCCCGGCTCACACACACCAAGCCAAACTTCTCCACTATTTCCTGGATGTGCTCATCTTTCCAGAGGTCGGGGGTCTGGAAGGTCTTCAGGACATCTGCCCCGCAGAGGAGTTTCAGCTCTGGCACAGCTGGAAAAACAAGGTGGATCCCAACAAAGTTATAGGAGGGGTCATGGCCAGGAAAGATAACATATTCCACTTGAAATGCTCATAACATGCTTTTCTTGGGATGTTTGGGAACTCAATGTCTCTATGTTCATGACTTAGAAAAGGCATGAACTTGAAGCCATTTCAGGGATACAAAGTTATAGGTAATAATTCAGTCCAAAAACCTTTTGTTTTATATTGACAAAGTGCCAACTAACACAAAACAGTTTTTATTCTCGGTGTTTGCTGGATCCCACGGCAGAGTGGTCCAAAGGTGGCCGTGCTGTACCCAGAACCCCATCATCTGAGAGAGGTATGCTTCCTAAAGCCCTGGGACTAATCCACCTTAAAGCCTCAGGAAAGATATTGCCCTTCTCCAAATCTATTTCAGCTCTAATGCATATACTTCTATAAGTAAGACCTTATCAAAACGGTTAATTATAGAGGATAACCAAAGGTCTCTAAGACCCCAGCTGACGACCTTCCTATCTATTTTCAATGAAACAAAACTCTAGAACAAGTGGACAATGTGGATAATTCTTTGACATTTTTTTCTAACAGAATGGCGATTGTGCTGATAAAAGAATACCTAACATTTATTGGATGCTTACTGTGAGCACTACTGATTGGTAGGTGCCTTCTTATTTGAGCCTCAGAACAACTTTATGAGGTAGGAGTTATTGTTACGCCCATTTTGCAGAGGGAGAAACAGGGGCACAGAGAGGCAAGTGACTTGCCTGTGGTCACTCATCTAGGCAGAGTAGACAGGAATCAAAGCTGACAGCCAGCCAGCCTCTAGGGCATTTGTAACTGGTAGGCTCTGCTGCCGCCTGCTGGCAGGAACTGTACATACATCAGAACCTAGAAGCCCTTCCTGGATTTGGAAAGGAAAAAATAAAACAACCAGCAGGATCTTGGTCCTTTTGGAGGGGGCATCTAACTTCGGTAAACAGCCAAAACTGGGCTCACAGAGCACTGGCATCTTTCAGTCACTAAGAAACCTCAGTTGGGAGGGGCATTAGAGATACCACCTGCTGGAAAAAACCTGATGTAAACTTTCAGTTTCGTCTCCTCTACTGTGGAACCTATGAAGGAACCTGGACATGGACCAGAGAGACGAATTTAAAAAGGAGCACTGGACCAGCTGTGAAATGAAAACTGAGAAATTGAAAAAGTGTCATGGAGAGGTCTGAGTTCCAGCCTCAGCTAGGCACAGGCTGTGGGGCTAGAGCCAAGATCCTTCCTGCTCTGGGCCTCAGTTTCCCATCTATGAAATGGTGGGCACTGGACGTGTTTACTCAGCAAATGTAATTACGGAAACACACGTTTCAAACACTCTAGCAGCATGATATTGGTATAAGAAAATGACATTCAAGCACTTATAAATGCATGTATTCATGAATTTTCCATGGTTAAAAACTAGGATTCTAGAGCTAGATACCTTAGATTCAAACCACGGCTCTGTCATTCAACAGCTGTGTGACTTCAACTTTAAAGTGATGATATTAACAGGACTTATCAAATAGGACTATTTTAGAATCTAATGAGCTTATACATGTAAAGTACTTGGAACAGAGTAAGTGTGATATGTGTTAGCTGCATCCATCTGTCCATCCATCCATCCACCCATCCACTTATCCACCAGTTCATTCATTGACACATCTATTGAACACTTATGGGGTATCTCCTGGCCTTTTATAATCAATAAAACTGCATTTAAAAATTATTCAATAACTCACACTTTTCAATCATTTGGGCTGGTCCCAATGCTCCAACATTTGAATTACTCTGCACCTGTGAGGTTTTACTCTAATTTCTTTTTTTCAAATCAATTTTTATTGAGTTTTTAGATAAAGTGAAAGGGAGGGAGGGAAGAAGGGAAGGACGGAGAGAGAAAGAGAAACATCGGTGTGAAAGGGACACATCGCTGGGTTGCCTCCCGCACGACCTTGACTGGGTTGGGGATCGAATTTGCAACCCAGGTACAAGCTTTGACTGGGAATCAAACCCGAAACCCTTCGGTCCCCAGGCTGACGCTCTCACTGCTGAGCCGAACCAGTCAGGCTACTCTAACTTCTTATTTACGCAACCGCTGTAATACAGCGGAAGACCAGAGTTTGTCCTTTCAAACAGCTGCATGGTTTTCATAGGATCTTCCTATGGGGAAGGTTAAATGGTGTACATTTAATTCCAGGGTCTCCAGAGGCCCAGGGCACCCCCCCCCATTCCCACAGTTCAGAGAACAGAGGAGACACCCACTTCTTCTCCCAGTAGATATTTGTGGGATGATTTCCACATATCAGCTTCAGTATTAGATGCTGCTTGATTCATTACCAGTGACAGTAGGAGCATGATTCCCTCTAAGCTCTTGCCTACAGGGATTCAGTGCTCACCCGACTCTGGTCCTCACGTCAAAGGCATGTCTTCTTCCAGCAGCAAGTGCCTCAGACCCCAGCTCTGGGCAGTCCTGTCATCAAGCCTCACACAAGTGTTCACACAACCCTTTCAACTCCACTCACATCACTGCTGCAAAACCTTCAGATCGAGTGGCTCTGACCGTCCGAATCCAAAGTGCACAGCTTGATGCCCGGCTGGTGTGGCTCAGTGGTTGAGCATCGACCCATGCACCAAAAGGTCGCTGGTTCGATTCCCGGTCAGGGCACATGCCCAGGTTGTGGGGTAAAACCCCAATGCGGGGAAATGCAGGAGGCGGCCAATTGATATTCTCTCTCATTGATGTTTCTCTCTCTCCCTCTCCCTTCCTCTCTCTCTAAAATCAATCAAGAATAAAAAAGTTGTTAAAAAAACAAACCACCAAAGTGCACAGCCTGAGGTGGATAGAGGCATCATCTGATTTGTCTGAGCAGTGACACGGCGACATGAGTAGGTGTGCTGGCATTCAGCGTGCTCTCTCTGAAGAGCCACAGGCTTTGAAAGCAGAGCAGCAGAGATTTGCGTGGACTGCGAGGGAAGTGCACCAGGGCCCTTTCCTGGGAACGTCCAGTTGCTCTAAATCTTTGACATTCAGGAGCACCAACCGCGAGGTCAGTCAGCCCTGCGCTGGAATTTCAGACGCGCTGGGACCCTGGGACAGGCTAGCAGACCAGCCTGCCTCCTCAGCTGTAAAATGGGAAGGACAAAACCTCCTGTGGACGCTATGGGAACTGAGCGAGGGAGCGAAGCTGCAGGCGTTTCCTGCCTAGTCCAGGGTATGGACTCAGCCATGTGGGCCACATAGACACACAGCAGTGTGGGACTCCTGGGTCTACACGGGAGGACACCAAAGATAAAGCCAGCGACTGGCGTCTGTGGGGCAGCGCCCGACTTAACCAGGCAAGGCTGTGAGGGGGAGTCAGACGAAGTGCCTGCTCGGGTTTATGGAAGGGAGTCCTCCGAAGGCCGCTGAGCTGTGCTCAGCCCGTCAGCCGAGGGCAGGGACTTCACCAAAGACAGACAGAGTTGGCTATTAAAGGACCCAAGCATTATCCATCCCAGGGTGACACCCGGAGAGCCCAGAAGGCAGCAAGCAATCCACACGACTCTGGGGAGGCCGAGGGGGACTGCAAATCACAGGAGTGACGGGCAAAGCAGGGCTCCGGCAGCCAGAAAATGCTGAGCTCAGCCGTAGTTTGCGTCCCACAGCAGAATGGCACACCATAAAACACACGGCACACGAAATGGTCCTTTAGAAATCTGTCTCTAGCAGCATACAAGTCACCTCATCAAAAGCCAAACTTAGGCTGAGAAAAACTCCACCTTCTTTTTTTAATTGCTCTAGTATTTTTTTTTTCTGATTCCAAACATATCTGTGTCATTTATGGAACGTATAAAAAAATATGTGTCAAAAGCGGGAAACAACAATAATAATTCTGCTTTCTACAAATTATCAATATTTTAGTGTATCTTAAAATATTTACAGTTTTGTATATACTTGAGATTCCACATACAGAATTGTATCCTGTTTGCCCTCCACTTACCTCATAAGCATTTCTTTTCACCACGGAAACCTTTTGTGTAGATTCTTCATCCCATGTATACAGTATAATTTACTTACACATTCACTTATATTTAAACAGAGGTGGCTTTTATATTCTGCCATTGTAAAAATTGCTGTGATAAACATCTTTCTGCATAAATCTTTGTCCCAATTTCTAATTGTTTCCCCAGTCAGATTCCTAGGAGGGGACTATATCAAGGAAGGGGCATGGGCATTTTTAAAGCCCCGGATAAATGTTGGTAACTGAGAAAGCCTGCTTTTCATTCAATGGAAACTTCCTTTTTTAACGGGTTTTCTCTCCTGAGTAAACCACTGAGTTACACTGCTTAGTTTCTCAGCTTAAGGGTTATAATGACACATTTTGTATTCAAAAAGGAAAAAAAAACCCCAAAGAACAAAAAACAAGACAACAAAGGCTGAGGCCTTTAGAAGGAGCCAGCACCACTCACCCACTTACCCTGTGTAGCCTCGACTGTAATCCATGTCACAAGCATAAGTCACAGGGGTGGATAAACCTCTTTGGGGCAGAAAATCCCAAATTAGCGTAATGATTTACAAGGGGTGGTGGCAGACTGTTTGATTTGACCTTTCAACCTGGGAAGTGTCACCCCAACCAGGCAGGCCTCAAAACGCTGACCTGTGACTCCCTTCAGTTCTCCCTCCCACAGACAAGGGGGTGGGCACCCACCTGCGGGCACCGGGGAGACAGCGCGGCCTTGGTCCGGGCCTTCCTCCTGGGACAGAGGTCTGAGCAGTTCCTTGTGATGGTGCCTGTGTTGCAAACATAGGGCTCAGGGTGTGTCTGTGCTGCACATAGCCCCCCAAAGCCAGCCAGGGGCTCTAGATGTCAGGTCTCAGCCTGCTTCTGTCCATTTGAGGTGGCGCATCCCGCAGATACTTGCTGAGGGCTGAGCGTGTGCCAGGTGCTGGACAGAAAGCAGACCCTGTGGGGTCCTGCAGAGTGCCCTATCCAGGACAGTCCACTGCCCTCTGTGAGCCCTGTGTGAAAAGGGGGGAAACGAGCCTATTTCTACTCTTTTCATGTTTTCTTTCACTATCTCACTTTTAAAAGTGAGTTGAGTAGGGATTAAAGAAATGGACTATTAGAATCAGACAGACCTGAGTTCAAAATACAAATTTTCATTTGTAAAGCTGGGATAATAACACCCACTTTTTAGCCTTTTGTGAAGGTACATGAGCTACTAGACAGTAGGCACTGGCCCAGAGCTGGCTCCCCAAAGAGATGCTCACTCTTATCATAAGTTAGTATCTTGGAATCTGAGAGGCTGATGGCTAAGAGTCTGGCTCTCAGCACGACCGTCTGGGTTGGACCGCTCCCCCGCAGGCCGGCTGTCTGACCCTGGCTGAGTGGTCTCAGGTCTCTGTGTGGAGGGCTCAGCCCCTGCACAAGGAATAATGACAGTGGGCGGTTGTGAAGACTAAAGGAGCTGTACACGCAGAGTGCACTGAACAGTGTGTGCACAGAGCAAATCTCGTTATGCATGACCATTTAAAATATGATTAGACTCACCAATTTGGCATGCGTGGATCTTTTAGTGTTCTGTCTTCTGCAAATCAAGAGATAGCTGTCTTCATCTTTTTTTTAAATCCTACACAGGTAATCACTGTGTCATATTAATTTGATCTTCTATCTTCTACCTATTTACTGTTCTAGGCATTAACTAGAGCTGTCTTTGGGAGGGAGCAGTGCCTGGTGGTAAAAGCTTTGTAGCCAAAGGAGATGGGTTCAAGGTTAGGTTCTCCTGCACGGATGACCCTGGATGGCTTGCTAACACTTTCAGAGCCTAACTGACCTTGCCTGTTAATTGTTCATAAAAGTTAATACCAGTCTCATCTCCACTGAGTACCCCAAGATCATGAAGGAAGTGCCTCTTCTCTGAAAATGCTGGGGAAGAGGCTCAATGCTGATTATTACTGGGGGGGCTCAGTGTAAAGTTCAAGTTCTAGAGTTAGACTGGGTTGGAACTCTGGTTCCAGCTTGATTTTTGTGTGTGTGTGCATGTGAGAGACGAAGGGAGAGAGAGATAGAAATTGATGTGAGAGAGAAATATCAATCCGCTGTCTCCTGCACGCTCCCTACTGGGGATCGAGCCTGCAATCCAGGCACGTGCCCTGGTCAGGAATTGAACTGGGACCTCTCAGTCCATGGGACAACGCTCAATCCACTGAGCCACACTGGCCGGGCATGGTTCCAGCTCATAGCTGTGCAGGCTTGATGGGTTCTTTACTTGATCCGCTTCTAGTTTCCTCAGCTGTAGAGTGAGGTATAATGACAGTACCCACCCCAGAGAGCTGTTGTGAGGATTAATTGAAGAGCTCAGTACTAACCCATACACAGAAAGTGCCCAATAAATGTTGGCTGCTGTTATTATTACTGCTGTCAGTCTATCTTCCCCACCAGATTGTGAACAGGGAGATTATTTAAATAATCCTTACAGTCCTAATACTTAGGAACTGCTTACCTAGAGTTGGCTGAATTCAGGAACGATGGAAGGAGCGGAGACATACATTTAATTCTGGTCCAAAGTCTTTCCTGAGATCTCAGAGACTCAGCTGAGTTTTCGTGAGGCCTAGCAGTGTTTACACATTGTCTTTCTGCTTTGGTTTTGGTTGGCGTCTCTGAGGTTTCACTCCTGGCTTAGTCTGAAATCTCCCATCAGACTGAAGTAGGTTTGAGTCTCACTTCTGCTTTCTAACTGTAGGACTTTGAGTATGTAACTGACCCTTTCAGAGCCTCCATTTCCTTATCTGTAAAATGGGGCTAAACCCACCTACTTCTCAGAGTTGCTGAGCTGATTAGATATTATCTATGTGAAAGTGCCTGGTCCACACAGTAGGTGATCAATAAAAAGTGCTTGTCATTTTTATTTTACTTGCCTTGAAGCTCCTAGTTAGAGCTAACCCTGCTTGGAGTATTAGCTGGATCTCTGAGCTCTGGTGTGCAAATGATTACTTTCAGCGCAGAAGGCCTCTTCCTCACAGACCTCCACTCTGCCTCTGTGGGACGTGGGCATCCCTTCCTGGTGCTGCCTGCCTGAGAGGTACCCTGGTGTGCCCAGCCCTGTACCTGAGGACTGACCCTGCGAGCATGTTCTCTGTGTCCTAAGCAGCCCCATTCTCCAGGGACACCTCCAAGGCTCACTGTAGCAGGAGCAAAGCCAGCCACGTCGCGTTCCCACCTGCAGACCCCAGGTTTTGAAGATGGCCATGAGCATGGCTTCAAAGCCGAACAGACGGGCTCCACCACGTGCCTACTTGTGTGACTGTGATAAATGTCACTTCTCTAAACCTCAGTTTCTTCATCTGTAAAACGAGGACAATGTAAGATCATGTTTCCAAAGGAGTACGTGAGATGGCAATGGTGGACCACATCAAGTGACACGTACCCATGGCTCTACCCCCCACAACATGGGGAAAAAGTGAGTGAAATAAGTTATCAAATGTCCTGAAAACATGACAGCTGACCTAGATTTAAAAAAATTAGAGTAAACATAAGCAACCTGATAAGGAGAAAAATAATGTTCAAGAAGGCCCACGGTGAGTTTACTTTATAGCGATATTTGTCACTGTTGCTATGATGAATATTCACTGTGGACTCTATCAAGAAGACATTAAATGGAACAAAGGGTGGGACAGATTGACCATGCTTCTAAAATCACTTTACAATTTTAAGCAGATTTTCAACCTTATAAAAAAGACCTTCTGGTAGTTATAGAAAAACATTAGTAATCAAACAAATTTTCTAATGTAATAGATATAGCTGAAGATGAAGCTCACTCTAAATATTGAAAGAATATCTGATAATCAGCTATCTGATAAAACGGTGTTGGCCATCTGTATCAGTGAGTTCTTATCTTTGGCTGCACAGAATAAATCATTTGGGGACCTTTTAAAAATTACCTGTGCCTATACCCCCAAACCAGACAAATCACAATCTTGGGGGTGGTGAGCATTTTTATTAAAAAAAATTTTTTTTCTTTATTGATTTTACAGAGAGAGGAAGGAAGAGAGATAGAAACATGGATGAGAGAGAACATTGATTGGCCACCTCCTGCATTTCCCCCACTGGGGATTTGGCCCACAACCTGGGCAGGTACCCTGAGCAGGAATCGAACCAGGGACCTCTTGGTGCATGGGTTGACACTCAACCACTGAACCATAGCAGCCGGGTGTGGTGAGCATTTTTTCAAAATAGCCATCCCAGATAATTCCTACAGCCAGAGTTGAGACCACTGGTTTGGACGAATCTTGGTACTAATGAAAGTCTGATTCACATAATTGGCAACCGAGCCTGTGGCCTCAATTCTGGCCACACGTTAAGATCACCAGGGAGCTCTTAAAAATCCTGATGACATTCCAGCCTCTGGGGTAAGACTCAGGCATTGATATTTTTGAAAGCTCCCTAGGTGATTCATGTGCAGCCAAGGTCCTAAAAAAAGAAGAAGAAAAAAAAAAGTGTTCAATAAAATTTTAGCTCACACCTGCATTTGCAGCAGACGCACTAGTAATATGATGTAGTACTGTGGTCAGTTCCTATTTATCCAAGAATGACTTCTCTGTTTTAAGGATAAATTACAGGCCAGTGTTAGAGATTCAGGGAAGGCAGCTACCATTATTAAGCACCTACCAGGAGCCAGGTATTTTTTTCTACATTATCTCTTTAATTTACACTGTACCCCAGAGAAGCAAGTAGTGTGATCCCCATATTATAAGGTGAAGAACTGAGGCTCAGAGAGATTGACTCACTTATATCAAGTCACTTAACTAGTAAATTGGGCTCCAAAATCTGGGCCCTAGGCCACACTCCACGGGCAAAGGAGGACAGCTTCCGTCTGTTTCCGCTTACACACTCAAGCTAAATGATTTGTTGGGTTGTCTATTGTTTTGTTTCTATTCCTTGTTAGCTAGATAAATGAGAACTGACTATATGGCTTATTCTGAAAGATGATTTATCTAGGTGTAAATTTATTCCTTCTGTTAAAAAACAAAAAAGAGAGCGCATGTCCTAACAATTATTTCGTATTTGCTCTCCTTTTAACTTGGCAACAGGTTGTGAGGTAGCATTGTGACTGCTGAATGCCTTTAGCTGGTTCTTTCCCTCCTAAAAGGTAAATAATAAGAACCAGAATATGTAACTAAATGTTCACCTGTACTAAAAAGGTAAACATCTGTATCCCCGGTGATTTTGAAGATAATTAAGACAATGAAAATCAAAACAGATTATAAACAAAGCTGCCAACTATTTGTTATCCCTCGTCTCTGACAAGCCTCATGCTTCCAAACAGGCAAAAGCCTCAGCCCACAACTGGCAATTCCTTCCACCTGAGCTGGCCGTCCCGGGACAGGCCACCTCACAATCCCGTGACAGCCTGGACAGGTGGGACTCTGCTCCTTGCTGCTCCTGCAGCAAACTCCCGCTAAGGTTTCCCAGAGACAAGTCGGTGACCCGTCCTGTCATGCAGGGCCCACCAGGCTTTCAAAGAGCTAATCCTTACGCTGAATGCTAACGGCAATTCCGAAAGAAAAACCCGCCACCACCCACGTAACTATTTCGATTCATAGTTTCCCCCCTATTTTAAAGTCTAGATTGCTAGAACCCAGGATTTGTGTAATTAGAAAAGATGGCTTATTAGGTACACACAGTTTTCAACCTACTTGATGACAACAGCAAAAGGTCCCACTCACTGAATATTCTTCCGTGGTTCTGGGTCAGAAAAGTTATTTACATCTTTAACATCCGAATTAGGATTTACTGTCCCCATTTTGCAAGTGAGAAATGTGTGTCAGAGCCAGGTGGTACAGCCTGCTGACAAGACTGGGTGTTTGCAGAAAGCCCGCCTGAAGGGCGGCGGCCTGAGTTCTTCATTCGGGACCTCTCCGCGAACCGGAGTCTGTCGGTGTCTGTCCCCCAAGCACTGCTTGGATTTGGCTGAGAAGCCTGGCTGAAGCCCCACTCAACACTCCATCCCTGCAGACGTGTCCCATGGCCCCCGTCATCTCATGACAGCGTGCCCATTGTTACCTCAGCACCTTCACGGTCTCCATCCACTGCGCCTGCTCACTCTCCCAGGGGTCCGCCCGGATCCAGTCGGACGTCTGCAGGGCCAGCCGGACCATGGCCACGCGGTGGTGAGCAGGTGCAAGGTCTTTCTTCCTGTAGTTGTCACTGACGGGGGAGATGATACCCCCGATCACCTGGTACATCCCTAGGCAAAGGAGAACAGGGCGTTGCACTTACAAAAGCTTGTCCTCCCCTCGGCAGCCTGAATTCAGGCATGTGCTAAAAAATCTCTGTGCTGCCCTGGCCGGTTTGGCTCAGCGGTTAGAGCGTTGGCCTGTGGACCAGAGAGGCCCAGGTTCGGTTCCCACTAAGGGCATGTACCTCGGTTGCAGATGTGTCTCTCTCACATCAATGTTTCTCTCTCTCTTCTTCCCTCTCTCCTTCCCACTCTCTCTGAAGATAAATGCAAAAATGTCCTTGGGTGAGGATAAAAAAATAAAAATCTCCATGCCTCATCCTGGCCTTCTCTCTGTAGTCACCTGCTCCCTTAGGCGTATACTTATTTTAAGGATGTGCTATTGCCTATGTATTTATTATTCTTACATAACTTTCTGCAAATTGAGCACCTTTAACTCTAACAATGCTACTTGACTGAAAGGCCTGACATTAATGTAGCTTCAACAGCTTTATTTTGATTAGTACATGTGTGGCAGTAAAAAAAAATCTTTCAACCTACCTATACTTCTGTTTCAAACACGTCTATGCGTAAAGAGCTAAATTAAAAACAAAATTTGGTCAAGTTTGATAATTATTCATTTTTTTAATCCTCACCCGAGGACTTTTTTTCCATTTTTTTTGTTCAGGTAGAGTAGGGGTGGGGGGAAGAGAGGAACAGAGAGAGAGAGAGAGAAACATCGATGTGAAAGGGACACATCGAGTGGCTGCCACCCGCACGACCAACCAGGGCTGGGGACAAACCGCAACCGACGTACATGCCCCCAGCGGGAACTGAACCCGTGTCTCTCAGGACCGCAGGCCGACACTCTAACCGCTGAGCCAAACCGGCCAGGGCGATAATTATTCATTTTTAATGAAAATATTAGGTTTAGCCCTGGCCGGTTTGGCTCAGCGGTTAGAGCGTCGGCCTGCGGTCTGGAGAGACCCGGGTTCGGTTCCCGCTAAGGGCATGTACCTTGGTTGCAGTTTGTCCCCGGCCCTGGTTGGTCGTGCGGGTGGCAGCCACTCGATGTGTCCCTTCACGTCGATGTTTCTCACTCTCTCTCCCTTCCTCTCTCTCCCTCCCATTCTATCTGTACCAAAAATGGAGAAAATATCCTCGGGTGAGGATAAGAAAAAAAAAAATATATTAGGTTTAGTTATATTTAATGTGAATGTTGACATATTTAAGTTTCAAGCTACCATCTTATTTTGTGTATGTGTTCTTTTGTCAGTTTTTTTTCTTTTCTGCCTGTCTTTGGACTTTATTTCATTGTTTTTTCTCATACCGAAACTCACATATGTAGTCTTACATCCAAAGTAAATTAAGACCTTTACCTTCTTCCTCCACAACACAAGGACTCAGAACTCTAACTCCATCTGCCATCTCCTTACATGTTATTGTTGTAGATATTTTAAGTCTATCTATCCCCCTAATCTTGTTAAGACCATATTATTCTGTTTTATACACTGATCACATTTAGATTTACCCACAGAACATTCTCCAGGATAGATCATATATTAGGCCACAAAACAGACCTCAATAAATTCAAGAAGAATGAAGTCATATCAAGCATTGTTTTTGATCACAATGGCATAAACTAGAAATCAGCTATAGGAAGAAAACTGGAACTCCCCCTCCCCCAATACGTGGGGACTAAATAACATGCTACTAAACAACCAATGGATCAGAGAGGAAATCAAAAATTATCTTGAGAAAATGAAAACACAACTTTTCAAAATGTATGGGATGCAAAAGCAGTTCTAAGAGAGAAGTTTATAGCTATCTAGGCCTACCTGAATAAACAAGAAAAATCTCAAATAAGCAATCACTCTATACCTAAGGGAACTAGAAAAAGAAGAACAAATAAGACCCAAAGTAAACAGAAAGAAGGAAATAGTTCAGATCAGAATAGAAATAAACAGAATATAACATTAAAAAAATAAAAAAGATCAATGAAACTAAGAGAGCTGGTCTTTGTAAAGATAAATAAAATGGATAAAAAACATAAATTTACCCATGTATTTGCTATTTTCTTTGTACTCCATTTCTTTTTGCATATAGACCTGTCTGGGAATTACTCTCCTTCTGACAGAATATATCCCGTAGAATTTTTTTAAGTTAGTGATTTTATTCTTGAAAGATATTTTAAAAATATTACTCTGATTTTGAAAGATATTTTCACTGGATTTAAAATAACTGGTTAGCAATCATTTTTCTTCAGTACTCTAAAATTATTATTTCACTGTCTTCTGACTTTAATTGTTGCTGTTGAGAAATCATCTGTCATCTAACTGCCATTCCTATAAAGGTAATCTGTAATTTTCTGGTTTTTAATTTTTTCTTTTTTACATAGGGATTTAGTTTTTTTATGAATTCTGCTTTGGGATCACTGGGTCTCTTAGTTCTGCGGAGTGGTGCCTTTTATTAAATCTGAAATATTTTTAGTTATTACCTCTTCAAAAATTGCCTCTGCTCCTTTTCCGCTTTCTTTTTCTTTTTTTTTATTCTCACTCAAGGACATGTTTTTTTTTTTTTTCTCCATTTATCTCCAGATAGAGCGGGAGGGAGAGAAGGAGGAAGAGAGAGAAAGAGAAAACATCAATGTGAGAGAGACACATCTAGTGGTTGCCACCCACATGACCCCCAACTAGGGCTGGGGACAAAATGCAACCGAGGTATGTGCCCTTAGCGGGAACTGAACCCAGGCCTCTCTGGTCCACGGGCTGATGTTCTAACCGCTGAGCCAAACCGGCCAGGGCTCTTTTTCTTCTGATTGTATATATGTAGCCTCCATGTCTCCTACCCTGTATTCTGGAATCAAAAACAAAACAAAACAAAACATAGCACCTCTTCCTCTCTCTGCTCCATTCTGGATAATTTCATTTGATCTGTATTCCAGTTCAGTAAGTCTATATTTTTCTCTCTAATCTGATTCCAAATCATTAATTGAACTTTTGAATCTTTCAATCTATAAATTTGTAAATCTTTCCACTTGTCTAGGTCTTTAAGTTCTTCCATAACATTGTGTAATTTCAGGACACAAATTCTATACATGTTCTGTTGATTTATACCTAAATATTTCATTTTCTTTCAATCATTTATAAATGGCACTGTGTTTTAATTTTGGTCTCTTATTAGTACATAGAAGTGTGATAGACTTTTGTTTGTTGATCTTTACCTTGCAATTAAACTAATTTATTTTAGGAGTTTTTAAAAAGAATAGTTTATTGATTTTTAGAGAGGAAGGGAGAAGAGAGAAACATTGATATGAGCATAACATCCATTGGCTGCTTCCTCTAAAACCCCTAGGGCATTGAGCCCACAACCCAGGCATGTGCCCTGACTGGAATCAAACCAGCAACCTTTCCATGCACAGGAAGATGCCCAATCAACTGAGCCACACTGGCCAGGGATGTTCTAGGGGATTTAAAAAATAGATTCCTTGGTATTGTCTACATAGACATTCATATTACATGTAAACTGGGAAAGCTTTTTTTCTTCCTTTACAATAAATATGCCTTTTATTTCTTGATTAGAGACCTTTCCTCCCCACCCCTAAATATTTTGTGTTATAAATTTCCTTCTTAGTACTGATTTAGCTGCATCAACACATTCTGATAAGTTGTATTTTCATTTTCATTCAGTTCTATGTATTTTTAAGAATTTGCTATGAGACCTTATCTTTGACCTGTGGATTATTTAAAATTGTATTGTCTAATTTCCAAGTACTTTAATATTTTCCTGTTGTCTTTTTAAAAATTTATTTCAGTTGATTCCATTATGGTCAGAGACCATAATCTGTATGACTTCAATTCTTTTAAACTTGTTGAAGTTTGTGCCCTGGCCGGTTTGGCTCAGCGGTTAGAGCATCGGCCTGCGGTCCAGAGAGACCTGGGTTCGGTTCCTGCTAAGGGCATGTACCTCGGTTGCAGTTTGTGGGTTGTGTGGGTGGCAACCAATCAATGTGTCTCTCTCACATTGATGTTTCTCTCTCTCTCTCTCTCTCCCTCCCGCTCTATCTGAACAAAAAATGGAAAAATGTCCTCGGGTGAGGATTAAACTTGTTGAAGTTTGTTTAATGGCTCAGAACATGGTCTATCTTAATGAGTATTCCGTGGGTGCTTGAAAATAGGTATATTCTGCTGTTGTTGGGTGGAGAGTTCCATACATATCAGTTAAATCCTGCTGGTTGACTGTGCTGCTCAGTTCTAAATCTTCGCTGATTTTCTGTTGAGCATTTCTGTCCATTGTTGAGAGTGGAGTGTTGAAGTCCAATCTATAACTATGAATTTGTCTATTTTGCTTTTCAAAACTATCAGTTTTTGCTTCGTGTATTTTGAGATTGAGGGTTTTTTTTTTGCATGCACATATTTAGAAATGTTATTTGTTTTAGTGGACTTTTATTGACCTTTTAATTTTGTTTATTTTAGTCATCATGTCTAGAAGTACTGATTGGTTCTTCATCAAATCTAGTAGGTCACTTTTTTCTTTAAATAAAAGCATAGTTAAAAAAAATCCTCATTCAAGGATATGTTTTTATTGATTTGAGAGAGACAGGAAGGGAGAGAGAAACACTGATGTCAGAGAGAAACCTTGATCAGTTGCCTCCTGTACACTCCCCACCCGGGAATTGATCCCACAACCTGGGTATGTGTTGTGACTGGGGATCGAACCCACAACCCTTTGGTGCAAGGGACAATACTCTAACCAACTGACCAATCTGGCCAGGACAAAAACATGAATTTGAAATCTGTATCTGACAATGTCAATTTCCAAGTCTGCACTGGTTATTCCTGTTGCCTGTTTCTGCTCATTCTTACTTATATTGTTTCTTTTGTGCTGATTTTTGACTGCTTGCTGGTCAATGTACCTGACTAGTTATTTGTGGAGGCTCCCCCACGCCTAAGATAGATAGGCTTCCAGAAGGCTTTATGTTTGCTTTTGACAGACATGTGCAGTTATTAAAAGTCATGGATGACCTTAAATCAAGCTCTTGGCTTGAGCTTATTTGGCCAATCCAGGCAAAAGGTTGCAAATTTGAGCAAAGACTGATGTGTAGCAATTTTTTTCTAGTGATATTTCATCCTATTTTTTTCTCCTTCTGCTTGCCTTAGTACCAAGGCAACAAGGCTTCACTGAGGTCCCTGGGGCTGGGGAAAGAAGGCAGGTCAAGATGTCGTTCGCCCTGGCCCTGAAGCCCCTTGGGGGTCCAGCTTAATGTGTAGGAAGTCACCCATAAGTCCCCCCAGTCTGGGAGGGCTCCAGCCCTTCAACTCCTTCCCTCATGGCTTCTATGGCCACGGGTTCAATAGGACATCAGTGGTTCTGGTGTTCTAGTAACCTACTGACTTCCATGGTTACAGGTGTTCATCCCAGCTGGTCTGAGATATCCCCACTTTTCAGCTTTAGAAGTGAGGTTTGAAAATGTCTTATTCACCATTCATTGTTGTGTTTTAGTGGGAGAGTTGATCCCAAGAGTGCAGCCAGGCCCCCTGGAAGCGGAAGTTCTCTGAGGCATATTTCTAGCCCTGGTAACCTGGTTGCCCGGGGCCCTCCCTCCGGGAGGCTGGGCATCCACTGCTCCGAGGGATGGCAGAACCAGCTGAGAGTGAAAAGAGGACATTCAGCTTTTGAATTCCAGCGCTGGCTGCTAAAACTCATTTCAGAGGAACACCTGTGAAGGTTAAAGTTTTCATTTGTAAGAGTCAGGCTTTATTGAGAGAGAAAGATTTATTCAAATTCCAAAAGTTACCCGTGAAAAAAAGAGCGAGAACCGAAGAGCGGGGAGTCAGAGCACACGGTTTACTAAAACCCACAGTAGTAAGAGGAGAGAATGGGAAAATGGAAAGGAAAGGCCCTTTCTGGGATGAGGGTGGAGGAATGAGCAGCAGGCAGAGAGAAGAGCCTGGGAGAAAAGGTGTGTGGTGACGGAGTTTAGACACAAGTTGAGGCCTGTTCTCTACACCCTCTTACCCGCCAGAGACAAAATCTTGTGCGTGCTGGGAGGAGGAGGGCCTGGTTAAGAGGGCCGGTTAGGTTTGGAAACTGCAGAGCTGGTGGGCTTAGATTCTGCTTGGAATTCTAGGAGGCCGTCTCGCATTGCCCTGTGCCAACACAGAACAGCACCAGCCCAGCAGCAATGGTGGTATGGCATGTGTGGGCAGAGAGGGCTCCAGAAAACATCCCCTCCCCTGCCTTCCAAGTAACCCTCAGCTTCAGCAGGGCATGGCAGAAATCTACAAAAACTCCCAAGGCTCCTTGAGAGGAGTAGTGAAGGAGGTTGAAACAGTTAGCAGGCTACTTGGGGGAGACAGGGTACAGGGTACAGGGTGTGCAGCCCAAGGCAGGTACCATGGTGCGGAAGTACTAGGGAGAGCCCTGGCATGGGCCCAGACAGTAGTGATGGTTAGTGCCTGAGCCAAGGGCACTGAGGAAGCTTCAGGGTGAAGGCAGAGAGGACAGAGGTGAGTGCCAAGGTTGAGGGCAGACCCCTCGGCTAGAGGGCATTTAGGGCCAGATGCCAGGATGATTTGCTACTGAGGATATTTGATTCAATCTTGGGGAATTAGGCAGTACAAGATTAACTTGATGAAACACTGACCTGTATAGAGAGTAAGCCTAATATCAGAAGATAGTTACCTTGAAGTAGTGTGTGTGTGTGTGTGTGTATTTTTTTTACCATTCATGAAAATAGGGCTGAAAAGCAAGGTGAGTGTTATGGAAAGCAAAGTTAGTTATATTTCAACACATCTTAGACCTATGTTGTACATGGAACATGTTCTTTCTCTTTTCCTCTTTAAAAAAGAACTAGCTTCTGCTGGGTGCTAACTCTCTTGGGAAATGTACACGCATTTAACCTTCACCTTTGTCTCTGACTGGAGAAAACTGGGTGTGGGGCACCAGGGTGGCCTCCAGGCAGTTCTGCTGGGCACCTTGGAAACTTAGGTGTGCCCGTGACGGTTTAGCTCATCTTGACAGGGCGGGTCGTCCACCGAGAAATCATTGCTTTGTCACGACCAGGAGAGAAGCATCCATACGAGCAACAATTTGGGCTGCAACTCCTTCTTGCCCTTCAAATGGTCACGAGTTCAAGCCTTTTTCCTTTCTTACAACCCCAGTGTTGCCTCTTAAGTGAACCCCCTCTCCCAGTCGTTAAATGAGTGTACTTTGCCGGTGACCCCACTGCTACCCAGATACACCTCCAGTGCTTATATGACAATGATCTGTTTGCCTCTGTCTTTCCCGTGGGACTGATCGCTCCCCAAGGATGTGTACCTGTCTTCATTCTGGTAACATGCCCAGGACATTGCTTCGTATGAAGTGATACTGTCCTTACCTTGAGGTTACCATAGTAATACATGGTTGTGAGTTTAACATGGTGGATGGAACTCATTATTTATCTCCCCCCCCCCTGTGGAAAATCTAATAAAATGGCAATAAAGGAATAAAAGAAGTATGCAATCACAAGGGCAAAGAGAGGGAGAAAGGAGATAATAGACGGGAAAGGTGAACACAATTTTGGAAGCTAGAGAGCTGATGAGTAATGATAACAGAGCAAGCAGAGTGTGCAGCAGGAAGGGGGTGAGGGGCAAGGTGCCTTGCTCGGCGGAGCCCAGGAGTGGCTCAGGGGCTCGAGGAGCCGGCAACGTCTCTGGCGGAGGTTGGCGTGGGGTGGTGGAGAGGGCAGGAACACAGGACTAGTTGAGGATTTGCCTAAGGAGCTCTTAGATCCAATCATCTACCTTATTCTCTCATCCTGGAAGGCCAGATATCTGCATTCTGCTGAGGTTGAATCAGAAAGACTCTTGACTCGCAGATACAGGTCCAGCTGAGAGGAGGGGGCAGAACCATCCTCAAGACAGGAAGATGGAGCTTGGCTCCCACTATACTAGATTAGAGATGTCTCTCTGGGAAACAAGCCCACCCAAGAGAAGACAGCTACCGATACTTATATTCAGGGGTCTTGGACCTAGGACCTGGTCACATGGCCACGATCCCCACCAGCCCCCCGTACACTCAGAGCGTCCAGCCAGCATTTACGGCCTGATCTGAAAGCATGCGTGGAGAGCCCAAGAAGAGACACGTTTTAGAAAGGTGCTGATCATGAACGACAGAGACTGAAGCAACCACCAGGAGAGAAGGAACTCGGACACAAAGGCAATGCAGAGAGCAACGGGAAATTTCAAAAATCTCCCAATCACCTTGTCAGAAATGTAAGAGATGATATCCCCATCCATGAGACAAGAATGGGATGCTTTATAAAGAAAGAATCAGAAAACGGGGAAGCTCTCGGAACTGGAAAAAATATTCACTTGTTCAACAATATTCAGCAAGTGGCAGGTACTGTGCTAGGACAGTGGGGTGATGGAGCAGACCAACTCCTGTCCTGGTGGAACTTACATTCTGTCCATTTGTAAGTTTCTTTGTGGTTTAAATTTGCACTTAAAATTACTTGTGTAATTTTTATTACTTCTTAGACATTTGTTTCTCCTTTTGTGAACTGCCTGTTCATATCCATTGCCCATTTGTCTGTTGATGTGTCTAAACTCTTTTTAACAAGCATATTACATGTTTGCCTCTTGGGTCTGTTGGTAACCATATAGAGAAAACAGACTCCAAATCCTGGACCTTTGGCTCAACTCCTCCGGGTCTACTAGGAATTAGGTCAAAGTCTCAACTGCCAGAAACTCCCATATCCATGTGAGTAAAACCCCAGTCTTCACCCCAGGGACACATCCCCTGTCAGGTGTCTGGACTGTTACCGCTCCTCTGCTCCATTCTCTTGCCTCAATTCTTTGTGTCCTCCAATAATTTTCTTTCCTTATCTTTTTCTTGAGTTCTAGAAGAATTCCTTGGACTGGTGTGCCAACTGTGTGCTGAGTTGCCAGGAATCTCCCCCCTGCTGTCCCCTCTCCACTGAGCGCTCACTTGGCACGGACGCTTTTCATCGAGAAAGCCCTTCTGCTCTTTTTCCTTTTTTTATCCTCACCCGAGGACATTTTTCCTTTTTTTTTTTTTTGTTCAGATAGAGTGGGAGGGAGACAGAGAGAGAGAAACCGACATGAAAGGGCGACGTGAAAGGGACACATCAAGTGGCTGCCACCCGCACGACCCAACCAGGGCCGGGTACAAACTGCAACCAAGGTACGTGCCCTTAGTGGGAACCAAACCCGGGTCTCTCTGGACCGCAGGCCAACGCTCTAACCACTGAGCCAAACCGGCCAGGGCCCTTCTGCTCTTTTCCACCACCGCTGCTCGGCCTCTGCTGCCACACTCTCCTCCAGAGTCTCACGGAGTGCCAGAGAGTTAAGCATTTTATCTTTTTTTTTTTATCGTCACCCGAGGACATTTTTTTTTTTTTTTGCATTTATCTTCAGATACAGCGGGAGGGAAAAAGGGAGGAAGAGAGAGAGAGAAACATCAATGTGAGAGAGACACACTGAGTGGCTGCCACCCACACGACCCCTACCAGGGTCGGGGACAAACTGCAACCGAGGTACGTGCCCTTAGCAGGAACCGAACCCGGGACTCTCTGGTCCACGGGCTGACACTCTAACCGCTGAGCCAAACCGGCCAGGGCAAACATTTTATCTTTTAAGTGGAGGACCACGTGGCCTCAACCTGTAGGCTGGGACCTTCTTTGGAAGTTCAATTGCTTCTCATATGACCTGTGACCTTTTTCTGACTCCAGAAAGGTCTCTCTGTCCAGTATGGGCTACTGGGTGGCTCTGACTGAGCCTGGGCAGGTCCCTATTTAATTATTTTGTTCACAGCAAAAGGATAAAGGCAACATTTAGGTTTATTGTAAATTTTCTTTGCATCTTAGAAGTACACTTGTTTGTGTAGTTCAAGGAAGGAGCTGTAGGTCAAAGGAAACAGCCGCTGACAAGAAATTCTTTACGTCTAAGGTTCATCTTTAGTATTCTACTGGCTGAAATATATAGGGTAGAAAATCAAAATGATTTTTTTCTTCAAGTACTCAAGTGACTGTCCCATTTCCTTTTATTAAATAACCTGCCCCCCCCACTGACTTTTTGTTTTTTTCCTACCATATTTTTTTATAGAGATTTCATGTTTCATTGTCCTGTGTAGAGTCAGAATCGCATTCACTTAATCACTTTAAAAAATTACATTTTAACGTCTAAGAGCGTTTTCTGAGCACCTGGTTAGTCTTCCAGGGGAATCTTGGGATACTTTCTCAAGTTAAATAAAGAAAAATAGCCAGGGCTGTTTTCACTGGAAAACCAATCCATAAATCACGGTGCCAGTGAGGAGCCGGTTCTATTTCCATTTCGTCGGGTCCCTCAGCAGAGGACAGAGCCGCCGCCCTGGGTGCCCTTCGTGTTTTTGGTTCAGGTTAGCCCCGGGGGCTTGTGTCCTTGGCTGTTTCTCTTGTGAATGGGTCCACTTGTCTCATATTTTATTATATATACCTATTTTTTTTCATTACATTACAGCTATTATACAGGTAACTCTACCTTGGTTTTCTTTAATTATTAAAGTATACTTGACGCACAATGAGTTTAGGTGTACAACACAGTGATTCAACAGTTACATTCCTTCCCATGTGATCGCTCTGTACTTTGGTTTGTTTAGTTTGAATTTGGGCTACCTTACTGAACTGATTAGTTCTAAGTTTTTCAAATGCTTCTCTTGGATGTTTTTAGGGATATGGTAACACCACCTGCAAATAATAAAAACTGAGTCTCCTTTCTATAACTATCTATATATCTATATCTATCTATCTATCTATCTATCTATCTATCTGTCTATCTATCTATCTTTTTTTTTTTTGACTGATGCCATTGGAAAAAAATAGTGGTGAGTAGGCATTCTTTTCTATTTCCTTGCTTCTGTGGGAATGCTTCTGAAGTTTAGGCCATTAGTTATCATGCTAGATAAGTATCCTTACAGTTCTAATTTAGTAAGAGCTTTAAAAAAAACCCCGAGTAGATGTTGGATTTTATTGAATGACTTTTAAGTATTGAGATGATGATTTAGGTTTCATAAAAATATACTGCCTTAGTAATGCGATATATTAATAGATATCTTTATGGTATACTGTCCTTGAATACCTAGGATAAATGCTACCTGGTCATATTGAATTATTCTTCCATTAGCAATTTCATAACCTACTATTTTATACGGGTGTTTTGCATCCAAGATTATACTGTTAAACACTAGCTATAATGTCACAATATCCTTATCCAATTTTCTTTGTTCTAGAAAATGGCTATGGTAGATTGAATTATTGGTCCTAATTCCTGTCTGCCATGATAATACTACACACCCACTCCTCTGCCACAGCCTCGTGAGGCAGAACATACTGCCCCGCCCCTTGACTCTGGGCCTGGCCATGAGACTTCCTTTGGTCAACGGGATACGAGCAGATGCGACATGCACAGAAACTTGCAACTTGCTTTCCTGGTGGCCATCTGTGCTTGTGCCATCCCTGTGAGAGAATAGATGAGGTAGCCACTACCGTCTATTCTCCTGAACCCCGGACTTATTTAAATACTCCACTTTAAACTAGTGAGGATTAGGAAACATATGGACAGCTTGTGGCACTTCGCTTGTGCTCAGCAATTGTTCCTTCCCCCACTCCCGGGCCGGGTGAGTCAGCAGACGAGAGAGTTGCAGCAGACTGCATTTTCCACGCACGGGCAGAACATCGATCTCCCAGCCTGATGCTCATCTAGAATCTGGCCGCTCCTCCACCCAGGGGTGAAGTCTGTGCCCCTCCCCTTGGACCTGGGTAGGCACTTGTGATTGCTTTACTCAATGGCAGAAGTGATACTGTGTCACTTCCGAGGCTGGGTCATAAAATTGTCACATAGTTCCACCTTGTGATATGGGGAGACTTGGTCTGAGAGCCCAGCTACCAGACTGTGAAAGCCCAAACTAGCCTATGCTGAGAGACCCCACCGTGCAGTCAGTCGCAGGAGTGGGTTATGGTCAATGTTAACATCCCGTCTGACATCCCCGCCGACACCCAACATCAGTTGCCAGAGTGAAGAAGTCTCCAGATGCTTCCAGCTCCCAGCCATCCTGTCCTATCCTAGAGCAGAGACAAGCCATCCCACTGTGCTGTGTTCAAATTTCTGATCCACTGAACCCCTGAGCACAACAAAACGGTCAATTTATGCCACTAAGTTTGGGCTAGTTGTTATGCAGTAATAATAACTGGAACAGGAATGGAGATTCAGAAAGGTTGTGTGATTTTTCCATGGTTACACCACCAGAAAATGGCAGAATGGGATTAAAATCCAGGTCTGCCTGTACTTTTTCTATTGCACTGTACTGATGATTGACTGTGAGGTTTGGAGAACCCGAAGCCAGCTGGGTCTAAGAAGGGTACCACTGGGTAGCCCCACCTCTATCTATGCATAGCCCTAACCAGGTCGTTGTGGTGTACAACAGAATTCCGCTCCCTCTAGAGCTGATCTGAACAACGAGACCATCTCCGTTGTAAGACTGGGCTGCAATAAAATGATACTGCTGCTTCAAATGCTAGCAGCCTCACAAACCATGAAGTAAGACTTAATAGCATTCCAAAGTGTAAAGACTTCATTATTTCCACAGAGAATGCTTTGGCACATTTATCAGCCTTTTATTAAGAACCAGCAAACATATTTAAAATAAAACTACACTCGTCAAAACAACTGAGAAAGTGTTAGGGAATGCTTGGCCGTGGCTCAGGTTGCACAGGTCTGGGCTTTTGCTCAGAAAACCCAGTGTCCCCACGGGCCAGGCACAGCCAACCCTTACCCCACTTCATAAGTCCTTCTGGCCATTTTCTCCTTTCATCGCTTGTGCTGGCTGGAAAACACCCCGGAAAATAAGGCCTTGAAAGGCAAAAAAAAAAGTTTAAGAACTATCAGGAACAACTCAAGGAAAGGGAACCAGAGTGACGATAAGCAGGGGTTGGAGAGGGGGGAAAAAAAAGACCAGAATCTCAATGACTAAATGGACCTGCATGGTTTTTAGAAAAGGTTATCGTGCTTAAACTTGGCCTCCATGATAAGCCTGGAAAACAAGATCTGGCTGAGACATTAAGGCTTTGCGGCCGTTTTGGCACTCTTTTTATTTTCTTCATTACATTTCAAGCTTATTGAATAAGTTTTGCTTGCTTTCTTTTTCTCGTCTTGTTTCTTCAGCCAGATTGCTCTTCGCGCTTTTGGTCCAAGTGCACTGGAGACCGCCTGTTTATTGCTCTGCTCCCCACACTGCTGGCCAGAGCGCCCATCAGTTTCGTAGGCCACTGTGTGCCTGCATCGCGGATGTCTGGAGGAGGGAGAGAATACATCCAGGTATTCTCATCTTCCCAGAGTAGACTGGTGGCCCGCTGGCGCCACAGTGGGCCGGCTGGGACCGTGGTGGCCATTACCCGAAGGACCCCCCTCTTCAGTGCCCTCGGAGTATGCAGCTCTGTCTGCCCTTCACGTCCCTTCTTTCTGTGCGAACACTCTTTCAACCAGAAAATGTCTCCTGCACGCAGCCAGGCTCCGATCTCCAGACTCTTTCCATGCCTGAGCTTGTCAGTGGGAGGTTTCTTTTTCTTTGATTTCCAAATGCTCTGCTTTCTTTGTGGGCAACTTCCTAAAAACTTGGCAAAGTAAACAACAAAGCAGCAATATTTCATAGGGTTTAAGCTTCCCTTCTGCAGCAGGATAGAAAGGACTGTTTTGCTGCCTCTCTCTACTCCCTGTTCGCCACAATAGTTCCTCTGAGTCGCAGGCGCTTGGTGTTGGTCAGCTGGGCGTGCTTCTGTTTATCTGAGTACTGACAAAGCCTCGGATGGGGTGGCTGGCCCCTCGGGGTCCTATGTGGTTTCAGGGTATGAGAACTTCTTTCTTTTGCATGTCTCTGTATTCCATCGTTTAACTCCTGGCTGCGTCTCTCTGCCTGCTGAAGACAATGAGCATCCTTGCAGAGTAGGTAGGTTTTAAAAAGAACTCACCAGAACTCCCAAATGCGAGGGTCTCTCAGCTTCTCAGAAACTCATTACCTTCTCTTTGGGGGCCTTAGATCTGGCAGGAACTTCACAGAGAAAGAAAGGCAGTGGGGGGCAGCTTGTAATCACACAGTTCTGGCTTGAGATAAAGTCCCCTGAAGGAGTCATGGGAAAGCAGCTCCAATACTGCCTTGGGCAACCTCTGTGTGTGTGTGGAAGCTACGCAAAACAGCCTCCCTTCCTATTCATGGACAACTAGTCGATCATTTCAGTTGACCTCTCAAGTCAGGAACTTGAGGGCGAGCAGGCAGAGGCACATCTGAGCAAGAGACTCAGCTCTGCTGCTTATGAGCTGTGTGACTTGTGGCACATTACTTAACCTGTCTGTTCTGCAGTCTCTTTACTTGACTCAAATTAGCTAAAGTAGGAGGCAGAGACCAGTTCAGGCAAATGCATGGTTGAAGAGCACACCGGAAACATCAGTGGAACATACCCTGCCTCTCTCGTTTTCACTATAAACACCATTTCTCTTCTTAAGGGAAGAGGGGACCACATTCCTTTATTCAGCTGGCAGTGGGACATGTAGTTTAAGGCAGGCAGTGCACCAGCACCATGAAGTCTGAAATAAAGCGAGAGCCCTGCCCTCATGGAGGTGTCAGTTTTGGGAAAAATGGAGAGTCATCACCAGGCAGTCAATGCAGGCAAAGGTCCGCGGGGAGCCCAGAAGAGGCTCTGAATAGGCTGAGCAGATTTTCTGGAGGTGGGTACATCTAAACTGAGTCACATTATAATGCAAAAGGCAGGGTGTGACCTAAGAAAGGTGAAATCTTGTTAATCAAATCAATTCTTTCCACTTTAACTGTATTGAAAAGAGACTTTCTTTTCTTTTCTTTTTTAAAATCTTCAGAGCAACTGAAGCTTGATGACTCCTTGATTCTGCACTAATATCCTTGCCCATTTCTTGATACTTTTTCAATTTTCCTTCATGGTAATTTACACTCAAGGAAACTGTCCAAGATCTGCTAAGGGATTCAATAAAATAGGTCATGGAGTTAAATGCTGTGGTGAAACACAAGGCTTAATTTTATGGATAAAATTTAAACTGCTTAGCTGCCGCTTTGCATTATTCGTGCTAAGACTAATGATGACTCAGTGAATGGGAAGGGATCACTGGAGGAGCCAGGAAGCCATTTTCCGAATTCTACAAGCACACCTGGGGGGGCGTGGACTTTGCCCTTGAGGTTAACAGACGTGGCCTTTGGGAAGAAACCTGACCAGCCCGCTCACCCACCTCTACACCAGCTGACCCTGCTGCGGGAACAAGGCGCCTGAAGCTAGAATTCTTCCTAAGACTGACACTGGGAGGAATGAGAAAGAGAAAGACAATGGTTGTTTTTTGTTTTGTTTTGTTTTTTTTAATCCTCACCTGAGGATATTTTTACATTAATCTTCAAATAGAGCTGGAGGGAGAAAGGGAGGAAGAGAGAGAGAGAAAGAGAGAAACATTGATATGAGAGAGACATATCGAGTGGCTGCCTCCCGCACAACCCCAACCGGGGTCAGGGACAGCCATCACCACCACTGATCCCACCGTTGCCACAATCCTTCCAATGTCCAGGATGGAGAGTTCCTGGCACTCTTTGGTCCGCGGGTGATGCTCTTACCGCTGAGCCATACTGGCCAGGGCAAGGGGGACAATGTTTTAACATCAGTACTTCCTGGTATTTTGCAAAGTGAGGTCTGCGTCGATGTTACCGTTACCAAGTCCCGGTTCCCGTCCCAGGGCAATGGGATTCTTCTGCATCAGTGGAGAGACATGGGTCAGCACTGGGGGGGGGGGGAGGCTTCCTTTTTGTTATCCACAGTTCTTTCATGAACCCAGCACTGGGCTGTAAACAAGACCACTTTGCTATAATGACTAATTACCAATTTTATGAGTATAGAATAAAAGAATAAAGTCAATTATATTTCAGTACAAATATTTTTAGTAAAAAAAAAGGATGTGTTTTTTTTTAGGTTGTAAATGTGTTATGGAGTTTAATGCAATTTCATTTTTGTGGTTTGTTTCTAACAATACCCTTAATTTACATGTCTAATGTATTCCACGGTCAATTTTGATTATGTAAATGATAGATGATCTTTCCATTTGCAATGTTAAGACATAATTTAGAGTTGCAAAACTAACTTAAAGCTAACCATTCTCACCGAGCACTAAAAAATTAGTCCATGGGTCATTTTTCTTAAAAGTTTTCTTTTTCTTTTCATTTCAAGTGTTATTTCGTGTTTCTGTAGCTGTTCTGTGTAACAGCAAATATGCACCTACCAGCTCCCCCAAGGACAAAGGGCTCAGCAACCCGATCAGCTTGGGAAGCACCGGGCGGGCAGACAGAAAGAGAGGCTTTTATTGCAGAGGGCAGATCCTCTGAGAGCCCCTAACATGTGCAGGTGCATGGACTCTCCAAGAAGGGGAAAGAACTCTCAGGGTTTACCAAGTGCATTTCGCTTTCATGGAACATTCTGTGGGGTGAGTCTTCAGAGGACCACAGGTTATGTCCACTGGCAAATTATTTTAGGGGGAATCGTGTGTTTCATGCAGATGCGCTGCCTGTGAGGCCCAGGCCCAGGCAAGTGTTTTGAACTGCGGGTGTTCTATGAGATGGCTTGAAGCCAGCTTCCTCGAATACAAACCTTCCAAGCTTGACACCCAGGGCTAAGCACTGATCTAAATTTTGGGGATCACAATCTACTTGATCGCCACTAACCCTGCCACTGTCACCAAATCATCATGATCAGCCCTGCTGACCAACACTGTGATCCCCTCACCATCACCAACATATTGATAGTGCCATACCGTCATACACTGACCAAGACCATGACCCTCAGTCACCTCATCGGGGCCTATACCATCACCACCATCACCACACTCTGAGCAACCAACACCATTGTCGCGATTACATTGTGACTTACACCACCACCATCACCACTAGTACAGCCATCACCACCACTGATCCCACTGTTGCCACCATCCTTCCAATGTCCAGGATGGAGTGAGAGAAAAAACAGTGTTATTATTCCAGGTTGTAAGGCTAGATATAGTTGCGTGTGTTTATCCCTTGTTACTATGGTATCCCAATAACCATCGGGTAGAACCAGACACAGTGTCACAGCAGAATCCTGGGATATAAAGTTTAGAGTCTCAATAGGACCTCTGATTCAAGACTGAGTCCCATTACCTCTGTGACAAGAGTAAAAATGGTCACACAGGGCTAACATGTTGGCTTATCTGATGGGAAGATTCAGCCCTGTTCTGCTTTCAGAAATGTGGGAACTGGACTTCAGTTAGTTGTTGGGAAGTAGTTCCCGGTGCTCACTATGTGGCCATGATGGAGGAGCTTTAAAAGCAGCTCAACATGAAGCTAGTCTGAGGGGTACAGCTGAAAAGAACTTACTCTGCTATATGCTCCAGTTTATGTAACTAAACGACATTAAAGTTATATTTACATGTGGACTGCTGTATATATAGTACATTAATAATAATAATGACAGCCTGGCCAGTGTGGCTCAGTGGATTGAGCGCCATCCCATGGACTGAGAGGTTCCGGTTTGATTCCTGGTCAGGGCACATGCCCAGGTTGTTGGCTGGGGACAGTAGGGGGCATGCAGGAGGCAGCCGATGATGTTTTTCTCTCATATCAATGTTTCTCTCTTTCCCTCCCTTTCTCTCTAAAAAAATCAATAAAAACATATTTAAAGTAGTAATAATAATAATGAATAATAAATAATGGCTGGCACGTAGTGAGTGCTAACAAAGTGCTGCGGAACGGTGCTAACGTCCTTACATATACTGTCTATAATCCTCACACCTCCTCTGTGAAAGAAATGTGCTTGTTACTCCCATTCTCCTGATGAACAAACAGCGAAGAAGCAGCGAGGTTCAGTAACTGTCCCAAGGTTTCAGAGCGAATTAACTGTATCACTGGGGTGTGAACCTAGGTAGTCTGGTTCCAAAACTGAACATTGTTAATACACTATCTGCGCTCTGTCTACCCGCAAATATCAGCGGCATGGGGCGACTTAAGGAATGTTCTAGTGTTGCTGGTTATGTACGATTTGTCTCACGTGCTACTTTTTGAGGCTCGCCCTGGAAGAGATGTAAGTCCACTGAAATCTAAGGGGAAAAAAGAGACACGAAAGACCACCCATTTGGTGCAAAATGTGATGATGGAGCGATGACTATTCTCCAGGCAGAGTTCTCATCAATTCGTATAGTGTGCGGTGGCGTGCGGGGCACGGGCGCGGCGACGCCAGCCCTCCTGCTCCTGTCCCCCAGCTGGTCCTGTGTGCTGGAGTCCTGAGCTGGCTTCAGGAAGAGATACCCCAGGTTGAACAGCTGTGACGTTTTCCAAGCACGTCCACAGATGGCAAGAGCACTGGAGACAGATCAGGGATGATCCTGAGGGTGGTGCAGAGGGTGCCTGCCAGGTGACTGTCCCTCCTTCCTCCTCATCCCAGTTCATTCCTTAGACATCTTGATATCAGAAACCACTCTGCAAATATACCGATCGTTAACTCCAATATGTACAAATAAATGTAAACATATCTATGTTCTACACAGACACAGATATGCACAGATTTTTTTTTTTTTTAAGAAAAGAGAGAGACTCCTTCAAATGTTAAGCTGTGCCCACTCTGAGTGTCCACAGTGGGGCTAGACCGTGGTCAGGAATGTCTGACTCCTGTACGGGGGGCAGTTGCTGGGCTGAACTTTTAGGTACCTCAGCTCTAAGATCCCATCACCATCACCATCCTCATCCTCCTCTCCTCATTAGGTGCCCAGGGCATGCCAGGCTCTGTGCAGAGCGTTGATAGGGTTTATGGCCTCACAGCAATCTCAGAGGGCCGTGGCCACCGTTCCCGAAGGTTCCTTAACTGGCTCGGCCAAGGTCGCACCGGCTGGAAACAGCAGCGCTGGGATTTGAAAGCAGGTCCGTTTGTCTGACTCTGAAGTTTTGCCTGTTACATGTCTTGTCCTTGTTTTAACCACCTCTTAGATTAAGATTCTTCATCTCTAAAATGGAGGGAAAATAATGCCACCTCATGGGGTTGTTTTGGGGATTCAATAACAGAGTATATGTGAAAACATTCTGTAAAATGCAAAGGAGCCATTCAAATGTAATGTTATAACTATTATTTTGGTTGTATGAGATGAACACGATTTAAAAAATTATATAAGAAATTTGCTTACTATTTAGATAATGATTTCAACAGAATTTTGGGCTTCCTTTGTAATTTTACATCTTATTTTGGAATTCTAGACTTAACAGTTGCAAAGCATTTAATTAACAGAGATAGTACAAAGAGTTCCCATATATCCTTCACTTGTTTCTGATAATGTTGATTATTTATATAACTGTCACAGGATAATGAGAACCTGGAAAATTCCTTAGCAGGAGGAAAGGGGAAACTGAGACAAGAAAATTAGACAAAGCCAAGCAGTTGGGACAGCTTGCAGCTGGGTTGTGGATAACAAGCCATTATCTCCCCCAGCCCAAGGACACTCGAAAGCAAATGGTCAAAGCCTCCCTAACAAGAGGATGCAGGGAAGGAAGGGGAAGGGGAAAGGAAAAGAAGGGGGGGGGGCAGTGTCATTTCACTCCCTAAACAAAGAAGCCAGCAGTCTTGGGGCTTGGCAAGATAAATTTGCCAGGTGCTTCTCATGAATTCTGGGGAATCCATAACATAATAAAAGGGAAACCTTGAGAGTTAATCTGTACCAAGATATTCGACAGAGGGATTTAAAAACCTATAGACAGAAGGGTATATGATCCCTTGAACCCCCACCACACCCGCCTCTCAGGCTGGCTGGGAAGTCCATCCACGCTCTAGGCTGGATGTAGTTTAATGGGTTTGCTTGCCTTGCTTCTTTAACACATTTACTCGCTTTGCTTCTTTAATACATTCACTTTGCTGTAACACAATCATTTGAAGGCTTTCCTGAGAGACTGACAAGGACCGAGGAGGGGACAGCCCTCTCCCTTCACCTTTCCTGGTGTCTGTGAGGTGCCTATAACACAACCATGGTACAGTGATAGAAACCAGGAGCCACCGCTGACACTACTCACTGACCTCCTGTCCCACAGTGACCTTTCTCTGGTCTAGGGTCCCATCCAGGATCTCACATTGCATGTTAATTGTCCTGTATCCTCTAACTGGGGACAGCTTCTTAGTCTTTCATGACCTGGACACGTCAGAAAAGTACTCGTCAGTTATTTTGTAGACTGTCCCTAAATTTGGTTTGTCTGATGTTTTCACACAATTAGAGTGAGCTTTTGTGCACCTCAAGCAAGACTCCCTCAGAAATGCTGTGTGCCCCTCAGTGCGTCACGTCACGGGGTACATGATGCTGATTTGTCTTGATTCTGGTGATAGTAACTCTAGCACTTGGTTGAGGTGGTGCCTGCCAGATTTCTCTACTGTAAGTTGCTATTTTCCCCCAAGGTATTTGTAATTAATAAGGATCTATGGGAAAATACTTTGAAACTATGTTTCCCATCATACTTTGCTCACTAACTTAGTATCTATTGATGATCCTGGTGTGTAAAAACCATTACTATGATGTTTTCCAAATAGTAATTTCTATTTCCAACATTCCTTCTATGGTATTAAATTAGAGTTCTACTGTAAGGAAGAACTGTCCTTTCTGCTGCACTTATTTATTCATTCAGTCATTTATTTATATCAATATGGACTCATGGATATTTATTTTATTCTATGAAATATAATCTATTATCATCTATTTTGTTCCTCAAATTATCCCTGATTTGCCCAATGGATGCTTCTTTAAATTGGCTCCAATGTTTTTCTGGACGCACTTCTATCGTTTATTAAATTCTTCCTTGCTTTCTGGCACCACAATATATTCAGGCTCATCTTGTACTTTCCCTGCCCTCCCCCCTCCCCTGAACCAACCATTTCTCCAAGGAGCCCTGGTTTCTTTTATTGGAGAATGACATTTAGACCAAGAGGGCTAGTTGTGCTCGTTTCTACTGGGGTTTTGTGATTTCTAGGCACCTCTTAGAAAGAAGAGATAGGAAATTATCTCTATATGTTCACACAGGTGTACCCACACCTTTCTGTATTATTCCTATAACTATCCATATATATGTGTGTGTATGTGTGTATATATGTTCAGGAGTGAACCACGAGTTCCTACTGAAACCTCCGATTCCAATCCAGCACCCCAGGCTTCCTCCCAGCCTCCCCTCCTTTCCTTATTTCTAACTCTTTTTTTCAGTGGTGACAGCCCTGGCTCTGGCATCCACAGTGATCTGCTTACTCCTCGTATTTTCATACAGTAGTTGAAACTGCTCACCCAGACTCCCGTGGAAAGCAAACTTTCTAACCAGAGAACAGGTCTTGGGTACACTTCTGTTTGTCTTTACCCTTGTGGTATCTGGTCACAGTTCTGCTTTCTGAGTTTCAGGGGCTGGCCCTCTCCTTTCCCACTGCTTCAGCATGGCCATGTAGTCATTTGCAACAGAGTTAGGTTCGCTTGTTACTGTTTGTATTTCATCTTGGGTTCCCTTCACAGCCTGATTGACTTTAACTGTACATTTATATTTTTGGATAGGTGAATCCGTGGCTCTAAGAGTCAGACTATAGAAAGAGGTACACACGGAGTAGGGGCTTTCCTCCCTCACTCTAGCTTCTGCCCTGTTTATTCCCATCCCCCTATTCTTTCTGCTCCGTTCTCATCCTTCCCTAGAAGTAACCCATCTTGTTAGTTTATAAAATCTATTCTTAAATGATTTTGTTCTCTTCAGATTTATTTTCCCTATAATTATTAGTAACTCATAAATCTCCTAAGGTCTAACTCTTTCTAGAGGACTTCATCTTTAGAAATATTTACACTGACACATCTTTTCAATTTGTTTCAATCAATGCCCTTTGTGCTGCTGGGAATGTTACTTCATTGACTGTTTTATCTGATGTTGGTCTGGGTTTTCTGAATGCTTGTTGCATGAGTTCTCTTTATGATTTGCAGACGCCAAATGCTGGTGCCTAACTCTGAAAGATCTTTGCTTCCCGTGTGGAAGACAGAGACGGCTGCAAGTCCTGGTATATTAACTCTGGAGCTGTCTGTTCAGGCAATGGCAAGTTCAGCCTGGCTGGTTGCAGCAGCAGCAGCAGGCTGAGACAACATGCAGAGGCAGAACAGTATGCTCAGGAGATGGGGATCCCCATGCACGATAATAAGAGCACTGGTTTTGCATTCTAACAGACTGGAGCTCTGTCTTTTCACCTGCTGGGGAGATCTCAAGCAAAATATATCACCTCTGCAGGCCTCAAGTTCCCTTATGTCTGTGAAATGGGAATATTGATACTTGACATGACTCTATCTGAAAACCCCTGGCACGGAAGTGGTCCAATGGGCAGCCACTTCCTCACTTCACCCTTTCATCCTTACGGTAATCAACTATGTCGTTTCAACTATATTTTGTATTTTTAATTAAATTTTTTATTTTGAAATAAGTATAGATTTATATGCAGTTGTAAGAAATAATACAGACCGATCCCGTGCGCCTTTTACTCAGTTTCTCCCAGTGGTGACATCTCGCAGTATTGCACTGATAGCACAATCAGGACACAGATTGACATACCCCACCAATCTTGCTCAGACTCGCTCAGTTTTACATACGCTCATTTGCGTATGTGTGTATTTAGTTCTATGAAACTTCATCACATCTGTCGGTGTCATGTGTCCACCACCACAGTAGTTACCTGACAGTTTCCTCACCACCAAGACCCTCAGACGTTGTCCTTTTATAACCACACCCACTTTCCTCCTGTCCCCTGCCCCCAGCCTCCATCCCTAAACCTTGGCGGCAGCTAATCTGTTCTCCTTTATATAATTTTATCATTGCAAGAATGTTATATAAATGAAATCATACAATATGGAAACTTTTAGGATTGGCTTTTTTCACTCAGCATTATTTCTGGAGATTCATCAAAGTTGTCACATGTAGCTTGTTTCTCTTTCTTGCTGAGTCAGGTCCTGTGGTAGGGGTGGATCACCGATGAACTAGTCAGCCCTTGGAGGACTCTGGATTGCTGTCGGTTTCTAGTCATAACTGAAGCTGTAATGAACATTGTGTACAGGCTTTTGTGTGAACATACGTTTTCATTTCTCTGGGCTGAATGCCCAGGAGTGCAATTGCTGGGTCGTATGGTAATTTTGTTTTACATCTTTAGTTTCACAAGAAACTGCCAAACTGTTTTCAGAGTGGTTGTTCCCACCAGCAATCCTGAGCAGTCCAGTTTCTCTGCTTCTTTTCTAGCATTTAGTGTTGTCATTATTTTTTCTTTTAGTCATTTAATAGGCATGTAGTAATATCTTCTTGTGGTTTTAAAGTTGCGTTTTCCTAGTGGCAAATGTTGTTAACTATCTCTTCACGTGCTTCTTTGCCATCTGTATATCCTCTTCAGTGACATGGCCCTTGGTGTCTTTTTCCCATTTCCTACCTGGACTGTTTGTGTTTCCATTAAGTTCTGCGAATTCTTTCTGTATTCTAGATGCTGGTTCTTTGTTGGATACATGGTTTACACTTCAACTCTTTTTTGAGGAATAAGACAAAGTAAAACTAAATAATAAAAAAATTAAACAAAAAATCCTTGATTTAAAATTTGTTTTTTTCTTTATTGATTTTTAGAGAGAGAGGAAGGGAGAGGGGGAGAGAGAGAGAAACGTCAATGAGAGAGAACATCGACTGGCTGCCTCCTGCATGCCCCCCACTGGGGACAGGCCCACAACCTGGGCATGTGCCCTGACCGGGAATCGAACCGGTGACCTCTTGATGCATGGGTCGATGCTCAACCACTGAGCCACACTGTCTGGGCCCTTGATTTGTTTTATATTTATCTTTGGCTAGAGGAAGGAGAAGAGGATGAGAGAGCAGGGGAAGAAGAGGGAGGCATCTTATAGTTTATGGGGACATGAGTAGTGGTTCCCATTTTTTCATATATATGAGCAGTAGTGATACAGAATGTAGGGCTCGCACAGTGTCTAAGGGCCTCGGTGTAAGGTCACTCTTCGGTTAGGCGCTATTTACCTCTAAGCTGGCATAGCCAAGTCTGGTGCAAGCGTAATGCCATGGAAACTGCCCCCTCAGAGACCTCTCTAGGATGTGTTTCACTTAAGCCACATCCCAAGGGAGACACATAAGAAAAAGAAAAATGCTGACTTGTTATGAAGTCAGAACAGTCCCTCCATTGGAAAGAACTTGGAATGTTAACACATGTGTAGCCACAGACCCTTGAAGTCGCACACGGTAAGGAAAAACTTATCTTCTTTCCAAACAAATGCCGGAGTAATCCAACGTTCTGAAATCTATCTCCTCCAGAAAAAAAGTTTTCAATTAGAAATGTGGAGCGAACGATCTTTCAGACCAGACTGGAGAACTGCCCATGAATATATATTAAAATCACTCTATTTGATTAATAAACGTCCAAGTGAGCCCAAGATTAAAGTAACATGCTGGAATTGTATCATATTTGCTCATGCTCTAGTGGTATCTCCTAAAGCCCAGAACTGGAGCTGTCACCGCCTTAAACAGAATTATTACAGCTTAATTCCTCCCTTATCTCAGACTCTATGGCACCATCTGATCATGATGCATTTACTTCTCTCTGTTCTCACTGTATATTAGAGAGTCAAAATTAAAGCCACGGAGGTAGCAACAGTCATGGGCAACATACTGGACACTGATGCGATGCTTTTATTTAACACAGAGAATGCTGATGTAAATGATGTCGCAATAAATATGCTTTCATTTAAAATGCAAGCAGCTGACAGGAAAACCTGGGAGCCATGAAATACCTTCCCCCTCCTCAAGGTTGTCCAAAGGGAAAAAAAAGACAAAGCTTTCAACTGGGTTGTTATCTTTACGATGCAATTTAATCTGGGATGCCACAAACATGTGGGGCGGATCGTTAGGAGATAACATCATAAAGTATCAAGAAAGGGCTAAAGAAAAGAGGAGAGACTGTTTGTGGTTTCCTCCCTTCCACGTGTAGACATGAGATTATTACGTGAACCTGTCTGGTCATGACCATCGGACGAGGGGCGGGTTAAACAGCACTGGCTTGGGGCCTGCTCAGGAAGCAAGTGGAGAGGCCAAACGTACTGGATTTGCCACGTGGGCCAGACACTTGATGCACATCATCTCATTTAAGTCTTATATTAAAGAACCTTGCAAGGTTAGGAGATTTTATTTTCATGTCGCAGCTGAGAAAAAAAGGTTAGAGGGGTAAAGTAAGCTCCTCCAGGCCATGGACTAATGAGTGGGGTTAACAACAAGGCTAACTTCAGAGCCAGTGTGCTTCTGGTGACCCCACGGTCACTGGGTGGGAGGACTGTCTCTTCTGTGGTTCACTATTGCGCATTCCTTCCTCTTGTGGGCTGTGGCATCTAAGGGAGAGCAGAAATAGAGAATCCCAGGACCCATGAGCAACCAAACCCGAGCTGAGCATGGCTGGGTGGGGTCTGCGTGTGGCCAGCTGCCAGGCCCAGGCCTCTGGATCCTGCCTGGGCTGAACAAAGATGTGACTGAGGGCACATCTGGGCCCACTCTCTCTCCACGAGTCTAGAAAACCAGACCTTCTCTCTAGAGCCATCCGTTAAGCTGACTACAGAAAAAGTATAAAGGATAAATTCTGGACTACAGTTTGGGACCCTGGATTCAAACCACAGCAATATCAGGGAAGAGTCTGAAACTGATCATTTCTGAGCATTTAGAAAAAGTGATGACTGCTTAGAACTAGCAAAAGTTCACGAATAATAAGTCATTTTCCTATTCAGTAGACTTTCCAGATGAGCAGGCAAGTAACAGCGATGAAGGCAGAACCTTATCTAAGCATCAGACAAAGTTTCACAAGATCACCTTAGCAACGATGTGGGAAAGGCACACCGGGCCAAGTTGCAGGCAGGAGCTGTCCAGGGCTGTGCACCTGCCCCCAAGCCTGAGTACAGTCTGCTCTGGCGAAGGGGGCCTGAGCGCTCAGAGTCAGCAACCCAGGGGCTGGATAGGAAGCTGGGCTCTCCAGGTGCAGGTTGCTAAGAGTATTCTAGCGGTTGCTCTTCCAAAGGTTCTCCAGGGATTTGTGTGTCAAGCTCTCACCTAGTAGGAGTTACTTGGGGGTTACCTGGTTAAAGACTTTCACTGAGTCCCTTTCACCTAAGTCCACATTCCTCATTTGACCCGACCACTTGTCTACTTTCCGCTAGTCCACCCAGACTGTCTGCTCTCACCAAATCTGTCTTAGGGATGTGCACGTGCAGGAGGCCTCACAGAAACCTGCTGTGCACTTCCACAGGGCGGGGCAGTGAGGAGAACACTGGCCTTCGGGTCCAAGGCCTGGCTTCATGCTCCAGCTCCCTCACGATTAGTTGTGCAAGTAACAACCTCTTCAAGCCTGTTTTCCAATCAATAAAGGTAGGGATATCACATCTCCTGACCACTGAACACTTTCCATGTTCCAGTCCTTGCACTTACCCGACGTTCTCTTGCGCATTGCTGCTGTTCTTGTGTACTCCTTCACATTCCCAACCTGCCCCCTTATCCCATTTGATTCGTAGGTTCTCAATAGGACTAGAATTACCTTCATCTTTATAAAATCCTTCTGTACTTGGAGGTCTGCACATTATAAGCTCTTATCTTCTACCCTCTGGTCACAAGGTTTTGTGCTTCCTGCCCTGCCTCAGCTGCCCACGCCTCCCAACTCTCTTCTCCATAATGGCACATTCTCTGTGTCTCCTTTTTCACTGAGAGTTCCTGCTCACCTCCTTAGCCGCTGTCTACGGATCTATAAAGCCATGGTCACACTCAGGCCTTAGCACTTGGCACACTGTGATTCTCTCCACCCCAATCTGACCACAATTTCCAAGACCACAAGGACAACCTGTCTGACACATTGGTTTTCTGCCTCCTCACCTCCAAAGGTTTCTCCTTAGTGCCCTGAAGCCATCGAAGGGTTCCTTTGTGTGCTGGACCTTGTCGGCCCCAAGACTGCTCCAGCGTCCCTGATCTTTGTCCCTCCAACTCTTCGCAGTCGCTTATTTCACTGTGCTTCCTCCTCGCTAGGGTCTCCAGGCCAGTCCTGACGCTGCCCAAGCCATCTACCCTCTCATTCCGCACTTCACTTTTGATCCGCTTAGATCCCAGGTCAGTCCTTTCGGGGATGCTCAGGTAAGACCCAAAGCCCCATACCCCTCCATTTTCCCATCACATCAGCTAGCAAAGTCCTTCCCTGGTTGAACCCAGCTACCCTCTTTCTCTGATTCCCAGAGCAGCCAAGAGCTGCTGGGAAAACCCTCGCACGGGGCCTCTTGCATTCAGCACTGATCTCAGGTGGACCAGCCATACCGCCCTGCAGTGCTTCATGAGGTTCTGGCCCATGTGGTCTCCCACCGCACATCCAACACCTCTCCTCCAGCCTCTGAACCCCCAGCCACCCTCACTCTCAAATGGGGACCATGCCACCTACCTTAGGAGGACAAGAGAACCCATACAAGGGGCTATCTTCATCTGCCTGCTACCAAACACCACTCACCAACTTCCACTTTGTCTGCCCGCCTGCCCTTCAGTTACAATAGGGCAGCGGCCGGGGGCCAGTCCATCCACTTAGGCTTGGGATCCCAGTTCCTCCCATCCCCACAAGAAGGACGCCCTGAAGGCTGAAAAACAGCCAGTTGCAGCCTGAGTCTGCAGGCATGTCTTACTTGGTCCATATGGTATAAAGAAAACATCCTTCTATGTGAAACTGTGATAAAATGATCTAAATCAGGAAATTTGCACAGATATAATCCTATTATCTAATATACAGGCCTAATTTATATTTCACTAATTTTCCCACTAATGCTTATTATAGCAATAATAAATAAATCAATAAGTCCATGATCATGGATTGCATTCAGCTGTGATGTTCCTATAGCTTTTCTTTAATGTGGAATTGCTATTTTGTCTTTCATGGCACTGATACTTGTACAAGCTAATTATTTTGTAGACTGCCCCTTGCTTTAGGTTTGCCTAATGTTACCTCAAGAGGAGACTCAGGGTATGTACTTCTGGAGGGAATGCACAGAAGTCAGGTGAGCCCTTCTTAGTGCATCAGACCAGGAAACACACACTGTCATTGTGTCCCACACCAGTGGAGTTAGCTTTGGTCATTTTGTTAAGGTGGTGTCTGCCAGGTTTCTCTGCTGTAAAGTTCTTTTTTTCCTTTCTAATTTATAAGTCTACTGTCAGAAGTTACTTTGCACCTATATAAATATCTTGTTATTTCAATCCTTTAGTTTTAGAATCCATTAATGATTCTTGCATGAATCCATTATTATATATGGTCACAAACAGTGATTTTCTGACTCCTCCACTCCTACATTAGTTGGCATTTTAGTGTTAGAAAGAGCTTTCCTTCTTTCCCATTCATCTGTTTGTTCATATAATTGACTAATAAATTACTTTATATCAATTTAGACTCATGGATTGTTACTTTATTCAATAAGTTATAATCCTTTACTTCATACTTTATTTTTATGCTCAAATTGTCCCAGATTTTACCATTGGGAACCCTTTCAAACTGGCTTCTGTGTGCTTCTGATATGTCCCCGTTATTTGAGAGTACTTCTGTATTTCTGTACCACAAGATGTTCCAATTCCACGTTATACTTTCCTTGCCCCAGCCCCAGAATCAACCATTTTTCCAAGGAGCTCTTTTCATATAGCATGGTATTTAGAACCCAAGATTAGAATGTTCAGTTATACTATTACTACTGGGATGTAATTATTTCTAGGCTCTTTCAGCAGAAAGGGATAAGATACAAATGCATATGTATCTGTATACATACTAACAGACATGTCTGTAAGTCTATCTCCCTCCCTCCCTGCCTCCCTCCCTAATCTTTGTATCTTATCTATCTATAAGTGCACACTAATACCCCCAATTCCAATCTCACACCACTGGGGTATTCCTATGTTCTCTCTGTCCATATTTTTAATTCCCCTGTCCAACAGTGAAATGCCTGACTTCATGATCCATGAGGTATTTACTTATTGCTTAATTCTAGGATATATAGAAAGTAGTTTCAGAATTGCAAGCCCATGACTCTGGGAAAAAGAAACTTTACTTATTAGAGTTGAATATTTGTTTACAATTGAATATTTTGTTTCCCATATCTTGCCATCACAAACAGTACAGTGGTTAACAATCTTCTCAACATGAAAATTCATATTTGCAACTTCTCTTGAGAATTGAGAAGGTGTGGCTATTCCCCCCTTTGGACAGGGCATGTGTGCTTCCCCAGGGCTGCTAGTCTGCGCCCTCCGACCTCCACTACGAAAAGTCCCTCCCTGCTCTTACACATTCAAACCCTACTTCCGCTGGAGCCCTGTGATTCCTGGAAGAAGCATCTCCCTTACTGCCTCCATTTATTCCCTCCTTCTTTCCCATTTGGTTGGCAGTGCCCCTGCTTCAATAAAAGCGTTCCCACGTACAACCAATGCTAAACCCACAGGTGGGATCTCTCGGTTTTCATGTAACTTGACCTCTTGGAAGCAGCAAATGCTGGGACCCTCTCCCTTCCTGTCTTCTGCAGCAGAGGTGGCTCGGGTTCCTTCCCTCTTCTCGGCTCCCAGGCTCCTTTGCAGGCTCATCCCCCTTTGCGGGGCTGCTAACGCTGAAGCTCCTCAGGGCTTCTCTCTCTGCAACTCTGTGATCTCATTTAGCCCTGTGGATATCTTCATGAATATCTACAGGTCCCTTGCAAATGTCTGTCTCCAGTCCTGTGCTCTCCTCCGAGCTCGAATCACCACCTTCTCTTAGGTCAGGGGTTCTCACCCTTCCTAATGCCGCGACCCTTTACTACAGTTCCTCATGTTGTGGTGACCCCCAACCATAAAATTATTTTTGTTGCTACTTCATAACTGTAACTTTGCTACTGTTATGTCTTAGGCGACCCCTGTGAAAGGGTCGTTTGACCCCCAAAGGGGTCGTGACCCACAGGTTGAGAACCGCTGTCTTAGATGTTTCACAGTCTCTCAAACGCAACGTGTCTGAAGCTGAATTTGTCCCTTGCTTGTTTGATCCACCTCCAGGATTCTTTCTCAGTGGGTGGCATTCTTTTCCCCATTATTCCAATCCATTATTAGGTCAACTTTACCTTCTAATTACCTCCCACATCTGTCAAAGTCTCTTCATTGCCACCATCACCCTCTCATCAAAAGTATTGTTTCAATGCCTCCTGGTTTCCCTCCATCCACTCTTCAGTGTGTGTGTGAGTATGTGTGTGTGGGGGGGGCATCAGGGAGGGAGGGAAAGGCTGTTAGGATGAAAAACTCCTTAACAATGGCCTGCAAGGCCCTAATGATTTGCCACTTTTCTCTCTCTCTCTCTGTCTCTTGCCTTGCCTCCTGCAACATTTCCCTTTGCTCCCGGCTTCACAGTCATCAACAACCTGTTCATCCCTTGGAGGCCATGCTCGTTTCTACCACAGGGCTCTGCACGTCACTCGCCTGTGCCAAGACTGCCTTTCCCTGTACCTCCTGGCCTTAGACAATGTCACTTTAACCTGAAAAGTGCCTGCTTATTCTTCTCCAGTTCAGTTCTTACATTTTTCAGAAACATTTTCTTTTCTTTCTAAATTTGATTTTAGAGAGAAAAATAGGGGGAGGGAGGAGAGAGAGAGAAACATCAATGGGAGAAAGAAACATTGATTGGTTGTCTCCTGTACACGCCCCGACTGGGGATTGAACCCAAAACCTAGGTATGTATCCTGACAGGGAATTGAATTTGCAACCAACTAAGCCACCCTTCCAGGGCAGAAACATTTTCCATGGACTTTCTGCCTTTGTCAAATTGTCTCACCATTCCCACTGACAGATAGCATTGGGAACTTCCCCTTAGTGGCACATGTCACCTGCGTAATTTTTCCTCTGTAGGATCTGATTAGTGCCTGTCTCCCTGCTGCAGACTGAATGCTTGTATAGTCAGATAGTGAGATTCTACCCCCAATGTGATAGTATTAGAAGGCAGGGCTTGGATGGGGTCATAAGGATGGAGCTCTCATGAATGGGATTAATGCCCTTACAAGAATCATGAAAATGCTTACTTCTGTCTGTGCATCCCACAGGTGGGGATACAGTGGGAAGCTGCAGTCTGCAACCTGGAAGGGAGCTCTCCCCAGAACCTGACCATGCTGGCACCCTGACCTTGGACTTGCAGCCTTCAGAACTATAAAATAGACTTCTTCTGTTTATAAGCCACCCGGTCCACAGTATTTCTGTTACAACTTAGTGCCCAAGGAGACGAAAGCACTCCCTCAGGAATGCAGGGACCACTTTTGCTTCCATATTATGTCTATGTCTAGCCTAGCTCCCAGTTCAACAAGTAATTTGTTGAATGAATGGAGGCAGCATGGCATGGTGGTTTGGAACACAGACTCTGGGGCAAACTGTCTCTATTGGCTGTGTGACCTCAGGCAAGTTACTCAGTCTCTCTGAGCCTCAGATGCCCCATTTGAAAAATAGGGAAAGTAACAGTATCCGCCTCGTAGGGTGGTTGTGAAGGTTAAGTGAGTTCACGTAATGCATTTTGAACACTACCTGGCAAACAGAAGGACTATATGAGTTTGTTAGATACACAGAACAAACAGGTGCTATACAGTCATGAATGAATACGTAGTAATTAAACTGACAGAAAGTGTGATTTTAAAAATGAAATACAAGTGGCCTGTTATTGAAATATAGGCCAATGGCCAACTTAAATTGACTAGAAATAATAAACCGTTGAAATAACAGAAAACAGAATTCAAATTGAATTCCACCTCCATTAGTAAGTTTGTGACTACATGTTGTGAAAACAACTGCTTACAACTGGGAATACATCCAACACGCTAAGAGAAATCCAGGCTTGATTCCCTAATGCAGTCAATGAAATGCTTTAGATATGTCTGATGCTCTTGACTACTCACATGTTGGATTAAACCTTTTCTGTCAAAACCCGGAAAATCAAGAAGAAAAATCCCAAGTGAGCTTTTCCGAAACCACCCACACCCACTACGTCCCTTCATCCGTCAGGCCTCGGGAACCCTCTCCGTGAGGCCGCGAGAGGCAGGGACATGCTCTGATGAGAGGGCAGCACTGTCAACCCAGAAAACCCGGACGCCGCCCATCCCTGCCGGCCCCGCTCTTCTTCCCCAACAGTTTTCCAGTTGGAGGGGGGTAAAAAAAAAAAAAAAAATAGCTGGCTCAACATTTTATTCTTTGAGTATGCATGTCTTCATTACTTTATTAGTGAAAATCTACAGATCTAAGTTTTCACAGGCCTAAAGACAGTTAAAAGTTTTGATATGTTACAGGGCCTCTGTCCGTTTTTAAAGGTTTGTTGCTTCAGGAGAAAAAGGAAGAAGTAAACGAAGGAAGGAAGGACTACTGTAGTTGGAGGAAGGGATGCTTATAAAAGAGAAAGAGTTAAAAATTAGAGCTACTGCAGCAAACTAGGAAGACACTATTAATTTCTATTGAAAGGTACTAAACAAATTGCTTTGGCTTGTTTAATTCAGTTTATATGCATGCAATATCAAATGAAAATTGTGAGTTGTTTTAATGAAAATACACCAGCAGAAGGGAGATTTAGTTTTCTTCAAGGAAAGAGAAAGTCAGCTGTGGGGCCAGATTTTTATCCATCCTTAACTGTGAGCTGATTCTGATGGAGAGAAAAGGCTCTGTTTAAATATTTGTCCCTGGAGAGACGGCAGGTGGCCCTGGAGAGACGGCGGGTGGGTTACGGCTTGGTGCGCAGATCTGCCGGCTGTGGGAGGCTGTAGTCAGCCCCCGGGGCTGCGGGTAGGGGGAGATGATGCCCAACTGTGCAGAGAAGGGAAAGTCACACCACATACCTCTCATAGTAGCAAAAAGTCCCCTTCTCCAAGACCTGGCCCTCCCTCCCTCAGCAGCCTTGTCTCTCTCCCATGTGCTGGAACACGGTTCTCTTCCACCCCCGTGTCTTACCCACGCCGCTTTCTCTGCCCATAACCCCCTACACTGTGCCTGCCTAAGTCTTTCCCAGACCTCCCCCAGGAAGCTCTCCCAGCTGCCAGGTGGGAGACACGCCTCCTTTTCACCTATTACCACAACCACCTGCTACTGTGTGTCTCTGGCCACCTGCACTGTGAACTCCTTTTGGGCAGGGGATACAATTTAATCACCTGTATTCCAACAACAGTGCCTAGCCTGGGGGATGCAGAAAATATGTGGGATGTTGAAAGGTGTCACCCTAATGTGTCACATTCAAAGACATGGGCGGAGAATCCATTCTGGACTTTCAAAAATGACCAAGTACTTTGCATAGAGGAATGACGAGAATAAGGGCAAAGAAGATATTGAGTCATTTGTGACTAAGGCCTCTTTACCTATTAATACTCCATGTGACTGAAATCATATAATATAACATATCCATGCATTTTGTGGTTACCTTGACCTTTGGGGACCAGGAATACTCTCTGACACCTCACAGGGCCAGAGCCTTAGCCTGCAGATAAAGCAGAGTCTGGAAGTGCATCAGCTATCTGAAGCCCCCAGTACAGTGTGTAGATGCAGCTGTCTGTGAGGCAGCACACTCTAGAAAGCAGAGTACAGGCTCTGCCCCGATAAACCTCACAGCAGTGACAATGGCCACGAAGCCAGGGGCATTTCTGATGAGTCAAAATTGGCAGGAAAAGCCACACAGTGTCAAGCAGATATTTATAGCAAGTCAAGTAGAAGCTATACACCCTGAAAGAACATTATTTCCCACACAATTTCAAAACACATAGGGAGAATATTCCTTCTTTCCCCGTAAAAGAAATATTCTCTTTTACCCCCACATACTTGCTATAGAATAAATTGTGTTAAGTGGAATTGCTGGACCAAAAATTACTTTTTTCCTAAGAGGGAAGGGCACTTTTTATTTGAACACAATAGCAAGTATTGACCTTAGAAATTAAACAATAATTCTTTAATACCATCTAATATCTAGTCAGTGTTCAGATTTCCCCAACTAATAAATATCATTTTATAGTTGATTTGAATCAGGATTCAAATAAGGTCCATGCATGATATTTGGTTTATATGTCTCGTAAATCTCACTTGAATTATACAGTTTCCAATTCATCTTTCTGTCTTGCTGTTTATTTGTTAAAGAAATTGGGGTCACTTGTCCTACAGAATTTATCCCATTTTATATATGACTGAAGTAACTTTGTGGAGTCTTTATTTTTAAGGTTGGTATTTTTTTACCAAAGTATAATTGGCATACAATAAACCACACATATTTAAAAAGTATAAATTTTGACATATGTATATACACCCGTGAAACCAACACAACAATCGAGATAATGAACATATCCATCATCCCCAAAAGTTTCCTTGGGTCACTTTATGATCCTTCCCTCCTTCCCACGCTGCTCTTTGACCCCTCAACTACTAATCTGTTTGCTATCACTGTAGATTATCTTGCAATTTCTACAGTTTTATGTACATGAAACACAGATAGCATATACTCCTTTTTGGTCTGGCTTCTTCTACTCAGCATAATTGAGATTCATCTGTGTTTTTGGTTCCTCGTTTTTTATTGCTGAGTACTACTCCACTGTATGGGCACAGCGCCATCTGTCTTATCTGCTCACACGCTGACGGACGCCTGCCCTGTTTCCAGTTTGGGGTTATCATAATTAAAGGTGCTCTGAACATTCGCGCGCCAGTCTCTGCATACACATATGCTTTGATTTCTTTTGGGTAAATAGGTATGGAGCAGCTGAATCGCATGGTAGGTAAATATTTAACTTGGGAGAAATTGCCAAGCTGTTTTCTACAGCCGTTACACCATCCACATTCCTACTGGTAGTGTATGAGAATTCCATACAACTGAGTTTTGGAGGAGTCAAGAGCTATTTGTGGATTTTCAACTGTGTGTGGGGGTCAGTTCCCCTAATCCCCACATTGTTTAAAGGTCAACTGTAGAATATTGGCTTACTCACTGGAGAATAGCAGAGGTACTCAAGGGCACATGCCACCTCTTCATCTGGCTGTGCAGGTCAATGCTTCCTGGGAGCACCAGGAAGGATGCCCTGGCAGAGACACAGATTCTATAATGTGTCCTTAGCATTCACGGGCAACATGAGATGGAAAGGGGCCTGGGGGGACCCTGAGACGAATTCAACTCTATGGCCTATTCTGAGGACTGCTACCCTCGGAATAAGATGGAAGAAATGTACGTCACCAGTTAGGCTGTGAATGAATAAACTGAATTGTTTTAATAATGGTGATGATGAAAAAGCTAGTAAAACCCCATGAGGCCCAACCTACCAGTTCTTCCACTGGACTTGGCCCCCTGACTGACCTGTTTGGTGTAGGTGGTCTCTGGCCACCTCAAACAAGCGCAGGTGCATGTTGGTGATGGGGTTGAAGGAGCCACAGGCCAGGAGTACCACAGGGATTCGGCTCTTCATCTTGTCAGGTACATCCACACCTGCTGCAGTGGCCACGCTGCCTTGTGGGGACAAAAACACATGTCAGGGAGCTGGCACCAACATCAGTGTCTCTAAACCACACACAGCACATGACATCTCACTGATTAGATAATTGAGGAGGCAATAATAACAATAGCAACATTTATAGAGGGTCCCATGGGCCAGGAACTGTGCTAAGCACTCCCCAAGTATATCCCCTGTCTCGCTAAGTGCTTTCGCCAACCCCACATGGTTACTGTAGGCTCAGGGAGCTCGGGAGCTGCAGGGCCAGGACTGAAACCCAGGCAGACTGACCTCAGAGACCATGTTCTGCTCGTAAACTCTACACACTCCCCGGTCTCTGATGGGTCTCCTCAGGGTCGAAAGGAGGTATGTAATGAATGTCATCTTTTATGGTCCAAGTAGAACTCAGGTCCCAGAGTAGATCAGCACTTTAAACAAGTTCTTATTTTAAAACAACTTCTGATTTACAAGAAAAGTTGCAAAACTTATGCAAAGAATTACTATATACCCTTTACCCAGATTCCCCCAAGGTTAACACCTTACCACACTTACTTTATTATTCATTCTCTCTTTCTACACGCGCGCGCGCGCACACACACACACACACACACACACACACACGAGCACATGTATTTACCTACAATATTTTTTCTGAAATGTTTGAGAGTAAGTTGTAGATATAATACCTCTTTACCTCTAAATACTTTAGTATGTGTTTTCTAAGAACAAAGACATGTTCTTATATAACAGCAGAGCAATGGTTAAAAATCCGGACATTAATCTTGTTGCAGAACTATTACCTGACTCACAGATCTTTCCTGACTTTGCCCATTGTCCTGTATCAGGGGCTCAAGTGTTTTGAGAGGGCCTAGCCCACCCTCTGGCTCTGCCCTCCATGGCTTTCAGCACCGGTGAGGTTGAAGCAAAGCAGAAAACAGGCCTGGCTCTCCCCCCTCCCGATGCTGCCTCCTGGAGGCGGTGAAGAGCTCCAGTGGAGTCAGGCCTCGTTTGACTCCTCGTTCTATCTCTTACTGGCTGTAGTCCCCTCACCTTGAGTGTGGGCTGGACCTGTAACTAGCTGCTAATGAACAGAACACAGCGAAGGAAGGGAATTGCATTTCTGAGAGAAGTTACAAGAAGACACAGGCTTCCCTTTTCTGCTTTCTCACTTGCTCATTCTGATAAAGTCAGCAGCCCTGCTGTGAGCTGCCTCGTGGAGAGACCCATGAGGCAAGGCACTGAAGGAGACTTCTGGTGCCAGTGGCCGATAAGGAACCGGATCCTGCCAATGACCATGTGAGTGATTGGGGAAGAGGATCCTTCCCCAGCCGAGTTTTCAGATGAGACTGCAGCCCTGAGTCTTGTAAGAATCTGAAGAGAGTTAAGCCACATCTATATTCCTGACCTATAGAAACGATGAGATCATAAATGTGTATTGTTTTAACCTGCTACGCTTTGGGGTAATTTGTTGTGCAGCCACAAGTAGCTAATACAGTGGCCAATAGGAGGAATACATTCACTTCCCTTGTCTCTCTACTTGCTATGGTGGCCTTGGCTGCAATTCTGCAGTTCCAGGGGTCACATGGAGTTATGTCACTGGAACCGGGGACCCTCTATGTATCTAAGGACATTGTTTTAATCTGGTCCCTGTGGTCTGCTTCTCCAGGCTTGTATCCAACCACTGCCAGCCTCTTACTTTATATTCCAGCAGCAATGAACTACTTGTGAGTGGTTCCTTCGTGAGTGCCCCATGGATTCCTGCTTCAAGCTTTTGTATATGCTATTTCAGTTTCCTCCAACTGAAATACTCCCAGCGTACCCCAATCGTTAAGACTCAGTTCAGGTACTCACACTATGACTTCAATCACTACCTCTTGACTGCCTCCTAGGTGCCTGTTATCAGTTAGGGATCCATTTAGTGGCAAGTTTCAGAAGCCTAACCTCAGTGGTGTCAACAAATAGGTTATTTGTTTCTCACATGACAAAAAGTCTAGAAGTTGGCAGCTGCTGGCACCGGATCGCTGGCTCCCCAGTGAACTACAGTTCTCTCAGCTTTTCCCTCATGATCACAAGATTGCTGCTCTAGCTACAGCCATCATGAATACAATCACGGCACGAAGAAGAATCAAGGTGCTGAAGTAGACTGGTTGTCCCTCTTAGTCAAGAACACAGGAGCTTTTCAATTACCCCCTTCTAGATTGTGCTTCTGTCTCATTGACCAGAACTAGGTCACACACTCTAGATATAAGGGAGGCTAGAAAAACAAGTGTTCAGCTTTGCAGCCTCTCCAGCGGAAACCAGCAAGGTAAAGGGAGTTGGGGACAGGAATTCCACAGTGTTTGCTACAGAGTTGGAGACACAACTGTCAGGGAGCCGACAATGTAGAAGGCTGCTGAGATGGTTCTTCCGACACTTAGCTTGGGTTGGCTAATCTCTGACCTACCTTTAGCAAACCACATACCACATCTATTGCAAAAACCTGCTCTGTGTCTTTCCTACTCATAAGAAAGTAAGCCCGTTAAGAGCAGGAGTGCTCTTGTCTCCACTTCTGAACCTCAGTCAGCTTCAAGCACAGAGCTGGGCCCAGAGTGGGGTTCAGTGGAGACTGAAAAGAGCTCTGGCCAGCTCGAGAGCAGCCTGCATCCCGGTGGGGGAAGGTCCGGCGCACCTCCTAAGGCAGAGGAGTTGTTCTGGATGTATTCGAGCTACAGCGTGAAGATAAAAACTCTCAACCTAGGTGAGCTGTGGTTTCTTCAAGCTTCTTTTGAGGCAGCAGGAACACCCCCTACTGCAGGAGAAGAAAGCAGTCTGCAAGCTGCTGCTGCTACTTCTTCCCAGGGAGGTTGGATGATTTAATGAGATGTTATTTGCAGAGTGTGCTGAACTATTCACAAGCGGTCTTGTGATGAGTGTTATCTGAAGAGGCTGGCTGTTTTTCAAAACTATTATGAAGCCTTTCAAAATTCTATTTCATTTTGACAAAATATAATTTTTTAGGGCCATTAAAACACGTTAACTGCCGCATTTCAGGTAACCTGGGGTTTTGATCCATTTTTCCAAAAGTTGCCAGAAACAGTAAATTAGAACGTTTCTTTGAATGGTGGCATCAATGGCAGTGAAGTGTGATGTTGGGAGAAAGAACAAATGCTATTTAATAAGGGTCTTTCTTTTCTTTCCTTGCCGTGGGCACACTGAGCCGCGTCGCTCTAACAGTGACTTACGCCATCAGGCGGCACCTCGGGCAGGGCAGGCGGTGAGCACACAGGTGGGCTCAGGACCGAGGTCAGTGCCCCTGCACTACTTGTTTACTCTACCTTGCTTCGACTACAACCCTCCACGCCCAGACCTAGAGAAATACGACGATAGGGTTAACATGGACCCACTCCAGGGGTCCACCAGGAGAGTAAACCAGGCTGCGAGTTGAGTGCAAGTTTCATCAGGAGGCCAGAAGCATCCCATAAAAGTGGCTCGTCTGCCCTATCATGTAATAATACCTAGAGAGATGAAGCAAGCGTGGGGGACTTTTGCTATTGGGAAAGGCTCCTCATCAATAAACATTTAATGGAGGTCCACAGAGTGAGCAATAATCGCTGTTGGAAGGATTTATCAAGTTGAGAAGACAGCATACAGCCTTCTTGGAATTAATCATTAAATCGGAGACGAGGCAAAGATTCGCTTCCGGCCTGGCCCCCTTCCCAGGGCACTGCTTCCCGCGTTAGCCGCCCAGACAGCACTTCACCCGCCCGGCGCACACAGCACGTGCTTCCCTTTCTCCTCGCTTCTGCCTGTGCTGTTCCCAGCCCCGGAACTGCCCTCCTCACCCCTGCAGTCAAGGTTTTCTCCTGGGAGTCTTTCCAATGCACCCCTCCCCCAGGTGCTAATGTACCTGTTACACACTTGATCATTTCCTCCCTTCATCAACCACAGAACCATCATTGCTTTGTTTCCATGTCACTCTTCCCCAAGTGGATGGATTCCCACAGGGAGCTTTCTTATTCATCTAGGTCCCCTCAACTCCTGCACTGTGCCCAGCACAGTCCTACCCCTGCCCTGGATGGCTACCCCCAGGACCCCTTGCCTGGTGAAGGTCAGGTGGCCCCCAGCTTCCCAGAGGACGGTCTTTCCTGCTGCCAACATTTCACTTCAATCACCAGGTAATGGGATGCTGGCCGACGCCCCACACGTACTAAATTCTAACTAAGCACGTGCCCCTCGGCCCATTTGTCACAGGCTGTCGCAGAGGCACGGAGCGGAGAGGCGAGCCGGGAAGGTTAAGTGCCCGTCACTGCAGATGTAATGTGCTAATGCTTGTGGCTTGGGAGGCAGTCAATTTACCTTTCCTCGCGGTGAGTGCCTGTAACAGGACCTGGCCCGGGAAACTGGCTGAAAACATCCTTGTTTATTACAGACATAAAGCAGATGGCTTTGGGCAGAATGGAAATGGAGTCTACAAACATCTTTCATTACACAGACCTCTTGACCAGACTCCTCATCTTAAAGAAAACAAGCGACACAGTATGCAGAGGATGGTGCAAAAGTAGGTTCACGGTTGTGAATACGTGCAACAGTTCATTCTTGTATTCTTATTTATTCGTTATAGCTTTCTTTTCCATATGAACAACTGTAACCCTGCCTTTGCCCCACCCTGCCTCTGTGGGGTCGATGAGCACATTTTGCAAGCCCCGGTAAAATCACTTCCATCTGTGCAAGTGTGTCAACTTCTCCGGGGCAATCCACCTTCACGTGAACTCGGGCGCTTTCTCCTTTCAACTTTGTCGCATTCACCCGCTGTTGCTATGGCACACGGTGCCGCCAAGAACAAAAGCGAAGCGAGCCTTCTCTGTCAGTGTGAGGGTCCTCTGCCAGCCAACCCTCGGAGAAAACAAACATGCCAATTAAGCCCTCGTCCCAATTATGAGAGTCCCAGGGAAGCAGGCGGCCTGGCTCTTCAGTTTTGAGAACTTTCAAAAGATTTGAAGGAGCCAAGGAATGGAACGAGGCCTCTTACAACCCTACCCTCAGGAGCTGGGACTAATTTCGATAGCTGCAGGAAGGTGGAACTGAGTGACAGCTACCTGGTCTACTGAGTGACAGGCTGGGCACTGGGCTGAAAACGACACACATCGACGCTGATTCTTTCAGCACATCTGGAAGTGGAGGGTTTGTGCTTGAATTCTGGTGAGCCACGTGGAAAATGGAGATAATTCCCAAACCTCATAGGGCTGTCATCGGGGTTATGGGAACTGACCCACCTAGCACAGTACCTGGCCCATGGGGGGTTCTCCAGAAATACTAGCTCCTTTTTCATTCCTTTCATTATATTTAAAACAGAATTCACCATCCCACCTGCTGCTATAATCTAGTTCACTCTGTTCAAAAAAGGCCCCGCAATTTATATATTCACCCATGATCAAAACCTAGCAGTCCATAGGAACCTGTCAATGCCCCCCACCTGCTAGGCAGCTCGCGCAGACCAGCTCAGCCTGGGAGATGGACCATAGAACAGTGCCCGGAGGAAGGCCCCTCCAGGGCCCCTGCTGCAGTCATCCGTCTATCCAACCATCACTCAACTCTAAGCATCACTGAAACCGAGCTGGGAGTCACTACTGAGGAACAGAGGAATGGGGAGTTCAATGTCATTCTGGTAGAAATAACATCTTCTGATAATGAAGAATAAACAAGCCCCAAATCACAGCTGACTTGCCAGTTTGGAACAAAGAAGGTATAGAAGAGCCGGTAGAAGGTGAGAAGAAATGCCTGGGATCTGTGTGAGGAGTGCAAAGTAGTAGATAATTAAAATAAAAAACTACCAGCCACTCTGCTAGTGCCTTCGAGGGATGGGGGTGAGTAAAACTCGGTGCCTGTCTTTAAGATTATAATCTAGCAGGAAGAAAAACACCTAGGATCTAAGGTAGGGCAGAGTCTGTTGGTAAGCTCCCAGGATCCATTCTCACTTCCTCTGTAGTAACAGAACCTCTGTTTTTAGCTGGCATATTGCTATTTTCCCCATCTCTGCAACAGGGTGAGGCCATCTGCCTAAGGTTTGGCAGGTAATCTATGAATAGACGTGTTGGGTGATACTTCCAGGAACTCTCTTTAAAAGAAAAAGCCATGCCTATTTCCTCTTGTCACTCCTGTGTTCTAGAATGTGATGGCTGGAGTATGGCAGCTCCATTGTATCCCGAGGAGGACTAACTGCAGGTCTGACAGAGAATAGGCCAAGAGAAAGCCAGGACCCTGATGACCCTGGCCACACCAGCCCCAGACTGCCTACCTCTGGATTTCCTTGACCTGGGAGAGAAATAATTTTCTAAGCCAGCATTATTTTCTATTTTTCTGTTAGAGCAGCTAAGTCTAATTTTAACTGATATACTGAGAACTAATGAATGTTCATTGAATTAGTATACAAAGAAATAAAAAAGTGTGTAAACTTTTAGAAGTTTCTCTTGCCCCAGTTAAAAGTATTTTATATGCAGAAACGCAAATGGATATTGTTTGAAAGAAAAAATACACCTAAGGAAAAAAAAGTCTACCGTAACGTAATTTTTTTTATATGAATTTTTCATGGGAGGAAAAATCCTTACTCAGGACTCTAGGAGGCTGAAATGTGCAGCAGCAAATCTGCTTTTCTGTGGATCAAAAAACCAGACTCTGCCCTATCTCCATCCCCAAAAAACAGATTCATTACGGTGCACCGTCGCACTCTGCCTCGAGTGGGCATTTGCCATATGGCTTGGCAGTTTAATGGTTTTCTGATACTTGACAAAAATAAAGTACAATCATTTTGCAAGGAGTTTGAGTTCCTAGATGGGTCTTTTCCAAATAACAGCTGTGCCTCAAAATAGAGTTACTCAATTTGCAATTTGTGGACACAATACTCAAACATTTACAAGTGAGCAAAACCGCAAATCACTTGGGCTATTTCCAGCCTTCAGAGTTTATGAAGTTTTTAGCAATATTATGAGTGCGCAGCTGTCAACAAGCTCAAGCCATTGTCTCTGAACCACCAGACCCAGCCGGCAGCAGTGATGTCCTACTTTGCAGCAGGCCACGTAGAGCCGACCACAAACCCTCAGGAGAAAAAGAACACGAGAGAGAGAAAGAAACTTCACCGCAAAGCCCACAGACTAAATCCCTGTGCCTTTCTCTCCACTCCCTACCGCCCTTGTATAGGTGACACCTAAATCTACAGCTCTAGTCCTGACCTTGCTTATGGGCCCCTGCAGGTCCATGGATGGCCACCTGGCACTAGTTTGATAATAAGCCAGACAGACATGGATTCAAAGCCAAGTAGCACCTTCCTGAGTGATCTTGACCAAGTGTATCACCAGGAGAAGTCTGGTACATTAACAAACAACCCACCAAATACTAGCAGCTTAACACACCAAAGGTTTATTTCATGTTCTTGTTGCACACCCATTCCAGCTGTTTGGTGGTTCTGCTCTGTGTTACCTTTGTCTCTTAATCCACGACTCAAGCCGATGGAGTAGTAACTACCTGGAATATGGTCAGTCACTGTAGCAGAGAAAAGGAGGGCTCTGGAAGGTCCCTCACCAGGAGTATAGGCTTGGCCTTAAATTGACACATGTCACTTCCAACAAACCCACCCAACCTTAGCGAGTTAGAAAATATAATTGTACTCAGTGTCCCAAAGGTGGAGAGCCAGAAGTATTTGGTAAATAGTCCTGTGCCCACTACAGTGAATTAATCAAATGGAAAATGGAGATACAGTAAGTCTTCATTTAATGTTGTCAGTAGGTTCTGTAACTTTAAGCGAAACTATGCATATCGAGACCAATTTTACCATAGTCCAATGGACATAAACAAGAGTTAAGGTCCTCTGGCATCTCATCAACATTACAAGATGATGTTGTTCGAGGACACACCTCCTGGGACTGTCACGACAGTTACTGAAGTTGACCCACTTAGAACAGCAGCTGACACATAGAAGGTTCTCCAGAAATGTTAGCTCCTTTCCTTCCATTGTGTTCAACACAGAATTCACCAACTCCGACGTTTGTTCCCAGCTGCCCATACCCCTTTTCTGAAAAAACTTCCACTTTTTCTAGTCACCCATCATCAAAGCCTGCCTGTTAGCTATGACATCTCTTTATCCTTCATCATGTTCCCCCAGTATAGTTAGTATGGCCCATATTCCCTACATAATGTCTTCACGTTCCGCCACTAATGAGACCCACCCCACTATAGGATTTCTTTACCTTCTTGTATGAATCAGGTTGTTGTTGTTTTTTTTAATTGTAAGAGAAACGAGCTCTGGTTATGTTAGTGCCCCTACCCACCGAAGGCAAGCAATGAAGGGGCATGGGCTCATTAGAAGGCGACCAGCCCTCACAGAGAATAAAGGAAGAGCTGAATATGAGATCTCAGGGTGGACAAGGGACAGGGCAGTGCCACGGTCTCAGCCTGGACAGGGTCCCATGGCACAGACATGGTCACTAGAGCTCACGCCAGTGTCCAATGCTGTTCCCAGACAAGGGAAATGGCTGTGGGCTGGACGGCCCCCCACCCCACCCTCAGGGATGGCTTCCACACTTGATAAAGTGAGAGAAACTCTGAAATCACCTCCCCCCACCAATCTGGCCCCAAACTGCAAAACAGATTAACAGATTTGAAAGTTTGGATTCAATCGCTCAAACTAATGTGATAAACTATTGAGTGTTTACCATGTGCCAAGCACTGTATAAAACCTGGGCCTCTATGCCAAGCCAATGATAAAACCCTCAGTAATTTGTTCTCCACTGGCATTTATTTGCTAGGCCATGTCCTTCATCTGGCATCAGGGAGATTTTGGCCTCGCTCTAGTTCTCCTCGTTATCTCCTGACCACCCTCTCTTCCCTACAGGTGCCCATGTCCCCCCGAGTGCATGTCCTCCCCGACTGCTGTTCTCCGATGCGTCTTCTCAGTCTTCCAGCTCCTCAAGCCTCTGTCTGTGCCATTTCCTGGAGCCAGAATGGTCTCTTCCAGCACGGCCCTCGCAGGGAGCCTCCCCTGGTGGCCCACCTGGAAGTCAGGGCTCCCTCCTCTGGCCTCTTAGAGGTGACAGGGTCTAGATTGTTGTGTCCCCACTTTTCTTGCCTACCAGACGGTGAACCCCTGAGGGCAGGGATCCCATGGGATCCAGTGCAGAGTGGAAGGTAATAAGGACTATTCACCATATTCACTGGGGAAAAGGTTAAAGTGAAAAGTAGATCAAAGCGAGAGCCAGAGAACATTGGCCACTTCCCAGGATGGTCTTGAGACAAGCAGAAGCGAGCGAGGAGGAAACCCCCACAGCACAGTGGCAGCCCTCCAGGGTCATTCCTCTCCCACCCTCCTGATTTCCAGCACTCCTGGTCTGCCCACTTCGCGTCACCTCATCTAAGTTTCCATCACCCAATCTGCGGTGTTAGCTCCCCTTCTGGACTGGAATTTTGCTCTCACACCACACATTGTGTCTGCTGCCTTGGCTGGGGCTCACCCCGGGATCCTGACTCCTGATTCCCACCCCGAGGCACTCTTTGACTCTCCTGGGACTCTCCCCGGGATCCTGACTCCTGATTCCCACCCCGAGGCACTCTTTGACTCTCCTGTCCTTTCCCTGCTTCTGCCCAAGTCTAACCCAGGTGTATGCCCAGGGCCCGCTCAAGCTCAGCAGTGGGCACTGAGCCACATTTAATGTTGAGGTAGCAGTCCCACACCCTCTGCAGCCCCGGGGACTTCGCGGCATGGCAGCAGAGTGCAGAACAGTGCACAGTGATGGCAGGGGACGGCACGATGGCACTCCTAGTATACAAATCACAAAAGTGGCAGCCATCTGCGCTCTCCCCTCTCCTTGCCTTGATGGCTTGTCAGTTCCACCTCTGCAATACCTTTATCACCCATCTCTCTCTGAAACTCCACAGTCACTGCCTTGAACTGGGCTTATGATTTCACAATTGGACCTGAGTGCACTCCTACCCTGTCTCCTGTCTCACCTCCTCGGATCCATCCTTTGCTCGGCTGCTCGAGGGATCTTTAAGATGCACATTAGATTTCCTGCTTTATCCCCTGCCACCCAACCAAGTGCTGGATAGTGCTGGAAACTCAGCCTGGCATCCCGGCCCCTTATCACCTGGTCCTGACCTGTTTCACAAGCCTCAACACTTACTCTGCAACCTCCTCCCCTTGCTCCGTGAAACTGCTTTCCATTCTAATCTAATTTACTTGGACTGAATCTTAGCACCAGCCCTAACGTCAAATATAAAACTTCTAACAGAGAAGGCAACTTTGTTTAGCTTGCCTTTCATTGTTCCCTGAAAAGGAGAACACGTTGCCACTGCTATCAAGTTCCGCCAGACAACAGGAGGAAGACGGGAAGGTGGGAAGCTTTCCGTGAAGGCAGAGACCAGTGGGGGCCCAGTGAACCACAGCAGGGAAGGGGCAGGCAAGAGTCTTGCTGCTCAAGGTTAGGTGTTCACTTGAGAATTCCTCTGGGTGCAACATAACCAAGTCTGGAGAAATCCTTTCTCACCTCATGTAATATAATTTCCTCCAGATATTATAAGCCAAGCAGCCCATCTTCCCTTCTTTATTGAGCTGTAAGCAGACTACCATGGTCATGAGCAGATAACTGCAAATCTGGGCAATGATCTATGAAGTCAGAGCAGACCTGAGGCAGATAGGGGGCAGTGATTAATTAAAAAAACAATTTTTTTTAATCATCACCCGAGGACATTTTTTTGTTTTTTGTTCAGACAGAGTGGGAGGAAGAGAGAAGAAGAGAGAGAGAGAGAGAGAAACATCGATGTGAAAGGGACACATAGAGTGGCTGCCACCCGCATGACCCAACCAGGGCCAGGGACAAACTGCAACCGAGGTACATGGCCTTAGTGGGAACCAAACCCGGGTCTCTCTGGACCGCAGGCCGATACTCTAACCGCTGAGCCAAACTGGCCAGGGCATGATTAATTAAAAATTTTAACCATGTTCATCCAACATGTATTTAATGATGTGTATAATCGCTATTGTGTTGCCCCAAAATTTGACCCACATAGTGGGCAGTTCATAGAAACAACTGCAGTCTCTGTGATTATTAAACAGAAAAACTTGTTTCGTTTCTCCCCTCAGTTACTGCTGTAGAATCCACTGGCAGGACTGGCAGAATATCCCCAAAGCTCATGCACAGGCTAACATTTCTCACGTACGCAGGACACAGGCACTCAGTGAAGGGCAAGGGGCACTTCTGGCCTTGAACTGAGGTTGCCTGTGCCTGCACGTGGGCACCTCTGTAATGGAACAAGCTTGGCATTTATAAGTTCTATGACCTTGCACAAGCCCTCCAGTCCTCTATAGAATGCTCATCCATGGGGGTGCCCTGAAGATAACCTAAAGAGACACATTTGGACTATCCCTTCTTTAAGAGGAAGAGGAAGCTTTTCATCACAGAGTTAGGAAATAGGACTCAATGCTGGCACATGTGCAAAGATACCACTGTCCCTGACAGAGTCTACCCGTTCCTGTAAGAGCAGGTCAGATGAAGCCATTACTGGTCTGAGGGCATCCAGCCCTGCACAGTACAGAATCAGGGATGTAATGGAGCCAGCGTTCCAGCTCATGTAGGCCTGGCTGGGCAGCCCCAGAAGCCCAGAATATCTACGAGCAGGCCTCATACACAACACTCCAGCTGACCTGCACCCGGCCCCCTCCCACAAAATCAGGACTCTCTTTACTATGCATGAGTTTAAAAACCAGCCAGGAAGTTAATTGCTTCTGTGATTTCTGAAGAACTAATGTATTTACCTGTATACTTTGGCTGATGGCTTTTTTTATAGGCCATTTAAATTAAAAAAAATCCTCACCTAAGGATATGTTTTTATTGACTTGAGAGAGAGAAGGAGGGAGGGAGGGAGGGAAGAAGGAAGAAAGGAAGGGAGGGAGGGAGGGAGGAAGGAAGGGGGGAGAGAGAGAGAGGGAGAGAGAGAGAGAGAGAGACAGAGAGAGAGACAGAGAGACAGAGAGACAGAGACATTGATATGAGAGAGAAACATACTGTATTTGCCCTGACCAGGGATCAAACCTACAACCTGGGCATGTGCCCTGACCAGAAGTTGAACCTGACACTCCTTGGGTGCAGGGGACAACACTCCAACCAACCAAGCCATCTGGCCAGGGCTACAGCCACTTTAATACATGGTGATCTGTGGGTGTGCATGCCACATGCCACAAGCAAAGGGCTCCTGGGGGCTGGAGCAGAGAGGTTGCCCAGAGGCTCAGGCAGGGAGGGTCCTGGCTCCAGGGGAACAGGCAGATCCTAGGGCCTCGACGCCAGTGAGCAGAGCTAGAATCCAGTCAGGCCAAGGGAACTAAAGAAACATCTCATGCCCAGAGGTTGGGGTAAATCCAGATGCAGATCCCTGGAGGTATCAGCTCCAAACTGAAGACAGAGAAGCTCCATCCCACAGGCCTCTAGCTCATGTGAATTCTCTCTCTTGCATGTGCTGGCCTCACTTAAATCAATAAAATAAAAATTTAAGTGTAAAAAAAAATGCAGCCAAAATGAAATTATTTAAGCTCACTGTCTTTCCCAAGCGATGTTCCAGAGAGAGTGAGATGTGGCAGAGAATCTGCTGGTCCTTCCTGGGGCACAGCGGTTCCTCCTTTTCCTTGCTAACAGACCCAGATTTTGTCCGGCTTCAGACAAGGGTGCAGATCCACATAGGAACCATAGCAGCACACCCACCATGGAGTCAATCCCCTTTGCTGTGATTGGTCAGGGGTGGGCATGTGATACAATCCTAGCCAATGAGATGTAAGAGAACGTGCCTGGAGGCCTCTGGGAAAGATTCCCCTCCTGATGAAAGAACAATGAGAAGGCCCCCTTTCTGCCCCTTCCTGCCTGGACACTGTGATGTATGGGTGTGACACTCTGGCCTGCTGAGCCCTTCTGTCTCCACGAAGTGAGGGTCTAAAAATTGCAGAGATGAAGGGCAACCCAAAGACTTGGTCTCCTTAAGTCACTGCATTAGCCTAGTACTACCTCTCTCTAGACTTTATTTCATGAGCAGCTAAAATGCCTTTATTGCTGCAGCTACTGCTGGGCAGGTATTCTGTTACCTGTGGCCCAAAGCATCCACACAGATATACCTCAGGAGGCCGTGGTTCTTGCCTTCGCCCGACAGTGTGTGCTTGTCCCTGGGCTAAGTGTGAGACCAGTGTGTAAAGGCAGGTACTTTCTGCATAAGGTGGGTCAAGCCCAGACAGCTGCTTCATCTGGGCTGTAGCTGAAGAGGGACTGTGCCTGTGCCTGAGGAAGTCCTGCTGTGTGCGACCTAGGTAGGCTTGGTATGTTGAACCCCAGTGTGGAACTGTACTGTGACTTTTGTAGGACTGGAGTACTGGGAGTATTCTGGACAAAATGATTATTTTTTTTGACACTGTGAGCTCAGAACCCAATCTCAGGGAAAGCTGCCTTCTGAGCCTCTTCACAGACCCCTCTCAACTGCATTCACTGTCCCCTCGGGCACCGCAGGGACTTTCCGAGGGCAGCTCTGTGTTTGGTGGGCCTGTCTTCACACCCTGTGCTCCCCAGGAGGACATCCTCGGCACGCTAGTTCACCACAGGCAGGGACAGCTGTGCCTTTCCTGCTTCAGTGCTGACCACTTGCCTGTCTGTGTCTATGGCCCAACACAGCCTGGTGACAAGGAAGCCTTAACACACCGGCACAGCCATCCACGGGGCCTTGCCCCTGCGGGTCCCTCTGCTTAGCATGCCCTTTCTACCCACTTCTACCGATTCGACTTTGTTTCCCTGGCACTCAGCACATACTAGGCCAACATAAAAGGCCTTACCAACAACAAAAACAAATAACTTGATTAAAAAACAGACAAAGGACTTGAATAAACATTTCTCTCAAGAAGATATAAAAATGGCCTAAGTACATGAAAAGCTGCTTAACATCACTAGTCATTAGGGAAATGCAAATCAAAATGACAATGAGATGTCACCTCATACCCATTAGGATGGCTAATATAAAAATAAAGAAAACAACAAATATTAGAAAAGGATGTGGAGAAATTAAAGCACTTGTGCACTGTTGGTGGGAATGTAAAATGGTACAGCAGCTATGAAAAACATTATGGCAGTTCCTAAAAAAATTAAAAATAGAATTATCATATGACCTACCAATTTTACTTATGGGTATAAGCCTAAAAGTATTGAAGGCAGGGTCTTAAAGAGATATTTGTATACCCATGTTCATAGTAGCATAATTCACAATAGCTAAAATGTAGAAGCAACCCAAGTGTCCACTGATAGATGAATAGATAAGCGAAATATGGTATATACATACAATGGACTATTATTCAGCCCTGACAAGGAAAGATATTCTGATATATACTACAACATGGATGAACCTTGAGGACATTATGCTAAGTGAAATAAGCCAGTCAGAAAAAGGCAAATACTGTATTATTCCACTAATATAAGGCACCAAAACAATCAAATTCATAGACACAGGAAGTTAAACAGTGGCTGCCAGGGGCTGGATGGAGGAGGGAATGGGGAGGGGTTGTATAGTGGGTCTAGTTTCGGTGTTGCCAGATGAAAGAGTTTTGGAGATGGTTGTGTAACAATGTGAATGTACTTAACACTACTGACCTGTATACTAAAAAATGGTTAAGAGAGTACATTTTGTTATGTGTATTTCACCACAAGTAAAATTTTAAAATAAAAGGTCTCCTTTGGTAAGCCTTCTCTGATGGTAGGCTCCAACTATACTATACTGCTCATCAACCTCTGTCTTGAGTCCTTGGTTTCTGTTCTTTCGGGATTATTTTGAGACCCACCCAGTTGTCTAAACTAAGAGAATCACAGAGAAATAGAGCCCTGATTGAACTGCTCTTAAAGTCAATCCTACCTAGAGAATTTCAATGACCATGATCCAATAAATCTCCTTTGTAATATTAAGCTAGTTTGAGTTGGCATCCTGTTACAACCAAAATCAACCTAATTGATAATGCACTTGATCTAAAATACTAGAACACTAAGAATAAAGAAAAGATGCTAAAGACTTCTAGGGAAAAAGAAAGTTCATAGACAAAGGAATAAAAATGAGACTAGCATCTGACCTCTCATTTACACAAGATGCAAGAGAAAATGAGCAATGCCTGCACACTTCAAAGAGATGACTATGAATCTCGAATTCTCTAGCTAGCTAGACTATCATTTAAGTATGGAGTAGAATATATTTTTAGATATAAATGGACCAAAGTTTACCTCTCAGGCACTCTTTCTTAAAAAGTGGTTTGAGGATGTATTCCAGCAAAATGAGGAAGAAAAACCAATAAAGTAGAAGGTAAGGGATACAACCTAGGATGAGAGTTGTACAGGCTGCAGAGCAACATCCCAGGGCAGAACAGGAAAAGGTGGGCCTTTAAGAAAAAGGTGAATGCTGAGAGGTTGGATAAACTGAAGTTCTAGTGAAAACGTCTCTTTCAACTATTTTATATGTATGTAAATTAAAATGTGACTTAATTTAAACCCTTGATGGAATGTGAGAAAAGAAAATTCATTTTGACCTTGATATTAGGAATTTCCCTTTGAGTGGTCCAGGGCTAGTTGACCCTGGAGTGAACATGTATGTGATCAAAATGATTTAAATGCTATTTAATGATGTTCATTTTTTACAGTCAATCTAGTAAAAGGCATAGAATGTTTAACTGTGAAGAGAGAATAAAAAAACCAGTAATGGTAATTTAAGAATATAGCTACCAGTAAAGAAGTAGTTGGAGAAAGAATGATGGGAAGAAGGGGAGAGGCATCAATATTTTTCTCTTACCTCATGAAAAGTCTAGATGCTGATTACAGGTTATGAACAAGAAAGAAATTTGGTTGTAACACATATGGGGAAAATAGTACAATAAAGGTGGGGCATTAACTCTTCTCACATAAAGTGATGCTGGAAGGTAGGCAGTTCAGGGGTAGTGCAGCAGCTCTGATATCAATACCAAAGGAACCCTCTAGATTTCTCTGTTATTCTTAGAACATGCCCTTCACCTATCCTCAAGGTTGTCTCATGTTCACAATCACATGATGGCTGCTGCAGCTCCAGCCATTGTATCTGTGTTCTAGGTAAGAATGAGCAAGAGGGGAGAAGGGCAAGAGAGTCCTTCTTGCCGAATCAGCCCCTTTATCAAATGGAGCTTTCCTGAAGCCCCACCCAACAACTTCTGCTTACATCTCACTGGCCAGAACACAATGACATAATCATCTCTCTCACAAGGAAAACTAAGTGTAGTTTTTTAGATGACAGATAGCTGCTTTCAATAAACATGGGTTTGTTTGTAAGAAAGAAGGGGTGGATATTGAGTAAGCAATTCATCACATGTGATTTCAAGAGACAGAAGTTTATTACTTAAAGTAACAAGGTAACCAATAAAAGAATAAAAAATAATAGAATCACCAAAAATGAGAGGAAGGAGGAAGGGTAGAGTACAGAGTATAAACGAGTTAAATCAATGTATCATAATAGGACTCAATGGCTATCTTATCAGGATACAGTCTAGAGTTGTGCATTTAACTTCCAAAATAATAAGACTAAGGAGGCCACTTGTGGGAGGTAGGCAAGGGGAAAGGGATGGAGTTGTAACTTTTTATTAGAAGCCCGTCTGAATTAGTTGAATTTTTAAAAACCTTGCGCATCCATTATTTTATTATTATTTTTATCCTCACCTGAGGACATTTCTTCATTTTTTGTTCAGATAGAGTGGGAGGGAGAGAGAGGGAGAGAGAGAGAGAAACATCGACATGAAAGGGACACATTGAGTGGCTGCCACCCGCACAACCAACCAGGGCCGGGGACAAACTGCAACCGAGGTACGTGCCCTTAGCGTGAACCAAACCCAGGTTTCTCCAGACCGCAGGCCGACGCTCTAACCGCTGAGCCAAACCGGCCAGGGCATTATTTTGATTACATAAATAAGAGTGTTTAGTCTATTATAGAGGGAAGCGAAGCGTCATTCTATTTCATTTACCCTTGGCAACCTGGTTAAGTGTTGGGGATGTTTTTAACCCCCCTCACTAGCTCAGAAAGTGACAAAACTAGCCCTAGTCAGGGCTTTCTTTATTTTGCTTCTTTTAACTGACTTGTTATTTTTCTTTACCTTTAGCCATTCACATTCAAGACCCTTTATGAGAAGAGAGAGGGGCATCACTTCTGTTTCTGGTGGGGCAGGTCCTGTGCCCCACACTCTGTCTGAAATGAGGAGCCAACATCGCCTGTATTCATTGCCTCCGCTACTCCCGGCTGCCTTCTGTGCGGGAGAGTGTGTTCTCTACCTGCCTAGTATGCACTCTCAAATCGCTGTCCTAATGTCTCTATAATATGTTAACAGGCAGTGGCCAAAGGGAGTTTTGCTGAAATAGCCAGTAGTTTGGGCCATTTTGGACTAAATCCTAGAATACACACAATAATGCTGAGTGATGCAGTTTAATTTATGAGCATGCAGGTCTGCTGTGAAATTGGGAAATGGAAGTAGAAGACATTAGCATTCACATGGCAAGGGCAGGGCGAAGTCCAAAGATTTAATACGCGTTTCACAGGGAGGACTGGAGAGTGCAAAGGAGCAGACACTCCGTCAGTGAAATGTGTGCTCACGAACCTCATTCTTCTATTTTGATGTCGCCAACCACCTGAGAAGTAGGCGTGTGCTTTTCCTGGCCTTATGCCCTTAATGTTTATCAACACCTCCATTGCTTTTAACAGTAGAACTGCTGTATCCACATCTAAAATGGATTTTGTGGTTTAATCTTCAGGAGGAAAGGTAGGACAGATGGCTTCTCAACTTCCTTCTAGCTAGGGCATGCAAACTACTATACAGATAAATATTTCCAAGTTAAAAAGGGAAGACAGGCATGTTTGTAATTTAACTCCGAGCATTTGTACATGTGGTTCATGACACGTATTTATCTCATAGTAGTTGTATATGTGGTTCATGCCATGTAGAAGCTTGTCAGCCAGAGATTTTCTGTCCGACCTTGATTTTCTAGACCATTTTTAATGCACAAAGTAAAATAGCATCTATTTCTGCCTTCCTTATGAATGAAAATACATTCTTCCAAAGAGTTCAAAGAAAATATTAAGTGTGCCCCAGCAGTAAGTTAAAGTATATTGGAAAAGAGGTTGGAAAATTCCATTTAAGCCAGCTGATTAATGTTCCCCAAAGATATCAGGTTCTAATTCCTGGAACCTGCAGATGTTACCTTATTTGGAAAAAGGATCTTTTGCAGATGTAATTCAGTAAAGACTCTTGAGATGAGGAGATTATCCTGGATTACCAAGAAGGCCCTAAAAGCAATCAAATGTATCCTTACAGAGGGAGGAAGAGGAAGATTGTACACACACACACACACACACACACACACACACACAGGCTATGCAACAGTGGAACAGAGAGAAATTGGGAAATGCAGTCCTTGAAGATTGGAGTGATGCAGCCACAAACCAAGGAATGCTAGCAGCCACCAGAAGCTGGAGGAGGCAAGGACCAAATCCTTCCCAGAGCCTCCGAATGGACTGCAACCCTGTGGACACCTTGATTTTGGCTCAGTGAGACTCATTTCAGGCTTTTGGCCTCCAGAACTCTGAGGGAATACATTTCTGTTGTTTTAAATGACCACCAAGTTTGTCGTCATTTGTTACAATAGTCCTAGGACACTAATAAACCCATAGAGATACTGGAGGGGAGGGTTTCCGTTTGTACAAAAACCATCCCTAACACTCTAGAAATCTTTTGATGGTATTCAGCAGAATTCAACTTTCTGCCTCCAGCCAGTGCGACGTGAGAAGGCTGACTGCAGGACAGTCAGGCCCATGATGCACAGGTTAAGAAAACAGGCTGCCACACTCCTGGGTCCTTGGGAACAGCTCTGAGCAGCGTCCCCTCCTGAAGCAGGGGGCTGAGCGATGAAGAAAATAGGCTAGTTCTTAAAGCAAACATCCGAATTAATAAGAAACTTTGCATAAATTAACCTCATAGCTCAGATAGGGCTGCACAGGTTTGGGAGAGCACTTATTTAAACAAATGCTGTGTAATTATTAATAAACATGGTCAGATGCCTGCATGGATATGGTACGAGGCTGTTCTCAGAGAGTTGATCTGTAAATGGTGAAAAATTTAGAGACCCAAATGTCTAGTACTGACAGGGGAATGATTAAATCCTATATAATACTATGCAGCTATTAAAAAGTAATGTATTACTACATGTACTGACATCAGAGTTTATTAATGAGTAAATGTTGGGTTAAGAAAAGCAAGTCACAGCCTGGCCAGTGTGGCTCAGTGGTTGAGCACTGACCCATACACCAAGAGGTCGCTAGTTTGATTCCCGATCAGGGTACATGCCCAGGTTGTGGGCCCAATCCCCAGCGGGGGGCATGTAGGAGGTGGTCAATGTTCTCTCTCATAGATGTTTCTATCTCTTTCTCCTTCTCCCTTCCTCTCTCTAAAATCAATAAAGGAAAAAAAATTAAAAAAGAAAAGCAAGTTGCAAACAGTATTATGGTATTATCGCATTTTGGCTATGTTGTCCTATACAGAAACAGCATATAATATATGCACCTATACATGTGCATAAATCTATTGGATGGGTGCACATCAAACAGTAAGTCATGACCTCTAAAGAAAGGGAAGGGCTGTTGGGAGCAGCAGGAGAAGGGACAGACTTGGACTTTTTACTTTATCCAAATATGCTTTTTCCCTAAGCGTGGACTCTTTATAAAGTTTTAAGACAGAAAAGATGAACATGCCACAAAAACACTCTGTGAGAACCCTGTCTAGTGACGTGTCTGGTAAACAGAAGAGACCCCCAGTAACTGCCTGACCAAGACTGTGCAGCAGGGGTCTTCAGAAAGTAGCTGTGGCCCCCCGCGCTCGCCTGTGAGCTGATGTCGCAGAGCTGCAGGCAAAAACCTTTGGCTTTTACACCAAGCTCACTAATGGTGCTGCCATTGTTTTTGTTTTTTTTTTTTGAAAAAAGAAAACAAGAAAGCAGCCAGCAGACCAAAGTTCCAAGCAAGTGTGTCTTGTGTTTCTCACAGGAGCGGGGCACCAATTCGGTGGTTTATAGCAAAGCCAAGAGGAATCTGTCTTTTGAACGCTTTCTCCTGAGAAATTCTCCATGAGGATGTTTGCAAAGGTTGTCTTACTCCCTGGAAGGTGTTTTTCTCACCCGATGAGCAGACAGTTCCTGTGCCCATGACTGAACAGAGCCCTCCGTGTGTTAGTGAGTCACCCAGCAGGATGGGGGGGCCCCAGGCCTTGGAAAAGGACCCTTCTCATCTCCTTCCTTGGAGCACATCCTGAGTACCCCTCAGCTATGCTCCAGCACATAAGAAAGCAGAGCTCTGGGGTACAAAGAGCCCCCTACCCCGCCCCGTTACTTGCCAGTGGAAATGCTGTTTTGGATTCATGTACAGTCAGGCTGATCAACTGTATACCAAAAGGTGTTATTACAGCTAGGGGGAATATGCACAACCTCACACTGTTCAGTTCGGAGACACTGAAAGATGAATGGGAGTGTGTCTCGGGGCCTGAAAGCAGAGATGAGATTTCTGGACAAAAAGCTGCGAGCACAGTTTTTTTTTGGTTGAAGGCGGGGTGCGCGTCACTTCCATCTCAGGCACATGCTACATGAATGCATTGCTCTGAAGGTGACAGGTCTCTACAAACACTTCTTAAGTGATGGCTCTTAGTGAAATTGCTGCTTTTTGTGGAATGAAAGGAACCACCAGTCCTCTCTCCCCCCTATGTAATCTGAAGTGCTTGTGTTTTAAAGTATGTTTCTCCAAGATTTGCTGCAAATCTTTAAAAGTCATGACATTTTAGGATTCCTTATTACAAATTTCAGGAAAGACTTTCATCTCCTGTATTTTAAAGAAATTGTCACAAAAACAAAGGTTGGGAGCCGGATTTTTCCCTAAGCCGAGGGCTGGATCTGGAAGGCGTATGCTCAATCAGGGTATCGGACTCTGTTGGAATGTTCACATCTGGTCCAAACCTCCCACTTCACAGTTGAGGAAACAGAACCAGAGAGGTGACGTTGCTTATCCAAGGCACACAGGAAGGTACAGCCAGAATCGAAGCGCAGGCTGAGACTTCCATCACACTGTGACGCCGCCTTATACACCGAGCTCTGTGGTTCTGGAGATTTAAAACTTTTATCCAAGGAACACTTCACGACACACAACCCTTGTCCTCGGGCCTAACGAGACTGGCACCCTGGGACAAGTGCAGAAGGCCCCTTCCGTGCAGGGAATACATTCGGAGAAACAAGGTTAGAAAGGACCCGGAGTGATCCTCTGCTCCGCCCTTTCCGGGAGGCAGAAGCCAGTGCATCAGGCCAGGGTGGAAGTTACTTACTTCTCAAACCCTTCAGACAAGGTTTCCTAACTTCAGTTACAAAAAGGAATATCTCATTTCTTCTCAACAATAGGATCCGAGAAATAAGCATAAAACACCACTGCATGGTCTTTTACCTAAAAACATAAAAATTTCCTCATCACAATACTTCAGAAGTTATTACTTAAAATCACCTCTTAATTTAGTCCAACATGGATATTTCTACTTGAAAAGGAAAACATTTTGGAAAATAAGAGTATGGAGTTGTCATGAAACCTTAACTATGATTTTTGTAAGAATCTCTTAAGAGTGTAGGAGACTCATTTGGGCCGGTTTGGATGAAGATTTGATAGAAATGATCCTATGTCGAGACCTGCAGAACATAAAACATTTGTAACGTGAAAACTCTTGAGTTAGAAATTATACAGTGGCGCCTGCTGTCAGGTTTTCATCTCTAAGTTGTATAAAAAGTCCCATTTTTTTTTTTTTTTTGCAAAGCAGGTTTTGTAGTAGGTCTTGGCTGGAGCAGGTACATTTCCAACTAATCTGAAGGGGATAATAAAAAACAAAATAGATTAAAAACTCCACCAACGATTCCACACCTTCACGCCGAAGGACTCAAAGGCCAGAGGCTGCTCTGAGAGGAGGAGCCTGACATTCAGGGTATTAAGTGAGGGAAAGCGAACAACGTGTGACCCTTTGTCTGAAGATGATGTTGCTGACCCCCTGTCAATGGCCTGAACTGCTTTTCCATCTCTGATGAGGTGAAAGGCTTCTGAGAATCAAGGGGTGCATCCCAGAGGCAGCTGCTGGAGTTGGGGTGGTCCAAGTCTGTGGCACAGTGCAGGCTGCCCATGTAGGGGGCTGGCAGGTCTGAGGACAGAGTGAACACCAAGGTCTTGGCCTCAGGGTCCTGGGCAAGGGTGCAAAATGGCCCCTTTGATTTTGACCTCCACCCAACGATCCATCTAATGGTCTGTCAGAGCTTCTATAGCCATGGTTCAGCTCTCCTGTTCCAGCCATTTCTCCTATGCTCTTCCAAGCAAGGGTTTCTCTGAATGCCCTCCACCACCTTCCGCAGGTGTTCAGGAAGCATCCATGCACTGACTGGTGGCATATCTGGGGCCCAATCCTTGATCTGAGTCCAGCTCTCATCTTCAGGCCTGAAAGGAAAAGGTCTACCTGGGTCCTCACCCAGAACCCAGAAAGCCCAGGCTGGAGGTGATGCTGGGAGGGCACTGTGCCTGGGGAGGACTCTTGCACCTTGGGGCCTGCCCTGAGCCAGCTGGTGCCCAGGCCAGGTGTGGGGTCCCAGAGGAGGTTCAGCAGCATCTCATCCTGGAGGCAGCCCATGGCTGGTGGGAGAGCTATATAAGTGAATCGCATAATCTGATTAAGTGTGGGCACCCATAAAATGCTTAGTGCCCAGAAATGATCATACATGGCTCCAAGTGCATGAGGCAAGGAGAAGCTATAGAGTTAGCATCTAAGAAGGATAGTATCATTACTAACCATTTATGGGGCGCTGCTGCTATTTCGTATTATTTTAATTAGATGCCATTATTCCCCTTTTGCAGATGAAGACACTGGGGCTGAGAGAAGTGAACTAATTTGTTTAAGGTTACATAGGAGTGAGCTAGGATTTGACTCCTAAGACCTGGGCATGAACAAGGTGACAGCAGCACTTCTTAGTTCTACATGGGCCTGTGAGCACGTGCTTGGGGACTTCACAGCCTGGCTTCCCAGGCCCCCAGTAGCATACTCTTCGAGCAGAACTGCAAAATTCTCGAAACTAAATTAAATTCACTTTAATTTTAAGAGCAAAACAAACAGATGCCCTGTAGCTTCTTTCCCTAGGAGAGGGGATGGAGATCCAATAACTGCCCTCGCTTCCTTCCCCTGAGAGGGGCGGGGATCCCTGCAGAAACAAATGCGGCTCTGTGCTCAGACAGCAAACAGCTTTGGCTGAAACTAGAAGTCAAAAAGCAAATGCAAAAAAGAAAAGAAAAGAAAAACCTGAGCTTGACGTGCTTAACCAGGGAGATGCACATTTACTCAAGAAAGGATTTTTAAAAATTCCAATCAAAATGGGTTTCATGATAAGCATCTTACGCCCATTTTATTGAAACAGATTTAAAATGTTAAGGGAACAAATGGATACAGGGAGAAAAAAATGCCAGACATTCCAGCTTAAGGGATCAGTGCTTCATAAATGTCACCTTATTGTGTCATTTTCTGTGTCTACTTCATTTTATAAATATACTTATGCTTAGATTAAAAGGTTCCTAAGAGGTCATTCTGCAAATAAAATGAGACGCAAAGATTTTTTTTTAACAAAATCCAATGCAAAAAACCCTACAATGTGTCATCAAATAATGCCAAAGGTAAGTGATACTGTTATAATCCTCATAATTAAAAAAAAAAAGCTATAAAATGCTTTTTGAGTTGAAGCTATTTTCTGAGCAATCAAACACATCATTTACCAGTAGTTTCTCAGTTATTATTTTCCTAAATTAGAATCCTGTGTGCAGTAAAAAAGGCTGCATTTAAGACCCCAAAACCTTTTTCCTTCCGTGTCCACACCTCTGAGAGTCTTTTTCAGCAGGACTTCTCCCTCCACCCCCTTCCTTGACTCTACTTCCTGAGGTAAGTTCCTGGCCTCTGTCCTGGACCTAGCACACTGGCGCCAACATGCTTACCCTTAGCATTCCTGGCCTGCAGGAGGTGCTTAATAATTGCTTGCTAAATAAGTGATGCAGGCATCTGGCCAGGAGCCACTAGCTTGCTTCCTTTCCTTGGGGTTCTTTTCTCCACCTGGAATGCCCCATTCCCCCAGTTTATCCATCCCACCTGCTCCAATTTTCTATAAAGCAGCAGTACCACCATCCAGTCAGTTAAGAGTGATTCTAACCCCCTCTCTTTTCCTCCTACTCCACCATCCTCTCAATTCCTCCATCACTGAATCCTGTACACTGCACTTCCTAGTCTCTCCCTGACCTCCCTTCCTCTCCATCCCCTCTGTAACACTGACCACCTGGCTTTCCTCGCATCTATGGGGCTACCACATGGCCCATCCTGCTCCCCACTCTCCTGTCTAGCCTCTCCTGAACTCGTTCCTCCCCTACTCCCCTCTGTCCTTGGGCTGGAGCCCAACTTGCTGACAAGGCAGGCAGGTGGTCTGTGATATAGTTTTTGCTGGTTCCATAAGTCTCAGCTCTTAGTAGTCAGTCCCTGGCCCCATCCGTTTAGTCATTTGGTACCCAGTAGCCAAAGAAGCCCTCTTACCCGCCCTTGGCTAGCTGGTAAAGCAGACACAGATGGTTAAATCAGAAGATTGCTTAAAAAAGTGTAAGTGCATTCTAACTTTAAACTGAACCTACACAAGCAGGTGGTCTGACGCAGGGCCAAGGCTTTGTTTTCGGAGCAGGGGTTGGAGCACAAATCCCATGCGTCAGCAACCCTCCCTATTCCAGTTCCTGCGGTGGAGGGCGGACCTGGAGCGCACAGGAAGCAACGCGAGGGCAGCATCTGTCTCGACGGTCCGATTCCCCTGCCTCTGCCACCGTTAAGCTTTCGTAGCCTGGTTCCCTCACCAGCACTGATTGGGGCGGCGCTCTCCCGTTTCTAGTCTTTTTAGAGCATTCACTCATTCCTCAAAAACCCTCCTTTCCCTTTATACTCACAATCCACCTGTGTATGGGCTATTTAATCAAGTTATGTGGTTTATTAACAAGTACAACTGGCACCAAACTGAGTATAGGTGTTGAACACGGGAGGTGGGGGCAGGAGAATCGGGCAGGGAGCTCAGGCCCGGCCTGGGGGAGGGGAACGGCAGGCGGACAGGCCTGCATACGGCTGGACTGTGTGTGGCCCGTCTCCCCGACTATTTCATGGGCTCTGGACCAGAGTCTGGCTCGGTTCACTGCCTTTATGATCTCTGTGTCTAGCATAGGGCTGGAGTGTGATCTGGGTTTAAGAAATGCTGGCTCGACGGAGAAGAAAGCCTCCCCACAGACTAGCCCTACCCGCGTTCCAGCTACTCCTTTAGCAAATCCAGCTCCGGTGATACCCCTTTCCGCCCTGCTTGGAGTCCTTCATGGCCTAGTCACATAGCTGGCAACACGTTCTAACTCAGACCCAGGGCACGACAGCAATTTAGAGCCAGATGCAAGAGACCAGATACTCTAGTCCACCCTCGTGGTTCACAGGTCAGGAAGATGGAGACAAGATAAGCGATCTGGTCAGGGGCACGCAGCACCTTGTGACCAGAGCTTTCCCTCCCGCCTCCTAGCTCAGACTCCTTTCCTCTCTTGTCCCTGGGTCAGGGACCTCCATCACAGTCCAGTGATGGCACAGCCCCAGGCTAAGGATGCTCTGGAACATCCCCACTCTGTGTGAGTGTCTCACAGGTGAGACCTTTTGGTGGGAATCCTACCTTCCTTCCCCCATGGCCTGGGGCATGAGAAGTACCCGATTAGCTGATAAGGGAGCCTTCAGCAAGTTAACCTGCAGCCAAAAATAAAGTCAACTTCAAACAAGGGGGATGCTTTAAATGTAAACGTTGCATCCCTACTGACTCATGAGAAACCCAGTGACTGGCAGGCAGACGTGCCCACTCACTGGCCACTGGGTTACAGACTGAAGGAATAAATAGACATAAACTTGCTTGCTGGGCTCACCAACACTTCATTAATAATACTGACCTCCTTTTAATGGGAAAAGCCTTTGTGTGCCCTTCAATGCTTCCGATAATATTACAAAAATAAGATGCAAAGCAGTAAAGCCATTGTTGCCCTGGTTATGGTCCAGAGGCATGCAGAATTCAAAACAGAAGCAAAACCATGAAGTCTCAGGCCTATTTTGCTTTTGACTTGAGAACTGGCAGGCCCGCCTCATGAGCCATCCTTTAGCACATCACAAAAGTGAACATGGACACAGAGGATCCAAAGAGTCCAGTTGGCGGGGGAATGTATTATGGGATTTATTTGATCAATGACTGTGATAATTGTGCTTTTTAAAAGACAAACTTTAAAACTGTTTCAAATTCCTTCACTGCCATTGATAATCTCTTCATTCAACAAACATCCATCAGCGCCTACTAAGTGTCCGGAGTTGTAGGCCAGGAGCCAGAGACGGAAGTGTCAGCCGCTTTCCCTCCCGGAGGGCTCACCCATCTGCGCTGGTGGGAAGCAGATGGGCTGAACGATGTTCACAATGCAGTGTCCTAGGAACTGGCATAAATGGAAACAGAGGGAGCCTGAGGACCTGGAGGAGGGCCCCCAGCCCAGCCAGGCTGAGGGAGGGGTACCAAAGGGGTATGGAAGGGTTCCAGGAGGAAGTAACAGAAGTCTTGGGTTTTGAAGGATGAATAGGAATTAGGCAGGTGGATGAGTTGGGAAGAGAAAACAGCGTTTGAAAAGCCTGGGAATGTGGAAGGCTAGGTGAATATTGGGGCTACAAGAGGGTCAACAGAATAGCCAAGGTTGTGGAGGGGATGACAAGGTTTTTCAGGGCCAGATTGCCAAGGGCCTTGTGTTCTCTGTTAAGATTGAGCTTGATCTTGATGGTGGTGGCTGGTGAGCTCCTGCACAGTTTTATTCAGGGGAGTGATCAATCCACAAGTGATTACCTGAGGGTCTCCTGAACAGCTGAGCAGCACCCAGGGACACCTTCCTTTATTCACCACTCCTGAGGCAACAGCAACTTAAAAGCCTCATTAGCAGGCAGGTCTCCAACAAACAACTAAGCCTGCCTTCCCTTCCCTAATGCCCTTTCTTTGAGGCCACAGCTACTTTCAATTGCATTCTAATTTCAAGAAGTGATAAACATATGCTCATGTTTCCATTTACAAGTTTTTTATTATCAGCCTGGCATTGTAGCTGCAAATTACCCATTTTCTATTACAATTATTTTTACTTCTCTGGATGAAGAAAGAAAAGAAGCACTTTTAAATTGCTGAAGTGCTCGAGCCACAGAGGGAGGGAAGAATGAGACACTGCGCATCTTCCACCAATGGCACTATAATAGCAAGAGTCTGCAAAATGAGATGCAAGCTTGTGTGCTGTGTGAGACCAGGCCTGGATAGGTGCCTGTGCTCACGGCCATCGGTTTAGCCAAAACATGGCCCAGGCGGCAGCAAACCAGGGAAGAGATCGGCAGGCGGCAGAACTCCTACTTTGAGGGCTCTCACGAATGGCTCCTTAGAAACCGGGCTGCTTTAGGTGACAGGTGATCTTGGGCACTAACTCTTGCTTTTTCTGCTTCTAGCAGAAATTTTTATTTTTATTTTTTAAAAAATAATTTCTAGTTATGTGTTTTTTTTTTTTTCTTTATTGATTTTAGAGAGAAAGGAAGGTAGAGGGAGAGAGAGATAGAAACATCGATGAGAGAGGACATCGACTGGTCAACCCCTGCACTGGTGATTTGGCCCACAACCTGGCTGGGCATGTGCCTTAACTGGGGAACTGAACCAGTGACCTCTTGGTGCATGGGTCGATGCTCAACCACTGAGCCACACCGGCCAGGCTAGGAGAAACTTTTAAAGATGAGATGGTCGCTAACTTAGATGCATCCAAGCATCTTAAATATCTGGTCATATTATGATTGGAACTCTGCAAGGATCCAGCCATGCTAACTGGCATCTCGGACCCCTCTCCTGAACGAGATCCTGCACTTCCTGTCTTGGTGGGGACGGGCTGGGATGGGGTGAGGAAGAGCCTAGGGAATGGATGGGAGGTGATGAATTCGGGACACTAATTGAAGTGAAAAGGAGGCTAGCATGCAGAAACACATGCCTAATTGGCAGCTTCATATCCCACTTAATTTGCATGTAACATTAATCGACAGAGTAGCATGTAAATGAGAATGCGGTGGTTTTGTAGCTTTGAAGGTGCCATTGGCAGCTTTGTTTTGAGAGTGTAGCTTGGACAAGTTAAATCGTTTTATTATTGAGATGACTTACTCATCAAGAAACTGTCAACCATCCAAATTCCTAACACCTTCCATGTGCGATTGTGCTCGGTCCTTGGTATGAGGGTACAGCAGACACAGTCCCTGCTCACAAGGCACTCTCTCTAGTGGGGGGTCAGCCATAGAAAAACACCGCACAAGCAGCTACTTAAATGTTCAAAATGCCATTTGTGGTAAAAAGAAACAAACAAACACAAATGATCACTGTCGCTGTGGAAGTCCTAAATATTGCTTTTCACATTCTTATCCCTCACGGATGACAACAATAGTCACAATGACAATAGCTGAGAGGTATTTAGTGTACCATGGACTAGGCACTTTCTAGGTCTACTAACTCTTGGCAGCACCTATACTGTGTCTGTTATTATATGTCTTTTATGTTATTTTTAATCTTTGGAAATACTGGGCAGAAGTATTATCACCCTGTTTCTGATGAGAACTCTGGAGCTCGGGCTCTGAAGCCCGGGGCCCCCCAGGGAGCTGGCTCTGGGATACACAGCAAGGACAGCTCCTGGCCGATCACGAGGCCAAGGCACTTCACTACCTCCCCTCGCCACCCTGCCGCGGCCTTGAAGACGCAGGAGCCGAGAGGAGCCCAAACTGCACGCCCCTAAGCTCCAGGCTTTTTGGTATTCCAGATGGGCTCATTCACTTTTGCAGGAAACACAGATGTAATCAGCATATTAACCACCCTTTAAATATCGGTCATAAGTTCTTCCCTCAAGAGTAAATTGTTCCCTTCCTGGGTATCTCAAGGTCCTTGCCTGGGTAAGAAAAGGTAAGAGCAGGTGAATGTGTGGGCCCTCTTCCCGCACTAGCGCAGGCCAGGGGGCCTGCACTCAGAGCTCAGCAGGGGCGTGTCCCAGGCAGGGAGGTGTTTGGGTCCCTGTGCCCAGGGGCAGTGCTGGGCTGTGTCGGGGAGGTATGTCGCAGGGGGTGTCATACCGGAAGGAGATGTGCTGTAGGTGCTTCTGCGGAGGGAGTCTGTCATGGGGGGTTTGATGGAGAGCGGGTCTACAGGAATCTCCTGGGAGGTGTGTGCTGTGGATGTGAGGGGTCCGGTAGGTGACGGGAGGGCCATGCTGCACTGCGCGGTGGAAATGATGTTGTAGGAGGGGATGTTTTACAGGGGTGTGCTGTGGGGTATATGTGGGGACGGGTCAGTCATGAGGGTGTATTACGGGGGTTGCACTGGGACAATGTGACTTAGGGGAATGAAATGGAGGGTGTTGTGCGGTTGTGCTGTGGGATGTATCAGGGGGTGTGGTGGGAGTGTGTTTTGGGGGTTCAACTGGGGAGTTGTACTGTGGAGGTGTCAGGAGTGGGAAGTGGGGGTACGCTGAGGGTGGGATGGACTGTGTAGTGAGGCACCCTAGAGAGCCTACTACCAAGCCTGAGAAGGCTGCTCTTGCTCACTGCACCTGCCTGATCCCCATGATGCCCTAGCACCCCACTTTCTCTCCAGCCACATCCCTGGGCCCAGTGAGACACGGTGCGGGGGCATGTTCTGGAGTTCTGCTGGTTGGAAAAGCCCGAGAAGCCCCCTCCGTTCTTCACCCGCTCACATCAGCCGCTCTGTGGCAGGGTCCAGGTGGTACTGCAGTTCACACCTAACAGCCTCTTCACAGCCCCACCCATGGACTCTGCCTGGCGACCGCATGAGGGGCCCTCCAGGACACAGCACAGGTGAAGGGAGCAGGGCCCGCACAGGGCAGCCACAGCCCTCCTTCCCAGCACAGCAGCCTCCCTTAAGAAACCCCAACCCTATGAGGTTCAGAACATCCCATCACCTCGGAAAGTCCCCTCATGTCCCTTCTTACTCCATCACCCTGAATCCCTTCCCTCAAGCAAACATTATTCTAAATTTTTCCACCATAGACTATTTTTGCCTGTTTTAGAATTTGAAACAGAAATGGAATCACAGTGCATAGCCTCCTGGGTCTGGCTTTCACTCAGCAAGATGGCTGTGAGAGTGACCCAGGTGGTGTGCGTCAGTAGTGTGCTCCTTTTCACTGCTGAGTAGTATTCCATTGTTTGGCAATACTACAGTTTATCTGTTCTCCTATGAATGAATTCCTTTTTTAAAAGTGAAGATTACCACAGAATTGAGGTTATCTGTAACGAAGACACCCTGACTTGTATTCCGGCCTGTTTCTCTTGTGGGGAGAAGACCCATCATGCTCAGAGTTAGCACAGTCCTGCCTGTTCCACAGAGGGATAAAGAACACAAATAGTATATTCCATCACCTTTGTGAAAAAGAAAATAGAGAGAGAAGCACAGTTCTAGAGAAGAGACTCCCAACATGTGGTGAGATGCAAGATGATTCTAGCAAGAACTTTAATGTTTGTTTTCTAGGTGCGCCCCATATCTGGCCTGTCAAACTAGTTTTCCTCCATGAAGGAGATAGATATTTTGCTTTTAAAATAAATTTGTATGGAAAAAACTTTATTTAAAGAAGTATTAAATATAGAGGGTAAAAGTATGGAAAAAAATAATGAGACATATGCAGATGACAAAGGAGTGGGAAATATTACCTAGATGCACATTTAATTCACCTGGGACCTTTAAAAACGCCCATGCCTGGGTCCCACCTCCAGAGCCTGGCATGCATGTAATTGGCCAAGGTGTTATCAAGGCATCAATAGGTTTTAAAAGCTCCTCAGGTGATTCTAATGTGCAGCTGGGATGAAAAGAATGGCCTAGAGGCAGGTGGGGGGTGGGGGTGGGGAGGAGAAGCATCTGTAACAAAAATACATTAATAAAAATTGCAAAAAAAGAGAAAAGAATGGTCTGGAAAGCCATGGTTCTCCAGGTGTGGTCCCTGGGCTGGCAGTATTAACATTACCTGGCACTTGTTAGACATGCACATTCTTAGCTCCTACTCCAGACCTACAGAATCAGAGACTGGGGCTGGGGCCCAGCAATCTGGGTCTTCACAAAACCTCCAGGTGTGTCTGATGCAGCTCAAGTTTGAGAACCACTGCTCAAGGGGCAGCTGTGACAAACCCTAGGCAGTCTTCATCCAGCCCCCAAGACAGGTCTGCACCGTCATGGTACCAATCCACCAAAGTCAGCCAGTGCTGCCAGCTCCAGCCCCCAAGACGCCCTTCTCTTCCCTGGGACAGAGAGGGTGGATGGAGGCAGGTGGTGAGCAGCTGCTGACCAATTATGAAGGCAATGACATCCTAGGGTCCACTGTGTCTTAACCTCAATTAATCCACAAACCAGTTAATCAGCCCCCAGAAAATCCAGTGTTCACTATAATTTTATTTTTGCCATGATTTTTGATCATCACTGACCTCCTTCCACTCCATTATCCTTGTTAATTGAGAATTGACTCTGCAGTTACAATGAACGCTTCTTCCACTTACAGAGCTGTACCAGATTCATCTTGGAGTCCCTTGAAGCTCAAAAAAATGTGATGTCTATGGATATATTGATCTGATACAATTCATTTCCGCAAGAATTCATGAAATTACCGCTCAGAGGTCACCTATTATGCGTTCATATGTCCAAAGGCTTAAAGGGAATAAATAGAATTTTAGTTGAAGAATAACATTGTATTTAGAGAGCTAAATCAGTGCTTGGCCAAGTCTGGCCTCTTGGTTAGCAATGTCTGCTTTAAACGATGCTCAATACAGTCTACAGATTTGGCAGAATTCTTGGAAATATTGAGAAGATAAGTAAGAACAAACACTCTGAAGGCTACTCCCCTTCAATGGCTGGCTATTTTGATAAGGAAAAATGCAAAGAGGAGGCTAACAGGAGACGGGGGGAATCTGTATCTATTCCAATGCTAAGTCTGAAGAATAAACTTTCATGTAAAACCCCCAAAATTACAGAATTTGGCAAAGAAAATCTTCAGTGACAAATGGAATTCCTATTGAGTGGTATGCACCATGACAAAACACCATGGTCCTTTTCTCATATCATAGCACAGCAAAGGAATAATGCCACCACGGCGGAGAAGCCAGCCCACTTGTGGACGGAGAGGCACACACTGCAGGAAATCTCTCTGAGGTCAGGCATCGAAAAAGACCCGGCTAGCCATCTCTTAGTTACTTGACTCAGAACTATGAACAACTGGACTAAAGCAACAGTACCCCTGGGAGAGCCAGAATCATGTCCCAACACATGACTTCCTGCCCCTCCAAGCACTGTCCCACAGGGCCCATCACCCCTCCACCTCTGCCCCAAGCTCGGCCCCACCACTGTGGTCATTTATCTGTGGGTCTCCAGAGTGTAGAGCTGTGTCTAATTCAGCCTAAGACTTATGAGTACCTCAGTGATGACTTCAAGAAAAGGCAACTTTTTATTCTAAAAAATTACAAAATACCAAAAAAAAAAAAAAAAAAAAATCGAGGAAATAAGATAATGAACAGCTACAGTGCGGTCTCTAAGCAATCATTAACAGCTTTCCATGTTACTTCACCTTTTCCCCCTGGAAATATATTAAAGTACATAATAAACAACATGACATTTACCACTGAATACTTCAAAAAGAAAGGACATGTTCGAAAATAAGGACACTGTGTTACTTATCCTTAACACCACGGTCACCCCTGACAAAATTAACAATAATTAACAAAAATTCCTCACTATCCCCTAATACCAGTCCAAATGTCAGTGTATGTCTTTTCAGGAAATAAGATATTGATTCAGTTGCAGTCACCCCAAGAGAGACGGCAGATGTGGGTGCCTCTACAAGGACCCCAGGAAACAAACGTGCCCAACCCTATCCCACCTGGGGCTCCATCATTCCCAGAGGTGCAGGAGGGCGGGGCGGGCATTTACTCTGGAGACTTGGGGAACCTCACTCCTGTAGGCCAGCCACATCCAAACACAGCCCAAGCCCCTTCCAGTCAGCTGTGGGTGGGTCCTGTCTCCTCCCGCTCAGTGACCAGCGCGGTCTGGATCTGGAGTCAGACGGATCTAGCCTGTAGTCTCAGTTCTGCCACTGACGAGCTGCTTGGCCTTAAGCAAGTTGCCTCGCCTCCTGGAATCTGTTTACTTCTCTGCAATATGGGAAATAAGGCCCGTCTCAGAGGCCTGGCATGAAGACAGAATGAGACATGACACCAGCTCTGTCATAGAGCACCCAGCATACTGCCTGGGCCATAACAAGCTCACTGAAGTTTAGCTGCGGACGCTCAGGGTGGCAGTGATCTTTGAGACCATACGGGCAGCCATAGACATTAGGGCGAGAGAGGGCCAGGCAGAGAGAGGCCCGCAATCCACCAGATCTCCCAGGCAGCCCTTCCCTAACCCAGCTTCCTCCATCTAAGACGGTGCTGCCGGATAAGTGCTGAAGAGCGGAGGAGGGTAGGCCCTTCTGTGGACTATCAGACAGAATGGCTCCCTTTGGCCACCCTACTAGCCCTGAATCTCACCTCAGAGTCCCCAACCTTGATTCTTCAGACACCGGCCATCAGCTACTACTCTCTCTTTACACAGTGTTAATGATCACCATGGCCCCCTCCCCCCCCATCATTGTCCACCATTAACATTACTATTTGTTTAGTATCGATTATAACCCAGGAGCTTTAGGCAATTTTCAGACATTATCTCCCTGACTAGACACTCCAATCTTTTGAGAAAGGGTTGATTATCCCCTATACAGATGTATCAGTTTCCCATTACAGCTATAACAAATGATGCCAAACTTTGGATCTTAAAAGACACACACATTTTATTATCTTATAGTTCTGGAGGTCAGAGGTCCAAAAGGAGTCTCACTGGGCTAAAACAGAGGTGTTGGCAAGGCTGTGTTCCTTTCTGAGGCTCGAGGGGAGAATCCATTTCTTGCCTGTCCAGCTTCCAGAGGCTGCTACATTCCTCGGCGCAAGCCTATCCACCTTCCAAGCAGCCATGGCCAGCCCAGTCTCTCTCACGCTGCGTCACTCTGACTGACTCTCCTGCCGTACGAGGACCCTTGTGATCACACTGGTCCTATCTGGATGATGCAAGATAATTTTAAGGTCAGCTGATTAACAACCTTATTTCCATCTGCAGCCTTAATCACCCCATGCTATGTAACCCAACAAAGCAACAGGTTCCAGGGATTAAGACCTGAACACTTTTGGAGGGTCATTATTCTGTCCACCAAAACAGGTGAGGAGACTGAAGCTCAGAAGTAATGGGGCTTACTCAAGGTCACACAGCTGTTGAGTGGTACTAGACGCAGAATTCAGGTTAGCCCTGCGCTTGCTATTTCACCGTGTGACCTTGGGTGAGTCACTTAACCTGGCTGGCCTGTTTTCCTACCTATAAAATAAACAGGCTGTCTAAATGGTCTTTAAGACTTACTCTAGCAGTCAGTCCATGACTGAGGGACTGGGCTTTCCCTTAACAACGTATGTGGATCAGAAAGTCCAGGACCCCGTGAAACTACATTCTAGTTTCAGTGTCAGACTGGGGGAAAAAACACACAGTGCGGGTGGCAACTGCCCTGAGTGATGTGGTTACAAGTGAAACGAAAGGAGGTGGGAAACAGGCCACTCCAAAACCTGTCCTCAGTCACTTCCCCTGCGCCTCCTTCTCTCCCTCCGCAGCACAGGCCTCCTCTGCAGTGTGGACAGAGCTCCACGTGCTAGGCAGTGTACACATGAGCTCCGATGGGAGGCCGCGGTCCAGGGACAGGAGGCATGGTGAGTGCGTGATGGCATGAGAGGCGGGCACTAGGGGAAGAGGGCGCACATTACTGGCTACAGCTCTCGAGGAAGCCCTCCCAGTTCATCGTCTCATGAGAGAGAGCAGAGAAATGTCCTCCGCTGCCGCAGTATCTGTACCAGTGGAAGACTGCAAACCGCCCTGGTCACCATCTACCTGCCACTGAACGAGAGACGCAGAGTGAGCCCTGCCTTGCCAAGCCCAGTCAACTCCCAGAACTGCGAGAGAGAAAATAAATAATTGTTTTCTTTTAAGTCCCTAAGTTTTGAGAAGTTCTTGGTTTGCGCCCTAGTCTTACACTTCCAAGATGGAAGCTTTCTGTTAAGCTTAGAACAGCTTACCTAAAACCCCAGGGAAGTAGAACACCCTGAGAGGAACAAGTGTTTCGTTGGCCCTGTGAAATGAGAACTAGACTAGAACAAGTGAAACATGCAGGCTCAATGCTTACATGTGAACCACAAGAAGCACCATTCAGCAGGCTGCTGAATACAAAGGCCTGGGCTCCAGAAAGCGGGTGAGGGAGATGAGGATGTAGGAGAGGTCTATGTAAAGGTGAAAGTTAAACCCCGGGGGCAGGGATGACATCATCCAGGTGGAAGGCAGAACCCTGGGGATGCGCCACTGAAAATGGCAGCAGAGGGGATGCAGCAGGTGGAGAAATCCAAGAAGAAACGGCTTGAAGGAGTAAATCCAAGATGGAAGGGTCAAGAGGTGGGCATGGTCAGAGGTGTCACATGTTGCACAGAAAATACGCACAGAGAGAGACCAGAGACTTGGCAATGAGGAGGTCCCTAGTGATCTAGAGCAGAGCAGTCTTCCTAAAGAAGTAGAAAAAAGAATTTCAATGTGTTCCCATTAACACAAAGTACTTCAACCAAACAGCAAATGGTCTTGGACTCCTTGATGTTCTGAGCAACACTGAAGGAAAAAAGGAAAGAAAGGAAAAAAAATGCATATGATAGGAGAAAAGAACGGAAGTAGGGAGCAGACTGACAAACCTCAGAGGGATGGGGTGTGGGAGGGGTGAAAAAAGATAAAGCAAAGAACTTATATGCATATATGCACAACCAGTGGACACAGACATTAGGTTGGGAAAAGCAGGAGGGGGGTGGAAAGCAGGAGAGGGGGTCAATGGGGGAGAAAAGGAGGATATCTATAATATTTTCAACAATAAAAAAATTATTAAAAAAGTTTACATTACCAAATTAAATAATTATCATCTGCATGACAGAGAGGTGACAAAAGACACAAGGTGGTCACACCACTGCCTCTTGAATTCATCTTTTGTTGTTGTTAATCCTCACCTGAGGATATTTTTCCATTGATATTTTTTTAAAGAGAATGGAAGGGAGGGAAAGAGGGAAGGAGGGAGAAAGAAACATCAATGTGAGAGAGACACATCAATTAGTTGCCTCCAGCATGACCCTGACGGGGGCCAGGGATCGGACCTGCAACCCTTTGGTCTGAGGGCTGACGCTCTAATCACTGAGAAAAGCAGCCAGGGCCATCCTTTATTTTCTTTTTCTTGTGGTTGTTGAGAATATTACAGATGTCTCCCATCCCCCCCCTTTCCCCCTCCACTAAGTTCCTTCCCCACCCCAGGCCTCCACCTCACTATTGTCTGTGTCCCTGGGCTATGCATACAATTTCTTTGGCTAATCTCTTCCCATACCCCTCCCCCTTCCCTCTGAGATCTGTCAGTCGGTTCCATGCTTCCATGTCTCTGGATCTATTTTGTTTGTCAGTTTATTTTGTTCATTAGGTTCCACATATAAGTGAGATCATGTGATACTTGTCTTTCTCTGACTGGCTTACTTCCATCAGCATAATAGTCTCCAGGTCCACCCTTGCTGTCTCAAAAGTTAAGAGATCCCTTTTTATAGCAGCATAGTATTCCATTGTGTAAATGTACGATAGCCTTTTTATCCACTCATCTACTGATGGACACTTGGGTTGTTTTCCAAATCTTAGCTATTGTAAGTAACACTGCTCTATGAACATAGGGGTGTACATATTCTGACTAATTTATTTTTTTTTGCAGAGAGACTAGGAATAATTCTTTTGTTGACCCTTCACAGCAATGACAAAGACAGGTAAGAAGGTGCGCCTGAACACAGGGTGTCCAGAGGTTTATCTGGCGAGCCAGTACTGGTGGACTGCAGTGAGTGAGCACTCTGTGGAGAAGGATGCGGGCTCAGGATCAGTGAGTGAGTCTGCCGCATGCACAGGACACAGAAACGGGGCCTGAACACCAGGTATTCACCATGCCATTCTCTAGGGAATGCTTATTGAACCATACGCATGGGGAAACGGCCTCATTTCTCTAAAACATTGGGATTATGAATCCTTTCCATACAAATTCTAAAATGCCCATAACTCAAAGCATAAAAACTTTAGGTACTAAATCCTATTGAGCTTTCTACATGAACAATTTAAAGTCATTCCTGGAGTAAGTCCTTTGTAGTGACAAATATTCTAATAGACATAATAATAGAAAATACATGGAGAATATTTCTAGACTCTGCGTTATGCCCCCAAACTCCTCTCATTATTCCTCCTCCGTGACGGAAAAAACAAGCACATAAAATGGATTGGGACCCACAAAACTATAGAGTTAAGTTGAAATGTCAGCACAACCATCTTGTATGCCTCAATTGTGAATAGATATTTTGATGAAGAGCTTACTAAATCTTTAATTGGAGATGGAGCGTTACTATATAAAGGCAATGACTACAAAGCATTTATCACAGTGCCTAAAGCCATCACAACAGAAATTCTCTCCCATCCTCTGGAATTAATGTCAATATAGTGAATTCAAGTATTAATATTAAAACATGGCACTGGATACAAATGAAGTTAAGGGTTTTCTCTCAATGGATTTTTCTGTTAAGACCATCTTAATGTACTTGAGAAATAACGGGAAAAGAATCAAGCTACAACAAAAGGGGAGACGTTGCCACAATACAGATAAGTATACACTCAGGCCCTCTTTTGAAATGTTGGGTCTCAAGCTGCACAGCTGCAGAACACGAGCACTCTGCCACTCCGTCAAATATTGGGAGTCCCAAATCACAGGGGAAAAGCTGTGGGGATATTTTTCTTATTTAAAGTTTTCTTCCCAGGATTTTTCATAAACTTTTGGGGTTGGTTAGTACTTAATACAGTCTTCGATGTAGTATAAATGGATCTCTGATTCAGCACTGAAATATGGATTTGATTATTTTCAGTTCAGTACACTGATAATGTGCGTGGCATTTGGGGAAGCATGTCACAGCAGACACTGTCAGTGCTCTGCCCGGAGCACTCGTGTCTCACCATTTTAGAGAAGCCAGCTTGATTCCCACATGCCAGCGTCTGCGTCCCTTTGCCCTGGTGCTGCACCTGGTGACTGGAAGCTGCCACATGTCCTGGACAACTCATTCCTCCCAGGAGCAGTGCGCAGCCAATGAGGGACATCAACGATATGTACCTTCCCAGCCCCACAAGAGGCTCACTCTGAATGGGTGTTCTACACGGGCTGCCAGGGACTCCAAGCAGGTGTAAACTCCAGCGGTCCACACTGCTGCCCTGCTTGATGGTGTGCCCCTCTGGCTAATGACCCTACTTCTTGCTAGCTCTTCCTGGGATCTCCTCCCAGATAAGCCACGCAGACTCAAATCTTTGTTTCAAATAAAGACATGTGTCATGATTTTCCAATGTTTGACCAATTACATGAGTTTGAGAACTGCTGTTTTAGGACAAACCCTTGGCCATGCACCAGGCAGCAGAGGATAAAGGGGAACAGGGCTGACAAAGGGAGAGTTGACATTAAGACATACAAAGCAGTCCCTGAGGTACCGAGTACCAAGGCCTGAGCAGGACAAGAAGTCCGGGTGATGCGGGGCTGCCCCAGGCAATTGCTGACGTGTGTGTGTGTGTGTGTGTGTGTGTGTGTGTGTGTGTGTTGGGGGCAGAGGTTGCTGAAACTTCACCAAGGAGGCCCTCAAAGGTTATAAACCCAACCTTCCCCCAATCCCACCCTTGGGAACCAGGTAAGGAACAAGGACAACAGAAGCTGGCAGAGGGATATAAGACCACAGGGCAGGAAGGGGCAGCTGCTTTCTTCATCCTAAAAAGCCCAAGAATCTGAGTCTACAGGGCCAGAGTGAGCACACCTGCAGGCCATTCAGCCGGTGGACCCAGAGTATGGTCCTCCACCAGAGACAGGGAGGCAGGCAGACAAGCCTGGCTTGAGAAATTGTTGACTGAAAGACAATCAGAATAAAGCCACAAACTTCATGCCCTTAATGCTGCACACAGAAGAAATACCATTATTTAACTGGGCTCATTTGAGGATTAAAAAAAAAAAAGGTTATAAGAGGAATAAAACACCATCGAAAGTTTGAAATATGTGAAAACGTTATTCATAGTTCCATCGTTCAAATGCAGCTCATGTTCGCATTGAAGCTTCCCTCACAGGCTGTTTTCCTGACTGCACCGTAGTGTAATGCATTCTGTCCACTGAGCATGTAACTGCCCACCTTACTCGTCACGTTTTTAAACGCCGCCTAAGATTCCGTCATCCTGGTGTTCTGTAATCTGACTGTCTTCCTATCCTGTATATTCAGGTCGCCTCTAAGCTTTCACCATTATAAAAAGTGATGCCTCTTAAATAGCAGCTCTTTTTACTTTTCAAATTATTTTCTTAAGACAGAATCCCAGAAGAAGCCAAAGGATAGTGGCATTGCAGTGCTACCTGAAACAGGTGGCCCTTCTTTTATCATCTGTGGTCCCTTGATTATCCGTAAAATATAAAGTGGGTAATGGACACTGGCATCTTTTTCTCACAAAAACACATTGAGGCAATAATGACCTTAATCATAAAAGTTACATAAAAGACGGCCTGATGAGAGAATTAAAAAACAAAGCAGTCTTTGATACTAAGTATCGGATTCGTACCATACACAGCTATCTCTGATCTTTAAAATGAACATTTGAAAGTCAGTAATTTCAAGTTAGACCCCTACACACTAATTCATGTAATAGACATTCTGTCCTTTTGATCACCTGCTCACAGAGAAATGTCTAGCCTTTTCAAGCCTGCTCTTGACCTGGCCTGGATTTACTTACTGACACTGAATTTCAATCTCTCCAATATGCAACTTACTGGGCCCAAATTGGGGTTCGTTTACATCATTTGTTTTCATCATTCTTTCCCCACCAAGTGCAAACCCATTTCAGTGGGCAGACGGGCTGCCGGCAGAGCTCCAACGGCTAGCATGCAATTAGCTGACCGGCTGGTCAGCCCTGCTCCGCATGCCTCTCTTCCGAACACTGTGACTGCGTGGGATGGACTGGAATCAAGGCATTAACTCCCACACATCTGCCTTTAATATGTTAACTCTGCTTCTGCAAGTCAGTTCCAATACTCCTACCTGGCTATGTTCTGCCTAGAGAGTTCATTTTGTAAGAGGAAGCAAGGGAGGGGGTACTGATGGAAGGGTGAAGGCAGAAAGGAAGATGGCTCTAATTTAAAACCATCTTAGGAGCTCTAAAAAGTTCCAGGTTGACGATGGACACATGGACGCCTCGGAACCCACAGGCCTTCTGGATTTCTGCACAGTGATGCCAGTTCCCTTCCTTTGCTTCAGGGAAGATGGCAGCTCATCTCTCCTAATGAGGTCCCTATCTGAGACTGGGGAGGATCAAAGATGTATTTTGTCGACAGCTCTGGCCAAACAAATAAAATAACTCTCTAATAATATTCAGTCATGGAAAGAGAATGTTTCTCGGGGCTGTTCGGATCCTATCTTATTTAACACTAGCCTTTTTAGTGTTATTTTCTCCTTGTTCTCAGTGAAACCGAATGGGCTTGAAGGAAGGTGTGGTGTCCCTCTGGAGGACCACTGATTTCTCATGAGGGCCTAAGCTGGGGTGGCACGGCTCTGCATGCAGACAGGTGTTCCCACCCTCTGGACAACAGCAGATAGCTTTGACCTTCTCTTCTCTCAGACGGCAGGTCACTAGCTACAACGTGATAAAATCTATGCTGAAACCTCACCCTGGTGCCCAGGCGTGTCAAAGAAGGAGAAAACAAATAGGCTCTCAGGTGGACCCTTGTCACTCAGGAGAGGGCTCCAGTGCCCACTGCATTAGAACTACCCTCAGAGGAGGTAATTCCAGGGCAGCTGGAGAAGGGCATGCCCAGCAAGGTGCCCACTGGGACTATAGAGAGGCAGTAGCTCCTGGGATTCCAGCTTCAGGGGTAGCTCTGGCCAGAGGTAGGGACAGCAGGGAGGCAGACATGCAAATCAGATTTTCATTGGGCTGAAGGCCAGACCCAAAGTTGGCACCCCTGGGTGATAAGAGCAGACAGCTCTCATTTCCAGAAGACCCTGCCAACCTCATCCAAGGCACTTTCACCCAAAAACCCGTCACTAAGAACCTTAGATTTCCCTGAAGCTGATTTCTCCAAATTCACACCAGCAGCAGAATGCCTTTCTATTCCTGGTTCCTAGATGGGCACTGTGGGTCTATGTGCATATGAGAGACAATGATGAGGGAATCATGAGTCCACTGTGGTTTGTTAAACACCACTGTGCAGTACTGCACTGCTAAAGCATTGGGGTTGGAGCTGTCATCCTGCGGCCTGCCCTGCAAAATGGGATCTGTCTGTCTTCACCAGGGAACTATGATAAACGAGCAAAGACAGACACTGGTCAAAACAAGCCACTTTATTTAAGAGCTTCGACAGCCTAAAGTGGTTTAACATAGATGCATGGAAGATTTATCTGGATGATAAAATACCTAAACTTGAAAGGCACATAAATGATCAATTTACAGGTGGTTTTTTTTTTTTTTTTCCTTTTAAGATTTCACATAGTCAAGTGCTTTAGGTAATGAACAAAATGCATATAAAGTTGACTTCATTTTACACAACCTGTCTGGTTAGTGTGTGCAGAGCCTTTCCTTCCCAGTGGGACAGAGTTCAGAATCAAGACCACCCATCTGTGCCTGTGGCCTTCCATCCCAGTGGAGATCACAGGGAGGATTAATAAATATAATAACAGCAGCTATTATTGACTGAGCACTTACTATACCATGTGCTGTGCATTAAGAATAGCACTTCATATACTTATACATAAGCCTTACTTAATACTCATAACAGCCCTATGAGTTAGGTACAATGATTCTCATTTTACAGATGCCCAAACTGAGCTTTAGAGAGCTTCTGAGATGCACATGAGGTCACACAGGTAATTTTATCTGACTCCACACCTGTGGAGTTTACCACTAAGTTGCAACATAAATGAAAATGCTTGGCCCTTAGCAAGTGCTCAAAAAATACTAGTTGTTTTCCTCTATCTTCATTCTCCTTTCTTTTAACAGCACACTTAAACATAGGGGTGTTTGCCTTGAGGGTTTATGTCCATTCATTCATTCATTCATTCATTCATCCATCCATTCTGGGCAATTACCACAGGAGGTTGGGGTCAGCATGGGGATGGGGATCAAGGGCAACCCCTCACAGGAGACTCACACCTAGCTGTGGGTAGACACAACCAGAATAGGACACTTTTAGATCTTTTTCAACCCTATTTCCCCCCCATGACTTTTGCTGTTTTCTTTGGCCTGAGTCTTTAGGCCTTCTGACAGTGTGGCTGCCTGGGAGGCCCTTTATCATACAGAACACCCCTTCTCTCCTGACAGGGCTGATGCTTTCTGGCAAAAACACTGCAACAGATAACCCAACTCCCCTGCTTAATCACCCTGCACAGTCCTCAGAGCCATCCCTTCACTACCACCTCTTGCCCCCCACCTGCCTTGTTTCACCAATTTTTGCCCAGAATAAAAATTATAACAATAGCAGCAGCAGTAGTGGTAACTTCCTACATATCAGGCACTGCTCTATGTACTCCAGGTACATTAACTCAGTAAATCCCTGTGATAACCCTCTGAGGTAGGCACTATTATTATACCTATTTTAGTTCATTTTCAGCGAAGAGGGGAGTTAATATTTCTTCAGGGCAAACTATGTGCCAAGCACTGTGTTCAGCTTGCACAATCAGACCGTGAGTGACCAGCCTCGGGTCATTCACAGAGCTGGGAAGTAACGAATGAGAGTTTAAACCCATGTCTGACTGCCAAGCCTAGAGCTCCCCTTCTTCTCCCCAAGTCTGGCACTCACATGGTCTGTGAGGGGAAACAGAGACTGCCCTCTCTCTCCAGCACCCTTCTGTTAATATCTGTTCTGTTGTTTTTTGTGTTTTTTTATTACCACCACCTACAAACAGCACCAGACTCCTCTCTCAACTGTGTTCCGCCTCTATCTGAGCCTTGCAGCCCCTTTTCATGGAGCAAATCCCGAGTCCACATCAATAGTGTGACAGCCAAAGAAGGAACTGGGCTCATTCAAGTGAATAAAATATACCAGTTGACAGGTGTTTCCTGAAGCCCCAAACTCTCTCCTAAATCCCCGGGGTTTCAAGATCTGTGGGGTTCTCAGTAAGGAGATTTTTGGACAGTTTTAGGGGGTGATACTACCAATAAAAGTAAGGAACTGACACTCGGGAGGAGTGTGAGCCTGGTGTTCTGGGTGGCTATGCAACAGGAGTAACAGGTGAGGGTTTCAGGGAAATGGGTACCTGGCCGGAAGCAGAGGGTTTTCCTGGGCAAGGCCAAGAGGGTCAGACCCCCTCCTCTGGGTCCCGAAAACATGCAGCCCAGCAGGCTGGATCTAAGTTTATTCTACCTGGCCCACCCCACATGAACTCCAGGAGGGCAGGGCCCATGTGTGGGCACCAGTTACATGTTTCCAGAATGAATGACCAAATCAATCATCATTTTAGAGAACAGATTGTTGGAGAGATTCAGACAAGGAAAGAGAAGTCAAGGAAGGGGGAAGTAAGTTTGTTCAGAGGCAGACACCCTATTTATTAGGTCAAAATCCTGCTCCAGCCAGCAAGTCCTCACCTACACTTCATTTACTGCACACCTGGAACACTGCCAAGTCATTTACATTCAACCTTCCCATGCCAGTGAGTAGGAAGGGTCCCATTTCAGAGAGGAGACCGTTAAGGACCTTCCTTTCCCCCCAGTTCTCTGCAGGCTCGCCCACAGACCCTCCTTTACTCAAACAGGGCGATTCTCTCCCAACAAAACGTTTGCTCCTTGTCCTCCACCCTGGAATTCATTGCTTCAAATAGAAGTTTGAACGCCAGCGTCCTTTACAGGTGGGGACCGACCACCTGTTAAAACCTTTCCCAGAGCCCTGGCCAGTTTGGCTCAGCGGTTAGAGCACTGGCCCGCGGACCCGAGAGTCCCAGGTTCGGTTCTTGCTAGGGGCACGTACTTCGGTTGCGGTTTGTCCCCACCCCGGTTGCGGTGGTGTGGGTGGCAGCCACTCAATGTGTCTCGCGATGTGTCTCTCTCATATCAGTTTCTCTCTCTCTTCCTCTCCCTCTGGCTCTATCTGAAGATGAATGCAAAAATGTCCTCAGGTGAGGATTAAAAAAAAACAAAAAACCTCTCCCAGCACTCTACACTTTCTACCTTAGTGCTGATTAGTTTTAACTTTTGCATTTATTTGTGAGTAGATCTTTCCCACCAGACTGTGAGCCCCAGGGTGGCGCACACCACGGTTGTTTGCCCTTAGCTGTATCCCTAACACTCAGGCCAGTGGCGGGCACTCCGTGGCACACGATAAGAATTTGTGGGGTTACTTATTTGATCTGCTAAGGGCACAAGTGCTGAAGTGGGATTCGAACTCGCGTCTGCTGACCTGGGGTCAGAACCACAGGAGTGATGGGGTTAGGATGACAACGCTGAGGCAAGAATGCTTGGGGGGCGCGCAGCGGGACAGGGAAGGGTCCCGGGGTCCGTCCGACCCGGGGCCCGCTGCCAGGCTCCGCTCCTCGCCGCCACCTGTCGCCCCGGCGTCCAAGTGTCGGCGGCCGCCCGCGCGGGCAAAGGCGGACTGACCGCGGCCCTGGCTGCGCTTACCTGCGCGTCCCGCGGCTCCTCGGAGGCCCTCTGCCAGCCCAGGGAACTTCCGGGGGCCGGGGCACCGCGGGGCAGATCCAGGGCTCTCGGCCCGCGCGGCCTGCACTCCCGGACGGCGGGGACAGGGCCTGGTCTCCCAACGCAAGGCCCTTCTCAGTGGGGCCACTCCGGGACGCGCCCTGCGACCCCGCGCGAGGGACCGGCCCCAGGCGCCCTTGACCCAGCGCTCCCGGGCTCCCCGCTGTGGGCGGAGTCACGAAGAAACTTAGCTCTGCGCCCCGCCTCCTCACTGGGGCAGCCCCAGGAAGACCGGGTTCAGCGCCCCGCGCCAAGCCCCGCCCACTCGCCCCACCCCCATCCCGCTTCCACGCACTGGCAATCGCCTAAAGTGCGTTTGCTTTTTATTTTCCTGTTTTGCATTGCGTTTTCTTTTTTTAAAAATTTATTTTTGTTACAGATGTTTCTCCTTTTCCCCTCATTGACACCCTCCTCCCCATCCCCACGCCGCCCCGTCCCCAGCTTTGTTGTCCAGGTCCATCTGTTATGCATACATGCATGTAAATTCTGTGGTTTATCTCTTCTCTCCCCCAACCCCCTCTTCTGAGGATTGTCAGTCTGTGCCCTACTTCCACATCTCTGGGTCTATCCTGTTCCTCAGACTGTTACCTTCATTATATTCCACAAATAAGTGAGATCATGTGATATTTGTCTTCCTCTGCTTGGCTTGTTTCGCTTAGGATAATACTTTTCAGGTCCCTCCATGTTGTCTCAAAGGATAAGAGATCTTTCTTTCTTATTTTACTTAATTTTACTTTAGTTTTTAAAGATAAAATTAAAAATATATATCAAAGTAATGCATGAGCACTTTTTACAAAATAAAGATTTCTGAATGTTCTTATAATGAAAGCAACAGGCCCCTCTCTCTTGCTTTCCACACAGAGCCCTTTATACCAGTTCCTCCATTTACTTCTTCTGGTGGTCACCCCTTGTCGCTAAAAAATAAGCTTATGCAGAGATTTCTTGATTTACCTTTAGACTGTCTGCCATGTTAAATGAGGATTTACTCTCTTACTGTGCCCCTGCCTCCCTTCTCTTGACAAATTTACACCTCCATTCCCAAGTCCTGCCCTGGTGAGCTTTGAGACCGCAAACCAGGAGTGGTTGAAGGTTTTCTGGGATGTGAAGCTTATAAAATTGTTGGGGAAGGTGGAAAGAAAGGCTGCTTTAGAAAGCCCTACAGAATTAAGGCTTGCAAATGAGCATTTATTTAGAATAAGAAAAACAATCACAACTAAATTCTGGGGTTTTGGAAATTCAAGACCCTATCCTCTGAGATCTTAGGTAATTTACTTCCTGAATTTGCCTCCCCAATGTGGCTTGGCTTCCTCTGCCCACCCAGGACCCTCCATAAATCCGAGCGCTCTCAGGGTGGCAAGGTGAATGTCAAGATTCATCAGTTTTTGCCAATAGGATTTCCTAATGGAGTGCATTAGAGTGTGAAAAAAAAAACAGACATCAAGGGTGATGTCAAGGTTTTGTGACTGCTGCACACATAATACCCAGCTTTTCCTAGTATTGGTGACAAATTGTTAGTATGGAGAGAGTTTTATAAAGCTGGCTCTGGGCCCTTGCCTGGTCAGCAGATCCTTAGACTGCTTCCATGATGTTGGCTGGACAGGCACACAGTCCCCACTTTTAGGAGGGCTCATACTTGTTCCTCTTGTATCAGCACACAGGATGCACAGATAGCACCCAATAAATGCCCAGGTTAAGGGGCTGGTCCATCCTTCCCTACTTGGACTGAAGAAACAGTGTCCATGCTCTCTCTGAAACCCCATCTCCTAGGAGAGTTTAGCTCTTTCAACTTGATTTTATCAACAAAAGTTTGCTACCACCAATCTAATGGCAACAGGAGCCCCTTAGGGTGCAGAAAAAGGAGAAACTTTATTCAGGTGAACAGTTTGAAAACTCAGAAAACACAACCTGAAGTGAAAACTGAAAGAGTGCTCTGCCTAGACAAATGAGAGGCTAGCTAGTGTTTATAGAGAAAGTTCCTGCCCTGGTTGGAATTGGTCCATTTTTATGCAAATAAGGAATCCAAATTTACACAGTCTGATTGGTCTAAATAGCACTGTCCTGATTGGTCAGCTTCATGCATTCTGATTAATTGTTATGGAGTCACTCTGATAGGTCACTACAGATGCAAATGAGGATGCACAATTTCAATTAGATGAGGCAAGTCCTGGCTTATTGGTTGAAAGATGATTCCTAGGAACTCCTTTTTAAGGATTGGCTCAGATGTCAGGAACACAGTACAGGAGGCTGAAGGCTCAGTCTGTAGCTTTTCCCTGAAATGCAGAGTGCATGGAAGGCCTCTATAGCAAGGGCTGCTAGATGCTGGTCTTAGATTTGGGCCCAATTAACCACAAGGAGTCCTTCCTGGCAGATATATTCCTTCTTGAGGTCCACATTCTGCTCTGCCTTCCCTTTCTTCTGCTCATTCTCTTTCTCCTTTTTTGTCTAGCTCCTGAGGATCAGGGACTTGTGTATGCCATCTACCTCAACAAGGTGATCTTAGGCGAAATCACCTTACCAAGCCTCATTGTCCTTCTCTAAAGTTGGCGGTAACAACCTCTACCTCTTGAGAAAGATTGAATGACTCAGTATCTATATGTTCAAGGATAGTTATTATTTTTTATTTTTAAAACTATTTTCTAACAACTCAGAAATTTTAAATACTGGTCAAATTTATTGTCCTTTTCTTTTTATTGCCTCTGGATTGTCTGTCATACTTAGGCCATTCCCACTCTAAGATCTAAAAAAATTTAAGGATAATTATCTTTGGATGTTCTCTTCTTGATAACTCTGTCTCCCAGGAGAGTGAGAGGCTCATGAGGAAGATAAAGGTCTTCTAAAAATCTGTGTGTAGCATGTTGGTTCTACAGGTTGAATTAATTTATTCTGAGACTGGGCCCGGACTCAGGGAAGGAGAGGCTGGACACAGAGAGCAAGACAGAAACTAGGCAATGATTTCCTCATGCCAGGGATGCTTCTTTCTCTAGATGGTAAAGACTAACTAAAGTTTGCTCTAGGAGGAAGCCTGGCTTCCTAGGCACAATGTAGTGTGTCTTAGTGGTGGAAGGTAAGAACAATGACCACACTTTACCTAATCTAAGTGGGAGAAGGGCAAGAAGCAATGGTTGAGAAATTCATTCTGGAGAGACAACTAACTCCTAATATTTTAGAAGAGGAAATGTCTAGATGAAAATTATTTTCTTTTCTTGTGGATGCAAAGGGCTACTAGATCATGGGTATAATGGGAATTATATTTTTGTATCTCTCCTTTATTGGTAAGTTTTATTTCTCCTGAATCCTATTTGCCATTATGGCTCAAGGAAGTGGCCAGGTAATGCTACCTATGGAAAGAGGAGGGTTTTACATAGAAGATGCCTCATTTTGGGTCCCCCAGAAACAGATCCCAAGACAAGGATTCAGTAGTTTATTTGGAAGTTCAATAAAGGATGCATTGTTCAGCCAGCTGCTATCATAGGTAATTGGAGCTTAGTCTGTAGGGAAACTAGAAAGTGGTGTGAAGAACATGTCTCAGAATTATCCCACTTTAAAAAAAGGCTGTAGGAGGGAGGTATATAAGGGAAAAAACTGGAACTGATATGTTAGCTCATTTTTTAACATTTTACAAATTATTTCTAGGCATAAAAGTGTGGTTACCAAATGAGGTCAAGTTATACCATTATTGTGCAGCTCTCTTCTAGAACCTAATGGTGTGCCAATAGGAGCACTTGAAGCAAACTGTCTCAGGCCTAGACATATGTCCTGAGCACCTTCTGGAAAACTTGCTCTTGGACAGATGGTGATGGGAGTGAGGACTGGGTCAGCTCTGCGTTTGGATGAGCCCTTGACTTCCGAGCGCTCAGAAAGGAGACTGATGGACTTTTAAAATGATAAAAGAGAGCAAACTTTCTTTTTTATTTTATTTTATTTATTTATTTATTTTTGGTACGTGGCCCTAGCGGGAACCGAACCCAGGACTCTCTGGTCCACAGGCCAATGCTCCAACTGCTGAGCCAAACCGGCCAGGGCAAAGAGAGCAAACTTTCAATCACATCAAGTATTACAGAAGGTGGGTATTTTCTTACCAGCAATAAACAGATAGTGCCAATGCCAACTCTTTCTTATATGGCTATTGAAGCAGGCTTCGACTAGAAAGCCACCATTTTGCCAACCTGGCTTCATTGGCCATACTTACTATTGAGTTAAAGTGATCCTTTAGAAATGGATCAGTTCAACCCTTCTTCTCTCAGAAACCCTCAGTGGCTTCCACTACAAAGAAGATAAAATACCCAGTCCTCCCTAATGGCCTCCAATGTCCTGACAAGCTCTTCCTAACATTGTCTCCTGACAGTGATCATTCCTCACCTCCAACTTCTTGGGCTTTGTTGCTGTCCCTTGAACACACTGGGCCTGTTTGCACCCCCGAGCCACTGCCTTGCTCTTCTGTCTAACTGAAATGGTGCACTTTCCACTCCCAAGGTAACCCGCCCGAACTCATTAGCTTTCTAATAGACCACCTACCTACAAAACAACAAACCCTCCCACACTGCTCTGTTCATAGCACTCATTCTTTATCATTGACATATATCTTTATTCATTATTTGTCTCCCTTACTTAAGTATAAGGTCCAAAAAGAGCTGAGTTTTTAAATATTTTGTTCCTTGATATATCCCCACACTTAGAAAAGTGCCAGGCACCTAGTAAGTGTTCAGTAAATATTTGTGGAATGAATGAATTGAGCCAATGAAAAATATAAATAAAATCAATAAATATATAGTACAAAATTATTCTAGAATGCAGACTTTAAACTAATTCAAATTGGATTCCTCTCAAATTGGGAAGACTTGTCAGAGTAGAGAGAGAAAAATAAAATAAAATAAAATGAAGTGGTTGAGATGCATTATCTAATCTGATTCATAACTACAGGTGAGTATTACACTGAGAACTTTTACTGCTTTATATTTGACCCAATGTCTGTGTTAAATATTTAAGCAAAGGTTAGCTCGAAAGGCTACATGCTCATTTAGAAGTAGTAAAAAGAAAAAAGTTTCCTCTAGTCATTTTAATAATTCAGAAGGGTGTTCTGTAGCTTCTGTTGGCATTTGGGGGCCCAAGATGGTAACTGCTTACCTGAAAATAGAGGCCTTGATGAAATATTTAGGATCACACTCATTTTCATTTTCTGCATATATTTTATTCCTGCTTCTCACATTTTTTTTTTTTTTACCCATTCTTCAGCTGCACAATTTACACACTAAAATTAATAGAAATGTTTCATGGATTATTAAATGCAGCTAAGCAATGAGCTTTTGCTAGAACATAAGGGCAAACTGGGGCCACTTTGCTGTTCTAACAAAGTAATTTTTCCTTGAAGGTGCAGACTCTGAATTTCTGGAGACCTCTGCTCTGTCTTCTGAAGTTCCACCAGCGGTTCTCAACCTGGGGGTCGAACAACCCTTTCACAGGGGCCGCCTAAGACATAGCAGTAGCAAAATTACAGTTATGAAGTAGCAACGAAAATAATTTTATGGTTGGGGGTCACCACAACATGAGGCACTGTATTAAAGGGTCGCGGCATTAGGAAGGTTGAGAACCACTGTATTAGGGAGATGCCTGTCTACTGCAGAAGAGGCTTTAGAGTGGGAAACAAAGACTCCCTAAAAACAGGTTTTACCCTGGTTCAGTTAAGCAGTCTTATAATTAAGAACCGTTGAAATCAGAGTTGATAAGTGGAATTATGAAACTATGGCAAGAAGATACTAAATAGTGCCAATTTGCTAATAAAAACACTGCCCTCTGGTGCCAGCAGCAGTAGGGTTAGCCTCTACCTCGGCTTGATCGCCTAAGGACTCTCCAGCGGCAGCATTCCAGTGCTGTGAATTATCTTTCTTAATGGAGCTTTTATATTCTGCTCCTGTTGCTAAAACTGTAATCCAGGGCTTGATGTTCATCTGGGTCCGCTTGATCCAAAGAAGGCCTTCTGAAGAGGTCAGAGTCGTAATACATTGTTCACAGTGGAAAGCACTTTAGGAAAAACCCATCATTGTTCGAGGAGGAGAGAGTATTCAAAGAGGTTAGATGATTTTCTCAAAATCACACACAGCTGGTCAGAAATGGGATTGGAGTATCAGTCAGGAACTTTTTTGCTGTTGTTGTTACAAACAATAATAATAATCTCTGCTGAGTAGAAGTGAGTTTATTGGTAGGATTGGGTCCTCAGAACTTACAGGAAGGTTGGAGGTCCAGGCTTAGGAAAGGATGGGGGGAAGCAGCTCTAAAAAGCTAGAAAGTCAAAACCCTAGGAATGATCTCTGAGCAGAAATGGTCTAGTCAGAATGCCACTGCAGAGACAGACGATTAAGTTCTAGCCACTTCTTCTGTATTATTTCACTCATTCATGAATCAAAGCCCTAGGAGAGGCTCTCTGGCCCAGATTAGGACATGCTCCCCGGGCTGTCCTGGGGAAGATGCCCTGAGAAAAGAACAAATTGAATAAAGGTATTTCAGCAGCCACAAGACTACCAGCCAAGTCACTTAGGGAAGAGATGACCACGTCCACCCTCCAGGGATTCTTTGAAAGATCGCTTGACTGCTTCATCCTGTGGCAGAAGCAGTGTCTGCTTTCTCCCTGCAGCTATTCCTTTTACTCTGGGCCTTCAACTTTTTGGTGAATTTGCCATTCTTCCCTCCAAAGCAGCTTTGCTGAAGGCATGCAGAGCAGAGATCGTCTGTGAAGGCTGAGCGCCTCTAAGGATCTCAGACCAAAGGTGGTAATTGACTGCACCACCCCGGCCTTCTTTTCACTGGTCTTTATTGCTTCATGCTTTGCTCCCATGGCACCTGAGCCTCCAGCCTCCAGCCTCCGACTGTGGCTGCAGTTGGTCAGAGCTTAGTGCCCCTGAGGGGAGGAGAGAAGGCTGAGTGCTCTCTTCCATGTGGTCCTCTGATGACTGACAGCCGTGTGTCGTTGGCCTGCCTCTCCTTGGGCAGTTCCAGAGCCTGTAATTGGGACTGATTCTGACAGCCTGCCCTGTTGGGAGAGTGCTGCAGAAATACACCCTAGAGGAGGGGATAGTTTTCCCAGGATCATTTTCAGGAAGGACAAATGAAACGTCACACTAAGGCTTTGGTCAAGACTCCCCCTATTTTTCCTTCCTAGAGAAGGAAGTATGAAACAAACTGGCAATCTTGTATTTGCAATCTTGCATATATTGAGTCAGTCAGCTTAGGCTAAGCTATGCTGTGGTAACAAACAACTCCCATGTCTCTGTAGCTTACAAAAGCAGATCTATTTTTTGCTTAGGCCATATGTCCATCATGGGTCAGCTATAGCTCTGCTCCACTCCACATTTACAGTGACCAACTTGGGGACATTGCTCTGTGGCAGAGGGAAGAGTGACATGGGGAACCATAAGCTGGCTCTTACAATTTATATGCAGGGGTGACATGTCCATTCATCCATGGCGTATTAACCTAAGCAAATCAAGCCAATTCCAAGTTCACAGGCTCAAGATGTATAGTCTTCCCACAGGTTACAGGCCTGATGTCAGAGGGATGGGAGAATAGAATTCTCCCCTGGGAAGGCTAATATTATGACTCATATTGTACAGAACCCTTTGCATTGACAGTGAGGAGTCCATTGAGGTAGTTCAGATAATCTAGTAAGCTCTCAGGTGTGAAAGGCTCTAGATCTTCATGTGAAGTAGAGGCTGGGCCTCTATAAGCAGCATGGTTTAGCGACTAAGTTCTTGTTTAATTTCCCCTCTGCTTGTGTGACCTTGAGCAAATTGTCTAACCTTTCTGAACCTCTAAATGGGCATATTAGTATCTACCTATTAAGGCTATTGTGAAGATTAAATCAGAGATCTGGCAGGTGCATAATACTTTGGTATTTTACCATGATAAAATAGTTCATGCTTGCCCGAGACAATGGAAAATTCAGAAAAGTAGGAAAAAATAAATAACACTAAAGCATTTCTTTTTACCACTCAAAGACAGCCAGTGTTAAAATTTTGGCACAATTCCATCAAAAGATGAAAGCATGCTATTTTTAAAGCTGCAGCTGTGTCTGCATTTGGGCCGAAGGACAAGGAAAACATTTGCTGGGGAAGACACCTTAATGGGTTCATTAGCTGCCCTCCCTTGCTCTCTTGGGCGAGTCTGGGTGGGAAACATTGAAAGAGGAGTTTTGTGAATTCTCTTCTTAAAGCAGAGAGGAAGGCTGGTTCCATTGTTGGAGCTCTGGAAATCAGAAAGGAAAGAATGTGAACACAGTGGGAAGCTAAAGGGGTTACCTGAGCCAGAGACACATAAGGGGAATGTGAGAGATTCCCGGGGAGAGATAAAGACACGGAGGGATGGAACGGAGAGCAGGGGACACAGCGGGACACGCAGATGGGAGCCAGAGAGGAGCAGGGACACACACAGGCAGATGTGAAACGCGGTGACATCAGCGCCAGCCTGCCTCTTCAGGGACGAGAAGCCAGGCCAGGTTTGCTTGGGGCACAGATGTCCAGTGACCCCGAGACTGAAGCTGGATTTTCAGCTCTCAACACTCTCCTGCTCTCTGCTGCAGCCCACCCCCTACATACCCTCAAACCCTTGGGATGAAGTCTGTTTCACAAAACAGCCTGATGTGGCTGGTGCCTTGGGGAGTCCTGCCCTGAGAGGAGTAAACAGCTTAGGGAGAGGAGCAGGGGACAGTGGACTGTGCTGAGAGGTCTTGAGGGGATTGATCACTGAACCAAAAAGAGGGTTTGGAATAAGAGGTGAGGGGCAACCCCTAGAAAAATGAAATCCCCATTCAAGGAAGAGGCTTTGGGTTCCTGCATTTCTATGAGATTGAGGCTTGAGTTATATTTGAGTATCAGAACATCTTTTCCTGGATACTTGTTAAGTATCAAATATAGTCAAATATTACAATGCTAATTGTCTCTCGAGATATATTTAACATAGTTGAACTCATACTGCCCACACGTTGTATACCCTGCTTTTTCTCCCAACCATTATATTTCAAACATTCTCTCACATAATTCAAAACTCTCCATAATCATCCTTTTAGGGCATTTACTTTTTAACAGCCATTGTGGTGTCCTCCCTCTGCTCCTGCTCACGGGCCTCCTCCCGGCTCCTGCTGCCCACTGGCTTTGTCTGATGAATTCCTTTCGGCTGAGCTGGAGGAGGGGCCTCTGACAAGGTCCTCGGTGGGCTCAATTATGGAAAACATGGCCTGAGTCACAAGATGAGTGATTGCCGTGTCTCTCCCGCCCATTCCGGGAGCCATCAAGAAGATACTTCCAGAGTACTTCTGTTATTTGCCATTGTGGTTAATGAAAAGATGAAATTGGAGCCTATGAGCACAACAAGTAGGCAGCACCATAATTAGCCCTTTGGAAGGTAAAAGATCCACTTCAAAATAAAAGAAAATAGTTTTACTCCCACAATGAAATGGCTGCAATTTCCCAGCTTATGCCGGACCTGCAGTGGTTCTGTAATTATGTCCCCTAGGTCTGCTATTCACTGTAATTTCTTCCTTTCTTGTTCTCTCTTTTGCCTCTTTCTTTCTTTTTTTACTCCTAAGTAAATTCCCTTTGGTACAAAGAAGGCTAAATAATATTATTTGCAAACAGGGGGAAAAAGCTCTTATATGATGCATGCATTTTATTTTGAACAGTAGAAAATGAAAAGCCAAATAATTAAGTTCTTATTGTAGTAGAGCTGTACTGTCTAAAACTCAGCCAAACATCGCAGGTGAGACCTGGTCTTCTTTCTTCATGAAAGGGCAGGTGAATAAGGAAGCTGTTTTCCTGGGAGGTGACTGACAGCCGTGGCAAGTCACAGGCAGGATGAGGCAGCAGGGGGGTGGGGGCAGACACCCCGGGCTCTGCCCCAGACCAGACCTCGAGATTATCGCTTCACCACTCCGTGCCTCAGTTTCCTCACTTATAAAATGCATAAAAATCCCCGCGTGGCAGGCCTGTTGTGAGCATGTGGAAGTGCCTAGCACAGTGCCTGAACCATGTTCAGGGCTCCACAATACTAATTATTCCTTTGACCCTCTGGCCATTGCATGAAGGAACATTCAGCCCAGACAGAGAGCCCGAGCTGACAATGACTCACTGGCTTCAGGAGATGTACGGCTCCAGGAGTCTAGAAGGTGGCCAAAGTGAGGATCGTTGAATTTCCTCAAAGCAGCACTTTGAGGAGTTTTGCAGCAAACAATCTTGCAAGACAGGTGCTGTTATCCAGTTTTATACTTGAGGAGACAGAGACTCCGTAACTTGCCCAAGGCCACACATTCTGTTCTGGTTCTACTGTGCACTGCTTTGTCACCTGCCAAATGGGCACGCTGTTTGCCAAAGCAGTCAAGGGCTGGCCTCTGTTGTCACACAGACCCGGACTCAAGCTCAGACTCGCATCTCCTAGCTGTGTGGCTTTAGGCAAGGAACTTAGCAACCCTGAGCTCCAGCTGTAAAATAGAACCCTGACAGAAGCTGTCGCAAAGATGCTGTGGACGTAAATGACAGTGTTTGGAAAGCAAGTGTGCGCAGTGCCTGGTATCTTATGATCACCCAGTAAAATCATAGCTTTGATGACCTCTCCTCCTATGTTGTTGTGAGGATTCACAGACATAAAAGTCTTTAGAACCTGGGAGGTCCAGACCCTCAGTGGCCCTTACTACATATTTTCTTCCACTGACTTCCATATCCTCCTGGTAATAATGGCCATAGAGCCCTTGTCACCCGGCGTGAGAAACCCATCCCCATACCTCTTAATGCTCTGAATTGTCCCCTGAACTAAGGTGGCAGTTACCAGATGACAGTGTTTGCAGGAGGCTCAGCAGCCAGTGCAGAGGCTTAAGCATCAATCCCCTTTCCTGATTAGTTCCACTGCAGATCCTAGTCAAACAGAGTCCCCAGTCCCTTAGCACAGGCAGCACTGAGACAAGGCAGGGGCAGGGGGAGGGGGAGTGTCTGGTCTGTGATTAAAAATTCACGGTGATCACCAGCCAACAAACTGTGCCTTTGGGAAGACTAAAAATTGACTGCTGTGTCAATTTACTGTCCAAGCCTGGGAATCAGTGACATGATCTAGGGTTAGAGGAATCAGTTCCTTCCTCGATCTCAGAGTCGAGTGGTGGTGGGAGGTCAGACCAAGGAAGGCTGGAAGGGAGGTGTATGACAGACCTGTGGGGGCCAGGATTCCCCTCCCTCCCTCTCTCTGTCCTTCCCTCTCTCCCTCCCTTCCTACAAATAATTCTTGAATCTCATCCGAGCCAGGGTGTGGTCTAGGCTCTGAGCTAAAGAATGAAGCTGACCCAGCTCTGGCCTCGAAGGGTACGAGAAGCAAAGGACAATGACATTCGTTGATCAGCCATGATAGAGGCAAGCGTAGGTGCCATGGGAGCTCAGGGGGAGCTCAGCCTTGGTGGTAGTATGGATGGAAGGAGGAATGTCTAGGGGGGCCTTCTAGAAGGAGTGGCACCTGAGCTGAGATGTGAGGAGTGTTGGACAGACAGGGCTGAGGACGTAGAAAAGCCCAGGCCATGGTCCAGTGACACTTGGAGGAACAAATAACCTGGCATGGGTGGGGAGTGGAGTGGCGGAACAGGGACAGCAGAATGGAAAGGCCAGGCAGGCAGGCTGGGGCTGGCGGGAGCGTCCGGTAGGCAGGCTGTGGGAAGAGTGGGTCAGACAGGCCCAGGGCACGTCTGATGGTCTCATATCCAGCTCTGCCATTTAGCAGCTGCATAGCTGTGGGCCAGTTCCCCGTCTAGGACATGGGGATTGTCACACCCGCCTCACAGGGGTGAACCTCCTCGTCAGTATCTGGTCCAGCTGAGCACTCAGCTAGTAACACCCCATTCTTTCCCCAGGTGTGAGAATTGGAGAGCCTGTGGGACAGGAAACGAGGCAGGCCAGTGAACCTTTCCTCCTGGGTAGAGTCGTCTACTACCAAGCCCTTTGAAACTCATCCCAGAACCGTAAAATGCGTAGCCCCGCACTGCTCTCCAGATAAGTGATGTGGCTTTTGTGGGAAAGTCTCATTAGGAGATGAAGTTATATCACACGACTTATCCAGCTGTTCTAAATATCCTCTTTAAAATATTTCTTCACCAGCTGTCCCTCCTCCCCGCTCACACACCCTTTCTCTAAATCTCCACATGCAGATTCTTTATTTCCTACTCCAGGGACATCACATTGTACAACTCCAGGGGCGCCCTTCACATGTGTCTGGTGTCCCCGGTTCCCCATGAGGCTGCAGTTGGTGACTCTGCTGCACCCTCTTCAAAAACCCAACACAGCACACTGTTCCCAGCAGACCGAAGCTCTGTCAGGACACACTTCTTGCCCCACACCTCGGCCCACCATCATCCCGCCACAGCCACTTCTAGGATGTGACCATTCCCTACAGTGACTTCACCCACGTGAGCACAGCCCTCTGGAAGTAACGGGCGCTGGGAGGCAGAGCTTATCCATTTCACAAGTGGGCAGACACTGCAGAGTGCTGGCCTTTCCGCTCTACTCGCGCTGTGGGGAGGAAAGACGGGGGTCTGTTTACATTCATTCCCTCAAGCTTTACCACGGAGCCGCACGCCTACTGGAGACCAAATGAAGACATCCGTGGCCAAAATTTTGAAAGCCTTTGGATCATTAACGACAACCGCATGTTGCATTCCTATTCCACGCGAGTCAGTGAACGCGGTGATTTCAGTTCGCAGACTGTGGCACCGGACGGCCTGTGTTCAGTTCTATCCGAGAACTTGAGCAAGTGGCTAACCTGCCTGTGCCTCAGTTTCCACATCTGTGATTTTGAGATAATCAGTTTATATGATTGTTGTGATTGAGTGATTTCACAGGTTTGACTGTTCAGAACAGAGCCTGCCTTTTAGTAAGTGCCACGTACGTCTAGGTTGTTTTCCTGGCTGGAAATATTGGGTGCTCACTCTCCATCTGGACCCTCCTGGAGAAGGGTAATGAAGGGAGCAGTAGCTCGATTCTGTTCATTCAAGAGGTTCTGAGCCCTGGGCAAAGGTTTTGAGGGCATTTTAACAACTTTGCTGATTAGTGAGGAAAAGAATTGATTGGCAGGCCAAGCTTTTCCATTCCTGGCCCAGGTACAGATTCGATTGTAACTGTGGTTTAAATCATGAGCTCTGGCTGCCCCAGGAGGTGCAGGTGTCCCCAGTGCCTGGCCCCCGGGCCTATGCTAATATGCAGGCCTGCATTCAAACCATCAGACTAGAACAAGTGAAAGCAACGAGCATGGCAGAGAAAGTCAGGATGTGCTTTGCCTCCACTGTGTCTAACGGGAGAAGAGTCCCTTAATGGAATACATGAATTTAGTCATCATTGCTTTCGGAGACCCACTAACATTAAAAAACAGATCCTGCATCCCGGAACCATGGACATTCCATTGATAAACGCAAGCTACATCAGGAAGGTACACATCTGAGCCCGGTCTCCAAGTAGTCTTGACATCCAAAGCAGTGACTGGAGTTTTTAAATAAATGGTTACTTTCATGAAAAATTATATTAGCTATCAAGTAATAGACTCAGCTTCTACAAAAGACTGAAAGATATTTCCCCTGTATCCCCATTCTCCTTTCTAGAATACTATTTCATGGCTGGGTGGAGGCGACTGGACCCCTTCCCTTGCTGGAGGGTACTTCCCGCCAGTCCCCTGCTTCTGGTATGAAAATAGCCAAAATGATTGCAATGGGTAAGAACAGTTTTCTCCTCCCCCCTTTAAATCTGTGGCATTCATGCCATGCCAACCCTGCTCAGCATCTGATCCCAGGCACAGAGCTGGTCCTTCCCAAGAGAGCACCCTGCAGGACCGTATGTCCAGTTCATCACACAATTATGCACCATTTGTGCTGTTTTTGGTGCTGCTCAAATTCATAACTCCCAAGCAATAAAGACAAGGCAGCAATTCTATAGGAGGGAGCAGGGGTTTTCCTTCTATAGACAGAGAAGTCAAGACATAGGCATTTGCTAATACCCGCTTCCCCAGCCAACACATCTGAGCCCGGTCTCCAGGTAGGTAGCTCCATGGCCTTAATGGGCTGTGAGAGCATTCATTTTTGTTAATTTTGCAGCTGACAATTTCTTCTCTGGTTTAAGCGGCCTGCAGACGGTGATTTGTTAGTTCTCATTGGAAGGGATGAGGTGCAGTCCTGCACTCCACGGCTTTCATAAATCACACTTTCAGGTGGCGTTAGCATGCCAGAACATTTCTGAGCACGGGGCCTGACATGAATAATCCCAAGGATGGGGCACTGTGTCGGCAGCCGCACGCGCAGCCCTTGTGCGATCCCATCTGTGATTCACTGAACAGTCGTGCTGCGGCTCAGACAAAGGTGAATTAGTTCCAGACAAAAATGCATCACTGCTCTATTGAATAGTCAATTATTAAACACATAATGGGATCTGTGGTTAGCAAGGCATGCTGAAGAGGTGCCATGTTTGCACAATTTCGGAAAGGAAAGGAAGATTGGCAGCTTGTCGTTCTGAAAGATGAAACAACTCAGTGATGTTTCAGGTAAACCTGGAAACACATATCTTTCCTTAGAGGTAGGCACGGGATTTCCGTGGATTATTTACATTTTCTTCCCCTTCTCCCCTCAGTTAGACTTTTTGGCAGTCAGCAGTTCTGGAGGGGATGAGGAGGAGTGGATTGTCCAAAGTGGTACACCATCTAACGGTCTTTCTATTTGTGGGTGGTTTGGCCTTTATCCAACTGAGGTGCGAATGTGAATGTGTGTGTTTTGAAATTCGTCGGGCTTCAAGCAAAACGGGGCATGGCATGGGTTTGCCTTCCGACCCTGCACCCTGGTCTCAGAGTCTCAGGCATCCTTCCCTTCGATGTAGGCTGGCTCCCACACGGCCACAGGTCGTCCTGGGGTGCGCGACACTCTTCTGTGGTTTGGATTCAGAGCACTGCCCTGGTAGCCCAAGGGGGACAGTTAAGGTCAATGCCAGGCGTAGGTGCCCCCTTCGACTCTGTCAAAAATCAGTGGGTTCCATTTGCCCTAGGTTTAGTTATAGGCTATGTGTCTTTGAGCAGACGACTTCCCCTCTCTGGTTTTCACTCATCAGTAAAATGAGTGGGATGATTTTTTTAAAATGACGATAAAAAAATCTTTGTTTATACATACATGGCAATCAGATGCCCAAGTTTGGATGCATGTATGGTTTATTGAATAGTCTTAACTTGCTGGGGGCATAGACATGAGATGATGTCACCTTTCTCTAATCATTGCGTTCAGCTGGGTATGTTTCTATCCTTAGCAGCATCTTAGGGAGATTCCATCACTTCTATGTCATGTTCAGGTATTCAAACTCCAGTTCAGTTTACAGTTTCAATCCGAAACTCCACTCAGAACTCTTCCTCTCCTCCCCCTGTAAAAACTATAAGGTCTGGATGTTTGTGTCTGGCCAAAAGTCAGATGTTGAAATCCTGACCCCCAACGCTGATGGTATTCGTGTGGGGGGGTTCCTTTGGGAGGGGCTTACATCATGAAGGTAGAGCCCTCATGAACAGAACTAGTGCCTTGTAACAGACCCACAGAGCTCCTGCTCCCCTTCCACCAGGTGTGAAGATGCAGTGGGAAGTCTGCAACCCAGAGGAGGGCCCCCGCCATGCTGCACCCTGATCTCAAGCTCCCAGCCCTCAGATCTGTGAAGAATAAATTTGTGTTGTGTATACAACACTGCTTGTTTACTTACCCAGAACATTTAATGGAACCTAAAGCAGGGCCCATTTCTCGCCTCAGCTCTACCTCCGGGCATGAGGCAAAGGCCTTCGCATCTGACTGGTCCTCTCTTCTCTCATCTCCATACACCTGCCCTAGACACTAGCACTGGGCAGCAGCCCTGTTTGTGCCAACCTCTTCATTAAGGTGGGCTAGGTTATACTGTGGTAACAAATCCCCGCCTCTCAATGGCTTAGCCCCACAAGAGTTTATTTCTAACTTAGATGAAGTCTGATATGGGCCAGCAAGAGCTAGCCTCCACCTCGTGACTTAGGGCCCAGACTCCCTCCATTTGGGGGTGCTACCATCTTAACGCGTGTTCGCTGAGATGTCCTTGGCAGAGGAAGAGAGGGACGCAGCAGATCCCTTCAGGAGTCACCTTGGGTGCCCTGGGCTTTAATTTCCATAATGAACGCTGCAGGCCCTCTTGACGTTTGTCACGTGCAAGGGATATTTCTGTCTCCACAGCAGATTATTGTAACGTACTTGCCCAGTAATGTGACAACGAGGAGAACCAGACTTGTCTGAGCCTCTCTAGATCTGGTAAAGACACAGCGGTTTCTATTGCCCTTTTGTTTTCTAAGAGCGTTCAGGTTTATCATCCCATTTCCCTCCTTAGCATCTTTCTGAGATGGAAAGCTGCGGCCTCCGCGCTGTCCAGTCGGAGAAGCCAGGTTCAGCAGGGCTTTCTGCTCTACCTGTGCCCCACAGGTGCAGCCGTTGGGTTCGGCTGGCCCCTCCAGCCGTCTAATGGCAGTGAAATTTGGGTGACAGCAGATGGATGGAGCCCTCAGATCCCTCTCCTTCCTCTCTCCCGCCTCTTGTCCAGGCTGCTCAAGGTGTGTCCTTTACCACCTGTCTAGAATCTGTCCTTCTGCACTTACTGCCACCACCTCAGATCTTGCAGAGACCTATGTATCCAAGGTAATAACGTAGTAATAATTCAGTTGACTCCCGCTGACTACTCGCTGATTGGATCATAAGCCGAGCATGCAGAGTTTGAAGTCGGGGGACTGTAGCCTTTCTTGAAATTCCTGGAAATTTTTAAGGCTCTTGAAAATATGTTAGACCTGTCAAAACTAAGAGGTTTGACATTTTAAATTGTGAAATACAAATCCCAGCTCTGTTTGGTATGAAACAATATAAAATTGCAATATTTGAATAAAAAAAAAGGAGACATAAAAGTAGAGACTTTGAATTAAATAAGGTCATTTGCAAACATGCATTTATCCCTACTCCCTCTTGAGATCTCAATACAGTGTCAAGAAAAAGGAATAAAAATGGTATAAATCCGCCAGACACGGAGAACAGGAGCAGAGATGTGGGCGGGTGAGAGAGGTCGGCGTGTTTAGGACGGTGGCTGTGGGTGTGGAGGTGGCTGACATGCAGGCACTGGGCGCCACCAGCGCTGACAGTTCACACCTGGAGCCCGAGATCTCGGGGATGGGGAAGTCCAGGTGGCTCTGTAGACAAGGGTCAGACTCAAGACAGGTAGAGAGACTACAAGTCTGTGTAAGGAGCAGCTAGACCCCACACCTCTTCTTTGGCTAGCTATGGGAGGTGGCCCTGAAGAAACTCTACCAGGGAGGTCCTGAACGCAGGACACCTGACACAAACCAGAGGGGGCTCTGGGGTGGTGGCAAAAACAGAGGAATCAAGTCCAAGTTTGTAATTGATGGGGGAGAGCCCAACCCCTTTCCTTTACACAGCTCCCACAAGAATGTTAATTGCCTAGCTTATAACCCCCACGCAGAAGTCAGGAAAGTATTCCAGGACAGAGAACAAAAAAGGTAAAAATAGGACCCTCCCCGCCCCCCCCATAAAAAAAACCTGAAAAGAAAAGAAAATAATGGACTTCATTTACAAGGTCTAAATCGAACTGATAGTTCCAGAAAGAGAGGATAGAAAAGATCGGTGGGAGGAAATTTTCAAAGAAGTAATAAAACTACATTTCCCAGACTGAAGGACGTGTGTTTCAGACAGAAAGGACCTGTCACATGTCCAGCACAGTGGATGAAAAATGGCCTACACCAAGGCCATACTGCCAGAGATGGAGCAACGATCCTAAAAACTTAGAGAGGGAGGGAAGGAGAGAGAGAGAGAGAGAGAGAGAGAGAGAGAGAGAGAGAATCATATAAGAATAAGTGGGAATCAAATTAGCCTCAGATTTCTTAACAGCAACCCAGGATGCTGGCAGATAAGCAGCAATTCTTCAACATCCTTAGGGGAAATGTTTTCCAGTCTAAAATTCTCTGCATGGCCAAACTGTCAAGGATAAAACAATTACCTCTCATGCACCCTTTTTTTTTTTTTTTTTTAAGAAGGGTGTGCTCCACAAAGGAGTAAACAAAACAAAACAAAACAAAAAACCCCGAATCATTGCAAACCCAAAACCATGGGATTCAGGAGATGGAGGGGGCGACCCAGAGCGAGGTGAAGGGGATTTGCAAGCTGACGACAAGGTGACCTTGGTGGCAGCTGTGCAGCAGCTCTAAAGAACAACTTTTCAGATTAGAGTGGGAGGATGGAGGGATGTAGGAGAGGTGATACCAGAAAAAAAGGAATAGAGGTTATCTCATATATTTGACTGTAATGAGCATTGTTTTACAACTGGGTCAGTGTTTAGCATGAATTAGTGATTGATGCCCAGAAAAACAGCAAGCGAAAAGGTAAGGCAATTTCAACTTCAGGAAAAATGAAAACGTGTACAAGAAAATAGATGTAATTAGAATACACAATCTGTCTTGGTTGTGAACAATACTCATATGTTTCTAGAAATGTACACACGATAGTAATTCGTCCACAAAGTGTGATGTGATTCTATTGGGAGGATGGGAGGAAAGTTCCTGGGATGGCTGGGGGAGGGGAAGACAGAGAGGGCTGGGTTTTCACCTTTACAATAGTAGTGGATGACACAGCCTAGAATGCATTAGGACTGGCCTTACATGTGTCTTGCTTAGAGAGATAAAGATGCATAAAGAAAAAACATCCCTGGCTGGTTTGGCTCAATGGTTGGGACATTGACCCTCAGTCAATGGCATGTACCTGGGTTGCAGGTTTGATCTCCAGCCCTGGTTAGGGTCCTGCAGGAGACAACCAATCGATGTGTCTCTCTCACGTTGATACTTCTCTCTCTTTCTCTCCCCCTCCCTCCCTCCTTTCCACTCTCTCTAAAAATCAGTGGGAAAATATCTTTGGGTGAGGATTAACCAAAAAGAGAGAGAGAGATTTGGAAGTTTTTTTCTGGGGAGCAGGACAGGGGTATTAGGGATAGTGAGGAGGTCAGACAGGAGCCGATCCAGGTTTGGTGGCACCTGGAGCTTATACAATTTGGGGGCCCTCTAAGAAAAAGAACTACAAGTACAAAATTGGAAACAAGGTTTGGGCGGGGTGTGTCCCAGTGAGGGGCTCTGAAGATTAAGTAAACATCAATCATCGCCTGACGCAGACACTCGTGAAGTCAGGAGAGGCTTTTTTTCATTGTAAACTTTATGGTATTATTGATTGTTTAATGCCATGTGTGTGTATTATTTTATGTATATTTTTAAAAAAAGAAAAAGAAAAACAATGAGCACCATCACTAAAACCCAATGGACTTTGCCATTCGAATGAAACGACTTTTGTGGTTTTACGCGGTGCTGTGGGGACCAGTGAGCGCACATTGGTACCTGCTCACCTCTTTGCTTTGTTTGGTGCGTGAAATTCTTCTTCTTCTATTTGAAAAAGAGTGAAAGTGGATTTTATCATAAAGCTTTGTGCCTGCTTAGCCAAGAGCCCTAACACTAATATGTTAAAATTCCGTCCCCCTTCTTACCTGTACCCAAGGTTCAGTAGTGCCAGGCTCCTTGACACAGAACAGCTCTCCTTAGCGGCCAGTTCCCTGTGGAGTAAAAACCCTTAATTCAGAGAACGCCCAACTGATGCCTTAGATGCTCCATTTTAGGTGACACAGCTCAGACCAGAACTCAGGGTAGGGGGTAGGAAGGGGACATTAGATGGATGTAAATTTTGCTGGGACAGAATCTCTCACCGAGCACTCTTGCCAGCTCATTTCTAGCTCCCCCAAAGTCATCTAAAAGTAGGCCATCATGCTGTCAAAATGGTTCAGTTGTATTTGACCATTTGAAATGTTTCAGCCACGTTCAATAGCCAAGCATTGGACAACTGTGCACCGGGCACTGTGCCAGGCTCTGTGCTGTCGAGACCTCAAATGAATGCCACCTGGCCCTGCCCATTGAGCCCCTAACCTGGGGCTAAGGCTTGCCCAGTTCAGCTCAGCCTTGAAGCTGCCCTCCATCTTCCAGTGCTAATCAGACCCTTCCTGTGGGCCAGACTCTGCCCTCAGAGTGGGGGACTCAGACACAGAAAAGATGCAGTTCCTGTCCTCTGGGGGGTTGCTGTCCTGCTAGGGGCCCTGGAAGACAGAGACAAAGCGAAGTTGTCCCTGCTCCTGAGAAAGCTAGTCCACCTGGGAACATAACACACCTGTTTAAATTGGGAGCTGGGTTGAAGAAAGTGCCTGTAATTGGGAAATTTCTTGTACACAAGAGTTTTGTCCCTTTTGACCAAGGTTTAATAAGTTTATAAACCAATAAAGAAAAACATGAAGAGTACAGATGTTCAGTTATTATAAACATTATTGATCAAATAAACATGAACTTGCAGTTACTGCAGTTGTCCCCCTTCCTGGGGTAGGTACTGGCTGGGGCCTTGAGTCAGGGATGCTTGCGTGACTCCTATTAAATCATCAAGAGCCAGATGGGGTCCCTTGTCCAGGAAGCCTTCCCGGACACCCAGGTTGAGCCACACTCTCCCACTGTGCCCCTAAACCTCCTGTGAGACCCTCTTTATAAGTACAGATCACATGGGACAGAAGCTGCCTGTTTCCCCACCGGACTGTGATGAACTCAGGCCAGGATATGGTTTGCTGAATATTGCGGTGCCTGGTCCAGACCCTGGCACCTAGTAGATGCTCAGAGGATGCTTCTTACGCTGAATGAGACACAGTCTGTGATCTCCTGCTCATGTGAACTCGTATGTAACTGACCCCCTTCAGGCTGGCTAGGTGTCCGTGTGGGCATGAAAGAATAGGTGGGTGAACGGGTGGTGGACTGGGAGGGGGGCACAGAAGCTTCCCCTAGGTATGAGTCATTTCCAAATTTGTTGCCTCTAGGTCAAGTTGGCCTCTGTCTCAGAGGCGGGTCCTGTGCCATTGGTCCTCGCTCTCAGGCCGACTCCCACTCAGCTCGAAAGCCTGTAAGAAGGGTGCCGGCATTGATCTGCCTTACATGGCCAGTGCAGACCCCTCAGGTGGGCAACAGGTGTTCAAACACTCTGGTTGGTAGGCTGCATGCTTAACCTTGTCTTCCTGGCTGTTCATGTCTGTCCCTCTGAATGTCTCGTGATCTGTGTCTTCCATCTTAACTTTGGAATGATGTAAAAAATTGTACACAATTTGGCGCATGGGAGACAAAAACATTTTAAAATGAGTATTTTTATACTGACTGAATTAAAATATGTACAGATCCTAACGTAATTAAAAGTCAATCCATTTAATAGAGAAAGGGCTAAAATCTGAGTAGGCAAATAACCTAATTTAAAAACGGGCAGAGACTCTAAATGACAGCTTCCCAAAGAACAGATACAAATGGCCAATGAGCACACGAAGAGATGCTCAACAGAATTAGTCATTAGGATAATACAAATCAAAGCCACAGTGCGATAACACTTTGTACCCGCTAGGATGGCTATAATAAAAAAGACAGATAATACGTCTTGGCAAAGATGTGGAGAAATTGGAACTCTCATACATTGCTGGTGAGAATACAAAATGATACACCCTCTTTGGAAACAGTCTGGCAGTTACTCAAAATGTTCAACATTGAGGGACTATATGACCCAGCAATACATACCAATTTCTAAGTATATTTCCAAGAGAAATGAAAACGTGTCCTCAGAAAAATTTGTGCTCAAATGTTCAGAGCAGCATTACTCATAACAACCACAGAGTGGGAAAACTCAAATGTGTCTCATCTGATGAGTAGATAAACAAAATGTGGTCTATCTGTACGATGGAATATTATTCAGCCATAAAAAGGAATAAAGTATTATAGATGCTATAACATGGAACATTATGCTAAGTAAAATTTTATGCTAAGTGAAAAAAGCCAGTCACAAAAGACCACACATTGTATGATTTCATTTATATGGAACATCCAAAATAGACAAACTTACACATACAGAAATTAGATTAGTGGTTGTTCAGGGCTGGGGGAGGGGCAATAGTGACTGCTAGTGGGTACAGGGTTTCCTTCTGAAGTGATGAAAATGTTAGAAAATTGATCGTGGTGCTACTTGTGCAACCCTGTGAATATGCTAAAAACCACTGAATTGTACACTTTAAGTGGGTCAATTGTATGGTATATGAATTATATCACAATAAAACTGTCAGTTAAAAAATTCAAACAGGGCACCTCTCTGTAACCTGCCCTGACTTCGTAGCCTCTCTGACCACTGAACTCACTCAGAGCCTTCTCCCAGCCAGGGCTCATCGTGTTCCCGGGTCTCCTGTTAGGTGCAGGCCAGTGTCTCCCACCTAGAGCGTGAGTTCTTTGAGGGTAAGTTTGACACTTTCTGCCTCTTTCATTCTCCCACTGAAGTGAGCAGCGCTGAGCACCAGGAAGTTCACTTTTGATTGGTGAATATTGATAAGTTGATAAATAGCTTTTGAAATGCAAAGAGGGAATAGAGAAACAATCCTCACACCTACCACTATCAGCAGGTCGGGGTGTGTGTGTGCACATGCAGGAAGAGAGACAGAGAAAGAGAGAGAGGATATGTTTGGGTGTCTGAGTGGGAGTTGTTACCTCTCCAGTCCTTCTAAAGCGGACAGGCAGGTGAGTGAGGAGAGAGAAGAAGGCGATGAGGAAGGAAGGGACCAGAATTTCAGCATTTTAATTCCAGCTCAGCTGGGACCTGGCCCATGGCTTAGGTTCTGGGACTCAGTAACCCGCCTGTCAAAGAAGGGCTGGAGATTAAATCTCAAAGCACCTTGCAGCCTGGATACCATGTGACTGAGTCTCAGGGAAAGATCCTGACTGGGGTCTGGAATATTGGCTGTGCCACAGACTTTGGAGGGTTTAAATCTCTTTCCTTCCCAGAGCTGTCATTTTCCTATGCTCCCTGGTTCGGGTGGGGCTCTGGGGCCCCCTGTCTTCCGCTGGCCGAGTGCTACCGGACGGGAGCACACTCAGATCCAGGCCTGGGGCTCTAGCGGTGCTGGTGCCACATTTACTTCAGAATATGCAGGGCCAGCTCCTTTCCCTTCCACTCCCCAGTCCCAACTTGGGTTTTCGCTTTCCCTGTGGCTCAAAGAGGAAAAGACAGTGTGATTGGAGCAAACAGAGGAGGAGGAGGAAACACAGCCTCAGTGGCCAGAGCTACAGAGGGTGGGTCAGGGGGTCCAGAATAGGCAGCAACAGCTAGTGAAGGGTCCCAGGAGGGTTGGGGGCAATGGCAGGCATAGAGTTGAGGTCCCTATCTTTCTCCCCAGAATGAAGCATCTTCCCATCTGCCTGGAGTAGTCTTCATGTGATTTACCCTGCCTCTAAGGGTCTCATCTGTCAGCTGTATCATAATACAGCAGGTCCTCGAAGAATGTTGTTTTGTTCTGCCTTTTGTTAATGTCATTCTATTCGAATGTTGATAAGAAAAAAATGGATTCCCAGTCTGGGCCACTGTCTGTGTAGACTTTGCATGTTCTCCCCATGTCTGCATGGGTTTTCTCTGTGGATCGGTTTCCTCCCGTGTACCGCAGATGTGCATGTGCAGTGAGTGTGGGTGTGGATGTGAGCGTGCCCTGTGAAGAAAGAGCACCCTGCTCGGGGTGGGCTCCAGTCAGGATAGGCTCCCGTCACCCATGACCCTGAACTGGAAGGAGAGACTTGGATAACAATGATTTGACTTATTTATTTTTAAATCCTCACCTGAGGACATGATTATAGATTTGAGAGAAAGGGAGGTGAGAGAGAGAGAGCAACATCAGTGGGTTGTCTCCTGTAAACTCCCTAACTGGGGATTGAACCTGCAACCCAGGTATGTGCCCTGAATAGGGATCGAACCCCCAACCTCTCGGTGTACCAAAGGACACTCCAACCAACTGAGCCACACCAGCCAGGATGAGAATTATTGGACTTATTTTTATTCCTCTTTCTTAAATATATGTATAACTTACATTATTTCAATGTTTAATGTTAGAAGTATTTGGGGTCTTTATAAAACCAGAAATAGGCTATAAGAAGTTAATTCTAGTTTATTTATTTATTTATTTTTATTTATCCTCACCCGAGGACATTTTTTGATATTTTGTTCAGATAGAGTGGGAGGGAGAGAGAGAGAGAGAAACATCGACGTGAAAGGCACACATCACGTGGTTGCCACCCACACAACCCAACCAGGGCCGGGGACAAACTACAACGGAGGTACATGCCCTTAGTGGGAACCGAACCCGGGTCTCTCCAGACTGCAGGCCAACGCTCTAACCACTGAGCCAAACCGGCCAGGGCAGTTAATTCTAGTTTACATCAATCACCCTATGGTAATACTGGTTTAGATAGATGTCATTTTGCTTAAAGTCAGTTTCCAAGAACCCATGAACAATGTTAAATGAAGACTTACTCTACTAGTGATCACTCCCATATTTTAGTATCAAGTACTGTGATTCCATACCATATCCCCATGGGGAAATTATCATTACCCCACTTTAAAGATGGAAAACCAGAGTGCACAGAGATAAAGGCACTTGCTGAAGCGCCACAGAGCCCAGGTGTACCTGCATCTGAACACCCAGCTCCTTCCACCCCATGATGCTGCACTTCAGCGACCAGGTCTGGCCGCTTTCCTCCGTGCACAGTCCCGCCCACCTCTTGTGTACCAAGGCGCTCAGTCTACATCTGCTGACATTTTAGGTTTGATCTGGACTTGATCCTGAAGAGACAATGATCCAAAAAAAGAATCGCTCTAGGGTGTGTCTCCAAAAGCTCTCGTTCACTGCCCCCAACAGAGCCGTGGCAGTTGTGGGAGGAGCAGCCTCTCATTCGGCCGATCCCACCTCCCACTCCTGGGAATAAATGTCAGCTGCAGGAGGGAGGCTCCTCCAGCTTTAGCATCAAACCAGTACTACATTCCCAAGTGGTCCTCTTGAGCCAGTCAGTGTCCCTGCTGCCACTGGCACCCCCTCAGGAGGGGGCTGCAGCCACCAGCCACTGGGCTGGAGCCGGTCAGGTCTCACATGTGCTGACTCTCCATGGCTACGTTCTCTGGTATCCTTACTGGAGCCTGTCAAATGCTTCTTAAGACTATTTTTAAAAAGTTCTATTTAGCATCGAAGAGATGCCAGAAATGCTGCCTATAAAGAAAGACAACAAATGATCACTTCCTCTTCCAATTCTGTCCAAGGCCCGAAGCCAGAAGACTTACTGCAGGGTCTGTTCTTGTACATTCAAGACAGAAGTTTCTTTTCTTCTTATTTTTTTTTGAAATACCAATCAAAACGTAACGTTGTTAGCAGTCTCTGGGAGTCAGTGGATAGCATGTGAGCCAATGAGGTAGATTATAATCAACAGACAAATTGTGGTTATGGAGGGAAAGACGGAGTGTTATGGTAATATACGTACGTTTATGTAGATGGAAGTCAACCTCTGGCCGAATGCATCCTTCCACCAGTGTTCAAGGGGCAGCTGTAATGTGCTGGAGAAGACCTACAGGTAGTGTTTTATGAACGTCCTGGATAATAACAGCAAACACTCTGCAGCACTAACACGGTGCCAGGTACTGTTTTAAGTAGTGCTTTACATATTTATCTCATTAATACTTATAATCACACTAGTAGGTCAGTACTATTGTTATGTCCATTTTATAGATAAGTCAACTAAGGCTCAGAGAGAGAGGTTAAGTAAGTTGCCCAAGATCACACAGCCAGTATGTGATAGAGCTGGGATTCACAACTTGGGCCACCAGCCTTCAAAATGTGGGCTGTTAACCACTGCACTGACTGTCTCTCAGAGGCTCAGATGCATGTTTGAGGGGCTCATACTGGCATAGTCAGGGGAGGCTTCCTGGAGGAGGTGGATGGAGCCAGGTTTGGGGCCTCCTGGGTCTCCTCTGACCATTCCCCCATCGGTGCCTCCTCCATGCCATGTCTTGCTATTTTTCTAACCGCACTGTGTGCCCAGTCCCTGCGGCTTGTGTCTCACCCTCCTTTCTCTTCCTCACCAGCTCTGTGAGAACAGAAGCTCTGCCTCTCTTCTCCGTGCCCCTGGCCCTCAGCCCCGGGTCTGGCCCAGGGGAGGGGAGCTCAGTGAACTTAGGCTGAATGGGGTTGTTGACGAGAGGCTGAAAGGAGTGGTTGGGGTGTCTCAGGGTGGGCCTGGGATGGATGGGGTGAGGGTCTGAAAAATCTCTGTGTCCATGGGGAGTCCAGGTCAGAAAGGCAAGGTCATGAGGGCCCTGAATGCAATGGAGGAGTAAAATCTAACAAAAGTAGTTACTCTTGGGCAAGTAGGCTTCAGGCAGGAACAGTTTTAGAAATTTAAACTAACCTTGAGACCATTGGCAACATTGGAGGTTTCTAAACCATAGACTATCAAATGCAAAGAGTCCTGGGAAGATTTCTGATGCTGTGAGTGGGAGGGGGCGCAGGTGGAAGGCTCAGAGAAGACCCAGAACAAACTCTAAATCAGCTAAAAGCAAAGACTGATGGAAACTCGCCACGCTGCGAGACAGCTGACGACTCCCGTGGGTCTTGGAAAACACCACAGAGGCCATCACCAGCCTTGTCTCCTTCCCCTGGGCTGTGTTGGAGTAAAGGCCAGGAGCTCTGCTCATTCACCAGCTGACTGTGTCCTTTCTCATCAGCCATCTTTCCCATCACACTGGCTGAGCCAACAACCTTTCTTTTTTGTTTCTCCCAGGCTGCAGCGTCAGACACGTTTTCCTCTCGTGCAAGGGACCAAACTCTTTTAACCCACTCTATCATGCTGGAGTGAGAAAAAAAATTGCTCCCCATTAGCAAAATTGATGCAAATGCCAACTCTGATTTGAAAACAGTCCCGTCGTTGAGAGGGTGAGCCTCTCTCCTACAAGCTGCTCTTGAGTTCCCAAGGAAAGTAGAAGAATCAGTTATAAGAATAATAAAATCATGACCCAGTCGGACAGTGTCTGCTTTCCAGCACTCGGCTAAGCAGCAGGTGGTGAGTCCCAGGACCTGTTCTGCTAACAGACACCCCCTCACCTTTTAAGCAGTGGGATCTGCCACACCGAAAGCCCCAATGCACACCCCCAGCTAGTAACTTAGAGGCAGAGCTGAGGGCTCCTGATACATTGTCTACACCCTTTCCCCTCATCTTTGCATCTTTGCTGGGGTGTTCTCACCTAACCTGAATGTCCCCTCTCTTCCCTTGGGCCTCGAGTGAGTGCCGCCCTTGGCACTAGTAATGGTAACTGTTGTTTACAAAGCACTCGCTCTGTGCTAAGAGCTTTCTGCACATTATCACATTTAGTGCTCACAACTTAAAGGGGATGCTATTTTTATCTGTATTTATGGATGAAAACAATAGACACGGAGAGGTTAAGAAACACAGTGAGTGTAGACCAAGGACACCAAACCAGGTAGGTCTCTGACCCCAGAGCCATGCCCCTCCCATGCTCTCCTGCCAGCTCTCAGTACTGCCAAGGTCTTGTCTGATACCAAAGAGGAAGCAGTGGAGGCCATTGTGGTTTCTAGAGAGAAGGTAGTTGTGACAATGTCCAGGGTGGAACTAATATCCTGCAGCAGAATAAAATACTATGTCCAACGGCTGATTCAAACACCCCATGTATATTCTCATTGTCATGTCACTTTAGGCCTTTAATGTACTTGCCATTCATTGCTATTGAACACAGAACTGTCATTGAAACAATCATGGCTAATGTTCACCGAGCCCCTGCTATTCATTGGGTGCTGTGCCTGGATACTGTCTAACCATTCATTCAAATGGTCCTCTGACGTATGTACTGCTGGCATTTCCGTTTTATAGCTGAAGAGACAGGCACACTTACCAAGTGGCAGAGCTGAGGTTAGAAGCTGAGCAGTTGGCTGCAGAGCTGTCTCGGGATCGCTGGTTCTCTTGCTCTTCCCTGTGCTTTCCTTCCCCTTGTCTTCCCCTCTCCTCCGCTCCTCTCCTCTCCTGCATTAGCACCTCAGCCCCTGAGGTGGAGCTTCGCAGCCCCTGGGTTTACACCTCACCATCCTCCCCCATTCACGTGGGGCCCCTTTCCAGCTCCTTTTCTTTGTTTACTCCTTAGCTGCTTATTTCCTCCCCCGCTCTGATCTCCATCCCCATCCCCCCCAGACTCCCCCATAAGCTCTTTCTCCAATGAAGTTTTATGTAAAAACTTAAATATGCATATCTCCTTGTAAACTATCCAGAGTTGTTTTATATGTGCTTGGCTTTTCATTTATTGTAAAAGTATTGTGCCATAAACCCATTCTGGCTCTGACTTTTCCTATTCGGAATCATGTTTTGCAGACCTATCCGCGTTGATTTACGTGCATCCAGTCTACAGCGTCTCACTGCCGCCTCACCGTTCATTCTCCAGCACATTTCACTCAATTATCCCTCCAGTGATGGACCCCCAAGTTCAACTTCCTGCTATTCAAAATAATAATGCTGTCGACAAACATCCTCATACTGGTTCTCTTATTAGATCTGTGGAAAATCTCTGGGTTGTATAAATGGAAGTGGAATTGCCACATCATTGGACATAAATACCCATAATTTTACTAAATTCTGTTAAATTGCTTTCCAAAACAGCTGTACTGACTTAAAACTCCCAGCAAGCAGTGCACAAGTATTTCCATCTCCTCACGTCCTCACCTAAACTATGAATTAACCACTTTTCCAATTTCTGCTACTCTGACGGCTGCAAAGCACTGTCTCATTCATGATTTAATTTGCATGTCTTTGATTACTGGAAATAAGAGCGCCACATCATTATTCATTTTCTGTGAATTGCTTATTCATATTCTTGCCCTTTAAAAAAAAATAATTGGACTTACTGTCTTTTTTCTTGATGACTTGGACTTCCTGATAGAGTCTAGAGTAGACGTTAATGAATTATTGGTATTAGATATTGCAAAATCTTTTTCCAGTCTGTCATTGATCTGTTAATTTCATCTGATGTGCTCCTTGTTAAAGCCTATGACTACCAAGTTGTGATGTTTACCTATTTTTGTTTTTTTAGCCTTATGGTATCTGCTTTGGAGTATATGATTATAGATATTCAACAACATTTTCTTCTATGAGGTTTACAGTTTTACTTTCCATGCTTAGGTGTTTATTCCATCTGGAATCTCTTAGCATAAAGTGAGTATGTAGCTTTCTTTTTCTCTTCCTGACAAGCCAATTTCCTAGCACCACTGACTAACCAATCTTTAGAACTAAAGATTTTCCCATTTTCGGTGGTACCACCTACATTATCTATAAAGTTCTCATATATATATATATATATATATATATATATATATATATATGGCAGGAGGTGCCCCTTGGCTGAGAGTGCCCCTTCTGATGCAGATCAGCATTTCTGTGTCCTGTCCAGGCAGTTCGGGAGATGTCTGGACCCTGATGGGTGCCGTGCTTAGCAAGGATTGCTCTCAGATGGGGTTGCTGAACCTTCAAACTGTTGTAATACACAGCGGGATGCTAATATGGACCCTGAAATGGCCTCAGCTCCATCTCTGGCTCACACCTGGCTTCTGAGGAGCCATCTATAGTGCATAGATGAGTATCTGGAACCAGACTTAGACCATAATGGTCTGAGTTTGGAGCCCAGTTGTACCACCTATAAACTGGGTGAATTTGAGTGAATCGCTTAATTTCTCTGCCTTAGTTCTATCATCTGTAAATGGAGGATTAAGGATACCTGTCTCATAGGGCATCGAGAAGATCAAATAAAGTACTTTGAGCATTTCTTGGCACATGAAAAGTGTTCAATAAATGATAGCCACCTGGGTGCCATAAGAAAAACCTTCATAGGAAAGAAAGGTGCTGCGTGAACGATGACCAGATGTTTGCTAGGAGCTATGCTGGAGGGGCTTCTGGGTGGGAGGGAGCAGTAGAGCAAAGGCCCCAAGGCATGAAGTAGCCTGACGTTTCAGGAAATTGTAGGTGGTTTGGTGTGGCTGGACCACAATGTAAGGGAGAGGAGGGGCATGCATTGTCTGTGGGTAATTATAAATTGTCTTAGGTGGTTCTCTAATTGCTTTACATGGTCATCTGGAGAAGATGGCTGCTTGTTCAGCCAGGATGGGGGCTCCTGTCTGAATCCCTGACCCCCAGGGACCCAGCTCATCACCAGCCAGAGACTTCCACTCTCTCCCTGCAGGTTGGAGGCAGGTCACAGAGTGGGGCATCCCCTGACCTCACTACTGCTTTACCTACTGTCTGCTGTCTGGTCCCAAAGCCAATGTCACATTTTTTTATTTTATTTTATGGCACCAGCCTATTTCTACTACCATTTTCTGTACTAGCACTTAGGGAAGTGGAACCCCTGTCCATGTCATGGAATAAGGGGTTTATTATAAGAATTAGAATTTTCAATTGTGTGATGGGCTGGGGGGGTAAGGGTCTGTGTTATGGGCTGAAATATGTTCCCCTAAATTCATAGATTGCAGTATCTCAGAATGTGGCTGTATTTGGAGAGAGAGTCTTTAAATAGGTAATTAATATTAAATAAGGTCACAAGGGTGGGTCCTAATCCAATCTGACTGGTATCCTTATAAGAAAAGGTGATTAGGACAGACACATGTAAGGGGAAGACCATGTGAAGATACAGGGAGAAGACAGCCATCTACAAGCCAAGGAGAAGCCCCAGAAGAAACCAGTCCTGCGAATGTGTTGATCTCAGACTTCTAGCCTCCAGAACTGTGAGAAAATAAATTTCTGTTGCTCCTGTCCCCCAGCCTGTGGTATTCCGTTGCAGCAGTCTGAGCAAAACCTGGAAGGGAAAGTCAGAGGATATAGAGCCACTAATTATCCTCCTGGCATGGATGGGGAAGTTGGAGCTTGCAGGGAAAATCTGAGCAGCTCAGCAGGTCGGGCTGCTGAAGTGGAAATGTGAAGGGGGATCCACGGAGAGCTCTATGGGGAGCTGCCGCATCTCCGGCTGCCACCGAGGTGGTAACCATGAATCTCCTGGTGAGCCTAGGGCCACTGTTGGTGAGTAGGGCTAGAATGTGGCAAGAAAATCTAGGCATGGAGTGATAAAGTACAGCAAATTGGACCCCACCAGGTACCTCTGTGTCTCTCTGTCACCATCTTTGACCTCAGAAATTTTCAGCGAGAAATGCTTACTGCTTCACTTCTACTCCCAAGGTGACTACAAGTGGCACCATAGAGAAAAAGGGATTCTGGGCAACACAGCTTCCAACTTGACCCTGTTGACAAGGAATGATGCAGCTCTCTGAGATGTTGTGGAAAAAGAAAAGAAAGGCAATCTGAGCTCTTGCAGGCTGTGTAAATACCACACCCTATAATCCTCATCATTCGCAAATGAAAGGCCCTTCGAAGTCTTGTTTGAAAAGAAACCCATTTAATTTTGATCAAGCATTTACCAAAATTCTTTGGCTGCTCAACCTTCTTTCTTCTGAGCATAGCAACTCTTGACAGCCTGGGAGCAATGGATGAGCAGGAGGTGAGGCATTGCTGCCTGCGGACAGCCCTAGGGAACAGTTGTCACCTTCCTGCTCCAGCCCCTTCTTGCCACGCCCACCTCACGGACAGCTCTTCTGCTCAAGGGTCTTCCTCTACCTCTTCTTGCTCGCTCCTGTCCTGCTCCAGGGGCCACACAGCACCCACCTCGTGCTCTCCTCCCAGTCACCACCCACATGTTGAATGGGACGGGGCTGAGTAGTATCAACCTGGTGTTGCTGGGCAGATCAGGTGGATGACCTGTGTGAAGGAGCTCTGGAGGAACTCAGCCAGTGGGTTCCTGGCTGCCCAGCACTCTACAAAGTCTGTCCCTAGAAACTGTAATTTGTGACAGATTCACTTTTTGAAAAGAACTTTGAGCAGATTTCTTGCTGTCCCCATAATGTCATCATGCTCACCCTCTGCATGGCAAGATGCTCCCTTGAGTGGGAGAGGATGGCACAGAGTGGAGTCAGGAAGAGAATTCCTGTGGCCCAGGGGAGCCCCCAGGAATGAGGCACACATGACTGTGACTCTGTCCAACCTGTGGGTCTATTGCCTCGGGGTCCAGGCTCTTGTGATGTTTACACCATGCCCTAGCAGGTCCTGGAGATCGGAACAAATACTCTCTCCAATACCGGAGGTACCAGAAATGCCAGCTGACAGCTCAGGCAGAAACCAGAGCAGGCACAGGCGTTTTGCATTGTGTATTGATGCTCTTAATTTCTTTGTCAATTCAAACGTCCACTGAGGACTTTAAAGCTAAGTTTACCTAAATCCAATCACATGTTGGAATTGGAAAAATAAAAATAAAAAGGCAGACATATTTCTGACAAGACTGCAGCAATTGGTTAGCTTGACAGGGCTTTAAATAACTGTTATTAGGAAAGAGCTGAGGAGTCTAAAAAGAGTGCATTCCGCTTCTCCCCTCCCGCGCCCCACTCCCAGGGGTCAGCAGACAAAGGAGCTATAATTACACCTCAAGTGGTTTTAATGACACAGGAGGGAATTCTGAAGCCCTAGGTTGCAATAAAAGCAGAGGCTTCTGTTCAGTTGGGCATAGTTCACAAATCTCCTAGCTTTCTCCAGATAAAAACAGTCCTGAGAATTTCCGAGGGACATGATTCCCTGGAGATGGTGGCAGTGGGGGACAGAGATGGAAATAGATGGATTTTTTTAAACAGCTTTTAACCCTGGCCTCAAAGACCACCTCTTCTTCATTCTTCAAGTTTATATAAATTAGGGCTTTTAAGACATTAGTATTTGGGGTGACTTTCCATATTCTTGGGGAAAACTGCTCAATGGATGAACCTGCCAGTTTCTTCTAGAGGAATCAGAAACTGTGTGTGTGTGTGTGTGTGTGTGTGTGTGTGTGTGTGGTGGGGGAGGGGTATGCCAAAGCGGTCACCCTGGCTCAATACCTCCCTCTCCCCTTGGCCTCCTGGCTCTCCTGTCATGAGGCTGACCAGGAAATCCCTGCTGGTCACCCTGGGAAATCTAGGGAAGAGATGAAAGACGAGGAGGACATGGGGAAAGCTAGCTTTCTAGCATCAAATACCCTTCGCCAGGCCAGTTCAGTCTGGAGCATAAATATTGGCCAAGAAGATGCATTTTCCAAAGAACCAGCAGAGGGAGCTCAGAGTGGAAGCCAAGAGCCTCCCAGGAACTCAGACAGAACATTAGCAATTCTGATTTCCATCTGTTTGTCTCTGTTTTTGACACCAAACAAATAGCAAACAATTCTTCCTGAAAGTTGTTGGTGGATTTATGCTTCTCATCTGATCAGAGGCTCTGTGTTGGGCGTCCCACAGAGCACTGCTGCCTTAATGAAGAGCAGTGTGCTCACATTTGTCCCCCTGTGCGGGTCCCCTAACCAAACCCGGGGCACCGAGAGCTGTGGAGGAGTGGGAGCCGCTGCCCCCTTGGTGGGGAGACATAGCGTGCCGTCATGGCCTGACGGACAAGGTAGATATGTTTTCCAGGGCAGACCCCCTGCCCCACCCCCAACACACACTGTCTTGTACATTGCTTTTGCCACTTAAGAAAATGTGTTGGATAGCTCTTCAGTTAGGTCCACACTTCATCCATTGCATTTCGGGTGTAACAGTTTGAGGCTGGGGTTTCCGAGGGCGTGTGACTGTTATCTGATTACTGAATTACTACCATGTAAAAAAGACAACTTTATCTGGTTCTCAAGAGAATGCAAAAGTTCTGGGTGCATTTTCTACTCCCCACTCAAACTTCTTAAATACTCCCAAACTAGGAACAGGGTTAGTCTCAAGGGTAGAGTTAGCAGTAAACCCTGGGGAGGACGGCTGTGGGTAGGGATGAGTTGAGCCACTAACAGAGGGATTCCAGGCACTGTCTCTGGTGAATGACAGAGATACATGGGGTGTGGGGGCTTCTCAGTGCCCCTCCAATCTCATCTACAGATAACATACAGAGCCCCAGCAGACCTCATCCTCCATCCGGAGTCCCTTTCTAAATAGCAGGCTGCAGGGAGATGTCCCCTTTTTCAGACAAAAGGCTTCTGACAACTACAGTTTTCACTTATATTTTTTGACTTGTTAAAGTGCGATGCAATGTTTCAGTGCTCTCATTTACATTTATTAATGGAAACTAAAAGCTTCTGAGTGTGAAGCTTATTGGAACATATGGTCAACCTTCCATTCAGAGCCTGGGGCTGAAGAGAACAGGAAGGCAAGAAGCTGGGATTTTAATAACCATTTGGTGTTCCTGACCCCCACTTGCTCAAATAATTAAATTTTTAAAAAGTTCTGATTCTTACCTTATGAGGAAGGATCAGACAATTTAAATTAGAAAAATATCAAGACAAAGATAGGAGATGTATTCAAATAATATTAATAATGTCTATGGATATAGGCTTCAGAGTTCTTTTTCTAACCTTATTTCTCAATGGTTTTAATACGTGGTGGAAGAAAGGCTGTAGATTTGGGGATCCATAAAAAATGTCATCAATGCCTGGTTCACAGATAAGGAAACTGAGTCTCAGAAAGCTCTGGGTGACCATGTCTGGAGGAAGAGCTCAAACTGTGAGAGGTGAAGAGAGAAAGGCTGATGGGTTGGGATCACCAGGAAAGGTTTTGGGGAGGAGGTTGGTTTGAGTTTAGATATGAAGGCTGGGTAGAATTTGGTCATGAGAAGAGTTAAGGGGAAGGACACTGAGCAACTTTTCAGAAACAGGTAGGATGTGCTTTGTGGACAGTGAGCATGACAGATTGGTTTTAGAGAAAGGTTCATGTCAGGTGGTGGGAAATGAAGTTACACATGGAGGTTGGGACTTGGGGGTCAATGGCTAAGATGTTTACATTTTATCTTTGAATGGGTCCTTGGGGGTTAGTACCTGGGGGACTATTGGAACAGATGATCTGCCAGTTCAGCAAGGTATGGCTTTGATCTGGCCCAGCAAACATCTGCTTGGCACCCACCAGGTACCAGGCACTTAGATGGGTGTGAAGACACATACAGGACACTGCCAAGTTCTTGTGAGCAGCTTATAGTATCAGGAGGGAGTTTTGCTCTGTGGGAAAAGCCACAGAAGATAAATTAGGGGGCAGAAGAAGGACTCAGGGGTGAAAAGATGTTTGTGGTGGTGATGGGAGGAAGAACATATGAGAGGCCAAGGAAAATGATGAGATACTGATGATGAAGAGGGAAGGAGCTAATACTTACTGAATGCTGCATAATAACCCTATGAACAGGGTTTCTCGACCTCAGTGCCGTTGACAGTTTGGACTGCATAATTCTTCTCGTGAGTTGCTGTCCTGTGCACTGTAGGACGTTTCGCAGCATCTCTACCCTCTATTTATAAGTTGTCAATGGCACTCTGCCAACTTGTGACAATCAAAAACGTCTCCAGACATTGTCAAATGTACCCTGGGGGCAAAATCACTCCCTGTTGGGAACCATTGTCCTATAAGGTAGGAGAATGAGTCTTGGGAAAGGAACTTCCCCAGGCTCCCTTAGCTAGAAGTGTAGCAAGCAGGCTTTCGACCAGAGCAGCCTGGCTGGGGAGCCCGATTCCTCACCACGGTGAGGCTGCCTGAGTGGGGGAAGTCGAAGTGACTCCAGCTGGGCGTCCAGGAGGAATGGCCGCGAGCCTGGTGCCTCCCGGAAGCCATTCCCCTCAGCACCCTTGGAGTGGGGCTGAGGCGCAGGGTGGGCACAGCCCAGAACAGAAGGAAGGAGCAACTGGTCAACTACAGTTCCCCTAAGTCAAAAACTCTGGATATTAAAGAGTCAAAGAGAGAAACATTTATTGGTTCATAGTGCTAGGTTCCCAGGCTCTGCTGGAATCTGTTACTGCTATGTTGCAATAATTCAAGAGTGATTACCCAGCCTGCTTTGGATTAAAATGCATTTGTGGTTAAAAATGTTGATGGGCTGAAAAAAAAAAAAAAATCTAAATCTGGAGATGATGTTTACTCTCTCTCCAAATCTAATTCGGGCCCCACACTACCACTATAAAATCTATTGATCTGTCAGCTCGTCTCACACTGGAACAATGTAAAGCAAATTTATAAACTCGAACACCTGGTGACTCAGTTAAAGAACACATTGCTTCTCAGAGCACTTTCCCTGACTCTGCCAGCCCATTTCATGCTGCTTCTTAGCATTCCTTTAGTTATTTAACAAACGTGATATTGTGAACGTAATAACATTAAGTTTTGGAGCTACAGATATGCAGATAAGATACAGTTTCTGCCCTCAAGGAGCTCACCGCCTGTTGATGAATCTGGGGTAAGCATGGGCATCACAGGGGGTAAGTGCGAGCCCAGGTCGCGGACTCCGTACATGCAGAGACCTGGAGGCATGGCCGAGCTTGGGGTTTTAGGGGGATTGCACGGTGTTTAGCTCGGCTGCGAGGCAGAGTGTAGGTGAGAACACGGCGTGCATTTCAGGGAAGGTGCTCCCGACACCGTCTTGTTGCTTTCCATTCTGGCCTTTGTTTCTACTTCACGTATACCCAGTCTGTATCCCAGTACTTTGCCCCCATTCAAGCATCAAGTTTCCTCTCCACATGCTTTCCTAAGTACAGCCATTGTTATTGCCCCCACTCCCCTCTCTCGGACCCCTCATGGTTCTCAGGGTCCATACCAGTAATAATCAAATTTTAATCAATATATTGAGGTACTTTGAGAGCAGACGTAAAGTCTTGTAATTCTGGTTCCTCAGCAGACTTTTAGAAAAGGGCTGGTCTCAACATTCTATTGTTTATTTTTTTTTGGAATTCCACAACATCAACTTGAAGAGCTGGTGTTGTTCGTTCTGAGTGAATTTGACTGAACTGCCTCTGGGGATTCTGGCTCTGCATGATGTCACGTGATACTACTCTCTTCTGGGTTTCCTTCCACTTCTTTGGTTGGTCCTTCTTGGTCTCCCATGAGACCCTCTCTGCCCCTGTGTGCCCCAGCATTCCCAAGCTTCTGGCCTTGGTTCTGTTGTCTCTGCACAGTTTACCTGATGCCTGGCCAAGCTCCCACCCCTTGGTTTTAAGTGCCACCCACTTTTGGACAACTTTAAGTTCAGCTAAGAGCTCTGCTTGCATCCCACCCACTAGGACTGCTTCTGCTCCAGGTCCTCTAAACCTACCACTGCCCCACAGAATTCACCTTTGCACCCCGCACTCCCCAGGCCTGCTTCTCCTTCTGTTCTACAGTCTGGTGATGGCACCAAAGACCATTCAAGATGCCAACCCAGAAATCCAGGCAACATTCTCGAACTCTTTTTCCTCTCCCAGGTCCCACCGAACACAACCCAGAAGAGTTCCCATCAAATTATTTCTGGAACCTGCACCTTCCTCTCCATCTCTCTTAACTCTTAGTTTAGTTTTCATTTTTTCTTGCCGAGATACCTGCCCTTAACTGCTCTTTCTGTCTCAATGGGAGTCTCATCTTTTCATTCTTCTCTTTACAATTTTCAGAAAAAGTTTAGGAATGATATTTAAAGTCCTCAACTGTAGTATAAGATATATCATTACCCCACCCTTCCACCCTTTCCAACCCGTTGCTGGATGGCAGAGACCATGGTACACAGGGATTCCGTAATGTTTGTTGAGTAAAAAAATGGTTTTTGACCCTCTTGGAAGTGATATGAGCATGTTTTTTTAGCTTGAGGTTGGATAACATAACCTCCCACCCAGCGTCATTTCTGAGCCCTGTTGTTGAGATCAACAGGGTCTGACCTGAGACCTCAGCATGTTCTGACAGCTCATTATCTGTCTCACAGAAGGTGAACTTCCTGTTCGCCATTAGGTTATTGTCCAATGCCTGCCTTGTCACTCAGGATGTGTCAGGGATAAATGTTCTTCAAAAGGAAGCTGGCCTTTTTATGAACAGGCTTGGCTGATACCATAAAAAGAGGACTTGGAGCTTTACTTTATAGTATTTGTGAGAGAATCAGAACCCTAAGAGATTTTTATTTGTTAGGAATAAATCTGTCTAACCTGGCCATGCTTGTGGCACTATTTATTACTCTACTAGCAATAACATAATCTTATGTGTTAATGCTTTCATGATACAAAGGGCTTTCTCATGTTGTATCTCATTTTTATGTTTGATCTTTGTGAAGTTGGAATGGCAAGTATTACTCTCTGAGAAGCAGAACTGGGGTTTGGACTAGAGTTCAGTGAACTCCTAGTCCAGTGCTTAATAGATGATGGCCACAGTATCTTTGGAAAATAATGCACCTTTGTAACAACACCCCAGTTTTCAAAGTGTTCTCATGTATTTTTTTTCCATGTTTATTTTGTTTAAGTAAAATCTTTCACTTTCTGCCTTTATCCTTTTGATTCTTATTTTATTTTCAGCACTAGCAGGATAGTTGAATAAAATAGTAGCTACGGTTCTCTGTTTTAGCATTTCCTGTTGACTAACCAGAGAAACTGCTGCTCTGGTATTAGCCTGTTAGCACCTTGGACAGTGCTCAAGCCACTGCTGGGATTCAAGTCTCTGTTTCCAAATTCTTACCTAAATTTCTATATGAAAAATTCTAGAGATCTGCTGTACAACCTGTAGCTAATAATACTGTACTATACACTTAAAATAATACTGTACTATACACTTAGAGTTGTTAAAAAGGTAGATTTCATGTTATGGTTGTGTGTGTGTGTTCTACCTCAAATAACAATGTTCTTATCTGAACACTTAAAGATTTCCTTGCCATGTTTGGGCACAAAAAAGTCATTGCAAACCAGAGAACTAAGACAGGGGACTATGTTAGCCATGAAAGACAGCTCTGCACTTTCAGATGAAGAAAGCAAGTTCTCCTAGAGAGCTTACAAAGCAAGGGCTAGGTGCCCTGGTCAGTTTGGCTCAATGGTTAGAGTGTCGGCCCACAGACCAGAGAGACCCAGGTTCGGTTCCTGCTAAGGGTACATACCTCAGTTGCAGTTTGTCCCTGGCCCCGATTGGGGTCATGTGGGTGGTGATCACGTGATATCTCTCTCACATCAATGTTTCTCTCTGTGTCTTCCTCCCTTTCTCCCTCCCACTCTAACTGCAGAAGATACATGTAAAAAATATCCTCAGGTGAGGATAAAAAAACAACAACAAAAAACAAAAAACAAAGCAAGGACTAGGCTGCAGAGATGGTGGACATTTCTGGTCTCATGGTACCTGAGTTCGTGGGGCTTTGAAATGCAGGTATCACCATGCAATCATAAGGGAAATAGTGCTTGGTATACATAGCCAAGAATGACGTTAGATAACTACTCAGTCACTCAGGTGGCTCGTGTCTCTGTCCTCCAGCTCTGTAGACTAAGCTCTCTCTCTCTTCAGAACTCAGCTCTGATGTCACCTCCTCTGAGATATCTCTCATTCTTAACCCAGAGTGAATTGTTCCTGCCTAGATGATCTCATACTTAGTACACTTTTTGGTTTTGTGTCTTAGAAAAAGGGGATTCTGCAGTTATACTATAGGTTTGAATCCCAACTCTACCACTCACTAGCTGTGTGGAATTGGGCAAGTTTTGCCACTTCTCTATTTATTTATGTAATGGGATGATGAGGACACCACATACCACACAGAGTTTGTGACAAACTGCACGAGTATCCTGTGACAGCCATTACTATGATTGGCACAGTCAGAGCTACTTATTTGAATCCCACTGCACCCAACACATAATTAGTTTAAGTAGGTATTTGGTGAGTTCCAGTATTTACATAATAGGTGCTCAATAGGCATGTGTTGACTTGTTTATTGAACTGAAATTAATCCAGACTTATACAGGAAAAGCAGTATTGAGTCAGCCATCCAATCAATAAAAATTTTATTAAGTGCTGACCAAGGGACTAGCTTGTGTGAAGATTTATAGCCTTAGAATAACGTAAAACTTAGTACCCTCTGTAATATAACACTGGTGTTTACTATAATTATAATTAATAAATTCCTTTAATACCAAACTCAATAGTCTAGCACAGAGCAGGATACTCAGTAGACACTTTAACAAGTATTTAATAAATCAAGTTTTCTTCCTGAGTTTAACTTGAAAAGAACAGTTTACAAAAACACCCACACAAAAAATCAGCATCACCCAACCCTTTCAGGACATGACATGGCTCCCTGTGGCAAAAGGTGACAGCCTCCTTATGTCATGTGCCATTCGCCCAGCAACCTAGAACACAATCTTCACACCCTGCTGCCTCCCTTTGAATTTGAAGAAACTTTTATTTTGAAATAACCATAGACTCACAGGAAGTTGTAAAGACAGTACAGAGAGGTCCCGCGCCCCCTTCCCCCAATTTCCCCTAATGATTAGACCTTATGTTACTGAAGTACAATACAAGCCAAGAAAATGAGATTGGTACACTGTGTCTGTGTAATCCCCCTTCTGAGCGGTAACTTTACTTTAACCAAGGTAGCAGGGGAGAAGGCTTCAGTGGCAATAGCCCCCACTTCCCTAAACATGCATTGGCCCAAGAGCACTGGAGTGGGGGTGTCTCAGCCCCTGGCAGGAGAGAGCCCTGCAGGAGGTGTGGGGAGCTTGCAGACCGTCCGGCTCTCCTCCACCGGACAAGCAGAAATGTGGGTATGGAGGAGAGAGGACATTTCAGACCTTGAGAGTTATGTGCTGGTTTTCCTGAACCCTGTCTCAGTTTGCGTTTCCCCTCCATTCGGAGATTACCTGGGCCCCAGGACATAATTCTTCCACGGATCCCCCGTCGTGGGCTGGGCTTGGTGCCTTCTGCTAGGCTCATAAATATGCATTCCAAGGGTCTGCTCCACATTTATGGGAGGGAACCGAGGCAGAGCCCAGCGTGGCCCAGACACCCACAGTCGCCCTGTTTATGAAGCTGCAAATAACCTGCTTACTGAGGTGTTGGTGATGGCATTTTATAGGGGTTTAGAACACCTCATAAAGGCCTTTCATTCAGCATGCTTAATTTTAAATAGATCCTTAAATTGTAGGGCATCTAAATGCCAGTGTTCTTTGAATATTTAGATAGCTTCTTTGAGGAGAGAAACAGCAGAAAAGGCCAAGCAGAGGGAAAGCCCCGTGCCATCCCCAGGGGCTTCGAAGGGAAAGGTGTGGGAAGAGGAGGGAGCTTTCTGTCTGATTAGCAGGGCTGAGAGGCGGAGTTAGAGCGCTCTGCAGCGGTGAGTGGAGAGGGGCTAGACACCTGCCCTGCAAATCACTCTGGGGGGGGGGGGCTGGCAGCCCCCACAGCATATGTGTAACTACAACAGAGCCAGCACATGTCGAGGGCCTACTATGCGCCTGATTCCTTTCGGAACTTACCTTAATCCTCACTATAACCAAGTTGGACAGATGCTTTAATTTCTCTCCAGAGAGGACAAAGTGAGTCTCAATGACATGGGGCTGGTAAGCAGTGGACCCAGAATTCGATTTCTGTTGCTCTTGGGGACTCACTTCCCAAGCTTCCTCATCGCAAAACCATATGAGAAGAAAAGCAACACCTGTGTGAGAATCAAATGAAATCACCACAAGCAGAACCCGGTGCATCTCCGATCCATGTTAATGTACACGGCTGTTTTCTTTATTTTGATGATGGAACACTTATCGAGCACTTCCTATGTGTAAGGCACTCTTCCAAAAACTTTGCAGGTCTTAAATCATGTGATCATCAGAACAACCCTGTGGGTGGGATCCTTGTCATCTTACAGATGGGGGAGGGGGTAGAGAGGTTAGCTGAGTAGTCAAGGTCACGCAGCTGGGCAGGGGGCAGAGTGGGCTCATGCCCAGGTAGTCTGGCTCTGATCTGACTCACCGCTCTGTGCTGCCTCTGCTGTTGGATTCCTGTGAGTGCTGATTCTACAGGTGCTGCTGGCTTCTCACACCTGAGCGTGCACCAGCATCGCCAGCAGCGCTCCTTGTAACACCGATTGCTGCCCACCCTGGAGTTCAGATTCACTGGGGTGAGACCTGAGAATGTGCATTTCTAACAAGTTCCCAGGTGATGCTGATGCTGCTTGTCTGAGGGCCACACTTTGCAAATTATGGTACAGATCAAAGACTGGGCTCATCGGTCTTACATCCAGCATGGTGTGGGCCTCTCTCCCCCTCTGTGCCTGTTCATGTGAGCCCAAGTCTCACCTCCTCCCGGTGTTTGCTCTGATAACCCCAGGTTCCCCAGCTCTTCTTGTCCTGACCCTCTAGAGACCCTACGGTCATTGACTCTCCCTTCAGCCCAGGGTGCAGTCACACGGGCCCTGTGCTTAGAAGGGTCCCACACTTGGGCTTTAATTTTCTGTGGCTGCTATCTTGAAGTTCATAATAATCTCTTTGAGTTTGTGTTCTGTAGGTGAAATCTAAGATCAATGGAGCACACATCCAGGGCTGACCCTCAGCTCATGCATGGCCCACCACCTGTTGCCTCCCTGCTTTACTGGGATGGGTTCTTGGCCACATGCTTACCTTTTCCTAGTGTCCCAGGCCCCTCCTGACCTCCCCCTCAACCTGCTCAGGGTGGTGATCAAGTTGCATTGGTTGGAGGAGGCCCGTGTTGTGCTCCCAGATGGGCCTGGCTGTGCCATAGGGAGAGTCAGATTGGGGTTCCCCACACTATCTCAGGGTGGGGCAAGGTGGAGGCTGTTCTCATTCTGGGCCGGCAGCATCACAGTGCATTCGGTGGAGACCTGTAAGAACCTCTCACTCCCCGTCAGTGCTGGTGCTGACCTGTGTCCCGGTGTGGACGTCCCCTGGGGTGGCCTGCCCACTGTGAGTGGAGGGGGTAGGTCTGTGGCTTCCTCACTCCTGTCCACAGCACTTTATTTTCATTTTGCCCTAGGCCTCCAAATTATATAGCTGCCCTGACCCAGCCCTCAGCTGGGCTGGGCTGCCCTAGAGCGGTGATCCTTGTGCCCACCAAGTGTGGCACCTGTGTCCCCAGCACGGCACTGGTGCTCAGTAGTGCAGTGCTTGGAGTTTGACCTGCTAGGTCTGAGACCTTTCAGGTGCAATATGGGGTGGTAGAAGGTAACTCACATACTCAGTAGTTCTTTCCTCTGTTACCTGTCTTTCTTCACAGTCTAGAGACAAGAAGGTCAGTCAGTCAGAACAAAGTCCCCCTGGGGACCACCTGGAATAGAACGCAATGAAGTCCCCTCACTTTGGCCCATTCAGTTATTCATTCATTCAGTAAACTTTTACCAAACAGTACCGAGGTTTAGGAACAGGGGACTTGGAGGTGATAAGAGAAGTCCCTTTCTCCAGAAGTTCATGGGGAGGGGTGAGGACACAGGCAATTAGACCCTGGGACAGTGACTGCTCTCATAGGGTGTGCGAGGGTGAGGAACAGCACCAAGCAGACTGTCCAGCCCCTCCCCCATGCCATGCCTGCATCCTTGCCTCCTTGCCTCCTTCCCTGGGCCAGAATGACAGATTTCACGAGGGGAGTCGCTGTCTGCAGATTAGCTCCAGAGGAAGACCAGGTGCACTCAGTCACCAGGGTTGTGGTGGCCTCGGTGGTCTCGGCAGGCTCTGGGACTATTCCACAGTTTCTCTTGCTTTTTGCTGTGAGCAGATGAAGGATGAGAAAAGCCATCATTAGAAAGGTGTTTTCCTGTGGTGTGTGGAGAAGAGTAACAAGTAGAGGTAAAGAGGATGCAAGTCCGGGAGGCGGGCGTCCCGGTGAAGGGGCTGCGTGAGGGCCCAGACGGAGGCGGGCTACGGACCCGCTCTCCTTGGAAGGGCAAAGCTTTCGAGTAGGCATTGACGAGAGACACGGAACTCTACCCCAGGCTCTATTTTCTATAAAAAACATGCCACAAGAGTCAATATTTAAACATGGAAGGACACATCATGGCCATGTGTCTCTCGGTCACCTGGCCACACCTAACCGCAAGAGATGGTGAGATGTGTCGGTCTAGCTATTGCCCAAGGCAACCACCAGCCAGCCTCTGCCAGGGGTTAGCATGTGTCATATGAGATTGGCACTGCTGTAACGCACGAGCGCTGTCCAAGGGAAGTTGTGGCCTTTTGAGTAGAAAGCATGCCAGGTGCTGTGATGATGAAAGAGGCTGTTACTCTGGGAAGGGTGTATTTTAGTTCCCACTGCACTTTGCACTTGGTAAGGCTTTGGCTGTCTTTGTCACCCATTAATGAGCTCACTTGAAAACAAAGTGGTGGCCACCTACAGGTGTGTCAATGCTTCTTACAAGTGTCAGGGATACTGGCAGGCTGTGAACCCTTCCTTCCCTGCCTGTGGAGCTCACGGTTCAGGAGGGAGATAGAGACTAAATACGTGCACCGTTCCAGGAGACCTTGGAGAGGAGGGGAAGCGGGAACTGAATCAGACAAGAGTCCTGTGCCGAAGTGTCAAATTGTTCCGAGCATAGAGTTTGTGATGAGGATATCTCAGACCAAAATCTTTGCTCTGCTGCCTACTAGCTGTGTGACCATGGACAAGGGACTCAACTTTTCTAAACCTCGGTTTCTTCATCTGTAGAATGGGTACAACAAACCACACTTTACAGTAATGTAGTAACAGTTCTCAACAGGTGGCATCTTCTGCGGGGCCTCCGCTGTGGGGCGGAGCAGGAGAGGCGTGCCAGGTGTGCCGAGCAGCCGGAGCACAGGTGAGCAGCAGCGCCACAGCCGGAGCTTCCAGATGGCTGGAGAGTTGGGTGTAGAGGGAAGTGTAGGGCGGGGGAAAGCAGGGAAGCTGGATGGAGGGTGCTCCTGGAGGGCCCTGCGGGACAGCGAGGTCTTTGAGGGGTGGCAGAGTCACATGAAGCACTTCTGCCTGTGGGTGCTTAAAGGACCCTAAAAAGCCTTCCTTTGGGACCCTGTGTAGGGAGTGTGAAGTGTGGACAAGATTTACATCTTGTCCCTCTGTTGTTGTTGACTTTTCACGCCCCACTTTCTGGGGGGCCCGTGGCAGTCAGTCGGCACATCCCTGGAAGAGCAAATGGTACCATGGCGTTGATGTATACGCCAGGCCAAGCCTCTGATGGAGTCGTCTAATTGGAGTGAGCCAAGAACTGGCACAGAGAGCAAAGTCAAGCCCAGCGCACCAGTTATACTAACTTCATGCAAACAGAAGCTATGGGCTCAGCAAACTATGGGAATATCAACACGCCTAAGAGCCACGTAGGAGCCGTGTGTTGGCCTCGCTCCACCCACAGCCTCTCCAGAAGCCACCAGTCTCCCAGCGCTGCCTGCGGATGGCGGGCAGGGAAGCACACGTGCGGATCAGGAACGGGCAGACGCACGGACTCCACAGCACTGCTGCCTCTGTGGCCCCGTGTGTGCTGTGTGTGTCGCCTTGGGCGCTGGTGTACGTGGCAGTCTCTTGGCTGGGTGGGGAGGATGACCCATCTTGGAGAGTTTTGTGGGCTCCTTTCTTGGGAATCTTAGGGTCTTGAGAGGGCTGACCCTGCAGTCAGAAGCGCTGGGTTTCGGGGTTAGTTCTGCCCCTCACTGGAAGGGTAACCTGGGTAGTTCAGTTAATCTCTCTGACATGGTTTCCTTTAACTGTAAACGAAGATAATAATACCCACCCACAAGCAAGTATGAGTCATTCATTCTTTCAGTAAGTATTTCCTAAGCACTTGCTCTGGTCCACACTAAATGCTGGGCCCAGGAGATGGGGGATCAGTGACACAGGCCCTCTGGGGCCCCCAGTTCAGCAGGAAAGGCAGCCCCATTCACTGGTGTTTGTGCCCAGGGCATCATGGCAGCCAGTGCGGGTTTCAAAGCTTGAGAGGCATGAAGGACCTCCCTGGAGGCCCTTGATGTCTCTGTGAAGCAGGGCACACGATTATGTGCTAAGAGCAAGGAGCTGGAGGAGATGGTAGGAACTCAAAGACCATGGGAATGGTATGAAGTGATTGATTGGTGAGAAGAATATGAGAAGCCATCGACCATCAGAATGTGGCCAAGAGGATCATCGAGACAATGGAAGGAAGCTGTGTGCATGAACGCAAGTGGTAAACAGCTAAGGGCACTGGCGTTGTCAGGTTTTGCTAACAGTTGTGTTGGTACTTGCTAATGCTTTTCTCTATGAAACCTGCACTTGGTGTCTTTGGTGGCTAAATTTGCCTCCCCATCCTGTGTTCCCGGGTGCATCCTGCTCTGTCTCATGGTCCTGTTCCTTCCTCTCCATTTAGATAAACCTACTCTAGGCCCACCTCCTCCAGCAAGCCAGCGGGGATGCCACTGTCGCTATCTGATGTGTGAATACCTTCCCTTCCTTCTGGGGGCCCAGTAGTCCTGTCTGTCAAGGCCCTGTGCCCTTGGGTTTCTCTTAGGCGGCCTCCTCATTTCAGGGTGCACTCATCCTTTCCCCGATCCCCGAGCAGAATCGACGGGAGGGCCAGCCCTCAGCGAGCTGAAGGGTGAGATTGGAGAAGAACCATCTCAAGGACATTCAAGTCTGAGCAGTACGGCCCTGCAGGAGCAGGGACCAGTCTTGTCCGTCTCTGGATCACAGATCCTGGCACAGGATAAGGCACCTGGGAGGGCAAGGCCTGGGCCTAAGGTAAGGCTCAGACTGGCCAGGTTTCCTCTTTGGCCAGAGGAAAGCAGGAGGGAGTGGAGCTGAAGGGAGGTCTGGGGCTCTGAGCCTCGGGGGGGAGGGGGGGGGTTGTGGGAGGATGGGCTGGCAGAGTTGCGAGCCCACGCCAAGCACTTCGGGGAGCAAACCGAATATGGTAACACCACAGCCAGCATCTGGCAGCTGCAGGCACTGGTGAGGTGCGGGATAGGGGCGAAGGGAAGAAGCTTGCCAGCTTATGACAGGGGCTGCCCATTGGGGGCTGGAACCACGGAGGTTGTGCAAGTCGTTTGTAGGAGATGCCGCCTGAAGCGGGCGGGCGGGGATAAACACCCTGGCTTCTCTCCTCCTCCTGCCTTCCTCACTGCTGAGCCATCCAGAGAGCAGCCCCTCTAGGAGCCTGGGAAATGCAGCCTTGCCCTCCAGGTCAGTCCCTCTGTCCTACAGAACAGAGTGGGAGAAGAGCAGGTAATGGGCCTGAGGGAAAACAGTCCCAGGACCAGCGTGGGCCTGCTTTGTGACCAGCGTCCGCCCCCAGTCCTCGGCTGCCCACAGTCAGCCTTCCTGGAAACGCTTCTGTAGACTGATGGACACCCTGACTCTTCGTGTGCAGTCTTCGGGGGCCATGGAGTCCTGGGGTACAGGCCCAGTAGCCTGTTGGTAACAGAGAACATGGGGGTGACCCCATGACAGTGAAGGCCTGTGGTGCCTCACCGCCGCCTCGGCTCAGGCACGCGCTGCCCACGCCTCTCACCCCTTTGCCCCCGTGCACTTCCGCGGGCACTTCCCTGCGCTTCGCAGTAATGACCTCTGACAGCTGCTGCTGGCGGTGACGCTGCACCGTGACGGTGGAGGAGTGACGGTTTCCTCGTGTTCTGGCTGTGCCACCCCGACGCAGGGAGGTGAAGCTCCTCTCGGCCAGCTCCTGAAGCCGGGCGCCCCCACTCCCTTCTCTCCTTCCGCAGCCGACCTCCCGGGTTCCCGGTAAGGATGGTCTCCTCCAGAGAGGAGTCCCTGACGCCGGCCCGCAGTGGCACCTTCCTTTGAAGTCTGACATCCGATGCGGTGGGTATGGATCCTTACATGCCAGGACTAGGATGTTTGAGGAGAAGTTCCCCAGCGTAGTGTGCACCGCCTGGACGGCATGGCGAGCTGCAGATTTCTGGTCCCACCCCAGCGTTTCTGAGTAGGTAAGTCCAAGGTGGGGCGAAGAATGTTCATTTCCAACAAGTCCCCACAGGCTGCTGCGGGTCTAAAGTGAGCATTCCTGCTCAGTGGGCCCGTGCCATTTCCTTAGTGACCCCGTGAGAGCCTGTGGGGGAAGGGACCCCATTTATCACGAGTCTTACTAGTGCTCTTTCAGTAGAAGCAGGTGCTTAACAAGTCACTGCTCATATAGGAACTAAAAACTTTTTTCTCTCTCTTGTGAGTGGCAGGGAAGAGAAGAGAGAAAGTTTCAGGCTATTGGGATGAATTTTATGATGCTGTAAAATCTTGACGTTTACTGTATATAATGGCTTTCTCCTGCTGTTAAATGAGTTAATACGTGAAATGTTTAGAATAATTTCCGCAATATGTTAAATGCTACCAAAATGCTTTTTATTATTATTGTTGGGAGGCATGGAATTCTGCCGAACCCCTTGACCCGAGGAACAGTCTTTGTACCAGGACATGTGTCAACAGCAAGGGCTGCCTCAGGCCTTGGACTATTTAATATTTTCTCTTTTCCTGGGGTGAAATATGCCCCAGAAAAATATGTCAGCAGCACCTACCTCTTGAGGGGTGAATTATGGATGGGCTTTCTTTTCTTTTCTACACTTCTCTGCATTACCCTCATTTTCTACTGCAAACATGTATTATTACTGTTATAAACAGGAAAATGTTATTTACAAAACCCTGGGAATCTGCAATGCAACACTACCCAAGACACATATCCCACACACCAGGCTAAGCGATCACTTCAACACCAGCATAAACACATCCTGTCTGGGGCCAGGGGCTTCTAACCATTCATTCTTTTTCTCATTTATTTGTTTTTTTATTCACTTCATATATTGATTGGGTATTTAGCACACATGACCCCTGTTCTAAGATTCACAGATACATAGGTTAAGGGCATGGCTTTGGCATTGGTAAGACCTGGGATGTAACCCTGGCTCTGCCACCTGCTGGCTGGGTGTCTGGACAATTGACTTTCCCTCTGTGTGTCTCAGTGTCCTCATCTGTCAATGGGGATCATGACACTACCTTCCCTACAGTGTCTCTGTGAGGATGATCCGTGGGGAAGCCCACTTGGCATGTTGCCAGCACTTGCTGAATGCAAGCTGAGTCCTTGTTCTGAGAGCTGGTTCCTATCACAGTGTCGCAGTAACATCAGGGATTCCAGGACACCCACGTGCATGGCTTTCTCTGCTCCCACAAGAAGAAGTTTGGTGGGGATTTTCACCCTCATCTTTGAGATGAGGATTGTAAACCTAGAAGACCAAGGGACTAACTCAGAGTGTCACACAAGCCCCCAAATCCTGCCCTGATGGGTCCTCTGTGTCACATCACTGGGCATGTAGGGTGCCACAGTGAGGCCAACCTTCTCAGTAAATGGCTTTGCTATTTCTGCTTTGCATCAAGGAGCTGAGTCAGTCTGGCTGCCTTTGGTACAAATTCTCCAGCTTCAGCGCAGTAAATTAAGGGAGACCTTCCTTTCTCAGGAGTGAAGGCCAGGGGAGTGATTCTAACTTTGTCCACGTGGGGGGTCTCCCCCACCTGCGGAAAGGAGGATGCACGGCGCTGCATTAAGTGTGCTGAGCTGCAACAAGGCCCCTTAGTTCCTGAAAGCTGCCACCTGCAAATAAATATTTCTATCTAGGGAGCACAGCGAAGCCTAAAGCATTAATGAAAACATCCTTCAACATTACTAATATGATTAGAGTAAATTGGGCAGCAACAGCATCCTAAATGAAAGAGTGGGTGCCCTGGGAAAATGAGATTGTGGGAGGTTGGCTTGCTTCAGGCAGATGTGCCATTTTGGAGATGGTGGTGCCAACTCTCCAAGGGAGAGACCTGATGTGTCCATCGAAGGCCACTGGTATCGTTCATAAGGAGGAGCCAGTGTGGAGAGATGGAGACCCAACCTCTTTGCAGGGGAGTAAGTGACCCAGTCTGTGGTCCCAGCTCTAGCACCAACCAGCTGGGGGACCTCTGTCACCTCTCTGGGCACATGGGACCCATTTTACATCTCACACTCAGAACTCTCACCTGTGAGATATAAATGGCAACGGCACCTTCACAGAGATGCTGGAAACAGCCAATCAGAGTGAGTGAAAAAGCTGCTAGACACCTAGGGAGTGTTGCATAAATGGCATTTTTATAATATACACAAATTTGGTGAACTTTCATTTATGGTGATGTTGATGGCTAAAGTCTTCCACAAATTAAGTTTTCCAGCTAGGTGGAACTTATGTGGGTTTTGTGGTTCATTCTTGTGTATTGAGAAGGCTCTTTTTAGACACGCCTCTGCCTTCTTAGACACTGCCTGTTGCCTGTTGATTTTTTGTTCCATTTATTTATCTTTCTGCGTCACTTCACTATGAGCCTGGCAGCTGTGAATATTTTTATTTTAGTTTTCATTACAGAAAATTTCAAACATATGCAGAAGTAGATAACATAGTATAATGAACTTCTATGTATTCTTCATCCAGATAGTCTTTTCTTCTCTCTCTACTGCCTTCCTTCCCACCCAGTCCAGGTTATTTTAGAGTGAATTCCAGCTATTTCATTTTATCACTGAATATTTTGGGTTATACCTCTATAAGATGAGGACTCTTTAAAAAATCATGGACACAATACCATTATCACATTTAAAAACTTAGTAATAATTCTTTAATTTCATTAAATAATCAATCTGTAATCAAATTTTCCTGAATGATGCATACTTTTTTTTTACATTTGTTTGAATATAAATAAGGCCCATACATTATGATGGATTACTATAACTCTTAAGTATCTTTTATTTATTTATTTACTTATTAAAATTTTTTTTTCTTTATTGATTTTAGAGAGAAAGAAAAGGAGAGAGAGAGAGAGAGAAACATCAATGAGAGAGAACATCGACTGGCCGCCTCCTGTGTGCCCCTCACTGGGGATAGGGTCCACAACCTGGGCATGTGTCCTGACCGGGAATCAAACCGGTGACCTCTTGGTGCATGGGTCGACGCTCAACCACTGAGCCACACCAGCTGGGTAAGCCTCTTTTAATCTATAGGTTTCCCTCTATTATTTTCCCTTGAAATTTATTTGTTAGAGAGGCTGGTTGAGTCACTTGTCCCAGAAAATTCTCACTTTGAATCTTGCTGATTATATTCATAGGGGATAGTTTAACAAGTTCCTCTGTTGCCTGTGTCGAACAAAAGCCTCCAAAACCTAAAGTTTCTTGAAAGACAGGATTTATTGAGCCATATGCTGTCCAGAAAAAGGCCCAGGCCCTCAGGTGTGCCATCTGAACCACCAGCAGCAGGGCTAGGTGCAGATGACACACATGTCCCCGTCCTGAGGCCGAAGGGTTCTCGTGTACAATGAGTTTGGAGAAGAATGGTGTAAGTTCTTTGGAAAGAATTTATGTTTGCTGTACATAAGGGGGGAGAGGAAGTGGGGAAAGTTCTGGGGTAGGTGAATAGTTTGGAAGGAGGAAATATTTGATGCTTCTGGATTGGTTGTAGGCAACAGTCCAGAAATTTCATGCATAAGCAGTGTGGTGGCCTGTGGTGGCTGGCTCTTCTTTCTATACAGTCACTGAAAGAGCCACCTGGATGCTGATGGCACAAACATTCAGGATTGCGAGCGGTCTTTGGTTGGTTTCAGCCCACAGCTGCTAACCTCTGAACTTCCCTTGCCTTCCTCCCACCTTCCAGCCGCTGTGAACTAATTTAGGACATCTCAGAACTTTTCTCTGGTCACCTGTATTTCTGGTAAATTGGTAGTTAGGTGTAGAGTCTATTATATCCAGGTTTGGATTCTACGACCACTCCCAGGCGGTGCTGTGTTCGCCCGTCAGGAGGCGCGCCGTGTCCGGCTGTCTGCGGTGGCGGCAGCCGGGGTGATCCCTGCCCAGCTCTGTTAAATCATCGGCAAATGTTGCTACACCATTTCTATCACGTCATCTCTGTTTATTAGCTGGAATATTTCTATAGCTAGAAATATTAGGGTAACTGAAGTTACCCTAAGGGATAGTTTATTTAGGAAAAGCAAGATACATTGTTTCCCCCTCTCCTCATTGGTTTTAAAGATCATTAGTTGGTTCACTTGCATTTTTCCAGTGATGACTAGTTTATTTTTGATTTTTAGGAACTCGTGGATTTAAACCTATTTGAAGTCTTTTCAGTTATTATCATTATTGAAGTTCAAATGGCTTCCCCTTGGCCAGCCGGAGCCTCCTCAAGGGTGCTCCCGGGGCCGACAGCCCTGCAGGTCTTTGACAGTTTTCTTGTTCAAGTAGGAGAAGACATCCTAGACTCATCTGTGCAAGGTCTGGCCCAGATCTTTAATCAAACATTTCTCCAAGGACTCTTGGTTTCTTTTAGTGAAAAATGGCCAGGAAGGGTACTCAATGTTCCTGGTTTAGTCCCTATTTCAAGGGCTTTATAGTGAACAGAGATGGAAAGCATGTATGCGTATGTATATATATTTAGGATAAAATATACTGTGAGTTAATACTGCTGCTACCAATTCAGGTTTAGGACCATAGAATTTTACTCACTTCATTGATCTTAGGTCTATATGCTTTTTCTCCCATACTAAAAATAACATTTCTCAGTGTCAGATAATTCCTCATTTGCTTTATTGCGCAATATACACACAACAGTCTAAGAATAACAATACAAACACCACCATGAATATGGTGGTTTAAACATTAAATATGGGCTTAAGAATATTTGCAGTTCTTTTTGTCCTTAGGATATATTTCACTAGGGATGGATGTAGGTCAAATTGCCATGTTTAAAAATGTCATGGAATAATCTCTCTCTGTGTGGTTGTGCTACCAACTGAGCCCACAGTTAGGTTCATTTATTTCATTTTGCTTTTGACTTTGAAGGGATTACTTTTTTCCAAAATTTAATTTTGTTTGATCATTATGTAAAACATTTACATGGCTCCAAAATTACATCTATGAAGCAAGGTATATTTAAAGAAATCTATCTTTGATTTAGTTTTAATATAAGCAAATATGCTTTTATACATGTGTAAACCCTCCTTTTTTAGATAATTGGTTGCATACTATGCATTTTCTCTGCCTTACCGTCACACTTAATACGTTCTACAGATTTCCCCATAGTTGTATATCGACTTGGTCCTCTTTCCTTTCTATGTGTATCATTTCTTGTCAGTATCACTGTGCCTTTCTCTAGCAATCTACCTTCTGCCTTAAAGTGTTGAGATCTCCTAGCTTACAAGAAGTGTGTGTTAACTAAGTGTTAACAGGTTGTGAGTTGGGACCCACGGAGCTCTGCAGGAAGGAGGGGCTCTGGTCTTTCTGGTAAGTCTCATGACTGCTGAGCCTCCTGTACCATTGTTGCTCAGTAAAAAATTAGTCGAATTGAGTTGCTTCAAAATGTTTTAGACATGTTTACAATGATCAGAACAGTCACTGTAACAAGAAGAAATTATACCCACAATTGACTTATCCATGGCATTTGGTCTCTTGGGCTGGCAAAGACATTGGTGTCTGGAATACATTATTCTGCTATTAGAATTTTTTCTGGAAAACGTGGCATTTTAGGGGATTAGGCTGAGATTAAAACAAAAACAAAAACATAATTTAGCAGGATTCATCTCAATGAAAAGTTATTCTGTAGACCAAGATGACTGGTTTTCTTCCTTAACATTATTGAATTGATTGAGTGATGTGCCTAGTCATGTGTTCTCTTAATTTATAAAACAAATAGTTTCCTGTGCATCTACTGCATCCAGGCACAATGTAGGCCATTGGAACTAAGGGCGTTTCCCTTCCTCTCTGAGCTCAGAGGCATCTTTCCTCGTCTTCCTGGGACATTCCCATATGACCTGTCCAGTCTTGGTCCCAAATAATGATTTCTCCTTCCTTAAGGTGCGTTGAAACGCAGGCAGGTGGTGAGGGCTAGCTAGTGTCTGCGGTTGCTCAGATAGATGTAAGGAAGATATATCATGCCTTCAGCTGTGTGTGCTGTTATCCTGCTGAAAGTATCTGTTTATTTCTAATAGTTAAATCTTGAATGGACTCAAGTCAAATATATTCAGGCCTTCCTAAGATACTTGGATTTTTTTTTTTTTAATGAAAGCTCTTATTGCTTAAGCATTAATAATGTAGTTGTCTGTGGCATGAAAATAATTGTCTGATCTAAATATAATGTCTTCTCTGTTTTCTCGCAGCTGACGGTCTTCAGATCTGGGACACAGTTTGCCTTGTCCTCCGCAGAACCTACTCTTTTTTCAACAAAATATGAATGGGTTAGGCATAGTACTTGCTCTTATTATGCTGCAGTCTTCTACAAAACCAATTTGCTTTTAAAGGCTGTTACAAATTGCTTCACACGCACCTTTAGCCTGCGTTATTAAAGTGCCCCTTGGGGTTACTGTGAGGATAGTGCCAAGGAGATAATGTGAAGACCAGCAGGAGGCACAGCACACTATGAGAGGTGAAAGGCAGGAAACCTCAAAAGCGGTATGCATATGCTTGCATTTGCACACATTTTCACTCGTACACTCACATGCACACATGGAGTATTCACAAAACACACACTTATGTGCGTACACATATACATGTACTTTACATGCACACATGCACATACTTGTACACATATACACACAATCACACCAACTTATATATGCACATATTCATGTCTGCTCATATACATATACACCTATCTACTAATAAATATATACACAGACTGGCATATCCACTCACATCCACACTCTCACACACTCATGCACACTCACGCATATATACTCATAAAACATATACTCATATACACATCACACACTCCCACCCAGGTTCAGATAAACGCATAGTCTTATGCCATTCTTCAGCAACATGAACGTAGAAACGGTCACTTAACATGAAAGCTATTCTATTTTTCCAATGCTACCCTCTTCACTGTGTTCAGAAATGAGACAGCTGGACAGAAAGTCATCTATTGCCACTCACTTTGTCCTGGGTGTCCTACTGGGCTCCCTATGACTCAAACCCTAGAGACTGGTTTTTGCAGCAAATTCTTGTCCCAGAACCAATATCTGAGAATAAAGGGGGCAAGTGTTATGCTCTCTCCTCCACAGCTGGGGGGAGAGGGGCAGAAAGAGGGTCTGCAGCTCGCCCAAGGTCACCCAGTAAGGTCACAAGCAGCTGAGCGCAGCCCAGAAGCCGCCCCCTGGAAACCACAGCCGTCAGGCTTTGAGGATATTACTTGCTTCACACTCCCAGGAAAAGATGCTTGTTTTTGATTTCTAAACATTCTCTACTGTTGATGAATCCTTTAATCAAACTCATTAGTTGTGTTTTCTTCATTATCTAAAATGACCCCTGGAATAAGGCCCCCTCCATTGTTTAGAGAAAGTAGCTGTAGTTTGTCTCTCATTTATCAAACTTTTATAAAGCAGCAATTATGTGCCTGGTTCACGAGCCAGGCTCTGAAATTGCTGGGAATGGAATTTTCTGAGCACGATTTCATTGCCGCTCTGAGTGACAGAAAACGAAGCTGATAGTACAAGTGAGACTGTCTTCCAAGAGGAAATTAAAGGCCAGATTGCTTAGCGCAGGTCCTCTCTCCGGAAGACAGGTTTACACGGAGGTTTCTTTTGTTCTGGACAAGAGGGGTCTGCAGTGCAGACCCTCACACCCTGGCAGGGGCCCCGGCTCTGTGTGGGGTCTTAACCAGGTAGTCAGGCACCAAGGTGGACACATCAGCCTGCCTCCCACATCCCTCTTTCCAGCCCCTCCTCCTCCTGTGCTTTAAAAGAGCTGGAGAGATGAGTTTGCATTTCTCTGCACCCCCTGGGGGGCTCCCTTGTCAGGCCCCTGCCAACTACTGTTCTGTTAACTTTGTTAACCCTTTCTTTCTTCTGACCAGTTGTTCTCAGTGCCTGTGCTCCCCCCACCCCGACCTTTCTGAAATGCAAATTCTCAGGCCCCAGCCCAGACACACTGAATCAGAATCTCTGGGTGGGGGGGGGTCCGCTGATCTGTGTTTAAGGAGCCCTCCAGGGGGTTCTGATACTTTACTGCTCTGGAAAAGAGGGGGTGCAGAAGAAGAGGCATATCTGTCAACCCGAGGAGCATTTTTAGAGCTGACCTCAGCTCAGGGAAGAAGGAAAAAACTGTTGTGAGCAGCCACAGCGCTCCTGGGCAGGGGAGGAAAACAGTGACAATCTGGGGCACCTGGTGGGGCAGTGACACAGTGAAGGGTCCCCACCTGCTTCTCGGTGAGAGGTGAGAGGGGTTTGCTGAGAGCAATGCCTACCTCAGCGGCTTTCAAACTTCCTCACACGTGAAAGCACCTGGGGACCTTTGAAAACTACTGATGCCTGACTCCCACCTCCAGACATTCTGATTTAATTGATAAGAGGTGCGCCCTGAGCATTGGGAGTTTTGGAAACTCCCCAAGTGACTCTAATGTGCAGCCAAGCTGGGAGCCAGTGGTTTAGCCTGTGGGCAGGATGCTCTCAGGGCGGGATTTCAGGCAGTGGGGAGGGGACGTGGAAGGCAGCCCTCTTGGTGGTGCCCCTGGGATCACAGTGCTGAGAAGGTCACCTGCTCTGCCTGCGTAAAGCCGGTCTTGGTGGTCAGAGTCGCCTAACACAAGCACACACACGGTGCACACATAGAGGAGGTTCTAGAAAAGTCATGATTTTTCTGAGGCAGAACACACACTGCTGTGTCCTGGTTCGTTAGGTTGTAGGGGTGCCAAGCCCAGCCTGGCCAGAGCTCCCTGGCAGCACACCCTGATAACAGGACAGCTATAGTGTCCCCAGGGGTCCCCAATTACTTGATGCTCCTAGTCAGCTGCTGCACTTCCCTGAGCTCCGGACCTGTCCTCGCAGACCTGAGGATGATAAAGCCCCTCATGTGTCTGCCGTCTGGATGAGGCCGAGGTGCACCCGCACCTGTGGCATCTTGCTGGTTCTTCCACACCCGGGCGCCGGCCTTGCTCACGAAGTGGGCTTCCTGAGAAGCTAATCCCCCTGGGGTGTGGGTGCAGGGATGCCACCTGACTGCCCTGGAGACACCTGGAGGGTTAAGCTGCTCCTGCCTGAGTCCCTGCTGGAGATCCTGATGTAATGGGCCTGATGTGGTCTAGGTCCTGGATTAACCCCCTCCCCCCCAGGTGTTTTTCCTGTGCAGTCAATGCCAGCGTCTCTTCTCTAGAGTGCTCCATGACAATATCTGAATAAGCACCCGAGGGGTCCTAGCCAGAGGGACAGGCAAGGGCACTTTGGGGCTCTGAGGCAGGCCAGAGGGACAGGTGTGTAGTAACAGAGGACCCCATTGCACCCCCCACCCCAACTCCAAAAGCAGTCACCCCCTCTGCTGTCCCAGAAGGCCAGCCTTGGCTGAGGCATCTAAGGCTGGTCTGGTGCCCGACTCGCTGCCCACACTCACATTCTCAGCTGCCACAATTTATCTTCCCAGCAGCCTCAGCAGCCGGCTTTTCATGGGCACTGATCCTGGAGGGTGGGAGGTACTCACACACCTACGGCCTCCAGAGCTCCCCTGGCCTTGCCAAGTGTCTTCTCCCCTGGCCTCCCCTCCCTGGGGGAGTGGTGCTGCTTCCTTTGATTCTCCGATTCAGACTGAACCACGACACTTCATTTCTGTTTTTTTTTGTTTTTTTTTTATCCTCACCCGAGGATATTTTTCCATTTTTTGTACAGATAGAATGGGAGGGAGAGAGAGGAAGGGAGAGAGAGAGAGAGAAACATCGACGTGAAGGGACACATCGAGTGGCTGCCACCCGCACGACCAACCAGGGCCGGGGACAAACTGCAACCTCATTTCTGGTTTTGGAAGAATTGAGCTTGCTTAGACCAGGTGGTCAAAAGCCATGAAGTGACATGAGGAAGGACAATGTTCCCAATAGTAAAATGACTTTTATTAGACCAGCCCCATCTGATACCACACGTGGTTCGTGGGTGGTGGTGGTCTCGGGCAGCTTCAAATTAGAACCAGCTATTGTTAACAAGAAAGACCTTGGGGAAATGTTTGGGACCGGACCCTGGATATATAGCAGGAGTCAAGCAAGCCCTTGTCCAAACCTGGCACAGACACAGAGCCTGACACCAAGTTAGTATGAGTTCAGCTTGCTGTTTCTCTTCCATTTACCAGCTTCCCAGCATAACCACAGATTTGCCCAAACCACCTATGTTATAATGGGAAGGGGGTGTGATGGTGTGGGGGTAGGAGAGAAGAGGCAACATCACAGGGCTGGATGCATTACTTTGCCTTAGAATGAAAATTCCTGCCTGATCCTAGGTGAGGCTCAAAGGTTGGCATGTTCTAACCATGAACATTCCACAGATGTTATGTCTACAGGTCGTGGGGCCCACAAACCAAACATGCACGTGTGAGCTAGAAGGTATGCACCAGGCCGAGGGCCTGGCACACAGTAGGCGCTCGGTAGCATTTTCTAGGAATGCTGGAGGGTGCTCCAGCCATGCAAGAACAATACACAAGGGCAAGGCTGTTCCGCCCAACAACTGGGCTATGACAGTCAACAGAAACAGACATGTCCACGCCTTCAGGCAACTTAACAGCCCAGAGAGGAAGGCAGGCAGTAGGCAATCATCACACGATGTAGTTTTATTGAGGTGCAGTCAGTCTAATGTGCGACTGGGAGGGTGTTAGGGAAGGCCCCTGAGGACGACATTTGAAGTGAGATGGGAAGTGGAATTTAACTGCGTGAGAGCTTTTGCTGGGAGGGACCAGCCCTGCGGTGGGAGGAAGCCCGGCTCACTTCAGTGCCTTGGGGCTGGAGCATAGACGGGATGGTGTGTGTGTGTGTGTGTGTGTGTGTGTGTGTGTGTGCGCAGCTGGAGGCGGGGCTGTGTCTTGGATGGTCTCGAGTTTGGCCTTTATCACAGAAACCACAGCCTCCGGTCCTGTCGCCGAGGTGTCCTGTGCGGGGCTAGACTGTGTGCTGTCACTGCAGTGTCTCCTTGTGTGTGGGCTCAGAGTGGATTTGTAAAAATGCGATTCTTAGGTACTCTCAAGGTTCAGCACCACTGCCCTAATAAATGTGAGACTGCAAAGTTAACTTCATTCCCCTTGGCTCCACCCAGGAGACTGCGGAGGGGTGGCACACCGTGTCCGGGGCGGGGGGTAACCTCCTGGGCAGAGCTGAGGCCTTCACAGTGCGGCTGGGGGATGGGCGCACCCTCCGCCTTCTGGTTCCTCAGAGCCAGACAGAATTGTTTCAACTTTCCTACTCCCGTAACACCTCTGTCTAAGAAAGCAGGTACCCCGTCTTCGGTGGGGCCACACCCGTCACTCAGGGCGGTACTGGGATGGGCACTGTCCCCTGAGGAAGGCTTCTTCTGATTCCGAGAACTCTCCTGGGACTTCGGGATCTGGGTTCCCAGGGGAGAATCCAGCACGCAGGAAAGGAGATTTTCCGGAGGCAAGGGGGTGTGTGTGGGGGGGGGGACTGGGGTTCCCAGCATGCAGTGCGCACAGGGAGGCCCCAGTGCCTCCGCCCAGGGCCAGGGAAAGAGCAGGGTCGGCGGCAGGACCTTGGGCTCCAGCCTTGGCCCTCTTGGTAACCTCTGGGTGAGCCCGTGGTCACTGGCCGTGCTGTGCCTGTCTCCTCTACGGCTGACAACAGTTTTCATTTTGTGTGTCATTTTTGGTTGATTGTGGGTGTGTTTTGGGGATCAGTGCATTTCTGGGCTCCGCTGGGAAGAGTCCCGTGGTTGGTCAGCTGTGCTGCCCGGGCTGAGGGAGAGGTTCGTGCGTAAAAATCACATGCTGGCGGGATGCTCCGAAGGCCCCTCTGGCTCAGGCCTCAGAACTTTCCGCGGAACTTTGCCTGCCTTGGCCCAAACTCATTCTTCTTCCCTCTTTCTGAATAGGAAGCTTTTGTTTTTATTCTTTATTTTCCCTAGTCAAGCTTGCATATTAATTTTTATTTTGATATATTATTGGACTTCTCTATTATTATGTAATTCTTTCATTTAACCACTTAACTCCTTCAGTAGATTATAAGCTCCTCAAGGACAAGGTCCCTGGTCACTCCACATTCCCCGAGAGCTTCCTACACAGATGGTCTTAAATACAAGCCTACCGAAAAGGATGTGCAAAGACCTCCGTGGTTTGATTTAGCTTTATCTGACTGTGGTCAACTGTTTAGCCCTTGGCACCCAACTGGTTCTGGCCTGAAAACCTGATTTATGATTTAAGCAATTATGACGAAGGCAGTTCGTAGCCACCAAGATCCCCTTCACCGGGTAGATGTGCCCATTCCCCCAGCACTGCGCGTGGGGGCGGCCCATGGTTCACAGCCACTGTTCTCCAGAGAAGTGCCCTCAGATGAAAGGAAACCACCAGGGACTGTCTACCCAAGACTGAGTCTGGTTGTGCCTCAAGGAGGAACTAACTCTCTGGTGCAACCTGTGCTCCAGAGCTCCCCAGGGATCAGGCTAGGCCAGTCTCCAGCTCCCCTGCTCAGTGCTTTCCCTGACCCACGAAGACCATCTCTGCTTCTGGGGAGCATGAGCCCAGACAACAATCAGGTTTGCATTTTGTTCTTCTTTGACTCTTAATTTATCCCATCATAGGGGGGGGGGGGCGGGTCATCTATTCCACCTTCTGTGTTACTTGTTCTGGGCTAGGATCTGTGGAAGATTTAATAAAAAAGACACTGTCAGTCCACATATGAGCCTTTTCAGCAGCATCTCATTTTAGACAACTTGTGTCCTTTACTTCTGGAGATGACCCAGGAAGTTCAATATTTCTCTATCTTTCAACCTGAACCTGCCAGGCAGCCTCAGCTATGTAGCACCAGCTCCCGAGTTCTTTGTCAGACCTTAGGTTACCATAGTTATTTCCCCAAATAAGGTCACTGTTGTGCATTTTCTGAGTTACAAATTAGGACTCATGGTAAAAACCGGGCAGAACATTTTATATTGGGAATTTGGGGCGAATCCGGGGTGTACTGATATGATGAGTTCTGTTCAGTGCTTGGATCAGCCAATGATCAGGCAGACTTGGGGGATGGGAAGGGATCCCCTAAAGAAGTAATGGGTATCTAGCTTTGGGGCAGGTGCAGGGGCTGATTTCTGGGGGAGCAGGGTCATTTGTGTCTCTCTGATCTGAAGGATTTGAAGCCAGATGGCATGGGTTGAAGTTACAGGCTGGAAAAGAAGTGGGTTTGGAGCATGGCATACGTGGTGAAGGTGTGGGAACCGCTCTCAAGGAGGCTGGGTTATCAGATATATGATCAGGGTTAATTATTTTACCTCTTCGAACCTCAGTTTTCTCATCTGTAACAATGGGCATGATAAGAGTACCTAATTCAACAGGTAGCCAGGAAGAAGAAATGTGACAATTTATGTGAATGTCTCAGCACTGAGCCTGGCCCAGCTAGCACCTAATAAATGTTTCATTATTATAAGGCACACCCATATATGTTAAGCTACCTATCACCTCTGCCACCAGGTAAAGGCGGCCCTGATGACTCTCTGGGCTTTGTTTACCACCCCCTTTTTATCATGGTCTAGTGTGAACACTGTGCATAGAAGCCTCGGATCCTGGGAAAACCTCACATCCTATCGATCACACCACAAACACCCGCCTTTCCAAGGCCCGGTATGGCTTAGAAGGTACAAGTAGGAACGGAGAGCAGTATGGAGCACCCCATGGACCTAGGGACAGTCAGGTTGAGAAGATGGAAAGGGCCAGGGAAGATTGGCAGCCTTGGGTATGTCTGGGTCCAGATCCGGGCTCCGTCTCAAACTAGCGGTGTGAATTTTGACAACGCACAAAACTTTCCTGAGCCTCAGTTTTCTACTGGAAGATGGGTACTTTCTACCCTGCAGTACGAATCTGTGCGGAGGCACTTGAGCTGCCTGACGTCCAGCAGGTTCTCAGGAGGTAGCCAGTGCTATATTTCTGGGCCAAAGTTTCCAAGCTGGCTTTGTCTGCAGCCACACCCTCCCCTCTGACCCCTCACTGCTGGCACAGCTCCGATTCTGACAAGTCTACAAGGTTCTTTCCATCACAGGTTGGAGGATGAGGCCACAACTTGCAGAGAATGGTGCTTGTTTTGATATGTCTGAAGCCTGTTCAGCCTACGTGGCCCAGTGCTCTGGGGTTTGCATTGCTGACGGTCCTCGGATTCCCCGTGTGTTCCCCTGCGGTCGGCCCAGGAGAAGAACCCGGGGTGGAATGTGGGCAGACATTTGGCCCCAGTCTCCTGCCCTGAGGTCTGCAGCAGCTGCTCTCCATTAAGCCTCCCGGTTCAGACGAGGCCACTGACCCCGAGTTCACCGAAATAAACACTCTTCTTCAGGAATGCTGGGATTTCACACAGGCTCACAGGCCTCCCTTGGGACTGTTGAGGTTCACGAGGTTCGAAGACTTTCTATGATCACACACCAGCAGCACTGGGTATGGGGGTGGCTGTACCCTCAGAGCCCCCAATCTGGCAGGGCACGAGTATTTCCCTGGTGGTGGGCTGCGGCGGGCTGCGGGTGAAGCTTCTCTGTTGGAGGGTGTTGCCCTCTGGAGACTGGTCGTGACTTTGGCCTCTTTAGCTCTCTTTTTAACACTCACTACCCGAGGCCCTTCTCCCTGATGTGCGATGCCCCATCCCAAAGTTTGGAAAACTATGGTGCACGGGTTAAATGTGGCCCATCACCTGTTTTGTAAATAGAGTCTTATTAGAACACAGCTCTGCTCACTTGTTTACAGAAAGTCCACGGCTGCTTCAGGCTCCGGCTGCAGACGGCAGAGCAGAGCCGTTGTAACAGACGCCCTGTGGCCTCAGCCCTGAAATACCTACGGTCCACGTCCGCCCTGCACCACCTGGCAGACGTGGGACAGACCCCGAGGCTGCATCACTCAGGTCCCAAGGCATGTTCTGGAGACCCCTAGTCCTGCGAGAAGCTCCCAGATATAGGGCTTAGGAGTCAAAGATGTTTGAGAAACACACTTCTTAACTTCTTGAAGAGTCACAATGTAAATTAGTATATTAAGGGCTCTGAGAAGTTCTGTGAATAACGGACCTATGTACTTTGTTTAAAATGTTTCTCTAATGGAAATTGATCACAGAATGATTTTTACATGTATACCCCAATCATAGCTCACAAAACCTCCAAAAAGATTGGGGAAGAAATGGTCTAGAGCAGTGGTTCTCAACCTTCCTGATGCTGCGACCCTTTAGTACAGTTCCTCATGTTGACGTGGGCGTGTCTGCATGTGGGCGGACCCGCCTGGAGACGGGTGGAGGAGCGGTGTCTCGGTTCCTAAGACCGTCAGAAATATGTTTTCCAATGGTCTTGACCCACAAATTGAGAACCGCTGGTCTAGAGGAAAAGGCAATTTTAGGAATTTAAGACATTATGTATTTATTAGTTCTAGAGGGCTCTCATGCAGGGGCAGAGAGACCATGGACACAGCCTTTCCCCTCACTAAACCGCCTTTGTGGGTGTTGCAGAATCTGGGTGCTAAGAGTCCTCTTTCCTTCTCTTGGTGACTTCTGGGCCAGTGAGATGTATGCTGTACAGGAGTTAGGAAGGCGCCTAAACACCAGCATTACAGATGAGAGGTTGGGGGGTAGAGAGGACAGTTTGTATCTGAGGTCATAGGGGACCCTGTTGCTCCTCATCTCCCCTGATCTGTGCACCAGCCATGGGGAAAAGATGCCTTTGTGAGATCACCTCATACTCCAAGAAAGGCTTCTTGAGGGCAGGGAGCCCCACAGAGAGATCCCAGGAGGATGGTCTGAGCTCTGCGTGTGCCCTGTCCCTTCCCCCTTACCTCACGTATTGGCAGGAGTGACGGAAATGAGGAAGGATATACACCTCTAAGTGGCACTTCTGGTTGGAGTTTGGGGTTGGACATTCCTATTTGGGGCCATGGATACAGAATCCCTCAAGGAGCTTACTATCTAGTGGGGGAAGAAGACTGACAAGGATCACAACCCTCCATCCTGGCTGCCAGACCCTGCTGTGTGACGCTGTCCTGTAGGTCTTTGAGTTCCTCCAGCAAAGAAGCAGCCAAACACAGGACAGACAGGCCAAGGTAGAAAAGTGATGGGGACATATTGAAACCTGTAAACAAGGGACAGAGAAGGAATTTTGGTCATTTCACCACTCTGGTGAAATGAGATATCTAATATACAGTGATACCTCGGTTCTCGAACGCCTCGGTTTTCGACCAAATGGAGATTCGAGAAACTTTTGTCTCGGAATCCGAACAAATATTTGGAACTCGAACTTCCGAGATGAGCCGAATGGCGTTCATTCGGCCCAGCGCACCTTGCTTGCGTCATCAGTGTGAGTGCAGAGAGAGAGTCACGCTTTGTGGAGTCACGCTTTCCTATTGGTTTCATTGCTTCGGTTCTCGAACAATTCGGTTCTCGACCGTCCTCCTGGAACGAATTATGTTCGAGAACCAAGGTATCACTGTATCTCATATTAGATATAAGATACAGGTTTATACAATGGAAAACAAGCAAACACACAAATCTGCAAAGAATTAACCCACCGAGAAAATGAACAAACACTTAAGAAGTGATTTTTCAATGTTTCTATATCTTTTGAACTGCCATTTGACCCAGTGATCCCACTTCTAGGAATATACCCTAAGAAGCCTGAAACACCAATCAGAAAGAATATATGTACCCCTATGTTCATAGCAGCACTATTTACAATAGCTAAGATCTGGAAACAGCTCAAATGTCCATCAGTAGACGAATGGATAAAAAAGCAGTGGTACATATACACAATGGAGTACTATGCAGCTGTAAGAAAGAAAGATCTCTTATCCTTTGATAAGACGACATGGAGGGACCTAGAAAGTATTATCCTAAGCAAAACAAGCCAAGCAGAGAAAGACAAATATCATATGATCTCACTTATTTGTGGAATATAATGAACATAACAGTCTGAGGAACGGGGTAGTCCCAGAGACGTGGAAGTGGGGTACAGACTGACAATCCCCAGAAGAGGGGGTGGTAGGGGAGAGATAAACCACAGAACTTATATGCATGTATGCATGAACAATGGACATGGACAACAAAGCTGGGGACAGGGTGGGGGAGGGGGAATCAGTAGGGGAAACAGGAGAAACATCTGTAACAAAAATAAATTAATTAATTTAAAAAAAATAAGTGATTAAAAAAAACCTGAACAAAGCAGCAATGAGAATCCATTTTATCTGGATCAGAATAGCAAGACATTTAAGAAGGAAAATAGTGAAATGATGGAGAGGCTGTGGGAGGTTGGCCCCTGTCCCACATCGCTGATGGGAATCAACATTGTTGCGACATTTCTGTTTGCCACAAGAGCCTTCAAAATGTTGCACCTTTTGACCAGATGGCTTCATTTCTAGAAATATGACTAAGGGAGTGATCAGAAGCAAACAAGAAAAAGCTTTATGAACAAAGACATTCACACAATACAATTTATAACATCGAAAATATCGGAATCCTTCTAAATGCTCAACAGCAGGGGAAGGATTAAATAGACTGAAACTTGAATACAATGGAATATTTGACAGACCATAGAAATGATGCTTCCAAAGTTTTTTTTTTTTTTTCACTTTTTCCATTATTTATTAACAAAATGATACAAAACAACCATCATTCCTTTTTTTTTTTTTTAAATCTTCACCCAAGGATACTTCCACTGATTTTTAGAGAGAAAGGGGAAGAAAGAGAGAGAGAGGGAAAGAGAGCGGACGAGAGAAACATTGATCATGTGCTCTGATCTGGGACTGAGCCTCAACCTAGGCATGTGCTCTGGCTGGGAATCGAACCTGAGACCTTTCAGTGTACAGGACAACACTCCTACCAACTAAGCCACACCGGCGAGGGCCAAAGCAACCACCATTCTGCAGACACCCATGCACCCAGCTGGTCCTCTCACTTCCAAGGTCACCCTCCTTAGCCTGCCCCCCGCCCTACCTCTCACTTTCCTGCCCAAGTTTAAGGACAGTCCTGGGAGGAGGCTGGGGCAGAGGTGGAGGCGGGAAGGGATAGATTTGGAGAGATAGCTAGTTTGGATTGGGGAAGAGATTAGGAGGGGTAGGTTCTTAGAGACTTTTTAATACCAAATATCCAGCACTATTCCCAGCTTAGTTCAAATCATTTCCCACAGCTCAGCTTCTCTCTGCCCTGAACCCACTACCAAATGTCCTAGCCCTACACCATCCTTACCCCTCCACATCTACCTGTGGCCCCAACCTGCCCCTGAGCCTCTCTCTGGCGGGGATCCACAGAGCTCCCAGGGATGAAATGCAGAGACTCCGCAGGAGGGGCCGTTACGAACAGGAACAGGCAGAGGTGAGACATTTGTGGGCTGGGGAACAGTGTGGGGATGGTTAAGAGAGGATTTTACTTCCAAGCCCACAGTCTGTAAGGCCCTGTTTCCCAGCACACCCCAAAAATCCCAGGGGCAGGTTCTCGGCTCCCTGGATGGGGCTCTCCAGCTTCACGCTCTTGGCTGCTTCTCCAATCAGCTCCCAGAAGTGCCCAAACTCCCGGTTAGAGTTGCTGCAGCCGCCCTGGTTAGTGCTTCTCTCTTGTAGCCCACAGCTGCTCGGCAGGAGGCGGGGGGCAGCTGGGGGGCCAGGTCCCACAGCTCAGCTGGTCAGCGTCTCCTTTCCACCCTGCACCGAGTTCTGGTGCAAGTTCTTGATGAGGGTCTCAGTGGCCCTCTCCAGGTCACTGAATTCCTGGGCATCCTCGGCATTGGCTGGCAGGCACTGTCCCATGGTGAGAGTTGTGTTGTCCACCAGCCTGCCCTGGAGGAGCCGATGGCTCAGGATCTGCCTACAGACAGCTATTGAGACAGGACAGGTCGGGTCAGCTCACCTGAGCTCAGTTGTTATACATCCAAAGATGTTTTTAATGACATGACATTACTTTGATATTGTATATTAAATTAAAAATGCAAAACTGTAGAAAATTATCTAAATTATTTATATATGTGTATAACATGATAGAGAAAACTTTGTTAAAAGGACGTATTTATCAATGGTGAGATTATGTGTAATGTAAAGTTTTTTCTTTTCTGTATTTCGCAGATTTTCTACAATGATTACATATTTTGTTTGTAACCAGAATATTTGAGCAAATTCTTTAGTAACTCAGAGATGGGAGAGGACATTGGCCTGGAGTAATCAGATGTTTCCTGAAAGACCTAAACTGAGAAAGGCCCCGTGGAAAATGGCCAGAGGTTGATCAGGTGCGTCTTACTCTCCCCACCTGACAGCGGGGGAGCCTGAGACCTGTGCCTTGTTCAGTCACGCACCAGCATTAGCAGTCAGGATGAGAACCCAGCTCCCAATTCCGGGCACGTGGGTTTTTCATTAGGCCCAGCTGCCTGGCAACGGGGAGGAGCCTGTGGGCATCTGCTCGTTATCTCTCAGCCCTGGCCCTCTGATTGTTTATCTGGAGCGACTCTGCAGAGCAAACCTGGGACGCCCGGGATGCCTGCCCCTGGCCTGGCTGTCTTGCTTTGCATTCCCCTCCCTGTATATCTTAGCAGCCATGGCTCCGAGTCACGGGGGCTGCTGCTCGAAGCCGGCAGTGTTCGGAGCACACTGCTCCCAGGCCCACTAAATCACTCCCGTGCAGCAAGGACAGAGCAGGTGATGTCGTCTCCTACCAGCAGTGCCTTACGCTGGGGGGAATCTGCAGGTGGGTGCCTCCCAGAAGCAGCTATTTGTTTGAGCAACACTTGATCAGAATATGCATTCTGGGTTCTTTGCAGATTTCCTGGGGGATAGCAGCAGCAGAGGCTAGAGCCAGGGAGCCGAATGTGCAGTGAACTAGCCCACAGAGACATGGTGTGAAGAACTGGAACTTTGGTGTCAGACAGACTTGGGTTTGAGTCCTGACATAGCTGTCTCCCAGTTAAGGTTCTTTGGTCAAGTCACTGAATCTTTTTGAGCCTCAATTTTCCCCATCTGTCAAATGGCCATGATGACACCAACCTCACCAGGAGAATGAAACAATATGATCATGATGCTCCAGTAAATGTACTCCTATGGCTAATAATGAGTTTATTTTTAAAAAGTTACTATTTACCATTAAATATAATTGGGTAATATTTAATTCTAAGCATGTTATATCTGAATGGTGCAATGTGAAACATGGCAGAGCAATTTGGAACAATCGGAGCTGTCTGAGAGACTGAGAAGGACGAGGCACTGTAGTGGCTTTCAGGAGGAGAGCAGTGTTACGTGGAGAGCGGTGTAAGTGCAAAGCTTTGCCGACACAGAGGGCTGTTAATGGGCCTCACTTTGGCCTGGGTTGCATCCTTGCTGCAGGTGGGAGGCAGACACTGTGGCCCTCACACCCTGCGCTGGGCCACCCCATTCCCATCCATGTGCCTCTGCTCCCTGCATTCCCAGCCTGGAGTGACCTCTTGGCCTTTCTGAGTCCCATTATCCTCTCAGATCTGCTCAGATCTTCTCTTCCCACCCACTCCTGCCTCTCTACCCAGAAGTCATTGGCTTGGTCAGTATGGTTTCCTGCTCTCGCTCTGCCACCATCACCATGTCTTCGTCTGAGAGGCTGTGCAGAGGAGGAAAAGCAGAATGAGACAGTCTTTGCATCATATCGGTTCTGTGGCCAAGGGTGGGTTATGCAACTGCTCTGAGCACTAGTTTCATCATACAGGTGTGTGAATCGTATTTGTAGCTATCAACATTTGAGCACTCATCTGCCAAGTGCTGTGCAAAGAGCCGTACAGTCTTTACTTCCCTCCATCTCTGAGTATCCGAGGCAGGCAGTGGTGCGCTGGCGAATGTTTAACAACTGGCTCTCTGAAAAGAGCAACCTTGATTTGTAGTTTGCCAATTTGTGGGATGTAAATATTGTCACTGTGGTTAAATTTCAACCTATCAACTTGATGTCACTGAATGCAGAGTTGGGAAGAGAGGTGGACAATCAGCTCCCACAAACCACGAGAGCCTGCAGTATCCAGCATACCTCAGGAGGGGGGAGGTGCCTTCATCCGTCTTCTGTGGACGAAGAAACCGAGTCTCTGAGGCTTCAGTGACCTGCCTAAGCTCCCCCAGGTGATAAAGGCATAGCAGCAACCCTGCCTCAGGCTGTCGACCTCCATAGCTCATGTTCTTTCTGCTTCACTCGACTATGGGACAGGGTCTCATTTAACTGGGGTACTTTTGATGTGGCATGGTGCCCAGCACACAGTAGGTATTCAAAACCAATGGCGCTGTTGGAGTCATGGTCAATGATGATGTGTCCAGTTGGTTTCCAGGCCTCCTGTGAGGCGGGACCTCAGAACCACTGGAAGAACTGGGGCAGAGGAGTCTGAGGCTGCTCCTCCATCTCTGTCCCCTTCCTGCCACAATTCATAGTGTACCTCCCTCCCTGGTGAGCACATCTGAAAAATGCCTGCTCAGTTCAGGAATGACCTCTGCAGCTGCCAGAGGGCACTTTGCTATTTCACACTATTTAGTACAAGTTTCACAAACACATTTAAGATGGTCTATGTCCAAAAGAAAAGGAGCGGTCAGTAAACCTGTGGGTCGCTGTGGGAGGGGAGAGGGAGAACTTTCTCCCTTGGTAGTCATCTGCTGGTGACAGAAGCTTCAGGGAACTGTGTGATTGGCCCTTGGTCATTTAAAGAAAATCTCTCCCTACCCAGCTGGTGTGGCTCAGTGGTTGAGCATCAGCCCATTCACCAAGAGGTCACTGGTTCGATTCCTGGTCGGGGCACATGCCCAGGTTGTGGGCCCAATCCCCAGTGGGGGCATGCAGGAGGCGGTAGGTCGATGTTCTTTCTCATCAATGTTTCTAGCTCTCTCCCCCTCTCCCTTCCTCTCTCTCTCTAAAATCAGTAAAGAAAGAAAGAAAAAAAATCTCTCCCTAACCCAAGTATACACACACATACACACCAAACCCCCGACCCCTACAGGGTCAGGAGTACTGACGGCGGCATCAGGAAGAGGTTATGCATCTGGGCTGAGGGTTACTTCGGGTGTCACCAAGGGAAAGTTGAGGGACACATGTTTCCTCAGACAGGCATGGTTGGAGGGGCACAGCTTCCTTCAGGGCCGGGGCTGGAGGTCGGATTCTCCCCGCGGGGGCAGCTTCATCATGGATCAGTGTTGGGGCACGTGGTTCTGCATCCAGAAGCCAGAACAATAGGGAGAACAACAGAAACAAACGTATCAGATACTTGCCCTGTGAATCATCTGCTTTAACTCTCACAGCCACACTGTGACATAGAGGCACATTCTCACCCTTCTGCATGGCCTAAGGGACTAAAGCTGAGGGACCCTAAGCACCCTGCTGAGGGTTATACAAGCACAAACCTCATTGGATTCACACAGACCATCATACAATCGGCGCTACTGGTTTTCTGTTTGATGGAAGTGGAGGCTCAGAGAGGTTAAGTAAACTACTCAGTCACAGAGCTAAAGGAGATGGAGTGGATGGGCACTCGAGTGCCCTTACCTCTGTCTGCGTTCTTAATGACTGTGGGTGAGCTTCCTGGAAAACCGGGGCTTACTGACCCCACCCAAGTCCTGGCCTCCAGTCTGCCTTCAGAAAGCAGCCCTGGTGTGCTGCAGACATCCACCCAGCCTCTGGCCTCTGGGGAGAAATGTGTTCTTATGTCTCAGTGTTGAACCCCTAAACGCCTTCTTGTTGCACACGTTCTTTCTCTCTCTCTCTCCCAAAGCACACCCTGTGTCTTGCTTGACAGCCTTGCTCCAGCCCGGTTAGAGGAAGGCCGTGCATTCCTTCAGCCTCTGGACTCCTTCACTCGGTCGGCCTTGTTTTGTAACAACCTCGGCCCCTGTCCTTAGGGAGTGCGCAGGACTCTGGGGGACTGAAAATGGGCAGTGCTTTCTCACTGAGAAGGGTGACCCCTCTGTTCTATTGCCACTGTCCTTGTTCAGATTCCTATTATCTTTCACCCAGAACCCAGTGCAAAATGAAAATGCGGGTCACCTTGTTCAATGAGGATTGAGAATTTCAGGGCAGTGACAGCAGAGCATTAAGCCAAGTGCAAACCTTTCTGAGCCTGGGGCCCTGTGTGCCTGTGCAGGTCATACACCAGCGAAGCCAGCGCTGCCCTGCCCTGGGCCACGGTACCTGCCTCCTGATGGGCCTCCCCGCCCCTGTGCTCTCCCCCATCTTCAGGTCTCTCTGCACACCCGGTCGCAGTCACTGTCCTGGTTGTGTTTCTGTTCAAGCTGATTCACAGCACAGAGCGAGGCCTGGGTGATACAGCAGGTGCCCCAGAGCTGGTGCCGCTAGACCTGCAGTTCTCAGCCTCGGCACCATTGACATTCGGGCCAGATCATTCTTTGTTGTGGGAGGTTTTCAGTACACTATAGGACATTGAGCAGCATCTAAATATCTAGACAGTTAGCCTCTACCTACTAAGTTCCAGACGCATACCCCTCCTGTCCCTTACACACTGTGACAATCAGAGATGTCTCTAGACATGACTGAATGTATGGGGTGGGGGATGGGGCAAAATCATCCCCAGGGAGAACCACTGCTCTAGGCCCAGAGGCCCTGAGTTGGGGGCAGAGCCCACGGAATGCATGGCAATAGGTGAGGGAGGGGCCGTACACCATTTGGTCCTTGAAATCACCATCCAGGCCAAGGGATGATGGGATTTGGGGAGGAGATCATTGTCCTTCCTGACATCTCTACCTCTACCTCGTCCTTAAAGCCTGAACACACCCAGGTAAGGCATCCGTTCTAAGTCACTAAAACTTTAAAAACAAGCTGTTTCAACTTCCAGCTTTTATGTCATTCTCTGGGTATTTTACAGGATTTTATTCTGTAATTGCCAGGAATAGTTCTAGGTAGGTTCAGTGATTTGTCCAACATGGTGGACATCTGTTACTTGTGCTGGCCTAGTTTGCATTTCCCTTCCATAAAGGGGCATCGCTGTGATTTTCTATGGGGAGCTGGACTCTCAAGCCACGTGGCAGGCTTGCTCTGACCCTTCCTTCCTGTTTTAGGGGTGGTCACATGACCCCAAACTGGCCAGAATTTGTCCCAGGATTTGTGCTGAAACTTGTGGGAGCCAGACTCCTCTTTCCTCATGGGGTTACTTAACTGGTAGGATGGAAGCCTGAGCTTCTTGGGGTGCACTTGTGCAGGGAGCCTGGGTGCTGCAGGCCTCAGCTGAGGCCTGGATCTGGCGGGGTCTGCAGGCAGACAAACCGCTGGCCTTGGGATTTTGGGGTGCCCATAATGTCCTTTTTGCATGTCAACCAGTCTGAGGTGAGTTTCTGACACTTGTGCACAGTCGACCTGGGTTTGCGAGCACACTGATGGCCCGTGTCCAGGTCTCCCCTGACTCCCAGCTCAGGGCTTATTTATAGCAAAATACTGCTCATAAAGGCTGTGCAAGGGCTTTGATTCAAGAGCAATTTTGTTGTGTGAGGGCCCCAGGAGTCGGTCTGAAACCTGGCCGGGGTCACGAGGAGACAGCGCTCTGGTTCCTGGTGGCACATACTTACCACGTTGCGGGGAGGGTTCTTTCCCGCTCATGAATGCATTTGTAGGGAGCATCTACCCAGAGACACAGCAAGGAGCAGGCCTCATAAATCTTTTAAACTGATATAAAAGAAAGGCTTTGATTTTTTCAAATCCAGGCTAGAAAGGGCAGCTTCTCTGTTTCAAAAATATTTATCTTTTAAGCATCTTCAGGCCTAGAGTTCATCAAGTGAATCTTCCTTTAGAAGGGGCCTTCGGTTCCTGTTAGAAGCAGCCAGAATGCAGACCTATTTCTCTTTCATTTTCTATCGAAAGGCTCAGCTCTTGCCATGGGATCCCTCCTCTGCAAGCCCAGACTTCTCTGGCCAGTGCTTCAGGTTTTGCATAATCTTGTCCGGTCCCAACGCTGGTACTTTTCAGTGGGGAAGATGAAGAGTAAAAAGGAAATTAAATACAGGGGCTAAGTGAGTCATAGCGGGAAGCATGGGGGCTATGTGGGCATAGTGGTGGGGAGCTCAGTCCAGTTTGGGGATCAAGAAAGACTTCTTGGGCCCTGGCAGGTTTGGCTCAGTAGTTAGAGCATCATCCCGCGGACCAGAGACACCCGGGTTCGGTTCCCGCTAAGGGCACGTACTTCGGTTGCGGTTTGTCCCTGGCCCTGGTTGGGGTCGTGTGAGTGACAGCCAATCTATGTGTCTCTCTCACATCAATGTTTCTCTCTCTCTCTCTCTCTCTCTTTCTCTCTCTCTCTCTCTCTCTCTCTCTTCCTCCCTCTCTCCCTCCCGCTCTGAGGATAAATGCAGAAAAATGTCCTCTGGTGAGAATATAAAAAAAAGAAAGAAAGACTTCTTGGATAATAAGGATTAGATAGCTGGAAAGGGAACATTCTAGGCAAAATAAATGTGTGTCTGGTGGTGTGAGAGAAGAGCTTTGTTTATTCAGCCTCCTACCCAAAACTCCCCTTGTCCCACACCCTGGAGCCCAGTGAAATCAATATCTTTGAAACGGACTGAGGCAAGCAGGGGTCAGCTTCAGGCCCTGGTCCAGGAATAGTAGGGCGCAGTCTTACAACAAAACGGATGGGGGTGAATGTGCAGGCAAAATTAACAGGTGACAGCTGGAGGTGCAGGTGGGTGGCAGGTGATTCATTTGTCACCACTGCCAGCCCACATTTGTCACTGCTCACTGTGAGCCAGGCCCTGGCTGGGCCCTGGGGACACACAAGCCCTGCCTTCGAGGAATTCAAAGGGTAGATGAGTCAACAGATGATGCCGGCACTGTGGGTGACGAGGATTCTGGAGAGGCTGAACCAGGTGATGACATCTGCGGCAGAGACAGCACAAGGCATTTGGGGGCCCCGATGAAGGCAGCCCAATCTACCTGGAGTAGCTGGCATCTAAGTAGAGTCCTGATAGAGAAATAGGAGTTAGCTAGTTGAAGAAGATTACATGGAGCGGGACTTCTCAGATGGAGGGGGTTTGGAGGGTAAAGTCTTGGATAGGAGAGAAAAATCCTTCAGAAAATTAAAAAATGGTTCAGTGTAGCTGGAGGGCAGCATGCTGGGGGAGAGGTGGAGGTGGCGAGACGTGCCACTCAGGAGGTCGACTGGCATAGATCACGAAGGACAGTGTGGGGCATAGATGGAGAGAAGAACAGAAATGTCACATAGGTAGAATCATCAGGACTAGGCGTGGGGAGGGGGATGTGAGCTGAGACTGAGCCAGAGTTCTGTGCTTTGTGTCAGGAGGGAGGAGGAGCAGGTTTGGGGGGAGACTGATGAATTCCATTTCCCCACGTGGAGCTGAGAAGCCTGTGGGATGTCCTGCAGTGGTGGCTGGCACTGTGGGCCTGAAGCTCCGTGGGGAGGCTGGGGGTGACGGAACAGGTGTGTGAGTCGTTGGAAGGCAGTGGAGGTTGAAGCCATGGGGTCAGCCAGACAAGCTGGTACTTGGGTTCTGGAGGGTCTGTGTCAGAGAGAGGAGACCTGGGTCACAGCATGAGGCTTGCTCACAGGATGGAGCCAGACTGAGCATGTGTGCGAAGACAGGTGGTTAGTTGATTTGGAATTGTCTCTCTATTTGTCCTAGTGGGGAGGATGTGGAGTATTTTCCTGGGTGGGGGTCATTGCTTTTTCACCCCTTCCATTGTTCTCTCCCATAGCACGATACTCAGACAGGTATCCAGGCTCTCCCTATACTTCAGCCATTCACTGGGTCCCTTACTTCATTCGTTCATCAGATAATGCTCGCAGAGGGCTTGGAACAGTGCCTGGCATAAGGTAAGAGCTCAAAAAATGTTAGCTTTTTACAAATTATTTGTCACTTTGAGTTGTTGTTGATTGTGGCAGACCACTCTCAGGTAACCCCCAATGATCCGTGCCTTGTATAATTCTCCCCCTTTGGCTGAAGGTGGAACCCGTGTCTCCCTTCTACCCAGTAGAACATGGCAAAGGTGATGGGCTGCCTTCCCTTGATTAGATTGCCTTGTATAGCAAGTGTGATGGGCTATGACTCCCACGCTCACACTAAGTCATGTGAGACTCCTTCTTAGCAGGACACTCTCTCTCTCTCTCTGTCTGTCTCTCTCCTCTGATGTAAGCTGCTGTGATGTTGACTACCTAACATGGTAGGGACATGCAAGTGGCCTCTAGGAGCTGAGGCCCAGTCCTGCAACCACAGGAGCTGGGTTCTGCACAGCCACGTGGGCTGGTAGAAGACCCCGGCTCCAGACAGGAACACAGCCTTGCTAATGCCTTGATTGCAGTTTGTGACCAGACGATCTTTCCAAGCTGTGCCCAGACTCCTGAGCCCCAGAAACGGTTACATTGCTCAAGTTGTAGTAATTTGTTACAGCAGCAATAGAAAACTGATACATTGGTAGTCACACATTTAACAAACAATTATTAAGCAAACACCAGCTGGCCTGGTGTTAGCCATTGTATCGGGGAGCAGATACGTAAAGCACAGTATCTGGGTTCCGGAAACAGTGAGTCCCCAAAGCAAGAGCTTGCCTGCCGGTGGAAGGGGAAGGGGTGAGGGAGGACTTCTGGGCGAAGACAATAGCGGTGGCAAGGCCCACGGGCCTGAAGGGACTGAAGTATCCTGGTTGGTGAGAACTTTGATGGAGGAAAACTTGCTACTTAGAGTAGACTTGAGCGGGTGTAATGTCTCCTTTGACCTTAACGGCCACAGTAGAGAAGCTTGCAGAGGATTCTGAGCAGAGGGATGACTGTGGGGGATGGGTGCTGGGCTGAGGGCAGGCACGCTGCTTTTCACTGCTAGCGGTGCCGATGCGCTTGTCCTGGGATGTGAGTGTCCACTGCAGCATCCCCGGAGCCCGCTGGGCAGGAGGCAGCTCCAGTCAGCTTGAGGCTGAATTAACGTCTGTCAAGGTTCTCTGAATCACCCGGTGGATGGCCCTTCCTCCCAGAGCTATCGCTAGAGCCAAGGCATTCTGGGGTTTCAGACATTTCTCAATTGCTGCAGAAAATGCTTTTGGTCTGGGCCACACAGAGAAGGGAAGGGATAGTTCAAAGAAATCTTCCAGAAGAGGTGGTTCAGGCTTCTGCCTCCAGCAGCAGAGATGCCATGAGCCCTCCGCCTGTTCTTCCCTCCGCCAGAAACAGGGCACGGTTTCCCACGCAGGCTCATAATCTAACGTCTGGGCTCAGCCTTTCTTCTCTCCTCAGAGCCTCCCTGCCGAGAAGAAACACTGACTGTGTGTCTGGAATACACGACCCTCTGAGGTCTCCTGCAAGGGAGCATTTACTCCTCCTCTGGACCGGGATGGAGCTGGGGCGGTGGCCCGTGATGGGCGTTTTACTGCAGGGTGTGGGCACCATGCGCAGCTGCCTCTCTCCTGCCTCCCTGGCAGGCACCTGTGCCCCGAGGTGTCTGGTGGATCAGGCCACCCCTGGAATGCAAGCAGGAGGGACGGGTGGCTGGCTTCGGCTTTGGCAGCCCTGAGAGCAACGGGCAGCTGTTATTTATTCTTTTGGAGGTCTCGGTGCTGTGAGACTGGCGTCCCTCCCGTCTCAGCATGAGCCTTGGGAATCACACCCAGTGGCAGCTGTATTGCTGTAGATGTGACAGTAAATATCCAGAAAATTGAGTGCTTTCTGGTCCTCCATTTAAGAAGTCATTTGCTGCATGGAGCTAACTAACAACTGTCATTAAACTTGAGAAAGCATCCTTCTGCCTTATTCCTTAATTAACTGGAAGAGACAAGCACAAACCTAGCCTTGGGAAGACCAGGGCTCCGAGCAGAATGCCCTCGAGGGAGGGCCCTGGGACGGGGTCTGGCTGGATTTCTCTTCTACGTGTGGCTGGGCGCAGGGAGCGTGTGGGCATGCACATTCAGAGCCCCGAGTCCGGCCTCACTTCCTGGCTGGAATCAAAGGCAGGGGCAGGATGGAAAGGAGACCGTCAAGAAAGGGACAGGTATAAGCTGAATGGTGTCCCTCAGCATCCGTGTTGAAGTCCTAACCCTCAATGTGACTGTATTTGGCAACAGGGCCTTTAAGGAGGTGATTGAAGTAAAGAGGCATAGAGGTGGGGCCCTGACCTAATGGGACTGGTGTCCTCAGAAGAAGAGAGAGGCACCAGGGGACACGCACGCAGAGAAAAGGCCCTGTGTGGGCACAGAGAAGCTGGCCGACCACCTGTCAGACAAGGAGAGCGGCCTCCGGAGAAATCAAACCCGCTGACACCTTGACCTTGGACTTCTAGCCTTCAGAACCATGAGGAAATACACTTCTGCTGTTGAAACCCCCAGTCTGGGGTATTTGTTATGGCAGCTGGAACTGACCGATACAGGGGCCATCCTCTACGTGAGAGCAGGCTGCTCAGGAGGGCTGTGCTTAGAGGGTCAGGCAGGCCCAGGGGCCAAGGTCCCCTCAGTCCGCAGAGGAGGGTGGTGAAGGCTTAGGTACCGAGGGGAGCTGTTGCTGTGCTGGGCATAGGCTTCGGGGTTCTGGTTTGCATGAAGCATGGCCCCCTCCCTCTCTCTCTCTCTCTCTCTCTCTCTCTCTCTCTCTCTCTCTGGCTTTTTCTCCTCTGCAGTAAGTCTTCGTTTTGGAGCTGCCTTTTGGTATACTCTCCTCTGGCTTGGCTAGTGGGGCCAGAGGATTCCAGGGCCCTTCTGTTGGGAGGACATACCCCTCTCTGCTTCCCAGTGAAAAGCCAGAGAGGAACCAACTCAAGTGTCACTCATGCAGGGAGGCCTGGGGTACCTGGCTTAGGCCAGGGGCCCTGGGTGGATAGGGGAGTGAGAGGGCCTGGAAGGTCAATACTGGGCTTGGGCCTGGGAAAGGGGGCTCTGCAGCTGCCGGGGCTGGTTCGTCTCAGTTTGGCTGAGGCTGATCTTCCATCTCAGCAGAAGGAGCCCTCCTGCTCCATGAAGCTGCCTGCACGGGGCGTGGGGCCGGAGCCTAGGTGATGGTCTGAATGGGCTAGAGTAGCCTCTGCCCAGTCCTCAGAGACCTTTGGGAGTGGAGGGTAGCTGGGGTAGGGCACAGGGCACAGGTCAGGGGTCCTAGCCATGGCTGTTTCTTTCTAACATGGAGCTGAACTCAGGAGTCTGGGGGTTCAAATACTCCCTTGGGCGTCTAGGAGGCTTGTCATGTCCAGTGGTGTTTGCCCCAGAGCTGAAGCACTAGGTAAGGAGACACTGCCCTTCCCCCTCAGCAGAAGGTTCCCGAAGGTGACCGGTCCTCCATCAGGAGGATATCTGTGGCCAGAGTGTCTGACCTGGGCCCCCCAACACTCCCAGGCCCTCTGCTCCTTCCGTCCTGACCTCAGGCTCAGCCACTGCAAGCCTCCGCGATGGCCAGCTGCACCCCTGGCTGAGTCTCCCCACTGCGGCTGTGGGGTGGGGGTGTGCCCGAGGAGCACAGGCTGGTTTGTCTGGGGTGCAGCGGAGTGGAAACTGCTGGTCTTTCTAATTAGCTGAGCCAGCACAGTTGCTGTTTTCGTCAAACTGGTTCGAGTGTGGTTTCGATCACACAGCATCCTGACAAATACTGTGAACTGGGCATTTTCTTAACTTTGTCTCGTCCTCAGAAGGAGGATACTGTGCTCTGCGTCAGGAGATGAAGCCGGAGCGTGTCCCTGGGAGTCAGCCCTGGGGCAGAGCAAGCCCCGGAGGAGTGAAGCTGGTGGAGTTGGGAGAGGGGAGCACCCTGAGCACCGCATTTCCGTCCAGCCCTCTGGCTCGCTCACCTCTCTGGTCTTTGTCATCGGCCACGGCACCACGTACTCCACCCGTGTCATCGCTGCATCACGCACAGAAGGGACAAGCAGGCTGCTGGGGTCCGACCCCTGCCCTGTGCCCCTGGCCCCCAGCCTCCTGCACCCTTCAGAGGGGCGGAGATCTCTTTCTGACACCATTACATCCCTGAAAGACTTGGTATTTGATATTTTTTGTTTTGATGTTTGATATATTCTTTTCTGTAGAGAATCTGTTACTTTAGTGTGTCTGAAAAGACTCAATGTTCTGTTTCAAGTAGTGTCGTGTGAAAAGTTGTTAGGCAATAATCGTGGACCGATGAACACAGCACATTGGATTTGAAGTCTTTATCAGTGAGTTTTGCACCTCTTGAAAATATACTTTTGGTAATAAAATGAAAGTGTTCAAAAAATGTAAACGCTGGGTATGTATTTGTTGGTGAAGCATCCTGATGTTTGTGTCTTATTTAAATACGTTAGCCAAACTATTTGAGACAGAAAAATGGGTAAACATGATATAATTATGTGGCAAAAAATATACTTTTGTTATAGATGAACGCTACATGGGTGTTTCGAATACTATTTGTTTTGTTGTTTTTTTGCTTCAATTTTTTTATTGCAAATTATTTTATTAGATTAATACAGCATACATTTAATAATAAGAGCAGTTCTACTTCTTTTTTTATTAATTTATTTTTGTTACAGATGTTTCTCCTTTTTCCCCCATTGACACCCTCCTCCTAATCCGCGCCCCCCAACACCCGCCCCACGTCCAGGCATTGTTGTCTATGTCCATTGGTTATGCCTATATACGCATATAAGATTTTTAAAAATCCGAATACTGTTTGTTTTATTTTATTTAGGGTTAACATTTTCTAAGTAAAATGGAAGAAAAAAGAATGGATAAAGGCCATCTGATGCAATGCAAAGTAAAAGTGGGTAATGGCAATTGTCAATAAACATCCTAAATCAGGTACACATATATTTTGAAACTGACACATTTTTTATTAGGCATTTCAGGTATTTTCGTTGAACCATCTGGCATCTCGAATCACATTCTCAGCGCTTCCAGCTTTAGTTCTGAACAGTGTTCCCTGACCTATTTCTCACACCTGCTGTTCCTCATGTCCCATACCCTTGGTGTGACCTGGCCGTCACGCTCCCCTTTCGCCCCTTCCTCCTTCCCTGTCTCTGAAGGTGGCCCTTGGGAGAGCGGCCCTAGCTCTCGGAGCTAACCATGCTGTCTCTGGTGGGCTTGGGTCCACCTCCTCTGGGTGGTGAAAATTCTCCTGTTCCACGGGGGCCTCCTGATCAAGAAATTGAACCAGAATTTATATAAATGAAACCAAGTTTCCCTGTGTTTATCTGTTACCACAAAACAAAGACATGATAGATTTCCTTTTCACTAAGCTTAGGGAGTGTGTTTGAGATGGACTGCTCTCAAGTCCTGGCCACGTGGCCTCTGTGACAGCCTTGCGGGTCTTAGGGGCTGCTCAAGGCCGTATGCAGGCTGCTCTACAGCAGCTACAATGAGGTCCATGGAGAGGCCCAAGGGCCTGGCAGCCAGAGGACACCTGGACATGTCTATTAACACACTGTGGGCCCAGAAAGCAGACATGGGTTCCCAACATGCACCCCTAAATCAAGAATCCCAAGTGCAGGTCCTCCCAGGGCACAGATCAATTTGTGACTGAACCGCTTGACACATAGGCAACTCCATGCAGCATGCTGCTGGGTGAACAGGAGTAGGGATTTCACTAGTGGAAAATTGGGGAGTCATAAACAGCCCAGGGCAAAAGCTAGCGAGCAATGGGAGGGTTAACCTGGACATCCCACAACACCTCCTCTCAGACGGTACTGTTTCCAGGCCCGGACCAGGTCCCCTGTTCCCAGGGAACCCACCTCAGGGCCACTCCCTGTGGCCCTTCTCCACACCGTGTCTCACACAGAGGGATCAGTCTGTGTTTTTCAGTTTAGTGAGATGCCCTGGCTGACAAGTTGGCTTTGCCCAAGATAGGACCTTCACCTTGCACACATTCAGGGGGTTCCCCTCACAAAGAATACAACATTGGGAGGAGACAGGAATGGGTAAAAGCCACGTGCAATGTTATAATGTTGCGGCTTGAGGTATGACATCTCACTTGCTGAACATTATGCACAATCTTGAAATCTTCTACTCCATCCTGGAAGAGCTCACATTGGTGGGCTGAGATATCTTTGCGTCTATCCATCAGCAAAGTCTAAACTAAATTTGACAAGTACAATCTTTGAACGAACCCCAGGGCAAGGATCACGCTCGCTGAGAGGTCGTGAAGCCTGAGCCTGGGGTGCTTCATTCTTCTCCCCAGAACCGGCACTGGCTGATCGGGGACAGGCAGCCTTGGACTGAGACAGCCTGTGGAGGACTCACTGATGTCACGCGGAACACTGACCATCCATCCACATGGGCAGGTACTGCTTCCTACCAGAGGTTCCAAGACCAGAAAACAAACAGGCTGGTGACTCTCTGGGGAGAGGGTACAAATGGCTTCCAAGACTGACAGTGTTGTCACAATAGCTACATTTTGGAGGAAACCACGAACCCCTGCTTAGAAAGCAAGGCTTGGGAGAGGATTCTTTCTCTCTAAAGTCATGCCTACTACGGAAGATTAGTCTGCCCCACTAGGACTGGTCTTAAACTCTTCTACATCTGCCCTCAGGAGGGATTCATGGGTCCTTCTTTGGGGAAAGAGGCCTGAGAAGGGAACCCCTGCCCCTGTCCCCCATGACCTCAGAAAAGCTAACTGGGACACTTCCTTTATTAGGTGCTGTGTTAGTTTTCTGTGACTGCTATAACAATCTACCACACAGTGTAGCTTAGAACAACAGAAATCCACCCTCTCACAATTCGGAGAGTCAAACATCTGAAATCAAGCTGCAGGGCCCCACTGAAGGCTGTAGGTAAGAATCTTCTTTGCTTCCCCCAGCATTTGGTGGTTCCAGATGTTCTTTGGATTGTGACTGCATCACTCCAATCTACCTCTGTGGTCATGATGCCTCCTCCTCTGTGTCTTTTCTGTGTGTCTCTCTTATAAGGATGTATGCAGTCTCATAGAGGGCCCACCCATATAATCCAGCATGAGAACCAACCCCCCTTGAAGATTCTATACTAATCCTATCTTTTGCCATATAAAGTAATATTAATAGGTCTCTGGGCTTATGACACACACAGGTTTTTGAGAGGCTCATCATTCAAGCCACTACAGGCTGCTAGCTACTGGCAGGATCTGCATCCTATCATCCTCTCCACGAGAGAGCATGACACCTGGCCCACAAAGAGTGCTTGTTTGACGCCTGTAGAGTAGGTGGATGAAATGCACCCACAGTGCCCATGAATCTTAAGACCTGCTAGGGGCTGAAAGGAAGATGGTGTTAGGTTCTGTGTCTGCCCTTGTCCTCGACAGAGCAGCCTTCTCAACCGGTAACAGGTTTCGAGACAAAACATGGCTTGAGTGTCTCAGCACCAGCCTCGAGCAGGACAGCTGTGTCATCTTCCTCAAGTCATAAATATCTGGGGAGCAAATCAATTCCTGTGGCAGTTGTGGAGGAGAAGGCTAAACATATGCTTTTTGTTCTGGCTCAGTCACAAGCAGCCGAGTGTGTCAGAATGCCACGTTTCTGCTTTTCTTCCCAGCGGGGCGGTTGCTGCACTTGGATACAAGCCAACCACCTTGTGACCACCTGAGGCAGCTTAGCGACTCCCTAGGTGGCGGGGCTTCATCACTGGCCATGGGATTGGCCATGGTGGCCATAGAGGGAATCTATCAGCAATGGCTGTCAGGGAGGGCACCCCCAGGATTAAGATAGATAGAACCAGGACAGCTGGGGACAGTGGGCTCCCCTTTGGTACTCTGGGAGTGAATTCAGCCTGAGGAAAAGTGAATAGAAACAAACCCAAGATGGGCGTGGCCTGAGAGCCAAGGCTGGTTGGGACAAGTTGACCGGCCTCCATGGCTCAGAAAATAAAGTTTGTCTACCCCACTTAGCCACACTCGGAGTCTTCTATGTACACAGCAGCTGAACTCACTGGGCCATGCTAATTCCGCTTGCTCCCTCCCTGTCAGCCATACTTAGCTGGTTTTAAATGACCTCCTGAGCCTTGAACAGCAGCAGGACAACAGCCCTCTGCCCTAGTTTCCCCGTAGCCTGTGTACAATGCTTCCTCACCTAGAGGCAGAGTTCAGAACAGGCCTCTCACCATCTGCTTCTAATCGTTTCCCTTTTCCTTTTTCACAAAGGGTGAAATTTCTACCCCTGGTTCCTATTTAAAGGGATTTTCCCATATACCATGTCCATTCCCTCTGTCCCTCCCAGCCTAACGCTGGCCATGCTAATTCCTAGAGGCTGGAGGCTGAGAAACCTGGTTTATGCAGGAGAGGGTAAAAAGCACATTAGTTTAATGGTTTCTAAATATTAACCTTGTTTTTCTTATTTTATCTGCAAGCATGTGTGACTCGGGGAATATGACTAATTATGTCAATGATGGTTTCTTTCATTGAGAAGCTTGCATTTACAAAGGAAGGAAGAACTTTTAACAAACTTTTTAAAAAACACCAAACCTGTCTTTTTCTGTTTGCCTTCTTTCGCTTATGATAATACTCTTCAGGTGCCTCCATGTCGTCACATGGGATAAGAGATCTTTCTTTCTTACAGCTGCATAGTACTCCATTGTGTAGGGTACAGACTGACAACCCTCAGAAGAGTGGATGGTGGGGGGAGGGAAGAGATAAACCACAGAACTTATATGCATGTACACATAACCGATGGACACGAACAACAAAGCTGGGTATGAGGTGTGTGTGTGTGGGGGGGAGCAGGGTGTCAATGGGGAGAAAAAGGAGAAACAAAAATAAATTAATGAAAAACACCAAACCTGTAAAGACAACCAACAGCAAACAACAACAACGACAATAACATTGTAATTGAGGAGAGCAGAACTCTGAGGACTCCTCTGAGTTCTCTGGGATGTAGAGCCTCCAGCATAGAATGGAGCCTGGAGCTAAGAATCAAAAAAGACAGGGGCTCCTTTGTCCTGGCTGAAGACCACACTGTGTGGAAGCACAACCACCAGTTACTGAGGTTTCCTTGACATTCCCTTATCAGGGGGAATCATTTGCCTCCCTTGAATTAGAAGCACTTCTACCACAGTATTTTTAATATTGTACGTGTCCTTCCTAGCCAAGATTCTAATTCAGCTTACAGTTTCCTGTGGCTCAAAGTTTGAAGTCTCCCTTAAGCTCATAAATACCTGACCTTCCCAAGGGAAGTATAAGCCAAATCCCGACTTCTAGTGTTGTGATCGTTCCTTCTGGAGACATGTATCGGCTCATCATACCAAGCATGACCATTAGATCTTTATGGCACACCACATTAGTGGGTTCGCAGTTAATTCAGCCAGTTATACAACTTCTTCGTGGGCAAGGGCTTAGCTTTTCATCTGATTCCATATCCATCTCATGCAGTTTCAAGATGGTCCAGTGATTTCACTACCTGAAAGGTTGCACACAATTTGATTGATAACTTGGAGCTCAAATGTTTCCAAAAGGAAAATAAAAAGTCATTTCACAAATCAATTTCCCCAACTGTTCAATTTCTTTTTTTTTGTCATGAGTTCTCAATTTAACCCCTGGAACTGAATAATATTTTAAAAATCTATTTTCAGATTATAACATCTGAGAGACCAAATATACCCCTTAAAAAGAAATGTCCAAATAGCCTTTATTGTTTCAAATGACTATCGCTTTTAAAATAGGTTTTTCTGGTAGAGAGCAAAGCAGGCATATTGTGGAAAAAAATTAATTATAAAACAGCACAAACAGTGAAAATTCTTTTGAAATCACCAGTAACAGATCCATAATTAGCATTTTGGTATACATCCATCAGGTTTTTTTCCCGTTAGGTTGAACCACATGAAATTGCCAATATTTAATCTTTTTTGGTTTACAAAATAGCAGTTTCATATGATTCTACCTAATATAAATATAGGCATATAAGCCTCTATATTTATTTAAAAACTTGATTATTATTGCCTAAAATCTGCAACAATTCCCCATGTTTAAATGTACCTTTTAACACAGATTCAATAGTAGAGTAGGTAAAGCCAAGAAGCAAACCATCAATTTGGAATATAAGGAAGCAAGAAACACCCAATCAGAACAGCAAAAAGAAAAAAAGAACCCCCCAAAATGAGGATAGTGTAAGGAGCCTCTGGGACAACTTCAAGCATGCCAACATTCACATCTTGGGGGTGCCAGAAGGAGAAGAGAGAGAACAAGAAATCGAAAACGTGTTTGAAACAATAATGACAGAAAAATTCCCTAACTTGGTGAAGGAAACAGACATACAAGTCCAAGAAGCACAGAGAGTCCCAAACACGATGAATCCAAGAGGCCTACACCAAGACACATCATCAACAAAATGCAAAAGGTTCAAGACAAAGAGAGAATCTTAAAAGCATCAAGAGAAAACAGTTAGTTACCTACAAGGGAGTTCCCATAAGAATGTCAGCTGATTTCTCAAAAGAAATTTTGCAGGCCAGAAGGGAGTGGCAAGAAATATTCAAAGTGGTGAAAAGCAAGAACCTACAACCAAGATTACTCTATCCTGCAAAGCTGGCATTTAGAATCGATGGCCATACAGAGTTTCCCAGGCAAGGAAAAGCTAAAGGAGTTCATCACCACCAAACCATTATTATATGAAATGTTGAAGGGTCTTCTTGAAGAAAAAGATAAAAAATATGAACAAACAAAATGGCAATGAATACATACCTATCAACTATTGAATCTGCAAACAAAATGAACAAGCAGAACAGAAACATTCTCATAGATACAGAGAACATTTTGTTGGTTGCCAGATGGGAGGGGGGTTGGGGGAATGGGTGAAAAAGGTGAAGGGATTAAGAAGTACAAATTCATTGCTAGACTGACAAACCTCAAAGGGAAGGGAGTTTAGAGGTGGGAAGAAATAAACCAAAGAACTAATATGTATATATGCATAACCAATGGACACAGACAACAGTGTGGGGAAAGGCAGGAGGGGGGCGAGAGTGGGAAGGAGGGGGTCAATGGGGGAAAATGAGGAACATCTGTAATACATTCAACAATAAAGATAAGTTTAAAAAATAAATGTACCTTTTATAAAAGCATCACATGGATTTCAATAAATGAGTCTCACAGTTATTTAATTAGTTTCCTGTTATTGGAGGGTTAGGTTATTCCCTCCCCCCACTTTTAAAATTTGCTATTGTAAATAAGGCTACAATAAACATTTTTGTTCCCATCTAACTGTTTCTAAGAACAAACTTTTAGAAGTAGATTTTCTGGGTCAGTGGGTTTGAATGTTTTAATAATACCGACTGTACAGTAGGGTCTTAGAATGAGCATTAGACAGGGCTTTCCATGTGAATGCCTGGGTTTGAATCCTGTCTCATCTAATAGCCTAACCCAATTTTATCCTTTGGTAAATAGTGCTATATTGACTTTAGAGAGTTGATATAGAGATTAAATAAGATGCCTTATATAAAGTGTCTACTGCATTTCTGGCCTCTAGAAGAAGCTCAGAAGAGGTTAGCTCCATTCATACTAAGGCTGCCTACCGTAGACCATGACAAGGCTTTTTCCAGAGAAATGTAATTAACCACCAACAATGGAACTTCAGGCATTATGAAGTCCTTAGGGGCCTAATACCTTTTCCTTTTCTTTCTCATTTTCAACTTCTCTCTTTCCTCCCAATTCCCAAATCCCAGAGGCCAAAAAGTTCTCTCTCTCTCTCTCTCTCTCTCTCTCTCTCTCTCTCTCTGAAGGCTAAGACTTCCCCTAAACCCCCACCTCTAACATAAAAAGAAGGGGCCAAGAAGTGCTCAGTGTAGGGTTCACAGCACGGGGATGCCCGGGAATGAATCCCTACTTGTCCACTCTGAAGCTTTGTGATCTCAGGCAGGTTAATTGACTGTTTCATGCTCAATTGCCCCCTTTATAAAGCAGAAATCAAAATAGCAGTTTTTAGACAACCAGGAGGAGCTAACATAGGTAATGCACTTAGAACAGTGTCTGGCACATAGTTCGCATTGAGCGCAGGTCAGTTGTTAGCACTCCTTCCTCAGCAGAAGGCAGGCCCTGGGGCAGCAGCGCTCACTGTCTCATTCACTGCCAATTCCCCAGTGCTTACAACAGTGCCTGGTGGGCAGCAGGCCCTCAATCAGCATCTGCTGAGTAAATGAATGGTTCTCTAAGCCCTTCACGGCTCTGAATGCTGGTTGTGCCACTTTGTTGCTGTTCTTTTTCATTCATGACAGAGCCCTTCTAGAGTTTGCTTCTAACTTCTTTCTCTGTGGGAGAAAATGCTACAGTTTCTTGGGCATAAATATTTAATGTGACTTTAGTTGCAGAAGCACGTTCCTTTAGTGCATTCAGATCCCTTGTGTGTCTACACAATCCAGCAGGCACTTGCTCTGTGCAACAAGCATTTATGGATCTGAATCACACAGGGCAATAGCCCAGGCATTCACCATGTAGCATCATGTGGGAGGGCGTTCACCAGCCATCAGACGCCTGGCTTTGAGCAGAGCAGATGTGCACGTACACACATGGCCCAAATCCCCTGCCCTCAGCTGGGGCCCCACTCTAGTGGGAGGCATTTCCCCCCCTGAACCATGAGTGATACAAGGAGTAAAGAGAGAAGGAAGAGAGCAACAGAGAGAATTTGTGGGAGGATGATGATGCTGAGTGACATCTCAGATCACTTCCACTCAACAAACTCTTTACTGAGCATGTGCCATACACCAGACAGGGGCTGGAGAGCAGGGAATAGATATAAACAAGACACAGGGGAAAGGAGACCAAAGCCTCTCAAGGGAAGGGACTCTGTGTCTTATTCATCTCTGCATCCTAGGGCTGTCACAGGGTCCAGCACAGAGCAGTCAGTACATGGTGAATACATGGACCAATGGGAAATGAATGCTCAGCTGCAGCTGGTTCCCCAAGGTGTTCGAGGGAAGGATCAGTTGTTTCTAAGGGGATAAGGGTGGAGCACACTCATGGAGATGCCTACAATGCAAGGCTCTCCATATAAGAAAAGTGACCTTGGATTACAAGGAGTCATTCTCTGTACCCAAACTAATTAGGATAAATGTCTCTTGAGAGGGATAAATGTTAAGGGGTGATTAGGACTGGGGAGCAGGAGAGGTGAGGTGGAGAGACTAGTCCAACCAGACCATGGTGGTTCTGTTCTCATGATTAGGAATTTGGATGTCAATCCTCGGCCATTGGAGGGTTAGAAACAATACCTCTCTGGATGCTGTGGTGAGGGGGAAGGGGAGCTGACTGCAATGGCCCAGACCAGCAAGGAGTTCGCTGCAGAGACCCAGGCTGTGGCGGTTAGAGAGGAAACCACCAGAGGGAATAATAAGAAGGGTTTCCTTTCTGATCCACCCTCCAGATGTATGAACACCTGTTCTGAATAACCTCCCTCTGAGCATCGTGATTAATAAGTCTTAAATTATTCATTATAAAACTGGGAAGGCTGCTTCCATGGGCCAGGGGAGGATCAGAAGGCACCCAAGGCTTAATGGAGCCCCAGGGCCCAGGAGCAGCCAGTACTGGGCTCTGCTCTGTCCGGAGGCCTGTGGGGGTACCTGGGCTCCACACACGAGGATGGGCTCTGTCTCGCACCCGGCTGTCTTGTCATCTGTAAGCCACAGCAGACAAAGAAGGTGAGCTAAGGGATTGTTTCAGAGTTTAGCAGAGGTGTAGGTGGTGGAGGGTTTCTATGAAAATGTCCTCCTACCTGGCCCATCAGTGGATGGTGAGGAAAAGGTGAGAGGGAGAGGAAGAAGGAGTCAGCAGGCTTTCCAGGAAAGGGCGGGCCACCAGCGGGGCTGTGCTAGGGAAGGGCTTCGAGTTTTGTCAAGTAGAGTCTGAATAGGGAGGTCAAATGCAATCCCTACAGTGATAGGAACGAAGAAGCAGACTTTTCCAAAAACGACTTCTTCACTTACATGGAAGAAAATGCAAATCCTACAGAGGACACGGAGGGTAGAGAAAGAGCACCAGGTGCAGAATAACAGATTTTATTTCACTCCTGGCTTTTTCGTTGAGGCCAGTGGGTTGCTCACTGCCTGTTGGAAAATGGAGAAGAAAGTCAAGGCTGGGAAGCTTCTCTGAAGCACCTCAAGTCAAACGAGGAAGAAAGACAAACCAAGAGAAAACGGAATTTCGTGAGGTGTCATCAGAGGATGCTCTGAGGACAGTGTGGACACCTACAAATCCAGGGACGGTCATAAATAGCTTCCTGAAGGAGCTGATGGCTGACCAGAGTCCTGCAGAGTGTCCAGAGTCGGAGATGAGGAGCAGGGCTGTACTGGATTACACCAACACTTGGATTAAAACGACAGTGAACAGTTATCTTGTACAGTTTCTGTGGGTCAGAAATTTGGGGGCAGCTTAGCTAGGTGGTTGTGGCGTGGAGGCCCCCCCAGGGGGTCGCAGCCAAGATGTCTGCTGAGGCTTCAGTGTTCTGAAATGCTTGTCTGGACGGAGGATCTGCTTGCAACACAGCCTCCGCACATGGCTGCGGGAGGAGGCCTCAGTTCCTTGCTAGACATACCTTGCCAACCTTCCTCCTCGCAGTCAGGACCACAGCACTGCTCCTGAGCATCATCCTTTCCCCCCGCACCTGTGATCCTAAGACTCAACTGCCCACCCAGGGCCAGCTGAGCAGCAGGAAGGGAAGAGAGGAGCACTGGGCCCCGGAGGCAGGAAGTCTCTCAGCTAGCTTTTCTGAATGATAAACCATCCCAAACTCAGTGGCTTACTACAACGAATATTTATTCTCACTCATGTGACTGTAGGCCAGCTGGGTGGGGAATCGGCTGATCTGGCCTGGCCTGGGCTGGGCTCAGCCAGGCTTGGCTCAAGGCTACAGATGGTCTAGGTCAGTGTCACATGTCTCTCTCCCTCCTTGGACCTATTTTTTTCCTGGCGATGACCAAAATACAAGGAGTCAAAACCAACCATTCCAGCACATTGCCCAACCTCAAGTCTTAAAAGCCCTGCCCTTAGTCAGTCCTTGGGGAAGCAGACTTGGCCTATCATGAGGCCTTGGTGACTGTAAGAATTGTAATACTATTATGGGAACATGGAGAACTGGGGTGTGGATATGCAGTGGGGCTAGGAGTACCTGTCAGGGGGTGGGCTTTTCCAATCAGAGTTACCACTTAGCCTGAGCTGGATTAATTAGGTTCTCTCTGGTATTCACAAGCTATAAATGGGGTACATCAAGGGCACACCAGAGAGCACACTAGGGAGAGTGGGCCAATCTGCTCATGAATAAGAAGCTGGACAGCTCCACACCATCGTGTAGGAGGCCAAAAAGGCCTCTGACCACAAACAGCAACACAGCTGCCTGCTGTCCTCCCGTTAGTGCCTCATTCCTTAAAGCATGTTTCAGGTGACAGCAAGGGGGGGACATAGGTGAGGGTCAGCTGAGGTGGATAGCAAACTGAAGATGAACAGCTGTGGCATGGCGGGATGAGGCTCTTCTGTTGCCTTGTGAAGGAAGTAGTCTTGCTTCTTGGATGGAGAAACTGAGGACTGACTGATTAAGAAACAGGTCCTGGGCCCCCGTGGTGTGAAGACCTACAAGCCAGGGGCTTCCTGACTCCTGACTTAGAGATTTTCCCACCAGAATAAAACCAGAGAAGTTGTGGGTCCAAGTGGAGAGCAGGCTGCTCTGGGGCATCTGTGCCTGTCACTCTTCATTGGTGATGCCTCAATGTTTTTGGTGACAACAGCTCCCAGGTCAGAAACTCTAATGCCTGAGCCCAGGCAGGCAGGGGAGGGGTGAGGCACAAGACTGAGGATGGGGACTTCATGCTCAGCTGAACAGGGCAGGTGATGCTTCCAGTGGGTGACACTGCCTAGGTGTGGCCTTGGAGTTGCTGTTTCTTCCAGATTTTCAAGACTATCTGGAAATTTGGATATTAAAGTAATTTTTTAAAATTGCTAATATTGCAGGCAAAAGAAAACATCTGTGGTCTTCACTGGTCCCTCAGACCATCAGTATGTAACTTCCACGAAGATCCCTTGTGTCGCATGATGTGCCGAGCAGCTCAATAACCTCCTATACAATTAGGTTTTCCTCCAAACCAGCTTCACCCACTCCAGGATGCTCTGGGTGGTTCTTGCTGCGATGCCTGGACCTCCAGTGGAGGCGTCTGCCAGCTGCCTCTGGTTTCAGAGATCATGTTCAATTTTATTCACTCAACCAATATTTATTGAGCTGAGCTCAGCACTGGAGATACAATGGTAAATAGGCAGACATGATCTATGCTGGGAAGCATGTGTAACAGACACCTAATCACATTCATAAAAACGAGATAACTAAGTGACACATGCCAAGAATGAAAAGCAGAAGGTGTGAGAGAAGAGCGTCCTGGGGTCAGGTTTAGTCTGGGGAGAGTGGTCAGAGATGGCCCAGGTGACAAGTAGGGAGAACCTTTTGGGCTGGGTAGCAGCATGTGCAGGGTGCTGTGGGGCCGATGACCTGGAAGGACAGAGAAATGCTACACAGCTGGGCAGCGAGAAGGATACAAACAGTCCGAAGATATAATTGGAGGTAGGACCAACTGGACATAGTGGTAGCCATTTCCTTAAATGTTACTGCTCGGGCCAAGTCAAGGGCTGCTTGCTGCTTGCTGTTGGCCCCAAAGCCCTGGTTAGACTGGATCTGGGTGGAGGTTGAGAACTTCCTCTTCGTTTCTCGAGTGCAGTGGCTCTCTCCCCTTTCCTGAGCGAGTCCGCTGGCCCTCCTGCACCTGCAGGCCTCATCAGATGTGGGCTCAGTGTCTGCGGGTTAGCATTTGCCTTTTGAATTTGGTTTTAACCAAGTGGTTTCTTTTTATTTCTTCTTCTTCTTTTTTTTTTTAACTTTTATTTATCAATTTATTTATTTTTGTTCCAGATGTTTCTCCTTTTCCTCCCACTGATTCGCCCCTCTCCCTCCCTCCCTGCCCTGTCCCCAGCTTTGTTGTCCATGTCCACTGTTCATGCACACATGCAAGTTCTGTGGTTTATCTCTCCCCCCCTACCCCTTCTTCTGGGGATTGTCAGTCTGTACCCCACTTCCACGTCTCTGGGACTACCCCATTCCTCAGACTGTTATGTTCATTATATTCCACAAATAAGTGAGATCATATGATACTTGTCTTTCTTTGTTTGGCTTATTTAGCTTAGGATGATACTTTCCAGGTCCCTCCATGTCGTCTCAAAGGATAAGAGATCTTTCTTTCTTATAGCTGCATAGTACTCCATTGTGTACATGTACCACAGCTTTTTTATCCATTTGTCTACTGATGGACACTTGGGCTGTTTCCAGGTCTTAGCTATTGTAAATAGTGCTGCTATGAACATAGGGGTACATATATTCTTTCTGATTGGTGTTTCAGGCTTCTTAGGGTATATTCCTAGAAGTGAGATCACTTAAACAAGTGGTTTCCAAACACTTAACATTCACACTCTGGGCTGAGTCCTGAGTGTGGGGGACACATCACCGCTTCTCCACTCATGCCTCCCAGGAGAATAGTGATAGTAGTTAGTTCATTGAGTGCCTGGCACTGTTCTATGTGCTTTACACGTGATTAGCCGATTTAATGGGGTAAATTACTACCCCCATTTTGCAGATGAGGAAACTGAGGTAGAGAGAGGCCGGGTAACTTGCTCCAGGTCGTGCGTGTAGCAGATGTCAGCTCTGGCAATTGCACCCCAGCAGTCCACTCTGAAGTCCACGCACTTCAGCTCTACTCTCCATGTCCAGCATCGCGGTGGTCCTCGGAGAGAGAGGGTAGTGTGTGCTTCCTACTGTGAAGGACTTGCGGAGTGACTTGGCCCACATCACCTCACCCGTCCACCCAGCAATGCTGTCCGAGGGGATTTATCCCGGACATGCCCATCTTGGTCTCTGTGTGGCCAAAGTCCTTCTCTAGCTAGGTTGCTCTGCCCTACCCCTCCGCTGAAAGACACAATGGGGCGTTGTGCCTCCTGCAGGAGGGCTGCTCCTTGGACACGGATCAGCCCTTGATCCAGGGGCTTCTGTTTATAGGGTGCCAAGAGCCCAGAGGTGGCCAGAAAAGGGCTGGCTCATCAAGGAGGAGGGGTGTGGCTAAGCCCATCAGCAGGCTCCCTGTAGGACTTTACCTGGAAGATGAAATGCAAGCAGCCCACAGAGAACCAGAGGCCCACAGCAGAGACTGCAGAGTCTTGTGAAGGAGGTGAATGAGACAAAAGGCAATGACAAACAGAGACATCACTGCTACACTTCCAGGCCAGTGTTTCCCTTCCCACCATTCCCTCTGAAGAGCAATACACCTATTTTTCGATAAGTAGGTTTCTCAGAATGCTGCAAATGCCTTAGGAGTCATTTTCCTGATAAGGAGGCCTCCCAGGCAGCAGACACCCAGTTCCCTGATTACAGGCTCCGGTGACAGGTGACAGAGGGCCCGTGTTTGTTATTTCAGTAGAGCAGGGATGGTTGGGACGTGTGGTCCAACTCCTCAAGCCCTCCTGACGCTGTCTTTCCTGGGGCCAGCATGCCTTTGACAAAGGCTGTACCTTTGTCATTGTTTCGCTTCCTCTTTCAGATTCCTGCATTTATGAGATGCAGCCTCCTGCAAGGACCTGTTTTCTAAAGTGCATTCCATGGAACTCCAGGCTATGACATTCCTGTCCCCATCCTTCACCTCCCCCGCCCCCTAAGTGTTCCACACGTTTGGGAGGCCCTGCCTCTAATTTGCCCTTAGAGATTCATAGGGCATATTAGCGTGTTTATATAGCTTCCAAAATTCCAGGCGCTTCTTTAACATTTCCCTTTCTAAGGGTTCCCAAACTTAATTGACCACAAATACCCTTTCTTATATAACAGCTACTAATAACACACAGAGCCAACATGCTGTGGAATAGACTTTGGACATTTTTATTTGGGAGATCTCGGGCATATTCACTCAGCATCCGACAGACTACTGGCAGCTAATTCTGTCTCGGGCCCTGCTCTTAGGGAGCTCATTGAGTGAGGGATCCCGATAGGGAGCCCCCAGACCATCTTGAGGCAGTAAAGGCTCCTTGGAGGACACCTGAGACGAGTCTCCAAGAACAAGGGGTGTCAGAGCTGACAAAGGCCCGGGACCCGCAGGACCCACCCCCGGCACACGGTGGGTCGTGAATCCAAACAGCTCCAGAGTGGACTGAGCACAATACTTCGGGCAGTAAATGCTTAAACATCACTTTCTAGTTAAGGGGCGGGGGAGGCTATGGATTTTGGTTCTCAGCAAAAGCACCTTTAATGATTAAGCTCTAGGCAGTTTTCAGGCCGGTTTCCTTTGTGGCAGAGAATGCAGTGGTTCGGAGGCGCCCTCTTGGACCCTGCACCAAACTTACTGACCTGGTTCAGACCTCACTAGAGCATGTGGAGCTGATGCTGCCAAGGGCCTGGGAGGTAAGACGGACGGTGGGCAGATGGAGGGAGGAGCTTGTGCTTTCTGAACAGTCATCGCTCAGCCACTGCGCAACTGCATCAGTTCACTCTGCAGAAACCCAGTTCTCCAGGGGTACGGTACAGAAGGCGACATTTCCAGTACCTACTATGCACCCCGCACTGTGCTACGTGTTTCTATGTAAGTTATCTCACTTAATCTTCCTAATCATCCTGTGAGGGAGGGGAGGTACTATTTTCATTTGAGCTATGAGAAAACCATGCTTTGGAGAATTAAGGGGACGGACCAAGGGTGAGGCTAGGACCCACACTGAGGGATGCTTGAAGGCACATCCAAGAGCCTGTCACACTACTTCACGGTGCCCCAGGGAAGGGAAGTTGTCCCAGATAAGCCCTGACCCATGACTAGACCAGGGGTGCAGTGCTCCTGCCTCTGACCAACCATCCTGTGTCCTGGAAAGCCAGGGCCTAGATGACAACTTCTTGTCCACTCCCGACCTTCTTATCACAGAAGAGCATTTGTCCTTTTCCTCCCATGCTTCTTGCGCTGTGGGGGTAAATCTTCACCTACACCTGTGAGGCGAATTCTTCTACAAAACTCCCCCCTCACCGTAAATAAATCTAGCATCCCCAGCTCTGGCTTATTGGCTGCTTTATTGGTGTTTAGTGGAGAATGCAGGAACTATTGGGGTCCCTCCCTCAGCTCTCTTTTTATTTGTCATGTCCTAGAGGTACTCGGTGTATCTTTATATTTAGCATGCTATTAAGGATAATTATACCTCCAAATCAAAGGAGATCATTCAAATTAAATGGCAAATGATTAAGTGCAGCGGAGTCTGATTTTCTAGTAAGATGGGACTGGGAAGAGCCCTACATGTAGAATTGGGGTTTCTATCAGCTGGAGAGATGTAAGCACAGTCTCAGGTTGGTGGAGGGGTGGAGGGCAGAGGATTGGATGCTGGGTTCTCCTGCTGGGTCCCCCTGTGGAGTGAGCCACCCAGAGCTGAAACATTCTTGGTATTGAAACATTTTTTACAGAGTGATGAGAGAAAGCTCAGGCAACCATGCCATGGCTTAGTGCCTTGGATAAGCTGGGTTCTTATTTCTCTTCTAAAGTCTCAGGCTCCCTCTGGAAAAAGAAATGAACTCAGTTCCTTCGGATCTCATTGCGTCATTCCAGCACTCACAGCGCGGCTAAGTGGCAGGGAGAAGGAGGCCCTGGTTGCACCTGGGGCTCCATGGGGCCCCTTCCCATCGGAAACTGCCTCCCTACTTGCAATATGGAGCCACAAGCTCCAGGAAGCACACCCCACGTTAGGAGGCTCAGCCTCTGGAATATGGTGTACTGGCTTAATGTTTTCCGATTTGTTTTCAGATGCAGAGTATCTGGTTGAAAATCTTATGTGGATTCCTGAGATATACAATAGGTTAAAATGCTCTGCTGTCATCGAAGTAGGGAAGTGTGTGAAACTCCAGCCACAGGTCCTGCTCCGGGGAAGACCCTTAAGGATCTGTGCGGATACCCTATGGGCCCATGATCCACGGGTCTGTGTGGATACTCTATGGGTTCATAATATAAGCTCAAAAACCACTAATTTTAGTCCAATCTTTTCCTGGCCCTTGACTACTTATTTAATTCCTTTTTATCATTAGAAACTAAGCTTGCCCTGGCTGGTTCGATTCAACAATTAAGAGTGTCAGCCCATGGACCAGAATCCTGCGTTTGGTTCCTGCTAAGAGCACATACCTCGGTTGCAGTTTGTCCCCGGCCCTGGTTGGGGTCGTGTGGGTGGCAACCACTTGATGTGTCTCTCTCACATCGATGTTTCTCTCTCTCTCTTCCTCCTTCTCTTCCCCCTACTCTATCTGAAGATGAATGCAAAAGTGTCCTCAGATGAGGATGAAAAAAGAAACTAAGCTCAGGTCACCTCCTATAGGAAGCTTTCCCTGATTCCTAAGCTGAGTTAGGAGCTGTGCTACCCTGGCCCCAAGCTTCCCTTTACCTCTACACTGATCACTCTGTTGGGTAACTGTGTGTCTCCTCCAATGGAATCAGAGGTCCTCGAGGACCAGGACCATGTGCTTGGAACATGGTGTGTATATAATGAATACTAATACGTTGATGTTTAATGAGCCTCCAACTGAAGGCAAAACAGGAACTCATGTACAACATTCTCAAGAAATAATTACAGACCCACTTCAACACGTCCAGGGATGGGGAACTCATGCCAAACTGAGATATCCCTTACCATATTAAGACTATGGCAATAGTGAAAGCTTCCCTCTTCATGTTGAGTCAAAACATCTCCCTGTAGCTTCTACTTTCTAGGGCTCTACAGAACAAGCCTCGCCCCTCTTCCGTAACTGGACCTTCAAGTTCTTGAAGAGAGAAATCACAACCTTCGTTTCTGGGCTAAAGTCCACCTATGTAAACATTTGCAAATGTACCCACACATACACTCATATATATTTTAAAATAAATGCAGATGTGTTTTCTTAAAGCGAGTTTTAAATAAATTGAAATTTAATGCTTTAAAAGCCAGGATTTTTTTTCTTTTTCTTTTTTTTAAAGTCAGCATTATTGAGGTATAATTTAAAACAGTAAAATCTCCCCACTTTAAGTGTATACAGCTCAATGAATTTCGACAAATGTATACAGTCACAATCACTACTACAATCAATATATAGAACAGCTCCATCACCCCCAAAAGGACCTAAGTGCCCCTTTGCATCCAGTCTCCTCCTCTCACCCCAACCTCTACAAATCACTGATCTTCTATTGGTCCCTCTAACTTTGCCTTTTTCAAGATGCCATGTAAGTCACATCCTACAGTAGAGCCTTTGAGCCAGCTTCTTTCACTTAGCATAATGCTTTCCAGATTCACCCTCGTTGCATGTATCAATAGTTTGTTGCTTTTTATTGCTGCCTCTTCCATTTTACAGAAGAATTCATCTAATTGATATTGCTTCTTCCTAAAATGTTTGGTAGAATCCTCCAGTGAAGCCATCTGGGTCAGAAAGATATATTTAAAGAACAGGAATTTGGTGGTTAATTTGGATACTTTGACACTAGGTGGAGGGTCCTTTGGCCCTTTCTTCCCTCACCAGGGAGGGACGGGATGCCCACATCATGCCCTGCTGCTGCCGGGCGGGCTGGCGATGAGAATGTGCAGGGCGGGGGCAGGAGCAGGGGGAGGATGGAGACTCCGCAGTGACTGCAGGCAGAAGCTGGTGGGAGGAGTGAAATGTCAAAGAAACAGCAGCCGGGGCTTCCAGAGCAGGCCGCAGGAAACAGGAAAACAACAGTCCTTTGGGCCTCCGCGGCCCGTTTATGCAGGAGGAAACCACACCACCAAGGTCGCACTGTTGTTTGTTTGCTGTTTCCATTCTTTGCAGAAAGAGAAAAAGCAAGCTTCAGAAGGAGGCTGTTTCTCAGGAGATTTCCAGCCGTGTGTCCATAGCAAATGGTTGGGACAGCGTTAGCTAAGTGTCTGATTGCTTTTATGGGCTTGGTGAGGCAAAACTTCCAGATGCTTTGAAGTGTTCCTGGTGCTACTGAAAATTCTCAGTCTTTAACGCCCCAGGATCTTCCCAAGGGCAACCGCCTCGCCTTGATTGTTCTCAGGACACATCTCCAGGGCTGCTTTCAGGCAAGTTTGCTGAGCGTCAGGCCTTTGCAAAGCCTTTCTCGAGCTAAAGCTTGGGTAGGATTGTAAAGAGACACCCTACCTGAGTGCTCACAACAACATATACTGCTGGCGTAAAGCCTGGCCGTCAGGAACATTCCGAGTACAGTGTCCTCCTGCAGAAGGCAGAGGCACTAACAACAACAAGGAAGTTGGTAGACCTCGACAACGGCAACCCCCTGGGGCAAGGGATGCAGAGGGGATTTTGGTGCCAGGCTCAGGTGTCCTTAGAAGGTTTCCCAGGACCTTGGATTCACCCGTGTCCTCACTTCCATCTCTCAGCTACCCAAGTGCCCCATGTTCCACCTCTTGCCATTAGCTTCCCATCCACTCTACCCTCCCAGCTCCTTTTTTTTTTTTTTTTTTTATCCTTACCCAAGGACATTTTTCCATCTTTTGTTCAGATAGAGTGGGAGGGACGGAGAGAGAGAGAAGCATCGGCTTGAAAGGGACACATCGAGTGGTTGCCACCCACACGACCCAACCAGGGCTGGGGACAAACTGCAACCGAGGTACATGCCCTTAGTAGGAACTGAACCCGGGTCTCTATGGACCGCAGGCCGACGCTTTAACCGCTGAGCCAAACCGGCCAGGGCCCCTCCCAGCTCTTTAGTGGAGTTTTTTGTGTTTTTTTGAGGGGTGATGGTGAGGGGGAGATTATTTCAAATAAGCTATTATCCCACTCACTCTTTTAACAAACATTTATTGAGAAACCCTTATGTGTTTGATCCACGCTTAGTTAGGGGTCCCATCTCTGTGCTCCCATAGAATCATCACCTGATACCGAAGGTGTGACCTCTCCCAGGTGTCCTTGCCTGGCTGATGGGTGGGCTGTTATGAAAAGGGAATATACATTTCACACCCTTTAGGGTGCCTGTTCCAAAACAAAACCAAGGAAAACAAAATACGTATTGGTGAGTGTGGAGAAATCGCATTCCTTGTGCATTGCTGGTGGGAACGTAAAATGGTGCAGCTTCGGTGGAAGGCAATAGAGCAGTTCCTCGAACATTTGAACACGGAAATACCATGTGATCCAGCAATTACACTTCTGAGTATATACCCAAACGACTTGAATGCAGGGATTCAAACCGACATTTATATGCCCACGTTCAGAGTAGCATTTTCACAATAACCAAAAGGTGGGAGCTACCCAAGTGTCCATCAGTGAATGAGTGGATGAACGAAATGTGGTATGTACGTACGATGAAATATTGCTAGTCTGAAAAAGGGAAGGAAATTCTGTTACATGCTACAACATGGATAAACCTTGAACATGGGTGAACATGTGCTAAGTGAAAGAAGTCACAAAAGAAAAAATATTGTATGATTCCATTTATATGAGATGCCCAGAGTAGTCAAATTCATAGAGAAAGAAAGTAAAATGGTAGCTGCCAGGGGCTGGGGGAGGGGAATGGGAGTTAGTGTTTAATGGGTACAGAGTTTCAGTTTGGAAGATGAGTAAGTTCTGGAGGTGGATGGTGGTGATGGTTGCACAACAGTGTGAATGTATTTAATGCCACTTCAAAGTGGTAAATTCATTTTATGTATATTTCACAATAAAAAAAAAACACATAACAAAAACCAATACACTCAATACAGAGTGCCAAGCTGCTTTCAACTACTTATTGGGAGGACACATGGAGTAAGTTCTATATAAGTTCTTTGACTACCAAGTGCTTTCTAAATGTAAGGAAATAATATCATTTTCTGGAGGACAGGGGCTCTGTATTAGGCAGGATGTTTTGGGTTGCAATTAATAGAAAATTGGAAGGAGAGAGCTGAGGAAGACACAAGACCCCCCAGAAGTCAGCCTTCATGGATTTTCAATGTAGTTACCCTGGGAGAATATTAAGAAAATAGGTGGTGGTGACGGGGTGGGGTGTAGTCTGGGGGGACGATGGGAAAATTATGTTTTCAAGAAGCATTAGGACAGAGAACAGCGATTTGTAGGCTTTTCTGTGCAGTCTAAATAACAACTCCTATTTTCTGTACAAAATGATCAAAGACAAGATTCAGAAGGAAAAAGGTATCACCAGCTTAATCTTCATCAAGGGCTCCGGGCTGGTGATAAAAGATTCTGCTGTTGGAAATAGCTGAGGGGTCAGCTGAGTCCTCTTCATCAAAACTACCACACAGATGTTCATTAGAAGAAGACAGATGATCATCTGCTGGTCATGGTCAAGCTTTAGTACTCAGGAGGGATCTGGGTGAGGGGTCACTGGCCAGAGGCAGCATCCACTTCAGCTGACAAGGCGAGCGCTTGCAGCCATGCACAGAGGTTCAAGGGGGTGTAACTTAGGATGAGTCCAACAACCCGGGGGTTTGGGAGGGTGCATGCCATCACAGAGCCTCTCAAAACATGAAAGACAGTGTTGTGGAACGCAGGTTCTGTGGGTTGACTCAGAGAGCTCCTCCTTCGGAATAGCTAGCCACTCCCAAATAAGAACCATGTCCTGAGAAAGACAGAATTTCAACTTTGAACGTAAGTCTCACTTTCCGTCCTCTGTCATATTGAGGAAATAATGTGCCTACCTCACGAAATTGATGTAAAGAACAAAGGAAAGAATCTCAGGCCCTCAGCACAGTGCTTGGCACCTGTAGGTGTTCAATACATTTTAGGTACAGTTGGTATTACTGTTAGTATGCGTATTTAATAATTTCCCCAGGACACTCCCTGTCAGTCAGGAAAACAGAACCCTCCCTAGATCTTTCAAATAGAGGAGCTTAACACAGGGAATCGGTCATGTGATCAGGGGAGAACGGAGAAGCCAAGCCCAGGATGGTGAGGGATCCCTGAGGTTAGCAACACTCAGAAACTGCTGCCAGTTTTAGTGCTGAAGGAACAAAAAGGAGGGTCCAGAGGCCAAGGCCATCCAGCTGTATTCAGAGACAGAGCGGGGCCTGTCCAGTGGGAGGCGAGGCGATAAAGGAAGCGTCTGTCTCTCCAGTGCTGGGCTCACAGGAGAAACGCGGCCATTGCTTCTCTCTCCTGCTGAGACACGAGAGGCCAGTGACAGGCAAGAGGTGCTACTCAGCTTTCTTTGTTCTTCCCATCCTCCCACCTTCATTAGTGTCTCCCAGTAGCCGAATCTGCCCAGGAGCAAGCTGGTGAGAGAAGCTGGGAAATGCAGTTCTGTCCCACACAGAGCAGAGAAGGAAAAGAGAAGGGAATGGATATGAGAGCAAACACGCCAATGACCAGTGTTCTTTACAAAGGCTGAAGGGCTGGCCTGCTGCAATCCTTGGAAGGTACCAGCAGTGGTCTTCAGTCTACCCGGCCTTCCTGGCCTTGCCCTCCGCTGGTTGCTTCATGCTCGTCGTGTTCATTGACGCCTGCTCTCGGGGCGTCTCTTTCCCTCGGGGGTCAGTGCTGGCTATAGTCTGAAGAGCTGCCTCTGTGGAAATGCATGCTGTCGCATAGATCAAGACCATGAAGTATGGGCCGATGTTCCAAATGGGGGCATTTCAGGCTTTCAATGAGGGTTTTCTTGTTTTTAACCCCAGGGTTTTTATTTCTAGAGTCTTGAAATCACCTCATTTTACTGCATTTCTCTGTAGTGCACCTTTACAGGTGTGTCCTTTTTACAAACTGAAGGCAAAACCCTTCACCAGCAAAAAGAGGACTCGCTTTATCGTGATGCTCACTTTATCACGGCGGACTAGGACTGAAGCCGCAGTAGCGCGGCGGTGTACGCCTGCGCAACACAAGCTCTGTTTGTATGTACAGATTATTTTATTTGTCATCGCAATGATGTGAAGTGGATGGATTCTCCTTTTTTCAAAGAAAGCTCAGTGTTGGAGAAACATGTTTAATGTGATACAGCTTTATTATTATTTTTTTAAATATGTTATTTTTAATTGATGTTTTTAAAAAGAGAGGAAGAAAGAGAGAGATAGAAAGATCAATGTAAGAGAGACATCAATCAGCTGCCTCCTGCACGCTCCCCACTGGAGATGGAGCCTGCAACCCAGGCATGTGCCCTGACCAGGAATCGAACCGGGACCTCTTAGTCCATGGGACGATGTTCAATCCACTGAGCCACACCAGCTGGGCTGTGATACAGCTTTAAATGGTAGAACTGGGATTCAAATCCAGGTTTTTCTGACTCCCATGCAAGGAGCTCCCCCACTCTGCATGGTGCCTTTCTCAAGGGAAAAAGAGTGGGTTCAAGGGCAACATCATTTATTGAGTAGTTCATTCTTTCTGCTAGTGAAATGTCTCCTTTAGCACATAGTAAATTCCCATATATATGGGGTCTGTTTCTGGAATATTTTATTTTTTCCAATTTAATCTGTCCACCTAACCCTGCAAAAACATCATGCTGTTTTAATTACGTTAGCTTTAGCGTATGCTACAATATAGGAAAAGAATGTACCCTCTCCCTCCTTTTCTTTGTCCTTCCTCTTGACGTTTTTCTTGGTTCTTCTTGCATATCCTCTTTTCCTGGGTAAACTTGGAATCTATTCATCAAATTCCAAAAATAAATCGATTTGATTTTTTATTGGGCTATACTGAATAGCAAATTAATTTGAGGAGAACTGTCACTTTGCAACAGTAGATCTTTCTATGTAACAACATGGGACATCTCTCCATTTATTTAATTCCTTTTTATGTCCTTTGGTAAAGTTTTATGGCTTTATTCAAGCAGGTCTTGCCCATTTCTTGTTAGATTTATTCCTAGACTTACAGTTTTGGTTGTGGACATGAATAAGGCATTTTCTCCCCTGAGATTTTGTAAGAGGCTGTTGCTGATGTGGCGGAAGCTCCCGGCCGTTGTGTGCTCTTCTGTCCAATCACCTTCCCAAGCTCACTTGCTGGTTTTAATAGCTCAGCAGTGCCCTATCCTGGGTTTTCTAGGGATGGAATCAGGTTGTCTTCCCTCTCATATTTAAGCTGTACTTTCTTTTATGCCTTTATTCCCCACGAGCACACCGTAATTTATCTCACTGCCTTCCTATCCTGTCTCGAATTGTAGTCATGTCTGCATTTGAATGCCTTTGCCAGATTGTCTGAGAGTAGAAATTGTCTTGTTTCCCTTCATGCCATCTCTCCCCATTTCCCCAAGACCCTAGCACATCACTTGACATAAAGTAGATAGTATATGCTCAGTAAATGTTTCCGTAATAATTAGTCATGCTGTGTAGTGTAGTGAATCACGCATATTAAATTCAGATTAGATTGTGTGTGAAAATGATGTTTTGCTTGAACCAACCGGATCCTGGGCCATTCTCCCAGTTCAGGCAACTAGATTGGAATCACACTGCCCTGGCAGGGAGGGCTTCGGAGCACAGCAGGGGACAGAGGTCCAACGCTTTGGGATTAAAAATTCAGGCCCAGGAAAAAAGGCAGGCTTTGTGGTTTGATGAAGTTTCATTCCCCTTCCTATTTGGCCCAATGAGCGCGCGCGCGCGCGCGCGCGCACACACACACACACACACACACGCCCCTAAAACTAGACGAAGATTCTGTGATGAGGAAAGGGGAGGGACTGTGGGGTTGCACCCAGTCAGCAGGGAGAACCCAGTGCCTGGGGACCTGTCTCAGCGGAGCCATCAGTGACCCCAGGGAAACTCAGTCTTTTGGGGCCTGAACAGAGGACATCGCCCCCCTGAGGAGCGGTGTTTGTTATCCTAGAAGCTGAAGCCAAAGAAGATCCCCTACCCCCAGTGTCGGTCAGCAGGTCCGTGATGGTGAACTGGCAGGACTGAGGCCCTCCTGGGCTCCAAGGCTTTGCTAAGTCTCCATCCTACTCAGCCACCCCCCAGCTCTGCATGGACGAGGGCACTCCTCAGCCCCCACAGAGGAGAGAGGGCCTTGGCATCTAAGGGGTAGCAATGACCTAGAAAGAAAAGCCTTTCTCCTCTGCACCCGGCCAACCCTTGGCAAGGGGGCCTAGAAGAAACCTGCTTCGTGTCTCCTACCTGTTGGAGGCAGAGGGTAAACAAACACCTGTCTACAATTCATCTCTCGAGGGGACACTTTGGCTGAGTCAGTGGAGACTCCTCCCCTGTACCCACCCACCACTCCCATGGCCTGGCAAAGAGCCTGGCACGTAAGGGATGTTTAGTAGCTTATCTCCTAGGTGAAGGTGTGGAACTCACCCCAGAGACTGCCTCAGAGATGCAGCTGGGGGGATGGCTTAGAGCAGTAGGACCAGAGGGGGGAACTCCTCCTTCTCAGGCCGGCCACCTGCCTCACCGCTCCCTCTTGTCGGTCCCAGCTGGGGCGCAAGGCTGCCTGCTGCACCAATGCTTCCAGAGGCTCAGTCTGTCTAGCTCTCCATCCTGGCGGGGGACAGGCCTCAAGGCTGGGTTTCCATGGCCCTGTGAGCCCCCTTCCGGTGCACTGCCACATCCCGGATCTAGAATCAGGGTGGGGGGCAGCACTATGTGGTCTGGGGAAGAGAGGGGGGCCATCAAGGTGTTGCAAGCTGACCCATTGCTCTGAGTACAGGAACTTGAGAAAACCAGAGAATATCTAAACTGGGAAGGCTTCAGATATGTTTAGTCCAACTAAATTTTTGTACTGCTGGGGTCCCATGAAGGGTAGTGGCAGGCTAGGTCAAGGTCACCTCCATGTACTACTGTAAGTCCTTTCCACACCTCTGATCACAAAGCAGCCCTCACTGCCTGTCTTTTTATCCGATCCATTGTAGTTTCATCTTTCAACCTGCATTACCCACCACCTCCAGAGGTGGGAGCGGGGCTGTCTTCCCTTCGCTCCTGGAACACCCTGCATATGGCTGGCGAACATGGGCAGTCCATGAATGTTTGTTGAGTGAACAGATGAATGTCACTCCGTCACTGCTGAGCAAAAACAAGGGGCTGAAAGATGAAACAGAGCCAAATTCTCTCTCCCCACCCCCACCTGGCAGCTGTGTTCCTGGAGTCAGCCAGGACGCCTCTCAAGGCTCCATCTGCAAAATGGGAGGAATCACAGATGCTGCGAGGGCCCAGCAGGACCACACAGTGACCATGCTCCGTGAGCTCCATGGCAATGTGCTCACCCTTCTGCAAGTGTGCTTGTTTCCCTCCGGTCCTGTCTTGGTTTCCTAGGGCTGCCTTAACAAGTACCACAAACTGAGTCGCTTAAAATTGCAGAAATGCATTTTCTCTTAGTTCAGGAGGCCTGCAATCTCAGGTCTAGGTGTCAGCAGGGTTGGTTCCTTCTGGAGGCTCTGAGGAAGAACCCTTGCCTCTCCTACCTCCGGAAGGTCGCCAACAACCTTTGCAGCTCCTTGGCTTGTAGACACACCACTCCAGTCTCTGCCTCCATCCCACGTCCGCTTCTTCTCTGCATCTCTGTGTGTCCTTTTCTGTCTCTTACAAACACACTCTCATTGGACGTAGGGCCCACCCTAATCCAGTATGATCTCATCTTGATCCTTAATGAGGCCCGCCAAAGACCCTATTTCCAAATAAGATCACATTCTGAGGTTTCAACTGGACATGGATCTTGGGGGACACTATTCAACCCAGTGCAGTCCTGTAATTCCCTTACCCAGACTTGGTCCTTGCTGCAGTGCATCCAGGTAGGCATGCTCCGCCTAGTGACTGGGTGTTGAGGGGGTCCTCTGATGAACTTGAGCAGTCAGGTGGAAGGAGGTGTCTCTTCCCAAGAAGTGATGGCTGGTGAAGGTGAGAATTTTATTATGTTTGTGAGGTAAGTGCGGGGATGGGGAGTCAACCTGTCACCCTCACTTCCTTCTCCACCCCACCCTAGGTAACATCTTGAGATGTTCGCCACCACTCGCCTCCTAGTGTACATTAGACTGTCATACAATTTCCCTTTCTGTCAGCTACCTGAAAGTAAAGTATGAAAATCCAAGGTGGTGTTGGATGGAAGGTGCAGGGAGGGAGCATTCTGGAGCCTGGCACAGTCTGGAAAGAAGCTTGGGGAGACAGAGACACTTCTGGGGGAGCTCAAGTGTGGGCTTTGGGCCTTTGGGAGAAAGGAGACCTGCAGGCATGAAAAAGAGGAGCCCAGAATTGGGAAACTGGGATGGGGAAGGACAAATGTCACCAATTTGAGGGTGGCAGGACTAGCAGCCTGAACAAGGGGCTCAGAAACAGGAAGGGGTAAGAGCAGCCTGGAGGTGGCGGGAGGGGCAGGGGGCCGAGAGGCGCGGTGCGGCGCTAGCAGATGGCACCGTGGTGAGCCATCGGGTGGCCTGTGTGTAAGCCCTGTCCCCGGGGAAAGGGTCTGAGTAGCAGAGGTGCACTAAGGTGGCCATGTGTGAAACCAGCTTGCCTCTGACACCCCTCTTTTCTACCTTCCACATTTCTTGAGGGATTTTCAATTTAACAGGTAACAAAAATGGTAAGCTAGAAGATAAAATTCTACCTGTGGTATATCAGGTGTCAGCCAGGAGTGGGAAAGTATCACCCACACACATCAAGGTCCTACACAGCCCTCAGATCACACCAAGTGGGCTACCAGCCTCCCGCACCGCTGGTGAGTAGGACCTGCTCATCTCCCCATTTGTCAGAAGATTCTGTTAATTAGAACATTTCACTTCCCAAACACACATCATCTGTATCAGGGGCTGTGTAGACACTAAGTTTAAATGTAAATATTTTAAAATGGTTATTTATTTTATACCTATTCCCAAAGGGCTCTGAGGCAGCTTACCCATGAATTAAGGCAGTTAAGACAACAATTTTTAAAATAGCTTGCTGAAATTACATAAAAGGAAAGAGAAAATTGCATCAGGAAATCAGAATAAGAGGTCATGATCTCTAAATTTATCTCAAAGCTCATGGCACCCCCACTTAAAAGGGAAGCACACTTGTTTGTTTAGATTTCTGTGCCCGCAAAAGGCAAGCAGCGCAGAAGCAAACATCTGGTGAAGTGATGTGTCATATCGGAGGGGGGGGGGAGTGCCTGGAGACAGACAGAGGTCTAAGACCCAGGCGTGACATTGGGCAGGACGTTAACTTCGGAGAGCATGAAGTTTCTTATCTGTACCATGAAGGCTGTTACGGTTAGCAGTGTGCCCAGCAGGCATTCTTCCCGTTTCTGGCTCATAATTCTAAGAGGAAATGTGTCGTGGGGACTTTATATAAGAACCAGTGGGTAATAGACGAGACAGTGCCATCTGGTTAAATCCGCCTCCTCTCTGGCCTGATGGCCCAACCATCTCCTGGAAGAACACTCTTCCCAAAGGAAAGAAAAACACCCTATAAACCCTGGAAGTGTGAGCAGGGAAGACGTCTCTGCCTGGGATGGATGTTTAGGCCCCCAGTGCTGCTGATGTGGGGTGATTCTAATTCTGCGTCTGTAGCTTGCTGCACCTGAGGCTGTGGAAGGTGCCACCCTTCCTTAGAAAGCCCGACACGACTACATACCTCTGAGGCTGGCCAAGTTTCCTGCTCTCCCAACATGTTCTGTGAAATCCTACTCCCTCTGACACCTCTTCTGTGGGACCGGTGTCCTCACAGGACCCCTCTGCCCTGTTTCATATCAGACCTCCCTGGACAGAGACCCAGATTGGAAAATTATTTTTGCCTGCTCACCTCTCATTAAAACTGCCCCCACCCCAGCAAGGGGTGTGCTCTATGCTAGGGACATGGAGAAAATGAACAGAGAAACAAATTTTCAATAAGGTAACACCAGAAATAGTAACAGTTATATCAGCAGCCAACATTTACTGATTGTTCATGGTGTGCTAAACACTTGGCAAGGATTTTCTCTTTTACTCCTCAGGACAATTCAAGTCTATCTCCATTGACACAGAGTAAAACTCAGGCTCAGAGAAGTTCAACTTGCCCAGAGTCACACAGCTGATGCATGGTGGGGAGGGGAGTAAATTCATGAACCTGAAGTATTAACCACCTCTCTTATCCATGTAGGGGTTACTTCAGACTTTTCCTACTGGGGACATTTCATTGCAAAAGAGTTCTTCACTTTTGTCTTACAAAGGGATGCACTAATTGTAAAATTAGCTATTAGGTATTTTAAGTTAATGAGTACTCTCTCAGAGCCCCTTAGATGACATCCTGGGTATTTAGCCTTATCTATAACATAAGAATAGGAATACATACATACTTCACAGGTTGTTGGAGGTTTAAATAAACTACTGTGTGAAAAGTGCTGAGAACAATGTCTGGGACAGGGTAGGTGCCGCATGAATATGTTTTTATCACAGTCATTATTGTCAGGGTGGTGGCTTCCATTCCCAGCCATGTCTCAGGAAGTTCCTCCTGCAGGGGGAGCAGGTGGGTTCCCAGGAGAAGAGTAACAGGTGCCGGCTGCACTGCCCTGTCTGGGTCCTCTTGGCGGCAAGAGAAAGGAACCGAGGAGCTCTGGCCAAACGTGGCTGAGATGGCTTCTCCCAGCCAGGACACTTCCAGTGTTGCCCACCATTCTGGGGGACAGGCCTCCTGTGGTGCTGATGCTGGGCCAGGCTGGGTGCTGTCATTTTCTGTAGTGTTGAATATAACTGCCAAAAAAGAACTTTTCATAGTTAACTGGGTTCAAATTCATAACCAGAGTCTAGCAGCCACTGGTTTGCAGAGGTTCCTCACACACGCTGCATTTCAGGGAGAAGCCACAGAACTGGGCTGCCAAGCCTCTTGTACTGTGCTTCTGAGTCGGCCCTTGTAAGAGAGCTCCTAGGATCAAAATTCAACTATTAGGACTGGGATGTTCCCCATCCAGTCAGAGCTGTGCAGCTGTATCCTTATTTATATCTTCACCAACCAATCAGGGTGGCTTCATTTTGACCAATCAGGACAGTTCTATTTGAACCAATCAATCTGTGTGGATTTGGAGTTCTCATTTGCATAGAAATGGACCAACCAGGGACTGGGGGTGGGCACTCTTTTCTATATAAGCCAGCGTCACCTCTGGTTCTCATCAAAGACCGTGTTTCCCATGCTGGTGCCTTAACACCAGAGCTTCCTTACAACTGAGCTATATCACCATTGAGCTGTTTCCACTAATAAAGTCTCCCCACTTCACTGCACCCCAAAGTGGGGATTCCTGTTCCCATTTATTTGGCTTCAATAAACTTTGTTAACAGCAGCAAGGGGAGAGGGGGATTCTCCAGCATTCCTTGCATCGGAGGGGAAGGATCAGAGCATCACAGAACTGTCAGGTGTTACCTCTTATGTGCCAGAGTCCTGTCTCCTCTCCTCCTTTAGTTCTTAGTCGGACTGTCTGGTGCCTGGTGGACAGGCATGGGACCAGGAAATGTGGGTAAGTAGCATTTTCCCTTGGTATAGCAGCATGCACTCCCATCCTGCCCACTGCTTGAGTCCACAGCTATTCCAGTTATGGCCCCCACTGCCCTGAGCTGGGCTCCCACACAGGCCTAGCCCTTCTAGGATATTCTCTCAGCAGCTCTGCATCCATGTACATCTACAATCTGATTGCGGCAGCTGTTGAAGGTCTGACTTCACTCTGTGCACAGCCAGCGCCAGACGCTGAGCATCACGAGGCACAGAGGAGCCTCAGGAGACTGGGGCTGCAGTGGCCCTTGGCACCTCTCTTCCTGGGCCATTTTCACAGAATTGCAACATACCCGGAAACTAAGAAAACGTGGGGTCATCTGGTGGCTGCAAATTCAACCTAATCATGATTTCTAGACACTCCTAATTAAGCTAATTAGTAAGATCAATTGGGGTCAACTCGCCACGGTGCCAGCTCTTTACCTGTGTTATCGTTCAGTTTAGGAAATGCATCCTAAGCACCGTCTACATGCCGAGCATGCCAGAGCCCAGGGCACGGAGGAGACCCTGCCTCCTGGGAGCTGGGGCCCAGAGGGGTGAGATCTGGTGGGGAAGCTGCCTTGCCATCAAGTGAAGACAGAGACAAGAGTGGCAGGAAGGCAGCGCCATGTGCAAGGCACGGCGTGGTGACTAGTGCATGAGCTTTGGGGTTGTGCGCACTGGGAGTCAAGTCCTAGCTTTCTCCGTCACAGCTGTGTGACCTTGGCAAGTGAGGTGGCCTCTCTGAGCCCCAGGATTCACTTGTAAATTGAAGCTGATCATACTCGTGCCGTAGCACTGTTGTGAGAAGTATGCCTTCAGGTGTACGTGTAAGTATCAGCTGACTTAAATACCACAACAGACTCATAGCCTGGTACTATTACACATTTTATTTTACATGGTAAGTGCTTGACAACAGCTGCTGCTGCTGCTGTTATTATTGTTATTGACGAAGCTCAGATGAAAGAAAGACTAATTCTGTTGGCGAATGGTCAGGAAAGATCATCCTGAAGAGGTGAGATCTTTGCAGAGATTTGAAGGGTGAAAAGATGTTCACCAGGCTGCCATCAGGGAGAAGGATGTTGTAGGTGTTAAGATCGACATGTGCCAAAAGCGCAGGGGTGAACTCAGCCTGGTGTGTTCAGAGAGCTAGGTGGCACCATTCTAGCCTGGCTGATGGCTCCCACGAACATTTAGGTCCTTCCCCTCAGGCTCGTGGGATGGGAACATGGAAACAGCTTTCTGTCCACGTCCAATAGGAGATGCCGACATCCACTCAGTCCTGTCTGACGGGTCACTATGCTGGTGACCTTTCTGTTCCATCCGTGGCTTTGGCCGCCTAGCCTGGAGCCCACTCTCAGCTTGTGTGGGGAGAGCTAATTGGCAGATGAGGCATCGCTGGCCCCTGGCTCTCCCTGACGCTGTGGCAGATGGCCTGCCTTCTCCAGCCCTTCAGAGACACCCCCTTGCAATCGCCGCGCCACAGCTGCCGTGCACAAGGTCAGCTGGGTGCTTCAGAGGTGTCCCTGGAAGATTATGTAACCCTCTGGCAGGAGAAAGTCACCACACTCCGTGAGTTTACAAAGATTAAATGTGTCAACAGTCGGCTTTGAATATGAAATAATGCAAATGTCTCCTTAGTCTCATTTGAATTTTTAGGAAGTCAAGATTGGTCTCATTCTGCCTAAAATGCTATGAGTATGTTGAACTCATTCATTCCACAAATGTATATCAAGGGCTTATTATGTGTGACAAGTGTGATACATTGAGAATGAAACATAGTTAACGATCCCTGCCCTCAAGGAGTTTACATTCTAGTGTAGGGTGAGACAGGCAATAAATAATAAAGACAACAATTGCATATATTACCTACAGGACAGAAACTAAAAAATGTCATGGAATGAAAGAAAAGCAGGGGAAAGGAGATCAGGAGTTTCAGGGGCTGGGGCAATGTTGCACATTAAATAAGGTGAAGTCGCCGGGCCGGTGTGGGTCAACGGTTAGAGCATTGGCCCATGGACCAGAGTCGTGGGTTCGATTCTGGCCAAGGGTATATACCTGGGTTGTGGTTCATCCCCAGCTCTGGTCAGGTCATGCAGGAGGCAACCAGTCAATGTATTTCTCTCGGGAGGCAAACAGTCGATGTGTCTCTCTCACGTTGATGTCTCTCTCTCTCTCCCCCTCCCACTCTATCTGAAAATAAATATAAAAATGTCCTTGGGTGAGGATTAAAAAAAAAGTCTCGACTATAAATAAGGTGAAGTCAGGTTTTTATTGAGAAAGTGGATTTGATGTAGATTGTACTTAGGAGCCTTTCGCTCTAACGGGTGACAGGTGTTTGGGAGGCAGGTCTGGGTAGAGTGGCTGGACTTGCTCTGGGGTGTCTTGAGGCATCTTGTCTGACCGTTATGGGAAACTTGGTTGGAGAGGGCCGAAGAAGCTTATCTACCCACACAGGGTGACCAGCTGTCCTGGGCTACCCAGGACATGGGAGATTTAGAACTAAATCTAGGATGTCCCAGGCAAATGGGGACAGATGGTCACCGTCTCACCTCAGTGGGATCTTCTAATACAGCCCCAGTGAGCTATCAGCCTTGCCACACACAGTGGGCTAGCTGTCTGAGGCTCCTGCCTTGTTGTACCCGTCTTACCCATCTGTATCCCCATCCCTGTGCCTTGTCAAACTGTTCTCTTGTCTTAAACCCAATCACTTTATCTGATAGATAAACTAGAACTAACACAGGTTCAGGATTTTATCAAGATCAAACCACAGAGGAGCTTTCTGCTCTCTTCCTGTGACTTAGCCCATCAGGGCTCAGAGGAAGGGGACACGAGCACCCATTTCTAGGGTGCTTTTGAGAGTCTCCAGTGAAATTTACTATCAGATATTGTGGAACTGAAAACATTTGCCCCAAGTGAAATTTGAATTTTCCCTAAAGATTTCCATTGTTGAAGTGACTCTGGAGGCAGAGACGTTCAGAGGCTGATGAGTTCAGAGCTCCTTAAAGACAGGGATGGCCGTGGTCAGCTGAGCACCCTGGATGGAGGGCCTGGCCTCTGGTAGGGCGTCAGTTCACACCTTAGAGCTGTTGTCGTCCTTTGCATCACTCGGGCACTTCAAACTCAACTGGTACAGATCTGAACTCAGCAATCTCCAGCTCCCTGCCCCTGAACATGCTCCCTCTCCAAGTTCCCACTTCAGTAAATGGTCTCACCATCCTCTTACCCACCCAAGTCAGAAACCTGGCAGACTCATCTCTTTCATGCTTACAGCCCATGAATCATGGGGCCTAACCTCTGTCCTGCCTTCATTCCCATAGCTCTGGTCTGAGCCCCCAATGGTCTCCCTACTTCCTCCACAAAACTTCTGCAACATTGACCAAGGGAATCTTCTAATTATACTTGCCTGATTCTTTCACTTTCTTAAGTGGTCTCCAATGCTTTTTCATTATTTAGTGGATAAAGTCCAAGCTCCTTAGCATGGCCCACTGTGCCCTCCAGAATCTTGGCTGCTTACCTGGCTGGTCTCCACCCAGCCCTCATTTCCTACCATTGGGTGATCTGACTGGACTCAGTAACAAGCCACTTTCTTACTCATTTTCTCTCTTATTTCAAGGCTCAGCTGATGTCACCCTGCAGGAGATATTTCCTGACCTTCTAGCTAAGACAGGTGTGCTGTACTACCTATCATCTGCTGATACTCAACACTCCTTCTGACTTTCTAAGTTTGTCTTGTATTACGGGGGGCTGGAGGTCTGCAAACTACATTACCCAGATTCCCTTGCCTGCAGAGGTCCAGTTTAAATTGTTCAAACGAGAGGATCGTGCATGAGATTTGGAAGTCCAAAGAAAGGATAGATCATTGTTTACTCCCAGGAGTGGCAGATAAGTGGGTGGAGAGATGGCTGCCTTTGGTAGTCCTTCCACTTCCTCGCTTCTGCAATGATAACATCAGTTTTGCATTATTATTTCCCCAGCTCTCCCATCAGTTTTATAAGTATTGAATCTCTTACAAGAAATTTCTGCCTTGACAATTAGGAGAGTAGTTTCTATTTTTGCTAACATGTGTGCTCCCTATTTTCTTAGGTAATTAGTCTTTATATATTCTACACTTGGTTTAGTATCTGCCACTTAAGTACTAAATATCACTGCTTACTAAGTTAAATGGAATCAGAAGAAGAAATAAAACCACCACGGGGTGAACTACCTGCCCACAGCTACTCCACGAGGCAGGCTCTGTTCTCATCTGGTTGCATGTTTCCTTCCACCCTCCCTCTCTGGATTTGTAGTGTCAGACTGTGTATTGAATGAAATACAGTGGAAAGAGGGAAACCGTTAGACTATGACAGTCATGGGTTGAAGTCCCATATCTCTTACATACCATCTGTGTGATCTTGTATAAGTTATTAGCTTCTCTAAACATCAGTTTTCCAATCTGAATAGTGACAATAATTATGCTTTTCAGAGCACTCGTGAGAGTAGAGACTCAGTAAACAGTAATTCCTTTTCCCTTTCAGGGTAGAAGAAACACCGACTTCTGAGCTGTAAGTAGCCTCGGGATTATTTGTAACCCCATCCTCTTCTTTTCAAGGGGAAACTGAGGCCCAGAGAGGGATGGTGACAGGTACAAAATTACATAGTTATTAAGTGGTGGAGCCCAGACCAAGATAAACTTTTCTGACTCCAAAGGAGTTCATTTTTCTACTATAAGTAGAGATAATAATAATGATAAAAGTAATAATTTTATGATAGCAGAAGGACAGAATATACCTTCTTTCAGTCCAAGTCCCAGAATGAAGAAGATGTAGAACAAAGCACCTTTTCTCCCAGATGTCCTTTGACATATATGTGTAAAACTTGTTGTTTGGCTAGTGAGATTTTGAGGTTGTTATCAGAACATAACCTCGCTATCCTGGCTGATAGCAGAAGTGAGCTGTGTGGAAATCCTAGAGCAACTTAGGCTGAAGCCAAAGCTGGTATTGCAGCCGGAGGCCACTGTGAGAGAGATGCATAGATTCTCACTCACCAGCAACATCCATGCTTCACGTGGGAAGTGGGAGCTAGAGTGTGAGGTAGGCGTGTGCGTTTTTAGACCGTCAGGGCTAGGCACTCATGAAAGGTACAGGCTTTCCTTGCTCAGAAGGTGTTGTTTTGAGTCTTGCATCTAGGACCAAGAAAGAGAAGTTGTGAGCTGACCTCCTCCTCCCTCATGCTGGCAAACTGGCCTTAGTGTTTTGCATAAGGCTTGAGCACCCTGATGGATTCAAAGACATGAAATTTAGGGTTTTCTCCAGAGACGTGGGAGATGTTAACTCACGAGTGGACAAAAAAGCATGAGAATTCTGCTCATACAGGCATATGCCATTTTCCTAGATTGAGGTGCCAAAATATTAAATGGAATTATTTCAAATCCTATGTCTAAGAAAGAAATTGAAAGCTTACGCTAGAAAGACTTTGTGATAAAAGCAGTTGGGGAACCCCTGCTTGAAGACCTGGATGGCTGCATGAGGGGTTACAGAACACTTGCATACATTTGAGAGGGGAAGACAATAAGCCTGGGAGAATCCTTCAAGGATACTAAGGGCAATTTTCTAGACACCCCTGAGTGGAAAAATGGATCTGGCACAGGTTTGGAAGAAACGTGTCAGAAAACATTTAGACTTAGGGTTGGAAGGGAAGATGGGGGCCAGTGGGAAAGTCATGGCTGAGTGAAGTCTGGGTTAGATGTAGGACTGGTCTCCTCCTGAGTGTGATCCCAGGAAGGCAGGGGCTGTCTTATATGTCACTGTCTCCCAGCATCCAGGACAGTTTCTAGTGCCTAGCAGGTTCCTTGTAGATATTTGCTGGATGAATGACTATTGGGAAAGTCCATCCTGGTGGGCTTCCTCTTCTCAAAGAGGAGGTGATGGAGGTAGGCAGGGTACGAAGATATAGGAAAACCAAGGGAAGCACCGGGATCCGGCAAACAATACTAGCCCTACACACGGTAAAGAAAGAAAGGAGAGAACTGAAGAGGTAGATGGTGTACATTGTAAAACTTAGCCTGAAGGGAGGCAGGAGAGCCAGAGGAATCTGGGGCGCCAGAGGGAACCCACTGCCATAGGAAAGGAGTGATGGAAAGAAAACTTGGAAGATGAGGGGAGGGAGGTTCAGGAAAGGAGCCTATAGCATGAAGGGACGGTCTTCTTCAGAAGCATCAACGGCAGCTTTGGTTCCTGGTGTTCCTGGTGTTCCTGCAGCTGAATCAACAAGTTGGGAGAAGGAAGATGCCCTGGTGGAAAGGAATCACAAAGCCTGTGCAAGAAGCCAGGAAATACCCAGGGATACAGGTGCCAGCCACAGAGACGAGTGGGAGTGTGGGAAGAGCAGAGCCACTCACATGTGGCTTGGGCAGGTTCCTACTCACAGGATGGAGGGGAAGGTGAGACAGACCCTGTGAAGCAGGCCCCAGGGGTGCCAGGAACATGTGCTTCCAAGGGGCAATGGGAATTGGGAGGTTTTTTTAACACGTTAGACTTGGTGGAGACGAAGCCTCAAGGCAGGGTGAATACCAGTCTTACTGGCAATTCTAGACAGTCTGAAATGCAGACTGGTTTCTCTGTCTTACATTTGTTTTCTCCATTTCCTTGCCCTCAGAAGTCACCAAGCATCTGCTCCATTCCTTGACTGGCTACAGAAACATGGGTTCTGAGAACATCAAGTTGCATGGCTAAATTTGGTGGGTGTGGGGCTGGGTTATTCTTGTGTGCCCTATTGACTTGCAAAGTCTTTGAAAATGGGCCACACTTGTGACTTGGGGTTAGATAAATCCAAGCTCCTTGTCGCTTCAGGAGACCCTGGGTCGGGTCTGTACACGGGGAGCACCTGCTCCTGAAGGAGACACTCAGACTCCAGCTGGGAAAGCTGTCAGCTGAGACTCAGAGGAATTCAAATCTGGGAGGGAAGGTCTTTCATTTCTTTGGATTTAATTTGAAATGGGAGGGGAACTCCAGTTTTTAACTTTGATTTCTTTCCTAGCATCTACTAATGGAGAGAGCTCCAGAGCTCAAGTTCAGGGTATTTTTACGTCGCTGGTCCTATGCTCCTTGGGGTATTTTTATGCTGGCATGTGGTGTTTGTGGCATGGCTTCCTCTGCTGAGCTATATTGGACAGCGTGGCTTGCAATTTGAGATGGAAAATGTAATCGGGGTGAATTTTTGGCCTAGGGTACTTGGAGTGATTTTACCTAACACCCTGTTCTGACTATTTCAGAGGCTTCTGGGGGTAACAGCTAAACTACCCACCCCACAGGCTGGCCTCCACCCCCGGAGGACAAGTGTCCCCAGGCTGACCCTAGGCCTGGCTGTGTAGCCCCCATGGGATAAGTGGGCAAAATCTGGGTGGAGTTAGGCCAGAATCCTAATCCTACCTGCCTCCTGTTTCCACGGAGAAGACGCTTCCTTCCTGTCGTCTCCTAGCTCAGAAGTCCCAAGGGCAGTGGAGCTGCTGATATTCAGAAGGTCGCATGTTGACCAGGAAACAGAGTGGGAGGGTTAATCGTGCTGCTTACAGATAACAAGATAACCCCAGGGTGCCTCTGTGTGAACTTTAAAATGCTTCATGTGTCGCCCTGCCGGTTTGGCTCAGCGGTTAGAGCGTCGGCCTGTGGTCCAGAGAGACCCTGGTTCGGTTCCCACTAAAAGCACGTACCTCGGTTGCAGTTTGTCCCTGGCCCCAGTTGGGTCGTGCGGGTGGCAGCCACTCGGTGTGTTTCTTTCACGTTGACGTTTCTCTCTTTCTCTCTCTCTCTCTCCCACAAAAATATGGAAAAATGTCCTTGGGAGAGGATAAAATAAATAAATAAAATGCTTAATGAGGACAGGCCAGGCCCCACAGGAGCGGAGGTTGGTGAACAGATGGCATTTGCGCCAAGACAAAGGTGCCCCTTTGCTCTCCTAGGATGCCTGGTGAGTGGAGCTGGGGCTAGACTCCATTTCCTGCTTGCCCCTGCAGGGGGCACACCTGTGCAGTGCACAGACTGTACAACCACGAGCTGCCCTGCGTGCCCTTTCTGCTATTGAACTAGCCACGCCGTCACCAGGGCGCTTGCGTGGTGCGCAAGGCAAGGCCGCCTCAGGAGGCCCAGGCCAGGCCAATGCTCTGTTTGCTTCTCAGGGCTGGTGGTCTTCCAGGCACAGGAGGGCAGTGAAGATGAGCATTGCGAGTTGGCCCAGCTTGTCCAGGGGCTTTTGTGCCTTGGTTAGTGGGTACCTGTCTGACCCATGAGTAAAACGATCCGCAGGCCTCTTCCTACCTAGCATCTCCTGTGATGTTCTCTGTCTGCCAGAGTCTGACACGAGGACAGGAGCGGCAAGGGGAAGAATGGATCAGACTCCACCCTAAACCCCAACAATAATGATCAACAATCTGTGTTCCTTACATAAAAACAACATGGGGTCTTGTGGTATTCAGAAGCATTTTTTCAGGTAATTTTACAAATCAGGAACGAAGGATGTGTAAACCCACACTCAGATCCATTAGAGGAATCGCTTTTGCCCCTCCCTGGGCCCTGTCACTGCCTGGGCTGTGGAGTCTTATTCGTACAACAGGGAATACACCCAGACTTAGGAGCCTCGTTAAGATAGAGTTCTAGCCCGGCCAGTGTGGATCAGTGGTTGAGCATCAACCCCCGCACCAGGAGGTCACTGGTTTGATTCCTGATCAGGCACATGCCCAGGTTGTGGGCCAAATCCCTAGTGGGGGGCATGCAGGAGGCAGCCAGTCAATGTTCTCTCTCATCAATGTTTCTATCTTTCTCCCTCTCCCTTCCTCTCTCACTAAAATCAATACAGAAAAAAAAAATAGAGCTCTATAAGAGAGCTATGGGGTGAGGGTTGGGTAGAGCACGGGTTATTAAAGTAGAATTTGAACACAAATGTTGTTCTAGAGTCAGGCCATGCCTGCTCCAATCCAAGTATTCCCCTACGACATGAACCGAAAGGGCTCTTTAATCAAGGACTTTGTGAGGTGGATGGAAGAATGGGTTGAACACGACCGAGCCTGGCTCACACACACACACAGAGGACACATTCTGGTCGTAATTCTAGTCACAAACCTACGACATAGGCCGTGGGTTCTGATCACCATTTCAAGTCCTGCAAAGAACCCGGGAGACCCGCGTGCCGTCCTGGACCGCCCTCCTCGGCCAGCCTCTCCCGTTCCCCTGCGCTCCCGAGGTGCCTGCCCTGGGAAGTCCGCTTTCCCCTCCAGACTGTCAGGGCCAAGTGCATGGTCTTTTTCTGCAAGTCCTCACCAGTTGTGATGAGCCGGCCTCTGAGGCGGCTTTGCTGTCTTCCCTTGAGCTTTGCACGATTCTGTCTGCTTTGATTCAGGAACGGTTGCTGTCTAAACTGAGTGCCCTGGTGCGAGGGTTTGCCCGGGACTGCGAGGTTTCCCGGGACACGGGCTTCAGCGCTAAAACTGGGATAGTTCTGGTCAAACTGGGGTGCGTTGGTCACCTTTCCTGGTGCCCTGGTTCTCCCCTCACTCTAGGGGCTAGTTCTCGGAACTCTGTTTACCTTCTCGCTTCCCCGACGGCAGCAGCTGAGGCTGAGCGTGCTGTGTGATGGCGCGCCCCAGGAATGCACGTGTGAGTGTGAGTGATCAGAGATCATTACATTGAGCTATTTCCTTTCCTTTCTCCGTGTCTGGAGTCTCCGGGGACAGAAAGCCTCCCAGACACAGGTGTTCCTGTTTGTCTGCAGGATGCGCCTGAAAAGGCATCAGCTGTGCCTCGGGTCTCACTTTAGCATCCGGCTTCAGCAGGCTCAGACGTTGTGCTGTGTTCCTCTGGGTTAAAATATCATTTCTGCTTCTCTGCAAAACTGGTATTTCTCATTGCAGATTTGTTCCAGGCCACACAGTCTGAGGTTGGTCCGAGAGCTGTGCCACTGTCCTCAGTTTCTCTTGTTTCCCTGGTGCTCACATGGCCAACTACCAAATCCTAGGATGTTTCAGTTGCTTTGTTTTTGGTTAGGGGAGTCTGGTCTGTTGCCATGCCACCTACAGCCATATCTTCCAGCAGTAACCATGTGACCCAGTGAGGTAGCTAATCTGCCATGTATGGGATCTGCTGAGAGTCACGTGGCAAATCCACACAGAAGGGTTCCGCTTGGGTGGGTAATCTGCTGATAGCCTTCCACTCCAGGGAAGAGGTCATCTGTCTGCAGTTTCAAACTCATTATTTCTTTATCTGCATTCAGTATTGCAAAGCCATTCATGAGAAGCACATTTTTGAAACGTCATTACTATAAAATTTGTCAAACGCAGTGTAAACATTTTATCAGCAATATGTTCAACAGAGTATTTTCCCCCTTATTTATATGTATATTTTTAACGGAAACATTATTTCACAGCTGCCTGGCTCCTAGGCTGGGTCACAAGTTAATAATGTCTCTACATAGGAACAAACGTGGGCTGTTGCCGGCTGTCTTGTCGTGAATTAGGCCGCAGTGAGCTCTTCATCCCTCATGGCTGCGGCAGGAAGCACTGCATCATCATTATGGAGCTTTCTTCTTTACTTTATCTCACACCATCAAGTGTAATCAGAGGAGCAGGAGGGCCTGTGTTTCTTGGCAGGAGATCTCAGGCACACATACATTTGGTTTACTAGTGTCGGGGTGGGGGTGGGTTCTGGCGCTCTCTGCCCGAGGGAGTCTGTTATCCAGACAGCAGAGAGGCTGTTGAAAAGAGACACCTTTCAAAGGGCAGAAACAGATTCTTATTTGGCGGACAGCATTCTAGAGTTAAAATTGCTTTGACCCTTGGCCTATTCTGATGTTACAACTTCTTTAGTTTTTGTTTACAGGTTTAGGCTTCAAATTGTGTTTGTCTCTTCCGAGGCACGTTGTTTGCAAACAGACACAGAGCACGGCCAGAGGAACCAGAGCCCTCATGCTCAGAACAATCAAGTTATTCCCGCACCAGGGAGAAACACTCAGCAGCTCCGTGGGTCCATCAGAAGCACCTGAGTTGGAATCCTGGCTGCATCTAGCTGTGTGACCCTAGACAAATGACTCAGCCTCTCAGCTGCATTTCTCTACCTTCCAAAGTAGAGGTAATAATGCTCGGCTCATTGTGAAGATGAAAAGGTAGGCCACATAAAAACTTCAGTAGCAGTTACTTGCAGTATTATTACTACTTCAGCTGTTTCTCCAGCTGCCACCTCTGAGCAGACTCCCAGGGCTGTGGCCCTGCTGTGGGGTCAGTGTGGGCGGGGCTATAAGAGCAGGGGCAGGAAGTCCGTCTGAGATCCCCTATGGATGAGAACAGCCTCATCCATTCCAGTGTGCGGGACGACCGCAAAACAGCATTAGTAGCTCCTTAGGTTTGTGTAACCATGTCAAATGAACTTTCCTAAACACGCATTTCTCCAGGCCTGGCGCAGGACAGAACTGATTAGCTACATAGACGTTAAAGAAAAGATCACTTTGGGGAAAAGTGTAGACTTTTATAGATCATTTGGAAAGCAGTTGCAGCCAGATAACAGCCAGCTTTACTCCTTGCCTGCAGTTTGAAGGAGGGCCTTTGGGAGTGTGTTCCTTGTACTCATGACCTTCATGGGGTTTGGAAATGGAACACTGGTGTTTATGCTCTCCTTGGGTTGGTGTGAAGTGCTGCGGAACTCCAGAGACCCTGGGCTTGGCTGTAACTACCAGCCTCCATGGAAACTGTCCTCACCCCGGGGACCTATGTGGATGGAGGTAAATAACTACAGTCTCAGGGTCATTACTTGGATCCTGGGTGGGTTCACAGATGTGCCCATCTCCCCCCGCCCCCTTTCTAAATGCTCACCTTCGTTCTCATGCCCCTGGTTGTAATGCCATTTCCCAGCCACCAATCCTCGGGCTTACCTAGGCATGCCTAGTGTTACTGCACTTCACAGATATTGTGGATTTTACAAATTAAAGCTTTGTGGCAAGCATGCATCAAGCAAGTCTATCAGCGCCGTTCTTCTAACAAGCTCGGATGATGGTTAGCATTTTTTTAGCAATAAAATATTTTGAATTAAGGTTTGTACATTGTTTTTTAAGATATAATGCTAGTTTATACTTAATAGACTACAGCATAGTGTGGTTTCTCATCATACTCATTCCCACCTGTGGCGTGGCCCTTTGGGCGCTTTGCTGGCCACTCCAGAAGTGCCACTCACTCCACCTTGGGCAACATATGTGTCACAAAGTTGGGGAGCTGGGGTTGAACTCCATAGGGTTGCTGCAGACCTCGGTGTCCTGGAGGTGCAGGGGGAAGCCATCGGACCCCATCTCATACACGTGCAAGCTCAGCAGGTGATGAGTGAGCAGGTTCATGTTGCCACAACATGCTCTGGCCAGGCAGGAACTGGACAGCAAACAGGTCTTCCTCTTGTAAGCAGATAGGATACGGCAAGGTCATCTTGGTTCATGGAGGCTTTTCTATTTCTGGCTTGACCTTATTCCTTCCTAAGACACAGCCTTTCTGAGGTCTCATCTGAATCCCTGGATGCTTACCAGGGCTTTACTCATGTAAACTCTAATTATTTTGTCTTCTCAGCACTGTGAGGCTACAACATTCCATGCTTAGATTTTGTTTTTTTTTTAATCCTCACTCGAGGACGTTTTTCCATTTTTTGTTCAGAGAGAGTGGGAGGGAGAGAGAGGAACAGAGAGAGAGAGAGAAACATCGACGTGAAAGGGATATATCGAGTAGCTGCCACCCACACACCCAACCAGGGCTGGGGACAAACTGCAATCGAGGTACATGCCCTGAGCGGGAACCGAACCCGGGTCTCTCTGGACTGCGGGCCGACACTCTAACCGCTGAGCCAAACCGGCTAGGGCAGGTTTTTGTTGTTGTTGTTGTTATTGTTTTAATGTCTTGGCAGCTTCTTTGCACTTGCTTTTCTGTATGTGTTCCATGTGTTCTTTCTCATGTTCCAATGTGTATCTTAGAAATAACATATTGACTCAAGGAGAATTTCAGGTTCGATGTCAACTTTACCCCACTGGGGTCCCTTTTCTCCACGATCTTGGGCCTCAAGTCTTGGTTTCCATGTAGTTTGAGCTCCAAGTTTGGTCTGTCCAGACCAGTAAGACTGCGGTAGCTCTAGACCACAGCGTTCCCCTGCCCCCGTGCTCCCTGCAGGGAGTGGTGAGGGACCAGGAGAAAGAGCTCCTTGAAGGCAGGTTTCGCCACAAAGCCCCTCAAGCCCCGGAGGCATTGCTCGTTCTCTGATGTCATCTAATAGCTGTTTCTGGCTCATTATCCAGCTCCGGGGGTTTTCCTTAGAGTTAGTCTCACATAATCTACTCTATCTTAACTAGAAGAGTAAGTCTGGACTTTAATTTATTTCTTAAATGTGTATAAACAGAAAACTTGATTCAAATTCTTTTAGTATATATAGGCTTATACAAACAAAAATAAAAACAAACTAATAAATTTAAGCCAGTTTCACCATTTGGGTTAACCAGTTTAAAAATTGATGAAAAACAGAATCAATAACATTAAAATTATTTTTTATGTAATTTGATGAATGATTAAGATATGTGGCTATCTTGTAATGTCAGGGTTTTAATTGTGCTGTGTGATGATTCAGTTGCCCTGTTCCTTTTCTCTCTTCTAGCTACTAAATAACCTGAATTCCAATTTATACCGAGGGCTGTGACATTATCTGGTTGTTACTTTTCATAAACATATTTTTGCATAGACTCAAACATGTTGTCTTCTCTTTGGCTCTGAGCACTGGCGATAGTGTCGTTGGCATCCACACAACGACGGAAATGAACACAAACGTAGGCACCGAAATGGCATGGCAGTCCTTGCATCTGGGTGGTCATCTTGATATTTCAGGATGTCCTCATGTTAATGTTCTTAGAAAGCCATGGAAATAAAAACACAGATTTAAAAAATCACCCTTGTCGCACCATTGAACACTATGAATATGATAGTGGACTCCAGTTATCGAAACCGCTCAACCATGGGTCTAACTCTCCTGCCTTGTTCTTCCGGGCCTTTTCACACCCATAAGTGAGAAGTGCACCAGGCCCAGCTGATGGGCACAGCGAGCAGAGGGCAAGGCTGGTGGTGCCTCCCAGTCTGGCTGCTTCCCACTCGGTGGGGGTCTGTGCTTTCAGAGGAGACGAGACTCTCCATGGAGATTCAGGCTCCCCCCCCCGGGACCTGTTACACATCAGCAGCAAGAAGAAGAGGCAGCCTTGCTGTTCCCCAGCTCACGGTCTCCTTCTGGGCCTGCCGACCGTGGGATGGAATAGACAGGAAGGAAAAGCCAAACACACAGCCTAGAGCAGGAGGGAGCAAGGAGAGACACAGAGACCAAGAGAAAACAGACGTGACCTAGACCTGATGTCATTTAGAAAATCTTAACACACACACGGTAAAGCATGCTTTCTGCAAGGAGGCTACCGAGGTGGGGTGGTGAAAGACACCGACGTAGAGGCAAGGAGGCTTGAATGTACATTCCAGCTCTGCCCCGGACTGCGGTGTAACCTTGGGCAGGACTCCGGACCTTTCTGAACCTGTGCTTTTGGATTTATAAAATGGAAATACTGACGTCTGTTTCGTCACATCATTAGACAAGTAAATGAGAAAAAGAGGTGGAAGTGGGCTGAGCCTGGTGTCTGGCATGTCGCAGGAACGTAGCAGATGCCGCTTTCCTTCACTGGGCAGGAGTAAAGCCTGTCCTTCCACTCGAGGTGCAGAGTCTTCCAGGTACAGCAGCCACTGCGGAGCATAAATGGAAGCTCTCCGAGCCAGGGCGCGGGCGCTGGGAAGTCCCTGGAGGCAGGGGCCAGTGGGCGCAGGAAGCCGTGGTGACTGCGGAGGAAAGGGAGGTCAGGGCGCACCAGGGAGGTGGCTTCGTGATCAGAACAGCCCCTGACAGGGTTTGGAAGGAGACCCTTTTATACCCTCACACAAACGCCATGGGCTGGGTATACCCGGAGGCGGAGTGAGCCCGGGCGAGCCGCCTGGCAGCGCCTGGCAGTGCCTGGCAGCACCTGGCAGCACCTGGCAGCACCTGGCAGCACCTGGCAGCGGGAAGAGCAAGGCCTGGCTGAGGAGCAAATGTGGCCTCAAGTTGGAAGGTCCAGTAAAGGGGGTGGGCATGAGCTGGAAGAACAGGGGGTGTTCTCGGTCTGCTGTCTGAGACCTGGTCCCCGGATGAAATGCCACAACCAGGGCAGCCAGAGGCCTTCCAAGGGAGCCTGGGAGCAGAGAGCAGGCAAAGTCTCTCTCTGTCCTAAATACTGGCTCTCCTCAGAGAACCGCAAATGTAAAAATTAACCCAAGGGGGGAACAGATGCAGGCAAGAGCACCCCAGGCTTGTCTGCCTCAGTAGTGTTTTCAGAGAAAAAGCTGGTCGTACCTGTGGTGTGACAGACCCTTAGGTGCAGTTACTATCCTCTGTAAGGCCTGTTTCCTGAGGGGGGCCGGAAGAGGTACAGTCACCTGAACAAGGCCACAGGTTGTTGGTTCTAAAGTGGGAGAAACCCCAAGTTGTAAGAGTAAGATTCCTGATCGTGGGCAGGAGTGTGCGCTCCTGGATAAAATGTGGCCCAGTAGCTCTGTTGGTTAGAAGGCGGCCTGACACCCCAAGGTTGCAGGTTTGATCCCCAGTTAGAGCACATATAAGAAGCAACCAATGAGTGCCTAAATCAGTGGAATGGCATCTCTCTCTCTCTCTCTCTCTCTCTCTCTCTCTCTCTCTCTCCCCCTCCCTCCCTCCCTCCCTGTAAAAATCAATGTAAAACAATTTCAGGGTAGAAGCAGGAAGACGACCTAGCACCGTGTTTAGCTGGAATGACTTCTAATATGTACTCGTGGGTGTATCAAGGAAGAAAGGGCAAGGATGCTTGTACTGTTATTCTGTGTGTATCTGCCCCAGTATCTAGCCTAGGGCCAGGCACGTAAGTGCTCAATATATGCTTGTTGAAGAAAGAAAGAAAGAAAGAGGAGAAAAGACGCCATCACTAAAATAACTAACATTTACATAGTGCTTACTATGTACATGTGTTCTGAGCTTTTCATATATTAACTCATTTAATTCTTCCTCCCATCATCCTTATGACATAGGTTTATTGTTATAACTAGCATCATACTATTTTAAAGATGAGAAAACAAGTACAGGAGAGTTAAGGAATCTGCCTGAAGTCTAAATTGCCGCTAAAATACAGGATGTCCAGTTAAGTTTGAATTTCAGATAAACAATGGATACTTTTTAAAGTATATATCTTATAGTATTGTACAGAAATCTTTGACTGCAAAATTATTTGCCATTTATCTAAAACGCCACTTCAACTGAGTGTGCAGTATTTTTATTTGCTAAATCTGGCAACTGTATACCAAAGAGACACCACTAACAGGTGGCAGATCAAGGGTTAAAGCTGGTCACCAGCCTTAACTACCACACGAGTTTTAAATTCGCTGCGTTTTTTTTTTTGTTTTTTTTTAAGACATATCTGTGATGATATGACTATTTTTCTATTTGTTTTAAACTTTTTGGGTCAATTTTGGTAAGTTATATTTTCCTAGGAAATCACCTGTTACATCTAGATTTTCAAAATGGTTGTCAATAGTGCACTGTCTTAAAATTTGGGCATCTTAGGGTATATAATTTTCTTCTTTCTGTCATTCCTGATGCATGTGCTGTCTTTTCTCTTGTCAAAGGCACAGTCTTTCCATTGTTTTAAATTTATTTCTGAGAATATTTTATTTTATCACTTACGACCATAGTGTTTTATATTTAAATACTTTCTGTTTTGTCTGTATTATTTTCCTGTATCTCATTTAGTTTTATTCTGAACTTGTTCTATTTTCTTGAATGTTTAGTTCATTATTTAAAATTTTCCTTGTTTCCTAACACAACATTAAGGTTACACATTTTCTGTTAAATATCACTATTTGGCTGATTCCAAATATATGTAATATTCTCAATTTTTTTCTAATTAAAATTCCTGTTTTGATTTCTTCTTGAATTCACAGATGATTTAGAAAAGAATTAAACCCTGGCTTGTTTGGCTTAGCGGTTAGAGCATCAGCCTGTGGACTGAAGGGTCGTGGGTTTGATTCCCAGTCAAAGGCATGAACCTGGGTTGCAGGTTCCATCCCAGCCCAGTTGGGGTTGTGCGGGAGGCAACCAATCGATGTGTCTCTCTCACATTGATGTTTCTCTTTCTCTCCCCCCTCCCCCCCTCCCTTCCACTTTATCGAAAAAAATAATAATAAAAAGAGAGAAGAGTTAAAATTTCGAGTGGATTATTTTTTTGGTTTACTTTTCATGGACTAAGTTTTTTAAAAAAGATATTCTAATTCCATTGTGTGACATTTATAGCTGACATTTTCTTGTGCCCTGCTACACAATGTTCTAAGGGTATTTGAAAAGAATGCACATTTTCTATTCGTTGAGTATGAAGTTCCATGTCTGTGTGTTTATTGTCATTAGTTATTTATTCAAGTTCTCTATAGTTTATTTTATATTTATGTACTAGATTATGTAAGTTCCGAGGGAAGTGTTATTAAGATGTAGTAGAGTTTCTTAATATGACTGGATTTGCCTGTCATATTTCTGAAAGTCCTTGCTTAACATATTTTAAAGTTATGTTATTAGTTCATTAATGCTCTTTGGCTGTTAGAACATCTTGGTGGATTTTACCTTTTATTTTTACAAAATATCTTTGTCATTCGACAATACTTTTATAGCTTCAAAATCCACTTTCTGTGATGAAAATGGACTGCGATCCCTCTTCCATTTGTTTACACCTGCTGCCCCTTTTCAGTCTTTCTCTGTCTTTTCAAAGTATGTGCAGAGTGAACATTGGAGTTGGCTTAGTCACCCAATCTTACAGTCTTCGCTGTTTTTTTAAAAATGGCTTTATTGAAGTATAATTGTGTACAGTAAACTGCATGTACTTAAAGTGCACAATTGCACACCCCAGTGATTGTTTCTAATGACTGCTTAATGATTTTTTAAATCATTATGTTTAACAGGGACATTAAATACAGTGGCCGCAATTGAAATAAAAGACATGTTTGTGTTTTATTTTGTGCTTTTTGTACTTTTATGTATTATTTGTTCCTCTTTCTTCCCTAACCAGATTTTACTGCATTATTGGAGTTTTTATTTTTAGTTACTATTTTTGCCTCTGGTGATTCGGAAGTTTTTTCTAGATGTTTCTAAGTTTTAGAGGGTATGTATATTTTGAAGAGAATATTCATGTCTGTATTTCTCTATCAACATGCTGAATGTCCCAATTTCCCAAGAGAAGACCTTTTTATTATTTATTTTTTAATCCTCACCTGAGGGTATTTTTTTTTTCTATTTATCTTCAGAGATAGTGGGAAGGAGAGAGAAGGAGAGAAAGGGAGAGAGAAAAACATCGATGTGAGAGGGACACATCGACTGGTTGCCTCCCACACAACCCGGACCGCAACCGAGGTACGTGCCCTTGACCGGAATCAAACTGAGACTCACTGGTCCACAGGCCGACGCTCTAACCGCTGAGCCACACCGGCCAGGGCAAGAGGAGACCTTTATAGTGTAGTTTTATTCAATTCACTTTCAGTCACATATCCAACACCAAAATGAAGCTCTTGGTATGTGTCTGCCTCTCCATTCCTTCTGCCCTTCTTTACCAATGTCTGGCTTCTGTTGGAATCCTTTAGAATTTTGACTCCCAGCTTTTTTTTTTTTTTTTTTTAATGTTTTTTTTTTACACCTCTTACTCCCTTATATGCCGATGGACCCTCCCCTCACATTCGTGTATTTGGATTTAGCCACGACTGTCACTCGCTCAGTCCTCCTAATGGCTATACTCACTCCTTCTGACTCACGGATCCCCTTCTCCACTGTTGGTGACACAGCCAACATTCTGAGTCCCATGCCCTCCTCTCCTCCGGTGGGGTTTTCTCAGACGCCCCCTCCGTCACTCACTCAGGTGCCCATTCCCCAGACTTTGTCATTATTGGTAACTAAACTCTGTCAGCCATTGTGATGTCGTCCCTCCCTGTCACTCTATCTCTCCAGCTCCCTGGCTCTGGTTGTCTTGTTCAGCCACTCTCCAATTCTGTCTCATCACTCTTTACTCCCCATGACCCTCTCACACCCTCCTTTCCCTCCTCATCCAGCCTGGATTCCGTGATCCAGCCTAAATCCTTTGAACTCACTGGCCCCTGCTCCTGGTCGAGAGTTGAATAGCGCCCACCCAAAAGATATGCCCACTTGGGGTCTTTAAATGCGACCTTACATGGAAAAAAGGATCTTTGCAGATGTAAATAGGTTAAGGATCTTGAGATGAGATCATCCTGGATTAGGGTGAGCCCTAAATCCAATGACAAGTGCTTGTAAGAGAAGAGAAGGGGAAAGAGACAAGAAACACACAGAGAAGATGGAAGCAGAAATGGAGCATCTAGAAGCCAAGAAATTGCCAAGGACTGCCAGCAACAACCAGGATCTAGGAGAGAGGCATGGAGTGGGTTCTCCTTCAGAGCCTCCGGAAGGACCCAACCTTGCTGCAACCGTGACTTCAGATTCTGGCCTCCGGAACAAGAGAATGAATTTCTATTATTTTAAGAAACTGATATGTTACGGCAGCCCTGGGAAATGAATACTTTCCTTCTTACGTACTTGACTGGAAAAGCCCTGAACTATTTTAGCCTGACTATCTGCTTATTTCTCACTTATACCCAGGGAGCTGAACCACGCGGGGAAAGTCCCGCCAGGCGCCTGGGAACCTGCACTGCGCACGCTTTTCTCCTACTTCAGGGCTCTTCTGTCTCCACTGCTGCTCTTGACCATCACCCAGAACTGGAGACTGGAGAGTCCCGGGGCTCTGCCCGCAGGCTTTCGTCCCAACAACACTCTCCCCGTAAGAGATTCCAGTCACCGGCTTCAGAAACATATTCAATGATGCGTCTCAGTGTTCTTTCTTCAACCTTAATTTGCAGTTTGAAACTTTGTATTCATATATCTAACATCTTCCTTGGATGTCTAATAGACATCTCAGATTTGACAGGAACACGTAGAAATCTCATTTTCCTGTGCCCAAAACTTGCTTCCTATTACAGTTGTGTACAAATCAGTAAATTATCTCAAACTCGCCGAGTCATCCTTTATTCCTCCCTTTCTCACATATCTCCTATCCCAAACATTAACACTACCTCCAAAATCGCTCCAAAAATCAATCATGCCACAGCCTCTCACATTCTAAAACTCCACTCCAGGTCCCAGTGCTTTCTCACCGGGATGATGGCCATGGCCTCTTGAATGAGCAGGAGCCGGCCCCTAGATCCTAGAATATTTATCTGATTGTCACTTCCTTCCTGCACTTCTTTACCCTCCCATTCCCATTACACACTCCCCCCCTCCCCGCCCCGTGCTTCTCATTATACTTGGAGAGAGATTCAAACTCTGCGCTGTGGTCCATCAGACCTTGCCTTACCTGCGATGCTCTGAGCGTGCTCACTGCTGTAATGGATTTACTCCACACTCAACCACGGCTCAAACAATGTAGATGTTCTTTTCTTGCTCACATAACAGCACCAAGGTAGGTGAAATGTAGGTAAAGTTGTTCTTCTACCCACAATCATGCATGTATACAGGCTGGCATCATCCTTAACACGTGGCTGTCTTTCAAAGTCACCATAGGGGTCATTTCCATTGTAAACAGCGGCAGGGGAAATGAGCAGGGTGCACCACAGGGTGGTTTTCATAGGGCAGGATTACTTCTCTCTTCTCTTCACTTTGCACTGGTTGGAACTTTCCTGGCCACACCCTCCCGACAGGGAGGCTGGGAAACTGGGCTAGTACCACGCCCTGGAATAGGAAGAAGGCTGGATTTCAAGGAGTTGGTGCTGGTCTCGGCCACACTGCCTCCATGACCTTAGCTTCCTCTGCTCCTGCCCAAGTTCCCTACACCCAGCCACTGTGTTTTCTTCCTGAATGAACAGAACACATCAAGCTTATTTTCTTCTCAAAGACTGTTTCTTCTGCTCAGAATGCTCTTCTTCTATAAGTATGCAAAGCTGCGTCCTCCTTACAACCAGTTCTTGATTCAAATGCCACCCCCAACTCTGCCACAGCAACACCGGTATATCAGTTCTTTTCCTCATTATCCCACTGAATCTTCTTCTCAACACTTGGTACCTGAATAGGAGCATCTGAAAGGCAGGGGCTCTGTCTTGTTCACCACTCTATCCTGGAACAAATAGGGACTTCATAAATATGTTTTGACTGACTCCTACTCTGAATATTTCATTGTACGTTAAATATGGTTTTGTTCTGAATTTTAAAAATAATTTATTTTCGAGAGAGAGAGGACGGGAAAAGGGGGGGGGGGGAGAAACATTGATTTGTTGTTCTACTTATTTATGCATTCACTGGTTGATTCCTGTATTGCCCTGGCTGGGGATTGAACCAGCAACCTTGGCATATTGGGACAATGCTCTAACCTACTGAGCTACCTGACCAGGACCTGAATTTAAAAAAAAAAATTAGAGTACTTTCTTAAATAATTTACTTAGAAGTATACTGGGTAGCATGAGTCTCCTTAACATGAAAAAAATTTCTCTTTCCATATGAATATTTTATTGGATAGTATAAGATTCTTGGATCACAATGCTTTTCTCCAAAGACTATATATAGTTCTACTGTCTTCTGGTGTTCAAAGCTGCATATGAGAAATCTGTTGTGCTCTGATTCTTTTGCCTTTGAAACTCACCTTTTCCCTGTGTTTGAAAGCCTGTAGCCAAATCTCTTTATCCTTAGAGTTTAGAAATTTTATTAAGGGTGTATCTTTTTAAATTTTATCATTCCCGCCTGATACTATATGTGCCTTTTCAATTAAAATTTGTATATATTTTTCAACTCAGAGGTTTGTTTTTTTTTACTTTTCTTTATATTTTTGCTTAGGTCTATTCATTTACCTACTTCTGAAACTATGCACTTGCATCTTACATGTCCTGGATCTCCATGTCTCTCTCTCTCTCTCTCTCTTTTTCTTACTTTTCTTCATTGTATTTTTTTGCTCTTATGTTGTAAGATAGTTTCTCTACTAAATTGTTTTAGATTACTAATTCAGTTTTCAGTTGAGTCAATTTCATTTTGTAGTTCTGCAATTGCATTTTTCAAATCAGAATTTTAAAAAATTGACCCGTTTGTTTTATTCTCTAACTACCTAGCTTTATGCATTTCTATGAATGTTTACTTATTTTTTCTTCTTTTTATTTCACTAAAGCTTGGTCTCATCTTCATGCTACCATCTATTGGCTTGTAACCATTCATTTCACACCGTGTTTTGGGCGCGGTTTTCTCTAGCAAATGCTCAGGTCTGGCTGCCGGTCTCTCCAACAGAGCTGGACTGAGGAACTGGAGGCCAAGCAGCAGGAGGCGATGAAGGAGCGTCGTTTTCTCAGTGCTGAGAGCAGTGGGTAGGTGAACACAGCAGCTCTCTCTGTACTTTGGGAGCTCATAGTTCAGTGTCTTGAGCCTGCTCATTTTGCTGGTGGTCAGAGGTCCTCACCCCCGACTTTGCCAGAAAGAACCCCTCCTCCCTTGTCACTGGGTCCTACATCCTCCAGGGGATAGAAGCAGGTCCCACAGAATCGTGGCTGATCACTGCTCACACCTGTGCAGCCCCCTTGGATCCTGAAACCTCAGATGTATGTCGGCTCCTCTTTAGGTTTCAGCGTCAAGGCTACCCCCAACTTCATCGTTATTTCTGCTTTCTTTTGGGTTATTGCTGCAGAGACTTTGCTGATAGAGGGCATCAAAAATAGGGGCTAAGGCTGCTATCTTCACAGATTTCCTCTTGACCTGCTTTATAATTTACTGTCCAGCGTGTAAGTGTAATTGCCCTCCTCCTGCTGGCTTACCACTGCCCTCCCACCCCCTCCATCCCCCGGGCTGACAAGATCAGGTCTGGCCAAGGACTCGTCAATAACAAGGACCCTCAGGGATCATCACCTTCTTCCCCAGGGAGGTGAGGTGGGATAACGGGGTTAGGGCCAGAAATGGAAGAGGGGCAAGATGGGCAGCATCCATCGTCTGCCTCTTCAGGGCACTGTGGTCAGTCAGGTCTGAGAACGCCTCCTGCTCAATGGGCATTATTCCAGCAGGCACCAGAGGGAAATTGGGGCAGGGATAGAACAATTGGTTGGGCCTCAGGGTAGGAGGGATCCCAGATGATCTCCACTCTCTAGCGCAGTCCCCCAGCGGAGAGTATTTGGGGAGCAGCATTTTTTCTGAAGTGAATTTTCCTGGACTGGTCCTACTGCTCTTCTGCTTGAGGGACCGAGCAGGCGTAGGTGGGGGTAGATTGGCTCAAGATTTGGGATGCAAATCTTTTCGCGAGACATAGCTAACAAAACTTCCTGGTTACTGGATAGGATTGATAATGACATATATTTGGAAAGCAGGTTAGAGTTTGTCTGGGAAGAGTAAACTGATTCTTCTTTAATGTTCAAGTGTTTTTAAGGCACTCTTAAAAGCTTATCAAAGAAGAGGGTCAATGCTCCCTTCCAAACCACACTGATGTAAATAAAAAGTTAAGGAACCGTATTTATAATGGAAGCTGTTGCAAACACAGATGATATCCAAGAACTATCAACTCAGATCCTGCTGGTATTGCTGTTCTAATGAAGTGGGCTATTGAGCTGTCTGTGTCCCATGTGGCTGGATCTGGGCTATGTGCTGAGGATACTGAGATGTATGAGACAAGCTTCCTGTTCTTCCGTTTCCCACATTGGGAGAGGGGTATGAGTTGGAGAAAGGAAAGAAAGTTCAAAGAAAGCAAAGTAAGGGGAATGATAAAGGGAAGGATAGGATTCTAGAGGAGAGAAGGGGCACTCAACCCAGGGGTCAGGCAAGTTTCCATGGAGATGCTTTGAACCACCTGGGGACGCCAGCTGCCTTCCCTTTGCTGAAAGAACCTGTGACTTGTGATATTTTTCACAGGTCAGTAAACAACCCAGCTGAAGAGAATCTGAATGAATTCTCCCAATTCTATATTCAGCCCCTACTCAGAGGCAAATGGTGGGTCTGGTCAGTGTTTGAATACTGGAGGACAAAGGTCAGGGCCAAGGACCTACATACATGGGTGATCAAGCGTAGTAAGTCAGAGGACAAAGGATGAAACCCAGCGCATCCAGCAGCCCAGAGGCAGAAGCGGGCCAAGCATGGGAGGCAGAGCCAATTCCAGGGCCAAGGACTTAGCAGCTTGGAGCTTGGAGCAGAGGTGTGAGTGTCTACAATGACAGCTGTCATGAAGCTGAGAAGCCACACTTGCCACGCATGCAGCAAGGTGGCTAGGACAATGACTAGGACGGGGGAAAGACCGAGGGGAGAGCTGAGTGGTTGTCCCATCAAAAACTCCAAAGGATTGGCTAATGGCTCCAAGCAACAAATGCTTTCCAAGTGTCCATTTGTGAAAATTCCTTAAACTTATAAAAATGGTCTGAAAGACCTTATGTAATCTTGATTTCCCAATAAGAATTTCCAAATTTGAGAAAATATTTTTATATTTGGAACTTTCGTTAGTGTCGTGGAGGCACTAATCCACAGCTGAAAATCACTGAAGGTAGGTCTCCTTTTCTTCCTCCTCTTCCACCACCCCTTCCTCCTAATGCTTTATTGAGGAATAATTGGCATACAATAAACTGCACATATTTAAAGTGTAAGACTTGATTCTTGCCACATGCACACACCCATGGGAGCATCGCCACAACCAGCTCTGGAAGCCCGCCTTCCTGCCCACCCGAGTCCAGGCAACCACCGGTCTCCTTTCTGCCATTAGAGATTAGTTTACATGTACTAGAACTTTATATAAATGAAATCTCACAGCATGGACTCTTCTTTTAATTTTTTTGGTTTGGCTCTTTTCATTCAGCATAACTATTTTGAGATTCTTCCATGTTGCATGTATCAAGAGTTCATTCTATTTAATTGCCGAGTGGTATTCCATGGTATGGCTATACCACGATTTGTTATCCATTCACCTGTTAATGAGCATTTGTGTCATTTCTAGTTTGGGGACATTGCTAATAAAGCTACTGAGGACATTTAAGTACAAGAGTTTGTATGAACATATGTTTTCTTTCCTCTTGGGTAAACATCTAGGAGTACAATGGCTGGATCACATGGTAAGTATAAGTTTGAATTAAGAAAGTTCCCAAATTACTTTCCAAAGTGGTTCTTCTATTTCAAATTTCTACCAGCAGTGTATGATAATTCTATCTTCTCACTGACACTTGCTATAGTGCATTTTTTTTTTTTTTTTTTTTATCCTCACCTGAGGACATTTTTCTATTTTTTGTTCAGGTAGAGTGGGAGGGGGAGAGAGGAAGAGAGAGAGAAACATCGATGTGAAAGGGACACATCGAGTGGCTGCCACCCGCACGACCAACCAGGGCCAGGGACAAACTGCAACCGAGATACGTGCCCTTAGTGGGAACCAAACCCGGGTCTCTCAGGACTGCAGGCCGACGCTCTAACCGCTGAGCCAAACCAGCCAGGGCTGTAGTGCATATTTTTTTTATTTTAGCTATTTTAGTAGATATATAGTGGTATTTCATTGTATTTTTAATGTGCATTACCTCAATGACAATGAATTCTTTTTCATGTGTTTCTTAGCCATTTGTGTATCTTCTTTAGTGAATTGTCTGTTAAATTATTTTGTCCATTTTTATTTATTTTATTTATAATTTTTTTGTTAGTTATCACCTGAGGATATTTTTTCCATTGATTTTTTTTTTTTTTTTTTTTTAGAGAGAGGAAAGAGGAGAGGGAGGGACACACACACACACACACACACACACACACACTAATTGGTTGTTTCCTGCATGAGCCCAGACTGGGCTGGGGATCAAGCCTATAAACCAGGTACATGCCCTTGACCAGGAATTGAACCTGTGACCCTCTGGTGCACTGGCCAATGCTCTAATTGCTGAGCCATGCTGGTCAGGGCTAATTTGTCTATTAAAAAATTTTTTTTAATTATTTAATTTTGAGAATTCTTTATATTCTAGATATATGGGTTGCAAATATTTTCTCCCATTTGTTGGCCTGTCTTTTCATTCTCTTAACAATGTCACCCCAGGGATATTTTTCATTGATTTTTAGAGAGAGTGGAAGGGAGGGAGGGAGGGGAAGCGAGAAGGGAGGGGGGGGAGAGAGAGAGAGAGAGAGAGAGATGTGAGAGAGATATATTGAATGGTTGCCTCCTGCACGACCCCGACCAGGGCCGGTGTTGAACCACAACCGAGGTATGTGCCCTTGGCCGAAATCAAACCCGTGACTCTATGGTCCACGGGCCATCACTCTAACCACTGATCCAAACTGGCCAGGGCTAAAAATAAAATTATTAATAGAATCAACTTTATGTTGGAAGATGAAAATATTGAAAACTTGAATTCATTTGAAATATAGCATAAAATGATTATAATAAAAAATCAGTTAAGAGACATGGAGAAACTTTAAAGTATGTTATATTAAAAAGAAAAGGAATGGGAAAATGGTGACACAATTAAGTATGAGTCTTAAAAATTTAAAAAGCAAACAGGTGTACATTTTTATGACCTTGGATTAAACAACATTTTCTAAAAATATTTTTTCTTTATTGGTATTAGAGAGAGGAAGAGAGAGAGAGAGATAGAAAGAGATAGAAACGCCGATGAGAGAGAACATCGATTCGCCACCTCCTGCATGCCCCCTCTGGGGATTTGGCCCACAACCTGGGCATGTGCCCTGACTGGGAATTGAACCAGTAACCTCTTGTTGCATGGGTCGACACTCAACCACTAAGCCACACCAGCCGGGTGAGCAATACTTTTTTTTTTATATGACACCAAAAGCACAAGCCACAGGGAAAAAATAGATATAAATTGAAAATTATTAAACTTAAAAAACTTTGCTCTACAAAGGACACTATCAAGAAAATTAAAAGACAACCCATGGAAAGGGGAAATTTTTGCCAGTGATATCTAATAAGAGGCTTGTATCTCAAATATATAAAGAACACATACAATGCACTAATAAAAAAGACAAATAGCCCAATTTAAAACGGGCAAATAATGTGAATATATATATATATATATATATATATATATATATATATCTGTCTAAAGGAGATATATAAAAGCACTTGAAAAGATGCTCAATATTGTCATCCAATAAGGAAATGCTAATCCAAACCATAATGAGATACCACTTTCATACCCATTAGGATGGCTAGAGCCTAAAGGTCAGGTGACAGGTGTTGTGACAGTGCGGAACAAGCAGAGCCCTCGTCCACTGCTAGCGGGAATGTAAAATGGTGCAGCCACTGTAGGAAACAAGCACAGTAGTTCCTCAGCAGGTTAAATATAGAGTTACCATGTGATTTAGAAATTCTACATCTAGGAATACCCAAGAAATAGAAGCATATGTCTGTACAACAACTTTTACCTAAAGGTTTATAGCAGCCTTATTCATAATGGTCCCAAAGTGGAAACAATCCAAATGTTTATCATCTGATCAATGGATAAATAAAATGAGGCACATCCATATGTAGCATTTCCGTGTAAGGCAGTGGTTCTCAACCTTCCTGATGCCGCGACCCTGTAATACAGTTCCTCATGCTGTGGTGACCCCCAACCGTAAGATTATTTTTGTTGCTACTTCATAACTGCAATTTTGCTGCAGTTATGTCTTAGGCGACCCCTGTGAAAGGGTCCTTCGACCCCCAAAGAGGTCGCAACCCGCAGGTTGAGAACTGCTGATGTAATGGAATGTTATTTGGCAATGAAAAGGAATGAAGTATTGGTACCTGCCATAGCATCAGTGAAACTTGGAAACATTATGCTACGTGAAAGAAGGCAGCCACAAAAGACCACCGGCAAATCCACAGGGACAGAAGATTGGGGTTGTCTAGGGCCAGAAGGGAAGAATCCAGGGGAGTGAAAGTGACTGCTAATGAGTGGGAGGTTTCTTTTGGGGGTAACAAATGTTTCTAAGCTTGAGTTGCAAAACCCCATGAATATATTATAAACCATTGAATTGTACACTTTGAAATGATGAATGTATATGAATCATATCTCAATAAATCTTTTTTATTTAAAAATAAAAAGTAAACATAGAGTAAAAAAAAAAAAATTGGTCTATAGCTTTCAAACCAGGTAAGGAGAAAAGAATTTGAAAAACAAACTCTTTTTTTCTTTATTGATTTTAGAGAGAGAGAAAGGGAGAGGGAGAGAGAAATAGAAACATTGATGAGAGAGAACATTGACTGGCCGCCTCCTGCATGCCCCCCACTGGGGATCGGGACCACAACCTGGGCATGTGCCCTGACTGGGAATCAAACCAGCAACCTCTTGGTGCATGGGTTGACCCTCAACCACTGAACCACACTGGCCGGGAGAAAAAAGGAAAGAATTTTTAAAACATTATTAATTTAAGAGAAGTCAAGAAAGGAACTTAAAAGAAACAAAGAAGCGAGTAAATAAAAAATTACCTGGTAATAACTAAGTGTAAGATATCACCATTCATAAGTTTAAAATCACCTATTAAAAGTAGAGACAACTGATTGATTACAAATAATAAAAATCAAGCTTTTTTTTTGTTTGTTTTTCACTAAAGACTTTCCTAATATACAGTCAGGGAGAATATTTGCAAATAAATAGATGGGTAAGATATACCCACAAATACAAATCAAAAGAAAGAAAGCTATGTGGCATTGCCAATATAAGAGAAAATTGAATTTAATGGAGAGGAGTATTAGGAATAAACAGGAGCCCTACATATTGGTCAAATATTCCAGCAAAAAAATATAACCATCACGAACATATGAGCCATGATCAATTCATACAATGGAAAACATCACAGCATTGAAAATGAACGAGCTAGATCTTAAATATATCCACATTGGTAATCAAAAATATGAATCATTGAGTGAAAAAATCAAGTTGTATCTCAAAACATAAAGAATGACACTTTTATTAAAGTTCTAGAACACAGAACAATTGTCTATGAATAAATACATACTGCATGATTTTATAATTTTATGACATACCTGAATACATGCTTGAATCCAACCACTGCTTCTTTAATACAGGAATTGCAGGGATTTAAGAAGTCTGAATTTGTACAATTTTCGCCTATAACTTAACTAAATTCATATCAGATTCACATTCCAGAAAATTCACAGGACGCCTACAGCATCCCTCGTCTGGTGTTCTGTGCTGGGCATAGGAAGATGAGTGAGGTCCCTCCCCTGAGGGACCTCCCAGCCATGAGGGCTGAAGGGAAAGTGAACACAATATGAGGTGACAGATCGGAGGGGTGGGGGAAATTCAGAGAAAGCACATCCATTCCTCTCGGTGGGCTCAGGGTAGATTCTGGAGATGGGTCCCACGCTGTTCTAAAAGATGAGTGTAGCTCTCCAGGTGAATGAATGAAGGTGGTGGGTGAGGCTGGCATCAACAGAAGCGTGCAGACAGAGCAACATGGTTTGGTGCTCATGGCTTGAAGTGCCGATGGTGGAGTTAGGGGAACATCTGGTCAGAGAGATGGGCAGAAGCAGATCACAGAGGGCCGTGATGGCATGCCAAAGAACTGGAACTTGAAGCAGGGCTAAAGGGAAGCCACTGCAGGGTTTTCAAGCTGGGCAGGAGCACAGCCAGATTTGCATTTTGGATACTTCACTCAGGCAGCCACGTGGAGGGCTGGGACCCAGAGACAGCAGGTGACTTTTAGAGATAGGGAAGGTCTGAAACGGAACCTGAGGTTGAAGAGGTAAACTTGATAGGGTTTAGTGAGATTGGCATGAAAAGAAGACAGATCTGTAAATACAGCCAGGCTGGGGCTTGGGTGACTGCTAGGCAGCCATCAGGAGGGTTTAGGGGAGGGTGTGCGGGTGAAGACAATCAGGAGTTCATTCTCTGATGCTTCACGGTCCTTATGAGATGTTCAATCCCCTTTGTTCTCAGGACTGCAGATTGTGTCATTTATGCAGGTCAGTGACCAAAAGTGGGGGGAGAAGTGATTTGTAAATTATTTCAGCGTCTGGCTTTTGACTTTTTTTTGGTAATAATTATCTTGAATTCACATTATCTATGACAAGAAACACTGACACAAAGATTGCAGTGAGAAGTTAAGCATCACTGAATTGTATTGAAATAAAAGAATTGCTAATGTGTGTTCCTGACATTTTTGCAGTATCAAGTCTGACTTTGTCACATTTACAAGGTACCGAGAGCTGAGATCCAGAGGCGGTGTGTTATCGTTGCCTAACATAGTGTTCCTTAATTATCAGCACTCTCACACTCCCTGCATAGCAGATTTGAATCTCTAGAAATAGCACAAACCTGAAAATTAGCGTTTTTCTCTTAAATAATCAGGATGCTATATTTATCGTTTTCATGGGATTGATGTCTTAGCAAAGGTAAGCTAATTTCACACTCAGAGGTGAAGTATTCCCCCCACCCCAATTACTGTGTGGTTCCCCCTTCTCTAAGGTCTATTTTTGCAGTCCTAAAACTTCCATAGCATGAATAATCCTCACCATTTCACCCTCCCCAAAGAGGTGTTTCTGCACTTGGCTTGGCCCATGTAGGTCCACCTCCCCAGCATCCATCCTTGTTCCAGAAACCCCCCCCACATTAAAACTGCCATCTTGCATTTTGGTTGATACTGTTCATTTCAGAAGAAAGCAACCTTTTGGGATGAATTAATCTTCCACTATAAAATGTCTGGCGTCCAGCATCCTAGTGATTCTCAAGTTGTGGCAATTTTTCAGGAGTGTGAAGAGGTGAAGAGAGGAAGTTCAAGCCCCGAGGCTCAGACGCCATCCTGGAGCTACAGACGCTTTCAGCTGAGCTGTCTGTGCACAAGGCCAGCCCTGGGAGAAGGAACAGCTGGCACTGTCAGCATCACTCATGTTGCACTTACACACTCTGCTTTTGCAGCAAGCTTCGCCGTGAATGAAAGGTTCTTTCTGGCAAAGACATTGTAAACTCGAGGGGAGGGATTGTAGCCAATACATCTTTGTTTTTGCAGTGTTGTAGTGATACACACTTTCTGACTGTTATGGGTGTTCAATAAATAGATCCTGATAATAGAGAAAGGCACAGAGAGAGACACAGAATGCCAGACAGAAGCAGAGAGTACAGGGAGGTCTTTAGAATGGAACGGCGAAGGAAGGTTAAAATAGAACATTGCTGAAAAGAAGAAACAAGAGACTAAAAGGAAACAAGAAAAAAATAACAGGTAAAACAAATGAGAATTTAAAATGTAAGTTCTTAGGTTTATGGCTGGAAGAGATCTTAGAGGGTCCTGAGATCTGTTCCTACCCGATACCAGAGTTATGTGCCTCAAACATAAGGGGCTTTGTCTGTCTGGTGTCATGAGGAACTCAGCAAGGCTGAGTGGTCAAGGAGGGTCCCTCTGAAGATGGTTGACACTGTAGGTGTTGGCCACTGGCCGGTGATGTGGTACTTCACATGGGGAGTCACAACTTTAAAGGACGCATGTAATGAATATTGACTGTTTTTGTCACCTAGCACATGTCTTCTTTTAAGGAAAACTACTTTAATTCACTTCAGAAAGACAAGACCTCGCCACCTTCCGGCTAGGTGCTTGTGGGAATCTATTCCCCTTAGAATCTGGGGGTGGGCATGGCACTCAGGCTTGGCCAATCATAGCGCTGCTTTCTCTTGGCCACTTGGAGTGGTTCAGGGACAAGTGCATGACCCAATCCCAACCCAAGACAGTAAAACACAGCCATGGCTCTTGCTGGGGCTGTTGAGAAAGGAGCCCCACTCCAAATTCTCATAAATATAACACGTTGTGCTTAACAACTTTCGGCTGGGAGAAGTGAGGAATTGGGTGAATCCTCTCTTCAAAACAGAACGAAAAACTGGGGGAAATAGTCAAAAGAACCATTTCAGAGCTCTGGACATTGACCAGAGGCAAATAACATCTTGAGGAGTGTTTATTCATGCAAAAACGGCTGAACTTCGGTAAGAACAGTGGGAGTGTGTGGCATTCTTGCCTGGGACTGTTCATAATCCTCATCTCCCTTCCTCTAAACTTAGTTGTGAAGTGGTTCTGCCACAGTGGGGTGGGGTGTGATTAAGCTCACCAGCAGCTTAATCATAGCTGGGGGAGGATATTAGTAAATCATGTGTATGTAAAGGATCTGTATTCAAAATATATAAAGAAGTCTTACAACTCAATAATAGGAAGATAAGCAACTCAATTTAAAAACAGGCAGATCATTTGAGTAGATATTTCACCACGGGAGATATACGAATGGGTAATAAGTGCATGCAAAGGTGCTCAAAATCCTTCATCACCAGGGAAATGCAATTAAAACCGCAATGGGAGACTACCGCACACCCACTGAAATGGCTCCAATTCAGAATGACAAAGTCAAGTGCTGTTGCAGGTGTGGAGAAACAGAACCTCTTACATTGCTGGTGGGAAAAATAGATTCGTATATATAGACACTTTGGGAAAGTTTGGCATGTAAAAAGAAGTTACACATGAACTTACCATATGACTCTTCAATTCCACTCAGACATCTAATGAAGAGAAATCGAAATCTATATTCACACCAACACTCACACACACTTCCATCGCTTCACTTGTAAGAGCCCGGATGTGCATCAGTTGGTGAATAGATAAAAAAAATGTAGGATATTTATACAATAGAGTTGTATGGAGCAATGAAAGAAACCATGGATAGATGCTGTCACGTGGATGAGCCTAGAGAATGTGATGCTGAGTAAAAGACGCCGGAAGACTGTATGTCATTTGATTCTATTTAAACGTCCTGAAAGGGGTACCTGACGTGGCAGCCCACCAGTGGCTGCCTGGAGCTGAGGCAGGAACAGGGTTATTACAAACAGGCATGAGGAAACTTTTTGGAGTGAGAAAGGAGTTTTAAAGTTGGATTATGGTGTTGATTGCACAACTCTATAAATTTACTAAAAATCATTCAGTTGTGCAGTTCCAGTGGGTGAATTTTATAGTATGTAATTTATACCTCCATAAATCTGCAAGAAAAACAAAAACAAACAGAAAAACAGATGCCTAGCTTCACTCATGGTCAGAAACATGCAAATTAAAGGACTTGAGAAATAACATTTGCTATCTATCACATGGTAAAAATATTGAAGAGTTGAATTACATATCACTGGCAAATATGTAGGGAAAAGGTTGAAATAATTGTTTTAGCTTTTTTATAAAGAAATATGGAAATAACTATTGTAATTAAAAATGTCTATGTCCTCTGGATCTACAATCTCACACCTAGAAATCAATCCCATAGAAATAAAGATTCAACATTCAACTATGTTTTAAAGGATTTTTCAACTATGTAAATTATATTTAGTAGCAAAATTTAAAAAAAAAAACCAATCCGGAAACAGAATGATTGCCTATCAATGTGGAATGAATAAACTGTGATGAATCCATACTGTGGCTCCAGTGTTGGTGAACTTGAGGAGAAAGTGTGTTGACATGGGAGAATTAGGAACGTACCCAATCCTTGGGAGGGCTGGAGAAGCAAGGCCTTGGCTGGGTTTTCAGGCATGACGTCCAGAAGTCTAGCACAGAACTGGTCCACTGAGGTTGCTATTCAATCTGGTATAAACAGATAACCAACAGCGGTAGATTGTATTATTGTTCTCAATTATTTGCTCCCTTTCCTTGTAAGGGCATTATACTTCTCCACCTCATTAATGTAAAGCTTGATCACATGACTTGCTTTGATCAATGAAATGCTAGTGGGAGTGATGCGTGCCAGTCCCAAATCAAAGCTTTAAGTGCCTTTGCATGGTTCCACTATCTCTCTTTGCAATCTGTCGTAAAAATGGCGTGTCCTAGGCAGGGGCTATCATCAGCCTGGATCCTAGGGTGATGAAGACACAGGGGTAGAGTCAAATCAAACCCACAGCAATGTACAACATTAAGGAGAGATTGTTGTTTGTCATTAACCACCCACATTTTTTAGCAGCATAACCTTGTAAAAGCTGACTAATATAGCTAGATATTCAAGAAGCTACAGCCCCAATTGCTGGATCCAAGATACAACAAAAAAGTGGCAGAATAACTGCCCCATGCCCTGACTCTGGCTAAACATCTAAAGAGCAGAAACTGCCCCAGGCCCTGACTCTGGCTGTCCATGGAGCTGAGCACCAGTTCCTGGGGTTCCCAGTACAGCTCCCATGCCACAGCTTCCATAACTCTATCTGAGATTAAAGAAGCAGCCAAAGCAAACTTTTTCCACACTCTGGCTTACAAACCTCTCTCAGGTGCCTGTTTGCCAGAAACTAAACCAAATGAGAAATTGTAGGTCCAGGGAGGGCTGGAGACGCCTGCAGTAAGACATATTCCAATGAGACTAGAATGCAGTTGAATGCACTCACCTACAATATGTGCCACTCATGTTGTGCAACATCATCCAGGCCTTAAAAGAGTGAGTTAACCCCAGTCACGTAGGTTGTAGCCTGCAAATGGTATTTCATACTAAAGGAGGCTATAGAGGCTAATAGGGCATGTCAGGAAAACATAGGAGTCAATCAGAGGGGCTCCCCTTGGCTAAAGTTGGGAAACCTTGAGTAGTAACAAGAATTGCAAAAGATTAAAATGCATCAAATATATGCAAATGAGTTTTAATGATACTCAAACAATGTTAGCGAAATAATAGATTTAAGCAATTGATTCCAATATCACAGGAAGAAAGCTTTTGAGAAAGTTGATCCTGGATGGATAGGCTCACCTGAACCACCAATCCTTCTCAATATCTCTCAAAGTGGCAAAAACACATATAATGCGCCCAGCTGGTGTGGCTCAGTGGTTGAGCGACAACCCAAGCACCAAAAGGTTGCTGGTCCAATTTCCAGTCAGGTCACATGCCCAGGTTGTGGGCCCAATCCCCAGTGGGGGCATGCAGGAGGCGGCCAATCAATGTTCTCTCTCATCGATGTTTCTATCTCAAGCCTCTAGATCTAAGTGCCAGTTTACATCGAATATAGGGGATAGAGGAACATGTTAATTGATATTTCGAGGATGTGGTAAATCTAGATTTACTTGAGCAAATAACCAGGTTTTTTCACAAAATAATAACCTGTTTAAAAGGGGAGAAGGGAAAACTATTATGAATTAAGAGGTTTAAGAGAAATATCAATGGAATATAACTTGAAGACTTCTTTAGAACCTTATTAAACAAACCAAATATAGAGAGACATTTTCTTAGACAATAAGAAAAATATGAACACAGATTATTGGATGATATTAAATAATTATTCATTTTGTTCAGTGCAATATGTATTGTGATTATTTTTTAAATCATCACCTGTTAAAAATAAATGGTGAAGTATTATGGGTAAAATGTGATCTCTGAAATTTGCTGTAACAGACTGCCGTCCTCACCAGAAAGGAGGGAAAGAAGGAAGGAAGGGAGGGAGGGGAGAGAGAGAGGAGAGAGAGAGGAAAGGGAGGTGTATTTGTTTTTTATCGTTGTTGTAACAAATTATTACAAACTTAGTAGCCTAAAAAAAATCCACAGATTTGTTCTCTTGCAGTTCTGTAGATTAGCAATCTGACATGGTTTTCCCTGCACTAAAGTCAAGGTGTTGGCAGGCTGTCCCTCCTGGAGGCACTAAGGGTGAGTCCATTTCTTTGCCTTTTCCAGTCTCTAGAGGCCCTGCTTCCTGACCCTCTCCCTCTGCCTTCGAAGTCAACAAAGTTGCACCTCTCCTCTCATTCTGCCCGTTACAGCTTCTTCTTAACTACAGTTAAGAAAGATTCTCTCATTTATCTTCATTTTGATTAGATTGGGCCCACCTAGGTAATCTAGGATAATCTCTTCATCTCAAGGTACTTAATCACATCAGCAAAGTCCTTTGCCATGTAGGGCAACATTCTTAGAGGATAGAATGTACACATCTCTGGGAGGCCACTATTCAGCCGATCACAGGAAGGATTAATGAAATAAGATTGGCAAATGTAAATATTGATAATTGTTGAAGATGGGTGATGGGTACGTGACAATTCATTACACTTCCCTCACTTCTTTTCTGTTTTGCGTGAACATTTTCATAATAAAAACCTATAGACAATGAGTTAGGTCTAAGGCAGCTGACCACAGAGGATTTATTTACATGACCAATTACTAGGTAGGAACAGCCAACTGCAGGAAGTATAATATAATCCTAGTTTTATAACATAAGAAATGACCGAAATTCTATATATTTGTCTGCTTACCCATGTTTCTTTTTATCATTTATACATCCATGATTAAATGAACTTGGAAAAAGCTAGGATGGAATATTGAGGTCAGCTGTTAATACATTGGATATATAAGATTTGTGTATTCGAATAGGGGAAAGGAAAGCAAATGCAAAAAGAGTTCAGTAAAAGCGGTCATTTGATTTAAAAAGCAAATATAAAGAACATCGGTTTATAAAAGATGTATGTATGAAAATGTGTAAATATAAGTGCATACCTGTTTCTCTATATCTGCATATAGAAATACATGAACGGATGGTCATCCCGTCCAGTTATTTCAGAGTAGAGGGTATTTGGGGTGCTTTTTAAACTTTCTCCTTTTAGTTTTCTGAAGTTTGAAACTGGTTTATGTTAAACATATATTCTAAAAAATCATGAAAGATACAGTAAAGTGATTTTTAATTATGGAGAATAAAAGAAATGTGAATGAGCATTATTAGTGTTCTAAGTGTTGGGGCCTTTCCCTCCACCCCGACTCCTTCTCCCTGCCCCTCACTAGAGGTAGAACTGGAATTCTAAACAGTATCAACAATGAAATAAGTTCATATGGCTGAGAGGAAGAAAGCAGGGTATACCTCCAAATTTTAGACTTTGTTAGAAAATATTTACAATGAAAGATATTGTGTTAAATTTTTTGAGCAACCACTAAAATAATGGAAATAGATATTATAACCATCAAAACAACACAGGAAAAAAAAAAGGAAGTTAAAAGAAGTAAAACATAATCAAAATATTGGAAAAAGAAGAAGAAGAAGAAGAAGAAGAAGAAGAAGAAGAAGAAGAAGAAGAAGTTTAGACCAGAGAGAAAAAATGATAGGAAGAACATGCTAAACAATAAAAAAAAAAAAAAATTAGCAACCCAGGTGTAAACATATTCAACTAACCTGTTAAAATACAGGGACTATCCTGTTGACTAATCAGAACAAAGTTTTAAAATCCATTTATTTGCTGTGCATAAGTCACAAATAAAATTAATATTGATGGGTTAAAAATGAAGGATGGAAACAGTATATTATGCAAATGTTAGCTAAAAGAAAACTGTTCTATAAATGAAATAAATGTTTTAAGGTGAATAGGATGAAGATGCTGCATGACAATGGTATAATTCATCAAGATATAATTATGGCCTTACTCTTCTAATAACTCGGCCTAAAAATAGGCAGGATTACAAGAAATGAACAATCCCCAGTCCTAATGGGAGGCTCAAATACACAGCTGTCATAAACTCATGGATCAAGAAAGACAAAAATCAGTCAGGGGCTCTAAGGCCCCTTATTCCCACGCAGAGAGGCACAACACTATCGGCTGAATGTCTGTGTCTCCATGGCACCCCCATTCATATAGTAAAACCTAATCTCCAGTGTGATTATATTAGGAAGTGGACCTTAGGGAGGTGATTAGGTCATGAGGGTGAAGCCATCAAGAATGGAATTAGTGCCCCTATAAAAGACACCCCAAAGTGATCCCTCTCCCCTTCCATCATGAAAGGTGATTGTGTGAACACGGCTATCGGTGAGGACAGAGACGCTTACAAGACATGGAATCTGCCTTGATCTTGGACTTCCCAGATTGAGGAACGTCAGAAATAAATGTGTGTTGTTTGAGCCTCCCACTATGTGGTATTTTTGTTATAGCAGCCCAAATGGATTGAGACATACAGAGTCAGAAGCAGGGAGGGGGAAGAGAGGTTTCGGGGGCTATGGAAGTCAGTCACCACCCCCTCAGTGAAGATGATATGACCCTCAAATTTCATCTTTGCGCTAAGCTCATGTTAGCTGTGTTTCTGAAAGAGTCTGGGGAGTTCAGCCAAATCTTTAAGGCCAAAGCAAAGCCAAGCCAGACATTGGAATGCAAACTGAAAAACATTTATTTGCTAACCAGATACATTTTTTTCAAGTGTATGTAAGTTTTGGACCAGAGACAGATGAAGGAATGTTTTACTCTGAAAATGAAGGATTGAAAAATACAATATTAACGTGAATGATGTTTACAATACACTGTTAACATTCCTTGTGAGTGAAACTCAAACGCTAGAGTGATTACTCACTCTGCAAACAGCTTGCTTGCTTTGCAGATGGTTTGCCACAGGGGACCTTTGAGTAATGAGTTCCTTAGTGCACTCTGCACAGGGCTCCTGTTCCCCAGGTACAGCCAGCTCTGGGGCCAGGAACCCTTGAAAGGAAGGCACTCCTAACCTGGTGCACCGCGCTTCTGGGTTTCCTGTAGCTGGGAAAGGAACCGCTGGCTGCTCACTCCAGGTGGCGCTAGGGAGCCAGGGGCCACAGGTGCTCCGCAGTTCTCATCTTTGAATTAGTTACAGGTCTATAAACCCGCTGCAGTAATGCAATCAGAGAGGGTTATGATTCTGATGCCAGCCTGGGCGAGCAGTGCCAGGCCAAGGGGATGAGGGGCTTTAGAGTCCGCTATGGGCAAAACACCTTTGAAAAAGTTGTGAGCTAGGGAGATCTTCAGCGGAATGGATAACTGGACACATTTAAATAAATTTGAAATGAATGCATGAATAATACAAGTCCACTGTAGAAAAATAAGAAAATATAGACAAGCAAAAAATAAAATAATAATTTTATTTTTATTTAATAAAAATAATAATTTCCTACCTGTAGATAGATCATTGCAATTAGCATTTTGGTATTTTCATTTAAACATTTTTTCAGTGAATATATGTCTGTCTACATATATATGTGGGGTTTCTTAACAAAAGTAGACTCATATAACATGTGATATTTACTTAACTGAGTAAATATTTCTTGCCATGTATGTGTAGATATATAGTATGACTATATACGATATAATATTCCATTGCATGAAAGTACTATACTTTGTTTCATCCATCTGCTGATGTTGGACATTTAGCTTGTCTCCATTTTTGCCTATCGCATTAGATGAACTTGAACAACCATCTTTGTAAACATCTCTGTTTGCTTAGGATAAGCCCCCAGAAGTATTACATCCAGGTCAAAGAAACTGCACATTTTCAAATCACCAGATGAGGAAATTTACTGATTAATTCTCCATCAAAGATGAGAGCATTCAATTCCATTTTACCAACCCTATGCCTCAACATTGGTTTTATCTTTCCAGTTTGATGAGTATAAAAGGTACCTCACATTTGTTTACGTTTGCATTTATTTGATGGTTGGTGAGATTGTGCCATTTCTGAGTGTAGGCTTCAAGAGACCTTGTTTCTCCATATGCTCTCATAAACCTCGATCACCAACATGAGAACACATCCAGGCATGTGACAGACACATGGAACAGGATCAGATCACCAGTTGTCCTTGCAGAAGACAGCCTGGATTAGCAAAGAGCCAGATGGCCCCAGGGGTCCCAGGCAAGATAAACCCACAGCTGATCCCAGACATATGAGCAATGAATGCTGATTTCTGTGAACACTGTTTTGTGATTGATTGTTATGCAGCATTATTGTGGCAAAAACGGATACAACCAATAATGCTTAATGCAAGAAAACTGATTTGTGTGTATGGAAGGGTTGACATTATGAGAAGAATACATGCAGCAAAAAGCAGCAAATGCCCATTATGTAGAGAGATTAGAACTTGTACCTCTCATCTTCAGTTGTTGACATTTTAGGAGCAGAACCTAAAGAGGACAACGTTTAACTCAAAAGAATGAATCCCGAGGATGGCATTTTAGGTGATGCTGGAAGGAAAATAGCTCAGTCTCCTTTTGGAGACCAGAATGGGATTTGTAGCCAGACCAGAGTTCTTCCAGGGCTCCTAAGAATATCATCTAGTGGGAGAGAAAATGAATAGTAAATGTACTTTTAGCAGAAGAACAATGGGTTGTTCAAGAAAAATACTTTTCTCTCCTCTCATTAAGGATTTTCTCTTCTTAATGGTCCTATCAACAGTGTCTCTCAGGAGAGACATGCAGTAGGTGGCATTTTTATGGAAGCTGATTGCCCAGCTCAGCCCTTAAAGTTAGATTTGGAGAGCTAGTTGGGATTAACAAGAGAGACATTATTACAATCCAGGGGAAACCTTGTATCTGAGTTGTGTAAAGGATGTCAGATTTCCATAGCACTTTACCCCCTTATTTATTTCTCAATTATGTAGCACTTTTCTTGTTGGAAATGGGATTATATTGCAGCAAAACAAATCTATGCCCATCATAAGGGTGGATTTCTCATTGTCACGTAGGGTGGTTGTGAAATCGCTCTCCTCTGAGGCTCATGAGAACGGGTTCAAGGCATTGGCTGCTCTGGGGGTGGGGGAACTGGTTGGTCAGTTTGGTTTTCATCTTTTCTGGAAGCAGAAACAGAAAGGTCAGAGAGGCTAAAATCCTAACACCTGCGTGCCTGCCAGTCCCGCCTCCTTCCCCAAGGTCGTTCGGACTTATTAGATTCTGGGAATTTCTCTCTAATCCTCACACCTACTTCCTAGTGGAGGGCCACCTTTGACCTTCATTATTGTTCCCATTTTCTTCAGATTTCCTTCTCCAAGTTCTGTTTGGGAGCCACGGGTGTGCCACAGTGGGAGGAACACTGGTCTGGGCTCAGACGTCCAGTCATTCACGTCCATTGGGGGAGGCTCCTCAGGGGCCAGGTTTTGCACAGAGCATGTGACTCAGCAGAGTGTCCTGCCCTCATTCTAATGTGGGAGACAAAAATGAACTCAAGTCAGAAATACAGATAACATGCTGCCAGGTAGGGACACGTGTTGGACGCAGAGCAGAATAAAGCATTGCGCAGGCTGTAGAGAGGTGGCGTGCTGGGGACGGTGTCCGGGAAGGCCTCTCTTTGCAGCCAACATTGACCAGAGACCCGACTGAAGTAAAGAATAATGCCACATAAAAATGGGGGGACAGGCTAGTGTCAAGTCCTGGGGGTGGAACGTCCTGGGGATGTTTAAGCAACAGCAAGGAGGTCCACATGGCTGGGCTGAAAGAACCAGACGGAGAGCCATCAGAGGTGAGAGGAAGAGGTAACCAGGGGCCAGGCCATCAGCGTGGGAGTGGGGGTCGTGTAGGACATGTAAGCATTTGGGATTTTATTCTCAGTGACGTGGGACTGGGACAGCCTTGAAGGGCTTTGAGGCGGGAAGTGACAAGATTTGACTTGTATTTCTACAGGGCTTGTCTGGCTGCTGCGTGGAGTGGACCAGGGGCGTGGGCGGGGCAGGGGGCAGTGAGGAGGCCATGGCAGCCGTCCCGAGGGACCATGCTGGCCTGGGCCAGGGTGGTAGCAGTTAAGCGATGTCTCATTTTGACACTGAGTCTAATCTGGCACTGCTTCTAACAAACTGTGATCTTGGGCCAAGTTGTTTGGCTTCTTTGAACTTCAGCTTCTTCTAAAAAAAAAAACCAAGAATGAAGATATTTCTTTTGTAATCACTTGGTTCACTATCGATCCTCAGTAACCTAGTGGCTTCCCAGTCCACATTCGCCCTTCTGGAAAGCTGTCCTCCTCCCCCTGAGAAGGAAATCCTACCACCAGTTTAAAGCTGTGAGCACAGAGGTTGAATTCATCCTCTTCAGTGTGTGCCCATAACCGTCACAGCCCACGCAAGGCCTGTCTGTTTTCTTTATTTTCTAGTCCCTACTCCCATTCTCCTTTCCTTTCACCTTCAGCCAATCATTCTAAAGTGTTTAATGTGTATCTTTTTGCAAAGGGCATATTGTTCTTTCGTGTGTATGTATTTTAAATTTACTTCGATGGTGTTATATACTTTCTTCTCTTTTTTATTTTACTGAGCTCTGCAATGTTCAGATCCATCCCTGTGGCTGTGTACATGTTTGATCCATTGCTACTAACTGCTGACTGGTGCATGCACCATGATATATATCCATTACGGTTTGCCTAGCCACTTTTCCAACGTCCTGCAAGCTGAAATAACTCAACATCCTCAGCTTGTACCCTTGGACTGTGTGAGAATCTCTTGGGATACATACCGAAGGAGCAGTTTAGCTGGACCATAGGTATGCATGTATCTAATTTGACTAAGTACTCACCAGACCTTTCCAGAGGGCTGTACCACTCCCACCCGCAGTACATAGAAATTTTCATACCCCACACAGCTTCCACCATTATCCAGTTTTTGAATTTGAACAGTCTAATAACTATAAAAAAATGGCTCTCTGTTAATTAGCATTTCCCTGACTACTAATGAGTTTGAGCATCTCTTCATATGCTTATTAGCCTTTTGAGTTTCCTTTTCTAGACATCATATCCTTTGAACATTTTTTAATTTGGAGTTGCTGTCTCTCTATATTTTTTATTTATAGAAGTTTTTCGTATATTCCAAATAATGAATTCCTTGTTGATATTAAATGCCACAAATATGTTCTTTCATTCTGTCGTCTATTAACTCTTTTCAAAATGTCTTTCATTAAATTGAAAAATGATTTTGATGTGATCAAATCTTTATAATTTTTGCTATGTGGTCTGTGCTTTTAGAGTATTGTTTTTCCTACCTGTGTGTCATAGCAACAGCCTGTATTTTACTCTGGTCATTTTAGATGCTTCTCTTACATGGTTAGATCTTTCATCCATTTGGAATAGTGATATTAGTTAGCAATTCAACTTTATTCTTTTCGTGTTCCAGTTTTTTGAACACTGTTGTTAAACAACATTTCCTTTGATTTATATTTATTTTATCATATCATACGATAGTGGGTCTGTGTTGGCTCTCTGTTTCAGAATCTGTTTGTAGAACAATACCAGGCTGGTTTTATTACCACAGCTTTATGTTTTATTATTTGATAAAGCAAGTTTCTCTTCATGTCTCTTCTTTTTTAAGGTTGTCCGTTTAACTATAGATTTTTAGTCTTCCATAGGAATTACTGAGGTTTAGCTTACATAGTAAGCTAAGGTATATATAATTTTCAAAATTCAAAGGTATATATAATTTTCAAAATTCATTTAACTGAATCTTAGTCTTTCCAAATTTGTTACATGTAAAATTTTATCTCACTAATTTACATGGAAAAATAAAAATCCAAAATTAGCTAAGGCAACCCGAAATATAGAATATTTGTACCACCCCAGAAATTGTTCTTGTGCCTCTGTTAACCCCACCTGCCACCATGATTATTATCTGTTGCTGTTATGATAGATTACTTTTATGTGACTTAGAACTTTATAAAATTGAATTAGGCAGTCTCTATTCTTTTAGATCTAGATTTTGTTTTCTTTTTAGAATCATCACTGTTGTTCCAAGTTTTAACATTTCATTTCTTTATATTGCTGAACAGGTTTGTTTTTTCTATTTGCCTGTTGATAGACATTTAGGTTGTTCCCTGTCTTTGCATATAATGTAAAAGGTCATTATGAACATTATTGTTGAATCCTTTTTGTGAATGTAGGTTTTCACTTCTCTGGTGGATACCAAGGAGAAGAATTTCTTGGTCTTAGTTTAGACTTAACATTTAACTAGAAGACATCGCCAAGCTTTACAAAGCATTGTAGCATTTTACATCCCACCATCATATCTCAGTTCTGAGAGTTCCAGATGCTTCTCATCCTCCCTGACACTGGTATTGTCAGTCTTTCAGGTCAAAGCTGTTCTACTCAGCATGAAAAGTATTTCACTGTGATTTAAATTTGCATTGTCCTGATGCCTCACGATGTTGGGGACCTCTACACGTGCTCATTGGCAAATCTTTGGTGAAGTGACTGTTTACTTCCTTTGCCCATCCCCCCCCCTTGGATTATTTATCTTTTCATTATTAACTTGTAGGAGTTCTCAACATGCTCCCCCCGCCCCCCACAACATGCTCCAATCTGTTGAATAAGTCTTTGTTAGATAAATATATTGTGAATAATTTTCCAGTCTGTGGCTTGCCCTTTCATTTTCTTAATGGTGTCTTTTAATCAGCAAAATTTTTAATTTTGTGGAAGATTAATTTATCTATTTTTTCTTTCATGGTTAGTTCTTTAGTTCCTTTTGAGTTCTGATTAAGAAATCTTCACACACTCATGGTTACAAAGATATTCTTCTGCGTTTTATTCAAGAAAGTGTATGGTTCTAGCTTTCACATACAGGTTTACGATCCCTCTCAAATTATAATTTTTTTGTATATGGATTGAGATAGATACAGAGACTCAATTTCCTCCTCCCCCAAAGAGATATCAAGTTGTTACAGCTATTCTGTTAAAAAGACTTTTCTTCCCCATTGAACTACTTTGGGGACTTGGTCAAAAATCAATACATGTATAGGTATAGTTTTGGATTTTCTATTCTGTTCCATGGATCTATGTGTTTATTATATGCCAATAGCACATTGTCTTGGTTACTATAACTTTATAGTAAATTTTAAAATAAGATAGTGTAAGTTGTCCATTTTTCTTTTTATTTTTCCAAACGGTTTTGGCTATTCTAGAGTCGATCTAACCTCTAGTGGAGCTGAGTCTGGGGCTTTCTTGCACCTTTAATTTGATTCAATTCACCACTGACTTTACATCTTTTGAAAATGGAATCAAGACTTCCCCTTCGGTAGGACTGGGGATCTGGGGACCAAGGCTCCGGGTATCTCTCTGTACTTCCAGCTCAACTTCAGCTCTCTGAGCCATGGGCGCTCTCTCTGCTGTGAGGGGTTCACATTGGTCTCTGTCCTCTCCCCGCCTTTGTGTCCAGGAGACCTCTCTGCTCTACTCCCTGGCCCCGTTGTCAGAGGGCTCCTCTGGTGCACCGAGTTAGGCTCAGGGCACTTTGAAATGTCCTCAGCCCTCCTGTCCTGCCCCAGTGGACAGCAGTCACTGTTTGTGGGGCCCAGAGTCCCTCAGAGGGGACTCTTTCAGGTCCCCTGTCTCAATGGAAAGTACAAAGGGTGTATATAAAATTCCTTTAAAACTCCATGTGGAAAATGTATTGTAATTGCCTTGAATTTATAGACTAATTTGGAGAGAATTAACATTCTTATAATACTAAGTTGTCCCATTCATGACCTTGGAATAGGCCTAGTGTGTGTGTGTGTTTATTAGAATTAAAATTTTTATTCCCTAATAGGTCTGTTTTATTCTTAGATATTTTATGGTTTTTCTTGATATTTTAAAGTATATCTTTTTAAAATTTATATTTGCTAATTGGTTATCACTGATGTAAAGAAATTATATTGATTTTTGAACTTGCCCTAAAATTCAACCATTTTGCCAAGTTCTCTTATGCTGTTTGATTCTGCTAGTGTTTCTAGTTAGACGTTCACAATATTTCCAAATAGTGAGCAGTTTTATCTTTTTTCCAAAGTCCTTTTACGTCTTTTTATTTTCCGTTGGCCAGAACCTTGGTGATCTGTGGACCAGCAGTATGCAATCATTTTGCTAGCACCTGACACTTCCTAGCCCTTGCTTCCTGCCTTCCTGGCCAGAGTGGAATTGACCAGAAATGAACACCTGAACCACGCTGAGCCAATCAGATCCTCTCCTCCAAGAATTTGGAATTGGAATTCGGAGCTGGTGGTCAGCCTCTGAATTGGAAAATGTTGCAGGAGTTGAATAGGAACAGTTTGGTCATTTGTACACAAAGCAGAGAGAAGGAAATGAGCCTGTCAAAGGAGGCAGTAAGAGATGGTGCAGCCAGAGAGAGACTGGGACAAAGACAGATAGAAGCACACAGACACTCCTAAACACACAAAGGGAGAAAAAGGAGAGAGAGAATCATGGAGATGCAAGGCACACACTCATACACAGAGCCACACATTCAGAGAGCAAGAGACAGGCATGCAGAGACAAATACAGACATGGAGAAAACATGCAGAGCCAGATACAGAAGACAACGAGAAAGACAGACAGACAGACAGACAGATCAGAGCTCGACTCGGCTTGGTCGTAGGAGTTCTTCAAAGATGCGGAGGCAGGAAGGCTGTCTTGGCTCGGGTTCTGCAGGGCTGTGGCAGCTCCCCGGGAGCCTGCCTGTGATTCCTGCCTTCAGGTTTGGTGAGATTCCTCTGAATCCTCGTAACAAATCCCACTTGACTTAGGCTCACTTGAGGGGCTTCTCCCTGACGTTAAATGCACAATTCAGCCCAGAGCTCTCCTCTGCACTCTAGTTTTACACAAACCTGACTTGTACATAGAAAGACATCACACACCTAACCCTTCCAAACTGGCACTCTTCAATGTCCCCTCCAGAACACAATACCTTAACCGTGTCTGTGTTCCCCAAAACCTAGGAACCACCTGTGAGTCCTCCCTTTCCCTCAGCCCTTCATCTGATTAGTTGTGTCTCTAATCCATCCACATTTGTCTATCTCCATGGTCCCTGTTCTGGTCTAGCCCTCATAATCTCCCCCCTGGATCACTGCAGCAGCCTCTTAACTGGTCTTCCTGCTTTCCCTTTGCCCACTCCCATCAATTCTTCACACAGCTTCCAGAGGGTCTTCTTAAAATTTAAACTGTCTGGTAATATTCCCCTGCTTTTAAAACCCTTTAACAGTTTCCTCGGCCACTTTGCATGAAGTCCAGCTCCTACCATGGCTTAGCAGGTTCCATGATCTGCCCCTGCCCCTCTCTGTTCTCACCTCATGTCATCCTCCCTCAGTCGCTGGGCTCCACCTCTACACACCAAGTTTGCATGCACCTCAGGGCCTTTGCACATGCTGGGCTCTGCCTGGAATGACACTTTCCTTGGCCAACTTCTTATCATTTAGGTCTCACCTTAAGTGTCACCTTCTCAGGAAGAATGGAGGGTCAATTTCCTAGTTCAAGACCATCTAAAGTAGACCCTGCCCCTTTTTTCTATAGCTTGCCCTTATGGTTTCCTTCACAGCATTTATCGATCTTAACCTTTACTGGTCTATTTACTCTGTGTGTGTGATTGTGTTTCTTTCTGCTGTCACTGTTTAAGAGTCCGTGAGAAGAGGGACCATCTATTTTGACCACGTGGTCCTCATGCAATGCCTGACACACAGTAGAAGTACAATAAACATTTGATGAATGAATGAGTGAAGGAAGAGAGAAAGGAGAAAAGGAAGAAAGGAAGAAGCCCTCACTAGGTTGGAGAGTGGGAAGATGAATTAGGATTGAATGGCAGTGACCAGAGTAAGCATCCCATCCTGTGGACATTGATCCCGGCTGACACCTAGCACCTACCCCATTATAGAAGGTAAGCTCCAGCAAGGCTGGGTCGTGGGCGCAGTGGGCGTAGTGGCAGGAGAACTGAATGAGGAGTCTGGGAAACCTGCCTGCAGGCCCAGCTGTGTGGCCAGAGCTTAGATTCCTGCGGTTGAACTGCAGGATGTCTACAGTCTCTTCTAGTCCCAGCCCTCACCAGTCTCCAAGGTGTTTTCAGGCCTGGAGAAAATGCTCCATCTTCTTGGAATCATAGGCTGTGGAGAGAGTGTTTGACACTTCAGCTTCCTTTCTGTGCCGGGACTGCTCCTGGGAAGAACAGGGCTGACGGTGCTAAGCCTCCCGTCCCACCGAGACCCCGGCCCAGAGCCTGGCCCTGCGTGGCCCTCGCTGCAGCCAGCTCGGCCACAGGCATGGTCATCTCCAGGGAATGTGCTAGAACAGGCATTTTGAGTGAGAAGCCTCCTCAAGCTGACTCTATATATATATTTTTTTTAATCCTCACCCGAGGATATTTTTACATTTATCTTCAGACAGAGTGGGAGGGAGAGAGAGACACACACATCGATTGGTTGCCACCCACAATATCCCAACCAGGGCTGGGGACGAACCACAACTGAGGTACGTGCCCTTGGCCAGAATCGAACCCGGGACTCCCTGGTGCTCAGGCCAATGCTCTAATTGTTGAGCCAAACTGGCCAGGGCTGTTCTTTTTTAATCACTTCCCCAGGGAAGGGTGCAAAGAGCCTGGTGTTCAAGTCTGTGAATTAGGAAATCACTGTATGGTTTCAGCCTCTATTAATTTTATTTGCAGAAATTAGCAGATCACGTGTGAACAAGACAATATTTCAGTCTTTTATTAAAAACACCTGCAAGATAGGGTATCAGTTCTCTCCTTCCCAGTCTGTCTTGGCCAGGGGTTCCTGTTCATTTAGGAGGGATGCCCTCCCCCATGTCTGGGAGTCCCTGATCCATGATGGCAGGGAGGTTCCAAACATTAACAGCTGAGAGTAACCTTATCCTCCTCTGAACCTCCCGGCCACTTCCCTCCATGCTTCTGAGACCCACCGACAAAGGAGTACATTTTAGAGTGTCTTTCCACCTCACAAGTGCCTCCTGTTTGGACAGAGTGTCAGCCCCCAGCCACAGGGGAGGTGTCCTGGGGCTGGTTACACCACCTGACCTGTCTCCATATGTCCTCTCCCACAGCTGACCGAACCAGGTGGACAGCTGACCTCAGCCAGGCCACCTGGGCTCTCTGTCCTGGGAATCCTACTTGGGCCTGAGCAGCATTGATTTCAAGCAGGGTTTCGAAGCGTGGCTGGAACCCAGGTGTGTGGGGCAGCCGTGACCGGCCCTGCAGAGAGGGTTGGCGGAGAGGAGAGGTGTAGAACAGGGCCTGGGGAGCTGCGTCCAGGCTCTCATGCCGGCCCTCAGGGAGGCCCAGCTGCCCTGCCCGCTCCTGGGCCCCTAAATCACATCTGTGTCTTTATCATGAACACTTCCATGGATTGTGTCTATACCTGGTTCTAGCTAATTTGAGTAGGTTGCTACAACTTATGACCACACGAGTCTTGACTCGATTGGATATTTGTACAGTATATTTTCAGTACCTCATCTTTCCTCGTAGTGTTAACCTTCTGGAGGGCAGGAATCTGATTCCACCCATCTTTGTGTCCTCATGGTGGTGCCTGGTGCAGTAATGATTCAATTACAACTTTATCAAATTAATGTATCTTCACACTAGAAAATATATCCAGATGGCTTTATTTATATTATCTATTTTAAAAAGCCACAGGAATCAATAACATTTTTCAACAGTGATTATTCTTGAAACTTCTTAGTATTTAAACAATGAATGCTTAAGAAAGTTATCACTTTACTGCAAACTTGGACAAGCATGTCTTGTAAGTAACAACTTTGCCGGAATCCTGTGCTCCAGAACATTCTGTGGCTCCCATTGCCTGCTTAATTATATTCAAAGTCTTGGAGCTGGCATTTGAGACCTCCCAGAATACAGTCTTGGATTTCCTTCCATTCTAACTGCTCCCTCACACTGCGGTCACGTTAGCTGTGCCCCTAGTACTAACTGTCACCATTGACTCAGACTTCTTTACTACTTACAATCCCTCCCCTCATCTTTACTTTCAAAAATCTTCACTTCTTTTTGGAGACCAGTTCACACTCTCACATCTCTTTATAAGGCTATTTCTGAGCGATAACAATTCAATCTGCTCTCTCTTCCTCCCAGAACGTCTCAAAGCAGTGGGCACGTGGCCACGGTAGGGAGGGCAATACACGCGCAGGGCTGTGAGCTCAAAGAACCGAGGGGCAAGCGGTGAGTCAGACCACAGATAAAATCGGTCCACCAGTGAAATTTCAACAAACTCTTCCTGAGTACTTGTACTATGCAGGCGTTGTGCCAATTGCTTCATCTCCCAGTGGCTCCTTCCCCACAGTTGTCAACATGGACAACTGGTATTTTCTCAACCCCTTGTGAAAGGGTAGGGACTACAGTTTTAAGTACCCCTTGCCCCCCAGATGGAAGCCTATTCACCCATTTCTACAGAGACATGCTGCAGCCTTCAATAACTAAGGGCTTCAAGAGTTTAAGCACTGGAGACAGTGGGAACACCAAGAAGACCGCCCCCCCCAAGCCTGAGGATATCAGGAAGGACTTCCTGGAGGAGGTAAACTTTGAAAATTATGGGTGAGTATGTGTCCTGGCAACCCATCTTAAGCTGCCTTTGTGCTTCCCACCCGACCCTTCCTCTCCCCCAAGGCCTGGAGAGGTGGCTGAATTCGGATGGTTCTCCCGCAGACCCTTTAGCTGGACCTCAAATGCCCCAGTGGCACTTACGTGCATAATGAACCCTTCTGCACTTTATTTGCTTGTCATTTATTTCTGGTGCTAACTCATATTTTCAGAAATAGAGTTTGCTCAAGGCCACCGGACACAGGGTGACAGTGGGTTGGGATCAGCATTTGCTGTGTTCTATATTCAGCATCTTAGGGCGCCTGGCAACAGTCCGTCCTGCCCAGCTCATGCCTGCTGCACAAGTCTCTGGGTCATAGAAAACTTTATAATACTCATTTTTCAGAAATCGAAGGTTTCCCTTCAGGTAACACATCGAGACTGACAGTAGCTAAGATAAAATTAGGCATTGGGTTAGGAATCCAGCGCATGATAATCTATCTTCTTTCCTGAGAGCTACTGTTGCACAAATCTGAAAAATCATAGCCTGGCTGTATAACCAACATTTCATTCTGGAAAGCACCGCGGAGCGGGAGTGATAAAGCTATTGAAGCTGTGGATGGCGGTTCCTGAGGTTGCTGAGCAGCACTCTGTCTGGCAGCCCTGGTGCTGTTTCCAAACACATGTGAGGGTTTTTCCAGCCAGCTCTGTTCTTCATAACCACGGCTGATAGAGCCAAGGCCGGGGGTTCATTTGCACAAGGGACTGTTTGCTTCTCTTTCTGCAGAGGGTTCTAATCTCTAAACATGCTCCAGTGAATCTAGTTCATTTAGTTAAAAACAAACATTGATTAACCCTGCATCCCATTCTTGCTTTATTCTACGTGTCGTGTTTACTACAAATGCCATTTATTGCATACCTACTGTTTGTCAAACACACTGTTTTACTTAATCTTACGGTATTACAACACTCCCAGAAGATTAATATTAATATCCCTATTTCTAGGTTGAAAAACAAAGGTTCAGAAGGGTTCAGAAGGTTGTGGCAGGTGCTGCAGCCCCTAGGAAGTGGGGCAGAGGGGAGGGCCCCAGGGACCTCTGCCCTCCAGTGGAGACTGTTCTCTTACCTCAGCTGCCCGGGGCAGCATCTGCTACAGCATCTTCCTTCAGCCTCCATGGCCCCATGGCTTTTGAGTTTCCCTCCATTCCCCGAGTGTCCCCGCTGTCCCCTGGGCGGCTCTTCTAAACTCTCCTCTTGATGTTGCTGTTGCTGGGACTTCTGTACTAGGTCCTCTTCTCTTCTCAGTGTCCCCACCCTTGGCTGGCCTCATACATTCCCATGGCTGTGACGACATCTACAGGCTGCCCACTGCCCAATCTGTGTCGCCAGTGTGGCCTCTCTGTTCTGTCTCAGACCAGCCACACGCACCACCTACTGCACCTCAGTGTCCTGGATGCCGTGCAGTCACCTCAAGTTCAGTACACCCCAAAGAGAACTCGTGACATGGCAGTCCCAGGGACCATCAGGGTATCTCATCAGGCCTGGCATCGGTGTGGGCCTCAGTCATGGGGTCCCTTACCTCACCCGCACAGCTCCGTCAGCTCTGGGTGGCACACTCTCCGTTGGCCAGCGTCTTCCACCCTTCCCCCTGCTCCAGGAAAGCACAGACCTCCCCTCCGGTGGATCCCTCCACTCTCGCTCACACAGATGCCTGGGTCCCCCCGAGGACATGGCTTCTCAGTAGCTTTCTCAAGTGGAGGTTGTCTGTGCTCCCTCAGAGCCTAGACGGGGAGCAGATGTCCTTCCTGCTTCTTATTGGCGCTTCTTTACCATCATTTCTGCCTTCTTCCCAGACAGCCTCCATCCCATTCGACTTGCATTTCATTGGATTATATATCCTCACATGCTCTTTGTTGCTCTCTTCCTCACTCTTCCTCAGGGAACAGTCATCAAAGGTTTTTATACCCGGCTCGCTGTATCTCTCTCCTCCACAGCTCCTGCCATCATTTTCGGTGACTTTGACATTCATGAAATGAGACGTCCAACTTCCTGACCTCTCAGTTGCTTAACTGGCTCATCTCCAATGACACCTTCCTCCATGCCACCCCAGCCCCTTTTCCACGAGCACACCTAAGATCTTCTCATTAGCAGTTACTGCAGCCTGAAAAGTTTTAACTTAAAGCAGAGCAAACTGTCCACTGCCAGCTTCCCCATCTTTTTAATTTTTTTTCAGTGCCTTCGTTCTAGAAATTCTTGGACTCCCTGGGATTCTAACATTGAGGCCTGACACATTTTCACTGCCCATCACCCGACTCCCCTTATTTTCCAACATGCATTTTATCACTACTTACTTTCTTGAATACACCTTTCCTTCTCTTTCTTTTCATTGTACTTTCCTGGAAAAACCCAAATTCTGTTGATTGAAACTAACTTCTTACCCATTCTACACCTGCATTGAAGAAGCTAAACACAACTGGAGAAAAACCTTTGGTCTCATTTTAAATGTATCATTGCAGATCTCAAGTGGGTCCCCAGACTGAGACAACTGTTTCACACTCTCTTCCCTCCAGCTCCCAGTAGCTCCTGACTCTCAGCTTTTTTCACTGATAAAATAGAAGAAATAAGGAGGAAACTGCCTCCTGCCTCCATCTCCCATCAGGACACCCATCACCCCACATGCATTTCAGTCCAAATGCTCTGCCTTTCCCCTTATAATAATGCACACGCTCCTGCTGCCCTCCAGGGCCAGTCATTCCACCTGCATACCAGCTTCCTCAAGAGCTTTCCTCCTACAGCTTCTTATTCTCTCTTTCCTATAGTATAAAAATTCCCTTCTCTGTCAGCTCATTCTTACCAGCATATAAGAATGCTGTGATCTTTCCACAAAACCTTCCTTAACCCTTATTCCTCTCTACTGCCCCATTTCTTTGCTCCCCTTTATAGCAAAGCTCTTTGAAGGAGTTTATATGCACTGTCTCCACGATCTCACCTCCAGTTGTTTTTGAGCCCTCTTTAAATAGCTTTCGTCTTCACTACTTTACAGATTCACTCCTGTTGAGATCAATAGCCTCCGCATTGCCAAGTCCAGTAATCTAGTCTCAGGCTTTGTCTTCATGTCTCAGCATCATCTGCATTGCCAATCACTCCCTCTTTCTTCACTTGACCTCCAGGGTACCAGGGTGGACTTCCCTCCTGGAGTCTACACTCTGACTACCTGTTAGCTCTATTTGCATGTCTCATTAGCAATTCAAACCTAACAATATTGTTGATTTCTACCTAATCCTATGTCTGGATTTTGGCTCAGCCACTCACGAGTTGTGAGGTACTGGAAAAAAAAAAAACATAATATCTCTGCACCTCAGTATCTTATTTCTAAATTAGGTATAATGATATTACCTAATTTATAATGACGCAGTGGGGATTAAATGAGGTAATAACATGAAGATCATTGATCTTAAGGCCTGGCATATAGTAAGTGCTCAATAAATGGCAGGTTGTCCCGTGTCCCTGCCCCACACAGGTACCTCCCTTGTTCCACTCAGTGAATGGTTTCACTTTGTCACCAGAATCAGAACCTAATATCACCCTTGATTCCTTCCTACTCCTAACTTCCCGCATCAATCAATTACCAACAAGTCAGATGTCTACCTTTTAAATACTTCTCAAATCCCTCGCACCTCCTTTCCCACCCCTGCTGCCTCTTCTGCAGTTCAGCTCTCGTCTGGGTGCAGCCTCCTATTGTTTATCCTGCCCCTTCTCCGCCCCACAGCCACAGGGAAGTGACCACTTTAAAATGCACTGCCCATGTCGCTCCCCTTCGTCTCCCCACTGACCTCAGGGAATGATCTACTCTGCTCAGTGTTACCATGCCTGACTGTTACCACCCGAGACACGCCAGGATTTGGCTTCGGCCCTTCTCCAGCTCCCCTTCTCACTGCTTCCGCCCGGCCCCCAGATGCGAGGTGCAGATCTTCTGAACATGCGCTCTTACCTCAAGGCTTTTGTGGAAGCAGGGTTCTTTGTTTTTTGTTTTGCCTAAGACACTGTGCTACCCACCCACTTCACCCTCTCCACCTGGCTACCTCATCCCACAGGTCTCCGTTCAGGTATTTCCGTCTGTGAGAGGCTGGGGGCTGATTGCCCCTGTCCTGGGTTAACTGCCCCCCCTTGTCAGACTCACGCTTCCTGTGTACCTTGGTTGTGGTTTCCCATGTGAATGATCTGTTTCCTCACCAGACTTTGAGATCCTGGAGGGAGGAACCTCATGCTCAAAAACTCCAAGAAGACTATATTTTGGATACTTTGACCTTCTTGAGATACTCTTCAGTGTGTACTGTATCCCAGTATCCCAAGTCTTGATATTTTAGGTATGCACCTAGTTGGATGCAGCACATATGTACTTATAATTGTGCCTAGGCATTTTTTGATGTTTGATAGTAGGCTGTGAGATTATATAGTCTTTAAGATTTTTTTTCAGGTTCTAAAATGCCAGGAAGGACTCTCCAGTGTATTGAGCTATCAGGGTCCAGCGTGTCACCCCCCAGAATGAAAGGGCTAAAGATGCTGGGGGATCCTGAGGCCATCCCTATGCAGTTTAATTTAGCTGAGCAATTGACTTACTTTCTACTTTTCCATTCAGTTGTTTAGAACCACGAAGACACTATCTAAAAAGAAAGTCATGAAACTATTTTTGGGGAGGGGGATGGCTTAACTGTTTTATATTCACTTTCTACCGCTTGCTTCCTGGAATAGTAAACACAGCAAGGTGCCATCCCCAGAGCCCATGGGCCCCAGTGTATAATCCTGTTCCCACCACACCATGCTGAGCACTCCTTCCTTGCCCTTGGTGCCGAAATGAGTCCTCCGGCTCAGATGTTACTGCAGGCCTCGCTGGTGCGTTGGAGGAGGCAAGGAGTGAGCAGTTATCTGACGTTCAGATGGACCGCGTGATGGAGAAACAAACTTGGCCACGGTTTTCAGAGAAGTTGGTTCAGCTGGAGTGCCTCATGCTGTACTTCGTGCTACATGTACGGATATGATGATGAACAGGACACAGCCTCTGGCCTGAAGGAACTCACCACCTAGGGAAAGAGGCGGCAAGGACAACAGTGTGGACATGGTGTGATGGAGGGAAGGAAGCCCGGTGCGGGAGAGCGTCAGAGACACACCTAACCCAGACGGAGGCAGCAGAGAAAGTTCCTGGAAGATTCTGGAGGAGGTGCATTTTAAGATAAGTAAGAAGTAGTAATTAGTCTGGGGAGGAAAGAGATGGACAGGCATCACGGACAGAGAAAAAGGGGGCTGGCATGTGCAAAGCCCAGCGATAGGAGGAAGGATGGTCCCAGCGACCTGCCGGGCAGGTGCATTTCTCTGAGAAGTGGGTGTGAAGAGGGAGAAGAGTAGAGGGAGTGACCGCGGGGCTCCAGGGAAGGCCTAGCCTGCGGGAGGGAATTCTCGGCAGGTGTCTAAGCGCCTTCCCCGTTTGTAAATGCTTGGAAATTCTGAGGCTTGGCAATATTTGGGGCCAAGGTATTGCCCAATAGACTGCAGGGACTGAAGACACTAAAGGATTCTGAGACCATCTCTACCTCTTCCAAAACAATCAAGGTAGCTGACTCCCTTGTTCCTTTTGGGGTTTGTTTGTTTAGTTGCTGGAAAGCCATGTGGGCTCTGTGTGCACAGAAAGTGATTAAACCGCCATGCTGAAGAGGTTTGCTGGAGTCAGCATAATGGAAGATTAGGAAGCTAGGAAGTAACCTGGTTTCACAGTCTTTTAGAAAGGTCAGCCTCTGGGAGCAGGGAGAAAGCAGTTGCATTTGAGGGCAGGGGCAGGACAGGAGAGGACCAGTGAGAAGTTGTTTCCTTGGCACCAGAGTCACCTGCCCGGAGGACAAGGTCACGATGCCTTCCTGCCGGGACAGGCAGCCACGCAGCTGGGGCCTGAGAGGTGAGGCGTGGGGCGAGGCGTGCTCAGGGGGCCCAGGAGAAGCCAGACTTCAGCCCTTCCCGCCCGGTGCTCTGCCCTGTCACCCCTTTCAATCCCCATCACCATGGTCACCTCACCCTTCTTCATGCCTGCCCCAATTCTGGTCCTTTAAACCAGCCCCACCCAGCTAGCCCCAGATCCAAGCTCCTAACCCTCCCGTCCGAATAAGCCTCTTCTCCTGCGTCCTCTGTGTTGAACACTAGCCGCACATGCACTCTGCTTCCCAGGCCAGGAGTCGGCTTGGATTTCTTCCTTCACAGTTTCTGTCCAACCAACCTGAGTGCTGTCGGATTTACTCCCTGAATGTCTCCGGCCTCCACCGCCCCAGCACAGCCCCCATTACCTCTGGCTGGGATTCCTGCCCAGGATTCCTATTCGTTGGCTTTAGTGGGCCCCCTCTCCCCGGTGGGGCCTTGACACCATTGCCAGTGGGACCCTTCCAGAATGCAGATCCCTCTGTGACGCCCCGAGCGCCCAGGAGAGGGTCTCTCTCACGCCCCGAGCGCCCAGGAGAGGGTCTCTCTGAGGCACCGAAGGCCCAGGAGGGGGTCTCTCTGACGCCCCGAGCGCCCGGGAGAGGGTCTCTCTGAGGCACCGAAGGCCCAGGAGGGGGTCTCTCTGACGCCCCGAGCGCCCAGGAGAGGGTCTCTCTGAGGCACCGAAGGCCCAGGAGGGGGTCTCTCTGACGCCCCGAGCGCCCGGGAGAGGGTCTCTCTCACGCCCCGAGCGCCCAGGAGAGGGTCTCTCTGAGGCACCGAAGGCCCAGGAGGGGGTCTCTCTGACGCCCCGAGCGCCCAGGAGAGGGTCTCTCTCACGCCCCGAGCGCCCAGGAGAGGGTCTCTCTCACGCCCCGAGCGCCCAGGAGAGGGTCTCTCTCACGCCCCGAGCGCCCAGGAGAGGGTCTCTCTGAGGCACCGAGCGCCCAGGAGAGGGTCTCTCTGAGGCACCGAAGGCCCAGGAGGGGGTCTCTCTGACGCCCCGAGCGCCCGGGAGAGGGTCTCTCTCACGCCCCGAGCGCCCAGGAGAGGGTCTCTCTCACGCCCCGAGCGCCCAGGAGAGGGTCTCTCTGAGGCACCGAAGGCCCAGGAGGGGGTCTCTCTGACGCCCCGAGGGCCCGGGAGAGGGTCTCCCTGACGCCCGCCTGAGCGCCCAGGAGGAGGGTCCGTGGCCCCCCTCCCCCAGCTCTCTCACCCCTGCTCCACGTGCGAGCCCCATCTCCTGGGCCAGTGATCTTTCTCTCCACACCGACTTCCTTTCTCACCACCTCCTTTTGCTCAGGTGGGGCCCCCTTTCTGAGATGTCCTCCTGATCCCTCCCCTTCCTCTTCACCTAGTTACTTTCTATTCCCTTTCGAGGGCAAATCAGGACTCAAACCCTCCCAAGAGCCTTGACGGTCCTCAGTCTGAGTCAGGAGGACTTCCTTCCTGTGCCAACAAACTCCAGGCCTCCTCTCTCATAGCATGTGCCACCTGCGCTGCGACTGTCTTCTCTTCACGCGACTCTTTAGAGGTGATCACAGCACAGCGATTCTACGGCGTTTATTTCCGCGAGGCCCAGAGCACAAGGCTTGATCCAGACTTAGTAGGCAGTTAATATATATTTACTGAGGAAATGAATAAAATAAGAGGTAACATATACTGAACGCTTCTCATGTGCTTACTTGACTTAAATAATCTCATTGGTCATCACATCATCTAGGAGATATTATTAGTATTATCAAGTAGCTGTTACTACTATGATCCCCTGTATAGGTGTGTAAATGCAGGTTCAGAAGTTTGTGTCAGAACCAGAACTTAATCCCAAACATATATACTCTGGAGCTTGAGATCTTTATCACAAATGAAATTGTCCACTACGACAAGGAGGGCTGGGATCCCTGGGCCGTTCTCACCGCAAAGCCTTGCCCTCTGGAACGGAAGCATGGGCGCGTTGATGGGTTCAGGGGCTTTGCTGGCTCAGCCTCGATGGCCAGGCAACTGACTGCATTAACATCCCCTCTCCTGTCCCCAGCTACAAGCCTGACTCCCCTTCATTGAAGAACCTCTGATGTAGAACTTGCCATGGACTCCAGGTGCATACTGGGTAGTCCTCACCTGTGGAAACAAACCCTCAAAGCTGATGCCTCCCAAAGCCCGAGCCTGCAGAGGGCAGGAAGCATTTCCTGCAGCCTGGCTCATCCTCCTCTCTGGCTGGAGCCATTGGTCCATCCCCACCAAGACTGGGGAGGGAGTGACTCTCCTCTGTCTTTTATCCTGTACATAACTTAGCCTGGCTCAGGCCTGGGGCACAGCAAGGAGCTTGATAAATACTTGCTGAATTCAACTGAGAACCATGTTGCAAGCTGGGACTTGTGATTTGCTCTCCGGCCTGCTGGGAGATGTTCCAGCCATTCCCAGAAGGGGTTTTGTGTAAGATGGTCACTGGCTCTGCTTCCCAGGTAGGGTAAGAGTCCGGGTAGGGTAAACACCCTGTGAGACCTAGATTAATCTACAAAAACAAAGCATAACACCTTTATTGTTCCTAGTGAAGTTCTTTTTACATGTGGAACTCTGTTAGGAAGCGGGATAGAGTCATGTTTATTTCTATATCAGTGAATCAAATCTCAGTTTTTAGAAGGCTTGCTCATCCTGGAAAAAAAAGTTTGTGTGTGTGCGCACATGTCCATGGGTGAGTATTTTAAGGCTAAAGGGATTAACTTCTCTGGGAGCTCCAAATTCTTTGGAGGTTTTGGGTACATGAGGCAAACATTGCTGTGTCTGAGAGGTGATTCTCTTCAATGCCTTCAGCGATCACCTTACCGTGTCATATACCACACGCGTGTGATTAACTCTCCTTAATTTTAAATTTCTTTCAAAAAGCAAAAAACCTTCCAATAAAAGAGGCTTCCTTTGGAGGGAACTGCACCAGCCGTCGCCCCTTCATTAGGTAGAGGAGCAGGCCAGATGCCCGCACTGCCGATCTGTGTACTTCCCTTTGTTTCCAAGCTGCCAAATGGCAGGGAGAGATGCCTGGACACAAGGCCACGCAGGCTCCACGGCTGGGAGGGCAGAGAGCCTAGAGCCTGGCACATGCTTGGTGAAGAGCACTCTGCCGGGCCAGGCCAGGAGGCACTTGGCAAATGGAGACATCCGATGGCCTGCTAGGCACAGCATAGTCTGGGGACAGTGGCAGAGAATGAATTCCCAACCGTCCACCACCAGGGGCTCGCGTGGAAATGGCCAAATCAGACACTTCCTCGGGCATGGCCAGCAGCTAACCAGTTTAGTTTGGAGATTTCTGTCCAGACCGCAGGAGCACAGCTGGTCCATGATCCCTATATCCCTTTTTGAGTTATCAGTTTTTACAAGTTATGTGCCCTGTTCTGTGAAAGCTATAGGACCTTGTTCCATAGGTGAAAACTATAAAATTCTTCTTTTTTTTTCAGTTCTTTTTTATAAATAAAATTGGCAGTCCAATTTCATGTTATTAGCAGTGAAAATTCTGCGGCTCTCTCCAGCGCATTTCTCATCCATGGAGGCATGGAGTTTCACAGCAGCTGGGGCATCTCTGCTCTCCCAGGAGTAGATGTGATCTGGAGGTAGGGGTTGGCATGAATCAAGTTGCCTCATGGGCTTTCTCAACACCCACTCCATTCTACCCCACTCTTCTCCTCAACACTGCCAGGAGAGGTTCCCCCCTCCCCGAACCAGTCCCCCTCTTGCTGGGCAAATGTCCTAGATGAAAATACACCCAGGGTTTAAGCAGACTGCAGTGACAAGCGTCAAAACAATATGCTGCTTTGGATATTTTCAGATTCATAAGACTGTCATCAGTGGGGAGAGATCCTCGTCCTTGCCAGTTGTTCGTGGGAGTGGGCTTCTTGTGATATCCCAAGAAAAAGAATGTTCTGAGACTCATATGGGAGGATGTGATATTGTAGAAAGTTTTATTTTTGTGGAACCAAACCCCTGAGTTTCCAAGACCCCATTTCCCTTTGTCCCACCAAGGAAGAAGTGTCGCATGGCAGCAGAGCTAGAATCAGAGTCAGTGTCCAGAGTTTTCGCTCCGTGTTGGAGCAGTGTCCAGTCCAGCATCAGGCTAGCTTAGTCTGTGTTCCCAGTTGCAGTCCATCAGTCCATTGCATGTGGGGTCTGCATGGCCACATTGGCTTGGAGGGGACACAGACAAGAGCAAAGAAACAGAAACAAGAAGGCCCCGCCAGCAGAGAGAGAGAGTTCCTTTGTCTGTGGGATTATGTATTCCCATATTTTCACAGGCTTGCAATGGCCCTGCCTACTCTAACCAATCCATGGTTTCCTGGGCTTGATTAACAAACAAGTACCTTCCCTACATCATCCCAGCTTCACTGCGCATGTGTCTATCTCCCCCTCGTTGGACCCCTTCCCTCAGTGATTCTGTAGGAAACGGGCAGTGGTTCCCTGGAAAGCGTAAAGTTGCAGCTTCCTGGTGAAGCTACCCAAACGACATGCCTCTAATGTCTGGCTCCCCACTTTGCTCCTATGATACTAACTAGCTAATTATGACAGTATCAAAACCACGACCATTCGTTTCCCTAAAACCCAACTTAGCAGTTGGATGAGATGCAATTGGAGAGGCAGTGCTTGCAGGGATAATCCAGGACTGGAATCTCATTACCTCACTGTTATTTCTTGGACTGAAAACCCAACTGGCAGGAGAAGAGCTAGGATCTGTGGACAGGGAGCCACATCTGCTATGTCTTTGTTTCTGCTGTGCCGATAGCAACACACCTTCAAATGGCATGTGGCTGCTCTCCTTGGTATGTTAAGGAACTGTCTGTCCTGGGCTCTGGTTCATCATTATTTCCCCATAATTTAATTAAAACTGACAGGCAAAGACGATCTCCTTTTCATAGCCTTGATTGCATGTTGTGTCTGACATTGGTCCCTGGAGTCTTGGAAGTGAAGTGCTCTTCCTCTGAGCCCGCCTCAGCTACAAAAGGCCCCGACCCCTGGGTTCCCTGGCTGAGTTGTTTGTTTGATGTTGCCTCTAAAACCTCACTCAGGGACCCAGCTTGCTCTCTGGCCCTTGGGGACTCCTGCCTAAGCTGGAAGTCTCTCTTCCATGAACTGGTGACAGAAACATAGCTCACAGCTGTGAAAACACAGAGCAGGAGCTGCTGGACTTGGAAACTCCCTCGGAAAGTGACAAGGCAGGGACTAAATCAGGAACATGCCCACACTTGCTCCTGACCTGAGAGCGACAAATTAGGTCTCTGGAGAGAGGCTGCTTTTTAGACAGTTCTCACCCCGTCTCCACACCTGTGTCCTCTGGAGCCACTGACAGTTGTCTCAAATACCCTTTGAGCTAGAGTTGGAAAAGAGGTTTTTACCAGTCCCATCTGTCCTGCTTTGTGCCCACCCACTGTGCAATTTACTCCAACAGCCTCCTGCTTCCCGGGGAAATGTAGTCTCCTAGTGAGAAACAGAGCCCCTCTGCCACCCTGGCCTAAAGTCAGCTGCCCAGGCAAAGCAGATCCTGCTGAGTCCCTTAGCAAAACCGACCGGAGCCTGTCACACGGGCAGTAGGAGGGGAGAGGAGGCTGGGCTGAGGGCCCTGATTCCAGTTTTCTGATGTTCAGCTTCTCCTTAGAGGCGTTACCACCACTGCCATCACCAGAGTGGCCTCAGGCAGTGCCACTCCTGGATCCGAATGACTTTGCTTATTTCCCTGTGGGCAGCAGCTGACAATAGGCAGGGATATTTGACCAATACTCTCCTACAGAATCCAGGGTAGCACTAGAGGAAGAAACACACATGCAGTTGCAATTGCTGCAGCTCAGCCCATCTGGGCCACTATGGGAGGCCTCCTGAGCCACCTCCCGCAGCCAGAGGCCATGTCTGCCTGCCACTCCGGCCAGCACACCCAGGTCCCTCAACTCCAGGCTCCTCCAGGGACGCTGTCCCTCTTCAGTCCTGAGTCCGCCTTCCAAGATACAGTATCTTGTCGGATGACCACCTGCTTCCATGGGTGATGTTCCTTCCTCCCCTTCTTGGGTTTCTTGATCCCAGACCCTCATTATCAAAATCCAACCCAAGTTTCCCAGGCTCTCCTGCACACCGAGTAGTGGTGGTGGGAGAGGAGGGGAGGTCAGTGAAATCGGCATTTCCTTCTAGAAGCAGCAAGCGTGGAGGTAAGCAGACGTGTAAGATTTGGGACATCCAGTAAATCTCTCCGTTCTTCCTTCCTCATTGCCCAAACGAACTCATTCAAACCAACTCCGGTGAGCGCCTGGCTAAAGGCTGGAAGAGCCATGTTAAAAGCAATTCATTTTCAAAAGAGATGCAACCTATTTAATCATTACCAATACTTTAATACTTTGATTAACAATATGTCAATTCCCTACACTCTTCTGTCGTAGCCTCTGTTTTGTCCTGTCTGGAACCTATAGCCTGGAATGGAGACAGTTACACCACAGGGTGTTTAACAGACTTTGATAATTTACATCATAGATACCATAACATCTCATTAAAATAAATATTTGTCAAGCGCCAACTGTGGGTCTGGCCTGTGCTAGATGCTGAGGATAAAGATGAAAAGACTTGACTTCTGTCCTGACGGGGCGTGTAGCGCCAAAGGTAAGCCATGTCCGGCTTTGTCACCATCTTTCTGTGCTTTGCTTTGTGGTTTTATCACATGTGAATGCATCCATAGGAGATATAATTTCTTTTTGTCTAGATTTGACATTTGGTATGAATAGAATAATACCTTAATTGGCCAGTCCTTTGAGCTGGCTCTCTTGTTCAGCATTATGTTTGTGGAATTTATCTATGTTTTTAGAGTTTTCATTATTTTATTGTATTCCATTAAATAAAGGTGTCACAATTTATTTATCCCTTTTACTGTGGATTGACCTTTGGGCTGTTTCCAGTTTGAAACTATCACAAGCAGTAAGGCAGTAAACGCTCTTACACATGTCTCCTGGTCCATGTGGGTGAGAGTTTCTCTAGAGTACTGTATCGTTTATTGAGGAGTGGTTTACCTAGGTCACAGGATGTATATGGTACATTTTAGTCTGTAACAGTTTACTAAAGACTTGTAGCACTTTCTACCCCCACCAATAGAATAAGATAATTCCCATTGCTCCTTGTTCTCACCAACATTTGGTGTAAACTTTTGATTTTGCACAACTGGTGGTTATAATTCTTATTATAAATAAATAAGAGTCTCCTTGTACTTGGGATACTAGAACTTAGTCACTTAGATATCTCACAAATATCCTCTCCCAGTTGAGGCTCCAATTTTCACTCTATGGTACTAGATGAAAACATATTTTAAATTTAAGGTTATGAAGATAATGTCCTCTATTATATTCTAAAAGTTTTAGGGTTTTGGTTATCTTCTGTCATTTATTTAGGTCTGTTTAATGTCTCAATAATTTTTTATACTATTCTCTGTAGAGGTCTGTATTATAATTATTCCTAGTAATTTTTGGACATTTGCATTATTTTATTATTTATTTAATTAATTTTTGTTACAGATGTTTCTCCTTTTTCCCCATTGAAACCCTCCTCCTGTTCCCGCCCCCCTCCCCAGCATTGTTATCTATGTCCATTGCTTATGCTTATAAGCATAAGTTCTTTGGTTTATCATTTCCCTCCCCTCCACCCCTTTCTCTGAAGTGTGTCCGTCTGAACCCTACTTCTATGTCTCTGGGTCTATTTTGTTCATCACCTGATTTTTCATTATATTCCACAAATAAATGAGATCATGTGATACTTGTCTTTCTCTGACTGACTTATTACTCTTAGCACATTTGTATTTTTAAATTTTTAATTATTTGTGGCTGGTATACAGAAAGGCAAATGATTTTGCATATTATTTTTGTATCGAATAATCTTGCTAAAGGCTCTTATCAATTCTAATGATTTTTGGTATAGATTTTTTAACTTTCCACATTCACAGTTATATAATCTTCAAATAATAATGGTTTATTTCCTTTTTTTCACAATCTTTATACCTTTTTCTTTTTTAGATCATGCTCACTAAGTTTTTCAGTGCAAAACTGAACAAAAGAGGTGAGAGTAGCATTGCTTCAGCCACAGAGAGAAAGCTTTCGAAGTTCTACAATTAAACATGACATTTAACACAAGATTAATATATATTAATATATAACATATGTAATATAAATTTATATATAATGTATATTTATGTATGTAGATATTCATATATTTATTTTAAAAGGTGAGGAAGTTCCTATCATAGTTTTCTGAGATTAAAAAAAACATAAATATATACTGAATTAAAAAAAAAAACAAAAACACCTTTACCTTTCTGCATCTTTTAAATTAGCATTCCATTTATTTTAAAAAATATATTAATGTGGTGAATTATGAACCTTGCATTTCTGAAATAAGCCCCAATTTTTAATACTCTGTTAGGTCAGTTTGATAAAATTTTTTTTATGGGGTGGAAAATATTTGCATCTAAATTCATGAATGGGTTTATCCTGTAATTTTCCCCTCCCCTGTATTGTCCTTGTCAGATTTTGTCATCAAGATTATGCAAACTCACAAAATGGATTTGGAACCATTCTTGCTTTTTCTATAATTTAGAAAATCTTTTGTAAGATTGGAATTATCGGTTCCTTTACAGTTTATTAAAATGTTAGCCTAATGTTTTTGACAGGGAGGGGCACGTAACAGAAATAGAATCAGTTGTTTAATAATCATTCACCTTACTATAGATAAGAGGTTTTCTTACAGACCCTGGGAAGCTGGAGGATGAAACCAGGTTGTAAAAAGATAAGATGCCTCGATGGGTCCATTACTCAGAAAAGAAATGCGTTTTGAGAACAGACCAAGGACACGACATGCTTTGATTCCTAGACTCTGACCCTCCCCCCTTCCCCCCCGGGGGAGTTTGCTTCAGAAATGCTGACCACTCTCTGGTCTCAGGAATGGGTTGAGCTGTTTGTAACATCATAGAAGATTAGCCACTTTGTTATCAGACTTCCAGCTTCTTAAGGCAAAACTGCAGACCCCTCCCCTTTCCCTGTTACACTTACAGCCCACAGCTGCACAGAGTTATCTTCTCCCTCATCAGTATATAAGCAGCCAACTGGCAAGGGGGTCAGAGCAGAATTTCCAGGGTGAACGACCGCTTTCCCCATACTGCCAGCATTATTGGAATAAATGCTTATATGTGATTCAACCCTGTCTCTGCTTAATTTGGCTCAAGTAGTGACAGGCGGCCTCAGACCCATGTTCAGTATTATTTTCACAAGAGAAGATTTAAATGACTGGATTTCTTTCTTTATTGTTTGAGTTGATATATACACATATATTTTTAAATCCTCATCCGAGGATATTTTTGCATCGATTTTCAGATAGAGTGGGAGGGAGGGAGGGAGGGAAGGAGAGAGAGAGAAACATGGATGTCAGAGAAACACATGGATTGGTTGCCTCCTGCAGGACTCTGACCAGGGCTGGGGATCGAACTGCAACCAAGGTACTTGCCTTTGACCAGAATCGAACCCGTGACTTTTGGTCCGTGGGCCTATGCTCTAACCGCTAAGGCAAACCAACCAGGGCTGAGTCAATATTTTTAATTATGTTTTATTATATTTTTATGGTATATAATGTTGTTAATTTGATTTAAATTATTTTGAAACTTTTTCAACTTTCTGAATGTTTTATGAATACCTCTTATGAAATTCATACATCCTGTACCTAGATTCATGGATTGCTAACATGTTGCTACATTTATGCTCTCCTTCCTTGAACTCACTCTTCACATCTCTGTCTTTCCCCCACACTCACACACATAACTATATATGTACACACTCACATTTTAGTTTTCCACGTCACTTAAGAGTTAGCTGTAGATATATTATTTTACTCTTAAATATTTCACTATGTAGCATTTTCCTACTACCACTCTCAGGTAATTTGACATTGATATCACTCTACTACTATCTAATATATAATCTATATTCATATTTGCACTCATGTTCCAATAGTGTTGTTTATAGGTTTTAAAAACATTTTTATTGACTTCGGATCTAAGAAAATGTCACATGTTGCATTTTCCATTTCTTTTTAGCCTCCTTTACACAGAATAATTCCCAAGCTTGTTAACAATATCTTTCATAACACTGATGTTTTAAAAACAATTTTCATGACATATTTCACAGAACTAGAATAAATACTTCAAAAGTTTATATGGAACCAAAAAAGAACCCGAATAGCCACAGCAATCTTGAAAAAGAAGGACAAAGTAGGTAGGATCACATTACCAGATTTCAAGTTATACTACAAAGCTACTGTAATTAAAACAGCCAGGTACTGGCACAAGAACAGGCATATAGACCAGTGGAACAGAACAGAGAACCCAGAAATGGACTCAAGACATTATGCTCAATTAATATTTGACAAAGGAGGCAAGAGCATACAGTGGAGTAAAGACAGCCTCTTTAATAAATGGTGTTGGGAAAATTGGACAGCTACATGCAAAAAAATGACACTAGACCATCAACTTACACCATACACAAAAATAAACTCAAAATGGATAAAAGACTTAAATGTGACCTGTGAATCCGTAAAAATCCTAGGAGAAAACATAGGCAACAAAATTTCAGATATCATACGCAGCAGAATTTTCACTGATACATCACCTAAGGCAACAGAAACAAAGGAAAAAATGAACACATGGGACTACATCAAACTCAAAAGCTTCTGCACAGCAAAAGAAACAATCATCAAAATGGAAATGCAACCCACTGTATGGTAGAGCATCATTACCAATGATACATCAGATAAGGGGTTAATTTCCAAAATATATAGAGTACTCATACAACTCAACAAAAGGAAGACAAAGAACCCAATTTAAAAATGGGCAGAGGAACTAAATAGACACCTCTCCAAACAGGACATACAATTGGCCAAGAGACATATGAAGAAATGCTCAACATCACTAATCATCAGAGAGATGCAAATTAAAACAACAATGAGGTATCACCTCACACCTGTCAGAATGGCCTCCACCAACAAATCATCAAACAACGAGTGTTGGCAAGGGTGTGGAGAAAAGGGGACTCTAGTACACTGCTGGTGGGAATGCAGACTGGTGCAGCCACTCTGGAAAACAATATGGTGTTACCTCAAACAATTAAAAATTGAACTTCCATTTGACCCAGTGATCCCACTTCTAGAAATATACCCTAAGAAGCCTGAAACAGCAATCAGAAAGAATTTATGTACCCCCATGTTTGTAGCAGCACTATTTACAATAGCTAAGATCTGGAAACAGCCCAAGTGTCCATTAGTAGACGAATGGATAAAAAAGCAGTGGTACATATACACAATGGAGTACATGCAGCTGTAAGAAAGAAAGATATTTTATCCTTTGAGACGACATGGAGGGACCTGGAAAGTATTATCCTAAGCAAAATAAGCCAAGCAGAAAAAGACAAATACCACATGATCTCACTTACTTGTGGAATATAATGAACATAACAGTCTGAGGAATAGGGTAGACCCAGAGACGTGGAAGTAGGGTACAGACTGACAACCCTCAAAAGAGGGGGTGGTGGGGGGAGGGAAGAGATAAACCTCAGAACTTATATGCATGTATGCATAACCAATGGACATGGACAACAAAGCTGGGGACGGGGTAGGGGGGAATGGGGAGGTGGGTGTCAATGGGGTAAAAAAGGAGAAACATCTGTAACAAAAATAAAATTTTAAAAATAATAAAATAAAATAAAAACAAAACAATTTTCAGTTTTTTAGGAATTTATTTCACTAGTTTTAAATCTTGTCAGCATAAATTATTATAATATCATCTTATTATCTTTTTAATGTCTACAGTACAAGTAGTTTTGTCTTTGTTTTCATTCTTAATATTGTTTATGTGTGTTTTATGTCTTTTTTCCTGGATTAATCATGCCAGATTTTTTTCAATTCATTTCACTGATTTTTCAAATAATTCAATAATATGTTCAAAGTACCAACTCTGGTTTTATTGTTCCTTTTTTTATTGTTTGCTTTTTATTTCATTATTTTGTCTTTTCATCTTTGTTATTTTTATTTTACTTATATTGGGGATCATTTTAATGATCTTTTATCAACTTCTTATGTTGATTGCTTAGTTTGTTAAATATGAATACATTTTATTTTCTAAGGCAAACACTAAGAATATAACTTCCCTCTAAGTACTGCTTTAGGTATTGCTAAACGGCTTACTATGGAATACTTTTGTTCAGTTTTGTAATTCTAGTATGTTTTCTTCCTTGATTTATGAGTATTTTAGATGCATCTTAAATATCCAACTATAAAAATGTAAAGCCATTTGTCTTCTTATATTCTTATTTTGTAATTTAATTGCATCGTAGACAAAAGATATGATGTATATGTCAGTTTTTAAGTTGAACTGAGACTTGCTATATTGACTAATATAAATGGTTCCTGTGCATTTGAAAAGAATACACATTCTCTAGTTGTTGGGTGTGATGTACCATAACATCCTTTTTACTCATCTTAATAATTTTGCTATTTAAATCTTCTGTATCTTTACTTATTATTTTAGTCTACTTAATGTCACTTACTAAAAGAAGTCTTAAAATTCCCTACTATGAATTATAAATATTTCTACTTTTCCTTTAGTTCTTCCAACATTTTGCTTTATTTCAAGGCTCTTTTCTTAAGAACCTAGAAGTTTAGAATTGTTTTATCATCCTTGTGAATGGAACATTTGATATTGATGTAGTGAACCTTTGTAACTTAAAGTTTACTTTGGTGGGTAATGATATAACTACTCTAATTTTCTTTTGGTTAGTATTTGCTTTATGTATCTTCATACATACTTTGAATTCCATGTTATTGAGTTCTTAGATTTTAGACAATATGTTTTAATTATATCTCTTGAAATCAAGATATAGTAGAATTTTTTCCCAATCAGATCACCTTTGTCTTTTAACTGAAGTTGTTCCATTTATGTTTTAAAATATTTGTATTTATCTCTACCTGTTAATTACGTGCTTTTTATTTGTCCCACTGTTTTCTGTTTCTACTCTCCTCTACTCTTGTCTTGTTTTCTTTGGATTGATTCATTTGTTATTGCTGATGTTTTTTTTCAATTTTTTTTTTTTCAGTATACTTTTGGGGCAGTTATCTTCTATATTTCCTCTCTCAGTGGTTGCACTGCTATGTGAGTATGCGTACTTAACAAATTATGACAATTTCTAGCAATCCCCTTACCCGACCTTTGTCTCACGCAGCGGCCTGGAAGCACGCTGACCCAAGCTGCATATAGAAGTACACCAGATCCCTGCAGAGCGACCTTTCCAGCTCCTGGTTCCAGCAGCAGCCAGCAGTACCTCCCAAATTCTGAGGCTTTTCGTCCACCTAATTGTGATCTCTACTGACACCCCAGAGGGTGAATTCTAGCAGGTCCCACCAGCACTGCATTTTACCTCTCTAGTGGCCAGTGGCCCAGGCCTGCCCTTTCCAGCAGGGTAGGATCTCAGTCTAGGGGAAGTGAGGAGGTTCTTCCCTGGGTACTCCAACCTACCTGCCAAGTAGTGGTGGTTTCTCATTTCTGCTCTTCCTGTGTGTTTTTATCATTCTTTTTCATTTTCACTAGCCAATTCCATGTTACTCCAGTTCCCTGTCAATAATCCTCTATATTAAATTTTCTGTGTTCAAATAACTGTGGGGTTTCTGTCTCCTGACATGACCCTAACTAATACATTTCTACAACATACATGGTGTTATTGCCCATTACTTGAATTCTATCCTATTTCCTTTGAAACTGACATTGCTCTTGTTATTTTATACTGTGCATATTTGTTTATATTTAAATATACATTTATCAATACTTTTGCCCTTTCCCCACTCGTATTAGTCTCCTATTGCTGCTGTAACAAATTGCCACGAGCTGAGAGGTTCAAACAACACGGATTTACTACCTTACAGTTTTATGGTCCACAGGTCCAAAATGGGTCTCACTGGGGCTCAGATCAAGGTGTTGGCAGAGCTGCATTCCTTTTTGAAAACTCTGGGAAGAATCCATTTCTTTGCCCTTTCCAGCTTCTACAAGGTGCCCACATCCCTTGGCTGCTGGCTCCTTTCTTCCATCTTCAAAGTCAGCATGTTGGGCCAAGTCTTTCTCATGCTACTGTCTCTCTGAGCAACTCTCCTGCCTTCCTCTTGCACATCAAAGGACACCGTGATGATACTGGGCCCAGGATTATCAGATAATCTAGAATAATCTCCCTCTTTTAAGGTCAACTGAATGGCAACCTTAATTCCATCTGGTATCTTAATTCTCTTTGCCACGTAAGGTAGCATATTCACAGATTCCAAAGATTGGGATATGGATATCGGGGGTGGGGGGATGGGGCTTGCTCTGCCTGCCACACCATTACTTCTTACAACTCAAGTGTTTCCATTTGGGGTTATTTTCCTATTCCTTTATAACTTCTGTTCCTAAGAATAATTTTGATGGTAACCTTTTCCTTTCTTTTTCTTTTCCTATGAAAATGGCTCTATTTCATTTTCATTGTTGAAAGACAATTTTTCTAGGCATAGAGCTATAGCTTGCAAGTTCTTTTCTTTCCTCATTTTGTGTTCTGACTCCTATTGTCCCTACAGAAAGTAGGGATCAAATTGCTTTTTTGAGCAAGTTTTCTTCTAGTACCCTTTTCTCCTTCATTATTTGGAAGATATTTGTTCTATATCTGATATTTAACTGCCTATCCTTAAAGTTTTAGCAAGAATACTTGGTGAGCAAAGCCTAAAAGTAATCCATGTCTCTACTCTCCTGAACAATACATGAGACGTAGAATATTTTAATTCTCATCTCTCTATTCTAGTTTCTGTTATTTTTGCCCAGTATTTTGTTACTATTTTGTTTATGCGCCATTCAGATTGCTTATTATTTCAACTATTATTTTTATTTTATTGCTTAAATCTTATTTTAGATATACCCACATGTTCTTTTATTGGTCACTACTTCCTTCATCTTAAAGTTTCCTTCTGTGATTGCCTGTTGTTGAACTAGCACTGGGTATCCAAAACTGTCTTGATTTCATATTCACTTTTGAGTAACAGCTCAGCTATTTAAATAATGTATTCAATTACAGACATGTTTTAAGCACTTTGAAGATACAGCAGCTGATCAGCTTTTATGAAGAGTTTTAAAGAAGTGCTAGGCAACCGATCGATGTTTTTCTCTCACATCAATGTCTCTCTCTCTCCAAAAAAAATCAATAAAGAAAAATAAAAGAAGCTCCAATCTCTGTTTGTAAAGTACAAAGGTTAATAATATTCATGTATATGTTTTGTATTATATAAGCCCTCAAAATCCTTAATCATTATTTGCATAGTTGCTCTTTGAGAAACCCTTCCTCTCCTTCTTTTTCTCTCTCTCTTTCTCCTAAGTATCTGCAGTATAAAAATCAACCTCTAGACCAATTTTAGGAAAATAAACTTAGTTTGGATTTTAGTTGTCTGACTTAAGAATACTCAAACACAAACTTTATATCCAAAAATAGTGTGACGTATTTTTTTTTTTTACAGTAAAGCCAGTTTCCAATATTCATGAAAAAGAGCAGGAATGGAATCACTGTGCCATTTGGGTAAGACATTGGGCTTTCGATGTCCTTCCATTCCTCTGCTGGGAAATACATTCCGTTTACCACACACCATCCAGTTGATGCGGCTTTTTGACATTCCTGATATTATGGAACATCATGTGAAGGTAATATAATATATACTGTTCCTTTTGGACACATGATTCACTACACATGACCATGCCTACCTGGGAAAAATGTCTTAAATACTAAAAAATTGAAAGACATAAAACTTTAAATTGACTTAAGGTGAAATGATTTCCTTGGAGCAGTCTACCAAGTCAGCTTATCCCCCTTAGCCTGGAAGGCTGGGAGAGAGGGTGAGCAGACGTGGGTAGATTCTCTCTTTGAATTGGGGAAGCAAATGAATGTTTACGCATTCATTTATTTTATAGGGGCCTCTCCATTGGGCTATGTGTGTGGAAGGCATCTCCAGACTCCTATTCCGGTCTGCTCCAGGCATTTTAAGCATTTGTGTTTGTACACTTATTCACCCTCATTATGTAACTGGACATGGTGTAGAGACAGAGCTCTGGACCAGGCCTGAGAACTAGCATATAGCCCAAGCTGTGTGACCTCAGGCCAGTCATGTAACCTTTCTTTGCTTCCACTTCCTCATGTACAAAACGAAAACTATGTCTGCACCACTCACCTCTGAAGATACTCTCCTGCTCTACCACCCACCCCTATACAAATTTTAAAATTTTTCTGGCAAGATGCTCAAGCTACATAAAAATATAAGTACTAGATTTTTATAAGAAGAATGTATGCTTAGGTGATTTCGCAATGCAATGTTTGGTGAAATAGTCAAAAACAAAGATGCAGAAAGAAATGCTCTGTTCATTGAATACCTATCTAGCATCCCCGTGTCAGGCACAATAGTCTCTCCTCTCCTAAAGTCTATATGCTACTGGGAAGAGCCAAAAAATGTGAGCAAGTAAATTCACAAGAACATATCAGCGAGGTGTGATTGCAGAGGATGAAAAGAGAGCAGTGTTCTAGAGACTAACGGGGTGGCCTCTCTGGTGAGGTGGCACTTACGATGAGGCCTGAATGTCTTGTAATCGTCAAAGAGAAGTGCAATCCCAAGAAGTGGTTCAGCCCTAAGGCAGAAAAAACCTTGGTATATTCAAAGGACCCACGGCCAGGAGATAAGGAGAGAGTATATGAGAAGCCAGGAGCAGATCAAGTGGGGCTTTCTAACTTAGCCTAAAATGTGTTTTCTTTTATTTCAAGTGTGATGGAGAGGCTCTTGGATTTTAAGATAAACACACGCTGGGGAGTTAGGAGAACATGTCTGTTGGAGGTCGGACTGAGTGGGTTAGGTGGGGAAGAAGAGGGAGAGACTATTAGTAGGTGTATTAATTTACTGGGGCTGCCATAATAAATAATCACAAGCTGGATGGTAAACAATTTATTTTCTCACAATTCTAGAGGCTAGAAGTCTGAGAGCAAGGTGTTGGCAAGGTTGGCATCTTCCGAGGCTTCTTTCCTTGGCTTAAAGATGACTGTCTTCTCCCTATGTCTTCACGGGGTCTTCCTTCTGTTACGTGTGTGTCCAGTTTTCCTTTTCTGATAAGGACACGGCTCCTATTGGATTAGGACCCACCGTGATGACCTCATTTCAACTTAATTACCTCTTTAAAGACCTATCTCTCAATACAGTCACATTCTGAGGTAATGGGGGTAGGCCTTCAACATAAGAATGTTGGGAATATGTAATTCAACCCGTAACAGCAGAGGATAGAGTGTAAGCAGAAGTGTAGAAGAAAGGCTGACATGATGCCTTTTGACAGTGAAAACAGCAGCATGGCTGGAGCATAGTTTACACATAAGACAGTCACAGGAAAGCAGGTTATCAATGAAGTGGAGACCAGGCTGGTGAGGATCTTGAATCCTGGTTAAGGAACTTCAACCTTTGGCTACAGGTTGTTGGGAGACTTGGAGGGTACCTGAGCAGTCGGAGAGAGATGGAAGTAGTTGATGGTGTGAAGGCGAGGCAGTAGAGGATGGAGACAAGGGTGTGGGATTCAAATCAGGCCCCTAGAGACAGAAAGGAGTAAGGAGCATCCTAAGGAAGAACCCCAGTGGTGGCTTAGACAGCAGAGAGACAGGACTCAATCCGGGGAAATTGCGGAAGCATGCAGAAAGGCAGACTGCTGTGCAAAACACACTGGGATTACGGGCAGGGTGACTCAGGGCAGCCCACTGTTCTCTTTGCAGACCCTCAGGTACAGCCATGATGGAGGCTGAACACCTTGTCTCAGGTGGATGGAAAATCATGACTTCAGAGTCAGACAGATCTCAGTTCAAATCCCAGCTCCCTCATTCACAGCAGTATATAACAATTAATTTTATGTGTCAACTTGACTAGGCCATGGGATGTCCAGACATTTGACCAACCATTATTCTGGTTGTTCCTGTGAGGGTGTTTCCAGATGAGATTAACATTTGAATTGTAAAGAAGCCGGCTCTCCCGATGTGGGTGCCCCTTATCCAATCAGCTGAAAGCCTGAATAGAACAAACGTGCTGATCCTCCCTGATTCAGAGAGAATTCCTGTGCCTAACTGCCTTTGAACAGGGACACTGGCTTTTTTCCTGCTTTGGGACTGGAGCTGAAATGTCAGTTCTTCCTGGTTCTCAAGGCTGCCAGCCTTTAGAGTGAAACTATGCCATTGGTCCTCCTGGTTCTCAGATCTTCAGATTTGGACAGGATCTACCCTATTGGCTTTCCTGGGTCCAGGATTCAGATCTTGGGACTTGTCAGCTTTCAAAATTGCATGAGCCAATTCTTTAGTAAATATCTATCGATCTATCTATCTATCTATCTATCCAGCCAGCCAACTAGTTATAGATATGGAGATATAGCTTTGTAATTATAACTATTTATTTTTTTAAAGTTTAATTTAATTTTATTAAAAATTTTTTCTCTTTATTGATACTAGAGCGAGAGAGAGAGAGAGAGAGAGAGAGAGAGAGAGAGGAAGGGAGAGGAAGAAAGATAGAGAAACATCAATGAGAGAGAACATTGATTGGATGCCTCCTGCATGCCCCCCACTGGGGATCAGGTCCACAACCTGGGCATGTGCCCTAACTGGGAATCGAACCGGTAACCTCTTGGTGCATGGGTCAATGCTCAATCACTGAGCAACTCCAGTCAGGCTGTATTTTAATTTTTGTTTTTTATTTCATTTTATTTTGTGGTTAATATGACACAGAGTGATTATGTGATTGTGGTTTGTAATGCTAGAAAAAGTAGGAAGCTTGCCTCCCTCCAGGCTTATTTATATCTATCCTATCTATATATCTATTTCTATATATCTTTATCTTTTTCTTTATATAATGTCTTGGTTCTGGTTTTCTGGAGAACTCTAATACACAGTGTAACTTAATCTCTTCAAGCCTTGGCTTCCCCAGGAATCTAATGGGAGTAATAAATCACCTTTCAGAGTTGTTGGAAGAGTAAATGAGGCAATGTGTGTAATGTCTGGCTCATAGTACCTGCTCAATAAATGGAACGCTCCTTCTCACTCCCTTTAGTAGAACAAAGCCCTGAAATGACAGAGCAGATAGATTTGGGTACGCACCGTACATCTGAACTGCTCTGGCAAGACATGTGGGCTGGTGCTTCCCATGGCAAAGATGCTGGTAATGTTGAAGCCGGCATGGTTCCATGCGTGTCTCTATCTGTCCACATTTTGTCTGCATAGAAAACAGCAAAAACTCGACAGAAAAAAAGTCAGGAAAAAGGCCGCAACAACCTGTGTGGCCCTGGGTGAGTTTCCACTGTCACTGTCAATGGCTGTATTTCCTGTGTCTCTACCATCTGGCAGGGAAAGCTTTATAAGATTCACTTAATCTTAAAAACAACCCTTTACATGAGTCCCAATTTAGATGAAGAAACTAAGGTTCAAACAAAGTAGCTTTCTTGAGCCATACATACTTAGGAAATGGTAGAGCTGGGTTTGGAATCTAGGTTTCTCTGATTCTAGAAATCATTTTCTTTCCATAAAGCTCTACTGGTTCCTTCTATTGGCTTCTAATAAGTCTCAACATTTGAGCTACAAAAATGGGACTAATTGCATATGACTTACATCCCACATTTTCCTTTTCCCAGTCTTTGTTGTAGGGAACAAATGAGAATAAGTATGTTCCAGTTATTCCTGATGTGTTATAAACTATCCCAAAACTTAGTGGCATAAACAACTAAGATTCATGGCTTGACTCTCTCTCTTTTCTTTTTGAATTGTATATGAGCATTTATTCCAATATTGCCAGCAGTATGAGAGAGTTCATTCCTGAAAAATCTGCTCTGAACTCCTTTGATAGCTAGTTGCTTATATTGGGTAGCTACATGGGGAAGGGCAGGTAGGTAGGTACAAAGAAATAACAATGGCTAAAACAGATTACAGGCATGTGGAATTAATGCAGGCTGGGGAATGTAGGCTGGGGGCTACAAAGGGTTGTCTCTAGTACACCGTTTCCAGGGCTCCAACGTTATTGGTCTTTCTATGATGTTGAGCAGATTTTCCTTGTTCTCAGATAAGAAGAATGGACAACATTCCTGAAGTAAACTCCCAGGGCTTACAACTCCCATCCAGGTAAGAATAGGCTTTCTTAAACTTTTTTTTTTTTTTTAAATATGTTTTTATTGATTTTTTTAGAGAGAGAGGAAGGGAGAGAGAGATAGAAACATCCATGTGAGAGAGAAACATCAATCTTCTGCCTCCTAATGGGGATCGAACCTACAACCTGGTCATGTGCCCTGACTAGAAATCGAACTGGGACCTCTCAGTCCAGGGGACGATGCTTAATCCACTGAAGCACACCAGCTAAGCAAGGCTTTCTTTAATCAGAACAAAGCAATCACAATGAACAGAGTAAGGATGTCTAATATTTCTTATAACTATAGCTAATACCTCGGTACAATTAGTTCTCTATTTTTCTATAATTCTCTCCCACTCCTTTCATTCCCTCCTGTTGATTTTATCATTGCATATCTATGAGATTAGTTTTAAATGGAAAGTGTCTTGGTGAACTGTATTATTCCTGGCCTATTATATTTTCCCCTTATGGATTTTGACTCTAATTTGACTCTGTTTTTTGATGTCTGAAGCTTAGCTGGGAAGATTCAAACAGCTGAAGGTGACTCAGCAGCTAGGAAATGGAATTATTTGGAGGTTCTGGGATGACTCAAATGTTGGACTCACCTGGCAACACACCTACACGGAGCCTTTTCACATGGCAGCCTCAGGTGGCTGGACTTTGTACATGGAAGCTGTAGGCTCCAAAAATGAGCATTCCGGTGCACAAGGCAGAAGCAGCATCACCTTTATGATCTAGTCTGCGAAGTTGCAGAGCATCACTTCTGCTGAGTTGTATTGGTAGAAGTAGTTACAAGACTGCTCAGATTCCAGGAGAGGAGAGAGAGACCCCATCCATCCCTTAATGGGAGAAGTGTCACTGAATTTTATGGCTTTTTTTTTTTAACCACCACAGGAATAATTTCTTGCTGTAATCAATGATATCTTTGTTTTCGGTTAGGGTACTCTGTCTTGCCAAGCATAGAATACTCATGTCTAAACAATGTTGAACATAAACTGGATTTGATTGTGAACAAGCTTTCTTGCTTTTTCCTGAAGAGATATGTCTGAACTTTAAAAAAATGCTTGGCAGCAGCAGTGTCTGCATAGCACCAAAACATCTGAGAGCAATGTTGAAAATTCTGTAACCTGTCCAGTTGCTTGTGGGTCATGAAGACCTGGCTTTGCCTGCCAAGATGGGGGAGGGGAACAGTAAATGACTCCAGGTTCTTTAAGAATCTGCTTTTCAACCTTTCTTTTAAAGTTAAGTACTTTTAGTTGAATTAAATTTGGGTCATGTAAAAAGCCTCAGTTTAATTCTCTTTTTAAAAATAGTTTCCATAAGCTAGTATAATTTATTTATTTTCTTCATTTGTACAGTTTAAATTATTCAGAAACTGTGTTTTGGTGCTTAATTGGGCAAGTCATTAATGACCCTGGTGAAAATGAGATGGAATGGCTGTGTTTATGTGATACTTGTTTCTGTTAGATTCTTTTTTTTTTTTTAAAGAGTTATTAATTTATTTAAAACTATTGACCCAAATAAGTTGTCTGAGATTTATTTCTGCATCACCAGATGGGGCCCTGGGCTTGGGGCTTAAAGTGACCAAGGCCTTACATCATCCTGCTTACCATTTTTTTTTTTTTTAGCAAGGGTTTTAAAGGAACATGCCCCAATAGTGAGTCAAGAATAAAGGGGGCCGACTCAACACATTCAGAAGTTTGTATCACTTTGGTGACAATTGGTCACTTAAATGGTCATTATTCAGAGGTGATAATGGATGGAGATTTAAAAAATCAAATCCCTCAGGATATCATTTCTGATATGAAATTATTTTGTTGTTGTTGCTTAACGATGATGTGTAGGAGAAAGATGGAATTTGGAATTAGGCAGACATGAATTCATATTCCGCACAATTATGTGAATGCAGATACGTTACTCAAACTTTCTGAGCTGGTAATTATGCCTGTTTTTGCAATGATTAAATGAAGTATGGGACATAAAACCCCATTATAAAACCTGGCCCTGAGTAAATGGGGATGCATTAGCTGTTGGGTTATTTCACCCACTTTTTGCATCTTCAATAGCCCAGCAGAGGCAGAGGACACAGCAGTGCTCCATACACATGACATGGTCTTGGTGCTTTTGTGGGCAGAACATTTCCAAGGATTTAATTTACTCACCTTCATCCCTCCTAAGCCAGATTTTTGGTGCTTTTCTCCCAAACAAAACAAATCAGGGTTATGACTGATATTTCAGAGACTTGCGAAGTAAGGATAAGAGGGAGACATTTTTTCCTTTATTTTAGAGAGAGAGGAAGGGAGGGGGAGAGAACAATAGAAACATCAATGAGAGAGAGAGCATCGATTGGCCACCTCCTGCATGCCCCCCACTGGGATTTGACCCACAACATGGGTATGTGTCCTGACCAGGAACCGAACAGGCGACCTCTTGGTGCATGGGTCAATGCTCAACCACTAAGCCACACCGGCTGGGCAAAAGGGAGACATTTTTACATTTCTTGGACATTGACTATGTGCCAGGCAACATACTGAGTGTTTCACATAAATTTTGTCATTTACTTCTTATGATGACCTTAGGAGAAGGTATAATGCTCCTTAATCAACTATCCTAATATTAGTGGTTTAATGCAGCAACCATTTATTGTTTTTCAGCTGGGCAGCTCTGATATAAACCAGGCTTGGCTGATCTTGGCTGGCCTTGCTCATGTGTTTGTGGTCAGCTGATGGGTCAACTAGTATAGACGAGATAAAGATGGCCTTGGCTGGCTGGGACAGCTGAGCTCTGCCCAACGTGGTCTCTCGCCTTCTTTCAGGTTATCTTGGGCTTGTTCTCATGGTGATGGTAAGGGTCCAAGAGAGGAAGAGGAAACATGCATATTACTGTCCCACTGGCCAAAGCAAGTCATGTGGCCAAGATCTGAGTTAGGGTGAGAGAACACATCCAAAGGGAATAGATTCAGGAAGGCATGAACAAATGGGGGCCATGAATGTACTTGGTCTTCCATAATAGGCATCATTATCACCCCATTTGTAGAGGAGGAGATGGAGGTTAGCAATGCTCTGCCTCTTGGGCATTGGCTTGCCTTCCAGTGTCTTTTTCTGCTGTGTTCTTTCCTAGTGATCTATTGCATGGATTGGCAATGTTTTCCAATCAGCTGTATTTCTCCTTCTCTCCCATTATTTGATGTTTATTTGAAATTTCACGTAAGATGTTTTAGGACTAACCAATTAACCCCAATGAAACCCAGTAGAATGACACCAGGGGGCATTGCAGGTAAGTTAGTAAGGTAAGTCTACTTGTCAGAGAAAATGAAGGGGAAGCAGATATGTAATTGGATGGAGTACAAATGGAAGAAAATGCTACAAAATTATATTTTTCTATTTGCCTAATTCCCTGATTTTGCCTGGGTCAGCTTCCCCTTCTCCATTCCATCCTCTCTGAATCCTGATACTGAAAAAGATAAGATCCTGGCATTGGCTTGGGGAATTTATTAGCTCTTCGACCTTGAGTAAGGAAGTTATCTAACTTCTTTGAGCTTCCATTTCCTCATGTGTGCAATAAAAATAATAGCACAGATGTTGGTTGTGTGGGTTAAAAGAGACCTGCTGGTGAAGTGCCCCGCCTGGTATAAGCTGCCATGATTCATGGCTGCCACCCCCACCCCCCAAGCACTTCTTGGTACCTGGAAATGCAGCAGTTTGGCCTTCACAACTGAGGGGTCTCTTGGTGAGCTGCCAGGGTGGTGCAGAGAGGCTAGCAGCATGAGGGCTGTTAGTGGATTTTATGGCTTTGTTGAGTACCCCAAACTACAATTATTAATCACAGAATGCTGTTTAGACAGTTGCAATACATACATTTTGTTAATTGATTTGTATAAGCTCATATCTAGCAACAAAGAATATGCAGGCCCATAACACTTACAAAGCATTGTAATTGCCACTTACCGCCCTCTCTTGCTTCTCAGACAGGAACACAGGCTTTGAGGAAAGGACAGACAACTCTCCTTGGTCTTTGGATCGCTAATGTCTAATCTGGCGGGGTGATGCAGCCTGTGTACCTACACAGTAGATGTATTGAATCAATGAATAAATCAATATATTTGTTTGTTTTTCTATTTCTCTATCTTATTTCCTTATTTATTCCTTATAACCCTGAACTGTATGATACTGGCACTACACACATGCAGCTATGGTTGAGGATTTATTCTGAGCCATTAGTTAATGTTTATTGGATACCCGTGTGAAGCTTGTGTGGCCTGGGAGTCGCGGGGCTGTCAAGACGCGCTCCGTCCCTGCACTCAGGGAACATTACTCAATGACATGAGGTGTTTGTTTCAAGGCATGACCGCAGGTGGACTGGTCTTAGAATGTGTGGCGTGACCACATAAAGGCGGTAACTTCTGGCCTGGGCACCACACCGCAGGGAAGTTTCTGTGTGGTCCCACTGCACCTTCCGCAGGCCCAGCGCCCCAAGTTTGCCTTTTCTGATCTGGTCCATGGCGCCCCAGAGCCACGGCTGCCCCTGTTTCCCCACGATGGCGCGGAGTCTGGCCATTGCCCTCAGGGTCTGCGGAGATTTACCCGCCCAACGACTCGGAGCCGCACTCGCGGTTTTCAGCTCTCGCGTGGGCCTGGCGCCCTCCCCAGACCAGACGGCAGAGAGCACCCAGACCCCGCCAAGGGCAGGACCCGCAGCGACGCCCGCCCGGCCCTCGCGCGGTCAGCTCCCTGGGCGTGGCGGGCGGGGTCCCCTGCGCCCCCGCGGGCCACGCTCAGGTCCTGGGTGACCACTTTCTGAGGGAGCCCGCAGCCCCTGAGGCAGTTTTGGGGAGAGCCAGAGCTGGGGCACGGGCCGAGGGCTCCCCGCGCCGCCCACAGGGCCTCCGGGAGCCGAGTCCTGACTGGAGAGGAGACTGGAGCGTGGGGAGGGCGGAGGAAAGTTGGGGTCGGGGCCGCGGAGCCGGGAGCGCGGAAGCCCGGGCCGGTGTCCGCGTCTCATGAATATGCAGGAGCCACCTCCCTCCCTCCGTGACGTCACGGGCCGTCCCGGGGTGAGCGCCGGAGCCGCTCCGGGTCCGAGCCAGTGAGCGCGGCTGCTGCCGGCGAGCGAGCGGCGGCGGCGGCACCGGAGGCCGAGCGCGGCGGCGGCCGAAGCGCACGCAGCGGCGAGGCGAGGCGAGGCGGCCCGCGGCCGGGCGGCACCGGGAGGCGCAGCCGGCGCGGGCATAGGCGCAGACAGCTCGTCGGCGGCGGCGAGGATGCTGCCGGGGAGGCTGTGCTGGGTGCCGCTCCTGCTGGCGCTGGGCGTGGGGAGCGGCCGCGGCGGCGGCGGGGACAGCCGGCGGCGCCGCCTCCTCGCGGCTAAAGGTGGGTGCTGGGGAAGTTTCCTTCCCTCCGGGGAGGGGGACGGGGCAGGCTTGAGGGGACCGCGGCGGGGCCCCGGCTCGCGCTCCATTGCTCACCCTCCCTTGCCGCAGCTTCCCGGGCCTCGGCGCGGCCGGGGTCCCCGAAGTGAGCGCCCTGCGCCGGCGACCAGAGAGGTTCCACCTGCCGACGCCGGCCCAACTTCTGGGCGAGGTCCAGGGCCCGAGGAGGCGCGAGCTTTGGGGAGTCCGGACAACTTCGGGGGCTGTCTGTGCTGGGTGGGGGCGCGCGAGTCCGGGCTCCGGCTGCGCACGGCTGGAGCGGGCGCGGAGGGGGAGGAGAGGCAGTTGTCGTCTCTGCCCGGAGGGATGATCCGCGGCGGCGCCTTCAAAGGAGGGAGCAGAGCTGGTCCTCCAGCCCCGGGATGGGGTGGAAACTTGTGGGCTCCGGGGGAACCCCCCTGGCTGGCCTCAGGCTACACCCGGGCGGGTCTGCCTCCCCTGGGAACGCGCGCCCTTCGGTGGGCCGAGTCCGGAAGAAGTGCGGCAGGTGACGCTCCCCACTGCCTCTCCGACGTCGCTTGGCTCCGGTGGGCAGAGGAGCCCCACCTGGCGCCCCTCCCCCGCCCACCCTGTTAGGTGGGGGATCTTGACCTCCCCCCTCTCCGCCACCCCTCTCCCCCCAAACGAGATTGCGGCGAACCCTGGCGCTGTCTGGAGACTAGGCTGGCGAGCGGCGTAGTTTGACAGCTGCCTGGAAGAAGGAGGAGAAGCGTGGGGTGGGGGCGCCTGGAGGGAGGATCTGAAAAGAAGGTCACGTGCCTTGAGGACCTTTTGGGGAGAGGCTAGGGAGGAGAAGAGCGAGGGTGGGTGGCGGTGGGCGCCGGGGAGGCAGTACAGATGTGGGCTGAAGCACCCGGTTTAGTGATAACTTGTTGATTCTCTGCGCTGGCGTGCATTTGGTTTGAGGGCTGTGGCCAAATCTGCCAGGTAACATGGTCACTGGAATCTTGTCTGACCATCATCAGAGGTTAAAGGGGTTTGCATCTGTAGGTAAAGAGGCTCCCTATTAGAGGCAGACTAATTTGCAAGCTGTCTTTGAACCATAGCTTACCAGTCGGGGAGGGAATGTACCCCAGGTTTAATTTTTGAAAGATGAGGAGAGTGACCAAAGATGAGGAGGCAGACCATTAACCTCCTCTGAGCCTGTGAAATGCCTCACTAGCAACTGAGAGTGATACATTTGAGAATAGGAGGGTTTCTGTTTATCCTGCAATCTTTTAATTTTTTGGTGACATGATTTCAAAACTATTTTATAAGCAGACATCCTATTTATTTTCATCAAATTTCACCCCATCCCCATACTGGAGAGGCCATTTCATTTTTTGGGAGGACAAAAACAACAACAAAAAACTCATTGTGAAAATAAGTTGCTGATAGGAAGGGGTCATTCTGAGAGACTGTTGTTTTGCTGAAAACAAATAAAAAGCAATGGACTTTCAGACCTTTTCCCCAATATAGACACTTAAACAGGCAAATTAAGATTGTTTTGAAGATTTTCCATCACTTTGTAGTAGAGCAAATGGTATATTTATAAGTGTATCTCTACAAATGGAGGAGGTCACAGCAAGTGAAGAAAGGGGCAACACTTGTGTGGGAAGACGACCTGGTGTGCACATGCATTGTGGTGTTCTTAGGTCAGAATGGAAAGCTTTGTAGAGATAAGAAAGACTAAAAAGAAAAAAAAAATTCAGGCTATCAGTGATTCACGTTTATGTGAATAATTATGTTCATTTTAACTAACATTTTTTATGTTCCCCACTTAGAGTACATATATTCATTTCATGGTGAAAACAAGCCATTTGTCTTTCCAGTGTAAAAAGTTGATTGGCTTTGCAGAGTGAGAGTTGCTGTCTGAATACCCCCTCTTCCTTCTTTCCCTTCCAACCACTAGGGGGCTGCAAAGGGCGCTGTTAGCAGCATTTAAAACAGAACAAAACAGACAAATGTGTAGTCTTTGATCAAAACAGAAACGTTTATTATGACACTTTAGTTGGTATTTATAGGACTGACTTTCCTTATTACAATGTGCTTGAATTTTATATTTCCAAATCTCACACAATGTGTGAAGAATTTTTGAGATAATAAAGGCAAGGTCCATGTATAATGCACCCTGCCACTGACTTTGCCATTGCTAAGGTTTATAGCATTATTATTCCCATCACTGAAAAAGAGAAGTCAGGAAGTCTTGTGAAGAATATTGAACAAAAAGTAGCTTTCCTCTTCTATAGAATTCTGTATTCATGTGTAGAAGAAAATTGAGAGTGTGGCGTCAAGCTGCCTGGCAGAGTTGAATGCACCCTCTGGACAACTTTCTGGAAGCACGCCCTCCGGCTTTGGGCTCATGTAAGATGCTGTGTCTGTGGTGCACAGCTTGTTCTGCCTTTGTGTTCCTTGCTTCTTGCTGTAGGGAATTGAATAGCTAATCCCAGCAACTGTTTAGGGTTTTCACAGAATTACTGCACTTTCAGTGTAAACATATTTTTGATTCTGGAAATAATACAGTGGCCCAGCACTTATTATATCCCCTTTCCATCTATTGGCTATTCAGAAAGAGCAAACACTTCTTGAAAAGATGAGCTCCTATGCACATGTTTTATCAACAAAGCAGGGAAAGTATTGTGGACTCGAAGAGTCTCTGGGGCAGAGAAAAGACATGCCTTATCCCAGGGAAAGAAGACAATACAATCTAGACAAACGTCTCAAGGTTTGTGCTAGAATTAGTGATGTATCAGTGGTCTCAGATTTCAAGGACCTGATACAGAGTTTCTTTCCAGTTCTCAACACTCAAGCATAAGTTGCTCAGGACAGTACTTGAGTATAAATCATCAGTTGTTGTAGTGCCCACCTGTGTGCCCAGAGCCAGGCTCAGTGTTCTGGAGGATTCTTAGCACGTATCAGAAGATCTTCCCCCTTGCCCATCTCATCTCTACCTTTTCTTGAGAGCTTTGATCTAGTTGGAGAGAAAAGATGTTTATGTGGAAATTTTAAGAGAATGACAGCAGACAGGATTTTTCTAAAGTATAGTACTATGTGGTGGGGACACACAAGGGAAACGGAGGTAAAGAGAGCATGCAAAGGCAGCATTTGGTAATAGGGAGGGGGGAGACAGAGCAGAATTATAACTGTAGTTGCAGTTTATGGAGCCCTCCTTAGTATGCAACAGGCACTGTGCTAATCCCTTTACCTGGGCTATTTCTAATTTTTACAACTCATGCAGGGCTGGTGTCAGCCCATTTCACAGATGAAGAACTAAGTCTGAGACCGGGTACATGACTTGCCAACACCACCAGTAGAGGGCGTGGTACTGGGGTGAGACTAAAAAGGGTCATCTGTTCAATAGCCTCTATCATCAGATATTCTTTCCTTTGGTTTTAAAAGCAGATCTAGCAGACACAGGGGAGCTGAGCTGATTGTACATCTGAGTTCCTCATGAGCGTGGTCCTGCCCACCGCAGTAGGAGAGTCCAAGGATGTTCAAAACCTGCTGGTGAGGTGAGGAAGGCGAGCCTGGCTTTCACCATTGGAAACCAGTGGTTTTGCTTTGAGCAGCAGCCTCAGCCTCCCTCCTACAGATTCCAGGATCATTCTTGCATATTCCAAATGGCATGTTGCAGAACTTCCTGCAGGGCTGAAGGTGGTATGGAATTTTATGATGAATTATTCTAAATCATCTCTGGGCAAGTAACATGTGTCCTCTAGGGGTGTGACAGCTATTTCTCACAAGTGACCAAAAGCCCCTCAGCAATGCATCAGAGACTGTCCTCTGACTTGCTGTCATCCTGAATCACCTGTAGTTCCTGAACCAGAATGTGCTCATTCTTGCCCTGGATCTTCTGAACTATGTCTTTCTCAGCCTAATTTCTTCTGTTACTCAAGACGTGGCCAGGCTTAGACATGGTCTCCCCTAGGAACCTTCCCAGGCTGGTCCCCCCAGAAGACAATGGCTCTCTCTCTCTGGCATGCCTGTGCAGCTCGTCTGGCCCCAGCACCGCTCTTAGAGCCCCGATGACTGGAATCTGGATGCTGACTCTCCCTGAATCTTTAGGGCCACCCTGCTGCCTGGCCTTCCAAGGCGGTTAGTAGTGATTGCCATACTATCATTTCTTGACGTAGACTTTTTGGGTGTTTTCTCCTCCCCTACATGAAGTACACTTTGGGCTTAGTAGTCAGAGAAATCTGGGTCCCAATCCTGGCCCTGCTCTTTCTTAGCTAGATAATCTTGGGTAAACTAGTTAACCCCTTTGAACCTCTTTCCTAACTATAAAATGGGGATACAAAGATCTACCTTGCAAAATGGTCATCAGGAGAATGCTTAGAAATCTGTTAGCCCAGTTCATGGCAGGTAAACAGCACTAAATACAAGTGACTGTAATTATTGTGTTTTTAAGTACTGGGCTCCAGTGTCTGAGATTTGGTGAAATTCCTTTTCTGACCTCTTGGCAATTCAGTAGCTTTGTTCTTATCTTCTCTCAGCTCAAACTCTGTTCTCTCTCTCTCTCTTTTTTTGTCTCTGTCTCTCTCTGTGTGTGCATGTACATGGGTGTGGAAATATCACATATAAATATAAATACACACCCACACATACATTTGGCCTGACTTGAACCCTTTTCACTCATCTATGTATGCCTTTGAGTCCAGGGCCAGTTCTCAATGGCCTTTGCACTTAATGCAGGGCCAGCTCAGAGTTAGGACTCAGCAACGTGCGTTATATAAATAAATAAACATGTCTCCCTGTGCCAGCACTGGAGGTGTGGAGTTTTAGTCTCTGGAGGAAGAGCTTCTGTGGTGTGATTTGGGTTGCAAGGAGAGGTGCATTGCCCAGCTAGCATTCCTCCCAGACCTGCTGTGCCAGGGAGCAGAGGAGCATTCTTTTTTTTTTGGACAACCTCTGTGATGACACATGTTTACATGGAAGGGGGTAACTGATGCTATGATAACCAAATGACAGCTTGAAACATTACTACTCTTATTATATGTCATCTGGCCCACCACCAGTTGGACCCTATGGGAGCGGTTCCATTGGAATGTAGGTTTGAGGCTAGCCCATGAGAGGACTGAACTAGGGGAGGGTGCTGAGCTGAAGACGCTGGCACTGAATAGGACAGAGGGTCGCTGTCTTCATCAGCTGGGGCTACTGTACCACAGACGGAGTGGCTTACAGACAACAGACCTTTATGTCTACAGTTCTGAAGGCTGCAAGTCCACGATCAGGGTGCCAGCATGGTCAGGTTCTGGGGAGAGCTCCCTTCCAGGTTGCAGACTGCAGCTTCCCACTGTATCCCCACCTGTGGGATGCACAGACAGGAGTAAGCTCTCCCAGGGCTCCTGTAAGGTACTAATCCATTCATGGAGCTCTGTTCTCATGACCTCATCACATCCTGCTTCCTCGTACCATCAAATTGGGGATATGGTTTCAACATATGAATTTTGGGGGACACTAACAATTACACTGTGAACTTTGGGGGAGCAACAGGCAGAAGGCTCGAGAGGGTGCTGTTCAGAAGAGGGTGCAAGTTAGTCCAATCCAAACAGGCACTGGGTTCTGTTCTTCAGCCTTATCAGCCAATAGCTACTTCTCAGTCTCCTGTTATTCTCTGTGAGGGGAATGGAAAGATAAAGCAAGTTCCAGATATCGAAGAGCTCACGGTCTGTCTAGGGCAGATACTGCACATGACGCCAACTATCGGAGAACTTGATAACTTATGGGAAAAGGGTAGACTGTGCATTACAGCCACTCGGTCAGGTGTGTGCTCTTATTATTCCCATATTATAGGTGAAGAAACGGAGGCCAGGAAGATTAAATTAATACATATAAATATAAATATAAATAAATATCACCCAACTAAAAAAACAGAGCTGGGGTTGGAATCCACAAAGTTGTTTCAGAGTCTACCCTCTTATTCATTGTGTCAATGACTCTCAACCCTGGATGCACAGTGGAACCACTTGAGAGAGTTTTAAAATAACGCTGATGCCTGGACCCCACCCCCGGAGGTACTGGTGCGAGTGCTCTAGGCCAGGACCTAGCGTTTTGTTGGAAGCTCCCAGGTACTTCCGATGCCCAGTCCGATGAGCAGTGCTCCCTTTGACTGCTGACGGTCCCCAGGAAAGGCTGTATTTCTTTGCGTGTTGCAAGGCTATTTCCAGGCGGGGGCCCAGTTCCTCTCTATTTTACCACCTCTAGTTTTCCCCAACACAGTGCTGTAGCCTTCCTATCTCCCCAGGCCGACTGTGAGCCTCTTGCGGGGGAAGCATTCTGGTCACCTCTGTGTGACCACTTCTCGGCTCTGCCCAGCAGGGTCCGTAGTGAAGGCTGAGTGTGGAGGAGTGCGTGTGTGGCAGGGTGATGCCGCCTCCGCTGGCCGTGCCTCCCCCAGGGCTCCGCACACGCACAGTCCTCCCGCTCAGGGCCGCTCTCTGCCTTTGGTGGCTGGTAGGAACTACCCATCAGGCCCCTCCCCTTTAGCGATGGGCCTGTCCTTCCAAAGCAGGCACAGCGTTCACTGTGGGCAGGTGGAGCACCCTCAGTTCTGCACAGGTGTCAGGAGCACCTGAGCCACGCCAGAGTGTGTGAGGGAGGCAGGTCAGCGGGTGCCTCTGGAACCCTCCCTGAGAAAGGCTGTAAACGCCACTCTCGCAGTTTCTACAAATGCTGACTCGGCTGAAATTTGACATACATTTTGCCAATTAAAAATACACATATCACTTTTATGACTTCTTTGCATTTCCAGGATGTTTATTGCATTATATAGTTAAAAATCTTCTAACAAGTCTGACAAGAAAATCACTATGGAGACCAAGTAAAGCCATGGTCTTCAGGTCCTGTGTCCTGAGCAGCGGGAGGCTTGGGGCAGACCGTTCAGCCCTCTGGCATCTGCTCTTCATGCGCAGAAAGGATAAAACAATACCTCCCTTCTCTGTCCAAGAAAGTTCTCAGTGTCCACATGGAAGTGCTTCTGAATGCCCTTTGAGAAGACGAAGTGCCGAAGAAAATAAGGTGATTGGCTTCAAGAACTTTGTGTTGAGACTTTGGGACTCAAGCTCCCCAAATGAAACTCTATATTTTTCTGTCTTTATACTGTCTTAGCAATTTAGTTAATTATGTTTTCAGGAGAAGTTTGAATTTAGCATTAATTTTCTTCGCAGTTCTGTGATGCACGGCCTACACATGTCACGCAGCTGGTGGTCACCATGGTTACACATCAACTGCACCAGGCCCGTAGATTTTCAGGGAAGAACCACTCAAAACTGTTAATATTATGTCATGTGTATGTGTCATTTTCCAATTTGCATGGATAACTGCATTGCAGCAAATTAATTAAAACAGATAAATGTTAATCTAATGCATGTCTTCTAGTAATTAATGAAATATAACCATTATATGAGTATTTGATTTATTATTTTAATTTATAAAATGCTAAATTCTCTTATAAAGTTAGATATAGTAATAGGAGAAGCTAAGCCATATATAGAATTAGAAAAAATAATCACATTTCTATAAATTAATCACTCTCTAAAAGGATATAGTTCATTAACACTGTGAACTGAAAGTTTTAGATGTAAATTAGATTAACCTTTTTAGTGACACTTCCATTTATATTGCATATTCTTTTCAAACTCAGAGCACTTTACATACATTAATTCAATTAACCCTCCACAGACCCTTGTTAAGTAAGTACATATATCAAAGTTGGAAGGGAGGAGAAATGAAATCCTTCAAAAATATTGAAGTCCTGGTCTTCGGATGTATTATTTATGATTTCCTCTGCAGCAGCACGGTTTATGCTGGACTATGTAGCTTGAGAACGTGAGTAAGTAATCAGGCTCTCTCTCTAGCGCTGCCAAGAAACACTTCGTGTGTCACTCCGTACCTGATGCTCAGGCCAAAAGCTCTAAGGAAATGTCTACCTTATTTCATAAAATACACCCCAGCAACTCTAGGTTTGGCTGTGGACAGTGTGTCTCCAAGTGGGTGTGGGTGATGAGGCTGCAGTGCCCCACTCAGGCATCTGAAGGGTCATCTTCCCCTGGGCCAGCTGCTGCTCCCCCTTTAACCTTCTTCCCTTGACCACGTGGACACTCAGGACACTGAACAAGATCTTGGGATGCTAATGGGGGAAGAATAAGGAGCAACAGGGAGATGGAGATGGGTCCTCACCTCTTCATTTGGAGTCTCTCTTCAGGCCTGCCTGGGTCGGGTGCAGAGACTGCTGTCCGTTTACTGGCTGAGAGTGAGGGCCTGGCTGGGGAAGGAGTTTCTATCTAGCTAAAAGTCCGTTTCTCAGGAAAGTTTCCTGAGCTGAGTTTTCTGCTATAGCTTGTCACCAGGGATGCTCCATCTCCTCCGTCAGCCGTACCTCTTTGCAGGACTTGGTATCATTGCCCCAGTCTTTCTGGAGATTATGTACATAGGGAAGAAGAAGGGGAATGGGGTGGGGAGGGGCAGAGAGGAGATTGCATTGTAAAAGCTATGGAAATTCAGGAGGAGTTTCTGTAAGCATTTGCTTAGCTTGATTGGATGTGTGTTTGGTGGTTGGAGGTTCTGAATGTTTCTTTTTCCAACTCTTTCTGCTCCTTTTGGTTCTGAAGCCCACATGTGCTGTCTCAGGGGCAGATTTTTACCGTATTCTATAAGCCAGGCCCCTTGCGATGTAGTGTGTCTCAGATAACAGCCTGCCCTGTAGCTAGTGGTTTAAAACCTTTCAAGGGAAATGGCAACCCAAAGGAATGAATACTAATGGTTAGGCATGAAATAGAGTGTAGGAAAACAATTTTGGAGTGTGAGGGCATCTTCTCCTTGCCTCTGGAGTTAGAAAATTACTTACTCTGGTCCTCCACGCAAACATGCAAGGATAGTTTAAGCCCACACAGTCCTACAATCTCAGCTCATTATGCTCTGCCAGCACTTCTTGGCATGCATCTCGACTGCAAATTTCCCCATCTTTCCCCATCTACACCTTGTCTGGGAGGAGTTAAGAATCAGGACCTAGAGCCAAGCACTGAAAGATAAGCCACAGAAGTGCTGGGGAATGAAAGTATTTAGTTTGTAGCTCATGGTTATTTAAGAGCTTTCTTCCTTCCTTCCTCCTTCCCTCTTTTTTCTTCTTTTTTTTTTTTTTCCTGTCATGTTTTTGTTTGTTTGAGAAGGGTAGATGGTCATCTGGAGCATGAAAGGAGTCTAACATCATTAATAAAGTTAAACTAATTTCACATTCAAGACATAGATTTTACCTTCCTAGCTTTCCATTTGTTGTCATTTTCTCCCCAAAGGGAAACTAATTATTTCAGCTTTATTGCACCATCATCAGAAATACCAAGATAGTTGTATCTTGCTTGATTATTAATTTTAAAATTATGTTTAAGCCTTTTCAGTGATTTATTATTCTTCTAATTAGCTATCATGAATGCAGCATTTTTATTGATCTAGCTTCATCTTCCTCTTTGAAAATGTCTCTTGTCTACCCGAGTCTTCCAGTGGTTAAGTTTCAGCTCTCCTACTGAGAAGAACTCAAGTCAGAGACCAGCCAACAATCTTTACCTGAAGCTGTAGCTTTTTCTGGAATTTTGCTTTCAGACATGTCCCACCACTGTTTTTCCCAGAGACCAAGGGCAGGGACGGGCTGACAGAACTGTAGCATCAACCCTCAGCACCCCTCTTGTCCCACCATTCCTTCACCCTTTGACATCACCTCCTGTCCTCTCCCCCTCAGGCCCTCCCTCGTGAAGCCTTTGGTGGCACCAAGGACTGCTTGGAGGGAGAGCCTGGATGATCCCTAAAGCCACTCCTTAAAATACTACCAATAATGATGGGAGTCATCATCATCCTGGTCTTATAATTCGTTTTCTCTGTCCAGTGGAAAATGTCAAGAAAACCATTGTTAGAAAACTTTGCTATTCTATTGATTGGAACAAGTCACCTGGCTCACACAATGGGTTCCTATGTAGGAAATCCGGAGCGGCCACGGCCCCTCCCCCAGTCCACAAGACTCAGGGGACCTAAAGCTCTACTGACACCATCTTTTCAGAGAGGACCCACTTTCTTGTAAACTAAGATAACGGGAAACAGTGCATGATCTTGTTTGGTGACAGTTGCCTTCAGAAAGTGTGGTTAAGCAGTCGCACTTTGGTGGCGTTTTAGGCAGCGTGGCTGAGTGTCTGGAGGGTGTGGGGGTGTGTGAGGCAGATGGGTCCGTTAAGGTGCTCAAACCTTGTTAGAGTGGTATCAGCAACTGTGCCCAGATCGTGTGGGCCCTCCAGGGATGAGACATACCTTCTGTCATCTACAAGTTGGCAGTGGCTGCCAGCGAGCCCTCAGAAACTGGGCTCCTGCCCATGCTGACTACCAGCACGGGTGGACTGTGAGTGTCTTCAGCCTTGGGTTCTGGCACGAGACAACCTGGCGTTTAGCGTGGACAGCTTCTGTGGCTGTGGGTCAAGATATGCACTTTGACATCCTCTCTCTCCAAGATGAAGGCAGCCTTAATTTGGGGGTATTTTGAGCCCTGCCAGTCCCCAGCTCACCCTCCTGAGTACCTAAGTAGGCACCTGAGGAGGCAAAGGAGGGCATCACCATTTGTCCATTGTGGCCCAGGTATGCAGGCTGTGCTCAGACGCAACCAAAGAAGCATCACCGGAATACAGGCGCCCAGCCCGGTGTTTCCCCTCATTTAACCAACTTGACTGTGTCTGGTTCGAGGCAGGGCAGGGGTTCTCCAGCAGCGCCTAGCACTCCACACCTGATTCCGCAGTCTGTGGAACACTGACCCTTCTTCATCGCTGCTCTGAATGTGTTTTTCAGTTTGCTGAGATGCTCTTGTCTCTTGTCCTTGCTTCCTGTGGCTACATCCCAGCTTCTTGTCCTCTACTTCAGCCGGCTCAGGTTAGGGGCTGAGAGCGTGGGAGCCAGGGCCTCACTGCTCAGGGAGGCTTGATGATGGGGATTCTCCTTACCCGACTGTACCTTTCTGTCCCACCAGCTTGTGATCGGATCCCTCTTCAGTCCAACTCTACGCTGCCCTTGGTCGCTCTTTCAGACACACAGGCACAGTCGTCACCCCCTGCTCAGAATTCCTCCGTGTCTCTTCATCACTGTGAGGATGAAGTCCTCAATCCTCGGTTTATCTCCGAAGGCCCTTAGTTGGTGCCCATTGTGTGCCTGGGCTACAAGGTGAGCTTGTGTGAGCAGAGCCCAGCACCCAGCGCAGTGCCTGAGTGAGCACATGAGCAAATTCTCCTTCCACACTTTCCCCTCACCCTTCAGCCTCGACTCGTGAGAGGACCCAGTTCCCTGCCTTGTGGGGCCTTCTAGTGCCCCTGTGCTGCTGCACACCCTGCCCCATCTGCCACCCCACCTTTGCTCGCCTGGCAGCCTGGCAGCTCCCCTCCTTCTGCGGGTCCTTTCTGGGAATCCAGCCCTGTGTGCCTCCAGGCGAGGGTGTCATTCGCTCCTCCATGGTGGTGTCACTTACCAGATTGTGGTGTCATTGCCTACCTGCTTGCCCTTCACTAAACTGTGCGTTCCTCAAGGTCAAGGTCTGTGAGGTCCTCATTCCTGTGTCCCCAGCAGTTTAGGGTCCAGCTCAGGGTAGATGGATGAGTGATGGTTGGAGTGCCCTGGGACCCAGGTCTTTGCCTGGTGGGGGATGTGGGGCTGGGATGGAGTTTTCCTTGATCCACTTTTCCCTTTCTCCCTGGGTCCCCAGTGCCTGTTTCCCCAGTGCCAATGCAACAAAGTAGGGCTGGCGGAGCAGGAGGATTTGGTTAGGAAAGGTCAGCATGGCATGGCAAGGCCGGGCTGGGCACTGGCAGTCACTGGCACCCACTGGCATGAGCTGGATGGGGAGATGGAGTCAGCCTGGGGGCAGGTGACCTGTTGGGTATGAGATGGGTTAGAGCCTTGAATCTTTTATGCCAGTGATTCTGGGGGCCATTTTTAGAGTGTTTCTCCTTCTGAGATAACGAATGTAAGTTAACTTTCCTGTTGGTGACAGCTGAGTCGTGAGCTCCCTCTTTAATCTGCAGCACTGACTACCACATGTTTGGGAGAACTTCTGTCATTGCTCTGATGAGAATTTAGTTGTAGCCATCAGCTGCTGTGGCTTGAACACGCTCCCCAGCACACTCTCCCGTGTCACTCTGCAGACCACCCCCCGCTCCTGTCAGCATTCTCTTAAACCCCGATTGTGGAAGTCGTCCTGCACATGTAACGCGTGCTTCATTTTCCAAACAGGTCTTAAAAGCTGTTTGCAGTTTAAGATATCAGATGCATGTTGTATAGAGGCAAGGGTGAACGTTTTTATAGGAAAAGCTTGGTCATCAGTTACAGCGGGATGGCCACGTGGTGAGGCCCGTGAGGTGCTGCCCGCAGAGCATGGGAGCAGGCAGTCAGGGAGGGGTGCTGATTTCTGGCTGCTGAGGTTTCCAGGCAGTGTATATAGTTTAGGGAAAAAAAACAACAACAACGAACCAAAGGGTTCTCGAAAGCCAAAACATTTACTTCTGGATCTAAGGGTATACTGGTTCAGTTCTAAGCATTGAAGCTTTGACATTACACACAGGAAAGTCCCTTCCCATCCAAACGAAATCTAGACCTTCTGAGGCTGGAGGTCAGAAGGGAAACTCCTGGGGTGCTCTCTCGGGGTGTGGGCTATAGAGTGGAATGTGGGGCAGGTGGCTAACAGCCTTGACTCTGACCCTGAAGTCCTTCTTCTCCTCTGGTTGGGGTTTTCCTGTGGATGATGCTGCCACTCCCTCTGGGCCGGTGCAGTGGCCGAACAGGATAGAGCTATACCCTTCTCAGAACCCTGGCCCAGGTAGGGACGCATTTCCCTTTGGATAGCAAGGCTGCAGCTTGGACCGAACAGGATTTTACTAAAACTGGGTGGGTTTGAGCAAACGATCATGAATCTAGACCATTGGTTTTCATCCGTATCAGAACCAATGGCCCCTTTTTACGACATCTGTTTTGTAGTGCCCCCATTTTCCTGAAGTGACATTTACTGACATTATTACTTGCCTGTATACATGATTTAACAAGTCAGTGGAATGCCTCAACTGAAATATAAAGGAACTAAAAGGAAAATAATGTATAATCCAATAATAAGTCATGCTTAGACCCTACTATACCAGGGGAAGTAGTAAATTAGGTGCTTGCTGTGAATTCCACAGCTACAAAAGCAGATGGGTCCAGGTGTGTTGCACTGGCAATTCAAATATCTTGGGTGGTGTTGGGGTGATGTGATGTTTAAAAATGGTGAAATACTTCTGGCGAAGTTCCGATCAAGACACAGTGTACTCTGGCCTCAATTCACAGGATGGTTGTATTCCTGGAAAACTCATGATTTATGGAAAAGCTACATAAGAATATTTAGCTGACCTAATCCAGAGTCACCGTGGGTTGAGAACTGTGGGGCTCTGGATGGTGCACTGGGGGACATTCAGGCAAGGCACCTGATATCAGCAACACTCACCCACTCAGTTGTTCCTGGTACCAACGATGGACCCCACATGGGCTTGCAGACTGAACTTGCTTTAAAGGGTAGACAGCCTCTGGAATTATAGTCTTTCTGGGAACCTTTTGTGGGAAAAGGGGAGAATGCCACCAGCTGGTGGACAGCTAAGAAGGTTGTCATATGTCATAAGAAGAAGGCCTTCTGTAGAATAAGGTCTTCCCAGCGGGGCATGCTGGAAGACCACATTGAGCCCATAAACCATGTGCTGGAACATCATTTACCAGTGGAAGAAAGGGCTGATACATTGCCCAGTTAAGTATGGAGACATCTCTCAGTCCTTCGCCTTTCCACAGGCAGAAGAGCAGGCTGGAGGGGAGGGGCAGAGAGCAGAACACACGGGCCCCTCCATCCTGAGACTGTGGAATATCTGCCTGTGCAGGGGAGGGGGGGGGGGGCAGAGAGCAGAACACACCGGCCCCTCCATCCTGAGACTGTGGCATGCCTGCCTGTGCAGGGGTGGGGGGGGGGGGGCAGAAGAGCTTTGGATCATGCACGAGATTGCAGTTTAGAAATGAACAGGATTGAATCTTAGCAACAGAAAGGGAATGAAATGTTAAGGAACTGGGCTGGAGTATTCTTAAGGCAGTTGCCACCCAGTGGTAAAGAGGAGCTTGGCATAGCACCTTAGGGGGCAAAAATAACTTCAATTCAAGTTTACAATCCGTTGGATTAAACTCCAAAAAACTAGTTGGAGTATTTATTATGATCAATACTGACATTTCTGAGATAAAACACTGTTCTCTTGGATGGAAAATTCTTCCTTTGTGTTCTCATTGATAATTTAGAGAGAGCATTTTGATTTTGTTTTGTTTTTAATCCCTAGGTGTCTGTTATCTTACCCCTCCTTCCTTCACATGAGCTTGTGGCATTACTAGGAGAGAATTGCCCAGAAGAGTTTCAGTAACTTTGAGATGAAAACGCACTTTAATATTTTGATTTAATGGGGAACGGTATGTCCCCTTAATAACTAGTTCAGTGATATTTGGCAGTTCTGTAATATTTGACTTGGAGTTGAGTTTATAAAAATTTCAGTCCAGCAGTAACTGCAGGCACTAAGGGATGTATGTATTTCTGAAATGAGAAGACCGAGTTGACATTCTGATTCTAAAATCAACATCATCTCTGATGCGTCACCATATTTTCAATTATAATGGATGACGGGCTGTGAATTTGAAATAAGCTTCCCTGCAAACCCCGCACAGACCCAGACTGTGTGGGACAGAGAGGAGTCTGGGTGGGAGGGATTGTTCTCGTACCCACTTTTGCAACTCAAGTTACTAAAATGCTTCCTTCTCTGAGACTGCTTTGGTTTCTCCACCCCCCACCCCAGCACCCCATTGTTTCCTTGGGGATTTTATAGAAAGTGGAATCTTTTCTCACTTCCTGGGGAATTTACAGCCCAAGTCACCTGAAATGGTTGAACTCCGGAAAGGTAAAATTATGGCAGTAAAAGCTTGAAGTTGTGAAGTACCTCAGACAGCCAGACAAAATATCTCTAACAGAAAATTCAGGGAGTAAAACAGATGTGTGGGGCATGATGTTGTATTATCTCTTTGACATTTCAGGATAAATTCAGATCTTCTTTACCTGTTTGTTTTCCTTTTTCAGCATTATCTCACTCTCCAAGTGAAAAACACCTTACATTGATTACATCAAGTTCTCAATAAAGCGCTCAGGCGGCAGTTACGGGCGGGTTATGCTCAGGCAGTCCTGGGTGCACTGTGTTTGTGGTTGCTTTGTTCTCCCGCCAGGAGGCTCAGGAGCAGACCTCCTTGTACCAGAGGGGGTCACAACAAAACCAGGTCTGTCATAGCCTCCTATTGTACCCATAGTTAGCCCAGGACGGGGAAGGGCCAGCCCTCTTCCCCACCCCATTCTGTTGCGCCTGGAGCAGCTATCAAGTTAGGTGGAATCTGCTACCAGTGGCTTAGACTTGGGGGCTCCTCCCCAGAGGGGGTGTGAACTTCAGGCCAGGCTTTCTAGCAGGCCTGGGCCCCGTCTTCACCGTGTATTGTCATCTGAGTCAGAAGGCAGGTGGTTATCCTAGACAGAGCCACGGTGCGTGGGGAGGGCAGTGGTGTGCTCCCAGGGGGTGGTAGTAACAGGCATGGTTGGTGTTCTGCTGACTTATCCTCTGCTCCTGCCACTTGCATGCATTGAGGCCCAGCTTCTAGCACCAGCAGCCCTTTGCTCGTGGGTTTTCTGTGGCCGCTAGACCTCTCTCTGCTTGACTATGTGGCAGGTCAGAAGTCCCAGGGAATTACCACCAGGAAAGGTCCTCAGCCGATGACTGACAGGAGTTGTCGGATCAGTACGCCCCCATCACTCCTCTTGCCTCAGGTGGGAGGACATCCGCAGCCTTTTGTGCTGCCCCCCAGAGGTCCCCACAGCGGTGACTTGCTTCCATCCTTTGTTCCTGACTCACTCCACTTTCCTACTGGTCTTTCCTGAAATCACCTCCTAGATAAACTGGCTGCACTCAAGTCCTTGTCTTTCTGAGGGAACCCAACCTGGGAGAGGGATGCACAGAAGACATTTTATGCAGTACTTGCTGTGATCTCTCTGGAATGTTCTTCTGCCTCCCTGCCCCACCCCGCTCTATAGTTAATATTCTGTTTCAGGGTCTGAATACTGGGGTTCCTTTGCACATTCAGTCGGACACGCTTGACTGCTGTGAGGAGACATTTGGAGGACGCCGCTCACCCCTGCCAGGTGTCTCCCTTCGCTGAGCCTTGAGCACTCATGGACAGCACTCACTGTACTTGGCTCCCCATCCACCTGCGGTCAGGAGGCTTCCGTGCAACAGACACACTGCAGTGCTCTGGCCTGGCGGAGGGGGGCTATCACTCTGGGCCCAGGACTCTGAAGGCTCCTTGAGGGCAGGGTTGCCCCAGCTCCCTCCCCGAGACCTGGGCGAAGGCCGGCACTGGTCCTCCCGGGGCGAAATGAGTTGAGTTAGTCTGAGTGCCGGCAGCACGCACCATCCACGCGTCAGGGGGAATGCTTGGTGGCTCTGATCGCAGCCAGATTTCTCCAGTGTCTGCAGCATTTCCCCAGAGCACCTATAAGTGAATTTGCAAGGCAGTTACCTCTCTGCTGTGCTTCCTTCTGTGATGTGGAACAGCCAGCAGAACTGAAAATCTATCCCCACACCCACCCCCGCTTGCACACGGGTCTGAATTACTGTGGTCATGCAGCTGTTTCGGGAAGGGCGCTGAAGAACCTGACTGATACAGATTCTGCCCTTTCCGTGAGGAACTTCATGCACCGGGCCATTGTCAGCGGAGCAGTTTGATGAGGATCAGTCCATCAGCTTGGCTTTAGTCACAAGGTCCTGCCGCAGTGGCTGGGGCTTTGTATTTTGTGTTTTTGACAGCCAGATGACTTTATTTCAGAGGTGAGTGTTATCAGCATACAGAATAAGGTAGATAGGCCACCTCGGACACTGAGTACAACATCTGATTTATTTAAAATGTTCTCTTAATTCTGGGTGGCTGACGGATGTGTGGTGTATGAATCCTGATTTGATGTATGGATCCTGATTTTGCTACTTAGAAGCGTGGGATCTTGGAAACCTTGTATCACTTCTCTGCGAGTCAGAGAAGTGATCCCTAAGATGAGTATATTAAATCCTAGCTCCGACGCTGTTACAAAGATAGAGCACACCAAGGACTTAATGCAAGTGCATACAAAAGGCCAGTGTTCTGGTTACCTACTGCTGCCGAACAAGTCACCCCATGGCTGAGCGATGTAAAGCAGCAACTATTTCATGATGTTCACAGATCCTGCGGCGCAGGAATTTAGACCGGAAGAGGGGGATAGCTTGACGGCTCCGTGATGCCTGTGGCCTTGACTGGGGGTTGGTTGGGGTCATCCGGTGGTTTCTTCACTCCCACGTCTGGTGCCTGGGCTGGGGTGACTCAAGGACTGGGCTCAGCTGGGGCTACTAATTAGAGCCTGCACATGGCCTTCACATGTGGTTCAACTTCCTCCATGCATGACGACCTCAGGACAGTCATACTTCTTACCTGGTGGCTCAGGGGTCCAGTGCACAAAGTGGAAGCTGCAAGGTCTCTGGGGAACTAGCTGGAGCCCTCCCCTAAGTCATCCAGAAGGAGGCGTTTTGTTTTTTGTTTTTTTGTTTTTTTAAACCTCAGGTGTTTCTCTCACTAGATGATGACTTGCATTTTCTCCTTGATTCTGTTTGTCTGTGACCTTGGCCTTAGTCTGTCATGGCCCAAGAGAGACAGGATGGTGACACTCATTTCCTAGGCAGTGAGTCTGGAGCACGCCCTGTGAGGGGGCCACATGCAAGGTGGGAACTCTGAAGGACAGATGGGTCCCTGTTGGAGATTAGACCCAAGGACAGTGGGAAGGGAGAGGGGTGGCAGGGTGGTGAGAACCTGAGGATAATGACCTTTATACTTGAGACTGTACGCGCATCAGCTCAGCTCATCCTCACAGGGATTCTGTGAGGGGGGTCTCCTAACTCCCCATTTTATAGCCGAGGAAGCTGAATCTCTGAGAACTTTAGTAAGTCTGTAAGTAGTGGCACTGGGACTTGAAGTCACATCTGACTTCAGAGCCTATGCTCTTAATATTGTGTGCGATGCAGCCTCTCACTTAGAGACACATTTTCATATTTTCCCTCCTCCCTCCCTCCCATCCTATACATTTATTGGGATGACATTGGTTAATGAGATCATCTAGGCTTCAAGTGTAGATTTCTTTGATACATGGTCTGTATATTGCATTGTGTGCCCACCCCCCTAAGTGAAATCATCTGTCACCATATATTTGGCCCCCTTGACCCTTTGAGACCCCTCCTTTCCCTGTTTATTATACATTACTCATGAGGGCAAGAGTGTGTCTTCTCCTCTTGTGTTCTCCTCCTGTGCACGTGGGAGCCCTCAGAAAACAGCACAGGGACCTGGCAGAAGGCCACCACCTTCTTTCAGGGGCCCAGTGTGGCGATCGTCTTTTAGCCACACCAGCTGGGCTCCAGTGGATGAGCGCAGGGAAGGTATTGTTGTTCATGTCATAGTCTCCAAAGGGAATTTTGTTCTAGTTTATTCTGAAGTATTGGTTTTGAAATTGAAGCACAGAAGGTCTACGAAAAGGGTGTCCCATTTGGAAAGGGCTCCCCCGTTTTCAGATTAAAAGCAATAACTGTGAAGCAAACAGAAAGAAACCCTCCAAAGAATATTGTGAATGGCTCTGACAGGTTAAAGCTGCTGGGTAAATGCAGAATTTACATGACAAAAACCTGAGCACAATGGTGATTGTCATTCACCAGTAATACGATTCTCTGAAAAGCTAAAAATCTTAATTAAAACACACACACACACACACACACACACACTAATTTATTTTTGCTGGTCAATTTCCTTTTGCCTTAGGAACTACTCTGGGTAGAATATTGCTCTCCCCAAATTTGACACCTTTCCAAGGCTGAATCTGCTTCATCCTTGACCCCTCACCCCCACCTCCTCTTCCTGCTTGTTTTTTTAGCAGGTTGCATGGAACATGGAAGGCTTTGATCAATGCTGTCCATTGGACAGAGAGTTCTCTGACCTCAAGAAGATCCAAGTTTTGATGGGAAACTGACAGTCTAACATATTGAAATATTAAATAATAACTCTGGACAGGAGGGCAACATAGTCATCAATGAGGCTGGACAGTTAGGGCTGGCAGAGGGGATGAGGGGAGATAATGCCTACTCTGAGTGGGGGACCTTGGGGCCACCCAGCTTTCCACCCTCATCGGACACGTAGAGCTCAGGGGAGGACACAGGTGTCACATCCTGCAGGCAACACCACTTTCTATCCCTGCAGGATCAGGGATGCCCTGGTATCCTCCCTGCCCACAGCCTCCATCCCAGATCTTCACCAGTGGACAGAGACCAAGTCTCCTCATCTGGGACAGTTCTATGAAGCTTTACCTTTCTCTTTCCAAAATGGTGTCCAACTCTAACCTTACATACCTCAATTAAAGTTCATGCAATTCTTACTTCTTTTTTTGTAATTTGAGAAATTGGATTTGCCTACCAGATAATAAAGTCTGTAAAGGGGCAGGGTTCATGTTGCAATTCACCTCTGTTTCCCAGCACCTGGTAATTAACTGTTGATTGGACAAAGGGATGACTGAATGTTGATTCAGTGAGATACCTTCAAGTGTTAGGACTCTGAGGTTTGGGAGAGCAAATGGTGTCGGAGAACAGGCCAAAGTTGGCAGAGAGCTTGTGCTTTGTCAGGCACAAGCTGAGGCCAGCCTGTTTGCCATGAGCTTGCATCTGAAGGCTTGGGGAGAATGGGCACCCTGTTTCTAATACTGGCCCCCATTGCCCTGGGCTGGGGGCTGGGCTAGGGCAGAAAACGTTCTCAGGCACTGATAGTCTCAGAAATGCCACGGGAGCCCTCATGTCAAACTCATCAAAGGCAAGTACTTTCTCTTGCTTTTTTTTTCTGATTATTTTTTCCTGCTGAGTTACTGCCTGTGAGAAAGCCGCTTTCCACCCACCAGTGGGGGACCCCGTGTTTGATATTGATCCACACTGCTGATGCAGCTAGGGTTGCACAGAAACAGGGCTTAGTCAGGACTCTTCGCTGCGTGTTCTCCTTCACACAGAGGGCCTGGCCAACTCTCACTCTGAAGTCTGGTCAGAGCAAATACCTGCTCCTGCTTGAATTGCAGTCTAGATGCGTTAATGCCCTGGAGAGGGTTATGACCACCAGAACCCTTGCCAGCGTCTCCTAGGAGCCCAGGCTGTGGGACTGTCAATGAGCACCAAGAATATTGCTGGCCTACTCTTGGGAGGGCTTGCTGGCCACATGGTGTACGTGCCCACCTGCAGCACTTGTCCAGAAGATATGGGAATGAGTTATGTATGCTAATTTTTTCCAAACTTTCTCTCTCTGCTGTCTATATTTCCCCTTCCTCTGCCTCAGTCATTACTTTCCTCCTTTGGCACAGCATGCATTTCTGTGTAAAAGACTGAAGTCCATTGTAGCATGTGGTGGGGCATCAGTGGATAAAGTAATACATTTGATGCCTGCCAGGTGACATGAGGAACTTGAAGACACGGCTGGCTATGATATACCAGGTGCGCTGGGGGATGAGCACTGGGGAGGAGAGGTCCGCTAGGAGTCCGCAGAGAAGTGCAACTGAGAGGTGGGTGTGTCTCTGTAGAGTCCAGATTACGCAACAGCCTCACGAAAAGGAAACCCAGCCGATCTGGGAAATAGATCCTCTGTGGAGCAGGGTGCCATCCCATGAGTCTCCACAGGTAGACCATACACTATATTTAATCAATTCTAAGATGACTGCTTTAAAAAAAATGTTAATAACATCTCTTAACTTCGGATGGATCTTATAATTGATGATGTCCTAGGTCTGATGAAATGTATTTAAATGTGATAAATGATTGTGTCATTCATTTGCCCTTTTGCTGTCAGATCTGTTTCTACCCTTTTGATGCTTGGCTCTGTATGATAGGGAACTGTGTTCCCCAGCTGCCTTGCTAATTGCTTCTGGCTAGGAGAAGGGAGAAGCCAAAGTATTTCTCTCTCTTTCTTTTCCTTGGGAGATTTCACTGCTACCACCCATCACCTGCCCCTCATGATCCCCTCCTGCAGAGGAGGCCTGGCAGGGTTCTAGGTTCTGCCATGTGGCCGCACCTCCTGGTCTCTGGTGACCCTGCCTCCTCTGTCCCTTCAATCCTGGGTGGTAGTGGCTTCCTGTTTAGCTTTCCTGTTCTTCATCACTTGGATAATCGAGTCTTTGCCATACATTTTCTCTTTGAAGTACCTAGAGTAGTTATTGTTTTCCTGGTTAGATCCTGACTGACACAGTGACACATCATCACAAGATTAAAAATTGAGGGACCATTATTTCCCTTCTCTAGATTGCCACATTCGACTGAATCTGGTCAAGTTGAGTTCACCAGTGGTCCATTTGATACCAACCTCAGGAGATTCTTAGAGGTCTAACATTTGACAGTGTGGCTCTCCCCATTTGTTGAATTTCCCAGTCTGCTATTTTCTGACATCTAGACCTTCTTTCCCTTCGCATCTTGAATTTCCTTAGTTTCCTTTGCCCAGTCATCTCTTCTGCAACCCCCTTACATGTTGGGTTCTGCAGAGTCCCAGGATCATCCCTCTGCCCACCCCCAGACCCGCCTCTTTGACTCTCCTTGTGCATACCCATGGCTTTAAATACAATCTCTGCGGCACAGAACTGGCTCCCAAGCTCCCCAAACAGAACATCACTATTCGCAAAGCACATTCTTTGGGCTGTCTTACAGATTCCTCACATCAAAAACGTCTTTGGCTGAACACCCCTTCTCCACCCCTGACCAGCTCACCCTCTTGTGTTCCCCGTCTTAAGGGAGGAGTCTCGTCCGTCCTCAGATCCAGACTCAAAACATCAGGGATCATCCTGGACTCTTCACTTTACCTCCTAAATCCAGCTACTTTCCTGTGGTGTTAATATTTCATAACTGGCTTTCTGGGGGAGGGGCGCCTTTCTGATTTTGTAGCATTTACCAATTTCTTTAGTGTAAACACTTCTATCATGGCAGAGAATGTGAGGTACCAACGTGACATCATTGGATGTGGACTAGGGAAGTGATGCGTAGAATCAGTTTCTGTGAGCTGTTTGAACCAGCTCAGCAAACCACTGGGCTGTTTCCATCCTCTGTTCCCATCTTCTCTGTCTCTGCCTAGTTCAGGCCCCTGCTGCTCTGTCTCCTCACTGCGGTTTTCGTCTCTCTCCCCTTTCGGGGATCTTTCACCAGATCTGAACATGTAAGCCCCTAGTTAAAAAGTGCTGTGGGAGTTTTCCATTAAGAAGGGTCTCTTGGCATTGATCGTGGAGGGCATGTCACCTCCGTACCCTTGGTATTCCTCCCAGGCTGAACACTGTGCTTGACCCACCGAGGGACTAGGACCCACCTGCTGACTCTCTTTTTTTGAAAAATTTTTTTCCTTTATTGATTTTAAAGAGAGGAAGTAAGAGGCAGAGAAAGATAGAAGCATGCATGAGAGAGAACATCGATTGCCTGCCTCCTGCATGCCCCCCACTGGGGATCAGGCCCATAACCTGGGCATGTGTCCTGACTGGGAATCTTGGTGCAGGGGTTGATGCTCAACCACTGAGCCACACCAGCTGGACCTGCTGACTCTCTTGACCTTTGCCTTTCTTTTTCTTCTGTACCTTCCATCATCACTTTAGCTGTTTTTAAGTATTCAGCCGTTATAGAATATCTGCTTGGTTTGCTATGTGATGATGAGCACGTAACAAGCCAGGGGATGATTCAGCTTTACATCTGAGTGTTGAGTGATTCTTGAGATAAGGGACATGTCTCCTCAGTGTGTCAGTCATCTTGGGCTGTTGCAAAGGCTCTTGTGAAATAGGTTATAGTTTAGAGGGGTCATATCTTTGGTCTTGAAAAACTTAAGATTCTCTTGGACATATGTTAATTTAGAGAAAATGGATTCAAATGTATAGGCATTCCTTTACCTAATTGTTAACCCTTTCTTCTAGAAATAATAATTTATCGAAATTTCTGTCTTGGTTGAGCAGTGGAGATGCAGAGAAGACCAAGACATGTCACAGTTTGCAGGCTATTGGCTGACCCTGGAGTCCCAGTACTTCTCTCAGTTGTCATATAGGGAGCCAGGGACAGACTCCAGAATTTAGTTTCAGCGAAAGTCCCACCAACTTACCACCCATCTCTCTGGCCTCTTATTTGTTGGGGTTTGGATTCACATAGGAGGTAACTCTGAAAATCTGACTGTATATAAGAACATGGTATAACATTATTATTAATTTATGTTGTCACTGCGTGTGTGTGTGCGCACGCGTGTGTGTCCGTGTTCACCCTGCGCCCTCGGCTCTTTCCAGGGCATTACGGCAGGTGGGGCGGGACTGACAGGAGGGGCATCCATGGGGTAGAGCCCCCACCTCTGCCTTCCAGGGGCCTACACTCCGAATGTGGATAGAAGTGGAGTTTTAACAAGACACAGAACAAAACTAGGTGACAGCACATATTTGTCAGTTGGTTCTCTAGGTGATCTAAAAGCGGAGCAGGGAACATGGATTCAAGTTATAGAGCGGCAATTTGCAGGGAAGATATTTCTACATTTTCACAGATGCAAGGATTAGAGAAATGCAATCTGGTTTTTATCTTTATAGCTGGGCTTGCTTTTTCAAGAAATAAGAAAGTCTAGAGGATTTTCTTGAATATGGCTTATTTTATGTATTTTTTAATTTAAAAAAATACATCCTCCTTGTAGAAAATTAAGGAAATACATAAAAGTAGTAAAAACATTTTAAAATTTGCATTAAAAGATTAAAAATCACCTATATTCCTCATCACTCAGAGCTAATCCTAAAAGTATTTCAGATATTTTTCTATGCATATTTTTACATAATTTAATTGGTACCATATATACAATTTATATATATATATTTATTTTCACTTAAGATGATCATGTAAGGATTTTTTTCAGGTTATTAAAAACTCCTCATAAGCATGGACTTTAATGGCTGCACAGTATTTCAATATGTGAGTGTACGATAATTTATTTGAGCAGTCATTCAGTCACATATATTAGTGGTTTTCATTTTTTTATTACAAATAATTTTGCAGTGAGAATTTTGTATCTCTTTTTATGTCCTTAGGATACAGTTCCAGAAGAGATATCAACGGATAAGGACATTTTAAGGTTCTTGATAAGTTTGCCAAACTGCTTTCCAAGAGGGATCCATTTATATTCCTGTTTACATATCTCTATTTCTCTATCCTCTGTTACCGTTTTCTTAACAAGTATAATTAACACAGAAAACGGCACATATTTAAAGTGTACAAGTTGATAAGTTTGGCATGCATATATTCCCATGAAGCCATTATCACAACTAAAATAATGAACACATCCATAGCCTCCAGAATTTTCCTCATGACTATACCCTCTCCTGGCTGTTCTTCCCCACCTCGCTCCCACCCTTACAGACAACCACCATTCTGCTTTCTGTCACTGTAGTTAGCTTGGAATTATTCAACATACTCTCTTCTTTTTGTCTAGCCTTTCCGCCCCAGTATAATTATTTTAAGATCCATTAGTTGCAGCATGCATAAATAGTTCATTCCTTTTCATTATAGAATAGTATTCCATTGTATGGATGAACCATAATTAGTTTGTTAATTCGACTGATGGAAATCTTGGCTGTTTTCAAATAAGGCTGCTGTGAACATTCTTGTACAGGTCTTCAGCGGGCGTGTGTGTCGATGTCTCTGGGTTAAGGAATGGAATGGGTGAGTCACATGGTAGTTGTATGTTAACTAACTAGCACCTTTTGTAAGTCGCATTTACCTTTTAGGATAAAATATTGATTCATTATAATAATAATAATTAATTAGCAGAGACTCCTTCCTGCCACTGCCTTTAGGTATTCAGCAGAGAGTAGCACAGAGGATGCTCTGTGCATTCAGGGGTTTTTTCAACCTCTGTTCCTCCCATGGGATCTAAAACCCCAGATATCCCAGACCCCTCCCCATCATCTTCAGAAGAACAGTCCCCGGTCCTTCCAGTCTTTGATTGGAGTGTTCTCCTTGGATTCAACTTTTATTCCCTTTACTATACTTTGTGATAAAAGGACCTCATCCTTCTCTGCCAATGGTATCACCCCCTTTTTCTCTTCCACATCCATTTGCCTTTTGAATATGAGGAGCGAGGTGTAGTGGGTGGAAATTACCGTGGCGCAGGCCTGCCAGGGAATTTCATGAAGGCAGACTAGCTTTTCTTGTTTGCTGTCCTTGGCAAGGAGAGACATTCAGTCTCTACTGAACTGATGAACAAATAAATGTATGAATTGACACAATAAGGGAAAAACTAAGCGTGGGTAGCAGTAGAGGAGGGAGTAGTCAAACCTACCTTCCTTGGGTAATCAAAGGTGTCTTTGAAGCATAAGGTGAGCAAGGAATGCAAGATACCATTTGAAATGTTAGGTTGTGTGGTTCAGAGAGCAGAAGTAGAGGAGAGGAACCGCATTTCTTGTTCCAGGAACTTTCCATGCACCCTAACACTTAGTACAACAAACATGTGGACTGGAATCATCATCTCCCTTTTCCTGATGAGGAGACCGAAATGCAGATTCTGGAAAACCTGCCCAAGGTCCCAGCTATTAGGAGCAAAATGACAGAGGGTACACCCTCTTTGAAGGACTGGGATAGGCCTTGAAATGGCAGGAAAAAGGGTGAGATCATTTTTGTCCTCTGAGTGTCCATCCTCCTGAGGCACCTGCGCTTATTTCATTGGTTCTGCAAATATGAACCCCTGTGCTCTGCAGAGGAGCTTGCTGTGGCTGAAAGGTTCACGCCCCTCTTCCTCTCTTCTTTATGGGGGTGCGTTATCTGGTGAGGACACCCAGCTCACACATGCTCATCCCAGGGCCTTGCACCCCAGCGTTTCTGGGATTATTTAGGATCCAGGAAGATGGGCAGAGATGGATATTGTCTCCATGCTAGCCTTTTCTCATTCTTTTGTGAGTCTCTGAGTCACTCACCACATTCGCTCTAAGAAGTTTCTGATATGTCTAATAAGGTCTTTTTTTGAATTCTGCAGACTGTCCGTTTTGTGCTGGTTTCTCTGGGAACTGTAGCCGTATCCAGAAGGCCTTTGCTTCCTGGCTTCACATTCTGGCCTTTGGGAGGGACAACGGCTGTGGTTTGTGTGTCTCTCAGTATGATTTGTATAGAACCTTCTTCCTGGACAGCATCTTGCAAGGTGCTGGGCAGGTGCTGGAGGAGGGCCTGGCCCTGGAGAAGTCCATCGGTGTGGTCCAGGGCCGAGCACAGTGCTTGGCACTTACTGGTAGGAACCCAGCAGAGACTGGAGTGAAGAGCATTGCTGGTGGGCCTGGACGACATTGCCAGGGCAGGCCGGGGAGCTGTCTCCCCACTCCCCACACACCTTCCCCTTAGGGCAGAGGCTCACCAATTTACCAGTTTCCTCAGCTCACAGCACCCTGTGTGTCTTAGTGCTTTTTTACTATGCCCCTAGACCAAAAAAATAAATAAATAACAAAACCCTGGAAGTTCTACTTATTGGTCCCTAAACTTTAATAACCATGGATGGTCTAACAACTTAGCACCTGCAGAGCTCTGCACGGTGTCTAGACCGTGGGACCACATTGGGCACTACCGTCCTCATGTCTTATTCCACACTGATTTTCACACAGTTCTTGCCTTTTATCACAGTGGGTCAGAAAACCAAGGTTCCCAAAGATGTGGCATCATGGAAGGAATGCAGCAATCTGGAACAACCTGCAACTACATGTTCGCATGGTGTCCGACAGACGTCTCTGTAGTTCCTTCAAAAATCTGAAACGCTCAGGGGCATCTCTGTGAGCGTGCTGTGGCTCCCCATGCTCCCTCGGCACACAGCTGGGGAACCACGGCCCTCGTGTCTCTGTCCTCGCTCAGCTCACCTGAGTTTTTGTTGAGTGCTGGCAGTGTCCTCTGCCTCGGGGATGGAGCTCTGCAGAAAGTGCTCTCAAGGGTGTCCTTGTCTAGAGGGAGAATGCCACAATATAGTCCAGTCTGGGCCATGCTGGAGGTCGGTGCAGGCCTTATGCATGACATGTGAAGAGCATGCTGCACCTAAGAGAGTGCGTGGTGAGATGAGGAGGCACAGACATGGTGCAAGTACGTGTTCTAATCCAACCTGGAGAGCCCGGGGAAGCTGCAGGGTGGGGTCTCGAAGTGTGAGCTGGAGGGGAAGGGGACCCAGAGGAGTCCGGGGAGGGCTGTGGAGTTGGATGGAAGGTCTGCACTTCCGGGCTGAGATGCCTTCTGAAGAGGACGTGAGAAGGGCTCAGGCACTGAAGGGCTGAGTCCTGTGTCTTCTTCCTAGAACCCGTGGCTGCACAGCCCAAACCTTTCCCGGGGTGACTTTTCTTCTGTCTCTCTTCACTTGTCTGTAAACAGAAGTGCACGTCGCCAGCGCCATAAACCACAGTTTCCAGGAGGCTTCATTTCAGCTCTCAGCCACACGTCTCTGGCCGTGGCAGCTGCCTGGCTTTTCGTCTGTAAGGGAATGACCTGCTTGTCCTTCAGAACAGCGAGTTAACAAATGCCATCTGATGTTTCTCCCAGGCACCCCCATTCATCTTGATGGCAGGCTTTAGACACCACCACCACAGCTGATATTTTACACTTTGGGAGTTTTCTTCAGTGACTTCATTTCACGTGTTTTTGGTTTTAGTGCCACCCCCCGCCCTTGGCCCCCAGAATGTTTACAGTGTCATTTGGTAAAGAAAATGCTTTTTCATAATTCTGTTCAAAGGCTGTTTAAAAGAATTAATGAGCCCTGGCTGGTGTGGCTCAGTTGGTTGGGCATCGTCCTGTGCACCTAAAGGTTGCCGGTACGATCCCCAGTCAGGGCACAAGCCGGGGATGCAGGCTGGATCCCCGGTGGGGGTGGGGAGTGTGCAGGAGGCAGCCGATCGATGTTTCGTTCTCACATCCATGTTTCTCTCTCTCTCTCCCTTGCCCTTCCTCTCTTTCTAAAAATCAATAAAAATATTTAAAATAAAGAATTAATGGAAAGCTTTATCATTTATACCCTGGTTGAGGGTAGTGGTTCTGTAGATGAAGGATAGGCATCGATTCATTCTTTGAACAACAGAGCTTTCTGAACCAACCCCTCTGCCGTGGTGTATCAGGCAGTATCTCTCGCAACCTTTGCACTGGCCTCGAAGAGAGGCAGCAGGGTGGAATTTGGATCTGTGAGCAAGCTGTGTGTCCTGTGTATTTCTGGGCAGAAGCCACGCTGATCTGCTCTACTCTTGTGCTCCCCCCAGATGTGGAGTGGGCATGGTGTCTTCCACAGCTAGGGCCTAGCCTTCTGGGTCATGGTCTTGGTGAGCATCGAGGGGGAAGATGGGCGGGTAAATGATAATGCCCCCTCTCCCCCCCAGATTCAAGGCAGGATGGCTAGCTCTGTTTTATGGCATCAAGAGACAGGGAGGCAAACACATTCCTTTCTTAAGGTGTCAACCTCAGGTCTGGCCCAGCCCTCTTGAGAATCAGGGAATGTGCCAGAGCTTAGTTTGCTTCCATTATGAGACCCATCCCTTCCTCCTGCGGGAGCCCAGAGCCCTCACCCAGCCTCCTGCTTTCTCCAGCAGCCTCCTGCACCCTTCTGTCTTCCCCTGAAGCCCCAGTGTGCTCCAGCAGCATTCGGAGGCACGTCCATTCACTCACCGCCTATAAAACCAGTCCCTTCTCTCTAGCTCCTTTATTTCAAGATCACCTTGCCCGAGGGCCTGTTGGACAGTGGTTTGATGACTGGCCCATTTAAGTAGTGTTCCTCTGTTTACCTCTTGAATATACCGGCACTTCATCAGCACTGAAGAGGACACGCACTGAAGAGGACACGCAGGTGCTGGAAAGGTTGGAGCACAGGTCATACTGCACCCTCATGGTTTATTTTTTAAAGTAATTTGTCTCCCACACTAGAGCAGGAGATAGACAGTTGAAGTCAACAGTTGCCATCCTCACAGGTACATGGCATTTGTTACAGACTGAATGAGTGAAGGGAAGGTGCTCAGGGTCAGACCTGTGGCTGAATAATTTCTTGGGTCTGTTTGTGGCAAGTGGCAGGCCCCCAAACAGGGGCTGGGGGATTGAGTAAAAGGGTCACCAGGAAAAATGAGGCAGGGGTCAGCACCCTACTCTGCAGCCGTGCTCCTAGGCTGTCCTCAGTGTAAATAGGGAGAGGAACAGGCGTAGGGGCTTAGACGTCTGTAAACGTGTTGAGGGAGGAGGAAGCCCGCAGCTCCTTGGTAAAGGCCTCAGTGGGGTGGCCTCCATGCCCGCGCCCCCGAACCTGCCCTGATCCTGGCAGAAGGAAGGCACTGACTTGGAAGCCATGGGGATGAGGGGTGCATCGGACGGAGTCAGGAGCCGTGGGATAAAGGCGACTTTTGAGAGACCTTGTGAGTGAGAGGCCTCCTGCATCCCTCTGCCTTTTTCCGTGACCGGTCCAACAGCAACCTGCAAGGTGACCTTGTCTGCTAACGTTGTGCCCATCAGGATGTGATGAGTTCAGGTGCTTGTACCTCCACCTGACCTCCTGGGTGTCAAGGTCGGTTAAGGAGTGGCCAGCAGTGGGCACTGCCAGCTTTCAGCTGCACCTCAGCAACAACCAGGCTTCCCTGGAAGGACCACCAGAGACTGGTCGTGGCTGTCACCCCCGTTTGTCCTTCAGGACCAAGTCAAGGGAATTTGACATATGGGACTCAAGGTGACGATAGGAAAAAGCCCCATCATTCTTAAGAGGAATACAGAAAGTGACTTTTTATGACTTTGTGTTCTGGTGAGTTTGGATCTTGAAGCACTTCAGAAACTCAATATATAGAATATATTACTGCATAAAATAAGGGGAACATGTAAAAAGAAGTTAAATGTATTTTAAGAAGTTCAAATGAAAAATTATTGACATTTTAATTCATATTCATGTTGGTAAGTCTGTTCTCTAGCAGCAGCAAAAGATATAAACTCTTTTTATTTGTACATAACTTTGAGCTATAAAAGAATCATTATTAAAATTTTTTTCTCATATGGTAACATAGCCTTCAAGTTTAAGAGCTTGGAAAACTGAAGAGAACGTGCAGAGTATTAATCACATTATGACACCGTGTCGGGTTTTGTATTGATTGTTTTTACCCCTCGACACATTCACATGCGTTTTCTCATTCGTGACTCCCCGCCTCCCTGTGTCATGGGCAGGGAGAGTTTCACCCCTTCCATCCACCAGAGCTGGATACTAGGGCGTAGAGAGTCAAGTGACTTGCCCAAGGTCACCTAACTTGTAAACGACAGAACTGCTACCTAAAGCAAGGTCCCCACGTCGGTCACTGCCAAGTTTTGTTCGTTCTGCCGCCCAGTGGCTCTTACTCCTCCCATCTCTCTGGTCTACCCTAGGTCAGTTATCAGTTCTTCAGACGTTTGCATCTTCCTCCTAGTTGAGAGCATCTCAACCTATCTGTATAGATACACGTCTTTATTTTGTCTTCACAACAAACTAGAATCATTGCACATTTTACAGAAGAGATCATATAACTTTCCAAGGGCCACACAGCATGGATCCTGTGTTACCAAATATGTCAGCAGCCCCAACACCCTGCCTTCGCACTCCCATTTTCAGAGAACCTCTCAATCATTTGCTTGTTCTGTGATGGACCTTAAGTGCCTCCCCAGGGCCACAGCCAAGTGACTCTTTCTCGAGCATATCCACAGCCATGGCATTGCCACTTGGAGAGTCCTCGGGGCTTCCTGTGGCCAACCACACAAATCACCTGCTCCCCACACCTCACCCACCTGTCTTTCTGCCTGCCTCTGCTGCTCTCTAGAGGACCTCCAACAGTCCGCCTCACTGAGTGATGGTCTTCACGGGGCTGTGCTTGCTCTCCTGCCTCCTTGCTTTGTGCGCCGCATGTCCTACCTGTAACTGACTCTGTGACGCTGTTGTCTGTGGACAACCTGAAGGCGGGGGCCTCCGGATAGAGTTCCATAAAGGATGGGATGCTGACTTTGGAGCCAGACCTATGTGAGTCCAAGTCACCTGGTTCCCATACTATTAGCTGTGAGAACTAAAGCCAGTCATGAAGCCATTGCTGGAACTGTCTGTCCGCTTACAATAGTGATGTCTGAATCTTATTCTTCGAGATTTTACCATGATTCCGGCTAGGGTGTAGCCTGAGCATCAGAATTTCTAAAAACTCTTCAGACAGTTCTGGCGAGCAACACAGTTCGAGAGTCAATAGTCTAACCTGCTTGAGTTGAACCGACTCACATAAAACACCTGCCCGGAGTTGCTGGCATCGTAAGAGATGGCACACGTAACACATCTGGTGGGGTGTGTTCTCCGTATGCTGATAGCAAATGGGGGTCATTATAATTATAACTCGAAGTTATAGCCTTCACAACACCTCCCATAGTGTCTCGGACAGAGTAGGTGCTCAAAACCTAGTTGTAAAATATGAAACATAAGAAAAGCATGTGCATTTCCCACTGTATGGGAGAACGTCTTTGCCAATGATACATCAGATAAGGGTTAATATCCAAAATATATAGAGTGCTCATACAACTCAACAGAAGGAAGGCAAAGAACCCAATTAAAAAATGGGCAGAGGAACTAAATAGACACCTCTCCAAATAGGATATACAAATGGCTAACAGACATATGAAGAAATGCTCAACATCACCAATCATCAGAGAGATGCAAATTAAAACAACAATGAGGTATCACCTCACACCTGTCAGAATGGCCGCCATCAACAAATCATCAAACAACAAGTGTTGGGGAGAGTGTGGAGAAAAGGGGACTCTAGTACACTGCTGGTGGGAATGCAGACTGGTGCAGCCAATATGGAAAACAATATGGTGTTACCTCAAAAAATTAAAAATTCAACTTCCATTTGACCCAGTGATCCCACTTTTAGGAATATACCCTAAGAAGCCTGAAACACCAATCAGAAAGAATATATGCGCCCCCATGTTCGTAGCAGCACTATTTACAATAGCTAAGATCTGGAAACAGCCCAAGTGTCCATCAGTAGAGGAATGGATAAAAAAGCAGTGTTACATATACACAATGGAGTACTATGCAGCTGTAAGAAAGAAAGATCTCTTATCCTGTGAAATGACATGGAGGGACCTGGAAAGTATTATCCTAAGTGAAATAAGCCAAACAGAAAAAGACAAATACCACATGATCTCACTTATTTGTGGAATATAATGAACATAATAGTCTGAGGAGTAGGGTAGACCCAGAGACGTGGAAGTAGGGTACAGACTGACAACCCTCAAAAGAGGGGGTGGTGGGGGGAAGGAAGAGATAAACCACAGAACTTATATGCATATACGCATAACCAATGGACATGGAAACAAAGCCGGGGACGGGGCAGGGGAGATGGGGAGGAGGAAGTCAGTGGGGTAAAAAAGGAGAAACATCTGTAACAAAAGTAATATTAAAAAAAAAAAGAAAAAAAAAGAAAAGCATGTGTTTTTGGTAAGAAGCGTGGTCTGTCAATACCCTTAGTGATAGTGGGTGCTGCACGTGGCCTAGAAGCCACTTTGCCTTGCTCATCCTGAACGCAGCTGGGTGGCCACAACAGGCCTGCCGTGGGGCACGTGCAGGGTTTGCATCCCAGGCTGCCTCCTGCAATTCCATCCGGAGGGAGCTGAGTACGTGCTGACGCTGTTGTTTCAAAGGGGAATTGCAGCCTCTCTCTTCACCAGGTCTCGTGAGGGGTCAGTGGCTGGGAGAAGATGCCTATTTTAGAAATAGCTTTTAAATGTAATGATGGGATTTGGCTTCCAGAAAAGCTAAACAAATGATGATGAGACCCATTGTCCACCTGCCCTTTGCCTCCTGTCAGATGTATCACATGATGTTATGGAGGGCTGATGATCTTTGCGAAAACTTGGGTAGGCAGCATTGCCTTTAAGGGTGAATTTTTGCCTTGAGGAAATCAATCAGAGGGGAGATTATGGCTTAGAATCATCAGGCTTTCTTCTTGGCATTCATTTGCTCTTCTCAGGACTGAATAGCTATTAGTAATCCTTCCTGATGCCAGAGAAAAGAAATGACCACTGAAGATTTGGGATCTTAGTGCTGTCGAATGAAATGCTTGTAGAATAAATAGTACCTCTGATTAGGAGGGGTATGAAGAGCTTCATTTCTCTGCAGGGTAGAGAAAAATGAGATGAGAGGACTCATAAAAGAGCAGTCAATTATTTTAAAGATGAGCTGGCATCTTTTAATTTCTCACCAGATAATGAAATATCTATTTGAGCCTGAGGCTGTTGTATCATTTCTGGTGTATTCAACAAAATTTATTCAACAGTCATTTATTGAGTGCGTCTCTGTGCCAGGCCCCGGGCGAGGGGCCGGAGATAATACAGGGTCCACAGTCACTGTCCGTGGAGACATCAAGGTCTGCTGGCGAGAGGTGGAGGGTGGAGCGCTGTGCTGACTTCTGGAGGGGCCGTGGCCTGAGCCAGGCTGGGAGGAAGGGGAGGGGCTGCCTAGGTGGGAAGGATTGTCGAACAGGTAAGGGCTCTCTGCCCAGGTGAGATGGTCTTACCTAGGGACGAAGCACTGCCTTCATGGGCAGGCAGGTATTCTGGATTTTGAGCGCACACGTGGCTGCAGAGGGTAGACCAGGCCCAGGCCCCAGTTGCAGAGGGCTGAGCAGGACTGAGCCTCCTTGAGAGTGCAGAGTGGAGTCGGGAAAACAGGAGACAGAGATTCTGCCTCCCGCTCGGCTTCATGCCTGTGCGAGGCATACGCCGTCAAGGCTCCTGGGCTCCAGTGCAGCCTCTGGCAGGCTCTGAACCCCTGACCGTAGGGGCTGAGGCAGGTCGGGGTCACTCAGCATCTGCAGAGGCTTCTCGGAGGAAGCCTTTGATGGGGCTCTGGGGGGATGTAGGTGTCACAGTTTGGGAGGTTCTCATTTATTCTTTCAGGCCTCCTAAAAACACTTCAGTTGTCTGCCCTTCCCTCAGGCTGCCGTCAGGAGCTGCATGAAGAAGGAAGTGAGGATGTTGTTATGAGCATCTCTCTGGGGATTTGAATCATCTGGTAGTTGTAAGTCTAGGGGAGAGGAAAGAGCCTGGGCGTGGACTCTGAGAGCGCCCCCCAGCTTCTCCTCAGTGAAGTGAGGGTAATCCCGGGTAAGCAAAGGCTTGTGAGGATTTTCTGAGATCATCTCTGAAAGAAAGGCTTAGCAGAAGGCACAGCTGATTGCCAGCACTCAGTAAATCGTAGTCAGTAATGTTGATAAGGCCCTGGCAGTTCTCAGTGAAGGGGATGCACGAGGGATGAGGAGCAATGCGGAGGTACCCCCACCACCTCAGGCCAGGAGGGTTTCAGAACCATTGCTTTCTCCTGCCTTGGTTGCCAGGTGGCTCTCAGCAGTGTTTACTGACCGAATGACTGGGTGAATAAATGACGGAATAACAGAAATGGCACTCTGGTAGGAATTTTGAACCTCTCTCTTTACCGTTAGAAATTAATTGCTCCTTTCGTCTACCTGGAAAAATAAAAAGGATTTCTGCAGACTTGTATGTACAAGTGAGACGTTGGATAATCAGGGTCTTGGTCAGGCTGGTGGGAAAGGAAAGCCATGCTTATTCGGTGCTTTGTGAGCTGGGTGCTGACGGCTCTCCGGATGAACACCTTGGGTGAGGTCTTGAAGCCAGCAGTCCTTGATCCGGAGGGCTGTGGCTCGAGGTGGGCGCTGGCAGGGTGTGGTCATCCCTCATCACCGAGGAGCCACATCTCTGTGACTGACTTTGAGGAACGCGTGTGGCTGAGAACAAGAGAGGTGTCTGGCCCTCCCAAGCACTGAGATCCAGCCACGGCCTCATTTGTAGCTGGCTTAGGCGAGCGGCCTGGACTGGGAGACTCCGCTGAGGAGCGGAGGGCTCATCTCAGAGGATGACCTACAGGCAGGGCTCTGGGGGAACCTGGGGGTTGAATGGCTTGTCCTCAGGAACAGCGGGCCATCAGCTGGCCTGCAGTTGGGCTGTGGGGCAGAGGGAGCTGGGAACTTGGGTACTGAGCCCTGCCTGGCTGGGAGCGAATGGCATTTTCAGGAGGCTGGTATTGCCCACTCTGGCAGGTTTCTGGGAAAGGGCGGAGCCTGTGTTTATGCCAGGAGGGAGAGTTTACCTTAGAATTTGTGAAGGCTGGTGCTGGGATTGGCTGCAAACTGCTGAATTATCCATGACAACCCAAGTTTGATTGTTCTTGTCCCAAGTGGCCGATTTTGTGGTCCTACTCAAGCCCAAGGTGGCTGTAAGCCTGAGAGAGAGCAGTTTGCTATAAACATTTGGGGGAAACCTTGCAACAGCAGATTGAAGGAGCCTCAAGATGATACTATCTGTCCTGTGAGAATCCTTTCGGGATCCGTGGCGAGGACTAACATCTCTGGTCCTCTGCACTAAACCAAGACAGCTGTAGCCACAGGACTGTCTCTCTAGACTCCTGTCCACGCCTGGATATGGTTCCAGGTACCCTGTCAGTTGTCCTGCTCCGGGGAAGGGACACATCAGGCCTAGTTTGACCCTGCTCTCCCCCTTCCCCAGATGTCACTGCTCTCCCCAGAGTCCCATGAAGGGGAGATGGGGTGTCTGTGGAGGAACAGCAGCGTCCTTCAGAGAGCTGCACTGGCTGGATTTCCACGCTTGCTAAACATTCTACAGCATATGTCATGCTGGGTAAATTGAAATTGGACAGGAAGGTTTTTAACCAATTCATCAGTCCAAGTAAATCCCTGTTAAGAGGTAAAAATGAGCTCTTATGGGGATAATAGCCACAGGAAAACAAAGCGCAGTAATGTTCTCCTCTTTCCACATTGTATATGAAATCAATTGTTGGTTTCCTGCTAACGAGACTAATGTGGTGTGCTATAATTTATTCCGGGAGACCAGGCCTGCAGGGTGTTGGTGTGCCCTCTAGCGCTGTACCGAAGTCTCCGGTCTGTCTCAGAGGGCGAGCTGAGGAGGGGCTGGTGCACAGGTTCAGCCTGGCGGGCAGGGTGTGGCCCTAGAGTGCAGGGCTGTGCGGGGAAGGGGGAGGTGCTGCTTGCCCTGAGCACCAGCGGGCACAGGTCATACTTGCTTTCACTGAATCCCCAGGACACTGCGGCACCCCGCAGAGGAGGAGCTGAGACTGAGGGAGGAAGTGTCTCCCGAAATCCTCTCTACTGGTCAGAGCTGGGCGTGGGAACCTCACCCCTGGGCCTAACTGCGAGAGCTGTAGCTTTCTGGAACCCCTCTGGGGAGGGGAGGGGCCGGCATAAGGTGGAGAACTGGAATAGAAGGTGCAGGAGCAGGCGGTTGGGCTGAGGGGCTCTGCTAGGCAGCACTTGGGACAAAGGGGCAAAGCCAGAGACTCAGAGGGGCCGGCCGAGGTCCCTGAGGCACTGGGATGGGAAAGGGAAGGTGGTGCTGGATGGTTCTCTCCCTCCGGGCAGAGACCCAGGTGTCGGGACTAAGGGACTAATGAAGTCCTTATAAAATAAGATTCAGGGGATTTTGTTTCCAAGAAAGCACCCCGAAGTCTGACTTAGCTCATGTGGTGATAGGAGCAAGAAGCCTGCGGTATCTTGCAATAATATCATGAGACCAGGGCCTGGGGCCTGTTTACAGTGTGTCCCAGCCTCCAGGCCAGGCTGACAGCTAGCAGGTCGCGAGAGCTTGTCCATTGGATGGAGGAACGAAGGGACCATTGTCTCATTGCCTTCCTACAGGGAGTGCGTCCTCACTGAATCCAAACTGCCCCGATGTCATGTGCAGACCTGGCTGCCCTGGGGAGCGGGCTGACTGGGGCCGCAGTCATCATAACCGTGGCCACAGCACACAAGCCACTGCCTTCATTGAGCTCTTACAGCTTGCGACGCTCCTGCTGAGGACACGTTCGCTCACGTCAGTTCACGCAATTCTGACACAGTTAGGAGGCCCGTTCTAGGATCCAGAGACTGGGGCTCGGGGGGCAGCGTTAAGCTGACTTTCCTGTGGAGGGAGTTCTAATCAAAAGGCTGAAGAATACAACCTACCAAATTACCTGACCCCTGTGTGTAAATCATTGGCATTTTAGAATGTGTCCAAGACTCTGTCACCAAATATTTCTGCAAAGCATTCAAAGCTGGCAGACCAGCCTGGAAACTGCAGGAAGAGCCTGTGCTGCTAGCCTAGGCTCAGGAGCCTTTCCACCTGACATTGTTTTTAGCTCCCTCGTTGGTGTACCCTGACCCCCTTCGCTGGAACCGCCCAGGGATTAAGGCTCAGCCAGGCTGGGCAGAGCCATCTAAATTAGCCACAGATCTGAATATTGAGGTGAGAATGGCTAACATCTGCCACTTAAGGGAGCAGCTGCTCGAGGCACTGGGCCAGGTGCTGCACCTGTGGAATCCCACAGCAACCTTCAAACGATGCAGGGAGTAGGCACTACTCTCCTCAGCATACAGATGAGGGAAACTGAGGCTGGGGGGGGGGGGTAAACCGCTTGTCCAAGGCCACTCAGCCAATAATGATAGAACCAGGATTCAAATGGAATCTGCCTGAACCCAGAGTCCCTGCCTTTCCCATTCACCCCTACCCCAGTGTGCCAAGCAACAGTCCTGTGATGGATTCACCCAGGTGATTGGCTGGGTCAGAAGAAAGAACAGTGGTCCCAGGTCCTAGCTTAACAGGAGTCCGGCCACGGACAAGTCATCTCACCTCTCCAGTCCTCTTCTTCTGCCTCTCTAATATAAGGTCACTAAACCTGGTGAGGGTCGACGACTCTGGTGCTGTTTGTGTACTGATGTGTGTATATCGATGGCAATGTGCATATGTGTGCACACATGAGCATGTACCTTAGCGAGTGAGAGACCTACAGCCCTCCCTCCCAGCAATCATTCTTCCAAGGAGGCAGCTATGCTGTCTGCTCCTTTGGAGACCTCTAACTGTGAAGTGCCTGCCCTTCCATCTGCCTGCTCTTGTGCTCCAGTCAGTTGCCACCTGGGCCCAGGCCTGGGAAGGACCAGCAGCCACTTGCAAATAGGAATCAGTGAGAGAGAAAGGACAAACCCTCAAACCCTCCAGAGGCTGCCTAGCAGCACTGACATTTGATTTGTAGGCGAGAATGGGAGCCAGTTATTCCTACTGTTTGCTCAGATCTGCCTGTGCCCTTATCCGATCTCCCATCCTGCCACATTTCCTTTGCCAAGGGATGAGCAGTGATGTGGCCCCACGGCCAAGCAGACTGGAGATTTGGACAGATGGGAGAGGGGCCGAAGGAGGTCGGGCCATCGAGAGTACCAGCTCGTGGTGGGGAGAACTCTTCCTAAGCTTTAGACCCCTGCTGTCCTCTCTGAGTCTCACCATTTGCCCTCTTCTCCTGCTCCTTCCAGAATTTCAGATTGATCCTGAGTAAAATAATGGTGTTAGCCATAAACAGTGTCAATTAGTGTGGATTTTTACACCTGTTCCTTTTCCCCTCACCCATGAATCCCCAAGGAGCCTGCTAGATCAAGTATTCTGCCATCAGGATTACCGAGTCTTTGCCGGCATCATTCTAATGCCCATGCTGTGCAGCATTCCGGGGGCCCTCCTTCCCTTGTGCTGACTCTGTACCAGGTCTGTTTGGCCTGGGGGCTGGGGGCAAGGCCCCCAACCAGGCAGCCTGGCCATTGCAGGAAAGCCACTGCCTGGCACAGAACAGATATTGCTTCTGTGTACTGGCCAGGGCAGAGGTCAGTCACATTATATTTTATTCTTCACCTGCTGAGAAAAATATAGCTTTGGAATTGAGGTTATTTTTCAATGCTCTCTGCTCAGCGTGTTCTTAATGTTTCCCTTGCTGGCCTGTTTCTGTGACACATGATGACATGGGAGGGCACTGTTATTTCTCATTTTGACTGCGGGAGGGGGCCGGTTATGGAAGGCCCCCAAACAGTAGCACCAGCTTCCGGGGAACTAGTTTCGCGTTCAAACACTAAAGAACGGGCTTGTACAAGAGTGAGGAAGGACCAAAAGGGACATTTTGTCTTAATAGAACTAGGGAGCAGAGTAAAGCAGGGGATCCTTTGAGCACACCTGTTCACTAATTCAAAACACTTGAGTTCAACGACACCCAGACCTGCTGGTGCCAGATGTTACGCTAGGCCTTTGCCAACCCTATTGGTTATGAAATTGTTTTCTCATGAGACAGTCATACATTTGTTTTGGAAATGTTACTCTGAAGATAGTATCTCTTCTCTTACTAAAAACTCGGAGGTATGAGTGCATGGGGCAGATCAGAGAGCATGACCATCTAAACTTAAGGTTTGCAGGCTTAGATTCTGCTTTGTCACTTAGGGTTTCTGCACACAAAGTACAGAGAAAATAAGAAAGACAGAAATCAAGGTAGTTATTAAAATTTGGAAAAGCAGAGTATTGTACAGAAAAAGGAAGTGTCTAGAGGCATCTCTCTGTATGACTTAGCTGTGAATGGCATTTACATAATCATAATCATGTAAACACTGAACGTTGGGCTAACCAGGGTGTAGCATAACTAACTACTGCGAGGACCGGGGGTGCCGCGTGTGTGTGTGTGTGTGTGTGTGTGTGTGTGTGTGTGTGTACATGTGCATGTGTGCCTGTATGTATGTATATATGTGTGTTTATGTGTGCATGCATGCCTGTGTATATTTATATATGCATATTTGTGTGTGTGTGTGTATCTGTGGGTTTATAGGGAGAGAGAACAAGCACTAAATTCTCATCTTCCAAAGTGGAAAGTCAATAGATAATGCTTAGAGGTGAAAAATGAGGTAGCAACACAGCATGTTTATTTAGCAATATGGAAGTAAATAATGAAAGAACCAGTTAAAAGAGTTGCCTCTGGGAAGTAGGAAATGGGGCAGAGGGAAGATTCAGGATAACTGTTATTCTTTCGTAACAAGCCCTGTAGAACTATTTGACTCTTCTCACTTTGAGCCTGTGGAATTTTGATAAGAATTAATCATATATTCTAAAAAAGGAAAATATTGAACAGTGGATATGTAATGCCTAGTGATTCCCTGCTCATGTCCCAGGGTGTGCGTACCCACTGTGGAGGCGAGGTGGTGGGCCTTGACCCTCTGACTTCTGAGGCCCATGTGGCAGTGGCCTGTGACCCACAATAAATGACCAGTATACCAGGGGAGTCTGTGGTGACTGCTGGGCTCCCTGCCTTCTTTGTGAGGGCTTCATTAGCCGAGCCCTTGAGATGTGTCACCCGCTCGCTCACTGAGGGTGTCCGGGGTGAATGTGGGAGAGTTCAGTTGTTATTTGTCATTTATATTTCCTTGCTCATTAAACTCAAAATAACTTTAGTCCATTTCTTTCTCAGTGTGTAAGTAGCTGAAAACCAGGTTCCTATAGAGAGCTCCAGATGGGGCTTCTTGCTTGGTTATGTGAGCACTCATTGTTAATTTTTGAAACTAAAGAAGAGCTCTTGGCTCTGCTTTCTATTACATCACTATTTCATCATCATCTTCAGTCAGTATTTATTTCCAACACTGAACTCTTGGCTTCCCCCTCTCAAACTCATCCTTTCTCTCCCCCAGTGACCCCCTATTTTAGTAAATGTCACTTTAATTTCCCCACTTGGTCAGGACACCTTGTAGTCATTTTGGACTCTTGTCTGTTTCTCTCACTCCACATGTCATCCATTAGGAAATCCCCCGAGTTCTACTTTCAAAGTGCATCCATAATCTCTCCATTTCTCTACCTGTACAATCACCACACTAGTCCAGGTCACCTTTATCTCTCACTGGATCATTGTAGCAGTATCCCGACAGTTCCCTACTCCGACCTAGGCCCTACCGTCTTAAAAAACAAATCTTAAAACTCTCATGCCTCCCAGGGACACCTAGAATAGAATCTAAAGTCTTCATAGTGATTAGCAGATTCTACATGATCTGCTCACCTATCTGGCTTTATTCACCATCATTCTGTTTTCAGCTTTCTCTGCTTCAGCCCTTCTTGCAGTTCCTTGACCACTGCCCCTGCCTCAGGGCCTTTGCACTTGTTGTTGCGTGCTAGACTCTTCCCTCAGATATCCAAATAATGCCTTGCTCCTTCATTTCATTTAGGTTCTTGCTTAAAAGTAAACTCATCAGAAAGGACTTTCATGACTATCTTCCCTAGCACACATCACTGTCTATCCCCTTCTGCTTTGTATTTCTTCATAGCATTTGACATTTCTATACTATATTATACATGTGCTTGTTTATTTACCTTCCTCTTTGGACTGTCATCTCTATGAAAGTATTTGTCATTTTGATCCCCTGATATAGTCACAGCCCAGAAGAGTGCCACTACATAGTAGGCACTTGGTAGATATTTGTTGAAATTCCCAATGAATGAATTGTGAACCCACAAGTTGTCAGACACTTCCAGCACTACATAGAGACATCAGACCTGTGCCTGCATCAGATATGTCGCACCATGGAGAATTATGTGAGCACAGGGAGTGGCCCATACTGACTTCCAGCAGGAATTGTGAAGGTGGTGTGCTGCCTTCTTAGCTCCCTCTTTTAACTCGCCTAGAAGGTTGGGATGAATAGTGTGTGGTATGGGGGGTCGGGCAGAGCATTCTCTGCAGTCAGAAAACACTTAAGGGTATGTTTGATGGGGTAAATCAAAGCGATCTCTGTCTCCAGGTCACCTGCACATATTGGAGTTTACTGATATGTCTCAGCGGTATCATTTCTTTTTTCTCAGCTTTCTGGTAAATGTCATTCTCTCAACGGACTTTTTGAGAAGATGTGGCAGTGTGCATGGGGCGTGACGCAGGCCCCACTCCCAGATTTCCCGCTTTGTGAAAATGTAGTGATATTTAACAAATCCTTTTGAGCATCTGTTATGTTCTTAGCTCTGTTCTAGGCAGTAGAGATACAGATGGCATATCAACCCTAGAGTTTAAGCCTCTTTGTAGGGTCAAGAGTGACCCATGGAGAAGAGCATATGTCCGTGTGGGGATTAGTGCTTTTTGGAAGTGAAGGCCCCGTGTAACCTTTATCATTGCCTGTGTTCCGAGATGGCCATGCCAGGCTTCCATTACTTGGCTTTCCTTCTCTGATCAACGGAATACCAGACATTAATTCGGTGGCAGTGACCCCTCCTGCCAGCTCAGTTTTCTGGCTCTATCTAATTAGAACGAAGTGGTGGGAGAGGTGAGGCAGACTAAGTCAAAGGACAAAGAGAGTTCAGGCTTTCAAACCGTGTCCCTGCATTTGCTGACTCCCTTTCAACTGGTTGCATAAAGCTGCTTGGCTGCTTTGTGAAGCGAGATGGTTGCGTGTTCCGAGAATCTGCTCCTCCCACGTATCCACGTTTACTTCAGCCACCTCGTGGCCTTGAGGACCTCTGTCTCTCCTGGACTCATGATGCAAGATAAGCACGTGAAGAGGTGGGTTTCCAGGCTGGGACTCACAGCTGGGGAAGGAGAAGGCAATTCTGTCTGTTTTCAAGGCTGTCATGCCCCCCCCCCCCCATTTTGCTGGTTAGTATATGTTCTGAGTATTCAAACGTGGCTGGTAGGAAAGTTGCCATGACTTGTGTATTCCCTCCCTCTATGGGCAGAGCAAGGAAGAACTGGCCTCAGCGATGAGGGGCTTGCTAACTCAGCCAGTGATAATTATGTTTTGCTATTCAGGAGATGCCAGATGCCCAGGGGGCAGCTTTTCCTAACTGAATTAAGTATTCATCAGCACATGAAAATATACTACTAATTTCTTGTCTCTTTGTGTATTAATTTCTAGTTGAATTTTTATATTTTTAGGTATATTATTATTAATAATTTATTTTTAGATTACAGGTGGCCAAACGAATTTATCACATGTCCTAATTATACTTTAGAGAGGTCTATTGGCATTCATTTTTAATATGTTTATACTTGTGAATTATATGTATCGTATAATATTAAAACATCTTAATTTTTTTTTTTTTTTTAGTTTCAAATTCTCATGGGTTTCTAAGTGACTATAATACTCTGGGTATTAAAATGCTCTGTGAGGGCTTAATTTCTGCTGATAATTACTGATGGCTAGAAATGCTAGCAAGTCTTTTGACAATGCTCAGAGAGGCTTCTTTATTTGGTATCTGCAAATTACAAACTATTGTAGATCTGAGAAAGCTGTGAATTAGGACGCAGGCTTGTCAACTCTGTCCCACCACTGGGGAGCAGGATTCAGAACCTAACCTGCCTGGGAGTAGAGGTCCATCTATGGTCTCACTGTATTGCCACTAAAAAACCCTCCTGTGATGTATTTACATCATGGCCAAAGTCTAAACCTAGCTTTTGTTGCATCCTGCGAAGGAGAAATGTGCATACAATAAGAGTACAAGAGAAAAAAAAGTATTAAGGACTCCATAAAAATTAATAGGAACTAGACATAACCAGATAATAATGAGATAAAATGACTGACGTTGATATCAGGCAGATTCTAGATATTAGTTCAAAGAGAAATATATATCTTTTTTTAAAAAATTATTTTTATTAATTTGTTTTTGTTACAGATGTTTGTCCTTTTCCCCCCATTGACAGCCTCCTCCCCATCCCCTCCTGCCCCCATCCTAATGGCTGTGCACTAGGGTTCCAAATGAACAGTACTCCAAAACAGTCACTGATATTTTAGAAACAAAAACAACAAATCAAAACTTCAAAGATGAACTCTTTCCTACGTGAAGTTGGCCTCTAGTCTGGTGTTTTTTCCCTTAACGTTCCTGGCAGGATTTGTGGTTGGCTTTGCCATGTTCTGTCTGCATGTTTCGTTCAGTGAAGCTTGGTTATGTGTGTGTTACTCACCTTTCATAAGCAGCCACTAATGTGGAAATCTGTTTACAAAAAGAGTGAACTGAAAAGAAAAAGATGGCAGGGATGATTTTTATCTGGTGTAAAATAATCTAACCACATTAAAGCCTTAATTCGCAAAGAAGGTTTAAGTTGTGGGCCTCATCTGGAGAAATATGCCTGAAAGCACTCCTAAGAGAGAAATGTGCTCTTTCCTTAATTTATCATTGTAACTTGGTTCACATATTCATTCCAATGCTTGGAAATAATCCCCTGTTTTAACCTGACAGCCATGAGAATGCATGTGCCATTATATTATGAACTTCGGGGATAGAAGACATTATTGCCTATTACTAAGACTGTTATCTATTGTATTTCTAAGGGTATAGAATTTTATGTGTGGAGCTTATTTTCACTAAATCTTTAAATACCTGTGTGATTTAAATTTTCTGGAGAATCAAAATGCCACGTTTCTTTCACTACAATAGAGTATTAAACTATGTAATAATTTAATATGCAATTTTTAATACCTTTTAAAAATTAATTCCCAGATTATTTCAAAGGTACTGTGTATCTTGTTTTGGGTAAAGAGCTTCACATTTTAAATGGGAGCTTACCCAATCAATGGCATGTTATTATTAACTTTGCATATTTGTAATAACATGAAATTAAAACCCAGCAGTCTAATGATTCTGAAAATAAATATACAAAGCGGTGTTATTTTTTAATCATTTGTAATTTGATTCAACCTCCCAAAATGTTCTTCCTTCATTATATTTCTTTTTTTCTCCCTCTCTTGGAATCAAAGTAAAATTCTTTGGAGTCAGTCCATAAATTGATCCATCTCTTTAATGAGCCAGGTTATTTATAACAATGGTGTAGTAGAGAATGCTCACCATGGGGTTTGAGGGAGGGAACTTTTTGGGGAAGGGTTTGAGGAAGCAGTGGAGACCAGGGGTTGTAGGCACCCACCACATGGTAACTGAGGAGACGGTTCATTCTGATCTTAGCCAAGAGCACAGATTCTTATGCCCGGAAGTATTCTTCAGGATGATCGGTGCTTATGGAGGCTACCTGTGGTCAGTGTCCCCACAAATGAGTGTCCTCAGAAATGCTTCACCAAGAGAGTAAAATGTTATCCACTCAAGAGATGCATCTAGTCATTCTCCCTGCTCCTCTCCGCCCTTCACCCCATTCCAGTTTGGTTCCTGTAGTCACACATCACTGAGACTGTTCTCTGCTCACGACCACTGCAGCGGGCATCTCTTCATTCTTCGGTCACTGGGCCTCTCGGCAGCACTAACGGAGGCAGCGCCTCTTCCTTCCTGAGACATGCCTTCTCTTCACTGCTGGGACCCCAGACCCCGCCCTACCCTTCAATCTCCCTTTCCTCTTTCCAACTCCTCTGGGCTCTGTCCAAGGTGCTGATCTCAGCTCTCCTGCATGGCCCCTAGGTGATCCCATCCAGCCTTGTGATGAAATGTCTTACTATCATCACAGCATGAACGTTTCCAAAAGCTAGCCCCCACCTTCTATCTTCAGTTCTCTGCCTAATATTTCCACTTGGGTTCCAGTTGAATTTTTCCAAGCTCAAAACAGAACTCTAGTTCCCCTACTCCCCATTCCCAATCTCTGGCAAACCTTTTTCTCTAATATTTGCACCACACACTTGCTCCAGCCAAAAGAACCGACCAACCAACCAAACAAACACCCAAAAAACTTTTTTTACCCACTACATCTAACCCAGCAACAATGCCATCAGCAAAAGGTGTCCTGGGTCTGTCCACTTCCCTCTGTCTCCACTGCCACGGTGAAGTACAAGTCACGTTGCCTGTGACCTTTGCCTACATCACCTGTTACCTGGTTTCCTGCTTCTGTTTTCCACACCTTCTCAACAGTTCTTTCTCCACAGACAGTCTTTACTCAAAAGACTTTTTAAAAAGACAAATAAGTTTGTATCACATTCTTGCTTAAAACCCTCCATTGGCTACCCAGTGTGTTCGGCCTAAAATCGAAACTCAACCGTAATAGACGAGACTCCCAGGGCAGAGTGGAGTGGGCTGAGCCCAGCTCCGAGAAGACCACTGAGGAGCTGACCATTTCTATCTAACTAGGAAGTAAGGAAGGAAAACTCCCAATAAAGTGAAATGGAACAGAAATAAATGAGCTTTTTTGAGTCTTGTTTGTCACAAAACTTCTTAGATATTCCTCCCAGTTTTGTGTCAGCCGATCATTTGATCAGCAGGCCTTCTATCTCAATCTCGAGAATGAGGTTCCTAATTGAGGGTGCATAGCTGTGTACATCCTGGAACCCTGACATTGTTTGCAAAATTGTGTGTGTGGGAGAGTGCGTGTTAGTGTTCTCACAAACATTGTTTTTCCTGGAGGGATAATCCATGGATTTTATCAGCTTCTCAAAGAGGTCTGTAGCTTATTTAAATACTGTGGCTTAGGGATAAAGCTGAGGAGAGAAAAGTAGTGGGATCTTGGCTTCTGCGAGATTCCTGTGGGATCTATGTTTGGCGGCTTGTTGCCGAGAGGTCCAGTTTGTGTTATATACCCTGCGGCACTGACCACTGGGACTTCCTCTGCTGATGGGAATGTTCCATGTCTGTGCTGTTCAGGATGGTAGCTACTAGCAACATGCACACTTGCAATGTAGCTCGTGTGACTGAGGAATGGAATTTTTAAACTTTATGTAATTTTAATTAATCAAAATTGAATCAGTCACACATGGCCAGTGGCTACCACATTGGACAAAGCAAATTCAAGCCTTGTTGTCTAAGTCTAGCTAGACGTTAATTAGTTATTCCGGATGTCCTTTAGCATTTTAGAGCTTTCCAGGCTCCCCGACACCTCTCCTCTCGTGCCAGCCTGAGCCTGGGAGGTAGATTGGACGTGCCTTCTACAGTGTTGTTGAGGAAACACAGTCACATTTGCATGATTTGCCTGGGTTTCTAGGAATGTAACTGAATTTTTATAGAGCAAGTTCCAGAATGTATTGAACATATTTAAATGTTATTATGTATGCATAAAGGTTTTTGTTGTGAATCATTACTGTAATTATTAGTAATAACAGCTGCCCTTTCTCACACGTCTCTATCGCATGCTTCCGTGGTACTTGGTGTTGTGCTGTGTTATCTCACTACTTTCTACCCCCGCCTTCTGGGCGCGTTTGACCTGGACCCAGTGGCTTGGCATCTTGTCCACTGTCAGTGGCAGAGCTGGGCAGCTAATGTTTGGTTGTCTGCATTGCCAGCCCCCGTTCCCCTTGGCTTGTCACAGAGTGCTGCATACTGTGGGGAGGGATCTGTTCAGCCCACCCCCGTTCACTTACCTCTGTAGAGCACATTCGGCTCCTGCCAGGGCCAGTAGTAAAGACTCTGCTTCGCTCCCCTTCAGCTTGCATTGTTCAGGGCCTACCTTAAATGTTCTTTGTTGCTCTGGGTGGGTGTCCCTGCCCTACTTCTCTCTATGGAGCGGGGCATTCCTGCACTGCTTGATCACACTCAGGTCAGTGTTGATGCACTTTTACTGGTTGTAGGGAGAAGTACCTCTCTCGAGATCAGTGCAGCGCTGGACCAGAACACAGAGCTGGAGAGCTGGGTTTGTCAGCAGTATGCAGTGTATTCTCCGGGGCTAGGTGTGGGCTGGTGTGACCGGGCTGCATGTGAAAGGCGGAGGAGATGCCTAGGAGGCAGGTTGGTATAAAGGCTGGGTATCGACAAGGAAAGATACATGTAATCATTCTCAGTGATTGTTCTTACACACCCTCCTTGACTTAAGGCTACATCATACATGCCCATTATCTAGTTTTAGGATGTTTAAAAGATTTCCCTTGCCATGCCAATCCTAAGGAGACAATGCACCCTCAATGATTTAGTTCCTCTATCTTTTAAAGAGTCTAGTATTTTTAAAAATATGTTTTTATTGTTTTTTAGAGAGATAGAGTGAAACATTGATGTGAAAGAGAAACATCTACCGGCTGCGTCCTGCACGCCCCCTCCTGGGGATTGGACCCGAAACATGGGCATGTGCCCTGACGGAAATAGAACTGGGCCCTCTCAGTCCACAGGACAACTCTCAGTCCACGAGACACACACACCAGGCGGGAGTCAAGTATTTGTAATCTTAATCAGATTCAGATTTGCATTAATCGTGCGGCTGGAATGTGTAATTGCCTTTTCCTTTCTGCATATACCATTTCAAAAGATATCAAGCAATGGCCGTCCCAGCCCTGGGCCCTTACAGACTACTGGTGGTGGGTGCCTTGGCAGTAGGTACACGTGTCATCTGCTCTTAACATGTTTACCCCCTGCTTTCAGTAATCAGTCATGAAAATTTACCCTAAGACACAAGTATAAAAACTGGGAAAATACTTGTCTTTAAAATGTTAATTTCTACATTTTTTATAAACGGAGGCACTAGATGGCAAGGGAGCCCCAGAAAACAGGTAACAGAGTGGCTGGCTGAGTTCATCAGCCCCCCCTTTGAGCTTGGCTCCCAAGCAGTCCCACCTTTCTCATCAGTCAGGACTCTGTCCAGAGACGGCCATTATGTCATGGTTTGGAGCTTATATTTTATAGGTAAGGGAGATAGATGTCAAATAGAAAAGTAAAAACAGTTCCTTAAAACTATTTTTTCTGCAAACCAGTACACAGCTCAGGGCCCTCGTTGCTGGCAGTGGAAATACCCCCTCGAGCGGCAGAAGGCTTCCAGGTCTCCTGTCTCCAGTGCCCTTGCTCCTCCTGGCGAGATCTGTTGAGGTGCCAGGCACACAAAAAATCAAATTGCACACCTGAAGGGCAATAGGTGAATCACCAGACCTTTGGTGAGTTCAGCCTCTGAACTGCAGGAACTGGAATAAATTAAATAGGTTGCTTTTGATTTTGTTCTGGGAAACCGGTACCACCTGCACCGAAGATGCTGTTGTTACTCTGGACCCCACTGCACAGTGAGGAAGAGGGAAGCAGTTCTCATGGGGACTCAGAAGGGTCCATCTGAATTCTCAGAAACAGAATATGGGCCAGGTTGCAGTTTGGCATTGGAAGGTCGGCACGAAGTATCTCCAAGCTTTTCTAGTTGTGTTAACACTGCCCAACTGGCAGTGTTCTCAAGACAACTTCTTTTTTTTTTTTAATCCTCACCTGAGGACATTTTTCCATTTTTTGTTCAGATAGCATGGGGGGGAGAGAGAGGAAGAGAGAGAGAGAGAAACATCAACGTGAAAGGGACACATAGAGTAGCTGCCACCTGCCCGACCAACCAGGGCCGAGGACAAACTGCAACCGAGGTACATGCCCTTAGCAGGAACCAAACCCGGGCCTCTCTGGACCTCAGGCCGACGATCTAACTGCTGAGCCAAACCGGCCAGGGCTCTGAAGACGTCTTAATGGGAGTGCTGCTTTTAGAACCCAGGGGTGTTTGCGAAGTGGGAATGGAGCCCTCGTGGCCTTGTGTTTGCCCTCCCAGGGAAGCACTGACTCAGAGCCTCCAGCCAGGGTGGTGAAGATCTCACCTTGTTGGGCCTAATTAGACTCTCCCTTTACATTTCATGCCTTACAAACAAAGAAGCCAGAAAAAGCATGCTACCTTCAAAAAGATAGGCCATCTGCAGCTGGGTGGAATTTTAAGGTTAGCAGTATTGAGAGCACAGCTGCGACATAACCACGAGGACCTCCAAATATGGTGGGTCCTGGGTTTATATTGCATGGTATTTGTGGAGCATCCGTCATACAGTCAGTTTGCAATGATCTAATGTTTATTAAGCATCTACTGTGTGCTGATAGTTCTTCTAGGTACTGAGATGCAAGGATGAATGAGATGTAGTCCTTGCCCCAAGGATTTCATAGTCTTCATGGGGAGACTAACAGGTAAACAGACATCTGGGAGCTGTAGGAGCACCGGGGAGGGCCCTGCCCTCGGCCTGTGGGATAAGGGAGGCTTCCTGTTGAGGCAAGGTGCTACTGTGGTATGGAGCGAGAGGTGCGAAGGATGTACAAGCAGGGAAAGTTGCAAGTCATCAGAGAGCAGAGTGGGGTTTGCATGCTGGGGAGGTAAGTTTTGTCCCTGTGCAAATAAAAGTCTACTGCTGGTTGGTGGGGACCTGCCTGGATTTGGAGATTTTTATATTAATACATTTTTTCAGGGGCCTGCGGCTTATAACACAAATGGATTTGCATATAATTACTTAGTCACCCCTGATAAGCTCAAAGACAGACTGTGATAGACAAGTGCCATCTCGTATGTATAATTTGGAAAGGAGTTCAGCCACACTCCCTCCTCATTGGAAAGTCCTCTACCCTGGGCCAGACCCTCTGTCTGCTTTATAATTTGGGGAACGTTTGGACTGTTGTTAGTCCATTCTTGCAGTGGCCTTCGAAGGCAGCACTGATAGTCAGCCCAGGTCACAAAGGTGAAAAGTGGTCCATTGGGTCCAGAACCTGTCTGGGTTTCAGCTCTGACATTGCAACCCCTATCAGCACCCTGCACTCTGCATCTTTGCCTCAGGTGTTGGGGGGCCTCACAGGCACCTGAGCCCCACCTTGCCACCTTAGGGGCAGGTGTCCTTTTCCTCAGCCCATCACAGTCCCAGGTCTTTTCTGCTGCCCCCTCCTCTCCCATGCGGCCAGGCGGCAGCTTCCCTCCCCCTGCCTTTCTGCAGGTTTCCACTCCTGCCCCCTGCTGGCAGAGGGCTGCACATGGCTTGTGCCCCTTGCCTCCATGTGGCCGCCAGAGCTCTCCCACTCCCTGTCCTTGGAGTCTGCCCTCATTTCCCCAGGCCTGAAGCAAAGGCTGCCTTCTGGGGCCAGGCCGCTCGGAACCACACGGGTGAGCGTCCTGGAATCTCCCTGAGCCTCCTCTTCTCTTAGCTCTAAAAGGGGGATGGGAAAATAGATTGGGGTAACGTTTTCAACAGTTCTGCGTGGAGCCTGCGGCATCCGGGGTGCCAACAAATGGCAGGCTCCTTCTCCCCACCGCATACTGAGCAGACCTCCCGCAATCTATGACCACAAGGCCTCTCCCGCCCGCCTTGCCAGTCGTAATACTCTCCACTTTCCTCCCTTCTAAAAGATTCCTGTCAGCAGCAGTGTAATCCATGTGCAGTTGACTAAGCAGATTTGAAAAGTGTGATATAAAAGTTTTTAGAGTGTAACTTTATGCACAAACTTGAAAATAATTTGACTCTCCCAATTTTTTTTCTTACAAATTGCGTGATTTCAAAGCCAGATGGCTGACCTACAAACCATGCTCCCTCTTGGACTGGTACACGGAAATACTCCATAATCCGTGCACACTCTGGGAACCCTTTTGTTGCTTGCATGCACTGCGGTCTGCGAGTGATTTTGGTGCTTTTATTTTAACACTCACCACTGTTATCACTGGGATCCTTTCTTACACCCTACGGGGTATACATGTCATTCTAGTGTTCATTAAGGAGCATTGTTAGTCCTGAAAATTGCACCTGAATGTTAATAAGTTTGGTCCAGGATGTAGGCTTGATAAAATACCACAAAAGAGGTCAGATCACTGTCACAATGTGCTACACGGGGCAAGCAATCTATGGAATATTAGGGCCAAGGCTGAGAAAATAAAAAAACAGCTTTCAAATAAAATATGTGAGCGTGCTTGCCCAGGTATGTGCATCTAGAATTCCATCCCTCTTCCTTTGCATGTATCCCTAGGTCTGGACGTGTGCCCATTTTAAATTGTTGACTCCTTCAGAAATGCATCATTTGCTTAAAGTGTGATTGTCCTGCAAGATCAAAGAGGTTATCCACCACGTAAAAGATGATTCTAACTTTTTATTGCTAAGTCCCTGGCCTATCAATACGTAATTAAGTGCTTCATAAAGAGGAGAAGGCCCTACAGGTAGGTCCAAGGTGGAGGTCCCACCTGGATGTTTTAGAGCTAAAGGCTGTGAGACACAGACAGGCTCAGGAAGGTGCCAGACAGGATGCCCTTGGAGTTCTCACCATAATGGTTTAACTCACGTCTTTCCCCGGGATGTGCCATGAGCACCATTGTTGGTATGCAGGATGACTTTTAATGGGTTCAGAAATAAACTTTTATGTTAATAGCTATGTCTTTATTTTAATATTGTATTAAAGCATAGCTACTGTATCACATTCATGATACAAAGTTGTTGTTTTTAAAAATAAAATGATTTAAATGAACAAAATGGGTCTATTTAAAGAAACATTTTATGTAAGTAATACCACAGGTGGCATTGGCTCTAGAAGAGATCATGAAAGGGTTCTGCAAATGATGAAATGTTGGAGAATGTTGGTTTTAGCTTATTTAGGTACATATAGGCATTGTGTTGATGGAAATGCTGGCAAGCACATATTGTTCTTTTGGGGCAATATATTGCATAATTGGATGTAGTGCTATTTTATATGCAGCTAATTTCAGAAGCTAAAACAACCATATCTATTAAATGCTATTTTATTTGATTAATAAAAATGCTAGATTGTTTTAGGATTGAATAAATATAAAATGCTAATTAGATATAAAATTCTTATTTATGTGATTATGGGCATTGCTGTAAAACTGTAAGACACTTATTACTGTTTAATATTGCTTTAATTAGAAGAGCTCTTCCGAAAGTTAGAAGACAATAAGCTTCTACCCAAACAGTTCCCAAGGAACCAAAGTAATGTTGCACTAAGATCAGAAGTTAAATACAATAGGGAGATTTCCTTTGTGCCAAGGAGGCATAGGGTGATGTTAGGTTGTACTTTTGAAGGCCAGGGTTTAAATAGGCTGCCACCAAGTTGTTGCATTCAATTTGATATTTATTGAATGTCCACTCCGTACCATGCTCTGTTAGGTCCCTGGGGGAGGTTGTGATGTTTACACGAGCCAGGACTGTTTCAGGAGCAAATAATAGAAAATCTGACTCAGACTGGCCTCAAACAAACAGATGGAGAATTTATAGGTTTACACAATGAAAAATGTAGGTGTGGACTTCAGCTACGGCTGAATCCAGGTGCCCAAGCAGTATTATCAGGACATAGCCTCCTCGATCTCTCAGCTCTGCTTTCTCCTTTACTCTCCCAGGTTCTCTCCACATGGTAGCTCCTCAAGCCGTGAGAACTTGAGGCCAGCGTCTACTTGTTTTCAGGTCTAATGAAAAAGAAAGCTTTACTCAACGATAGCTTTGACATCAGTCTGGAATTGAGACATGTTGGCCAGGCCTACTTGCTGGTTCTGTTTCCTGGGGTGAAGGTGGGATCACTTCCATGGACTGAGGGTAGAGGTCAGGTTTTTCTGGTACCAGCAATCAGAAGAATGGTAATGGACAATACATGTTCTGTCTTCATGGGGCTCACCGGCAACCGGGGACAGGGTGCATCTGCACGAGAGTTTCGACAATGGGCAAGAAAGGAGAGGGCATTTTAGGAAGATGGTCAGAGTGGCAAAGGTATGGAGGTCTGAGTGGGGATGGGGCATTCGGTAAACTACGGATCAGGGATTGCTGGTGCAGTGACTCTCAAGGATGGAAAAGTGTTCATGTCACAATATTTTAGGAATGAAGAAACTGTATCCTGCCATTTGACAGCCCCCTATCTTACCTTCTGAGAGCTGGTGGGAGCGGGGAGTGGTGGGCAAGGAGGCCCATGGAGGCTCAGAGTCTGACTGTACAAACCCCAGAGCTGATGCTCTCTTGCAGCAGTACCAGCCTTTGTACTGCTTTCCCTGTAGACAAAATGAACAGCCTCATCCAACAAGTACTCAATTCAACAAGTACTTATTGAGCACCTACTATGTCCCAGGCCCATTAATCAAATCAGAGCTTAGATGCTTCTTTTTTGCTGCACCACCAAATCCTCCTGGTTACCATGGATTCTATGGGACTGACCAAGAGAAACAGGGGGTCTGCCCCCAAGAGGGAGTGAGGAGAAAAGACGCACCGGGTGCTGCCAGGAGCTCCGGAGACATGGAGGGGTTTCTGGGAATAGAGAACTGGAGAGTTAGTGATGGCTGATCTCCGTACCTCCTTGTCTGTGTTTCTGTCCTCTCTCCCTCCACTTCCCTGGAGGAGCCCAGGCCCCACGTGAAAGAGGAAGGTCAGAGGTACCCTAGCATCCGTTAGGGCCCAAGGCTACACGTGGTGTAGCAAAGTCCTTATGTTTCTCCTCTCCCACTGCCCCAGATGCTCTGTCTTAAGCACCCTTTGAAGTCTTCTCTTTTGCATCTTATTGGGATGAACAGGGAGTTAATAATCTTATTTTCTCTTCCTGCAATCCTGCCTTTCTTCCCAAGCCCATTTCCATTCCCCCTGAAAGAGAGGAGGGGTGATAGGGCAGCACCTGAGATTTTAATCGGACCGTGGTTCCTGGTGTGTGTGGTGACAGTCTGGGGCACATGCTGTCTTTCTCCCTTGTGCTCTCATCGGGAGATCTAGCCTCATCTTTCCCCCTTCCCTCTTCCCCAAGAATACCTCTTGGTGGGTGTTTTTATGCCAAACCCCTCTTCTGGGCCTGGTGGTCCCTATCTTTCTCCTCGTACCTGCAGAGGTTCCGGAACATGCTTATCCCATGATTCAGCTCCGTGTGGCCTGTGCCTTGTGTCCTAACTGTGTATCTGTCTGCACTTCTGTCCTGGGGGCCCCTGGAGGGCCCTTTATTTCCCGTGACCACTGCTTCCTGCCTGGGAGCCTGCGAGGGGGGTGGGCTGTGCTGGCGCCCAGCTACTTCTTGTCTGAGGATAATGAGCAAGTGGGCACCGGAACCTCGCCTTGACCCCTGCACGCCCTCTCCTGAGGGCATTCGTCAAAGAAGTATGTCCCCACCTGTTCCACCACCTCAGAAGAAGCTTAGACTGTGCCTACATCTTCCTGAGTGTTGGTCTGATTTGTTTATTGTCACTAATGCCCCAAACCGTGGACAAACATATGGGTTTTGTAGGAAGCATATCTTGGTTTAACATCTGACTTTGTCACAAACCAGTTATGTGATTTGGGGCCAATTTTAGTCGCAGTTTTCTTTTATCAGGTGGGAATAGGAGTACTGATCCAGTGGGGTCAGGAGAAACCAACACAAGTGTGTGGCAAGTGAATGGTAAATGGCAGGCTGCTACACAAATGGGAGTTGTGACAGGTGCCATGAGCCTGTGAACGCAGGGCTGGTGCCTGTGAGCTGCCTGCTGGGGTTGCCTGGGGCAGCCCCAGTACTTGCTGTTGTCCAATCCACAGGATACCTGTTGTGGGATCTCCACAGGAACCCAGGACGGTCTTCCAGTACAGCACTGACTCAGCCTTGCTGAGTCCCCAAGGATGACAACTTTCTCTACCAGGGCCGGGGGTGGAGAGCAAAGTTCACCACAGAGGTCTTCAGGGAGACCCAGCACTTTTCTGCTGTGGAGGAACCCGTCCGCCTTTGGGTTTGGGTATTGTGTCTTCCTGGACTAAAGTGCATTTGCCTCTAAGAAATGTCAGCTTGCCTGCACCCAGTCCCATCTTTGAGTTGGCTTAGCACGTGCCAGTGACCTTTCCTGTGTTTCTACAGGGTTGTGTACTTTTTGTCAGACTTTCAAGCCATAGCACTCGATTCTTATACAGCCTCAGTAGGTATGACACCCATCTGGCAGATGGTGAGATGTGATGCCTACTGTAGGTCTCCTAATTTCTGACATCATGCTCACTCCACTGCTCTGAGCCCCCACTTCTGGCATTCTGTCTTTGTTCTTCCTGCATAGAGATGAGTTTTGTGAGGACTTAATGCTTTTATTATTCTGCCCTGGTTGAAATCCTGGGCTGCAAACAAACCTTCCAGCATGTGCATTGCCCTTGAGAGGACTGCTCCTTTTGCCTCCCCCTTGCCAACCTCTTACCAAGCCTCTGCTCCTATTCCATGCTTATTTATACTTAACACCAGGTGCATCCTTCCTGTGTGTATTTTCTGTTGCTTACCCGAGCATCTTGGATTGGAGAAATTGATTAGAAAATCAACAGCTTTTAGTGAGAACACTGTTAGACAGTGAAGGTGCCGTAAAGAATGAAGAGAGGTTTCCCTTGGCACTAGGGAGTCTCCAAAGATGGACCCTCCCTTGTGATGTATTCCCTTCCTTTCCTTCATTAGGATCCTGATATCCTTCTGAAATAACTCAGGTCTCAGGCTCAAAAGACTTTGGCTTTAAATCAAAACAAAAATCATGCATTGCTGGTGTCCTGGCCTTCATCTGTCTGACATTTGCTGGGTGCCTGTTTCCGAGCTGTGACTTTGAGGAGCTAGGGGGCACATTTGGAAAGTTGAAGGCTGAAAGATATCAGCCATGCCCCTGGGGCTCCCTTGGCATCCATCTGTCCTGGCTAAGGTTCTGCTTGCTGTGAGCATCCAAGGATGCAATAGAGGAATCACATTTCCTTCCTGAGTTCTGAACATCAAATTTTCCCTCAGGGACCTCAGATGACCCAGTCACCCATGAACAGAGATATTTCTTTGGGAAATTGATTTTCATTTCGAGCCTCCACACCTCACAGCATAGCATATATCCCACACGTCAAGTTAAATATGCTGTTGTCTCTCCCAATTTTCTCTTCCTCTCAGGAACCAAGTGGGCAGGGCCTTGTGCTCAGGGCACTGTCAATCAGGGAGCCGCAGGGTGGTTTTATGGACTTTGCTTCCTATTCCATCAGCTGACTTTTCTCCTCTCTCTTGCTTGTGATCCCTTGAATTCTTTGAATTACTTGCAGTTCTGGGCATCCTGATTGGGCTTCTGTATACAGAACTTACTCACTTTTCCACAAACGTCATTTCCAGTGACGAAGGAGAGAGACGCATGGAGAAGGAGTTTGAAGTCTTAGGAGATCTATTATTGATGTCCACCATGGTTGTGACAAGGAAGAACCATCACAAGGTTGTAGCTGTATATCAATCTGCCATCCATGTGCAGGTGTAAAGGGGAGTGGACACGCGTCTGGCTGCAGGTTTCTAACCTGCAGCAGTATGTATGGTGGTGGGTACTTTTTTTTTCTGTATTGATTTTAGAGAGAGAGGAAGTGAGAGGGAGAGAGAGACAGAAACATTGATGAGAGAGAACATTGGTTGATCGACCGCCTCCTGCGTGCTCCCCACTGGGGATCTGGCCCACAACCTGGGCATGTGCCCTGACTGGGAATTGAACTGGTCACCTCTTAGTGCATGGGTTGATGCTCAACTACTGAGCCACACTGACCAGGCGGTAGTAGTACTTTTTTTTTATCCTCACCTGAGAACATTTTTGCATTTATTTTCAGATAGAGTGGGAGGAAGAGAGGGGGGAAGTGAGAGAGAGAGAAACATTGGTGGGAGAGAGACACATCGAGTGGTTGCCACCCACACGACCCCAACCGGGATGGAAACAAACTGCAACTGAAATACGGGCCCTTAGCAGGAACTGAACCAGGGACTCTCTGGTCCTCAGGCCGACACTCTAACTGCTGAGCCAAACCGGCCAGGGCTGTAGGTGTTTTTATAGATGGTGTTTTGGCAATTGCCAATATTCAATTGTACCTCAAGTTTACAGAATTGGATTAATCCTAGTTCTTTTCATGATACACTATTATCATTGGTTCTCTTTTATTTATTAAAAAATGTAATAAACACTTGTGAACCCACAACCCAAACCAAAAACTGTATATTACCAGTAACTTACTTCTGCCCATGTGCTCCTCTCTCATCCTCTGTGCCCCCCTTCCCCACAGGGGTTAGCATGATTCTGAAGGTTCTGATTGTTATTCCCAAATCACATATGATACCCAAACCCCGATTGTTTAGTTTTACTTGTATTGAACTTAATTAAAAGTATCTTACTGGGTATTGTCTTCTCGGCCTTCCCCCACTGCCGACCCCGCCCTGGTCAACTTTAAGATGTTAATGTGTGTATTTGTATAATATTCCAAGGCATAGCATATTCATACTTTATTTGTCCATGATGCCAAATTGCTTTTCAAAATACTTGTATCATTTTACACTCCTACTGGCAATACATAAAATGTCCACATTAAACCGCATTCTCTTGAACACCGAGTATTGTCAGACTTCTTATTTTTCTAGTTGAATGAATATGCAGTGAAATCTCATGATCTTGATTTTCCAGTTTCTTGATTGCTACTAAGGCTTAGCATTTCTTCATACGTTATTGGCCATAAGTATGTTTTGCTACTATGAAAATGCCTGGTAATGTCTTTTGCTTTTTTCTACTGAGTTGTTTGTATTTTTCTTATTTTTTTGATAGGTGGTTTTCATAGATTCTTAGCATTAATCCTTTGTTGGTCATCTGTTCCACAGATATTTTCTTCAGTAGCTTGACCTTTCTCTTTCTTCGAGTCATCTTTTGATGAATAAAACTTTTCAATTTTGTTGAAATCAAACGTATCAACTTTTTTCTTTTGTTGCTAGAATTTTCTCAATCTTGTTTAAGAAATCTTTTTCTATCCCAAGGTCATAAAGATACACACACACACACACACATACACAATTGATATTTGTGAATGATGAGTGAGAGATCCAATTTCAATCTTTACACGTGGAAAACCACATTTTCCAGTTCCATGGATTGAATGATCCCACCTTTCCCCTGGGAGGAGCATGCTGTCTTTCTCGTACATTACAGGTCCTTACATGTGAAGATCTCTTCCTGGGCTCTCTGTTCTGGTTTGTTGGTCATTTTTTCTAGTCCTGTCTCAGCGCCATTCTGTCCTAATCATTATACATCTATTATTTAGTCCTTGCGTCTGGTACGGTTACGTTCCTCTTCCGTAGAAGTGGTGTGACTGGGCTTTGTCTGTTTCTCTTCAATATACATTTAGGCTCAATTTGTTAAGTTCCTTGAAAAAGCTTGTTCTTGTTTTGAATAGAGTTGTATCAATTTATAGGCCAATTTGGGTAACACTGATATCTCTTCAATTATTAAAACTTCCTTTCCATGAATGTGGTATATCACTTTATGAGGGAGAGATTTTGGAGTTTTTAGTTTTCTTAGGTCCCTGGAATCACAGGACATATGTTTAGAAAATAGTGCCATCTTCTTTCTCCTTGCCAGTCAGAAGTTTTTACAGTCTTATATTAGAAAAAAAAAACATTAACGGGCATCTGATATGGTCAAAAAGTTTCCTTTCCTACTCCTAGGGGCATTATGAGAATTAGATGAAATCATGTCTGGTGCAGTGTCTGGTCCAGGGTGATGCCTCCATGATCAGAATAGAACATGATGTAGAGAAATGAGTCTCCCTGAGCTGAGGAATCAGACAGACGTGGCTTTGCATCTTTGCACCTGCCAACCAGGAGGCCTGGAGCAGGGACTTTACATCTCTCAACCTCAGTTTTCTTTATTTAAATTGGGGGTATTAGTGTTTAGAACACAGAGCTTCTGGAAGTGTGCAGTTCAGTGTTTGGTGCTTAATACAAGGAAGGAACTCAGTTAAGAGTGGTTATCTTCCCTGAATCAAGGCCAGGCAAGGTCATTGGCCATCTTCCTTCAGCTTCTTGTCAGGGTCCCAATGCCTGCCCTGGCCTAGCCCACAGTGATCTCAGAAGCTGACAGCCTGTTTCCTCAGCTGACCTCCTGGTTTCTATTCTAGTCACGCATGGAGGCTATACAAGATCTCAATCGGTTTCTGGGAACCTTGAGGCCAACTGTAAAGTGAGATTACTCCTGGAGGGAAGAACAGGAGCTTCAGACTCAGCTTTCCTTTCTGCCTAGACTTCGGGATTTGTTTTCTTTTGTGGAATCCTCCAATGACCGTACTATGTTTGCCTGTACCCACAAACTGGCCTCCTGGGCAGACACCTGCTGTGTGAGCCCTGGGGAGAGAGCTGTCGTCTCCAGGCACTAGGCCCTTGGGCAATGTCTTTGGTGATGACCCGAGGTGCCTTGATGTTTTCTGATCCTGACTCCAGGAGAAGTATGGGGATGGGGAATAAGTCCAGCATGTCATACTTGTCTGCCTTGGGGCCCAGGGCTGTTACTTCACCTGTGCAGCTCTTTAAGGTAGAAGCCAAGCTTTGGTTGAGGCATCTGCTTGGTCAGAGGAGGGCAGCTGTTCTGGGAGCCTCAAATTGATCTCAGATGTGCCTGACAGGGGTGGGACCTACTGAGAAAATGTTTCTGTGACATCCCAGTTAGCTCTTATGCTCTAGCTTACTCCCCTAAACCAAACTGGAGACCAGACACTTTTGTTATTTATTTAGCATCCATGAAATTACATAAAAACATGCCACAAGAAAAGTAGATGTTCCTCAGTTTTATTCTCTGTGCAAATTATATGTATGGAACATTTTAATTTCCAAGTCTTTTTCTGAGTTCTCTGTTGTCACACAAATGAAAGGTAAGAGAGAGCATGTCTAATGAGTGTTGACAATGCACTGATCACTGTGATGAACACTTTATATAATCTTTTCCTTTAAGCTTCACAGCAGCACTGCAGGGGTAGTGATGGTTATTAACATAACTACACTGTAGATGAGGGACTGAGCCCTAGATGTTACTGTTTAGATTCATTCAGACCAAGTATAAAAGATTCCGAACATACAGTGGCACTCAGCAGATATCACCCATCTGTCAGATCATACATTAGAGTTGATGAAGAACCTCCATGAACTAGTTGGTCCCGAGGAAGACATTTAGAATGTTGTTGTGGTAATTGAGTTAATGTACATGTGAATTGTTAAGACCAGTGTCTGGCACATAGTGTGCACTCATTAGATATTAGCGATGAGTGAAATAATATATAGAAAGTATTAATAATCAATAATTAATATAATTGGGAATAATATTACTGAAGATTAAAATTATTACCTCATTTTTATCCATGTCTTGACCTGTAAAATGGGGTTGCCCAAATCAAGAGGGTCAGATAGGAACATTAACAGGGCGTCAGGGTCCAGATGAGCATTGATCCTACCACAGCCTATAGATTGTCCCATCTCAAAGGTCATCACTGGATAATGGCAATGTGAAGCATCTATAAGAGCTGAAATGTTTTCATGTGACTTTTGTGTCCTGGTAGTGATGGTGCTTGTTCTGATAGAGTAGTCCAGGCTTCCCCCTGGCCGACCTTGTCTTTCTTTCCCCAGTTTCCCATCATGTGCCATCTTGTATCTCGGCTGGGAGAAAGGAAAGCCACTGCGGGATTTTTGTGCCTAGGAGTCCAGTATCAGGGAACTTTATACCAGGGTTCCGTGGTTGTTGGTATGTATCTTGATTCTGGGGCAGAGATGGATGAAGAAGCAGAGATGGATGAATAATACTACAAAATATCCTGCCTCACTTTAAAAAACCTACAGTGTTGGCTTATTTGTTCTCATTTTGTATATATAGAAACTGAATCTCAGAGGAGATCTACAATCATGCCCTTCATTATTCAGCAAGTGATCCAGTAAGTATCCCAAGAGGAGGGTGAGATTCAACCCAGGTCTGTCTGGTCCAAACATAGTACAACTTTAATTACATGTATGTTAGACCGTTTGGCTGTTTCCCACATTTCTCTTATACTCTCTTTTTTATTCCCCCCATTATTTTTTCTCTCTGCACACTAGTATGGCTGTCTATACTAATCTTGTCTTCTGCTGTGTCCAGTTAGCTGTCCTGATGAATCCTTAACTTTATACATTGCATATTTCAGTTCTAAGTGCCTTTTAAAACTCCTATGATCGGAGTAATTGTGCTCTAATTACTGTTGTAATTCTCCATCTTTTAGTCCATTTCATTCATCTTTTCTTCTCCTTTCAACATGTTAGTCTCAGTTGTTTTAAAGTTCTTATGTGCTAATCGGTGGGTCTATTTCTATGATGTTTCTTCCCTTGATTATTGGTCAAATTTTCTTGTCTCTTCATATGTCCAGTAATTTTTTATTGTATGCTGGTCATTGCATACAAAAAACTATAGAGACTTTCATACAAAAAAACTGTATTTTCTACCAGAGAGAGTAGAAATGATGTTAGGTAGATATGGTGAGAAAATGATTACTTCAATCCAATAAAACATACACACTCAGATGTTACATGCCAGTCATTGCTCAGTGTCTCCTTGAGGTTTTCATACTCAGGCAGTCTTCCTCATTGCAAGGATGAAGCTCTAGCTTCTTTGATGCCAATTAATTAAACAAGTACCTTTATTAACATTCAGTCTTCTTATTTATTCACAGAATTAAAGCCAAAGAGAGAGATAGTTAATCATCTGGAAGGTGGCTTTCTTAATGTAAGCAGATGACTAAGCTGACCTTGGTTTCCTTTTATGACAGGTGCCATCTGGAAAGTCCTCCAGGGGAAGTGCAGACATGGATGAAACAGAATGAGGAAAAAGTCAGTATAAATCCACCTCTGGATATCTGGATCCCGACAGGGAAACCCTATATAACAGCACTCACAAGGGCAGTAGGAAGGGAGAAAGTTAAAAAAATATTTAGAAGGTCCTACTTTACAGACCTTTTCTGATGCTGGGACCTTCTCAGGGACCTAATTTCCTGCCCCATGGCCTTCTAGTAATACACTAGCATAATGAAGCGCTTCATCTGGAATTGAAGATTTGGGGAAGATATATGAAAAGAAAACACATTTCTAGTCAGGAACACCTCTGGTTTCTACCCCCTTCAACCAATACAAGTAAAATTGTGTGTGAAGGAGTTCTTGTACTAATTTGATTGTGACCTTTGGCTAGTTCATAAAAGGCCCACTAGATTCATTTTAGGGGGTTCCGTGGTTTTTATTGGGTGCCAAGCAAGATATAGAAATCTAAAACAAAAATTCTTTTCCAATATGGCCATGTAATGCAGCCCTCTGTTGGTGCATTGGAACCAAGGTTTATAATTCATAAACAAGTACCATTACAGTGGGTAGCCTTCATGTCCTGTGGCCATTGGGGAAGGCTAGCGAAGAGAGAATGGTAACTCAGCACTAGTCCTGGATGTCACCACAACTGGGAAAGCTGGAGCTTAAGCTGGGCCCAGGAACTCAAGGGTAAAGGAGCTAACACTACAGACACTTCCTCAGGGCTGGGAAAGTTCTTGGCTGCGCCCCTCTGAGCAGAGCCGTGTTCCATGATTCCTTGGCCATCAGAGTGACCTCCAGTACCCTCATGTCAGGCATGGTCTTGGTCCTAAAACACTTGCATGGGCTTGTTTTTGTCCCCCTCTTCACTCCGGACCCTTCCAGTGTGTATTGTGATTATTGGTTCCCCTTTTCACAGTATGTTCTGTCTGTACTCACTCTTAGATGACCTTGACCTCTCTCTCTGTCTTTGGTATTAATCGAGCCTCTGACTACATTTCCTCAGTCTGCCCTGGGCTCCTTAGATCTTCTCCCAACCTCTGCCCACCAGCACTCCCACACAGAGCTGCCTTCCTTTGTGTCTCCTTGGGGCCCCAGGAAACCTTTTAACTAACGGCCTCACATGTGCTCATCCCAGAGCTGAGTGCTGTGAGTGAAAGTCAGTGAAATAAAAGTCCTGCTGTTGAGCAGTTACATGCTACTCGAGGAGACAAAAGTTTCTCAATTCTTAACAAGATGAGACTATATTTAATCACGTGCTAAATGGTGTGGGGTTGATCAGTGCTAGAAAAAATCTAATGAGAGAAAAGTTAGTGTAGTTTCAAGTAGGAGAAGAACTGGATCTTGACCTGGGTTGTGTATTCCCACCCACTTCTGGACGTTGGCCAGTGTCATCACAAACTGGCAATGTGTTTGGCAAACAACATTAACAAAGAAATGAAATGATAAACACAATTGTAGAGGTGCCAACCCACACATATCCGGATGGTGATAACTCACACTCTCAATTGTTGACAGCTTAGTTTGAACCATATTGTATTTTTGATCTAGAGTTCATTCATGCTATTGCTAATAGCAAAATTATTGTCAGGGAGCCAGTTAAATCCACACTTAGGTTTCATGATTTCTCAGTGGGGTTTTCCACGGATCCTGGGTATTAATGAGAATGTGGTATTCATGAGCAGATGAAGAAGGCTGACCTATGGCATTAAATCAAATTAGACATTTTCCCTGTGAGATATTTTATTTTATTCATTCTAAAAAAACTAAACTGTAAGAAAAATACTTTTGGCCACAGATTTCATAATAATCTTCCTCCCACACATCCAAAATAATCTTATGAAAAATTCAAAGCCTGGTTTTTAAAATATCTATCAGGCTTTCTTCAGTATGTGAATCCTCTAGCAGAAAAGCCTTTCGTTTAGTCCTTATGCAAATGTTCACGGAAATGATCGTCCTCCAAATCTCTCTGACCCTCTGCAGGCTCCTGGGGATCCATCCCACATCTCTGGGGCTGGCTGTAGAGTGCTCTACTATGCGTTCCCCATGCCATCTCCTCCCTGAATGAGATGCACGGTACATCGGATGAAGCGTGGTCTGCTTCACTGCCTCCTGAATTTGTGCCCCCCCTGCCTCTTGCCAGCTGTGTGGCACTTCCTGTGCTGTTTACTTTTTGTGCCTCAGTTTTCCCATCTGTCAAATGGGAATATTCCTAACTACTGATGGGAGTATTGTGAGGCTCATATGTAATTTTTCAAGTGCAGTGTCAGGTAAGTTATTGACAATAAATAGTCGCTCTGTTAGTAGGGACTAAGGTAAAATGAGTGAGCCATTCATCTAAAAGAAAAAACTCTCATAAAGATGAATAATATTTTAACGCAATAGTTTAGAAAATTAAAATAATTGCAAACATCTGTAATACACAAAATGTCAAAATTTCAAATACATATGAGATCGACGTTACTGATGTTTCCTTTCGACTCCCACATGGCTCGGCAGGCACAGGAGGTGATGTGCAACTATACACTCATGCCTGTTCCCATCCTTTTATTCCTGTTTGGCCGCCAGGAAGTTCTCTTCCTGCTGCCCACTAGGGGTCTGAAAATGAGATGGAATGGGGTAAGGGATTATCCATCTTGCAGGGATTGTTTCTCCAAGCTGTTGGGCTTGCTGAAGAAATAGCATTCAGCAAAACCTGGGAATGTCCAGGAATGCTCAGAACCAAATAGTTAGGAGTGTACGCCCAGGCCAGTGCCTGATTTTATGGGTGTGGAAACAGCACACAGGAGAGCAGAAGAGGCAGGTGTGCAGACAGCTGGTGTGGTTAGAACAGCATGAGTGGATTCAATGGGGGCTGCTGGCCAGGGCTGCCTTCCAAGGGAAGAGCCCTTCTCCTTGCCCCATCCCATCTCATTCGTTACTTTTTGAGCTTATTTTACTCCAAGCAAAGGAGTGCCACAGAGTCCCATCACATAGGAACTTAACTGTGTGCTACCAATAATATTGAGGCGAGAAAAAGAATGATTGAACTAGTGCTGGGGATTTAATCCCCCATTCCACTCCAAGCATGCCTAGGGGTGGCAGGAGGCTCAGCCTGGCCTAGGTTCCTGTTCACGCACCACATTGTAGGAACCTTGCAATGCTGATGGTCCTTGTGCTTGTGTACTTGTATGTGAATATGTGAGACTGTTCCCCATGGTAACTCTACGTGAGTTGGGTGACCACTTCCTCTGGCTTCCAGCAAGAACCAGGATCTTGTTCAGTAGTGGAAGAAATATGCTGGCTGGTTCTGTATATATTTTCTGGGCAATTTAAGGGATTTCCTGGAGGGAACTCAGACCACCCATTGATTTTCACAGCACGTGCCGACTTAGAACCTAGCCTTTGGGTGAGATACAATTTTGTTATTTTATGTTGGCACCTAATCACTCATTTAACTGCCAATAGTTACTGAGTGAGGACTGTTGGCAGGGATGCCAAGGCAGTAGGATATGGTCCCAGCTTCAGGAGCTCATGTTCTGGTGGAGAATGACTGTATGTAAACGGCTGATTCCAGCACAGGGTGAGCTCATGATTGGTGTAGTTCTGTGGGGTGACGGCCCCTTTTCTTTCCCAGGTCCTTGAGTTTTTCCAGTGAATGTCCCATGCTTCTTCAAGGGAGCAGGTATGAGCTGACCGGCTGTCCCCAGGAGCTACGGCCTAGGTCTTCGCAGTGGCTGGTGTGACCATACCCCTGCCATCCTTGTCCCTGGCATTTTTTTTTCTTTGGCCAGTACCCCAAAGCTCAACTCATCTCCTCCTACAGCCTCCCCTGACCTTCAGCCTCCTAGGAACTCCTTCTATGCTGTGCTGAGGGAGGGGGTGCAGCCTGGTAGGTGAGGCAGCCCCAAGAAGGTGGGAGCCACACTGCTTGTGAGGGTTTGAGAGGCCATGTGGGGTATAGGCAGCTGTTCTTGCAATTTATGGAGGTCCCTGGGGCCCAAGCCCAGCATTTGGCCAGTTCTCTCTAGCACCTGCTGTGTGCTGTCATCAGATCTGCCAGGACCAGAGCCAACGCTTTGCCTCCATCAGGACTTCCAGAGTTTCAAAGTTAACAGAATTTTCCTAATGATATGAACAATCAGAGGATTACAATTTGGCTGCAAAAGGACATCAGAGAGTCGGTAGTGTTATTTGCCCAGCATGTGCTTTTAGTGATGGTGACAGCTTAGCTGGCTGCAATTCTGCTCAGCCACTGGTTTGGTTGTCAAGGCCACATTCTCTATTATGCTCAAACATCTGGGCAAAACATGGACGATGCGATTACTCACCCCGGAAATTGATCCAAATGCCATTTGTTTTGCAGATTTTCCCAACTATTTAGATGTTTGGCATACACAGACTTTTTTTTAATGTGATTTTTTTTTTTTTTTTGGCATCATACAAACATAAGCCTTGTTGACTTTATTATTGCATCAACGTAAATGTTTTCCTTTGCTAATATTTAATGTGCTGTGTTACAGATAGCTGAATAAACATGAAATGTGGAATGGACTTGTGCTAAACAAATTTTGGCTGTGACATTGAAGTGAGGTTTATTTCTTTCTAATGTTTATAGGAGAAATATTTTCTTACCCCTTATACTTATCCAGCCACACTATTTTCTGTTATTTCTTGAGGTCCCAATTCCTAATTATAGGTCTTGATCTTTAAAACTGACCTTGAGCCATGGCTGGTTTGGCTCAGCGGTTAAAGCATCAGCCCGCAGACCAGAGAGTTTTGGGTTTGGTTCCTGCTAAGGGCACGTACCTTGGTTGCAGTTTGTCCTCGGCCCTGGTAGGGGTTGTGTGGGTGGCAACCACTCAATGTGTCTCTCTCATGTCAATGTCTCTCTCTCTCTCTCTTTCTCTCTCTCGTTCTCCCTTACTCCCTCCCACTGTATCTGAAGATAAATGCAAAAATGTCCTTGGTTGAGGAGAAAAAATATAAATAAATACAACTGACCTTGATGAGACATTGCTTGCTTTGGAAAGACTTCTTATTTATTCCTTTTTATTGTGAAGGAATTCATATGCATGGAACAAAAATTAGATAGTTCAGATGAGCAGATACAGAAAACAATTTAAAATCATCAATGATTTCATCACCCAGAAATATTGACTAAACATTTTGTTTGGTGTTTATCTGTTAAGATATATTTCTTTTCCATCATTCAGTAAATATTTATTGAATTCCTATTTTGTACTCAATACATGTAATTATCCTATATATATTGTTTGAGACCTGCTTATTTCTCCTAGAAGTATACATCTTTTCAAGTCAATACATGTGTGTTTATATTGTTTTTTAATTAATATAGTTTTATTGATTTTTTAGAGAGAGAGAGAGAGGAAGGGAGAGAGAGACAGAAACATAGATGTGAGAGAGAAACATTGATCGGCTGCCTCCTACATGTCCCCCACTTGGGACTGAGCCCTGACCGGGAACTGAACCGGGACCTGTCAGTCCATAGGGTGACCCTTGATCCACTGAGCCACACCAGCTGGGCTACATTGTCTTTTAAAATGTTTTTTACCTGTAAGAGCACATTGACATATTTTGGTGTTATTTTTTTAAGTTTCAGCTATCATAGGTTTCTGTTGTTATAAACATGGCTGCAACAAATGTCCTTATCAGTATTTCTTTGCATGCTTATCTGATTGTTTTGGAAAGATTTTCATATGTATTTACATTCACATTATAAAAGAAGATGTGAAATTCCCTTAGACCCCCCCACCCCACCAAATGCACCAATATTTACGTGGCCCTGGTAATGAAATCGCTGTGCCAGCAGCGGCTGTTCACCTGTGTGGTCACCCCTGGCCAGGCTTTGCTTTCTGAGCTTTGCCTTGTGATCATCCTTCAGTTTCAATTAAATATGATATTCTGAGAAAGTTTTCTCTGATTCTCCATCAGACTAGATTTGTTTCATTATTGCTGCCATCCCCAACCAAGCCGGAATATCTGTACTTGTCCTGCCTCGTTAAGATCACTGAGAACAGGGATCCTGTCTGTTGGGCTCACCACCATCTTTCCAACCATTTGCATGGAGCTTGGTCCACAAATGTTTGCTGAATGAATAAAAGTAATTTGTCTGTGGTTGTCTTATGCTTTTCTTTGGTTTTCATTTCTATCTTTTGGGGAGCTTCTATGCCTTGCCATTACCTGGGAGGCCTTGGTTTTATTCTTTGTGTTGGTGCAGACTCTTGCTGTCTAACTAAGATGACAACATACTGACTCACACATGAAAATTCCAGCGGTGGGACTGGCCTCAGGCAAGGCTGAGTTGGTGCGCTCGATGATGTCCCCAGATTCATCTTTACATTTCGAGGACTGGCTTTCCCGAAAGTGGCCTCGTTCTCTGGCAGGCATTCTTCTGGTGAGGGCTATGGCCCTCGGTTGATCTGGGTTTGCATCTTGCTCTTCCCTGAGATTCCCATCAACCATCGCAGGAATGCTTCCGATTGGCCTGACTAGGCACACAGACCCTTCCCTGAACCTTCTGTTGTGCCCAAGGAGGGGGCGCCTTCCGGGCCCTTGGGTCCCACAGGAATCCAGAGGTGAGAGGGAGACAGAATTGATTGCTGGCACCGCTCACTGCACTCTGAGACTGTTGTGGTCTTCGGCTTGCTAGACCTCTCTGCATCTTGCTTTGTTGTTGATGTGTTCATGTAGAAAATTAGAAACGTTGCTGGCTTGTAGTGTGCTGGCTTTGTCCGATGAAATAATGGCGATGAAAGCACTGGCAACTGTCAAACAGGTTGAAAAGAGAAATTTTCATATTGTCGATTTGGACATCTCGGCCTTTACCCCAGGGGCAGTGAGGGGCCTGTGTGCTCCAGGGTTACGAGGGCGCCAGCTAGAGGAGTGGTCTGGGCTTGCTCAAGCCAGGTCCCCTCCACCACCTGCACGAGACATCTCCCCACAGTCAGAGCATGAGCAGAGCTACTTGGACAGACCCGGCGATCTTGCCCAGGCGTCTCCAGGCTTGAGCCGTGGTGTTGCTAGGCTGGCAATGTTTCCAGTAGTCCATAATCCCTTGGCTGGTGGCATGGCCCTGTTCGAGTCCAGTCTCTCGTATCTCTTCTGCCGGTGTTTGGGTGGGCACTTCGCTGTAGGAAGGGGTCTGAGCAGGGCTGAGGAGCCAGCAGCAGAGTGGAAGGGAGAGACGGCCATCCCTTACTCCAGGACATGCCTGCTTGCAGCCTTGACCTACAGATCACCAGCTCCTCCAACCCCATTTCTTTTGACTCTCACTGATCTGCCCATTATTTGCTGTGTGATTTCAGACCAACTACTGAATCTCTCTGAACCTCAGAACCTAGTCTCTGTAAAAGGATGCCAATTGTGCACTTTAAAATTAGATAATATAAGGACATCACCTAGCCTAGGGCTTAGTATATGGTCTTTGTTTACTCGGTGCTCATTACGTCCCTGGCCTGGTCCTTCCAGTGACTTCCCACAGGACCATTTGGCTCTGATTGACATGCCAGAATGTAAGCCTGGTCCTTCTTTCTCTCCAGACCTATGGGACCCCTTTCTCTGCTGCTGCCCTCACAGCAGAGCTTCCTTATGTCCCTACTCCCTGCAGGAAGATGAGCGTCTGGGGAGCGGATCTAACTGCTGAGCCCAGGGCTCAAGAGACCAGGGCAGTGGGCGTGGCTTGAGAGCGGGGCTGAGGGAGAGGACCCAGCTCTGGGTTACAGAGTGGTCCTAGTTAGGAGAGTGAGGCTAGAGAAGCCTCTGGGAGACCTGAAGGCCATTGCAATAGCTCAGTGGGAAATACTCGAGAATCTGATTTTGCTGGAGGTGTGCAGAAAACCCTTGAGGAAGACAAAGGGAACAGTGACAGGAGACTTGACGAGACTCTGCAGGACTGAGATGCACAAGGTGGAACCTAACCTGGGCGCTCCCCATGCTGAGTATACGGCTGTCTCCTGTTCTCTCCACTACGCGGCACAGAGCTGGTCCACGGTGAGTGCTCAAACAGCAAGTACTTGCTAAAAGAGAAGGGAAAAAGGAAGAGAAAGAGGAGAGAGAGCAGCTGAGTCCGAAGGTGTGCTGTGAGCAAGGGGAAGGCGTGGAGAGAGAAAAGATAAGGAATGACTAAGTGCATCTGTAAAGATGCTCTCATTGCAAGCAAGCAACAGAGAACACAACACAGACATCTGTTTATCTCTCAGGACAAGCTGTCTGGAGGCGGGCTGTCCAGAGCTCGAGCAGAGAGAGACTCAGCAATGCCACCCAAGGCCTGGGCACTTTCTCCCTCCCTGCAACTCTCAGCCATGTGCGTGCTGTCCCCAGGGCCTCAGGCTGTGGCAGCCGCTCCACACACATAATAGTGTTGTGGGGAATATGGGGGAAGGAGAGGCTGAAAGGAAGAGGGGTATCGAGCTGCACTGGTCCATATTTTCTCAGACACCCCAGCAGACCCCTGTTTCTAACTCTGGATAGAACCGTGGCTCATGCCCAGATGCATTCACTTTTGCAGCCTCTGCATCGAGGCAGGCAAGTCAGGGAGGTTGGAAGAGGGTGTGCGGTGAGTGGTAGCAAGTTTTGTTGACCACATGGGCTTAAGCAGGAGAGACTTTAGAGGGAAACGGATGAGCCAGTCATTGCAAGGTGCATCCAAATAGAAGCCCAGCTGGCCCTGACTGGAGGTAGGACTGGAGACAGAGACGGAAGTGTAGCCTAGGGGAAGGAGTGCTGTCCTCACCTTCCAGGCAGCAGGAGGGAGGGGCCGGGGCCGAGGGGCTGTCCCGTGGGGGACAGACGCCTCAGGAGAGCACCCCTGGGGAGAGTGGGGGGCCACAGAGTCAGCAGGGAAAACCAGGGCAGTGCAGACAGACGTGTTCTCAGAGAACTTGGTTGGGAACTGACAAATCTAATTCTAGATAAGGGGAGGCAGGAGGAGCTGCAGCCCGGGAAGCAGAGGCCGAGCCCTGAGGGCCATTTCCCGAGGCCCTGTCCCCGAGGTTCTGAGGCCCTGGAGACGCCAGCCAGGCCCGGGTCTGAAAGAGGCCTGGGTACCTCCGCCAGCTCTCTGAGCTCTCTGCTGTGGCTCACAGGCTCTGGAGGGCATGGAGTGGGAATCGGAAGTACATGGAAGTGTGTGGGTGGCATGTTTGGGTGCCAAATACTGAACTATCTTTTCTTCTGAGGCTTTTGCCACCCAAATATATAAACTGCATGTATGAACACACCATGATATATTATAGACAGTCTAATTCTTGGGTCTAAAGTTTTAATTTAAGAAAATTTAATTGCAAAACCCTAAAAATAATCAGAAACACAAACAGAGTAGGCCTGTCAAAATCACCAAACTCAAAACTGTAACCGAAAAGAGTACACGATGCTGCAGAAAATGTCCCCAGCCTGTGCTGGAAATGGGGACAGGGCCCACGCGCCGGGGAGGCCTAAACCCCTGCAGTCCGGACTGCCCTTCAACGGCCTGGCAGGAGCCCAGCTCAGCCCTGTGCCAGGTCTCCCCTGCACCCACCCTGGTATTTCTGTAGCTCTCTGGGAATGCCGACCTGTACACCGACCAGTGCCAGCTACCCCTTGCTCCCTCCAGGACCTGTTCTACCCTTTTGCCGAATGGAAAGCTGGTTCCTCCTCTCTGCTTTTGTGTTCCCTGGTGCTATTTTCTCATTCCACAGCGAAGAGAACCCCAGGTACCCTCTGTATCATCCATCGTTGTCAGGGGCAGGGACTGGGACCAGGTCAGTTTGCCTGGGGCCACGGTGGTGTTGAGACTTGGTAAACTGACCCAAGAAGGCTATATATGAGGAGAGATGGCCCAGGTAGGGGCAGGTGGCCCCGGGGTGTTCCAGGGGTTGTATTGAGGGCCTGTGATGCCAGGAGGATGTGACTTTAAGTAGGGGTTCAGGATGGTCTCGGTGAGAAGGTGACGTTGAGCAAAGGCCTGAAGGAGGAGAGGGAGTGAGCCATGGGGACAGGGGCAGGTCACCGGGCAAAGCAGTGCCCTCTGTGGGTGCAGTCCGGACCCCCTGGTAGGCCATGGGTCCCAGAGAACGCTTGTGCTTTGGTGGCCTTCTGGGTAGGGAGGTGGGAGAGGAGGGGTAGAAGAAAGCAGGTAGATTTTCTCTGGGCTCAGGTTCAAGGCTGAGCTCCCACCTCCCACCTGTGTGGCCTGGAGTCGGTGTTCTGTCTGTCCCTCGCGTTCTGAGCAGCAGCCCCGGTCTGTGTGTGAACAGCAGCACTTCTACGCTGGGCGAGGTCTTAGGGCTCATTCCCTCATTGTCTTCATTCGCTGCCCCCATCACTTCGGATAAGGAGGCCATCTAAGGAGAGGGTGTGTGCTGGCTATGGAGACACCGTTTGAGGGCAGGCCCCACTCCCCCGACCTCTCCCCTCCCTCGGGATTGCTGCCTCAGTCCCCGCCTTCCAGGAGCTCCTGCTCCCACCGCACACTCAGTGCCCTGTGGGCATTCAGTAGGTATTGGCCCTGCTCAGTGATCAGAACCCAGTGCCAAGTGCCACCTCCCATGGAGCCTGAGCTTTTATGATTTTTATGTTACTCACATTTTAAATGCCCAGCGAATTGATGCACGGCACACCTCACCGTCCCGGTTCATGGACTGCTGCCTGTCTGCGGGACCCGGGCTCTCGCAGGCCGCTCTCAGTGCTGCATGCGGGGCTTACCGCACAGGGCCGGGGGCTCTCCAGCTCCCAAGGCCTGGTTTCCTCTGCGTGGTCGCTCAGGGACTCTGCACTGGCCATGCAGGAGGGAGACACGTCTTGCTCGCTTCCAAAAACCTCAACCTCATCATGACAGGAAAGAGATGGTCTGATGATTAATTGTAAGTGTCTACTTGGCATGGCCACAGTGCCGAGATATTTGCTCAAACATTATTCTGGATGTCTCTCCGAGGGTATTTTTGGATGAGACTAACATTTAAGTAAATAGACTTTGAATGAAGTAGGTTGCAGTTCATGTGGACGGGCCTTATCCAGCCAGTTGAAGGCCTAAAGAGAACGAAAGACCTAGGTTCTTTGAGGAAGGTGGGATTGTGCCTTTAGATGGTTTCTGGACTTGAACTGGAATATCGACTCTTCCCTGGATCTCTGGTCTGCTCGCCTAACCTCCAGATCTTGGACTTGCCAGTCTCCTAAGTAGTTGCATGAGCCAATGTTTTAAAATTTCTATTTGTCTACCCCTCTCTGTGTGTGTGTGTGTGTCCTATTGGTATTTTTCTCTCTGGAGAGTCCTGACTAATATAAGTGTCATAGTCGGGCCTTTTAAAGAAATGTTTGTCAGACACATTCCCAAGCAAAACAGTTAGAACCTTGTGCTGATTTTGGTGGTGGTGGTGGGGGGGTCACATGAAGAGGTTTAAAGCAGAGGACATGGTTGGATTTAGCTTTTAGAACGATGCTGGGGAGGGTCAGCTGGTGGATAGGGAGACTGAGGGTGGGGGAACCAGTGTATTTACCCATCCAGGTGGGAAATGGCGTATTTGGTGGCAGAAGTGGGGGCGGAGAGGAGGCCAGAGTGGGGAGAGAGATATATAAGCGGAGGAATCTGATAGGGACACAGTGAGGGCCGTGCCCCAGTTAAGCTCCTTGCATGAGGGATGAAGAGAGAGCCAGGATGGTTCCTGGCTGGGTAGGTACCCCGGGGAGGTGGGCACCTGACGGTACAGGGGAAGGAGTGGCAGGTTGGGGTAGTAGTGAGGGAGGTGATGAGTTAGGTGTGGGACATGTCAAACTGGAGGATGCCTAGGCGCACAGACGTGAGGTGGGGAGGTGGTGGAACCTGTGGAACGTGTAGAGCGTATCCGGGTTTCCACCAGAGCGTCGTTCCCACGACAGCCGCGCCGCCCCCGTGCCTTGTCCAGCATGAGCCGAGCCTCCGTCCTCACCCGGGGGCCCAACAGAAAGAGCAGGTTGGTAATGCTGAGAGGGAACTTCCAATATCTGTCACCGGAACTCAGCAAAGGTGTTAAATATCACAGGTGACAGCCAAGAAAATCAAATAAAAAAGACTGAGAACCTGGGGTGGTGAACACACAATCCAGTATACAGATGATGTATTATAGAATTGTACACCTGAAACCTATATAATTTTATTAACCAATATCATCTCCAATAAATTCAATAAAAAAGTAAAAAAAAAGACTCTGAGAGATCCCACACTAAGGTTTATTGCTTATGTTAGAGGTAGTGGAGAATGGTGTTCTCTGTGTGCGCGCGCATGTGTGCATACTCAGGTAGAATCCTCATGCGTGCACACATGCATTTATGAATAATTCAGTCTCCATAAACCTACCATCAAGTATCTCATTCGAGCTTCACAGACCCCTTCTCAGTCCCCCCATGACAACTGTATTGTCCCCATTGGCATGCAGGGTGACTGCCTACAGACAGGCTCAGTGTGCAGTGAAGGGGGTGATGTAGTGGTTCTGGCCCCAAGTGTTCCCTTGGGGGCAGTGCAGGCCCTGTTCCTGGATGGCAGACCCAAGGCTTTCTGGTGTGGCTGGGATGGTGTTATCTCCTCCCCGGCTGACCAATCTCTGAGCAGGACTCTGATATCAGGATTATAAATGCACTGTCCGTGCATTATCTAAATTGGTATATATCACCATGGGTGATGGCAAAAGTAAAAACCGCTGTTAGCACAGTGAATAAATTCTTGGTGCTGATCAATCATTGCACAGTGTAGACTCTTTTAATAGGCACAATTTACACGGGGACTTGGCAGACTGTTTCGTCTTCTAATTGCAGATGGAAAACGGATGCCGATCTCTGCTGTGCCATAAAAATGTAAACTATAATCCTTCTCCACCCAGCACTCATTGGCACCTCATGTTTAAATCAAATCGGAGAAAAACTACTCTCCTGTGAAATAATAACTTTTATGATATGTGCTGGCGCTCCATGCTTCTCTCGTCTGATGCTCCAAATTCTTCCGGGAGCCGTGGTTTCCCTGGATCTCTCTCCATGGGGGAAGCATTGGTGTGAGCGACGCAGACAGTCTCCGGCCTCCTAAGTGCCATGTGGTTATTGCATAGTCTTAAGTACTCTGAGTTACTGGCCCTGTGCTCATTCACGCTTCTGTGGGCTGCAGGTGTCCGACGCTTGCAGAAGAGCTTAGCTCCTGCCAGAGCCCTGGGTGAAGGTGGATTCTAATAATGATGTATGTCAGTGACAGACTCAAAATAGGTTAGGGGTGCCAGGTCACACAGGTGACCCAGTGATGTTTACCTGCAGCCTCGCCAGGAACCAGGCTTACTTCCCTCTACACTTAGCTCTCAGACATTCGCGAGCCCTGTTCTGTTAGAAAAGTCCCCTGCAGGAGGTAGAGCCCTGGACGTGCTCCTGGTATTCTAACACGGCGTGAGTGGGCTGTGTGTACGTGAGCGTGTCTCTGTATGTTGGGGGCTGATTTTTAATTCATGTTCCAGGAGCCCTTAGGAAGTACATGTGACTACTTTGGGATGATATGAGGGGACACCATGAACTCTCCTCTCTTCCATGGGTCCAAATATTTTTACTTACCCACATTCCACTGAACCTGATATTTCACCCATAAGAGATGTATTTGTTTGGAATTTGAGGCACAAAGACCCCTGTTAAAGTCCAGATGACAGAACTCCTGTGAGCCATTCTCCACTGTTAATACATTAGTTCAGATTGGAGTGTGGAGCCACTGAATGTTATATATGAAGTATTGCCACTGTGGGAATGCATTTACCTGGCCAGTCAGAGGGCGGAGCTGGAACCCAGACACAACTCTTCTGCAGGGAAGTCCCTGAAGGAACGTGGCACATGCCAGACTATTTGATTGGTGATGGTGGCAGATTCTTTTGGGAACTCTGCATTCATTCCAGGGTGGAGGAATCAGTAGGAGACAGTGGGAATGTGGCACAGCCTGAGGCTGGGGAGCAGCCTGGATGCCCAAGGGTACTCTGAAGGTATTGGAGGCCCAGCTACTCTGCTCATGGAGCCTCACTCTCCCAGTAACTCTGGAAGGAACTAGGCCTGAGCCATCTCTGTGTTCAGGTGGGAGGGACATGGAGAACCATTCCTCCACATGGATATGTGCTGGCCCTTCAGACTGCCTCAGGCTGTGTCCTCATGGCTAACTGCATGCTAAGCCTTCCTCCCAGGGCTCCCATCCCCGCTGCATGCGGTCCCCGCCCCTTAGCCCTACAAGTACTAGTGAGAGAGGAGGGCAGGCCTCTGCAGGCTGATGAGCTTGTGGGCAGTGGGTTGATTCCTCTGGACTGATGTCATGGTCCATGTGTGATCTATCAGCAAAAAGGACTCAACATCATTTCTAAGTAAGAAGATTTTTTAATAAATCAAGCAATTTAATGTGGGCAAACTGAGGAGCTCCATTTAATGAAAGTGATAGATTTTCTTGTGTGTTTTATGTATTTTACAAAGTCCCAAATGTTTATGAAGCTCAATTTGTTCTTGGGTTCTGGCCCCTCTGGTAGTATCAGAGCTGAATTTGGAGTAGGCTCCACCCCTAGAGGACTGACAGTTGGGAGGGACAGACAGACGAACAGGCAAAGAGTCACAGTGTCACTGTGCTAGGTGCCAGGACAAGTTCATGTAGGATGTGCAGGAAGGACATGCAGGAAAGAGAGATGCGCCCCATCTTCGAGATGGAGGCCAGCTGCCCAGGAGAGGTGCCGCTGAGCCGATGAACAGGGGGGCGGGGCACCACGGAGACAAGTGCATGTGTGGAGCCCAGACAGCGTGGGGGCTGGGCAAGCACAGGTCTCCTAAAGCTGAAATAGACACTGGGAACATGGGGTGTCAGGGGAGGCTGACGGTGACTTCGGTAAGGATATGTGCTAAGGGCTGTACTTGATGTTCAGCCTGGAGGACATGGGAGCGGGGGAGGAGGGGTTTAAGCAGAGGAGTGCCATCACTGTGGGTACATCAGAAGGACACATGACGTTGCCGTGTGCAGAATGGGTTGGGAGTTGCAGCAGCAGGTGGGAGTTCCTGAAAGCGACCCCTCTGCAAAATGAGGCGAATGTGTGTGCGACTTGTAGAATATTAAACAACTTTATCGTTAATGGGATGCCTGGCTGTCCCCAAGGGAGCTGTTTTGGGTCTCTCCAGCCAGACCCAGAAGTGGACCTTCTGAACAAGACATATGAAATGAAGGGCCCCCTCCCCTGTGTGAGCTCCTCCTGATGTTGGCACCCTCAAGACCCCCCCATGCCCCCCCCCCCGATATAGGAAGGGAGCGGGTGAATGAGGAAAGTGATACAGAATTGGGAGGAAGCCTCAGCCTTCCATGGTGACCCCTGACCTTCACTGGGAAATGGCCCCTGGCCACCACCTCTCACCCTAGATCAGGTGTCAGTGAGCAGGCACAGAATCTCACAGATCTCACCCCACGTGGGGAAGGGACGTAGGCCCAGGACAGCCAGAGGAGAGATCGTCCTGCAGGTGAGAGTTGCTTTCAGGACGGAGGGCGTTACAGAGGGTTGCTGGTGCTGCAGTCCACGTGTGTGGTGCTGGTGGCGGGAACTGAGGGGCCAGGAATTGTTCCCAAGGGGAGCTCCAGGCTGTGCCGAGCGTCCCTGGAAGGAATGGGCAATGTCAGAACACACCTCCCTGTAAGAATCACTAGTTTGTGAGATGAATTTCTGCTGTGATTGTGAAATGTTGTCTCTTCTATTTGAACAATACTTATTAGATGCCTACTGTGTGCCAACTCTGTGAGGCTTCAGGGGTTCGCCGGTACCTGTGACAGACCCACCTGGCCTCTCTGGGGTAACTGAAGAATGGGAGAGATGAGGAGTAAACAAACCCCGCAGAGGTGATTTAGTTACCCCCACAGGGTCGCATTATTTGTGAGTCTGTTTCTCTCTCAATTATGGCCAAAGTAGGGAGTCAGAAGGTGGTGAGGAGACCAGGGAGAACTCCTCTCCACCTGAGAACTGGGCTGGCTCCTGTCCCTAACCTCTTCGCTTGGGACTTGTTCTGTTCCTGAAATGCAAACCCATTGAAGAGAGCAGGTGGAAATCTCTCAAACAGATAGTTTTCCTTGAGTTTTGAAGAAAAGTATGTGTTTGGCCCAGGACTGGCCCCTGCTTTCTCTGAGCCTGTTTGCCCACTTATGAAACAGGAGAGCAAAATGGATGATCCTCCAAAGTGGGAGCTACTGTGTGTCCCTCTGAGCATTTACCTTCCCATTTGGGGAGCACCTAATACCTCTATCCCCTTCATGGGGTCCCGGGCCTTTGTCCGGGACCCCTGCACTGATCAGCTCTGCAGAGCACGGCTCCCTGCACCCCGTGTGCTGGCCCTGTCCCCCTGGGGCAGAGGAGCCTGCTGGTACAGCTTTCAGTGCTGTGAGCCTACGCTGCCACCTCGGGAGGTGCTCACACTGGCACCAGGAGCCTTTGTGCCACTGGGGGTCCCTGGAGAGCTCTGAGCAGACTCCTTGTTTACCAGGCGGTTCTCCCTGGACACGGTGTCTCACTGTCACCTCCCCGGCCTCGCTCCTCAGGCTGCTTCATGACAGAAGTCTGGTCCCAAGAAAAAAAAAGAGCTCAGGCTGAGAGCTCTGAGTCTGAGGGTGGCCTCCTGGCACCACGCCTGGGGTTCTGAGCCCTGCCCCAGGCCTCAGTGCCACCCTCCTCCCCAACTCACAGCAGCAGGAGGGTCCCCTAGGGGAATATGGTTGTTTGGAGATAGTCAGCCGGAGGTTAAGTGCTGAGCCTCTGAGGCCAGATTGCCTGGTTTGAATTCCATCTCTGCTCACTGTATAGTAAGTGCAGCCAACTGGGTCTTAGTTTCCTTATCTGCAGAATGGGGATACATACCGATAGCTAATTAGTACAAGGTGAGGACTCAGTGCGGGACATATGGTGTCCTTGCCACACTTCTGATGCATCACTGGCACTCGGAAATGCCAGCTGCTTTGTGGTTATTGCTGTAAGATGTCAGAAAGCCTGAGCATGGAGGGAGGAGAGTTCCACAGTGTGGGTGTGCTGTGGCGCACGGGGCCTCCTGCCACGGTGCCCACAGTGTCTTCTGTGTCTGTCCCTCCAACTGTGGGCAACCTGGGGAGTGTGCTGCCTCCCCGCAAGGAGACCTGGAGGAGCCACAGGCAGGGCCAACCTCAGCGGATGTCTTTTCCTGTGAAGTGAGGTTTTTCTCCTGCAGATTAGCGAGTGTGAAATGGGTTTGCTGCAGCCCCCTGGGCAGTCTCCGTGGAGAGCTGTCCACAAGCAGACACGCTGTGGCTCAGACTGCAGCCAGAGCTCTGTGTGGTGGCTCTTGTCAGTCCAGGGCTGTCCATTTTGGGTCTCATGGTGGTCTTACGAGTGACAGAGAAGTGAACATTGGATGTAGAGATGCACAGACCCAAATCTCAGCTCTGGAGCCTCGAGACAGTCTGGGCTTGCTAAGCCTCAGTTTTGTCATCTATAAAATGGGGATGGTAATTCTTATCTTGCAAGATTGTTTTCAGGCTCAAGATACTGCGTATAAAGCACCTGGCACATATTGGCTGCTCAATAAATAGTAGTTGCTGCTATTTCTGTTAAATGAGCATACCCAGTGCTAGGCCCTTTTCAGTAAACGTTAGTGATCACTTACTAAATTATTTGAGCTGAAAACCTATGTGCATGTATGTGTAACCAATGGACAGAGACAACAATGCTGGGGGGTGGGATGAGAAGGAGGGTGTCTAGGGGGGAAAAGGAGAAACATCTGTAACAAAAATAAATTAATAAATATATAAAAATATATATAAGTATATATATGATAAAAATATATATAAGCATATATATGATAAAAATTATTTGAACTATAAGAATTTTAGATCTGCAAGGAACCATAGTCAACTTCTTCCATTTGGCAGATGAGAAATTAAGGCCGAAAGGATGGTTGGTAACTGGTCTAGGGTCTCCTGACCTTCAAATCCTTGCCCTTCAGCTCCCTATCATTTGTTTGTAAACAGGAACTTTGAAAATAACCACATTCCCCACCCCTGTATGTGGTCTTGTTTCTGTTTATTATCTTGGGTGCATTAGAAATTTGCTCAGCAAAATTTTATTTGTGTGTTTGCTGACCTAAACCAAAGACGTGTAATCTAGGGCTAGGCTTTAAACACACAGGGAAATGACGCATCCAGAAACGCGGTTCCCTTTTCTCCAGGCCTTTGTTCTGCTCACGCAGACGACCGGAGGCTCTGAATTTGGCTCCTGACTGCTGCTTGTCCAGCGGTGTGGCATCATCCTGTCCAGCCTCGTCTGAGATAGAAAGTAACAAACAAACAACACAACCATACAGAGTTTTTGTTACTGTTAATATTACAAATGGCTGTTTCTAACCTCCCACTGCCTCTCAATGATGTTCTTGTTGCTGGAGTCCACAGGTGACAGGAAAGTGTAACCTTGTTTCATAGGCAAAGCAGGAGGAGGAGAAAGAGATGAGGCAGCTGATGGCTGGAGAGGTGTCCAAGGAAGATTTCAAAGATGTTTTTAGTGTGATGTATGATGCACTCTCCAAAATCTTCAGTAGTGTCTGTTTTTCTGGCATTACTATAGGAGGTTAGGATTGCTTTACTGGGAGAAGGGCAGAGTTGAGTCTTGCCGTAAGAAGGGCTTAGCATGGGCACGGAAGCAGCTTACTGGGCCATGTATGGAACCGACGTATGGCCCTGGGGCTGGGTGCTCCTGGGAACAGAGGAAGTACCATGCACATGGAGTTATGCTGGATCAAGGACTCTGGCTGCTGCTGCTAACAGTGCACGGGATCCCTTCCTCTTCTTCCAGGTGGTGGCCCAGTCCTGCTAGCTCCTGGAAGTGGGAGCGCATGGAGGTGTTTGCTCTCCAGCATCTCCCTTCACCCCCTGCTTCCTCCCAGTGGGATGGGAGGAAATTAAGTTCCTAACCCCACTGGCAAGGTATTGATGAGTTATCCTGGATGAATTCAAGCCTCAGCACTTTAGTGTTCTTGACATGAGGATGTATTGCTATGGAAAATATTGGAGTGGGGAACTATTAAAGTGTTTTCTGAAGTCAGGCCATGGATCGCAGATTTATAGGGAAGGGTTTTGTTAGGGGGAAAAGTGCCGAGAGCATAAAAGCCGACCATACCCAGTGTCTTTTCCAGACAGAAATGATATTTCAGTAGGTAAAATAAATAGTATACAGAAGTGCTTGCAAATACATCACTGCGCCCTTTATGGACTGTGTGGGGTGTGCATGTGGTAAATGTGTCCCAAGGCTCAGGAAGCAGAAATAGACTAAATGGACAAAAAATTCTGCCTTTCTATAAAGAGCCATTTTTTCTCTCTGCTTTCTGTCTTCATCACAGAATTCTGTGGGGTTTGAGGAATGAAACTGCCACTCGTTTCTTGTTGGATTTGTCACAGGGACAGGAGTGGGTTAGCTAGTGTCTCGTCCTCAGAAGTTGCAGCCCCTCAGGCCCTCAGCACCCACTGCAAGGTGACACCCCAGGGCCGGATGGGCTGAGTGTGAGGCCTGCTCTGTCCCCAAGCCCTCCCTTCTCTGCTAGCTCGCTGTTCCCAGGCAGGAATGTTTGAGATCCAAGAGCTGGCTCATCATTTCACAGATGGGTGCATGGGCCCATTGAGGGGAGGCCTCCTTACTCAACACTGCCCGTGCCTGGGGTGACACCTCTCTTCCTGGCTGAGGACCCAGTTCCTGAGCCAGAGGTGTGAGAGTGACCGTGGGCACTCCATTACGCAGCACTGTGGGAGGTAGCCTTCCTCCCACTGAACGGAGCTCCAGGAATTAGCACTGATGGAATCACACATTAGAGTCCATGGTGAGACTTGAACGTCAGCTGCCTATTTTGGTATAGTTTGAAGAACAAGTGTCTGTGCTTCTGCAGTTGTCAGCCTAGGGCCTTTGTCAGAGCCAAACTGACCCAGCGGCAGATGGAGGGGTGGAGAAGCAGCTTTGCCCTAAGCTCAGCAGTGGGTGGAATAGTGCGTTACCCAGTTCACGTCCACCCAGAACCTCGGAAGGTGGTCTTATAGAAATCGTCTCTGCAGATGGAACTAGTTAAGATGAGGTTGTAGCCCTGGCCAGTTTGGCTCAGCAGTTAGAGTGTTGGCCCGTAGACCAGAGTCCTGGGTTCGGTTCCCACTAAGGGCACATATCTGGGTTGCAGTTTGTCCCTGGCCTTGGTTGGGGTCAGGTGGGTGGTGGCCACTCGATGTGTCTCTCTCACATCAATGTTCTCTCTCTCTCGCTTTCTTCTCTCCCTCCTGCTCCTGCTCAATCTGAAGATAAATGCAAAAAAGTGTCCTCGGGTAAGGATAAAAAAAAAAGATGAGGTTGTACTGGATTCTAGTGGGCCCTAGATCCAAACTAGCGTCTTTACATGATGAGGAGAGAGCACAGAGACACAGGGGAGGAGGCCACAGGAAGGCAGAGGCAAGGAACGCCAGGAGCCCCAGAAGCTGCAGAGGCAAGGAAGGCTCCTTCCCTAGTGCCCTCAGGGGACTGGGAGAGAAGCCACCCAATATGTGCTGCTTTGTTATTGCAGACCTAGGCACCTAAATAGGTAGAGAGGGGTTCCCGGGTCTGCTTCTTTGAAGAGGGTAGATGGAGTGTGGGCACTTAGCTAAGGGGATTGAGCTTCAGAAAACAAGAATGTTCCAAACTGGGTTTTCTGTCTCAGAAGGCATACTAGTTGGGTTCTCCAGAGAAACAGAACCAATAGGTATACTCACACACACACACAAACACACACACACACACACATGTGTACACACACACACACACACACACGTGTACACACACACACACACACACACACACACACACGGTTTTGTTATAAGGAATTGGCTCACGCAATTACAGAGGCTCAGAAGTCCCGCAATCTGCTGTTTGCAAACTGGAGATCCAGGACAGCTAGTGTAACGGAGTCTGAGTCTGAGAACCAGAAGCTCCAAGAGCAAGAGGAGATCCATGTTTCAGCTCAATCCGACGGGCAGGGGGGAGAATCCCTACTTCCTTCACACTCACCCTGAGGAGAGTGACTGCTTTGCTCAGTCCACTGGCCCGATGCTAATTTCATCTGGAAACATCCTCATAGTTACACTCAGAAACAATGTTTCGCCAGCTGTCTGGGCACCCTGTGGTCCAGCCAAGTTAATACATAAAATCAACTGTCACCGCATCTCTGGCGAAGGAGAGTGTAAAGCCTACAGAGTGAAGGGCGGAGCTTCCACGACACACTGAGAAGCACCACTGACGGGTCTGGGCCGGTTCTGCAGAACAGCCCGGCCTTCCCCCTGCGGTTGCACGGCAGGCTCCGTGGGTCACTCCGCATTCGTGCTGGGGCTGTTCCTTACGGTGTTTCTCTTTCTTTCCCTTCCTCTTCCCAAACTCTCTTAGGATCTGGAACATCCTTGTTCTGAGAAGTCAGTCCATTCTCTCAGGATTTTCAGAGGCTGCTGTCAGTATGTCTGGAGTGAAAGTGGGGTGGTCTGGAATAAATGGAGGAAGGAAGCCTTGATTTTTGAGGATAAACGAATGATCTCTTTCATTGGTTCTTCTACATTTTTACTTTAAAGGGTGGCAAACATAATGAGTTTTATGACTAAATGGAAATATGTGTTTTTTTAATTTTCACAGTTAAATTGAGTTCTGTAAAGAATGCTGGAGAAATACAGAAGGACAGATGAGAATGTGTAGCCCACACATGTGGGACCTGGACCCCCTGGGATACTTTGTAACTTCCTTGTGTAAGATTTGCGGTCAATCTCTTAAGAGCTTAGCAAGCCTCCAGGGCACCTGGAACTACTTGACTCACTGTCTTAGGAATTTGGGTTTGGGGAATAACCATATGTAAGAAACACACGATACAAAACACAGATATGAGCAAGGCTACATAGCAGATGTGTAAAATGTATACATTTTAAAATGAAATTTCCTCCAAAGCTTTTAGAGTTTGTGGTATTTTCATTTATTGTCTTGAGGTCAGATTCTTTGCTCCTTCTAGGGTTCCTCCTTATTTCTGCTCCCTGTTTGCTGACCCCTCTGCATCACCTGGTTAGTTGAACATTGAGACCACAGACCCAAGTAGGAGACGTCAACAAACTTCAAAGTTGCCTGAATACAGCAGATGGCCCATAAATTCCCGAAGGCTGAGTTCAGAGAAGCCAGAGCTATTTCTGAGCCGTCACAGTGTCATTTGGTTCTCTCCGCATTTCACCTTGGCCCCACGCTTTCTGTTTTCGCGCCAGTGATAAAACACCGTCTGCCACGGCACTCGGCAGCACCGACAGTTGTCAGGAGCTGTGCCCTGGCAAAATCAGCCGCGCAGGGCAGCGGCGGGACAGAGACGTTGCCATTTCCTGCCTGGGGGGCCTGTGCAGTGCCAGGCACCATCCTAGCTGCTTGACACGCCCACGTCACATCATCCTGCTGCGAGACCCATCATAGTACACCCATGCAGAGAGGGACGTGAAGAGTCAGGTAACTTCTCCAATGTCACACCTCTGGCGAGAGGTAGAATACCCAGGATGGCTGCCCTCCCAGCCCTGCTTCCCCTGACACTGACTCGTTAGAAGCGGATATTTGCTGAGCTCCATCACGGGGAAGCTAGGGTGTAGCTGGAGGAGGCATGAGGTTCACATGTGTAGCTTCCATTTTCTCCTAGTCTTCTAATGAGTCCTGGAGGTCTACTCTCCCCAGACCAGTGGAGGACTCGGAGCACACTGGGCCAAAGGGACTGGAAGAACTTGTCCCCCATGTTCTCCATCTGAGAAAACAGTCCCAGGGTGGGGAGGGCACAGGGCCAATCATGTACCCGACACCCAGTGCTCTGCCCATACCCCTCTTCAGTCCTTTAACAAGAAAAATGGCACTGTCACCTCCCTGGAGATATTTAACTGAAATCCATATGCCTTCATACACTTTTGCAGTTGTTAATTATAAAATGCACACCCAATAACATTTTCACCAAGTACCCCAAATGCCAAATACATTGTTATCTTCTGCTTTTACTTTTTTCGGTGGGACACGTCGTTCAAGTCAGAAACAGCACAGTGGCTCTGTGGCATGCATCAGGTGGAGGGAACGGGGACCCTGGATGAATGAGACGTTGCCTTCCCTTTTTCACGCCAGCCCTTCTGTGGAGGGGGTGTTGGCTCTGAGGCTACCTTTTCTTGCTTTTGTTCGTCTTGGAAAATCTCAACAGAGCCATGTCAAAAGGCTAGAACGTCCTTCTGCCAAAGACCTCAAGGAACATGCCTCAAACAAAGGACCTCAAACAAATCCAGTGAAAGGGCTGGCACTGCTAGGAAGCCAGGGTGAGCTCAGGTTTTGCTTCTGTTGGGTTCTGCTATCAATCAAACTAGGCTTTACATGTGACACATGGAAGGAAGACATTCGTGGGCTGTGAAAGACGTGAAGAGCCTGGTTTGGTCATTTTTGGCTCTTTGTTAATGAGGAGCCACACAACGTTCTCAAGCGGTGAGGGAAAGATAGCCACCGCCTCCCTGGGGTGGTTGAGGTGTTGGCTGTCTAGGTCATGGTGGCCACTTGGAAGGGTCCCAGGAGGCATTCCGCACTCCCTGAACTCTTCTGTCCAAACTTGGGAGATTCATAGTTTAGATAAACTGTTTGAGATAGGGTGGATATCCCTTGCTATCCAAACTTTTGCTGCTTTGCTAGTCAACTTTCAGGAACTAAATAGTTCAGGTGATTAAATATTCTTCTATATCTGGGAGAAGCATTCAAGTTGTCTTCATGCAACTGTGCAAGTTTGGATATAAAGGGCTATTTGTCATTTCCTTATTCCAGGCATTTCTTGACAACAAGGCCAGCATACTTGAGTTGGAATTTGGTGTAATGGAGATGAAACAGATTCAGAAGGTGTTTGTTAGAGCGAGGTCCCTGCTGCTACAACTATATGGGGTGGTGTCCAAAACTGTCCCTGGGATGATCAGTGGCTGGCAGCTTGCATGATCTGAAATGAGATGGGGAAGACTCCTATGTCGTCAAGTACCTGTGCTGAGCCAGAACTAATATGTCCAAAGTCACATGGTTAGTAAGAGGCAAAGCTCAGATTCAAACCAGCCAGTCTGGCACTTGTATCTGTGCCTTCGGCCACTGCACAACTGATTGGTGACCTTGGGCAAAGTCCTCTTTCTGGACCATAGGAGCCCTCTTTACAATGGGGAGGTTAGATTCCAGGATTCCCAAACCCCTCACCAGTCCTAGCAGTCTGCAGCACTGGGAATATTTTGATACGCTGCTCTGTACCCTGAGCAAGCACAGGTAGAGGTAGGAGGGACCCATTGACCTTCCCCCTTCCTCCCCTCCACCCAGCCTAAAGGAGGGTGCTGCCCCTGGACATAGCCCATAGGGCTTGTCATGAAAATTATGCCTGTGTAAAATGAGCAGGCTCGCTGGAGAGAATAGGCCCATAAATTTACTCACAGGGACAAATTAACTTGTTAAAAATATATTTCACATGTAGTCTTTTTATGAGTCTTGTGAAATTTATTCTTATTCATTTGCTCTGTCTTTGCTCCCAACCAAGCCTAAGTTCTAGGGCCAGAAAGTCCCACTGCTGGCTGGTCCGAAGATGGCACAGGATGGCAGAAGCATGTGCATGTCTTCCTGTTCCTGTCCGCGGGGCCTCGGGCATGGTGCACAGGCTGCAGTGGCCCAGGAGCCAGGAACCTCGCCTCCAGTCCCGTATTGATCATTTTCATCCTCATGACCTTGGGCAAGTCACTTGGTCTCACTGTCCAAATGGCAGTCTAGGGCAACAAAATACTTTTCTGGGTTTGTTTATGAAAAACATGTTCACCAAAGTGGGAGGGGGAAACAACTGTAGAGATGAGAGAAGCTTATTGGCTTTTGGGTCAGATGGGTTCACATGAATCTGGCTGCACCAGTTTTCAGCTAGTAAACCAGCCAGAGTCCCTTCACCTCTCTGAGCCCTGGTTTTCTTATTTGTAAAATTGGAATAATGACCTTTAGTTAAGAGAGTTGTTTCAATAGTAAAAAAGAAATAGGAGATCTGGCACATAATAGATAGCATATCAAAATTATAATATGCTTTGAGGCACATCTCGATAGAACCCTGACACCACACAGACCTGCGTAGGCTGAAGGACGTAGCATGGTGGCCGAGTCAACCCAGCTGCATCAGGGACCGTGTAGGAAGGCGTTTCTGTGCTCCCAGGGCAATAGCTCCACAATGATAGCCACCGTTTTTATTGGACACCTACCTGTGCCAGGTGCCGGGCCATGGAGAAGAGCCTTCTTCTTCTTCTTCCTTGGGATGCCAGGTATAACATCTTTTCTCCCCAGTCCAATGGTGCTTTTCTGTAACTGCTCTCTCCAGAGGCCATTTCAAAGTGTGTGCAAAACTCCCGATCATTTAGTCAACACAAGTACCACTTATCGTTCATCAAGCCTCCTTTGCTCAGCACCGATACTTATCCACTAATGAAATGGGCCGCCGCCACCAGTTTAATAAACAGATTAGTAGACTGAGACCAGAGGAGAGACCGAGTATTCTTCAGGCTCTCAGGTGGGCCAAGGAGATATCTGACATTGTGTTTTATGTCTGCGCGAATTTATTTTTTGTATGCGCATGTGCACACCTGAATAGATGACGGCTTTTACTGGGGAGAGTTCTATACTCTTCCTGTTCCTGATGGACTGAAGGTCAAAAGGTTGCAGCCCATGAACAGATTGGCTCGTCATTTTCTTTTGGAGAAGAGGAGATTGAAATAATTAGTTGTATCGTAAAGTATGCAAAAAAACCATCTCTTATTAGCTCTTTAACCACTTGAGAGGGGGCACACTTTTCAGACTTTATCAGTGAACATTTTCAACTAATGCTGAGAATGTTTGCATTTTGTAAATGTGACCCAACATATCTGGTTCTATATCAGCAAGATTTCTAGACTCTGACAGAAAGCACACAACCAGAGCCCGGGTGTACGCTGACCATCCCGTCAGCTCTCTCTGTTTTAGACAGAGTTCTGCAGTGCATAGAAATGAATGAGTAGTTTTCCTGGTGACAGCCTGAGGCAGCTGAATGAGTGCTTAAACCCAAGTCTGCGCAGTGTGGAAAGGAGCAAATGATTTTTATAGAGGTGTCTCTAGCAGTGGGGAGAGGGTGATGCTCTGAGGAAGCATTTAATGGGAGTTCTCATGTTTCAGTCATTAACGTGGAACTGGGCTGTCACCATCCTGTCAGAGAAAGGGAATGAAAGTTTCTGAGGCCACAAGAGTCTTGAATGCCAAATTGGAATCAAAGTTTGAAATGGGATTTGTCCTCCCCACAGAGATACCTGTGCTGCTTCCTTGGGGACGATCCTCGTCCTGTCCTAAGTCGTTCCATCCACGTGGGTAGCAGGCCTGCACACGCGGGGCTTGGCCGCCGAGGACTTGCGGCCTTAGGGGAGCCTGCCCTACCTTCCCCTCAGTCGGAGCATCGCCTTCGGCTGGATTCCAGCCTCTGGAGATCCAGAGAGTGAGGAGAAGAGAGGGAGAACAGGGGAAGTTTTTTTGGAGTTATATACCCATTGATAATCAATCAACTTTCTCCCTCCAACCTCTTCATTCAATAATTCATTTACTCTAAGTTAAATAAGACCTAGATCCAAATGTACATTTCTCATCCATAAAGGAGGATTGCAGTGCCTACCTCACAGGGTGGCTGGTAGGCAGATTACTCGTGCAAAACCCAGGGTGTCTAGTGGGTGCACAGTACAAGTTAGGACTGAAGGGTTGTGATCCAGTTCTGGGCCTCGGGGCCCCATTCTAGACCCTCTTATGCCCCTAGTCAGCTTTATAGGAACTCCTGGAAGCCTACCCTTCCCTGAGTTAGGGATGTTTGACAAGCTAAGGACATTGTTTCTGCTTAATTATACATATTGGAACTTTTCTGAAATAAATATTTTCCATGTGGGTTTTTTTTTTTTTTAATATATTTTTATTGATTTTTTATTTTATTTTTTTCGTTTTATTTATTTTATTTTTGTTACAGATATTTCACCTTTTTAACCCCATTGACACCCTCCTCCCTATCCCCCCACCACCGTATCCCCCCCCACCCTATCCCCAGCTTTGTTGTCCATGTCCATTGGTTATGCGTACATGCATATAAGTTCTGTGGTTTATCTCTTCCCTCCCCCCACCACCGCCTCTTCTGAGGGTTGTCAGTCTGTACCCTACTTCCACGTCTCTGGGTCTACCTTATTCCTCAGACTGTTATGTTCATTATATTCCACAAATAAGTGAGATCATATGGAACTTGTCTTTCTTCTGCCTGGCTTGTTTCACTTAAGATAATACTTTTCAGGTCCTTCCATGTCGTCTCAAAGGATTAGAGATCTTTCTTTCTTACAGCTGCATAGTACTCCATTGTGTATATGTACCACTGCTTTTTTATCCATTCATCTATTGAGGGACATTTGGGCTGTTTCCAGATGTTAGCTATTGTAAATAGTGCTGCTACAAACATGGGGGTACATATATTCTTTCTGATTGGTGTTTCAGGCTTCTTAGGGTTATATTCCTAGAAGTGGGATCACTGGGTCAAATGGCAATTCAATTTTTAATTTTATGAGGTAACACCACAGTGTTTTCCATGGTGGCTGGACCAGTCTGCATTCCCACCAGCAGTGCACTAGAGTCCCCTTTTCTCCACACCCTCGCCAACACTTGTTTGATGATTTGTTGATGGCGGCCATTCTGACAGGTGTGAGGTGATACCTCATTGTTGTTTTAATTTGCATCTCTCTGATGATTAGTGATGTTGAGCATTTCTTCATATGTCTCTTAGCCATTTGTATGTCCTGTTTGGAGAGGTGTCTATTCAGCTCCTCTGCCCATTTTTTAATTAGGTTATTTGTCTTCCTTTTGTTGAGTTGTATGAGTACTCTGTATATTTTGGAAATTAACTCCTTATCTGATATATCATTGGCAATGATGTTTTCCCATACAGTGGGTTTCCTTTCCATTCTGATGGTTATTTCTTTTGCTGTGCAGAAGGTTTTTAGTTTGATGTAGTCCCATGTGTTCATTTTTTCCTTTGTTTCTGTTGCCTTAGGTGATATATCAGTGAAAATTCTGCTGCGTATGATGTCCAAAATTTTGTTGCCTACATTTTCTTCTGAATTTTTATGGATTCACGGGTCACATTTAAGTCTTTTATCCATTTTGAGTTTATTTTTTTGTATGGTGTAAGTTGATGGTCTTGTTTTATTTTTTTGCATGTAGCTGTCCCAATTTTCCCATTTATTAAAGAGGCTGTCTTTACTCCATTGTATGCTCTTGCCTCCTTTGTCAAATATTAATTGAGCATAATGTCTTGGGTCCATTTCTGGGTTCTCTGTTCTGTTCCACTGGTCTATATGCCTGTTCTTGTGCCCGTACCAGGCTGTTTCGATTACAGTAGCTTTGTAGTATAACCTGATATCTGGTATTGTGATTCCATGTGGGTTTTTAAATTCTGGTTATCCAGGCTGCCAACCTCATACCTATGTCAAGTAAGGGACTTTTACTGCATCCTTAGGAATTCTGATCAGTCCCAAGAACATGGAAGAGGGCATCAAGATCCCAGAGTGACCTTGTCAAGGGAATCACTAAGTAGGTGGTGATGGCCCATGAGTTGGAATTTTTCCTTCATTGTTCTGTAAGCTTTCTGCAAAGTGTATAGAGCCTGGGAAACGGGTGACTGCAGTAGCCTCCTAGATGACTTTCCATTCCACCCTGTCCATTCTCAGCACCATGGCCACAGAAAGGTAGCAGGGCATTTTGGCAAGAGGGTGACTTTGGAGTCAGGGTTTGAGTCCCAGCTCTGAATCTTACTAGCTGTGTACACTGGTGTCTGTTATTTAACTTTCCCTGTTCCCATTGCTCCACCTAGGATAATAATAGTGCTTGCCTCACAGGGCTGTTTTGTGGATTGAGAGAACCCCAACCCCATATGGCACCTGATTCATGGCAGGCTCAGTAATGTTGGCAAGTATTAGTATTTTGTCACTCTCCTGCCAATAGCCCTTCATTGACCCAGGACTGAAATTAAAAAAAAAAAAAAATATTGAATTTATTGGGGTGACATTGATTAACAAAATTTTATAGGTTTCAGGTATATAATTCTATAATACATCATTTGTATATTGTATTGTGTGTTCACCAGCCCAAGTAAAATCTCCTTCCATCATCGTTTATCCCCCTTTACCCTCTTCGACCTCCCATCCTCCTTTCCTTCTGGTGATCACCACATTGTTGTCCGTGTCTATGAGATTGGATTTTTCTTTGCCTCATCCCTTCATCTTTTCATCCAGCCCCCACACCCCCCTCCCCTCTGACAGCTGTCAGTCTGTTCTCTGCATCTATGACTGTTTCTTATTTTGTGGTTGGTTTATTCTGCTCATTAGATTTCATATATAAGTGAGATTATGCAATACTTGTCATTCTATGACTGGCTTATATCACTTAGCATAGTGCTCTCCAGGTCCATCCATGCTGTTGCAAAAGGTAAGGTTTCCTTCCTTTTTACAGCTGAGTAGTAGTCCATTGTGTAAATGTACCAGAGTTGTTTTTATCCACTCATCTACTGATGGGCACTTGGGCTGCTTCCAAATCCTGGCTGTTGTAAATAACACTGCAGTGGACATAGAGGTGCAAAAAGCGAGACATTTTTGTCTTTCAGCAGAATATTTCTGATATTTAGCAGGTTGTCATTAATTTTGACCTACATTTTAGATTATGTTGATTTAGGGATGGAACATATTTAGTTCTTGGACACTGCGCACACTGTTAGATATACCAAGCAATAATACTTTCGGATTAAAACATATGTGATTATATAAAGGAGCAGAAAATATAGACATGTATACAGAAAATAAAAACCTTACATAATCCCCACACCCTGAGATGATTGCAGTTTGCATTTTGGAGTATATAATTTTAGGCTTTTCTCTTGTGTTGTAGGTACAACTATATTTATGTACCAAATTGGACTTATACAGTACATGCAATTTTGTACCATCCTTTTTCTGAAAATGAATACATGAAGGATGCATTTTAACATACTTAATTATTATTTTCAAGCTTTAAAAAAATGTTTGGCCCTGGCCGGTTTGGCTCAGCGGTTAGAGCGTTGGCCTGCGGTCCTGAGAGACCCGGGTTCGGTTCCCGCTAAGGGTGCGTACCTCGGTTGCAGTTTGTCCCCGGCCCTGGTCGGTTGTGCGGGTGGCAGCCACTCGATGTGTTCCTTTCACATCAATGTTTCTCTCTCTCTCTCTGTTCCTCTCTCTCCCTCCCACTCTACCTGAACAAAAAATGGAAAAATGTCCTCGGGTGAGGATAAAAAAAAAAAAATGTTTGCATCTGGAGTATGTGACAAAAAACACAGCACTCATAAGCCTTCATGCACCTATTGCCCAGGTTAGGCACTTTTAATTCATCTGCCACTCTCTTGCTTGCCATGGAGGCATTTTGAAATAACTGTCAGCCATCATGTCATTTTCTTCATACCTATGAGAGCCTGGATAAGTAGATAACTACTTATTCTATTAAACAAATACCCATGGTGTCATTATTTCACCTAAAAAATTAATGCTGATTCCTTATTATCATGAAACATTCAGTCACCATTCAGATTTCCCAAATTGTTTTAAAGTCTACAATTGCATAGTACCTTGGACAGACAGACACCACACACACACACACACACACACACACACACACACCCTTTTTTTTTTCTTTTGCAGTTTATCTGTTAATTTGTTCTGTAGTTTCCCACAATCTGAAATTGCATCCATGTGGTGTCCTTATAACATGCTCCTCTCTTCTCTGTGCTTCTTGTAAATTGCTATCTAGCTCTGGAACTTTGTTAGCTTCTGGTCTGAAGCTTTGGCAAGATGACCTCTTGTACGGCAAAGCATGTTTTTATCAGATGGAGGTAATGTCTGATTGCCTTTAGTTTTGTGATGTTGGTAATCTCTGATGCTTATTGCCTAATAAATCATTTCACTGAGACCTGTGGAATATAGATATTCCAATTTCATCACCCCTTCTCTACTTGTTAGCTATAATACTTCTGTTAAGATAAACTTCCCTTCATTAACTACCTGGTCAGCAGTTTCAAAATAAGGAGTTAGTTCCTTAATTGCCTTTACTCAAAAATAACTAATGTATGTTTTGTGTTCTGTGTATGTATGGATTTTAGTATAATTTATGTGCTTCAATCCCTTTAAAGAGTCTTTGTTTCTTTTTTTTGAAAAATATTTTCTAGATAGTAGGTGTGCTCATTGCTACTGGGTTTCTCATTGTTTCTAGTCTTTTCATTAGATAAAGATAGAAAAATGTATTTGGTTAAACTGTATGAAATTGCCATGTTAGTGGTTAAAGTTATTTAACATTGGCAGTTTCATATGTTTTAACCTATTTTTGTGAGAAAACACATGCGTTCAAACGGATGCATCCCAATGAGTTTGTCTTGACTAAACCTCATCAGTCCTGAGAGTCTGGACCCCGCTTCCCCGGTACCTGCTGGGGCTGTTCCTGTCCATCGCACTCCTTCCCGTAAGGGTTGCTGGGCAGTTTTCTCTTTTTACATGATTGAGACAGTGCAGATGTGCGGGAGGAGAGATGGGAAGCTGGGCCTTTCTGGAGGTTTCGGCATTTGGGGCCCGCAGCTCCTCGTGTCCCTCCTGTCTCTTTAGAGTTTCCTCCTTTCAACACGTGCGCCCTGCACATGTTCCTTGCAGAGCCTTGGCTCCTCTGGCTTCCGAGCTTTTGCACATATTTTCCCTTCTGCCTGAAAGGCATTTCCCACCCTCCGGACCTGACCATTTCCCATGAGGTTTTAGAGGCATCGATGTCTTCTTTTAGATCACCAGTGTTATTGCTTCTCTCAATGTGCCAGCCAAGAACCTGCACAGAGGCGGGGCTCGTCTGTCTGCGTTTCCACTGTGTACGCGGCTTCCCTAGCACGAGCTTCTGAGTGGGCGAGGGAAACGTCTGCTAGGGCGGGGTGAGGGGGCTGAGCTTCCCTGAGCCATGATCCTCTCCTCCTGCTTCATTCAAACCCCAGCCCCGAGCCTTTCTTTCTTTCTTTTTATACAACAGTTCTATTGAAATAGAATTCACGTACCATAGAATTCACCCACTTAAAGAGTACGGTTCATACCATAGAATTCACCCATTTATAGAGTATGGTTCATACCATAGAATTTCCCATTTAAAGAGCATGGTTCAATGGTTCTTAACATATTCACGGAATTGTGCAACCATCACTACAATCAATTTTAGAACATTTTGGAGCCTAGAACATTTAGAACACCAACAAAACCTCATGCACATTAGCAGTCAATACATGATTAAGTTCCTTTGGTTCATGGTGCATGTGAACCGTAAAGAAACCTGTACCCATTAGCAGTCTTGCCCCACCCGCACTCCCTGAAGCCCCTTCCCTCACAGCCCCTGGCAGTCACCAATCTACTTTCCATCTCTGTGGGTTTGCTTATTCTAGCCGCTTCATAAAAATGGACTCATACAATATGTGGCCTTTTGTGGCTGGAATCTTTGACATTGCATAACATTTTTAAGGTTCATCTACGCCATACCATGTATCAGTACCTCATTCCTGTGCATTGCCAAGGACCATTCTATTGCATGGATTTATCACATTTCGCTTATCAACTCATCAGTTGATGGACGCCAGCCCTGATTTTTAAGGACAGTTCTGGTATCAGCGCCTCCAGGTGGCCTTTCTTAGCTCTCCCCTGTTACAGAGCTGGGAACGTTTCCTTTCTCTGCCCACCGTTCCGATATGACGCTGGGAGGGCAGGGGCATGCCTTTCACTGACGTGTCCCTGCAGCTCGGCCACTGGCCCGGCTTGATGCCGGCCCCCTCCAGCTTTCCTTCGGGGACGTGTGCCTGTCTGCACACCAGCTGTGTCATCGTTTATGGGGAAAGATTGACAAAGTAGAGGAAAAAGCAAGAATATTTAGGAAACATCCACGTTGCTTTCATCCAGATGGCTGACACAGTGCTCTATTTCCTTCCTCTCGCTCTCTCTTCAAAATAAAAATAAAAAACTTTAATTTTAATAATTTATGTTCCCTTTGATCGTTCTTCTTATCCATATTCCCTCTCTCCCTTCCCCCTTCACTGTTTGTGGGAAACACTATCCTTCCACTCAGTTTTTGTGTATCTTTCCAAATACATATATGTAGTCATAAAAAGTATCCATAGTAGTATTGGGGGCGTATTTTAATTTCTCCCTAAATGATGTCACAAGATATATATTGCTCTGCATCATTCTTTTCATCCGACTGTTTGCCTAACTCTCTCTCCCTGTTGATATACACAGAAATCTGGTTCATTCTTTCTAACTGCCATGTAATATTTCACCTGTGTGTTTTATTTATATAACCTTGTCTTCTAACTCACTCTTTTATGTAAATTAAGAAGTGAACTTATGCTAACACTATAAATGAGAAATTATTATTATTTGCCTTAAATAATGGCACAAAGAAATAAAGAAACGCTTAGCTATTAAAATTAAAGTATAAAGTACAAAAAGTTGACCAGAAGGATATTGTTCCCATGGTGACTGAGAGGATAAAGGAGGAGGGAATATGGGTAAGGGCATGATCTAAAGTTTCATAAATTTATCCGAGATATTGCCATTATTTATTTAAATGGAAAACTGACATTTCCTGCCTTAAATATTGATATAAGGAAATTAAAAAGTGCATGGCTATTAAAATTAAAACAACCCTCTCTAGCATAACTCCTATTATCAATGTGCAGACCACAAGTGTACATTGAGCATATTTTAGCAAATACATCTTAGTTCGTGTTGCAATGGCTGAATGAATACGCGATGGAAAGCTCTGTAGCAGCATTTCAGGCATCAGCTCAGTGGTGAGCGGTGAAGAGACTGCAGGCTGTCCTCACGTCCTGCCTGCACACCGGTGGCCGCAGACTTGGCAGCGTCCTGCTGACAGTACCAGCAGCTGACCCAGGGCAGCGCTACCTGGGGCCAGTACTGTTCCACATACTTTACATGTATTAATTTTGTTCTCACAAAAACCCTGTTAGATGGATACTCTTACCATCCCCGCTTTAGAAATAAGGAAACGGAGGCAAAGAGAGGTTGAATACATTGCCTGGGGTCACACAGCTAGTGAGTACAAGCGCTGCATGTTTCCCGGGGCAGGGTGGTTTCAGGCCTCCGAGATCCTTCCCTCTGCCTACTGGGACTCTCTCCACCAGCTGGTGGGGCTGTGCTGAGCCCCTCCTCTGGGGGTTGTCCTGGTAAAGGCCTCTGAGCAGGCTGGAGGGGGAGAGAGGAAACTCTGTCCACTTCTGCGGGGTAATAGCCCTCCAGCGGCCTCAGTTGCCCCTCCAGCCGCTCCTCACCCAGTGGGAAAGTCCAGACTTCAATCCTGCCCATGGCTGCAGCTCACCTACGCTCATCTCCTGGTCACTGTCTGTTTCACCATCTCCATCCCCTCCTAGTGGACCAGCAGAAGTGAGCCTCCCTCCCTCCCTGCATATCGGGCCTCGCACACTGGGCTCCGTCCCTTGGGAGAGGCACGTGCCAGCTGGAACTGGAGTTTGGGCTCGGGGAACAATCAAAGGACCTGGCAGCATGCGGAGCCAGGACTTACTCTGACCGAGGCACGGAGGGTGTCGCCGCTGAGGACACAGTGACTGGCGAGCCCTGCAGAGGGCCAGCTCCGAAGGGGCGTGAACTCTCACCCTCCTGGTGCTCTGGCTGACTCCTTCGTCTTCCCGAAGGCAGCTCACTAGGAGATCCTAGAATTTAACAGTAAAATCAAGACAACCATCTTTTCCGGCAAGTTTTCTAACCCCAGGCAAGTAAAATCAATGTGTGATAAACAGTTTTGGCTTTCCTTCTTAGACTACCAATTATAATCTCCAGATTAGAAATATTATTTACAGAACGAGGGAACAGAACCAGGCATTTATTGAATGCTTAGGAGGGGCTACACATTTTACCTTCGCTTCATTTCAGCTTCCTAGTCTCTCTGGGGAGGTTGTCACCCCCTTCAGGGGAGGGTGCTGAGTGCAGGGAGGCCAGGTGAGGGGGCCGGGGTTTGCAGTTAGAAGGTGCTGGAGCTGGGCCATGGTCTGTCCGGCTCCAAAACTTCCTGTCGATTGTATTGCTTTGAGAGAAGCACACACAGTAGGGTCCCAGTGGCTGGGCAGGGACTTAACAGAGTCATAGGAAGGAGAGGTGGGCTGTGTCCCAGCACGAAGACTCAAGATAGTGGTGACTCCAGTGACCCCTTGAAGGCTGATTCCACTTGAGCCACCTCCCTTGGCATTTCCCAGGCTTCATCACTCCTGACTGTGGCTCCATCGCTTCCAAAAGCTGTGTTGTTACCAGATCTTGTACTAAATCTGTAGGGCCAGCTGGCGGGGGGTGGGGGTGGGGGGGGAGTGAAGATAGCAGCATGGGGATTCCTTAGTGAAAGGCAGTAGGACACAGTGGGAAGGAGCATGGGCAGAAGAAGCAGGCAGACTTGGGGGACACAACTGGGCTTTGAGGTAGGGTCTGCAGTCAGGCTACCTGCCCATTGTTGGGCCCTTAAAATATCTTCCTTTATCTTTACCGGAAGCACGTGAGCTTGATAACAAGCTCTCCTCCTGCCCTCCAGAGCCCCTCTCCACACCCTGCCGTGCCTGGGAGGCTAACCTCTAGACTGCTCCCTCTGCGCTCCTCGCTTTCCTGCTGAATTTGACCGAAATGAGGCCCTTGGGTGAGGCATCAGGGGAGGTTACTCTTTTTAAATTTTTTTATTGATTGATTTTTTTTTTTAAATCCTCACCCAAGGACACTTTTCCATCTATCTTCAGATAGAGTGGAAGGGAAGAGGGGGAGGGAGAGAGGGGGAGAGAGTGAGTCAGAGAGAGAGAGAGAAACATTAATGTGAGAGAGACACATCGATTGGTTGCCTCCTGCTTGACCCCAACCAGGGCCAGGACTAATCCAAAACCAAAGTACACGCCCTTGACCAGAATCCAACCCACGACTCTTCTGTCCATGGGCCGGCGCTCTAACTTCTGAGCCAAACTGGCCAGGGCTTTTGATTGATTTTTAGAGAGGGAAGAAGAAAGAGAGAAAGAAAGAGTGAGAAGGAGAGAGAGAGACAGCACTTCGTTGTTCCACTTATTTATGCATTCACTGGTTTCTTCTTCTATGTGCCCTGACTGGGGATGAAACACACAACCTTGCTTTGTTGGGATGACGCTCTAACCAACTGAGCTACCCAGCCAGGGCAGGGGAAAGTTACTCTTAACCCAGGCCTCCATGTCCCCATTGGTGAATGAGTGCAATAACAGCCCCTGTCTCAGAGCTGGGAGGGTTAAATGAGGTCATCTGTATGAGCTGCGAGCACAGTGCCAGGCACACAGCGAGGTTTCAACCTGACCCTGTTATTTTCTCAATCTCATGCTACATGACCTTGGGTGGAGCTCTTTGAGCCTGTGTTTGTCACCTGTGATTGGATGTTAACAGCTATGTGGCTTGAGCAGGGGACCCAGGCTGATGGTGGGAACAGCTTCAAGGTCTTTGGTAGAACTGAGATTTAAATGGCAAATTGCTCCAGGGAGAGGCTGTTGGGAGAAGCCATCCATCTTGTGGCATGTGCCATTTGCAAAAGTGTGCAGACCTTCAGGACTTTGTCTGATGAATGAAAAACAATCAGATCTGACTGAATATTGCAGACTTTTATGAAGCCCCATTAAAATCAAAGATGAAGACCCTTCCTGCCTTCAGTCAGTTCTCGGTCCATCTTTAGCTTGGCCACTGTGCATCTTCCTAAGTGGCCCTGTCATCATTCAGGCACACTCCCCACTAATCTCCATCTGTGGTCCAAGTCCTGCCTCTTTACTCCCCGCAAGCACTGTGGGGTCACCTCCAGAACACAGCGCATCTCACCCTGGCTGCATCTGGAATCACCTGGAAGCTTCAGAGGAGTATTGAGGCCTGCCTCTCCCCTCATTGCCGTCAGAGGTGGTGATGCCATTGGTCTGCAGTGTGGCTGAGCTCCAGGACTGTTGTGGAAAGGCCCCGTTGACTGTACTATGCTCCCACGCGCCAGGGCCACTACTTTCAAGCCAGGGTGCTCTTGAGCTGCCTCGGAGTCCCCTGGAGGGTTTGAAAACACAGATGGCTTGACCTCACCCCCAGAGCTGCTGGTGAATTAAGTCTGGGCTGGGGCCTGAGAATTAGCATGTCTCTCAAGTTCTCAGGCAATGCTGGTGCTGCTTGTCTGGGGTCCACACCTCAGAACCACTGCCTTAGTGGAAACTGAGGCTCAGAGGGTTTAAATGACTGCCTTGAGGTCAAATACCCCTCTGTGGATGGAGAATTGAAGCATTTTTATCCCTGTTCAGGACTGGCTGAGGGCCAATGTTTTCTTTAAATATTTCTGGTATCAAATTATCAGAGTCTAAACCTGCTCCCCACCCCATTTGAGGCTTATTCTTAGAGACATGTCTTTACTACACTTGCCAAAACATAAGAGTTTCTGGCAGGCAGGGGGTGGTATTTGTTTAAAGTACTTATTTCTAACCAGTTGTATCTCTCACTACCATGAAATGAGTTTGGAAACACCCCCTAAGGTAATCATTGGCTTCCTTGGGCTTCTCTTTCAAAGTGTAGCCCTTTCTGTCTACTGCTTGGAAAACCCTTGGCATGGGCTCTGTAAGCCAAGAAATCTAGGTTCCAAGCACAACTTCTCAATTCACAGGCTGTGTGGCTTTGGGCATGTTACCTAACCTCTCTGGGCCCACTTTCTTTCTCTGACAGCCTCCATTCTATACAATGAGGATGTGGGGAGGACTGAATAGCACACTTAGGTGTGAGCACAGCATAGTGTTTCCCCCTCCCCTGTGCAGCACTGGATCAGACAGCGTGGTAGGACCAACACAGCTGCCATCAAGAAAGCACAGCCAATTAACATCACTAAAATGTCCATAATATCCAAAGCAACCTATAGATTCAATGCAATCCCCATCAAACTTCCAATGGCATATTTCACAGAACTAGAACAAATACCCCAAAAGTTTATATGAAACAAAAAAAGACCACAAATCGCTACAGCAATCTTGAAAAAGAAGATCAAAGTAGGAGTGATCACAATACCAGATATCAGGTTATACTACAAAGCCATAGTAATCAAAACAGCCTGGTACTGGCACAAGAACAGGCATATAGATCAATGGAACAGAACAGAAAACCCAGAAATTGATCCAAGTCATTATGCTCAATTAATATTTGACAAAGGTGGCAAGAGCATACAGTGGAGTAAAGGCAGCCTCTTCAATAAATGATGTTGGGAAAATTTGACAGCTACATGCAGAAAAATGAAACTAGACCATCAACTTACACCATACACAAGAATAAACTCAAAATAGATAAAAGACTTAAATGTGACCCATGAATCCATAAAAATCCTAGAAGAAAATGCAGGCAACAAAATTTCAAATATCACACACAGCAGAATTTTCACTGATACAATGCCCAAGGCAGTAGAAACAAAGGAAAAATAAAGATATGGGACTACATCAAACTAAAAAGCTTCTGCACAGCAAAAGAAACAACCATCAAAATGGAAAGGGAACCCACTATAAGGGAGAGCATAATTGCCAACAATACATCAGATAAGGGGCTAATTTCCAAAATATACAGAGTGCTCATACAACTCAATAAAAGGAAGACAAAAAACTCAATTAAAAAATGGGCAGAGGAACTAAATAGGCACCTCTCCAAATGGCCAAGAGACATATGAAGAAATGCTCAACATCACTAATCATCAGAGAGATGCAAATTAAAACAACTATGAGGTATCACCTGTCAGAATGGTCGCCATCAACAAATCATCAAACAACAATTGTTGGCGAGGGTGTGGAGAAAAGGGGACTCTAGCACATTGCTGGTGGGAATGCAGACTGGTGCAGCCACTATGGAAAACACTATGGTGTTTCCTCAAAAAAATTAAAAATTAAACTACCATTTGATCCTATGGTCCTACTTCTAGGAATATATCCTAAGAAACCTGAAACACCAATCAGAAAGAATATATGCACCTCTATGTTCATAGCAGCACTATTTATAATAGCTAAGATCTGGAAATAGCCCAAATGTCCATCAGTAGACAAATGGATAAAAAAGCTCTGGTACATATACACAATGGAATACTATGCAGCTGTAAGAAAGATCTCTTATCCTTTGAGATGACATGGAGGGACCTGGAGAGTATTATCCTAAGCAAAACAAGCCAATCAGAGAAAGAGAAATATCACATGATCTCACTTATTTGTGGACTATAATGAACATAACAAGCTGATGAACAAAATAGACTCAGTGATATGGAAGTGGAGTTCAGACTGACAAACCTCAGAAGAGGTAGACATGGTGGGATGGAAGAGATAAACCACAGAACTTAAACGCATGTCTGCGTAAACAAGGACATAGTCAATAGTGCTGGGGAGGGGCGGGATTGGAAGGAGGGTGTCAATGTGGGAAAAAAGGAGAAACATCTGTAACAAAAATAAATTAATTTTAAAAAAAAAGAAAGCAAGCACAGCCCACCATGGGCCTGCAGGGGTGAGCACAAACCCCTCCCTTGGGTGAGACCAGGAGTTAGTACGTCCACTTGGGCTCTCTGTCACTCCTGGGGGCAGGGAGGACATAGCAACCTGCCACCCAATCAGCCAGCTCTCTCAGCCGCCCCACCATGCCCTGGCTGTGCCCCCGTCATCCTCTGGGCTCTGAGCGTGAGCTAATTTCACGCCCCTGGCTCTCTGCACCCTGGTGATGAATGTGTGTAAGTGACCTTGGTTTCTCCAGCCACTGTCGGCACACGTGATGATGTAATTGAATTTGTGTACACCGTAAATTTTACTAGAGGAAAGCAATCCAGTTCCAATTCTGGGTCTGCAGTTATTGGATTGCCTCTGAGGATAAACTAGATGGTCAGCTGTGCGGGGACAGAGGTCAGGGCCATGGTCGTTCTCTCAGCAGCTTCACTGGGTGTGAGAAGCCCAGGTGCGCAGCCAGGCCCAGTGTGCCAGCCGCCTCCAGTGTGGTGCGAGTCTTCAGGGAAGGAACGTGTGCAGATGCCAGGGTGACAGCCACTCACAGCCGCAGCTCAACAGGAAGAAGTCTAGATTCGTCTTTCTTGTTCGACTCTCCACCTTCTGTCTTCCCCCCTCCCCGCTCCCTCCTCTCCTTCTTCTCCTCCACCCTTCAGGGTTCTGCTTCCATTCCTGCCCCTCTGAGCTCTAGGGCTTCTGGAGAACACCCAGCTCACCTGCATGAGCCTCAGCTTCTTCATCTGCGAGGTGGAGTCCTCACACCTATCCTGGAGAGGTGTCGTGGGCATGAATGAGGTGATCACTGGGAAGTGCCTGCACACAGTCAGGACTTGGGGCGCGTGAGGAACCTCTCCTTTGCTGAAGCCTTCCCTGGGTGACTGAGTACCTGATTTGTGGACACATATCTACTACTTGCCTACTCTGAGTGAGGCTTGGACCTGACCCCAGTGGTCCCCATAGACAGTCCTCCGGCAACTACAGTCTGACTGGGAAATCTCAGCACATACAGACATACCTCTGTCGCAGGACACAACAATGAGTGACTAGGGGCTGGTGGTGACCAACATTGCATCGAGCTCATGGGAAGGAGAGGCCCTTGGGGACCAATATGGTCAGGGAAGGCTTCCTCCAGGAGGTGACGGTGAGCTGGCCCTTCACCAGGGGCCGGTTTGGGGGGAGGTGAGCAGAGCAAGGAGGCCAGGCGTATACCAAGTGCCTTCCCTGTGCCCAAAACATGCCTGGTCAACTTATTCGGTCCCTACCTTAGCCCTTTGTGATAGATGCTGGGACATCGGCAGTAATGAGAGGGTAAGTGATTGTGCCCCAAGGCGGGGAAGGAATATAAGGTGTGCAAGTCCAAGGCCACGTGGCCAGTAAGTGTAGGAATGGCTTTCACATCTTGATCTCTTTGATCCCACAGACTTCCCTGTAACCTCTTACCCCTGCTCACTGTCTCTGCCAGAGGTCCCGGCCTGGTAGCCAGGAGAGGAGACAAAAGCCCTACCTATTGACGGACAGACAAGGGTGTAGGTGGGTCTGTCTGTAGGAGAGTCACCCCACAGGAGTCTGCATGGCGTGTGTGTGTGTGTGTGTGTGTGTGTGTGTGTGCGCGCTCCATGGAAAGATTTATTAGCAGAGGCTGATTCACTGAGAGCTCCCCTGTGCAATGAGTGCTCACTCCCCATGAAGGACGGCCCTGATGGGGTCGGGAGGAGGAGAAGGGCATTGAAGAAGAAAGCTTGAAACCAATGCCATGAGACGTACCATTCCCCTCCATCCCCCAGTGACAAGGCAGCTCTCCTTCACAGGGGTAGCAGGGACGAGTTCACCCCAAATTTTATTTCCACCCAACATCTCCAGAACACAGCTATTCCTGGAACACACCTGGGGAAGCCTGTAGGTTTATGCACTGTTCTTCCTGAATTTGACAGAAAAATGGGCTTTGGTTTTGTTGAAGGATTTCTGTTTTATTAATGTTGGGTTTTCCCTCTAGATAGGAAGGCAGCCCAGTGATGTGTAAAACCTCCATTTTCATCTTTTTTTTCCCCTCAGAATTTCATTCCACTTCATCACTTGCTGCTCCTATCTAAGGCTTCCCAGAGATGGATGGCAGTGTCCCGAAACCGTTTTCTTATTCCTCTTATCTTTTTGGCTTAAACCCTGGCTCAGGGGGCCGAGCTGTCCCTGGAGGAGGCCCTGGGTTTTCACCCGACTTTGAACCACCATCTCACAGCGAACACGTTGTTTAACTTTCCAGCTCGCCGCGTTTAAGCAGGTCTTCGGAGGGAAAAGGGGCACCTGCTCTTGAGAGAAGGCCTGGTGGAGGAAGAAGAGCTGAGATTTCAGAATTGCCGTGTTCACCTCTCAGCTCTACCACTGCCTAGCGGCGAGGCCCTGGGCAAGTTAACCAACCTCCTTATGTCTTGACTTCTGTACATACGAGGAAATAACAACGCTTGCCCGCAGGGTGTGGGGGAGGGTGGAAGAGGATGACACTAAAGTGTCCAGCACGCCGTCAGTAGATGCTCAATAAACGGTTCCTTTTTCCTTTTGTCTCCCTGGACAAGAAAACCCACGTGCTCTGCTTGAGCGCTGACCTGAGGAAGGTGGACACAAGGACTAGGAAACATCTCATTTCGGCACCTAGTCTTCCAGTCCACTCCGTGCCTGGGGTAGACCTTGGCACAGGAACATATACTCGAGGGAGCGAGGAAGGAAGCCCGAGGAGCTGGGTGGGGGTATGATGTGAGTGTAAGCGAAACAGCGGGTGCCCTCGTGCCGGCCCCGTGAGGAGCAGCCCTGCACAGTGGCACTTGCCATTGGTATAAGAAGAAGGTCTGGGGAGAGGCTGCATGTAAGTGTGCTGATGGCTTTGGGCTACATTTGAGTGGGATGAGAGAGTCTAGGATGGAGGGGGCATTTGGGGAAGAGGAGAGCTTGTTCCTCCTGGAAGCCCAGCCACATTGGGCAAGTCGTGTCAGGAAGGCAGAAGTATGCAGAATGGACACTGGAGTCAGTGACCAGAGTGAGCATGTGGATTCTTGAATCTGGAAGTGTCCTGGTGACATCCAGTGCTACAGCCTCAGCATCTAGAAGCATCATGCCTGGTACATAGTAGGTGCTCAATAAATAGTTGGATGACCCAGACTCAGCTCAAATATTACCTCCAGGAGGCTTTCTCTAACCCTTCTGCCAACTCCAGTCTGAGTGAGGTGACCCCTCTGTACCTACAGAGCTCTAGGTGACCTCAGTCAATGACCGTGCCCCACTGGCTTGGCCTTGTCTGTCTCTGGTCTGCTGTCATCCCGGCTGGACTCCAGTCTTCCTGAGGACAGGACTGTGTTCTCATGCGACACAAGAGTTGGATCAATACCCACAGACATGGGCTGGCAGAATAGGGAGCGACTCCTGGATGGGAACTGGGAAAGAGAGGAAAGAGGATGTTTGCAAAACTTGGAGGCCCTTAATGGGCTGCAAACTGGATTGTTGAATTACGGTGTTATCTCGGGCACCCATAGCAGTGGACCTAAACCCAGATAAGTAGAAAAGTGGTCATATTTGGAAAAAATTCAGGCTACTTAGTAACAAACTATTTGGGAAAAAAAAATGAAAATTTGAACTGTAGTGTAGCATTGAGCAGTGCTGGGTTCCTAGAACAGCGCCTTGGAACCTGTTTGGTGAAATGCTGTCATGTTATGGACGTTGAGAGCTTGACACCAATGCCCAACATCCCTTGGCTTGAATGCAGAGGGCAGGGTGGGGCCCGGGATCCTGGCTCTTGAATCCTCTTTGCTAGAACCCCTGCCTCATGTCAGAGCCTCTTCCTGGAACAAGAATTCTCTGCTGTTCCCACTCCGCGGCTTCAGTAGCAGCTTCCCCAGGACACACCGGCCTGTTCTCCGTACCAGGCACTGCACATGCATTAACTCATGTAATCCTGTAATCCTCATTATCCCCATTTCACAGATGAAGAAATTGAGGCCCAGAGCAGGGACATGGGCCATCCCAGGCCAGTCAGCTGTGACCAGAGGGTCTGAGATTTGAACCTGGTACTCCCCACTCCTGAGTTACTGCCAGGCCCGTGGTGCCATGTTGAACAGAAGCCTCAAAGCAACACGCACACAGCAGGGGCATTTGTACAGCACATGTTTCGTAGCGGAGAGAAATGGGCGCCTTTCATGGCCATCTCTCTGCCCTGCATGGCCTTCCCTGACAGTGGCCACGTCTTTTCTTCCTACATCCCTTTGGTCACTGATGCCACTGAACTGACTTTCTTCACATGGAAATGTTACACCCCAGAAATTGATTTTCCTGCATATTTCTAGAAAAATTAATCGCCTCATTAGTGATATTTACATTGTGCTTTAATTGCATCCTCGAGAGTAAATGTATTCATTTTTCTCCTATGTTATAGTTCTCACTTCAACAACCTCTTACTGCAGCAGCGGGAAGATCAGATCATGTGACGAGTGCCGTGCTTCCTTAAAATATGCCACCTCCCCAAAATGTAGGGCCCAATTATCACTGTGGCTGTGAGCTAATTATCAGATACAAGATATGGATCACAAGTAATTATCAAGGTCTGACCTTATTTCGGAATCATAGAGTCCTATAAACTAGGTTACCATGACTAACGAGATAGAAATTTAAGTAGGAATTCAAGAAACTGCAGTAACGTGTGGTTATAAAATGTTTATGTTTCTAACAAGTGGCAAAGGCAAGAGATACTTTTGCTAGGCTTAAGTCTGGTGGAATTTTCCTGAAGTCGACCATCTGCAATGTCTTATTAGTGGGACACAGATGGTGGAAAGTTCATTTCCATCACAGACTAGAATCTTCTATTTTTTTTAAAAAAAAATTGAATACTAGCCAGGCCAGTGTGGCTCAGTGCTTGAGCATCAAGAGGTCACTGGTTGATTCCCAGTCAGGGCACATGCCCAGGTTGTGGGCCTGATCCCCAGTGTGGGGCATGCAGGAGGTGGCCAGTCGATATTCACTTTTATCAATGTTTCTATCTCTCTCCCTCTCCCTTCCGCTCTCTCTAAAATCAATAAAGAAAAAATCATTTAAATAAATAAATAAAAATAAACCGAACACTATATGCCTGCTGTCTATAGAGCTCCATGCCAGGTGAGGTGAAAATCGTGAAACGGCGAAGCAGTGTGCTCACCCTCCAGGGGAGGGGGAATGAGATGTGGTCCTGAGCTGCAGAGCGGGGAGCACGGGAGTCCTGTGTGGGCAGCTGGGGTGAAAGCATTGAGGGAGAGCAGTCATCTGGCCTCGTGACAGTGGGACTGGGTTTCGATGGGGCGGTAGGTTTTCATGAGATGGAAATGACAAGGAAGCGAGCATCGCGGATGGAAGAAATGGCATCAGCAAATATTGAAAGCGGGATGGAAAAACACATGGGATAGTTAAAGAATTAAGAAACAGTAATAGCATCTTGCTGGTGTGGCTCAGTGGATTGAGCTTCGTCCCATGGACTGAGAGGTCCCGGTTCGATTCCTGGTCAGGGCACAAGCCTGGATTGTGGGCTTGATCCCCAGCAGGGGGCGTGCAGGAGGCAGCCAATCGATGTTCTCTCTCTTCCTTCCTCTCTCTCTAAAAAATCAATAAACATATTTTTTTTTTTAAAAAAAAAAAGAAAGAGCAATAAGATATGTGTCTATAGAAGAGGTGTTCATGGTGACATTGTGAATTAGGACAGTCCGGAAAGTATGTTTTAACTTTGGAAACAGCTTGCATTGAGCGTGATCTATAACTTTTGTTGCCTTTTCAAAACACTAGTGATTCCACCAAAATTTTCCACCCACTGGCCCGGAGGACAGCTTTTGTGAGCAACGGTGAACAGAGGGAGAGATGCAGAAAGGTACGTGAGGACAGACTGCAGGGTGGGGGCCTTGAGAGCTAGTGTATACACCTGGACGTTATTTGGGACTCGACTGGGGTGGGGAGAGCGACGGAGCGGAGGTGCGAGAGGCTGGCGGGAGCGGGGCAGGTGGAGAGGCAGGCGGGCCAGGGGGAGCTGCCTGCTTGGGGTGGAGCGAGGGCCTGGCGGGGGCCGGGAGGTATGAGAAAGGAGAGCCGGAGAAGGCTGCAGGAAAGGGGAAAGGGTTGGTGGCAGAGAGGAAGCCGGTAGAGATGTGGCAGCAGAGTGTGGTGTTTGAACCAGGCATGAGGTTTAAACTCAGCCCCACTGCTTCTGCCTGTGCAACTTGCGACAACTTACCTGCCCTTCCCGGGCCTCGGTTTCCCTAGCTGTGACACCAGCTCCTCCCTCAGAGTTTTGAGGGGGGCATTAAGTGAGCAAAGACGCACCCGATGCCTGCAGGGGCCTGCGGTGAGTGCCCACGGGTGTCGGCTCTGTCTGCAGAGCCTGGCAGCCCCAGGAGGCAGGCCTCTGATGTGTATGCACTGCCGTCTCCCCAGGCCGGGACCTGTGCGGGAGCTTGGCAGGGACTCCATCAATGTGTGTTTCGTGGTGAGTAGATGACTCAGGGTGATGTGGCAGGGGACTGGGACCCAGCCATGCTCCTGACATGAGAGCTGTGTGGGGTCCCACTCAGGTCGCCTGCTCAGGTCTGTGTGCCGAGCCCTCGTGCACCCCTCGTCCTGTCCAGGCCTCACGGCGGACCCTCTGAGCAAGCTGGAAGGGTGGGATTATTCTATTTTCAGGTGATAGATTGAGGTCTGGGCAATGAAGAAACCGGCCCTTTGAAGATAATTGCTTGGAAGCAGCTGCGGTGGGCCTGCTCCTTGGCGCCGCGTCTGCTCCTTCTCCCTGGCACGTGGTTTCTGTGGATCCTCGATTATGATTTCCCGGAGTGCATTGGAAGCAGTTATTTTACTAGGAAAACAAAATTTCAAACGGTAAAACTTAGGGAACTTAGGAAGGCCGGAGGGTCTCATTCAGGGGTGAGCAGTTCTGCTTACTGATGGGTTAAGAAAAATCCTCGCAGAGTTCAGGAGGCCCTGGCATCGAGCCGAGCCCTGCACTGGCCAGCGCCGTGGCCTCGATGGACCCTCACCTCTCTGGGCCTCAGTGCCCTCGCCTGTAAACGGAGGATAATGAGACCCCTGCACGGGCGGTTAGAATTAAATAACATGTTTATAAATAACCCGGCGAGAGTCTTGGCATAAAGGAAGAGCTCTGTAAAGGGATGTGGTCATTCATTTTTGTATTATTACACCTTATTTGTGCCAATCGTCCGGCTCCATGGGGATATTATCAGTATTGTTGGGGGAGCTGTAGGGTTCGTTTTCCAGACATAGGAGAGTAATCTTGAGAGTGAAGAGGAGGTGTTCAAGGAAGGATGTGAGGGTCAGGGGAGGAAGGCCTTGTGCCAAGGCTGCCCCACTGACAACTTGCAAAATTGACAAGGAGCTGCCTGATGTATTCCCCCCAAATTTCTTACAAATGAACTCTGCAAAGGCAAGGGCAGCCCCAGCTTTCTCAGACACACAGAGGCTCTGGATCTCAGGGGGTCCCGGCTCTGCCACTTCCTGGCTGTCTGAGTGACCTATCCTTGCAGGACCAGAGAGATGACTGACGTACCAGAGCCTAATGGACGCCTGGCCCAGAGGAGCTGCTTTGCATCCAGCTGTTAGCGCGAGCCCACTGGGCTCTGGGCCCATCCCCAGTGGGCTTCAGTGTGGGGTCTAGAATAACAAAACCTGTGGTTGACCTGGGTAACTGGGGTCAACCAGTGTCGGGCCACACAGGGAAACATTTGGGCTTCATAGACCTAAACACTGAGTTCTGATTCTGAATTTCAAGGATGTGCCATAAAACTGTCATTCCTGTCATTTATTCAACATTTCTCACCTTGCACACCTTTTCCTCACTCCCAAGATTACTCTCCTATGTCTGGAAAACGAACCCTACAGCTCCCACAACAGTACTGATAATATTTCCTTGGAGGGCTAGGTCTGTGCCAAGCTAAAGGAACCTGAAAAAGGATGAATCATGGTCCCTGCCCTCAGTGAATTCCAGCCTGGAGAGGGAGACTGACGAGTGAACAGACCATGGCTGGTCAGTGGTCCGTGCTCTGGCAGAGGGAATCCCTGAGCAAAGGGGAACAGGGATGCACCCCTTACTCCAGGTTGAGGGGTTCCTGTGCTACAGGCAAGCATGCCCACCCTTGTGACGTATGTGTTATACTGAGGGATTACAGTATCTCCCTAAACTGTTGAAATACAATACAATGATAAAAACACACATACATGATGTGTGTGTTGACTGTAAAGACAAATCAAGCCCTACCACCCTCTCATGTGGCCACTGAGGGATCATTTAATCTATTACTTGGTTTCATGTGAACAGACTTCAGTAAAACAAGTAATAAATATTTGTATTCGCTGCTCCAAAGGCCTCCCTGGCTGAGCAGGGCTGTCGAGTTGCGTTTCCCCCGCCCCCTTAGCGGAGCTGCCCCTGCTCCCACAGCGATCACGGGTCACCATTTGACTGGGCGGTGCTCACCCCCTGCACCCCCTGCTCCTCCCTTATTTTAGGATCATCATATGCTAGTAGAGTTAGAAGGCTTGGGTCTGGTCCCTGCTCTGTGTGTGACCTTAGGTGGATTACTTCTCTCTAGGACTGTTCCCTCATCTGTGACCAGGGTTCTTAAACATGTTTTTGTACCATGGACCACTGTAGCTGTCTGATGAAGCATATGAGTCCCTTCTCAGATTAATGCTTTTTAATCCATTAAATAAAACATATTGGACTCTAAAGGAAGTTCATTATATTGAAATAATTATAAAAATAATTTTAAATTGTGATATTGGTATACATGTGCTTATTTATTAACATTAAGTAACAAAATCTAGTTGTGGGTATAATACCTGTCTTAATTCTTAAGTGGTGATGCATGTAAATGAAATTTTGTGATGTTTGTGATAACTGTAATGCGCCATGCAAACACCTGAGATTTCTACTGGTCACGAAGTCCCAGGTCCTAGGTCTACAGGTTAGACTACTGTGGTATGTTGCCTACATGCATAATGAAGGAAATCCTCAATTGTGGTGAGATTCGTGAGGATGATGATGCAAGTGTTCCGTATGCAAATTTTAGGCACCCCCTGAACTCCATCCATGAACCACAGGATAGATGATTTCCCTGGACTCTCTAAACCCTGCTTTACTAGTGTCTGATTCTGCACGAGGAGGCCCACCAACTCCCAGCTTGTGCCCCAAGCTAAAAGGAGAAAGGAGTAAAGGAACCTCCTAAGCCGCAAGTTAATTGAGCACTTGCTATGTGCTAGGCACTTTCTTTCTTTTTTTTTTTTATCCTCACCCGAGGACATTTTTCCACTTTTTGTACAGATAGAGTGGGAGGGAGAGAGAGAGGAAGAGAGAGAGAGAGAAACATCGATGTGAAAGGGACACATTGAGCGGCTGCCACCCGCACGACCAACCAGGGCCGGGGACAAACTGCAACCGAAGCACGTGCCCTTAGCGGGAACCGAACCCGGGTCTCTCCTGACCGCAGACGGACGCTCTAACCGCTGAGCCAAACCGGCCAGGGCATGCTAGGCACTTTCTTAAACCATTAGCACGATAGTCCCCAGGGCTGGGTAACATTACCCCTCATCTTAGGTAATAAGAAGTGTACAGGAAAAGAGTGTTGGAAATAAATCATTTAAAAATTTAACTTGTGAACAGAAGTTCAAAACCTGGGCAGAACTCTACAGGTTCATCTTTAAACAGTTTTTCCAGAGACCTGCTCTGAAATAGGAATGTGTAAATCACCACCATATTCTCCTGCAATAATTTGCTACCCTTTTGTAGGAGGTTCCATCCTGTGCCATCGACTCTGACCCAGAGTAAGTTCCATAATCTTTCTGAGACTCAGTTTCTTTGTCTGTGAAGGGGGCTGATAAGTACTCCCTAGGATTAAATAGCAATTATGTAGTAATACATCAGGAGTAGTGTGCTCTCTGGCTTCATCTGGGCCAGTCTAGCGGTGACGTCTGAGTGCTGTCCTTGCCTCTGGGGTGCTGTGCCCAAAGACCCTCCAGGGCCTTTGCTCCCGCTGCTCTGGACCTGGTGTGAAAGATGGAGCACTAACCACCTGCCTCCTGACACTGCCCAGGGAGTGAGCATGAGCAAGGAGCAGAGCGCTGGGGAGGCCCTGTTAAAAGCCCTGTCTCTCGCTGCTGAAATGCTTCACTTCCCTCCCAGACCCCAGAAAAGGCCACTCACAGCTGTGTGTCCCCTTTTGCTGAATAAGGATCTGGGGAGCATCTCCTTATGCAAAAGATTTTGGTTCTCAATTCTCTTTTTGGGGGGCATCATTGGCAGGTGTCTCTGAAGCTTCGGGCGGTGGCTCAGCCTCACCATGCTCCCAGTTTTTCCTCTGTTGAAAGTGGAGTAAGAATGTCTTCCCTACCTGTGGAGAATCACGTTGTAATGCTTACAGTGAAATTCAGAGCAAAATAAAACCTAATCACGTGGAAAGAAAAAAAATGGAGCTTTCTTAAATGACTTTTGGGTACAAATGGAAATCAAAACCACAGTTACAGGCTACATCATATACCAAAACTTATGGAATGTGACCAAAGCAAATCCATAGCCTTAAATGCTTCATAATCAAAAACAAAAGTGAAAAAAAAAAAATAAAGCATTCAAAATAAAAAGTTAAAAAAGGAGAAATCTGAGGAAATTAGGAAGCAGTAAAGCATAAATATTGTAGAAATCAATGTATTAGAAAATAGAAAAACACTAGAATTTATAAGTGAATGTAAAGCTGATTCTTGGAAGAAACCAATAAAATGGACATGCTCTTTTAGATACAGTCATGAAAATAAGAGAGAAAGCACAAGTACACAAGATTAAAGATGAGAAAGGGAATGTAACTGTGGATATGGAATAGATTAACTCAAATTACAAGAGGATAATACTCAAAGCTCTAAGCTAAGCTATTGGGAAGTCTGCAATGAACGGCATATGGAGAAAATGTATGCTGTAAGATTGGACTCAAAAACTTAACTTGGCTAACAGTCAGGGATGCAATTTAAAAGGATGTCTGATGAATTGTCAAAAAGTGAGTTTTAGAGAAGGGTCAAAACAGACTTAGGGCTTCGCTGCAGCAGGCGAGTGAGTGGACGGGTCGAGACAATGACCGGGACACAGGCAAAGGCCCAGGGAGATCAGAATGAAGTCAGGTGGGCAAGGCCAAAGTCAGGGCACGGGAAGTGAAGGGGCCTGGGACAGATCGGACCTGGAGACCAGTCCATAGTGTCTGCCTTTTGAGACTTAGGTTGACTGTTTGGGCCTTGTTTTACTCTGTCTTCATGATCAGAGGGAGCTGGCCCCTCACCACCGACTCCCCCTGAGCTTTGTGACTGCCAATCAGAAGGGTTTTGGAAAGCTTGAGCAGTTCTGCTACTGCAACTTTAACAGCAACTTGAGGGAAAGGACTACCCTTGTCATGGTCAAGAAGCCGATTTCTACAATCTATTATGTTGATAATATAATATCATAATATTATGTTGAAGACTTCATGTGCTTCCTATGGGCCTAAATTGTTACCCTGGGGAGGGATGCCAAGAGGGCTAGGGCCAGGGGAGATGCCCTGGAAAGCCATTTGCTCTTCTTTCCAGGTCACCATCCAGCCGTGACTGGGCTCTGACATGCTCCATAGATTCCCTCAGAAAGTCAGAAGATGCTGGGATTTTAAAGGCCAATTTCCAGGGACCATTAAATGCATCATGCTTTGCTTCATTCATTTAAAGGATGAAGTTGGCAAATACAGCCTTGGAAGTGAGGAGCACCAGACCCAGAGAGGAATAAAATGCTACATGGGAATAGTAGATCTTAATTGGCTACATTTACTATCCTATGGAAGGATTAATCTGATAAGATCTCCTCAACTGTGGCAGAGAGAGAAGGGGACTAATGGATACCAAGTTCTCATGATCTGCCCCCCATTTTACATTCACTATTACATATAACACGCACCATCGCCAATGGCTCTGCAGATATTCTTATCCCTGTTCAACAGACCTGGTAACTGAATCAATTAAGTAACCTGCCAATGGTCTTCTAGCTAAAAAGGGGCAGACATGAGATTTACACCTTGATTTTAAGGTCCTTGATTTTTCCACTCCCTCATCCTTCAGTTTTCCAGTAAGAAAAAATATCCGAAGTCTTCCATCCTTTTTTTTCATGGCGCCTCTCGGGGAGCCCAGGAACAGCCTGTCTGTCTGCACGAACAGATGCGAACGGAAGAAGTAGCCTCTCGCTTTCTACTTCTTTAGGGAGGCTACAGCCTCTGTCCTGGGGTTTCTTTCAAAGCTGTCTCTTCAATCCGCCTCTGAGGGCAGACACTCAGTTTTCAGGCACCAGACTTGTGTGATGCCCTAATGAGAGAAGACACCAAGGGAGGGAAGGACCCTGTGAAAGAAGACAAGTGGCTTTCTATTAGCATAAAGCGTGACCGATTTCTCGGAGATGTTCTCCTGGAAGGAGGTCTAGGCAGGAAGGTGATTAGGGCTGACGGCACCCAGACTTGTGTGCAGGGACGTTTCAGTCGTAAAGGAATAGGCACAAAGAGGAAGAGACTGGTGATCGTCAAGATACTCTTCCCATTGCATCGCTTTGCCACCTTGAGCAAAACACCCTCTGCTTAGGCTCTCGGCACATCAAACTGAAGCAGTAGAGTGTTGGCTGACATTCCTCTATGATCTCTATGACCTCCAGATCTCCTTGTAGTGCAATAACTTTATTGCCCTTCGCCGGCCGGCACTCACAGATGCTCAGAAGTCAGAAAACAATGGCGAGGAAATAGACTGTGCATTGCTGCTGTCCCTGGCTGTGGAGATCTCCCTGGACCAGTTGTCAGCGTTACTCCCATCACTCACATTTCCATGTCAAGGACTTGGGTAATTTATCATCAGTGTATTTTAATCAGAGCAAGAGATGCCTGGAGTGGATTTCATCAATCTTGAGGGAGGAGAGGTTTGACCCCCCGACCCTCCCTGCACCCCCAGCCCGTGTGACTTCATGATGGATTATACGAGGTAATGTGGAGTATCAGGAAGGCGTCTCACTAGCTCCAAGAGGGAGGTGCTGATGTTGCAGGAGCTCACTGGGCCTCGGCTGCCTCCTTTCGGCCCCTGGGGTCCCCTGGGAGGGCCGTTCTGAAGCTGTGTGGGAAGCTCCCAGGGCAATGCCCGCACGTGGTCGGGGCTGAACAGCCTTGGGCTCCTTGCCTCTCTCAGTGTTTGTACTTAGAACACTTGCTGCTGTTGTTCTCTGCAAGGACCGCATGCTTGTTCAGTTACCCAGCTCTACGGATGGGACAGCCTTCACCTGCTTCCCCCAGTTCCAGACCAATAACTGCCCCCCTCCTTGCAGTCATTAGTCCCAAAGGGGGAGCCGCCACACTCAGCACCCACTTTGTGCCGAGCGCATGACATGTCAGCCTCCAGAGAGTCCAGGACGGTAGGTATGATGCCCGTTTTAGAGAGGAAAAGACAGAGCCTCAGAAAAGTTACGATTTCCCAGAAATCACACATAGCAAAGAGGTGGTGGTCGAATAGAAATGTGAGTTTGTCTGACAATTAAATGCCTGGATCATAGGCATGGTCACCCTCTTGGTCTTAAGGGCTTCTAGGTGGGTGGCCATTGGAGGATGGGCACTGTCCCGGGAGAAAGGAGACTGCTTCCATTGTTTTGGTGTTGGTGTCTTTGCCGTATTGACTTCAGGTGATGGAGTTCTTCAACTAACTCGTCTCCTCGCCTCGTACTGCCACCTTCCTCAGTAGAATAAAAATAGCGATGCATGTTAGGTTACCTTCTCTCTGGTTGACACAAAGGCTCTGCCTTCTTGGCAGAGGTTGTGTCTGGCAATCTTGACACTATTTGTAAGAGGCTCATTTGGTTCTATTCCAGGCTCTGTGCTGAGCGCTGCAGACATGGCTCTCTCTCTCCAGGGCTCCCAAGCCCACGCGAGGGGCAGATGGGAGATGGTTTAAAGGGCCAGCCCTGGTGCAGCTGTGCAGCAGGCAGGGTTTGTCCTGGGCATATGCCACTCTTTCTGTAGCCAGGTGGAGGGTGGCACTGAAGTTTGGTGCAAAGGGCCTGGAGCCGGCTGCTTTTGAATGCTAGGTCTAGCTCTTATGAACTCCAGGAATGTAGACAATTTACTTAACCTCTTGGGGCCTCAGAATCTTTGTCAATCAAGAGACACAAGCAACGCTTTCAGAGTTAAGGCCCAGACAGGCTGATGCCTGGAGGTTCGTGACACAGTGCCTGGCACATGGCAGACCCCCCTGAGATTCCATCTGGACCGTTTCTCGGGCTTATGCCTCTGCTGCCTTCTTCCCGTCCAGAGAGACTTTAAGAATCCCTGAGAACTGGGGTTTTAGATGCATGTGGTAGCAATGTGCTTTGTTTCTATTTCCACCGCAGAATAATACGTATTGATTGCATTGAAGTCTGCCTTGTGACAGTTCTCTTCCTGGGCAGGCATCAGCTGGAGCGTGACCTTTTTGAATCATCCTGATAGATGACTAATTTCGGGTGGGATGTCTAGTTTCTGATGGAGAGGCTAGTTGGTCAGAGGCCAGTTCTTGGAGGGAAAGGCAGTTTCTCCCTCAGAAGAGGGCAACTATCATTTATTGAACATTTGCTATGGACCCGACTTTGTGTGGGGGATGTGTGAATTATGTGTGATTTAAAGCACTCCATGAGATTGGCATATAGATAACGGCAGGTAAGAGCCTGGGTTCTAATATAATACTACCTGGTTTATGCCACTTTAAGCAGGTGACTTAACTACTGTTTGTCTCTGTGATGATAATAGTATCTGTGTCCTAGGGTTTGGGGGAGGAATTGTCGCCTGCCACATAATGAGTGTCCATTAACACTTAGCTACCCTATTTGTATCCATCTTTTGCAGGCAGAGAAACCAAGACTTGGAAAGTGACAGGGTTACCTAAGACAAAAACTCAAGTTTAAATTTTGCCCTAAACCTTGCATGTTATCCAAGACGGGGTCTCAGAATTGTCCAATATTCATTTTCAGTGCAGGCAGCCCTTCGGGTGTGAGGACATACACCCTCTGCTCACTGGTGGCGGTGCCCCGGGGAGCATCCCAGAGGCAGGGTGACGACCGAGGCCCCTCGAAAGCAGAGCCCGCTGGGGGGAAGGGCGGAGTTCACAGAATCTCCTCAGGTTTCATGGGCAGAGGCTGAGCCCGATTGGGTTGCTTGCTGTATGAGAAGTAAATTATGACAAGCTCTGCGTCCTAAGAGTGGCTTTTAGTGCTACACTTTATTTCTTTCAATCCCTTCAGCCATGCATGTTGGGCTGTAGGGAGGTACACATGTTGCCCTTTACCATAAGAAAGCTGAGGTCAGAGAAGTTCGCATCTTGGCCTCATAGCACACATTGGCAAAGCCAAGATTTGAACTTGGGTTTCTTTAGTCTGTGCTACCCTTCCACCCATGCTGCCTTTCTCCATGAGGATAGGGCTACAGGGTCGACAGAGGGCCAGGGGAGAGTCCTGGTCAGGACACATGCCTGGGCTGCAGGCTGGATCCCCAGTAGGGGGCGTGCAGGAGGCAGCCGATCAATGCTTCGCTCTCACGTGGATGTTTTTCTCCCTCTCGCTCTCCCTTTCTCTCGCTCTAAAAAAATCTATAAAAGCATATTTTAAAAAAATAAACTAAACTATGTTGATGCCTAGAAAAAGGAAAAAAATCTCAATACTTTCTTAGTGCCTTAGATGAAAGAAATGTTAGCTGAATACAATATTTAATGATAATCAATGGAATCATAAAGAGGCTAGAAGGAAGCAAATCTACAAAGGAAATAAGGTTGATGTATTGACTTAAACATTTTGTAAAGCCTAGCTGATGTAGCTCAGTGGACTGAGTGTTGTCCCATGGAATGAGAGGTCCTGGCTTGATTCCTAGTAGAGGTACATGCCCAGGTTGCAGGCTTGATGCTCAGTAGGGGGTATGCAGGAGGCAGCCAATTGACGTTTCTCTCTCACATTGATGTTTCTACCTCTCTCTCTTCCAAAAAATCAATACAAATGTAATAAAAAAATTTTTTCTAGAACTTACCCAGTAAATTGACTATAGCAAAGCCAAAAGACACATGAAAAACAAAACCAAGTAACATCAACATGAGACAGGAATTGTATGCAAAGTCCCAACAAATCAATGAGAAAGCAATAAAATGAACAGAAATCAGGAAATACCATCAACACAGGCAATTCATACTATCCAATAAAGAAGTGAAAAATCTCAGATAAACATATGGGAAAATGCTATTCTTCTCTTGATCAAAGAAGTGTAAATTAAATATTACTTACTAATTGATTTCTAGAGAGGGGAGAAAGGGGTGGGGGAGAGAGAGAAACATTGATTTGTTGTTCCACTTATTTATGCATTCATTATTTGCCTCCTGTATGTGCCCTGACTGGAGATCAAATCCACAACCTTGGCATATCAGAACGACCCTCTAACCAACTGAGCTACCTGGCCAGGGCAAAAAAAGTGTAAATTAAAACAATTTTGATACTTCTTAATATACCTGTCAGATAAGCAGATTGTTAAAGATATAAAAAGTTTCCAAGTGTGGAAACAGACATTTGCATACATAGTTTGGAAAGAGTAATTACAGTCTTGTTGGAGGGTAATTTGTATTTATGAACATTGTAAATTGATCTGCACTTTGACCAGGTATTGCCATATTTAGAACTTTATACCAGAGGTCTTCTCAAACACACAAAGATATTTGAAAAAGGAGATTAATTGCACATTGTTTTAGCAAAATAACAGGAAACAATTAAAATGCCCATCATTAAGGTTTTATTGTGCCAGTGTTTCTCAAACCTGAGTAATGCATCTGTTCCATTTAAGGGAAAGACAATTCTCGAAAACCCTTTCTCTTGAATTTAATTATTTTTATTATGATGTTCCTCTAAAATGTAGAAATGTTAAATTAAGTATAAATGTCATAGGTTTAAAGTTTTTATAATTCTGTAAATTGAGAACAAATGTGTACATTATATACAAGCAAATATGAAACCCATACAATTCAAGTAAACAGTATTAAGTTTACTAGAAGATTCATGGAGTATTCTGCTGAAACTAAAGAGTGGGTGTCAACGGTGAGGTTGTACAGATGTGGATTCAATTTTATATGTAAAACCTATACTTTCAGTACTACTAAGGCACGCTTGCATAAATAGGCTTTAACGTTGTATTAATGCACGGAGGCTTTGCTTGGTTCAGGCTGTTCAGATCCATGATTAATCAAAACCTGCAAATGCCAGTTTAAATGAGTTGTCATTGGTAACCCCATGAAGCTACCCAGTCTATCTGAAGATGATGTTAGCCTTGTGGCTTATTGAAACGTGTTAAATTGTATTTCATGTAATTATCACTGGAACAGATGAGCAACATTCTTCCCAAATATTGACTGCTGTTTCATGGCTAACCAGTAGGGGCGCACTGTGCGTGCACAGGCATAGGTGCATGGAGGGGGTGGTTTGAGTTGGGTGTCTTCCATCCAGAGGACTCAATTTCCCTCCTCCCTTTCCTCTTTTCAGATTATTTTGAAATCGTTACTTCCACAGACTGCCGTGATGTTTGCTCTTCATTTGCAGTGACTCCTGCGGTAACACAATGGTGGTGCTGCAACTTTGGGCCATTCTTGGTTAAAAGATGTCCCAACACGTGGCTTTTACTTACTGACTTATGAACTGGCATCAGAGTGAAAAGGCAGGATCCACAAAGTCCGAGTTCCTGACTACCAGGCTCACCGTAATATGGCGAAATTGGAAAGTTACAGATCTGGAAGAAGGGGGAGAGGGGAGAGAAAGTCCCAACTCCAGAGTCCCAGTCCCAGGATGTATTTCCTGGGTGGGCTTTGTATGCCTGCTTAACATGTGCCTGAGCTTTGGAACCAGAGAAGATGGGCTCAGATCTGGGCTCAGCTGCTCACTCACCAGCTGACTGATTGGGGCCTTGCTGAATGGTGAGTACCCGAGCTGGCGCTGTGGCCGCTGGGCCCTCAACTCAGGGTCACCCACCCACCTCTTGTGCCAGGCCTAATCGACCCTTGCTCCTTATTCATGATCTCCCAGAAACCCTCGAGGCAGAGTCCCCAGGGCAGTAGAGGTTTGGGGGAGATGTGCACCAAGGCTGTCCTGGGAGAGCTGGAGGACGCAGTTCTGGGTCGAATAGATGTTGGCAGAGAGCATTTAAAGCATTTAAAATCCTTACATCAGATGTTTTCATGCACTTCCCTGCCAAGAAGTCCAAAGGGTACTTGGTTTAACAGTGGTTATTTACAGCCCAAAGAAAGTGGCTGGCAGTTCGCAGGAAGCCAAGGGTTTTATTTCTCACTCCTGTTTTCCATTTCTGTGATTTATGATCCTTGAACCTGGCAGAACTCGCCTGAAAAGCTCTGAACTCAGTCCACTCCCACCCAGCCCCTGTGGAAAGCAGCCTGTTTTCTGGAGGTGCAGGGAAGGCGTAGGGGTGCGCCCTTGGGAGAGGAGGCCCACCTACTGTCCAGGGGCGGCTGGTCAACCAGACTGTCCTTTTCTGTGTCTGGCCTGGGACACGCTAGCCCCAAAGCTCTTGGTATAAAGACTGAGTAGCTTTGTAGCTTTGACCTACAATTCACTGTTGTTGTTTCCTAACCTTCCATTTGACTTCTGATTTTCCTCAGGTAAAATGTTTCTTTTGAAAAAAAATTGCCCACTTCTGCTCAAGGCTATTATCATCCACTTTTGCCTTGATTCTTTGGCACTTTAGTATCTGAGAGATATTTCCTCCCCTTGCCTACCCCCTACCCGTGATGGGGTGGAGGAGGCCCAGTCTGGAGTGTGCATTGGCCCTGGCTGCCCCTCGCCCACCTGGCTGGAAATGGTGGCAGTTCTTGGCACATAGGAGGTGCTTCATAAGTACCTGCTGGAGTGATGAGGGATGAGGGACGCATAGTTGTCTGAACCCGACCTCAGAAGTGCAGTTCTGCCTCTGCCCAAACTGGTACACTCAACTACGTTCATTGAAGTGTAAACATAATAATATTCACAGTAATACTCAATGCAACTGAGCATGAACTCTGTACTACTCTCTTTTAATGGTCATGACAACCTTGTAAGAGAGGTACTATTCTTATGCCCCTTTTACAGATAAGGAAATCGAGGTTAAGCATTTTGCTCAAGGTCACAAAGTTAGTAGGAGAGATGGGATGCAAACTCAGTTTCATTTAACACCTGAGTCTGCACGTGAGGTCACTATGAGATAGTCTTCCTTCAGGTCACTGAAGTCCCTTCGGCTTTCGAGGCTCTTATTGTAGGAACCTACAGGAGTTCTACCCCGTCCCCTGTTGGAGTTGCTTCTTGGCTGCCCCGTCAGGAACTCTCTCTCTTCTGAACATCCTGCCTGGAGCACTCACCGGCCCCAAATCTCTTCCTAATACTTCTCAGGGACACTGTCCTGTCTACCGCCTGCGTTTTCAGCATCCTGAATCAGAAGCCAACTCTGGGAACACCAACCTGCACCTCAAAATGCCTCCACTAGTGGTCCTGATCCTCCCGCCTTTATCAGCCATTCCAGAAGTCTGTAATTTTTTATTAGCTTTTTCAAAAAACCTGCTATTGTCTTTCTTGGTTCTCTCTAATGTACACTTATTACTTTATTAGTACTGACTTTAATCTTTATTGTTTCTGTCTTCTACTTCCTCTGGGCTCCTTCTACTCTTCTTTTTCCAGTGTAGGAAGATGATGTTTTCACTCATTATTTGTCTTTCCTTCACTAAAGGTGTGCATTTTCCTCTAAGTCCTTCTTCAGCTGAATCCTGCATGTTGTGATGTATATATATTTAATATCAATGTATTAAAAATATTTTCTGTTTATTTTATAATTTCTGTTTTGACTTCTGTGTTGTTTAGAAGTGTGTTTCCTAACTCCCAACTAAATGGGGGAATCTGCTTTTGTTTATCTTCTGATAATTGATGTCTCTTTAAAAACGATTACTCTTATATCAGAACAGAAACACCCTCCCATTGATCATTCTGGGCCCTGTGACAGGAATTTACTCCTCAGATCACAGCTCTTACACCAGCACCCCACCCCTCAGGCCCTGTCAGTTTCTCCATTTTACAGGTGAAGAAATTGGGGTTAAAGACCTCGCCTGGTGTCTCACATTCATTATGTGTGAGCAGGAGTAGTGGGGGTGGTGAGAAGAAGGTGGTCCAGTCAAACCCAGTTCTTTCTGTCCCAAAGCCCAGCTCCCCCCACCTCCTCTCCATTCTGTAGTCTTTGGGGTGTGAACAATGAGGAGGGCTGGGAGGGTCCATGTCACTGTCCCTTGGATGCTCTCCAGCTTCTCCCTCCCTGCAGCTGCCCTCTCACTTCCTGCCTTGTGCCTATTGTCACTAATTAAAGTGCTCCCCAAGGCTCCCTGGGTGATTTTTGACAAACTCAGGCTCTGGTCACAAGCTCTCCTTGTTTCAGACACCCCCCAGCAAAGAGCAATGCTTCTACAGTCAGAGCACCAAATAACAAATTATAAAAATGCAGAAATAGCTCGGAGGGAAGGGCCTGCTTGGGATGTGAGTGACATGTCATTTGAGCAGTCAATGGGTGTCAGCGCCTGCCTCCCACACTCCACCTGACGGGCAAACCTGTCAGCAAGCGGCTTCTTTATGATTCCAGTATAAAACAAGCCCATCCGGGTAGTTCACCCTTAGCAAATATGAAGGAGAAAAATGAGGACTCTGGTCATTATTTGGCACACAGGTTTTCATTATCGTGTTGTTCCCCAGCATGCTTTTCTCTCCCCTCCTGGAGGTCATCTCTTGGCTGTCAGATTACTCAAGGTAGCCGCAGAGAGAGTTTGCTCTGCACATGTCTTTTCCAGAAATCATCAATAAATAATAAATAAACGGGAGTTTCTAGAGTCTTCTGTTTTATAATGAAGTTACTGGAGGGAGTAAGAGGATAAGTTCTTTAAGGAGAAATGGAGAAAGGACATGCTCCCGATAGTCTCAGTGTAAGGGATCTAACCTGCCAGCTGTCAATCTTTTAAAAGATTTTAAATGGTGAAGTTTAATGCTGAAGCCACACTGCCTAAGGCTGGGACAGGCATTTGATGCATGATCCCAGCAGGGCCATCCCCAGGGAAGAGGGCCCTAAAACCATGGTGTCCTCACTGGCTCGATGTGAGCTAAGCAGCCAGTGTAGTTTGTGATGTTTGCTTGGAGTGTGTATGGGCGGGAGGCACTGTTCATTTTCTTTTTTTGTTAAAATAACATTTTTTTTTCTTATACAAAAGAAATGCGTGATCATGCTGGATAAGATCTAATTAAGTAAAAACAAAGATACCTTCCTTCAATTTAAGCATTTGTGGATAATTACTTTAACTTTCTTGAGTAAATTTTTTCAGACTTTACTCAAGGAAAACATATTTGTGCAAAATGGATCTTATTGCATGCATTTTCTTTTGAATCTTAAATTTGACATATATTTCTGTGTCAACAGATATTCTGGTATAGTGTGTTAATGGTTGCATTGTATTTCATTGAATGAATTTACCATAACTTATTTAACCAATATTGTATTATTCGGGTTGTTTTTTTTTTAATCCGAGGACATTTTTTGCATTTATCTCCAGATAGAGCGGGAGGGAGAGAAGGAGGAAGAGAGAGAGAGAAACATCGATGTGAGAGAGACACATCGACTGGTCGCCACCCACCCAACCCCAGCCGGGGCCAGGGACAAACTGTAACTGAGGTACGTGCCCTTAGCAGGAACTGAACCCGGGACTCTCTGGTCTGCGGGCCGACGCTCTAACCGCTGAGCCAACCTGACCAGGGTTATAATTGGGCTTTTATTCTTTATTTTTCTCTATATAACTAGTGTTGCAATCAGTAACTTTAAAGTTAATTTGATATGTACATATTTAATCTTTATAACCCTGGGATAAGTCCCTAGAATTATTGGGTCAAATGGTAGGCTCTTGTTCTTAATGCTTTTTATCTGCTTTGCCTAGAATTGAATTTGGTATGCTTTCACTCACATAGTTGGAATGTGAAGGGTCTCTAATTCTTCTACTGTCAATACTGACACAATAGACAAACAAGATCAAAATTCTCAAGCCTGGAGGGTGTGCACATCCTGAACACAGCCTCAGGATGGAACCTACCGTCTGAATTGTAATAATTTGCTTACTCTCCTTTCGCTCCTACTGGACTAGAAGCAACTTGAGACAAAGCATTCTTATTTATCTTTATAACTTCAATGCCTGGTACGTGGTAGGAGTTCAGTAAATATTATTTCATTCATTTATTGAATAAATATTTATTGAGTGCCTACTATGTGCTGGGGACACCTCAACGAACAAAGATGAACATCCCTGCGCTCATGGAGCTTCTGTGGAACTGAGCTTTGTGGTCAGTGGCTGCCCTCTCACCGGCAGTGGTTCCTCCCTCCTTCGAGGCCCAGCCTCTCTCTGAAGTCGTCCCTGACCACCCTGGGCCATGCTGCACTGCCTGGGAACTCCACACTGGTGAATGTCTGCATGATTTATTTGGCACTTAGCCTGTGCAGTGTGAATTGTTTTCTGTGTTTTTATAGCTCTCTCTGGCATCCGTGGCTTGACCTAGGGCAACTTGAAGGGTGAGAACTCCAAGAAAATGGAGACCACCACAACTTCTGCATCTGTGGGTTCACTGCTCCAAATGCTGCTTACACAGAGCCAGCTTACAGGGTGATGCTCTGCACCCCTAAGTGGGCCCAGCCAGGCACCCTGCTTCGGAGCTACTGGTTACTCTTCTTCTCTACCCTGGCTCCCCAGCATTTAATGCGCTGGGTTCCTCGTCATGGCTCTGGTCTGGGCCTGATCTGTCCTAGCCGCTCTCTGCCTACCGTTGACTCTTCCTCTGTTCTTTGCCAGGCTCCTCTCTCCTCTGATCTGTTTCAGCTATGCCAGGCTAGTTGATTAGTTTCTCAGCACAAAGCTCTCATACACGCTTTAGGGTTCTCCATTTTTCTGTCAGCACCTGCTCGAAATTCCTTCCTTAAAGATTCTTAAGAATCTGAGAATTCCACCAGTGTTGCTGCTGTTCCAGTTGTTTCTCTTTCTGTGGGTAGCACAGACATTTTCAGGGGTGAGGGAGGTGGCAGGCTCTGCCAAGGCCCTGTGCTGAAGGCCTGGCCTGCACTGCTGGCGAGGCCTCCCTACAACAGCCCACGGAGCCTGCAGCAGGAGGGGCTTTGTCCCCTGCCCCCTTCATGAAAGAAAAGGGAGGACAAAAGACACTGACAACTTTGGTTTGAGAATACTCGACCTTAGAACACGCTTCCATCTACTGCCCACGAAGCCTTTCCTCTGGCGTCCCTCATCCAACATCGAACGCTCGCCTAGCTGCAGCCGCAGCATGGCGATGGCAGGCTCGCTCCTCTGCAGGAATTGAACTGGTTGGTGATTTACATGTGGGCTCTCCAGGAATTCAGTCCAGATCTGATCGTGATTAGTAGAGCCTGCAGCTCTATCTCAGGGAAAGTGGTTAGAACTGGACGGAAATGAATCAACCACCAAAAGTTGCTGGGATCGGTGGAGAATCTCTCTTGCCAAAGGTCAGCTGAGAAGCTTAATTTTGGCGTATCCGGATGGAAAGGAAGGGTTGCGGATGGAAGGGGAAAGTAGGGATTGCTCTTTGTGCTGGCGGTGTTTGGGGGCTCCCTCAAGCCCACTTGAGCTTTATCTGCAGGACTCATCCCCACCTCTGTTCCCATCTTCTGGATTCATGTCAGGAGAGGCTCACAGCGGCTGTCCTGTGGTCCGCTCGCCTCCCTAACTTCACACCTGTGCTTGGCTCATCTCCTCAGTGAGGTGGGAAGCACAGGGGCACTGAACTAGCCTCTGCTGGTTGATGGGTTGATTGATGAATGGAAATCAGAATCTGGAGCTGCCTAATGCGCAATGTTTGTCACTGTGTTTGGGGGAAGATGCCTGGGGCAGAACTGACTCATATTTTTGCCAACGTGGAACCAAAGTGTGATACAGTATATGGCTGGGAGCGTTAGAAAATGAGAGGTGACATTTAGTGGGAATTGCAAGCCAACAGCAGCCTGTCTGAGGAGCTCCCTGTAATGAGTCTATTGTCTCCAACAGGGGGCCTTGATGACTGATTGGTGAAAAGCCGTGCCACAGCCTGGCGTTATTACGCTCACTCACAGGAGAGGGCAAGTGACAGCATGGTGATCTATTAGTGCTGTCTGTGGGGTTAATGGCAAGCTTTCCTGCTGCTAGTGGTCTATAAAGAGAAGGGAAATGGCGCGGGGGAAAATCAATAGTATTAGCAGAGTCATAGTAATAAATGCAATCGCTTATTTCCGGGATGGTTTTTATTGAGCTGGTTATGAATTTGATACTTTTTTTTTTTTTTACTTTATAAGTTGGAGAGAATGAGAATTCGGGAAAAGCAATTCAACTTTCTAGGAGACACAGAAGCCATGTCGAGTTGATTGGAATTAGGATTTTTGTCGTCTTTGAGAAGGAGAACGGAGAAATGGCTGCATATGCAGAAGGGAGACACGTAGGAATGCCGCACAGAATGTGAGCTCTGATGTCGGAAAGACCTGTTTCGGAATCTTGGTTCCACTTGTGGTTAGCATGACTATTGGTCAATGTATTTATCCATAAAACATAAGTCTATCTCCCTAGGGTGGTTATGAGGCTTCAATAGCATCATGTGCATTTGTGAAGGTGTCTAGCACAGCGGCTGGGAGGGAACAGCTACTCCTCAAGCCGTGCCTCTGGTTGGCCGATGCCATCACCACCTTGGCATTTCATACTTCATTATAGTCACACAGTCCGGGGGCCTCTGAGTCACAGGGCAAGAAACACTTAGGTGGTATGTGTGACTTCGTGACTCTGTGGACGAACAATAATCATGTGAGTATCAAAAGCTTCAGGACTTCCCTGGCCGGTTTGGCTCAGCGGTTAGAGCGTCCGCCTGCGGTCCTGAGAGACCCGGGTTCGGTTCCCGCTAAGGGCATGTACCTCGGTTGCAGTTTGTCCCCGGCCCTGGTTGGTCGTGCGGTTGGCAGCCACTCGATGTGTCCCTTTCACATCCATGTTTCCCTCTCTCTCTCTTCCTCTCTCTCCCTCCCACACTGTCTGTACAAAAAATGGAAAAATGTCCTCGGATGAGGATTTAAAAAAAAAAAAAAAAAAAAAAGCTTCAGGAGTGAGCTCAGGTCTCTGAGAGACACAGGAAGTCTCTCCAGAGACACGGTGAGCCCTGGAAACAGCCGAGCAGCGGTGAAGTTTCCTGTACGCGGACACTGCAGAGAGGGTTGCTGGGTGGGTGGAGAGGGGGAATGGAGCCCACCACAGGTTGCTTTTTCAAAACAAGGTTCAAATCGTGACTTTTTAAGAAGTGAGAAACAATTCTGAGGAAAATATATATTGGTTTTTGTGTTTGTCTTTTTAAATGGTCCAGTGCATAAAGGTTTGATAATTTTTGATAATTTGACAGGGAGAAATGGACATATACTTGTGGGCGATGTGTTTATATATATGATTTTCACAATGCCGTGGTACAAGACATGGCATCCATATCTTTTAGCCGAGGAGACTGAGAACAAAGTGTTTAATATGTAGACTCAGTTGCACAGCTGGCAAGAGGCCAGGGCTCGCGTTCAGTCTTACGGAAGGGGGAGGATATTGGCACCTGGGAAACTTGCCTGGAAACTTCTTCCCTCCCCAGGCCCAGGGGTGCCGCTCTGTAGGCTCTGGCAGCAGTTGGTTCTTCCGCCACCCGCTCACTTGAACACACTGCACGTGCTTGTCAGTTCGCTAGTCTTTATCCCTAGTGAACTCCTACATTGCACAAGCTGTGTGCTCTTCGTCTCTGGTCCTTCAGGACCCTCCTAGGGGTGGCCGGGGTAGAGCAGGTGCCTGGGGACTGTTGTGTGAACCGATGTGTCCTTTAAGCCACAGTGTGTGTCAACATCATCTCTTCAGGGTCCTGTTTGGGCTCCTGTTCATCCCAACTCATCAACTCTACTGCCCTTCAAGCCCTAACTCCTGTGGCCTCCAGATATCCTGTGCTTCCGGGACCCCAGCTTTCTGCTGGTGGTTCCCACTCTTTCCAAAGTGCTTCTGCCTGCACGAGCCTCCACACCCACCTGCTGCTCGAGCTCCTTGGCTGTGCCTGCTCATCCCCCATCAATGAAGCCACCACTCCACATCCCCTCCAGTGAGTCCTCCCCAGGGCCTGGAGTCTGTAAGCCCACGCAGCTGGGCGACATCCAGGGTTTGCTACAAGAACGAGATGAGTGCAGGGTGTGCTGCAGGGATCCGTGCAACGATGCAATAGGGGACATTTCAACCCACTCTGCCCCTTCTCAGCTAACGGACACCTCGCACTCTGAGCCTCTTTCTCCTCATCTACAAAGGGCTAAAATTTTGAATCATGTAGTAAGTTTACCGAAGCACAGAGCTGACTCTGGCTCCGTGGGAACGCTGTGTGTGGCAGTGAATCGCTGGGGTGGAGAAGGTGGCTTCACTGACCACTCGTGTCCCCAACCCCACAAATTACACAGTGATTCTGGGCAGCTAGGGATTCATAAACAGGCCATTTCTTTCTTTCTTTTTTTTTTTTATCCTTACCTAAGGACATTTTGTTTTTGCATTTATCTTGAGATAGAGTGGGAGGGAGAGAGGGAGGAAGAGAGAGAGAGAAACATCGATGTGAGAGAGACACATCGAGTGGTTGCCACCCATACGACCTCAACTGGGGCCGGGGACAAGCTGCCACCGAGGTACGTGCCCTTAGTGGGAACCGAACCAGGGTCTCTCTGGTCCGCAGGCCGATACTCTAACTGCTGAGCCAAACCAGCCAGGGCATAAACAGGCCATTTCTTTATGGAAAATGGACCTCAGGAAGAAAGGAAGATGCATCTGTTGATGACAGAATGGAACAAAATGTGGAAATCTGTGAGAAAATGATGGCTCTCTGCAGGAAGAGACATTCAGAGGGGAAACTTTGTACAGTTGGTGGCATTTGTCAGTTTGGGGTATTTCCCCCTTAAGGCAAATCTCTCATAGATGTCAAGACACTACTCACCATGAGCAATGAAGAAAAGACAGAGAATACAAAAGGCAAGCATTTGGAAGTTTCATTTGTTCCTTCGTTTTGAAAGATTAATTTCTTAGTGCCAAGGTTGATGTTTCGCCTTCCGCGTGTTTGTCATTGGTATTCTGCGTGAAAAGTTAAACACTTGAAACGGATAAAGATTACCTGCCAATGCTTTTCTCATGAATCAGATTGAAAATGCAAGCTGTGACATGAGGCAGAGACATTTATTTTATTTAGTAGCGAATCCAGAGAGGAACTTGCTGGGTTTCTGCCCTGCAGCCCCCGCGGCTGGTCGGTCACACTGGCAAATTCCTCACCCCCTCCCCTGCCCCACACTCGCTTGTGTCCTCCTCTTCCCTCTGGCTTCTCTCTAGCTCCTTTCCTTCTCTAAACGGTGCCTCATTATCATGCCACCCCTACCTTGGTTAGTAGCACTGCACTTGGGACCTCTTCAGAGACCACAAGAATCTCTCTCGGGTCTGGGGGGGGCAGAGCTTTGCTGGTTTTTATCCACTGCATTTAGCCATCGCTGGACTCTGGAGATCAGAGAAGGCTTGGGATTAAATTGTCAAACTTTGCAACTTAATAGCTGTTTGGTCTTTGGAAAGTTGCTAAACACTTCTGATTTAAGTTATTTATTATTCTTCTTACATAAAATGCAGAGATAACTACCTGTTGGCTGATTCATTTGACTAACTCGACCCCACTCTGTTGCTTACCACCGTCCACCCGCCTGGAGTTAGTGTCAGACAGGACATTTCTCTCCAGCTGTGAGGAGCCTTTTGGGAGAGCTGCAATGGCTGGTACACCTGAACTGGAGCAGCAGGTTGGGGCCAGGCTCAGCTCCAGGCTCCCAGCGGTGGGCGCCCAGTGACAGGCATCAGGAGCATTGTTCTGTGCCCCAGGGTAGGAATGCGGCACTGTCTGCTCCTCCCTGTGATCTTTCTCCTGACTTTGTTCAGGACTCTCGCTCCTCTCCTGGGGCTGGCTTTTACTGTCTTCTCTCCTGCTCCTTCACCCCAGAGGGCTGTGTGCTATATTGGCGGGGCTGGCAGGGGAAAGAATGGTAATGTGTGCTGCTTTTTACCCTGGGTTTACCTACTGAGCAACTGTGGGGTGGGTCAACTTCTAGACTTAGCTTTGCAGGCGGCAGGAGGCAGGCGGGGAGTCTGGGACGTGCATCCTGGGAACGGATGCTTCCATTTGGCCTGCTTTCTGGGATCACAGCGAGGTAGTTTACCCTGGAGCTGAGATCCTCCGCAAGCTGAGCTTTGTTTACGTCTCCAGGCTCCTGGTGCCCGTCACACCTTCCACGTGTGACGGCCTTTCAGCCTCGCCCTTTATCCCCTTTGAAAATGCCTCTGCCGTTCTTCTGTGCCATTGAAAATCTTTTAGTTCAGCCCGCGAACCTTCCCATGGCTGCCGGCGGAAATCCTGTTCTTCCACAGGATCCCAAGGAAAGCGTTCCACGGACCCACGCACGGGAGGTTGTGGGGTGGCGAGATTTATGTGGGTGTAAATGGAAGGCCGCCTTTGGGTTCCCAGTGTCCCATCTCGGTTTGTCTGTGGAAATAGTCCAACTGTGTTTTCAGCAAGGCCAAAACAAGGGGCGTGTCCAGAATTTCTGCTTGATACTGAAGCTTCGTCCCTTGGAGTCCCTGCAGCCGGCCATGTACCCCAGGTGGCCTAGACCCGAATGGCTGTACATGTCCCTGGGTGAGGAAGAAAACTCTTTGTACCCTGGGATTATGTTACTTCGGGCTTTGAAAGGACCAGAAACATTTTCAAAACAACCAATCAACTTTCCAAGCTTCTGTGGGCTCGCACTGGACCCGCCGCCTGCCAGCCAGTTGATTCCTTTCCCAGGTTAGACTGACTGGCCTCTCTGGTTCCCATTTTGACTTCCATGGCTCCTGCCTCTGTCCCTCCCCCTAGTGATGTGCAGGAGCAGACAGGTGGTTCCCTGGGGAGTGTGTGAAGCTGTAATTCCTGGTGAGACAAGCAGGCTCATGATCCCCAGTTGATTATGCGGAATAATGTCTGATTCCCTTTGCTTCCTTCCTTTATTAACAGCAAGCTACCTTCACGAATATCATGATCCACCGTAGATGCCTGCTTGTTACTCATTCCAGGGCTTGACCTTTGCCAGGGGCTATGTTAGGTGCTGGTGATACAAAGAAGAATTGTGCATGGTCCCCGGTTGCAGTGAACTCACATCTCGGCTTTACCTTGTCTATATTCCCCATGTTTGTTCCAGCAGTTACCACAGGGCGGGATATCCAGGAACAGGCAGAAAGTGTGTGCGCTCTGCAAATGGGTGCAGCCATGGCCAGCATCCTCATCTCTACCCCAAGGCCTTTGCACGCGCTACCGCCTCTGCCTGGATCAGTCTTCCCCTCCTTTGAACGGCTCGACTCCGTTATGTCTTAACAGAGATGTTACTTCCTCACGGAAGTCTTTTGACTAATGGACACTCTATTTATTCCAGTTTTTACTGCTCGGCTTGTGGGATGATTTGAATATTTATGTCTCCTTTTCAAGATTGTAAGCTCTGTGAGGTAAGGGTGATTGAAGTTGTCCACTGCTCTGCGCCCAGTATACGGCACAGTGGCAAGTCGACTACATTGCTGTTTGATTCATTTGTATAAAGTAAATGGCTGGATCTGTGGATGAATGGAGGAGTGAATTAATAGATGACTAAATGAATGAACAATTGAATAAATAAAACCAGTCCTCCCCAAACAGCGATTTGACCATTCAGAGACATCCAGATGTTTCTGTCTTTCTTTTTCCTCTCCGACCTGTGGCCTGCACTCTGTCCCCCCAGTCCTCCATCCCCTCTAGATCCATTGTCCCTGTGGATTTCCAGAATGTGGTTCTTGTGTTCACTGGTACATGATGAGTTTGTGTTTTCAGTGAAAGGTTTTCCAGCCACTCGTTTTTAGCTGTGCTGGTGTCCTCCTTCAGCTCAGTGTTGTCACCACGTTCTGGTGGTAAAGGGCATCTGTGGGCAGGACAAAGCCATGGGTACTAATAGCACTGAGAACATTGGTCTCCACGTGTCTTGAGCTCAGCAGTCTTTTTTGGGGATGCTTTATCTTCTAAAGAAGACTCTTTTCTTTTCTTTTTTTTTAAGTAGTACACTTTGAGCCTCTGCCCCCATTCAGTAAGCATCAAAGGTAGATTCTTGCTACTTATATTTCTGATATGACACATAAATCAGAGATTGGTAGGAGACATTCTTCATTGTCGCTAGAAGGCTCTTACCAAAGAGAAGTGATAGGTCCCTTAAATCTCGGAGTGTAGATGCTTTGTGATGCTGCACCTGACTCCAGAGCAACAGAAGGTCAAATCCCAGTGAGTCAGCACATCTGGTGTGCTGTTTGCCTTTCTCAGACCAAATCCCAGTGAGTCAGCACATCTGGTGTGCTGTTTGCCTTTCTCAGACCAAATCCCAGTAAGTCAGCACATCTGGTGTGCTGTTGGTCTTTCTCAGACCAAATCCCAGTGAGTCAGCACATCTGGTGTGCTGTTGGTCTTTCTCAGGCCAAATCGGGCTGGTGTGCATCTCCCACCTGCCCTGAGAGGCACCAACTCATGCTTGTCCATCATTACCCTGTGTTGGTGACTAAAAGGTGAAGAGCTATGTACATGGGGCCGTCACTGAGGACGTCATTGTGTTCCATAAATAAGCCCAGCCTTCATCCTCACCAGCCCAAGAACATGCCTAGAGTACCAGGCAGGAAATGGGAAGACGGAATTCCTATTTAGCGAGGCCCTGAAGCAGCTATGTGAGCTCTTACCAGTCCTTTAATATCTGTGGGCTTTCGCTAAGGTGAGAAGCAGGGCTCTCCATGGATAAATGTGCATTCACATGTATTCCAGCTGCCCGACAAAATCTAATTTCCTACAGTAGCTGAGAGTCTGCCGACATCTGTCAGAAACCAGCCCTCAAACAACTGCAATAGAATCTGCTGCTGCTCTACGGTGTTCCCCCCTAGTCTCAGATTCAAGGAGACAAGAGTTGAGAGTTCTCTGATAGGCTAGGCACACTGGTGTAGGGTACCACCCCTGCTGAACTTGAGCAAATTCATGGGGTTTGAAGGAAGTATGAAGACTGTCCATCCATCAGATACAGGACTCCCCTCTCCAACATCTGCAGCAACCATTTTCCATCCCTGCCTATCCACTTCCAATGACAGGGAATACTGTACCCTCCTAATGAAGCTGTCTCTCTTGGAATTGGGACTCAACAAATTGTGTGTGTGTGTGTGTGTGTGTGTGTGTGTGTGTGTGTGTGTATGTAAGAATGAGAGTGTGTGCTTGTATGTAAGTGTAAGTGATATACATGTCGAATGTATAATCCATTATTTTGTTTCCAGTGTGTGTGGATGACTCTTCCACCCTTTACCTCTCAATATTTCCAAAGAGAAAAGAATTTTCCTAGGATTGTTAGATATTTTGGATTCTTAAAGCCTCCCTCCACTGGTATAGTTAATTGAGGGTTGATTTTGTTTGCAAATGTTATGCATTATTCATCCAGGGTCTCTATGGACACCTCATTTCCTGCCTTATAGAAAAGAAATCAACAAACAGATGGGTGTCATTGCTGTTGCATTGTTGTGCTGAAAGAAAAATGGTGGATTTGTTTCCCTGTTTGCACAAGGATCCTTTTCCTGCCAGCAACTGGAAAGCCTCACCGTCTGCCAGGGACAATATTTTGACCAGCATTAGATTTGCTTGCTTTCCTCATTAGGTATATGTAGCCAGGGCTGTGGTATAAGCCGATTCAGCACACACATACGTATTTGCTATTATTGTAATTATTAATGCATACCCCTGTTCTTCAATTGATGAAGGAATTAAGGTTAACCTGGTGTATTTGTCATTAATAAGTCTATTTTGGGTCCTCAGGATTAACACATTCTTTTTCTAAGGGATTATAAACTATCTATTTAAGATGTTCTCTACAATTTTCCTGAGCACCGTTGTGTATCTGCGACATCTATTTTTGGATTCATGCTTTCTCACTTCTTAAAAATGAAGACTTTTGCCATTGCCTCATCGTGACTACACAGCTGCCTCTGACAGGTCCCAGTGATGTGTTCAGTGTCATTGTGTATCACGCACACTTCCAAGAGCTTTTCATTTATTGTCTCCTTTACTTCTTGCAGCAGCCTTGGCAGGTCAACATCAGGATCAACTCCATTGTACAAATGTGAACATTTAAATACCTTAGAGTTATTTAAATATCTCTAAGGGTTAGAGGACTTACATGTCGTGCCTGGGATTGCTCAGCTGGCAAATGGCGGAATCGGAATTTGAGCACCCGGGTCATTGATCACATGGAAGTGGTTTGAAGGCTGTTTTGCGGAGACAATTTTACAAATGGAGGGAAGAGGCTCATGGCTGTCATCTGAGAAAGGGTTTGGGAGCTGGGGTTAAGTTCTGGATCAGGAACCAGTGTCATTTAAGCCCAGGCAGACTGGAGTTGGGATGTTCCCACTTAACCTCTGCTGAGTTTAGGGGAAGAAGGGAGAGAGAAGTCCCTAAGATTGGATTAAGCTTCCCCAGTAGATCAAAGGACAGAGATTAAGTCAGCGTCCAGGTAGGGGTATGGCCAAAGGTTAGGCAAATGTACCAGTTAAAGTTTAAAAAAATGAATTGTGGCCGTGTTTCTTGTTGGATTTATGTTTTTAAGATCCTAGGTTAATTGATATACCCCCTGATTTTTCAGCTGTCTCTGTCTTACATTAGAAGATTCCATTTTTTACCTCCCAGAATCATTCTCTGGGGATCACTCCATCCTTTTACCCAATCAGGATTTCATCCGTCCAGTCAACCCTGAGCTGTGTGGTTGTGTTGTGGATACGGAGGTGAATAAGATAGACCCCTGTTTTTGAGGAATGTAGTTTCAGAGTTAAGCAAAAACAAAACAAAACAAAACAAAGAAGTACACCCACCTACACAGTAAGTGGAGGCTTATGTAGAGATCATCTTTAGGTTCTTTGGGGTCCCCTAAGAGACACCCAAGCCAAATGCCAATGAAGGCTTCTCAGAAGAGGCGGATTCTGAGTGAACTCGGTGAGGTAAGTCCTTTGTGGCACAGGAAGGGGCTCAGGAAAGCAGCCTGAGGAAGGCGGGGAGCTGTGGCCATGTCTAGAGCATCTGGAAACCTGGCAGTGTTGCAGGTTACAGTACACATTGCAAGGGCGGTAGTGCCATCGGGCAAGACCCAGGCCGCGTCCCTCGGAGTCCCGCGGTCTGGGTCAAGGAGTCCAGATTTAAGGAGTTTGGAGCCACTGATCTTGTGGGCTGGACGGAGGGCTACAGGCAGGAGAGTCTGGTATCTCAGCAGCCCTGCATTACTCTGTGATCCCCGACACGCTGGATTCCTTTGTGGCCCATTATTCTTCCCCCCTAAGAAAACCAGATGCAAACACAATCACTTGGTTCAAATAAGATTCAGAACCCTTTTATCACTGAAGAGATGGTGCTATCATAAAAGTCTCCGCCCCACAGGCGACGTTTTCCATTAACAGTGGAAGATTTAACAGACGTCCATTATCGGAGAATGGGATTTGTTCTGATAATGGCCAGGCAATGAGTTCCAGACACAGTTTATAATCCAGAGTCTCCTTTATTCTTGTGCAGAGCGCATATGTCAAGGTTGACTTTTATGTGACACCTGGACACACCATAACTTGTTGGGGGAGACATTTTCCTGAAGGTCTTACACTTTTAATCTAGAATACAGCTGAGCCACAATCCCTCACCCCACCCCATTTCACATTTACGTCCACCACGTCTTCACTAATATTCAAGGTCATTTGAGCTGACCTGCACAGAATTAAAACTGCAGAGAAGCAAAGGAAGCCAGTTCTCTCTTGCAGCTGTCACTTGGCCACCTCCTTTCACTCCCTCAACCTCAAATTCTTCCACCCCAATGTGTGTGAGGTGCCAGGGAGACAGACCTCCAACACTGGGATGGCTTGCCTTATCCCAGGGGATGTGTGATGTCATGCATCATCTCTAGCTCTATCCCTGGGCGCTCTGGGAGAGGTCACCCCAGCTTGCAATAGAGCATCTGAGGCAAAACCTAAAAATGGGATTTCATTGGTGCTTTCCCCATTCTTCTCTTTTCTCAGCCTCTGTAGTCTGTCCCCCAGCTTCCTGGAGACCTGTCAGCGCAGAGGCTACTCACGCTCGATACAGCCTGAAGTCAAGCACGCTGGCCGCGCCCTGTCTCTGCCCACCCCTTCCCCTCCCAGTGCCCTTGCCCGACCTCTTGAGATTCTTCCTGGGGCTTGTTTTCCCGCGTGTGGTCTCATGTGCCCTTCAGAAATCAAGCTTGGTCCTTCTTCTCATTTTGGATTGACCTCTGCTTCCCTTCTTGGCCAGGATCCAGATTTGACCTTGGATTATGTGGTCTCCGAGTGCCCTGCTTGAACACATAGGTGGTTTTCCTCAGTGCAGGTCCCCGAGTCTGTGCCCCAACCCTGGCTTCTTCCGGGAGCGCCCATCCCAGGACAGCTCCTCTGATGGCCCAGTGGAGGAAGGAGCATGCTAGTTCAGCTATAAAGAACCAAGACATTGAGAGAAAAGGGAAGTCCTGCCTTTTCAAGGCTACTCCATTTTGGTGGTCTTTGTTTTTCCTTTCAGGTTTTTTATATTGATCAGTCTGTTCCCTCCAGGATCAATGGGGGGGGGGGCATTATTAAAGAATGAACAAATGCAGGTCAAATGCTTACTGGTGTCTAGCATAGTGTCAGGTGCTGTGGGGCAACATGGAGGTGAAGCCATGACACCTGTGCTCCGGGCACTTAAGTTTTATCGGACACACAACTAACAGAACATAAAGTGGAATCTCATGGGAGGGGAGGGCTAGACCAGAGGGGGAAGACTTCCCGAAGGAGATGAGGCTGAATGTGATCCTTGAAGGATAGAGAAAACTTAGTCTAGGGAGAGGGGTAAGGAATTTTTTTTGGGGGGGAGTTAAGGCTAATAGGCAGGCTGGACATAATATTGGTAAAGAAGGCAGGAGGGGGCGTAGAGGATGCTCGTCATGGAGATGAAACAGGACTTTGTGGTGGGAAGCGGGAGGCCCTCCAACGCCAGGTTGGGAGGCGTGAACCTGAGCTGCCAGCATTGGGGAGGGGGGAAGGCCTGCAGCTGAGTCCCCGGTGGAAGAGCAGCAAGGCCAGGCTTCTGTGTGTGTGTGTGTGGGGGGGGCGGAGTAGGGCCCTGGTCACCAGTTGTGTCTCCTTAGACCAGATTCTGACTCAGAGGCAGTCCCTGTTTCTGGATTGTAAAGGTGGGCTGATGACCATGACCTCCGGAGTGGTGTGGGGATTGCTGTGAGCTAACACTGAGCACAGCCTGGAGCCCAGCGGAGAGTCTGTTCTCCGTGAAGACTCGGCCTCTGTGGCCTGAGGGAGACCGTGTACTGAGTGGCTTGGGGTCAGGACAAGATAGACCCAGGACACTGTGGCACCAGGCTGAACACACCTCATTGAGGTGACCTGAGCAGAAATTCTTTAGCTTTGAAAAAGTAGTGCATAATCCAGGGATGAAAGGAAGTCTGTTCCCCAGCTGTGCCCCTTGGACTGTTGGCTTCCAAGGAGCTATGCCAGGGAACAGGTTCCCATTTCACCCACTGGATGGTGTCAGCTCCCTGCTTCCTTGGGGGAAGGAATTTCCAGTCGACATCCCGGCCCGCCTGGGCAGCGTGTGGCAGAGGAACGAGAGCACGTCATTCCCAAAGCCGTTCACAGTTGGAAGACATTTGGAAAATGTTTATGGTGACTTGCTGCCCTTCTTTAGGAAATCATTTTCCAGAATCACTCAGCAAATGGAAACATGTCTTCATTTTCTGATGTTGAAATGCAGCACGCATGGGCCATCCGTGACTCGGGGCCTTCTGTGTTTCCTCTGAGCCAAGCAAAAGCCTCAGAAACAAACACAGAAGGAACAGTAGCCCGTTAGGGATTCTGTTGATGTGCTTAACGGTTATGTTATGTTTTAAAGTTCTATCATGAATGAGAAAATAGCCCCCCAGTTCACTGTCACTGCCTCACCACGCAGTGTAATGCAGCTTCCATTTGTTTTGTCTGATCTCCTCCATTCATCTTGGTATTCCCTGTCCCCAGTCGATGCTCAGCTCCTAGTAGGTGCTCAGTAAATGCTTGTTGCCTAAATAAGGGTGCAATTATTCAAGTCTGGCTGCGCCTCAAAATTACTGATGGGACTTTTAAAGAGAATGTGTCCTGGGCTCCCTCCTGCCCACTGGCTCAGCAGCTCCTGAGACGTGTAAGCCCTCTGCTCCCCAGCGTGTGTAGGTGGGCGCCACCGCCTGGGCAGGGGCAGAGGAAGGATGAGAGACAGAGAGAACGAGAGCATGCTCACGGGCTTCAGGCCCATTCTGCTACCTGACTTGCTCAGCCACAGCACAGCCCGGGCTTTCTCAGGTCCAGGGGAGCAGGGCACTGCCCCTCAGAGCTGCTCACTGAGCTCTCATTTCTCAGAGGTTATTACTGAAGCCTAAGTCAAAACAAACACAAGGTCTACCTAAAGTCAAGTCAATGATAAGGTAATGATGGCACCAGACCCTCCAGCCAGGAGGTGGCCCAACTACATTTCACACTCACCTTGGCCTACCTACTTCCCCATCCCAGTCCCTTAACTACTGCTGCCCCTGGCCCCTGACCCCCCCCCCCCCTTCAACAGTGGAGTCCAGGTTTTCCTGGATCCCCTTTGAGTCCTGCGCATTTCATATTCCTGGATGCTGAGTTTCAGTGTCCCCCAAGACCAGGCAGGGGCTGAGCGTTGGCAGAGCACGGTGTGGGCTTTGCCTCCGTGTCCCTGGGAGTGGATGAGGGCACAGATCTGCTCGTGGAACTGTGGCGGTCTTCCACTCGAACTCTCCCTCCGCGGGAAGTGTGCACAGTGATTCTGAACGGCGTAGGGTGAACACAGGTTCCACATTTATTTCATTGTATATGAAAATATACAGGGCAGGGCAAAAGTAGGTTTACAGTCGTGAGTACACAGAACAGTTTATTCTTGTGTTATTGCTTATTAATTCTTGTATAATTTTCCATATGAGCAACTGTAAACCTCCGTGTGCACCACTCTGTATATGATTAGCATGTCAGCCTGTTATTTCTCAGATACAAGTTAATAATATCTGTAGACAAACATTACTCCATAAGGGGATTTTATTCAAAGTCAAGGAGATAATAAGGGCAAGAAGTAAATAAAACGACAAGCAGCGCCCAGATATGGCGAGAACCCGAGAAGGGAATATGGAAGCGACTAGAAACACTGTCCTCGGGGATCTGCGATCAGGGATCGTACGTCTTGAGGGGCTGCAGTTCCTTCTGATGCCAGCCAGGTAGTCCAGAAGAAGTTCAGACTCTTCTCATTAACAGAGCTTTGACTCCATATCCTACCACTGACATTCTTCTTATTAGGAGAGAGACACTGACTCCCAGCCCAACACCACGATCAAGCAGAGGCACGTGGTGCATGAAGTTGACGATCGGGTCTTCGCAGCTCGAATAGCTTCCTAACCCGGTGCGGCGAGGACCTTGGCTAAGGTCAGGCTCAGGAAGGGTCCGAGGCAGGCACCTGACCTGCTCCGTCTGACTTCAGAACCCTTGCCCTTTCTCTCGCTTTCCCAGAGCAGCTGTACAGTCTCTTCAAACTCTACAGAATCTATGACTGAAATTGAATGTATTTTAATTTCTTTCCATGCCCTGTGAAAAATAAAATTGACCTTATATTTTCCCGAGGCTGGATGATTCCTTTAACTTTCACAAGCATTTTAATTAGCATCAATTCCACGTATTCAAGGAAATGAATTTTTATTTCAGATGGTGCAGACGCCTCTGTAGGGAAGAAAGGAAAAATGTATTAGCAAATGAAATGTTCAGCGCTCAGAACTCTTTCTAATTTAAAAACGCAACATCATAAGTGCCTCAATTAAGTGGCTGGAGTGGCGTGCAGTCTCAGTACCGCATCCTGCGTCTGTAGCAGCAATGCAGACGAACATTGGAGAAAGGCAGACAACCCCCCTGTCAATATCTGTGTCCCCAAGTTATACTGTCAGAAATCTTTGAATATGGAAATTGGTAATTTTATGAGGTCTGTGGAAAACACTGTCTTCTTCTTGTGGCAGGTTTCATTTGTAGCAAACTAACTCTATGAATTATATTCTAACGCATTTATAATCCTCCCGCAGACAGGACTTCATTGTCCTTGCCGGAACCAGTGGGACTATCGACGATCGAGGTCTTGAAGTGACTTAAATTAAGACCAAGACTAATGATAGAACCTTAAGCAAACTTTATTGACTGCGTGATGCTCCCAGGTTATGAGAGCTGGCAGTGTCCTCAACCCTCTGAGGGACTTTCACAAAGATTTATGAGGCGAATTTCTCTATCCCTTTCTGATGAATTCTGTCTCCCTCTCCATACCGCACCAGAACTGGTCTATGTTAAGGCTATCCGGGGTTAGGGGCAATAATGGTGGAGAGAATGTTTATGGAGTAGTAGAGTACGTTTGCAACGTTGACTTTGATTCTGAAGGTTCTCCATGAATCACTACCATGTGGGGAGGGCAGTCTCTGAAACAGTCTTGTCTAGTGGCCATGCCCCTCATTTTGGTACCCCAGATTGCTGGATGCCCTCAAGCCAGGCATCAAAAATGAAGTATTAGTGAGGTTGTACGTATCTCTTGCTCACTGGGACACTGAGGTTTAGCACAGGAAGCCCAGTGCCACTAGAGGAGAGCACGCCACTGTTCCACTCCTGACAGCACCAGCCAGTGGAGAGCAGGTGGCAGGCATTTTCTGCTTTATGCAATAATCAGTAGTATCAGGCCTTGGCATGATTATTAATATTATTCCACTTAAACTACAAACCCCTCCACTTCCCACAAGCTGCATGGAGACTTTGGTGTCCTTACTATGAGTATGGGTCACACTACACTAAACTTTATGTCCAGGACGGTAGAGGAAGAGTGAGTGGCAGGAAGAGAACACCTGGGGTTTGGGGACCATGTCAGTGACCAGTGACAAACACCCACATCTCTTTATTGCTGTCTTTTCCACAGCGACAGCCACTCCAAACCCTGTGAATTAGCTTCAAGACTGGAAAGTAATTGAGCTACAAGCTTGCACCCTCGCTGTTGGTGATGGGCTGCTGTTTATTTGTCTGTGATGGGCTCTTGTTCCTAACGGTTGTGCAGTTGTGTCAAGCTGGTCTCCTAGGAGATAAAGCACAAGGTAGATGAGGCAAGTGAAGGACACTAGACGACAATTTAGTTAGCTTGAAAACACCAAAGAACCTTTTCCGGAGAATAGATTCTAAGGGAGAGTAATTTCATTTTACCAAATGACTTCAAAGCCCAGTTGCAGAGTTCGCAGACGGCGTCCTTCTGCCTTTTGCGTTCCCGCTCCTGAAATCGCGTTTCCCTCTGGGGTCCAGGGGCTTCCTGCTGCCCACCACCCCACACGGCTCAGGGCGCAACTACTCTGCTTCTCACTCCTGCCCCAGTTCTCTCGAGCCTGTGTTATCTGAGGAAAATCACGTTCTGCTCAGGACGTTTCCTAGCTTTCCTGGTGCCGGGTTCCTGGGAATTCAGTGGACATGAATGACTTTTAACCTGTCGCCGCTCCCAAGAGCATCTGTCACGTGCAGGGGGTTGCTGTCGTAGCTGGAAGGGTGAAGCGCCAGCGGCAGGCTGGCGTTGGTGGCAGCGCACTGGGAAAGAGCCGGGCAGAGGACTTTCCTCGTGTTCTGCTCTTTTGCTGGATGACTGTCCCCCAGTCCCCTGGCTGCTTCTTGTGATAGTTGGATGTGGGGAGTCTTTTAGGTTGTGACCCAGGACCGCATCAGTGAGAACCACCAGCTGGCTACGTGCTTCCGTGCAGACGGGGATCCGTCAGCGCCTCCGTCGAAGGCACTGAGAGCTCCGTGTGGCTCATGGGGGAGGCTGGGCCGTGGTCCCCGGCTCCCGATGCACAGTTGGTCTTGTTTCATCTTTCAAGGGGTCGGTTGTGTTGTGGGGGAAACAAGAGAAGATGAGACAGTTCTCATCCTTTGGACTTTGTGTTCTGTTTGGAGAGACATGACGTGAGAGAGGCCAAAGGCAGGGGTAGGTAGAGCTGATGTCTGTGTGGAGGACATGGGGGCTCTAGCCCCTGCTGAGCCGTTGACCCTGAGGAGCCTAGTTCCTGGCTTCACTTGGTTAGTCCAGCTGCTCTCTCTGAGCCTCGGTTTCTTCATCTGTAAGATGGGGGATTGGGCCAGCTGAGCTCAGACTCCTCCCAGCACCAGTATTGGGTATATTATAAGATTGTCACTTAAAATGAATGGACACTTTTTGAGTACCTATAATGCACCAGGGACTTTAGATATATTTTTATAATAATCACTGCCTATTACATTTCAATTTTTACATACATATGCCAAGCCTCCAAGAGTTTGGGTAACTTATCCAAACTTACCAAGTTGAAACGCTGGGGCTGGCACTTGAGTTTGCCTGTGTGAGCCCAGCAGTACTTTCTTCCGTCCACCTCACCTTCAAACTGCAGAGATACACCACCCATCTGATTTGGACTTGCTGCTGCTTCGCTTAGGGGCTTCTTTGCCCAGCCTTACTTAGGGGCTACTGTTTCTCTTGGGATAACCATTATAATCATAATAATCAAAGCAGCTCATTTTCTTTAGCCTTTGTTATGTAAACTTAAGCAGCTTATAATCAAGTTGAGGAGATAAGGCATACTCATATGAAACATTTATTTAAGACTACATAAATTATTCAAATAGATAGAGTTGCGCATTAAGTGGCTACAAAGTTGCATATTAAATCACGTTGTTCCCATTCCATGTGCTTTCACATTCCAGAAGAGAAATAGATGGGTTGGGCCAGAGAGCCCCTAACACATCCCCTGTTCTCAGCTCTGCTCAGTTCCAGTGCAGTTACAGGGTTGGAAGGCGCAGGTGTTGAAAGTTTGCAGACAGGATCTGCTGTGTAGTTGTACATGTTCATTGTCACAGGTGTTGGGAGTTTTCAGGAAGTGATTTAAGATCAGGAGATAAAGAATGTAATAATTTCCCCCAAATGCAAATGGGCAGCTTTGATTACATTGGATGGAATCCCTGTATTTCTGTTCTCCATCTAAGATACAATGAAACTTTATTTCCTGCTATTCTCCTCAGAGAAATGAGTTTCCTAAATGCTTAGCACAATCCAGTGATATAAGACATTGGGCGGAATATTCCTGAAAACAGCACGGGGAAGGTAATGTAAGCTGAATAAATTTGTCTGCTCAGCTTAAAGGCCAATAATGCTGGGAGAGTAGAGTGAAGAAGCAGAGACCGGTGAGAAACTAGTTTGTGCAAGTCTGAGAGCCAGTCGGGAGTCGCGCAGAACGCGCGAAGCTAACCACATTAGGTTTGCGGCTCGGTGGAGAGCTACTGCTTCTCCGAACTGCGGTTGTTTTCACAGCTTCACTGGCCCTGCCACGGTCCAAGTGGATCTTTTCTACCAACTTCTGCAAAGATGGTACGATCTGCAAAGTTCGAATAAGCCTTTTCCACACAATTAAATTTTAACATTTCACATTTCCAAGTATTTGGCTACTAACACAGCATTACTTTTAATGAGAAATCTCAAAGCTGATTTCTCGCCAGCTGTCACTGTTGAATTGCCTGACATTAAATCCTTCAGCAAGGCTCAGGAAGAGGGGGAAAGAGCTATAAAGTGACATTAATGACATAATCAAAATATGTTTGCTTGGAAATGTATAGACATGACATATTTACTATTTTGAAGGCAATACTTTTTTTTTTTTTTTCCTGGAGATTTTCTGCATTCCCCTGGCTTTGGAGGCAATTACGAAATACTCAAAAACATGTAATTCTTCCTGGTTTTAGTTCACTGTCTTACAAAAGACATGAAGTCCCTGTCCTCTTCCCGTCGGGCTTGCAAACACCTTATTCCACAGCCCTGAGTGACTGAGCTGTAGACTCTGAGCTCCTAATAGTGTTGTTGTTGTTGTTAGTTTATATCATGTGAAAGCATTAGAAGTTCGAGTGTCTGCCCGGGAGCGGAGAGGAGAAGTAACATTTACTGGACTGCCATGTCCGATGAAAGGGCGAACAGTTTTCAGTTCAGCTCATACATCCTGGACGAAGCCACAGGTTCAAGCCATACTTACAGGTGAGATCATGCAGGGACACCTAAAGCGCTAAGAGCCCCGTGTCGGGACAGAGAGCCAAGGGAGGGGTGTGCCAGACACCACAGCCCCGAGAAGGACAGAAGAACCTGCTGGCCCGCACCCAGCCCAGACAATCTTATCCAATAGCAACTTTCCCTCCTGGGGCAGATTTTAATGAACTAAAGGGTGAAGGAGTGGCTGCCAGCTTGTAAAAAGCTCTCCTGGAAATCCCATTACACCAGCTCCCTAGGGCAGCTGTAACGAATTACCATGGACTCCGTGGTTCAAAGCAACAGAAATGTGTTCTCTACGGACCCGAGGCTACAAGTCTGAATCAAGGTGTTGGTAAGACTGGGGTCCCTCGGAAAGCTCTAGACGACCATCCTTTCCCCCCTCTTTCACTTTCTGGGGGCTCCAGGCGTTCCTTGGCTTGTGGCTGCCTCACTCTCATCTCTGACTCCATCTCTACGTGGCCTTCCCTCTTTCTTCTCTGTGTCTCTCCTCAGTGTGTTTCTTTTAAGGACAATTGTACCTGGATACTCTAGGATGGTCTCATCTCTAGGATGGTCTAGATCCTTAACTTAATTACGTCGGCAAAGACTCTCATTCCAAATAAGGTCACAGTCACAGGGCCCTGGGTGTGGACATAGCCTTAAGAGCCACTATTCAGCCCGCTACCCCCACCAAACCGCTGCTTTTGTCTCATTGACAAAAACTGGGTCTCACAGCCCTTTCCAGCTACAAGGGAGGGGGAGAGAGGTATATTTTTAGCTGGGTATATTTCTGCCACAAATTCCTCTCAGCCCAATGCTGCAGGTTCAGTCACAGCTAGCAGAGCCGTTGAAGTCTATTTGTCAGTCTCCGAAAATGGCCGTTGCAGGTTAAGGGGTAAGATGAGCACAGGAGCCCACGGTGGACTGAAGAGACGGGGTCACTTTCTGTAGGTGAGGTTCTGGCTCAGCCTGTACAATGTCCCCAAGGCTGAGGCATGCAGCTCTTGCTACCTAATTCCTTTGACAACTGATCATCAGAGCTTGCAAAGACGTCAGGGCTGCAGGGTTGGACTTTTCTCTTTCTCCTCTTCCCTCCTCCTGGGAGGGTACACCGAGTGTTTGCCCTCCTAGTTCCCGGGGATCCCAGGCCGGCATACACGTGCTGAATACCTTGAAGACCCACCTCATCACGTCATCCTCCTCTGTAAACTGCATTTCGTCTTTTAAACATGCAACGTTTGTGAACTCTTATTTTTTTTTAGAAAGTCTCATCCCTCTTTATTTACCCTCATCCTTTGCTGGACTTATTTCCCCTCTTGACTCGGCAGGGGGTCTTTTTCTATTATCTCTCCCCTCCCCTCACGGGATGTGGAGGTGGCTCCCTGCCCCCTGCCCACGCCCCTCTCTGTAGACAATGGTGTTAAAATTTTCATTTGTCCCCCCCCCCCCAGGCAATGCACCTCCCCTCCAGCTATTGACTTCAGGCACGGAGCAGGTGGCACAACCGCTTTTAACTGCGTTGGCCTAGAAGTGATAGTGCTCAGTGCTCGGTGGGTCAGAGCTTGGCTTCAAACCGATTGTGAGGGAGTCAGGGACACATAGGAGAGAATTTGGATATTTGGTGACCACGAGCTATCTCTGCCACACTCTGGGTCCATACATGTCTTTCATAGCTGGTGTCTGCCTTGAAGAATTCTTAGTTTAAATTGTTGATGAAGGAAGTTATTTTTCCAGATCTTTATTTTAGGCAGATCACCCATGTCACACCCAGGTGACTAACTAGACACTTGGCTTCCTATACACAGCAGCCCACCCTTGGCACAATTATTCGTGACCAGGAGGGACATAGTCACATGGTCTGCTCTCTCCTTGGCAGGGGCTGTGTTAGAAACATGTTCTCTAAGGAGAAGATTTGTATGGAGCTGACATTTCCAAACAGAAGTTATATCAGTGAGCTTGGCCTTATCTCCCAGGGACTATCTAGGACCAACAGTCCAAGATCTGGGAGCAAGAAACCTGTGCTCAGGGTCATTCGGCCAGCTGGAAGCTTCTATAGTCCTGCTTTTCTGCAGGTCCTCATTTCAAGCCAGACCACACCTGTTCCACCGAGGCCTCCGAAGGGACTGAGCAGCCTAGTTCAGGCCCTTGGAAAGCAAGACCGGGGGCAGAGAGAGAGACATGTTGCAGACAATCTTGCCAATGATTCTAAGTAGAAACTTTAAATATCTTGCTGTGGGTTGCCTAGCAAAATTTCCTGTAAGGAGGAGGTAATTTCCTTGCGTAGACAACAAAAACTCGTTTGGAAGCTATTGTCTTCCTGCGACCCAGATGGCTCCTTTGCTATTTCATGCTCTTAATGCTATTGATATTAAGGGCTGGGGAACAGAAACCTCAGCTCCACCCAGGTGGTCACGGAAGTGCCTTGGAACGAGAACTCTGATTGTGGTACTTGCAATGGCATCTTCAATAAACGAAGAATTCATAGGCAGAACAGTTACAGAATGGCTGGTCACTGAAAGAGAATCGGAGTCCAGTGGGGTCCAATACCTCGGTGCAGAACTCAACCGCGTGATAAACAGTTTGCTCAATCCCTCTGACCCCCAATTTCCTCACCTGCCAAATAGAGATATTAATATCTATGTTTGCTATTAGAATTTGAAATGAAGTGTGAACATCATGTAACTCATTGCCTGTAGGAAAAGAGCTGCTCAGTGAAAAGTAGCAGCTGGCATTATTATTTAATAGTCCTTACCGGCAGACCTCTCCTGAGCCCGACCATGCTCACAGTGCCCAGGCGTCCGTGCTAGCTTCGTCTGTGGGCTGCAGCAGCTGAACAGAGCCCCTGGAGACGTCTCCTTTGACAAGATGGTCTGGACGTGGAGCCAAGCCAGGGATTGCTGACTTCTGCATCACCTCGCACTGCCTCCTGCACTCTGGTGCAGGTCTGAATGAATGATGCTCAACTGGCCACTGGGAGTGGAGAAGAGGCAGGCACACCCTCTACAGTGAGCTTCCAGACACAGAACGCCTCTGTCCACAGTTCTCTCAACCTTCATGCCTGCCACGGTGCCTCCGGTGTCCTCACCACAGGCTCTCTGTGGCATCATTTAGTGATCCCACACCACATTTCTACCAGCAGCATGGATAAGTGAGCTGTGTATTCATGTTTCAGGGTCCTTTCGAAGAAACGATTTTAGCTGTGATCTCAGAATCCTAGTCACAGATATATTACAGATAGTCTAAACTGGGTGCTATGTTTAGCTATGTCTAGGTGGTCAAAAAGAAAATACAAAGTAGTTCTCCAGGTGCGGGGTGGATATATTATTTTCCCTTGTTTTCCATGACCTTGTTGAAGTCCTGGAGAATCACACCCAATGTGACAGGCATTTGTAGAGCACCTACTGTGTACTCTGCCCCAGCTGGGTCCTCAAGGAGCTTTTGAACTTGTTGGGGAGAGAAGATAAACACACGAGAAAAGGATTCACAGCAACAGGGTCGTGCAACAATGGAGAACGATGCCTGCCAGTGATTGGACAACGGCAGTATTCTGATCTGCGCAGAACTGGGGCACGGTTGATGGAGAAGGTAGAGGGAACCATGAAAGCTGATTAGAACTTTATCTTCACCTTGTTCTTATCAGGAAACAAGGAGATGCTTGTTCACATTACAGGCTGGTAAATTTAGCCCGATGGAAGGTATCGTACAGCTTCAATCAGAATATTGCCAACTCGTACAATTCACTATCTTGGTTAGTAAGGATATCTCTCTCCCCCTGCTGACTCCAGTGGTTAAAAGGGTCCAGTGGCACCCTTCAAAGGATGACCTGGATTCTTCAAAGACAGTCCCTTCCTCTTCTTCACAGTGGCGGGCTAGGGGCACCACAGAAAGAGATACAGTCTCTGAAGCATACCACCCACACTTGGAAAATCATTGTTCTTCTCCAAGTGGGAGCTGCCAGCAGCAAAAGGTTCTATTCTGTTCCCAGGACAAGTATCAGAAAAAGACCTGGGGTTTTCTTTGTTGCCAACTAAGCAACCCCCAGCTGAGAAGAGCTCCCACTTTTCTTTTTTCTCACGGACTTGCAGGTATGGCGGAGTTCTTTGGGCTGACTCACATGTGCAAAATGTATCACATCTAGCTCCTTCCAGACACCCATTGATTTCCCCAGAAGGAGTAGCTGTTCATACTTAAGGAAAAACTCAAAGCCAGGTGGGATGACAAGAGACACTGTTGTGGAAACAGAAAGCAAAAGGCAAAACCTGAATTTCTGGTGGTTCCGTGGAAGGAATCTCATTCCATGGCCGGGACTCAAGGTGGCTTAGAAAGTAGTGTCCCAGTCACATCTTGAGATATTTCCAGGCTTAGGTTCACCGGTGACTAATATCGGTTAAGAATTAGTGAGATAAGTGCCACGTTTATCCAGAAGTTTATTCCTTTGAATCCTTTCTCTTAAGATATGCCATCTTTAAATATTCTGTTCTCCTCGACGTTAACGTTTCACTGAAGTTGCTGACAAAGTGCATTCATGTGCTGGTTGCTAACGATGCTACGACGGACCCTGGTTGGACTGCAGGCTTTCATCACGGCTCATGCCCCAAGTACGAACAGTCTCTGGAGTGAAGACATTCTATTCTAAGACAGCCCTAACCTCTTCACCCGAACATTTAAAGAGCCAGCACATAACACACGGCTCGGCGGTTTGGGCGGTAACTAGTAATTAGACTAACCTCTGTTCCTCCTCTCCTGGCCCTGTGGTCCCCATGGAAGGGTAGCACATAGATGTTTCCTCAAGCTCTCGCTCTGTACCCTCTTCAGAGCGCAGAGAGAGCGCTGATTGCCCATTTCTAGCTCCCACACCAGGCAGATTTCTTAGGGCCGTTTATCAGACAGGCTTCTCCAGAGCCTCTCACCTGTGCCGGGCCCCTTCCGCAGTGTAGCCGGATTGCCCAGGCGTGTGAGGCAGAGTGGGCCTTTGTTTCAGCAGACCCTCGGGCTCCGGCGTGCCTGGACCGAGATGTAGAAAGTCTCATAGACACCTGACATGGCACATCCTGTGTCCTAGAACAGGGACCTGCTTTCCCCTTGTTCCCCGGAATCTATACCACCCCTGAGAGAGGGCTGGTGTGGGTTGGTTTGCTACCATGCAGCGCATGGAGCTCCCTTTCAGCAGAAGTCATGCTCAGTTACCTAAGAGGTGGTGGGGCCTGATTCCGGGCTCCATCAGTGCAAAATCACCCCTACTCAGGCTGTGGGGGCCAAGGTGGGAGGCCTGGTTTCACCCACAGAACACCTGTGGAACATGGCATCTTCCATAGGAAAGAGAGACCAGTCGTCCCTTCCTTTTCAATCAGCCATTTACATGGCAGGATTGGGGTTGTTTCATAGGATCAGGTCTGGTCTTTAAAGCCATGCATCTGAATACATTCACTATGTACCCTGTCTGGACATACTCATTTTAGAAGAGCCCACCGAGGGAAAAGAAAGGGAGGAGCATCTGTTGCACCCCAGCTGGGCACTGGGCACTAGAAAAGCCCCATTTATACCAGAAGAGCTCTGATCCTGGGCATAACTTTATGGCCTGGGCAATGTGATCTCATGTTAAAGGTGGGAAAACTATGCCTCATAGGGGTCAAGTCACTTGCCCAAGCCAAGCATCTGTGAGTGGTAGAGCTCATATCTGAACACAAGACTGAGGCAGGGGGGTTCCGATGATGGACTCCCCGGTGCTGTGGTTTGTGGCTAGGGGAGTTCGTTTCTGGCATGTGAGTCATCCATGGGTCTCAGCTTATTACCTATGGAAATGACTCCCTGCTCTCCCTTGCCCATGAAGAACAGGGGCAGACCACCTGCACCGTTGCCCCTTCCACAGTCTGAGGCTGCTGGCCCCAGGATCCTCTCCCTGCTTTCCCAGAAATCAGCTGTTAAAGTAGAGGACCACGCTCCTGGCAGGGCTGGAGACCTCAGCCCAGGTGCTTCCAGGACCTCCGACTGCTCCCGGGGAAGTCGGGGACACACACCCTAGCTGCACCTGTGCCCCAGCAGCCTTGAGTTGCTCTAACTGGGAGGGGGACTCTTGTGCGTTTGGGAGGATTATTGGCTCAGGTCCCATAGCAGTGGGTGGAGACTATGCTTCCTGTGGCTCTGGCAGCCAGCCACAGACATGTTGGGGACATGTGCCTTTTATGAAAAAGCCATGTCTTGGTCTTTTCAAGGTGAATTGACTAGGAAAGTCCCTGGTACCTGCTCTGTCAAAGCACTGGTCCCTGGGCAGCTCTTCAGAAGGTTGGAGGGTTCTGAGGGAGCTGAGGACTTTCCCAGGGCTGGTTAAGGTGGCTCAGGTCCGGGACCAAAGGATCTGCCCAGAGCGAAAGTGGTGGTGAGGACTTGGGTTTTGTGCGACGGAGTCAGGAGATGATGCTGCAGTTCTGACTTTATAATTAACACCCAAGTGACCTCGGAAGTCATGCTTCTCTCTGGGGCTCATTTTTTTCTCCGCAGTAATTAAAAGGAATTTGTTAAGGGCTCTCCAGGTTTCCTCCTAGTTCAACTGTGATCACGGTCGTCCCTCCAACTATGGTCACGCTAACCCTCAGCCGCCTCCCGGAACCATGGTTCTCAGATTCGCGTATGCCAATTCTATACCAGGTTTGGCTGCAATATTTATTTTAATGGGATGGCAATTTCAAGTCACTATCACCACTAACCTTAAAAGCTTCAAATACGGGAATAATTTTATCTTAATATTCAGGTTTTACCTTGAAATGTTCAAACCTTTTATTTTGAAGAGCAGGCTACTTAGATGCGTCTATGCTTTTGAATCAGGATGAACTTCTTGAATTCCAAATGGATGTTAATATGACTGATGTCTTCCTTACGGAAGTGCTCACTCCCTGACCTTTAATAAGGAAGTTCAAAGGACCAGAGAGTGGGTCACTTCAAAAGAGAAACCTCAGAGCATATGTGCATGGTAATATTTTGGCAATAATTGAAGGGGGCAATGTAAACATTAAGTACCCTGGGGCATCATGCTATTGAATTAAGAAATTAATTCCCACACTCTGTAGAGAGGACAGAACGTTGATTCTAAGGTTGGGGCTTTTCACTTTGCTGTTCCTTCAAATTATTTTATTCTTAGTGATTGGGAAAAATAAGAAGGTTAACTATGAATGTTCTAAAACAATTCCCATGGCAGGGGGTAGTGTGTTGCTTCAAACACGGGGATCATTATTAAGATGGTTTCTACTGTAGCTACAGGAAAGCTGTGGTTCCTCAAGGTTCATCCTCACAGTCATGCAGGGAGTCAGGGCTCAGCTTTCTGACTCTCAGTCCTGGGGTGTCTCTGCTGCCCCTCAACCAGACAACAAACTGCTGGAGAGCTGGTTGGTGGCTTCTCCTCCTGCTCCCTGGACGGCTCCCAGACTGGGTTGAGACTTGCATCTGCTCCCAGCAAAGGTCAACAGAGTAGCGGGACAGTCATTTTCCAGTCTCTGATTGTGATCCAGAGGTTTTTACCCCTGAGGTCACTAGTGCGAGGAGGGACAATGATTCCATTGGATAGTCCACAATAGCCCTGTGCCCAGGGGTGTCGTCTCTCTTTATGCTTTCTGTTTGCCCCCAGCCACAGACACAGCCCGTCCTGCTCCCTGTGTCTGTCCTTGCCCCGCCCTCTCCACTTGCGACCGTGTTCCAGTGCTCGCCTGCCCAGGCAGATCCCCCACCCATGGTAAAGAGCCCATGGCTGTGGGCTCAGGAAGACCTCACCTTTGTTCCCAAGTCAGAAAGGTGACCTCTCCTGTGGAAATGTGAGCCACCAGGGCAAGCCACCTGGGCTATCTTGTCAGTAGGACTCCCTTGAGACAACCTTGAAGACAGGTGTGGAGGAGCAGAGTCCCTGCTAGGTCTGAGCCAGGAGGTCTCAACATGGCAAAGTGCCCTCATTTCCACAGAAGAGATGCCCTCTTCCTTCACAAGGGCTTCCTTCTTCTCGGGGGCCCAGATCTCTTTCTTCTTGCCTCTACCGCCTGATTCATCAACACATTAGTCTACAAGACCTTGCTTAGCACCTATACTTCCTGTGTTCCTGAGCCCTACAAGAGGAGAAAAAAAATAGGCCCATTCTTTAAAACATCAATGTATAGTGAAAAAAAAAATAAGACATGTGTGCGGAGCTCACTGTGCCAAGGGCATTGTATGCACTATCTCATTTAATACTTAGGATGCTCCTGGAAGCTGTGCTCACCCTACAGGTGAGGAAACCGAGGTTTAGAGAATACAAGGGACTTGCCAAAGGCTGTAGAGCTAGTGGGCTGCACCACTGGGCTTCAGACCCATGCTCTTAACCACGCACTCTACCCCCTCACAAAATAAAAGCATGTGCCACGCGTGGGAGTGAAGATGCATGGCTCAGCTCAAAATCCCAGAAGAAGAAATGAAAGGAAGTCTTTATTTTGTTGATTCCAATGTGTTCCTTCAAAATAGACTCTGCTTTTACTTCCTGATCAAAATGAAGATGGCTCTTTCCAGCCCTCTTGGTGGAATTTTCACCTCTGTCCTGTGAGGGGTGGCAAAGGAAAGAGAAAGCATCCTTTACTGACTTGTCTTCTAAGCGATTTTAGTGAAGCTCTTATTTTTGAAGCTTATTTTGCTTTTGAAATCACAGATGAAGTGAGGTAACAGGGTTAGGGAGCAACAAAAAGCATCTTTTCCACTATACTCCTAATAATATCTTTCCCCCTAAATTTCCCGGCATAACATATACATTTTAAAAGCCCACAATAATAAGGAGCCTTATAATTTACAGGAGTGCATCTTCACGGGGAAATCGCAACGAGCGAGCGGTGCAGCCCTGTGCTGTGTATTACGCACAATGCCACGATTTCCTTCATAAACTCAGTAAGTAGGAAAGAGTTATTCATCCCTCTGTCAACTGTGGGTGAATCCGAGGGCTGCCATCGCTCTCGCCTCTGGCTTCTCATGGATGTGTGTCATCTGGGGGGAAGCTTCAGCTCCCAGCACAGAGGAGATAAACGGTGCTGAAACTGCATGTCTGGCTCAGCAAGCACCAGGGAGAGGATTTTGGACAGTCTACCTGTTGGAGCTCTGGACGGATCCTGCTTACTGACACTGTGGAAAGGCACCTTAGAACATTTCTCTTTGCTCTGCAAACATACCCTTGGAGACAGAACATGAGAAGGACACACCACAGAAATCCCCTTTGGGCTATTTTTTCTTTTTTTTAATTCCTCACCTGATTATATTTTTCTGTTTATCATCAAATAGAGTAGGAGGGAGCGGGGGAGAGAGAGAGACAGAGAGAAACATCAGTGTGATAGAGCCACATCAACTGGTTGTCTCCCACACAGCCCGACTAGGGCTGGGAATGAACTGCAACCAACATATGTGCCCTTGACCAGAATCGAACCCATGACTCATCGGTCCGTGGGCCGACACTCTAACCACTGAGAAAAACCAGCCAGGGCTGAGCTAACTTTTTACTTTACTGAATTGAAGTACAAATGCTTATTACAGAAAATGGCTCATAATGTGTTTGTAGTAAATTTCAGGAGAGGTTCTGAGATGGCAGATCCATCCTTCTGGTGGCTGTCTCTATTCTTTGCTGGGGCTGGCTCCGCTAGCTTGCTGGAACCAGTCGTTAAATATTATGGGATTTTTGGAATCAATTCTTAAACCATTTGTGGTTTGAAATTGGCTGTGGTTGGAGTTTTTACACTGTAGAAATCAGCAAATACTGAGGATTTTGCTTTTGTTTTCTGGAGGGGCGGTTTACTGGCACACCAATGTGCCCAATTCATGTCAGATTCAGAACATCCAGCACCCCAACTGTGTCCTCCAGTGGTCTGTTGAGACCATCTGAACGCTGGTGGGTCCAGTCACAGAGTGCCTCAAACCCCAACTCTCTACCTCAGTGTTATGGGCCCTCAGGACTTCACTACAGCCATAGGATGGGATCTGCTTCTGAATCAGCACCATGGCCAGGGGTTCGCACTCTGCTTTCACTCCAGTTCCCATCTCTGGACACGCCCTCCTGGTGCCCAGCCCAGAGAGCAGGTTCTCCTCTGCTGTGCTCCTCTGGCATAGAGCGCCAGCCACCGCACCTCTGCCCCTTTCCTGCCATGTTTCTGCACCATTCACACAGGTGAGGAATGGAGCTGTGAGGTTTAGAGTTTTGGTCGCATAATTCCATTTGCTTCGGGTTAAATTTTTCAAAGGTTTCCGGGAAACCTTTCTTTACCTTTCTAATAACCCTCCAAGTTAAGCTGGGCATGATGATTTCTAGGCAGGTAGCATTTGGATGGGTAGAGTATGTAAAATTATGAAACTAATTGGTAGCAGAGCAGGATTCAGACTGAGCAAAAAGATTAATTTTAAATGATATAGTAAATGAAGTGTGTGTGTTTGTATGTGTGTGTATGTGTGTGTGTGTGACATATGAATCAGTGACATGGAGTGTGGGAAGTGACTTAAGACCATGGGGAAGGCACCAGGTGTGTGGGGTACTGTAGTGGGTCAGGCCAGGGACCATGCGGTGCCCTGGGGACCTGGGGTGGCCTGCAGTAACTCACAGCTTCCTCTGAGCAGCACTGATGGCTACAGTCTGTCCAGTCTCCTTGCTGACCTCTAGGCAAGGCCCAGATTTCCTGCCTCTGCCCACAAGGCCTCCAGACAGCCCTCTCTGGCAGATGTCATGCTACTCTCATTCGGCTTAGGGGTTCCCCCTTCCGTGGCTGTGCTCCTCACTCCTGCCCTGTCTTCAGCTACACTGAACTGCTCACCTTTAGAGCTTTGCATCCATTGGTTCTTGCTAAGGAAGCTCCCCACTATCCCTGTCCTTACCTGGGGGCTGGGTTAGGTGTGCCCCAGGGTGCCCTCACTGCTCCTGCATCGGCCATGACCCTCCCCACACAGTGTCCAGCCCTTTCATTGTCTTCTCTTTCTGTCCCTCACCAGCCCGTAAGTTCTTGGGGCACAGGTTTTCATGGGGTGAGTCTCTGAAGCTGCATCCCCAAGGCCAAGATTTTTGGTAAACTTGTGTTTGGAGAGTGAAAAAGTGGTCTTAGACAAGGGATAATAACTCCCACAATAAGTCCCATCTGATGTCCACTGCAGAATGTGTACATGCAGTTGGCTGCTTTCATTCAAAGGGCACTGCACACCTATTCTAGGTACGTGGGCCACGCTCCTAAGGATCGCGGGGGCAGGATGTACTATTTCTATCATTTCTGTTTCTGGTACCTGGCACACGGCAGGCACCTGGCACACGGCAGGTGTGCCACTCACATATTTGTTAGATGAACCAAAATAATGAATGAATAACAAATGGATTGATATTGTTTCACTGTCCTGGCTGCACAGCCGCCTTCACCCTTCATTGCATGGTCACCGTTCTCTGGTGTTCGGTGCCCGCTTTCCCAGGAGCCGTCACTGGAGCCCTCTTGGGACAGCAGCTGCAGTGTCCCCTCTCCTGCACTGAGGCGACTTGCAACTTGACTCTCCAGACCCACTCCTGGGCCTGGACACCCTGTTCTCCTTCTTTGTAACAAGGCCTCTGGTGTGGCGCACACTTCATTTTCCATATGCTTTCTGGTGGTCACATCAGTCGTCCCTGGAGGAAGGAAGCACCAAGCCCAGTGTACAGCTGAGCAAATGGAGGGTCCAGGAGTTACAAGACTTATTCTTGATCACAAGCTATGAGCGGGTGAGAGGTGGATCTGGGAACTGTACCTCAGTCCTCAGCCCCTAAGCCTATTTGTTTTCTCTCTGCGATTCTGTCTTCACCTTCCCATTACAGGGCACTGTAGTAGGGGTACACAACATGCTATAAAACATACAGAGCTTTCTTCTCTGAGTGTACAGTGCTCAAAGGTATAAAATCATGAAATGCTGGGCAGCCTCATTCCTTGAGGGGGGGGGGGGTCACATACTTCTTAGACCATCATCTCTTCTCTGCTCACCAGGGTTAGAAAGAGGGCTCCTTCTTCCCTCCCGCTGGCACAGGGCTGAGCAGGGGAATGTGAACAGAGGTTGTCCACAAAGGACAGGCAGACAAAGCCCCTGCTTCTGATTACATTTTTCTCCCCAAACCAGCTTGTCCCCTTCTGATCTCTGCACACCAGCAGGGCAGCCTGGGCCAAAAGCCTTTGTGTTTGGGATTCTTTTCACGTGAAGGCACCAGAACCATATCCTCTTTGGTGACCAAGGTGTCACGGCCCGAGAGGTGGGTTGAAACATTCAAGACGTCTTTTACCAAGAAACTGTCCCCATCTTGTTATTCTCGCTGAACAGCCAGTCACAGGCTCTCATTCTTTAGGAAATGACCAGGCTTCCTGGGTTTGACCGGAAATCTGCATAGGGGAGCAGGCTGAGCGCATAGCAGGCTGAGTTCTTATGCTGAGAAGTCCTGGGAGCAGCCAGCTTCCTGTCTCATTTGTTTACGCAAATGTCAAGCCAGTGTCTTTGCCAGAAAGGACAGCCTGCCTTCCCCGTATGGCAGGAGCGGTTCGGCTCCGGGGGCAGTGTCCGGGTGGTGGTGGTTACTGCTGGGCCGTCCTGTGTCCTTGCCCCTCTCGGATGAGCCGGCAGCAGCTGGAGTGGGGGACGATGTTTCTCAGCTGTAGTCACATGGCCCAACGTCACAGATTCCTCACCTGTATCTCTCCTGCTGCCGTTGACTTTCCATGTGCTTCAGAAGAGCTCACTTTTTTAACCTAATTAATTATATTTGGAGAGAAAACTTTGTTCTTCAGCCACGAATGGAAAACTAACACCAATGGCTCTATGTCTGTACAAGTAAATATGATGGAATCAAAGCAATATTATGAAATTCTACCTCCACATGGTAGCCTCGGGAGGCCCTGAGCAGGAGGCCAGCTCCAGGCCAGAGAGTGTGTGGCCAGGTGTAGAGACATAGTAGCCTTCCCTCCGAGGCCAGGTGTAGGGACACTGTAGCCTTCCCTCCGAGGCCAGGTGTAGAGACACAGTAACCTTCCCTCCGAGGCCAGGTGTAGAGACAGAGTAGCCTTCCCTCCCAGGCCAGGTGTAGGGACACAGTAGCCTTCCCTCCCAGGCCAGGTGTAGGGACACAGTAGCCTTCCCTCTGAGGCCAGGTGTAGGGACACTGTAGCCTTCCCTCTGAGGCCAGGTGTAGAGACACAGTAGCCTTCCCTCTGAGGCCAGGTGTAGGGACACTGTAGCCTTCCCTCTGAGGCCAGGTGTAGAGACACAGTAGCCTTCCCTCTGAGGCCAGGTGTAGGGACACTGTAGCCTTCCCTCTGAGGCCAGGTGTAGGGACACAGTAGCCTTCCCTCCCAGGCCAGGTGTAGAGACACAGTAGCCTTCCCTCTGAGGCCAGGTGTAGGGACACTGTAGCCTTCCCTCTGAGGCCAGGTGTAGGGACACAGTAGCCTTCCCTCCCAGGCCAGGTGTAGGGATACTGTAGCCTTCCCTCTGAGGCCAGGTGTAGAGACACAGTAGCCTTCCCTCCCAGGCCAGGTGTAGAGACACAGTAGCCTTCCTTCCGAGGCCAGGTGTAGGGACACAGTAGCCTTCCCTCCCAGTCCAGGTGTAGGGACATAGTAGCCTTCCCTCCGAGGCCAGGTGTAGGGACACAGTAGCCTTCCCTCCCAGTCCAGGTGTAGGGACACAGTAGCCTTCCCTCCCAGTCCAGGTGTAGGGACACAGTAGCCTTCCCTCCCAGTCCAGGTGTAGGGACATAGCCTTCCCTCCCAGGCCAGGTGTAGAGACACAGTAGCCTTCCCTCCGAGGCCAGGTGTAGGGACACAGTAACCTTCCCTCCGAGGCCAGGTGTAGGGACACAGCAGCCTTCCCTCCGAGGCCAGGTGTAGAGATACAGTAGCCTTCCCTCCGATGCCAGGTGTAGGGACACAGCAGCCTTCCCTCCGAGGCCAGGTGTAGGGACACTGTAGCCTTCCCTCCCAGTCCAGGTGTAGGGACATAGTAGCCTTCCCTCCGAGGCCAGGTGTAGGGACACAGTAGCCTTCCCTCCCAGTCCAGGTGTAGGGACACAGTAGCCTTCCCTCCCAGTCCAGGTGTAGGGACATAGCCTTCCCTCCCAGGCCAGGTGTAGAGACACAGTAGCCTTCCCTCCGAGGCCAGGTGTAGGGACACAGTAACCTTCCCTCCGAGGCCAGGTGTAGGGACACAGCAGCCTTCCCTCCGAGGCCAGGTGTAGAGATACAGTAGCCTTCCCTCCGATGCCAGGTGTAGGGACACAGCAGCCTTCCCTCCGAGGCCAGGTGTAGGGACACTGTAGCCTTCCCTCCGATGCCAGGTGTAGGGACACAGCAGCCTTCCCTCCGAGGCCAGGTGTCGAAATACAGTAGCCTTCCCTCCGAGGCCAGGTGTAGAGATACAGTAGCCTTCCCTCCGAGGCCAGGTGTAGAGACACAGTAGCCTTCCCTCCCAGGCCAGGTGTAGTGATACAGTAGCCTTCCCTCCCAGGCCAGGTGTAGTGATACAGTAGCCTTCCCTCCCAGGCCAGGTGTAGGGACACAGCAGCCTTCCCTCCGAGGCCAGGTGTAGAGATACAGTAGCCTTCCCTCGGAGGCCAGGTGTAGGGACACAGTAGCCTTCCCTCTGAGGACTGACTTTCTTCCCTGAAGCAGGGCCAAGTACAGGATGCGGCCAGGGAGAGTTGGGGTGTACCGAGTGTCAGGGCAGACCCTGAACATGCCCTGGTGCTGGGAGGGGTCCTCCAGGCTTTCCCCGTGGGTCCCTTACTTGGCTTACTCTGGTTTCTGTCTGTAAGTAGATACCATTCATCACCAGGACACTTACCACCTAAATTCATTGCTGGAGCACCAGCTGCAGACTTGGGACCTCTTCCAGCTTCCTGCTCAGTCAGAAAAGTTGGGGTTGTGCCCTGGCCGGTTTGGCTCAGCGGTTAGAACATCGGCCTGCGGTCCTGAGAGACCCGGGTTCGGTTCCCGCTAAGGGCGCGTACCTCGGTTGCAGTTTGTCCCCGGCCCTGGTCGGTCATGCGGGTGGCAGCCACTCGATGTGTTCCTTTCACATCGATGTTTCTCTCTCTCTCTCTCTGTTCCTCTCTCTCCCTCCCACTCTACCTGAACAAAAAAAAAAAAATGGAAAAATGTCCTCGGGTGAGGATAAAAAAAAAAAAAAAAAAGAAAAGTTGGGGTTGCTGTGTCTGTGTCATGGCTGAACCCTCACCTAAGTCCTCATGTGCCCCCGTTTAACACCCACTGGCAAAGTGTGCTAAGTACCTCCGTCTGGCTTTCCAGGTGCAGTTCTAGAATCTACCATTTTGCCCCTTTCGAAACCTGGGCGTTTTGCTGTTCATCTGTGGTCTGGCATGGTTCCTTTCTCCGGAGAAGCCCTCTTGCTCCTGCCCCAGCACCCCAGGGGGCAGCGGACCCAGCAGTGGTGCTAGGACGGCCCTGAGCCTGCCAAGCTGTCCCTGTTCCTGAAGTGCCTCGAAGTCCTTGGCGAGTGTCTCTCTGCCCACCGCATGACAAGGAGGACCCCGCTCCGTCTGCGGCTTCTCTCCCACCCTGTGTGTTGCACCATGGGGGCCTGACAGCCTGCGCCCCCGCAAGGTCAGGGCAGCCTCGCGGGCCCAGCGTCCTCCGTGCTCACACCCACAGGCTGCTCCCCCGAGCCCGGAGCCGGGGCCGCACTGGGAAGCAGAGCTGCCGGGGCGGCGGTCAGGGCAGGCTGGCTGAGGCCTCAGCGCGAGCCGGTCCAGGACAGCCCCCGCCACCCAAGCCCCGTGGGAGGGAGCGAATGAAGACAAGGGTCTCCAGCCAGGGAAGGGAGGCAGCAGACATTCATTCTCTGTTCACAACACGATCCCTGTCCCTTCCCCTTCAATGGGAACTTTCATGTCAACCGCGTAGGTCCAGTGCTTTGAGCTCCTCGGAGACCTTCCACGCCGCAGCTTGGTAGGATTAACGGAGCAGCCCTGGGACAGGAGGGAGAGAGCGGGCTCATTTTATAGAAGGGACTGTCAGGGAGGTGAAGTGACTTGCCGGGAGTCACGAAAAGAACTCAGGGCGGAGCCGGGCCTGGGACTCCGTGTTACCAGATGGATTCTGTATTCTTTGTGTTTGGTCCCTTTGCTTGTAGGTAACCGTGTGGTTGGGGTGTCCTGCTGCTAATTGCCTGCTTCTTAGGCCATGTTATTGGCTGAACTGTGCCCCCAAATTCGTATGTTGAAGTCCCAACCCCAGTACCTCAGAATGTGACTATATTTGGAGATGGGGCCTTTAAAGAGGAAATTAAGGTAAAACGAGGTCATACGGGTGGATTCTAACCAATGTGACTGGTGCCCTTATAAGAAGAGCAGATCAGGAGACTGGCAGAGGAACGGTCATGTGTGGGCACCAGTGAGAAAATGGCCATCTGCAGGCCGAGGGAAGGGGTCCGGAAGAAACCCAAGCCTGTCAACACTTTGATCTTGGACTGCCGGCTTCTAGAACGGCGAGGAAATGAATTTCGGTTGTTTAAGCTACCCAGTCTGGGTATTTTGTTATGACAGCCTAAGCTGACTAATATAGGCCATCTGTTAAAATTGAAAGACAAAAACGAATGGGCTTTTGGGCAAGGAGAATGATGGTAAAACTTCCCAGTCTCCGAACAAAGCAATAATTCATCATTTGGTCTTATCACTGCTGGGACTTTCTGCATGTTTCAAAGCTAAATGCTGTGAAGGACCTGGGCAGTGCTGAGGCTTAGAAAGGGAACCGAGTTTTCTTTCACAAACTACCGTGGTTAGAGGAGGCAAAAATGGGCATAATTCAGTGTGCAGCAATTTGGACCTCTCTTAGAAGACAGGGTCAGGTAAGATGATTGAGGGGGAGTCAGCCTCAGATTGAATTCTGTTGGAATGTTTGTGTAGGGGGCACATGGTCCAATTTCAGATACTCTTGGGTTTGCGTTACAGAGACCGGGAAGGTCACTTAATCTCTTCAAAGTTGAGTTTCCTTATCTTTAGTATATGAACAATGCATTCTCTCCTAAGGCAGAAATATATATCATGTCTGGAATAGAGTAGAGGCTCCTTAAGGGGAAGTTGCAGTTATTATCGTCACTTCATTTATTAAGAATTCCTCTCAGGTTGTACTTGCGTTCCCAGGACACAGAGAACAGTAGTGGGGGAGACGAGGGTGCAGGAGCAGCCTCAAAGGCCAAAGAAACCAGCCAAGTGTCCGGGTGTAAGCCAAGGAGGACAGAAATGGGAGAGAGAAGGTGTGAAATGCTGGCTCAGGAACTGGGGGGTGGGTTGTCACAGCTCAAAGTTCCAACAGGACACGCTCAGATTTCTTCCCCTGGCCACTGCCTGCCTCTCCCATTGGCTCTCTTTTAGATGCTAAGCAAAGGTAGGAGGTGACTCCATGGCCCGCCCTCAGCAGAATCCCAGAATCAAGTCAATCCAGGCTCAATCAGTAATTTGTAATGAGCACCATGGTGGGGGCTCACCCTTGCATCAGACACTGAGGAATGGAAGGAAAGAGAGACCTAGTTCCTTTTGTTACTCCAGCAAGACCGGCGAACTGTCCAGACAGGAGACAGTTGAGTGCAGTGATGGGCATGGACCAGCCAGCATGGAGTAAATGCTCAGTTCACGTGAGCCGTGAGATACAGCACAGCTGATTGCTGGATGTGTGGGCAGAGGGCATCCCGCGTCTCCGATAAAGTGCGGACTTTGGATTCCTCCGCTGCCGTGTGGGTGCTGTGGAGGCTGCCAGAGCCTGTTTCCACATGCATGAGATGGGTACCTTCAGGGCTCCCTCCCTGGGCTTCGAAGCGTTCCCCGTGGGAGTGCTCTCACCCTCTGAGCGGGAGAATTCCTCCACGTAGGACTGTCTGCGGGGACTGAGAATGCTGTCTGCACGGATTCGGAGCGGAGGGAGGCCACGGGAGAAGGACGAGTGAAAGAATAAGCTGGGCCAGGCGTCCGGTCTCAGAAGCCAGGGTCATGATGTCCTGGGGACCCACCAAGTCCTCAGCGCTTCTCTGCTCCGTCTGTGTGTAAAAAGAAGGCTGCTGCGGTGATGGGCTGGCGTGGGACAGAAGCAGGAGGCTCGGCTCACACACTGATCAGTGGGCTGAGTGGGAGGAAGCCTGCTGCATGTCACTGGGACTGTCCCCAGCAGGGCAGCGCCCAGCCCTGCCGATCAGCCCTGGACGAGGGAGACCTGGGCATTCAGGAAGGGTGTCGCTGGCTGCCAGGTCAAGCAGGGGCAGGCACGGGAAGCCTGCAGCTGACTCTAACCCTTTCTCCTTGAAAACCAATTCTCACTAAGTCTGAATTGGTGGGAAAAGACACAGACCTCACGTTTGAAGTTGACATCAGTAATAGCTTGAAGGGCAGTCCAAATGCAACTAGAGTGGGCAATCATTAGTGGCAGGGTTGATCCGATCGTGCACGTGGTGCATCTCCCCGTGGTTCTCTCGCAGAGGATGTTTCTCATGCCGCCTTAGACTCCCGCGGAGGCGTGACCACGACTCTGACTTCTGGGGTGCACACCAGCTCTCAGCACACGCTTTGAAGCTGGAGCACGCCTCTCCCCACTGTGTGGGGTTGTCAGTGCATCTTTAACAGTGTGAATCTATTAGCTGTTTCGGTTTGGCACAAATGAGGAGGCAAGCCTGGATGGCCCCTCTTAACTTGAAAGCCAGAAAAACGCAATGGCTGGATGTGAGAGGGGAACATTTGGTACACAGCAGAAGCTAAACGGCCAGGAGTGGCGATAATTGCTAATGGAATCATGTTAGCTGAATCATGGACTCCTGGTTCACAGTATCACTATTTTATTAGATAATAAAGAATGCCTTTACTCCCAAGAAATGGATTTCTACGACATTCTCTAGAAGAAGCCTTTTGCGCACTCTGTTATGTACCATATTCGCTCCCCTAATGGGCTGGAAACATGGAATTAACAGCAAACGGAGAGTGTGCACCTCTCAGGGTCACCCGGGAGAGTGTGTGTTGGGGGTGACATAGCAGTGGGCGTAGCATGCTCTCCAGAGGGCCTCCAAGGGGTCGGCATGCCCGCCTGTCACCTTGGTCTCCTGGGGTCTGCAAACTCTTTGTGTGCAGGTCAGGAGGCTTTAGGTGTGGGGGCCATACAGTCTATCAGTATTCTTGGTGATGGTTGTTGTTGCCACTGCTGGTGCTGCTTCTCTTTCTTCTTGTACAACCTAGAAATGCAAACCCCTTTCTTAGCTTGTGGGCTCTACAGAACCAGGCCACAGGCCGGCTGTGGCCTTAGGCTGTGGTTCGCCACCCTTGTCACAGAGGCCTGGTCAGTTCATGACCCTTGCAGATGGGGACAGAGCAGGGGGGCGGGGCTTGCTTGGAAGTCGGTCACTCAGGCGGTGCTCCTCCACTGAGCCCTTCTGCAGGCCAGGCGCTATGCTAGGACGCCGGTGACGTGTCAGTGGGCAAAGTAAACAGGGGCCCCTGTTCTCAAAAATCTCACATTCTAGTGGGGAGAAAGACAACTGAAAAGAATAATAAATAAGTGGAAGGGTGATAAGTGCTAAGAAGAATGTAAATGAAACATTAGGAACTGCTGGAGGCAGGTGGATGGGCAAGAGGGGTCTGGCCCACCTTGTTTCAAAATCCAGCTTGGCCAGTTCTTGACTGTGAGTGTGGGTGGTGGTGTTAACCTCTCTGAGTCTATAAACTGAGAGTGACCTTTAAGGGCAGTTGTGGTGATCAATGAGCATGTGAAGAACAGGGTGACAGTAGGAGACATTCGACAAGTGGTAGCAGGTCTCACCATCATCATCATGTTGGAAGTAGTAGTAGCAGTCACAGAGGTGGTTATACTTGTAGCACCTACGACACCTGAGCTAAGCTCCCAGGTCACCCACCCATTCATGTCAAGGGTGCCACATTATTACGGTCGTGGTTGGAAGGCTTATGAAGTCATCAGTCCCAAGTCCTCATTTCGCCGGTAGCGGAACTGCACCTCTGAGAGAGGTGGGCTCGCTTAAGGTCACCCAGGGAGTCTTCAGGGTCCTTCCACTTCCAGCCTAGGGCACGCCCACCACTGCCCTCCTGTGCTAATGACTTCTCTTCATACTGTCCCCCGTCAAGCAGGGCCCCTCGAAAGCACACACCCCAGTGACCTCACCAGAGCGCAGGGCTCATCCTCGCTATGCTGCGTGACAGCTGCAGGACCTTAGGCAAGTTACTCACTTCCTCTGTGCTTCGCTTCTGCCTCTGTAAAATGGGGATGATAATAAAACTAATCGTATGTGATCAGTAGGAGGTGTAAATGTGTTGATGTCTTTGCAACACACTCAAGGCAGCGCCTGGAGCGTTGTAAGCACATTAGAAGTGTCCGTTAAAGGAAGCGAGTGCCTTAGAAGAAATGAATACATGGGGGAGAGAGCCACCCAATGAATGACTGCTTCAGCTAATCTGGTCACAGGGAGGACCTCTTTAAGGGGATAGCACTTGCCCTGGAATCTGATGCCAGATGCCAACTGTGAAGAGATCGAGGGAATAGCATCCCAGGCAGAGGCAACAGCACATGCAAAGACCCTGGGTGGAAACTCATTCGTGGTATTGAGAACCACACCTAGCATTTGGGGGTGGTTGGGTGACGAGATGGAGAAGGGCCGAGTCAGGGAGGGCCTCATAACAGCTGCTTTTTCTCGAATGACACCATACGCAGCTGCTGGGGTTGAAGACTGCTTAAGGATGGAAGTGGAGACCCAGGGACATAGTTGACAACCACAAAGTGGCAGGTTTGCTGAGCTAATGGGCTAGAGGGTCCTGCAGAGTCAAAGAATTGTTAGACCACTTATACTGGAGTGGATGAGCAGGAGAGGGGGAGGTGATGCTCAGGATTTGGATGCTTGACATAGAAACCTCAGAGTTGGCTCAGTGATTGCAGTGGTGTACAGCCTTAGGAGCAGGTACCTGGAACGGGTGGAGAAGAGACTCTTGGGAAAAGGAGGTCAAGGAACAGAGAGTCCATGGTAATGGATGAACCACTCCCACGGATGTTCAGGTCCTCTCACACGCAGACAGGGTGGCGGTGTGGGGGACAGGGAGGCAGGTCTGAAGTCCTTGTGAAGGACGGGGTTTGGGTAGATAGCAGTGTGGATAGCAGTGTGATCGTAAGCTTCAAAGTAGCTGGAGGTTCTGAATGTGGAAGGCAGGGGACGGGGATCCAGAGGACACCTGCCCACCTTTAGATCCTGAGCTGTGAAAAATTTAACCTCTACCACCAGAAAGACATGTACAAAGTGCCCTGGGGGACTTCTGGGTTTCCTTTGGAATAAGAAGGGGAAATAACTACCCAAAGCCGAGCTTGGGGATTAAAGGGAGTTTGCTATTGATATTCTCTGAGTCCTAACAGCCCAGAAGATGAATGTGAGGATCGGGGAGTGATACTGGGCGGCATAAAGAGAGGCACAGACTAGTAGGGTCTCTCTGTTACTTGCTTCTCCTCCCAATCCTTTGTCAATTTTTTTTCTAATTACCTGTGCCGTTCTGATTTTATTCATTCATGCACCCTTGCATGCATCCATTTACATGTTGGCTGAGAGCCTGTGGCAGGGTTTAGACTGGGTTCTGGGCACACAGAGATGGTCATTTCTAGACCTGGCCAAACACAGTGGGCCCCAGTTACAGTGTGCAGGCACACAGTGGGCTGGCACCCACCAGCAGTTGCAAGTGCCATGTTTCTGGCCAATGGACAACACAATGCAATCAGAAAATTACTGACTTCAAAAAGTTCAGAGCAGGTTCAAGGTTATCACTCTAATGTTGGTCCTCATCTTCTTCACTTGCATACCAGGATGCATCCCTGTGAAGAGGTAAGGGTGATGCTGAGGCCAGCAGGCTGGGATACGGGGGGAGTGCCCCACAGCACCATCTTGACCCTGCAAGGCAGTAATGCTCTGGCACTACCTGCCAGGGACAGGTGCCAGACCCACTACTCATTAGCCGTTTGAGCCAGGGAAAATTGCTTAATGTCTCTAAGCCTCTGCTTCCTCATCTGTAAAATGGGAATAATAACACTCCTAATGATGGAATTGTTGTGAGGACTGGCCAAGGTGTAATGCCTATAAAACTATTAGGACAGGGCTAATTCAGTACATAAGAAGCTCTCAAGACATTCTGAGTTTAATTATTATTGCTAATATACTACAGTCTGTATTCCGGGTCAAGCGTGTCACCGTGGGAAAGGGGTTGTAATGCCCTGGTCTGACAGAGGGGCAGTGTACGAACAGGTGACCGTCACGCAGAAGTGTCAGTGGTAGGAACAGGTGCTGTGGAAACAGGAGGGGAGGACTGTCAGGAATCACGGCTCTCGGAGCCCTCCTGACTTCAGTTTCCTCGTCAAGCAGTGATTTCCTTGGCTCTTATGGCAGAAAGAGCCAGGTTAATCTCGAGGGCTTGAGGAGACTAGGGTGGAATAAGAATAGGGCTGCCCTGGCTGGTTTGGCTCAGCGGTTAGAATGTCAGCCTGAGGTCCAGAGAGACTCGGGTTCGGTTCCCACGAAGGGCACGTACCTCAATGTGTCCCTTTTACGTCGATGTTTCTCATTCTCTCTCACTTTGTCTCTCTCCCTCCCACTCTATCTATCTGAACGAAAATGGAAAAATGTCTTCGGGTGAGGATAAAAAAAAGAGGAATAAAAAAGAAAAATAGAGCTGACTTCATGGGGTTGTTGTGAGCATTAAATGGGTTAATATTTGAAAAGCGATTGGGACATTGTTGGGCATAGAGGAAGAACTATAGGATGTTCCTGTTGTTATTTTTCTCTTATCTCATTTAAAAGCTTGTAGAATTTTTGTGTTTCATCGCAGACCTTGGCAACAGCACACTGACCTGTAAATCCAAGAGTCATCCCTATTTAAATAGTGATAACGATCATTATAAAGCATTCAGAAATGACTGTGTGTTAGAACTAGGAAGCAAATATTCATATCACGATAGGATTCTTTGCTTTAATAAATAATGGATTCATTGCCAGGATTCTTACCTCTGGTTTATGAACTGCCTGAAAATTTATGCAAACATTCGTGAAAACATTCATCTGTTTATTTTCTAGGTTGAAGGTCTATAGCTTTCATCAGATTTCCTAAGAGATCTGTGTCCCCCAAATAGATTAAGAAACAATGAGCTCTCCCAATTAAAATAGAATTCTATTTGCAAAAAAGAAAAAAATCAATTAAATAAATTTGCCATAACTTCAACTCTTGGCATGCAAGGAGATATCTAATCAGGCAATTACCACCCACTGTGGGTCTATCTCTGCTCCGTGGCTGATACTGTAGATACTGAAACAATGCATTAAATACAGTTTCTTCTCTCAAAGATGATATCAGGTAACATTCTTGCAGGAAACAGATGGCAAATTCAAATTAGGTAGTTTGAAGATTATTTACAAAAGTGTAAGTAGCGCCTGGCTGGTGTGGTTCAGTGGCTGAGCATTGACCCATGCACCAAGAGGTTGCCAGTTTGATTCCCAATCAGGGCACATGCCCAGGTTGTAGGCCAGATCCCCAGTGGGGGGCATGCAGGAGGCAACCAATCGATGTTCTCTCTCATTGATGTTCCCATCTTTCTCTCCCTCTCCCTTCCTCTCTCTCTAAAATCAATAAAGATGATGATGATGATAATAATAATAATAATAAACCCAACAGTGTAGGTAGGATCTTGCGAATGATAAGATAGTGCAGTACCCTAGGCTAGACATGGTGGGGCACAGTGCCCACCCCCAGGCCTGAAGGAGGACCCTCATCAGGGAACACGAAGATAGAGCTGGGCCGGGGCTTCACCTGACAAGAACTGTGATCTTCTTTTTGGTGGAGGGACTCAGCCATGTTGCAGTGGCCTAAGGGGAGGGAGCTGAGGTAGGAAATAACCCAACATCTCCCTTCCTTCAGTCCCTGAAGTGGTCCCCATTGCTGAACCCAAACACAAGAGGGACAAAAAGGGAGCTCGGTGTTGTGTTTCACGTGGCCTCTGGGGCAGGAGCAAGGCGGAGAAGGGAAAGTCCATTTGGAGGGACAAGTGGAAGACAGCTCGGGGACTTTGTCAGAGGAAGGAGAGGAAGCTGAGTGGATCATGTGAGATTATCCCAGGAGAATCAGAAATGCAGATGGTGCATAATCAGATTCTCAGCAGGAAGAGCAGAGAGTAAGTGTTTTCACACTCAGGAGGTGTGAGAGCATGAAGTCATTGCATCTTGGGGGAAGTGGATGTAGGATACCTAAAAACTCACAATCCAAAATCAGGGTGGCCATCTCAGCCTCCCCTGACCACAGCCCAGAGGTGATCCTAAATTGGGTGTTTGAATTGATTCCTAACACTTTTTTAAACAATTTTCTTTTAAACTAATTATAGACTCAGAAGGTTGTAGAAATCGCACAGCGTGGCTTCTCTCATGGCAACATGTACTACGGTACATTATCAAAACCAGGCTCCTCCCACTTTCTTCACACACATTGCATATATTTTTCCTTTAACCATGAAACATGTATACATACATAAAATATTATACCATTAGTCTGTTTGCTCACCTCCAGGAATGAACAAATGTGAACATTTTAGGTTTTTGCTTCAGATATCCTTTTTTTTTTTTAAGTGTAAGTTGTACTCTTGTGTGAGGTTCACATTTGGTGAAGGAGTTTATTTGGAGGCACCCACTCTGTAGACCAAAGGCCTGTGAACACCTCCCCTGCCCCCCCGCCCCGGAAGCCCAGGAGGGCACTGGATGCCAGCATGCGATTTCCAGTCTCTTAAGCTGTGTTCTTGGTCAAATGTCTCACTTCTCTGAGCTGTGGTTTCCTCATTTGAAAAATTGAGAAAATAATATTTACCTCATGAGGTTGTCATGAGAAGAAAGACAGACAAAGCATCTAGAGTGTGTGGCACGTTTTAGATACTCCTTGTCTATGGCTACTTTTATCTGCAGAAGATCTGTTAGCAAAGGCTGGTGTCAGTGGACCTGGATTCAAACCCAGGGTTTTTGTTTTTGTTTGTTTACTAATTAGCTGTGATGTCTTGGGATGATCAGTTAATCCTTCTTGTTTTTTCATTCTTTGAATGAAGACTACACTACCTCATAGGGGAGTGGTGAAGATTTAAGAGGAAGCATGTTCAGTGTCTGGGACACAGTAAGTATGCAGTAAGAGATGCTCTGTTATTAGATATAGATTATTAGTAGGTTCAGGGTAAGGACTGTAACTTGTGTCTAGCAAGTAGTGGCTCAGGCAAGGTGCTCAGTCAGTGGTTGACAAGTGGAAGAACGTGTGACTGGGTCTTGAGTGGGTCCGTGCTCTGGAACCCCTCCCCAGACACCACACCAGCTGGGCCCGGTGTGGTAAAGCTGGGCGCCACCCGGAGCCCTTCCTCTGGGAGCCCCATTCATCATCCCTGACTTCTGCACACCCGCACAGCCAGTGATGCATCGCCCAGCCCCTTATCACAGGGAGGAAGCCCGCTCCCCAGGCCCCCTCTCATGTAAATGCAGTCGAGACCCCATTCATCAAGGAGACGCTGCGTTCTCCTGGTAAACTAAACTGCCTAATGTACAGTGAACACGAGTTCCCTCCTCAGCATACTGAGCAGCCTACGCGAGGCACCTGGTGGGATGGATGCCGGGTTCATCCGGGTGACATCCAGCAGATAAAACTCCTGTGTGTCGTAATGTGATCGTCTGTAACACAGGCTCCAGAGGAGGCCGAGGGTGAGGCCGTGTAGGCAGAGCGTGAGCTTGGTCGTAAGAGGGCAGACGGGCTCCCGCTCCACCCCGACAGTCTATTGTGCGCTTGGAAACATTCCACGACCTGTGTGAGCCTCGGTCTCCTCCTCTGCCTCGCAGGATGGCGACGACAGACTTCAGCGGTGGGGAGGACCACGGAGTTCAGCGGGCACTTGGCAGTTGCCCTGTAGAACAGCTACTGTGTGTTTCACCATGTCATGAGCACACCACCGCTTTTGCTTGCTTATTTGCTTTTTTAGGGAGACATTAAGGGGAGCTTTGCTGATGCTCAGAGTAGATATTTCATGCACATTCCAGGAGCCCCTCACTGAAGTCCTGCCAGGAATCAGATCATGCCCGCAGGGAGGGTTGCCTGGAGTACGGTGAAGGAACATTCCTGTTTGTCCTCATTCATTCTCTCCATAAACATTCACCGTTCCACAGCATATTCCAGATTGTGGAAGAAACACGCAAATGAAACAGCCCCTGCTCCCAGCGGCTCACATTCTTCTAGTAGCGCAGGAAGCATGAAGCAGTATCAGGCATGGCAACCAGATGCGCACTGTGACAGCAGCGCCGGGCGGGAGGGCCCGAGCGGCCTGTGGCCTCCGGAGGCTTGCACAGGGCAGGCCGAGCTGCCTGTGCTTTTCCACGCAGATGATGTTATACTTTGTATCTTTGTTTTTCAAGAAGTTTTGACATTTATAATTTTGTAGCCCAAACGAAAGCACTGCTGTGTTTGGATCCTGTGTAACTGGTTTCAGCGCCCACAGCCCTTTCACGCTGTAGGCTGCGGACCCTGAGCTCTCAGTTCACCTCTTGGTGATTTGATTGGACCGAGTTCATTTCCACGGACCTCCTTTCCCGCGACTGACGGCACAAAGCGACAAGTTTTCTGAGCCTGATGGACTGACGATAGCATTCCCACTGCCTTCATAAACGAAGGACAACATGGTTGCTATTCCTTGGTGGGTCCTCACAGCTTTGCCCCCCCCAACTTGATAGATCTGTGTCATGACAGTAAGTGTCCCCAAGGCAAAGCCTCAGGGCAGCCGGACTCTATTTCTTTGGCAACAAACCCATTTTCTAATTTTGTCTTAGGTATTTCTTAGACTATATTTTGTCCTTTCAAATCCACATTTTTGCAGAGGGGTACAAAGAGTGAATTTCTTCAAGGATTTTTTTTTTTTTTTATAATGCAGTGACCCTCTTAGGTCATTATTTGGCTCAACAGATTTCTTTTTCTTTTATATCTTTGTTGCTTCTACAGAGTATACTCTGTACTGATGTTTTCTTCTGGAATACAAGTTATGTTTGCTGTTTTTGTATTGATCATTCTTTTCTATTGTGGCTGTTACCATTTTGTCCTTTTCTTTTGTGTTCTAAGAGGGGTTGTCGAGTTTGCAGTTCATGTCCAGAATATTTACAGCCCCTTAGAGGCAGCAGGCCGGCCTGGCTCCCTTCACTGACTTCTAGCCCGACGTTAACTACTTCCAGTGCTGTCTGTAATTCTGCTGGGAGTCGGGAGAAGTGGAGACAAGGTGAGACAGGCAGGCGGTGGCTGGATGGTGAGACGCCTGTGCCTTGGTGGTGATGGGGAGCCATCCAAGGATGTTCAGAGAGCTCGCCGTGCACTCGTGTAAGGGAGAATGGGCCACAAGGAAAGAGACAGAGGTAGAAACACTAGCACAGAGAGGGTCCTTACATTGCCCGACAGTTGACCAGTGTCTTATTAGAAATGGCTGGCACATGGGAAGTTCATGTAGACACAGGCAGCGATATTTTAAAACACTGAAGACTAAATAGATCATTGCAGCTGTACTTGTGTGTGATTTAAAAGCAGGTACTACAACACCCCCAAAGTAATAAGCTTCTCTCCGAGATGAATTGGGATTCGGTCTGGCAATTACATTAAGGTTTCTGATAGATAGCGTACATGGAGAGCTGCAATTATGATACATATCGCTATTCTGCATGGCGGGCTCACATCACTCATCATGTTGGTAGAAGTTTAACAGGAAGAAAGAATGTAAAAGACTCCCTACTTTAAGGGGAAATACCTTCCTCTGATTTCTGTGATTTTTTTTTACCATACTGCTTAAATAATTAATTTTTGTGTGTGTTTGAAGAGGGATAATAAATGGTTCTACATGTGCCTTCCTTCTTACTGTTTCAAGCTAATACAAGTAACCTCACTTAGGATGCATACATCTCCTAAAGAGACTTTGTAAACCAACTTCATCTCCCCAATCAAGAAAGTAACAGAAAATATATATATTTTTTCCTGTGCTATAAAATGTAGAAGAGAGAAGGTGTGGGGTAGGAGAAAACACCTGGACAGTTGGTGTTGGTGGACCCAACGTCTGGTCCCAGCTCTGCCACTTTCCAGGTACAGGGAGTTAGCATGGCTGAGACCTGATGTCCTGGCTGTGTGGTGGACACAGCCCGGTGTCGTGAGGATGAAATGAGATGACGTGAAAGTGGAGTGCCAGACGGGTCCAGAGAAGTGAGTTCTGTTTAAACATTTTTTATATTTCTTGGAATTCAAGTGCATTATTAATAGCAAAGAGCATCCAAAGCATTTCTTACAAGAACAACTCAATGGATACCTGCGGCTAGAAAATGCTCACTCCATTGTGGCATCTGTGGCCCTGTGGGAGATAGCAAAACCTACCCAAGTCCACTCAGGGATGTCCCATGTCAGACGTATTATATTGAAAGGTGTTTTCAGTGTATTTGGAAAATTATAATTTTGTCATCATTTTAAAGGATTTTAAGTGGAGATAGGGTACATTCTTAAAATGCTTGTTTAATGGAGCAGATATCTCCCTACTGACTTTGAAACCACACAGAGGCCTGATTCTTCAGTGGAATTACAGACAAGGTCCTGATCCTTGCCTAGGCTACCTGTGTTTATACCTGTCAACCGATGGTTATTGGTGCCAATTCAATGCCAACAAGAATCTCCAACTTGGATTGTGGTGAAGAAGGAAATTTTATTCAGTGCAAAACAGTTCAACTGTGATACAGCCTGGCTGTAAAGACAGCAGGGCTGTGAGGCAGTCCTGGAGCCAGGTGGCCGTGGGGTCAGGCCCCTGTCTGGCTAAACAGCTCTGCTCGACGGTCTCCTCTGCTCTGTTCTGCTCCATTCTGGTCTGCTCTGGCAAGACGCCTTCTGTGTTTTAGCTCAGCCAGAGAGACACATTCTTTAGTCTTTGGTGAAAAGGGAAAACGCACTTCCTAGCCACAGGGGAGCTGGCTTATATGGACAGAAGTCCCCGCCCCTGGTCCTTGATTGGTTCATCCTCATGCAAATGAAGATTCCAAATCCTCACAGTTTTATTGGTCCAAAAGGCACTGTCCTGATTGGTCCGAATAGAGCCACTCTAATTGGTCAGAACTCTGCAGCTCCAGTTGAATGGAGAAAGCTTCAGTCCTATTGGTTGAAATAGGATTCCAGGAGCTGCTGTATAAGGACAGGCTGAGATGGCAGAAACACAGTGCAGGCAGAGACAGGCAGTTCAGTGCAGGCTTCTTAAAGTGCAGTTTGTGTGAGAGGTCTCTGTGCAGAAACAGCTGCTAGGCTCTGGTTTTCTTTGTTTTACTTGATCCCAGTTAGCCACCAGGAGCCCTTCTTCGTCGGTGTTTTTTTCTTAGGGGTCACATACCTAAATGTTTCCAGAGAAACTTGGAAGCAGCTGACACTTGGTAAATCAATATCCAGGGACTGGGGTTGAAGCATGCCCAAGATTATGTTTTGGAAGGGCCCAAGTCACTCCGACAACCTCCGAAGGTTGACTCCTGGAGAATGACGAGGTGGAGCCTCCAGGAGCCTACTGTCATTGCCAGATCTGAGAACATTAGTAGATACTGTTTTTGGATCAATAAAAACTTATAAAAATAAATTTAAAAGCCCGGCCAGTGTGGCTCAGTGGATTGAGCATCCTCCCAAGGACTGAGAGGACCGGTTCGGTTCCTGGTCAGGGCACATGCCCAGGTTGCGAGCTTGATCCCCAGTGTGTGGCCATGCAGGAGGCAGCCCATCAGTGTTTCTATCTCTCTGTCCCTTCCTCTCTCTCTAAAAAAAAACAATAAAAACATATAAAAATAGATAATGTTTTGGGGAGGCCAACCATATTACATAGAACTAGAAAGCTTGGGACGTAGGAATACAGGTACTCCATGCGGGGCATTTAATACAACACAGAAAACCCGGGGCATTCTCCCTGGAAATGAGAATAGGATCCATCTTCACTAGAACAACCGCAGCCCATGCCGGAGGCAACAGGACACATCTGGCTATAATTTGGACCTCTAGAGGTCAGAGTTTTGATAGGCTATCTCTCCACCCATGGTCCTTGGGTCACTGATTGTGGTTAGAGTGAAATGAACAACTGACTTGAAATTGAAGCTAACTCTCACCAGGCTTGGAGCCTCATCTCCATTCTTTACTTGTGGGGCCTCCAAGATCTATAACTTCACCTCCTCTGAATCTCAGACTCCTCAATTTATCCTATAGTGGTAAGCACCGACTAGGCTTTTATCTTTCCCTCTTACTTATACTCTGAGCTGGGTGTTTCCCTTCTAAACATGGAAGTCTTTCCCCAGGAGTTGTAGAGCTTCCTGCAGCCCAGGTCTGTCTCCTGCTTGGATGTCTCTCTGCTCTCCGGCTGACCTCAGACGGGGCAGCTCTTCATGAGTCAGGACAGCCCTTCCCCCTCCCCCCAGCCAACTGACTTCTTGGGAAGAACAGCCATGTACAGGGTTCCTCAGGCCACCCAACTGGCCTGGAGAGCTAAATTAAGACATTCCTCTTAAAATAATGTTTCCATGGAAACTCGGCCTGTGCTAAAGCTGAGAAAGCTTGGGTTTTTAATCAGGCCTCTTTGAGCAGAGGAAGCGATCCCTTGGGCATCAGTTTAGGAAGATAGTTGGACACTCGCTGAGCATTGTCATCATAGATTTCTCCCAGGGCAGCTAGGGGCCACAGGGGCACCGACAGCACCTGTGCAGTGCTGACCGTCGGGAGCCCAGCAGAGCCGGGCTGGAGCAAGGAGGGGAGGGGAAGGGAGCAGCTGTCACTTAGCACCCAAGATGCCTGCTCGGTCACTCCACTAATCCATCAAGTATATCATAGTCATCAAAAGCTCTAACATACGTGCAGCAAAGCCCTCGATGATGGCTTGTGAAGAATTTCCCAAGTGGGTTGTGAAATGGAGGTTGAAAGATACATACGAGAAACACTGTAGAATGGAGAACCCCTGGAATTTCTTGCCCAGGATGTGTCCACTTTGCAAGCAAAAATCGGTTCTAGATAGGTTCAGACAGCATTTTCGAGAGGGTATTCCACATAAAAACAATGGTCCAGTGCTTTTGAAAAGGATCAGATATATTGGGCATATACTGGGTATCCTTTGGAATTATGCAATGTCCACGTGCATATAAAAGACTCAGATGTGTAGGAAAGATAACAGTTTAATTTTGTTCAGTATTTCCCAAACTTACTGACTCTGAGACCTTTCCGATGTCCTGAATCACATGCCATCCCTGCTTTGCGGCACACACTTGGGCAACCCTGGGGAGTTCCCATCACACTTTCCTCACTGTAACTCTGGCCGTCCTCGTGGGTGGGACCTGGGCTGAATGTTGAATGAGGTTGACCTGAAGTGTGCTTTCTTCTGGTTCTGCCCTCACGTCTTCTAAACATAGCCTGCTTTGGATAGGAGACATTCATGAGCAACTGAACTTCTAGAAATATCAAAGAAAAGCATCTGAAGGGGAAAATAAGAGCAGATATTACGGGGCCACATGGACCACCGAGGCCGTACCTTATCCTACGCTGAGCGTGGAACCATAGCAGAGAGCAGATGATCACACATGGGACAATAACATTTGGCTTTTTGACACATGGAGACAATATTCTGGTGGAAACATTTTGTGACATTGAAGTCGAAGTATATATTTCAACCTGTTTTTGATAGCTGAAGTTCATTTATAAAATAAATGTCCTGTGTTGTGTGAGTCTCTTCTTGTCTGCCACCACCCCACCTCCATTTTAAGAATCTGACTTAAACTTTGATCTCTAAAATTCTACAACCCCAAACTAAGTTATATTTCTGATGTCTACGTTGAGAGCAATGGTAAATGCAGACATGTGCTTAGGAGATTTAGGTCTCCATCTTGGAGCATTAATATGAGCAAGTCATTATTTATCTAGGACTTAAGAAGATTTGAAGGTGTTAGATCCAGGAAGATCAGAGTGAGGGTCACTGTCATTCTTAATGAGAAGTTCCTTCAGAGTCTATTAAATAGAATGAGGCTGGTTATGCCCATCAGCCTCAAACTCCCTGAAATGATTTGGATGAATACGTGCTTTAGTAATTTAAAATATGTATTACTCTTCATCATCCAGCCCCAATAGGATCTTGGATTCCTACTGAAAACAGGCAGATCTTCACCTCTATTCTTGCTGGATTTGTAGTTGCCACTAAAGTGGTATTGTGGTTAAGAGGAATTAGGCAGACTTAAGTCCACAACCTAATAGCTGTGCCTTAGAGAAAGTAACTTTTCTGAACTTCGATCCGAGTCTGTAAAATGCAGACAATGGTATTTACCCTTTAGGAATTGTTGTATGAATTAAAATGACAGTTAATATCTTATGTTGTCAGTGAGAGGTCTGACACTCAACATGTAGTAGTTCTTTTCATTGCTACTGTTCTTATTATTCGCTCTGTGGCCATGCCCCTGACTTGAACCGAGGTAAAAGCTTGACCACATAGGTAGTAAAGTACATGGGCTTGGGGGTCAAAGGGACTTGAATTGGAATCACTGCTCTGTATTTATGAATCAGCTGTGTGAGTGTGGGAAAATCACTTTGCCTCTCTGAGCTTTAACTTCTCCATTTGTCAAACATGGTGACTCTCAACTGCCCTGAAGGGCTCTCTGGAGAACTGGATGGGAAAACGTAAGGCGCTCCCTGAGCGGTCTTGGCAGGGAGCAGGTGGGCTCTGGATGACTTATTCCTACGCCGGAGTCTGAGGAGGAGGAGCTGTGGTAGAGCCAGACTATCATTGAAGAGATAGCTGAAGTCAGTTTGTCAATGAAATGGCTAGTTGATACACTATGGTTATTTTTATCATAATCATAGCTTGCTACCTCTAGATTTTATTAGAGGTTGAAGATGCATTTATTCAACAAATATTTATTGAGAACCAAATGTGTGCCAGGATTTGGGCTAGGTACTGGGGATGCGTTGATTTATTCTGAAAAGGAAATCATTGATGAGGGTTAGCTCTGTAATCAGAAACAAGGAGAAATCTATCTTCCTCCTGTCCCAGCCCAGCACAGCTCAGGACCCCAATGATATGAAATTTCTTAGGCAAGGAGGTGAAGACCTTTGCAGATATCAAATTAGTGGAGTTCCAAGCATAGTATATATTTATTTTTTTATTTTTAAATTAAATTTATTGGGGCAACATTGGTTAATAAGATCATTTAGGTTTCAAGTGTACATTTCTGGGATACATGATCTGTCTATTGCATTGTGTGCCCACCACCCAAAGTCAGATCACCTTCTGTCACCGTGTATTTGTCCCAAACATAGTATATTTGTTCTTTGCTCTGTTTTGCCGTGTGTTCTATTTCTCTGCATCCCCAGTTTCCCAACCTGCATTGTTCTTATACATTCTCCTGGGCAAAGCTCAAGGGTCACCTCCTCCATGAAGCCTTCTTGGGCCACAGTCTAGGTTAGGTGTCCCTCCTCTGGAACCTGTGTTCCCTCCCTGTGTTCTTTCCCTCTGGCTTAGCACCCATCACTCAGTGACCTCTGGTTGGAAATGGCCTCCTAGTCTGTAAACTCTTGACGACAGAGACTGTGTCTTGCCCAAGGGTTGTAGTGTGTTAGGGGCTGTACTGTCGTGATTAGAATATGTGTGGCATAGCATACTTGCAAATCATAAAGAGACATAATAACGGTAACTATTATTGTGACTATGCTAGTGTTTACATGAAGCTTTGCAGTTTACAAACCGCTCCATCTTTCCTCACTTGATTCTTCAGCCTCGCAAGGTGACGATGGTGGGCTCTGCTCCCCTGTCCCCTGTCCTGCAGACGACGAGTCGATGAAGGCTGATTGTGTGGGCTGTGTTGTATCAGGATTGAGATTTAGATACAGGTCTGTGTGATCCCAAATTCTTTTGCTCTCTCTGTTACAGTAATCTGTTCAGTGTCTTGATTAACAGGAGTCCTAAGGAAAGGACACACACACAAACATGATATGTGCACCTACACATGCAAAATCAGTGGCCAGTGCAGCCAGTGGGTACTCTTCTGTAAGGAGTCCCTTAGCTGGGAGTTCTCCTTCTTCTAAATGATTAACCTTTGCCTAATTTCCTGGGACCTGATATATTTCAATGGGGATGGAAGTCTAACATATACAATAGGGCTTGGGTTGAAAATATTGCAAATACCCCAAATGGCAGATCGCCGATGTCTCCTGAGACCCACGTGCTTGAAGGAAAGACAAAATATCTTGTAACTTGTTGCACAGAACAGGGACAAGTAGGAAAGGAAACAAGCTTTGCTTCTGCCCTAGTGCTCCTGGCCGTAGGTTCTTTGCTGGGTTAGTCCACCTGTGTGACTCTTTCCAGCAAGGTAAGGACCCATGCAACCACTGGGCCAGTGCTTGGGATGGAGCATCCGACCTGGGTCAGTCACCTGAGGTAGGCACACTGTCCGGCTGTCCTGGAGCAACATGACTGGAGAGAGGGCTGAGTGAAGCCAGGTAGACATGAGAACCTCAGTCTGATCCTCACATCTGAAGGACAGATTCACCAAATAGGACATTGGAAGACATGTCAGCACCTTATCCTGGAGCTTGGCAGCCCTGAATGGCTTTCTCTTTGAGCGACTTCATGTCCCTGGGCTGCCCTCTACTCTCACCAAGATCGGTATGCCATCAGAGGTCCTTCTCCTCCTGGTTTGGCCAGGCCTTGTTAAAAAGATGGAGGGATGCCCTGGCTGGTTTGGTTCAGCAGTTAGAGCATCAGCCCACGGACCAAAGAAAGAGTCGTGGGTTCTATTGCGGTCAAGGGCACATACCTCAGTTGCAGTTTGGTCCCTGACCCTGGCCAGGGTCTTGTGGGAGGCAACCAATCAATGTGTTTCTCTCTCTCTCTCCCTTCCACTGTATCTGAAAATAAATGAAAAAATATCCTTGGGTGAGGATTTAAAAAAAAAAAAAAAGATGGAGGGATGTATAAAATTAGATATGCCTTTCTGGTTCTGAGTTACTTTATTGTGATGGCTTCAACTCAAAGTCTATTTTAAGAGACTGTGCTGACATTTTCTCATATCCCCTCTCCCAGAAGGCAGTATGGCATAGTGGAAAGAACACTATATTTAGAACAGACAAGACCCAGGTCCAATTCCAGCTCCATCGTTTAGTATTACTATTCTATTGGACAAGTGAATTACTTTTCTAAACTTGGGTTTTCTCTTTGCAGAATGTGAATAATCGTACCTCTGTGGCAGCATGGTTGCTGAGGATGAGGGAGGATGTCAGGTGCCTGCCACAGTGTCCGTGCTCAGTATGTGCAGCTTACTAGGCAGAAGCGGGGGCGAGCGTGTCACAGCAAAGCAAACGCTCGCGTCGGAGAAGACACAGTTCTGACCACCCTGCAACTTAGGCAAGCTACTGAACGTACCTCAGAGTTTCAAAGGGACAGTGTTGGTTTTTTTAATTCACAAAATGGAAATAATATTTGCCATTCTCCTTTCCAAAGGTTTGTAGTCCAAGTGACGTCTAACTCACGAGCTGGCTTTCTGCCTCTGCCATGAAAATACTTGAGTCTGGATCGGAGGCTGGGGACCAAGAGGAGAGAGGGGTGGGGATGAAGAAGACGAGAGGCTGGCGTCTGCTCCCTGCCTGCCTGTGGATCACCGCATCGCAGGCTGACCCCCTGATCAGTGGTTCGCAGCCCTGCGCTGCGCACTGGAATCACCGGGAGCTTTGAAAACGACTCTTGCTTGCTTTCACCTCCTCCCAGAGATGCTGATGTGGATGGGGTGCAGCCGGGGTATCTGGATTTTTCAAAACTCACAAGATGATCTAAAGTGCAGCCAAGGCTGAAAACTTCTACTTTTGGAGAAAGCTAAAGAGATATAAGTGGCAGCCCATATTTAACTGGCTGTAACTCTATCAGCATGTGCTGAGTGCCTGCTTTTAAGATGAGTTCATTAATCTGTAATAGCACCCACTCTTATCAGATTAGATAGGATTGGACATCACTTTTGGCTCATGTTTAAATCAATGAAACCACACTCTCCTTCCTCACCCCATGGCTTGTCCCAAATGATCATGGTCATGTCACGACTGCTCTGGCCACTTGCCGCTTCCTTCAGCTCTGTATCTGAAAGCCAGCACAGACAAAGGTCATTTCTGCATCTCTGGCTGGTGGCAGTCGGGCATTTCCTGAGCGCCTGCAAAGGTTCTTAAACGTTTCGGCGCATCGAGTCAGCCGGAGAACTTGTTGAAATGCAGGTTTCCAGGCACAACCGCAGGGTTTCTGATCTGGTGGTTTTGAGGTGAGGTTGAGAATTCGCACTGCTGACAGTCCCTAGGTGAAGCAGCTGCTGCTGGTCCAGGGACCACACTCGGAGAACCCCCAGCCTAGGCACCCTGGGTCCTTTTATTTACCTCTGATTTCCCACCCCCATTTCAGAGAGTTCAGATTGCTAAGTAGCTTCATAAGGGGCACACCATTTTTGTGTGTGTGTGTGGTTGCTAATCTTCACCTGAGGATAGTTTTCTATTGATTTTTAGAGAGAGTGGAAGGGGAGAAAATGGAGAAAGAAAGAGAGAGGGGGGAGAGAGAGAGAGAGACAGTGTGAGAGAGATACATCGATTAGTTGCCTGCTTCACACATGGCCTTGACCCCGACTGGGGCTGGGGATCAAACCTGCAGTACAGGTACATGCCCTTGACCAGGAATCGAACCCTTGACCCTTCAGTCTGTGCGCTGACACTCTAACCCCTGAGCCAAACTGGCCAGAGCAAGGGGCACACCTTTTAAGTGGCGGAGCCAGGATTTGAACCTAGTACTGTCTAACTCCCACACCCGCTCCTCCCACCCCTGCCTCCTGGCAGGCCATCGTTGGGTCCCTGCAGTAATCTCAGCCACGTTCTAGGCACAGTGTGGTCTCCGTCAAGGAAGGAGCTCAGAGAGCTGCCCCAGCTCTCGTACCAAAGCAGTCGCAGCGGGAGACAGCCAGTGAGCAGGCCCCAAGGCTGCTTCCCACAGAACAGCTCCGGGGGACCCGGCCAGTGGGGACAGGGCTCTGAGGCCAGGATGGCTCTTGGAGAAGGAGGAGGTGAAGTGGGCCTTGGAGGACGTGGTGTTCCAGGTGCCACTCCTGCTCCATGGTGGCTTTTGTCACAGGATGAATCTGATAGGAGGTGTGGTCAGCATAACTAGGAGGGGCCAGCGACCACTCTGAGGAAGGCACAGTCAAGGAGTGACAGGGACAGGCTCAAACCAGGAGCTATTGTAGAGGAAGCATGGCTGTGGCTGTGTATTCCAGAGTCACTACAGCGGAGTTTTGGGGGATGGGGAAGGGGCTTGTCTCAAGAGAATAGCAGCAACAATAACATGTGAGAGAATCCCCTGGCCTGGCCAGAGCAGGAAACAGCTGTTCACAGAATGTCCCGCTGACCTGCAGGTGATGACCAGCTTGCAGTGCAGGTGCAGCCCATGCGTCGAGCCCGTCAGCTCCCAGAAGTCTGCACGCTCTGGACACCCAGCCTGGACGTGGCAAGCGCATCTCATGTGGCACCTCCCGTGGCAAGCCTACCTCTGCACAGCTTGTGGGGCCTGGCTGTGCTCGTGCCCGTCCTCACCACCGAGGATGCGGAGCCAACCTCCGTGCTCCATCGGCTCTGCTGTCCAGGGCTGTCACAAAGGACCTGCTCTTGGCTCCGTGGTATGAGTTCCATTGCTTCAAGAGCTGTGTGCACCCCATGAAGGAGTCTTGTCCTGAGTATTTCCAATCTTGTCTCCCCTGAGTAATGGAACCCCCCCAAAGAAACGGAAGGGCTGGTCCATTGGGGTAAAATAAGACGGCCCCAGGTTCTAAAGCCCACTTAATAGCACTGCAATTTCAGACACTTCGTTCTTCTTGGACTCAGTTGCCTCATTTATCTGAGTAATATAATCATTTGTGATTTGCATGGGAGGTACGTAGGCTGGGGGGCGGTACACATTCTTCAGTACATCTTGGTATCCAGATGTGTGCTTGCAAAGTCCCAACTTGACTCATGTTACTTTCTGTGGACAGAGTTCAGGGTTTCATTGTGAATATTGTCAGAACTAATGGAGGTGGTTGCTGGAGACAAGGGGTGCCCAAGGGAGGGTGCCCCTGAGTGCAGGAAGCCTGCTCACCTAGGAGCCCAGCTCCAGGTGAGGCTGGGAGGACCGCGACCCTGTGCAGGCTGCGGGGGGCGGGGCGCTCTCGCATGGGAGCAAGCAGGATGCCCTTGATGAGCCGAGGTGCTGAGCAGAGCCGGGCCCTCTAGCCAGACCTACTCAGCTGCTGGAGGCTCTCAGGTCCCATCTCCGTCAATTACAGGAGGTGTCACGAGTGACCAAGTTATACACCTGGATTTCAGTGATAGTTTTCTTCTCACTTTCAAATTCCCTTTTGTGTGTTGAGAATTACCATTCTTTCTTTGTCTCTGGATACTTTGACTTATCCAATGCTGCTGGGCCCTCGTGTGACCTGGAGAGGAGTTCTGAGAGGCAGGAGGTGGCCTCTCGACCCTGGCCTAGCCCATTGTCATCTCAGCACCTTGTCTCTTTGGGCCTCAGTTTCCCCATCTATAAAATGGGAATAATAACACCTGTCCTTTTCACCTCGTGGATAGTCAGAGGTGATGACCTATGGGAAGGGCATTGGGATGTGGCTGGGGATTTTTATTCTACAGGTGTAAGGAGCAGCAGATCAACCTGTACTTGGAAGCACCACTACTTTTTCGTGACCATTGTGCTCTCAGACCCCATTTTTCTCTTCTGTCTGATGGAGATAATAATACCCTATCACAGCAGAACTGTTGGGCTGCTATAAATCAAAATAATATATATAAAGCATCTAACACAGTGCCTGGTATATAGAATATAAAGCTGTAACAGCAGCTGCTGTTATAATGATTACAATCATGAGACCGATTATAATAGTCATGTATGTGAATATAGGTATTTCTGCCAAACAGACCCAATTCTTTCATGGAATTTCCTTCCCGTCTGTTTCACTGCTATGATTCCCGGCACCCTGTTTAAGCCTAGAGCCCTCCTTGCGGAGCTTTCCTGGGGCCTGGAGGAAGAGCATGCCTGGAGCCCAGGGCTCTCTCTGCATCTCAACCCATTGCGTCCTTAGGGGAGGGGTTTCTTGCCTGCTGGGTGCGCCCATCCCATCTGATGCCCGGTGCGCTCCAGTCAGGAGCCCGCCTAATCATTTGTGTAAGAACTGAGGCTGCTCTGATAGCAAACTTCCAATCACCTCTTTGCTTGAAACCTTCGAAGGAAGCCTGCAGAAAGACATGTTGTGACTCCAGCTTCCCTAACCAGTGCAGGCAGGGAGGGTATGTGCTAATTAGCATGCTGTCTCCCTTACCGAGGGCCTTTGTGCTGTCTGTCAGCTTCTGCTAGGTAGATGCTAAACACTGTGAAGGCAAATGATATCATGACTGACAACTTAATAGATGTCTTTTTGAGCTGAACGTGCTACAACCAGATAAAATTAACAGAAGCCTTCAAGACCATCTTTTGCAGGCTGATGTGCTAACAAGTGCCTCTCTGCTGCGGTGAAAAGACATGGAACTCAGTCCAGTTGAAGATTAGGGGGTTGGATGTTTGTCAACAGGCTGCTGGCTGACTTGCTGGAGAATGGATATTTCCACAGTTATTTCTGATGACAAGTAAAAATGATGAGGGGTGGAGACAAATACAACTCCTCTTAATGTAAGCAGGCCTCCTAATGAGGGTTGATGTTAAAAGCAGTCCCCTTAGGAGGTTGCACTTGTATTCTGATTACATTGAGAGTACTTAGAGTGTCTTTTAAAGTTCTTTTTATAAAAATGATTGCTTTTAGAAGCCATACAACCAAAAATAGGTTGGCGAGATTAGGCTCAAAGTGCTATTTCTTCTGGAAGTCAGTGTTGGGCCTCTCTTTTTTCCTTTTAGCTTTATTGAGGTATCATTGATATGCAAAAAGTCACATACATTTTATATATATATATATATATATATATATATATATTAACTGTGTGTGTGTGTGTATGATTGGACATATGTAATCCAACATGCTACCATAACCACAATCAATATACTAAACATGTCTAGCACCTCCAAAAATGTCCTTGTATGTTTGTGTGTGTGTGTCTCTATGGGAGGTAAGAACACGTAACATGAGATTTATTCCCAAGATATTTTAAAATTCACAATACCATGTCCGGCTGGTGTGGTCAGTGGTTGAGCATCAACTCGTGCACCAAGAGGTCACCGGTTCAATTCCTGGTCAGGGCACATGCCCAGGTTGTGGGCCGGATCCCCAGTGAGGGGCATGCAGGAGGTGGCCAATCGATGTTCTCTCTCATCGATGTTTCTATCTCACTCTCCCTTCATCTGGCTCTAAAATCAATAAAGAAAAAAAATAAAAATGAATAAGTGGAATAAAGTGTGCAATGCCGTATTGTTAACTGAAGACTCTCGTACAGCAGCTCTCTAGAACTTACTGATCTTACCCAAGATAAACTTTATGCCCATTGAAAAGCAATTCCCCATTTCTCCTCTCCTTTAGCCCCCACCAACCACCATTCGGTCCTCTAATTCTATGAGTTTGACTAATTTAGTACCTCATACATGCAGAAGCGTGCACTATGTGTCCTTCTGTACGTGGCTTATTTCATTTAACAGAATGTGCTCTCGGTTCATCCACGGTGTCTAGAGTAGCAGGATTTCCTTCCTTTTTAAGGCTGAGTAGTGATGGATACAGAAGGTGTGTATACATGCACGGGCTGCTCTTTACCCTGCAGGCCACGCTACCCTGTCGAAAACCCAGGCCATAGCCATGTTTATCGGCCCGGCGGCCTGCTCCTCCTCCTGCCTCTGGGCCTTCGCAGCCCTTCGTTGGCCTGGAACACCTTCCCTTTCCTCTGGGACTGGGTAGCTCCTTGCCATCTTTGAAGAGGTCTTTCTATTCCTGTCTTCTGAGGAAGAGGTCCGCATCTCCAGTGTTCCTCCACGAAGCCCACCCCTGCCCCTGTGCCGGCCGCTTTCGCCCACGCCTGGGCAGTGTTACTGCCCAGAGCTGAGTCGTGGGACTTGTCCCCATGCTGTGACTTCTTTATCTCAAAGGACGTCCTTCACTGAGCCCTCTGTAATCCGGCTTGTGGCGCAGCATCTGGCACATGGTGTCACCCCGGTAAATGTTTATTTGGTGACTCTAGACAGCTAGAGATAGGAAGCATGGGTAGGCAAAAAGAATTCAGGCGATGATATGAGAGAGCCTTGGTTTTAAGTTTCTTTCTTGGCTGATAGAAGCAGGGGAGCTTTGGGGAAAATCCTCCATGTGTCTGAGCCTAATGTCTCCTGATCTGTACAGGGGAGCACATGATTCCTGAAGGCACAGGGTCTCCAGGAGAAACACGTGGCATGGGTCAGGTGCTCGGCACAGCACGTACGGGCCCCGTGAAGCGTTTGCTGGAAGGATCATAGCTTCTCAAAGCAGTTCTCAGAGAGAAACTCTCCAAATGGTTCCAGCAACGCTGCATCATTGGAATAAGTACATAAGCTCCCAAGGGGCTACTTAGACGGCATCTCTTTCCCCTGTCTCAGCAAAGGCTGGCGGGCAGCGGGAGACGCAGCTCCGCTCGCCACTAGCCGAGGCCCGGGCTCTCCGCACCAGGGCCGCCCGGCTCAGCCCACGGCCCCGGTGGCAGGGGCTAACACAGTCCAGCTCTGTCGGCACGCTCTGTGCAGCCTTCTGCAGTTGGACAAGTTCCAGGCAACATTTCAGTGCCTCTTCCAAGCACAGAATGTCTTGGGTTCATAGAATATCATTCCTGGAGCTGGCAGAATGATCATTCAAACACATCGCAGCTCATGTGGGACAGATGACATTACGGGACTTGGTGCCTGACGCAAATCCTCGCCCATGAGGAAGATTTCCAGCTCCGCCTGTGACGGCCCGCCGTTCCCACAGGCTTTTCCAGGAGAAGCCTGTCTTGTTTCTGGGAGTTGGAGAGACTTGGACAGGTGGTGCCAGGCTGCTGGGAAGCAGTGCACATGCTGGGGGGCCCTTCCCCACGATGCCCTGAGCGCACCCGGCGCTCCCCGGTGGGGTGTAATTCCCCATGGTCCCTGCCGGTGTGGAAAGCCTGTTGAAAAAATATATACAGAGGGGCACAGAATCTATTACAGAGATGAAAATAAACAAGACTGGAGACAAGTGGGATTTAATAAGTTCAACTAAGCATATAATAACTTACAATAGCTAAGATGCCCTAAAGTTTCTGCACACATGATAAGGGAGAAGGAATTTAATTGTATTTAAAATGCAGGGCATGACGCAGGTTGTTTTATTAGGAAAAAGATATTATAGAAACAGCAAAAGTCAGCAAAGCAATAGGATGTTGCAGGAAGGCTGGATAGCGCAGAGCAAGTGCGCACCGGCGCCAGGGCAGGGAGTGAGAGGGTTTGGTGGAGGAGGCAGCACTGGGGACACAGGCGGGGAGCACGTCTCCTCAAAGGCTCCTTGGGGTTCTGCTTACATAAAGCAAGTAGGCAATTCAGAGGAAGTTCAGTTGAGGGAGATGAAAACTTGAAAGAAACTGAGCTGTACCTATAAAGTAGCAAAGTTATCTAATATACATTTTACTAGCAACACACAAAAGAAAACCTCATAGTCGGAAAGCGTGAAGGTGCCGGGGAATAAAAGACTTTTCATGAGCTGGAACGGGACAGAGAGGGAGATTGCTGGTCAGTGGGAATATTTATGTTGGTCTAGCCTCGGAGACTTCACCCACGATGACATCACCCTTTCCTTCCTCCTGCGCCACCTCCTCCCGTTCCTCCAGGATTGGGGCCACCTGGGAATTCAGCCCCTTTTGTAGAAGGAGTCCCCAGTCACATGTTCATTTGTTCATCAATATTTATTTAGTACCTAGTGGGTGCCAAGCTCTGCTGAATCTACACAGACAAGGTGAGCACCTGGCAGCGGGAAAGGAACATATTGACTCAATCTGTTGATCGCACTGACGACTGAAGGAGTGAATGGATGACTGGGTGAATGAGGAGGTCTATTTGGATACGACCCTTCCCTAGCACAGGCCAGTCTAGTAGATGGAAACAAGGAAGTGCAACCAGACTGCTTCCATGGCTACTCAGGTGGGAGTCTGTGCAGAACCCAGTGGCCCCGGGGAGTGGGCTGGTCACCCTGGGAAGTCAGGGAGTGCATCTCAGAGAAGGATGGAGGAATCCTGAGACCAGGCCTTCAAAGATGATGGTTTGATCTCATGGAGACCTTGTTCCTTGCCTGCAGCCCCCAATGCAGGCCCACCCTTGAGGGAATCTTTGCTCACGGGAATTGTTCAGCTTCTGCTGACCTTTGACCCCACTGCTTGTGCCACTTGCCCTTAACCCACTGATTTAGTCCGTTTCTGGCCGCTGCAGGGTAACTGTCCCACCGGATCTAGTCTTTGTCCAAGGACCTGCCTCAGTACCAGCCCATGTGATTGACCCACACATGGATGCGACAGGGTAGCTCGGTCACTTTAAAGTCATTCTATGTCAGGGGAAGCAAATGTGGCTTGTTCCAGGTTTCTTGGTGGCCTATATGCAGGCCATGGATGCAGCTGGTTGCTGGTGGGCAGGGGTTTATTGGGGGGAGGCGCTGGAGTCTTCCAGAACCAGTTAGAACGCATAAAGAGGATCACAGTCAGGACAAGTGGGTGAGTGGGAAGGACAGGATTAAAGCAGCCAAGAGGTCTGCCGTATCGCTGCTCCGTGCCACCCTCTGTGGTCCCTGGGCTACCTCTGAGGGACCCGGGGCTGCCTGGAACCTTGCGAGGCCCACAGAGGATCTTCTCCTTCCAGCCGAGGCCAGGTGAGAAAGATAGAGACAGTGATGCACAGGGCACGGAGGAGAGCTCAGAGAACTCTCTCACTTAGCTGAGGGGTGGCGATGGACCTCCCCTTTTCCCACAAAGCCTTTAATTGCTAATGACTTTGAGTGGGATTTGTTAAAGTGATTCTTTGTGTTCAGCCTTTTGTTCAAAGTCATTACTCACTGCAGCTAGGTTAGTTTGGATATTTGAGCTAGCCCAGCCTGGCATATTCCCCATCATGGCGCTTTAAAAATGTTCATGCTGATTAGAACTTTTATTTTTCATAATGACCCACTAATGTAATGATAATGCAAGTAATAGTCCATATCTAATGGCTTCTTGTCCAAGGGCTAAGGGAATTCATTTAATGTATTTAGTGCCAAACTTCCCAAATAAAACTGTTTAAGCTGTTGTATTCACTTATGCATTTTTATGAATCTCCGATTAATGAAAGAGAATGGCTCCTCTAGAGAGCTGGGAGGAAGGAAGAAGTCCAGGTCACTCTTGATGGCATTTTTGATTGTACACTGTTTCCTCATCACAGAGCTGCCAAGAAGCTTCAACTTGCAGGCCAATGACAGGACAAGGAGACCCCGAGTGAGAAGATGGGGGTTTGCAATACCTGTGTCTGTTCCAGATACAGTGGCCCTGGGACCCCAGGTTTCTTGGTGGCCTATATGCAGGCCATGGATGCAGCTGGTTGCTGGTGGGCAGGGGTTTATTGGGGGAGGGGCTGGAGTGTTACCCTCCAGACCAGAAAGAGGAGAGGCCATGAGCCTGTTGAGCAGTCTTAAGAAGACTGGAACCTCCTTCTCGTGGAGCGTGACTGACAAAACTGGAGAAGCCCCCAAGGCTACCCTGCACACCATCAACCTTTCCTGTCATCCTGAGCCCTTCGTTCGCTTAGTAATGTCCACTTCCGGCCGTCCTTCCTCCCATCTGTGCCCTCTTGGGTGTATGCCCCCAAACCTGCTTTCAGTACTTCCCCGAGGGCGAACCAGTGTTGCTCAAGGGCCCACTCTCCCAGGTGTAGACACACTAAGTATTGGATTCAGCAGCGCAGTGAAGAGCTTTGGCTGTAGGTCCATGGATTTCAAACATCAGGCTGGGAAAGAGTATGGTCTGAGGACCCTTCTGTGCCAGTGAAACCATTTTGAGATAGGGGTGGATGTTTCCACTTCACCCGTGAGTACGGCTGCCAGATAAAATACCAGGCAGTCAGTTCATTTGAATGTAAGATAAATAGAAAATGGCTCTTTAGGGGAAGCATCTCCCAAATATTACATGGGCATTCTAAGACATTTGTTGTTTATCTGAAATTCTAATTTAGCTGGGTGTCCTGTATTGTTATTTGCTAAATTAGACAACCCCAACCATGAGTCCCAGGTACCATGTCCTGGGGTCCTGAATGTGGCCCAAGATGAGGCACCACCCCAACAACAAAGATACAGGTGAGTACACTGGTGTTACTCTGGGCCCATACCCACACTGACTCAAACGCACCGCTTTGCCCTCGGTCCTCCTGGTTATTCCAACAATGGGTAGGTCTGTCATGTGCCCAGGCTGTGGTGGGTGAGGGGGCACAGTGTGAGCTCCTACCCACTTGCTTGGAATGAATGAGTGTTGCTCAGTGACACAAGCCTCAGCTGCGACGTCAGAACTGAGTTCAAATCCAGCTGTAGAACGTTGGTCGAAAGGTGCTCTCTCCATGCCTGTTTCTCATCTGTGAAATGGAGAGGACATCTACATTGAGGTGGTTGGGAGCTTTCCCAGTGATACCTGGAAAGCACCTGTATGATGAACCCTGCTGTGCTCCACCTAGACACCACCTCGGTAAAGTACTGGCTGCCCAGCTGCTTGAAGAACTGTGGGCAGAAGCTGCTCTCAGCTGCCAGCCCCTTCAGGAACTGCTCAGCTTCAGAGCGGCACCTTGCCCGGGGTTAAACCCCTTCCCGGGGTGGCCCCCGTTCAGTGTCTGATAAATACAAGCCTGTAAAGGCTCACTCATCTGAGCCCGACCCAGGACAGCTCGGAAGGAGCCATTCAAGCTCTAGAGCATCACTGGGGTTTGTTGAGCCTGCTTCACAGCCCCTTCTCCCTGGGACCTTCCTGCTTCCTTTCCTTCTCTTCCACAACTGTGATCCCCAAAACGCCACTAAGGAAGCACCCTGCACACTAAACTCTAGGGTCTGCTTCCCAGGGATCCCAACTGGCAGCAGCCTGGTCCAGTTCCCGGCACGTGGGATAGGTGCTCCACCGGCAGAAACCGTGAATGACAACACAAGTGTGGCAACAGTAGAGTCAAACGTGCATCGACCTAGTTTTACCTGGCATCATGGCATCTCCTGCACCTGCTCAGAGAGGGCTTCCTCCTCGTGGTGCCACCACCAACATTAGATTGTGATCAATGCAAGACCTATGCCTATCCCCGTGCCTTTCTTGGTGGCTGGTGTGGGCCTAAGAGCACTGAGTTTACAGCAGGTGCTCAGTATGTGCTTGGGCTACAGTTAGTGACTTGGCCTCAGGAAATCAGATGGAGCCATAGACTTGTTTTGGAAAAGTCATTTACAAATATACACACATATATATACACACACACACACACACACACACACATGTTTGTATTGATTCTTTTAGAAAGAAAGGAAGGGAGAGAGAGGTAGAAACATCAGAGTGAGAAACATCTATCAGCTGCCTCCTGCACGCCCCCTACTGGGGATTGAGCCTGCAACCCGGGCATGTGCCCTGACTGGGAATCAAACTGGGACCTCTTATTCCTTGGGATGATACTCAGTCCACTAAGCCACACTGGCCGGGCTCATTTACAGAGAATTGGCTTATGGGCATGTGCAGAAGAGATGTGTGAGTGGTTGCAGCAGCAAAGTGAGGGGTTTGGGGTGCCCTTGTAGGAGGAGTGGCGAAGCCCCCCAGAGATCCTAGGAAAAGGTGGGAGAACATCTGGGCTCAAGGCGGGCTGGAGCGAGAGCACACCCAGCCACTGGACGTAGCTCGAGGTGTTAGGGGAGATTAGGCGGGAGTCAGAGGCAAGCGCGCCAGGCTGGAGTGTGATCTCATATACAGGGTGGTGGGAGCTGCCGGAAGGCGGGAAGCAGGGAGGCGACATGGTTTGCTCTGCACTTTAGAGGCCACTCTGCCCACAGAAGGGAGGATACCTCGGTGGCTGTAATACCAGAGATAGTTGGGGCAGTTGCAACACTCCAGGGGCAATGACGGGGGCGTGGCTTAGGCAGTGAGGATGAGGAGCTGACCCACAGGAGACATTTGCAGAAAGGGTGATACATAGTCATGGTGGAAGATGAGTTAACCGACGAGAGAGAAGGGAGGCGTGTAGGTGGATATCCAGACTGTTGCCCTTCCTTCCCCTGTCTGCCTACCCAGCTCATCATGCAAGACCCAGCTGAGGGCCAGCCTTCGCCTTCTGAGAGCCTGCAAAGATGCATTTCTTATTGACCACCCTCCCTCTAAAGTTCCCACAAAATCACATCTGAGCTACCCAACTGCAGAGAATTCCGAATCTTGTCCTCAGCTTCTTGTGATATCGGGAGCTCCACCAAGCAGAAGCCAGCCCTGGTCTCACTCACCACACACGCTAGATCGCCTCCTTATAGTCCTGTCAGTCTTCCCCATGCATTGCTCTCTCCTTGGAACATTCTTCTATCCCTCCCAGCTGTCACTTTGAAAGGTGGTCCCTCCAACCTCATATAGGTCACTTCCTCTTGACATATATCCTAGCAGGATCCTGCGCTCATCCCTCTTAGTCGTTCTCCGATTTAAATTACTGGTGTAATTACTTAGTGCGATACCTCCAATATCGGACATAGCCCCTCCCACATGCAGTAGTTACTCATTAAATAAATATTTGTTGAATGAAATTGTTACCCATGGACGACACTGTACATGGGCAATCCGTGTTCACACTCCTGGCCTTATTTGTGGGTGGAGCCTTCTTGAAAGTTACCTGCCATGAAATGAAGTCGCTGCCTCCCTGAACCCCCAGAATTAAGCATCCATCATAAAGGTCTGTTTTACAGCCAGTTCCCTTCCCCTGAGCTGTAGGAAATTCCATACTGTCCTACTCTGTGCTCAGTGGAGTTGGAGGTATCCTAATGTTCAAGACATAAATGCTTCATGAGTCCAAGAGCTAGTTAAAGAGCCTGCAATGCACAAACCCTGGGACCAGGCCCTGGGGCCAAGGTCTGTCCCCACAGGCAATACCTTCTGCTCACAAGTTCCCAAAGGATGCCTGATCTACCTGTGACTGGAGCCACATTGGCAGTGAGCTTGGGCAACTGCCTGGTTTATGTGGTGTCTCAGAGAGCTTTGTTTATGAGGATTCCAGACGTGTGTGCCCGGGCACTGTGGCACATGTTAAATTCCTGGAGAGGAGGAGATGAGATTTCAGCTTGCACTATTGAGAGAGGGAGTTCCCACTCCACGTCTCTTGCATGGCTCCTCTCGGCTCCGTTTCTGGGCGCTGTCGCTCAGACGGTGTGGGCAGAAGTTGTTCTATAAAGATGTAGGGATGGAGGAACAGGTGCATCCACTGGCACAGCAAATACAAGGGGCTGCCAGGCAGTTAACAAAACAAATGACCCTACAGAAAAGCATGGGAATTCTCTGCCTTTGTGTTACTCCTCAGGGCGGGAACCACCTACCTGTGGCGGGACTTTGGTGAGAGCTCGGGCTTGGGGGTTTGGCATTCTGTCCAGCAGTGGCGCGGAGCCGGCCCACAGTGCCCTGTGAACTGGTCTCCACCAGCTCAGGCAGCAGGGGCTGTTGAAAGAGCTAAGGGCTGGGTGCACCTGTGTGTGTGGGGAGGATCAAACTTAGAAAGGAAATCAGGTTAATCAGAGAGGCCATTCTCAAAATTGTTACCTCACCCTGAATTTCTTCTCTGAAGCCTCATCCTTCTGAATCCTTTGGGGTTCTCAGATTCCCTTTGGATGAAAATGAGAGCTTTGACATGGAGAATGTCCATTTCATGTGCGTTCCATACATTTCAAGTATGTTCTATGGTTTGTGTCTTGGGGATCATGGGGAGGGTGGAACAGAGGACTGTGATGATGTCATGGGAAACGAGAGATGGCATCAGGGTGGGGATGGGGCTTCTGGAGGGAGCTGAGCTGAGCCAAGAAAGGGCTCCCCAAGAAGAGGGCCAGTGTCAGAAAGACACTTTTCTGACCTCACTGATAGTCATGATGGTGCTAGTTCATCACTGACTCAGCATGGGCCATGCGTGGGCCAGGCACTCAGCTCTGGGGGAACAGTGATGGGAAAACGGGTAAGACCCCTGCGCTCAGGGCCCCCATTCCAGAGGGCCAGACAGACAATGAAGAAGTCGACACTTACAGAAGGGAATTTTAGGTGAGATCATTGTAATGAAAAGAATACAGGTGGGATAGGAGTTGGAGCAGGAAGAAGATACTTCAGATGCAGTCTTCAGGAAGAGGTTCTTGGAGGTCTGAGCTGAGGGCTGCATGATGACAAGGAGCTAGTCATGCGATGGGAGGCGGGGGGTTGAATTCCCGGCAGAGAAAGCAGCCTGTGCAAAGAACCCAAGGTAAGACCGAGCTTGGTGAACTGGAGGAGGGAAACGGAAACTAGCGTGGCTTGGGCAGAGTGAGTGAGGGAGAGTGGTAGGAAATGACTCAGGAGTGAGTCTCCTAGACGGTGGGAAGACACTTAAACTTTATTCCACGTGTGATGGGCGGCTGGAGAGGGTCTAAGCAGAAATGGCCATGGCCTGCCTAATGATCACACTCTCTCCTTGAAAACATCACGTTGGAAGCTTTATGGAAAGGGGATTGTAGGGAACAAGAGTGAAAACATGGAGGCGAATTAAAGAGTTCTTGCCCTGCTTCAGGAAGAGGTGGTGTCGGCTGGGGCTGCGATGTTAGCAGATGAGAGGGAGAGAAGTCCCACGTTCTCTCAGGCTGGTGCAGAGATGGCAGAACCTGCCCATGGGTTTGTGTGGGTGCGAAAGGACTATTGGTTAGAGAAAGTCAGGAATCAAGATGCCTCCTGGTTTTCGTTTTGTTTTTTTTCTTTCTTGAACAGCAATAACGGTGCCATTTTCTGAGATGAAAATGGGGGAGGAAATTGAAAGTTGTTTTCTGTTTTCAAATGGCAGCCAGAGGTGAGGGTTTCCTGAATATTTGAATGGAAATAATAAATCATACCCGAGGGGACTCATTTTAAGAAAAGAGCAGGTAACTCGTATTTAAAAGCTGAACATCCTTGCCCTTCGTTTCTCCAAAGCCAGGGGCTGGGTCTAGGGCAACTTGTGTATGCCCAGGAATTCTGTTTGCCTGGTACATTGGAAAAACCTAGAGGATTGTAGTCAGATGGCCACTATGCAAATATACTGTCAATCAAGTTCATAGCTCAGTGTCCACCATCAATGATGCCCGTAGTCATGGAATAACCTAGTAAGTCAAGGGGTTTCAAAAGTCCAGGACAGAGTCATGAAGGTTCACTGCGCTATGATTACAATCTGTCTCAAAAACCATTTTCGAGCTTGTTAACCCAAGATATGAGAATAAGAAACTGATTTTATATTCTTATCCATTCTTTCTCTCTCTCTCTTTAAAATAGATTTATTCCGAACTCTTCTGGGGTCAATGCTATTTATCTTCTTGTCCTACACTCTTAGTATAGATACCTAAATTGGGTGTATAATGTTCTTTGCACCCCATCATCCATCAGAGATGACAAAAGAGTTTCATCTTAGGTGCTACCTCTTATTAATTGGTAGAGGCTACCAGAAACATTGCATTGAGAATCTGAGGTCATGCCCAGGCTCAGTGGGATTGATTACCCATGCCTGACATGGATATGAGAGGAGGCCAGGTTCTCCCCACTTGTTCCAAGATGTTTTAATTACATTTTACCCTATGCCACTCACCCCCAGATATTTCCAAGAACATGATTCTTCTCGGTTTTGTTGTTGGTGACTGGAACAGGGCCTTATACACCATAGGGTCTCAATAAGTATTCATTAAATAAATAAATGAATAAGTAAATGGTTTTTGGCAATTTGTTTTCTAAAAATATGTTAATTTTGAGGGGGCTAGGAGGAGTATTACCAGGCACACTGTGGCAGCCATGAGAAAGCATCTTTCAGACCTCCAACCACAGGGAAGGAAATTAGGACCCCAGCTGCTAGGCACTGAAATATTTTGGCTCCAAGATCATGCCTTCCACAGTCTATTCCCAGCCAAGGACTGAGTATGGGGGTGCTGGGGGAGACTAAGGCTGACCCAAAGATGAATTACGCTGACAGCTGACTTTGGCTTTAGGATGCCCTGAGAGCTTTAGCTTTATAGAGTTCCACTTAGCATGCATGACGCTGTAGACACTTCCACCCACCCTTCTTGTCCTCTGTTCTGCACTGGGGTCACAGCTGCATCGAAGGATGACCCCTTTCCTAGCCTTCTTGTCCTCTGTTCTGCACTGGGGTCACAGCTGCATCGAAGGATGACCCCTTTCCCAGCCTTCTCTTCCTCTGTTCTGCACTGGGGTTACGGCTGCATCGAAGGATGACCTCTTTCCCAGCCTTCTCGTCCTCTGTTCTGCACTGGGGTCACGGCTGCATCGAAGGATGACCTCTTTCCCAGCCTTCTCTTCCTCTGTTCTGCACTGGGGTTACGGCTGCATCGAAGGATGACCTCTTTCCCAGCCTTCTCGTCCTCTGTTCTGCACTGGGGTCACGGCTGCATCGAAGGATGACCTCTTTCCCAGCCTTCTCGTCCTCTGTTCTGCACTGGGGTCACAGCTGCATCGAAGGATGACCTCTTTCCCAGCCTTCTCGTCCTCTGTTCTGCACTGGGGTCACAGCTGCATCGAAGGATGACCTCTTTCCCAGCCTTCTCTGGCCCTTCCCCTATTTCCCTCACACAAGCAGTGTTCCTTATAAAATCCTTGCATGTTTAATCCTATCTTGGTATCTGCTTCTTGGAAGACCTGGACCAACACAGCCTGCTAACATCAGAAGGGACCAGAGCTCTGTTAGCCCTCTCCGATGTTAGCTGGGCAGCAAGGGAGGCCCTGAAATGCCCTCTGTAAGTAGAGTGAGTTCCTGGAAAAATGTCCCATGGGAGGAGGTATCACTTGAGAAATTCATTCCTCGTTTTAAATGATGTTAAGAATTAACATACAAATATTTTTGTAAACATCCAATTTTCACTAATATGTGGCACACTAAATAATACACTATCAATGATATGATACTCGTCTTAAATGCGATATAATGAGCTCTGCATAATTAATTTCATTTATCATTCTGTGTTCATAAGAATATTTAAGACTCTCCCAACCCTAAATCAGTTCATTGCTAGTATATTTGTGTGCGTGGTTGCAGATAATAAGCATGTCTTGTTCCCCATCCAAATGTCCTGTGACAATCTGATGTCATAATGTAGGAGTTACTTTTCCTCCTAGGATCATCTCAATTCCATGGAATTCTTCTCTTTACATGCTACACTGTTCCAGGCCAGTGTTTAGTTTGTACCAATTTTCCCCATGGACTCTGTCCATCCATCCTCTTTGCTTTCCTTGTTTCTTCCTTGTTTAATTATCCCCAGGACTAGTCTTGGTCTACATTGAAAACAAAAATCTCTTGGTCAATCATAAGTAAAGTGTCAATCAGAAGTAAATATGTCCAAATCAGAAATCAAGGTTAAGAGAATTTATTTTGGGGAAGAATCAGTGTAGATGGGTCTTGGCACAAATAATTGGCACAAGCAGTTAAGAGCATATTTGTTCATTTAACACACACTTGCTGAGCACTTATGTGCCATGACCCACACCTAGAACTGGCGAGGTCAGAGATGTCATGCATCGCTTTTGGGAAAGGAGCCTTAAGCACTGAGAGAATCTTCCAGCTGGCAAACTCCTGTTCTATTTACTTCTTGGAGAAATGGCACTTTTAACAATGGTGTTACCCTTTGAAATCTCTAAGATCGTGATTTCTCTTTTGAGACACCCCAGATGCCTCCCAAACACTGAAAATTCAGAGTATAGATTTATTTCAGAAATTCATCATGATGCTTTTAACCTTTGATGCCTTTTGCAGGAATGATTTATGAAGTTTATTTCTTTTTATGGCGGTTTCTCCAACCAGGTTGCAAGAGATATAAGGACTGTGATTTCAGGCAATTATTCTCTTGATAGCATGTGCTCAAGTTCACACAGCAAGAGAAGATGCTCCTCTTTCTTTTTTTTTTTACAAAAGAATCAGAGGCCTATTACCTACACAGTATTTCAACAATTGGTGTGCAAGCCATTCAGTCAACCAGTTGCTTTTCTTTCACAACCAGAACCAGAGAAAAGACGGATAGTCACTGCATTGATTGACTGTCCCCCAACCGAGTTGAATCTGAGAATTGATTGTGAGTCTAGCGATGACAACTGAAGCTCTCCTTACTGTCCCTCCCTCCCTCTGTCTCTTTGTTGTCTCCACTCACACCTTTTCTCTTTCTGCCTGCATTAGTAGTATCTAATATGTTTTAAGTCATTTGCTAGGTCATACAGCAAACTTCTTTGTGTCTCAGAACACTTTAATAGTCTTACCGTCAACAACACCAAAGAGTTTTTGTGTTTGTGGATTATACTTATTGCTATTTATTGCATTAGTAATTAAAGCTAATACAAAATTTAAAATATGTATTTATTAATTTGGTTAAAATTATAATAAATCTATTGCATACTGACAAGAATATCCTACTTTTTGTTTAAAATAACTAAATTATCAAAATAAAAAAATAGTGACGAGAATACCATTGTTTTACATTTTTTGCAAATGTCTACCGTAATATAAGACATCGAAATTCTCATATTGGCTTCTGCATTCAGTCTGTTGTGGTATTGTGTTCTATAGCCTCCAGAAAACTCCAGAGAGGATGAGAGCGAAGAAAGCAAATAGTATCCCAGTACTTTTATGAAAATAGTTTTGACTCTGTGAACCCCTCAAAGGGCCTCGGGGACCCCCAAGAATTCCTGGGTTATACTTTGGCAACTGTTGTGCTAGGGTTACAGATACAGACATAAAAAACCCCGAATCTGGTGGAGGAAAGACACAGAGTGGATTTACAGCCCGGCACAGGCCTTACTGTGCTAAGGATAAGCAGGAAGCTATGGGAGGATAAGAAGAGAGACCTACCTCAGCCTGGGGTGTGTGTTTAGGGGAGGACAGGAAGAGGGGCTCAGAGAATGCTTCCCTGAGTCAGTGGTGCCTAAACTGAGCTGAGCAGGTGGGCGTGCAGACACTGAATGCAAATAGAGCCATCTTGTCGGATACCCTGATGCTCAGGGCTGATTGTGAGGATGGCTTGCGGCTTTATTATGGTTTGTAATTTTAGGTGGAGGGAAGGCTTTTTATGCCCATCTTCTCCCTCTGATATTCCACAGCTTCCCAGGAAGGAGCCAGAGCTGGAGAAATGCAGATAACAGTCCCATAAATAAGAAGTGAAATCGGCCTGCCAGTGCTTTCGCTCTGAAGCGCTGAGAAGCAGGTGAACATTTTGCAGTGAATATACTGGAAACCAGATAATTGCCATTCGTCATTCTGAACATCTTGGGATCTAAGGCATGAAATGGAATTTACAATAAAAATGTATCACACATTTGCCACCCTCTAGAACAGAGTTAATAGCATAAACCACAAAGGTTTTACTTATTAGTTTACCAGCAGAGAAACAAAGAGATGGTGTTTCTATCCAAGGTTAAAAGGAATTTACACTGTCGCATCAAATCCTCTCACTAGTTTTGAACATAACGTTTTAAAAGATTCTTCGATGGGTGTGTTGGTTAGTTTTATTTGTCAATTTGGCTAGGTGATAGTACCTAGTTATTCAATGAAATACTAATCTAGTGTTGCTGTGAAGGCATTCTGGAGACGTGGGTAACATCTATAGTCAATCGATTTTATATAAAAGAGATTACCCTCAATGATGTGCGTGGGTCTCCTCCAGTCAGTTGAAAGGCTTTAAGGGCAAACACTGAGTTTTCTTAGAAAAGAAGAAATTCTGCCTCAATATTGCAGCCTGAGCTTCCTGCCTGCAGGCTGCTCCACAGATTTCAGATTTGCCAGCCCCACTGATTAAGTGAGCCGACTCCTTTATGTATACCACATATATACATACACATGTATACGCCCACATGTCAGTGTCAATGCCTATGTTTATCTCTATATTTCTAACCCTATCTCTATCTCCTCTCTCTCTCTCTATCGTTATTAATATTGCTTTGGCTGTCTCCTATTGATTCTGTTTCTCTGGAAAACCCAATTCTCCAGTTGGTTTAGGCTTGGCTAGTTTTTTTCCTTGTGCCCCTTCAGAGTACTTGGTTCAAGGATTGGCCCCTAGCAGATGGAAACAAGTATGTGCTGTTGCCCTGACCTCCGTTCAGCGAGGTGGGGATCTCAGTTCTTCCACTAGGACCATGACCTTGTACGAGTTCCTTAACTGTCCTGAGCCTCCACAACCGCATCCATGAAAAGGAGCCTGTGTGGCCCTCTCACAGGGGAGTTGTGAGGACGTAATGTGCTCATAACTCTGAAGCCTGGCACATAGTAGGCCCTCAGGAGTGGCTGTACCTGATTCATTACGTAGTGGTTGTGGCTGAACAGTGCAATTACAGAAAGAGTTTTAGACGATTACATTTAGTAGCATAAATTCTAAAGTAAGTTAAGGGCTGGTTTTAGGGGTTAAGATGTTTAAAATGCAGTGAAGTATGAGATATGGAAGTAATAACAATCTTGGGGAATTATAGATATAACAATTTAGTGCACACTTTAGTCCAATAATGTTGTTCAGTAGGTAAGACATTTTGTGTGGGAAAATGAGCTGGCTTTCGCAACTGAATGAGAACATTAAACTATCACAGTCTCCCGCTCCCCCCCCCCCCCTTATATTCTAAATGATCTTGTACTGAATGGCTCCTAATGTTCACAGATTTAATATAATCTTCCCAGACCCTGGGAATTAAGCCTAGGGCTCGGTTAGGTCTTTTGCCTACCAACAGATTTATTGGGTAACTTGGGCATTCTCTCTCTGGGGCACACTGGGTTTCACATGGGTCCTCACCCCAGCCTGTGGGTGTTGAGGTTCAGAATCTAAGAGCCGTTGCTTGGTACATACAATGTGCTAGGCACCTCTAAGTCAGCTCTGACACCGGGTCTCATTTATCTTCTTCCCAATAACCCTGTGGGATTGGTATTACCTCCATTTTATAAAGGAGGATGAACAGAAGTCTGGGAAAATTGAAAGGCTCAGCTAGGATCCCCCGTTAACACTGTTGGGTCCATAATGACAGAACTATGACATGAAGCACAGCATCCCTTGCAGCTAACTTCAGGGTCTATCACAGGACAAACTTTGGGCGATTGGCTTTATCCAGATGTCTTGTGCAGAGACACCTGAAACTCGCACTTCTGTACGATTATACAATTCCCAGTGCTCAATTCTTCTAGTAGCTCCCGGCTCACCTGCCAGTTCGCAGTGGTAATGGCACATGGTTCGTCCCCAGGCTGGAAAAATTAACTAAGGTCTTTGAGAAAAACCCATACTTCAAACAAGTATTTGTGAATGGAAAATGACAGAAAGAAAGAAAGAAAGAAATAGGAATGGGGGATAAACGGATAGAAGGAAAGGAGGGGGAGACGGAAGGAAAGCCACGGTCTATCCTCACTGAAAACACCGTCCACGCAGCATTAATGACTCAGTCACCTTTTCCTCAAGTGCTTTTCAACCCAATTAAAGCAGTAAAATGTAACCTTCATTTTCTGTAAATCTTTGCATATGTGAGTCACACACATGGAATTTGTATTTAAAATTCTCTAATTGGTACCTCTAGCAAGAGATATACATTACCCCTAATTAAGTGATGGCAAATGTCACCCTATGATTTGGGAGGCTTGCCCTTTTTCTATGTGGGTAATGTGAGAATACCTGCTCATTGGAATCAGAACACTGCTAATTGCTTCAGGCATTATAGGTGCCAGCAAGGCGGAGGCGTGCTCAGCTCGTTTATCAATGTGCTGGTCCCTGTATTAGGACCTGTGGACATTGTCATGACTGGGATGCTGCCTTTCCCTCCAGAAGGCTCACAGTTCCATGGGATGGAGGGACAGGGAAATAGCTGATGGCAGTGCAGTGGACCTATCTCATGAGAGCAGTCAGTGCAGGGTGACACTGGGGGGCAGAGGAGGATAAATGGAGGAGGTCGGGCTGGAGATGAATCTGGAAAGAATTAGAGGGGAGGGGTAGATGCTACCATGGAGGCAAAGGCAGGGGTAATGGAGGCAGCTGGGTTCTTTGGGTGGCTTCACCTAATCTTGTGGGAGAAGACAGAAGAACCGCTGGTGGATCCTAGGTAGGGAAGTGTGGGATCGACTTTACCTCCGGGTAAGCTTACCTCTCACTCTGAAGCAGGGAATAGAATTTATTTTTTTAAATGCTATTGTACTGATTGTAGTTATAGCCAGAACAGACACCCACTCAAACTATCACACATTTTTTTAAAATAGTGGTTGTGGGAAGAACCATTGAGAAGCTTCCCTTGGCAACCTCAGATCCCCGTGGCAGGCTGACGAGTCGGGGAGGTGAGCAGGGCCGGACTGGAAGGCAGGGGAGGAGCCGGCTTCATCGCTCTTGCAGCTGCTCAGGGTACTTCTCTCTGCCTGCCGGCTCTCAGATCGGCTTCCTTCCATTCTGATGTCTTCTCAGCTCCTCCTACACCCGTGGGACCATCGCAGGAACGCCAGCCCCAACTCCACGTGAACTTTTATCTCAAGTGCCCATCACCAAGCAAATTATAATTTCTGGGCCTCTTAAATGAAAATTTAAATATCTAATCAGTTGGTTCAGCCTACTCTACCTATCGATTTTTTCATGGGTTAGATGTCCATCCCGGTCTGTGCAGCTCTACCACGGGACAGGGTTGAAGGGGAAGCTGGGCATGACAGGCAAAAGCCCAGCGTGACCCTAGAATGACCTACTTCCTAGGGTGCGGTTAACCTCAGTATTTTGCAGTCAGTAAGGTATTGTTTTACTGACAGTTCACTTTACCCAGGGAGAAATTTTGGAATTCTGAGGATCAAGGGGCTAGGAATGGCCAAAGGGTCAACTCTAGGATGAAAGTAGAAATATCCAAAGGGTAAATCATCAGCCACTTGGCCTGATGCTTCGATGGAGTGTTGATGCACTTTTTCAGAGGCGGAAGCAAAGAGGAGAGAAGCCACGAAGAATGCACGTGTGCTTTAGGTAAAGGCACGGTGGGTGGGAGACCGAATTTCTCTGCCAATGGAGCAGGAATCTCACACTGGTGTTTCCTCTGGGTGAGCACAAAGACACACGCCTTTTCCAGATACCAAAACATCATGGAAGAAATGACAAGACAGAGTCGAGAAGCAGTGGTAAGGGGGCATGATATGACAGCTCAGCCTCAAGGAGAGTTGTGCACCACTATCTTGTGAAGTATTGGTAACAAGTCAGTTCTTCTGAAGTTACATCCAAATGGAGCAAAGCATGAGCTGTCTGGCTTCAATCTGTTGGAACAAAAAGGCAAAACATTTGTCGGGGGAGGGAACTGATTAAATAAGAAATAACAGCCAAGCCACAGGATCAACACCTATTGCTTCTTTCTGGAAAGGAGATGGTTCCCTAGTGTTCCATGAAGCCAGGGTTTAGAAGTGACTCTGGATGATTCTGTACATGCCAATGAACCCTGGGAGATCTTGGCTGGCCTTGCCCCTCAATCTTTGTTCTCCAGCCAAGCCTAACTGTTCACATTCCCCCACATGGTGTACCAGGTGCTTTAACTGTTGGGTCTCTGCCTACGCACGTTCCTCTGCCAAGGATACTCCGCATCCTTTATCCCAGATTAATTCCTGGTTCTCATGACCGAGAATCTAGTTTTCCCAGGAGGTAACTGGGGATTAGCATGGCTGGGTGAGTGTTCCTCGGCTCTTTTCCCATCGCACTCTGCATTTCTTCTTCTTACCTACCTCTTGCCATACTGGTGATCGTCGATTCCTCTCTAGTCTGAGTCCCATGTGGATAAGGACTTTGTTCTTGCCCCTTATTGATTGAGGTGTAATTCACACATAATACGACTTTGAAATATCAGATTGGTAAATTTCGACAAAGGCAGACATGTGTACCCATCACCACAATCGAGATACAGACCAGTTCCAGCATCTTAGAAAGTTCCCTTGTGCCCCTTTGCAAGCAAACCCTACCTGAGACTCAGACCCCAGCAACTACTGATCTGTCCTTATCCTTTGGCATTTTTTAGAATGTCATATGAATGTCATCAAACAGCGTGTCTGACCTCTCCTCCCTCACTTCGTTTCACCAGTGAAGTGCTTTGGATATTCATCCACTTTGTTGTCTGGATCAGTAGTTGATTTCTTTTGAAGGAATAGATGTCCATGATAGAAACGTACTGAAATTTGTTTATCTGTTCACTAGTTGATGGCCATTTTAGTTTCCAGATTGGCACTATTTTGAATAAAGATCCTACAAACATTTACATACAAGTCTTTTTGTGTAGTGTATGTTTTCAGTTCTCTTGGATAGATTCGCAGAATGGAATTGCTGAGTCATTTTACAAGAAATTGCTGAACTATCTTCCAAAGTGACTGCTAAAATATTTTCCAAAATATCTTATTTTACATTCTTAACGGTAGTAGATGAGTTTCAGTTGCTTCACCACTTCTTCAGAACTTAGTATTGCCGGTCTTATTTTAACCATTCAGTGGAAGTATGGTATTATCCCATTGTGCATTTACATATCCTTGAAAACAATGCTGAGCATCTGTTCATATTCTTACTTGCTGTTCATATGTTTACTTTGCTGACAGGTTTGTTCACATTTTTGCCTTTTGAAAGCAAATGATTTATCTTATTATTATGAATTTTTTTGTTGTTTTTTTTATCCTCCACCTGAGGACATTTTTTTTCTATTTTTTTGTTCAGAGAGAGTGGGAGGGAGAGAGAGGAAGAGAGAGAGAGAGAAACATTGACATGAAAGGGACACATCGAGTGGCTGCCACCCACATGACCAACCAGGGCCGGGGACAAACTGCAACCGAGGTACGTGCCCTTAGCGGGAACCGAACCCAGGTCTCTCTGGACCGCAGGCCTACGCTCTAACCGCTGAACCAAACCAGCCAGGGCAGAGTTGTATGAATTCTTTATATGTATGGATAAACATCCTTAATGAGATATGTTTTGCAAATGTTTTCTCCCAGTCTGTGGTTTAAAAAATTATTTTCTTAAGTGTATTTTTCCAAAATTAGAAGTTTATATTTATATAATGGTCAGTATATCAGTTTTATCTTTTATAGTTCTTGCTTATTTTGTCCCTACAAATAAATCTTTGCCTATCCCAAGGACATTAAGATTTTTCCTGTGCTTTCTTTTAAAGGTGTTATCATTTAACACCTGCATTTAGGACCAAATCCACTTAGAGATGATTTCTGTGTACGATTGTGCAGTAGGATTGAAGAAGTTATTTTGGATATGGGTATCTAATTTAATGGAAAGGCCATCCTTTCTGTTTATTGAATTATCTTGGAATCTTTGTCATAAATTAATTGGCCATATGTATGCATGTATGTGTGTGTGTCTATTTCTGCACTCTTTATTCCTTCTTTTCATTTTACATTAAACCCTCAATTCTGTGGACCTCGATTTAATGGACTTCGGATTTAATAGACACAATTTCTGGTCCGTATATCATATGTGAAAATTAACACTGTTAATTTTAAAATACTTTTAACTGAGATTTGCTTACAATTAAATTAACAGGTTATTTTTTCTCATCAATTCCCTGTTACTTTTAACAGATTTTAGTGACTAGGCTATATGTTAGAAAAACAATACTGTAATTTTGGCTGACATAAATAAATATTACATGTCTACAACTACAGTCCACATATTTAAATGAAAGAGTCACCACTCATAAACAATGTTCAGAAGATAATTAGCACGTGATCACACCACACTGTGCTTGTTGATTGGTTCTGTTGTCCAGCCGCATGACTTTCTGCAGCGGTTTTAACATGTCATGCCGGCTGCTGTTCCGATGTGTGCTAAGCCACACTCCAGCCATGTGCATTTGTTTACTCACAGTAAGTGAAGAATTCATGCATTTACTAGACCTATTGGGTATATATTTAAAATTATAATACGTATAGAAAACTTTTCTGAGAAATTAAACTTTTTATACATACTTCATTTTAATTACACAGATGTGTCTACATAAGTAAAAACAGGTAAACTTCTAATTTGTTAATTTTTTAACATACTCATTTGGAAAACCTACTTTATTATATAACAGACTTTCAACTTTAATGGACACCCCCTCACCTGAATTAGTCTGTTACATCCAGGTTTACTGTATGTCTATCTTCATGTCAATACCATACTCTCTTGATTAGGGTAACATTACAATAAGTCTTAAAATCAAATAGTGTAAGTCCTCCAACTTTGCTCTTCATTTTCAAAATTGTTTTGGTGATATCAAGTCTTTTTCATTTTCATAAAAAATTTAAAATGAATTTATTCATTAACAAAATCCTACTATTATTTTGATTTGCATCGCAATGATTCTATGGCTCAACTAGGGGAACATTTACATCTTAACTATATCGAGTCTGTCAAATCACGAACACTCCATTAATACTGTTCCATGTCTTCTTTATTTTTTATATTTATCATTGAGAGTATTACAGATGTCCCCCCCTTTCCCTCCCTCCTCCCAGTTTCTGCCCTGACCCAGAGGGGTGTGCCCAGAAGAGATTAACCAAAGAATGTATATGCGTATATGCGCTGCCCATGGACACAGACATTAAGGTGGTGAAGGTCCAGGTCTTCTTTAAATTCTCTCCTCAGTGTCTTAGGGTTTTCAGTGTACAGATCTTCCATGTATTTTGTGAAAGTTAATTCTAAGTGTTCTATTTTTTTTATGTTATCATATTAGTACTCTTGAATTTAAATTTTCAAGTGTTCACTGCTAGTGCATAGACATATAATTGATTTTTATATATTAACTTTTTATATCCTGATCTTCCTAAACTCACTAGTTCTAGTAGCATTTTAGTAGATTACAGAATTTGCTTCATTGATGATCATGGTCTCTGTGAATGAAAACAATTTCAATTTCCAATCTGACTTTTTCCCTACCCTGTTGCATGAGTTAGAACTTTCAGTACCATGTGAATAGCACAGTACAAGACAAGAGTGGCCACGTGGCTATTCTTCCTGCTCCTGGCAGGGAAGCATTCCTCCTTCACCTTTAAGCACAATGTTTGCTACCGGTTTTTATAAAAGTTTTCTATCAGATTGAGGAAATTCCCTTCTGGTCCTTATTTGCCAAACATTTAAAGTATGAATGGATGTTAAATTTGGCAAATGTTTTCCAGGGGCTTTTCCCTCATTTTACTCCCAGTACTGAACCTGTTGTTGCGTGTGTGAGGCACTCTGTAAATACCTGTTGAATGAATGAAGCTGGACAGTACCTGTGAGAGTGCAAGGTCCGACGTCAGCCGCCCAGAAGCGTGAGAGAGCTGGGGGACCTGAGAGGATTTGAATGCCTGTTGGTGTCAGAGGTACTGGATTTGCCTAAATGATCATATTCAATGTGTATAACGTTCCTATGAAGTAAACGTCTCCATTTTTAAAATGAGTGAGTAATAGAGGGAATGATTAAAAACCTAGAATGTGGTTGGGATGTGAGGAAGAAATCCTGTTTCATAAATCAATAGAAATAAAGAGATAATCATGAAGTTCAGAAGACAAAATAATATACAAAGGAGACTGGTTTAAAATATAATGCAAGTTAAAATGGAGTGTGATTTGTCCATCTGACGGCATAAAAGAATCAAGAATCCAGCTGGTCTGGATACAAAGAATTTTGTCCTTGGGACAACTGTTGGACCAATAAGAAGGAAAAGTGATCCTTGCTCAATACTTGCTCGACTTTCGATGATAGCCTCATAGTCAAAATAATGTAAATTTAAGCTAGTGGTTTTGCAATCCTGAGGGCTTGATTTACAAAGAAAGCAAAAAATGATTTAATTTTGGTTACATATCAAAATGCAAATGTTTATCAACCCTGACAAAGCAAAGGTTGAGATAGATCTGAAGGAAGTTATAAAGTGGAAAAGAACCCTGGCCGGGTTGCTCAGTTGGTTGGAGCATTGTGCCATACACCAAAAGGTTACGGGTTCAATTCCCAGTCAGGGCACATACATAGTTTGCGGGTTTGATTCCAGGTCAGGGCACATATGAGAGGCAGCCAATCGATGTTTCTCTCTCCCCCTTCCTCTCTCTAAAATCAATGAAAACATGTCCTTGGGTGAGGATAAAATAAATGTATACCCTTAGGTGAGGATTAAACAACTAAATGAATGAATAAAGTGGGAAAGAAATGAAAAAAATTATAGGGATGTTAACACTCTTATTTTCCAAAATGGAACTATTTAAACCCTTCTGGGCCTCGGTTTCTACATACAAAGTTTTACCTAATAAAGTTATTGTGAAGATTCATGAGTGTAGGTAACAAAGTTTTACCTAATAAAGTTATTGTAAGCTGTGTGTGATAGGTATTCAAATAACTGTAGTAGTGACAGGAGAAAAAGGAGGTAGGTCTGTAGATGGAGTGAAATAGGTCCCTTCCTACTGAGAGGGAGAAGAACCTCAACTTTAAGGTCTATAAATCACCCCTCCTGCCAACACTGTCCCTGCCTAGAGAGCAGGGTGGTGGGTCTGAGTAATGAAACATTACGGTGTGTGTCGAGCCCATCTGAATGACATGAGCCTCCGAGTGGGGTTATATACCGCATTTTCCAGTTGACAGAGTTAAAAGTCTTTGTGACCAACTGATTTGCACAGGACCAGCCCTGAAGTGGCTCAGCCATGGCTGAAACCCAGAAACTGTGAGTCTGGATTCTATTGTCTGCTACGGAGCCAAGTGGTACAATGAATCTGCAACACTGGGTGCGCTCCTGGCATAGCCGCTGCCCACATTTCTAATGAATAGGCCCATAGGTTCAATGAAAGGGAATAAGAGATTAATTATTTCTCTCAACAGCTGCAAATTATTTACATTGCATTTGTGTTGATGACCAATAAAAGAGCAAAGGACTGTGGGGACAGCCCAGGGTGGCTGTAATTATTCCAGTGCCCGTAATGAAGCACCAGCTTGAATACCAACATGTGAGCATGGATGAGTGTGCTGCCCCTTTTAGACCTGCGGTAGACAGAGCTGCTGTACGCCCTGGAAATGATTCACTCAGCAGAAATGGACCTCAGGGGCCAAGACCTGATAATAACAAGGCACACATCCCTCTACCGCTAACCTGCCTCTTGGTTAATTTGTGATTGCCGTGGAGGAGGTGAGAAGGAGCAAAATGGTGGCTCAGCGGGGGCTACCAATCCCCAAACAGCTCTCTGCTCACCTTTTGAAGTGTGATGGGTGGGAGGGCACAGGGTCCAATAAATGAGGCTATTCGCAAATCTATAAGCTCTTGCTTTGCCATGTTTACTGAAAAATATGTACTATGATATGCATATATATTATAATAGTTGTTATCTATTAGGATGTATGCTACATATATATTATGAGTGTGTGTGTGTGTGTGTGTGTGTGTTTTGGATATGGTGTATGAGCGAGTTTTGGGTTTTCTCAGTTATTAGATATCAACCCTGTGGCCATCTTGGAAAGTCACACCTGACGTCGCGTCTTCATTGTTTCATAATCATCACATCTGCCTCTCAGGTTGTGCGGAGCATTATTTATGTGATGACCTTTCAGACTGTGAAGCGGGGGTGAGGCTTGGCATCGGGGCTCCTTTGATTATTCCAGGCCTCCCTCTGACCTGTTGTTTTGTTCCTAAAGCACCTACTCTGGACCTAGACTTCTGTGAGGGTATGTGGGGAATAAAAGGGCAAACCAAGGCACTCACGGTTGAGTGAACAGATTAATATTTTAGGAAGATCACTCTTAATGCCAGTGTGGAGGGCGATAAGAATGGGACAAGACCTTACTGAAAGACCAGCCACTACTGGCCAGATAGGACACAGCTGGGCCAGAACCAAATCAAGGCGATGGGATTGGCAGAAACGGGATGGTCATCACCTAAGATTCTCACACAGAAATATTACACCAATAATGGCACGTCTTATATTAATTCTCTACCCTTCATTAGAACCTGTGGATGGTAAGCATCTTGTATTCATTTTGCAGGGGTGCCTTAATGACGTGCCACAACCTGGGTGGCTTAGAGACACAGAAATTTACTTTCTCACACTTCCAGAGGCTGGAAGTCTTAAGCCAAGTGTCATCAGGACCATGCCTGCTCTGAGTGCCTCTCCACTAGCTTCTGGTGGCTTCTAGATCGGCGACAGCACAACTCCAGTCTTCCCACGGCATTCCTACTGTGTGCACGCTGGTCTCTGGGGGGAAATGTCCCCTCTTTATAAGGACACCAGTCATTTTAAATTAGGGCCCACCCTAATGACCTTGTTTTAACTTGATTACCTCTATAAAGACCCTGTGTCCAAATAAGGTCATACTTCAAGGTATGATGTTTTGGGGGACACAGTTCAACCAGTAATGTATATTTGATATGTATTTTAAGTATATTAATTGTTTATTAGACAATATGTAATTTATCTAGTCAAATTATTGAAGAGAAACTCAGATTATTAGATAATTTAGACCACTTAGATAACACAGTCTTTAAGTGATCATAAAATAGTCAAGTGTTTGTCATATCTTTATAGATATGTTGGCATTTATACATACATGTATGTATATGAAAGGCAGTAACAGTTTCTAATTGTGGATCAGACTAGATTGAGGTCAGAAATCCTAGCACATAGCCATAATCTGCTAGTCTATTGATTGATAATGGGCTTTAACTCTGAAACATCTATTAATAAATAGTAGTTTTGGAGAATGAAAGCTTTTAATCAATTTTTGGCAATGTCTATACTGGGCATCCAGAAATAGAAGTAATGGGGTTTTGGTGAGGAAAAACGTCCATGATCTTAGAGCCAAAAACAGTGTTTGAGTCTCGCTCTGGTCTTACTTTCTGTGTGCCTGGAGCGAATTGTTGAACCTCTCTGCCCTTCGCAGAAGCGTCCTTGAGTGTACAGTGGCACTAACATGCTCTGTGCCCCTCATGTGGTGGTTGGATGACAGCCTATGACTGGGCAAATATACAGCATTAATAATATTATCACAGATTAGTTATTCAAATGATCATCTCAGAAGTCAATCTTCTTGTTTTATTTTTTCCACAGTCAACAAGCACAAGCCATGGATCGAGACGTCATATCATGGAGTCATTACTGAGAACAATGACACAGTCATTTTGGACCCACCTCTAGTAGCCCTGGACAAAGATGCACCAGTTCCTTTTGCAGGTGAGATGATGGCTTAGCATGGTTGGGCTTGGCTCGCCCTGGAGACAAGCTGGGAAACCTCACAGGGCCCAGGCTCGGGCTTTACGGCTGTTGTCACTCTGCATCTTATAGATCAGCCTGTGATTTCAGAGCTGTATGCCTCTTCGATTGCTGCTGTGGGTGCTGTATCTCCTTGTGGTTTTTGTCCTTGGTGTCACTTCTAGTGCAAGATGCTTATTTCTTCTTCTTCTGAGAGCTGGTATATTGCTGAAGTGGTCCCTGGAAATTGGAAAAGGGGGGCTAGTCAGTTTTCTAGGGGACTCCACTCTAGAAAGACGACCCATGGACATGAAAAAGTGTGTGACCCGCTGTCCCCGCTACCCACATATGGTGGACAGGTGAAAACTTGTAGCTTGGTAGATTGGCAAGAGGAAAAGGAAAGAAAAAATACCAAGAAATATTTGCTAAAGGAAGGACAGAGCCATGCCCTTGAGCTTCAAAGTGGGTGTTGCTTTAGGAGGAGGAACCCAAAGGCAGTGCCATTTTGCCCTCTTCAGTTTGTGGACAGAGAGCCTTCTCATTGTTTGCAAGATGATGACTACTGCCTCCTCTAACCTTCTGCCAAGTCCAGGGCCCAAGAGGGGTGTGTGAGGAGCATGGCTACGTCTCGCGTTTCCATAGATCTCGGTAAAGACAAGGGGATGGGTGATGGCAGGGGGTGGAGAGATTGAACAAAGAATTTCTGAAGATGCCTGCATCATGAGTAATATTGTTAACATTTTATAACTGTCAGGAGAAAGACAGGAAATTTAATGAAGGTTTTCAAGATTTCTAGAAGATTGCTTTATGATAGATGGGTGCCAAGCTGAGGTTTTCACCATGATGAAGTCTATTTTTTCTGACAGTTTGTCTGCCACGTTATGAGCTATTTGGGCAGAAAAAAATTGGTTCTTTCTCACTTTGAAGAGATAAGCTTTGTGAAGGTCCTTTTTTCCTTACAAAATATTATAAAGTGAGGAGCGAGAGGGTGGGTTAAATGGGGCAAATGCAACGTTATGGGAAGATAAACCCATAAGCATTCTTGCAGAGCATGGGGAAGATGCTCTGGACTCGCAGAAGAAGGCTTTATCTTGATTTTATGTAGAATAATAACCACCAACAGCATCTGACTGTGACTTTCATGGTGTTTAGAGGTGGGACATGTCTATACATCTTCCAGCCGTCCTCAGAGGACTCAGCTCAACCAGGCTCCACTGGGAAGTATAAATCCCATGCTGTCTTTTTCACGGAAGATGAGGTGTCTTCCCCAAACTGTTGCCAGCCTGGGGATATTCCAACTCATCGCTAAACAGTATTGGGGTTAAGAACTATCAGCATTCTTAACAATCCCCGGAAATGAGATTTTAAAACAAACACTAACAAAAATGTTTGGGTTATGAAAATGTTTGTTTTGGCATACACTGTGCTCTTTAAACATGAGACATACATTTAGCTGTTGGGAGATTTAGCATAAGAAAAGGAGGATTCTGGTGTATCTTGATGAATCAGATCAGAAACACAGAAGTGAGTTGCAGCTTCCCTGTGTAGACACACCAGGTGCTCCTGGCTTCCCTCAGCCTCTTCTCTGTCCAAAGCAGAGGTCTTTTTACCAAGCAGGGCTTCTCATTCCCCTTCCTTCTGAATGTGTGACCCTCTTTAAAACAAAGCAGAGAAACCAATGGCATCGTAAGTGGGAAATAAATGGATGCTGTTGAGTCACTTTAATGTAGTGAGGCTAACTCTGTAAAAGATAAGGGATGTGTCGGATTATTATGTCTGTCCTCAGTGTAGCCCTGTTTCATCCATTAGTGAACTAGGAAACTAAAGTGATTGAATAAGCTGGTCTGCAGTCCAGTTATAAGCTTTCTAATGTACAGACAAAAAAAAAAAAAAATGAATGAATGGAAAAAAAGAAACCTTTCAAGCAAATCTGGTATTTGGACGTTTGGATTGAAGAACTGCAGGACAATTAACAATTTTACCTGAGGAGTCACCAAAGGATTTTCTTAAATCATCAACCTTTAAACTTGAATTTGTATTCTAACCATTGTATGTACCCACAGTTTTCCGGCACGTCTTGAAATGAAGGTTTCTTCTAAGCCAAGCCCTAACTCGTTATTTTCATCTGAAGACAATTTCTATATCCTTCCTGATATTTGCAGCTGCATTAAAAAAAAATCTTGCTTAATGCATCAAAATATAATCTTCCAAGCTCTTAAGAGCAAAAAATAGAGATGCTTTTTAAAATGGTCAAAGCTATTTTTCTCTGTGTTATTTATGATTAGCTCTAAGGCAGGACACAGGCACTAGCCATCCATCTATGCTGCAAGCGTTTATTTTAAAACATTTATCTTAAAAAGAAAATACAGATTTATTTCAGATCCCTATCATCCTCATAAAATTGAAAAATTCATATCTGCCAGCTCCATCACTTCTTGAAGTCAACTGCAGCTTTTAGTCCCCTCTTATCAATGGCTCCTGTGTTGTGTCGCTTTCCCCACTCTCCCAGTGGCCTTCATTTCCCAGGGAGCCCGCCAGGGGAGCCACCAGCTTTGGGGAAGCCGCTTCCATTCGTTTCCGTTTTTTGTCTTGTTTCTCTTGTGGTTTCCACTCCCTTGTTTAAAAAAAAAATTTAAGGAAAAATTTCTATGTCAAGTATCACTTGTTTAAATAAGAGTCATGATTCCTTTTCATATACAAATGCCAAATTCAGGGATTTAAAATAGCTTTTATTGTATATCTCCTGATTATCACAATAATAAGTATTTAGTGTAGAAACTGTGAAAACTATAGCAAAGCACCTGAAATGTGTGAAAAATGTTTTCTTACCCTCAGAGCCTCTGTTAACATTTGAGTGGATTCCCTTCCACTCATTTTTCTTCTCTTTCGCTCTCTCTTTTTTTACCTTATATTCAATACTGTAACTTTTTCCCACTTAAAAAAAAACACAGCAAAAACATGAAAATACACCGTTTTTAAAAATATTGTTCTGCAACTGATTAAATGGCTAAATGCTTTCTTTCTTTTTTTTAAATTTAAATTAATTTATTTTTGTTACAGATGTTTCTCCTTTTTCTCCCACTGATTCTCCCCTCCGCCTCCCTCCCCACCCTCTCCCCAGCTTTGTTGTCCATTAACATTGTTCATGCATACATGTATATAAGTTCTGTGGTTTTTCTTTCCCCCATACCCCCTCTTCTGGGGACAGGCAGTCTGTACCCCACTTCCACATCTCTGGGGCTACCCCATTCCTCAGGCTGTTGTGTTCATTATATTTCAAAAATAAGTGAGACCATATGATACTTGTCTTTCTCTGTTTGGCTTGTTTCGCTTAGGATGACACTTTCCAGGTCCCTCCATGTCATCTCAAAGGATAAGAGATCTTTCTTTCTTACAGCTGCATAGTACTCCATTGTGTATATGTACCACAGCTTTCTTATCCATTCGTCTACTGATGGACACTTGGGCTGTTTCCAGATCTTAGCTATTGTAAATAGTGCTGCTACAAACATGGGGGTACATATATTGTTTCTGATTGGTGTTTCAGGTTTCTTAGGGTATATTCCTAGAAGTGGGATCACTGGGTCAAATGGAAGTTCAATTTTTAATTTTTTGAGGTAACACCATATTGTTTTCTATAGTGGCTGCACCAGTCTGCATTCCCACCAGCAGAGTACTAGAGTCCCCTTTTCTCCACACCCTCGCGAATACTTGTTGTTTGATGATTTGTTGATGGCAGCCATTCTGACAGGTGTGAGGCGATACCTCATTATTGTTTTAATTTGCATCTCTCTGATGATTAGTGATGATGAGCATTTCTTCATATGTCTCCTAGCCATTTGTATGTCCTGTTTGGAGAGGTGTCTATTTAATTCTTCTGCCCATTTTTTAATTGGGTTCTTTGTCTTCCTTTTGTTGAGTTGTATGAGCACTCTCTATATATTGGAAATTAACCCCTTATCTGATATATCATTGGAAATTATGCTCTCCCATACAGTGGGTAGCCTTTCCATTTTGATGATTGTATCTTTTGCTGTGCAGAAGCTTTTGAGTTTGATGTAGTCCCATGTGTTCATTTTCTCCTTTGTTTCTATTGCCTTAGGTGATGCGTCAGGGAAAATTCTGCTGCGTATGACATCTGAAATTTTGTTGCCTATAGTTTCTTCTAGGATTTTTATGGATTCATGAGTCACATTTAAGTCTTTTATCCATTTTGAGTTTATTCTTGTGTAGGGTGTGAGTTGATGGTCTAGTTTCATTTTTTTGCATGTAGCTGTCCAATTTTCCCAACACCATTTATTAAAGAGGCTATCTTTACTCCACTGTATGCTCTTGCCACCTTTGTCAAATATTAATTGAGCATATTGCCTTGGGTCCATTTCTGGGTTCTCTGTTCTATTGAATTGGTCTATATGCCTGTTCTTGGCTAAATGCTTTCTTATCAATATTTTATAGTTTATAATTCCTTTTTCCAATTTTATTGAAATACCATTGACATATGACATTGTATAAGTTTAAGGTATACAATGTGTTGATTTGATATGTGTATATATCATGAAATGATTAAACCATAGCCTTGCCTAACACCTCCATCACCTCATATAATTACCATTTGTGAGTGTATTAAGCACATTTAAGATCTGCTTTCATAGCAACTTTGATGTATATAATTCAGTGCTGTTAACTATAATAATCATGCTGTACATTAGATTCCCAAAACTTATCTATCTTACAACTGAAAGTTTTTACCTGTTGATCAACATCTCCCTATATCCCCTACCCTCCTGGTAACTACTATTCTACTCTTTGTTTCTGTGAGTTTGGCTTTTCAAAGCTGATTCTACTTATAAGTGAATCCACATATAAGTGATAACATATATGTGATATGTGACTCTATATATTAGTGATCCCACATATAAGTGATCCCACATAACAGATCCTACATATAAGTGTTATCATGCAGTGTTTGTCTTTCTCTGTTGGACTTATTTCACTGAGCATAATATCCTCAGTGTGGTTCATCTATATTGTAGCAAATGGCAGGGTTTTCTTCTTTCTCATGGCTAAATAATATTCCATTTCATTCATCCATATCTCCTTTCATCTGTTGGCAGACAGTTAGGCTGTTTCTATATCTTGGCTATTGTGAATTATGCTTCAGTGAACGCAGAAATACAGATATCTGTTTGAGATCCTGATTTTATTTCCATTGAATATATACCCAAAATGAGATTTCTTGATCAGATGGTAGTTCTATTTTTAATTTCTTTAGGAACCTCCATACTGTTTTCTTTAGTGGCTATACCAGTTTACATTCCCATTAATGATACACAAGCATATGATTTAGTGAGAATATAATGGAATCACCAATTACAGTAGCCTCACTATCTTCATCTGTAAAATTATATAAGCTTTCCAGGGTTGTTGTTCTCACTAAATTTAGAGAATGTCTATGATGCATGTTGTAGTGATTCAAGACCTAGGAGTTTAATAAAATTGAGTTTTCTTTTCCAGATCCTTCTGCCTGCCCGTCTCATAGATGAGATATGTAACTCGCAGAGAGACCAAGCTACTTGCTCAGTATCCCAGAGCAGGCCAGCTGTGGGCCGCACTTCCCCTCCTGCTCTGAGTTCCCTTTTCCCAGTGTACTGCCTTTTGATACCTGCCCACCTGATCAGCAGAGGCACCAACTTTTAGTGAAACTTCTCTCAGACCTCAGTTAAGTCCATTAGACCTGACTCAATTCTCAAACCAGTATCTGAGCCCAGTGGATGTGACCTTCTAAGAGAATTAGATACAGAAAAATCCGTGAGTAAAAATGAAAATTCTAGCCTGGCCGGTGTGGCTCAGTGGTGGAGCTTCAACCCATGCAGCAAGAGGTTGCCAGTTCGATTCCCAGCCAGGGCACATGCGCAGGTCGTGGGCCCGATCCTCAGTGGGGGGCATGCAGGAGGCAGCCAGTCGATGTTCTCTCTCATTGATGTTTCTATCTCTCTCTCCCTCAAATCAATAAAAAAAAAAAAAAAAGAAAATTTTATCCATGGCATGGCAAAACAAACAAACAAACAAACAAAAACAACAACAACAACAGAACCAACAATGAAAATAAATTGGGCACATTTTGAACTTATTAATTTCTACATGAGCTCCACTGAGGCCTGTTAGGAAACTGTGGAGATTTTTACATTTGAAGAAAATGAGATTGCCTTTCAGAGAAAATAGAGCTATTCATTTGTTTACGTTGGGCCAGTTTGGACTTGTCTTTTGTCAGGACAGGGCTACAGACAGTGATCAGGCGAAACTGGCTGGCTTCTCGGGCGGGGCTGCCCCACAGTTGCTTCGGCCATTCACCCACTCACCACCCACCACCCACCCGCTGCAGGACATCTGAACTCTGCTCCAGGCGGCAGAGGACCCATCTCCATCAGCCTCACAGCCCGTGCGTCTTGCTTTGTGTTGGGGGCCATTCCTGATGACCAGAGACCGCGGGCCCCTGGTGTCCCAACCTGCTCTCTGAGCATTCACCTGGCCTCAGCCGGAGGCCAAGCCACAGGTGTCCCTGCAGAGAGCCAGGTTCACACCTCTCTGGAATCTACACTCTGGGCTACTGGCTTGAACCCCTCAGTGTTGGAATCAAGAATAAAAAGGAAGCAGAAAGACTTGGACCAGGGTTTCCTCATGCAAGTACGTGTAAAAATTACTAAAAAGGCCCTGGCCACTTTGGCTCAGTAGTTGGAGCATCGGCCTGCGGTCCAGGGAGACCCGGGTTCGGTTCCCGCTAAGGGCGCATACCTCGGTTGCAGTTTGTCCCCGGCCCTGGTTGGTTGTGTGGGTGGCGGCCACTCGACGTGTCCTTTCACCTCGATGTTTCTCTCTCTCTCTCTCTCTCTTTCTCTCTCCCTCTCTTCCTCTCTCTCCCTCACACTCTACCTGAACCAAAAATGGAAAAATGTCCTTGGGTGAGGATAAAAAAAAAATTACTAAAAAGAATAAAACAAAATCAACCCTCAGTCCTAAGATCCCGCAAGACTTTTTTTTTTTCTGTTTATTTATGGATGCATAGTTCTTATTGATTTTGATCATAGTATGCATGGTTCAGAGTCTTTGTGTCTTCACTTCCACAAACATCTTCGAAGTTGAGTAGAATATATTTTTAAATGTTGCTTAAGTGTAGGCATAATTGTACATCATATAGCCATATCCTAGCTTATTTAACCATTTCTTTTTCTTGGTATATTTAGATTATTTACAATATTTTTTCAGTTTTAGAAATCACATTGCCCTAGGCAATGTTGTTTAAAATATCTCTCATACAAACAGGATTCAGTATTTTATGTTTATGGTTTAATTCATAGATAGTGAGTACACAAACATATGCTCTATTTCCAGCGATAAATTAGATTGTGTTTCGAATGGATTTGTAGATATGGTCTGTGACTGGCCCATCTTTGAGCAGATGGTGAGGTTCAGATTAGACAAGGAAGTGAGAACTAGACTCGCCTCCTGCACCTGTCTACAGCTGTGGTGGCTCCCTCGGTCCCATCTCTGTCCCTGTGAGGAATTCTCCCTTCACTGTAGTGACTGTAATCTGAGGGTTCCCAGTTGCAGGCAAAGTGTGATTTGAGAACTCATCAAGGTGATACAGACCTTGCTTTAAAGCTGAAAAATGTTGAGGGGTAAGGGCACAGCAACCAGTAAATAAGCCAGAAGACCTGGTCAAGTGGATGCTTGTGATCTCTGAGGACAGTGGCAGTGAAAGGGTCCATTTGTAGCCCCCCAGGATAAAAAAGGCTTTTGGGACCCCACCTATGGTGGTGATTCTGCTGGTGCCGGAGGGGTCTGCCGAGCAGAATGGAATAAAGAAAGACCTGATGTATCTGTAGCTCTGTTCCTGGTGGTCAAGGCAGCTGCCAGCCTCGACAGTGACTGACAGGGCTTAGGTCCTATCTGGGGCCCTTTCTTGGTTATCCCAGCACGAGCATTGCATTCACTCCAGGGTTTCCCTTTCACGTTGTGTACTCCTCCCTCTGTGCTGATGGCCAAGCAGCCATAGGCAGGTATCAGCGCCACGGGGAGAGCGGGAACCATCCACACAACCTCTGGGCTCCAGGAGCCTGGGACACAAACCCCTGCCTGGCTGGGAAAAAAACAAAACAAAACATTTCTCCGGCCACAGAGATGGTAGGTGGCCACTTTCTAGGGTGGAGTTACATGGCTGGAAGGAGAATAGGGAGCTTCCCAGGTTTGGGGTCTTTGCCCGGAATGTTTTCTCGCAACTGTAATGACTCTTTCCAAATCTTTCTTCTTGTTAATTGTCCTCTTTCCTGGCTCTCAGTGTCCCTGAAGCTGTCCGTCTGTGTAACCCCTGCCACTGGGCCTTTTGTTGTTGCTGGTTTTCACTTCTGTCGTGTTGAAGGCCATGTGTATTTTTGCTGCACGGCAGCTTAGCCTTGGTAAATGGAAGATGGCTCGTCTCATCTGAAAGATTCCACTGTTTGCCTCTCCTCCATCATGATCATGCTTAATCCTGGTGTCCCAAGCTCCCCCGCCCCCATGGGAGCCTGGTTGAACAGGGTTCTTTCGCAGCAGCTGGAGACCCTTCAAGTATGGTCAGCAAGGTGCTTCTGTGCTGAGTGGTCAGGCACGAAGGAGATACTTCCTAGGGGGTGGCCGGAGGAGGGACAAAGAGCCAGAGTACAGAGGAAGGAGGGTGGGAGCCAGGGGTGGACAGGCAAGGAGAAAAAAGAGAGTGGGGGTCCCAGGTGAATACCCACAGCAGGGACTGAGCTGCATGGTCTGAATGGGGGTGGAAGGCTATTCACCAATGACACTGACCTTCTCAACAAGAAGACTGGTGAGGTCATGCTCCAGTTCAAACTGATGTTTAAGGGAGAACCAGTGTTTACTTGAGGGCCCTTCTCCACCAATTAGGCTGAAGAGTAAGAGACCTTCAGGAAGGCAAACCAGCACGGTTTGCCTTTGACTCCAAGTTTCTTGGGATGTGCTAAAACCAAGAAACTCTTGGTAAATCAGTGGGAGCTGGTCACCCCAGTGGGAGGACGCAGAGCCCCAAGTTAGAGAGCATGAGTATTGGCACTGGGAGAAAGCTTGAGAAACTCCTAAATGTGGGAATTTCAAGGCTTCTGGGATTCTGAGTTTATTAAAACCAGATGAAAAGTGAGCAAGGAAATCGATAATAATAGCAGAACTTCTGCCAGCCCATGTGCAGATTAGAAACAGGTGCCTTTTCGTACAGATGGACACTGTCCCACACAGAGCACATGACTTAGCAAATGGAGGAGATGGATGTCAGGTCCTGTTTGTCCCCTCAGCTGTACATCGCTGGAGAGAAAGCAACTTGCACACACAGCACTGAAAATTAGCTAAAATCTATTGAAGGCATGGTAAAAACATTGTTTGAGCTTGGGAGAAAAAGCCCGAGAAGGGGGCAGTGTAGAGAAGATGAACTGGAATTTTAAAGCATCAAGGAAATCCTCTTAAAAAGCTGTAACTGGTGATCATCACAGGGAAATCAATGGTGATTGAAAACCAGCTCCAATTGTCAGTAATTGGATCGTTTAATAGCCAAGCTTAGACAAATTAATGCTGATTCAAACCCCTTCTCCAGGAGCCATTTTCTCGACTTGTAACAGTGGCCATATTGAGTACGCCTGGACCCAGACCTCATTACAAATATTAATTATGAACAAGAATTTGTAAGGTCAATGGTTTTACTTTAATAGGAATTCGGGGCTTATGAATGCAAGTCCTAAATGTCTTAGACTTGCTTTAAATTCCAAATCAAAGAACAGGAGAACAAGCGAGCATTTATGGTTTATTCTGCTTGGCACCGTGTCCAGCGTGAGATCACTGAATACCTTGGCATGAGTTCAGAGCTCAATTTTATTATCTTGTAGCTGCCTGTAATCACAGATGAGGCATCAAAGGCCAGCTGTCCCCCATGAACCTTGACAGTCTATATAAACTAATTACTTTTTTATGAGCCATCCTTTCAGAGGTTTGGAGAGAGGGCCTATTAAGTCAAGTTCAGTATAATCTACAAACTTTTAAAATTATGATTATTTATCTAAGTTCCAGCTGAGAGTCATGGTAAATGACATCCCTTGCAATGGTTGGTCATGGACTTCATTAAAATGTAATGTTTTTTTGTAAAGGTGAATCCCAGCGTGGCCCGTTTTTTCTGCATATTAGTGATACTAATAGCAAAATTTCAAGGGCAAGGAAGCAAAAAAACTAATTTGGAAAGTGAGGGCACATTAGCAAGAGTCCCTCTCCTAGCTCCACCAGGCTGTGGATTGCAAGGGTAAAACATCATGCTCTTTGCCCCTAAGTCTAATGCACGAAGAGCACCCCTTGGCCCTGACCCTCTTTTGTGTGTGTCTCTCTTAGAGTCAGGCCCTAAAGAGGTAAAACGCCAAAACTGACATTCACTGAAGCCTGCCCTTTGCGACCTCTCCACCTCGGCCACTCCTTGGGCCGTCCCTCTTGGCACCGTCCCCCGTTGCCTGCAGTGTCTGCCCTGGGCTGCCTGTGCGCTCTGCCTCGCGGCTGCTCCACGCCAGCCTCACGTGGGGGGCTGGCTGTGCCGTTTGAGGTGTGTTCCAGTTTCCACCGTTGCCAGGGGTGCTCCATCGCTGCCTGCCTCCAGTTGCTTGGCAGTCTAATGCTGTCGTCAGTGGTGCCCCCCGGTGCTGACAGCCAGCCCTGGGACAGCCCCTGTGGTGGGGCACTGGTCCACGCTGGCCTCCTTTTATCGCCTCTCTGCCATCCCAGGAGGAAACGGCCTTACCCCTCCTCTGGCCACTCTTGCTCAGGGATTCCCATCGGAACATTGTTTGGACGGCTAGTGCTCCAGTTATCTCTGCTCTACCACAACGTCCTCCCTTTCCGGCGATGGAGGGTCCTCCCAAGCTTCAGGTATCCAGGCTGTAGATCCAGCTGCTCCTAACCTTTCACTCAAGTCTCTGCCACTCACTCTGCCCTTTGCCACCTGTGCTTTTTCTCATGTGTGGTGGTTTTCTTTTCTTTCACAAGCTTAGATAGTCCTGCCTGCTACCTCGTTTCCGCTGGGCTCCTCCACCCATCCTACCCCCTGTGCCCATATCCAGACCATCAGACATGACTCTAAATGTCTGAACTTCATCTACAAAGAGGGTCCTGAGCCCAGTGCAACCCAAGGTGTGCAGCCAGATAGCAGGCAGTGGTGAGAGGGGCCGTATATTACCATGTGCCCCATATCAGAGTCGTTGCCCACCCCCACAGGACCCCCACACCGACATCGAAATAGACTCTTCAGTAATCGGACCCAGGAGGAAGCAGCGGCTACTCAATGCTGGCTAATTTATTTCAAGAAGGTTTCTTTTTTCTCACCTGCGTGGCGTCCTGGTGGCTCTCCAAGACTCATGCCATTCTGTCCTCTGCCATGGCACTCGACACACTGGGCTGTGATTGTCTCTCCACAACCCAGCTTTATCTCTGGTCATTTTGTATCCCTGGCCCCTAGCACTGAGTAGGTGTTCAGTTAAAGTCCGGGGAATGAATGAATGGCAGATTGCTATTGTATCACATACCTAACTCACCTATCACCTTCTCTTACTGCTTTTGACATGTTTACTCCTGCGCTCAGCCAGCATTCTGCTGTACTTTCAACGAAGTCAATTTCATTTAATTGTCTGCTCCTCATACCAGAGGGGGCTTGTTTATTGTCATGTCCTGGCACACAATTTCGCTTAGAGGGTCTCAGGAAACATTTGTTGATTTTAGTTGCAAGGACTGAGTGGCTAACAACCTACTACTCAGCAGCATGGGGGTAGGGATGGGTTCACTGGTGCTCAGGGAGGTCTCATTATGCTGCTATGCTGTGCCCTGCAGAGACTCACACTGGCTTCTGGTGGCCCTCTGGTGTACTTGAGAGCAAAGTCATCCCGGCGGGTGTGTTTTCCCAGATCACTGCTGTCACACCCAACACAGCCAGCAGAGAAGGAGGCCTGCTGGCTCAGGGAATCTGAATTAGAGGGGCCGTGGTGATGCAGAGCGTTCTTGTGGAAAGTAGGGTTACCTTCTTCAAAGGAAGGGGCAGCTGCTACTAGATGCTGGCTCATTTCTTTTAACAAGGTTGATTTTTAAAAAAATTAAATTCTTCAGCCCTGGCCGGTTTGGCTCAGCGGTTAGAGTATCGGCCTGCGGTCCAGAGAGACCCGGGTTCGGTTCCTGCTAAGGGCACGTACCTCGGTTGCAGTTTGTCCCCGGCCCTAGTTGGCCGTGCGGGTGGCAGCCACTCGATGTGTCCCTTTCACGTCAATGTTTCTCTCTCTCTTCCTCTCTTTCCCTCCCACTCTATCTGAACAAAAAATAGAAAAATGTCCTGGGGTGAGGATAAAATAAATAAATAAATAAAAATTAAATTCTTCATTATGAGGTAAAGGTAATTTTACATGCAGTTGTAAGAAATAACACAGAGAGATGCTGTGCGCTCCTTCCCCAGGTTCCCCCAGTGATAACATCACGGAAAGCTATAGAACAGTGTTACAACCAGGATATTGACATTGGTGGTCAAGATACAAAACATTACCATAACCACAGGATCTTTTATGTCAACCTTTGATAATGCACCACTTTCTCTCCCCCCCCACCTCCTTAAAAAAATTAATAGAGGCATAATTGACATAACATCATATGAGTTTCAGGTGTACAACATAATGATTTCATACTTGTATATATTGCAAAATGATCACCACAGTAAATCCAGATCATATCCATCTCCATATAGAGTTACCAAATTTTTTTGGTGATGAGAACTTTGAAGATCCATTTTCATTGCTACTTTTAAATATGCAATATAGTATTATTAACCATAATCACCATGCTGAACATCACGTTCCTATGACTTACTCATTTTATAACTGGAAGTTTGTACCTTTTGACTTTATTCACCCATTGCACCCACCCTCCACCTCAGACAACCACCAATTTGCTCTCTATATACACGGGTTCGGTTTTGTTTTATTTTATTTTACATTTTAGATTCCATATATAAGTGAGATCATATGGTATTTATCATTTTCTATCTGATTCATTTTACTTATTATAATGCCCTCCAGTTCTATCCATGTTGTCACAACTGATGAAATTTTATTATTTTTCATGACTGAATAATATTCCATCATATATATGTACCACATCTTTATCTACTGATGAACATACATTGATCCCATTTTTTTCTTAACTCCTAGCAATCACTAATCTGTTACCATTTTAATAGTTTTGTCATTTCAAGCTATGTTATATAAATAGAATCATACAGTAGACAACCTTTTAGGACTGGTGCTTTCTCACTGGAAGTCATTACCTGTATCAATCAATAGTCTGTTCGTTTTGTTTCTGAGTAATATTCCTTTGTTTAAATGTATCAGTTTAATTTTTTTTATTTTTTATTTTTTTTAAATTGAGATTTAGAGAGAGAGCAAGGGAGAGGAAGAGAGAGAGAAACATCAATATGAGAGAGAGAAACATGTCTCCTACCAGGCATTGAACTGGTGAACCTTTTTTTTTGTCCTCACCTGAGGACATTTTTGCATTTATCTTCAGATAGAGCATGAGGGAGAGAGGAAAGAGAAAGACACATAGACTGGTTGCCACCCACATGACCCCAACCGGGGCGGGGACAAACTGCAACTGAGGTACGTGCCATTAGTGGGAACCGAACCCAGGACTCTCTGGTCCGCGGGCCGATGCTCTAACCACTGAGCTGACCGGCCAGGGTTGGTGAACCTTTTGGTGCATAGGACAACTCTCAACCAACTGTGCTACACCAGCCAGAAATGTATCACAGTTTCTTTTGCCATTTAACCACTGCAGGACATCTGGATTGTTTCCAGTTTGGGACTATTATGAGTAAAGCAGCTATAGACATTTGTACACAAATTTTTCTATGCACATAAGTATTCAGTTCTCTGGGACAAATGTCAGGAAGTATAATTGTTGAGTGGTATGGCTGTTGCCTACATAGTGTTCTAAAGAAACTGCTAAGTTGTTTTCCAGACTGACCGTACCATTTTACTTTCCTACCAGCAATGTATGAGAGATCCAGTTTTTTTGTATTTGATGTGTTACTGTTTTTTATCATAGTCATTCAGATAGGTATATTGTGTTATTTCATTATAAGTTTAATTTGCATTTCTCTAATGACTAATGATGTTGAATATCTTTTTTTTTTTTCAATCCTCACCCGAGGACATTTTTTCATTTTTTATTCAGATAGAGCGGGAGAGAGGAAGAGAGAGGAAGAGAGAGAAAGAGGGAATGAATATCTTTTCATGTGCTTATTTGCCATGTATATATTCTTTTCTATGAATTGCCTTTTATGTCTTTTATTCATTTTCTAATTGGATTGTTTGTGTTTTTATTGTTGAGTTTGAGAGTTCCTTACATATTCTAAATATTAGTTCTTTGTCACCTACCTGATTTGTAAAGATTTACTCCCATTAATTAGTTTGTCTTTTTATCCTTTTAACAAGGTCTTTCTCAGAGCAAAAGTTTTAAATTTAAAATCTTTCTATGGTTTGTGTTATATTTAAGTGCATAATCCATTTTGAGTTAACTTTTGTGTAAGATGAGACACAGGTTGAGGGGTTTTTTTAAATTTGTTTTTTGTTTAGCCAATGGAGGTTCAGTTGCTAAGAAGTTTATCTTTCCTTCATTGAATTACTCTTGCATCTTCATCAAAATAAGTTGGGCCTGCTGTGGCTCAGGGGTTGAGCATCCACCCATCCACCCATGTACCAACAGGTTGCCGGTTTGATTCCCGGTCAGGGCACATGCCCAGGCTGTGGGGTCCAACCCCAATCCCCAGTGGGAGGCATGCAAGAGGTGGCCAATCGGTGTTCTCTCTCATTAGTGTTTCTACCTCTCTCCCCCTCTCCCTTCTTTTCTCTCTAAAATCAATTAAAAAAAAAATAAGTTGGGCATGATTGTGTGGGTCCATTTGTGGGTTCTATTTTCTGTTCCTTCAATCTATATGTCTATTGCTCCATCAATACTACATAGTCTTGTTCACTATAGGAATATACTAAGTCTTAAAATTGGGTAAATGAATTACTCCTTTTCAAAATTGTTTAAACTATTCTAGGTCTGTTAATTTTCCATATAAATTTTTGAATAATTTTGTCAATATCTACAAAAAATCCTGCTAAAATTTTGATAAGAATTGAGTTATATTTGTTTGTCAATTTGGGGAGAATTGAATCTTGACCATGTTGAGTCTTTCAATCTATGAACACGGTTTATCTCTTCACTAATTTCAGTTTTCTTGGATTGCCTTAATTAGTGTTGTATTGTTTTTACCATGCAAATCCTGCACAGATTTTGTTTTATATATACACACATATGATTGATTTTTTTATGTTTGTGCTTTTATGTTTTATATCATGTAACCTTGCTGAATACCTCCACAGAGAATCATGTCATTTGTAATTGGGAACAGTTTTGTTTTCTCTCATTTCCTTGATATGCTGACTAGAAATGAGAGATTTTCTTGTGTTGTTCCAGTCTTAGGGAAAATCATTTAGTCTTTCACCCATAATATAAACTACCTGTATGGTTTTTGTAGATGCTCTTTATCAAGTTGAGGTAGTTTTCTTTTCCTAGGTTTCTGAGAATTTTGTTTTCAGTTTTTGTCTTTATATCAATGAGTAGGTACTTTGTCTATTTATAGATTGCTGACTTTTATTTTGTATTTTCAGATTTTCTTCATCCATATTTATGAAGAATATTAGCTTGTGTTTTTCTTTGTTTGTATTGTCATTATCTGATTTTTTTTATCAGAATAAAACTAGTTTTATAAAATGAATAGGAAAGTGTTCTCTTCTGCTTTCTGAAAGAGATTGCATAGAATTGGTGTTAGTTCTTTTTTAAACATTTGGTAGAATCCTTCAATGAAAACTTTTCAGGGGAGCTTTAAAATTGTAAATTGAATTTTCTTAATAGTTATAAGGCTATTTAAATTATCTATTACATAATCGATGAGAAGTGGTAGGTTTTTTTTTTTTTAAGGAATTGGTTCATTTTATATAAGTTGACAAATGTATGTGTATAGAGTTGTTTTTAGTATTCTTTTATTATCCTTTTGGTGTCTGCAAGGGTCTTTAATGATATCAATACACTAGTTCACTCCTGATATTGATAATTTATATCTTCTCTCGATTTTCTTTGTCAAACTTGCTAGAGGTTTTAAAACTTTATCATTTTGAAGAACCAATTCCTTATTTCAGTGAATTCTATTGTTTTTCTATTTTTTATTTCAATGATTTTTATTTCTATCCTTCATTCTACTTCCTTGGGTTTATTTTGTTATTCTTTATCTAGGCTTTTGAAGTGGGAGCTTAGATTATTGATTTGAGATGTTTCTTCTTTTCTAATGTATGGATTTAATGTTATAAATTTCTCTCTCGGCACTACTTTAGCTGGATCCTACAAATTTTGATGTGCTGTATATATATTTTTTAAGTTCTATGTATTAGTTTTATTTCCATTGAGACATCTCTTTGAACCATAAGTTATTTAGAACTAGAAGTATTTTGATAAGTTCCCAAATGTTTGGATATTTTCCTGTTATCTTTCTGTTGTTGGTTTCTAGTTTGATTCCATTGTGAACAGAGAGCACACTTTGTATGGTTTAAATTCTTTAAAAATGCTGAGGCATGTTTTAGGACCTGGGACATAGTCTCAATATATGTTCTGTGGGCACTTGCAACAAATGTAGCCTCTGGTGTTGTTGAGGGAAATATTCTAAAATGTCAATTAAGTCGTGTTGGTTGATAATGTTGTTGAGTTTTTCTATATCCTAGCTGGTTTTCTTTCCAGTTCTATCAGATGTTGAGAGAGGGCTGTTGAAGTGTTCAGCCAATTTTGCTTCATATATTTTGAAGTTCAGTTGTCTAGCGCATATACATTTAGGATTGCTATATCGTCTTGGTATATTGGCCCTTTAATCATTATACCTTATCACTCTCTGTCTATAGTAATTTTGTTTTTTGCTCTTAAGTTTATTACGTCTGATATAAATATAGCCACTCTACTTTGATTAGTGTTTGCTTGATGTATCTTTTCCTATTTTTTACTTTCAGTCTGCCTTTATTATTATATTTGAAATAAGTTTTATATAGACAGTATTTTGATTCTTGGTTTTTTAAAAATTTATCTTTATTATTGAAAGTATTACAAATGTCCCTCCTTCCTCCCCCATTGACCACCTCCAACCCGATCTTGCATCCCAGCTCCCCCAGGCCTTCAGCACTATTGTCTGTATCCATGGGTTATGCATATATGCATATAAGTACTTTGGTTAATCTCTTCTTGCCTCTCCTCCCCTTGTCTTTTAATTGGTATATTTAGGCCATTTACATTTAATGCAATTATTGCTAGGTTATGGTTTAAGTCTGTTGTTTGATTCACTGTTTTCTGTGTGTTCTCTCGCTTTCTGTATCTTGTTGTTGTTTTTCTTACCTTCCTGTCAGTTACTTGATATTTTAGAATTCATTTGGATTCTTCTATAATGATTTTGAGTATATCTTTTTGCATAGCTCTTTTAGTGATTACTCTAGTATATACACATAATTTATCAGTATCAGTATTTTATCAGTTCAAATAACATTTAGAAACCTTACCTCCATTTACATTTCTTTCCCCTCCCCTGTTTATAATTATCTTAAATATCCCTTCTACGTATGTTTAAAGTCATATCAAACAGTGTTATAATTTTTGCTTCAACTGGAAAATGTAATTTAGAAAACTCAAGAGGAAAAGGAAAGGCTATTGTATTTACCCATATTTTTGCTTGTGTTCTTCTTTCCTGGTGCTACAAGTTTCCTTCTTTTACAGTTTCTTTTCTGTTTCAAATGTTTCTTTGGTCCTTTTTTCAGACTAGATCTTCTGGTGACAAATTCTCTAAGTTGTTATTTATCTGGAATGTCTTGTTTTCCCTTTCATTCCTAAGGCATATATATATATGTTTTTATTTTTTTCTGGGTATAGGATTCTGACTTGACAATACTTTTCTTTCAGTGCTTGAAAAAATATTGAACCCTTCCCTCTGGCTTCCTTGATTTTATGTTAGAAAAATCCACTGTCATTCTGCTTGCTTTCGATATTTTTCTGTTTTTTATTTTTATTTTTAGAAATTTAATTATGTCACCTTGTCATGTTCTTTTTTTTTTTTAATTTATCCTGTTTTATATTCACCAGACTTCTTGAATCTTTAGGTTTATGTCTCTTGTCAAATAATGGGAACTTTTCAGCCATCATTTCTTTGAGTGATTTTTCAACACCACTCTCTTTTTTCTTTCCTGCCAGGACTCCAAAGACATGAACGTTAGATCTTTTCTTATAGTGCCACGGTACCTGAAGATCTGTTTTGTTGTTGTTTGTAGTCTATCTCCACATTTTTAGATCAGATTGGGTATTTCTATTTTTTTGTCTTCTAGTGCAATGATTCTTTTCTCCATTCTGCTAAATTGTCCATCCACTGAGCCTTTTATTTATGTTTTTCAGCTTTAAAATTTCTGTTTGTTTGTTTTGTTTTGTTTACTTTATATTTATTTACTGGGATTTTTCTAATTCTTTGTTTAGGCTTTGTTTCTTTTCTTTCCTAACTTTCTTTTTTTGGGGGGGGGGGCACTCACGCATTCTCATAATTCACCATTCAACATTTTTATCATGACTGTTTAAAAATTTTTGTCAGGTAATTCTCATATCTCTGTTATCTCAGCAATGGGATCTGTTGTCTTATTTTTTTCATACAATTTGAGATATTCCTGGTTTTTGGTATGAGTGACTTTCTATTGAAACCTGGAAATTTTGTATTATTCTCTTAGACTCTGGACTTTATTCAAACCTTCTGTTTTATTTGGCTCTTCTGACATTGCTCCAGCAAGGAAAGGGGTAGGCACCTCCTCCTCACTGTCAACTGGAGGTACAAGTCCAGCTTTTCTACGTGGCTTTCGCTGATACCTGAGGGGGTCCTACTGTTACTGCTGAGGGGGTGGGAATTCCAGCTTCCCACAGTCTCCAGTGACACTCCAGTAGAGATCCCTTGTCATAGCTGGGCAATGGTGAACATCCTGACTTTCTACTAAGCTTATCTGACATCTGCAGTGAGAAGGGGACAGAGTTCCTCATTACTGCCCGATGAGGGCGGACATACAGGCTCCCCATGTGGTCTGCACTGACATTGTTAAAGGGATCCTCATTACTGGCCACTGGAGATGAAAGTCTCAGCTCCAAACTCAACCTCTGTAACATCTCTTCAGCTGGAGTGTTGGAGTACCTTATTATAAAGCCTTATGGAGGTGTAGGTCTAGGCGCCCTACTCAACCTTTTTGGCATGTGTAGCAGTGAGGCCACAATTGCTAATGTTTTGTTTATCTGAGTAGAGTGGCTATTGTCTGAAAGTTATCTGTCTTGTTTGGCTGTACCTTCCCTAGTCCTTTGGTTAGAGAGAGCAGCCTGTGCTTTGGGGACTTTTTGTTTTTGTCTGAACCTGTTGGCATTTATGAGTTGCTGTCTCGTTCAGTTCCGAGTTTGGGATGTTTGAAGAAAACATACACACACAACAACAACAACAACATCAAATAGGAAACACCACCGTGTTGTTTCTCGGGTCCCAAGCTCCCTAACCAGTTTGCCTTCTCCCAGCTTTGAGAGTTTTCTTATTTATCTTGGCTAGGATTTTTAGTTGTACTTAGTGGAAAGAATAAGTAAACGTTTAAGTTTTTTATGTATAAATGTAAAGCCAGGTCTTGGCATTCTCCAAAGAAGCCAGAAATCCAGAGTTTTGTGTGAAATTTCCAAATTTCTTTAAAAAGTCATTAAGTTTTCTCTATAATGCACTATGTAAGACAGATCATCTATAGATTAAAATAACTGCTGGTTGAATTTGGCCCCAGGTCACTAGCTTGTGACCTCTGGTTTAAGCTGTCCAGGTGTTGAGCGACTATGGCTTTGGTGTGCTTGGAGATTTGCACACTGACAAAGAGGAGCCTGTGCCCCATCCCATATTTGTCTACTCATTAATTCATAAGAAATTATTGAACGTTTACTGTGTGTGAAGTACAGCGGTGAATGAGACAGACAAGGGAGCTTTCTCACTGTGGAACTTTCATGAACACACCCTTCTGTTGTGGGCCTCAGGGTGGAGGAGAAGTTTTCAGAAATATGGATATAACTCTCTGGGCAGAGCCATTCCAGCCCCCGCCTTGACCAAGCAACTACAGCTACGGCCGCTCCCGAGCTGCACTGTCTTTCCGATGCTTAGTCCCAGCAGAGTCCTCTGGAATCTGAAGTCATCTTTCCTGCTGTCTAAGAGGAATGCCAGGGGGAGCTCTGTTGGCTCTGCTGACAGCTAAGAGATCAGGTTCCTGCTCGCTTCACCAGAGCACCCTGTCCTGGCGGCTGGCCGCTGTCTGAGATGACAGAGCTTTCCCAGACCTCACGGTGAGGGAAGGCAGGGGCAACAGTACAGTCACAGTAATGAGAGGCTGACAGCTGGATGGAGGGTTTGCACATGAGGGACCCTTTCATGGACAGATCCTGGAGACGAGAATGGTGGTCAGGGCAGTCGTATCAGCCTGTAGTTGCTTGGTCAAACCAGGGGCTGGAATGGAATGGGGACCACTTGGCATTTTCAGGGGGAAAAGGGACAGGGATGGACCCAAGAAGTAGCCAACACGAATTCCTTTGACTATTCCTGTGACTACTCAAGACGGGTGTGAGATAACCTGTTCTGGCTCTAAAGATGCATATGTTGTCTTGGAGGGCCCTGGGATCCCAAGCAGCCTAGACACTCGCTGAGGGGTGTACATGGGGAGAGACCGCCTGAACAGCAGGGCTGTCCCGCTCATGTATTGTAGTATTGGTGTTTTGCACACAGATTTCATGGTAAAGCCACAGTTTGAAAACACCAGGATCGAACTTTCTGCTTATATTCATATTGGAACATTATCTGTGATCACAACAGCAGTATGGTCATTTTGCTACGAGAAAAATTACTTCTCTCCTTGTACACTCAGGCCCTTTCCATCTCAAAACCTTGAAATCTTCAGAGGTCTTGGGCAATTCCACGTTTTTATGAGTTTGGCTATAAAAGAAGTTGACTTACTCAGCTAGGAACAGGATGATAAATACTAATTGAATTTTACTTTGCAGAATCCTGCGGCTGGAGATAAGGAAGCTTAGAGACATGACAAAAACAAACAAATAGCACGTAGTTTGTTTTCCTGTGCAGCAGACACAGCCTGCCTGACTTCGCGTGCTCCGCCTTGCCTCCAAAGGTGAGGGGGCCGGTCCCAGCTCCCGGCTGCCAAGGCAGCTGTCCCCATGGTGAAATGACTGTTCAGTGACATTTACAGCAAATTTCAGAGAGGTGACAGAGCTTGCAGGAAATACACTGGTGTCAGACTACCACGTGTCATAAAAATAATAAAAAAGTAATGGCTGCTGCCAGCCTACTGTGTGCCTGGTACTCTGTTGAGGGACTTGCCTACACAGCTTCACGTGCATTCACTAGTTACATGAGCTTGTAAAGCTGACACAAAAATAGTGTAAAATAACTTGAAAATAAACTCAGAAGGCTTTCTGAGATCACGTAGCCAGGTAAATGTTCGAGCCTGAATTCACTTGCAGCAGCAGCATTTGTTCGGCTCATTGGTTCTCAGCTGGGGGTTGCCCCCTCAGAAGACATTCAACAATGTTTAGAGACATTTTTTTGGTTTTCTTAATAGAGTGGAAGGTTACTGTGGCATCTAGTGGATAGAGAGCTGGGATGCTGCTTAGCATCCTACAATATACACGACAGTTCTCCACACACAAAATTAATCTGACCCAAATATCAATAGTGTGGAGATTGAGAAGCCCAGGTCTAGAAGGAAGGAGGCCTCAGTTTTAGTCTCTATTCTGCCTCTAGCTCGGCATGAAACCTTGGAAAAATGACTTTCTCTCTTCGAACCTCAGTTTTCTCATGTGTAAATCAAGGGGCTAGAGTATTAGACTGGATTCTCTCTAAGGTGTTCCCACCTTTAATACCCTGTCGGTCCTGGGAAACTTCACAATTTCATCTGTGGGTCTTGAAGCGGCCTTGCAAGTGCCATGAATCGTACTGAGGCTGTGAGCAAACGCACGCAGTTTCGGGAGCATCAGCGCAGTGCAGAGCAGGGACCGAGTGGACACTGCATTCTGCGACAGAAAGAATGTCTCTACATTATGCATATTGTAGCTGGGTCTTGGGGGATGATCCTGTTAACTTTTGATTTCTTACCATCATTAAGTGGCCCGTTCTGAGCCAGCCAATGATTGTGTCTCCATGGGCTGGACCAGCTGGCTTCTCGTAGTGTTTTCTTCCCTTTGGGGGAGGCAGATCAGCTAACAGTGGAACTAAGGTATTTGTGTTACTAACAATTGTTTGTATTATGGACACTCAGACTCTGGCAATCAGAAGAACGGCTGAACCCTCAGCATCGGCCTTGCCACATACGCCTTACCATGGCTTCATTGTCCTGGGTTGGCCCTGCCAACCAGTGGAGGTCTGAGGGCAAAAATTACTCAAAGGCCCAAAATAACATCTTTGCCGACAAATCTCTCTCTCTCTCTCTCTCTCTCTCTCTCTCTCACACACACACACACACACCCCTACAGCCACATAGATTAACCCACACATTGTCAACAGATTAAATCTTTCAACCACTTCACTTGTGTTTGTTTTATGAGGATTTAACTTCATCTAGTGTTCTGTGTTTTTTTTAAGGGGGCTCATTTATTGCCAGTGTTCCAGATGTACCAAAAAAATTAGAAAATAACCCCCGACTCAATTTCCTCCACCCCCACAATACAAATAATGTTTCCTAAAACCACAAACATAAACCGGTCCTGGTGTTTCAGACCTGCAGTGCACTGAAGATTCGTTGCTAATACTTTTGCAAAGATCCGTGGAAGGAAAGCAGGTAGGAATTTGCATGAATGTTAGAGATAAGGGCAAGTGAGAATTGGTAAATTACATTGTCTGCTCTCTGTGAATCATGGGGTAGAAGGTAGGTGTAGGCATGACAGCTCCCCACACCTGCCTCAAAGGACCCGGCAACCTCAGAGGAGCAGGCATTCAGAGCTGGAGGTAAATGACATTGCTGTAGCCTTAGATGCCACGAGGCTGGACCAGAGTCACAAGGCTGGGCAAGCTTTTTGCAGGTTGAATGATTTCTGCATCATCAGGACTGAGCGAGCCTCAGACACACAACAGCCTCAGTGAACACGGCCAAGCACACAGTTCTGTCTCATAATAGCACTGATGCTGTATTGAAGGCGTTACCATGCCCTGCTGTACCTGGACTGGGAACCCCATGCAGGCAGGAGCTCCGATGTGTTCATCTCAGTATCCCCTGCACCTGGCCCAGGGAGACCCTGAGGAATGAATAAATTCATGCACAACTGAGTGGCACCACCAAGTGCCCTGTATTCCAAGGACTGCGAAGTCTCTGAGGGCTAGGAATAGTCGGTTGAGGCTTTCTTTCTGTATGACCGGGAACCTGGAACTCGAGGCAGAGAAAAGTGGGGGGCACGATTTCAGAGTGGGAGGGCAAAGTTAGAGTGTTTTTTTTTCCTGGTGAGAATGGTCAGCATTTTGGTGTCTGAAGGCTTGTATGAGTTTTCACTTGCTGCCTAATAAAGGGCTACACGTTTAATGGCTTTAAACAATATCCATTTATAATATCACAGTTTCTGTGAGTCTGAGTCAGGAGACTGGGTGCTGAGTCCCCTGCTCAGGGTCTCACCCAGCTGAATCCACTGGGTCTTGGGGCTGCGTCCCCATCTGGAGCTGAGCTCCTCTTCCAGGCTGTTGGCAGACTTCAGCTTCTGGGGGCGGTAGGACTGAGGTCCCTGCTGTCTTGCGGCTGCCAGCCAGGGGATGTTCTCAGCTCCTGTGTGTCGTATATGCTGGGCACTTCGAGTAGATTATTTCATTTAGCCCTCTAAACAGAGGTCAGTAAACTTTGTCTTAAAGAGTCTGGTAGTAAATATTTTATGCTCAGTAGGTTAAGAAGGGAACTCAAGGTGATTAGTAGGTACTTAATATAACCATTTAAAATGTAACTATTCAAAGATGTAAAAGCCACTCAGCCTGCAAGCTGTAAAAAACATGCTGGCTGAATCTAGCCCATTGGTAGTTGTTTCTTCCTCCCTGCTGTGAGCAATCCCATTACGCTGAAGTTAATATCACTCGTACTTTAGAGATGAATAAATGAGACACAGGGCCTTTAGGTTATTTGCCTCTAATAACCTGGAATAACTGTGGGTGACTCTCTTAGCACCCAGGGGCGTCTGATTCCAGTTCCCAGGTCTGACTCCTCAAGGCCTGATCAGAACCCGCATCTGCTCACCATCCACCTAGATGCTAATCCCTCCCCTTCTCTCAAATCCCCAGGAGCCCAACCCGGCCAGCAGGTGCAAAAACACAGTCTACCACTTCTAAGTGGCGTGGTCTCAGGCAGTCATTCTGTCTGTAGTCTCGGTTTCCTGGTCTCTGAAGTTCGCAGAGCATCACCTCAGACTTGTCCTGGTCCCTTGGCCCCTGGCCGATGGGGGATGGTGAGAACCCTCCCTGGGAGGAAATGCAAGGAAGGGTTTGGGGGCGTCCAGGCTCACTCTGTCAGAGGGGCCCTTCATCTAAACATCCATTTCTATGAACATCAGAATCCCCTGAGCAGCTGTCTAAATAACATTTGTGGGGTTCATCTCTGGAATTCAGTTGAGTAGGTCTGGAGTCTATCTGGGGCTCAGAATTGTTTTGAAACTTTCTAGGCAATTCTGATGCAGAGCCCGATTCAGACGCCGTGAAAGAGATCAGTGTTTCCATTCAGCTGGGTTGTTCATCAAATGTGGGGCCATCCCGGCCCTGCCCAGGTGGTGGTTGTCCCCATGTATCTTTGGGACACATGGACATGTTTTCTCCCAATCTCCTTCCACCCCAAAGTCCCCACACTTACCTCTGGTTGGCCTTCTCAGAGTGGGTGGGTGGCCCAGGGGTGAGTTTGGATAGCTAGGTGAGTAACAAGCACTACAGGTGACTGATGTTTTCTAAAGCTTGGGGCCCACTTGAATGAACAAGCTACATGAATGCACCTGGCCATCAGGCGGACTCAACAGAGCCCGCTTCTAGCAATCGCTCCATTAGACTGTAATGACATTTAGTCCAAATCAGAGAGTGGGTGTTAGAAATTGCCAAGGTCGTTTAGATTTCGTGGCACTGAACCCAAACACTGTGCACAGATAGGGTTCAGGTTCTGGCCGGAGCGCACTATTTATGTTAGGATGGGGGCAGCCAGTGGCTGTTCCCCGGGGTTTCCTAGGAGACCCTGGTGCAGGCACAGAGCCAGCTCAGCCCAGGGGAGTCTGTATTCTGCAAGTAGCTTCATGCTGCTTCCCCGGGAGCCTCATTCTTGGCAGACCCTGTGTACATCAGTCCCGACTTTGTCTGGGTGTGAGTCATGACAGAAGCTGAGATTTTTTGGCTCCTTCTAAAGAGCCTCATTTGTGGTGTGGTGCAGTGGTTTGTACACATTTTAAGGATCACAGTCCCTGTGAGAACTAATGAAAGATACAAACTTTAGTGCACCAAACAGTGTTTGGAGAATTTCACAAACGTTTTAAGGAATTCACGAACCCCTAAACTACTCCATCCCTAAACTCCAAATGTAGCAGAACATCTTAGGAGGGGAAGAGAGGGGCCCTCTGCTTAAAATAGAGTTAGCTAGCTTGTCAGTGGTCAACAAACCACAAGACATTTTCAGTCTAACCCTGTGAAATGGGAGTGCTAATATCATGGTCTTTATATCTAAAGGATAGATGTGAAAATAACAAAATACATCATGGATGTGAAAGTATCTGGAAGCATTTAAAAGGTTATTTTGACATGCAAAATCCTGCTACTAAGTTTTAAAAAAAGTATTTCTACTCTCAAGTGTGAGAGTTTTCCCTCGATCTCATTAAGGCATTGTGTATATATAATTAAAAATTTACAAGGGCATCAAAGACAACATTTCTCAATGGTCAAATTGAAGTTCACAAATACAAGGGTGGGCAAAAGTAGGTTTACAGTCCTGTGTTTGGCAAATAATACAATAATTAATAAATAATAATACAAGAATAAACTCTGTGTGTTGTGTACTCAGGACTGTAGACCTCCTTTCAACCCCCCCTTGGATGTTTTAGTTCCTCGCTGGTGTCTCCTCTAGAATACCTCCCACCTGCCTCTTCTGTCAATACGGAGTCTCAGGTGTCGCCACCTGTGCTAAGCCTTCACAGCCCCTCCCCGCAGTCCCGTGGATACATCCCTCAGTACTCCCTCTACGGGGTCTTGAGCATGACCTTGGAACTGCTCGTCCACTCATCTCTCTCCTCTCCCAACTCCGGGCACCCTGAGGGCAGGGGAGGGGGCCTTCTTGCTTCTATGTCTCCCATCCCAGCTAGCACAGAGCAAAAAATGTCAGCTGAAAGAAAAGCTAGATAAAAAGTGAAAAGCACTATACTTGTTGCTTGAGGTGACTATAAGAAATGCCCTGCCCTCAAAGCATTTACTCAGAGGAAGCAGACAGGAGAGACACGCATTAGACCACCGTGACATTTAAACACCGGCGTGGCTTGGGTTCAGCTGGGGACAGTAGAGGAGGCTTCCACGGGAGTTGTGGGGGTGCATGATTCTTGCAATGGCTGTTGGAAGATGATTATGTCCCTGGGGCTTCATTCACAAGGAGAAGGAAAGCCAGGAGCAGAGACATGGGGGGAAGCTGTGGCCTGGTGTGTGTGTGGGGGGGGGGGCGCAGTGAGGAAGGAGCAATGGAACAGAAACATGGAGCGAGTTCTCTGCCAGCGCAGAGCTTGTACTCAGTGGGGGCGGCAGAAGGCTTTTGAGTGACAGAACTGGAACAGAAGCAGGGGAAATCTTCGCCACTACAGGAGTTAATTGTGAGTACTAACTTCTGGTGGTGCAAAATTCTAATCATTTATTTTAAAAGTATTTGTTGAGCGCTTAGTGCATGCTAAGCTCTGTTCCAGAAACTTAGGACACAGATCGGTGACCTGAAAAGACCTGCTTTCCCTTGTGACCTGCTCTCGTACAGGTGAGAGGGAGACACAGACAGTAACCAACAGATGTAGCAAATAAGTAAAGTATATAGTAGGGTACATAAAAATGAAAAGGGAAATAACCTTGAAACGGTAGAGCAGGGAGAAGGAGGTTGGGAGTGTTGGGGTACGGCTCACTGTGAAAATGATATTGAAGGAAGTGGGGGATGTGCCATATGTCACTTGGGAAGGGGCCGTTACAATGGCCTGGGGTGGGAGCCTGCCTGATTGGTTAGGGAAAGGCTGGAGGTCAGAGAGGTAGTGGGGTGAGGCAGACCGAGCATGGCTTGTGGACCGTGGTGAGCAGTTCGACTCTTCCTTTGAGTGAAATGGAAGCCCTTGCAAGGTTTTGAGCAGAGTGACGTGCTCTGACATTCTGATAGGACCTCTCTGGCTACTGCACCGAGAGTAGAGTATAGGAGGGCAAGGGCAGCATCAGGAAGGCCCGTGAGGAGGCCGCTCAGTGATCCAGCAGGTTTACGTAGGGGGTGAGAGGCAGTGGGATTTCTTTGGTGGCTATGTTTTGAAAGTAGACCTAGCAGGATCTCTCAATGCATTCTCTTTGAGGAGTGAGAGATACTAAGGAGTCTAAGATGACTCCAAGCTTTGGAGCCCAAACACGTTGAAGGATGTAGGTGCCATGGCCCGAGATGGGAAAGGCTGTGGGTGTGGTGGGTTTGGGAAGGAGTACTGCCATTCGCTTTAGAATATTCCATGTGCTGCGTCTGCTGGTATCCAAATGGAGATGTGAAGGAAGCAACTGGATACCCAAGTCTAGAGCATGGGAGAAAGGCCTGCCCGGGGGGATAAATCAGCAGTTGGTATACTAAGAAGAAGTGGTCATTGTGTTAGGAGGAAATGAAGAGAGTGAAGTGTCTGGAAATAAAGTGAAGGCAGAGTAGGTGGAATATGGTGGAGACTGTAAAATGCTCCCAGATCGGTTCCTCTTTGTCCTGGGCTCATAACTAGACTACATTTCCCACCCTGCTCTGAAGTTAGGTTTACCCATTTGTCTGAGTTCTGGGCAGTGACATGTGGGTGGAAATGATGGATGCCACCTCCAGGCCTGGCCAGTAAGATGTCCTGCGTTCTTAGAACAGTGGGGGCCCCATGGCGCCAGGGAATAGTGGAGCCTCTAGATGGGAGCACTGGTCCCCTAATGACTGTGTGGAGCCCCCCACATACACACACACACATTGGAATGTGTCACAGGTGAGAAATAAACCTTTTTATTTTCAGCCACTGAGATTTGGGGATCGGTTGTTACAGAAATTCGTGTACTCGGACAAAGAGCGAGAACGATGGAGTTCTACTGATAGGTCAAGGAAAATGAGGACTGACCAAGGATCATTGCAAAGCAACCCAGAGGCATGGATGACCTTGAGAAAGATAGTGGCAGGGGAAGGGTGACTGGAAGTCTGACTGGCATGAGAAAACGGGAAGAAAGAACTGGGCAGTGAGTGTGGAAGCCCTCCCTTTCGAGGAGTGTGCCGACAAAGGACAAAGAATGGGATACTCGTGGCTGGGGAAAGAGGGGTCGAGAAAGGGGTTTATTTGGTTTTGTTTGAAGATGGGAGAAAGCAGCACACATTTGCGTGTGGATAATGTCAGCTCTTTCCCTGAGACCAGAGTGCAAGTTGGCACCTGGCCCTTGCCTCTGCTGCTCACCTGGGATGGTTATTTGTTTCCACCTGAATAGCAAAGGGTATCATTTTGAAAGGCCTCCTGCTGCCTGATTGATTTGTTAGGGAGCCTGACAGCCTTAATGGACTTTTCTGACCAGACAGTGGCCTCTCCCAGCCAGGCTTGTCTTGGAGAGGTTCCAGGGGTGGTAATCAACAGCATTAGGCCCCAAGACAGAAGAGGAAGAGGAGGAAGAGGAAGAAGAGGGAAATACTGCAGAGTTTACTTACTATGGAACCTGAAGCATGGGAGGAAAATAAAATCGAGGGTTCTGTTTGATTGGCAGATGCTGGAGGAGAGACCGAAGATTTGAGAAACGTGTCCTTCAGGTGCTTGGTTAGGAGATGGGAGCGAGGAGCACCCTGTGAGAACATTTCCCTTTGTGGTTAATTAATCCCATGGCTCTCCTCTTCCCTTCTGCTCCCCGTTTTCCAAAGGAAAACTGTCCTTCGGGAGGCAGTGCGGCCTGTTAGAAAGACCGGACTTAGATTCCTGCTTCAACACATCTGCCTGTGTGATCTTGAGTAAGTCACTTAGCTTTTCAGATCTCCAGTTTCTCCTTTTGGAATATAGAAATCATACCATCTGAAATAAGGCATGGCGTGGGGCAGGTGTTCATAAACAGGGGCTGTTGTTATTTGGGATCATCCAAGGAGACGTGCTGGCCAGGAGAAGCCACACTGCACGGCTCATCATCGGGTTCTTTGTCTCCAGCCTTGCACAGGTTACCTCTCTGTGCCTCCCACTCCGTGTCCATAAATGGAAGGTAACCACAATGCCTACCTCACAGATTTGCAGGGAGTGGGACTAAATGAATATATGTAAGACACTTAAGATACGCCTGGCCTACCATGAATTCTTGGTGAATTACTGTTAGAACTATTTGCATGGGTGTGTGTCATCTTGCATTCATTTGAGAAAAGGCGCATCCCTCGGTTGACTGGTTGGTTGATATAATATGGAACCTGAGCAGAACTTGGGGTGGAGGTGAGATCATCCTAAGGATAACAGTGTGATGCTCAGCCTCTCACTCCAGGTACACCCAAGTATCTTTCCCTGGGGGAGCTGGATTTGCACCATGAGCCACCTGGAGGTCCTTGCAGTTGCCTAGGGTTGTGTTGCCCTGGTTACACAGGCAGCCAGACTGCAGTGATGCTTGTGATGGGCCAGGCCTGCCTGTCCCCATCCTGGCTCTGCGAGGCAATTGGGAAGGGACTGGTAATCCCTAATGACAATAACTGGTGGGCCTTAAGGCATTATGAACCTGCTGATGATTCTTCAGGGCTCAAAATATGGTGGGGATCGAGGGAGTCAGAGGCATGTGAGAAGAGGGCGGACATTTTTTATAAGATATGGCCTTTGTCCTGCCATGACAAGGTAAACATCACTGTGTGCATCTTCAGGCTGAGGACATTAAAGTCACAGAGGTTAGCCCGGCCAGTGTGGCTCAGTGTGTTGAGCATCATCCCATGGACTGAGAGATCCCGGTTTGATTCCTGGTCAGGGCACATGCCTGGTTTGTGGGCTCCATCTCCAGTAGCAGGTGTGCAGGAGGCAGCCTATTGATGTTTCTCTCTCATATCGATGTTTCTATCTCTCCCTAAAAAAAAAAAAATCGATAAAATAAGTCAGAGAGGTTATTTAACTTGCCCAAGATCACACAGCAGCCAAAGGGATTTTCTAGGATCTGAATTCAGGTCTCTCTGACACCCAAATAGTAGTTTTTAAAATTTCTGTATCATTATATCTATGCATGGTTCCACTTTGTTCAAATTCTTATGGAACCCAAATGGAGTCCTCAGTGCCCAAAGGGGGGATATATTCACAGAGGCCGGAGACATGATGCCGGCCTGTGAGTTCTGCTCAGTGTAGTCAAGGAGGCAGAACACACTCACGGAACACCTGAGCATGTGGCAAATGGTCAGTGATCAGGTTAGCTAAACAGTGAAACAGGGTTTCATAGAAAGGCAATTCTAGGAACTTTCTGGGTCACAACAGGTGGGAATATTGGAAACCTATTAAACTGAGGTTGGAGAGCAGATGGGGGTAGGAAAGCCACAGAGGAGAGCTGAGCAGACAGAAGAGTGGGTGTAGTAGCTGCTCGGCTGCACCCCACGCAGCCACGTCTATGCATGTTCATGATGCAGGTCTTAGTGAACGAGCTCTTCAGTCAAAACACCACCCTCTGCCACCCCTGACGACTGAGCACCTGCTGGACGCAGGCCTGTGGGGGGGGCTGGGGGCCAGAGGACAGTATGGCGAGCTTCCTGCCCCAAGGAGTCCTTGCTCCCAGCTCAGTGCAAACAGCCATGCCTCCCAGGTCAGCCCCCACCTCAGCCCCGGGCTGCCATGCAGGGTGGGTGGGGCTGATGTGGGCATACACTGTGCCCCTGGCGGCTGAGAGCCCTGTCTTTTGTCCCTGAAGAAAATGCACTAGACTGAACAATGCACAGAAGTAAGGGATCTTATTATAGGTATAACTTTGTACCTATTTCTATTTTTTAAAATCAAAAGGAAATCATACACCAACTTCAGAACACTGACTTTCATTTGTAACAAATTGCTGCCTGTAGCAATGCTGCTCCTGAGATCCGTAGCTACTGACAACTCCAGATGAACGTGTTCACGGGGGTAGGAGGGCATGCTGTCTGGTAGTGGAGTTGGGGAGTTGAGAGAGTCAGAGAGGGAGCCCACGGGAGACCTCTCCTTCTCTGGAGGGGAGACCTGGGCTTAGCAGGAAGCAGAGGCGTGGAAGGAATGGCATGCTCCCTCAGCTGAGGCTGGCTCTGCAGAGCCCATCAGTTCAGCCTCCCCCAGCTTGCAGGCAGAAGCTAAGGCAGAGGCTAAGGATGAGTGACAGGTCAGGGATCTGGCAAAGCGGCCCTAAGGGAACTGATCAAGGAATTGTGGCCTCAGCCAACAGGAAATGAGCTTGAAGTCTTCAGCTGGACTCTGGCTTCCTTAATGCCAGTCTGCTCATATCAAATATGAGGACACCTGGCACATGAAAGCCGAACACGACTTATCTTTCAGACCTGAATTAGCTCCCCAAACCAACGCACTAGGCTCTTCTTTTAAATTAGTATCTGATAAATGTGCTGCCGTTGGAGCAGCCAAGGAGAACATCTGAGACCAGCTTTAAAACTCTCCCAGCACAGGCCACCACGGATTCTCCAGGGAGACATATGTACTTGAGCTGTTAAGTCTCTGTTTAGGGAGGGTCTGATGGGATTTTCTCTTTGGAACACACACACACACACACACACACACACACACACACTCACACGCACTGTCCAGGGTCCTGAAAGAGAATGCTCAGAGACCAATAGACAAGAAATGGCAGATAGGGGATCTCCAAGCAGCTGCCTGAGCCAGGAATTCCTAGTCCCTGGAGGGATCAGGGCCTGCCTTGTCCTGAGCAGTAGATTAGGCAGCTGGTATTGGCTTCCTTTTTCTCCTGTATCCCTAACTCTTTGCTAACCCCAGTGCTCACGGTGTGCCCAGAGTGCTACAGAGTGAGAGGGAGAGTTGGGAGATTCCCAGACCTTTCTTCAAACTTTCCTTCACCTCTCATTTCTTTATCACAAGTGATTCATCACATATCCCGTTTACAACTTCTAAGGTGCCTGCACTTCAGCTAATGAGCCAAAAAACAGCAAAGAGATGAGCTTTGAGAGCAGGTCCTCCTTCCCAGGAATGTTTGTGCTTTAGAGAGTTAGTGCAATAGAAAGCATCCCATAACCATCATGTGAACCTTAATAAGGACTGCTTCCTCTCGAAATGCCCACACTTTAATTGGTAAGAAGAAGGAGTTGGTCTAGGTGGTCCACCCTTTCCATTCTGCCAGTATCTTTTCATGTCTTAATGGCGTGGTATCAGACATCAGAGAAAACTTTCTGTGACCTTTAACTCAGACTACACTTGACCTACCGTTTTTGTCTTCCAAATGTCTTTCAATGGGGGTTATGATAATAATAGGCATTATTATCCTCAGGAAGTTGCTGAAAAAATTAAAGAAGATGACACTTGGGGACATGCTCCACAAATGCAGAAGGTCAAAACACCTGTGAGGACTGACGTTGATGGTTTTTAAAATAGCTGAGCACAGAGTAGATAGAGCATTCTGTGCTTGGTGAAAGTCCTCCTGTGTATACCTTGATGTACTTATTTGGTTGTTGCATGGGATGTATTCCTAGGGAATGGATTGGTGAGTCAAGTGTATATACTGTTAGTATTATTGATACTCAGTGCAGACTGGCTTCCAAAAAGGAACTGACTAACCAGCAATGAAGAAAGAAACTGCTCCCTCCTTTTTTTTTTTTTGCCAATTTAATAAGTAAAATTGTGGTCACATTTTATTTTGCATTTTGTTGATTATTGGGGAGTGTGAACATTTTCAAAATGGTTATGGTGTGTATGTGTATGTTTTATTTTGTAAGTTTCATATTCACATAGAGTCGAAGTGATTATTGCTTCCCTATTAGAATGCAAAATGTCTCTTTTCAACTTTCTCTTTTTAAGAGTAACCCATTGCTATTTTTTGCAAGAAATATTATTCTTTTGTACTTTTACATTTGGATTCTGTTGTTTTGGATATAAATTTTAAATGGTATTAAATCCATTGGTGTTTTCTTTTGTGATTTTTTTCCCATTACTTTTTGCTCTAAGCAAAAAGAAAAATTCCTTCATTCAAAAACCCAAACAATACTAGTACAGCTTTTTCTAAGGTTACATACATGGTTCATTTTTAAATTAACTCTTCAAATTATTTGAAATTTGGTTTGATATAGGGTTGGAGGCGAAGCTCTTAGTTTCTTATAAGTGAAAACAATTAATTGTATTGAAAATAATTCAATAATTCTTAATTTAGTAAATTTAGCTGGCTGTCTCTAGAAAATGGTTTCTTTTCACTGATTTTCTTTTTTATAGAATACAATGAGATTCTTTAATCTTAGTGGATAATCTTTTTGTTATGTTTTACTTTATTTTAACCAAGGGAAATTTACAATATTTTTGTTTACTGACTCTGTTCCCAACAAACACAGATAATACAGATAGAATCTCTGCCCTCTATGTGTATTAGGTGTTCTGATATTGTTGTTTGTTGCTTTGGCATTTTTCTGCCTTCTTAGACATCTTCTCATTTCATTTTTTTGCATCACTGACTCAGTTTTCCAGGGTTCATTTTGCTTTTATGTGCAACCAATGTAAATGTTCTTCTGATGCTACATTTTTGGGTCCTGTTGCAATTTATTTTTATTCCAATTATCTTTTTTTTAGTTAATTCTGTTGGGTTTTCATATTATTTGTTTTCTTTTAACCCGGTTCTGCATATAAAGGCCCTGTTACTTTGAGTGAGCTATATAACTTCTCTGTGCTTTTCAGAGGCTAATTATGGTAATAAAATGAGTCAACACTCATTTTATAGAAAAAGCTCAATTAATCTTACCCAGTATAATTAATCCCCACCACCACTTTCTGGTTATTTCACACTCTGGAAATATGGAGTGGATAGAGCAACGACAATTCCCAGTTCGAACTACCCCCACGATTCTTTACATCTTTATCACTACCATAGCATCTTCCTGTGAGAAACACATATTTAGGAAAAATATGTCACTACCATTACATTTACGTTACACCCCTTTTTTGCTCTTATATTTTGAAACTCGGGACTCCAACTCCCTATAGAACAACAAGCCCTGGTGTATATACCGATGTGTGTATTGTGGCGGTTGTCAGCAGGAGTGGGGGGAAGAGTGGAGGGTGATTCTTGGGGGACAGCATTCTGGCCAATGAAACTAGGATCCATTTAGGAGAAGAAAGAGGCTCAGTATTTGGGTAGCGATTGGCTTTGCATATCAGGATCGGGGTGAACGGACGATAGTTTGTCATGATTTCAGGTCGTCGGGGTTGCTTCCTTGCAGCCACATGGTTTTGGGAGCCATTCATTGATTTTTTCATTTCCATTTCATTGGTCAGAGATAGCATTTTCCCCCCAATTCTGCCAGGAGGTTAACTGCCTGGGCCAGATGTTGGTGCTTTTGTGAGTGGTGGTCCTTGCTCTGACTTTGTACATACTTCCCGGGGGTGCTGAGGGAGACTGTGCCAGCTGCTGCTAGTCAGCGATCCTTCCAGAAGGTAGGTCCCTACTGAAGGACAGAGATGCCTGTGCTGCTGTCTGAACCTGCAGCTCTCCAGGTTGAGGGCCTGGGCACCACGGTGCTTAGTGGCGGAGAATGGAACAGGGCCTTAGCGCCCCACTCTCTCCCGTGGGCTCGGAGCTGGAGAGGAAATGCGGCACGAAGAAGCCAGCAGGATGGGAGGGAGTAACTCTTGGTTAAGGTGCTGGTGGATGAGGGCTTCTCGGTGGTTCAACTTTGAAGCAACTGTAGGTCTTTATGTATAAATTGGAGCTTTAATTAATCAAGTTCTCACTACAGGCATAGATTTCAAGGACTTTTCTAAGCACCTACAGGGCTGCAAATCAGAGATCATTCGGGTGCTCATTTACTTACTCCATTATTCATATGTATTGAGCTCCCTGTCTGTACTAAGAGCTGGGGATACAATGGTGACCAAGACAGAGCCTTCCCTGTGTGTTCTCAAAAATATCTCCTCTTCATTGCACCCCTGCCATGTCACCCCCATGCATTACTGCATCTGTAATGACTGTGGGAGGTTGCTGCCAGTGTACCCATTTCACAAATGAGGACTTGGGGCACAAGGAACTTGCCAGGTGTGTCAGTGGAGAGCCAGGGTTTGACCCTCTGCCTGACACTAAGCCCTTGGCTTATGCTCCCTAAATCCACCATCCCCACATCCCCTGCATGACCAGAGTATGTTTGCCAGGATGTGATGGTAGAACCAGAGATTCAGTGTTCAACTTGATAGAAGCAGGAGTCACTGGAACATACTGAATCTCTGTATGCTAAGAAACATCTGGAAACACATGTTAGGCAGATGTTTGGCACCAATGAGCCAAACATCTACACACCCAGCAGGAAAGAGGCCGTCCTGCCTGGAACACAGACCTGAAGTCTGAGAGCAGTTTTCAGTTCTTCTTCTCTTCAGGGAAATGACATACGAGCCTGAGCGGGTCCCAGAGGCTCGGGCAGCATCAGGATGCTTCCTTGGGTTAGATGAGTCATCGCAGCGAAGCCACGCTGCGTCCTGGCCAGTCTGCGCTCCATCACTGAGGCAGGAGCCACTTCCCCGGATGTTTTGTGTTGTGTAGGTCTTGGTGGGCCTGTCTCTCTGGGGGGCTTGAGGGAGGAGGGTCTGTATAGAAACATGCAGAATGGACTTACGACGATTGAAGTGGAATTTGGGGACACGAAGGGGGTTGTAACAAACACTTAGACAGTCATGAAGCCAAGGATAACAGCCTTTCTTAGCTTCCAAGGAAGTTTTGAATCTCTAAATTCATACAGGTCTTCCTCCCCCGTCCCAGTATTTGATTAACAGTAACCAGAGACTCTGCTCACTCCATTAAGATAAGCATGATATTTAAGAAAGGTTTTGTAGACTTAGAGTTGGAGGGCAGTGTCCATTCCTTGGACAGACGGAGCCAGGCTCCTGTGGAGGGTCAGCCTAGGGAAACAGGAGCTCGGACTGGCTGTCAGTCGAGTTAGGACCTCGGCCCAGCCCTGCCACTCGTCAGTGTGGCTTTGGTAGGTCACTCCCCTCCCTGGCCTCAGTTTTCTCCTCCATAAATTGAGCACTTTTGTTTAGATTATTCTAAAGAACTTCCAGCTTTTATTATTTAAGATTCACTCTAGAGTGGCTGGTTTGCAGGGATGAGCAATCTGTTCTCAATTATCCATGACCAATAAGCAGAAGGAAAGGCCCCAAACCACAGAATACATGCTGGGTAATTTACATATACATTTATTTAATGCCCACACTAAAAAACTTGAGGTGGTTGCAGTAGCTACAGTGGTACAGTGAAGTAGAACCCTAACGCTCATTCAGCTTACCTGGAGGAAATTCGATATAGATGTTGAGAGAGAAATCTTCACTTACTGCATCTCTATACTCCTGGCGCTCATCCTATTTACCATCCTTTCCTCCACCTTTCAAACTATATCTTAACCTCCAGTGAAGCAGGAAAATATGAAAAAAGGAAGGAAGGAAGGAAGGAAGGAAGGAAGGAAGGAAGGAAGGAAGGAAGGAAGGAAGGAAGGAAGGAAGGAAGAAAGAAAGAGAAAGAAAGAAAGAAAGAAAGAAAGAAAGAAAGAAAGAAAGAAAGAAAGAAAGAAAGAAAGAAAGAAAGAAAGAAAGATAGATTCTGGGCTTCCAATTGCCCGATGTTTACAATTTAAGAAGGATTTAAAGTTCTGTTGTCTTGCCCTGGCCAGTTTGGCTCAGTGGTTAGAGCATCGGCCTGCGGTCCAGAGAGACCCGGGTTCGGTTCCCGCTAAGGGCATGTACCTCGGTTGCAGTTTGTCCCCGGCCCTGGCTGGGTTGTGTGGGTGGCAACCACTCGATGTGTCCCTTTCACGTGGATGTTTCTCTCTCTCTCTCCTTCCCTCCCTCCCTCCCTACCACTCTATCTGAACAAAAAATGGAAAAATGTCCTCGGGTAAGGATTAAAAAAAAAAAGTTCTGTTGTCTTATTTTATTATTTATTTTTTAATCCTCACCTGAGGATATGTTTATTGATTTTAGAAAGAGAGGAAGGGAAGGAAAAAGGGAGGGATAGAGGGAGGGAGAGAGAGAGAGACACACAGAGAGAGAAACATCGATGTGAGAAAGAAACATTTATTGGCTACCTCTTATAGGCGCCCTGACTGGGATCAAACCCGCAACCTAGGTATGTGCACTGACCAGGAATTTGACCCACAATCTTTTGGTGTGTGGGACAACACTCTGACGCAACGTTGACTGTGCTTGATTTTCAAGTTTCAGTGTGCCTGCTGACTTTTGACCCTAAACCTGCATAGATTTTCTCTCCATTGTCTATGTTAGGAACCAGATGAAGAGAGTGATGCCCAGGGATCAAATAACCTGTCAAACATCAAGGATCTGGTGAGGAACCAGGATTCAAAAAGTCTCACCAAATGACCAAGTTCTCATGCTGCCTCCCACTGCCCATCAACCCACTGCATGCTTGGACATCCCTTCCTCAGACACTGACGGGTGCTCGCTGTGGGCACCCCAAATGAGCAGTCATTTGCGCTTGGCTTTCTCATGCACCATGTTAATCATTTTTAGTAGAGATTTCCCTCTGGATTTGGTTTGGCTCAGCCCAGTGTTACAATGAGTTTGCAGGCCTAAGGGAGCTGGTGACTAATGACAGAAAGGCAGTCATCGGTGTCCTAGGCAGGGATGGAAAAGCAGTTTGGAGTTGACATTTTTCATTTGCCACAGGTAATCCATTGAGCAATTAATCTCCATACAGATAATTGCAAGTTGATTGGGTCGCACTTCTTTGAAATTCAGACTGTGGTGTATGTAAGTAGGAAGCTTACGTGCTGTGCTCTGAGGACCCCCCGGAGCCACCTGGCCCAGAAGCCTCCTTCAGCCAGCCTAACATTCTAGCCTCTCATAGCTTTAGATTCTTCCATGGCTCCCCGCTGCTTTTAGGCTAAAGTCAACACTCTTTCATATGACCCACGAGGCCCTCTATTATCTATAGTCTCCCTTTATCTTTATCTTTGTCTCGCCATTCCTCCTACCTCTTAGCAGCTATAATAAACGTGTCATCTTCTCCGGCAGGCCATGCCTCCGTCCACTCCAGACCTTGCTTAGAATGCTCATCCCGCACCGGGCCTCAGCCCTCCGGCTCTGGGCCGCCCGTGCTGATCCCCTGCCTGGGCTGCGTGCTCCTCACAGCCCCTCATACTCTGTTATAGTGGCTGGTTCATCTGTCATAAGCTCCCTGAGGAGAAAAACTGTCTGTTTTCCCACCCTGCCCTGTGGGTGAGAATACACGGGGACACTCGATAGCTGTTGAATGAAGGACCCAATCAGCAATCACGATTACATTTTAAATCCCCCATCTGTGAGAAATAATTTCATAGCATCAGCACTTTTTCTTTCATATTTAATACTGTGAGCAACACATTAATATATTCTTGTAAAAGAAGAAGAAGGAAGAGGAGGAAGGAGAGGAAGAAGAAGAGGAAGAGAAAAAAAAACCAGAAACACTGCAAATGAGGCTAAATTTCTCTTATCATTTCCATCCCAGGCTCCTCCCTTTTATTTAGTGTTCTCTCTCTCTCTCTCTCTCTCTCTCTCTCTCTCTCTCTCTCTCTCTCTCTGTGTGTGTGTGTGTGTGCATGTTTGTATTCCTGTATCAACATTTCCTCCAAAGAAAATATATAGTATTACTATATGGAAATATCTATTTGCAGCTTGCTTTCACAAATTTACAACAAAATGTAAATTTGGTCCTTAGCATTAGTACCCTTAGCTCTAATTCATTCTTTTTAGAGGCTGTCAAGATTTCAGAACATAGATAGAACAGTTTATTTGGTTACTCCCCTGTTGTCCATCAACATTTAAGTACGAAGTAATCCTGGAATCTTCAAGAGGGAGAGGAACTTCAGGAATCATACGAGCCAATCTCCAGAACCCGAGTCCCTCCAATAGTCTCCCTGTGCGGACATCCCAGACCCCGTAGGAGGTTGAAGGCCCAGGATTAATTCCTATCCTTGAGCCAATCCATTTAAGATTCAGTGATCTGAAAAGTTCAATTGTTGTGGCAGCTTGGTTTATGGTTCCAATTAAAAATAATTAATTAAAAATAAAGAGCAATGAGCATCAGGCATCCCCGAAGCAACCATTCTAACTCTGTCTTAGGTAAGGTTATCCAAGTTTCTGTTCCATCATCCATTAAAAAAAATGAATGTGCCCATCCACTTCGAAAGGGTTTTAAAAGTGCCTAACATAGAGAAGGTGATCAATATTCTCCAGCTGTAAGATGTCTCAGGGAGCAGAGTGAGCGCTTACATCCTCCAAATTACCTGGACCCTGCTCCTACCAGCTCACGTGACCTCTTCCTAACACATTCTCACTGCTCGCAGGCCTGCGGTAAGGAATCTCCTAATTATTTAAATAGTATCTTCAAGGGTCCCTTCTAGAGACCGAGGGAAAATTCCCATCCAAGTGCTTGCTCATGTGGCAGACAGCTTTGAGAATAGGGAGAGAACAGCAGAGGGGGAGAAATTCAATAACTGCATAATTTAATGAAAACAATCTTTCTCTGTGACTGTCTGAAGCCTTATCTGTTTTCTTACACTTTGGAAAAGCACAGTTGCCATATACTTTTTAAAGTCTTTATACAATGTAATAAAATTAGACTATTTATTATATGTGCATTAATCAGAATGTATCAAATTTTTATCAAACCACCAAAATAACTAACTCTTGTAGATTGTGTATTATGATGTAAATCTAGGGCAGAAGGATGACTATTTTAGGAACTGCACTCAGTCCCTGCAATGACAGAGAACAGGATCCCCTGGTAGAAATCCGAGGCAGGGAGATTCTCTTTCCTGGTCGGTGATGATCAGAAAAACTGTCTATTACTTTGCCTTCCTCCTTCCTCCCCTCCTCCTCCTATGGCCTTGTCCTTTTTCCTGACCCTTTTCTTTGCTCCTCTTGCACCATTTATCTTTTTCTACTTTATTTCCCATTCCCCATTTCCCCCCACTCTGGCTGCATGGCAATAACGAACGACCCCTGGGCCTCCAGACCCACCACTTAGAATAAAACAGTTTCCTTGGTAAAATGTGAGGAACGCTGCCTGGCCGATGTGGCGCAGTGGTTGAGCATCGACCCATGCACCTAGAGGTCGCTGGTTCGATTCCAGGTCAGGGCACATGCCCAGATTGTGGGCCCAGTCCCCAGTGGGGGGCATGCAGGAGGCGGCCAATCGATGTTCTCTCTCATCGATGTTTCTATCTCTCTCTCCCTCTCCTTTCTTCTCTTTCTAAAATCAATAAAGAAAAAAAGTAGAAAAAGAAATGTAAGGAGCACATAGAACAGGAGGCAGACAACTAGTTCTTAGCCAGACACCCTTTAATTATAACAGTCTATGTGTCTTATCGCCATGGTAGTTGTCTCCGTGCAAGAGGTATCAGAGATTTGAGAGAAAGAAACTTTGGATGTGGCATTAGGAAGAAATGGGGATCCCTGCTTGGCTTTAAACTACCTGTTCTGCCTTGGGGAACCCGAGACTCACTGTTCATCTAAGCATGGAGTACAACACAGGGCACCTACATAGCAAGCATTCAGCAAGTCAGAGCCCAGTATCATCACACACAAGTAACATGGCCTCTCTGCGCCCCCGTTTCCTTATCTGAAAAGTCAGGATAATAGCACTACTTTCAAATCTCATCATTGTCAGGATTAAATAAGTTAGTTCATATAAAATGCTTAAAACAGTGTTTGCATTTATGTGTACTCATTGCGTGTTATCTAATGTAAAGTAGGTATGTGTGTGTGTCGTTTCGGTTCGGGTAGGAGCATGGAAAACACTCTAGATATTTCCAATGGGAAGGGCTTTCATAGAGGGACTGAGAGGACCCAAGGTCTTTAGAGAAGCTGAGGGGTGAAGGAACGAGAAAGCCACACTAGCATGTAGGAAGTAAGGAACTGCAGGACCCACGGAGGTGATTCCCAGGTGGATGCCCAGATGCTGCTGGCATCACTCGGCACCAGCTGCCTTGAGCTGGGGAGCCCGCGGGGTTGCCCTCCACGGCTTCAGGAGCAACGGGCTCGGCTCCGCTACCTGCAAACTCTCACCTGTGCCCCTCTGCTGTCACCCCTACAAAGACAGAAAACCTGCCAGCTGCCAGTTGGAACTGTAGGAGGTCTAGTTCCCAGGACTCCAGCCTGTGATATAGGGGCGCCTAGAGGAGAGCACATGGTGTTACGTTGTCCAGAACAATCAGCCAGAGCGGGGATAATGCCCAGGGTTGATATGAGGACCATGGGAGGTTGAGAGTGTAGAAGCATTTTGTAAATGTCGAAGTTCCATGCAGATTCTAGGTTTTGATGGCAATGGGAGTGAAGGAGGAGCACTCTGCCCAGACAACACATCCGCGACCACGAAGGGAAACCTAGGAAACGAAGTGACGGTGCAGTGCACGGACGTTCCGTAGATAACTGGACCCATTAAAAAAGGTGCTGTATGCAGGCTCTGTTATAAAGGCTTTACGCTTACTGACTCATCTAATCCTTACAAAAACCCATGCAAGAGGTACTGTTGTTACATACATTTTACAGATGAGGAACCATGGTTCAGAGAAGTTAAGTCACTTGCCTAAGGTCACATTGCTGGTAAATGGTCAAGCCAGGATGTGAATCTCAACAGCTTGACTCCAGGGTACAAATTCTTAATTCCCACAAAAATTATGGTGAAAGGAAGGGACGGTATAAACTGAAGCCATCTGACTTCACAATTCCCTGGGGGCTGTTTCCTGCTGTAGCTGAAGGGTCCGTCACATCCCGCAGTCTGGTTTTTATGTCCTCAGAGCAAAGATTATATTGAAAAGCACCAGTTCTTGTTTCTTGCTTCTAGAAGCAATTCTGTACCAGGGTTGGGGATGCGTTTTCCTCGACAGAAGAATTTGACTAGGTAACTAAGCCACTCCGCCCCAGGACAGCGGTCCATGCAGCCGAGATATAACCTGCCCAAGAACTAGTTCTTCTTGTTAGAATTCATCCTCGTTCAACCCACACTGACACCTCCTCTGTGGTTTTCTGAGATTCGGGAGGAACTGATCATTCAAAAGTCACTATTTAAAAAGTTTTGCTAGTGAGAAAAATAGGAAAATGCAAAGAAATCCTTGCTTTACCATATGATTATGATATTTTCTGCACCTTTTCAAGATCTGGGACAAATAGAAATGGCTGATGTCTTGAGAGAAGTGTGGCCCTTGGATCTGTAGCACACATTTCTCCCAGTAGCCTTCCCTCACGTTGGTTTCTTTCAGGGGCTGCTTCTAGTGCAGAGAGGGCCATATTTGCTTTAGAAAGCCAGATTAAGAAATGTCAAATGCAGAGGAAGCTCTGAAATGATGGTTTTTAAATGTTAAATGTTCTTTACAGAAAGGAAGGAAGAAACCAAACCACGCTCTGCTTCACCTCAGAAGCACTTTAGCAACTGTGTGGCCTGGAATGAAACAGACCCTCCACCAAACCTTCATTGGTGACTCAGCATCCACGATTGACCCACTGTCTACTTGCCCCAGCAGAAGGGTGACCAGGAGTAGGACCTGTGGGCCTTTTCCAAGAACTCCTCTAGGGACCGGAACTCAATAAGTAAAAGCAAAACTAAAACGTTGCTAAGAAAATGTTAACAGTTATCATTTTTCATAACACAATGTTTATGTTATTTAGCTCCTGCCTGTTGGCAGAAATGTCCTACTTTTTGTCAGAAAAATAGCCACCCTTTTAGCTGAGAGATTCCAGTGTTTGAACACTGTGGAGTCCCTGCCTTGGACACTGTCTAGCCGGGATTAATCTTAACGTCATGCAACCTCTCACATCCCCTTCGTTGCAAAGTCGCTAGGGATCTGGGATGGCGCTCTCAGCACCAGGAGCTCCATCCCAGTGCCAAGTAGGAAGTGGAATTGAACGAGACAGGCAGGGTGTAAGACAGAGGGGTGCTAGAGCATGGGGAGCTGGAGAGGACCGCTCTCCTGGAAGCAGGACCTGTTGCTGGGGGAACAGAGTTCTCGTGGTGTGTCAAGGAAAAGCATTTTCAGGGACCCACAAGGGAGGATGAGGTCTGGTGTTAAGATTTATTTGAGTGCTCAATGCAAAATCCAAAGAGTGCCCCTCCTAGGTTCCCAAAGTCTCTGTCCGTCCCACCATGGAAAATCAGGGCCAGAACTAGGGCCAGAGGTCCCGCACCCTGCCAAGGCCAGTTCCGTCCGGGCTTCTCACCACCCAGCTAGCTTCACTTGTGTTCCTGGACGAGGTCACTGTGGAGAGAGTGTGTCTTTGTTCCCCCTGGGATTATATCTTCCTGGGCTTGGGAAGAACCAAGAGCTTTTACAAAATAACCAATCAACTTCCCAAGCTTTTGTGGGCTTCTGATGGGTCCATCCCCTGACCAATCTGTTATTCTCCAAGCTAGACTGATAGGCCTCTCTGGTCAAGTTCCTCCTCCTGTGCCACGTTGACTTCTATTGTGCATGTGTTTACCTCTCCCTGCCCCCTCCCACCAATCTGACCGTCCTGGAGAGGGGAAGGGAGGGGTCTTCATGCCCTTGGAGGGACAGGCTGCAGATACCTGGGGGGGGGGGGGGGTGAAGCTGTAGCTTCCTGGTGAAACAAGAAGGCTCGGGCTGCCTAGCCCAGTCGGCTCCACAATGTCTGATTCCCTTTGCTTTCTCTCTCTATCAGGGTCTAGCCACCTATGCTAACCAACTCAGCCAAGTGTTGCCTTGCTGGTTTGTTGGCCCGTATTGCTAGATATTCTGATTTTTTAAAGAGGAACCTGAGTTGATACATAGAAACCTCCTGAATTTTACATATCAACAACTAGCTCACATTTTTAAACACTGAGTAGGTACAGCGAGCATGTCTTTAGGCCAAATTTAGCCCCAGAAATGTTGTCCCCAGAGACCTTCCAGGCAGGAAGCCGCGTTATAAAATAACCAAAGCCCCATCAGTGTGGAGCAAACAGTGTTTGAGACAGGATCTGTGGAGGAAAATGATGATTTGCATTTGCTTCTAATAATGGATTTTGTGGAATCCCTGAGGGGAGAAGCATATAGAAACCATCTTCACAAACATGGTCGTGTGAGGCAGGATTGAATGTGTGTCCTTTTGAACGATCTCGGTGAACAGTTGAGGAGAGGTGGTGGGTTGAGAATGGAGGGGGACCCAACCTGGAGAGGGAGCAGGCAACCCCGCCAGGCAGTGTTGGGTTCACACACAGGATTGCTGTGGGTGGTGCGTAGACCTGCTTTGTAAATTGTTTTTAATAATTGGGAACTTATTTTAATACCACTAGTGCATCCACTCCAGCCATGCTCTGCCTCATATGGAATTTGCAGAAAGAATGGACGGCGGGGACTCTGGGTGTCTGGAGAGCGGGGTGTGGGCCTTTCCTAGCGAGTGAGGAAGGGAGTGGGGTGGAGGGAACGTGGTGCAGGCTGCGGACGTGGGGGTTTCTGGGGTTATCAGACACCTTCTCTGGCCTGCCTCACATTAGTTGCACATGACTGAGTTTTAATTAAAGCTCAGGGCTTTAAAAGCTCCAGATTTCCCTCAGTCACCTTTTAAACCACAGTTCCTCAATTCAGAAAATTCAAAGCTCCTTGAGAAAACAAGGCGGCTTTTTATCTAGGAGAGATCTTGTTTGCAGAGTTCTTTTCTTTGTTGTATTTTTTTAATGTTTCATTGGTGCTGCTCCCTCCTCGTCCAGAGCGAGCCCCCCCTTGACATCCTAGAGGCCAAGGACAGTGGGAAGGACCCACAATGCTTCGATGGAGGGGCAGCATCCAGCCCACCCAGACTGCCCAGCGGATTCAGCTCTGACACCTCGGGGCCCACCCAGCAGGGCCTCTGCACACCCACTCATCAAGAGAGTCTTCTAGAAGTCACCTCTCAGCAGCCTGGCTTCTTCCCAGCTTTCTGGCTGACCTCAGCGCCCGGTTGGGATGTGCTTTGTCAGAGAGTGGGACACAGGGATGTCTTCAGAAGACAGAGTGGTCACCATCATGTCTGTCGCCTGCCTGCCTGGAGCTTTCTCTGTGCCCTACACTGTTACGAAATCTTCGGTCATATTCACTCATCTCTCATCGCTCCAACCCCAGGGGCCGTGGGCACTCGTATTGTCTTCATTTCATAGATGGGGGAATAGGAGACAAGAGGGCTTGGGTTACATGCTCAGTGTCTGTAATGCTATCCTGCCTCTTGGGGTTTCCCTGTGGCCAGGAAAATAGCGCCCAGATGGAAACTGTCAAGTTCATCAATTCAGTTGTGAGCATCAGCACAGGCACAGTCTGTGTCCTGTGTCACCTGTTGCTGGACTCCTCGGAGGTCCACAGGCTGGTCTGCCCACAGCGCCTTCTGGTGGGGGTACCACCATCCAGCTCCGTCTCATTATACTCATAATACTGTATATACCAGTGTGATGTATTTGAAATGCTGGTCAGAGCAGGTAGTGAAAGTCCTCTGGATTAGAATAGAATTGTGGATGCTATCAGGACCACTCTGTGGGATTTGGCTTCTCATCTTCCCCCCTGAGGCCCATGGTTAGTTTACATACAGTTTCCATGTTTAGCCTTTGGTTTCTCTCGATGTCTTTAGCTTTGGAACCAGGCCTCCTTGCTCGGGCAGCATAGGAAGCATCCCTCCCATGTCTGTCTCTATGAACTCTGTAATTCACGGAGAAGATTCCGGTGCACTCAGAGGCGAGTTTGCTAAGGACCGTTTCCATTCAACCCAGTAGGAATGTCTTCAGTGCCCCGTGCTGGAGACTCGCGAGCAGAATTGCTGGCTGCTTCCACAATGCTTTCCATCAAACTGAAAAGCCCAAGCAGAAGATTATTAACTAAGAGAATAGGAAAAACAAACAAACAAACAAACAGAACAAGAGCGAATGTCGTTTAGTGCCGATTTGTGGTGGAGACAAGGCAGTTTCTATCCAGAGAAGGAAAAGGGAGGGAAGTTGACAGATGTCCTTGCATGGGTGCCGAGGACTTCGTGTCCAGCACCTTTATCCACATCGTGTCCTAGGATCCACACACCAGCTGGTGCCTTCAGGGTTATTATCTGCACTAACAGATTTGGCCACCGGAGCTGGAAAGGTCTGAAAGTAAACTGAGACACTGGCCCCGTGGGACCTGGGTTTGAGACTGGGAGGAGGCCAGGCTGAGGACAGGTGGAGGACAGGGTGCAGGTGAGGAGTCAGCCGGGCTCTGGACACACATGAGCACAGCCCCATACGAGGTCTGACTTCTCACGTACAACCAATCAAAGCAGAAATCATGGGCCCATCCTTCTTCTTCTTTGTATCTCTACAATGTTGTCTCTACCAGTTGCTGAAGAAAATGTTTTAGATTATTGAAGTAATGAATTAGTAATAACAGTAAGGGTTCTTATGGACTGGAAGCATAATGGATACTCAGAAGGACACATTTGAATTCATTGTTGTCGTCCTCAATCTTTCCCAGTGACTTTAATTCTCAATGATCACTCCAGCTGCTCCTCAGAATGTGTCTGCGGCTAAGGACTGAATGTCTCATCAGAATATGGGGCAGATGCTTGAGACGTGGAATTTCAGGAGGCAGGAGAGTCTCATTCCAATTTCAGTAGACCCGTCCCTTCGATAGCTCAGCTGGTAGAGCGGAGGACTGTAGTTGATCTCCAATTTCAGCGGACCCTGGGGCTTCCAGTGGCGTGTGTGTCCTTCAGGGTGGAAATGGCCTGTGCTGAAGGTTGGCTCTTACCTGTGGTGAGTCCAGGTATCCAGGGCCTACAAGATTCACAGGGTGACCAGGACTGAGGCCCCAGCACCCCAGCCTGAAAAGCAGAATTTACCAGTGCCCCAGAGTTGATCCACTGCAAGAGGCTGCCTGACCACATCACCTAAACACACAGAGGCTGCTGTGGAAACCAGGGGCCAGCGAGAAATACGGTCATGCCGAGGATGAGCATTTATGTTTGCCTGACTAGTTTTCTCCTTACAAAAGCAAAGAAATAACCAGACCTTTGTGTATCTAAGACCAGGGATAGGAAAAAACTTAGCCAACTCCTTGTGTTATTTTTATTCACTTTGATGCTCAGAGTGTCCATCTTCACGCCAGGAGCTGACCATTCACAGGGGTTGGACAGGAAGTGTCCAAGGCAGCACCCTCTCCCCGGCTGTTTCTGGAGTGGGCAGTGTTATTTCTTCAGGTCGGCTCATTCTTTTCACGAGAAAAGGCTTTAACCAGATTAATGGGTCTGTCTAGCTCAGGAAGCATTTTATTATTAAAGTAACTTTTTGTCTTCATGATCAGTAGTATGTATTGCCTGCAGCAGTATGGGGCTCAGAGTTTAGGGGTGACTTGTCTCCTGTCTAAAGCCTGGACCTTTGATAGTTCTAGACCATAGCCCAGTCATTGCTTCAACTCTCTACTTCTCATTTTTCTTATGTGTAATAGAAAAAAGGAGTAGGCGTCGGAGAATGCCTAGCCTGGTGCCGGGCTCCAAAATGGGGCCATTCTTATGATCAAAAGGACAGCTTTCAGGTCCCCCGTGGGCTCCTCCCTCTCCCTCCTCAGAAGTTAGACTCAGAATGTCTGGATTGACCTCAGGAAGGGATGGCAGATCGCTGGGTGGGCCCTGAGCCCTTATCCACGGGAGGCCTCAAGACAGAAGCCCGCCTCCCCACCGCCCCCTCCTCCTGTCTTCTATTCACCAAGATGTTGGCGCAAGCACCCTAGGCCCCCCAGGTGGGAGGACCAAAAGGTGGTCATGGACAGGGCAGGTCTTAGTCTCTTCAGGCTTCTGCTGCATAAATGACCCCACCTCGGTGGCCTTTTCTTGTAGTTTGGGGGAGCAGATTGACAGGTGAGCCACTGCTTCCCATTGCGGCTAACTTTAGGACTACTGTGGCCACTAAACCTGTGCGTGTGGACTGAAGGTAAACGCCCTTTTGTGGAGCGTGAAGAGTCACGGATTTTTTCTCAGACTCGAAGAGCTACAGTTCCAGTGTCTGGGGAAGAGGGGCAGACCGGTGCCTCCAGGGCCTCAGGAGGGAGGAAGAGGAATCAGTCTGCCGACTGGGAAAGCACAGAGCACAGGGCCTGGCCTGTAATCCACATGCTCCGTCATTATAACTATGTCATTGTGGCTTCACTGGCTGAGGGCCTGCACACAGTAGGCCCTCAGTAAATGTTTACTGAGTGGACAGATTTCAATCCCTGCAGCCCTCACTCAGCTTCCAACAAGTCTCTGGACCTCAGAGCCTCGAGAGAGAAGGTGCTTTCTGACCCACCTTTCACTACATCCCTGTGTTAACCCACAACCACATCAGGCCGCCCCATGACTGAGGAAGCTCTCGCCAGGATCCCTCACCGGCCCAGGCGGGGGCAGGACCTGGCGCTGCACACACAGTATCAGGAGCCAGCAGGCGGACCCCGACAGGCCTCGGCACTGAGCACCAGGCACCAAGTCGGCGCTCACAGCCGGAGGCCCGGACCCCTGTGGACCACCCCCCATTCCCAGGCTCAGCCAGAGTCCCCTGGAGGCTCATGGGCGAGGTCCAGGCAGGAACCTTCTGCTGCTGCAGCCAGGCACTGCACTGAGCGCGGAACAAGTCTCGGGGCCCGAGCAGGGAGAGCCTCTTCCCCGTGTCGACACAGCAACCCATTGCAGGGGTACCAGTGAGACAGGTCGACAATCTCTTATGCAAAAAATTTTTTAAAACCTCTGGAAACAGAAAGTCTTTTATACATTTGATGCCAAAACTCACTTGGTGGAAAGCCTGACTGAAATGATATAAAGGTACTTATAATGTGTATCTTACTTAATGTACAGGTTTCTATATTTAGCTACAGAAATATTAACTTGTTTGATTTCGAGGCATTGCCCTCAGCCTTGCGGGGTTTGCTACATAATAAAACCGTGTGCACCACGTACCTTTCTGAATGCCAAAAAGTTCCGAATTCTGCAACCCCCCAGGCCTCAAAGTTCAGGGTCGGGAAATGCAGCCCAGAAAGAGCAGTAACGGCAGCTGACACCCATGTCCCCGGTGTACAGCTATCCTATTTTTAAATCCTTGCCATGATCTTGAGAGTTGGGTGCTATCACTTTTATCTCTCCTAAGAGGTGGGACAACGGAGGCCCAGAGAAATAAAGTAACTTGCTCAGCGGGCACACGCTTAGTAGGTGGCAGAGTCAAGAATCAAACCCAGGCAACCTGTCTTAAAATCTGCCTTCTGAGCCACAGTCCTATGCTTCGTGGCGATGATGTTGAGTAAGGAACAGTCTACTTACCCAGATGTCCTTATTTCCCTGACATGTTGCTTAGAACCAGGAACACGTCTCCGTCTTTGGCTCAAACACGAGGTGCATGAAGTCCTCAGCCAGACGCAGCAGCAGTTACCTGCTAGACGGCTCGAGTGTGCTTACAGCACACTCTCTAATCGCAGTAATTAGTTCATTGGTGCTGTTCAGGCGTCTGAACGCTAGCAGTGGCTGCTTTGCCTCAAGACAGGGCCGTGCCTAAGTCTAGGTTGAGAGGGCCCCTTGCAGCAGCCACCTGGCGGGCCCGGAGCCTGCTGCCAGCCTTAGGGTGGAGCTGAAGGGGACTCGAGTGTCCCCTTCAGCACTTTCTGAAAGATGAGATGCACTTTCCAGTTTCCGAAGTGGGGTCCTCAGGATGCCTTTCTGCACCTGGCTTTCTCCCATGTCGACATTCACTCTCCGAGGCGAGTTCATCGCTTCCTGTCTGCCTCCATGCCGGGCAGAGGTGCCTCAGACACGCTAGGAGCACCGAGAGGCGACGTGCCCTCTCTCCTGGGTCTCCACACACTGGGCTAAAGTAAACTCTCCTGACCTCCTGTTTGGAAGTGTCAGCGATTATCGTCCCCGGTCTCCCTCTGCGCAGACCCTGGCCCCCGGCCCTGTGGCTGCTCTTTCCCAAATCCTCAGTGTTTGGTGTTGACACTTTCAAAGAGCATCAAGATTCTGAGGTGAATCTGCTTCTTGGTGATGCTGCGGTTCCCTCGGGTGTGTGCCATCCTCTGCAGCCAGGAAGGTTCTGGAAATGTGTGTCATCCCTGAGCACTCTGGGAGGACCGGTGAGCTTGGGAAAATGGGGTGTTTTGGCGGGGTCACTTAGGCTAGGTCACGTCCAGGGAGTGGTCTCTGGATGGATTTCGGATTCATTTATCTACGAAGCTGCTCCTTCCTAGAAGCAGCGTAGAGAAACAGCTGCCGGTGTGAAGTTGGAGCCAGCGTCTGGATGCCAGCCCCAGCCTGCCCCCGTCTGTGTGAACCCACGTTTTCTCACCTGTGGAAGGGAGCAGCAATGGGACCTCATTCTCAGGGTTATTTTGAGAGTTAAGTGATATAATATCTGAAAAAAAATAAAATAAAAGTTTGGCACAATTCCTCAAGTTCAAGTAATAATAAGTTTTAGTCATTTACCCAGCATTCACTGGGCACTGCCAGAGCCAGGCCCCGTCCCGGCAGGGGAGATGCGTCAGGGTCACGGCGGGAAGCCCGACAGCTCCTGGCCCGGCCTCCCTGCACTCACAGGCCTCGCCCTCAGGAACCAGGCAGGCCAGCCCCCGCAAAGAGTGACCCAGAGCTTTAGTCCGGGTGAAACTGCACAAGAAGATGAGATAAATTATAAAAATGGATCTAGGCAGATAAATTATTTTAAAAATCCTGATTATGATCATATAATCAGCCATTATAACTGCACGGTCTCACAATAATCTGTAGATTTCCTGTGTACAGTCTCCTAGCCAAGGGGCCCTGCAGTCCTGCGTCAAGACACCTGCTTACCTCTCATTAACCAGCGTTTCCCAAACTGATGCGGCCACAACATCTTGGTTTGTTCGTTTCTATTAGGTTGACTGCCATGGATCTATGTCCTGAGGTACATGTGGAGGAAAATTCTGAGCTAGAAATGACTGAAAAAGCAAGGCCACCAGATGGTGGAAATATCAAGTCTTTGCCTCCACCGAACGGCCCAAGCAAGGGGCCTTCTCTGCTCTACAGGGTGGGAGGTTCTCTCCACGAGCACGAGCCAGCCAGCCCGCAAGGCCTGTGCCAGGCTGATCAGCTGCCAGAGGAGCAACAGTCCAGCCATGCAAGTCAGCAGCTTCCCAGCTCTGGACACAGCCCCCCCCCCCCCCCCCCCCGGCCAGGACTCCTCTGCCTGTGACCCCACCACATTGCTGTCCTGGGAGTTAGTCCTCTGGACGTGTGGATGGCTGGGCGTGAGCTTCTAAATGCTCAACTTCCCTCCTCATTCAGAGAAGTCCGTAAATCTCCAAGTGATGTTTGCCCTCTTTGGAATAAACTCCTAATTGATTTCTAAAGATTGCTGTTTGCAAATTAAATTACATTTCTCTTACACATTATGTAAAGAAGTATAAACCAGTCACTTCTCCTGGGCACACACCCCCTCCTCGGGCTCCTAGGGTGTGATTACATTACTTCAATTACGCTGCTTCTATTCAGCTCAGCTACATGAATTGTTTCTCCTGCTTGTTTAATTGCCCATGTCTTATTACAGAGACAATTTATTGTTTTAGCGCAGCATAAAGTTCAAATATTTTTATGCAAGTTGAATATGGCCACTGACATTATCTCCTTCTCCAATTCACACACACAGAAATCACACTGGAAACTTTTCAAAATGTTTGTGACCACTACCACAAAGTGTCAAAACCTCAAATTTTTTTTTTTAAAAAGAAAGACTCCATATATGTTTTCTTCTATAACATTGTTGGGGATTTTATAGGGCAATATTGACACAGCTCATGGAGAACTTCCCGTGGGTGTGAAAATTCCTTTGAAAACACAGTGGGAATGAACTGTTGATAATACGCAACAACCTGAGAGAATGATGCTGGGTGAAAAAAAAAAAAAATCCCAAAAGGCTACAATTGCATGATTTCGTTTCTATAACATTTTTGAAAAATAAAATTATGGAAATGGAAGATAGCTCAGTGGTTGCCAGGGGTTAAGGAGGGGGTGGGAAAAGAGAATAGTGGGTGTGGCTGTAAAAGGGTAGCATGAGGGGTCCTTGTGGTGATGTAAATGTTTTGTATCTTGACGGTGTCTATGTCAATGACCTGACAGTGATACTATACTCTAATTTTGCAAGATATTATTCCTGGGGGAAAATGAGTAAAGGGTACACAGAATTTCCCTGTGTGACTTTTGTTTACAAAAAAAGTGTAAATCTATAATTTTCTCAATATAAAATGTTTATTTTAAAAAGTACTGAAAGATGGGGGACTTAATTAGATAAATGGATAGATAAGGGATAACGTAGATTCATTGTACAGTTGGGTATTGCACAAATGAATGTGAATATTCATGGTAGAATTCTTTCAACGTTTCTCCATGTTTGAAAACTGTCATACTAAGATGTTGGGAAAGACATTGGAAATGTGAGCAATATGTTAACAGAGGGCAGACACGGGACAGAACCTAGCTGTGCGGTGCTGCCGATCAGAGCAGACCCCTGGGCTCCTGGCGTGGAGCAGACAGAGAACTGCCCTTTCTGTATGTAGTGGAGGACGGCGTTTTCCAGGGTGAGGGACCGGGGTTCACATTGTACAGGCATCTTCTTGGTCTTCCCAGTAGGCAGACAGGGAAGTCTGAGCCCCACCACAGAACTTATTGTCCCTTCTTTCCTTCCTCCCTTCCTCTCTTCCTCCCCTTCTCCCTCCCTTTCTCCCTTCCTTCCTTCCTTCTGTTGTGGCAAAAATCATATAATGTGAAATCTACCCTCGAAACAAAATGTTAAGTGTACAATGCATTATAGTTAACAATATTCATATTACAGTACATGAAGTCTCTAAGCTTTTTCATCTTGCATGATGAAACTCTGTACCCATTGAATAGTATCCCCTTAATGCCCCTCCCACTGCTCTTGGCAACAGCCATTTCCCTTTCTGATTTGATGAGTTCGACTACTCTAGATACCTCATATAAATGAAAAAAAAAAAAAGCAGTATTTGTTGGTTTGTTTTTTGTTTTCGTAACTGGCTTATTTCACATAGCATAATGTCCTCAAGGTTTATCTGTGTTGCAGCACATAAAAGGATTTTATTTTTAAGGCTGAATACTATTCCATTTTATGTATAGACCACATTTTCTTTTGTTAAATATGTTTTTATTTATTTATTTTTTATTTTTTTGCGAGAAAGGAAGGGAGAGAGAGAGAGAAACATCGATGTGAGAGAGAAACATTGATCTGCTGCCTCTTACACACACCCTACTGGAGATCGAGCCCATAACCCAGGCATGTGCCCTGACCAGGAATCAAACTGGGACCTCTCGGTCCATGGGATGACACTCATCTACTGAGCCACACCAGCTGGGCTAGACCACATTTTTTATCCATTCATTCCTTGATGGACATTTAGATTGTTTCCAACTTTTAGCTATTGTAAATAATGCTGCAATGAACGTGGATTACAAATTGCTCTTTGAAATTTTGATTTTCATTTATATGCATAAATACCTAGAAGTGGGATTGCTGGATCATATGGTATTTCTATTTTTAATTTTTGCAGAAAACCGTACTGGTTTTCATAGTGACAACCATTTTACATTTCCACTAACAGTACACGAGGGTTCCAGTTTCTTCATATCCTAGCCAACACTTGTGTTTTGGTTGGTTGTTTTTTTTTTGACAGTGGCAATCCTAACAGGTTTTAAGTGATTGTAGTTTGGTTTGCATTTTCCTTTCAATTAGTGATATTGTGCATCTTTTCATATACATCTTGGCCATATGGCTTCTTTGGAGAAATGTCTACTCAAGTGTTTTGCCTATATTTTAATTGGATCATTTGCATTTTTGCTATTGAGTTGTAGGTTTTATATATATATGGATATATATATATATATGGATATATATATTTATATATTCACCCCTTATCAGATACACGGTTTACAAATACTTTCTCCCAGTTCATAGGTGATTTTTTTCTCTCTGCTAATTAATTCATTTGCTACACAGATTTTTTTAATTTTTTTTTTCTCACACGAGGATATGCTTTTTATTGTTTTGTTTTGTTTTGTTTGAGAAAGGAAAGAAGGGAGAGAGACATACACACACGTCAATGTGAGAGAGAAACATCGACAGGTTGCCTCCCGTAGCTGCCCTGACCAGGAATCGAACCCCCCATCCATCCGTGTACAGGATGCTGCTCCAACCAACTGAGCCACACTGACCAGGGCCACAGAAGCTTTTTAGTTTAATGTAGTCCCACTTGTCTAATTTTGTTTTTGTTGCCTGTGTTTTTGGGGTCATAGTCAAGAAATTACCAAGACCAATCCTATGAAGCTATTCCCCTAATTTTCTTCTAAGAGTTTTATAGTTTTAGATCTTACATTTAACTTTTTAATTCGTTTTGAGTTGATCTGATTTTTCTTTCTTTTTTTTAATTAATTTTTGTTACAGATGTTTCTCCTTTTCCCCCCACTGATTGCCCCTCCCCCTCCCTCCCTGCCGTATCCCCAGTTTGTTGTCCATGTCCACTGTTCATGCATACATGCATATAAGTTCTGTGGTTTATCTCTCCCCCACAACCCCCTCTTCTAGGAATTGTCAGTCTGTACCCCACTTCCACGTCTCTGGGACTACCCCATTCCACAGACTGTTATGTTCATTATATTCCACAAATAAGTGAAATCATATGATACTTATCTTTCTCTGTTTGGCTTGTTTCACTTAGGATGATACTTTCCAGGTGCCTTCATGTAGTCTCAAAGGATAAGAGATCTTTCTTTCTTACAGCTGCGTAGTACTCCATTGTATATATGTACCACAGCTTTTTTATCCATTCGTCTATTGATGGACACTTGGACTGTTTCCAGATCTTAGCTATTGTAAATAGTGCTGCTACAAACATGGGGGTACATATATTCTTTCTGATTGGTGTTTCAGGCTTCTTAGGGTATATTCCTAAAAGTGGGATCACTGGGTCAAATGGAAGTTCATTTTTTAATTGTTTGAGGTAACACCATATTGTTTTCCAGAGTGGCTGCACCAGTCTGCATTCCCACCAGCAGTGTACTAGAGTCCCCTTTTCTCCACACCCTCGGCAACACTTATTGTTTGATGATTTCTTCATGGCAGCCATTCTGACAGGTGTGAGGTGATACCTCATTGTTGTTTTAATTTGCATCTCTCTGATGATTAATGATAATGAGCATTTCTTCATATGTCTCTTAGCCATTTGTATGTCCTGTTTGGAGAGGTTCTATTTATTTCCTCTGACCATTTTTAAATTGGGTTCTTTGTCTTCCTTTTGTTGAGTTGTATGAGCACTCTATATGTACTGGAAATTAACTCCTTATCTGATATATCATTGGCAATTATGCTCTCCCATACAGTGGGTATCCTTTCCATTTTGATGATTGTATCTTTTACTGTGCAGAAGCTTTTGAGTTTGATGTAGTCCCATGTATTAATTTTCTCCTTTGTTTCTATTGCCTTAGGTGATGTATCAGTGAAAATTCTGCTGCGTATGATGTCCAAAATTTTGTTGCCTACGGTTTCTTCTAGGATTTTTATGGATTCATGAGTCACATTTAAGTCTTTTATTCATTTTGAGGTTATTCTTGTGTATGGTGTAAGTTGATGGTCTAGTTTCATTTTTTTTGCATGTAGCTGTCCAATTTTCCCAGCACCATTTATTAAAGAGGTGGTCCTTACTCCACTGTATGCTCTTGCCACCTTTGTCAAATATTAATTGAGCATATTGTCTTGGGTCCATTTCTGGGTTCTCTTTTCTGTTCCACTGGTCTATATGCCTGTTCTTGTGCAAGTACCAGGCTGTTTTGATTACAGTAGCTTTGTAGTATAACCTGAAATCTGGTAATGTGATCCCTCCAACTTTGTTCTTCCTTTTCAAGATTGCTGTAGCTATTAGAGGTCTTTTTTGGTTCCATATGAACTTTTGAAGTATTTGTCCTAATTCTGTGAAGTATGCCGTTGGTATTTTGATGGGGATTGCATTGAATCTATAGATTGCGTTGGATAATATGGACATTTTAATGATGTCAATTCTCCCAATCCATGAACAGGTATGTGCTTCCTCTTTTTTATATCTTCCTCCATTTCTTTTTTCAATGACCTGTAGTTTTCTGTGAATAGGTCCTTTATTTCTTTGGTTAAGTTTATTCCTAGGTATCATAATTTTTTTGCCGCAGTGGTAAATGGGATTGTTTTCTTAGTTTCTCTTTCTGTGAGTTCATCATTGGTGTATAAGAATGCCATCGATTTCTTGACGTTAATTTTGTATCCTGCTACTTTGCCAAATTAATTTATTAAGTCTAGTAAACTTTTGATGGAGTCTTTGGGGTTTTTTATGTATAGTATCATGTCATCTGCAAATAATGACAGTTTCACTTCCTCCTTTTCAATTTGGATCCCTTTTACTTTTTCTTCCTGTCTGATTGCTGTGGCAAAGACTTCCAGTACTATGTTAAATAAGAGTGGCGAAAGTGGGCATGCTTGCCTTGTTTCTGTTTTTAAGGGAAATGCTTTTAGTTTTTGCCCATTGAGTATGATGTTGGCTGTAGGTCTTTCATATATGGCCTTTATTATGTCGAGATATGATCCCTCTATTCCCACATTGCTGAGCGTTTTTATCAGAAATGGATGCTGGATTTTGTCGAAGGCTTTTTCAGCATCTGTTGATATGATCATGTGGTTTTTATTCTTCATTTTATTTATGTGGTGTATCACGTTTATTGATTTGCGAATATTGCGAATGTACCAGGCTTGCATTCCTTGGATGAATTCCACTTGGTCGCGGTGGATAATGTTTTTGGTGTATTGCTGGATCCGATTTGCAAGTACTTTGTTCAGGATTTTGGCATCTATGTTCATCAGGGATATTGGCCTATAGTTTGCTTTCTTTGTAGTATCTTTTTCTGGTTTTAGAATTAGAATTATGCTGGCTTCATAAAACGAGTATGGAAGTCTTCCTTCTTCCTGAATTTTTTGAGGAAAATGGGTATTAGTTCTTCTTTGAATGTTTGGTAAAACTCCCCCGTGAAGCCATCCGGGCCTGGGCTTTTGTTTGCTGGGAGAGTCTTGATTACAACTTAAATTTCTTCTGTTGTTATTGGTCTGTTCAAGTTTTCTATCTCTTCCTGGACCAGCTTTGGGAGACTATGTTTTTCTAGACATTTGTCCATTTCGCTTTGACTGTTGAATTTGTTGCCATATAATTGTTCATAATAGTTGTTAACGATCTTTTTGTATTTCTGTGATGTCAGTTGTGACTTCTCCTCTTTCATTTCTGATTTTGTGTATTTGGGTTCTCTCTCTTTGTTTCTTGGTGAGTCTAGCTAAGGGTCCATCAATCTTGTTTATCTTTTCGAAAAACCAGCTCTTTGTTTCATTGATCCTTTGAATTGTTTTTTTGGTCTCTAAGTCATTTATTTCTGCTCTGATCTTTACTATTTTCTTCCTTCTACTTGCTCTGGGGTTTTCTTTTTGTTTGCTCTCTAGTTCTTTAAGTTGTCAGGTTAGATAGTCTATTAGAGATTTTTCTTGATTCTTGAGTTAGGCCTGTAGTGCTATGAACTTCCCTCTCCGAACTGCTTTCGCTGCATCCCATAGATTTTGTGTTGTTGTGTCTTCATTTTCATTGGTTTCCAGGAAGTTTTTCATTTCTTCCTTGATCTCCTTGGTGACCCATTCATTGTTTAATAACATGCTATTTAGCTTCCATGTGTTCAAATGTCTTTGTATGTTCTTCTTGCAATTGATTTCTAGTTTCATGCCATTGTGATCTGAGAATATGCTTGATATGATTTCAATCTTCTTGAACTTCTAGAGATTTAGTTTGTGCCCTAACATGTGGTCTATCTTTCAGAATTTCCCATGTGCACTTGAGAAGAATGTGAATTCTGTAGTTTTGGGGGTAACTCTCTGTAGATATCTATTAAATCCATTTGGTCTAGTGCTTCATTTAGAGTCTCTGTTTCCTTGCTAATTTTTTGTCTAGAGGATCTATCCAGTGATATCAGCAGGGTGTTGAAGTCCCCTGCTATGATTGTATTGCTATCGATTTCTCCTTTGAAGTCCTCCAGAAGATTTTTAATATATTTTGGTGCTCCTGGATGGGGTGCGTATATGTTTATCAAGGTTATATCTTCCTGTTGGATAGATCCTTTCAATATAATGCAGGGGCCTTCTTTGTCTCTAGTTATGACCTTCATTTTGAAATCTGTTTTATCAGATATGAGTATTGCTACCCCAGCTTTTTTTCCTTTTTGTTTGCTTGGAAGATTTTTTCCCATCCCTTCCCTTTCAACCTATGTGAGTCTTTTGTTGTGAGGTGGGTCTTTTGTAAACAACATATAGATGAGTCATGCTTTCTTATCCAATCAGCTACTCTGTGTCTTTTTATGGGAGCCTTCAATCCATTGACATTTAAGGTGATTTTTGATATGTACTTATTTATTGCCATTTTTGTTTAGTGTGGTTCTATTTTTTTTCCCATTTCTCCTGCTAATTACAGCAGTCCTTTTAACATTTCTTGCAGTGCTGGTTTGGTGCTAATGTATTCCCTTAGCCTTTTTTTTTTTGTCTGGGAAGCTCTTTATTTGACCTTCTATTTTGAATGATAGCCTTGCTGGATAGAGTAGTCTTGGATTCAGATCCTTGTTTTTCATGACCTTGATTACTTCATGCCATTCCTTTCTGGCCTGTAGTGTTTCTTGTGAGAAGTCAGCTGAGAGCCTTATGGGGTTTCTTTGTAGGTAACCTGTTGCTTATCTCTTGCTGCTTTTAGGATTCTCTCTTTGTCTTTAATTTTTGGCAGTTTGATTACTATGTGTCTTAGTGTGGGCCTGTTTGGGTTCTTCTTACTTGGGGCTCTATGTGCTACTTGAACTTGAATACCTTCTTCCTTCACCAAATTAGGAAAGTTTTCTGTCACTATTTCTTTTAATATATTCTCTAACCCCTGCTCATTTTCTTCTTCTTCGGGGACTCCTATGATGCAAATATTATTATGTTTCCAGTTGTCCCACAGTTCTCTTAAGCTGTCTTCCTGTTTTTTAATCTATTTTTTCCTTTTGGTTTTCTGATTGGTTGATTTTTTTCTACCCTGTGTTCTAATTCACTGATCTGGTCCTCAGCTTCCTCTACTCTGCTTTTTAGACCTTCCGATGTGTTTTTCATTTCTGATATGTCATTATTTATCTCTTCTTGGTGGGTTTTAATTTACAATTGCCTTGTTTTCAGCATCTCTATGTCCTTAAACATGCTGTTGAGCTTCCTCAAGATCATGGCTCTGAAATCTAGTTCTGTTAACTTGCTTAAGTGCACCTCATTTATCTCATCTTCGGTAGAGGTCTCTTGTTCTTTCATTTGGCTTTTGTTTCTGTTTTTCACCATTTTGGCTATCACAGTGGCCTTTGGAGTCTGCCACATTTTCCCTGTGGGTGTTGGTGTTCTGCTGTTTGTGGCTCCCTCTCCTGGGTTTGGATGAGGCAGGGAGGACCCACTTTAAACACCACTGTCAAGTCTTAACTTTCCTGGTTAGAGTTGCTAGCCCGGGGAATGGTAGTTATCCTCTAGCTTTTTTTGCCTGGAGGCTATTAGTAGAGGTCACCTGAAGAAACTTGGTTTCTGAGTTGTCTGAAAAACTCCCTCAGGTGCTCAGTGTAAGAGGATTTCCTGAGGGTGGGGCAGATACTGGTTGTTAATGGGCCTCAATTAGCATTTCAATGGCCACCAAGTGGGGTTGAATCTCCGAGGGATGGGCCACCTCCTCTCCCCAAGGCCCTGGGAAGGAGTAAGATGACCACAGTCCTGCGTGGCTGCACTCAGCAAAAGCTCTGAGCGCCCTCCAAATCCCGGGTGTCCCCACACAGTTCCAGTCCAGTCTGCCTTCCCTCCGCCGGAGCCCAAGGTGAGTGGCTGCTTCCAATTTAGCCTCTGTCTGGACTCTGTGTCATGGAGCCGCCTGGGACTTTTAACCTGAGGGCGCTGCTCCCAGCTAAGGGCGGCCGGGGCTGCGGCACCAGCCGAGGGCGTAGCACCCAGCAGAGGCCACAAGACCCAGCCGCGGTCGCAGGACGCAGCCGAGGCAGCAGCAGCTTCCAGCCGAGTCCCCTGGTCCCAGCCCAGGCCGCTGCAGACCGTGGGCTCCCGGCCCCCTCTGGCGTCCTCGCAAGCCTACCAGGATTGAGTCAGTGTCCCTGGTTATGTGGTCCTCCAAGCTGCCTTTCGGTTGTCCCTTCCTGATGATTTGTCTTTATTTTCGTTGTAAATCCAGTTTGGTCCTGGGTTCAATCTGTGTAGCTCCATTCACTCCGCCGCCATTTTTCACTCTCCGATCTGATTTTTTTTGTGGTATAAGATTAGGGTCCAATTTTATTCTTTTGCATGTGGATATCAAGTTCTCCCAGCACATTTGCTGAAGAAGCTATTCTTTCCCGACTGTATAATCTTCACACTCTTATCAAAGATCACATCACTATATATGCATAGGTTTATTTCTGGGCTCTCTATTCTGTTTCACTGGTCTACATATATGTCTGTCTTTATGCCAGTGCAATCCATTTTAATTACTATAGCTTTAAATTATGTTTTAAGATCAGAAAATGTGAAGCCTCCCTCTGTGTTCTTCTTTCTCAAAATTATTTTGGCTATCCAGGGTCTTTTCATGCTCCATCTGAAATTTAGGATTGTTTTTTTATTTCTGCATATCATAACATTGGAATTTTAATAGAGATTACATTGACTCTATAGATTGCTTTGGGTCATATGGTCATTATAATATTAAGTCTTCTAATCCATGAACATGGAATATCTATCCATTTGTTTGTGCCAGCAGGCTCCAGAGCTATTTTGCCACCTGAGTGGACATCAGGGATCTCCCCACCACATTTCTGGGGTTCCTAAGCACTCTCTTAGTCAGCCTTCCCAAGCTGTCAGTGGGAGGCTTGTCTTCCTCAAAGGTTTCAACCCTGCTTTGAGAAAGAAGTTGAGGACACTTGATTTACTGAAAGGAAGAGAATGAAGAAGAATAAATTACTTGAGCAAAACAAATTCTTAGAGAAGTATTTTCTAGAGAAAAGCTACAGAAACAAAGAGGAGGTAGCAATGAAGAGCAATCGTAGCAACAAGGCTAGAGAAAATCAAATGTTGACTATGATATATAGTGTCAAGAAAACCCATGTTTCTGGGGTCCCAGAGCCACCTCTGCCACACCTCACTGTGTGTCCTTGATCAAGGGCCATCCCCATTTTGAGCCTCAGGTGTCAATTATGTAAAATCATTCATTTTAATTTGATGATTTCTAAGGGTCTCTACACACCTAACATTCTGAGATGTCTTGGGAAAGGAAGCCTACAACTGTTTTGCTGTTGTTCTTTACTTTATTAGATAATTAAACAGCATGTACTTGGTGCTAGTCTAAAAATTCAAAAGTAAAAATATTGCCTCTTTTAAACCTTAACACAGCCTTAAGAGTTAATTCCTATTTTTTTTTAAAAACTATACTTTAAAGCTGTTGCTGCACTACCTTCTGACTAGTATTGTTTATGATAAGAAGTCTGAGAAGTATGACAATCTAATCTTTATTTCTATGTGTAATATTTTTTCTGGCTCATTTAAAGATTTTACTTTTGAATACAAATTTCAGCAAGTTGTGCCATGTGTGTTTTCTTCATTTTTTTTCTCCTTGAGGTTTATTGCATTTTTTTGTGGTTTATGATTTTTATCAAATTTGTTAAAATTGCAACCATTATTTCTTCAAACGTTTTTTTCTGTCTTGAGTTGTATTTTCTGGTATTCCAATGACATGTATGTTAGCTTGATTGATATTGTCTTATAGTTCACTAATGCACTGATTCTCTGTTCATTTTATTTTTTTATCTTTCTTCCCCTTTTTTGTTCATTTTAGATAATTTCTGTTGCTATACCTTCAATTTCACACTCTTTCTTCTGCAGTGTTCAATCTGCTGTTAATCCCATCAAGTATATTTTAAACCTCAATATATATGTTTTGTTTATCTCTAAAAATTCTACTATATATAGATGGATAGATACATAAATAGAGATAGAGATATAGACAAAAGAAAGAATTAAAAGATAAGAAAAGACATGGAAATTAGATATAATAGTATACCTTTATTTATCTATCTGTTTAATTTTCCAAAAGTTTCCTTATCTGACCATGATTTTTTTCCCCCTTCTACTTCTTAAACATATGAAAGATATTTATAATAGTTTTACATTTATTTCTATTAATTCTATCATTTATGTTACTTCTGGTCTATTTCTTTCCATTGGTGTTCTTCTCATATGTTTTCTTGCTTCTTTGCATGCCTGGTAAACTTTTATTGGATTATGGACATTGTGAATTTTATGTTGTTGAGTTGTGGATATTATTTTCAAGGCTTTAAATATTTGGGGCTTTATTCTTCAATGCATTTAAATTACTTGGAATCCATTTAAGCTTTTCAAAGCTTGCTTTTAAATATTGTTAGGTGGGACCAAATCTACTGTTAGTCTAGGGATAAGTTGTCTTCACTACTAAGGCAATATTTCATGCCTCGTGTATATACAAGGTTTCTCCTCGCTGGATGGTGAGAATATAGACTATTTCTAACACCGTGTAAGCTCCAGGGATTATTTTTTCTGCTCCTTTTAGTGATTCTTTCCCCAGCTTTGGTGGTTTTCTCATGTGCATGCTCTGATTGGTACTCAGTCTAAGACTTAAGGGAAGTCCTCTGACATCTCCAGAACTGTTCCTCTCTCTTTGCATATGCGTGTGTATATATATGCATATATATGTGTATATATATGTATATGTATACACACACACGTGCACACATATATCTCCTTCCTCTCTGATACTCTTCCCCACAATTTCTAGCTTCCTTAACCTTCTCAAACGTCAGAGTCTGACTTCTTGAGCTAAGGAAACTGCCGAGCTCTCTCTCCGAACACTCCCTGTGCTGCAGCCTGGAAACTATTGCCGGGCAGTCAGCTGGGGCATAAGGTTCACCTCATCTGGTTTTCTGCTCACAGACATTACAGAGGTGTTGCCTGTTGTTAAATATCTGAAAGCCATTGTTTCATACATTTTTCCAGTATTCTGTTTTGTTTTGTTTTAAACAGAAGGTTCCTTTTATTCCATTGGGAAGTAGAAGTCCTATTAGACATTATTTTTATCCTTGCTTTACAGATGGTAAAACTGAGGCACAAAGAGTTTGAGTATTTTACCCAAGCTTGTATGGTTAACAGTTGGAGTAGCCAGAGATTTGAAGTCATGTTCTTAAATTCTAGGCACTACTGTCTCAAAAGTATTTTTGTAAAACAAGTCAGAATTTTTACAAATGATAATTTGGTGTTTCCCAATTACAAAAGAAGGACATCAACATGTGTTTTAGGGTTTTTTTTGTTTTGTTTTTGCTTTTACATAAATCCATTCAGCATTCAAAGGGACAGACCCATTCTGCTCATCCATGTGCTCAGAGCTAAACATAGATGCTTTTCCAAGTGTCAACCCCAATGCTATATTTGCATCCTGTCTCAGATCTGAGGACAGAAACCATTTCTCCTGAACCTGTGGGCCCACGGGATAGATTGCCAGAGCCCTCAGTTGTGACAGATGCTTGTATTGAAGAGAAATATAATCTGACTTTTCACTGCTATCTGGAAAATTCCTGTTTTCAGAGCACACACCATTTACCCAAACAGTGTAACGAGATTATAGTTCACTCTCTATGCTGAATTATGCATGGATTTTTGCTAGGTAAAGTTCTCTGTGTTCTATTTTAAGAACATTTCGTGCATAGAGAGGGGAGAGGGGGGATCTATACTGTCCAGAAGCAACTGCTTTTTGATATATTTTACTTCTACTAGGAAAAGGAAATAATAAGACTGAATCTCATCCATTTTTCTTGCATCTTGTTTAGCAATTGGTCATCAGAGACTTCTCTTAATTTTTAGAAGTGAAACTTTCCCTTTATGGTTCAAGACATTCAAAGGAAAAAAATAGAAGTAAATTTGGCCAGAATTTTGAAACATCTATTACAACGTACTCATTATGACATCTTTTTGGATTAGGCTGACTAATCCTGCTTAATACACAAGAAGTGTTTGCTACTAAGACGGTGCCTTCTCAGAACACCATGTCAAAACCATTTTAATCTGAGTTATAGGGGTGATTTAAAAATATTGTCTTTCAAAGGACTATTTTAAGAATGCCTCAGAGCATCAGGTTCAGCTACAAAGAAATGTGTAGTGCACTGAAATAATAGAATGATTAAGGCAAGAAGGGATTTAAAGTTTAGAGTTTCAGTTCAGAATGTATGGTGTAAAGTACAATGGACGTGGATCTAAAAGGGACGTTAGATTGCCCAGCTGAATCGAAGACATTTATTTTGGGAGAAATCAAAAGGACACATGGAAAAAAAATATTTCTGTACATTTCTTAAATGTACTTTGCATCTTATCATCTAACCCAGCAATCTTTTGCCAAATAAACATTTTTAAAAGACAGAAAAGACAATTCCATCTTGTAAGATCTCACCTCAGAGAAAAGAAAATCTTTTTCCTTTTCTAGGGACAGATTTCATCTGTGCACTTACGTCTGGCTTTGGCATTTCTCTAAGTCCTGGTCCTAGTTCCAGTTATAGAGTTCTACCTTAATTGTACCTGGACATCTAGCTCTTTTTTTTTTTTTTAATTTTATTTATCCTCACCCGAGGACATTTTTGCATTTATCTTCAGATAGAGTGGGAGGGAGTGAGGGAGGAAGAGAGAGAGAGAAACATCTACGAGAGAGAGAAACATTGACGTGAGAGAGACATATCAAGTGGCTGCCACCCACACGACCCCAACAGGGGCTGGAGACAAACTGCAACTGAGGTAGGTGCCCTTAGTGGGAACTGAACCCGGGACTCTCTAGTCCACAGGCCAATGTTCTAACTGCTGAGCCAAGCCAGCCAGGGCTCTTTTTTTATGGAAGTACTTACTGAGCAAGTTATCATGAACCAAGAAAATAAGCATAAAAGACCACTTGGTATTATGGAAAAAGAATGACATTTGGAGAAAAAGACATGATTTGAGCCTCACTGAGCTGTAAAGTTTACCAGCTATGAGAGCTTCATCAAGGTACATATCCTCCCTGAGCCTCATTTTCTCATCTGAGAAGAGTGATGCAATAATACCAATTTGACAGTTTTGTTGAGAGAGCAGATGAGATAACATGTATACAGATGTAAGATGATACACACACAAGTCTCACTTATACTGCCAGTGTGCTGACACACATTCTGTGGGCCAAGAGGTGGGACTTTGTTGATGGTAGATGATCCTTGACTTTGTTCCTAGCAAAGCAGGAAAACAGGCAGCGAGGAAGGAAGGAAGCCAGCTTTGAAAGATTGCAGTAATGAAGACTGACCAGGGGATAAGGGGTCTTCTGAAGCTGGAGTAAAAGAAGCCAACATTTTATGTAGCTCTACTAAGGTCCCTGTCTCTATACTTACTTTCTCCATGAGAACCTTCCTCATCCCCAATGACATGCTGATCATATAGGAGGCTTGACACAGGGGAAGTGTTACGCATCCCCCATTATCAGGTTGTAATGTACTGACATCCCAGGAGATGAGGATTTGTAACTATTGACAATGTGGCAGAACATGAAAAATAATAATGAATGAAAGTGGCTGTATAAATTATGATTTGTAATTTATGTGTTCTGTTTGTCAATATTTTTAGCAAGAGAGTTTAATAAAAGAAAAGAAATAATAAGAAAGCTATCCCATTTTGTCAAATTGTGCCTGCCCATCCTAGTCGCCTATGGTCGGGATGGTTGATAAGTTTCGTATCTCCTTTCATCTCCAATCCATTGGTTGTGACTGGGAATGCTCTGTTGAAATATATGCTCAGGCCATATTCGTGTTCAGTAAGTAATGTTCTCTGAGGACTTAAATATTAGTATCTTCCATGGATGAGGCAGAGGAAAATGTAATCAGTATTCTACGAATCCATTGACCTTAGCCTGTGGTCCAGGCCACTCATCCAGATGTATTTGTTGGAACAAACACTTAAGAGCTAGCTTGGAAGGGAGTTGATTGTATACTTAGTTTGAATCTTGATATTAATGTCCTGTAACTGTTATTAATCATCTTCCCTGATCCTAGCATCCCTGACTCTTCTGGAATAACTGATTAGACTATGAGTTCATTCAGTCATTTATTCATTCATTTAACAAATTTTAATTGGGTGCTTATTGTGTATCAGGAATTGTGCTAGAATCTGGGTGTATCAATTAGCAAGACAGATGGAGTCCCTGCAGTCCTGATGTCAGGAAGGAAGATAGACCTTCAGTAAGTGTGCGTGCTATTTAGTACAGTTGCCATATGTGTTACAGAGGAGAAGACCTGTACAGTATATTATGAATCATAAAAATAGGGGAAACCATGCCTATTCCAGGAATCAGTGAAGGTTTTCTTGAGAAAGAATCATAGAAACCGTGTTACCATTTTTAAATATCTTCAGTATCTTCCAGGAAAGCCTGTCTGTGCGATGTATCAACAGCAATATCAAGAAAGCACATTTGAAATATAACATTGTAAAAAGTTGCCATGTGTCTTCCAGGGGCCAACTTCTGAAAGCATTTACTTAAATCTACTTTGCCTTTTGGAAGCTTGGCATGCCTTATCTCAAATGTACATCCTCTGTGTTCTGGCCTCTCAGAGACCAGGGGAGTTAACTTTTCCCCGTACAAGGCAGAGACATGGGCTCCCACCGCCCTGCCTTCCCACTTCACTGGGAACTACAGGCCTTTTATGGACCTTGAGGGTTTTGCACTGAGCCGTCGCGCTCCCACAGGGCAACTTACAAGCAGCGAGAGCTCATGGGACGCTGAACTCTACGAGAGGACATGACTCCCGTTCCCAGGCCGCCGTGTCTGGCATTCATAGAGGCGATGGGGCCTGATGGAGTCCTCGCTGCCTAACAGCCTGTGGAGGAAAAGTGCTCATTCCCCAAGTGACCCTCTCTCAGAGGGGGGCGCCCCCCCCTCCCTGAGACAGCCTGAGCTGACCCACGTCCTCCCTCATTCTGGATTCGGTTCGGGAGCACACATACACCGCCATGGTTATCTGTATGTTTTGGTGCTTTTTTTTTTTTTTAAGTCAACACCCACTTCTTTCTCTTGTACAGGATTCACTGTTAATCTCTGATTCTCCTGGAACCCTTACCAAGCCCCTGCAGCCCCCTGTACTTTTTCCTTTCCCTAGTCTCGGACATGTCTGCTAACTGCATTCGTCTCATCAAAGCTTGGAGGTTGCAAAGGAGAGGAAATGTGTACTTTTTTTTACCAATATGACGACTCAAGTACATCTTGAAAGGATAACAGTGCGTTGACCAGGTTGACGACGAGAGGAGGGGGCGATTCGGAGGGAGAGTCTGGCATGGTCAGGGGCTTCCAAACCCTGGTGGGAACACATTGCCGTGTGCCAGAGACCAGTAGCTTCTGAAAAGGAAAATGCAGTGACTGACCATTGTCGGAGCAGAGGGTGGATGTCCTCGGTCACGATGTGTACTTCTTTCCTTCTCCAGAGGAGGGGCAGCTCTGTGGGGACAGTGTCTGGTTCTGACCTGGGAAGGCATCACACTTCCTGACTTCAGGGATCCGTGGTGGCTTTGGAGAGTGGCCCCCCCTTTGTGAACTCCCACTTATCTGCTGTTCTCCTGGGAAGTTGGGGAGGCTGCCCTAGAGCGTGGCCCCTGTCCTAGCCAGCTCGGCTGGTAGCATCTGCTGACGGCATATATATCATCAATATTCTTATTTCTTAAATTCAGTCTTTGTTATTCAGTACAGATATGTGCCATCAATAAACTGTGAATCTGTGACTGTAAATAAGACAACTTGTAAAAATGCATTTATGTTGATATTTCCAACTTAAAATTTATTTTGCTTTTACTTTATTTATGAACCAGGAACAACTCTGATGGAGAATCTGTTTCCACACTAATAACACTAAAATAGATTTAGATGCATATCAGATGGAAGCTGAGTATCATTTTTAATTATGATTAAAGTGACGTTTTATTATTTTCCCCAGGAGAGCCATGAATTTGGACTCCGCATGACATGTTAATTGAATGCACCTCCTGCCCCTTCAATCAGAGGGTATTCTTGGAAAATAATTGTGGTTTTGTGTGGGCAGTTGCTACAGGGAAAACTTTGAATGCCATGAGTTCCCAGAGTCATTCTCGATGCCTGTGCCCTGTCTTGCCTGGCCCGGGCAGGAGACAGAACCACACACATGTGGATTTAAACCCCAGCCATAGCTCTAGTCATTTCATCTTTCTCAGCCGAGTTCCCCCCCACTGTGCAATGGGCATGATACCTACCTGGGAATAAGCATGCTATTTTTAGTAATTGTGAGGATTACCTGTAATGGATAAAAGCATCATCAATATCCTTGGTGCCAAATACCAGGGGTCCACAGTTATGAACGGCTACAAGAAAGCATGAGATGGGGAACCCATTAGCCATGACAGGCTTGTGAAGATTCCGCTTCTAATTAGGGGAAAATACCACTGAGCTTTTGGTTGGTTTTCAGAAAAGTGAGCTGAAGATCACGAAAGGGCCTTGACGCTGACCTTGGCTCTCCACGTGGCTCTCAGTGATGTCTGTCCCACGAGGGTCCAGTTCTTAACCCGGGGTCTCCTTCGTGACCACATTGAGAACCGAGCCACCCACCAATTACAACCTAATTGTTAGTAGGGTGACCAACTTGTTAGGTTTTCTTGGGACTTTCCCAGTTCTAATATTCAAAGTCCTGTGACCTGGGAGAGTCTTTAATTCTAAGCAAACCAGATGGGTCCATGGCCCTACTTGTCACCCTAAAGATGAGGGGTGACTTTCAGAAAGCTGTGGCATCACCGCAGTGCCCAGAAACCACATTTGTGTTAAGCCACTTTTTCCCGAAGCCTAAAAAATTCGACTTTAAATTGGCTTATTGGGCAAATTTCTTTCATTTGAAAAACAAGCAGGAGAACACCCAACACCTGGGTCTCTAAAGTGAAACAATGCAATGTGATGTGTTTGCTTTGCTGTAGTTCTGCCCCACTAACGGTTTGGGTGTGCTTGTCTCGTGTTTGGTTTTTAATGGGTATCATTTGAGCTGGAAACGGGGGCATTTGTGTCTGAAGGACTGTGGGGCACATGGACGATGAAACGCCTCCTCCCCTCAAACCCTCCCCAGACAAAGCCTTGGCCCCTTTACATGGCAAGAGGCGAAGACAGAGAGAAGCTCCAGCCCCCCGCCCCGGCCCCATCATTTCCCACAGCAACTGCTCTTCCTGCCTTCCTGAGCTTCCCAGCAGACTGACCCCCAGGCCACACCCTCGGAGACGCTGATGTCACTGATCCCAGGACTGGGCCGGGCACCAGGATTCCTCCACGTCCCTGGGGTGATTCTAGCTTGCTGCCAAAACCAAGATCACTTCTAATCAAACAGGTGTGTGAGCAGTAAGTGGTTCTGGGTGCCAGCACTTTCCACACCTGCCACCTCCCAGACATCCGAGGGCAACGCTTTCATGAGCACGTGCAACGGGAAACTCCAAGACCTGGCTGTGGGTGTCAGTAATGCTCATTCCCTGGGCAGAACAACGCATTAGATCGGACACCCCACAGAACAAGCGGGTGTAGGTTGAGCCAAAGGGGCCGTTTTGAAGTGGTGACATGAGCCGTGCTGCTGAGGAGCCTCTGGGGAGTGTCGCCCGTCAGGAGCAAGAGCTGTGTCCTGATTCTGCAGGCAGAGGGCTGGTCTGCAGAGTGGTCGCAGCCCCACGCCCAGGGGAGGTGGCGGCAATTTGGGGCAGCAGCGGAGCAGACTAAGGATCTTCCTCAAATGCTATGGGGCAGCAGTCCTCTGGGCTGAAAGGCAGCGCGTGGACCTGCTCTGTGCCTGGGAAGACATCCATCAGCCCTCAGAAGAGGGGCAGCTGCCGTGCTGTGGGTGTGGGGCTGAAGGGCTCGGCCACTCCGGTGTTAGCTAATAACAGGTCCCCAGGGCAGAGGTCTGCACCGACGACTGCAGGTCACACTGGTGGGATCAGCCCATGGACAGAACACCCTTACAGAATCCCTTCAGTGAGGGCTTCCACAATTCGTTTGAAGATTAGTTTATTGTAAAACTGTATCTACATAAAAGAGATAGAAGGAACTGCATTCTACCGGCATAGAGGTCAGGTTTCAACCTCAGATCTCCCAGTAAGTAGCGGTGTGACCCTGGACATGTCATTTCCCCTTCCTGGGCCTCCATTCGCCCAAATTGGAAATGAGAGAGGTGGATAAGATGATCTCTACGAGATCTCGTAGTACTGACACTTTAGAGATTCATGATTTTGTAGCTCGGTATCTGTATTACTTAGGGTTGTCCAGAGAAGCAGAAGCAGTGTGTGTGTGTGTGTGTGTGTGTGTGTGTGTACGTGTGTGTGTGTGTGTGCGCGCGTGCGTGTGCATATGGAGGCTTATTATCAGAAACTGGTTCATGTGATTGTGGAGACCGTCTCAGCATCTGCTGTTTGCGAGCTGGAGACCCAGGAGAGCCAAGGCTGTGATCCAGTCCAAGTCTTTGGGCCTGAGAACCTGGGGAGCCAGTGGTGTGGACGGTGTAAATCCTAGTCTCAGGAGCTGAGAAGACATGAGCTCTTCACGCTCAATCAGTGTGTAGGGAGAAATGGGAGACATTCCTCGTTCTTCTGCCTCTTGGTCTATTCAGTTTCTGAAAGGTTGCAGAGGCCCACCCACACTGGGGAGGGCTGTTTACCGTGCTGAGCCCACCATTTCAAATGCTAATCTCATCTGGAAACACCCTCACAGACACTCCCCAAAATCATGTTTAATCTGGGCACCCCTGTAGCCAGTCAAGATGACACATGGAGTTGTCACCACAGTATCTATGTGAAGAGAGGTGGGGCCTGGAGGAAGCTTTGCCCGTGGAGTCTTTGATTCCTCACTCCCAGTCACGGTGCCCCACTCCCTCCCTGGTTCCCCTAAGCACTTCCCCACAACAGAGCAGAGCCCCCAGATGCCAGGCAGCTTGGTGCAAGTCAAGACTCCCTCTGTAAAGATGTCATTCCAACGAACATGGCTCCGAGAGAGACTGTCCTGCCCTAAAGTTATTTCCTTGCTCAAACAAGTCCAGCTGAAAATCTGAGCTCAGATGAAGATAAATCAACACAGACAGATGTTCTCACCAGAGTAATTGCCCTGCAACTCACACAGGAACTTTTAGTCCACACGCCCAGCCGTCTGAGAAGTGTGATGAGTCCGGGGGAGCAAATGCTCAGCAGAGGGCTTCTCTGGTACCATATTACTTTGGGGGCTGGAACTCTCCGGAGGAAATGGTCAGGGCTATAGATTCTGGTCTAAACGAGCTGACATGACCTGGGCTAGGGAGATACTAGCAAATGTTTTCCATATGGGTCACCTACAATGTTCTGGGTACAGTGTAGGCACTTCGCTTATTTAACCTAATTTAATTGTCTTCCAAAGCCAAGGGCATTATTATCTCCCATTTTACAGGTGAGAAAAGTAAGGCTTAAGGGGTTCGTCCGAGGAGAGGTTGTGCCCCAGGTGGTCTGACATGAAAGCCTATTTTCTTTCTTTTATTATGTGTTAAATTCTAATTATCCCCATTTCACCCACCATTTTTGGAAACTACTGAAACCCATGGGTCCCAGCCAAGAGAACTGGGGAATACAAGGAGGCTCAGGTGTCGGGAGGAGTTTGCAAAGGCGTAAGTTAGGGCAGTCTCTAAAGAGCCCAGCCCAGCCTGGCCAGTTCGGCTCAGCGGTTGAGCGTCGACCTGCGGACCAGAGAATCCCGGGTTCAGTTCCCGCTAGGGGCACGTACCATAAAAAAAAAGAGCCCAGCAACAGCAGCACAGCCATGCCTGCCAGCGTGTGGCCTTCAGGCGGCAGGAGAACCCAGACGGACACCAGTGTGGCTTCAGTGCTAGGCAGGAATCACGTCAATTTAAGAAATATAAAACCTAAAGCAACAAATGGACAAAAGACAAACAAAAACTCATAGACAATAGTATGGTGCTTATCAAAGGGAAGGGGGTGGGCGGTAAGGGGGAAAGGGGGTCAAATATAGGGTGATGGAAGGAGATTTGACGTTGGGGTAAACACAATGCAGTATACAGATGGTGTACTATGGAAGTGTACACTTGAAACCCACATAATTTTATTAACCGATGTCACCCCAGTAAGTATAATAAAATTTTTAAATAAAATAGATGTAGAGATGTTTAAGGAAAAGAAATAGCAAGTGCCACCTTCGAGAGGTACCTGCTTAATTATTTTTTTAACTTTTATTTGCATTCATTTTATGTTAAATTGATTCCTGGGCCATACGTTTTTGTTCTTCAATTTCTTCTGGGATATCTATTTCTCCCATGCAGTCTCCTTCTGTGGTTCGGGGACAACCTGTTCTTCTTCATCGAGGATCATCTCCGTGTGGCAGGCGAGCCTATGTAGGGGTTGGTCCGACCATCAGCTCTGTCAGTACAGTGGCTCAGCGTGGGGACTTTGTCCACCTGATGTGCTAGGTGAATAGAGTCTTCATCTAGACCCTGAAGTTTAGCATTACTCTCTGCATTTTTAAGTATGAGCAGCAAAAACTCAGCCTGGGCCATCAACCCTGTGTTTGGCCTGGGCAACCTGTCAGCTCCTCCCTTGTGAGGACAGAATGGCACACATTGTGCCGTCTTTCGGATACTTGGTGGCTTTTTGTATATGCATACCCTGGTGGTCTGGGCGATTGCATGGATGTTCTTAAAGCAGAGACGAAGAATCAAACCTGATTTACATGACATTGTGAGATTTTCTGGTTCCAGTGAATAGCTGTTTTCAGAGATCACCTCGGGTCACACAACACATACGGGAAGAAAGTGCTTAATTTTTTATTGAAACTTGGGAATAATTTATGCTATAGAGGGATATATCAAAACAAGGCTAACAGACAACGTATTAGGAAGACAGACATTATATGACAAGTGAACGTCCGGTGTCAACAGCAAGCATGTCTGAGGGATTGTGCATCCACTCAGCACAAGTACCCTGGTGCCCACTGTGCCCAGCACCGTACCAGGATCTGGGGACACCGAGTGAGCCAGGTCCGGTCCTGCCTTCCAGGTGCCTGCACTCCCCTAGGGTCCTTCCGAATATCTGCTGATGGTGGCCTGGGGTGGACCACTTGAGAATGAGCTCAAGAACAGTTCCACGTCAGCCGTTTACGGCTGAGAGTCAGCTATTTGGCTGTGTCTCTTTAGGGGTTTGGAGCTAATGCTTCATGGAGTTTTCATAGGGAAGAAATGAGAAGTATATATTTCAATTACTTTTTAGAAGTCAAATTTACATAATCATTTGATGTAATGCTGTTCGTTCCGGGCTTCCCTGGAGTGGCAGCCAGGCGTGCTCCACACAGGGAGACGGAGCCGCCGCGACGGGACGGGCCCCCGGCCAGGGATAATGAGGCCAAATGGGTGTGAAAATCCACCCACGGGGAGAAGGGAGAGGAGAGCGTTCTCTTTAATTAATCACTCTTTTTCCAAACTTGAGAGTAAAACACTAAAATTAAAATCCATTTTAATAATGTAGTCTTCATTAAAGTGAAATATGGTTTTAGGCAGACCTTAATTCAAAGCCTCGTTTTTCAGTGGAAAAGAATATTGCTTTCTGTGTGACCTTTAATAAATCCAGGACTGACAATATGAAATTATAAAGGATTTCTCAAGCCGCCGAATTCCGAGAAGGGCTCTCTCCCCACGGACTGGTCTCCGCGTGGCAGATGAGTGCACGCTGCGCATTTGTGCCAAGCATATGCTGAGCGTGACTCCGCAGGCTGCACGCGTGAGAGGCTGTCTGTGCGCAGTCCCCCTGGGAGCGCCACGACCACGTGGTCCTGGCGGTGTCTCCTGGGGCCAGCCCGGTGGGCACCCAGGCTCTGTCTGCGGGTGGAAGAAGGGAATGAACGAGGGCCATTCCCGGAAGGTGACTTCACTGTTCTCAGTACTGAAATTTGGCATGTCCTCTGGGTCAAGGCTCCTGAGTTTGCCATTTGTAAAAAAAAAAATTACCAAGAGTAATCATAAGTATCTTCTTCCGTTCAAGTTTGCTCCCGCCTGTATGATCTATTCAGCATCTGTTTCTCTACTTTGGTAATTTGCCTAGTGATTAAATGACTATTTTGTGAAAGAGTCTGAAGAACGAATGTGCTTTCTTTGGAATTTTGGCAGGAAGACCTAAAACATTTCCGTGGTGTTTGGAGAGAACATCTTGACTCGAGCCTGGTGATTGACACCTGGTGTCTCGACTGGGCCGGCAGGAGAAAGAAGTCACCAAGGGCAGCTGACGGGAAGGACGGGCAGCCCCCATCGTCATGGGTCTCTGTCAAGTGAGGGCAGCACGGAAATACACAGACGACACAAAGAAATGGGCCTAGGTCCCGAGGCAGCGGAGTCTGAGCCAAGCATGGAAGGAGTCGGAGTTACTGTGGCGGAGAAGGGCCGGGATTTCAGAGTGGGTGCACCAGGCTTAGAACTGCGGGCACACAGCCATGTCACCCCCGGGCTGTGGCGTTTGGTCTGGCAGCAGCTCAGGATAAGAGGACAGCGATGGGGAGACAGGGCCTAGCTTCTAATGAGCCACAGATGCCATCTTAGGAAGTTTGTTCTCTAAGCACATTGGAGAGGCATTCAAGTATTTTAAGCAAGGGACTGACACAATGGGACATGGGCTTTATTTATGAAGACAATGTTGGAAGCAAAATTGAGGGGAGCAGTGATGGATGAGAGTAAACTAGAGATGAGGAGGCCGATCAGGAGGCAGATTTAGTGGAGAGTGGAGGGAAGACACAGCAGATCCAGGAAAGGGACTCAAGGCTTGAAATCACATCCTCTGCGAAGATTTGAGCAGTTGAACATAGATGGAGTTTCCAAAATAGCACTAGAGACCCTTACTGCTTGAAGCACGGTCCGCAGATCAGCAGCACGGCCTCACCTCGGGGCCTCTTGGAAACGCTGAATCTCAGCCTCACCCCAAACCTACTGAATCAGAATCTGCCCTTCAACAAGCTCTCTTGGCCATGCGGATGAATGTGAAGGTTTGAGAAGCACATCTACAGTGGGTCCTGGGAAAGACATACGCACCTCCGTAAGGTGTAAGCGAGGAGGACAGTACAGTGCACAGATGCACCTTGTTAAGTACGTAAGTTGTTGGAGGAGGTCGCCGGTCACTCGGAGACTTGCAGGGCTATATGGACAGACAGGGAGACCAGGCTGACTAAGTCAAACCACCGATCACTGGGTCTCCCCCTCCCACAGCCTACGCTGTCTCGCTGTCAGCCGTAATGTTCATTTCTGTCTAAGACGGTTTATACATTTATACCACCAGGACCCATCTTCCTACCTGCACAGCCCAGGCACACCAGGCAAGGAAAAGTGGGAGCCCTCCCTACTGAAGGTCAAAGCCGAGGGACAGAGAGCAGAAGACAGATTCAAGGTTACAGCGTTATGGTTGCAAAGACGGAGTCGGCCGATCTTGGTCATGGGCAAGCCATCGGGGTGAGATCGGGGCTAGTTAGCGCTTGAGTTCTGCTGTGGTTGCTGCCAGGTTCTTCAGTGTCTGGGAGGGAAACATGGGAGCTACCTCCAGCGGGAGCCTGCGGGAGCTGCCTCTACCCGGGGACCCTGATGTCAGCCGCTCTGAGCTCAAGGGCGCTGTGCTTGTGGCTCCCACAGAGTCGATGTCCCTAATGAGTGTTGGCAGCAGCTACATTTGTTTATGACATTACATAATCAAATTCGTGTGATTGCTCTTTTATAACTCACTTAAAAAATTCAAAACTGCACAGTGCAGGCAGGGAGGCTGTGTGCTGTGCAGGGGCCCCTGACAGGTCGGCATTGCAGCCTTGCCTCCCACAGCAGAAGCGCCAAGTGCAAGAGCTGGTCCTCGACCTGCCGAGGTCGGGGGCGGCGTCTCGGTCTGGAGCAGGCCCTCATGGCATTGACTCTCTTCATTACAAGGACATAAAAGTTCAGGGTCGCAGGAGACAAGGACCCACCAAGTGTTTCGGTCTTAGTTTTGTTCTCACAGGTGAAGCACCACCCCGACGTGGCTGTCACCATTTCTTCCCTCCGACAGATGTGGGATTTGGGGATTGAGGGACACTCGTGGAATCAGAGCCCCCATGCGTGGTGACGGGGGGACGGCTCGACGCCGCAGACAGGCCTTCGTCGGGGCAGCTGGGCAACGTCTTCGTTGGCGGGCCACGTTCTGCCTCTTCTGGAGTTTTCCTTGAGGTGGAGGTTGTGGGTCCCTTACTTAACTAGGACACGTTTCTCCTCATTCTTTTCTATAAATCATGAAATAGGTGAAAAGCACCTCTTTAGAAGAGATTTGTAGACTTCCTGTGTTCTCACCTCTTGTTGAAAATACACGAAAAATCTGAGACGAGGTGAAGATCTTTTCAAATGTTAAGAGATAGAAGTAGTTCAATTACTAATCTTCTAGCCTTCTTGCAAAAAGAAAAAAATTCATCACATATCGGGGTGAGGAGATCATGGACCCCATGGAAGGGACTTTTTTTTTTTCGGTACATACCCCTAGTGGGAACTGAACCAGGGACTCTCTGGTCCACAGGCCGATGCTCCAACCGCTGAGCCAAACCGGCCAGGGCCATGGAAGGGACTTGTATGAGAGTGTCCTATAACTAATTTATAAGAGAGGTTCTCAATCTAGGACTCGCCGTGACTTCAAAGATTCCATGAACTATCCAAAATAATTGTGCATTCAGTTTTTGTATATGTGCATTTGTACACGTTGATGGGAAACAGAACCATGTCATTCATAAAACTGCAAAGGCTGTGATTTCAATTACCTTAAGAACTTTAATGGTTTTAAGTTTATGAAGAACCTTCAGGTATCCCCGGTGTGGTCCTCCTGTCCTCTCTGTGAATGGGGCAGAGCAGAGAACACATCTCCAGTTTATAGCAAGAAAACCGGGCATAGAAATGTTCGGGGCTCATTGGCCACACGCCTATGGATTCTCAGAAACTGGACCCATAACCAGGATTCTGACTCCTGTTCTTGCAACTCTGCTGCGGGCTTTGAGAACAGAAATTACTGGCACCATCTACATAACCCAGGATATTTGGACATTTGGAAACATTTAACGTCCTTACATCCTGAATCAGGAAAATCGATTTCTGGGTGCGCAAGTCAGAAATCTGCCAACTGAAATATTCCCTTTCCTCACATTTTGCTGATTTGCGGGTCATGGGTAGTGTGAGATAAAACTATTTCCAGGTCAAAGTTAGTTCTGGGCAGGACAGCTGAAGGTAGGAGATGCCTTTCCCTGGAAATGTCCGCCAGCGCCCGTCTTGCCTCCGTCCGCTCCTGGGCAGGGGGCCTCTCCTTTCAAAATGTGGCCGCGGGCGCCTCTTGTGATGAAGGTGGACCTTCAACTCTGGAGACACGCGGCTCCAAATTCAGATTGCTGTGTTTTCAGTTCACAGTCCAACTGCGTCCTAAAGGAAAATATGTATTGGAATGGTTGCAACCTGTTCCAACAGGTGACTGGAAGTCTGACACTTCACCTCGCTGAGCTCTGTAAAATTGGTATCAGCACATCAACCTCGCTGGTTATTTGCAGATTCAGGGAGATGAAACGAGAAACTGCCATCACCGTGCCTGGTCGGAGTAGGAGCACAGCAGTGGTCTTTTGCTTTGGCGTCCTTTAAAATGGGTCTCAGGTTGGTACTTCCGTTGTCCACCATCTCTGCTTCGCAACCTAGAACACATGCTGGACCAGGAAAGGAGAGTGTCTCAGGTCTGTACAGCATTTCCCTGTAAGCTGTCCCAAGCTTAAACCTTTCTGATTGTTTGAGACTTCTATTGGATTCAATTCAACAGAAAAACAACCAAAGCAATAGCATTAACTAAAATACCAGCAGAGCCACTGTAAGTGTTTGAAATGCACTGATTTGTTTTTGTTTTTGTTTTTAATTTACACTCTGGTTCAAGGAGTAAATGTCTTTTCAAGCAAGTCCACTCTAGGCATGTATGTGCTCTGTGCCGGCTCTGTGCTACATGCCAGAAGTCGGATTTAGTAGTCCCCTGTCTGTCTGCAGAGACAAGCTCAATGCACAGGAAGCTTTTGAGAGCAACTTTGTGGTGTAGAAAGGCATAGATTACATGCTCAATAGATATTTTTAAAATAGTATTTTCATGAAACTGAATTTAGTTTACTATAATGGTTGAAAAAGCGTATAAAAGATCAGTTTCTAACTTTTTAAGTAAATATGCTTCAAACTTATGAAAGGCTCTACAGTAATTAAGGGCACGCTCCATATACAACCTTCGGTGCACATGGCAAGTGGGAAAGTCTCATGGATCACTTAGGAGATTAAAATGTTTCAATAACAGAAAGTGTTCAGGTGAAAAGTAAAAACCACTTTTCAGTCGGTGGACAAGACAATCAACAGTAACAGTCAGTCTGTGCAATGAGGAAGGTCTTATATTACTTAGAGAAATGATGGAAAGGATTTACTATCGATCAGATGTGTCATGATCTTCTTATATTTTAAATTAAAGTATCTTCTTATATTTTAAATTCATTCTTGCTCAGTTGTCTACAAAGAAGAAAGTTAAAATCACTGGTAGTCTCCCTGGCTTGGAGTGTCGAGTATTGTTAGTACGCCAGCCTATTTCTTTCCAGCGTTTGGTGTAGGGGGGTGTGTGTGTGTTTGCTCTGAAATCACATTTTATGTATAAAATAAACTTTGTATAATATTAAATATTCCTGTCATTAAAAATATCTTCAAATATGTTTTTAAATGGCTGCAAACTGTTCTGACACATTGATGTGTCATTATTTAATTAACAGTTCTGCTGCTGGGCATGTAAATTGTTTCTAAACCTTTGCAGATACACACAAACATGTTTTGAAGAATATTACCGTGATTACTTGTAAGCTGAAGTATCACTATGCATTTCAGATTCTTTCCTTAAGATGATGTCTCGGTAGACAAATTACTGGGTCAAAGATATAAACATTGTTAAGACTCTTCACACGTATTCTTCCCAGTTTGTCATTTTACTTTCCCTGTGATCGTATTCAGGTGCTGTCCCTTCCACCACAAATCCTGCCAGTACTGGATGTCATCATACTTCAGTAGCAAAATCATCTCATCTTTGTTTTAATTTGTTATTTTTTAATTACTGATTGAGCATTTTCCCCAGTACTTAATAGCATCATTTCTTTCTTTACCTATTTTCTATTCATAGCTTTCCAGCCTCCTTTTATTGTGTTAAGTTATCTTTAATAAAGTTGTTTAAACAGACCTTGAGATTAAGAAGAGAGGTCTTGTGTGGAATCGCCTATCTACCAGTTTACTAATTCCGCATGGCCAGTGACTTCCTCGTGGACATGTGTAGCTGAAATTGCTTTAATGCTTTGTACTTAGGTCAGTATTTATGCATAGGGTTTTTATTTGACAGCTAATCCATGGCCTAGCTTTGGGAAGGCATTATTTTCTCCATGTGGCCAGAGATAATGGGTGAGGTCATTTCCAATTCATTTGTCTTTTCTTTTTTTTCTTCTTCTTCTGGCTCTCTTGAGTCAAACCCTTGGAAAAGCTGTAAATGCACCACAAGAAGAATAAAAAGTCATGTTTCTGATGGGAGGTTTGCCATTTCCCATTTGCTGCTGTTATATGTATTCTTTTCAAACCTGAGAGGATGAATTTTTCTACTTGCAGTTAAATTCCATTACTTTCTCCTTATTCATCTTTTTTTTTAAAATCCCTTTAAGGTTTCTTTCAGAAACCTGCATCTTAATATCTCTGAACTGTTTTTCTACAGGGTACAAGGCCTCTTTGGGTTTTAACAACCTTTTGGACATTTCTATTATTCTGACACTTGACGTAAGATTACTAGAATGTGTCTGATGACAAGAAGTACTTAAGAAGGGACTTCTGTGTAATTATCTTTATTTCCAAAACCTGTTCACAGAATTGGCTTTCTCAGTGATGGAAATCATGGTATGCATATAACATGACTGTATGTAGATGAGGCAGTAAGCAACACAGGGATGCGTCCTTGACAGTAAGTGGATAACCTTACACACTTGTTTGTACCACACCGTTGACGCCCACACATCCTTTTTGGGTTACCTTAGCTAATCAGAATGTCTTTAGAGCTGACTCTGCTAGTTATCATTGATATTGAGGGTTATCTCAAGGTCAGTCATACAGCCAGACTAATTAGTATAATTCTCTAAAGACTACAGATTTTAGAGTCACCCTGTTCTGCTTGATTTGCTGTGTGACCTCAATAAATTTCTTAACCTCTCTGAGTCTCAGTTTCTTAATTTAGAAAGTGGTAGTTATAACAAAAACTTGCAGGATCATTGTTTCTATATACTATGTTTATATAAACCTTTATTTGCCCTTGAAAATGATCCAGTAGAGTATGGAATATCTATACTATACTATACTATACTATACTATACTGTACTATACTGTACTATACTATACTATACTATACTATACTATACTATACTGTACTATACTATACTTTGGAAGCAAGAGAGGCTGATAACTATCAGGTATAGCATATGAGTGGTGAAGAGTAAAGACACCTCTTTCCATTCCATATTAGAACAACAAAACTCTCAGATTACCTACTCATTGATAATTGCAAGAAAGAGAAATGTCCCTGAAGGAAAATGTAAAGTCGAACTGATCGTATGAGAACCTTTGAAGCCGCAGATCCTCACACACTCACTGCAAATGCCATGCGAAGTATTTTCCTTCCATATTTCATGATCATATACAGCCAATCCTCATTATTCACAGATCGCATTTTTCAATTCACCTACTTGCATTTATTTGCAATCCCAATGTCAATGCTCACAGTACCTTCATGAACCTTTGTGGGTACGTGGAAGAGAAAAAATTTGAGTTGCCCAACGCACAGGTCAAACAAGGCACGGCGACCCTCCGCCTTCTTGTTTGAGCTCTCTTAGGGGAACATGTGTGCTCTTTATAGACTATTTAGTATTGTGCTTTTTTTTTTTTTTTTTTTTGGTGATTTTGCTGCTTAAAATGGCCTCTAAGCACAGTGTGGAAATGCTCTCTCGTGTTCCTAAGAACAAGAAGGCTGGTGTGCCTCCGGAAAAAGCAGTTAGGTAAGCTTTGCTCAGGTGTGAGTTATCGTACTGCTGCCCACGAGTTCAACGGTAATGAATCAACAATAGATATTAAATAAGGTATTTTTAAACAGAAGCTCACAGAAAACAAGGTTATATATTTCTCAGCTGATCAAAAGGCTATGACCAGAGGCTCTTAGGACCTAACCCTGTGTTTCCCCTGGGGACAATGATTCAGTAGTCACTAGTTCAGTGTTTGTAGCAACTCTATAGGATGCAACTGCTGTGAATAATGAGCATTGACTATGGCTGGTGATGATCCCCTTGCACGTCCTTCCACGGACCTGCCAGCAAGAGATGATCTCTAGCCTGTTGGGGAAGCGGCCGAGGAGCATGGGACAGAGAGAGAAGAGGGTAGTAACTGGCCAGTGGCTTTCAGAGCCACTGAAAAACTGTCTATGGAGAAGTAGGCCGGGGAGGCAGGGGACCTAAGAGTCCAGGCATGCTTCCCCACACGACGGAGAGCTTTCTCCTTGTCAGACCAGAGGCTGAGATTACAGAGGGGACTTTGACGGGGCCCTGCCCACAGGGATCTCACTGTCTTTGATCCCTAGCGCCCCACGCCCTCCCCACCTCCACAGTGACGTGTTGGCCATCATGGTAGTGCATTACACATCACAGATAGTCCATTTAATCTCCACAATGACTCTCGAGGAGGTACTATTGTCACCTTTTAGAGGAGGTAACTGAGGTTGGATAACTTGCCCGAATTCACCCAGGACGTGGCAGAGCCAGGAATGGGTCCAAAGAGTGGAGCTGCAGACACCCAGGCCTTCAGCTGTGGCCGGTACTGCCCTTCCTGGCTGGGGAACACACAGGAAACAAAGCCAGTTCCCAGTGGTAGGTGCTGTCTGCGGGGGCTGCTCGCCAGGGCTGAGGGAGCCCAGCGGAGCGGCCTAGGCCAGTCTCGCCTCCCAAGGCTCGGACGCCAGCAGGAGAGAGAAGGTTCTCACTGGAGCAGAGGGCTGGGAGCTCAGGGGGCTGCACAGGCTTTGTGGGCCAGTGTCCTACACCACAGCTGCGCACGGACTCTCCGAGGCCCCTGGAGACCAGCCTTCAAGGAAACAACCTTTTGTCCAAAAGAGGCAATCACTCTGGCTAGCCTGTCCACATTGAGCGCGATTAAGTCCAGTTTGAATGCACTTTCCACCGGCGTGGACTTTTCAAAGTGACTCTCCTGCTGCAGACAGGAAATGAAAGCCGGGTTTATCTGGAAGACAAATACAACCAATAAAAACTTGAGTTTTCTTAGGTAAGGGCTAGGATTTCTTCATTCTTCCCACTCCCCCACAGCTCCTGAAGAGGGAAGTTTGTGAGTTAGCAAGATTGTTACACATCAGAGGGATATCAAGGGCTAGAGGCCCAGGAAAATTAGGCAACTGGAGGCACCTGTGCCAAGCTGACTCCCCCTCCTGTGATGTACAGCAATCAATTCAGAAAACATTTCCACCTTGCGGGAAATAGGCTCCAGGGCTCTTGGGCCTCTTGCTCGGTGGGTACAGCTGGTGCAGACATCAGCTCTGCAGGCCCTCAGCTCAGCCAGATACGAGAGACCCACTGTGCCTCATGGGAGTTCCTAACAAAACTTCCAGTTTCTGCACCTGACACCCTCCAACAGCCTAACACCGGCACAGGGCACTGGATCGCCGAGGCTGACTTAAGGTCTGTCTGTCCTTCTCCCTGCACCTAATGTTGGCTCACGCTCCCTTCCCATCGTCCTTCGATGCCCCTCATTGCCAGAGGGAAGGCAGAGAAGATGAGGTTCCAAGAAGATGCTCCTAACTCCTTAATCTTACAGGTGAATAAAACCAATAAAAGTACAGATGGGCGAGAGAGAGAGAGAGAGAGAGAGAGAGAGAGAGAGAGAGAGAGAGAGAGAAGAGGAGGAGAGGGGAAGGGAGGAAGGCAGACATTAGAAATCCCACAGCAACGGTGAGATCCAACATAAACACAGAACAGCTGAAAAAGTACTGCGTTCATATTATAAGAAAGTAGTTTTGGTGTTCGGGTAACACTAAGACTTCGCCTTCCAACTTGCCTTTATTTTAAGTGTAGGGAATGTCTGGCTTCACCCACGTGTCCATGCCCCGTGAACAACTCCAGTTCTCAGCTGCTGGAGGACAACTTGAAGCCGTATCTGTTGGCATCCTGTTTACATATCGGTTGCCAAAACTCATTGTTTATTTTAAGTACGTTGTTCTGCTTCCAGTAGAGAGAAGTGAAATGGGTCTGGATTTCCACTGCTGTTTTGGTTCCATCCCTCATGTTTGCACCAGGCATTACAGTTCTGACGATTTAGGGTTGGACACTGATTAGTCTAACGAGTGATCATCCTTCACAGTAGGTTTGAATAGACCCAATTCATAGGTCCACTGGTGGTTCTACCTGGCTGCGGGTGTGAACCAACCATTCGCCCTTAGCCATGTGGAGAGATGAAGAGAGCAGCGCATTTCATGTGCCAACTCTGATCGCTAGTTATTGTCTGGAACATTGCATTGGAAAGAATTCCAAAGTGAAATTGTCTCAGTAGGGGACAATCATGATCGATTCGCAATGTCTACCGTGAGTGCAGGTGGAGAAGATTGGGACAAGTGAGACCCATGTCTTTCATTTCTGGATCAGAGCTACAACATTTGGAAACCAGCTGTACCTGGGAAGCCTAGGTGGATGGAGAATGGACCGTATTCCTCCCAGGCCATCGGGTTGAGTGTGTAGCTGGGGAAGACTGTACCTTCCGGTTACAACACTTGGGTATCTCCTGACCCACCAAGGGTTTCCTGAGCATCTACCACTCTCTTGAGGCCTCAGATCCTTCCTGAGGAAGGCGGGTGAGGAGAATGCAGCCCAATGAGCAAGTATAGATAAAGACAGCGTGGGACCTCACGCAGCTCTTCGTTGCTCCTCCGAGAGTTATCTTTGATGCAGAACGCCTCTGTCCCCGCCTAGCCCTCAGGCCACAGGTTCCCACTTCTAGGTCTGCCGCACATCTCCGGATTTCAGAGCAAGATGAAAGCCTCTCTCTACTGAGGGAACAATGACGGTCAGGAGGGGGAGCTGAACTCCACTGAAGCGGACAGAGTCAAGCAACAACAATTACAAAAGGAAGTTGAAGGTGGGTGGGATGATGGGAACATACCTACATTCCCAAAGTACAGGCTGCTTAAAGCCACCCTGTGCATCCTTCAGGCAGAGGTCCTGGTGGCTTGCCATGCCCCAGGCAAACCTTTCAAGAACAAGGGAAACCTCAGTGATTTCTAGCTCGGTTGGCCTGGGAGGGGCTTTGCCATCTTTTGTTACCTCAGCTTCACACTTGCGCTGAGCTCGGCAGGCGTGAGCATTCTGCTATGGCTCATGGCAAAGGCCTCGGGAAAACACCCCCGAAGACTAGATACCTAGAAGGTGCAGCTATTCTTGGACTCTGGTTGATTCTGTGAGGTCAAATTCTACACACATTGACACCCATTAGCTCCTGTCACATAAGCATATCGTCTGTCCTTAAGAAACAGGCTACCTAGAAATAGAGAATGAGGAAATAGAGGAAAAAGAGGGGAGAAATAATACTTTATAGCAAACTTGAGCTTGGTGGTAAAAAACCATGTCACTGCATGCCCCTGTGGCTGCCCTCACATAGCCTGCGGGCTAGTAAGGGTAGTCTGGCAGGTGCACAATGCAGACCAGCAGGGTACGAGGAGCACTGGTCTTCAGAGGAGGGAGGATTACCCAGCAAGGGCCTGGCCGGGCACGTGCAGGGACGGAGCGCTGGGCACGCATGGCGCGTTCATTTGCTCAGGCCTTTGACCAATCCCTCACTCAGTGTTCACAAACCCGTGCTAGGCGCTGGGGACACTGAGACGACGAAAGTTCAGTTTTTCTCGGGACGCTCAGGGCAAGCACGTGGAGACGCACAGGCACACTCAGTGTTTCGGGGGCTGGGATAGATCTGACGGGCAAGGGACGCGCAGGCAGGACTGGCTGCTGCGGGCTTCCGTGTGGCACTCTGGGGCAGATGCCGCTCACTGGCATGTGGTGTGGCAAGCAGAGGCATCGTTGTGCAAATAAGAAAAGAGTTTGAGTCTTCTGGCTGACGCCGTCCCGGCCAGTGGCTGCTGGTGTTGACTTAGCCAGTGGATCACAGGAACAGCCAGGCACCCTGTGCAGGGTGCAGCCTGAACAGCATACACGGTGCCCCCGACACAGGGGGCTAGAAGCACACAGCCCGTGTCTTGACTTTGGTGCCGTGTAACCTTAACCTTGACCTCTCAGACCTTACGTTCTGTGTGTGCAGGATGGAAACCAGAATCCGCACCGGTCCTGATCGTCGTGATGTGTGATGTTCTGAGCCGTGGCAGTCTCTACACAGATGTTAAATGTAGTTGTTCACTAGAGATTCGTCTACTGATTAATTGATCGGGGATATCTTTAGTAAATCTGCCAGTGGGTAAACCTTACCTTCCACAACTTTTCTTCTTGCTTCTCTCCTTTATTCTCGCTCTCTTTCTCCCCCCTCCCCCCATCTCTCTCTCTCACGCACACCTACCCTCCACCTTCAGCCCTGCCGACTTCCTCTTCGCCGGGAGACCCTTGCCTTTGTTTTTAGGAAGATAGGAGGCAGCTTTTCCATGGGACGGTAGAACTGGATACAGTTTAGAACTTGACAGTGTCCTCTAGGCCATACCTTGCTTAGTTTCATGCAGAAAGGACTTTTTTTTTTAAGTGGACATAGAAAATAAATAGTCAGGAAATGTTTGTCCCCAATAGCTTTATTGGAAAGCATCATTGGGCCAAATGAACTGAGCGGAGCATTTGCATTAATTAAATTGACCATAAACCCAGTTTAATGTTTCATTTCACCTTTCTCCTGGCATGATGGTGCCTGGGTGTTTGGAACGCAGACACATGCCCGCTGGCAGGATGGCTGCAAGATCAGCAGCAATCGATGTTTGCAATCAAAGAAGATTAAACTCCGTATTAATTAATGGAAATCTAATGATCAAAACTCTGTGGGGCAGAGTGGACCAAGCCTGTGGTGCATTCACAGAAATGGAGATAATTGAACAGTGGACCCTTCTGGAAAGAAAAGCTTTTGCTATTGTTGAGTTCAACTCTGTTTGCATAGTCCAATTCTGTAATGGATGGGGGAGCAGACCAAGTGTGGCAGAAAATTGGGGCGGTGTGAAATGCAGCTCCCAACCTGAGTTCCTGGGGTGCTTATGGCCCCACAGGATTAGGAGTAGTGATAAAAGAGGGAGCTCACTTCTGGGTTCAAAGCCCAGCCCTATCACTCAATAGCTGTGTGATCCCAAGAAAGTTAGTTAACCTCTCTGAGTCTCAGTTTCCTCATTTGTAAAATGGCGACAATTGCTGTATCTCAGAGGCATTTCCTGAGGATTTGAGGTGGTGAAGACAGAAAGACAGAAATGCAGGGTGGTTTGTTGAGCAAAAATGCTCCTTCCTGGGCCCCATTTTTGCAGACAGGAGTCCATCTGAGCCTCAAAACCAACACGAAGTACACGTTGTCAGACCCATCTTCATGACCAACATGCCAAGGAAAATCACAAAGAGTAAATACTGAGACTGCACAAATATTCCAGGGAGCAAGGATTTGACAGCTCTCTTTACCGAGAGGACTAAGTGTGTCTGACTTCTCCATGTGCTGCTCATTCATTGCTCCATTCACTCAGAAACTTCTGACACGAGCGAGCGGATGGAGACTCAGAGAGGTCAAGGGTAAGAGTCCCCGCCAAAGCTGAACTCACAGCCAGCTCCGCCTGCTCCAGAGCCCAGCCCGCCCCACTCTGCCGGGGGTCTGCAGAAGGGAGGAAGTTAAAGGCATGATGGCGGTCATCCTCATTCTACGGAGCCCCATTTATGAGAAAGGGAGACAAGGCCTTGTTTGGGATGTGCCTGTGGTCTGTGAGGACAGAACCGACAAGCAGAGAACAGAAGAACACGTGTGACCCACTGTGAACTCGGTGTTCACTCCAGTGTCCCCCACCCCCAACCCAGGATCATTCACACAGGGGGTCAGTAAGAACATGATCCTCTGCAGCGAAGCCAGGTTGTGTGTACAGGTGTGCAAGGGTGTTGTAGGGATTCACCTTGTCCACCCTGTGGGTTTGTGGATCTGTGATTGGAAACCCTGGTCCAAGAGGTGGCCAGTGCCACAGGCACACTGAGCATTTCCAGGTGATTTTATCACGGCCTGCTGGATGGTCAGAGCATCACTTTACCGGAAAAGCACATGTGTGACCACCTGGCTGCTGAAACCTGCACGCCAGAGCTGACCCGAGGGAGGACTCGCAGCCCCTCCCCATCACCACTCCTCCTCAGCAGACCTGGGAAGATGTCTGTGTTTGACCTCTCAGCTTAGCATGTTGATGATTTAGCACCATTGGCTAGTCCTTCCACAAAGTAATAATTTAAGAGAAATTACTCCCTAACATCCTTATGCCAGATAATTCTCTCCCAGTGTCCCTGGGTGATTTCCTTCCTGGGGAGCAGCATAATCATTTCGCACTGGCTCACCAAACAGCTGATGGCTCAAGGCATCATTGCCCCCCAGCGAGAGGATGTAGAGCGCCATTGCATCCTGCGATCATTTAGCCCTGAATCTCTCGGTCACCTCCTCTCACCAGGGTCCCGGACACATGAGAAGGCAGAAGCTTGAATGCCAGCTAATGTCCAAGCAGAAAAAAGCAAGTGGCTGATTGTTTGGGGTGCTTCTCTCTGCTCCCCTCCCCTTTGGGCTAATTGTTTATTTCATCAGGAGTCCTGCCTGTTTAGTAGCACCTGAAGCTGCTCGCGAGGTCTGACGGGTTTCAAAAGAAGGAAAGCTTGTGAAATCCAAATGAAGTGTGCCTGCGTGATGCAGACACACCAATGTGTGTGGGTTCCCAGCTGAGGCAAAATGTATTTGCTTAAACCAGTGAGCGCGTAGATTCTAGAATAAAAGTACACACAGAAACCAACTCTGCATTCTCTAGCTTCCTTCCCTAATGGTCCTTGCTAGTCATGATTGCAGCAGGGTTTAAAGCGGCTGCAGGGCTGTGTTTCCAAGTGAAGCCACTCACTTCTGCCCTTCTAGAATGGGGCAAGGGGCAAGGGGACAGAAGAGACGCTGATAAAGGACCCCTTTCCCTGTTTCTGTTTGCTCACATCTGGATTCATGAGAACCTGTGGAGTGATCTGGGAAAGCAAATGAGGTTTTTGAGCAAGTTAAATCTAGGTCCACATCCTGGCTCCTCCGGGACTAGCTAAGCGACCTTGGGAGAGTTATTGAATGTTGCTGGCCTCAGCTTCGATCCCTCTGATAGAAGACAGGGTGGCAATTTAATCACCATGCACGGGGCATGAATATGGTCAGCAATGAGTACCTCATGGGTAGGTGTGAAAACAAATAAGATCCTGTATGAGAAGGGCTGTATACAATGTTCAGAACACAATAGCCAGTCGATAAGATTGTAATCATTAGAAGGACTATTGAAAATGTCATGTTCGGTATTTTACATGTCATTGTACTGGTGACTGGATGGGAACTCACCCACTGTCTAAGGAAGACTGATTGGCAGTGTCGTTTCGTCCTGGCTCGCTTTGGAGACCTTAAAGGAAGTAGCCCTTGCACTGACCGGTTCCTCAGGGGCTTGGGGCCACATCCTCACATCCCCCTTGGCGCTCCCTTCGCTGTCTTTGTGACGTATTTAGATGAAGGCAAAGAGCACCCGAGAGGAGGGCATTTTGCGGGTGATCTCCCTCAAGAATGACTTTGCCGTTGAAATCAGACTCACCATCTTTGAATCCTTGCTGGTTGGAAAATGTGCTTCCTTCTTTTTCTCAAAGCTAGTGATCGTCCACGATGCCGGAAGATTCTTTATGCATGTTCATTCAGTTAATCCTTCCAACAGAGTCATGGCCAGGGAAGCTGAAACCTCATAGGTATGGCTCCAAAATTGCTATTTTTTTCCTGTATCACATATGAATAGGGATAATATCACGGTGCAGAGGGAAAATCTGTACACACGTGGTCAGGATTGAGTGAGCTGCCGGGCCAGCGCGGGGCCTGGCCTGAAGCCGGGGTGCTGGGTAGACAGGAGCCCCGCGAAGGCCGAGGGAGCAGCACCTCGAGGTAACCCACCCACGCTGTTGACTCGCAGGGGTAGGCGTCACAGCTCTGCAGACACCTTCAAAAAGTTCAGTCCTAGCTGTCTAATTGTAGGAAGTGTTGGGATGTGAGCAGTTCCCATTGCTAGGAAGGGTGTCCTCGCCCACACTCTCCCCGTCAGCATGTGTGACACTTTGGGGGTCTGGATGCAGGCTAAAAGGGGGCTCACTAAACCTCCAAGGATGAGCGGTGGTTGAATTCACGATGCCTGAGGAGTGAGGCCATGCGTGGGGCGTGATTATGCGGCTTGGCATCCTCAGTGGTGTGTTCAGCAAAGGTTATAGTGCAGCCCCTACCCCATGTCCAGGATTAGAGCCGAAAAGAGCCCGCCGGCCACACTTGCCCTCCCTCAGAGACGTCTGTCCTGGCAGCTCTTGCATGGTGACATTGAGCTTAACGCACAGGGCTCCAGGGCCTTTGGGCGTCTCTGCAGGCCCTCCGTGGGCGGGTCAGAGCACGAGCCATGCCTGCACCAAGGAGAGGCCGTGCAGGTCAGCACGAGCCATGCCCGCACCAAGGAGAGGCCGTGCAGGTCAGCACGAGCCATGCCCGCACCAAGGAGAGGCCGTGCAGGTCAGCACGAGCCATGCCCGCACCAAGGAGAGGCCGTGCAGGTCAGCACGAGCCATGCCTGCACCAAGGAGAGGCCGTGCAGGTCAGCACGAGCCATGCCCGCACCAAGGAGAGGCCGTGCAGGTCAGCACGAGCCATGCCCGCACCAAGGAGAGGCCATGCAGGTCAGCACGAGCCATGCCCGCACCAAGGAGAGGCCGTGCAGGTCAGCACGAGCCATGCCTGCACCAAGGAGAGGCCGTGCAGGTCAGCACAGGCCCTGCTCCCTAGCTAAGGGATGCCAGGGGGCAGAGGGCACTGGTAGTGCTTCTCCTGAGCACCGAGAGCGATTCTGGGGACAGCTTAGGCTCAGACCCTGCTGCTTGTGAGGGAGGCTGGGACAGCTCCCCAGAGTCTGACTGATGCATCCCCCACTCTGTCCATTCAACCAGTTTTGATGGTCACTTTGTGTAAACTGGCCCTGTTAGGGTTTACTTTACCAAACTGCCCACCTTGGGCTGGCGTCCTTACACAGTAACAGCAGGAAAGAAAGGCAGAGACACGTGTTCTGAAAAGCCTGGCTGCCCAGGGGATTGGGGGGGTTGAGCAGGGCAGATCTGCCAGGCATGTCCTGCTCCATGTCCTGGGATGGGTGCAAGGTGGGCAGTTCAGAGCCACTGGAAATGGATATTCAGAGAGGGAGTGTGCTTGTCTTCAGGGAGGTAAGTCAGAGGCCTGGACCTTCAGTCCAGCTCATCAGAGGGTAAGACGAGCTGGGCAAGTTGGTCAGAATTGGCTGGGATCTGGGGACGTTCCAGATACTTGCTTTTATGTGCAGCAACTCGTGTGGCGCGTGGAGGCTTGCTGTGCCCAGGGAGCCAGGGGGCAGCAGGGGGCTTCCTTGGCTTTACTCTACGTGGCCAGCAACTGAGTCTCTGGAGCACTGCCTTTGGGCTCCTGGAGGCAGAGAGGTGGGAGTGCCTGGGGATCCATGCACCCCGCTCCGGGCACCCTGAACCTACGGCTATCTAGTAAAGGATGAAAGCCCAGCTCCCTTGCCTCAGATCGGGATGACTCTGAGCTACACCTTACACTCCGTTGCTCCCCAGAGGATTGGAGTGAAGCCACTCAAATGGGACTCTACCCGAAATCTCCTCCTTGCCTGACTTCCTCCCTCCCCTGTCCTGCCAACCCACTTCCTTTCAGGTTCCCCCCGGGAGGACTCGTTAATGAATCATCTCAGAGTCTGCTTCTCGGGAGCCTCACTGGCTCGTGCCCCTGGCTGCCCCGCAGCTGGTGCGCAGGTGCTGAGCTCTCCTCGTGTGCCCATGCAGCACCCTGCTCAGATGCCACTCAACACTCACCTCCAGCTGGGGAGGCACCCAGACACAGCGGGTACGTAGGAAGTGGTGCAGAAAGATTGGGGTCAGTGTGGGCTGTGACCATTCAAGAAGGGCTTCCTAGACGAGGTGGGCTTACCCTTGAAGGGTAGGCGTCGCAGAGCCTGAGGGAGGATGCAAGCTGGGGGCACATGAACAAAGATACAGAGGCAGTGGCCGGCGCTGGGAGACGGAGACCAGAGAGAGCAGAGGCCTGGTGGTGTGAGTTCTAACGGGTGCTGGGCAGAGAACCTGGGCACAAGCTAGAGACCTGCCTTTCATACTCCACCCAGAGAGCAAAGGATGCACTTTCTTCTTCCCAGACAGCATAGCTCAATGGGCACAGCGGGGAATAGCCAAGGTGGAAGCTGGCCCTCGAATCTGTAGAATGAGCCAGTGCAGCACTTTAACCGTCCACAGGCAGCGAGGCATGCCGTGGGATGTGAGTCCCCTTGGACTTCCCAGCGTGACGGCCCCGAGACGCTCCTGAACTTCAGCAGGCAGTCAGTCTTTCCTTGGTGGTTTTCTTAACCTCTCCTCCCCGCTCACCTCAGGAGCCCCCACTCTCAGCCCAGTTATAAAGAACGGTGTGGAGTGCGGCAAACAGCGAGAGCAGAGGGAAGGAGACCACCGTGCAGGCCAGTGCTCCTGGTCCGGTTCCCCCGAGACAAGGACCTGGCTACAGGCAGGTTATTTGGAGGGTGACCCCCAGGAAGCTCAAGTACAGAAGTAGAGAGCATGAGACAGGGAAGGGGGGAAAGCCAATAAATGGTGCAGTAATGCCAAGGTTGCTGCTGCGGGCATCTGGGTTCTATCCCCCGAGGACCCTCTGAGATATAATTAGGGTGACCTAGCATCCCATCTGATTAGACTGACCCAGCGTTAGCCCTGAAAGTCCCACATTCTGGGGATCCCCTCAGCCTTGCAGACCAGGATGGATGGTCACTGGTATATAGAAAGGGTGGGGACGTCAGAGTATTTATTGCCACCAGTTCCTTAACTGGTTGAGGTGAGAAGCTGTCAACATACATCAGAACTGTCCCTGGAGCTCCAGGTAAGCGCAGACATGGGCCAGGGGGATATGGGTCAAAGCATCAGAAAGGTCAGCTACAGGGACCTGTGATCTCAGTTCCTGGTTGATGTCAAACCATTTCACTGTCCCTGGAACTCCCACAAAGTAGGGACGAGGAGGCCAGTTGTGGGTCTGAGAAATTCAGTTGCTTCCTCCAATGTCACTGGCTGCGTTCCGACAGCCAGGTATGTCCCACCTCAGAGCGCATGCTCCTTGCTTCACCTGCAGCCTCCAGTCACCTGTTCACCCTCCAGCCATCTCCGATCGCATCAGCCCGAGGCACATCCCCTCTGATAGGCCTGCGGACAGCAGCGGCTGCAAAGAGAGGCTACTGAAAGCCATTCTAGAATTCAGTAGTAGCTCACCTTGAAAAATAACAAGGTTAAGGCTGAAGAACATTCTATTCTATTCTGTTGTAATTAAGAGAACGTTTCTACATTGCATGCTGCATCATTGAATTATGCCACTAATTAATTTTTTTAAATAATTCTTCGCAGATTTGTTTCCCCAACTGGTGCACTTTTTAAAGAAACAATATACTTTGCCACCTCCTAAAGCAGATAGATGCCGGGGGAGAGACGGTGGAGAGAGATTGTTTGTGTTCAGTGGCTCCATCATTACTATTGATTGCACAGACTTATTATTCACCTCAAAGACACTGCAATTGATAGAAATGGAAATGAAGGAGTATCCGTGTTCTGTGAGGCTTTACTGAAAGAGGAAATAAACAATACGTGTAGACAAATAATAATTCTTTGTTGGCCATGACAGCGATGCTTTCAGAGGAAGGATTAACGTGCGTCGTAAGCAAGCAGCCTATAGTTTCTCCTCCAAGTGCTGGCAGCAGTCAGTGCCCAGGCCAGGTGTCAGGTCCGAGGCAGGCGGTGCTGGAAACCCCCACCCCACCGCCGCCCTGCCCGCCAAACGAGGAAGCAGGCGTTGTCAGGATGGTCTGAGATGGCCCTTCTCCCAGCTCCGTTGTCTGCTTGGTATTCAGGCCTGAGGCTGTAAATTAGATTATGGGAAGCCGTTCTCTGGATCCCTAGATAGTTGTGGCCTGAATAATGAGGTGAGAGAAGTGGGGACAGACCCAGGCACTCAAGGGTGTTATTCTGAGGTCTGGCCACCTCTTCCCTGCCCTCCTCCCCAGCACTCCTAGCTTCTGTGCCCTCCTACGCCAGAGGGCTTGACCCCCACCACTGCCCGCTGCTCCTCTCAGGCCGCCTCCCTGCCCTCAGAGCCCTGCTCTTCTTCCTCCCCAGGCCGGTGGCCGCTCACCCGGCAGGACGCGGTCTGCTGCTGTCTCCTGACCTCCTCGAGCTGCCCCCTTTCCCGGTTCTGAGGGTTCTGAGCGCGCAGCTGTCTCCTGGCCAGACGGTGAGCTGCAAGGATGAGCCCTGTGCCTCATGGTCTCTGTCCCCGGGCCCAGCACAGTGGGGTGCAGAGTAGAGCCAGGAACCGTCACCTGGCTCCTGCAAACTTACCTGTGCACACTTACAGGGGCCTCTTTGCTGATGCACACAAAGATGTTTGTTCTTTTAATTGAGGTATAATTTATATCTAGTCACGTTTCCTAGTATTACAGGCACAGCATTATTTTGTACCTGTATACACAAGCATGTAGCTGAAGGCACGAAACATTCCCAGCACCCCAGAAAGCCCCCTCTTCCTCCTTCCAGCTCTCCTGCCTCCCACCGCCATGGTAACCAGTCTTCCGCTTTCTATCACCATTGATCAGCTTTGCCTATTTCAGGCCTTTATATAAATAGAACCATGCAGCAGGCACACTTGTGTCTGACTCTTTTCCCCTCAACATGTCTCCAAGATTCATTCTGATAGTGTTTTGTGTGCCCCAAACTCGTCCCCTGCAGGGCTCCCCTATTCAGATGCCTGGGGGAGCCCTGGATGGGGTATGACAGGGACCAGCCTAGGGCCGCCGACAGAGCTCCCACTGGCTGCTGCGGGCTCAGCACCAGACCTCGGGCACTTGGACCATGGTCAGGTCACTGCTGGGTGACCAGGCTCATGTGACTGAGTTGGAGCTGCTGCAGGCCTTGGTTCTTTGAGGAGCAGCAACCCAGACTGTGTTCTAGGAGGCGAGCAAGGACATGAGTGGAGGAGGGAGGAACTGTCTGTGATGCATGTGGGCGGATGGCCCTGTGCTCAGGAAGCCCCTGACTGGCTCTGCCTAGTCCCCGCTTTGAAGTGCCCCACCTTCCGGATCACCGTGGCGGTGCCGCTCTGTCCCTGCTCAGGCCCTGACTTGGCGAATTTAGAAAAGCAGATGGCATCTGCTTCACTGCAGGGATATGAGCCCCTCAAGGCCGAGGCCTGCCTCATTTGTCCCATGTCCCCAGCATCTAGAAGATGCTAGGTGCATGGTATGTGCTCAGGAAAGTTCTGCCAAATAAACAAAGGAAGGGAAAAAAGGGCAATAGTTTCACCTTTTGCTCCTTCAAACACCCTTGAGATGATCACCAGGCCCCTTCCCTCATGCTGTCCTGGGGGGTATGCACCCATTGGCGCCCTCTTGGTCTGTCCCAGCAGTGAGCAGGACTTGGCAGGAACACCGCAGGGCAGGACCTGGCAGTTAACCTGGCCCAGGCTTTTTCTACGTGCATCAGCCCCCTGCACTCTGTTTGACCCCAGACCCAGGCTCCCGGCTTTGTTCACTCTGGGCCTGTCCCACCACAGGGTCTGGCCAGAGAAGAGAGCTCGGTCAGTCATGCCGGCATCAAACTGAAATACCCATGTTCTCTCTTAAATAAAGGAAGTTTTAGCATAGAATCAGAAATGTCCAAAGTAGGCTACGTCCTGAGGTTCCTGAATCCGACATAAGGATATGTGTACAAAAAGAGGTAAATACCACCATTTCAACATTTGCATTCTCTCCCCATCCCTTTTCCCATAAGTGACTCTGTCATGTTAGGTCCTAGGTCTTTTTTTGTTTGCTAATCCACCCTCAAGGATATTTTTTCCATTGATTTCTCAGCATGAGTGGAAGGGAGGGAGGGACGAGGGGGGAGAGAGAGAGAAATACCAATGTGAAAGAGACACATCAACTGGTTGCCGCCCACACATGCCCCGACCAGGGCTAGGGTTCGAACCTGCAACTCAGGGATGTGCGACCTGGAATCGAATCTACGACGCTTCCGTTCATGGGCTGACGCTCTAACCACGGAGCAACACCAGCCAGGGCAGGTCCTGGTTCTTGTGTATGTGTGCAATATCATGGTAACGGGTAAGCAGAGAAATGAGGGGAAGAAAGTCTGGCTGGATTTATTTGCTCTGAAAAAGGCATACAATTACTGGTGGAAGATAGTAGGACATGTCCTGATGGGACAAGGACAGGGGTAGCAGGCAGCTGGGAGGCCAGTTTGAGGAGAATTTTTTCGTGAAGAGAGTGAGTGAAGGAACTGAGAAGCGGCTTCCATGCCTGGGAGGAACTGAGGAAGATGAAGAGAACGTTCAGGGTGTGTGGCTGCACAGTAAACGAGCTTGTCCTTGGACAGATTCGGAGGCAGCTGCACGGAGACTTGCATTTCTGTTCCGTTGTTCGGCGGGTAGAACTGGAGCATCTTCCCGTGGTGCCATGATGCCACCGGGGCTGCGGCGGGGCAAGGCAGCTTAGGACTTCACGTGCAGTGACATGCCCCGGGCGGCAAGTGAGGGACCCTGAGCACGGGGACCTGCGAGAATGGGTACCGGTGACCTAGCATATCTGGGGACAGCCAGCCTTTGCAAAGCAGGACTCTGGTGCACTGAACTCGACCTGGGGTGGTAAATCACTTTTATTCATTTCAATGCCAATGCTGATGAACTGGCAGTCTTCCTAAGGGACCGTATTGAGAAGGGTTCTGAGGGAGGAGCCAGCTCAGCAGAGTGACGTGATTGGCAGAACTGGCCAGCAGTGTCTGTCCTGGACACCAGGAAGAGCGCAGCCGTCATGGTTTAGAGTTTCACTGAGGCACCTTTCCAGGCTCAAGGTCATAGTGTGAGACCATGTGTGTCTGTGGGTGGCAGATAGCCTCACAAGGGCTGGGGTGGTGTCATTAAATATTTAAATGCTCATTGAAAGAGCACTTTATAGAGTAGGAACTCTGTGAAACACCAATCAGAAAGAATATATGCACCCCCATGTTCATAGCGGCACTGTTTACAGTAGCTAAGATCTGGAAACAGACAAGTGTCCACCAGTAGACGAATGGATAAAAAAGCTGTGGTACATATACACAATGGAGTACTATGCAGCGGTAAGAAAGAAAGATCTCTTATCCTTTGAGACTACATGGAGGGACCTGGAGAGTATTATGCTAAGCAAAATAAGCCAGTCTGAGAAAGACAAGTATCACATGATCTCACTTATTTGTGGAATATAATGAACAAAATTGACCCAGAGCCATAGAAGTAGGGTTCAAGCTGACAAACCTCAGAGGAGGGGGCGGAGGGAAGGGAATAGATAAACCAACTGACTTATGCATATAAGTATAACCAATGGACATAGACAGCAATGCTGGGGGCGGGGCAGAAACGGGAGGAGGGTGTCAATGGCGGAAAAAGGAGAAATATCTCTAACAAAAATAAATTAATTAAATTTAAAAAAATTTAATAAATGTCAAATTAAGTAAATGTAGTTATTCAAATCAATAAATAGCTTTTGTTTGTTTCACTAAAAAAAAAGAGTAGAAACTCTGTAAATTTTTTTTAATTAAAGTTCAGTTGGCATACAATATTATATTAGTGTCAGGTGTATAGCATTAGTGATTCAACATGTATATACCTCATGATGTGATCCCACCATATGTCTAGTCAGCACCTGTCACTGCATGAAGTTATGTGATGTTGACTAGACTCCCAGTGCCGTCCCTCACGTTCCTGCGACGTGTGTGTCACACCTGGAAGCTTGTGCCTCCTGTTTCCCTCGACCTTTCCCTCCCTCCCCTTGCCCCGTCCGCGTGTTCTATCTGTGAAACTGTTTCTTTTTCGTTTTGACTATTCTTTTGTTTTGTTTTTTTCTGCAAATGCTGTTGACTTACTTCTTGAAGAAATGCACATGGGTGTCTTGATTACTAGAATATAAGAGAACAAGTTCTCCTCATTTCAGTATTTATTCGGTTCCAGTGCTGCGGCAGGTGCAGCCAGAGGTACCAGGGAGGAGAGTGGCCCTGCCCTCAGTGAGCTCGTGGACCTGGCGGAACTTTCAGAAACGAAACAAAACACGAACCAGCAGGAAGCTCACCCTGGCCACACCAGCCTCGGGGCAGCTGGTGCCTGAGAAAGTGTCTAGGTGGCGTCTCACTTTGGGGGAGCAAGGTGCAGAGTTCTGTCATCACCGCTATTGTGTCCATATCTCTTCATCCAGACCCATGGCGGGCAAGGGGACACTTCTAGTTACCTAATTAATTTACTCTGAGAGATGCTCCAGGCCCCCATTCACAGTCCAGTCATTGAGATTTTATTGGGGAAAAAAATCTTTCTCTTGAAACGCTTGGGAGTCTGGTTCCTCCCCTCACAGCTGATGGAAGAGGTGAATGTTGAGACTGAGGGTGTGGAGTGGAGAATCCTAGAGGGAGCCTCTGGTCAACACTGGAAAAGAAACTATCGAAGAGACCATGAGAGATGAGACTAAATCATAAGAAGCAAGAAAACAAACATGAAACTAATGAAAGCCCCGTCTTGGGGTCCTTCCCCATAACCACCAGCCCTTGGGGCGCAGCGGCTGCAGCAGATGAGCTAACGGGTCCGTTGAGGGCAGGGATGCGGGGACAGGGATGCAGCCTTGGGGAGGCAGGCAGTTGGCTCCACGGTGGCACTCAGCTCACCAAACAGAAAGTATACATCCTGGTCGGCAGAGGATGCTGGGCAGCCCTGCTGAGCCAGGTGCCTCCCACAGGTTTCCCCAAGCATTGCAAACAGCAGCCTCGAGGGCCACAGCTGCACACAGGTGGCACCGAGGTGGCAGTGGCCTGGGGTGGACAGGAGAGCCCAGGGCTGGCCTCCCGCAGCGTAGAGGAATGAAGGGCGGGGAGGCAGAGCGTGGCATTCTCCAAGAAGCTGGAGAAAAGGCCTTCCTGGGGAAGTTGGCTGCTTCTACACCAAATTATAAAACACACTGTAGACCAAAGAAAACTGTCTGTGACTTTTTTGTGGGTCTGAAGACTTCCTCTGCTTCCTTTCCCCAACCCCGACGTGTGATCGCTACCGGCTTAAAGGATTTACTTCTCCTGTGGATACCAACAGAGAGTGTGCTGATTTGCCTAAGTTCCCAGAGCTGCTGGTCAGAGGAACTGAGTTTTGCCACTAGGTCTGAGTCCGAACGAGACACACATTTCTCCTGCTATGTGGTCATACACTGTGTGTGTTGCTTTAGATTGTCAGTCATTCTGGCCAAGTGGAGCCAGGGAATGTTCCCTTGCAGAAGAGCCTCCGAGCTGCTCTTCCAGAGGGGAGGTGATGATCACTCCTCACAATGACTTTCTCCCCTAAAACGGGGCTGCCATCTCCTCCAGAAATGACAACAGGATGCTCAGGGGAGCTGCAGATGAGGTACAATCCTGAGCCACAGTGTTCAAGACCTCCTGTTTTCCTGTAAACAGAGGTGTATCCCTTTGTCCAATAGATAGGTGGATGGATATAGATTTCATAATACAGGAGTTCTAAAGACTAATAGAGCAAAACATTGCTTCCCTGCACCCCACTTAGGAAATAAAACATCACCAGTTCAGCTGAAGCCCTGTGGGCCACTCTCTGACCAAACCTAGATTTCATCGGCTGGAAGTTGGTATGTATTGTTGCTATGCATTCCCTCATCTTTCTGAGAGCCAAAGTCTAGGTGTGTTTTAGGTCACACACACACCCACACAGTGACCGGTACACCCATACGATCACACATGCGCCCCAGAATGTGTATACATGAGCACATGTGCCCACACCACACACAGAGTTTCCACATTTCCTCATAGGTGATTAATGTTTCCCTGTCGGCTCCAGATCTCGTCTGGTCCCTCCAGTGAGCCCGTGGGGTCAGTGGGGCTGATGGCATTACATTGATCTTTTGGAGGAGGAATAAGGACTTCAAGAGGGGCTAGGAGCTGGGCATGAGTTCCCCAGACCTCAGCAGGGCCAGACTCGCACCCTGGACCTCCTCCGCCTGGCTCTAGGGCACATCCCCTTCCAGCCATGCCTTCTCTGTGCTCTGAGTCACCCGGTTACAGGCAAAGAGCATGGGATAAGTACAAACGGAAAAGGCGTTCCTCCTCAGACTGGAAATAGCAAGCCTCCATTGAAATTTGTTTTTCCAATTTATTTAATGCCTTCTCTTTTCCTTTTAACTTCTCTCATTAATTGATAATGTCCTCTGCCCAATCAGTTTCTTTTATTACTTCTCCCTTTAAAGCTTGGGGCCAGAAGCTAGGTAGGTGGCATTTAAGTTATGACTTGTTTAGGAAATTGATATTGGCATTTTCTGCATGACTTGCCTTTCTTCAGTGAGTTACTTTGCTCTAATTTTCTATTAGAAGCTCCAACTGTAAAGGAGATACAGGCTAATTAAAAATTGGAAGCTGGTAAATTTCACCTTGGGCAGCTAGTGTGCACTTTTGGCAGGAATTGATGCAATTATTGATCAAATAAAATTGTCATCCAAAAGAACATCTCCTCTTTTTTTTTTTTTCTCTTTTTAAAGATAAAGCAGCGAGATATTTATTGTTGAAATCAGGCCCTTACTTCAGTGATGCAGTAATGACATGTGAAAACCAGGTAGGGTTAGGTTAAAATGAAGAATTGTGTATATTTTAAAATCCAGATGCTATTAGATTTTTAATGAAAGAATAAACTGAACTTCTAATCTGTGGCTGGGCTAAAAAGCACCATACTAGGCCCGCAATGATTACTCAGTAAATGCTTGTCAAATTGAACGGAATTGAAAAGCCGTCAAGACACCATCACCCTTAACCAGTCTTCAGGGTAAAAGAGCAACCGCAGGGCTGTTCCACATATACAATATTGATGGAGCCCTAAAGATGTAACAGTGATTGTTTTTTGTTTTTAAGAAAACTGCATTATTCACAAAATGCAGGAGGTTGTGGGAATCCAGTTCTCAAGTCAAGTGGTCGTGGACTTCCCAGCTCAGGAGCCATTGCGTCTGGGTGCACCTGCTCAGGTGCCTGGGCCCCTGGTTCTGTGGAGAGAAAAGCTCCAGCAGCACACGTCCCCCTGAAAGTCCGTGCAGCCTCTGCCCGTCGGCTTTACCCTCCAGCAGCACATGTCCCCCTGAAAGTCTGTGCAGCCCCTGCCCATCGGGCTTTGCCCTCCAGGAGCACACGTCCCCCTGAAAGTCCGTGCAGCCTCTGCCCGTCGGCTTTGCCCTCCAGGAGCACACGTCCCCTGAAAGTCCGTGCAGCCTCTGCCCGTCGGCTTTGCCCTCCAGGAGCACACGTCCCCTGAAAGTCCGTGCAGCCTCTGCCCGTCAGCTTTGCCCTCCAGGAGCACACGTCCCCTGAAAGTGCGTGCAGCCTCTGCCCGTCGGCTTTGTCCTCCAGGAGCACACGTCCCCTGAAAGTCCGTGCAGCCTCTGCCCGTCGGCTTTGCCCTCCAGGAGCACACGTCCCCTGAAAGTCCGTGCAGCCTCTGCCCGTCGGCTTTGCCCTCCAGGAGCACACGTCCCCTGAAAGTCCGTGCAGCCTCTGCCCGTCGGCTTTGCCCTCCAGGAGCACACGTCCCCTGAAAGTCCGTGCAGCCTCTGCCCGTCAGCTTTGCCCTCCAGGAGCACACGTCCCCTGAAAGTGCGTGCAGCCTCTGCCCGTCGGCTTTGTCCTCCAGGAGCACACGTCCCCTGAAAGTCCGTGCAGCCTCTGCCCGTCGGCTTTGCCCTCCAGGAGCCCTCCCATTACATCTCTCAGTGTAGAGACTCTGTCAGCAGCTTGTGTTTGCTGGGCTGGTGGCAGAGTCTCTGCGTTTGCAGCCTGCTCAGCCTGACACCTGCTACCGGGGATGGAGGAGGAACAGCCAGGGACCAGTGGCAGGGCTGGGAGTCAGGACAGGCTTTGTCCTCGAACACCCTGTCGTGGCCTACCACCTCTGCCCCAAGAAAGCCGAGCTGACACACAGGCTGGCGTGATCCAGGGGCCAGACGCGGGGTCTGCTGGAGCGCAGCAGGAAAGGCAGGAAAGCCCACACGAAGGAACATCACAGTTGGCCATCACCGTGGGCAACAGGGGCCCGTTTCCCTGGGCCCATCTGAGGACTGTATGGAGCAGCGCTGTCCAATAGAACTTTCTGTGGTGCTGAGACTCCACTGCTAGATCCACTAGCCACGTGACCAGCGGGGCAGTGGAGATGTGGCCCGTGGGCCTGAGGAACTGATTTTTACATTTATTTCATGTTAATTGATTTTTATTAACTATGTGTAGACTGTGTTTTCAAGTTGCTGATCCAAGTTGTGGAGAGGGTACCGCCCACTGGCGGTGTCTCGGCCGCTCTGGCATCCGCGGAGTGGGAGCAGGCGGGTTCTGCACCCCCACCCAGGGCTGTGGCAGACTAGCTGCAGGGCACGGTGGGAGCTCTGGGGGTGTGGCAGAGGCGAGCTGATGGGGCAGCCCTTTGGGAGCTGTTCCCAATAAACATGGCTGGAGCAATGCTTCTCGAACCCGAGGGAGCACCAAGAGCTGCTGGAAGGCTTGTTAAAAGACGAACTGCTGATGGCCTCCCCTAGGGCTTTTGATGTCCACGCTGCTGATCAGAGCTCCCATTTCCAGAATCCCTGGGCTAAAGTAAAAGGTGGACCAGAAGAGATGAGTTATAGCTAAGCTGACCAACTGTCTGGGTTTGCCTGGCAGGGTGTGGTGTGTGTGGTGTGTGGTGGTGGTGGGGGGGGAGTTTTGGAATAGGAGACTTAGGGTTAAAACCAGAACAGCCCCGCCTGGCTGGTTTGGCTCAGCAGTTAAGCATTGGCCTATGGGCCAAAGGGTCCTGGGTTTGATTCCCGGTCCAGGGCACATACCTGGGTTGCAGGTTCAACGCTCAGCCCTGGCTAGGGTCTCTCTCACATTGATGTTACTTTCTCTCTCTCCCTTCTACTCTATCTAAAAATCAGTGGAAAAATATCCTCAGATGAGGATTAAAAAAACAACAGAAAAACGGGGGAAAGTCCCTCACCTTCAATGGAGGCATCTTAACACTTTGCCACCTGTGCCCAGGGACTTTACCTGCCGGAAGGGAAGTGTAGGCACAGCCCTGCTTGCCTCCGAGTGCTTGTGAGCGCGGGTGGTGTGTAACGCCTGTGAGATCCTCGTGCGGGCGTTAAGGCGAGCTGCTTCCCCTCAGCAGAGGGTCCAGGTGGCCTCTGGAGCAACAGGGTCTTCATTTTATCCCCCACCTCTGGGCAGCATCCAGAACTGTAGCCCCAGCAAAGAAATCAGCCTCTTGGTGCAGGTCCTGGTTCTAGGGGAGGCCATGCCGAGCCTGTGGAATGAATAGGGTTGAGCTGTTCATGGGCCTTTGAGTCATACCTGGCTGTGGGTTTCTTTTGTTGGTAGGTGTGATGTTTCCGAGGAGAACTGGGAGACTCTTTGGACCATTTCTCCTTCTCAAGTCAATTAAATATTTATTTATTGTCCTCTGTTGAGCTGTGTATAGATTGTTTGGTAGAGGGTCAGACAGGAGGTACATAAAGCGTGTTCCTTGCTCCAGTGATATATCTGACAAATCAGGGAGGAAAGAAGGGTCTGACCGTGTCCATCCCCAGTTCCACATCACAGACAGACAGGTGTATGCATGTCCCCTCACGCTCACGCTACTTTCTGGGCATGATGGTGCTCCTGCCTGCTTCCCTGTCCCACCTTGGGCTGTGAGCCCCTGAGGACAGGGACCACGCCTTGCCTCTCTCCCTATTCCTGCTCAGCTCCGAGCCCAGCAGGGAGCTGGCAACTGGAGGTGTTTGCTAAAGGGAGGGGGAGTCTGCTCAGCTGTGGCTGAGTTGCGAGACATATGCCGGTAAGAGAGGCTGCGCGGCAGCCGGCAGCCGGAGAAGCAGCAGGATTCTAGAGGAAGTGAGCAGGCACTGGACCGGCTGGAGGGGCAGACTTTCTAGAGGCGAGGAGGTGAGAGACTGTTCTCGGCCATGAAACAGCATTAGCCACGGACACTGGAGAGATCTTGGAAAGTGGGGGTGACAGGGAGGGCCCAGCCTGCCTGGAATGAGGATTCAGGCTGGTTAGTAGAGGGGAAAGAGATTAGCTCAATCCAAGGAGCAGATAATGAAAGATCCTAACAGCCCAGCGGAGGAGTAGGCATCGTTTATCAAAGTAGAATATAATAGTAAGCAAAGGTTTCTGAGAAGTAGAGACAATGAGGTCTTTCTGGCTTCCTGATTTTCCAGGATGTCGTGTGATTTATTAAGGCATACCTTGATAGCTTAAAAACTGCAGTTTATGAAATATTACTCAGCAGTACAAAGGCTAAATTATTAATATACCCAACAACATGGATGAATCTCAAAATCATCATGCTGACTGAAAAAAGCTAGACCAAAAAAAAAAAAAAATAGACATTTTGTATGATTCCATTTAAATAAAATTCTAGGAAATGGAAAGTAATTTCTGAAGACAGAGCAGACCAGCGGTTGCCTGGGGATGTGGGCACAGGGACAGGTGGACTGTGGATTGTAAAGGGGCAGAAAGACATGTTACGGGAGACAAAATGCCTGTGATCTTGACTGTAGTGATGGTTTTGCAATAAACACACATCAAAACGGATTAAAACCTACAGTTTAAGTGTGTGCAGTTTCTTGTACTTCAATTATAGCTCACTGAAGTTGATTTTTAATAAAAGGCTAAACAGATAATAATGTATGGAGAAACCATAACAAAGTGGAAGTTGAGAAAACATAATTTATTTTCTTAAGGAAAAGGGGATAGTTTATATGTCAGAATATAAAATTCTCTCAAACAGCCCAGTGATGTGGGTATTAAATTTCTATTTTACAAGTTCTGAAATGAGACTCAGAGATACCCCATGACTTCCCCAGGGTCACACGGCTTGTGAGAGATGAGTGGAGCCAGAAATCAAACATGGGTCCGTCTCAGCCCCGAGTCAGTGTTGCATTTACCGTGTCTGTGCCTCTCACACTCAGTTCTCCGTTGGAGAGCACGCCCCAGTGCTCGGCAGGAGAGAGGGATGAACCAAGGAGCCAAACAGCTCTTCCCAAACCTCAGTGGACTCAGCTGCCCCCCTTTCATAATGGGTTTGGATTGGGAGAGGATTCCACCGTATAATTACTAAGGTGATTTTAGCTCAAATTTTTAACCCAACCAACTAAACTCTAATCATTTCTTCTTCTCAATAGACAAGGCATAACCTTATCTTAGAAAACAATCAGAACAGCAAACAGGCACGTCAGAGATGATGGTGAGCAGCTTACACTTCAGATATGTATCCTGTTAAGTATATTTATGTTTACTGTTATTTACTATGAATATATGCTGTTAACCTAAAAATAAAAGGCCAAAGTGAGAGGCAACAAGTGCTTGCGACCCAAGCAAATAGCTACTCAGGAAGCAAGGACCAGGCAGAAACCCAAATAATGCTCTGATCAGGAGGCTAAAGCAAGGGGAATGCATGGAAAGGGGAGGGGACCCTTTACAGCAACAGAAGGAAGGCGTTTCTGCAGATGCAGATGAGCTAAAGATAGTGATGCTAACTGTGAAGAATGTTTTCCATTTTCAGTCCAGCAGTCATAGTACCTGCTTCATTGTTATCTTTAAAAACAGTTGTTTGGGACACAGTGAGGCTTCAGGCCCAGCCCAGTGGTTATTTTGCCCAGTTTAACATTCTCAGGGTTTGAGGAGGGAGACGGGCAAGGCAGTTCCTCTGGGGTGGCAGCTCCCACGCCGGTTCACAGTGTTTCTGTTTATAGCATTTTTGACAATGCCTATTGGAATCTTTGAGTGTTGAATTATTAACACATATCACATAAACACAATAGAAGTAAAAATGTGAGGGAAGTAAGAAAGGAGGGTGGAAAGAAAGGCAGAAGGAAGGAAGAAAAGAAGGCAGGAGGGAGGGAGGGAGAAAGCAACGGGGAGATGGAGGGGGAAGGTCTGTGCATCGGGACACCTGTGGTGATGAGTGACAGCCAACACACTCTCCTGGCCCTTCCCTGTTCTGCCCAGGAAAGTAAGAAGTGATGATTGCCCCAACTGCCTCAGAGACTCTCAGATACCCAGCTCTTTGGAGAAAGTTTCTGTTGCAGTCAGTGAACACCATTTCCCAATGCTTTGCCAAGTCTTCAGTGATGGCTAGGAGCGAGCACAACAGATCGGGACCTCTGATTCCCGAGGGCTTTAGTGGAACTCAGCCTCCCAAATCCAGGACGTACTTTCTGAGGTTTGCATATTGAATTGAGGAAATGCCAATAGATTATTTTGATTTTCCTTTTTCTCTCCGTGCTCCAGTTAGCTTCCCGCCAACACTGCAGGCTAATTATCTCTTGCAATGCCATCGTTGGTGCCGTGGAAGGTCTCATTAACACCTTCCGGGGGATTTATATGAAAATGAGTGTGAACCAGGCTTGGACACTAATGAACTAGTCTATAAATGGGGAAAATCCAGCTGCATCTGAACAGGCTGGTGCATTCTCCACAGTCCCTTAAATGAGCTGAATTCTTCCTATCCGTCCTTTAGACCCCCTCCCTTGTCCCCAGCAGCCTCCAGACCTCTTCTCCCTGACTCCAGTGCCTTGCTTTATCTCACCTGGGTCATGCTGCTACTGTTGCATTACTGCCTGATCACAGTGCTGAGATTCTCTGGACTCTCCACTGGTTGCTCCGTGAAGAGAGGAACCATGGTTATTTCTCTGTGTGTCCACAGGACCCAATAGCACACAATATAGGCAATAGGCTACTTACTGTATGCCAGACATGGTTCCCAGGACCTTACTCGTATTCAATCCTTTAATCTTCAGAACTTTATGAGATGAGCAGTGGTATCGTGCCCATTACATAGATGGGGAAACTGAGGCACAGACCGTTTCATCACTTATCCAAGATCGCACTGGGGTGCAGGGACTTCAACCCTGACAGCCTAGGTCAGAGTCCAATTTTGAAGTTTGTTGGCATTTGTTGAGTTGTAATTTTAGAAACGGAGGTCCTTCTTCAGATACCTAGTTAATCTCTGTCTACAACTGGCCACTTAAGCTGAAAGAATAGCACATACGGGGAACATAGCCTAATTCCAAAGCACAAGCCCATCTGGGGCACAGTGACAACTGGGCCTCTGTCCTATTTCAGACCCTCATGGCTCCTCATCGCCTTCAGAGTCAAGGCCAAACACTTGAGAAAATTTTTACTCCCTTCTTTCTATAACAATGACTGATACAGCATAGGGGACTTAAGTACATTTGTTGAATGAATGGATGAATGAATGAATGAATGAATGAACTAAAAGATACACCTGTATGTGGACAGAGTTTAGCAATTGTTGTCTTTCTAAAATCACATCCCCGCCAACTTGATCATGAATTTAAAATATAACCCTATCAATAGTCTCAGATATAAGTTTCTTATACATCAGACAAGATTTAAAAACCCAAACATAGTATTTTATCGGGATCCTCAAATATGTAAATGATGACACAGTTTCATTTGAAGTCAGGCGAAATTGTGTTTTTAGGTTAGAAACAGGGCTTGTGAGGCATGAAAAATAGTCTCCGAGGCCCTTTGACCAGTCTAGTAGATGCTGACTAGACATTTTGAAGGCTTTTAAAGCCAGAGTTTATGTAAAAGGTGGGTAAAGAAAGCTCAAAAGTCCCTTTAGTGTTCTAATTTTGCTAATAGACATCAGAAAAGATTTTCATTATCTTTTTGCCTTTTTAAGATAATGATGGATTCTAGAATTGTCTCAAAACTCCCATTTTTTAAATTGTATTCTTTGAGCCTAGTTTGGAATGTGAGTTCATCTTGCAGTCAGTTACTGAGCGCTGCCACGGTCGGGCACTGTGCCCAGCCCCCAGGGATGGTGCGGGGCCCCAACACAGGGAGCTCAGAGGTGGCTGGGAGGACAGAATCCTGCCTCAGGAAGCTTCCTGTACTAGGAGCACTAAGAAGCCAGGCGAGCCTGCACAGCTCTGCGGAGCAGGCACAGGGAGGGACGCATTGATTTGGACTGCAGCAGACAGTTCCGGCCTCTTGGAAGGGTGACCTTTGGGTGTGGTTGCAGGACTGGCGAAGAGCTTGCTGCAAATGAAGAGAAGGAGTAGGTGGGGAAGAAAGGGGCATCCCCCTTCTTCTTCTGAGAAGCTCGTAGTCCATGAGGGAAAACATACCCCAACATACAGCGTTCAGCAGATGACACAGGAAAGGCTCTCCCCTGGCTGCGATCCCAGGGGGTCCTGGCTCATGTTCCACTGTGGAGTGTGGCCTGGATACCTCAAGGTATAGGCGTAAGTATTCTGACTCCCACCTTCTCCTCTGGTGTTAAACCACATTTAGCCTCTGTTCCTCTTGCTGATGAGCCCACCCTGTCCTTTATTGTGAAAACAGAAGCCATCAGAAAATAGCTCCCTCTCCTCCCCTCCCCTCCTTTGTCCTCCTCCCCTCCCCTCCCCTCTCTTTCCTCCCCTCCCTTCCCTATCCTTTCATTTCTCTCCCCTCCCCTCCCCTCCCCTCCCCTCCCCTCCCCTCCCCTCCCCTTCCCTTCCCTTTTCTCCCTCCTTCTTCCCTTCCCTCCCCTTCCCTTCCCTTCCGTGGGAGGTGAGTCCTTCACCAGACCTGTAACGGTGCCCTTTTCCATGTCCCCTCACCAAAGGATCATGCCCCTCAGCTTGCAAGCAGACTCAACCACATAACATTAAAAGGAAAAAATATATATATATATATTTCCTCTCTTTTCTTCACCTTCAGCTATATCCAGAGGTCTCCACTTCCCTTCCCAGCAAAATACTGCTCTTCTTTCTGTACCCCAGTTTCCTCCTCTATAAAAAGGGGGCTGTCATTAATAACCACCCCCTAGGACTGTTGAAAATGAAATCGACGAGTGTGTGTAAAGCATTAGAAGGGCCGGGCCCATGATAGCTCCCTCGATGTCAGCAGTTATTCATCTCCAACAAGTGGCCAGTACTCCTGGCCCCACGTCCTCACTTGATTACTCCTCACTCCCCTTCAATCTGTCCTCCCTTCCTAACGTGTAGCTTAAATTGGTTTTGTCAAGGTCACCAGGAGATGACATGAAGCTCAATCAGATGAGAGCTTCCCCGTCTGCTCCTGCTGGACCCCCCATCATTCAACAGCGCTGACTGCCCTCTCCTTTCAGAAACAATTCTCCCTTGGATTCTGCCACTGTCTCCCTGTGCGCTCCTTCCCAGTCCCTTGGCTGCTGCCTCTTCCACCACCAGATAGCCAAATATTGGAGTTTTCATTCCCTGTTTCCACCGTTTCCCCCCTTCCAGGCCAGAATATTCCCCTGCCTGCTTGTCACTTCTGCTCCACTGTCTCTCAAGCCCCTTGAATCCAGTGTCAAAAGCAGAGCTCTGTCCCCTCTTTTGGTCTCAAACAGTGCCCCTCCATCTGCATCTAAAAAGCAAGTTCCCAACCACTCAAACTCACAGTCATCCTTGACCCCTCCCAGGTCTTATAAGTGGCAACTTCAAAACATGGATCAGCACACCCTCCCCTCTCCGTGTCCTGCCCTCCTGCTCCCCCTGCTCCAGCTCCTGCCCCCTCAGAGTATTCTCCATTCAAAGCTGGGGAGTCTTTTCAATGCAAATTCCAGATCACTTCCTTCCTTGTTTAGTTCATTCAATTCAAAGACATCCCAGTGTCCTGAAGATAAAAACATGGCCTCCCATGTTCTGCTCACTGCTTTTGCCCTTGCTGGGGATCCTCAGCTGCTGTGGCCTCTCTCTGTTCCTGAAACAGGCTGGGTCTTTGCACTTGTTACCCTCTCTCTAGGATGCTGTTACCCCGCCATCATCTGCTTCCTTCTTGTTATGAACATCTTAGCCCATGTGTCTCCTCCTCAAGTAGGCCTTCTCTGATTCACCCAGTTAGCTATGCCTTTGATATCTGTTTGTTTTATATCTGTTCCACAAAAATAGAACCCTCCTTACATACAAGAACATTGTCTGCCTTGGACACAACTGTGCCCCAAGCATCTCACATCTTGCCCCACGCTAACTCCTCAGCAAGTCTTTGTTGAAGAATGAACCAGCAGAGACCTGGTCACATGATGCACCATTCATCTCTGTTCACCCAAGCATTTCTGAGTGCCTTTGAGAATCACGCAGGATGCAACGTCAAACACCTTGTATGTAAATTCCTACTTCAACCTTTTATTAGTCAAGTGACATTAAGCAAGTTACGTGACCTTTCCCAGGCTCAGTTTTATCATTTGCCACGTAAGGGTGAGAATAGCAATAGATCCCTCCCTGGGTTGCTGGGAGAACGGCACAAGATGATATGTGCGATGGTGCTTTGTACGAGCACTTTCCAAGGCTCCATATTTTAAATAGTAATAGTGCTTGCTGGTAGCTATTGTCATTTTCACTGTTAGCAGATGGGGAAGCACAGACACCTTGAGCCTGGTGAGCAGTTTTCATCCCTACCCAAGACGAGTGAGTGCCTCAGCTCCTGCTGTCAGTGAGCATGCGATGTCTCTCCTCTTCCCTCACTTCTCCACAAAATTTTCTAGCAATACTGTTTGATACATATTGTTTTGCCAGTTTTGTAGAAAAAAATGAAAAAATGTTCATTTTTCTTTTTTTTAAATTTATGTTTCTTTATTGATTCTAAAGAGAGAGGAAGGGAGCCCTGGCCAGTTTGGCTCAGCGGTTAGAGCGTCGGCCTGCAGTCCGGAGAGACCTGGGTTCGGTTCCCGCTAAGGGCGCGTACTTCGGTTGCAGTTTGTCCCCGGCCCTGGTTGGTCGTGCGGGTGGCAGCCACTCGATGTGTCCCTTCACATCAATGTTTCTCTCTCTCTCTCCCTTCCTCTCTCTCCCTCCCACTCTATCTGTACAAAAAATGGAAAAATATCCTCGGGTGAGGATAAAAAAAAAAAAAAAAAAAGAGAGAGGAAGGGAGAGGAAGAGAGAAACAGAAACATCGATGAAACAGAACATCATTTGGCCGCCTCCTGCATGCCCCCCACTGGGGATCAGGCCCACAACCTGGACATGTGCCCTGACCGGGAATCAAACCAGCAGCCTCTTGGTGCATGGGTCAATGCTCAACCACCGAGCCACACCGGCCAGGCTGTTTTTCTTTATATTCATTTTATAATTAGCAAGGATGATCATATGATCATATTTTCTTGTGTTTATTGACTTTATTTCTTCTGTAAATTGCCTATTTGTTTTCTTTGTCCATTTGGCAAGAGTGTGGGGATGGTTATTAAACTTTTCCTTATGACTTCGGAGTCAGTGTGTATATTAGGGGTTGTAGCCTTTCATGCAGCACAAGATAAAATATTTCCCCTAGTTTTTACATTTATCTTTTAATCTTATTTATCAGAGTATTTTCTTTATGGAAAAGCTGGTAAAACATCATAAAAGGGTTTACCCACATTTTTGTTCAATATTTATGTATTTGTATTATTTACATATAAATCTTTGATGTACCTATAACTTTTTATCTAAAAAGTGATGTAAAGATCTAGCTTTCTTTTTTCCTTTAGATTTACACAACTGCACTGACTCTCCTCTGTTGAATAGTCATCCCTGCCCCTCCCACTCTGATCTCCAATGCAGCCTTTCCGCCTGGATTTATTTATGAATGAGCCATGCTGGTCTCCTGGTCCATTCATCTTTTCCTGTGCTTACAACCCACAGCTTCCTCCCTTGAACTGTCTTTTGTTTGGAAGCTCCCTGGCCGTCCTTGCATTTATTCTTAAAGGTGATCTTTAGAATCACTGTGTCAGTTCCCTAAAGACCACCCGTGGGAGAGTTGATAGCCACAAGATTTGTGTATTTGAGATGTTGAGCACACTAAGATACCCTCTGGCAAGTTTAACCTGATCTAGATTCTCGTAATTTCCTCACACCTCTGCCCACATCAGACATTTTCACTCCTTGCCTTCATTGCTGTCATGGAATATGACAGCCATTGTCATTTCAATTTGTATTTATTTGATGACTAGTAAGGTTGAGCATCTTTTCATATGCTTATGGCTCACTTGTTGTATTTTTTATGGATTGCCTAATTCACACCCTTTTATACTTAATTGGGGCACTCATCATTTTCTTACTGATTCATAAGAGCTCCTTACAAATTAATGATACCAACCCTTTGTCATATACAGCACACACATTTTAAAAATTTATTTGACATTTAAGTTTATTTTTCCTATAGAGGTTTTTATGTTGTGCCTAATGCATAATCAGAGCTTAATAAATGATAGTTAAATGTTGAATTAATAAAATAAAATCTACCAAATCTACCAATTTTTGTTATTGTTTCTGGGTCTGACAGTTTCCCCTGAGAGGGACGTGTTTTATTATTTTTAATCATAACAAAACTATGCTGTCACATCTATTTGTCCATTAGTTCCTCATAACCACCCTGTTCAGTAGAGAGGAAAGGAATAACTTGAGTTAATTCTCAAATTTAGAACCTGAGGTTCAAGAGAGAAACAGGAACATGCTGAGCTGGAGCCAGCACACGAAGCCAGGCCCACACCAAAGGCAGCTGGGCCCTCCCCTGCTGGGTGAAAGATGGCTAGGCAGACGCGGCTGTAGTTCGGGTGCCGTCTCCAGGGTGCGCCCAGTTTCCTTCCGGTGACATTTAGACCTTCCACCTGCCCCTCTACGAGGCGCACTCTGGGCATTACTTAGAGTGATTAACTTCTTACTAATATTTTGACTAATTGGAAAACATTTGGACTCAAGTTGATTTGTTTGCCAAGTATTTTGGCCAGTTTGGCATTTAGTCAGCCAGCCTCCGTCTTTGGAATGATCTCTGCATCAACTCTGAGAAATCAATCTTGCCCCAAAGTCACACAGCCACTTTGAGGGTTGAAGGGGGTAGAAAGACTCTCACACCCACTCTTTCAAAGCAGGTGCAAAGAACTTCGGGAAAGTCAGCCCCCTGGCATCAAAATTATAACTAATATCAATTCCTTTTTAGAAGATTCCTGTCAACAGCATTCGCTTGATTCTCACAATAAACTTGTGAATTAATTACTACATAGATCAGGGTCAGCTAACTTTTTTCAGTGAAGGTCCAGATAGTAAATATTTTGGTCTATGCAGGCCAAGGGGCAAACTGAACAACAATTTTCTTAAAAAGTTACAGTCCTTGTCCTTTCTACATTTTACATTGAAAAATACGGAAGTCATTCTTAGCTCACAGGCTACATAAAAATGAGTGAAGGGCTGGGTTTGGCCTGGGAGCCATAGTTTGCTGACATTCAATATATAGTATTATGACCAGTCAGTAGACAATGAAACTGAGTCTCAGAGAAACCATATGACTCCGTGAATAATCTTTTTCTGAGAATATAGCACAAGTTATAGGGCTTTTGAGTTCCAGGGTGATGGTTCAACCTAACAGTCGTTCATTCGTTGATTATCAGCTATTTACTAAGAATCTACTCTGTGCTAGGCCTCAGGCTAAGAGGTGGGACAATGTAAAGAATGGCCATGTACATCCCTGGCTTTGCTTTAGACGGACCTGCACACAGTTCCCGGCCCTGCCACATACATGCTGGTGACCTCAGGCAAATCACTTAGTAACTCTGAGCCCGAGTGTTCTCACCTGTAAAATGAGCCCAATGCTCTTCATCTATAAACTACATATAATAGTCATTGGACTATTGTAAGTACTTAAGGAAATAATTTATGTAAAGTACTTAAAACAATGCCTAGAATATAGTATCCATTAAATAGAAGCTAGTAATCATAGCAATGATAATAATAACTGTCATTTACATGGACTGGCCTATGGACCTTCAAGGAGCCCACCACCTATAGAAAAAGCCAAGCACAGAATCCTGTGGCCCAGCACACTGTGATAAGAAATGCTGAGGACACAGGGGCTGGAAAAGATGTCAGCAGGGAGAAGCCGCTGTGGTGTCTGGTGGGGTGAGGAGGGTTTGTGCCAGGGACAGATTATCCAGAGGGAGCAGGAAGCACTGAGCAATTAAGAAGCTCTGGCTGGGAGCCCACCTCCTGCACACTGGGAAGGCCATGGTCATTGGACAGGTTCCATAGAAGGGGAAGATGAAGCTCGGGGAGGGGAGGTGACTTGCCCAGGATCACACAAGGAGATGCATTCAGCTGTTCGTTCCTTCATCCATCCATCCATTCATTCATAAAGCATTTGCCGGACAGGCGCAGGGCAGTGTACTTCCTCAGGAAGTTCACTGTCCAGTGGAGTGGCATTTGGGGGTGGACGGGGCAGAATAACACGGAAGGAACCAGAATATAAGGCATGAGCGAGAGGGAAATGCAAATGAGCGTAAGTGGGAGTAAAGAGGCAGGCGAGCAGACCCCCATGTAGGCAGAAAGGAGAGCGGGGCATTGGAGCTGAGCTGAGACCCTGAGAGGGACTTGAAGAGGCCAGGAAGGCAGTTCGGGCCTGAGCAAAGCTGGGGCAGGGGATCTGCGGTCTGGGCACGGCTGAGCAGAAATACCTGTAGCTCATCTACAGTAAAAAGACTCTACATAGTGCCTCGCCTGGTAGTGGACACAGGGAGTGCCCAATACAGGTTACCCTGACCTCCCACCTCAGCACCTCCCTGTCACCTCCTAGACTCTCCACTGCCCGCTCCCCCCTCTGCTCAGCCTGATACTTCTGGTTTCCAGCAGCCCATGCCCTCCTGCAGGAAGCCCTCCTAAACTGCTTCAGGACAAAGTGTTCAGTAATTATAGTATATGACCCACCCGAATGGGAACAGGCCTGTCCTTGCAGCCTGTTACAGGAAGGGGCTGGGTCCCTGGACAGCCACTTGCTCACCAGATCCTGTCTTGCATGATCACACGGGCACCCCTAGTTCCCAGCCCTGTCCCCTACCCAAGCCTTCAGGAGTCCTTCATCAAAAAGTTGGCCTACATTTAGAATGAAACCACATTATATAATAAGTTCTACCCAGTTTATCAAACCACTATTTTTTTGTAATCCTCACCCGAGGACATTTTTTGATATTTTGTTCAGATTCAGATAGAGTGGGAGGGAGAGAGAGAGAGAGAGAGAGAGAGAGAGAAACATCGACGTGAAAGGGACACATCGAGTGGCTGCCACCCGCACAACCCAACCAGGGCCGGGGACAAACTGCAACCGAGGTACATGCCCTTAGCGGGAACCGAACCCAGGTCTCTCGGGACCGCAGGCTGATGCTCTAACCGCTGAGCCAAACCGGTCAGGGCCAAACCACTATTTTAATCATAACATGCTGTATTATATGTTTGCATCTGTATACGAATTCATGGGGAGAAGTCCTGTTTGAGTCTGTCCAGCTGTGCGGCTGGGCGTGCACGACCCACAGTCCTGGCTCCTCGGGAAGCTGGTGAGAGCCTCAGCCAGGCGCACAGCGCGGGCCGCGCCGCATCCTGTCCAGGTCCCCTTCTTGGTCAGCTCTTGACTGTGGTTTTGTCCGCCACCGATGTTTGTGCCCAAGCGGCCCTATAACCCACTCTGCTGCATCGCGAAGGTGCTGTGTGAAGCTGGGGAAGTGATTTGCAGAAACGGTCACACTAGCGACGTGCCCCCCTAAGTTGCTTTGCACGGACTTGCACGTCTAGAACTTGGTGCAAACACACTAGGTCTAGGAAGTCTCCGTGAGAGCGTCCCTTCTCTCCTCTGATGATGATGTTCCCGTCAGTGGCTGGCAAAACACCCCATGCATACTGATCTTGTGTAGAGCCTTATTTTTTGATGGAAAAGAATAATTTCCAAATTGTGAACAACCTACAAATAGCTCCTCTTTTTGCTCAGAGAAGTGTAGTTCTTGGCTTCTGCTGCTGTCCAGAAAGCCCCCCCACCTATTACTGACCAGCTCTGTAGGGTTCACTGTCTCTGGGGATAGGGCCCCAAAATCAATAGTTTAGTAAATACCTCCAGGTATCTTTATGCGTAAGGTATAGGAGTCCCGACCGTGACACAGGCTGGACCAAGATTAGGCACTTGGGGAATAATTATGATTGAGAGTTTTATGGAACTTGTTAAACATTTTATGTTGATGAACACCCTTCTGACCCAAACTCCTACAAAGCTCTGCTCTCCTGCCTGCCTCCCTTCCTTCTTGCCTTTCTTCCTTCCTTCAGTATTTACTGAGATATTCCTGGTACCAAGCCCTCTCCTTGGCACCGAGAATGCAGGAGTGAAAACCCCCAGCTGGGCCTCAGCTACGTGCACTGGGAAGTACAGAAAAGAGGGTCTAGAAGTGCAATGCTGGGTGACCGGTGCAATCACAGAGGCCAGCCCCCCGTGCAGGGGGTCTGGGAGCTCTGGAGTGGTTTCCCGAAGAAAGTGTGTTGAAGGTGGGTCTGAAGGATGAGCAGACGCTGGGCCGGCCCAGGAAGAGCTGAGGGCACCCTCGACGGGCGCTCATGTTCTTAGGTCTCAGGACTACTTTACACTCTTGAAAAGTATTGAGGACCACAAAGACGATTTATGCAGGTTATATCTAGGAATACTTACCTTATTAGAATCAAACTGACATATCTTAGAAATACTTACTAATTCAACAGTAAGCAACCCGTTACAGGGTAACATAGGTAACATCTGTCATGGAAAATAACTATGTTTCCCAAAGCGAAGTGAATCCAGCGAGGCGAGGAGCCCCTCTCTTTAATAGCAAGCTTAATAGGAGACAGCAGAATCCTCACGTCTGCTCTTTCATCCAATCTGTTGCTTTTGTAAAACTGTACTGTGCAGATAATACAAATGCAAGAGGCAAAATAGCTTCATGAAATGATGAAAATAGTTTTGAGTTTGTGGGTTCTTTCTCCCAAAGGGTCATAGGGAATCCCAGGGATCCCTGGACTAGTCTTTGAGAATTTCCATTTTGGAGACAAAGAGCTCAGGATTTATAATGGGCTAACTCATTAGGCTTTGGGCTTCTGCTGTGCAGGCAGGGGGCCAAGTACTTTTTCTGGAGCCTGTGAGCCTGGCAGGCAACAGCTCCCACTCCCACCCCCTGCCCAGCACAGAGGCGGGATTCCCTCAAACTCTCACAGCAGCTGTGTTGGGGAAGAGCCTTTGCTACCAGGGTGCTCAGGTGTCTGCAAAAGCTTCAAGCCTGTTTTTAAAGCAGATATATTATTAGGAAGGCATGCCTAAAAACGTTCTGTGCGTGGACTGGCCTTGGTTTGTCCATCAGCAACATGGTTCCTATGCCATTATATAGAACAGCATTAACATTTGTTTGATTAAAAAGCTGTTAGTCCTGCATCTTAATATTTGGAACTTTGTAATCATTAGAAGCTTTTTGGGGTTTTTCTAGGATTTGATGTTGTGCTTCTCCCCCCAGCCCTACCAGCACCACACAAAAACAAACAAACAAACAAATAAATGAATAAATAAAATCCCATAACCACAGCCATGGCGCTGTTATTGCAAGGCTGGGTGTGCTGTCAAAAGGCCCCTGACATTGGACACCACTTGTTAGCTGTGCTGACATACAGGGGTCATATTTATGAGCTACATAATTGAATAAAGATGGGTTTTTAGATGAAAAAAGAAAAAACAAAAACAAGAGAAATGGTGAATAACTGTGTTCATTTGGTTCCCTTGGGACTGGGCTTGTTTTCTGCTGCCTTGCCATTAATGAAAAGAAATCCAATTTGTTCTACATGGTGAGATTTGTAATTTAGATGCTTATTAATTCTGGGTTTGTGTAGGAGCTCTTTGAAAAATATGGTCTTCAAAGTATTTACTCTCAAAGGCCAGCAAACCTTAGCTAAAAACAAGCCAAGCATTTGTGGCTAAAATGTTTTCTGCGTTTAACATAAGTACATTGAGTATCTGTGGTCAGCTCCACCCTAAGCAAGGTGTTCAGATGGGTAGGGGAGTAGAAAAAATACCTTAAAGGTGGCCCACTGACCAGCTGGGAGCAAGGCAGGTGTGTTCCGCCCTAGAAGGCCGGGAGGTGGAGTGGGGATCCAGTGGGCTGGTAGGGAGGGGTGATGTGGGCCCGGTGTGGAGCCAGAGGAGGGTCAGAGTTCTAAGTGCGGGCCTTCGCATTCTGGTATGGGCCAAGGCTGTGTGCCACCCTGAGACAGGCTGCCAGTCCCAGACACGGTGCAGGACTGTCATTCCCCAGCCATTGCTTAGTCCCCAGACTCTGCCCTGCCCTGCAGTGCACACAGCCCTTGGAGGGTATACAATCTTGCTGGGGATGCAGATGAACACAGGGGAAATGATGACGGGAAAAGCTGAGTCATTGTTAGGTGAATTCTGACCTCAAGTAGGCACTTTGGGTTCTAACTGTTCACAAGAGGAAACAAGAGTGTCGGGGTCGACGAGTTGAGACATTTACAAAAGGCTCATTGTGTGCCAAGCTTACCGCTCGGCTTGGGGAACCAGAGCAGGTCCAGAGATGGTCTTGTTACTCTTGCATCTTCTCCTCTGTGCACCTGGAAAGATGTTAAGTACACAGAGGGTACTCGATTCGTGCTTCTCTGCTTGAATCCAAAAGAACGGTCAGGCCCTCGCTTCATTTCTGGCACTGTGGTCTCTGACAAGTCATTTAGCTTCTTTGGACAATTTTTCTACTTATATAAAAGGGATAATCTCTAAATAATCCTTCTAGGATTTTTTCCAAGTATAATTATAATAACATCCTCCAAGAATTTCATACAGTTCACAAAACACTTTAACTTCCCGATTTTAAAATGCATCCAGTTGAAGGTCTCCTGGGGCAGAGGATAGGTTTCCAGAGCTGTATATAAAAAAAATGTCAAGCCCTGGCTGGGTGGCTCAGCTGATTGCAGCATGGTCCTGTACACCAAGAGGTCGCAGGTTCAATTCCTGGTCAGGGCACGTACGGGAGTCGACCAATCTATGTTTCTCTCTCACATCAATGTTTCTCTCCCTCTCCCTCCTCCCCTTCCTCTCTCTCTAAAATCAGTAAACATATTCCCGAGTAAGGATAAAAAAAAGTCTGACAACTTTGTGTCTGAAGGGACAATTCAGGGTCTCATCCTGACCCTCAGTGGTTGCAAGCTGGCTGGTGTAACTCAGAGGCCTGAGGGAAACAGCACACCCTGGGTCCGAGGAGGTGTCAGCTGGCTCCGACCGGGTATGTGAGGAGACCGACCAGCTACTAGCAGGAGCCATGACTGTGTATGGGGTCACCATTCTCAGGGCTGGGCTTGTGGCCTTGTCACTTTCAGAATCTGGGATCTTGGGGAAAGTGAAGACCACTGCAGTACTGTGCTGCTTTATCGCTACAATTTTAAGTAAGTCACTTTTTTTTTTCTCTGAGTCTGCTTTGCTTTGTCTTTGAAATGGTTATCAAAAACCGTACTCACCGGGGGATTGTATGGGTTCGGTGGACAATCCCTGTAATGCTCAGAAGAGGACATGTGTGAGCTGATGGTTGGAAGATTAAATGGCTCCGGACTGGAACGACAGGCACCTTGATTTCTTTGAATTTTCTGAAAACTGTGGCTAACCTAAAAGTCCTTCATGTTTCTTTCTTCATCACGAATCATCTTTCAAAATGCTGGGTTCAGTTCTGAGTGGAGTCCTTTGCTGGCGGTGGGGCTCCGGGTCCCTGTTTGAAGTGTTCTCCAGGCTGGGGTGGGGCTGGAGGGGTGTCTGACCTCATTGATCCATCCAGTGGGTAGAGCTGTGCAGTGGATCCAGGCAGATCTGAGTCCCAGCCTCAGCCTCACCCTTAGCAGCGGTGTCATTGGGCAAAATGCTTAACTGCCCTATCTCTTCAGATAAGAAAGGCAGACAGTTTTCCTTCCCTCACCTGTTGTTATAAAGCCACAGAAAGATTGTCTAGATCAAGAGCCTTGTACCCTGCATGCTGTGTACGCAGCAAGCTATGCAACACAGTTCACTTGTCCCCAGAGGACAGAGTCAGGCGGGCTGGATGCACACACACACACACACACACACGCACACACATGCGCACACACGTACACACGCACACACGCTGTGTGCAATGCCCCTCCCTCCCCACGTGCGGTACTTGTCACCATCACCAGGAAGGCTCATTGAGCCCAGGCTCCTGTAAATGGATTCAAGCCATCACCACACAGGACAGGTCAGAAAGGGGTCGCTTTGTATATGAATAGCCTGCTATGTTCATTTCCAACAAGGAGATGAATTAGAAATTGCATCTCTGAATACTCCCACAAACCAAACAGCTTCCTTGAAACTCCATAATCTCTAGATAATGTCTTCTAAACTCCTTTAGTTGCTGTGTTTATTAGGGGGGCCGCGGGAGGGGGTACAGGGAGGCATTTCGGGTCTCTGGTCTCTGAAGGGAAAGTAGCATCTTCCTTCTGCTCCCTTTAGGGCACCCCTAGCAAGCAAGACGCCACGGCAGGAAAGAGGGTGGGGAGCATGGCCAGCCCGGTGAGAAGGGACCAGGCCTTTGGAAGTGCCCGGAGGAGCCCCGAGTCCTTGGTGACCTTGCCTGTCCGCTCCAGGGGCCACGTCCTCGCGCGCAGTCCAGGCTGACACGCTCGCAGGGCCGAGGAGCTGGGAGGCTCCAGACAGAGCACCTGCTGCCATGGAAACCCAGATCTTGAAAAACATTTTAGGAGAACAAAATACTTTCAATATTTTTTTAAGTAAAAAAACAAAAAAGCGAGCCATGGGATTATATGTACAGTATGATCATGAATTAATGCTCCTTAAGTCCACAAAGCAAAGCCTGGCGGGATAGACAGCAGCACTGAGGGGCAACTCTTGGTTGTTTCTTTATACTTCTCTGTCTTTCCTGGGACTTCTGCGGTGAGCATATGTGACTTTGACGGTGAGGGAAGGAGTGGTATTTTGAAGTGTCCCTCTCGCTCTACTCTGACGGGCCACGTGCATGGTGCTCATTCCCACCCCAGTGGATTACTCCGCTGTGATTCTTTCCCCCAAAGTACATCTCCTCCTTTCCACACAAATCCAGACCCTAGTCAGCTTTCAAGGCCCGGTCTCCTGCAGACTGCCCTCGCTAATACACTCCCAGCACACTCTGTGCACCATCCGCGTCCCACGGGGCTCCCCCGGTGCTGATGGTGGGTGCGGGGTGCCTGGGACAGTTCTGTGCACACAGGCGGCACGCGTCACTGCTCCGACTCATGAAGCACCTGCCACGGAGACTGGCCTGTCCTGTCATTTCCCTTTGCTACCCTCACCACGACCCCTCCCATTAGAAGACATAATTCTTCTCACAGCATCACGCCTCTATGAGGGCAAGCCGCGTGTTCAGGGGAAAGAGCCACAGGCTTTATGGCAAACTGACCCTGGACCCACTGACCCTGGCCCACACTGACCCTGGTCCACCACCCACTGACCCTGACCCACACTGACCCTGGTCCACCACCCACTGACCCTGGCCCACACTGACCCTGGCCCACACTGACCCCGGCCCACCACCCACTGACCCTGGCCCACCACCCACTGACCTTGGCCCACCACCCACTGACCCTGATCCACACTGACCCTGGCCCACCACCCACTGACCCTGATCCACACTGACCCTGGCCCACCACCCACTGACCCTGATCCACACTGACCCTGGCCCACCACCCACTGACCCTGACCCACTACCCACTGACCCTGGTCCACACTGATCCTGGCCCACCACCTACTGACCCTGGCCCACCACCCACTGACCCTGACCCACTACCCACTGACCCTGACCCACTACCCACTGACCCTGGTCCACACTGATCCTGGCCCACCACCCACTGACCCTGATCCACACTGACCCTGCCCCCCCCCCCACTGACCCTGGACCACCACCCACTGACCCTGGCCTGTTAAATGTTTGTTGACTGAATGTTTGCTTTTGTATTGGTCCATTATTTCTTGGTCTTTCACCTTCCCCAGCCTCCCTCTATCTCATTGAAATCAACTCTCCTAAAATGGCCAGACCCTAGTTTGTGAATGTTTTGCTTTCCTCTACCACTTGTAGGAGCAGAAGAGTCTCAGTTTTCTTCTACGTTTTGAGGCTTCTGCTATATTAATAAACAGAGTGAATACTAAAGTAGTTCACAACACCATGGTGCGTTCACACGTTTACATGTGCCAGTCAGTCGTATGGTGAAGGCTCCCTTGACCATGCACTGAGGGATCCCTTTGGCAGGCCTGCAATGTGACCTGTGCAGACCAAGCAGCAAGTCTCAAAGTGAGGCTCTTCCTGAATGTGATGGGTGGACCGAATCACTCCCACCACCCATGCTAGATCCCCACCTACACTTGTACCAAGGAGCTGGCTGTTCACCCTGGAGTTGGTCTGGGCATCAATGGAAGGCTCCGGACCCCTTAATCCTGGAACATGATGGTACCAGTATCCCCCCAGGAGCCAGAAGAAATGGAACTGGAGAATGAGCAGAGGCTTTGTGGCCAGAGGGCCTCAGGTGTCCAGGCCTGCTCCTCTCCTGTGACACGTGGGGACCGAGGCAAGTCCCTTAACCGCAGTGCAGGTATAAGGATCACCAGTTTGGAGGAGGAAACGTGGGTGAAGGACCTGCACGGTGCCCGCGCATAGTAGGCTCTTAAAAATGATCCCGGTTGTTGTCTCTCCTTTGCAGCCCCTCCGTGAATACATTCTACATTCTGATAACTAAACGATGTTTGGGGGGAGGCTGCACCTCCTTTGGGAGAGCCTACCTAGTTCATTCTAGCAAGCACGTTTTGAAGGGAATGAACACAATTCCACAGCATTGTGCAAGGCGTTGGAATCAGATTAGTTGGCCACTCCCAAGAGAGCGGGTGGATTTCTCAAAACCACCTGCTCCCTTCGCAGGCAGCTGGAGTGCTTGATGTCGACAGAACCCCTCACGGACCCCAGGTACGGCGCCAGCCTATTACACAATGTGTAACCTTTCGGAGGCACACCCTCACTCCAGTGTCTGCTGAGCCATTCGGGTCCTCAGGAAACTCGGCGTTCACTGCATGTTAGCCCCCGTCCCCCTCCCCTGTGCAGTTGCTTCCCTAAGGGCCATCCTAATGTAGAGCCAAGGGCAAATTCTCCACTAAAAATCGTTTCCTAACTGGACTGGCCCGAAGCCTATGCAGAAGAGGTGAGTTCAATCCAGACTCGCCTTTTACTGCCGGTGTGAGCTCTGCAGCACGGTTGCACCCGGCTTCCGTTCCCATGTCTCGTCAGCCAGTACTGACTGAGCACCTGCTCCTTGCTGGGCTCCGTTTCGGGCGCCGGGAAGACAGCAGTGAGCATGGCTGGCCTGGTCCCTTCCCTCGTGGAACGTGCAGTCAAGGGGAGAATCAGACACTACGCACATGATTAAGCAACTAATCATTTGAATTAAAGTCTTGAGAAGTGAGACAAAGCAAAGTATAGGGTCCTGGGAGCATGTATCTGGGGGTCCAAGGGAAGGCTTCTCTAAGAAAGGCCTGCTTGGGCCAAAACTAAAGACCGATGGGGGTAAAATAGGAGGAGCGTCTGTAGTACTTTCAAGAATAAAGATAAATTAAAAAAAAAAAATCCTGAAGACTGAGTAGGAGCTAGGGGGAGGGAGAGAGGACGTTGAATATACCTGTGAAGGGCCTGAGGTGGCAAGGTGCTTGGGACACATGGGATAAGGAGAATGTGTCTGGTCCACCTGCTGCTCCCAGGTGATCCCAGGCGAGGCTGGTGAGCGGTGGCACCAGGTTATGCGGACCTGGCAGGCTGGGAACAGGACTGGGATCGGCACTGGCGAACTGGCTCTGGGGCTTTCTGAGACAAGAGAAGGGGCAAAGACCCTGGGCACGGGTGTCTGCAGATGGCAAGGTGCCCCAGAGGGCATGGGAGTGGAGTAGGGTGAAGGGACACTCTGGAAACTAGTCTTACCATAGGTGTCACAGTATTTCGGAGGGCTGGTCCTGTCCCAAGGAGGGCATGGCTGGGGCAAGGTAGGCAGGCAGGACCTGAGGATTTCAGCAGACCTCTTGGGCATACTAGGATCCCTCCCTGATCAGGGCAGTCAGGCAAGGGTTTCAGGTCTCAGATAAAAGGTCCAGACAGCCCAAGAGCCACCCCACAGGCCCTACGAGGAATCACCCTCTGTGACTAAGTCCTTCCTCATGCCCCCTGCTCTCCCTCATCATGGTGTTAGCTCACTAATTACAGTGGTCTGTTTACAGGTCTTCCTCCCTTAAAGACTGAGGCCAGGGTCTCCTATCCTATCCTGCCCGTCCTGGTCCAATGCATCGCACTCCAACTTTCCTCCCCTCCATTCTATTCTATTTCATTCCATTGAAGATGGACTGGATATGAGATAACATAAGAAAAGTGGTTAGAACAGCACCTGTCACAGAATAAGCACTAAATAAACGTTAGCTATTTGTATTATGCTTTAGCACTGCCTTATGTATTGTGCTCATCTTTGATTTTATGTATGTATTCATTAGTTCAATAAATGTTAATTGAGCACCTACTGCAAACTAGCCTCTATGTTAGGTGCTGTGGATTTAAGAACAAAATATACCAGACTCTGCCGTCCCGGAGTCCCCAGGCTGATGGAATCACCTTCTTCTCTGCTGTGAAGAAGGCAGGGTGACTGGTCGGAGAGCCTGGAGGGGGACCAGTGCTTCAGAGCAGAGAGAGGAAGGGATAGATGTGGCTGGGAGTCAACAGAGTCTTCATTTTAAAAATAGTGGGAGCCATTGAATCGGGAACTACTATGAGCAGGCTTCCCTAGCCCAGAACTGGGAACATTGAAAATATGTCGCAAATACTGTTTGAATAAGTAGATGGTGGATGGGTGTGTGGATTTATAGCAGCTAAAATGTATGAATATTTGCTACGTTCTAGGTACTATCCTCAGGGTTGCATATCTGATAACTCATGTGATACCAATAAGATCGTACGAGGTAAGCGCTGTTTTAATCACTGTCATCCAGCGGATGAGGAAGAAGACACTGAGGATTATGGGACTTGCCCAAGGCTCACGGCCAAGTGTGGGCCTGGATTCCCACCTAGACTCTGGGCCCAGATCCTGGGCTCTGGGTCCGCGGCAAGATGACATGAAGGGTCCCTACTAACAAATCACCCAGGGAACAAAAAGCCTCACCTTCCGTCGCACCTATAATTAGGAAGATTATTCCAGCTTCTTCACTCTACATATGTCATCAACGTCTTCAATTATCATCGAGTCACTGAATCAGAGGTAATCCAGTTAAAACTGGTTCTGCTTTCTGTGTTTCCTCGGGACTCACAGGGCCTTCCCTTTCTCCCTTGCGGTCTGCGGCCGTCTCCCCGAGTGCTTGGAAGCAACACAGACATTTATTTTTAATGAGAAGGCCCTGAGTTTCATTAGAATGCGAATCCAAGCTCTCTTCCCATGTCCGTTTGCTCTCTGCTGGTTTCTCTAACAAGTAATTGGTTACAGATCGGTAGGTGGGCATTTTTACAAATCGGGATCCCGGTTAACACAAAAGTACACGATTTCCTTTGTATCCTCCGTGCACCTGTTCTGTGGCGTGTGACCCACCTTGGGAAGGCTGGCTCAGGAGCTGTTACTGGGCTGTTGTCTTCTCGGCACTGAGCCCTTGACCTCGGTCGTCGTCTCATGTGATGAATCTGACTTTCTTTCGCTGTATTTTTCTTTCAAGTAGTTTCCCCCAGGGAACTAAGCAAGCCTCTGAGACAGCTGTAGCTATCACCTTCGGTCCACAGCTCTTTCTCTAGGCTCTGAACTGGGAGCTTGTTGGACGTAATCGCTCTGTGTTAGGAACATGCAAGAGCATTCTGAGCCCTCTGTTAAAATAATGAGACTACGGAAGCCGAACACCTTGCCGATATCTCCTTCTGTCCCGTGGTTAGGATAGGCCGGTGTGTTGCAGTCAGCAGTGACGGGAACTCTGAAAACCACAAGGAAGTTGTCATTAATTGGGATCAAGGAAAAAAACTGGGGATTTTCAGAGGAATGCAGTTTGCTTTGCCTCGGTTTTAGAGTCTGACAGCGGGTCCATGGGAGAAATGGAGATGGGAATTTGCTTTTGTTTTGAAAATTGAGAGCAAAACCTTTAGAGGGTTGACATTTTCAGCCACTGGATGATTTGTTCGCTTGTCTACAAAGGTCTCCACTGGAATCCTGGGCAACTTCTGTTTTGGGTTATTAGTATATTTGTTCATTTCATTTCGAACATAAAGAAAATGATTTAAAGAAGCTATGCAAAGACTCTGGGGGGGAAAGGTTCAGGCAATTACATTCAGCGAATCAAATAATGTGCCATTCGTAGGGCTAAGTGCTTGGGTTACAACGATGGATGAACCAGGTTCTGTCACCACCATCCAGACACTCACTTTCTAGCAGAAGAGCAGGTGCCATGGACCATTTATGGCTGGCTCTTCGTTGAATCCCTCTACACGTCAGATGCTGTGCATTTCATGGTGCTTCACCTTCACAGTAACCCTGCACATTAGGGTCTATTCGTCCCTTTTATAGATGAGGAAACTGAGGCTCAGAGATGTTGGACTGGGACCCAAGGCAAGCTGGGGTGGATGCAGGGCTTTCTAACCCCCAAGTCCAGTTCTTCTCTCATTCCCAGGGCATCCAGCCCCCCGGTTCTAACAGGAAGTCAAAACAGAAGGAACCCTTTCTGCCTGGGCGGGGGCCTCACAGGGGGCTCCATAGGAGGATGGCTGTGCAGGGGAGCGCAGTGTCACTTTGTTTTTGTTGTTGTTTCTTTAATTAATTAATTAATTTTTGTTACAGATGTTTCTCCTTCTTCCCCCCACTGATACCCCCTACTCCTCCCTCCCTGCCCTGTCCCCAGCTTTGTTGTCCATGTCCATTATTCATGCACACATGCAGATAAGTTCTGTGGTTTATCTCTCCCCCACACCCCCTCCTCTGGAGATTGTCAGTCTGTACCCCACTTACATCAAACTCAAAAGCTTCTGCACAGCAGAAACAACCACTAAAATGCAAAGGCAACCCACTGTATGGGAGAGCATCATTGCCAATGATACATCAGATAAGGGGTTAATTTCCAATATATAGAGAGTGCTCATACAGCTCAACAAAAGGAAGACAAAGAACCCAATTAAAAAATGGCCAGAGGAGCTGAATAGACACCTCTCCAAACAGGGCATACAAATGGCCAAGAGACATATGAAGAAATGCTCAACATCACTAATCATCAGAGAGATGCAAAGCAAGTCACTTTGGACTACGTGCCGGCGTTCGCTGAGAGGCTGAGTGCAGAGGGGAGCTGAGAGCCCAGAGGAGGCGGGGCCGAGGTCGGTGCCGTGGGAGGGCGTGGATGGTCATGACGCTGCGCCAGAGGGCGTGCTGGGCCCAGGAGCGAGGCGGCTCCTCGGGGATGGGCAGGGAGGCTCTTACATCTTTCAGGCGCGTCTGCACCGGCCACTCGGAGGCCGTTTCTATAGCACACAGTGAGGTGTGTCACTGGTGAAGCGTCTAGACGTTACAATGGCGTTGTGACGCGAAGCACAGCACTCCGATCCGAATTACAGCAAGTGCCCCAGCAACTTTCCCTGCCCTTGGCCCGGGGGCCTTTGGGGAGTTGACATCTGCTGGTTTAGGACGATAGAGGGCAGCTCACAGCGGGAAGAACAAAACAGGCTCTACTTTCTAGGGTTGCTCCCTTTGCCCTTTGACCCGTCCCAGCCCCAGTCCTCGGTGGCCACAGGGCCAAGGACTAGAAAGGTAATACATCTGTTCCAGGAAAGGGTGTGCTTTGGACCACTGGGACTTTTGACAGCAATAAACACTGTCAGCAGGTGACAGGTCCTGGGCATCCCCCTCATATGGCCCCATGGACGCTCCATAACCATCCACGAGATGGTTTTTCTTGTTTCCATCTTCCATTTGGGACATTAAATGGCTGCCCTCAAAGCCTAGCTCTCAGGGAAGAGATGGGTCCAGAGGAAATCTCATGAGTATAATTCAAAGCCACGTGTTTGTTCACGATCCTTGAGAACTCATAGGCTTCCTGATCCGGAGCTTCCGCCCTGGAGTGATCCCTGGGATGCGGAAGGCATCAGGTTTTGCCCTGAACCCCTGACTTTGCATGTGTTCTCTCTCATGTCTCCTACCTGCCCTCCCCTCCTTAACCGGGCGCAGAGAAGTAAACTAAACCTAACCCACGTGGCTTCTTCCCTGAGACCTCTCAGGACTCCCCGTGGCAGAGCCGGGTTCTCTCTCTTTACCTCCACTTACCTGCATGGGCTCCCATTTCCATGTCCCAGTGCTTTTGTTTTTTAGTAAACCAATCTTAAAAAAGAAATAGAAAACAACAAACATGGGTTTTTGCATAAGGATCTAGATGTCTAACCTTTGGGCAAACCCAGAACAACTAGAAACGAGGGCACATATTCCTGGTAGGAAACCATCATTTTGAGTTAGCAGTGGGCACTCCCTCAGGAAGGAGCCTTGGTCTTCCATTTGCCATCGTTCCAACCTTCCGTTTTTCTTGCATGAGGCTCGCTTCTTGGTTTTGTGCCTGATCTGATCCCTGGGGCCCTGGAGTAGCCGTCTGTCTTCCTGGAGGAAGCACGCCCCTGCTCCTCAGGGCAAGGGCTCTGCCCCAGCTCACGGCCACCCCGTATCGCAAAGCCAGCACCCGGAAATCCTTGAGGGGATTTTTGGTTGAACTAAATTTCTATTCACCTCAGTTCGATGAGAGGGTTAGATCCCTTTCCAGCCTATACCAAGGAAATGCTAGATTAGCTTGAAAGTCGTAGATGCTTCTTGGTGAGGGCAGGATGCCCGGGACAGGAAGAAAGCAGTCCTGATACCAGAAAGGGTGAAGACCAGGAGGACCACCTTCTCCAACACCCCCAGATCCCGCCTCCGACTGGAACCAACACGCACCCAATAGACTGGGAAGCTCAGGAAACCCTCCCCAAACTAAGTAAATGAAAATGTATGTAAAATGATAGACACCTTTGAAATAAACCCTTGCAAAGTTCTGGACAACACCTGTGACTTCCCAGCGGATCTCGCATCCCCGTAATTGGTGAAGGTGCACGCCAAGAGGGTTTGCTTGGAAGAAATCACGTCAGGCCTAATTAATGACGCCAGAGCGATCAGCCGGGCTCCTCTGATTTAAAGCCCCGCAGACCAATCCACGCTAATTGGATTTGATTGTGTTGCTATTTTAATTAGTAGGCAAATTATGGAAATGTCTATTTGCTCCTGTGCATGCTGTTATCCTCTCCCTGTCGTGGTTTTCGTTGCTCTTCCACATGTGCCAAGTGCAGGCCCTTCCATTGTCTCCTCGCCCAGGTCCTGCAGTGAAGAAACTGGTTTTTAATTAGTAAAGGGCCATGAAAAGTGTCAAGTGTCCCTGGGGGGCCCCATGGAGTGGTTGTTTCCTGGGGAGGGCTCCCCCTAGCAACTTGCCTTCCAGGGGGACCCAGTTGACACTTTTGTCTGCACAAAAATGTCCAAGCCTAAGCTGATGTCTTTTTGCAAGGTCACAACCCACCTGTTTTAAACCAGTTTCTGGAGCCTATGCTATGGGCACAGCATGGTACAGGGTCTGGGGCAGAGGGCAGGGAGGATAAAAAGTGGAGAGTGTTTGGCCACGGCCTCCAAGATGACCTCTGTCTCACTGAGGCAATGGGCGGAGGAGGAGGGGGCTCAGCAGAAGGAGAGTCAGGACGGGCCTGCAGAGAAGCGTGCATGTGCCCCAGCCCCGGGGAACGGACGTCTTAGGCTCATTCACTGATTCTGTGGGCACCTGCTGAGTGCCAGCTGGGTGTCAGGCCCTGCGCAGGTGCCAGGGGTGTGGTGATAAATGAAACCCCACCATCACCTTCGCCACTTGGTCTGAGGGCAAATTAACATGTGATTACCATTTGGTGCGCACAGGGGGGTGGAGGTGAGAAGCCCCTTCCAGAGGGCAGCACAGGGAATGGGAACTTACCTGGCCTGACTTATGACCCCAAATCTGGAGTCCTGGAGAAGAACCAAAGCCATGCCCATTGCAACAATGACAGTTGTTCCAGCTTGGGTGCGCTCTGACTTATCTCATAGCGTCGTGATCCAGTCTGGATTCAGAGGTGTATGTCAGGTGCCTAGCATGGTGCAGGCGCAAGTAGCTCTTGCTAAATATCGCCTGTGCTCTTGCAAGTATTTCATGTCTTTCCTGTGGATCCCCTTCTTCAACCCACACCATCCTTTCTTCTCAGCATCTCCTGGTGTCTGAGGGATTTCATCTCTGCGTGCCTCTCGATTGCCAGTTTAATCATCAGTTAGTTCTGCTGGTGTCAGCTCCCTAAGGCCGGAAAGGGTGACTCAGGTCTCTCATCAGCAGGTGCTCAGTGAACACCTGCTGGGGTATTTGACAGGGGGGCTCACACCTCTCCCGGGGCAGTGGTGATGTGTGATCAGTTACTGTGATTGCCTTGGAGGTCAATGATATTTTAACCTGTCACTATGTTTGTGAGGTTAATATTTCATTTGACATAGTTAGTGGAGGCATTGCTAAATTGCTATACCACTCAACTTTTGAAGAGGCACCTCATATTAATCTCATCAAACTATTCCAAGTTTTAAACTCACTGTGAATGCAAATAAAGCTTGCCTTGAAAAAATGTAGGGTAGGTTGTCAGCATGCTGATAGGAAAATTGTCTCACTTTAGAGACAATTGAAGGAAATCAAGAAAATAAGTTCTTCGTGTTAGGCAGAGTCATAATAAAGTGAATTATTAGAGGCATTTCCACTTGAGAGTTTCAGTGATTTCCCTGATTAGTGAATCCGCTGGGAACAGCGCCTTCTTTATAATGAAGCTGAGCCTTTAAAAAAACAAACAAAGGAAGAAAGGAAACAGCCTCTGTGAATTATACCAGAGAAGTGATGAGTGGACCAGATGGCTCAATTACAAACAGGATTTGCTCTTTGCATCATCTTTTGAAAGCGCAGGTGTTAAAGTTCAGGGAATCTTCTGGGAGGGCGCATCTAATAAGTTGCTTCAGTGCATTGGAAGCCACAGCTTACTGATGCAACCGGAGCTAAGGGCTGAGGCTTTGGAGGCCAGAGACCTCTGCTGGCAGCCCCCAGCCAGGTCAGCCTCCTCCCTGGAGCGTCCTCGCTCAGGCCCCGTCCACGTGGAGGAAGGAGCCTGCGGCTGATGGCCACAGGCCCCCAACCCCAGCATCAGACCCTCCAGTGCCCAGTGTGCCAGGAGTCACCACTTGTCCAGACTTTCTTTCCCTCTTAGGCAGACTAGGAAATCTTTCTGCCTTGATTTTCTCTTGGGGCCACTGAGGCTCAAATGAGACAGTGTCTGTGAAACCTCGGGAGCGTAGACTATCCTCCCAGTGCTATGGGGCTCGTTACTGTGATCCGACTCAATATTCAGCTGGAGTTCAGGGACTTACTGTGATACAGGAATGGGTCCAGGGTCCCAAGGGCCCTCCTGGGAGCAATTGTTCCCTGCTGGGGGGTGTTAGGTGTGTCACTGAATAAACACAGTTAGGGCCTAGCTGAGGAGGAAACTGGAAAAAGAGTCAAGTGGAAGATTTTAACTTTAAAGTAATTTTTAAAACATTTTATCCTGCAAAATAATCTGTGTTCTGGCCCTAGCCGGTTTGGCTCAGAGGTTAGAGCATCAGCCTGCAGTCCAGAGAGACCCAGGTTTTGTTCCCACTAAGGGCGCATACCTCGGTTGCAGTTTGTCCCCAGCCCTGGTTGGGTCGTGCGGGTGGCAACCACTCGATGTGTCCCTTTCTCATCGATGTTTCTCTCTCTCTCTCCCTCCCACTCTATCTGAACAGAAAATGGAGGAATGTCCTCAGGTGAGGATTAAAAGATAATAATAATCTGTGTTCTGAGTGCTTAGGGGACAAAATTGATTTAAAGTATTTTCCTTCTCTTCAGTGAATGTGGACTGTGAATTTTCCGTGTATTATTACTGCAAGAACCTTTTGTAACAGTAACTAAGAGTTTGGACTTTGGAGTCAAATTATCCTTGGGTTTTACACTGTCCGCTAGCTATGTAATCCTAGGAAAGTTCATTAGCCTCTGAAACCTTAGTTTCTTCATCAGTATCATTAAGGAGTTGTCCTAGAACTTTTCCAAGTACAAGAGTCAGCCGGCCTTACCCTGGATCGGGAAATAAGAACATGTCTCCTTTCATACTTGAAGAAGCCCAGGGGCAAGGTGGACAGAGCCGGCAGCCAATACTGACTTCAGGGACCAGGACTCCCCGTCCTCTGCTCAGCATGGGTGCCACCTTAAGGGTAGTTCCCTTGGGACTATGTGCTACCCCGCTCTCAGCTCCCAGTGATGGCATGTGTGTCCTTATCCTCAGCCTGGGCCATGGTCACAAGTCCCCTCCCCGCCCAGGGACAGTGGCCAGAGACACGCTGAGCACTGCTTTGCTTAAGCACTCAGGTTGCCCCTGCGGGGCTGGGGAGGAGCTGGCTGCAGAATGAGCCAGGATCCAGTGTGGAAGGGGATGGGCGTGGTGTTGGGAACGCAGCTGCCAACAGCTTCCGCCACAAGTTCCAAGAAAGAGGTTTGTCACAGAGCACCGAGATGGCACAGGCGGTTCTGAGCGAGCCTTGCTCGGCGTGATTGTCAGTCTCACTCACAGAACGCAGGGGTGCAAGCCTTTCCAGGGATTTCTGTCTGTCTGCGCTTCAGATAATAATCACTTTGCGCTTTGGAAACCTGCCCCGGGCACAGCGCTCTGCCGACGCTCTGCAGAAGCAACTCAGCCTTCGCCTCAGACAAAAGGCCGGTCTCGTGCAAACACTCTGCTGCTGCTTGACGTCTTTTACGTTTTCTTGCAAGTGCACTCCCAGCAATCTCTGGACACTGTGTCCTAGTGTCCTAAACAAATGTCCTTAACAAGTGTCCATGTCCTGCCATGAGCTGTGTCCATGTCTGAAGTGTCACCTCAGAGCATGTTGTATGTCTAGGCTCTGACCACAGACAACCATGTGACGCGTCGTCCCTGCCCTGCTGCTCCGACAGGCTTGCAGGAGCCCTGCCGGGTGCAGGCTGGCCTGGAGATCTGAAGATGGGCAGAGGAACAGGGTTGCTAGGACAACCTTCCGCCTGGAGAGCCTCGCAGACCTGTGGGGGGAGGGGGGACCTTGTCAAAATCCACTCCTATCTGTGGTTTCCAGGTAGGGAGTAAGGAAGCCAGGTAAGAAGAAACACAGGGAAGGGAGTCCCTGCAGTGGTCCAAACCTGGAAAGTAACAGCCCATCACCTTCTCTCAGCGAAGAGAGGGAGGATGTGACAGGGTTGATCAGGGAAATGAGGGAGTGGTAAAAGGCTCGGTCCTGATCCGGTGATTTTCAGATGCAGGTGTCAGGCTCCAGGGCACAGGGTTGGCCCTGAGCGGACCCCTGGGGCCTGGCCACACAAAGCCTGGCCAGCAGTGTCCCTGAGGGCTCAATGGCACCATGGAGGCTCCACTTCCAGACAGGTAGTGTCCACGCTTCCTTTGCAGGGGGTGGGGTTGAGGAGGACTCAATGTATGGATCTTCTGGACCCTGGAAGGTTCAGAAGCCTCTCATTGGTTGGAGCTCTGAACCATTTCAAGTAGGAAAAGGCCATTTGAGGGGATGCTGCTGCAGCCTTAAGCAGCCCAGAAACACAAGCTAGATGGCTGAAGTGAGGAAAGGCGGGAGCAGGAGGCAGATGCTGTCTCTACGACCCCAGTGGCATGTTTGCGTCTTAGGTTGATGGAAATTAGGCAGAAGCAACAGACAAACGTATCTGAAGTCATGTTCCTGGGTGCCAGGAGCAGCACACCCCCTAGGGCCCCATACAAAGGACATGCAGGGAGCATCACAGAGTGCTCTCTTGTGGGGGATGGGAGCTGAGCTCCATGGGCTGTCGCTGAGGGTAAGGGCAAGGGCGTCCTGGGTGACAGGCGGTGAATGAGTGTGGTGAACAGTTGTGGAAAAGGGTGGCTTCCTTTGGCTGTGCGGGTACACCTTTGGCTGTGCAGCTACACCTTTGGCTGTGTGGGTACACCTTTGACTGTATGGTACACCTTTGGCTGTATGGTATACCTTTAACTGTACAGGTACACCTTTGGCTGTGCAGGTACACCTTTGACTGTGTGGGTACACCTTTGGCTGTATGGTACACCTTTGGCTGTACAGGTACACCTTTGGCTGTGCAGGTACACTTTTGGCTGCATGGGTACACCTTTGGCTGTATGGTACACCTTTGGCTGTATGGTACACCTTTAGCTGTATGGTACACCTTTGGCTGTGCAGGTACACCTTTGGCTGTATGGTACACCTTTGGCTGTATGGTACACCTGTATGGTACACCTTTGGCTGTATGGTACACCTTTGGCTGTGCGGGTACACCTTTGGCTGTATGGTACACCTTTGGCTGTGCAGGTACACCTTTGGCTGTATGGTACACCTTTGGCTGTATGATACACCTTTGGCTGTGTGGGTACACCTTTGGCTGTACGGTATACCTTTGGCTGTATGGTACACCTTTGGCTGTGTGGGTACACCTTTGGCTGTATGGTACACCTTTGGCTGTGTGGGTATACTTTTGGCCATGTGGGTACACCTTTGGCTGTGTGGGTACACTTTTGGCTGTGTGGGTACACCTTTGGCTGTATAGTACACCTTTGGCTGTATGGGTATGCCTGGCAGAGTGCAGCGTGTTCCTGGTAAGGGAGCCTTGGGGCCTTGAGGACAAGTTTAGAAAAGATCTGCTCAAGGACCCTCCAGAGCTTTGGACCCAGAGTAAGTCCAGAACCATGCTCAAGCCTCCGTAGACTGCCTCTCCTGACAATAACTTCAGCACCTCCCACCCAGGGAAACCTGTCTCCTACACATTTACCTGCTAGGTGAGGTCCGCCCCAGCCAGCTGGTGAGCATGTGGCCTCCGCCCCATCTCCTCCTCTTTCTCCTGGGCCTTTGTGGCTGGGCAGTGGCCTACAGTGTCCAGTCTGCACCGCCCCTATCCACTGGCTTCCTGCGCCCTCAGGGTGGGTCCCGTCAGGGCTGCCCCCCTTCCTCAGCAGGGCTAGAGAAACTGCTGCAAATCCTAGAAGCTACTAATCCTTAAAATGTTGCTTGCTGCACATTTATTTAGGAGTGAGGCTGAGAGCAGGGAGGGGAAGGAGCTGAGGCATGCACACCCCACTGAGGAGTCCTTAGGTAACCAGAGCTACTCTCCCGAGAAGGCAGCTACAAGATGCCAGTGGTCCCTCAACCCCACGCCACCCCCAGAGACGATCAGATTGTTCTCCTTGAAAAGAGTTCTGAGAAATAACATTTTCTCGCATTTACTGTGACTTTACTGCCAATTCAGACTGGTGCTCAAGGGGCCACCTCTGCTCCTAGCTTCCTGGGGAATCCAGGATCCAAGCAAAGGAGGGCTGCAGCCGTGTTCAGCACAGGGCTGGTAGTTGCAGCAGAGTGACTCATCTGGTGTCTAACTCTGGGGCAGATGCCAGACCTCACCGCCGCCCACTACCCCCTGCGGTGCCATCTCTCCAGACTGCCACACCCCAGGAGAAAGGAAGCCCTGGGGCAAGGACTGTCTCAGGGCTGAGCCTTAATCATAGCTCAGTTTCCTGTACAAGGACTTTGTCAGCGAAGGGAAAGAGACCGAATGTCAGTGTTGGGGAGAAGTGAGGCTCCCCCTGAGATAGCCTGGCTCTGTCTTCCCCTCCTGAACACTGAGCTGTGACCCAACCCGGGGTCCTTCTTCTTTGCGCCATTTAGGAGAGGTTGAATAAATGTGTTGCGCACCTAGCCCCATGGCAAGCTCCATGCTAAGGGCTGGGGACACCGACACAGGCATGAAACGGTTTCTGCTTAAAGGACTCCAGAGTCTAATGGGGAGATGGACAAGAAAACTGTCAAATAGGATGCAGAGTGATAGATGCCAAGTGGGGGTCATCTCTAGGGACTGCAGGAGTATGGAGGAGGAGCCCAAACCTACCTGAGGGTGAAACGGGTCAGGATGATTTTCCAGAGCAGAGGGCAATAAACAGTCTTTTAGAATGAACCCTCTTGTCATTATTTCTTGTTAAACCTAAACAATAAATTAACAAGAAAATTTGTCCCAATGCAGGCTGTGAAAGACACAGAGTGAATGAGAGAGCATGCAAGGTGTATCTCAGACCCTCGCGTCCACCGGCATCTCTGAGTCCCGTCTGGAAAGCCTCCAAGGGATTTCTGGTTTACAAAGTTCTGCTAGAATCAGTGAATCAGAAAATAAATTCTCCACTTGCAAACCGGCCTCCCTGTTATGTAAAATCCTGTTTCCCTAAGCAGGAGTTTCTCACCCCCAGAAAAGCATGTACATTATCTGAATTAAAATCTAAGAGAGAAATAAAAAGCACACCTCATGCTGGGTTGATTTTCTCTAATAATCTGATCCATGCCCCTTTTGGGGGTGGGAAGTTATTATAACCATAAATATTTGTAATTCTTTCTCTGATGCATTACATTTGTTAACAGCGCCACAGGGTAGGGGCTGTGCTATGGAAAATAAGAGCAGGGTTGGTGAGGACTAGGAGAGAAAACCAGGAAGGGGGTGGGGTTCTTTGCAGGTTTCCCCAGCAGTGGGCTCTCGTGGAGGGGCGTCTGGACCACTGTTTGGGAAACTTGGCTTCCATTTTAGCCTCAGATGCCAGCAAGAATTTTGTCTTGAGACATAGCACTTTGAAGCTCTGCGGACCTGTCTCCTCTTCCATAAGATATCTGGGAAAGAATAAAATAAAGTTAATAGAGGCAAGGGGTTTTTATACAGCAGTAAGCTCTACACATACACATTTCAACAAAGGCACAGGATCGAAGGAAGTCACCCGCTTCCTCTTCACCCTCACGGAGCGTCCTTGCAACTCTCCGCTTCTCCAATCTACCCATCCGCAAGGCTCCAGACTCGCACAGATATGGATTCAGTCCCAGCTCCGTGATTTGGGGCAAGTTGCATAAATAGCATCTCCAATATTCATTGTCTTCATCTGTTCAGTGAGGGGAATTCCTGTTCAGTTAAAGGCACAGTCTGTGACATGAGTTTGTAAATGGTAGCCATTCTTAACAGTATGTGTTGGTTTTACTTTTATCACTTAGATTGCTTTCAACTGCAGATAATAAAAAGTCCAATTCAACCAAAAGAAACGAGGAGGAAAATATATTTCTCACATAGTAAGAAGTCTGGGTCAGAACAGCATGGGGATGGGTTAAATAACAGCTCATTGATATCACTGAAGATCCAAGTTCCAGTGTCGGCTTCTGTCCTAAGACTGGTCCCCCACTTTACTTCAAGATTGGTTGCAGCAGTTCCTAGTACCACATCCACACCCAACATTGCTCCCAGGCCATGCCCAAAGCAGATGTCCTCCTGACCTCAGTAGAATAGGAAATTCACCAGTAAGGAGAATGGGGAGGTCTCTCAGGGGCAGCCAGTTGTCTGCCACACCTCTTCAGATAACACTCAAGGGTAGGGATATGCTCATTTACTGTCAAATCTCTGTCATACTACCTTGAAAAGTACTGTGCACATACTATGTCTTCACTAAAGCGTTGCTACCAATTAAGAACAGTTCATAGAACATTCAGTTATTTAAAAGCATATGCTTGCAACATTGTCCTCTGTGTAGGAAGCTGTCAACTGTGGCAAAATTTCTAAAAGCCTAAAATAAAAGGAAACAACACAATTGTTCAACATCACAGGAATGGTTAAATAATCAATAACACACACCACTAATTCCACAGTATTAAAATTTATTTTAGATGACAAAAATTCTACTATAAAGTGTAGAATGAGTATAAGAAAAATACATATACACTACATTGTTTCCACTCATGAAACAAACAGACAAAATAAAATTATGTGTAAAAAAAATTTGCTAGAAGAAATGAGACCCAAATGTTGACAGTGATTTTTCTAGGGTATGGAAACCTGCTTGATTAATTCTACAATGTTCCAAAATTTCTATAATTCACATGTTTGTTCTTTTAACTGGGAGGAATAAAATTTTTTAAAAAATAATGATGCTTAGTTTGACCTCAGAGAATGCCTTCTTGGCATGGATTTGCATGTATATTTGTATCTCTATTCTATCCAAATCATCATGAAAAGGCAGTGTGAAAGTCTCTGCATCTCATGCATTTTTAACAGATTTGTTGAAACAAGTGAGAGATGATGGAGAGAACCTCTTTGCCCTGAGAACAGGTTACATAAACTAAAAGTGATGCTGTGGTGATGATGTCTACAGAAATGTAGATTAGGAGACCTTTCTGGGATGCAAATGTGTTAAGAAAATGCTGAAAATTTGAGAAAACACAGTTCATATCTATGACAAATTAAAAAGTACTGGCATGTATCCTTATTTAAAAATATTCCAAAAATTTATATGGAACCACAAAAGACCCCCAAATAGCCACAGCAATCTTGAGAAAGAAGAACAAAGTTGGAGGAATTATGCCACCTGATGTCAGACTATACTACAAGGCCATAGTAATCAAAACAGCATGGTACTAGCATAAAAATGGACATATAGATCAATGGAACAGAATAGAGAACCCAGAAATAAACCTATACCTTTACGGTCAATTAATATTTGACAAAGGAGGCCAGAACATACAATGGGGTAAAGATAGTCTATTCAATAAATGATGTTGGGAAAATTGGACAGATACATGCAAAAAAATGTAACTAGATCACCTTCTTTCACCATACACAAAAATAAACTCAAAATGGATTAAAGATTTAAATGTTAGACTCAAAAACATAAAAATCCTAGAAGAAATCATGAGCAATAAAATCTTGGACATTTTTTATAACAATATTTTTTTATTAATTAATTTTTGTTACAGAGGTTTCTCCTTTTTCCCCCCACCAATTCCTCCCTCCCCCTCCCTCCCTGCCCTGTCCCCAGCTTTGTTGTCCATGTCCATTGTTCATGCATACATGGATATAAGTTCTGTGGTATATCTCTCCCCCACCACTTCCTCCTCTGGGGATTGTCAGTCTGTACCCCACTTCCACGTCTCTGGGACTACCCCATTCCTCAGACTGCTATGTTCATTATATTTCCAAAATAAGTGAGATCATATAATACTTGTCATTCTCTGTTTGGCTTGTTTCACTTAGGATGATACTTTCCAGGTCCCTCCATGTGGTCTCAAAGGATAAGAGATCTTTCTTTCTTATAGCTGAGTAGTACTCCATTGTGTATATGTACTAAAGCTTTTTTATCCATTTGTCTACTGATGGACACTTGGGCTGTTTCCAGATCTTAGCTATTGTAAATAATGCTGCTACAAACATGGGGGTACATATATTCTTTCTGATTGGTGTTTCAGGCTTCTTAGAGTATATTCCTAGAAGTGGGATCACTGGGTCAAATGGAGGTTCAATTTTTAAATTTTTGAGGTAATACCATATTGTTTTCCATAGTGGCTGCACCAGTCTGCATTCCCACCAGAAGTGTACTAGAGTCCCCTTTTCTCCACACCCTCGCCAACACTTGTTGTTTGATGATTTGTTGATGGTGGACATTCTGACAGGTGTGAGGTGATACCTCATTGTTGTTTTAATTTGCATCTCCCTAATGATTAGTGATGATGAGTATTTCTTCATATATCTCTTACCCATTTGTATGTCCTGTTTGAAAAGGTGTCTATTTAGTTCCTCTGCCCATTGTTTAATTGGGTTCTTTGTCTTCCTTTTGTGGAGTTGTATGAGCATTCTATATAAATTGGAAATTAACCCCTTGTCTGATATATCATTGGCAATTATGCTCTCCCATACAGTGGGTAGCCTTTCCGTTTTGATGATTGTATCTTTCGCTGTGCAGAAGCTTTTGAGTTTGATGTAGTCCCATTGTTCATTTTCTCCTTTGTTTCTATTGCCTTAGGTGATGTATCAGTAAAAATTCTGCTGTGTATGATGTCTGAAATTTTGTTGCCTACAGTTTCTTCTAGGATTTTTATGGATTCAAGAGTCACATTTAAGTCTTTCATCCCTTTTGAGTTTATTCTTGTGTTGAGTGTAAGTTGATGGTCTAGTTTCATTTTTCTGCAGGTAGCTGCCCAATTTTCCCAACACCATTTATTAAAGAGGCTGTCCTTACTCCACTGTATGCTCTTGCCACCTTTGTCAAATATTAATTGAGCATATTGCCTTGGGTCTATTTCTGAGTTCTCTGTTCTGTTCCACTGATCTATATGTCTGTTCTTGTGCCAGTACCATGCTGTTTTGATTACAGTGGCTTTGTAGTATAGCCTGAAATCTGGTAATGTGATCCTCCAACTTAGTTCTTCTTTTTCAAGATTGCTGTGGCTATTCGAGGTCTTTTTTGGTTCCATATGAACTTTTGAAGTATTTGTTCTAGTTCTGTGAAATATGCCGTTGGTATTTTGATTTGGATTGCATTGAATCTATAGATTGTTTTGGATAATATGGACATTTTAATGATGTTAATTCTCCCAATCCAGGAACAGGGTATGTGCTTCCACTTTTTTATATCTTCTTCTATTGCTTTTTTCAATGACCTGTAGTTTTCTGTGAATAGGTCCTTTATTTCTTTGGTTAAGTTTATAACTAGGTATCTTAATTGTTTTTGCCGCAGTGGTAAATGGGATTGTTTTCTTAGTTTCTCTTTCTGTGAGTTCATCATTGGTGTATAAGAATGCCATCGATTTCTTGACGTTAATTTTGTATCCTGCTACTTTGCCAAATTCATTTATTAAGTCTAGTAAACTTTTGATGGAGTCTTTGGGGTTTTCTACGTATAGTATCATGTCATCTGCAAATAATGACAGTTTCACTTCCTCCTTTCCAATTTGGATCCCTTTTACTTTTCTTCCTGTCTGATTGCTGTGGCTAAGACTTCCAGTACTATGTTAAATAAGAGTGGCGAAAGTGGGCATCCTTGTCTTGTTCCTGTTCTTAAGGAAAATGCTTTTAGTTTTTGCCCATTGAGTATGATGTTGGCTGTAGGTCTTTCATATATGGCCTTTATTATGTCAAGATATGACCCCTCTATTCCCACATTGCTAAGCAGTTTTATTAGAAATGGACACTGGATTTTGTTGAAGGTTTTTCGGCATCTATTGATATGATCATGTGGTTTTGATTTTTCATTTTATTTATGTGGTGTATCATGTTTATTGATTTGCGAATATTGTACCAGCCTGGCATCCCTGGGATGAATCCCACTTGGTCATGGTGGATAATTTTTTTGGTGTATTGCTGGATCTGATTTGTTAGTATTTTGTTCAGGATTTTGGCATCTATGTTCATCAGGGATATTGGCCTGTAGTTTTCTTTCTTTGTAGTGTCTTTTTCTGGTTTTGAAATTAGAATTATGCTGGCTTCATAAAACAGGTTTGGAAGTCTTCTTTCTTTTTGAATTTTTTGAAATAGTTTGAGGAGAATGGGTGTTAGTTCTTCTTTGAATGTTCGGTAAAACTCCCCTGTGAAGCCATCCAGGCCTGGGCTTTTGTTTGCTGGGAGAGTCTTGATTACATCTTCAATTTCTTCTGTTGTTATTGGTCTGTTCAAGTTTTCTATCTCTTCCTGGTGCAGTTTTGGCAGACTATGTGTTTCTAGAAATTTGTCCATTTCATTTAGATTGTCGAATTTGTTGCCATATAATTGTTCATAGTAGTTATTAACGATCTTTTGTATTTCTGCGGTGTCAGTTGTTACTTCTCCTCTTTCATTTCTAATTTTGTGTATTTGGGTTCTCTCTCTTTGTTTCTTGGGGAGTCTAGCTCAGGGTCCATCAATGTTGTTTATCTTTTAAAAAAACCAGCTCTTTGTTTCATTGATCCTTTGGATTGTTTTTTTTGGTCTCTATGTCATTTATTTCTGCTCTGATCTTTACTATTTCTTTCCTTCTACTTGCTCTGGGGTTTTCTTTTTGTTTGCTCTCTAGTTCTTTAAGTTGTGAGGTTAGATAGTCTATTAGAGATTTTTCTTGTTTTTTGAGGTAGGCCTGTAGTGCTATGAACTTCCCTCTCAGAACTGCTTTTGTTGCATCCCATAGATTTTGTGTTGTTGTGTCTTCATTTTCATTGGTTTCCAGGAAGTTTTTAATTTTTTCCTTGATCTCCTCAGTAACCCATTCATTGTTTAATAACATGCTATTTAGCTTCCATATGTTCAAATGTCTTTGTATGTTCTTTTTGCAATTGATTTCTAGTTTCATGCCATTGTGATCTGAGAAGATGCTTGATATGATTTCAACTTGTAGAGACTTAGTTTGTGCCCTAACATGTGGTCTATCTTTCAGAATGTCCCATGTGCACTTGAGAAGAATGTGAATTCTGTAGTTTGGGGTGTAACTCTCTGTAGATATCTATTAAATCCATTTGGTCTAGTGCTTCATTTACAGTCTCTGTTTCCTTGCTAATTTTTTGTCTAGAAGATCAATCCAGTGATGTCAGCAGGTTGTTGAAGTCCCCTGCTATGATTGTATTGCTATCGATTTCTCCTTTGAAATCTTCCAGAAGATTTTTAATATATTTTGGTGCTCCTATATTGGGTGCATATATGTTTAGCAAGGTTATATCTTCCTGTTGGATAGATCCTGTCAATATTATGTGGTGGCCTTCTTTGTCTCTAGTTATGGCCTTCATTTTGAAATCTATTTTATCAGATATGAGTATTGCTATCCCAGCTTTTTTTTTGCTTTCCGTTTGCTTGGAAGATTTTTTTCCATCCCTTCACTTTCAACCTATGTGAGTCTTTTGTTGTGAGGTGGGTCTCTTGTAAACAACATATAGATGAGTCATGCTTTCTTATCCAATCAGCTACTCTGTGTCTTTTTATGGGAGCATTCAGTCCTTTTACATTTAAGGTGATTATTGATATGTACTTATTTATTGCCATTTTTGTTTAGTGTGGTTCTATTTTTCTTCCCATTTCTCCTGCTAATTACAGCAGTCCTTTTAATATTTCTTGCAGTGCTGGTTTGGTGCTAATGTATTCCCTTAGCCTTTTTTATGTCTGGGAAGCTCTTTATTTGACCTTCTATTTTGAATGATAGCCTTGCTGGGTAGAGTAGTCTTGGATTCAGATCCTTGTTTTTCATGAACTTGATTACTACATGCCATTCCCTTCTGGCCTGTAGTGTTTCTTGTGAGAAGTCAGCTGAGAGTTTTATGGGGTTTCCTTTGTAGGTAACCTGTTGCTTATCTCTTGCTGCTTTTATGATTCTCTCTTTGTCTTTAATTTTTGGCAGTTTAATTACTATGTGTCTTTGTGTGGGCCTGTCTGGGTTCTTCTTACTTGCGCCTCTCAGTGCTTCTTGAACTTGAATGCCTTCTTCCTTCACCAAATTAGGGAAGTTTTCTGTCACTATTTCTTTGAATATATTCTCTAACCCTTGCTCATTTTCTTCTTCGGGGACTCCTATGATGCGAATATTATTATGTTCCCAGTTGTCCCACAGTTCTCTTAAGCTGTCTTCCTGTTTTTTCATCGTTTTTTCCTTTTGGTTTTCTAATTGGTTTATTTTTTCTACCCTGTCTTCTATTTTTTATTTTATTTTTTTTATCCTCACCCGAGGACATTTTTTTCGATATTTTGTTCAGAGAGAGTGGGAGGGAGAGAGAGAGAGAGAAACATCGACGTGAAATCGACACATCGAGTGGTTGCCACCCACACGACCCAACCAGGCCCGGGGACAAACTGCAACCAAGGTACGTGCCCTTAGCAGGAACCGAACCCGGGTCTCTCCGGACCGCAGGCCGACGCTCTAACCACTGAGCCAAACTGGCCAGGGCTACCCTGTCTTCTAATTTACTGCTCTGGTCCTCAGCTTCCTCTACTCTACTTTTTAGACCTTCCAATGTGTTTTTCATTTCTGATATGTCATTCTTCATTTCTTTTTGGTGGTTTTTAATTTCCAACTGGTTGATTTTGAACATTTCTATGTCTTTACTCATGGTGCTCATGTTCCTACACATGCTATTGAGCTTCCTCAAGATCATGGCTCTGAATTCTAGTTCTGTTAACTTGCTTAACTGCACCTCATTTATCTCATCTTCAGTAGAGGTCTCTTGTTCTTTCATTTGGCTTTTGTTTCTGTTTTTCACCATTTTGGCTATCACAGTGGCCTTTGGAGTCTGCCACATTTTCCCTGTGGGTGTTGGTGATCTGCTGTTTGTGGCTCCCTCTCCTGGGTTTGGATGAGGCAGGGAGGACCAGCTTTAAACACCACTGTCAAGTCTTAACTTTCCTGGTTAGAGTTGCTAGCCCAGGGAATGGTAGTTATCCTCTAGCTTTTTTGCCTGGAGGCTATTAGTAGTGGTCACCTGAAGAACCTTGATTTCTGAGTTGACTAAAAAACTCCCTCAGGTGCTCAGTGTAAGAGGTTTTCCCAAGGGTGGGGCAGACGCTGGTTGTTAATGGGCCTCAATTAGCATTTCAATGCCCACTGGGTGGGGTTGAATCTCGAGGGAGGGACCGCTGCCTCTCCCCAGGGCCCTGGAAGGAGTAAGATGACCACAGTCCTGCGTGGCTGCACTCAGCAAAAGCTCTGATCACCCTACAAATCCCAAGTGTCCCCACACAGTTCCAGTCCAGTCTGCCCTCCCTCTGCTGGAGCCCAAGGTGAGTGGCTGCTGCCAATTTAGCCTCTGTCTGGGCTCTGCATCGTAGAACCGCCTGGGACTTTAACCCAAGGGCGCTGCTCCCAGCTAAGGGCAGCTGAGGCTGCGGCACCAGCCGAGGGTGTAGCACCCACCCGAGGCAGCTGATGGTCCCAGCCGAGGCCACAGGACCCAGCTGAGGGCGCAGCTTCCAGCCGAGGTCGCCAGACCCAGCTGAGGTGGCCGCTGGTCCCAACCGAGGCCATAGGACCCAACCCAGGGCACAGCTTCCAGCCGAGTCCCCTGGTCCCAGCTGAGTCTGCTGATCCCAGCCCAGGCCACTGTGGACTGTGGGCTCCCAGCCCCCTCTTGCATCCTCGCCAGCCTACCAGGATTGAGTCAGTGTCCCTGGTTATGTGGTCCTCCAAGCTGCCTTTCGGTTACCCCTTCCTGACGATTTGTCTTTATTTTTGTTGTAATTCCAGTTAGGTCCTGGGAGATGGTCTGTGTAGCTTCCATTCACTCCGCCGCCATTTTTTCTCTCCAATATATTTTTTTATATATCTCCTTAGGCAAGGGAATCAAAAGAAATAATAAACAAATGAGACGACATCAAACTAAAAAATTTTTGCCCAGCAAAGGAAACCATCAACAAAATAAAAAGACAACCCACTAAATGGAAGAACATATTAGCCAATGGTACATCTGATAAGGATTAATATCCCAAGTTTATAAAGAACTCATACAACTCAACACACACACAAAAAACAATCCAATTAAAAAATGGGCAAAGGACCTGAATAGACACTTTTCCAAAGAGAACATGCAGATGGTCAATGGACATATGAAAAGATGGTTATTGTCACTAATCATCAGAGAAATCCACATTAAAACCACAATGAGATATCACCTCACACCTGTCAGAATGGCTATCATTAATAAATGAACAAATAACAAGTATTGATAAGGATGTGGAGAATAGGAAAACCTCATGCACTGTTGGTGGGAATGCAGATTGGTACAGTCACTGTGGAAAGCAGTATGGAGTTACCTCAAAAAAATTAAAAACAGAACTGCCTTGTGACCCAGTGATTCCACTTCTGGGACTATATCCAAAGAAACATGAACCACTAACCTGAAAGAATATATGCACCCCCATGTTTATTGCAGAGCTATTTACAATAGCTAAGATTTGGAAGCAGCCCGAGTGCCCATCAGGAGATGAGTGGATAAAAAAGCTCTGGTACATTTACACAATGGACTACTACCTGTTCCAACAGCATGGATGGACCTAGAGAGCATTATGCTGAGTGAAATAAGCCAGTTAGAGAGAGACAAGTACCGTATGATTTCACTTGTATGTAGACTCTAATGAACAAATAAACTAACAAACAAAATAGAAACAAATTCATAGATACAGAGAAAAACATACAGCTGTCAAAGGAGAAGAGAATTAGGGGACTGGGAAAAATGGTAAAGGGATTAAGAGAAAAAAAAACCTCATAGATACAGACAACAATATGGTGATTACCAAAGAGAAAGGGGTTTGGGGGCAAGTAGAAGAGGGTAAAGGGGGGATAAATGGTGATGGAAAGAGACTTGACTTTGGGTAATGAATACACAATACTATATACAGATGATGTATTATAGAATTATACACCTGAAACATATATAATTTTATTAACCAATGTTACCCCAATACATTTAATTAAAAATAAATCTTAAACTTCTTCAATTTAAAAAATCTATTTTTTTATTTTTATTTTTTTATCCTCACCTGAAGACATTTTTGCATTTATCTTCAGACAGAGCAGGAGGGAGAGAGGGGGAGGGGGGGAGAGAGAGAGAAACATCAATGTGAGAGAGACACGTCGACTGGTTGCCACCTACATCACACAAACTGGGACCGGGGACAAACTGCAACCGAGGTATGTGCCCTTAGTGGGATCCAAACCCTGGTCTCTCTTGTCCACGGGCCAATGCTCTAAACGCTGAGCCAAACTGGCCAGGGCAAAAAATATTTATTTTTTATTACAAAGTGATTAAGGAGATGAAGCTACTTCTAAGACAAGAAGTTTGATTAGATCGATCAGAAAGCATGAGATGGGGTTAACAGAGGGCCAGTCTGAGGTGTAAAGGGACAATGCAGTTTCTTCATCATGGGTAGGTTGCTCATTGCTCATCAAGACCACCCTTTCCCCCCAAACACTTCACCCATAACTTATTACTGGATCAAAGCTTTTAAAAAAGCCAAATATGTACTTATCCTCTTCACAGTCCTACCCCACAACAAAGTGTTAGCCACAAGAAATACCATTTTAAGCATGGTAAGAAACACCAGATGTGTCAGAATTCCAACCTTCACATGTCATATACAAACTCAACCCTGCTGCTTGGCATCATAACTGAAATGCCATCTTTGTGGTTTTGCTCCTTTGAGCCTTGAATAGGCCCTAGTTTCTTAAAGTTCCCCAAAAAGTACTTTCCCCTAGAGGACAAAGCTTGATGTCACTGTCAGAACATCTCAGGAGTTAGTAGCTGACCACCAATGGCTTCTGGATGTTAAGCTGGAGAGGCAAGACAAGAGGAGGAAGTAGACTCCAAGAGGGAAGATTTCACAACATTGTATGCCTTGTGCCCAGAGCGTGCAGAGATCCTGTTCCCATTGGTTGTTGCAGTCACCCGAGGCTGCGAGTTACCCAGTGCTTACATGGGACTGAGGAACAGGGGGCCTAAACTGGGTTGAGCATTTCCAGCTCCATGTGTGACATCATTTCATTCTCCCAGCTTTAGCTCATATTCAGAAGAAAATCAGCTCTAGTTAAGGAATCTTGAAGTTAGCATGTGAATACATGGCAGATAGGAGATTCAAGGCCATGGCTTGCTCATAACTCCAACACGGATTCCTCTAGGGGACTCAAGAGCCTGAGAGAGAGAATTTTCCAAAAGTTATCACCCTTTCTGCCAAGCTGCCCCCTTCATCCAGGCAGGATTTGCTGTGGTGCTGTCCATGGTCCTAAATATCGTTACATTATGCCAGTTATGAAGGACCGAAGGAATGCAAGTTTAGGGCCTCGTTAGAATCTACTACAGCTCTCTTTATGCTTCTGAACCTCCAAACAAAACCCTCTAATTGACCTGTGCAATTTGATATGACATTTCCCAAACTGCCCTCTACAACCGTGCTTGCTTTAGATATCACTTTCAAGAGTGAAAGGTCAGCTTTCTGGATGTGAAATATTTTATACATGACCTTTTATCTGTCGTTGCTAAGACTAATACAAACTGTTTGCCCTGGGAATAACTAAAAATGCAATCAAATAAGATTATCTATTACACAGAAAAAAAATAACACCTCATTAAAGTGATTGTGTGTGTAGCTCTTGGCAAACAGGTCAGTATCATTAAAGCAATGCCAGAATACATTCAGAAGACAAAGAGGATGAGTCTCATCCCTGAATGAGCCAGGATTTATTCTTATGGAGAAAACTGAAAATTATGAAGCCTGGCTTACTGGTACCCAATCAAAAGCCAGTGCTTTACTGTGCACTATGGCAACAAATATTCTTATTGCTCTTTACAGTATAGCCACCTCCCTGCCTTCCAGAGGGCCAATAACAGGGAAGAGAGCCCCAAAATGCTCACAACCTGCCCCCAATGCCCCAGCAACAGGTGCTGTTTATGAAGTGCCTTTATGTAGGAGAAGGACTACAAAGCCTCCTTGTACTCACATAGATTCGGTGTGCTGCTGGTCTCAAGGTTAGGATGTAGGTCTCCTGAGTTCCACTAGCCAGACCTCCCTCCCACCTCTCTTCAAACTTTAGGAAGTGGTGTCAGGGAAGAACTCTGGACATGCTGCCTGGTATAAGCAGGAGCATATGGGGTGTGGGGTCAGACAGCTCTCTGTTCATATATTGGCTCCACTGACAAACAGCTGTGTGATCCTAGGCAAGTCACTTCACCTTCAAGGACCTCGGATTCCTGATATATAAAGTGGGCATAACTGTAAAACCTACCTCCTTGTGTTTTAGGAGGATAAATTGAAATTAGTAGCATGCACTCAATAAATGTTAATTTACTTGCTAATTCATAGACTACCATGGGATCTGAAGAATTTAGTGTAACATCTTAATTTTACTATAACAAAGAAATGTGTTTGTTTAATGAGATTGGATTTCAAAATACAACATGCAAACTAGTTGAAAGCTAAGTTGGTATGGGAGCCTGGAGTCCCAGGAGGTCGGGACACTTGTACTTCAATCTCGTACTCTGAGGGCGTCCCAGAAGCCTGTAGAGATTGGAAGAACATTGTTCTGGGTACTCATTGTGCCTTCTTTCCACCTACACTGGATTTTAACTCCTTAAGAAAGAAACTAGGTATCTTTTCTAGCCCTAAACTAGAAAGTTCCAGAGTTGGACCCTGTTCCCAACCAAACCAGTGCAGACAGACATTTCCTGGAATTCTGGAGAGTAGACAGATGGGATCAAAGTTATGGTCTTCCCCACAGTTCTCAAGATGGGGCCACAGGTCAGATAGTCAACATATAGACCATCCCCTTAAGCCCTGTCCTGTTAATTCTTCAAAACTCAAGACAGACTCACCTCTGCAGAGAAGCTGTACTGAGCTCCCAACCCACACAGACCTCTTTCCTTCAGTGACCTTCTCACTGTATTATAAAGTCTGTGGTCTTCAGGGATCATATGTGTTAACTGTCTTCCCATGGGTCTCACTCTGTTTTCCCTAAACTAGAAAAACTCTGCAGAGTTTGGATACACGATGGATAGAAGAGAACTGAGACACTTCCTCTCAGTACAGTCTTTACACTGTGAATGGGGAGGCTCCCTTGGAACATGGAATATGGAGAGTCCTGGAGAGCAGCCACATGGTAGTTAAGGAGGAGACTCAAGTCAAACAGTCTAAGTTCAACCCCTGCTCTGTCACTGGATGGCTTTGGGCAAGTTATTTAACCTCTCTGAGTCTCTGTTTCTTCATGTGTAAAATTAAAATAGTTTTTTCTTCCCAATCAGTAAGCTAGTAATTGTAAAGGCCTTAGAACAGTGCCTGGCGTGTCGTGATTCATAAATGTCTCATTGACACGTCACCCCATGTTTTCTTTTATTTATTTTTATTTTTTTATTCTCACCTGAGGACATTTTTCCATTTTTTGTTCAGGTAGAGTGGGAGGGAGAGAGAGGAAGAGAGAGAGAGAGAAACATCGATGTGAAAGGGACACATCGAGTGGCTGCCACCCTCACGACCGACCAGGGCCAGGGACAAACTGCAACCGAGGTACGTGCCTTTAGCGGGAACTGAACCCGGGTCTCTCAAGACCGCAGGCCGACATTCTAACCGCTGAGCCAAACCAGCCAGGGCTACCCCATGTTTTGTAATGAAGTGAGTTCATACAGATTGTCCAAAGAGCCCTGGACTGAGAGTCAGGACCTAAATTCTCGATTTGATTCCTCCATCAATTTGATGTGTGACTTGAACCAAGTTACCTTTGCTCTTTGGGCCTCAATTTCCCCCATCTATATCATCGGTGGATTGGAATAGATCATCTCTAAGGCCTTCTATCTTTTGTATCTTTTTTTTAACTGTGGTAAATATACATAACATGGTATCTATCATCTTAACCATTTAAAGTGTACTGTTCAGTGGCCTTAAGTACATTCACACTGGTGTACAACCATCACCACCATCCATCTCCAGAACTTGTTTCATCTTGCAAAATTTAAACTCTGTACCCATTAAACAATAACTCCCCATTTCTTCTCCCTCATCCTCTGGCAACCACCATGCTTCCTATGAATTTAATTACTCTAGGTACCTTATATAAGTGGAATAATACAATATTTATTTTTTTTGTGTCTGGCTCATTTCACTTAGCATAATGTCCCCAAGGTTTATCCTCATTGTAACACATGTCAAAATGCCCTTCTTTTTCAAAGTTAAATAATATTCCATTATATGGATATACCACCTTTTGTTTATTCATTCATCCATTGATGGACACATGTGTTACTTTCACCTTTTGACTGCTGTAAAAAATGATGCAACAAACATGAACATACAGATATCTTTCTGAGTTCCTGTCTGCCATTCTTTTCGGTATATACCCAGAGCTGTAATTGCTGCACCTTAAGTAGAAAATCCTACTTTTAATTTTTAAGAAACCATCATACAATTTTTTTTTAGCAGCTGCACTATTTTACATTCTTAGGAAGTGTGTAAAGGGTTCCAATTTCTCCACATGCTCACAGCATTTATTTTTTCTGGGTTGGGTTTTCTATAGTGGCCATCTCAATGGGTATGAGGTGTCTTCTACATTGCTTGGTTTTATGACTTTGGGCTTGATGTGGCAGAAATGGCTGGTCCTGGTGTCTGCTGCCCTGCCCCCTGCTTGGTGCCTCTTTCCCAAGTCTGTGTCCTGTGTGAGGCACTTGGTACTCACAAAACAAGCTCAAACCCTTTCCTGAAAGGATTGGAATTTGGCTTGAAAATACATATGACATATCTTGAATTTTTATTTATTTTATTTTTAAATATGTTTTATTGATTTTAGAGAAAGAGGGAGAGAGAGGGGGAGAGAGTGAGAAATATCAATGTGAGAGAAATATTGGCTAGCTGCCTCCTGTATGTACCCCAACTGGGGATTGAACCCACAACCTGGGTATGTGCCCTGACCAGTAGTCGAACCAGCAACCATTTGGTGCATGGAATGACACCCAACCATCTGAGCTGCACCAGTCAGGGCATATATTTAATTGTTTTAAAAATCTGCCCAGCCTCATAAAAATCAACCTTTTTCCTTTGATTTCATGAGCGTAAGCACTTCAGGTCATATTTATGGTGTTAAAATCTGAGCTCTGATCAATGGCCTCTTATCTGCTTCCTGTGCGCGTGGCATGGCCCCAGCAAAGCAGTCATGGGGCATCTGTGGCTCAGTGCCACTAAAGTAGAAACGTTCTTTCATTTCTAATGGATGCTGAATAATACAGCTTATGTCATTACGCCTGCCATAAAATATCAAATGTAAGCAATTCAACATTACCCAGGAGTCAGAGCCAAGCTAGTGGCTTTTCCTTCCTCTGTTCTAGGAGGAATGGCCCTGAGTACCCAGTTTGACCCCTCCAAGGCCCCCCAAGTATGCCTGCGCCTTTATTGTTCATGACTAGAGGCTTCTTTTCTTGAAGTCCGACGACGCTGGCTGCTGTATGGAATGAAGGCAGAGCCAGGTCTTGACCCGACATGTTGGCCTTTCTTGGGAGAGAGAGGACCAAGACGCCTGCTCCTCTTTTGAACTCTTCACGTAAGGAGAAGATTTTCGGTGTCTGGTTTGACCGTGGCAGACACTTTGCCCCATGCCCTGCCCCCTCAGTCCGTATGATTTCAGTGCAGCCATGTGGACAGTTTAGTGCACGTTCTCAGCATCTCCACATCCACTGGAGTCCACTCCCCGCACATTCTGGTCCTTCCTGGAAGTGTGGGGAAGGTAATGTTCTCGGTGACAACTCCCAACTAATGGGAGGCAGGAAGATGGGGCTGATTATTAATTATCCCAGCTTCTCATCCTTTGCAGGGATGATTTTGATGTACATTATACATGTTTCTTCCAAGGATCCCCAGAAAGCTTGAGCCCCAGTTTGCCCACAGCAGTAACTCCCCGAATTCTACATTTTCCATGGCTCTCGGCATTGTTGTCCTTGCCTCCACCCCCAGCCCCGCCAACTCTAACTTCCTGAGACACCTTTCAAGTTAACTATCTGACTCAAGTCCTTGTCTCAGGCTCTACTTTCAGAGGGACCCACATCAAGACACCGGCTCACATATAGGGAGGGTTTCCAGGAGGGGAAGTGAGCTCTGAGGCTTGGGGACTGACAAAGGCCAGCTGGCTCTAAAAGTCAGGTTTGATGAAAAGAATTGAGTTTTAGTTGTACTTCTTATTCTCTCCACATCTTATCTGAGCTGTCAATGTCAGGCCGTTGCATACAGTTTTGCAGGTTGGGCACCTAACACACGAGTTCAAACTCTGGTTCTTGCTCTATTCACCCGGCCACTCCCTGAAGTGCTGGGCTTTATCCACCAAAATAAAAGTCTCCTTTGTCTTAACACAAAGGTACTGATCATTCCCCAGGCCCTGTGGCTTCAAGTTGACATCTACACAAAGAGGATACTTTTTTTCCGTTCACACAAAGGCATCTTCCAGGCTAGTTGTGGTCCACAGTCACCTAGAGTTCCGCCCTGTGTCTGATTACTTTTATCCATAAACCTAACACCGTAGCCAAGGCAGTCTCTCTCCCATGCCCCATGGGGCATGTTCATGGTTGCATCTGCCCATGGCCAATGCTGACTTTCTTCCCTTACTCTTCTCCCCAAAGCTGCTCCCATGTTTTCCAGTGTTTGTTCTTCAAGTCTCCACTCATTCTGGCACGCTTCCAGGCTCACTTGCATCATTACACTGCTAATTGGAAGTCATCCATTTGTCCATTTGTTTGCACATTTATTCCTCAAGAATGCATTCAGTGTTTCCTAATAGTGTGCTTCCTCTGTATCTGCAGACACTGATCGATCTGATGCCTCTCCTGGGGAGGGATGCACAAGCAGACAGACAGACAGAATGGTGATCTGTGCAGTGAAAGAGCAATGCTGGGCTCTGGGAGCAGGGAAGTGTCCCTTCCCCAGTCTAAAGATGGAGGTGGTGACAGATCACCTGAGCTCCCTTGACCCTAGATGTGGAGGACATTGCAAGAGAGAATACCAAGGTCAAGGAGACAAAAAAGGTCCAGCTCTAAGCTGTTCAGAGTTATTGGAGTATAAACTGGGAGGAAGGGAAAGGGAGAGGCTGGGCTGGGAGAGGTGGGGTAAGCAGGGTCCTGTCCTACGGGATAAGCCCATTAAGGTGATTATACTTAACCCTGTAAGGAACAGGGTGATACGCCAGGTGCTCACAAGAGCTTGGCCATTGCTTATATTTTGCAAATAGTAGAAATGTATTTACTTTTTTCAAACTCTACCTGTGTTTCTGGATGGAAAGCCACTTGAGTGGGCCTTCACTGGACGGGGATGAACACTTGGCTGTGATGAATGGATGAGCAATGTCATAGATGTGGACTTGGTCTTCATGACATAGAAGGTGCTCAGTCAATGAAGTGAAGTCTGTTATTACCTCTGTCAACCCCCATCCCTTTCACACATTAAGCACTGAGTTTTCTGGTCTACACAACACCAGGGCAATTCTGTTACCTTTTCTGGTGAAAAAAAAAAAGTCTAGAGGAAGGATCCCTTTTCCCTTCCTCTGGACACAGGCATGAGACAGACGGGAGCACGGACAGAAGTAGGCAGTGAGCTGGCTGGAGGACTTCAATCCCTGTTCATTAGCTCAAGTTCTTAGCAGGACCTTGCAGAATTTAGGGAGGTTCAGCTGGGCAGAGAGAGTGTGTGGTTCTTGCATCTTACTGACCTCTATCCAAAGCCAGGCCCAGATTCAGGCAAGCTATCAAACGTCTCTGAACCTCAAATCTTCTTTCAATAGGATTCATGATCCTTCCTCACTGGGCTCTAAGGAAAATTAAAGGACACACTATGAAGAGCCTGGCACAGAGCCTGACTCTGAGGGTGACCTCAGAGCCCTCAGATGGAGCTTGTCACATGTTGGCTCATTCCTCTTTATCTGCCCCTCCTCTAGGGGTCTCTGTCTACTTCTCTCTGCATCCGTCTCTGTAGATGCATGAGTTCTATGCCAAGGAGTATCAGCAACATCCACCTTGTCCGTCTTTCTGCAGGTTAATTCTGTTTCATGCCACCACCAGTGAAGACTTTCTGCATCAGGGTTCTGATGATATACTTCTTTTGCGAATAATTTATCACGAGACTTTTGGCAAGTCACATCCTCTTGTGGGCCTCAGTATATTCATCTATAAAACAGATGGGTAGGTCCGATCATTTCTGAGAGCTCTCTCAACTCTAACATTATATGCTTGCATATATGATTCTTAAATGATGACATTTCTATGATTCCTTGGTGCCCCACTGTCTAGAAAATAAAGCCCAAATGCCTTAGCATAGCCTGCAAGCTCCCCCCGCGGCCCCATCCCCATGGCCCTACTTCAACTTTGCTTTTATTATCCCTGGTTCCTCTTTCTAGCTATCCAATCCCTTGCCTTCTCACCCCAGTGACATTCTCTGCTACCACTCGAACCCCTGCCGCACTATGCATCCTCACCCATTCTCCGTTTCGTCATAACTCACAGTATTTGCAGAGAAAAGACATTCAATTAATTTTTTTTTCTGAGTTCATTTGAAATTTCTTTGTGAATGGGTATTTCTGAGGGTAAAGCAAAGAAAGCCTAAGCTTATCATCAGAGATCTGGTGATGCAGTGACCAGACCAGGTCATATAGACCGTTGTTGGGGCAGAAACACTGGCTGCAGAAGTATTTGCAACTGGCCTGTGGTTGAGACTGTTTTGAGCAGATCAGATAAAGGCTAGAAGAATGTTAAGTATTACACGTGGGAGTTGTGTCTGGACGATAGTCACTTCGCTCAAGGAGAGGCGGCTGGTGCTGTGGAAAGTGCAACAGGAGAAAGCAGGGCTGGGAGCCTCGTTTCAGCTCTATCTGAGCTCACGCTGCGACCCTGAGTCCAGCTGGTTAATATCTCGGGCCTCCGTTTCCTCATCTGCAAAATTAAGTTGCTCTTAGCCCTGGAAGGGTGTCCCACCCTGCTTGAGACATTGCACAGAAAAATGCATTGGGAAAAACATCCAAATGTGACCCCAAAGGGAGGAAGCATTATCCTGAAGTCATTGCTTATCATCCATTACAGAGAGACTTTCTAGGATGAGCAAAACCAGTCACCCACACCAGCCGCTGAGAAATGACTCATTCCCATCGATGTGACCTGACTACCTGGAGGAAATGTGGCATCTCTGAAGTATTGAAATGCAAGAACAACCTGGTGGCCTCATTCATCACTGCCCCCGTGAGAGTTTCCGCTCCGTGTGTTACCTGCGCATTTACTGTGCCGCGCTCATCCAGTGAGCACACAGCCTTTGCTAAAGACCTGCCCTGGGCCAGGCCCTGGGCGAGGCTGTGGAGGCGCAGATGGAAAGACAGGGTCCCTGCCTGACAGCACCTCAGCGCCACGTGGGGAGGCCCATGAGCAAAAGCAATTGCAATATGTCCTGCTCAGCGACAGAATGAAGGGACATTCCATGTGAGGCTAAAGCATCCAGAGGAATCCAGAAGTTTCACAGAGGATGTAGCATTTAAGAGAAAACTTGCAGGATGGGTAGGGCTGAAGGGGAAGGGGAGCCATAATGTGGCAGGTGAGATGGGCTTTGGAGTTTGGGGCTGAAAGTCAACAGGCAGAAGCTGGAAGGAAGGTATGGAACCATCCAGCGAGCAAGCTTAAAGCCAAGTCAACAATCTGGGAAGCTGGCCCTGAAAATCAAGCTTTTTTTACCCCAGAGCCTCAGGAAGGTGTGTCATTACCACTTGTCACTGGCTCTCCGGCAGGCAGACACAGGACCTGAGTTTCCAGGGGAGCAGATTATGTCCAAGAGGGTGTAGATGCTGATAGAGGAGTGGACAGGGCCTTCTTTTTGTGGTTTGTTTAAATGTATTTATTTATTTATTTACTTACTTACTTATTTATTTAATTTGTTTTTGTTTCACATGTCTCTCCTTTTTCCCCCCATTGACACCCTCCTCCCCAACCACACCGCCCCATCCCCAGCTTTGTTATCTATGTTCATTGGCCATGCATACATGCATGCAAGTTCTGTGGTTTATCTCTTCCCGCCACCAACCTCCCTCCTCTGAGGCTTGTCAGTCTGTACCCCACCTCTATGTCTCTGGGTCAATTTGTTCATCAGTTTGTTTAGTTCATTATATTCCACAAATAAGTGAGATCATATGATATTTTCTTTCTCTGCTTGGCTTGTTTCGCTTAGCATAATACTCTCCAGGTCCCTGCGTGTCATCTCAAAGGATACGCGATCTTTCTTTCTTACAGCTGTATAGTATTCCATTGCGTACATGTCCAGCTTTTTTATCCACTCATCTACTGATGGACACTTGAGCTATTTCCAGATCTTAGCTATTGTAAATAGTGCTGCTATGAACATAGGGGTACATATATTCTTTCTGATTGGTGTTTCAGGCTTCTTATGGTATATTCCTAGAAGTGGGATCACTGGGTCAAATGGCAGTTCAATTTTTAATTTTTTGCGGTAACACCATAGAGTTTTCCACAGTGCTACACCAGTCTGCATTCCCACCAGCAGTGTACGAGAGTCCCCTTTTCTCCACACCCTCACCAGCACTTGTTTATTATTTGTTGATGGCGGCCATTCTGACAGGTGTGAAGTGATACCTCATAGTTGTTTTAATTTGCATCTCTCTGATGATTAGTGACGTTGTGCATTTTTTCATATGTCTCTTGGGGCCAGGGCCGCCTTGAAGGAATGACAGGCCCTTTATTTTCACCCTCTAGGTGGGAAAATGCTGAGTTTCCTGACTGGATAGTAAGTTACATCTCTTTCTTGATTAAAATCCAAGCATGGGACAGGCAACCCACCTGGGGCTGCCCGGGACCTTTGGACGTGGTGACCACTTTGGTGGCTGTAGCAGGAAATGGTGCCAAGACACAGGGAGAACTCATCTTTAAGGATTACACACCACTGGGTGTAGCAGCTGAATAATACACACTTCAGTACAACCTTCTGATTCTTCAGAAGGATCAATTATGGCAGGCAGCAGGTGGGGAGAAGTCATCGCGGGAAGTCAGAGCTGTGAGCACTTGCTCAGAAGATGTGGAAGGCAAAGCCCGTGGAGACTCGAAATGGCTTCCCTCTGACATGAGTCAAAGGACTCGGTGCACCCCCAGTTCTGAGGGCCTCTCTGCCTCCACAGGTCCCAGTTCCACAGTGCTTTAAGACAGAAGCGCGGTGTCATCACCCCTGGATTCAGACGACCAGAGTCTCAATGATAGTTCAAGACAGGATACATCAGATGAAGGCCTTGGAGACTGTATTTCTGTGATAAAGACAGAAGGGAGAATGCGATTACTGTACAGGCCTCTGAAGATGTCTGCTGGTCCCCACAGTGCTGATATAAATTCAATCTTACACCTATAATCTTGGGGCCATGAACCTCAGGAAGTCAATTCTTCCAAGAGGAGGAGGAAAATGAACCTGCAAACACTTGAATATGACTCTGGGTAGTGGGTGGGGAGGCTGAGGGAGGGGTTAGGAGGCCCTGAATGACCTTCTCTCCTCTGACCTTCACTGCTGTCAGACCCATGCCCCTCCCTCAGAACCAAGGCTTCAGGCTACACCAGAGTCCAAGTTAAACTAGATACCAAAAACCTACTTTTTGGTCCCTCGCAGTGTCATGGTTGAGCCTTTGGAAGCTACTGGAGAGCTAGAATGAGTCAGATACTGCTTCTTTTATTTTGGTGATTCTGTTGTCAACCAGCGGAGTTATTTGTAGGTTGAATATTGTTGAGTTAGATCATCGATAAATAAGTTAATGATGATCAATATAGCTACCATCGAGTGCTGATGTGCTGGGTACCGTGAAGGCACATTAACATTTTATCTCATGTAATCCTCATAACACCCAGAAAGAACAGCGATTTATCTCCCTGTCTTACAGAGTGGGAACTGAGACTCAGTGCCCTTGCCGAGCTCCCAAAGCAAGCACGCCGTGGAGCTGGGATTTGAACTCAGGAACAACCAAACTTGTTCAGCATTGCTGGACCTGACTGGGAGGGAGGAAGAAGGACTGGGCTGGAAGAGAAATCGTGACTGGGCTTGGCCTTCCTCTTTCTAGTTTTCCGGCTCGGCCTGTGGCGGGCCGCTGTGTTGGGGCCTCCCCTGAAGTGTGGCCAAGCCCCGTGGACTGGCAGGGCCCCTCCCACTGCTCAGCACCCCGAAGCTGGGATTGTGGGTGGCACAGCCCCCTCCCTGCCTAATGAGGTGAGGCGGAGAACTGACCTTCTGCCAAGTGCACACACACCCAGCTTTCACCAGCGTAGACTTGCCATGATTTTGTTGAAAGCCAACTGCTTTCCGTGTATCAAACGCTGAAGTCCTAGAGGGGGAGGGCTTGTGTTTTCGTTCATGGAACCATTTGCTGCTGCTCGGTGTGAACTGTGCTGTGAGAATCAGGTGCCAAAGGCTTCGATCGTCAGCATGCAGTGGACAGGGGGCAGCTGAGCACCCCTCACTCGTCACCAACCTGATTACACAGCAAGGAAGGGACTCACGTTCCTCACACCACTTCCCCTTGGCGCCCAGAAGATGCAGGGTTCAGAGAAGAACTGAGCAGCTGCCTCTTCCCGCCCCCTAGTGATGTCACCGTCGCCCGAAGGGCCGTTCCTCCCACTGGGGCTCCGCAGGCTGGATTCAGGATCCAAAATTCAAGAATTTGGGGCTTACTTCTTGGGAGCTTTGGTGCTAGAGCCCAGTTACTGCCAGTTCTGGGTGGACAGACATATTAGTTTACAAGGGCTGCGATAACAACCATCGACCCAGTGGCTCCAACAGCAGAAATGGATTGTCTCACCGTTCTGGAGGCTAGAATTTTGGAATCAAGGTGTTGGCTAGGTTCTAAGCCTCTCCCCTAGCTTCTGGTGGCCTCGGGTTTTCTTTGACTTGTAGATGGTATTCTGGGTCCTCGCATCCTCTTCCCTCTGCGTGTGTCTGTCTCTGTGTCCAACGTTTCCCTTGTATTAAGTACATAGCCATATTCGATTAGGGTGCAGCCCCCTGACCTCATTTTAACCCAATCATCTGCAATGCTACTGTTTTCCAAACAGGTCACATTTACAGGCAGCAGGGGTTAGGATTTCAGTGTCTTCAGTGTCGTCACTCTCATATGCGGTAGATACGAAGTGATGCCTGTTTTACAGACCGCAGGTAACTTGCCTGGACTTACTGGAGTGACAGGCCCCAAGGATCTGTCTTAACTCTACTGCTCAAAAATGCAGATTTCGAGACTTTTGCCCCAGAGCTCTTGATTTAGCAAACCAGCGATGGAGCCCAGGAATCTGAATTTTAAGAGCACGCGCAGTGATTCTGATACAGGTGGTCCATGGACCGCACTTTGATGTACCGTGCCCCGCTGTTTTCCGGGAAATGACTTGTCAGGTCGGTCTTTGATCCGCAGGCCTGGGGTAAGAGGAGCACCCTGGCTGTCCTGCATCTCTGGCAGCTGCCTCTCCTCTCTGGTACGCAGATGGGTCTCCATGGCACTCACTGTCTCTCACAGCAGCCAGAGCAATCTGTTTGAATACAACCCCGGGGTCAGGAGCAGTCTGTGATACCCCCTCCCCCACAGCTCTGAACCCACCACGCTGCGCAGGCCTTCTGGGAGCGCCCTGCTCATGCTGGGTTCCAGGCCCAGCTCTGCGGTGGAGCAAGTATTTTCATCCCTCTGAGTCTCATCGTAAAGCAGAAATGACATCTCTTCCACAAGGGGGGCAGCAAGAATGAAAGGTGGGAATGCACACACGTCCACTTCCACTCCTGGACCCTAGGGGGCGCTCGGGTGACTTTCGCAGTGGGCGCACCTTCAGAATTGCCAAGCACTGTGCGACACTGAACCTCTCAGAGTGCTCTTAGGAGGAGGCCCCAGGAGGATGTTCAATCGTTTTGCTTCACAGGCCTAGGACTAGTCCCTGAGGGGCTTTTCCTGCCTGAAACCCAGGGGACACACATCTTGTAGGACAGAAGAGGGGAATGGGGACTGTCCTTCAGGCCTGAAGGTTCTCAATGTACAGATGCCGTGACCTCCCCATTCCGCTATGGCCTGGCCAACCTCTCTCTTAATCCAAGTGCACTGTGCTTGTCTGCTTTTGCCAAACAGACAGTGGGGCAGGCTTTGTGGGCTCATAGCTGATGAGGTGGGGACAGAGACAGCCTGACACAGACCCACCTATGCCGCTCTGTTAGGAGGGAAGGGTCATGGGTCAGGCCTTGCGCTGGCTCCATAGGGGAAGCATCCCTGTGTCCCCAGGCGTGACCAGCACGCCAGCTGCTGCTTGAGTGTGGGTCTGAGGGGGACAGTCCAGGTGTGACTGTGGTCCTTGGGACTTTGGTACCCTGTCTTACCAGGGATTGGATTAACGAGGTCAAGTATGTTTTCCCCATTTGGACTGTTTGTGCTTTTTTGAAATCCTAAGAAGAACCCCAGCCCCATGACAAATGTAGAAGATAGAAAAGTGCTGTCTCTCTCTCTCTTTCTCTCTTCCCTTCTCCAAGGAAAAGTTATTAAGAAAACCAGCAGAGACGCTTTGGAATTACAATGAGGCTTGTGAAGAGTAATTACAGGGATTTAGTTTGCTACTCAAATGCTCTTCGAATCTTAAAACAGAGAAGGGACCGTCCATCTCAGTGGTTCCCACATCTCATCAGCCTCAGCTGGGGAACTTTAAAACAATACCAATCCCCGGGCTATAAACTAGACTTCCTAAATGAGATCCCTGGGGCTGAGGGCCAGGAGTCTTTGCATCCAGCTCGGCACTGTGCTTCCTTGAAATGGAGACTTAGAAGTTTTCATCCTTGGCTGAATTTCATCCTTTGCCATGTGGTTTCCCAAGGCACACATTAAACCGCTATACCACTCAGGTGCTCAGACTATGCAAAAACAAGTACTTGGGACACATGTCACATGTCTGGTGGATGTTGTCATAGCGGCTGCACTGTGGTTGCTTGTACCCCTGTCTGGCCTTAGCTTTCTCATCTGTAAGCACTAGAGCTGATCCCAGCAACAGTCCCGCACATGCAGGAGAAGGGGCCCAGGCTGTAGAGCTGGACTTGGCTCAGACGCCAGCGCCATGTACGAATTGTATGATCTTGGGCGAGAAATAAGTGTCCCTTGGGCCCCCAGTTTTCTTTACTGAAAATGATGATGAATAAGTCAGCCTTGTAGGATTCCTTGAGAGTTTAAAGAGCTGGTGGTTGTGAAGTCTGTGATGTGGAATATGCCAGGAGCCCACGACTCCTCCCCCTCCCTCTCCTGTCGCTCGAATGTGTCCCTGTGCAACCTTGTGGAAACCAAGACTTGCCTGGCACGTCTGCCTAAAAGTTGCATTTAATCTTGATCCAGGCTAATCTGGGAAGTAGACCTCACTTTAAGAAGTTCTAATGTACTCCCGCTGGATGGGAAAACATCACAGTGATGTGCTGACTAGATTAGCAAATGAGCGCCAGTGAGTGAATCAAAAGGGTTTAAAGACTTATAGAATAACCCTATTTTTATTTACAAGTGCAAATGAAAATAATCCAAATATGTATACATATAGGATGATTGTATATGCAAAGAGACAGCTATAAACCATATTAATAGTAGTTTTATCTGGAGGGTATAATCATAGGTGATTTTCTTTTTTCACTGAACTTCATTTTTTTTAGAGCAGTTTTAAATTCATAGAAAAATTTCAAATGATAACAGAGAATTCTCATAAACCCTACCCTCAGTTTGCCCTTACTTCAACATGGGACATTCATTAAAATTAATGAACCAGTATTGATTGTTAACTAGAGTCCACACTTCATTCAAATGTTCTTACTTTTTACCTAATGTCCTTTTGTGTCTAGTATCTCACCCAGGACACCGCACTACCTTCGTCCTCCTGTCTCCTTGGGCTCCTCCTCCCGGCGAAGGCAGTTTCTCAGACGTTCCTGGTTTGTTGTTGTTGTTGTTGTTGTTGTTTTGATGACCTTGACAATTTTGAGGTATACTTGTCAGGTACTCTGAAGAATGTCCCTTAATCGAGATTTGTCTCGTGTTTTTCACGTGATTAGACGAGGGTTATGAGTGTTCGTGAGGAAGACCACAGAGGTAAAGTGCCATCTTCATCCCATCCTGTCGGGCAGGTCCTGCCAACCAGACTCACTGCTGCTGATGTTGACCTTGGTCGCCTGTAATTGTAAAGTTACTCTCCCACCCCCTTTTCTGCACTCTGTTCTCTTTATTATTCCATAGTATCTGAGTGTTGTTGTTGTTGTTGTTGTTGTTGTTTTTCAATGAGCATAATTACTTTGAGAATCAGGGAGAAAAAAATCTATTTTTATTTTAGAAAAAAATTGGTACAGTCTCACAAGACATTCGTCCTTTGCTTGTGTTGTGTCTGGGCTGGTTTGCGCACAACTGCACACTGCTGCTCCAGCAGTCTCTGTGGGATGTGTCAGGTTGCTGACCTCCGTTCCCCCCGAGTGTGACTCTGCCCCCGCAGCCCGCTGCTCCCCACGTGGGGGAGGGCGTCCCGGGCAGTCACTTCCAAGGGCACCAGGGAGCCTTGCCCTCGCTCTAAAAGTGAAGGGGACTTTCAGCCTCTTTCAGAAGGTAAACAGGGCGTAAATCTTGCTGACATCGGAGATTCTTAGGCAGCCACCTGAAAACACCCCAGCACTTTGGAGGACAACTTGCTCCACATCTCCTTCCACTCAAAACACCCAGCACCCAGGGCTGGGCACACGCTGTCCAATTATCAGTGGGATGAATGTGTGAATGGCCGTGGCTCCTCCCTCCTCTCACCCAGGGCTTTTTGTCAAAGAAGCCGGTGAGAGCGGTGCATTGGAATTAGACAGCTTTCATTATGGAAATGGTTTCCTGGCCACCTGCAGCAGGCACACTGTCCTACAATTTACTATCCTTAGTGAGGTTTCTGTTTTTTGTTTTTCCAAATGAAACAGTTCTCTAGAGTGTGTCTGAGAGCAGCTGGCTAATTGCTGTGCTTTGAAGGGAGCCCGGTGCGGAAGGCAAGGTTCCGAGAGGACGCGGTGGGGGTGGGTGCCCTGGGGTAGCCTGCGGACACTGCTTTCTCGAACACCTGAAAGAGAAGAAGAGGGTCTTCGATCCGTTATAGCTTGTCAGAGCCTTGTCTCCCTGGCCCAGGTGCAGTCTCTGAAAACTGGAGCTTTCTTTGCAAAGTGCACAGCTCAGAGTGGTTGCTATCTTCTCAAGCAGAGGTTCCAACCTCAGTGCTGAGGACACCGCCGAGAATAAGTCTTTGTTGCGGAGGGTTTCCTGTGCGCTTAAGATGTTTAGCCACATTCCTGGCTAGATGTCCTAGTACCACTCCCCGCAGCTGTGACAATCAAAAATGTCTTTAGACTTTGCCAAATGTCCCCTGGGGGGGAATTTCCCTCCATGGAGAACCACTAAAAGTAGGTATCTCTCTAGGCACTGTGCAATAGAACACATTGGTACCCTTGGATATGCTTGTGTTTCTGCCTGCGTGAGGTGATACATTGTTAACTATTAACTTCAGGGGGTAAAAGGGGAAACCAGGGAGATAGTCCTCATCATGATTCCTGTTACACTCATCTTATTTCTGTGAGCAGAGCTCCCCGAAGTTAGTAAGATATAACAGAAATCATTTCTGGATTCTGTTGACTTTAGAAAGGGCACAGCAAGGATGGCTTGGCTCTGCCCCTGATATCTGGGACCCTCAGTAGGAAAACTTGAAGTCTGGGAATGACTTATACCCAGGACCTGAAATCATTCAAAGCTGTCTGCATGCACAGTTGATGCTGGCTGCCATCTGGAACTCAGCTGAGGCTGTAGCCAGAACATCTATTTGTGGTCCCTCCATGTGGTCTGGGCTTTCTCACTACACGATGTTCTTGGCACTGCTTACATGGTGTCTCAGGGCTCCAAAGCTGAGCATCACAAGAGAAACAGGTGGAAACTGTATTGCCTCTTATAACCAGCCCTTGGAACTCACACGATGGAGCTTCTGTTGCAGTAGGAAGGCCTCCCCGATGGAGGAGTGTGGCAAGTCACGCCGTAGGAAGAGCGGACAGGCAGGATGTGTTATCGTGGCCATCTGCCCCAGTTTCCTCCCTAACTTCATCTTTCTGTGGAGTATGTTTTCCTCACCCCGTCCCAGGGGCCCTGGCTCCTGACTCTCTGCTCTCAGGCTCTGTGCTCTCTTCCAATTCATCACAGAGTCCCATCTCCCATAATCAAAGGGACTGAAGTGCAATTACCCTCCAGGTCTGCTAGAACAGGATAATGCTGGGGTTTTATTTGGTTCATTCCCTCTAATTATTCCCAGTGGCTCTGAGAACCCTTTGGTTCTCAATTCTAGAGATCCTAAGACTATCTAACTCCATTTCAGCTTGAGAAAGCTCATTTTAAAGCAAAGCCACAACGTTGGTGGCTATGAGGTTAGCGCAATAAAGAATTATGGTGCTGATGTACTTGAAATAAGATGGTACATAAATCTTTGCTTTTAAGAAACTGTTCTAAAGAGTGAACTTGTGTCTTCCAGGGCCTACCAGTGTGCAGTACACATAACTGGGTTAACAAGTGTTTACTGAATAAATGCTTCTGACCTCGGTGACTGGGCATTTTATTGTACCCAGAATTATCTGTATTAGAGGCTTGTGAGGGCTTCCTAGAGCCTGGGAGTTTTAGCAAAATATAATTAGAATGTGAAGTGTCACTCCTCGTTAATCCTCATATAGATTCTGGTTACACTGAGTAAGTTTGTAATTATCCTGTTGATTTGGATGTGTTTCGAGGCTGTGGCCACAGCCAAGTTTTGCCAGTGATAGGTCTGAGTCCGTGCTGCAGTCTGTTGTTTCTGATGTTACGAGTAGCCCATCCTTTGTTCATGGCTGAGGACTCATTGGTTTGGTCATTGAACTGTCTTTACCGAGTTACTGCTATGTGCTCAGACGTATGCTCAGTGTCAGGAAGGGGTGACCATCCAAAATTAGGTCGTCCCTGTCCTCAGGCCTTGGGGCCGCTCCTTGCTTGCTCTGGTTCTCTGCTGGGTTTATTTCCGTTTGGTTATATTCTTCCTCTCCACCCTCCTCGCTTCTCATTCTTTGCCTTTTCTCGTGTAGCAGCCTGCTGCTATATTTTCAGTGATGCTCATAGCAAACCACCTCAGTCTCACTGGCATACAACAGTGAGCATGTATTTATTGCTTCCCTGTCTGTCGTCATCTGGAGTTCGGCTGATTGAGGCTGAGCTCAGCTGAGACGAGGTTCAGGCCCACTGTTCACATAGCTTATTGCTGAGCCTGAAGCTCTCCAGGACGTGTCTGATGGCGAAAGGCAGGAGGGCACAAGCCAGCAAACCCGACTGCACATGTTAAGCCTCTGCTCACATCATGTCTACAATCATAACCATGGTCACAACAAGTCGTATACTCTGCCCAAAATCAAGTTTTGTGCCAGTAGACTTGTCCCAGGAGGCAGGGGGAGGTACATGAATGTTTCCCAGACAGAGATCTGACCTGTCACACCCAGTACTTCCACTCCAAGTGCCCTGCACTTCCTGGCCTCTGGGCCTTTGGTGTGCCATCCCCTCTGCTGAGATACCCTCCCTTCGGGGGTCAAGCTACCCACTGTTGGCTCATTCCACTCCTCTGGGAGACCTCAGATAACACTTTAGTTTCCTGGATTCTCCTCTGGGTTTGCAAAACATTCTGCACACATGGACCCCTCTGTTCTCCGTGTGTCTTTTTCTCCCTCACCCTCCCATGAATGTTGAACCGCGTCTTTTCCACCACGAGCACCGGCTGAAGGGCCAATGCACGCTGTCTGTGGCCCTGGGCGAGGGGTTGGCACCTCTGCACTGACAGCTCTGGGGAGGAACGAACAACTCAGGTTTCGGCACTTCCAGGGGAAGTGCCATTTGGAGCGAACCTCCTGAGCCGCCTGGACGGGTCTGACGGTGTCCAACAGACGCCGTCTGCTCGGAGGCCTGTGGAGGCCGGGAAGCCGGCGTAGCCCCCTGGCTCGGGTTCGGCCCCCACTTGCCCTTTTTGCCTTTTGTTCCCCATCTTGCCTTAGAGGGGGAGCAGGTCTGAGGAGCTGCCCGTTTGTCCTCAAGTAATAGATTCGGGGGATGTGAACCAGGGAGGCATTGGGTGAAGACGGGAGCTTTTCTGCGCTGGGCATCGACTCGTCTCTGGTGTCGCTGCGTGGGATTTCGGAAGAGGGGCGAGGCTGAGGCGGACAGAAGGCCGCGCACGTGTGGCTGCCACTCAGCTCTGTTCGGATTTTTCCGGAGGCGCTCGAGAGGGTGGAGGGGACAGACGTGCAGGCTGCTTTCAGCCCACTCCAGACTTCAGCTTCTTCAGAACGGGGCTGGAGATGGGAATTTATATGTGCACCGGGTGGTGCTTTAAAGTCACAGCTGCTCTTCATTTAAAGGAATCCAACGCTTTTCACTGCAAGTGATCATTTTGAAGGTAACTCAATTATCTGTGTTTGCTGGTTCAATATGGTACTCTAAGATATAATCGCCCATCATCTCCACTCACTGGAGCCGCACATGGCTTCCCAGGCTGGGTCTTGGGCCAGAGAAGTGAATGGAGACACTCAGAAGCCTCTTCCAAATCAATGCACAGAGCCGGAGAGATGACGGAGCCCCAGACCCGCTCTCTCTGCGTGCGTTTCTAGTCCCCGAGGCGTGCAGACATTCGGATGTCTTACCGTCTATCTCAGAGGTACTCATTCTGTGCCATTTGAATTGGCTGTAAAATTCATGAGACAAGATGTCACACTGTTTATTCAAATTTAGAATTTCACAGTAGCCAAGTCCCTGTAGCCATCTGCATGTAACAGCCCAGGCGGGTTATTCGGGCTCTCACTTACAGGGTAGGCGCCGCGGGAGCCTGGCGCCCCGTCTTGTTGTCGGTGACCCACCCTGTCGGCCCTGGGTCACGCTTGCCTCTTGGTGTTCCCAGCTCTGCCCATTCAGATCTTCCGAACGCTGTGCCCTGCTGACGGCAATGCTTTGCACCCAGGAGTAACTCAATAAGCTTGTAGAACTGAGTTAGGAGAGTTACCTAAGTTTAGGAATAAGAATCAAATATGCACAAACTCTCCACGGACCCATTTTCAATCCCTGCTTATCCACAATTGGGACTGAAATCTTTTTTTGACTCCCCTTTCCCCAATGACTCCTGGCCAATGGCTTTATTCTTCAGGACTTCATGGTGATCACCTACAAAAACGAGGTCGTGACAACTTTGAGCATGGCTGTGAGAACTATGGGTGACGGGTAGAGAGTGAAATGCACGTGGTCTGTGATGGATGCTCCGGAACCTGGAATAACAGTCGACACTGGGACTCTGCCACCAGCAGTCCAGTCCACCTGTACCCTGCCCCAGTCCCCATGTTTCTCTTCCTTCTGATACATAGACAGCAAACACGGAGCAGATGTCCTACCAACCTGCACTCGTTTCTTTGTTTCCTTTCCTGAAAGGGGTCTCACAGCTCTACCAAAGTTTTATTTTACTTTCTAAAAGGGGCCCAGATTCTGTTTTCTCCTGCGAATCGCACACACATTTGAACAGTCATTTTCTTAATGTTTCTTTTTTTTTTTATCACAAAACATCATTGACTAGAACATTGAGTAAAATGTGTTTTTTGGCATCTCCTAATAGTTTAATGGAGGGAAAAAAAAAAGAAAAGGAAAAAAAAAATTTGCTATTGAACGTTTCCTTGTTGAAAAGGAGAGATTAAATCTTCCCAGCCTCTGGGAGAGTTTGGAGACCCTAAGCGGTTTTGCAGGACTGCTAAAGCGTGAGCCCGCCGTGTCTGTCGAAGGGCTGTTTGCAAGGTGGTGGTCCAGAGTGCGCCCCATCAGTGAGCTCCAGTCATTTTCCTGAACTTCGAAACAGAGCGAAGGCAGGTGGGTCATCTGGACGAGCATTGTGCATCACGGTGTCTCTCTGCAAAGCCTTCTCTGACTCTTCCCCCTTCTCTCCTTGTTGACATGTTTCATAAGACTGAGACGGTCATTTGGTTGACAGTTTTTGAAACTTTGCTAGATGCCCGGAGAAGAGAGCCAACAGCCAGGCAGAGGCTGAGGGCTAATAAACCCGTCTCGGCACACACGCGCGTGCGCTCTGCCATCCCCTGGGAGAATGGGCTGCAGCAGTAAGTGTGGCTCTGCCTCTTGGCCTGGCAGCAGCTTAGGGTGGGAGCGAACAGAAAGAAAGATGATAACTTCGGAGAGCTGAAAGAGTACATCCTAGAAAACCAAATCTCTCTTTAATGAGGCCAAGAACACTAACTGCCAGAAATCCAAGCTCATCTCAGAAGGTAATAGCAGCTGGAGGAATTTCATTCATGCAAAACAAAGTTGAAAACGCAGGTAAAAAAACTAATGCAAAAACAAATGCAAACTGAAAAACCTGCTACAGATTCCCACGTTCAGCACAAAGCTTTGCCATGGCTGCTGGGTTCCTGAAAATCCTGCGGTGGAGAACGAGGTCTAATAGAGGAAATGGGCAGGGGGTGGGGGTGGACTGTGATCACCCTTCTACATGCTTTCTGTTTCCAAACATACCACATTGAAGGACGCACTAAGTGAAGCAGGCATCAATGACGCATTACTAGCTCGAGGTGGTAACAGTGGCTACTGTGTGGGATTATGTTCCATTTATCCATTTGCTAGAAACTTCTTGGGTTTTCCCTTCCCAGATGTTTTGACAATATGCTTCTAAGTTCATGTTAGCTTTTTGCAGATAGGAGGCATTTAATTTGGGTCTCTTCCTTCCTCTGGGTAATTCATGATTTTCTGCCTTTGACTCCAGGTTACCCCTGGGGCTGTTGGTAGATCTGGAGAGTTTGAGATGAACTGCTCAAGATGGACAGAGACATTGAGTAAAGTGATCAAAAGGCTGATTAGGTGTTTCACAAACCCCTGGACCCATCAGTACCAGCTCCAGGCTCTCCTGTCCACACTGGAGCAGGTGTCTTCCTCGTTCGCTCTGCATTTCTTGTTTGACTCGCAAACCGAGAGAACCCGTGCTGGGAAGGCGCACTCGGGGTGCTTCAGGTGCAGAGAAAGGAGCCAATGACCTGGACAGGATAAGGAGGGACTTCGGGGGAAGGTGCAACAATCCAGATAAGTACTGGAGGATAATTAGAAGTGGATGAAAGAGCTTGTCAAAAATAAATTTCTCAAAATGAAGACAGACACACACACACACACAACACACACACACACAACACACACACACAGAGAAAGCGAGAGTATGTATCAGAGTTTCATTTAACTTTTTTTTTCTTTATTGACTTTAGAGGAAGGGAGAGATAGAAACATCGATGAGAGAGATTATCGACTGGCCACCTCCTGCACGCCCCACTGGGGATCGGGCCCACAACCTGAGCATGTGCCCTGACTGGGAATCCAACCAGCTGCCTCTTGGTGCACGGGTCAACACTCAACCACTGAGCCACACCGGCTGGGCTTATTTAACTTTTTAAATGAGGGAACCAGCACGGTGACAAAATCTGTACAAAGGAAATATGAGAACTAGAATTTTATATCGTCTGTGAAATAAAAAGGAATGATGAGAAGAGAGGTAAATTAGTAAGCCCTGCAAGGCAATAAAACTGTAACTTTTGAGATTCAGCCTCTCCCCTTTTTCAGTTTTCTGTAAATTAACCTCTAACCTTTATAGAATGCAAAGAATCTGTGTCCTAATCAGTTAACACGAAGGAAAACATAGCCCAGTCTCCTTAGAGCAGGGTCAGCAAAAGCAAAGGCCCAGATAGTAAGCATTTGAGAGTTTGTGGCCACGAGGTCTCTGTTCTGCCCCTGCAGCACAAGGTCGGCTAATATATATATATATATATATTTTTTTTTTTTAATCCTCACCCGAGGATATTTTTGCATTTTTATCTTAAGATAGAGCAGGAGGGAGAGAGAGAGAAATATCCATGTGAGAGATGTAAGAGAGACACATGGAGTGGCCGCCACCCACATAACCCCAACCAGGGCCGGTGGGGGACAAACTGCAATGGAGGCATGTGCTAACCAGGCCTCTCTGGTCCATGGGCCCACACTAACCACTGAGCCAAACCGGCCAGGGCAGGTCTGTTAATATTCTTTATCAATCAAAGCCAGCAGGAGGTCCTAAACCTAGAGATAAATCCACAGTCATTGGTTGGAAAGGGTAAGTACTGGGATCGTGAAGCGTGGTGGAAAGTGCTACTGCTCACTTCCTGCCCCTGTAAGGTCTTTGGTCCTTGAGACTTCGTCCCAAAACCAACTCAACCTTTCCTTTCAATGCCCAGCAGGTTCAGGAGCCAGGGTTCCCTGGAAATCCTGTGAGGAGTCTCCTCCCCGCCCACCCCCAGCAGTACCCCTAGTGATTTACAAACAACAAGCAAGTGCTCTGGGGACAATTACCTTGTAAACAAGGACACAGTTAGTGTATTTAGAGCAAAGCTGCTGGGTTAACAGCCACATTTGCATTCCGACAATGGATGTGCTAATTAGCAATGATTCCACCTATTCATTAAAGCCTTAAGAGATTCTTTAAGAAATATAGCAGCCCCTCTCACTTAGGGCCCCTCCGCGGTGTCCTGTGCTTACTCAAAGTCACTCTTTATCCCTAGTATTGGGATTTTTTTTTTTTAACTAATTGGGACCAGCTATCTCCTTCAGAGCAGAGGAAAGAGGAATCCATCTCTCTCCACCCAGCCTTCTGGCACCCTTGGCCAGGCTCCGTCTCTTCAAGGAGCTACCTCTGCCTCTCTCAGGATGCTGGTAATACCTGCCCTCTGTTAGCAGCTCTAAGGCTTACTCAGATGATCTCGATAAAATATTAACAAATGATAGTGATAAAGAATTTACTCCGGGCCATCATGTGGTGGTGTTCCCTTGCCTGGATTTACCAACAGGCTGTCTAGAGTTCCCGGGCAGAGGGACAGCCCCGGGTGCCGAGGCTGCATCAGGCTACAAAGATGCTGAACTGCAGGAGTGGACCCAGAGCAGGTCTGAGGGTTGAGCTTCCTGAGGAGTCAGCCTGGGAGACGGGCCCCTTTCATCCCTCGCACACTAACCACACGGGAATGCGCTGGCTGGTTCTGCGAAGGATCCTTGCATTTGGAGAGGAACTAGGCACGTGGCCCTGGTAACTGGGAGAGGGGAGAGGTGGAGGAGGTGAGGCTAGAACGAGTTATGAAAGATCCTCCCGACATGGTGAGGGGAGCTTCTCACAGCGGACGGACGGTGCCCTGCCTCTGTGACGATGTCACCCAGAGTTGTGTCACCAGAAAGGGACCGGGACCTCAGCAGGTCTCTCCCTGCACGGTCTGGAAGGTATGGGTTCTTGACTTTGTGCAGGGAAGATTTTACAATCTAGGTGATTTCGAGAGTACGTTTAAAGTAAACATACACGCCTGAGAAAAGAAGGGGGAATTGCTTCGGTGTGCTCCCGAGCGGTCCTTTGTTTTAAGGGTTTTAATCTGTGTTCCAAAGGCGGGAATTTTAGGGGAGATCTCAGGGGAGGATCTCAATAGACTGTTTATCAGCTTTTTAGGTACGTCCTGTAATATGCCGATTCCTCTAAAGGAGCAGATGGGGGGTCAGAGTCGTCCTCTGGTCAGTTTCCCTTCAATGAATGGGGAGTGAAGAGCAAAGCCGGTCCAAAATGGGAACTTAGCTCAACCACATAATCAGGTTTTCGGTAAGTCACCTCCTCGGACCTCCGTCTGGAAAATGAAGATGAAATGAGATATTTTATGTTAAATTTCCTAACAAAGGATGTGGGATGTAGTAGGTGATTTAGTTCTTGTTAAATTGCCTGAAATGTCACCAATTAAATTCATTGGGTCCCATGAATCTTCCAAAGTAGCAGCGGTGGTTACTTTCCAAGTAATGGGATATTTTATCTCATTATCAGATAACTATCTGATATCACATCATATATTATCTCCCGTTAATATCAGATAAACCATCTGATGTTATATCCGAGGGACATTTTATCAGATGGATAAAGACTGCCCTGCTAGAAGGGGCCTGAGAAAGTAACTGACCCCACATTTCTGCCTCTGGACCAACCACGTCAGAGCCAACTTCGTGGGCACACACTTCGGTCACCTTTCCTCATGGACCCGGGCAGTCTTGCCGGTGACTCATTCGCAGCCAGACGCACAGATGGGAGCAGATTCACAGAGCCTGTGGGCAGCGGCGGCCACAACCTGGACCAGGCCCCTCACCTCCTCTCCCAGCAGGGAGACTGTCCAGAAGTCCAGCTGTTGGTGGCAAGCCGACAAGCCTCTGTGGATGGTGGTGGCCTGGTGGCATAGTCACCAAGGCCCCGAGCTCCCAGGGGAGCCAGAGGAGCCGCCGGCAGGGCAGCCTTCTGATGACAGTCAGGACAGGCCTGGAGGAGGAGTGTGGCGAGAAGGGGCCTTGCCAGCCTCCCGCACGCTCAGATGTGTGCTCTCGGCGCTCAGCGGGCCCTGGCACAAAACCTGGAGAGCCTGGCACAGAGCAGGCTCTGGTCTAAGCACAGCACCCCGACAACTCCTGAGGGCCCAGTCCTGGGGGTGGCCTAAAGGACACCATGCACAAATCGTGCTGCCTCCCTTATGTATGAGAATTGCAGTTCCTACTCAGGCCTGCCGCCCATCACCCCACCCAGACGCTGGCTGTGGTGTGAGCTGACGCCATGTGCGGTTCCTAAAAATGATAAAAGTTCCTCCTGAGAACCTCCTGGGCCTCCGCAGGAGTTTGCTGGACACCTGTGCAACCCCTCTCATCCCTGCCGACCTCAGGGAGCACCTACTGTGCGTTCCTCGTGCTGCTCAGACATCTCCAGAAAGCCTCCTGGCCTCGCAGTGGGCTGGGTGGTGCCTCGGGTAGCACACTGCCTTCCCTCCAAGCGTAGAGACTTGTGTTATTGTTGTCACCTTAGCACTGGCCTCGTGACCTGGTCTCTTTGGGAGGCAGTGTGGACAGGGACATGAAGCCTGTGAGGAGAAGAGGCTGTTTGCAGGGGTCAGAGCTGAGAGGAAACTCTGTTGTCTGCCTCATTTCATACTTTCCACATGTGCCTTTAGAATGAGGGTCAGGGAAGAGGACATTTGGAACCCAGTCTGCCTCATGCAGAACACTGAGACTGTGGTTTGAGGGCATCTAGGTGCCGTCATTTCCAGCTTGGCCAAGGGTCACCAGGATGCCCCGTGGGCTCCAACTTCTTTGTCTGAGCCATTAAATGCAGTGCTGAAATGCCCAGCCCCACTGATTTAATACAGAGGAAACTCTGATACATTTCTGGATTGCTTAGCAGAAATTCAGACTCTTTCATGGGTTCTGACAGCCCATTAGCCAATAGCAAGAGGTTAAGTATAAAGAGGCCCAGCGAGAACCTCTCTCCGGTTACAGCGTGCGCCCGGCTGAGGCTGAGGGAGGCTGCCCTCCTCACATCCACACGGGGCTGAGCTGCCTCTGATCCTCCATCAGGCTGCCTGCTGCAGGGCTGGGCTCCCCCCACGGTGTCAGAGGGTTCCTCCTTCCCTGCATCTCCTCCACCCAGAATTCTGTGAAATCTGCCCTCCAGGCTCTGAGTCTCAGAGAGACCTGGCCAGCCCCTCCCACCTCCTCTTGGGAAAACTTTCTGGAAGCTTCGTAGCTTTGGGGAACAGTTAGAATTCTTGGAGGTGGCTCTGGGGGCCCACAGGCTGACTGGATTCTCTCCCAGTACGTGGCTAGGTAGCCAGTGACCTTGTGAGAGACTGAACGGTTTTGTGGGAGTACAGGGTGAGATTTCTCACGTACAAAATGCCTGAAAGACTTATCTTGCTGTAGTATTCGTATTTAAAGATCATTCCTTTAATTAACAGGAAAGCACTTAGTAAAAACATAAGACACTAGGCAAAGCCTTAAGAATGCTGTTCAGCCATGGAATGTGATTCACGAGGCTGTGATCCTTCCTTGGGTCACAACTTGCGTATTTGAATCTCTGCACAGAGCTGGAAGTGACCCAAGAGATTATCGTAGATTCATATTATTCCAGTTCTCAACCCTGGCAGCCCATTATTGTCACCGGGGAGCTTTCTCAGAAATATCCATTCTTTATCACCACCACCACCCCATCACTCCAACCCCCCTTCCCCAACTTTCATTTGTGATTGTTTGTCTCGTAGTGGGATAAGAGCATGGGTGTTTTTTAAATGCCATAGATGATGCGCACCCGGGAGGAAAAGGCTGCTGGGACCCAGACCTGTGCTTCGCAGGGGCTGACGCAGCGAGGCCAGGCAGTGGCGGGGCTTCCTGCACAGGTGCGCACCAGGACAGGCGCAGGAGGCAGAATAAACCCAAGAGCAGAAGCCATAGCCATATTGTCCGGCAGGCAGGGCTGGCAACCAAACCTCCCTCTGACATCCAGGCACCTATGCCAAGAACAAAGATCCTGACATTTAAAGGTGTCGACTCTGACTCTGCGATCGCCCCGTGACCCACCCACCACATCTGCCACCAAAGCTGCCTGGGAATTAGCGCAGAAGCAGGGGATGGCTGCTTGTTTGCTGGTGTTTATGGGGAAGTACAGCCTTTCATTCTGGCTCTGGCTCTGTGCCCTGAGCTCTTCAGGGCAGGGACTGAGGCATCTTATCCTTGCATCCCCTGATAGAAGATTGCAACTAGGAACATGGTGGCTGGGTGGGTGGGCGAACGGACAGAGCATTTGGAGTGCTCCAGTGCGAGGCTTCAATGCAAACCGTGAACATCACATAATGAAACCATTTCCGCACTCAACTACCTCCTCTGTCCTAAATTTTCATTAAGTCAGCATAAAAATCATTTTGATAGTTAGCCAGGGCTGCACTAATGCTAAACATAATGTGTAGTCACACGAAGAAAGGGCGAGGAAATGGGCTTTTGATTCTGCGCCTAACTCACAATGAGCCATCTATGATGTGAATTTTTTATAATAACTTAATGACAAAATTACTTCCATGTAGGTCACCTAGGATAGTGAACACCCAGGAGGGTGTCAAATCCTTCGAAATGGTTTGAGAGGAATCTGGCTCCATCTCTTATCAGATGAGTGAGGTTGGTCATAGTGCTTAACCTCTGACACGCGGCAGCTTTGCCGTTAAAGAGGGATAATATCTGTCTTGCTGAGTGGTGGTGGTAGAGATGTAATCTACTGACTTCCAATTGCATTCTGTTGGCCAGGACTGGTGACTTGACCCTGACCTAACTGCAAGGCGAACTTGGAAGTGCAGTGAGTATCTGCTTCCTCGCTATGGGCAGTGAAGCTCCGTGGATACGTTTCCCCCGGACGGCACGCCTGTGTGCTTTAGGAAGTTAGGGCCGTAGACTGGAAAACCACTGCTCTGGAAAGCAGGTGCCCTCGTTTGAGGCCTTATCTCCTCCTATAATCCTCCCTTTCTTTATTCCTTCATTCACTCCTTCATCAACGGATGTCCGTGGGGTTCCTCTGTGTGCCAAGCAGCTGTGGGTTTCGTGGAGGAAGCATCTGCTTCCGTGGCACTAACCTCTGGCAGGGATGCTTGAGGTGGGCGTGGAGTAAGAAACAGACAACAGACAACAAATACGTGAGAACATGACTGAAGAGATAGAATGCATTCAGATAGCGAGTCCTTTGGGGAAATGAAACTGACTGATGTGACAGGAAGTACCTGGAGAGGAGGAGGAGAGGCCTTTGCCACGAGGCTGACTAAGAAAGGCCGCGCACAGGGTTCATTCGGAAGGAAACCTGAGCGTCTGAATCGTCATCCGTACAGAGTCTCCTTCACCGAGAAGTGAGGATGTGGTATCAAAACCAGAAGAGAAGGGGGTGACTTCTGCAATGGTGGAGGGGGCCTGGCAAAAAGACAATAAAACTAAAAGCAATCATTTCAGAACTCAGCAAGAAAATAAGGGGAATATTATGAACAATTCTGTGCAATAAACCAGACAGTTTAAATGAAGTAGGAAAATCCCTTTAAAAACACAAATAAATAAAACTGACGCAAAAAGAAATAGAAAATCTGAATAGAATTACAATGAGCAAATAAATTGAATTAGTAATTAAAACTCTTCCTGCAAAGAAAGCCCAGGACCAGATGACTTCATTGTGAATTCTATCACATACTTAAAGAAGAAATAATGCCAATTCTTCACAAATTCTTCAGAAAATAGAAGAGAATGAGGAGCTAGTATTATCCTAATACCAAATAGACAAACATCATAAGAAAACTACAAACCAACTTGTCTCATGAAGATAGATGTAAAATTTTTCAAAGTATTGATGAATATATATACACACCATGACCAAGCCAGATATTTATATCAGGAATCAAAGGTTGGTTTAATATTCAAATATCAATTAATGTAAAATACCATCTTATTAGAATGGACAAAATTAACAAGGACAAAAAGCACATGATCATCTCAATAAACACAGAAAAAGCATGTGGAAAAATATTCAACATCCACTCAAACTAAAAATAGAGAAATTTCCTCAACCTAATAAATTGCATTTACAAAAAAACCACAAAACCTATAGCTAATATTATATTTAATGATAAAAGACTGAAAGCTTTTCCCATAAAATAAAAACAAGTAAGAATGTCCACTTTCAACACTTCTATTCAATATTGAACTGATGTTTCTTAGCCAATGAGATAAAACAAACTAAGTATATATATTTATAATATACACATATATATTCAGATTGGAAGTAAGAGGTAAAACTTGTCTTTATTCACAAACAACATGATCCTAGATGTAGAAAAATCTTCCAAAATCAACACAATTTTACTAGAACTGATAAACAAGTTCAGCAAGTTCACAAATATAAGATCAATATAAAAAAGTCAATTGTATTTTTATATACTAGCAATGAACAATCCAAAATGAAATTAAGAAAACAATTCCATTCAAAATAGCATCAAAAATAATAAAATTCCTAGGAACAAATTTAACCAAAAAAGTGCAAGACTTGTATACTAAAAATTATTTCTTAAATTTCTGAGAAAAGATAAGAAATATTTAAATCAGTGATAGTCAACCTTTTTTATTCCTTGGCACACATACACTCATTACTACAATTCTGTAGCACACCAAAAATATATTTTTTGCCAATATAACAGAAAAAGAAAAAGGTATGATTTTGAATCATTCACACCAGATGGCTATTGTTGAGTTGGCTATTTTTTTTTTTTTTTTAACAATCTAAGGGAAAAGAGGGCAGTGCCCCTGACTAATGGTCAGGAATTTCATGTTTTAAAAATTCTTGCAGTACACCAGTTGAAAATTGCTGATCTAAATCAATGGAGAGATATTCCAAGTTCGTGGGTGGAAGATTCAATATTATTACAATGACAGTTTACCACAAATGGATCTACATATGCAATACAATTCCTATCAACATTTCAGGGGGCTGTTTTTTTTTGCAGACATTGACAAGCTGATCCTGGAAATGCAAAGAACTCAGAATAGCCAAAAAGGAGGAATAAAGTTGGAAGACAGACTTTGTGGTTTCAAAACTTACTATAAATCTACGGTAATCAAACAGTGGGATACTGCTAAGAGGGTGGGAGTATAGATTGATGGAACAGAATTGAGAGTGTAGAAATAAGACTCTTCCATTTGTGATCAAGTGGTTTTTTGAACACAGTGGGACAGGGTCGCCTCTTCAACAGTGGTGCTAGGATAACTGGATATCCATGTGAAAAATGATGATATAGACTGTTGCCTCACAACAGCTAGCTCAAAATGAATCATGAATTAACTTAAATGTCAGAGGTAAAATTAAACCATTAGACTGGAACATAGGAGAAAATTTTCACAACCTTGGGTTAAGCAAGGAATTTTTAGATAGGATACCAAAAGCATGACCCACAAGAAGTGGATGAATTGGACTTCATCAAAATTAAAAACGTTTGTGCTTCCAAAGGCACCGTTAAGAATATGAAAAGATAAGCCATAGACTTGGAGAAAATATTTGCAAATCATATATCTGATAAAGGCCTTGAATGCAGAAGACACTGAGAACTCTTACAACTCACTAAGAGGACAAACAACCTGATTTTTAAAATGAGAACTAGATGGAGACCAAAATGGCATATTTGAAAAAAAAACAACTTTCTTTTTCTTTTTTCAATTATGATTCACAAAACCGCCAGAAGGCCCTACGGAAACGTCTAGAGAGAAAACGAAGGGCAACCCCACCCCTGAGCCCAGAGAGAGGGTCTCCCCAGGAGCTTGTGCTCTGCTTCCTAGTGGACCATGCCCAGGCCCCCTCCTCATCCTGCTTCTCAGGAGTGGGCTGACGCCGCGGAACAGAACGGCTGTCATCTGCTCCCTGGCCAAAGACAAGCCGACCCAGGAAAGGAAGAACACAGTGCCCTCACCGTGGCAGCGTGACGTGCTCCTCTGCTGCTTGTCACAGGCGCTGTGCACACGTCCCTGCTGGAACCGAACCATGGATGGATGGGCACAGCGTCCCGACCACCCCCTTCTGCCCGGCCTGCCCAGAAGCCCCTGGTTATGAGTCACGCCGGCGAAGCCTGGCCAGGTAACGAGACCGCTCTGGGTGTGGGAGCAGCCCCGCTCTGGAGCAATCAGCCTAAGTGCTTCGTTCGTCCTGAAATCAATTGTGAGCTACGGGAGGACAGGAGACAGGATTTGTTTGGCCTTAACAGAGCATTAAAGAAAGCAGGCATCAAATATTTAGAAAGAAAATTATATAAGTCAAAACCAAGACACTCAAAATGCCGAGGCAGTGGCCAATTTCAGACAGACTGCAGAGGATCCCGTGTGGCCACGGCCACATGCACTGGCTTGAGCTCACCTCCCCCTTCCCTCTCCCCTCCAGGCCTGTGAGTCCCACCGGCCCTGGGCCCTGACCTCGCTTCCTTCCCCATAGAAGCCCTCCACTCTCTGTACCCGCTCAGACACGGCCTCTTCCCAGAGCCTGCAGAGCCCGCCACTGGCGGTGTTGCCTCCTGCCGGAAACTCCAACCAAACTTTTCCCTTTCAAGATTTTTCCTAGCAATCGGGACCTACCTTGTGTGTAGGTACCTCTTTCCCTTTCAGTCCCCAGGACCAGCTGGTGACTGGGAAATGCGGAAGGTGCAACGATCTGGGAATGAGCTGGTGCTGGGAATGAGCAGGATGCTCTCACTGGCCAGCACAGAGCAGAGGCAGCCCTGGGGGAGGCCCAGGCCGCAGCTGCAAGAGGGGACGCGAAGCCAGACTTGCATGGACCAGCCTGGCCACCTACAGCAGGCAGGGGACACTGAGGCCACTCCACTGGCCACGAGAGCGCTTGCGGTGGCGGCTGGGCAGTGGGCCTGGTGGCCAGGAAAGTGAGTGCTGCGCCCCGACGCACCCTCTCACCCCAGGGCCTGGTGGCTCCACAGGTACACCGGGGGGCTTTAGGCACAGCAGAGGAGGGGCACACGAACAGGAAAGAGGTTCAGCTTAGAGAAATGCATCTAGAACTTTAGAATTACACATCTTAGGAACTCTTTCACTTCCACCATCTGCATTTGTTTTGTGTCAGTGTTCTGTGCTGTTTGTGTTTTGAACTGGGAAGGTTGCGGGTGCCGTAGCATTTTTAATGCATGAAGTTCCTGAAGGTTTTACTGTAGTCCTGGCTCTGTCGCTTAGTACATCTGTGGCACTGGGCGCAGGCGGAAGCCTCTCTGAGCCTCGGCCCTTCCTTGGGAAAGCGGAAATGGCAGTGATCGCCTGCTGGGGCGCTGGATTAAATCAGGTGGGCCGGAAGTTCCGAGTGCAGGGCCTGGGGCAGAGCACGTGCTGGGGCTGTCGTTACTTCCGTCTGGGTGGCCGAGGCGAGGCCGTCGGGCGCACGAGCATCGCTAGGGTGAGGAAGGAGGGACAGCCTCGCCCTCCAGACCCTGCAGCCTAAACCATGGAGGGCCTCGGAGCTGCCGGCTCGTTCCTTTTGGGAAAACAAATCAGGGAAAGGCTGACAAAGGCAGAAACGTGTAAATATGTGAAACTCATTACCCACGTTGGAGGGGAGACGGGCCACCAGGGAAAAGGAAAAAGATACACCCATGGGAGTGCTCAACACATGTCCACTGATCGCCCGAGTGGGCCAGTCACTCAAGGCCGCCGGGGGCGCGGACAGGGACACGACTTAGCCCCAGGGTGCGGCGGCCAACAAGGCCTCCCTGACCAGGCGCTGGCTGATCTGAAGGGCGAGCAGTGTGCTCAGTTGAGGGACTCTTTTTGCCCTCCAGCGCCTTTCTTTCCTGCCTCACTCTGCCCTCACCTCTGGCTTCCAGCTGGTTCAGCCAGTGGGGCCTGGGAGGAGCTCAGGGGAAGGAGGGGGAGTAATGAGTGGGTTAGTCTCTGCCCTGGCACCCTCCCTGCTTGGCCACTGCAGGCTGGATGTGACCGTGACCAAGGGTCAGAGGTGCTGTCAGGTGGCCCCAACCTCACAGCCTCTGAAACTGCTTCCTCCCCATCACCTAGACCCAGGGCTGGTGTTTGTGTCCCCAGCTCCTGCCCCACCCCGTGGTTTCTCTACACCTGAACCTCACCTACGTGAACAGTCTCTTTGCCCGTCTCTCCTGCTTCCCTCCGGGACTGGGGCTGGTTACAGGTAGAGATTAAACAGAGGCAGGTAAGAGGAACCCACCACATGGGGAAAGACCAGAACTGGAGGTAGGACCCGCAAGTCCTTCCACATGGACAGCTGGCGAGTGGGGACACCGGAGAAGAAGGCAGGGACCCCACAACAGAGGGGCTTTAGTGCTAAGCAAAAAAAAAGGAACTTATTTGAAGGCAAATGCTCACCACTAAAGGATTCTAAATGCTGACTGGTGTGATCAGCTGGATCTATAGAAGGAACCGTCTGGCCGTCTTCTGGAGGGTGGGCTGGGAGCCAGAGCGGAGCCGGGACACCGGGCAGGACGCTACCACAGCACTCCAGGCGAGAGACGACGAGGACACGCCAGAGGCACCTTGTCCGATACCGAGAGGTAGGGTTCTAGGAGTAATTACATGGTGGGTGGTAATCCCACGTTTATCGAGATATTACAGATAAAGGCAGATGCTGAGAGAGAATGAATACTTCACAGTGCTGTGGCGCAGCTGTTCCCGAAGGGGGCACTGAAGGAAGAGCCACATCGAAAATGCGCTGGCGCCACTCCCATGACCAGCAGCACCCACTTGGTCTGGCTCACTCACAGTCTTCCTTCCAGACCCCTGCAGCAGTGCCTGGCACAGGGTCCCCGTCACCTCCCCGAATGCAGGGGGTCGTCTGCAAGGAGCAGAGAAGGAAAACACTTCAAGGTCAGACTCCAGACCTGCACCTTAGGAGCTGGGGGTCGCTTACCTCTTGCTGAACTTCCCCGACCCTCTGCATTGTCAGCTGTGAAGGACATCTATGCCAGCTTGTGGTGAGAGCTAAAGGAGCGAATTCGTAGATAGCACACCGGGCATGGGATTGGCCCTCAGCACATGCTGCTGTAGGAGCGTCCAGCGGAGGCTGCAGCGGACAGGATTGCCTCCTGGAGGAGAAGCTCCAAGGGACGGAAGCTGGCCCAGAGGTCGATGGCTTTGGAGGATGCACAGAGGAGGTAGGGCCTCTGTGGCTCCATGAGGACAGGCTCAGATGCGGGACAGCCCAGGAGAAGGACAGGAGCCACCGTGGACAGAGGAAACCACGTTTGGGAGCAGGAAGGATGGGACACAGCCATCCAGACCCTACTGGAGGACACAGCCTTTAGCCTGAATGGAGCCCACTCCTCGGGGTGTCAGAGCCAGGCGTTCTCATCTCTCCTGCTGGTTCCAAGTTGTCATTAATATTCGGCGGTCCTTGTCTCAAGCGATGTGTAAAGCCCCCCACATGATCCATGGGAGCCCTCGAAAAGCGCACAGGCACCCAGCACAGACCCAGGTCTCTCCCTCCGCCTGTCTTGCCTGTAATAAGAAAGCAGGGAGCTGTCCTCTCTCTCCAGAGTGCCCACCGCCTGCTGTTCATTTACTGTGGGAATTTCAGAATTGTATTTTACAGCGTCACCATGCAACGATTTTCTCTCAGTGTTCTGTGACAGCTTTAAGTGCAAGTAATCCGGAAAGCAGTTAGAAAGGTGGGTGACATGTTCCTGTACCATAACCCAGGGTAGCCCGCCTCCCTCATCGCCAGTACATAATGGAGGCATTGTAACCGACAATTTATTCTTCTCGAGGACAGCGTGGACGAGGGCGAGGGCTTGCCACCCTTTCTGGGTCACAGTGCCCACCTCAAACAGAGATTCAGTAGCAGTTTTTAGGTAAGTGAATGTATTGCTGGCTAGATTATGGCTGCTCAGTTAGCAATCATTTGAGTGAAGAAGAAGAATTAGTAAATTCAACAGCTGAAGTCTAGGCACTTGATTAGAGCCTGCTGTTTCATTGTCTTGTGTAAAATGCATCAGCAGCCATTGTCAGTCAGTCTTGAGCCAGGGAACGATATCTCCATGTCACAAGTCTTCATGAACTTCATACCTGTGTTTCGGAGCAGGCAGAGAGGGTGCTCGCTACAGGGCTTGTCCGCCCCTGACATCACCAGTCCAGCCCGGGGCAGCAGAAACTAGCGGTGCTGCTCCTCGCGGACCGTCCGCAGGTGGACAGTGCCCTGCTCGGCCAGTGTGCTTGCTGTCCTTTTGGCTCAGAAACCAAATCTGATCCGTTGACATGTCTGAGTTGCACTGCCCAATGTGGTTTCGTTTTGTTAGATTTTAATATTTCTAGACATTGATTGGCTTTCAATGTTGAAAAATCTGGAGATTTCACATAAACAAAAATCTGAAGAGGCCAACATGAGTCCTCAGTTTCTGCTTGGCCACAATTAGTGGGAGCCAAATAACAGCCCCCCAGCTGTGGACACAGCGTCCACCCTCCCGTGGCCACAGCGTCCTCCACACGTCTGTGGCTCAGCCTGCTCCCTCGCCTCGCTCCTCAGCCTTGCGTTCGCTCCCGGCGCCCAGATCCCTGGCTGCAGCCTTGAAGGAGCCAGCCTGTGGGGCGCACTGGAGCCCCGACATGGGCAGTGCCACGCACAGCAGAGAGTAGGTCCCCTGCAAGTTGTTTCTGGGGATCATTTTGTGTTACAGAGGTGTAAAATGATCAAAATATGAGACATAATTATCGTGGAAATTATTAAGGATTATTTCCATGGGATTTTGGGGTCGTGTCTGTGGCCTGCGAGTCCCCTGCTCAGGGAGGGTTGACTTCCATAACTTGTCCAGAAGCACTTCCTGTCAGTCATGAGGACCAACCAAGGTGGGTTACAGGAGACTGGGTGTGAACAGATTGTGTAAAGGGGCCTGAGGGGGGCCCAGGGCAGGCCTCTCAACCCTGGCTCGCAGTAGAATGCATGGCCTGAGCCCACCCCTCACCCCCAGAGCTGATTCAGTTGCTGCCAAGTGAGCCCTTTACCAGCCTGTGGAAAAGCTCCTTGTGGTGATTCTCAAGGGCAGTCAAGGTGGAGCATCACTGGTCCCAAGGAAGTCTGTCTTCTGAAGTCAGTTACCATGGGACTGAAGTACAGTTCTGGACTGAGCGCTTGGGGCCTCTTCCTGCCCCCCCAGACCCAAGACCCAAGGTGGCTTCGGGCTCACTTGTACCCTTCACCCAGCACAGGGCCTGGCATATGGTAGATGCTCAGAATATACCGATGGCAGGGAGGGAGGGAGGAGAGAAGTTCCCATGGAAAGCTTGTAACCCACGTGGGCACTTCTAGACTATGGCTGTTGTGTCAGGTTTGAAGGAAGAGGGAGGAAACCCAGTGTAACCGAGAGCACTTCATTTACCCAGCATGCCCTCTGAGCCCTTGAGAGGAGAGCGTGAGTGGGAAGTACACACAGCTGAAAAGAGAGAGCCTCCGGGCTGACAGAAGAACAGAGACGGACATACCTCGTTTTATTGCACTTTACTTTATTGCACTTCAAGATGTTGCATTTTTTATGATTTGAAGACAAGACCTTCCACCTGCAAAACAACTACAGCTTTGTTTATTGGGAGACTCACTTTATTGCAGTGGTCTAGAACTGAACCTGCGATATGTCCAAGCTATGCTCATGCACAGGCAGGTCAAGAATGAGCTGACTTCTGGGAGCTGAATGACTATTTCAAATAGTCTCCCAGCAGGGGCCATGCTGGACCCACGGGCACGTGACGTTTCTTCCATCGGAATCCCAGCACCACAACCCCCCTCAACCAGACACACCCTCCACACCCACCGCCAGCCACTCAGCTGGGAAAGCCAAGTGACTCTACGTATCAAATACCATCTGAAAGTCTGCACTTTCCACACGTGTGGGTCTCATAAAAATTTAAACACCTGCTAAGTGAAGACAACACCTTTTGCCGTCTTTCTGGCAGACCGCTTCTTCAGGGACTTTCTCACTTCTCAGAGGCAACACATTTCACCGGCAGTTTCCCTGGCACGGAAGCTGCTAAAAGCTGAAGGGAGGCAGGTAAGGGGTGCCCCCTAGGAGCCCGGCAGGGACCTCCGGAGCCAGGGATCCGAGGCTTCGGGAAGCAGAGGGGTCAGGTCCGCAGCCGCATGGAGGTTGATCTCTGAAGACAAGGGCTGGCTGGGCCTGAAAGACATGGCCCTGGAAGGTTCTTGCGAAAACATCTCTTTCGAGGAGCACAGAGGAAACGGCTGGAACAGGGCGTGAAGGTGTGGCAGACGAGGGGCTGTCATGCATCAAGGAGCAGGCATGTGCCAGGCATGTGTATACAGAAGCTGGATCCCAGGCCTCCCCCGTCTTTGATGTAAATGAAACCTTCACACCAGTAACTAGTAACATGCTATGAACATCCATGTTTATAACTTTCAGGCTGTTCATGACATTGGCATGATGTGGGCTGCAGACCATGTGAAATCCTGAAGTTCCAGAAAGTCTCATATGAGCTAACTGGGTCATCCCACATCCCTCTTGTTGAATTGTGCCCCCCCCCCCCCAATTCTTTCACTCAGGTCTCCTAATCCCTCCTACCTGCAAACATGACCTTATTTGGGAATAGGTTCTTTGCAGATGTGATTATGAAGATGAGGTCAAACAGGAGCAGAGTGGGCCCTAGTGCAACATGACTGTGTCCTTACAAAGAGGGGACTTTTGGACACAGATACACACAAACGGAGAACACCATGTGAAGGCGAAGGGAGAGACTGGGGTGATGCCAGCCAACCACCAAAGGCTCAGAGAGAGGCATGGACAGATCCTTCCCCATAACCCTCAGAAAAAAACAACTCTGCCGATTCCTTGCTCTCAGACTTCTAGTTTCCAGAACTGGATGGATACATTTCTGTTGTTTCGGCCAGCCTGTCTGTGGGACAACCTGAGTAAACTAACATGCTCTCCAGCCCCGGCTTTCATCAGCACCACCAAGCGCTCCCTGGGACCCTCCTGTCCACCCCGCCCTGCCTGCCCTCCAGTTCACCACCTGTGTCCGGGCAGGTGGAGCCCAGCCCAAGGTCAGGCGACAGCGTCAGCATCCGTCCCGCAATGTGATCCCTCCTAAAGAAAGCCTGAGACAGAAAATTATATATGTATTTTCAGCAAGTAACTGCAACTCGGTGAGATTGTAGGACGAGCCTAGGGCCGCACATCAGCCAAGTAACACGTGTTCAGCAAATCTGTGGTCACTTGGTGTCACCAACTGTCATGCAATAAAATCCCCCTGCACCCAAGAGATTCTGTTCTAGATGCAAGCGAGGGCACGGTGAGGCTGAGCACGACCCTCAGAGCACAGGCAGCTCCTGGGACATGCAGGTGAGCTGGCTACTTGACCGTCCTCCCGAAAAGTTCTCCATGAAGCTCTAGTTACATGAGATACTCCACAGAAAGACAGACCCAAGATTGCGTGGTCTTGGAAACAAGGGTTCTCTCGGGAGTTCACAATACATATGAGTACATTTAAAGGCTCTCAGAAGTCTTGCAGTTAAGAAACCTGTTTTTCACTCCGCATTTTCCAAACATAGGAGCCCTAAAGGGGAACTGTCAGTGTGTATGACATCTATTAAGAAATGGCAAAACATACTCCAGCCAAGATGGTCATAATACTATTTCAACATTGATAATATGAGTTAATCCCATTGGGATTTTGAGGACTGTTGTTCCTTATTCTTGGGAGAAGCTCAGCTCAGCCATCAGGGAAATATGACCTCGTCTCCCTACTCCTCCATGAGTACCTGGCACAAAAACACGGCAGTGTTGACAAGTAGGTTTCCAGATGACAACGATCCGCTTTCTGCGTCACTGCACTGCCACGAAAGGTCTGCCTGAGTTCTGTGCTCTTCCGAGCTGTCTGTCACACTGAGAGGAGACTCTGTCCCTCCTCCCTCCGCTGAGGCTGTGGGGCTGCCAGTGGGGTGCAGAGCCACCCTTAGGGGAAAGAGCTCTCCAAGTGCGCAGGGCACAGCAATCAGTGCCGTTGGCTCAGGAGGGAGATAACTCTATTTTAGGGCAAAGGAGCAGTCATTCTGACCTACATACACCGTCACTCGTGAGGTTCTAACAGCGAGAACGTCAGGGAGACATAATGGTCTCTGTGAAGGGAGGTGAGTCTGCCTTCCCTGTCACTAGGAAGAAAGGGGTCGCAGCAAGTTGGCTCGAGGCTCCCTGGCAGCTCGGGAGCACTGGGCCCCTTGTTCCCGTCCAGCTCTTTCCCCTCTGCGCCCCTGCTGCTTCTCCTACAGAGCAGACTCACCCATCACCAGACGCCTGCGACTGCAGGGGTGCCTCAGGCGTCTTCCCACTGGCTTTCACATCACAGCCTCTTGTGAGCGGCCTGTAATATTTACTGTTTAACTCGGTGCCTTAGATCCTATGGCAAAAGGGAGGTTGATTAACTTGCCTGTTCTATGCTTTTGCTCGGGTCTTTCCAGACTCCTCCTCCTCCTCGATATCATCTCCTCCTCCTCCTCCTCCTCCTCCTCCTCCTCCTCCTCCTCTCTAGACCATCCAAATACTGCCATTCCTCCATAACCCAACTGAAGTTTCCCCATCCTGCCTGGTGTGTCTTCACAGAGTGATTTCTGCTAAGACCTACTTGTAAATTAGCCTTCCTTTCATGTCTTGTTAACTACTTTTTGTAGGTATCTTTTTTTCCCAAATGAGCATATCTATTGTATGTTTGTTTGCTAGTTCATCCATTTCTATTCTTTGGGTTTGTGGGTTCTTTGGAAATACTAATAAAACTGATCCTCTCCTGCTAAGGATGATCACGTTAAAAAGAAGATATAACCTATAGCAGGAATGAAACAAAACAGACATCAAATGTTACATGATAATAAAATGGCATTACAAATGACTATGGCCATACACTTGAAAATGTAACTGACGGAAACAAATTTCTAAAAATACAACTTTTCGAACTGATGCGAAAAGAAATGGAAAACCTAAATGATCCTATAATCAATCCTTCGGTAAACAGAACCAGTCCTTTTTCATGGTCAGATACCTGTTCTCTTTGACCATGCTGGGAGCTCCTTGGCAGCATCACAGTGTATCTCGGTATCATCTGGATGGTGTCGGTGTCAGACCCTTTGCAGTACTGGTGAGGACCGGGAGAAGGAGGCCAGCAGCTCCCAGACAACGCTGTCACCTCAGTGATCTCCTCTGGCCATGCCAGCCCAACCCAGGGCCTCGTGCGCTCTGCAGAATCTGCACAGAGAGGCGAGGCCTTCAGCCTTTTGGCCCCTTTCCCCTCTCTGGGAGCCAGGCTGGTGGTTCTGAATCTCGATGCTCTGACCCTCCACGGGCTGTGTTCGCGGCCGCTGCTCCTCGCTGCTCACTGATGGGGCTGAGGCTGACCGAGAGCGCCGAGCTGGCTCGGTTTTCATTCGGGTGCATTACGGAAGCTGGGAGGGGCACACGGAAGGGGACAGGGTAGAAGGGGACAGGGCAGAAGGGGACAGGGTAGAAGGGGACAGGGTAGAAGGGGAAGGAAGGACACATGTCCTGCTCTCCAGTTCGTGGGGTTCTCTATTCAGAGGACATTTGCTGGGGACTCTTGCCCTGGAAAGGCAGCCTGTGCCCCACGGTGACGGTCTTGCCCAGAAAGGCCCTGGCTTCCTTGTTCACAGAGACTCGAGCCTTTGGCATATGCCCGGGGCACAGATAAGCTCTATCTTCTTATCCATTTTCTTTTATTGACTGCTTTTTCTAGTTTTATAGTTTCTAGATTATATTCTTTCAGTATTCACTTTGCTCTTTTGTTTCCTGTATTTTAACTGTTCCCAGCTGATGTACCATTTAATGACTTCTTAAATCTCACATTAACTTGTACCCATGGCTTATATTTTATCTGGTTCTCTCATCATAGTCAACTTTTATTTTGAGCTTTGTTTTCATGTTGTTCCTTTTTATTTTAGCCTTATTATTTGCCTTGTGTGCTGCTTTAAATGACTTCTGTCTTGATTTATCTTGTTGTTGATGGCATACTAAGATTCTTTTGTCTTTTATGCTCCTTAATTACAAAACGGCAAGTGTGAGGCCGAGTGGTGAAGGAGCGGTGGTGAGGACTGTCCAGTGTTGTAGAAGGGACATGTGAGGGGCCAGAACAGGACGCCCCTCCACTAACTCCACACGATGAAGGCGTGTTGGAAGGATACAGGCACGCAGCAAAGACATGGCGTGCAATAAGGATGCTCAAGTCCCATTAGAAATGGGAAATTATCACCGGCAGCTACCTTCTCCATGTGTCTCTCCCTCTCGGGTCCCTTGTTTCTTCCTTCCTGCTTCCCTGTCGCACATACCCTCTCCAAGCAGTTGAAGTCCGCCTTCCCCAGGCCCGCCTCCCCGCCAACCCGGTGCACGCCTGGGGTCCAGCAGCTACCACTGTCTAACTGACTCCGCCACTGTTACCGGTTCCAAATGCCAGGGACAGGGGGTCGCGCTGGGCAGTTCAGCTTGGCTCTGTTTGTAACTTCCAACCCTCATCCCACCCTCAGCAGCGTTAGCCATCAGGATGGCAGCCAGTGGCACTAACCGCTGCACCCTCTAGGCTGCAGCAGGCACGCTTCCTAACCAAGGGCAGTAACGGACAGGGAAGGAAGGGGGGCTGGATGCTTTCCTCCTTCCAAATGATCCTGCAGCGGCGTTATAACCTCCTCCCGAAGATGCCCCTCCCTTCTGCATCGTCCTCCTCTCTCTTATTTATTCAATTAAGTAGAAACTGGCCAGTATACCAATTCCCCTTCCCAAGGAGTAAACCCTTCATGAATTTTGCTTTTAAATTCTGGAACAACGTTGTTTTTTTGTCACATCACATTCTAGACGGTCCCTGGGAGGAGTTGTGCTATAAATCCGGTGTCTTTCTGACTAGACAATGCCAGGACATGGGGCAAGATTTGCCAATAGGAGAGCAGTGTCTTGGTTTCATTGAAATTAGCCGCGATGGTATTTGCAGCATTCCCATCAGGCTCCTGGGAAGGAGGCACAATGAAAGGTCTGGCAGCTGGGTTGGGGACCCTTCTTCTACCAACCTGTCTTGATGAGGTCTGAAGGCTGCCAGGGCTCACATTTCGCCAGCTGGACTTCGAGGAAGGAGCATCTCTTGCTGTGATTGCTCCCTTATTCCTTTCTGCTGGTAGCAGATCCATATGAGAATTACTCTGGATGGCACGTAGTAGATGCTCAGGAAACACTTGATCAAGGAACTGCTGAGCCATCTGACCCTAATGGAGAAATGGAATGAATATCTGCACATATCTATTGTGTTCCGGGCATCATACACCCTTGTACAAAGCCGGTGCTTGCAACCTTCCAGACTCAATGGAATTTCCCCAAAGGCTAAGAGTTTTCTGCTGAAACTTGGAAAGTTGGGGCTTGAAATGCAGTAACTTTAACCTGTGTATCTGTCATTGGACCTATACTGTTCGCCAGAGACCTGAGACCCAGGCTTTCTCACTGGCACTAGGACTCTATGGCCATTTGAAAATGACTCTGGGAAAAGCAGGGTTGGCGGGGTGGGGGGATGAGGGGGTTGAGGATCCATCAGGAAGGACTTCTTTAGAGAGTGGTACCCAGAAGGAACATGAGCGTGGGGATCAGACAGATTGTGTCTATAGCCTAAGGGTCACCTACGGGCTGTGTGGCCTTGGGTGAGTCTCATAACCTCTCTGAGCCCTGATTTATTTTTCTCTAAAATTTGGTAAAATAACTAGCTCTCCAGAGTGTAGCCAAAATTAAGTGTGCTAATATGCGTGAAATGCCACATCGAGTGCTTGATTATAGATGGCTTTACCCTTCCCTGGACCATCCAATCCATGTGACACATCACAGTCTGAGCCTGGCTGCTACCTGCTGAAATGTGCTTGAGGCCTGGAGTCTTCAGTGGTCATTGCTGGCTGTCAGCACTAGACTAGCCACTGGGCCTTCCCTGCGACAGCACCTTCGGTTCCATTTCCGCCCGCTATCTGGAGGGCGAGGTGCTCACTGAGAAGCCCCAAAGGGCCCCATATTCTGGAGGAGTGAAGAGGCAGAGATGAGTCACTCTCTCCTTCCCTCGCTGCTGGGTGTCTGCCAGCAGGAGCAGGGACCGTCTCATCTGGCAGGCAGGCGCCTGCGGCTTCTTGCTGCCAGTGTCAGGTGTCCGCCTGGCCCGCACACAAGCAGATGGTCTCTGGATCATATGGAGAGGGATGTGCTCCCAGCATGCCAAGGGGCTGATCCCCGGGAGGTCAGTCACTGTGCAGGCTACTAAGAGGTGGAAGGAGTAGCTCATTGGCTGAGACGTACTGAGGGTCACAGAACAGATCCATCTCCAGGGAGGTGCACATTAGAGTATGGAGAGGGGGAAATGAGAGGCTGCATTTTTTTTTTTTTCCTTTTTTGTTCAGATAGAGTGGGAGGGAGAGAGAGGAAGAGAGAGAGAGAGAGAAACATCGACGTGAAAGGGACACATCGAGTGGCTGCCACCCACACAACCAACCAGGGCCGGGGACAAACTGCAACCGAGGTACATGCCCTTAGCGGGAACCGAACCCGGGTCTCTCTGGACCGCAGGCTGATGTTCTAACCACTGAGAATACCGACCAGGGTGGGAGGCTGCATTTTTTAAGCCAAATAGCAAAACGTAATAAGAACTTTGAAACGTTCATCCTGTTTGACTCAATATTTCCACTTCCAGGAATATTTGCCAGGGATTTTTTTTTCCATTTTTTGTTTATGAAACTGTTTATTTCAGTGCTATTTATGTTGGACACTGGCTAAATATGTTTACCATATCCATAGAATGAAACATTATGCAGCCATTAAAAGCAACTGTCGGAAAAAGTCTTTAATAAGCTCTAAAATGCTCATACAGTAAGAAACAGCAGGACAGACTTGTACATAAGGCGTCATCTCTGCTGTTCAGAAACAGTTTACTAAGAGGATTGAAGGCAAATATGCCTGAAAGTTACTGTTGGTTGTTTCCCAGAAAGAAGGCTACCATTCTTTTTTACCTTGTTATATTTCTAAATTTTATCTGCTGAGCATAAAGATAAAACTTGAAAATGAAACAGTAAAGCCAAGAGATACCAGTACGAGCGATGCCAAACCTAAAGAAATAGACTCGAGTAACGGAATTTCCGGCGCCACCAGGAAGCGTTGGCTGCAAGAGGAGCTATCTTGTGCCTACTGTGTGCCGGGACAGTGGTCTCTGCACCTGACTGTTGAGCCCGCTCCGACAGTGCTGGGCTCTGGGGACAGCCAGAAATGTTTGTGAGGGGCATCTGGGAGCACGCACCTGCCACAGAGCCAGGGGTCCCCTCAGACCCAGTCCCTATTCTCAAGCCCTGGTGGAGAGGGAGCAGGGCCCCCTCTGTTTCCTGGGGAGACCACATGGTGTGTCCTGTGTGTCCTGAGACTTGTCCAGCCAGGAGTAAATTGGATACTTATCAGATTGGCTCCCTCAAAGGACAACACATAACAATGAAATAATGGCAGGTTTATTTATAGTCCTTTGGTTAAAATCCTTGAGAATTCCTTTTATGAATTCTGCAGTTTCTCTAAGTTTTAGAAACATTGACAAGAATTTGTGTCCTCAAGAAAATTTGGTTAGAGGCATGAAACCTAGTTATGCACCTTGAAGAACCTCTGGAGGGTCTTTCCTAGTGACCCCAGCTGCTCAACCTGCCCCCCAAAAACCCACGCTGTCTGCCCCCACTGGCCGGGCCTCTGTGGCTGACTGGTGCCTAGTGCTTCATTTATTTGACAAGCACACTCTGAGCTCCACTGTGTGCTGGGCCCCTGTCTGAGCAGGACGCAGAGGAGACCATCCCTCACTGGGCTGGGTGTCCCTGCCAAGGTCTTTGCTCCCTCTTCATCCCTGTAGTTCCAGTCGGGACTGAGGTGGGCTTGCAGGGCAGCTGAGGAGAAGTGTGGCCATGGCTTTGCAGCCCAGAGGTAGCGTGTCTGCCTCAGGTTTGGTTTCTCTGGTCGTTTCTGTCGCCTTAACAACGTACCACAAACTGGGTGGCTTAGAACAATACAGTTGTGTGTGACTGTGAAAGCTTGAACCCCAGCTCAGAGGGCGGCAGGGCACGCTGTCCCTGATGCACTAGGGGAGGGTCCCTCTGGCACCTGCTGGTGCTCCTGGCCTTGCCTGGCTGTGGCTGCATCAGCCCAGTCACATGCATCTTCACACTGTCACCACTCTGTGCACGTCTGCCCCTGGGCCCGAAGCTCCCCCTTTTACGGGGACACCATCACATTGTATTAGAGCTCACCTCGTTTCAACCTGGTTACCTCGTTAAAGACCCCACCTTGAAATCAGGGCACATCCTGAAGTTAGGACTTCAAGATATCATTTTCAAAGGGACTCAGTTCAACCCCACACTGAGTGTGGGGCCTTGGGAATCACACAGCCTCTCTGCACCTCGGCCACGTCCTAGTCTGTAAAAGGAGAATACCTGACTTGAAGGTCATTGTGAGGTCTGAGTGAGGTAATGTGTGTGAAGCCTGGGACCAGGCTCCTGGCTCATCCTAGGTGACTTCTCATCGTTGTTGTCAAGCTAGCAGCTCCTGGCCACATAGTTCTGCGCTCAGGGAGAGTCTTGGCCTGAGCCAGCCAGGCTGACGTGGTGTCCCCAGCAAGAGCACATTGCCAGGCACAGCGCCGGTGGTGTATCAGTTCCTGAGCTGAACAGTCGGCAGTGTCACAGCAGCCTCCTTTGCCATGAGCCCTGCTGGATACAAAACAGCAAGAGGGCTTCAGAAAATACATTTGGGGTCAGATTAGAAGGCCTCGAATTGGAAAACACAGTGTGTCCGTCCCTACCTCTCCGACACTTTTCACGCCACTGATATCATGTCACTGTGTTCAGAATTCCTTTTTGTTCCATAAAAAGACTGGCACCCTCCTACCTCAGGGCCACAGTGTTTCTTCTACCCGAAATGCACTGCGCAGCTAACCTCCACCCTGCTTCCCATTCCCAATTTGTCTAATTTCATTCCTTACTTACCCACTTTCCCTTCTCCCAGTTAGTGTCCTGTTCACACCCTTCCTGACATTTAACCCACGTGCAACCACAGCTTCAGAATTGTGCTTATTCATTGGCTATTTGCCTCTCCCACTGGACCAGGTCCCGGACGAGAGGGTCCCATCAGCTTTCGCCTCTGTGGGCTACCCCCACCCAGCTCGGATCCTGCACGCGGGGCTGCGAGGGGCTGTTCTGCAGGTAGCTAATAGGTACAAACAGTCACTATTTTCCCATACAAGTGTGGCTCCACAAAGCTGAAGGGGGCTGATCATCAGGGGAAAATGAATGACTCAGAGTCTCTGCTTTCAACTGAGTAACATTTAATCAATGTGATTTGTCACGGAAGTCAGTTCATTTTCATGGAAGTTGACAGGCTCCCTGCAGCCTGCACCGTATCTGTTTGTGCCCATGGGTTGTGTTCTACCTAATGCCTTTTGGGGCTCGGGTTAGTGGGGTAACCCAGCTAGAACCAGCCTTCCATGAAGGAGTGGTATCAATGAAAGAGGAAACCCCAGAGGCTGCTATTCCTTGCCTTCAGGCATTTGTCTTCAAGCATGTGCTCTGTGAGAACAGTGCGAGGATTCTGTTCCCTCAGGAGAAGGGAAGAAACGCCAACTCAAAGGATTAGGGGTTAGCTCCTATGTGACAGCCAGGTGACCAGGAAATGAGTTCAACAGCTCAGAGATGTCACCATAGCCAAATTTCCAGGCATCGTTGAGCTCGGTGCACTTTGACGCTGTGAAGGTCAGGCCAAGCTAGAGAGATTGGGCTTTCGACCCTAACAGAGAATCACATTCTGGAGAAAGTGAGAGTAGCCACAGTGTGGTCTTTAAAATAGATCCTGTCACAGCAAATGGAAGAGGCTGGATGTGAGAGCACATTGTAGAGCTGTTTCACTAAACTAATGATTAGATCATGTCACTGCAGCTGCATCAGCCATTTGAAAGTTTGAAAGAAAGAAATCAGTTTTGATGTCCAGGATGGATAATCAGTAATTTACTGTCTGCATTTTTCCAGAGAGGACAGCGGGTAAATTAACACTGTGACATTTGGGCTGGTTCAAGAGACACAAGGAAGAGCACAGTAAATACGGAAGGTCTTCTTGTCTTCCTGATGAACTCCTAAGCATCCTTCCAGCCCAACTTAGATGCCTCCTCCTCCAGGCAGCCTTCCTGAGTTGGTTAATCTCCTCTCTATTATACTTACCATACTCTGTTTTAATTAGATGAACACCTGTCTGTCTCCTCACTATGAGGGTAACACTTTCAAACTAGAAACAGTACACAAACATTGCCTTCCCCGTGTGGTAGACTGTGTTATTTTTCAAACTATAGTAACAGTTAAAGTCTTCTTCCTAAGTAATTTAAAGTAAACACTAGCAAATCTAGTTAAAATTATGAAGTAAAAATATTACAAGTCTTCCTCCATTATAGCCAAAATCACAAAAAAGATCCTTAAAAAACTGAAGGTTGAGAAATGTCAAAGTGAAAACTCGGCAGCTTCTCTGGTCTAAACCCCCACTCCCACCCCTGGTACTGTGTCCCCTACGCCCCCTCCTGAGGAAACATCGGCTGGGAGGCCAGCGATGCACTTCCCCTTCCTCCACTAGCTCTGCGTGTCTGCTCCGTAACAGATGCTCACTAATTATTCCTAATATCCTAAGTAAATGAGTGTGGTTGGCTGGGAGAATAACGAGTGTCAAAAGATATAAGTGGTTACATTTTAAGCTTATCATGGAAGTTCGAGGCCAAATACCATTTGCCAGTCAGGAGCAGGGTGAAAAACGGCTACTGATCAATTTGTGCAGAAACATGCAATGACTTCCCAAGTCGATAACAAACGGGCAGTTCTGAGGAGCTGCAGAAATGACTTCTCTGTCACTTTCATTTTTCTGACGAATGCAGAGTGTTGGATCTCACTGGGGATAATATAATTATGTGACCTTCGCTGCTGGGAGCCAGGGAATTAAATTCTCCTGGATCTTCTACAAATACCCCCTGCAGAGGCTGGCATTCCATCTGTCTTTCCTTTGCCAGGGAGCTTACACAGCGACCGCCATCCACATATGTTTTGCATGGGAAGTGAGAAGCAAGCTCAGGGGTGTTTACTGCACAGCGGATGGATCCTGAGGCTGTAATTCATCTTGCCTGGGCCCAAGGGGGAAATGAAGCATCCTATGAGCATCGCTGGTCCTTGTGAGTCACAGTAGGCAAATGAGAGCCAAAGCAAGGTAGTGATAACGCAAACATCCACGTGCGGCGAAGGGAAATGTCCAAGCAGAGTTTGGCTTTGCCGGAAATGGGTTACAGTGAGAAAGCATTAGCTCCTGACACGCAAGGCCCGGGTAATCCACAGCTCTTTCAAATTATTTCCTGTAAAGTTGGAAGCAGCCAACCTTTCCCGTTCGCACCGGCGCTGGGAATGCCTTGGCCCGCGGCTCTCGGCCGGGGAGCACGCCTGGTCCCACCGCTGCGTTCCTGCTCCAGCCCCCTCCTTCCAGAAGAACGCTTTCATTTCGCCCCAGAACTGGAGAGCGAAGCCGAGCAAGCGGGGACTTACAAGTCTTAATTATCCGCCTCGGCCTTTTCTTCAGGAACCTAACATTGATTTTCAAATTTCTCTTCTGAGTTTGATTTAACATTTTAATCTGCATGCCTTCTGTGGGGGCTTTGGCCGGCGGGACTGGTGACAAGGAAATGAAGAATTAGCCAGCCACAGCGCAGGTGCTTGTTATCAGCCAGCAGTCCCGGCTTTAATGAGAGCCCCCAGGGGTGGCCCGGCCCGTGTGGAAGAAGGCCCTTCATCTCCCTCTCACCTTGATCAGAATGAAATCTGGAGTCACGCCTGACAGGCAGCGGCCTCTGAACTTTTGTTTTAAACTCTGAAGCTGTCCCCTGAGAGGCTGACTTATTAGCTCCAGGAATTGATAGAACAGTAAAAGAGTCCATATACTTCTGTAATATTGATTGGGCTGCCATTTCTTTCTTCTGCAGCTCAAAATATGGATTTTCCTGACACTTCCCTTAACTTGAATAAAACATTTAAAATATGTCTTGGCCCCTTTGGGGTTCCCCACCTGAACATTTGGGAACTTCAGTACAACATATGGATTAGGGACCGAACCTGTCGGGGAGTGGAAGTGTGCGGGCTGTGTACCTGCGCGTGTCCATCGATTTCCTCCTCGCCGAACAGGGAGGCAGACTGGTGTGGAGTGTGAGCACCAGAGCCGAGAAAACGGGGCCAGGTCCCACTGTGACCATGAGCAAGTCATTCAGTTGCCCTGCTCCTAGGCTGACTCATCCATCAAACGGGGTGAATAACCCCTAGCAGCGGGATTGTTGGCAGGGTGAGAGACGGTGCAGGTCGTGTGCCCAGTGATCGGCGGTGAACTTGGGAAGGACAGAGCAGTGTGTTCAGCTCAGGAGAAGTGAGCCATGGGATGAACTCTGGGATGGCATCAGACGTAAAAGGAGCCCTGGGACCTGGAAGGACAGCCCACCAGAGATGGCTCACTGGACAGGGTCCTAGAGCAAGCGGGGGTCTGGGGCAGGGGCTGAACAGACCTTCAAATGAGGCTGGTTGAACAAAATAGGGATTGATAGCTAGCAAAGAGAAGCCTGGAGGTGAGGTCCTCGTGATGCCCTTGTTGGGATCTTTTCGACACCAAATGGTGACCTTCTTTGAGGCTCTTTCTCTCCTGGGAAGTCAAAATCAGAAGAAAATGAGGCAGTTTCCGTTTGAAGGTGCTACCACTGATGTTAGCCATTGTCATCATGCCCTGTGCATCACACAAAGCGCTTTGTGCACTTCCCCTTGTGGATTTCCAACTTCACGGCAGCTCAGTATAGCAGGATTTGTTATTATTCCCATGTTCTGAATGAGGAAGTTAAGGTTTAGAGAATGCATTTTGGCCATGGTCACAGTGAGGAATGTGGGAGCTGGTACTGGAGGCCAAGGCATTCTGATTCCAACGACTCTGGTCTTAACTATTATACCATACTCCTTTTGCATGGATTGAGACTCTATTTCATAGCATCCAACATTTCCTGAGCACCTCTATTAAGTCAGGCCTTGAGAGAGGCAGTAAAGTCAGGGAGGTGAGTAAGTAGGGACTTTTGCCTCGAAAGCTCTACTGGAAAAAAAGATGCGTGGACACCACCGGCAATCCTGGAAGAAAAGTGCAAGGAGGCAGAGGAACACCGGGCAAGGGGGGGCACCGAAGGGGGGCTCCAAAGAGTGATGCCCATCTCAGCTTGAGAAGCCAGCACAGGCTTCTCAAAGGACATTCTGTTAAACTGGGTTTTGAAGCTTGCGTAGGAGTTCTAGTAGATATAAGGGAGAGTTTTTTGTTAGTTGATCAAGAACAACTAGGAGGGCTCACGTCTGAGGCACCAAAGGCCATCGTACTGCTTACCCACCTCTCAAGGGACCGTTTGTAAGACTTTCTGTTTCCACAGGTTCCTGCTTACAGATAAACTCCAAAAGCCTGCTTATTAGGGTGTTTTTTTCCCCTCCTTAATTCTAGATTTAAAAACCTTACGCATTGAGTGCCAGTTGGCCCCCTGATGTTCTAACCTTCAAGCATCGGTTTCAGAGCACAGTTCTCTGCCTGAGGAGGCCCTCGCCAGGCGGGCCCGGAGCTGCCAGATGGACACACACACTTTCCCAGAATGCTAATTCTACTCAACCATGCAAGTGGAGACCACAGCGTTTCATACTAAAAGCTATTTAGATATTTTTCAGAGTGAATTGCAAAATTAACATGACTCTTAAGAAATAAAATATTCACTTTCTTAGAAACGTCACAGTTGACAAGGGCCATTTTTTGGCATAGCAAGTCCTTCTCCATCACCAGGTGACAAAGAAATGGCTAAATGGGCCCAGGAGTAAGACTGCCCGTTTCCGGCCAGAATAACTCTTGTGGTCAATCCTTTGCCTGTTCAGACGCTGAACCCCCATATTCTCCCTGTAGAAGGGACCAGGGCGCACCCCCTGGTGTATAATCCTGTAGTGTCTGCTCCGTCACTAAGACGAGCGCCACAGTTGCTTCTCACGCTTCACTGGCCGTGGCGGGACTCTTACAGCGGTTTAATGTCTTCCTTGAAATTAAAATAATGGGAGACTCAAGCATAAGAACCCACTGTAGGCCGTGCCGAGCCATAAAACGGTGCTGCTAAGAGAGTACAGCAGCGAGAAATCATGGGTGATGTGAAGGAAGCAAAATAAATATCAGCTGGGTTTTTAATTAACCGCCTCTAAATAATGAAAATGAGCAAATAAGACTCACTTTAGTAGCAAACTGCCATCATGAGTTGAGTGTTCCTGCTGATGGATAGCAGGGCATCTTCGCGGGAGATGTGTACGTCAGGCCGCGGCTCCCAGCATCTCCTGGAGACCACGTACCTGTTAGCCTGCTTGCTTTGGCCCTGGTGGGCTGTGTCTTGGCCTACAGGAAGGGACCATGTGAAAAAGCCAGACACACTGCTTTCTGCCCTGCCTCTAGATTCCTATCATAATAATTACTCGTATACTACTGAGAAGACACCGTGATAAGAGGTGGTTCTGAAGTCAGGGAGATCTGAATTTAAATGTTGCCTTGTGATTACTCTGTGACACTGGGAAAGTTTCTTAGCCTCTCTGTGCTCTAGTCTCCTCATCTGTATAATGGGAGAAAACTTGGTACTTGCAGAAAGAGTTACTCTAAAGCCATCGGCACCTGGCTTAAAATAAACACTCAAGAAAGGCAAGGAGCAAAATAAACACTATTAAATGGCAAGAGCAGTTTTCTTGCCTTGTTCCTATTTTTGGAACAAAGGATTTAATATTTCACTGTTAGTATAATAGCTGTATGTTTACCACAGATGCTCATTATCAGCCTAAACAGGTTTCCTTCTATTTCTAGTTTGCTGGAAGATTTTATTATGTATGGGTGTTGAATTTTGGCAAATTTTTTTTTACACCTATTAAAATGACCATATGGTTTTTCTCCTTTATCCTGTTAATACAGTGAATTACACTAAATCTTGCATTTCTGGGATAAATTCTACTTAGTCATAATCCTTTATATAAAGTTGGATTAAATTTGCTAATACATTAAGAATTTTTGTGTCTATATTCATGACAGATAGAGGTCTGTAATTTTTTTTACTTATAATATCTCTATCGAGTTTTGCTATTTGAGTTACACCAGCCTCTTAAAAAGCCTCCTTCTCTGCCCTGGCCAGTGTGGCTCAGTTAGTTGGAGCATCATTCTGTACACCAAAGGGTGGAAGGTTCAATTTCTGGTCAGGGCACATACCTAGGCTGGGGTGTGTACGGAAGGCAACCAGTCGACGTTCTCTCACCTCTCTCTCTCTCTCTCTCTCTCTCGTTCTTTCTCTCTCTCTTTTCTCTCTCTCGCCCCCCCCCCTCTAAAACCAATAAGCATATCATCAAGTGAGAATTTTTTTTAAAAGCCTCCTCTATTTTTTAAGACCAAATTATATATGATTGGTGTTAGTTCTTCTTTGGATGTATGATAGAACTCACCAATGAAACAGTCTGTTCCTGGAATTTCATTTGTGGGGAGATTTTTTAATAAAAAATTCAAATTCTTTAATGTAAGATTTAAATACAATAATCAATAGTGTTTTTAATCTACTTATTTTCCTAGCTTCTTGATTTTAGATATTTTTTTCTTTTACAATATATGCATTCAAAGCTATAAGTTTCTAAGCACTGATTTATCTGCACCCACAGATGTTTGTATCGTATCATCCTCAGTTCCAGTTAGTTACTAATATCCCTTTCAACTTCTTCTGATTCGTGTATTGTTTCAATAATTTCTAAATATCTGGGGTTTCTCCAGGTCTCTTATTGTTCAATGTTATTGATTTCCAGTTGCATTCCATGGAGGTCAGAGAATACACTCCAGCACCTCAGCCTTTTTAAAGGATTAGGACTCGTTTTATGACCCAGCGTGTGGTCTCTGCGAACATGGCACGTGAGGCTGAAGTGATATGTATTCTGCAGTCGGATGTAGTGTTCTATAAATATCACTTAGGACAAAGCCTTCCATAGTGTTTTTTAGATTACCTATGACTTTATTGATTGTTTTTTGTCTTGTTCTATCAATGACTAAAATTCTCCTACTATGATAGTGGAATTGTCTATTTCTCCCTTTAATTCTGTCCATTTTTGTTCCTGTGTTTTGAGGCTTTAAAATTAGGTGCATATTCTTTTATGATTTCTATCTCTTCCCTTTCTAATGATCAAATGCCTTTTTTAGTAGTACTTTTTGTTTTGACATCAATTTCACCTGATTTGACTGCTCTAGCCTTCTTGTGCTTACAATTTGTATCAGATATCTTTCTCACTTTTTTTTTTTTAACATATCTGTGTTTTTATACTAGGAGTACATCCCTTGTAGACAGCACACATATAAAGTCATTCCCCAAATTATGATATTTTGGTCAACAGTGGACCACATATACAAAGGTGGTCCCACAAGACTATAACTTAGCTGAAAAATTCTTATTTCCTGGTGATACCATAGCCATCGTGATGTCATAGAGAAACACATTACTCACATGTTTGTGGTCATGCTGGTATAAACAAACCTACTGGGCTGCCAGTAATATAAAAGTATAGCACATACAATAATATATGCAATACATAATACTTGATAATGTTTAGATATGTTTAGATGCATAAATGTCATTGTGTTACAGTTGCCTACAGTATTGAGTATGGTAACAAGTTTGCAACCTAGGAGCAATAGGTGTGCATATATACCTATCACCTATGTAGGCTGTGTAGTAGGCTATACCAGCTAGGTTGTATAAGTATAGTTTATGGTGTTTGCATAATGATAAAATCACCCAAAAAAGCATTTCTCAGAACATATCCCTGTCCTTAAGCGACGCATGACTGTAGTTGGCTCTTGTGTTTTTATCTATTCTGACAATCTCTGCATTTTTATTGAAATGTTTAATGCTGTTATTGATATGGTTGAATTTAGATCTACCATTTTATTATTCGTTTTTTTCTTTAACCTCTGGTGCTTGTTTCTCTGTTGCTCCTTTCCTGCCTTCTTTGGGATTGTTTGAATATTCTTAGGAATTTCACTTTATCTGTAGTTCTTAGCTATATATTTTTTTTTTTTCACTTTTTAAATGGTTACGTGCTCTCTATGTATCCACAAATGTTCCATCTCCCTAGAATTGGTATTGTACTACTTTGTACAAACTGCAGAATCCCTGGAACCGTAGAGGTCCTTACCACCCCTCTCCCGCCATCCTTTATGCTACCCTGGTCACATGTATTATTACTGTACATATTCTAAGCCCCGCGGACAATGTTGTACTTTTATTTTAAACTGGCATATGTAGTTTTAAAAATTAAAAGAGGAAAGTAACCTTTTAGACCTACCTACATTCCTAGAATTTCTGATGGTCTCCCTTCATCCCTGAAGTCCCATTTTTCCCCAATATCATTTCTCTTTCACCAGAAAACAAATTCCTTTAGGGTGTCTTGTAGTCCCAGTCTAGTAGAGATGAACAAAAATGTCTTCACAGCACCTTCCTTCTGAAGGCTATGTTTTCTTGTTATAGAATTTTGGGCTGATAGTTTTTTCTTTTTTCTTATAGTCGTTTAAAGATGTTCCATTGTCTTCTAGCTTCCGTGGTTTGTAATCAGCTCAGTCACTTGAGTTACTGTTCCCCTGTATAAAATGTCATTTGTCTATGGCTGCTTTCTCTTTAACTTTGGCTGTTATGTGCACGGGTGTGGTTTCCCCTATATTTATTCCTCTTTACTGGCTTCTTGAATATATAAATATATGTCTTTTACCAAAATTAGAAACGTTTTCAGCCATTATTTCTTTAAATATTATTTAAGTAAATATTATTGCCTCTTTCTTCCTCTCCTTCTTTTCTGAGATGCCAGTTTCCTATTATGTAAAACTTTTTGATATCTGTATTTATATTTCACATAATTTATAGCTGAAAAAAATTGATCTGCATGCCCAAACATATTCAAAAGTTTTCCAGTAACTGGATTATCAGTTCTTAAATTTACATTTAAAATTATTAAATTAAATTGAATTAAAAATCCATGTCCTGTCACATTAAGCCACATTTCAAGTGTTCCAGAGCCATAATTTGGCTGGTGGCTTCCACACTGACAGGTTCCAGAGTATAGCATCTGACGCGTCATCCTTCAAAGGGAAAGTCCTCTGTGCCTATCTGGGTTCCTAGACACTGCAGATGGAAAAGAACTCGGAATGGAGTAGAGAAAAATAAATACTTTTTGAAGTTACAGAGAGGACAAGTGAAGAGTCAGGCTTTGGATCTAGGTTCACCTGACCCTCGGGCGCTGACCTGTACCACCTTGCACCACGTTAGGAGCACTGACGCACCGTTGTAAAGAGAAAGACAGGACCGTGTTCACAGATGGTATGAGCCAACCTGTCTGGGGCAGGGTCTTGTCTCAGCAGAGTTATTGGGCTGAACCTTCTTCCTTCTGGCAGCTACAGCCTCCCCTGGTGGCTACATGACAGCGAACCACTGATTCTGCAAGTATTTCGGGCTAGATGGACTGCTCCGTCATCGTGTGTGTTCTCACAACGCCCAGCAGACACCTGGTGCAGCCTTTGCAGCACTTTATTGCACTCAACTCTCTGTCCATCTGCCTCCTTCTCCTGTCTGTGAAGACAGGTCTCTGATTTGCCCAAATCTCCATCCCCTGGCCAGGCAGGTCAGCCGTGCAGAGATGCAGGTGGTTCTTACTACAGGTTTAAATAAGTGCCTGGGCCATCGGAAGTGCTCAGTAAATGTGAGCAGTGGTTGGTATTATAAATTATTACTCACTTTTTTTTTTTCACCATATTATCTATGCCCAGGGAAGGTTTGCTGAGTGAATGATAAATACGGAACATTTTTGTGCCTGAAGTCCTTCAACTCCTGACTGTCAGGCACCCTCAAGATGGAACGATCGCCCAACATGTCTTCAAGCTCTGCCTGACCCAGTTGTGGCTAGCTGAGCATATACATTAGTTGTTACATCATTTATTCATTTAGCAAATGTTGCCAAAGAATGAAAAGTGCATTGTCTTCGTTAGTTTTTCAGCAACATAATAACTGGGCTGTGTTCATCTTCCAAAGGGAGGGAAATTTTGATTTCAGCATAAAGCTTTAGGAAAATGACTTCTTAAATGAAAGAGTTGTTTTTTTATTTTGCTCAATGCTAACTAGGCAGAAAGCCATAAATGGTGCCACCCTCCCCCTCCCTTTTGGTTTCTAAGAGAAACAAGCTAAGTTGCCAATATGCATCTTGTGACTGCAGGCTTGAAGGCAGACTTATTCTAACAATAAAAAGTAGATAGATCTTTATACTTCCCAGAGCTCTTCCTCATTCCGTGTGTTATTGCAGCCTCATGGCACATTTGTGATCAGGTGCTATATATTCTCCGTTGTAATGAACCACGAAGGTCACGCAGCCCAGAAAAGAGGAGCTGGGACTGAGATTAAGGCCGTCTGCTTGCCACATCGAGGACAGTCCGAGATCTCCCTGCCACGCAGACATGTGAGGGAACAGCCAAAGTGACAATCCACTGAGTCTTTTCCTTTAGCTTTCTATTTCTGGAAATTTTAAGTTTGTATTTAAAGTGAAAGGGCTTAAAATCAACTTTTATTTTTTAAGTATAGATTTTTTTTTGCTTCTTTTTAATAAAATTACTTTATATGAATATGAGAGAGAAAGAGGAGGGAGAGGTAGAGCGAGAGAAACATCCATCTGCTGCCTCCTACACGCCCCCTACTGGGGGTCGGGCCTGCAACCTGGGCATGTGCCCTGACGGGGCCTCTCGGTGCACAGGATGATGCTCAACCAACTGAGCCACATCGGCCAGGACTTAAGTACAGGTTTATTTCTAAGTTCAGCCCTAATTTGCTGTTCTGAGCATGATTACCTCTTGATGTGATTAGCGTCGTCCTTTCCCATTTTGTTCTACCCAAGGTGGCTGCTGATGACTCTGTGTGGAGGTACAGAGTACATGTTTAAAGACTCATCTGCCCAGCCCTCTGGCAGTGTGGCCAGTGTCCACCGCATGCTGTTTGTGAACTGAGGAGCACAGAGTGCGCCCTGAAAGCAGATGGTGTCATCCTCCATGTGGAGGGACCTCGCCAATCTGGAGAAGCCCTTGTAAGACCTATCAATGTCCTTAAACTGGGGGTCATGAAACTGGACTGGCGTTTGCTCCTTGAAGAGCAGCTGCATTCTTGAGGTGCAGTGTTTCTCAAGGGTGCTATAGCCATTATAGGTGAGATGGTTCTTGGTGATACGACTGACCTGCCTGGGGCAGGATATTTCATTTCTTTGACTCTTGCCCAATCAAGGCCATTAGTAACGTTCAGTCACTGTGAGAAGCAAAATCAAACAAACAGCACTTTCCCACCCAGTAAACTGTCCCATGAGGCACACTGGTCCTGGATGAGGTTTCGCAAATGCACGGGATGCAGTCATTGGCCAGTGATGCTCAGGAAAGTGAATGTGGGTGATAGTGTGGGATTCTTCACGGAGCAGACTTTTTTTGACACATGTGACATGCATTCAGAACATTTCTGATGATAAAATTATCTCTACTTTCAGCCTCTTCAGTTCTCAAATACAAACAGAAAGTTTGCCAGACGTGTGTGACTTACTTTTCTCCAGTATAGTGACAGCGATAAGAGCTAACACCTGTAGTGCCTACGTCGTTCCACACTCTGTTCGGTGCTTTACTTTTATTAGTTCATTTAATCCTCCTAGCAATCAACAATCCTATGAGGTAACTATTACTAATAGAATCCAGTTTACGGAAGAGGAAACCGGTACGGAGAGGTAAGCGACTTGCCCACGGTCACACAGATAGTTAACCATGGGAGTAGGATATGAGCCCAGCCTGTCTGGCTCCAGAGACAGATTTTAACCACCCATGCTTGGATAAAGACCTAGAAATGAAGTTGTCTGCCCTCAGAGCTCTGTGGATACCAAGGTCTGCCTGGTTACTGTCATACAAATGCCCCCGCTGTGAGGTGCATGGAAAATGGGTTTGCTCTGAGACTGGGGTCCTCTGAGAGGCGATGGGTCCTGTTACAAGCATCCGTAACAGGCTGTGGGATCATGTGTGTGGAAACCATGGCTGGAAAATTACAGCCTTTTGGTCTCATGACCTCTTCCTACTCAAACGTGATTAACGACCCACGAGAGCTTTTGTCTATGTGGATTATATCTGTTGATATTTACTGTATTAGAAATGAAAACTGATTTTTGAAAGCTTATTTCTTAATTTGTCTTAAAATAGCAATGATAAACTCATAACAAATCAATATATATAACATAATTTGAAAAAATATACATTTTCCATAATAAAGTTAGTGTGAGAAGTGGCACTGTATACTTTTTTTTTTTTTTTTTTGGTACGTGCCCCTAGCAGGAACTGAACCCAGGACTCTCTGGTCCGCAGGCCAATGTTCCAGCCACTGAGCCAAACCTGCCAGGGTGGCACTGTCTACATTTTTGCAATCTCTTCCATGCCTACCTTAACAGAAGACAGCTAGGTCCTCACCTCTACTTCAGCCTTCAATCGGTCATGATGTGTTGTTTAGGTCAAAGCAGGTGAAGAAAAAAATGTGGCCTTACCCAGGTATGTACTTAGAAAAGGGAGGAGTATTTAATAATCTTTTCAGATAATTGTAGATATTCTTCTCTGCTACTATACCAGAGCTCCATAAGTAATAGTCTCTGAAAGGTTAGTTACAATAAAAAGTCTCAAATCACATTAATGAACTTATTATACACTGTTACATTAAAAACCGTTGGTCGATTTCACACTTTCAATGAGTCTTTTACTCATATGTGACTACATAACATTATGCGTTGGTCATTTGGGGGATATTGATTGATTCATTGTTTAGTACATTTTTCAAAAGTTGACATAATTCATTACATGATATCAAACAGTCACATTCATTAATATCACTCAGAAAAGTAGTAATGTATTGGTATATTGTCAGATTCTCTGTGGCAGACACGAGTTTTCCAAAACTAAAAGCTTGGATTTTATTTTTGGCAACAAATCCTACCAGTTCTTTTCCTTGAAGTGACAGACTCACTTAAAACAATGTCTGCCACACACTCAAGAATGAATAAACATAGTGTGTCTGTCAGTCACTCTTTAAGTAAAACTGGCGTTTCATGAAGAAAGGTCCTAGGTCAGCTCCCAACTCTCTCACATCACACAAGTGCTTGTCCTAGAGACAAGCCAGCATACTTCCACACAAAGGTGCTCCATGAGCACTTGCCCTTGGCCACACAGAATATTAAAATATGTGTACCCAAGAAATGAGATCTAATAAATACTTACTGCATCATTAGAGTCATTCTTAAGTGCTGCTCAGACACCAATGCTTTCATTCACCATTGTTTTTACACCATTAATGCAAATATCCACACAGTGAGAAGGTCATATAATGTCTTAGTGTAAATAGGATGCTAGGTTTGACTTTGTGGACCCTGTAGAAAGGGCCTTGGGGATCCCAGGGATTGACCGATCGCACCTGGAGAAGCACGGTCCCAGAACACCGCTGCCCGGTGACAATCTTGTGAGAGAACACAGAGAGTGCTGGGTTTAGATCCAAAGGGTCCAGGTGTCAGTCCTTGATCTGCTCCTTCCTATCGAAGTGACCTTGGGTCAATCACTTAATCCCTCTGACACTCAGTTTCCTCACCTGGAAATGGAATCAACACAGTCTGTTGTTCAAGGTTAGCTACAAACTACAGTCTAAAAATCAGTTTCAGTCCTTCATGTATTCATTAATGAGTCCATTCATTCAGAAATTCCCCCTAGGCTTTTCTGGGAGGAACTGAGACAACTGCGTCAGCTTCTGCGGGTGTGCTAAAGGTGACAGGGGGCAGAGCCCCGTGCTCAGGCACCACAGCACTCACCCTCCGACCCGGCCCCTCCCGGGGCTCTTGGGGAAGCCAGTCAGCCCTTGCGCCCCGGCCAGTGTTAGGTAGCCCCCGAGGTCTGGCAGCTGCTGGCTCATTTTCCCATCGCTGGTCCAAAGTACATGGTCATCCGGGTGCTACGCTCCAGCTCTCCCACCTAAGAAAACACGTTGAAAAGCAAGATTTAAAAGATGGTATTTTTATATGGAAACCAGTAAGTCTGATGTTTTTCCTTTTTAAGTGCATCATCCTCCCATTGCAGTGCTTTATTAATAATAACAGCCCTGGCTGGCTTGGGAGTGTTGGCCCATGGACCAAAGAGACATGGGTTCGATTCCCAGTCAAGGGCACATACCTTAGTTGTGGGTTCGACCCCTAGCCCAGTTGGGGTCATACGGGAGGCATTTTATCAATGTGTCCCTCCCACCTTATCTAAAAAAATCAATGAAAAAATATTCTGGCGTGAGGATCAAATAATAACAATAATAATAATAATAGCAAACTCTAGTGACAGGCCTCCCACAAGATCCAGACAGCCCAGTGTGTCATACACTGACACTGGGAACTTTCTTCCACTGTCTCTCTCTCAACTTGCAGTGTTGCAAATTTGCTATTTAATGTCATTCTGAGTAAAGAAAAATCAAAAGTTTAATTTATTAGCACGAATTTTACCATTTATCCCTATACTGTGCAATGCCAGCCTTAAGTATAAACACAGGAGCAGTTAGCGGCCGTGCAGAACCTCCGGAAACCGCGGCATTTGCAGTTCGTAGCTCCCGTAGGCATGTGCATTTAGTCCTTCACCAGAGCAGAGTAAATGCCACGCCAACCGAACTCAACTATTTCTACTTCCCGGCTTCATATGTACGCATCCTGCTACCACTCTCCACCTTTGGCTCACAGATAGAAACGACAGTCCGAAAAGAAAGGGAACCACAGGCTGTCTTCTCGTTCCCTTTCCCGCTTGTCATCACGGTCAGCATGCGTTGTTGCTGCGCAGAGAAGTAGCAGGAGGAAGGAAGGCGACCCCAGGGCTCTGTGGTCGATCGTGTTTCTGTGGTCTGAACAATTTGGTTCGAACAGAAGGGATGGCCTGTCGGGCTGTCAGCTCTTCACCTACCCAGTGCTCACTGTCCCAGGCGTCGGTGTTATCCCTGCGTCCCGCTGACTCCCGTGCGCCCTGGGCCCCGAATCCTGTGCTCGCGGGGCCGTCCGAACGCTGTATGTGAATGGGGCAGCAAGGACAACCAACACGCCTTCGACACCCGTCTCTCGGCTCACTGCGTGCTCCATTGTCCATCCAACTTCATTTACAGGACAAAAGTTCAAAGATAAAATTATTAAGAATTTCAAGATGGCAACAGCAGAGATTTAACCCAAGCTCAGGACCTGCTTGAGCACGGCCCCTGCATGGTTGTCAGGTCACATACCCATGAAGCCAGCCCTGCCCCACGGCCTCTGCTCCCACCACACTGGCCCTGATGTTCCTTGGCCTGATATGTTCCTTCCGGTAGAAGGGCCCTACAGCGTCTGTCGCAATGCCCTGACACTCAGTTCCCTTCTTCATGGCCTGAGTGTGTTCCTCTCTCCCCTCCTGTGGTCTCAGCTCCCCCGCCACAGCCTTCGGTTTCACCCTTAGGTTAGCCCTCCTGCCTGACCAGGTTGGAACACTCCCAACGCCAACCACCTACCACAGCCACCTTTCTTTATTTAGGTGTGTGGTTCTCTGGTCGCTTAGTTCTCTCCCTCCGGGTCTGCGGCAACTGGTAGGTCAGGACTGGTCTGGTTTCCTCATCGCTGTTTTCACCAGTGCTGGGAACATCGTTACTAATACATGTTTAGGAGGTGAATGAATGAATGAATGAATGAATGAATGAATGTCTTTGCACCCGGAATGTGTCGGAATGAAGAGGGATAAATGAGAGTGACATGAATTCCAGGTTTTGTTCCAGGGGACCTAAATCCTGTCTCAGTCTGGGCTCGTGGAAACGAAGTGGGCATCACACTGCCCTTGTTGACGGTCTCGTCTACTAAGTGGCTTAGGGAGAGGGTATCCTTACATTTTCAGGTGCGCAAGTCCTTCTCCTTGTGTCTCCAGGCCCAGCATTGTGCCTGGCCCTTAGTCAGCTCTCAAAAACTACAGGGTGTCCCCTGGCCGGCTCAGCGGTTAGAGCATCAGCCCGAGGACCAATGAGTTGCAGGTTCAATTCCGGTCAAGGGCATGTACCTCAGTTGCAGTTTGTCCCCAGCTCTGGTCTGGTTTGGGCGGGAGGCAACCAGTCAATGTGCCTCTCTCACATCAGTGTTTCTCTCTCTCTCCCTCCCTCCCACTCTATCTGAAGATAAATAGAAAAATATCTTTGGATGAGGATTTAAAAAAAAAACAAACAACTACTGGGTATATTGAATTGAATTGAGCTGAATTTACTAAGGTGAAGCTATGTAGCCCCGAGTTTACTTCATGTCGCCCTTCCTGTGTCCCCTCTTCCCCCTCCTCTTTCTCCTTTCCCTCCTTCCTCTCCTCTCCTCTTGTGAAGGATTTCTGAGTCTCGAGAACAACTTTAATTGCCATCAAGTATTTCCAACAGAAAATTACTCTCTTTTATTTTGGGTTGAACTGGACTCTTCAAAAAGAAATGGTCTGGCCCTGGCCGGTTTGGCTCAGCGGTTAGAGCGTCGGCCTGCGATCCTGAGAGACCCGGGTTCGGTTCCAGCAGAGGGCGCGTGCCTCGGTTGCAGTTTGTCCCCGGCCCTGGTCAGTTGTGCGGGTGGCAGCCACTCGATGTGTCCCTTTCACATCGATGTTTCTCTCTCTCTCTGTTCCTCTCTCTCCCTCCCACTCTACCTGAACAAAAAAATGGGAAAATGTCCTCGGGTGAGGATAAAAAAATTAATAAATAAATAAAAAACAAAAAGAAATGGTCTGATTGGTTTTATAATCATGGCTGTTTGGGCGCCCAGAGAATGCCCGAGACCCGTCTGGACATATTTGGTAGTAATATCCCTATATTGGCATTGATCTCTGGATAGAATCACAAGGCAGGCACTTTGGAAGTTCATCCATTTAAGCCCCAGATAATTCTGAGCAGAAATCACTTGAGGATGGGGTTAATCCAGCCGTCCCGCCTAAGGGTTGCGGGGGCTCTGTCAGGGAGGCTGTTGGCAGGTTTCGGGCGATCTGAGCACCAGCAGGGTGATGGGAACCAGCCTCCTCGTTAGCGCCCGGGCCACAACCTGTCTGTTCTGTCCAGAATTCCACAGCTCCGTTTGAGAATGGCCGGGAGGGGAGGTAGTGAAAATGGAGTGTTCATAATGAGATTGAGGATCAATGAAATAATAAAAATCAAAAGCCTAAGGGTACGTTTGTTATCGATTGACCATCTCAGAAAACATTGTTAGTAAGAGATCAGGGCATGCTTGCTGTATGTAAACTGGGGCATTTGTCCCTGCGTGAGGCTTGAATGGGGATATAGAATGTGACAGAAAGCAATTCCCATGGTGGTCCCTCAAAAATTATGGGGCTGCCCTGGCCAAGTGGCTCAGTTGGTTGGAGCATCCTCCCTTACACCAAAGGGTGGCAGGTTTGATTCCTGGTCAGGGCATATACCTAGTTTACAGGTTCAATCCCCAGTCGGGGAGCATGCTGAAGGCAACCAATTGATGTTTCTTTCTCACATGGATGTTTCTCTCTCTCTCCCCTCACCCTTTCTCTTTCTCTAAAATCAATAAAAACATATACTCAGGTGAGGATTAACAAAAAAGTTATCGGCTGCTTGGAAACGGGACAGTAGAGTCATGGACTTAGAAGTCAGCCATATCTGGGTTTAACACCAACTTTAGCTCTGCGACCTTGACCAAGTAATGACCTCTCTGATCGTTTTTTTTTTTTTAATCTGCACAAACTGGTATAAAACCTCTGCCTTACAGGTTTGTAATGAAGATCGAAAGCGGGCACCTGGGTGGGGGTACAGAGCCTGGCACCTGGCACAGAGCAGGCATGCAGTCATGTTATCCCTTCATCTCACACGGTCACTTTGCAACAGCTGGGCAGGTGCCTGGTCACCCTGAGAGTGAGGGCCCCCTGGTTCCAGCAGTGCAGCTGGGGCAATGTGAAACCAGGGTTGGGGTATCTCAGGGTAGATGTCCTCCTCCCAACATTACCTCCTGGCCCATTTTACAAGTGACACAATCGAGACCCAGAGAATCAATGTAATTTGACTAATTCAGTGAGTCAGTAGCAAACCTGGAATTTGAATCCAGACCTCTGGGCTCTAAGCCTGCATTTTACTTCCCGGCCACCGACCTACAGCCAAATGCCTTGTTGCCCAGGCCCTGACCCTCACATGCTGCTTTGCACTCTGGGTGGTCTTTCTGGACATCGAGACATTGTCTCCCCGACCAATGTGCAGCGGCCCTCAGTGCAGGAAGGGAACAGGCTTGAACTTCTCAGCACCTCCCAAGGCACACAGTGCAGGGCTTACTTGCAGTCAGGGTTCAAGAAACAAATATCCATCAATTGAGACAAGGAAGATATTTTCATAGACATATCATTGTAATGCAGAGAAATAGTTATAATGTGCATTAACCCAGCTGAGGGGGAGAAATGCATTAATTTCACAACATGTTCAGCCCTTTAAGAAGTTAGCTTCTCAGGCTCCACAGGAATTCTGGAACTCACAGACTCACCCCCACTGTTGTGAGAGAAGATTGCAACTCGGAGTGGAGACCCCCTCCCCACAGGGAAGTGGTGGGTGGAGAGACACAGAGGCAAGCGGGGGGGGGGGGGGGGGGGGCGGCACCATAGGGTGTTTAAACCAGAAGCAAAGGACAGAGCAGAACAGTGCGGCTCATGTTTATCAAGCAAACAAATCACCTGGAGACCCAGTTAAAATGCAGATTCTGACGCAGGAGGCCTGGGTGGGACCTGGGCATCTGGATTTCTAACAAGCGGCCAGGGGATGCTCCTGCTGCTGTTCAAAGCATACTTTCCAGTAGCAAGGCTGTGGGCCCAGGACCAAAGACTGAACGTTTGGGCCTCTTCCTCTCTTCCTCTGCAGTCATTTTTCTTTTGACTGTGGACACATTTTGCATCTCAGACTGGGCAGAGGGCAAGCAAGAAACCTGCTCGGAAAAGGAGGAAACCGGATGATCTGCCAGCTCCCGGCGCATGACTCTCCCCTTTTTCCTCCCAGATACACTTGTTGGGTGACATTTCCACGCCCATCTGCGACACGGCGGCGTTGGGCCAGGTCTCCGGAGGCCGCCTCGGGCCTGGCAGCCTGTGTGGAGGAAATGGCCTGCAGGTGTCAGCTTTGCAAACCCGGCAGCAGAAGCTCTGTCCCCAGTAGGGCCGTTCTCAGGACCCCACTCACTGCCTTCCATCCTTCTGCAGGGGAAATTTGTGCGTTCAAGATCCACGGCCAGGAGCTGCCCTTTGAGGCCGTGGTGCTCAACCAGACGTCGGGAGAGGGCCGGCTCCGCGCCCGGGGCGCCATCGACTGCGAGCTGCAGAAGGAGTACACGTTCATCATCCAGGCCTACGACTGCGGCGCGGGGACCCGGGCGGCCGCCTGGAAGAAGTCGCACAAGTGAGTCCGCCCGTCTCTGTCACGTGCTGTTCTCCAGCCATGTCCCCAGTGGTCGCACCACGATGCTCAGCCCGCTCTACTGCTGGCCGGTTTCCCCGGCCCTGGCAGGCATCGGCACCGGCGCTTCCCACAACTGAAACTCTCTACCCCCAGTTCACAGGGAGACAGCCCTGTCCCACCATCGGAACTGAGATCACGTGTCACTTCGTCTGGGAAGCCTTCCCTGAGCCAGGCCAGCCCTGCAGACCTGGTGGGGGCCGTTCCCTGGGTTCTGCCATGCCACGTGCCGCTCCGTCCCAGACTTTCCCTTTGGGGTTGTAACTCTCCCTACGGAGTTTGACTCCGACGCGAACACGGAGTAAGAGTGTTCACTTCTGGCTCAATGGAGCAGTGAGTGAGCAATGCAGGAATGACTAAGGAAAGGAGAAACGATCCAGAGGAATGCTGGTGCCTAGAGCTGGGGGACATGGAAGGTCCAAGAACGGGAGGCGTCCCTCCGGGGTGGCTCATTGCAGGGGATAGGGCGAGGGCAGGTGGAGGGTCTCCAGAGAGGGAGGACGGAGCACTCAGACTGCAACTGCCCTGACCGGCTTGTGGTTTCTCCACTTCCTTGGTGTGGAGGCCTGAGTCGACGCCCATGGGAGGTGGGGAGGATGGTGTGATGCTTTCTTTACCACCATCCCTTCTTTGCTGTGTGTCGTGCCAGGGCGGTGGTCCACATCCAGGTGAAGGACGTCAATGAGTTTGCGCCCACCTTCAAAGAGCCGGCCTACAAGGCCGTGGTGACCGAGGGCAAGATCTACGACAGCATCCTGCAGGTGGAGGCCGTGGATGAGGACTGCTCCCCCCAGTACAGCCAGATCTGCAACTATGAGATTGTCACCACCGATGTACCTTTTGCCATCGACAGAAATGGTGAGTGTCCTGAGAGGCCCCAGTGGGGGCAGCAAAACAGCCCGCCTCCCCCATTCTGAAGGCCAAGTGGGGAACTGAACCTACTCAGTGAGCGATGCCTTCCTTGCCATCCCTGATTTGGCTCTGTAACCCAGAACTCAGTCCTGCACTAGAGGGACAGCCTGACATTACTGGCAGCCCAGCCAGGTGTAAAACATCCCTCCAAGACACCTACTCAGTGAATAGAGTCTGTAAAACCCACAGTGCCACTCATCTGGGTACTGCAGACAGGTTGGTTTCCTGGCAGAATTTTTCGGTGAGTCATGCCATCAGCTCAGCCATGTCTGAGTTCCTGTCTTACACAACCAGGTGTGACATTACCCCACCACAACAATCTGCTTCCTGCTTCTAAACAAGGGGGTGCTAAAAGAGGAGGTGGAGATTTTTGAGACACCTTAGAAGCTGTAGATCCATTCAGGAATTTTTACATATATCTTCAGATAGAATGGGAGGGAGAGAGGGGGGAAGAGAGAGAGAGAAACATCGATGTGAGAGACACATCGACTGGTTGCCACCCACACGACCCCAACTGGGACCGGGGACAAACTGCAACCGAGGTATGTGCCCCTAACGGGAACCGAACCCGGGACTCTCCGTTCCGCAGGACGATGCTCTAACCGCTGAGCCAAACCTGCCAGGGCCCATTCAGCAATTTTTAAAGGTCTTGCCAAAGTCCTTTGAGAATTTTCACCCTAATGAAAATGAAGGATGGAAGAACCCTCCCACACCCCAGTCCCAAACTGAACTTACTGAACTAAAAATGGTTCTAATAAAGCCACCTGGACATTTCTCCCTCACCACCCATTAAAAACTCGTTGTGGTGTAAACATGACAGCCAGAGGCCCAATCACTCAGCCCACTTTAACTGCAATTTTCAATAACTTGATGTCAGTCAAAGGATAATTATTTGCCAACTATTTTTTCATTGTTACCGTGAGTGTTTGGGTACATGCACATTGTCCCACTTTGTTTCAAATAGGATTCAAGTACTGCACAAAGACTCGAAACGTTGCAAAACCCAAGGTTTATTCACCCTGTAAATATTGCAGTTACTCAGTGCCAAACACAGTGCTGGGAACTGGGAATGGAGACAGAGTAGAACCTAAAGCAGACATGGGCCTGCCCACATGCAGCTCACCATCTAGTGGGGGAGGAAATCAAAATAAAAGGTACAAAGTCAAGTGGCATCAAGGGTCAGGTATGCAAAGCACACCATGAAGCAGCGCAGGGCACCAAATGAGCTCTGAGCTCCCTGGTAGCCAGACCTAGAAGGAAACACCATCAGCCACCTGCTGACAAGTCTTCAGTGCTTCCGATGCTTCTTGGTGGTGAGACCAGGGAGAAACGTGCCCTATGACATTGTCTTCTGCGTCCGGAGAGCTGCAGCAGATTCCAGAAGGATGGAAGCCAAGAGGAAACCCTCCTGCCTGATCTCCAGTGGTCGGTGATGTGTCTTGTAAGAGGAAATCAATTTCCCTAACATGGACAGAATAGTACTAAGGCAGTGTCCTTATAAAATGCTAAAACACAAGGAAGTGACGCACACCTGGACATAACTAGGTGTTAATTGTGTAGGGCACAAGACCAGTGCATAAGAAAGTAAGATAGAAAATACCAGACTTCAAGTAAAGTTTAGTTCAGGACTAAGAAACAGATCATTTCAACTAGTAGAGTGTGTCAGAACTGCTCTCTAGTAGCTTTTCCTATCGACAAGTGGCCCATCCCCACCACGCAGACACACATCTCAACACACACACACACACACACACACACACACACACACCACTTCATAAAATATAAAACAACTCTTTTGAATTTTTCTGTTCCGATACGATCAGCTGTTTGGTCTATGTCCACAAATACAAGAATTTGGGGAGTGACAAGTCCCTGATGAAGAGCAGGACTAGAGAAGGGGGCATCTGTGATGAGTGGTCCAGCTCCCCTTGACCTCCTCCCTCAGTGCTCGAGAACCACAGGCCAATGAGAGATGAGATGCAAATTTTTTCATCAGAGGGTAAACTGCCCCAGCCATGAAGATAATTACTCACCTTGATGAGCCATTTCGCTAACATATGCCAATTTATTTCCCTAGCTGTCTCATTAAAAGTGAGTAATGGTTCTTTGCCAGGCCTCTGCCTCCAACGTTGGTACGACACAAGATGAAGAGGAGAGTGGGCACTCCCAGGGAGTGCGGGCCCTGACAGGGAGGTTTACAAAAGCAGTTCTCTAACTAATGAAGGTAGGACCTAGGGCCAGACGCAGAAGTGGCTTCCATTCTAATGAGCCTCCCAACTGGCCCTTCTCCATCACTCTTCCAGCGACCTCCCAAGCTCCTTGAAGGGGCTCTTTGCATGCATATCAGAAAAAGTATGGCTGAGTTGGGGCCCACTCATCTAGGCCGCATGGCTTCAGGGGGATGGCTCCTGGCCCCTCCAATCTGGCAGGCTTCTGGCTTGTGGGGGAAGGAAGGGGAGCAGGGTGCAGAGACGAGAGAAGACAACATGGAGGGAGAGAGACCTGTCCTAACTGAAGACTCGACCTCTTCCAGCGGAGTCCTAAGCCTCCCTCCCCTGTGAAATCCTGGAGCTGCCGTTCCTGCCCACTGTGGGGTTGGGAGGCCTCGCGAGAGGCAGTGCCCGGAGATGGTGCTTGGAGGGCACGTGGTGTAGACAGAGCTCAGCTCACGGTGCCATGACGATTAGATGTTTACCTGGGCGACGGGGACGAAGGTTACTCACTCACTCCCCGTGGGTTTCCAGGCTGAAAGTAGGAGCAGGTAACTGAGCTGGTGACATCTCCCCCCTCTTAGAAGGTTCTAGATTGATTTCTGATGGCTGCCAGGCCCCCATCTTCTGACACTCGGCCAGTTTATTGGAGATTGGTGGGGCCTAGATGCTCATTTCCCCTGAACAGATGGAAAACTGAGTCCTGAAGCATAAAGAGCTTGCCTGCCGGCACCTGTCACACAGGCGGCAGAGTCGGGCCCGGAGCCCAGGGCCCCTGAGTGTTGACCCCCAGGCCTTCCCACCAGTGATGGCATCACTCTCCTTAATGATATTTGACAGGAACGCACAGCAATGGTCGTTTAAGTTCAAAAACACAAAGTTGCATCTTAATCCATCACTGTGTGTGTGTGTGCGCGCGTGTGTGAGAGAGAGCTCTTTGACAAGTTACTCAACTTGCCTCAGATACTCATCAGTAAAATGGGAATTAAATATCTTGCCTGTGTAAGGGGGTGATAAACTGCAAACATGCCCCTCCCCCAACTCAGCCATGCTTGAGACTGACCGCAGCAGAGCATCAGGGGTCCCAGGGGCACCCACTCACCTGGACAGCCTGCGCCACCTCCCAGGGGCTGTCGGGTCGCGGCTGAGCTCTGCCCTAGGCTGCCCTGCTGAGCGACAGGACTCTGCAGCCTCTGAGTGAAGTGTGTCCTGGGGTCTGCTGCTGCGTTTCTTTCATTTCATATATTTACTTTAATTTATCTTTATCTTTACTGTTGAAAGTATTACAGATACCCCTCCTTTTTTCACCCATTGACACCCTCCTCCCCGCTCCCAACCCCCCACCTTCCCCACACTGTTGTCTGTGTCCACTGGTTGTGCACATGTGCATGGAAGTTCTTTGGTTTATCTCTTCCCACCCCCGCACCCCCTTCCCTCTGAGGTCTGTCAGTCTGTTCCCTACTTCCATGTCTCTGGATCTATTTTGCTTATTCCTAAAGCAAACAAAAACACTTCTTTTCTACCTGAATAGAAAAGGAACAGATGCTCTTTGTGGGAAATTTGGAAAACATAGAAAAGTATGAAGAAGAAAATAAGTCACTTATAATCCCACTAAAGATAATTACTATTAAAAATATTTTTTAAAGGTCACCACTATTGACATTTTACCAGTAGGTGGTGGTTGTTCTTTACTTTTTAAAGAAAAGTATGGCCACACGTTTCTTGCTTTTCTTTATCCTCCCATTTTTACATAACATTCGATTATATGGATTTTTCCACCCTTAAAATTGCTTCATAATTACCACTTTTAGTGCATTCCGTTTCATCCACAGACTCTCTCCTTGCTATCAGACATGCAGTTTGGGCACTGTTTTTTCAATGTTATAAATAATGCTGAGATGGACATATTTTCACCTGTCCTGCAATTTTTCACAATAAATATCTGAAATTTTTATTATTTTTCTGGAATCAATTTTTAGGTGTGGAATTGCATGCCCAAAAGGTATGAACAATTGCAAAGTGACTGGCTCTACAGCTTTCCAAGAGGGTTGCTCCCGTTTCAATTCCATGGGAAGAAGCGTGCAGGTCACTGGGCTTGTCTCGTTGCACCCCGCCCCCCACACACCTGGGTTTTAAAAATCACCTTCACCAGCGTGCGAGGTCCATGCTGGTTGTTCTTGGAGCGTTGGCTTCCCAGGTTCCTTCAAACAGAGGAATCCGCCCAGGGATAGCTGTTCACCTGGGTAAACGCTGGGTCTCCCGAGAAGGCACTACTAGGAGAAATCATTCAAATGTGAGGGAAAACAGAATTATAACCGAAGTAACATGGATGGCTTCTTCTGGGCTATCCAAACATTGTAAACGGATGTCTTACCCAGGTAGCGCCCTCCCCCGCACGAGGGTCGGCCACCACCTTGCACTCCCATGTTGACCTCAGGCTGCACACTCTGTGCTCCGAGTCTTATCCGCACATCATGAAGGCGGTGCTGGCGGGGAAAGTAAATTGGTTTCCCAGACAGTTTCATTAAGACCGTTCCGGGAGAGGAGCCGCTCCAAGTGGAGGCGCGGCTGGCCGGCTGGTGTGTTTGTTCTCCAGCACAATCAATAGTGTGTGGTCTGCTGAGTGTCACACGGATTGTACACCCTCCGCCTTCCTCTTCTAAGAGACGTACCTTTTGAGAGCCATTTAACTTTAAAAAAAGAGAAAGTTAAAACTCTTTGTTGAAAATTCAATTGGATGCTGCTGAAACCTACTTCTCCGGGTTCTGTTACGCGGCTGCACCTGACAGAGTTCCCCCCTGTGATAACTGGAACCACAGACCAGTCTGCTAACAGAACCCGCAGGGAGGGCCCCGCCAGGCCCGGATGCTGAGCTAATCCGGCCCTGCGGCCCACAGGAGACTAAAACAAATGCTGGGGGGGGGGGGGGGGGGGGGAATGAAAGGGATTCTGAACACCAGCCACCAGGCCTAAAAGACCTCAACCCCATTATTATTCAGAGGTTTTTGACTGGCCTTGTTAAAGTAAATTTTAATTCAAATTCATAGCTGCAGTTGCATTTTTAGAAACAGTCCAGGGCAGAAAAACAAACAAATGGTTCTAATTCTTGGTACAAAGTCTTGGGCAACTTCATTCCTGCTCACCACTGCTCACCTCCTCCCCTTCCCCCCCCACACAGTTCCACCCCCTCCTCACCACTGCTCACCTCCACCCCTCCCCCCACACTCAGTTCCACCCCCCTCCTCACCACCGCTCACCTCCACCCCTCCCCCTACACTCAGTTCCATCCCTCCTCCCACCACCGCTCACCTCCACCCCTTCCCCCCACACTCAGTTCCACTCCCTCCTCACCACCGCTCACCTCCACCCCTTCCCCCCACACTCAGTTCCACCCCCTCCTCACCACTGCTCACCTCCACCCCTCCCCCTACACTCAGTTCCATCCCTCCTCCCACCACCGCTCACCTCCACCCCTCCCCCCCACACTCAGTTCCACCCCCTCCTCACCACCACTCACCTCCACCCCTTCCCCCCACACTCAGTTCCACCCCCTCCTCACCACCGCTCCCCTCCACCCCTCCCACACACTCAGCGCCTGCTCATGGCCTCCCACTGAGGGCTGTGACACTGGGTGATGGGTGCAAGGACGTTTCCAGTCTTTACAACCTGCCAGGACTTTCTGAGTGTCCCAGGCTTTCTTGCCTTAGCCCCTGTTGCCTCAGTTTACATGAACAATATCCATCAGTGGAAGGGAAGACAGCTCCTTAAGTAGTCTTCCCTTAGGTTGGATGAAATCTAAAAACATGCCTGAGTCAGCCATTCCATACTTGTTTATTTGCTTGTCAGCTTGGTATTTGTTTTTATTTCCATTTTCTTAATTCCACTTCTAGCAAAGGATGATGATAACATGAGTTCTAATTTGCTGTCAGCTCCACCATCAGAAAAAAATACAATGAAACTTCTCCCAACAAAGGAAGACTTTACCCTAGAATCAAACTAAAAATTATTCAGTGCACATGGGGCCTATATTAGTTTCTTGGAACCAAAATTGTATATTAGCAAAAATAGTCCATTAACGTTTTGCTTGTTAATTATCCAGTGTTTAATTCCGAGTCCTAGTATCAAACCCACGGGGATTAAATACACACAAATGGCTCCTAAAAACGGTTCGGTCTTTCTTGGGGAAGAAAAATGTCTTTGCCACCAGGGCAAGGAATCCGTTATTCTGTGTAGCTTTGGAAGAGAGATCACACGTTTTCTTATTGATTTTACTTCCTATTTGGTAGCAAAATAATGTGAGAAGAGGTAGTGAACGCTCCTGGCAGTGAGCCCAGACGGTAAAAAATATGTGTCGGGACATTTCTGAATTCCGTCCTTTTCCCGGAGATGTCGTGGCAGACAGCTGTGCGCCGTACACCGGGGACGCAGCACGAGGGGCTCTTTGAGAGCCCGCCCTCCAACAACCCCTCACTCACCAGCACCAACCTCGGTTCCCGATGTGTGCTTGGAATCGCTAAGCTCTGCCCCACAGCCAGGGTGGACCCAGCCAACAACCCTGGAATCTGCCATGGAGGTCCAGGCAGGCGCTGTGGCAGCCATGGTCCCGTGTGTCCTTGTTACAAAGGGGCAGGGAAGGGGCTCGTGTCTTTCTGGTGAAGGTGGGGGAATGGGGAGGGATTTTGAAGAACTACATTGTGCCTAACTTGACCGGAAACCATCTGGACTGTCTCTGTGCCCTCAGGCAACATCAGGAACACCGAGAAGCTGAGCTACGACAAGCAGCACCAGTACGAGATCCTGGTGACGGCCTACGACTGCGGCCAGAAGCCGGCCGCTCAGGACACCCTGGTGCAGGTGGACGTGAAGCCCGTGTGCAAGCCCGGCTGGCAAGGTGGGTCTGCTGTTGTCAGTCCTGTGGTCAAGGCAGCTTGCCCGGGGCACAGATGCTGCCAGACCTGTCCTCAGATCATCACAACACGTAACTAGAGGGAAGTTCAAAGGGCAGTCACTCTGCTACAAGAATCAGAGTAGCTTGTTTATTCACACAACTCCCGGGGGATGTATTATCTCCATCTTACAGGTGAGAATGTTCGGGGTGACTTGTCTAATGTCACATACCCAGTTCGTCCAGGGTGCTCTTTCTCCAAGCTCGTGACACCTTTGGATCAATACTGATTATCCACAGTGCTCCACGGGAATGGCCAGCCAGCCCGTTCACTGTATGCGCCGAACCTCGCTGGTGCGTTTCCAGTGTTGCATCATTGCCCAACCCCCGGGGAAGGTTGGGCTTGCACAGAGAGCATCCAGGCAGAGGCTGCAGATCTAGAATCCAACTTCTGGATTAAGGGGTTTCTAACACGTTGGCTCTGGGAATGGTGAAACAATGGTCTTGGATGGCGGTGGATTTCTGTGCTCATTTAAATCGCTTAGGATGCAGGGACAGAACAGAGGTTCAGGTGACCCTGAGATGGTGGAGGCTTGTCACTGACTAAGGGGGAACAGGGAGGCAAGGCCAGCTACACAGGTGACCTTGCAGGGAGCTGGACGGCTCGTGGAATAGCAGCGGCCCCCATGGTGCCATCGGTGGTTCCTGTGGCAGGCGGGGATGCTAGCGTGGCCTCTGGGCCAGCATTTTGGTGGCTCAGCTGCTCCTGTTTTGCTCCATGTGTGATGCTACGGTAAACCACTGCTATCCACAGCTCATGGTGCTTCTTGGAGTCCTCCACTTTGTGGCTTCTGTTTATTGCCTTCTCTTGGTGTGTTGTAAGCTTCAGGCCCCCTGCTATAGTCTCATTCTCTGTGTGTGTGTGTGTGTGTGTGTGTGTGTGTGTGTGTGTAGGGGGGGAGTATCTTTCATTCTTAAATTCCCCTATAGAGGGTGTGATTCACTGTGTAAGTCACTCACATCCCTGTGGGGCGGACTGACCCCAGGCCACTGGCCAGGCTCCGAATGTCTGCCTTTTAGTCAGGCGTTTATTCCTAATCCAGTTTATTGGGGGCAGATTAGCAAGACCTCAGGGTGCAAAGCAAGGACACCTGGGGTCCCGACCCTCAGAAGGCAGCTCTCAAAGTGCTCTTCCCTGCACACCCACCCGCTTCGTCTTTTCTCTGAAAGGCGGGGAGGGGTAGGCAACCCACAGAGTGAGAGTCATTTGCCTTTGAACAAAGAGAAGATGATCTCAGTAAGACATATGGGACATGAAGAACAAAGTAAAGCCATCATGATGTCAGTCTCTTTAGGATGCAGCAGGAAACAGAGACCGAGGGACAAGCCAGAGTGGGAAACTGAGTTCCTAACCTCGGGAAGCCTGAGCTCGGGCTGGGGATAATCCACTCGGCCCTAAGGACCCTGAGGGCAACATTCTGCCTCTCTTGTTCACCACTGAACTCCTCAGGCTCAGCACATGTCTGGCCCCCATAGTAGGTGCTCAAGAAATAGTCATTGAATGAATGAATGAATGAATGAATGAACGGACAAACGAACAAATGAGCTACCTGTGTGAAGAATTCACCTTGTTTTATTTTAATTTTATAAATTATAGGACTGGTGCCCGTGAAGGTCTCGCTTTTGAAGAGAAAGCCTGGAAAGAATATAAAATCTGTCTCCGCATGAAATAAGCTCACAATGGGAGTTTAAGTGGGGAAAGCAAAACAAAGCTTTATCTGGAGAAGGGTCCCAATGGTTTTTGTCTTTGATAAATGAGACACTGATGATTTGGGATTACATTTTTGTAACGATATTTAAGTGTAATTTTCTAACAGAGTGTGTGCTTGTTTCAGTGTTAAATGGAGGCAAAGATAAACATTTTAATGATGCTCAGTTCTGTGTGGGGCACCTCCCCTCTTGTGCATGATGCTATCTGCAGTTCCAGACAGTGATCTCCTGAAGGCAGAGAGGGTGCCCATTCGTTGTGTCTCCAGCAGCCAGCACGAGGCCAGGCACAATGCAGGTGATTGGCGAGTGTTGAATGGAAGAATGAACGGTGAGGCCTTGGTAAAAAATATAACTTTCCGTGGCACAGAGAAGAGAGAAGCAGAAACTCCATGCATCAGTTCACCATGTCAAGGGAAGTGATTTAAGCATGTGTAACAACAGGATCAACTACTTTCTGGTGGCTGCCCTGCCTAACTTAGCCAGCCTTTGGTGGCAGAGCTGACATCGGATTCTGCATCATGCCCTTTCTTCCTCCAGCTTACCCCTAGAGACAGTGAGTCCCTCTCCCAATCATTGGCCCAGCAGGCTTCAGATCACAGGTGCTCCTGGTTCTCAGACAGGTGTAGGCAAGGTCAAAGGGCCTTCCTGCCGTTCCTGTCTCAGCGCCCAGACCTCGAGAAGTATCTTCTCCTTCCAGCATGCTAGTCCCCTGTATCCCTCCACCTGGGCAGCCGTCATCTCCGACCAACCCATCTCGGGCCCTGTTCTCCCTTCCCCCTTGGCCCGGGCCGCAGCCTTGAAGCTGAAAGCACACCTTTCTCCAGCGACAAGCAAACCACCACTGGCCCCGGCTGTTTCTTGTCCAGCCCCCTCTCACAGTGTTGTCGGGCAAACGAGTGGGCCGTGTTTTACTGGTTCTTTGCTAATCTCAGATGAAGGAGGCTGCCCCTCGCTCTGAGGGGTTGTCAGGTCCGGGGGTTCTTGAAGCCGGTGTGGGGTGAAGCCTGCAGAGTGAAGAAGGGGAGAAGCAGGGAGAGCGGGGGCCATTCCGGGCACCAGTGAACAATATAAGGGAGCCAGTCTGGTTTGGGTTGGGACTGAGGAGGAGTGGGAAGCAAGATTGGAGGTCAGGGGTAGGGTAGGGCGGGCAGTCAAGGTTATGAATGCCGGGGGAGGAGCTGCAATAATCCCCGAACTCTTCAGAGCCAGCTGTGACTGACAGGCGTGCGGGCGGGCGCCAGGTATCGCTGTCTGGGACAGAGGTTCCTCCCTGAGCAGACTTCTCGCAGGCAACCCGAGTTGCCATGCGAATGCAGTTTGGCAGTTCAGATTCTTGTACCTTCCAAGTCATTTCCCTACGGGCAGGAGGCTCCCTTCCTTTCGGGAGCCTCCTGGCTCCCCTGAGCGCTCCAGTCAGCTTCTCCCAGCCAGCTGCCCGGAGGAGCAAGAGGTCCTCCCGCACCCAGAACTTCCCAGGACTTGATGAGGGGCTGCTCCGACTCCAGAAAGGCCCAGAGCAGCGGCCCCATTTCCGTCCCAGCCTTTCCCAGCATGCTGCTGGCCTTCCCCGCACTGGGCACAGATAGACGGGCATCCCGGACCCTAGGTCTGCTGCCACCTGCCTTTCCCTCCTTGGCCAAAGCGCCTGCACTTGGGCTATGGTTTTCTGTGCTCTGTCTCCTTTGTGCGTTGGTCTTATCTCCCCAGAAACAATTCGGGTCCCTGAGGGCAGAGCCGTGCTCCTCACCGCCCCTGGCACGCACTCGGCTCTGCATCCCTCACACGGCAGAAACGGAAGGTGTGCTTCCCGACACCACGCGCCAGTGTCGGAGCGGGCATGTCGGGAGGAAGGCGAGCTTGGCATCCAGAAAATGGCCCCAGGGTGCCGCCGCATGCTGTGTTGCTGTTCTGTGAGTCCTGTCTTCTCTGCTGTATGCTGAGATGGAAACTGCATAGGTGGCGAGGGTCCGCTCACTCTGCGGGGCTGGGGGGGTTTTATCGGGGCGCCACCCCACTCGCAGTTGCCCAGAGTCCTCAAGGCCTCAGCTAGACCTGCGTGCGTGGAAGCGGGAACTAAATTCTCTGTTCTGTCCTGAGCTTTGAGAACTCAGGGCCCCTGTAGGCACCTCACGTCCAAGGAGATGAAAGATGATGGTAGGAATCAGGAAAGGGGGGCACCCACCGCAGGCCCTGCGCTCAGGACAGGCTGGAGTCCTGCCTCTGCCAGGCGTCTGGATTAGCAGCCTTCTTGGGGTCTGTCGTCCTTTTGCCAAGCGGTAGTGAATACCCAGGCCTGGGCCCACGTGTGCTCTGAGGACTTCCTTCAGGAAGCTCACATCCTCTGTGACCAGAGCCCACGGGATGCGGTGCCCTCGGAGGCTGTCTGGGCATTGCGGCCGCAGCTGCGGCGGAACCAGGTGGAGACGACCCTGCTGACTCTCCTCTTGGGGCCATGGACTGTCCAAGGGGTCGTTTGTGATTAGCTGCTAGTTTGGGTTGTTTTGTTTGTTTGGTTATGTCATGTCATGTCATGTCAGTTACGTTAGGAGACACATTTCTCCTTTATGCCTTTCTTTTTTGTTGTTATTGTTTTATTTAATTTAATTTATTTATTTATTTTTGTTAATTTAATTAATTAATTTATTTGTTATTGTTATTTATTTTTGTTTCTCCTTTTTCCCCCACTGATTCCCCCTCCCTCCCCGCCCTCTCCCCAGCCTTGTTGTCCATGTCCACTGTTCATGCACACATGCATATAAGTTCTGTGGTTTATCTCTCCCCTACCACCTCCTCCTCTGGGAATTGTCAGTCTGTACCCCACTTCCACGTCTCTGGGACTACCCCATTCCTCAGACTGTTATGTTCATTATATTCCACAAGTAAGTGAGATCATATGATACTTGTCTTTCTCTGTTTGGCTTGTTTCGCTTAGGATGACACTTTCCAGGTCCCTCCGTGTCATCTCAAAGGATAAGAGATCTTTCTTTCTTACAGTTGCATAGTATTCCATTGTGTATATGTACCACGGCTTTTTTATCCATTCGTCTACTGATGGACATTTGGGCTGTTTCCAGATCTTAGCTATTGTAAATAGTGCTGCTATGAACATGGGGGTACATATATTCTTTCTGATTGGTGTTTCAGGCTTCTTAGGGTATATTCCTAGAAGTGGGATCACTGGGTCAAATGGAAGTTCAATTTTTAATTTTTTGAGGTAACACCATATTGTTTTCCATAGTGGCTGCACCAGTCTGCATTCCCACCAGCAGTGTACTAGAGTCCCCTTTTCTCCACACCCTCGCCAACACTTGTTGTTTGATGATTTGTTGATGGCGCTTTATGTCTTTCTTTATTGTTCTTTACCATCCCTTGGCCCATCTCTTTCTATGTTTTATGCTGAAAACATTGTCTTCACAACACTTACTTAGTATAATTCCCCTTTTATTGTTGCAAGTCAGATTTTGTATTTATTACCTGTCCCTGCCAGTTTAGATTCAAAACCCAGTATTTCATTGTCCGTTTATGCAAAAGCAATGCCCCTTTAAAGAGAGCCGTGCAGACTCTCCTGGTGGCCCTTCAACATTCACGTCCTGGACAGATCACTACCTGGGCGTCCAGCCGTACGGGCTCCAAGCTCCCACATCAAGAATCAGCTCTCCAGACTCGAACCCCTGAAGAACCATCTCTGCCTGCCGCCTCGTCCCTGAGCACAGTCCCATGGCAGTAATGACCCCTGGCCCAGCTCCCGGTCACCCAGCACTACCCGGTGCCAGGGACTCTCCCACAGGCCCAGTCCTTTCCACCTTCACAGTGAGGTGTCTCATTTCAGAGAGAAAGGAGAGGACAGTCGCTCATACAGTCGAACCATTTCTTCTCTGTTCTTTTGGTGTGAATACATCTCCAGGTGTGGCAAATGGCCTGTGTTTCCTCCGTCCCAGAAGCCCAGCCTTCTAGATAAGGGGATGGCGTCTTTTAGCAGCGTGCTTCTCAAACCTGCGTGTGCGCAGGGCACCTGCGAGGCTGGCGGAACGCAGAGTCCAGCTTAGTGAGTCTGGGGAGGTCTGGGAGGCTGGTCCACGGCCTTCACTCCGAGTAAGAAGGTCACACAGAAAATATTTCCTAAGTACCTGGAGGGCATCTGGCACTTGTGTGTGGGAAAGACAGCAGCACGAACACTGCCGGGTGAGATTACGTCTCCCTCAGTTGTTTGCACGAAAGTTGGCATGTGTTACACGTGGGAAATATTTTTGGGGTGAATGTATTCACCCTTTACTGAAGGCCCACTGCGCATGCACTGAAGACCGGGGTACAGAGGCACGCCCACCTACCAGGGCTCGTAACTGAGAAGGAGATGATGGCAATAGTGAGGACAGAGCTCTATGGAGGGAGTTATGGGGACACAAAGGAGGGTCAGTCCACCTTGCAAGGGCCCTCAGAGGGACGCACCGGGGCCAGATCTTGACACGTAAGTTTCAGCGCAGAGAAGGAAGGTGTTCCACACTAGGGTACAGATGTCAAGAAGGTGGCAGAGTGTAATATGGCCCGGGCATGGAGAGAAGACAGCAGGCCAGTGGAGACCAGCTCACAGAGGGAGGGCCTCCTGTTACCCCAGGACAGTGAGGAGCCCAGAGGTTTTCACACCTCAGCGTGGGGAGGGACTCGTGGGGAAGAAGGACTCCTTGGCTAGCCACACAGACGGTGGCTGGGGTACAGAAACTGGGCAGGGAGACTAGCTGAAAAGGGTGATTATTCCTGAGTGCACTTTTAAGAGGAGCACTTCTGGAAAAGTATCTAAAGTCATGGATTTATTCCCAAACCAATTCAAAGTACCGGTCAGCAAAGGAGGCTAGATTTTCAGGCTAATTGCATGAGACTCCTTAGACATGGAGACAGGTCGGCAGTCAGGCATGTCTGGGTTAGAAAAGACCCATGCTAAGCCTTGTCAAGTGTATTTTCCAATCTCCTCTACAGCTGTCCACCTGTCCACCTCCCTGCCAAGGAGAAAAACCCTGGGCCCTCAGGGTCAGCCAGCTTCACCCTGCCCTTTCCAAAAGTCAGATCAATTATTGATCAAGTGCACTGAAGAGCTGGCTTCGGCTTTACTACAGGAAAAGCATTGATTTTGAATCACAGGGTGATAAGCCCAGGAAGGTGCCCAGATTTGCTTAGAGTAACAATCGAGCAGGGCTCAGAGGGTGGAGCTGTGTCCATCAGAAGACTTTCTGACAGTGTTACCCTCCCCGCAGGCCCCTGCATGAGGACTTACACAGAAGGACAGAGGCCCCCTGCCCTGTGCTCTCCTTCACTGTCCTGCCATGGTGGCCAGGATCCCACCACTAGGGTGCCAACTTTTCTAAGGGACGATTCTCACCGGAAATGCAAATGCCTCCTGCAGGAGCCACTATTAAGCCAACAGTCAGCAGAGCATCCCCACAATCCAAATCCAGGGTGCCCCCCTCGTTTCTGTACAACTGTGAGCTAAAAATAAATGTGGTGTTTATAGTTTAAGCAGTTTCTTTAAAAAAAAAAAATCAAAAGAAGAATTATTTCATGGCGCATAAAAATGGTATGAAATTCAAACTGTGGTGCCCATAAATAAAGTCGTATTGGCACGCAGCCACACTCGTGCACTTACACACCAGCCCAGGTCTGGTTTTGCAACACAACAGTGGAGCCGAAAACTTCTGACACAGACCAGACGGCTCTCGGAGACCAAATATTTACTGTCTGGCCCTTTACAGAAAGTGTTTGCTGGCAGCTGCAGGCAGCTACGCTGTCCACGGACGCCTGGGGGAGAAGGCGTTTATTGGAGTACCTAGTCTGGAAAGAAAGGACATCAAAAGGACATGTGTAGACAGAGGCAAAGGAGTCCAAAGTCCAAAGCAATTCCAGCCCGTTTCACAGAGGGGGAAAATACAGGCCAAGAGTGATTGAGTGACTTGCCCAAAATCTCCCAGCTGCTAAATGGCAGAGATAGAATTCAGATTGACGTCAGTCTGTCCCAGAGGGTACCCGGATGTCTAGAGGAAGAAGAAGGATTGAACGCGGAGGCTGGGAATCCCCAAAGGAGCATGTCACCAGCTTCAACAGGGCATCTCAGAAAACGCTTCGGAAGAGACACAACCTGTGTGCCCTTATGTTAACCTCCCTTAATCTTGTCTAGCAGATGGTGAATAAACTTACCTTGAAAGGGTAGCAAGAGGTAAATGAAACAAGTAGCACCTAAGAGGTGCCCTGACTTCATCCTCTTTCCTCTCCCTGCCCCACCCAGTCACAGGTGCTCGGCAGAGCCTGGTCTAGTGCAGTATCCCCTTGAAATTACAACTCATTCAAAAATAAATCCATGCTTGCAGACTCTCTGCTCTCAGATACTATCTGCCTGAACCTGGAGATGCCACTGGTGGTCTCGTGGGCTAGAAAAACAAAGCGTGAGCCTGGACTTGGGTGTTAGGCTTCAAACCCAAAGACGCTGGACCCAAGAGCAGCTGCTCACACCAGAGCAGGAAGACTACCTTTCTTTCTGTAGAACTGAGAATGAAACGACCCATCCTCCACCCTCCTCCACAGGAGGGAACCTGTGGAAGGTTCATCCCAGGGGTTCAGTTTCTTTATCCCCTGAGCCCTCCACCTTCAGTGTCCTGTCCTTTTGACTCTTCTGGTCATCGATGTTCTCTCCTGTCCCTGTGTCCCCATTCCTTACCTTCCTGTCCCCTCTCCCTTCATTCCCTCCCATTCTTGCTCTGGCTCTTCCCTCTCCTGTATCCCAAGCATAGCCCTGGACCCAGCACTGGAGAAGGCGGTGGAGTGTACAAAGCAGTGAAGACGGAGCTGGGTGGGAGTAAGCGCTCAGGTCAGCCTTAGCTCCACGCTGATCCACCACAGGCTTCGCTGGACGTCCCTGCTGAGCCTCAGTGACCTCCACTGTAAAGGAAAAATCAGAACCCGTGGCCAGATTAATTTCGTAGGATTGTCAAGAAGGCCACATAATGTTCTAGGTATATAATTGCTTTGCAAAACTGAAGTCACCATACACACACACACACACACACACACACACACGGTTCTGGAGCTTAAGACTGGGACTGACAGGAGACAGTGAGGTGGGTGGAAGGCACAGTCCAGGGCCAGGAACCCAGGCCTCAGTCCCAGCCCCGCTCTGGCCCCGGCTGCAGCCTTGGGCAGTCTCTTCCTGACTGGTTCGGGGCCCCCAGCTGTACCCGGGCGGCGAGGGCTTCTTGTGAGGACGTGATGACAGGTGCCAGTGAGGGACCCTGCATAGAACTACCCACGGGATTCAGGGAACAGCAGCTCTTTTTAGTCCCCTTGATTTCGATGTTTGAAACCACAATGGAGCATCTTTCCTGCAAATAAGCGGAAAAGCCACCTCTGATGCCCGCACTCTGCTCCCGGGCAGTGTGATCCGGGCAGGTGCTCCTGGCTTTGCTCAGATCTGCCTGGTGAGCGTCCGCGCCCCCGCCAGAGGCCTCGTGGGGCGCTCCTCCGTGAAGAACGGCCTGTTTGACATCACTGACATCGCCGATCATTAAGGTGCAACAAATAGTTCTGTGCACAAAGCTGATTTACCTACTTGGTGGCTTCTTAATGTGCTTAAAGACCTGCCGGATAGAAGCGATGTGCTCAAGCCTGCTCGTGGCTCTGGTGAGAGCCCTGGAAAACGGCCTCAGAGCTTCTGGATTGGGTCGGCTCGGCCCTGACGGGAGGGGGCGTGGGTGAGCTGCTCCTCCCAAACAGTGCTCGATCGTAATGGTGGTTACCACTGACAGCATTTACTGTTTGCCAAGCCCTGTCTACGGGTGCGGTATGCACACACTCATTTACTGGTCACCACACATGAAAGCTGCTGTTTTCCCATTTTGCAGATGAGAACAATGAGCCACACAGCTAGTCAGGTGCAGGACCTGCCCCCACCCCAGTCTTGTCTGTCTGCAGGCCCAGAGCCCTGCCCTGTCACCTACAACGCGTCTCAGAGGAGGATGCACACTAGCCACTTTTGAGACCTTTGGAGGAAAGCTGATTTGAGGAAAATTCTGCAGTTAGAATCCTTCCCTCATGTTGTAAAGAAAATACATCATTGCACAGCAGGGCAGCCTTGAGAAAGGGAGGGGGCGGGGGCATCACTCCTGCTAGGACCTGCCTTCATTCAGGATAGCAGAGCCATCTCTCCGGCTTCTTAGATGACTCCTTGGGACCACAAAGAGGTTAGGGTTGCTCTAGGACACACAGACGGTGAGATGGGACCAAGGCTGGTGTCAGGTCTCCTGACTCAGACCCCCACTCTCTACCCTGTCTCTCTGTGGACTGGGGTCTGTCTCTGAGCCACACGTGGTCAGCCTACTCCCTCTTCCGCCGACAGTTCTTTTAAATATTTGCAGCGAGCTGGACTCTCTCCTGCAGGAGTCAGCCAAGGGTAGGGCTCCAGGGGACAGCTCTAAAGCCAGGAAGGTCAGGGTTCAAATCCAGGTTCCATCATGCAAGGAACAGCTCAGCGCTCCCAGTGAGAGAGCCGAAGAAGGAGCAGAAGATACCAAAGAGGGTTTAGGAGGCAGGCCGGCCCTTCGCTGCCATTTGCTGGCATGTGACCTGGAGCAGGCTACTTGACGTCTCAGCCTCAGCTGTCTCACTGGGGAATGTCCCTCCTCCTACTTCCTTCCTCAGACGAGGGCCGTGCAAATTGATACACGTGTATGAGGCCCGCAGGGTCCATCAGATGGTGTCTTCCTTCCTGCTGTCTGCACTGCTGGGTGACTCCGGCTCAGAAACCTCTATCGTCACCTGCACACCTAGAGAAACGTGGGTTCTAGTGGCGCGTGGGGCCCGCGCACGCCACCCACCTCTCCTTGCTGCACTTGCCCTCCCCTCTAGAGTGGGCAGAACACTGCCCCCTTCTCCCCACGTGTACCTTCAAGATATTTCTCTCTTCAACTGGCTCCTGGTGGACAGAGGGACAGGCTGGCGAGTTGTGAGTCAGCTCTGGTCTGCCAGGGAGCCCTGGATTCCCGCGGCTGAGTGGAGCGTGAGCCTTAAAGCGCCGGTACAGGGCTTGGAACACTGATCCCAGTCTAACCACGCGGAGGGGCAGCTGTGGTCACGGCACAACAGGGAAGCTCTCAAAGCTTCCATTCGATTCAAGGAACTTACATCTGGGTTTCATCTGTGCCGCACGGAAGTGAGGCCCAGAGGACCATGAGCTGGGGGGTGGATGAGGGCAAGCAGGTGAACGAGTCATTCCAGGGAAGTCAGGGCAGCCACCAGGCAGGCAACCCAGGAGCCGCAAGAGCGGAGAGCAGGGCACCTGACCCTTTAGAAAGACTTCCCACAGGGAGGGCACCGAAGCTGAGATCTGGGGTCAGTACAACTCACCAGGTGCACTGAGGAGACGGGAGGAGGCCACAACGGGAAAGGGCAGGGAGGCACATCCCCAGGAGAGCTTGGAATCTGTGCCTCAGCTCCTCGCTATCTCTTGTTCACAGCTGACAGAGACGAGTTTGGGCCGCAGAGGAGGGTCTGGAGGAAATTGATCAGAGATAAATGGACTTATGTTTGTCTCCTGATTTGTTCTCATGACAGATGTGTTGAGCTTTCCAGTGCAGACAGTCATGAAGTAGACAAAACTTTACAGAGAGATTCTGTAAGGTGGACGTAACAACCAGACTTCACCTGGCCTGAAGGTGGCAAGGGGGGCCTCAGTGCGGAGGGCCCTTCTCCATGGGGTGCCCGTCGCCGAGGCCTGGGTACCTCCAGAACATCCACACTTGCTGTTCTTAGCTGGGAGGCTGGTGTCCACTGGTCAGGCCAGGCAGAGCACGGCTTCACCTGGATGCAGCAGACACGGGCAGGATGAAAGCTCGGGGGGCTTATGGGGGTCCTGCCGCTGCCACCACACGGTCAGCCAAGGCAGGGGGCCTGGCTGGGCCTCTGGAAGCTAGTACATTCTCTTTATTTTTTAATTAATTTATTTTCCAATTACAGTTAATATACAATATTATATTAGTTTTAGCTGTACAGTACAACATAGTGACTAGACATGTATATAACTTACAAAGGGATCATTTCTATAAGTCTAGTATTCATCCAACACCATACATAGTTATTACAATATTATTGATTATGTTTCCTATATTGTACTTTACATTTTCATGACTATTTTTATAACTGACATTTGTACTTCTTAATACCTTTCACCTTCTTCTCCCATCCACCCAACCCCCATCCCATCTGGCGACCATCAATTTGTTCTCTGCATCACAATCAATGTGTTTGATTTGTTTTTTAGATTCCACACATGGTATTTGGTATTTGTCATATGGTATTTGTCTTTCTCTCTCTGACTTATTGCAGATGGCTAATATCCTCTAGGTTCATCCATGTTGTTACCAATGGTAAGATTTCATTCATTTTTGTGGCTGAGTAATATTCCATTGTATATATGTACCACATCTTCTTTATCCATTCATCTATCCATGGACACTTAAGTTGCTTTCATATCTTGGCAATGTAAATTATGCTGCAAGGAACATAGGGGTGTATATATCTTTTCAAAATAGTGTTTTGGATGTTTTTGGATAAATACCCAGCAGTGGAATTGCTGGGTCATATGATAGTTCTATTTTTAGTTTTTTGAGGAACCTCCATAGTGTTTTTGCATAGTGGCTGCACCACTTGAAATTTCACCAACAGTGCCTGAGGGTTTCCTTCTCCACATCCTCTCCAGCACTTGTTGTTTGTTGATTTTTTTTTATGATAGCCATTCTGATGAGTGTGAGGTGATATCTCAATGTGGCTTTAATTTGCATTCCCTTGATGATTAGTGACATTGAGCATCTTTTCGAATGTCTATTGGCCATTTGTATGTCTTCTTTGGAAAAATGTCTATTCATGCTCATTTTTAATTGGATTGTTTGCTTTTTTGGTGTTAAGTTGTATAAGTCTCATGTATTTTGGATATTAACTCCTTTATCTGAGGTAGCATTGGTGAATATCCTCTCCCAATCAATGGGTTGTCTTTTCATTGTGTTTATGGTTTCCTTTTTTGCAAAAACTTTTTTAATTGATGTAGTCCCATTTGTTTATTTTTTCTTTAATTTTACTTGCCTGTGGAGACATAGCCAAAATATATATTGCTAAGAGCTATGTCAAATACTGCCTAGGAATTTTGTGGTTTCATGTCCTACATTTAATTCTTTAATCCAGTTGGAGTTTCTTTTTGTACATGGTATAAGAAACTGGTCTAGTTTTATTTTCTTGCATGTATCTGTCCAGTTTTCCCAACACCATTTATTGACGAGACTATCTTTACCCCATTGCATATTCTTGCCTTTTTTGTCATAGATTAATTTACCATATAGGCATGGATTTGTTTCTGGGCCCTCTATTCTGTTCATTGATCTATGTGTCAGTTTCTATAGCAGTACCATGCTGTTTTGATTACTATGGCCTTATAGTATAGTTTGATATCAGGTAGCATGTGTGATACCTTCAACTTTGTTCTTCTTTTTCAAGATTGCTTGTGATTCAGGATTTTTTGTGGTTCCATATAAATTTTAGGGTTATTTGTTCTAGTTCTGTGAAAAATACCATTACTATTTTATATTGATTATATTGAATCTGTAGACTGCTTTAGGTAATATGAACATTTTAATGATATTCTTTCTATCCATGAGCATGATATAACCTTCCATTTATTTGTGTCTTTAAATTTTTTTTTTTAATCTTTGCCTGAGGATATTTTTCTATTTATCTTCAGATAAAGTGGGGGAGAGGGAGAAAAAGGGAGGGAGAGAGAAACATCGATGTGAGAGAGACACATTGGCTGGTTGCATCCCACAGGACCCCGACCAGGGCGGGGGATGAACCGCAACTGAGGTACGTGCCCTTGGCTGGAATTGAGCCCGTGACTCATTGGTCTGTGGGCCAACACTCTACCGGGGAGCCAAACCGTCCAGGGCTTCTTCAATGTCTCATTCTTTTTGATGTAATTATAAATAGGATTGCTTTCTTTTTTTGTTTGTTTCTTTTTTGTTTTGTTTTGTCTTTTATTTATTTAATTAATTTTTTTGTTACAGATGTTTCTCTTTTTTCCCCCCACAGATACCCCACCATCCTCCCTGCCCTGTCCCCAGCTTGTTGTCCATGTCCATTGTTCATGCATACATACATATAAGTTCTGTGGTTTATCTTTCCCCCCAACCCCCTCTTCGAGGGATTGTCAGTCTGTACCCCACTTCCACGTCTCTGGGACTACCTCGTTCCTCAGACTGTTATGTTCATTATATTCCACAAATAAGTGAGATCATGTGATATTTGTCTTTTTCTGCTTGGCTTGTTTTGCTTAGGATAATACTCTCCAGGTCCCTCCATGTCGTCTCAAAGGATAAGATAGCAGCACTATTTACAATAGCTAAGATCTGGAAACAGCCCAAATGTCCATCAGTAGACAAGTGGATAAAAAAGCTGTGGTACATATACACAATGGAGTACTATGCAGCTGTAAGAAAGATCTCTTATCCTAGGATTGCTTTTTTAATTTCTCTTTCATTATTCATGAGTTCACTGTTGGTGTATAAAAATGCAGCTGATTTCTGAATATTAAATTCATATTCTTCTTCCTTACTGAATTCATTTATTAGTTCTAATAGTTATTTTAGTGGAATCTTTAGAGTTCTCTCTATATATAGTATCATGTCATCTGCAAATAAGGCAGTTTTACTTCTTCCTGTCCAATTTGGATGTGCCTTTTTCCTTTTTCTTGTCTGATTCCTGTGGCTAGGACTTTGAATAAGTGGTGGAAGAGGACATCCTTATCTTGTTCCTGATCTTAAAGAAAATGTTTTCAGCTTTTCTCATTTGAGTATAATGTTAGCTGTGGGTATGTCATATATAATATTTATTATATTAAGGTATGTTCCCTCTATCCACACTTTGCTGAGAGTTTTTTTTTTTATCATGAAAGGATGTTGGATTTTGTCAAATGCTTTTTCTGCATCTATTGACATGATCATATGGTTTTTGTCCTTCCTTTTGTTTATGTTAATTGATTTGTGGATATTGAATCAACTTTGCATCCCGGGAATAAATCCCACTTGATCATGATGTATGATCTTTTTAATGCATTGCTGAATTTGGTTTGCTAATATTTGTCAAGGATGTTTGCCTCTATGTTCTTCAGGATTATTGGCCTGTAATTATTTCTTTTATTGTATTTTTGTCTGTCTTTGGTATCAAGGTAATGCTGGCCTCAAACAATGAATTTGGGAGCCTTCCCTTGAGAGGGCTCGTTTCTGATGACTTGGTTGGTGCAGGTCGGTATTTGGAGTAAATGTGACCTCATTTTCAGCCACAGTTGAAGTCAAGTGGGTTGATTGGTTTCAGTAATGAGGCATTATCACTTAGAGTCATGGTCCTTCTATTTAAAAAAAATAAAAAGGTAAGTTTTGCAATCGTGTACAGCTGATCTATGGATTAAAAAGATTTACATTACTGGAGTATGAAAAGTATACACAAGCCATTTTTACAAAAAGACTGAAAATGTGTGCATGAAAAACGATACTCTTGCATTGTAAATGCTTTTCAAAGCCATAAAAATAAAGATTCTTGAAGAATAACTACTTTATCTTTCGCTAATCACACATTTGTCCCAAGATAAGAAAATGGCCTGGAAAATGCGCATGTTTATTGGACATAGGCGAGAAGAGTTTCTATAAATCTAAGAGAAAGTACCCTGGTTGGCGGAGTTAATGATTTCCCCTTTAGGAAAATTATCTTTCAGAAGGGCTGCTCTTCCATTGCCTGGTTTCTGCACCTCTCGGCATCAATTCTGCCAGGCATGCTTCTGTGTGGGAACGGGAAGCCCGTGAGCTGAGGGGCGAACGAGGCTGAAGGCGTTGGGGAGGAAGCAGCAGCCAAGCTTCGGGCAGGGGTCCTGGTTTCTGAACACCGCAGGGTTCACCTCAGTGGCGGCACCGACTGCTGCCCAGTGGCCCATGAAAAAGCTTGAGGCCAAGGGGAAAGGAGAGGCCACAGGCTCTAAGAAAATGGTACCCAACACTAGAGGTTCGTAGGACAGCGGAGGCATTCCTACTCACATCAGAGAACCCCAAAGAAGAGAAATGATCCCCTCGCAACACGAGGACGGCCAGGATTGGGGGGCAGTGCCCAGGCATGGCGGCAGGGCAGAACGTGGATCTCTGTGCAGACCCAAGGGCCCTAGAGAAGCAGAGGGCAGTGAACCCAAGCCCAGCCCAGAAGAATGGCAGCAATGCTTCCATTCAGAGGAGCTGGACCAAGCAGGAGAAGTCACAAGAAATGCAGCAAGAAGCAAGACCCACCAGAGCAAGGGAGCCAGGGGCTTCCCTGAGCCCCAGAATCTGCACACAGGCCCCTTTCCTGAAGCCCCCTTATCATTCATTCTTCAATCATTTAGTGGGAACCACTGCGTTCCAGGAATGGTACCGGGCCCCCGAAATGTAAAACCCAGTGAAACGGACACAGCCCCTGCTCTTGTGGAGCTTCTTGCGGGCAGGAAGAGGGGCGGGTTGAGAGCTGCGGATGGAAAACAAGCACAGAAATAAATGAACTGTTAGAAGCCAGCGTGTACCATCCGATGATGCTATGAGAACATGAGAGGAACAGTGACCTAGCCTGACTCAAGGTCGGCCGCAGTTCTATTTATATGATGGACCGAAAGTCATCAATGTGTGTGAGGCACGGAGCACAGCCAGAGGAAGGAGAAAAGCTCGAGGGGGGCCCTGAAGGAGCGCCCCACCTGCCCCACTACGTGGAGCCCAGGACTTCGTGGTGGTCAGGTCGGGAGAGGGGGCCCCACAGGCTGAGCACCTTTCTCCCTTCTATGACCCCTATGGAGCTTCTCCTCCGAGTCCAGAGAGAACAACCACAGGAGGAACTCGGGGTGACCAAGTCCACCTCATGGAATGAGACAAACACGGTTCACTATGTATTACATAAACTCCCCAAAGTGCGTCTTTAGGGAAAGGGTGAGAATTTGAGGGCATCTTGATTCAGGTCCAGACTCTCTTGTGACCCCAGTTGGAGTCTTGACCTTCCTCACGGGAAGGACAGGGACTGACGCCCCACCAGGGGGACAGCCTGGAGGCTCGGCCTCTGGGCATGAGAAGATCTGCCCCCCCCCCCTTCCCCTCTGTGGTTAACTAGGATAGCTCTTTCCAGTAAAAACACTTGTGTGAAAATGAATGGAAAGGGGTCAGCAGTAAGGAAAGAAGATCCCTTACATTTGTAAATTGAGTTCAGAGCGTTTGTGTCTTGTTGCTTTTTAAAGTGACCCCCTGTGTAATTGCTTTTAATTGGGGAAAAAATAACACATAATTTACTCCTCAAAAATATATGTGCCTATCACGTGTTGGGCACAGGGTTAAGTGGTTTGCATATCTTATCGGACATGAACCCTACCCGCCGCTCAAGGCCTGGAGGCAGCCCAGCTGTGACTCCGGCTCCGACACTGTGACCACGGACTGCGGGCCAGGCCTTTCTTCCCCTGAGTTACTCGTGCGGAGGTGACAGCGAGTCACGGGTGGGGTTATGAGTGTGAAGCTAGCCTTGGAGCAGGCTTGGATGCCCAGCCTCCGAACCTTCACCTCCTCCTACCTCCTTCCCACAGAAAGTCCCACCTCACAGTGGCAGACCCAGGACAGCAGTTCTGGAAAAGTAAAAAGGAAATCTGGACTAATCATAAGAATTACACAAAAATAGTCATAGTAATCATAGCCCCAGGTCTGTGTTCCTGGTGCTTTGAATACTGTTTCTCCAATTCCCAAAGCGACTATGCTTTGACTAAAGATAGATTCGTAGTATCTTCATTCTACAGATGAGAAAGTAAGACTCAGAGAGGTTCAGCGATTTACCCAAAGCTGCACAGCCAAGGAGAAGCCCAGCATATTTCAAACCTGAGTCTGTCCAGCTGCAGAGTTAACACTCTTTAATGTAATTAAATTGAAGCTAAGTCCCCACTGTGAGACCCTGTCAGAGGTGACCTCTGCATGGATCAATCAAGAGGTGGCTATCAGAGTGTTCTGATGTTCTGAGAATGAATCCCAGGCCTAACCCAGCTGCCAAGTGACCTTTGGAAAGCACCGTCTGGATACCTCACTAAACACCCATTTAAGGCCCTTCACTGGCCCTGCGATGAAATCCAAACCTCTTAGCCCGTGTTCATCATCACCGCTGTCCATCTCTGCTTCCTCACCCAGCTCCAATTCAGATGCACCGTTTGGCCAGTGGAGACAGACGTGCTTACTGCGGAGCAACGGGCGCCCCCTGGCTTCTCCTGGTAGGAAAGGACGTCTCTTAATGCCCAAATCAATGTCACACATCTCTTGAAGGGTGCCAGATGGCTGAGGCCTGCAGCGATTGGTTATGTCAGCTGCCTAAACAATCCTTTTCCCAACATCCCGCATCCAGCCCCTCACCTTGTAGAAATCCAGCAATTTCCTAAAAATCCTGATACTTCTTCAGCTGCTGAAAGCTGAGATCAGGAGGAGCTGGAGGAGGCCCCTGACTAGGCACAGTTGAGGAAAGAAGAATGCTTCAACAGACGGTCTTTCCCTTTCATGCAGAATTGGAAGAACGGACCTGAATATCTTGGATTACAGGAGCCCCAGAGCCTGTGCTGTCCAGAAGTCTCCAATTAGCTTTATTCTACCTCCAGGCATTTTAATAGGAGAATTCCAAGTGGTTAATATTCTCCTGATAAGAAAACATATGGTCCCCAAATTTAATAGGAGTTATAATAAAATCATCATGTTTCTAAATACGTAATCCACAGAGAAGGACTTTAATTCCTGAAGACAGTCCAACGTTAGCTTTCTCAGGAACACTTACAGTGTAATTGAGCCTGGTTATTAAAGCAATAGGTGGTCTGCTTCCTTTCTCTTCACCGAAGGAAAAAACTGAACCACAATTCATAAACTCGTCTCTAGGCCCTTTAGAAACTGAAAAAAAAAAAAAATTGTTTCCAAGCAGGACAGTTTAGAGACGTTTGAGAAGCTTGCAAACCAAGGGATGGAATCTTCCTATCGGGAGCCTTCAAGAGGAAGATCTCTGTGCTGGGCCCTTAGGCCTAACCGCTGGTAGCAAGTCTGCATTGAGGTGTGAGTATCTCGCAGCTGCAGAGAGGCCATGGGGGCCTGGAGACCACAACTGCTTTGCAAAGGTCACATGACCTGCATCTGGGGAAACTGCGATTCAAGGAGGGATCCCTCAGTCCCCGGCCCCCCAAGCTGCCCTCAGGGCCGAGCAGTGATGAACCGGGCAGCACCTCCCAATCCTTTGCCAACATCACAGATTACCACCTTTTTCTTTCTTATATCAGTATACACTGAATGCTCAAAAATGGATCTGAAAAAAAGAAATGAACCTGTAAAAACTGCCCTTGTTCTCAGTGCTGGCAAGTCCTCAGCATTATGGGGGAGTTGTTTTAAAAGCGCCGTGTGGCCTTGGGCAAAGGCACACCAGCTCCCCGCCACGGTTCTGTCATCTGCGCAATTAAGATAATAACATCCACTCCCTGGTTGCTGGGAGGATCGAATGAAAACATAGATGTAAAAGAATTTAGCACCTGGTCAGTGTTTAATAATTGTAGGTCCTCTTATTTCCCGCAATAAATATTTTTGAATAAATGGTACTTTAACAAGAACATAGCTATTGAAAATGCCCCTTGTGCTTGGTGCTGAACCGAGTGTGCAGTGAGTCGCCCCACATCCTGGGTGGCGGCTACGACTTTTACAGGAGAGAACACAGGCCCAAGGCGGGTAAATGATTTATTTGCCCAACGTTACACAGGCTGTGGGAGGGCTGGGATTTGAACCCCCACACACTGAATTCCGAGGGCATACATTTAACTAGCTCGCTACCCTACACTCCAGGAAGTGAGAATCAATAGACATTTCATGTGGCTGAAGGTGATGACTTGCTTTTGCTCTCTTGATCCCCACCCCAGTCCCTTCCTGGAAAAGGAATGATGTACGATGTATGGGAGTCGCCCGCACTCAGGAAGCTTCATCGATTTCTTTCACTATGTGGTTGCAACTTGGCCTGCTCCTCATGAACCCTCAACAGCGAGCCTCATGAGGCCACCAAAGCAAGTGGCAGATGTGGTGTTCCTAAAAGCTCTTTCTGTGCCCGATTCCTCCCCAGGGAAGGCCTTGCTCCACCAGCCGCAGGGTGACAAGAGGAATAAAAACTGTTGAGACCTGCCTCCACTGAGTCTCCTTCATTATGTGTTTGCTTCTTTATTTGCACCTCTTCTAAGAAAGGATTTGAGGTGGAACGTCTCATCGGAGATAACCACCAAAACATCCAGGTGAGAAAGGAATGCCGTGCCCATGGAATCAAGGGCATAGGTCCCAAGGATGCCTTGGGCTTCCGACAGAAGAGGCTTCCAGGAGGAGGTGCTTGGGGCACCTCTGAGCCAGCAGCAGGAGGAGGAACTGGAGCTGCAGGGCCCACACCAAGGGCCCCTGGCAAGGCCACTTTCTCTATTTTTTATCTGAATCTCCAAAGAAGGGAAGGCTCCAAGGAGAGAGGAGAAGACGTCCTCCTTGATGTCATTTCTTGTTATTAGGAAGCAGATTCTTCCGTCAGTTCTGAACCAATCGCCTGCTGAGAACAAAGACAACCAAACATGTCGTGGGCTACGGTGGGGTGGCTGGGTCTGCGGGACCGAGGGCGGGGCTGAGTGCAGGCCACGGGTACCTCTGTGCTCCAGAAGGGTTGCCATGGCAGCCGTCCATGTCCGATGTCTGGGGCTCCCCAGATTCTCGCGCCTAATATTTTCTGTACTCTGAGCTAGGTGTGGAAGGATCGAAAAGAAACATCACAAAGCCTGCCTTTAAAGAGTTCCCCGTGACTGGGGGAGGCAGGCACACACATGGATCATTTCAAAATGACATCCTATAGGATTCATGAACACTTTCTACCACTACCTAGCAAGCATCTGCTCTGTGCCAGGCACTGTGCAGCGTGCTGGGCATTCAGAGTAGCCATGAGCCTGGAGTCTAATGTCCGAGTCTAATGCTTAGGATGCAGTGAGAGCCCAGCGGAGGGCTTCTACCCAGACTGGACAATCCCCGAAAGGTTGCATGGAGATGACAAGACATAAGGGGAATGAAAGGGAGCTCCAATCAGAAGACAGAGAGTCACCGTGCACAGTGGCATAAAACATTTTGTACTAGGACACCACAAGGCTGGGTGTGTTTGGACTGCTTCTTACAGCGACTTTCAGATACATCCTCCAAAAAGCCCACCCGTCCACCTCCAGCGGTTTGTCCTTAGGATTGAACCAGGAGCCTGTGGAGCATGGGCTATAGCCGCTCCACAGGGAGGTGACAGGCCAAGCCAGACGCGGTCCCTGGGGGCTTTGAGGAAAATCACATAATTGGGTACATTCTCTCTTACGTATAGTCACTCTCTTCCACGTATCCTCCCATGGCAAATTCCCTGGAGAGGACCTCCCAACCCCGGCGTGCAGTCTCCGCTCATGGCGTGCTCATGGTTAATGGGGGTTCAGAGACCAACCCAGACGACGTGGTCATTGTGTACGTGGCAAGGGTGCAGCGCTGGGGATACTGCCCCCATGGGCCGAACATCTGTCCTCTCCCAGAACATCGTCAGGGTCCTCCTGCGTGCCAGGCTCACGGGGTCACACTCGGTCCTCACCCTAACTCTGTAAGGCCAGGGCGGTGGCCCCTGTTTTACTGGTGAGGAGCCTGAGGTTCAGATACCTTCATTAAGCGACCTTTCTGACCTGGCAGAGTCAAGCCGAGATTACAGCGGCATCCTTGGCCAACTCGCTTCCTGGGGCTCCCACACCGTCATCCTTGAGTGCAGGCCCTGCTCCGACAGGGGCTCTCAGTCCACAGAAACCCTCTCTGTCACCGCTTTTCTTTTCGTGGCACGTGTCTTCTGTGACAGGGCAGCACAGGCTTATTCATCATCTGCCCGTCTGCCCCGCTCCACAAGGCAAGGACCTTTCTTGACTCCTTTACTGCTCTTTCCGTGATGCTCCAAGCAGAGCCCGGTACATGGAAACCCCAACACAGGTTTCCTAGTGAACGAAGCCATCTGGCTGGCCCCTCCGCCAGCCCTCTGCACTCCACTCGTGTGGCTCAAGCTGGTGGCTAATGCCCAGTGGGTGGCTGCAGGCTGACCCACAAATGCAGGCCCGTCTGAGTTTCTCACGGGTGAGGGCAAGCAATTCCATAGATTGTCATTTCTACTTCAACCGAAGGACACGCTCCGGCAGCATTCTGTGTGACAAACATGTGAGAGTCCTCAAGTAATAGTTTCTGTTTCTTGGTGACTCGGATTCACTCTTCTTTCTGCCCACAAGTCGGCCTCGGGGTGGCGCAGGCGTCTGGACGCGCGTCCTTGCGGAGTGGGGGACGCTCGCCGTGGTCAGCCAGCGCTGTGCCCGGTGTCTGAATGCTGCCTTGATCTGGCTCTGACTTTCAGCCGCTGGGGCTGCTGCTTTAACCCATCCGTGTGCACACTCACGCTGAGTGTTCATTTCGGCTGATTGCTGTTTCATGTGGCACCATTTTAATTGTAACTGTGTTCCTCTCCAACGCTTTCTCGTCCCCAAATGGTTCCCACTAAGGAACAGTGAGGACCATCAGCCTACGCAAGCGGGTCACGGTCCTGGATATTTGGGAAAGAATCCTTGCACCCTACCTCATGACCTCACGTGGTCCTTGAGTGACTGTGCTGGTTTTTGTTTTATGACAAGACCCATCCGTTCCTGAAAACCACCACACTGGGCAAAAGAGGGGCAATGGGGCGAGGGGCACCACCCTCGAGAACATCAGTGACCATAAAAAAGCATGAAAGAAAGAAAGCATTTGGGCAGTTTTACACGGTTAAATAGCTAAATAAGTACTACAATGAGTGTGGCACTTTACCGGGAAGAGGCCTGGCCTTTGCCTGTGGGAGTGGACGCAGTAAGCGCTGCAGCCGGTGCATTGAGTGGGCGGCAGGAGGGTGGTCTGGGGCGGAAGAAGTAACCGCAGGTGCGGCAGGCGCAGCTCCCCGCACAGGTGGACCGCGTAGCTGGCAGGCGTTCGAGCTGTGTACACGTGCGCGTGTACACTCCTGAAGGGCTCGCTTCAGCAGGGCGCAGTTTCCTGCATTCACCTAGTATTTCTTGGGGAGGCAATGTTGTATAAGCAAAGGTGAAATTCCTGTTATCCTCAAATTATTCCCTAATGTAGCATTTGTGTTGGGACAAGTTCACATATTCTAGTGTCATAGCAGAACCGGCTGTATCTGACTTCCTTGGGCCCTGTCCTTGTCTACTCAGACTGGACCAAGAGAATCGAGTACCAGCCCGGCTCGGGGAGCGTGCCGCTGTTTCCCAGCATCCACCTGGAGACCTGCGACGGGGCCGTGTCCTCCATCCAGATCACCACGGAGCTGCAGACCAACTACATCGGGAAGGGGTGTGACCGGGAGACCTACTCTGAAAAGTCCCTGCAGAAGTTATGTGGTAAGTTTTTCCCTGTGGGGATTTTCTTTAATTAATTGCTTTTAAAAGATCTACACAAAGCATATCTCATATTATGAGAAAAGCGGTCCTCCCGCCGCAGTGGCACGTGGAACTCCTGGATGAATCGCGTTTATTTAGCAGGGCCGAAGGGTCAGAAGGCACAGCTTGTAGCATCAGGCACCCCTGATCAGACCCCCCATTTACCAAGTGTGTGGCTGTGCGCAAGTGAGGTGACACAGACTATTCTCTGTAAAACGGGGATTAACGACACAGTGTGTTTAAGAGCACCTGGCACAGGGCCTGGAAAAGCATGAGTTTCCCTCCACTGTGCTGGTTTATAGGGAGGCACCTGGCCAGACGCCAATATGAAGGGTGCTGTCAGTCATTTGGAGAGAGGTTAGTCTCCTCCCCACAGGACCAGCTACGCAATTTGCAGGGCCCAGTGCAAATGAAAATGCGGGACCCTTGTTCAAAAAATCATGAAGGATTTTAATAATAAAATCACAAAGCATTAAACCAGGCTGGGGGCTCTGTGAGATTGCTCAGGCTGTAGGCCAGTAAAGCCTGGCCTAGCTGCCCACATCGGGGCAGGGGGCTTGGGTCAGGGGCGGGGGGCAAAGTGGAGGTGTCCAAGTGTGGGGGTCAGGGGGCCTGTTGTCAGTGGGCTGTGAGAAAGTGCTGCAGGAAGGAGCAGGCCAGGAACCAGGAAGCAGGCTGAGGGAGGGTGCTACGCAAGCAAACTTAGCTTTATTGAGCACCTACTATGTGCAGCCTGCCAGACTCTTCTCATGCATTGCTTTAGTTCATTCTCTCATCTTCACTGCGAAAAGGGTGTTATTCACCCAACTTTAAAGAGGGAAAATTTGAGGCCCAGAGAGGAAACATGACTTGTTCAAGGTCACACAGACAGAAAGAGCCAGAATGTGAAGATAGGTCTATCAGAAGGAAAGTCTCTTTAGCTCAGTATCTGTGGTGTGGGGCCAGGCCTTGGGCACTAGACCGTGAGTGTGTACAGTCAGCCTGTAGACCCAGAGGATGCTCGGTGTGGTGGGAATGGCCCCATACACATGGTCAGCAAGACTATTGATGTGCTGATGGGCCTCCATCCCCACGGAATATATTTTATTTCTTCTTTGTTCTCTTCAGAAACACTCAGGAACTTGCACCTGACTCTGCAGCAGTGCTTGGGGAGTTAAGGCTCACCCTGGGCCTGTATTTGGGGGGACTACATTTCCACAGAGGGAAACGGGGCTCCTGAACACAGTCCAGCCTGCCATCCCCTCCTGGAGGTCCCTCCACCACTGTCTTGGGAACATTTCCTCCACGCACACACACACTCATCCGCACTGCTGGTGGCCCAAAGAACCGAATGAAACTCTGGGATGCAGTGTGAAACGAACCCTGCGTAGGCATCACCGTGTTCCATCTGCTGTGTCACCGGGCCAGCGAGGAGGGCCCGGGGGGAAGCAGACTTCTCCAGAATGAGCAGGGAATTCGCCATGCCGTCAGTATCCCAAGCAGCCCTTGCTGAAATGGATACGAGGGGCCCGCAATGTTCAGAAAACTGCCTGCGGTCCTGTCCCCGACTCTGCGTGCAGAGAAGCCGTCCCAGAGGACATCTTACTTTGAATGACTCTCCCATTCCCCTCCCCGTGCACCTAAATTATCACCTAGATTATGAGTCCACTGGACTCCACGCCACCCGGGGTTACAGTCATTTCCTAAACTCCTCCAGGTTCCAAGGAGATGATGGAATCTGCTTGTTAACGATCAGATGGGCCCAAGGGCACACGCTTGCGATTTGATTTTGAATGTTGCTGGGAGCGATGAGGAGATATGGAGAGTGAGAAGGATTTTCTGAGGGAGGAAACTTGAGAACAAAATCACATTAGGTGTTAACGGAGCTCATTCCTCTGGGCTGCCAGCTCGCCTGGCAGGGGGCAGGTTAATTCAGTCGGGAAAGCAGTCTCCCCAGGGGCGTGCAAGATTACCCGGTACTCAGAGAGACGCTTTTTGGAGAGACATCTGTGTGTCTTCCCGGAGACCTTCCCGAGAGTGCCACGCTCCGTACAGATGGGTACTCTGTCTGAGCAGCCCCGATGGGCAGGGCCGGAGACATGCCGGGTCTGAATCTTGATTCCAGGGGCAAGGGGAAGCAGGCTGGGGCTTCTCAGAGGGGCCTGGGGTGTATCCTGACTCCTGTGGGGACCTGCAGCCTGGAGAGAGGCTTCTGTGTGCTCTCAGTGGGTGGGAGGCAAGCTTCTCGTGGGGTTTCTCAACCAGGGAACTGCCGTGGCCCTTTAAACCTCAGCATCGTGCGTTTTTTTATTCTACAAATCTTTATTGACTTCGGGTGGAAACAGGGAGACCAATTAAGATGTTATGGCTATGGTCTACGAAAGAGATAATGACTTCTGAACCTAGGGAGGGGCAGTTGGGATGAATTTAAGACGGTGGGGAGGCAGAATGGCCAGGCTGAATGATTCGTGAGCTGTCAGGACAGAGAAAGAAGGATCTAAGATGACTCCAGGATGAGCATCTAGCTGGACGAGGGTGTTTCCAGTGAGAACTGGGAACCCAGGGCAAGAGCAGAGTTAGGGAGCAATGGTGACCGTCACCTGTGGAGTATCCAGGTGTGCGTGCCCAACCCTAGCCTTACCCCGACCCTCCCGAAGACCTGCCTGCACCCTGCCCACCGTCTCATAGCGCATTTCCTCCTGATGCCCCGCCTCTTCCTGGCTTTCATCATCCCCGTGGCCAGCTCGTTCTCATCCCTAAGCCTTCGTTCATTCCCCCTTCCTGCTGGGACACTCGCTGTCCCCTTCATCACTCCAAACCCTTCGCTTTAGTCAATACTCACCTGCCACCTGTGCCCACGGGGGTGGCAGTCCTGGGTGCTTCCTGGGTGTCTTTGAATTCTGCCACCTCTCTGTGCTGCTGCAGTTGTGCAGCGACCCAGACAGGGTGTCCGCATAGGGGCGTGTGGACGCCTGGTCATTGCCCACCCGCGTCCTCCTCCTGCAACATCAGCTCCAGGAGGAGCAGTGACGGAGCCATTCAGGGCGGTCAGACAGCAGCGGGCACCCGGCCTGCTGTCAGGAAGCACCTGCCAGGTGCGGCAGCGCCGGAAATAGCCTCTTCGACTCCAGTGAGGTGCTGGGTGGCGGACACTTCCCCTCCGCCTTGAAGTAAAAACAGTCGGGGTCCCCTGAACCTGTGTCCCCTTCAGTGTGTGGGGCCGGTCGTGGCCCAAGAAGGCCCCCTACTGCCCTTGCTTTCCAAAAAGCCAGGCTTCCCGGAGAAGTTGGACACACTGCTTGTCATTTCCTCTGAAGTCAGAGATTTCAGATGAAGGTCTCTGCCATCCCGACACCTGGCTCTCCAGAGGCGCATGTCACAGCTCCCCTGAGTATGAAAGGCGTGGTGAAACCCCGGTAAGACCTCTTGGCCAAATTAAATTTGACATTAACAACAGCCCCGGAAAAGGCCGGCCTCGATGACCTTGCGTCACTACGTATCAGAGTAAACAGAAAAGTAGTTGTGAGGCACATGCCTGCAGGGCCCAGAGGCAGGGCTGCTCCTCCTCAGGATCACAGGGCTCCCGGCGCGCCGCCCGTCGGCTGTTTGTACGGGAGGCGTGACCTGCGAGGACAGGTCCCGTCGCAGGAAAGGCCACAGAAGAAGAGCTATTACATGAAGTGATGGGTCTGTCAGAGCAGCTCAGATCACCGGGCAGTAAGTTGTTCTCAGAATGCATGCACTTGTGAGCTAGGAGGTTGTAGAGAGGATTCATTCATTCACTTATTCATTTGTGTATTTGTTAATTCAACAAATATTTGTGGAGTGTCCAAAGGCTGTAACTCTTGGGGATCTATAGAACGCAAGAAGACCAGTCTCCTGGGGAGACAGACATGTTGAAAAAGTTAAGTGCCTGGTTTTCTACTACACCTTACAGCGTTACAGAGCTGTCCTCACCGAGAATCGCTGACAGTTGTACACCCTCAGAATAGCCCAACTACAGGAAGCTATTGTCAGTTTCTCCGACACAGCCCTCCAGAGCCGGAGCTTCCGGGAGACGGCATCTGTCCCCGAGGCCCAGCCAGAGCTTCCACTCCCAGAGAACCGAAGTGGCCTCTTCCTTTAAGGAAAAGTGGCGCATGCCTGTTGGGAGTCAGATTAAACCATTAATCATACACCAGCAAAGAGCTGAACACACTGACTCATGGATGACGACAGTGAGCAGTGAGCTCCTCTCTGGATATGCCTGTTTCTTTGCTTTTTAAGCAGCTACCATGCAGCATGCCCTCCTATCCTGGGGAGGAGGTTTGTGCCAACAATGACCGTGCCCAGGCTGATCAGCCACTGGTTATGTCTGGTCCTACCCCAGGAACCTGGCTGACCACCCCTCATCCAAAGCCTGGCTTGCTTCACCGAGAGATCCAAGTTTTTGTTTTCAAGGCCTTAGGCTACAAGTCTAAGTGGTTCTCAACCTTCCTAATGCCGCGGCCCTTTAATACAGTTCCTCCTGTTGTATGTGAGCATATCTGCATGTGGGTGGACCCGCCTGGAGATGGATAGAGGAGCGGTGTCTCGGTTCCTAAGATGATTGGAAATATGTGTTTTCCAATGGTCTTAGTCAACCCCTGTGAAAGGGTCGTTGGACCCCCAGGGGTCATGACCCACAGGTTGAGAACTGCTGCCTTCGAGAAACCCCTCTTGTCTAGGATTCCAGAAATAGAACGATAGTCTGATGACAGGAACAATAGGGTTTGAGCTTCTGAAAGGACATCGAAGAGTCCTCTGTGTCCGCGCAGAAGGTGTGCCGAAGGAGAAATGGGGATCACAGCAGCGGATGTCAATCACTTACGTGGATCAGCGGTCAGGATGGCAGGTTATGCTGCAGTAACAGATGACCCCGAAGTCTCTTTGGCTTAAGATAACAAAGGTTTATCTATCGCTTCTGCCACACGTCCTTCCTGGACAGACTGTGGCTCTGCTCCCTGTTGCCTTCCCACTGGGGTCAGGCTGACACATTGTTGCTCCCGTGGCACGTGGGGGAGTCGTGGAGAACCGTGGGCTGCCTCTGAAGGGTTCTGCCCTGATGTGATACATGTCACTTGCTCTCACATTTCATTGGTCAGAGCAAGTCACACGCCTGGTGACATCAGTGGGGCAGAGAAGCATGTTGAGGCGGGATGCCCTCTACCACCTGTCAGTCCCAGTAGGCGTTGGTCAAGAGCGCCACCCTGCTTCCCTTGAGACTCTCCGCACGGGACTGCCCCCCCCACCCAAAGGAAAGACTCCCTGCTGGCCCAGAGGCAGGGCCCACGTCTAGTGCAGCGCTGCTCGCTCACCGCAGTCCCTGGCGCGACTTGGACGCGACACACTTACTGGAGTAACATGGAGACGACAGTGCCAGCTGTGAGAATGCTCTGTAGAATGAGGCGTCTGCCCTGATCACAGTGGTCTCCTCCCCGAGACCCTCGTGCTGTGGTGGACCATGAGGAGGCACGTCAGTCCCCATCGCCACAGTCCCTCCCGAAAGCGCTAAGGACCCTCTACCCTCACAGGACCACCAGAGCAGAGTGCAAACCCTGCAATTAAGAAGTCCAGATGGTGACAACCGCCCCCAGGCTCATGTGGGTTCTCACTCCACAGTGTACTCTGAAATCTGCCTCATCCACCCCCATCTTTATCTCTTTGCTGGCTCAGAAAGGCTTCCCTACCCTGAGAGGGCTCAGGGACCTTGAATCAGACCTCACCTCTGACGCCCCCCACCGCCACATTCACGCCGCAGCTGCTGTGCCCCACACCACTGTGACCCCTCAGCAGCCTGGTGGAGGTGTCCCAAGGAGCATCTTAAATACACCGTCACGTGCAGACGATGTCATACCATCTTTGCAAGTGATGCATCTGTTTACCCACGGCTGTCCGTGGAATCCCTTGGGAAGGGGAGAGAGGTAACAACTTTGGGGGAAGGCAAATCTCTCTATTTGTTTAAGTGCACCAAGAAATGAAATACAAGCTGTTGAGATTGGGGAAATGTGCACCATCTGGTAAAATGCAGCTCGAGGCTTCCTTCCCGGTAGGGAACATCTGGGGATGAGGCAGGGTGGCCTGCTGCTCCCTCGCCAGGGAAGACAAGGGAGCTCCGCTCTGATGGCTTTGCCAGGTCACACGCTGTCTTCTCATGCCTTCTGTAGACGGCGGCCTGTGCGGGGAGCCGGGTCCCCGGGGACCAGGCTGTGCTTGGCAGGACACTCTACGTGTGGTGGAAAGGACATTAGCTAGGCGTCTGAGAGCTGGCCTCTGGCAGCTGCGTGGCTGTGTGAGCTTGGCCGTTTCCCCTCCCGGGCCTGTTTCCATGTGTGTAAAATGTGCAGGAGGATACAGGGTTCCTCTCCAGGTTCGTTAGGTAGTGCGATAGGGAGGTGTAAGGGGAGAGGAAAGAACTGGAAAGCCTGAAGGTGGGCCCACTCCCCGGCTTGTGACCCTGGGCTCACTGAGCTGCAGGTTTCTGACCTGCAAACTGGAAACATAATGGCTTTCTCCATATAGGAACTAAGGAACTAAGGAAAGTACTGAAGTACCTAATTCTGGTCTGGCGCTCAGTGCTCCCCAAAAAGTCCCTAGGAAAATAATAAAAAAGACCTGTAACTATGAAAAATAAAGTTCTATACATATAGGATATATGTATAGAGTAACTCTGACCAGGGTTGGCCTTTGACAAATGCAACCACTTTTGCCTCCCGATGTCTTTATGTCTCCCCCATCAGCCCACACTTGGACTTGCATTATACCTCTCTCCCTCTGTACAAACCTGTTTGGGCGGGGGGGTGGATTACAAGTTGCCCCTTCACTAGTCTAAGGTGCTAATTGTGGTGAGAATTCTACAGGAACATTTGCTTAATACCAGCAAGGCCCTTAACCAAAAAGGAGCCAGGGGCCATGGGCCTGGCCCACACGGCTCTACGAGGGGCCCTACCCAATGGCGTTGGCTGCATTGGCTTGAGCTAGAATCAGAGCCCTGAGTGCTCAGCCTGCGTCTCCCTGGCTGCCTGAAGTTTCAGGAACCACACATACTCTGCGTGTGCCCCAGTCACCAGGCCATCTTCATGCTGGACACATGCTGATGTCAGAGCCGGCTTAATTATGGATCAAAGACACTGCTGCCATGTTGCATCATTCTGAGAATTCTAAGAAAATGAACTTGTTCCCAATACCTTGTATCCCTAACTCTGAATCCACCCAAAGTCTTTGCCTGCTACCATCTTGGTAGATTTCTTTCATTCAAATGGCTCTGGAGTATGATCATGCTTAAGGCTTTGTTAGTCATTGAGACATTAGTCTGAACTGACTTACCAGATAGGTAAAATAGGTACCAAAGGAGGCTGTAGGGGAATGGGATGAGAACATATTGAGAGGTGTGGGCACAGACCAGAGGCTGGATGCACAGGCTCACATGGCATTGGGTAGAGGGCCAGAGCATCTCGTGGAGGCTCTAGATGGGAAGAAAGGCAGTTACACACATTAATGGGGCGTCTACTGTGTCAGACATAGCACCAACCAAACCTCTCAGAAATATGCATGGAAATAATGCAGTCTATGCTGCCCACATTTGTCCCTGATACGCATAAACCACAAGGTGATCACGAATTGGGAGACCAACCTCCTCCTCCCTCTCAGACCCTGCAGCTCCTAGAGGCCTCTCCAAGGTGAACCTCTCACGGTGCTAAACAGCATATTTTTCACATAGCATAACCTTTGATTGCAAGCCAGTGGATGCTCAGCCTTAGACCCGATCATCTGTTCCAAGGCTGGAGGCTAAACTAGCTGGGTTGAACATTTTCAAAGATGTATATTAGTTCCAATATGGCAGTTTACTGAGGATTTTCAAGGGTCATTTTAACTAGAGGAGATATTTGTGGTGGCTGACTTTGGAATCCAATCCCTAGCTGAGATGCAGCTCTGATATACAGAATTAAGAAGTCCAGTGATCTCTGACAAATGGCAGGTAATACACCAAACTACCGTCCATTAAACCCACCATCATTTACAACCGACCGGTCAGTCCCGAGCCAGGAGAGAGCACCCATACCTATGGCCCCAGTACCGTGCACACTTTACACTCCCTGACTTGTATCTTCTAACAGTGTCAGGAAGCCCCGGCCCCCCTCCTCCCCTGAGTAGCTGGGCCTTGGCCCCGTATGGAACGAAAGGATGTGGAGAATATCAGGACACAGCAGCTTCAGTGGGAAGCCAGTGGAGGCCCAAGGATTTCCCAGCCAGGGCATCCAGTCTTCTCTGCAAGGCCAGCCCCTCCCACTGGCCTCAGTTCTTTCGACCCTGCACAAAGTTGCAGGTGTGATCCTCCTAAGACACAAATCTGCCCATGACACTCCCATGGCTTCAGGTTAAGTCCCCATGCATTAGTCTGGAATCACAGTGGTAACAGAAATAGCAATGATGATGATGAAGAAGTTGCAGCTAACACGGAGTGAGCACTCACCTTGTGGTGAGCATGCTGCTGCAACTCCAACGCAATTTTTTATCCTCACAACACCCTGGGAAGGGAGATAGTAGCAAAGGAGAAGCAACGTCAGAAAGGTTAAGTGATTTTGCGCACAGTAACAAGGCTACAAGTCATGCTGCTCAGTATCAGGTTCAAGTTTGGCTGACTTCAGAACTCAGCCACTGTACCATTTGGCCTAAACAAATGGTTGTTTAAAGAAAAAAAAAGTGTGATGAGTACAAAGTGGCTTACACTCCTCATGAGATCAGGACCTAGAACTTTCCCCCATCACAGCCCTGATCACACGTGTCATCGTTGTCTGTGGACTTATGGGCTCTGAGCTCCTGCAGGTCAGGGACTGCAGCTTCTCCGTTACATCACCAGCACCTGCCAGGGGTCAGGGCCCCTTGTCAGTGCTCAGTAAATGGCAGACAGGTTAATGGCTGGAGGAGTGCATGAGTGAATCCATCGACCCCAGTCGCACCCTGGCCTTCTCCAGGAACCTTGCCTGCTTATAAAAGCCCCCAGGGGAATCCTGTTTTCCTAAATTACTCCAGCACCTTTCCTTTGTATAACAGTTCACTGCGTTCTTGTCTTGCCACATGCAACGCTGTCCTGTGTAAGTTACTGATGCCCCCCCGAGAGGACCACAGCATTTCAGGAACACGAATGGCGTTTGGCCCTTTGTTATCCAGGTCACCTAGCTCAGGGCTGGGACAGACTTCCGAGTAAGTACAATGAGTACAGCTGGCCCTTGAACACTGTGGGGGGTTGGGGTGCTGACCCCTAGCACACTCAAAAATTCATGTATAACTTTTGACTCCCCAAAAACTTAACTGCTGCTAACCCACTGCTGACTGGAAGCCTGACCAATAGCATAAACAGTTGATTAACTCCTCCTTTGCGTGTTGTATGCATCAGCACTGTGTTCTCGCAATAAAGTAAGCTAGCGAAAAGAAAATGTTATTAAGACAATCATAAGGAAAAGAAGATATATTTATAGAGTTTATTGGAAAAGGTCCACATATAAGTGGCCCCACGCAGTTCACATCAGTAGTGTTCAAGGGTCAACTGGTTTATCCGACCTAGGAGCAGACAACAGGGCCCAGGCCACCCACCCCGTGAGGAATGACCTTTGCTCTTCCTGTCCCCGCCCCCGCAGGAGCCTCCTCCGGCATCATCGACCTCTTGCCGTCCCCCAGCGCTGCCATGAACTGGACGGCAGGACTGCTGGTGGACAGCAGCGAGATGATCTTCAAGTTTGACGGCAGGCAGGGTGCCAAGATCCCTGATGGGATTGTGCCCAAGAACCTGACAGACCAGTTCACCATCACCATGTGGATGAAACACGGCCCCAGCCCTGGCGTGAGAGCCGAGAAGGAAACCATCCTCTGCAACTCAGATAAAACCGGTGAGTCTCGAGCGAGCGCAGCCCTCCGCTGGCTGCCCGTGAGGTCCCGCGGCTGGGCAGAGACACAGCCGCAAAAAAGCAGGATCATGACAGGGGCCCCGGGGAAAGAGTCTGCTCTCTGGTTTTCTGGCTGCTGATTCGTGGGTTTGGGGTAGAGCAGGACCAGGAAAAGGGAAAGTGGATGTACAGACACACAGAAGGCCAAAGCGGGTTCTGGGGTTGGTGGTTTTAAACTGGGGTTTCCAGAGCCCTAGCCCACCAGAAGGAACGGAGTGGTTACACGTGACACGAGTACATCAAGCAAAGCAGCTCCACCTTCATTATATTATGTACAGGGGTTAGCAAAAGTAGGTTTACAGTTGTGAGTACATGAAACAGAGCTAATCAAGCTATTGTAATAATCATAACCTGCACATCTTTTTCCATACAGTCTTTTTATATAGTCTTTTTCCATATAGTCTTTTTATGACTATAAACCTACTTTTGCCCACCCCTGTATAGTATGACACAAAGTTTGTTTTCAATGAAAGGGCCCTGCTGGTCTAGTTTAAAGTAATAGTTTGCGTATCGGCGCCATACCTAATAGCGAGAGCTGACGTGGGTTAGGCGTTTCAGCACGGCCCTGTGCAAGCCAGTTCGCAGCTTGGTGGTGCAAAGCTCTCCACCACTTACAGGTTATGTGACCTTGGGCACTCTTTTTAACCCCTCTGTGCCTCACTTCCCTGTCTATAAAATGGGCATTACAGTTTTATCTACCCTGCAGGGTTTGGGGAGGGCAGCACGGGCGTGGAGGGGTGCAGTCTGCGTGAGCTACTACTCTTCCAACCAGCGTCTCACCTTCCACGGACGGTTTTCTACAAGCATTGTTGTGTGTCCCAAAGAATAAGGAAACATTCCCTGACAGGCCAAGAGACTTGTCCCGAATATACAACCAAAAGTATCAGAACTGGGACATACGCTTAGAGTTGGCTAATTCCAACCCTGTGCCCTTGTCGCTGCCCCCCCCACACACATACTGATATCGTCGGCACATTTTATAAGTCCACCTTAAAGCGTAATTTCACAATGTCCCATTTCCAATGCTACTTTGGTAAATTATCCAAAACAAATAACCACAGCAATGAGAAGACAGTGGAGAAGAAGGGCTCACAGCCCAGCCTCTGCTGACGGACAGCTCAAGCGTGTAAGGTGTGACCTTTGAGGAGCTGATAATCTCCCTGAGCCTCAGCTTCCCCAAATGCAAAATGGAGAAAATAAACATGAAACAACGTGTGAAATCACTAGCAGCACCAGATACATAATCAGTGTTTCATTAATCTACCTGATGTTGTTGTTATCATTATTGTCAGGACCACCTCTGGCTTTATTCTACATTATGCTGCTAACAGAGCCCCATATTTCCTGTTCCAAAATCAAACTTTACAATAAATGTTCATGCATTTTCTGGATAGAGAAACTGAGACAGAGAGAGTTGCCCAGCATCCCCTCGTCACATGGTATGTCTATGTCGGAGCCAGTGCCAGGCACCATTTTCCTAGGACCTTCCTGCAATAAGGATCCTGCACATCTGCATGAGGTGGCATCGAGGTTCAGCACCAGGGTCAGAGTGCAGCCCACAGTCCTAGTAACTGCCCTGGAGGAACCCCCCAGTGCCTGGTGGGGCGCTCCATTGTGCTCCAGCAGCCGGTCAATGAGACAAGGCTTGGGAGTGTGTATAGGAATGCAAAGCAACATGAACTGGGTTAGTGGCCACACAATGCAGTCCTTGGCGAAATGGATCAAATACCCCTGGGAGGCAGGTCAGACAGATATTAATATTCCTGCTTCAAGAGAAGAAATTAGAATATGAAAGGTTAAGCTACTAGCCCAGCATAACAGCTGATTGCCAAGAAAAACAGGCTTGGACCTAAGTCCTCTGGCCATGCATTTCAGACCCACAGGATTGCATTCAGACCCAGGCTCAACCCTGCTACACACCAGAATAACCTAGCGCACTTTTAAAAATATGTAATATCAGGACCCTACCCCAGCTCAATAAGTCAGAGTTTCGGGGGGTCCTTTTGGGTAGCTATGGCTGAAAACTGCATTGAGATGCCGCGTCAGTTTCATCAGAGCAGCCCACCACCAGGCATCCCGGCGCCCCGAACCAGCAAGCCCTGGAGCTGCTCAGCTTGGCCTCGGTGCATAACGGCACCTTAGTTCAAGATTGGTACAAAGAATTCATATGCAGAGCTCATGGACACGGACAATAGTGTGGTGAAGGCCTGGGGTGGGGTGGGGGCTGGGTAGGGAGGGGCCAAGGGGGTGGGAAATGGGGGACATCTGTAATACTGTCAACAATAAAAAATAAATTTAAAAGAAATTGGCACAAAGAAAACGGGGAAGATTTTTCTCTAACTTGAAAATAAATTTACAACTACCACCTTGCCCTAAATTGAAAAATATCTGGAATAAATTAAGCTTTGTTAGGGCCTTTATATATCAGAAACATTTTTTTCAAATAATAAAAACCACATATTTATTATAGCAGAAAACATAAAAAACAGAGAAAAGTATAAAAGAGAAGACACAAATCACATAAAACACTAACAGAGATATTTTCTGACAGCATTTGGTATATTTCATTACCAAATCTTGTATTTCTTTGTATATGTCCTTATAGTTTTTAATCTGTTTTATAATACATGTAATGTTATTGTCATCTGTTGCTTTTATATAACATTATATCCACAACATTTCTCTATGTGATAGAATATTCTTTAAAAATATGGATTACACGGCAGTCTAAAATTCTGTCATGTGGCTTTATTATACTTCATTTGACTGTCTCGCCTTTGTTAGATTATTGAGATTGTCGTCTTTTATTTATTTTTTTAAGATTTTTTTTATTGGTTTTTAGAGCAAAGGAAAGGGAGAGGGACATAGAGAGAAACATTGATATGAGTGAAACATAGATGGGCTGCCTCCTGCACACCCCGCCCGGGCATGTGCCCTGAGAGGGAATAGAACTGGCAACCCGTTGGTGCAGTAGACAATACACCGAACCACACAGGCCAGGGCTAGATTGTCTTCTTTTAAATGCAAATAAAGCAAGGCTACAGTGAGCATTCTTGTATATATCCTCATGGATATTTCGGATATTGTCTGATCGGAAGTTGAATTACTAAGTCAAAGAACATAGGTAAATTGCCAAAATACCCTTCATGAAGATTGTTCTAGTTTCTGTCTCATCCACTAAGTAAAGCTTACTACTGCTGAAGTAACTTATAAATAATTGGATAGCAGAATTGATTAGTCAGTGTGGGCTAACTGTAGTTTTTAAGAAGTAAGAAAGCCACTGTCACCACTGACAACAGAATAACATCTCAGTGGCTAACACTCTTTCATCTCAGTTCCCCTCATGTCAGTGTCCAGACATCCTAAGTGGGCAGGGGGATGAGGACGCTCCCCTAACCTACATGTTCAGGGGCCCAGGTTCCTTCCACTGTTTGGTGCTGCCGTTTTGAACCACAGAACAGAAAGTCAGCATAGAGGAGAGCAAGGAAACATTTAATTGGCTAGACCGGAAAGCGACATGTCTCACTGCCACTCGCATTCCATTGGCCAGAGTTCGGTCACATGGCCTCACCTAACCACAGGGGAAGCTGTGAATTGAGTTTAGTTGTGTGTCTGGGAGCAAAGGAAACACGGTTAGACGAACACATCGCAATGTCTCTACCAAGAAGATATTCTGTGGGAGCAATTGTGCCCCCTTCAAGCTCACCTTTGTCGGCCCTTAACTTTCCCTTCTGGTGTGAGCAAAGCTCTTTCCTACAGTCTCAGTAGCTCCTCTCCCTGCACACCTCTGCGCCTCCGGCCAGGAACCCCTCTTCCTGGCATGCAGCCCTCTTGCTCTCCCTGAGTTTCAACTGAGAGCAATGAATGATAAGTGGCCACTCACAGTGCCACTTCCCTACAGGGCTTTCCAAGAGAGAGGGGCCGGCTGCTCAGCAATCAGGTGAGAGAGGCAGCTGCTGGCCTGGAATAGAGTGCCAAGGCGGTCCTCCTGCCTTCCGGGAGAGAGAAGGGGTGCTCCCATACTTTCAGAGATGCCCAGAAAACCATCCAGAGGTTGAGGTCATCTGCTATAGAGAGGAGGTGACACTTTCATTTCCAGTGGCCTGCTGGCTGAGCTGCAAACACTATTCTGTCTGCTCTAGGCTGGTGTTGGAGGAGAGACATGAGGTCTGGGGAAGTTTGACTCATTTCCCCAGAAGTTTCGGGTGTATGGAACCTGGAGCCTCCTGCCCAGTGGGTCTGAAAGCAAGATGCTGATGGGGTGCCTCAATGGGGGGGGGGGAGATGAGGAGAGATGGGTAGCAGAGGAGCAAGTGCCCTACTACAACTTGTCAGGGCACAGGTGCTTTTGTTCTTCTTGTGGACCATGTAGGTATCCAGAAATGGGCAAGGCTAGAGCCAAGAGGGCTGCATGCCTGGAAGACAGGATGTCAGCAGGAGGAGCAGGTGCGGGGGGAGGGAGAAGTTCCAGAGCAAGGGCAGGAGTCGAGACGAATCATGAAAGGTCAGTGGGAAAGAGCATTACTCACACCAGGAATGGAGAGGTAAGGGCCCAGGAAGGTGGGACTGAAGCTGGTACAACTGGCCCAGCCATCAAGAAAGGGACTGTGTCACTTATCAGATCAATTTCTATATAAAGATTATAACAGGTCAATTCTTATTGAGAATGTCAGGGGTGAAGGTGGTGGGGGAAGGAAAGAGCTGGAAACATATTTTACCAGGGCCCAAACCCACTTTATTGGCCATGGATATCATGTGAAGGTCTCTTCAGGGCTCCTCCAAAAACCAGTCAGTGTGTCCATGAAGGAACCCATCTATAGACACCTGCATGACAAAGGACATTTGACATCCATGAGAAATGACAGATTCCACTGGCCCTTTAACGAGGCTTTCGACTTCATTCTTTTTCATCTGCCTTCCCTGCCTCCCACAATGACTGGGGCCAGGAGGAGGCTGGGGGACAGGGAAGTGGAGTGAGAAGAATGAGGGAACGGACCTTGCCCCTTTCTTTCCCCACTGTTGGTGACCAAGCCTCAGGTCAAGTCTGAGCGGAGGAGAGGGGAAACCCTTGTCATCAGGTGAGGGACTTACGCTTGGTTTGGAGAGAACCCTTTAAGACTACTTTAAAATCTGAAAGTGTCCAGAAGGCTTTAGGATCTGCCAGAGATGTGCACTGAGAGAAGGAAAGAGAGCTGCAAAAAGGAACACCAGAAGATGGGAAAGGAAATGAAGCCCATTTCTGAGTGTGTTATGTCAGCAGCCCATTGACTACATTGGGTCCCCTGGTGTGGATGGTGACTCTAGGAGCCCAGACAAATGAGGGAGGGAGGAGGGACAACCTCCTAGGCTGGAAGGTGCTCTAGACCTCTTTCATTCTCCTTGTTCTACCTCCTCACCCACACTGTCTCCTAACTCCAAATAAAACTAAAGGGGAAACTTTTTTTTCCCCCTGATATTTCTCAACAGAAGCTACAGGAAATCAGTTATGCAGTTGTGCGGGGGATAAGAAATATTCAGTAAAATCTCCATAACTCGGTCTGGGTGTTTTGCCAACCCAAGGCTCACCCAGATACTGGCCCAGACTACCCTTGCCACATTTGCTAACTGACCATTCACCTTCCTTCTATTCTTTGGTTGCATCATGAAGAATGAATATCCTTTTGTGAAAATAGCATCCGACACTACTTTTGTATGCTGCATGGTCACAAAGCAGTGTAATAGTCCTTATAATAACTAACAGTCATTGAGCATCTGTTCTGGGCTTTACATACTCTTTCTCATTGTATCCACTAAGATTCTTGCAGTTACAAGGAATGGAAAATACAGATCAAACTGATATGAGGTCATCAGAAAAACAAAGTAAAATAATAAGGGAAATGTAAAGTTCTTATAACTAAAATGTCCACAGACAAGACAGCTTCGGGCAAAGTGTGATCAAAGCCTGGCTCCTTTTCCCTGCAAGTTCTTAGCTCTGCCATCATAAGTGTATCAATTTCATGTTAGCAAATATGGATGCAGCAGTTCCAAGCCTCCCAGTCATAGACTACTATTTCTAGAGAGAAAGAGTCTCTTCTCTTTCCTTTCTGCCAAAAAAAGAAAGATAGTTAGGTAGTGCTTTCCCAGAACCTCTCAAAAAAGCTCATGGATCACTGACCTGAATTGAGGCATTGCCAATTCCTGAGAGAAGCCCCGTGGCCAGGAGAATGGCCTACACTACTGGACTTGGGCCTGAGCCCTGAACCCATCACTGTGGCAGGGGATTTGTACGAGCCTGTTTGGCCAGGACCAATCAGAGCCCATTTCTAGAAGTGAGGTTGGTGTTGATTCCTCCCACTCAAGCCACAAGGGCAATGTTTGTGCAGGACGTGCAAGAATCAACCACAATATCCTATTCTCATGATAGGATAGGATCCTGTTCCCTTGGATTGGGATAGTCCAGCATCACTGTCATGATACAGTTAAGGAAACACAGGCTCTGAAAGGCTAAATCACCCTCCCAGCATCACCCAAAGATACAGCTCCACCCAAAGTCTATCTGAATCTAGGGCCCATGCTGTTCCCATTATACCAGCTCACTCACCCATCAGCATGTGCCTTGTGGAAGATTTCTGTGTGGGCTACTATATCATACATGCAAGTTCTCTGAGTACTGGTCTCAAGACTCCTCCCCACCTAAAGGCTGTTATCTGGCCCTATGGGACATCATGGCTGGGATCCAAGACGTGAAATTTCCTCAGCAGGAAAGAAAGTTTTTATATCAAAGAAGGGAAAAGAGCCCTGGCCGGTTTGGCTCAGTGGTTAGAGCGTCAGGCTGCGGTCCAGAGAGACCCGGGTTCAGTTCCCGCTCAGGGCACGTACCTCAGTTGCAGTTTGTCCCCAGCCCGGGTTAGGGTCATGTGGGTGGCAGCCAGTTGATGTGTTTCTCTCACGTCAATGTTTCTTTCTCTCTCTTCTTCCCTCTCTCCCTCCCGTTCTATCTGAAGATAAATGCAAAAATGTCCTCAGGTGAGGATAATAAAAAAAAAAAAAGGGAAAAGACCCATCCATTGTCTGTGAATGGAGGAGAGAGGTTTGGAAAGTCACAGAACTATGTAATGTGCAAAATCAGTCCGACCCCTCCTCCTGACGCAGCTAAAAGTGATGCGGCTCCCTCCCTGCGCAGAGATCAGAGCGGGTGCGTTGGTGGTCCCCTCCCCCAGCCTGATGAAATGAGTCCAGAACTCGAGAGAAACCAGCTATGCCAAGGATCCCGGTGTGAAGAGTGTGATTGTCGAGTGCTCCCTTAACTCTCCCAGAAGTATTTACACAAAAAATAAAACCTTGTTAACCCAGGTAGATTTCCTCTAGGGTCTGATACAGTATCCGAGCATAGGTCAGGTTGGTATTTAAAGCCCAAATGGCATCTCCACAGAAGTTTTGCTGTGGGCTTTCTTGAATCTTCCCCTTGCAGTTCAGTGAACTCCACCATGTGTGTTCTAGAACATTCCTCAGAAGCGATTGTAAAAGAGAAACTGGAATGCCAGTGACCTGGGAGGTGTGCTAAATTATGAGCGGGAAGACTGTTCTGCTGAGACTGACACTGAGTTGGGGAGTCTCACCCCCAAATCCTCCTTCTGTTTCCAGAAATGAACCGGCATCACTACGCCCTGTACGTGCACAACTGCCGCCTGGTGTTCCTCCTGCGGAAGGACTTTGACCAGGCCGACACCTTCCGGCCCGCAGAGTTCCACTGGAAGCTGGACCAGGTAGGCACCCCCTGGCCCCTGGCCCCTCGCACCCCTTTTCAGGGCTGGGTGCTGCGCTGCAGAGATCATGGCAGTGGGTGGGCACCTCCGGGCTCTGGTCACTTGTTGATTTTCAGAGGAATCAGCTCAGGGAGACAAATAGCATCTTAAAGTCAGGATGGAAAACTGCCACCTTAAAGTCCAGTCAGAGGTGGGGAGGGTCGCACTCCCCGCTGGGACCCCGCAGGGCCAGTGGACCTGCTGACACTCGTCTTGTCCCTTTGCTCTGGTCGAGCTCGTGGGAAACTGCTTCTCTTGCTCTCGTGTTCAGTTTATGACCTTTGGTAGCACATCTTTAGGTCACAAATGTTCTGTGTCTCCTCTTTGATGCTCTACTGTCTCCTCTGGATGACGGTGCAGCCTTGCTTTTGGCGGCACCGTTTGGGAACAGGGCCCCGAGGACTTGGAAGTAAGCAGTGACACAGTGCACCGTGAGCAATGCATGTTCTTGTCTGAAGTGGAAAAATCTGTGACTCACTCCAGAGCCTCATGGCTTGTGATCGCAAGGACTAGTGTGTCACACTTGTCAATGACACATGCAGTGTCTGGCTTGAATCAAAAGCTGTGCAGTGTCTATTTCCGAGGCGTGCAGCGCGGAGCCGGCGCAGGTGGCAGCAGGTGGCGCTCGCGTCGCCGCGGCGGTGCCGCTGAAGCCGTGGTCTGTGCAGCAAGCCTAGGCTTGGCCTTCAGTGAACTTGAAGAGCGGGGTGTGAATTTTGAAAAGTGGTTTTAAGTTCTCGAGAGGAAGAATGCCCGCAGGCAGGGAAGGAGAGTGCAGAAAGGGTCGGCTTAATGAAGCAGGTGAAATGATGCTCATTCTAGGCCTTGCTGCCTGGGGCCCCAGCAACTCATTTTGCTTTTTTCCTGCCTCACCCGTATCCTCAGTGGTTCCGGGGACCTCAGTCCTCTTTTCTCCCTCCAAAAGCCACTGGGTGTGCTTCCTGCCTCACCTTGTCCGAGGCTAAATGTTCCCTAACCCTTCCCCCACCCTCTCCAGGTACTGCCTAAGCTCCCAGGCCCCGGCGGGGCTGACCCCAGACTATCACTGGGAAGCAGTCCAGCAGGACCCCATTTGCGCTGAGATGAGAATGGTTGCCGCCCCCTTTACCCACGCAGAAGTACAGACATATGCTCTTTAAAAGAGCGTTCCGGCAACCTCGGGAATCTCTCAGTGGCGGAACATTAGACAGTGTGACAAGATCAGGGATGCCAAGCTGTTGGGAAAGATGTTTGAGGGAGCCCAGTGCCAACTGCCTAATTCATTCCCAATAAGTTTGGGAAATAAGGCATCTAATTAGTATATGTTTCTCTGAACTAGGAATTCTGGGTCTTGCAGAAGTTATGAAATCTTGACATTATTTATTTGATTTCCCAGCAACCTCTTAGCTACCTTCTAAAGTGCCATATGGCTTATGTGCGATGTTTTTAAATACATAACATGAATCGAAGTGAATTAAAATAAATTCCATGTTGTGAGGGGTCTTAATAAGAATACTGATATAGGCCTGAGGTGATGGCAGGTGCCCCGAAGCATTTTCTAAGATAGGATTGCGACGCCCTGATACAGGTGGCAAGTGAAAATAAAAATAAGTGAGGAAGGAATTCTGCTTCTTCAGGTAAAGATATGGTGAATCTAGGAATTCTGAAATCTGTTCCCAGAGTGGGGAATTAAAGGAGGGCTGAGGTCCACTGAACACCCCTAAGCTACTGCCAGGCCGCTCATCCTGGTCTCTGCCACAGCCCTGCCCCGGGGACATGTGGCAGAAGACGGCGGGCCAGTAGCTTGCCCGAGGTCACATCGCAAACCATGGTGAGGACCTGCCTTTTCCATTATGCCGTGCTGCTGCTTCGGTGGGCTTGCTAATTTAAAATTTAAAATGTTTTCATTTTGAAATTTAAAATATGATAATGTAGAGATCAGAATTGTCACTGAAATCACAGACTTAAAGAACTGTCTGAAACTCTCAAGAGTTCTCTTCGCTCAAGCGTCGCCGTCCTCGTCTGTCAGCTGGGCTGCCGTGGCAAGTGCTGTAGACCGGGGCTTAAGCAGGAGACATTTCTTCCTCACAGTTCTCGAGTCGGGGAGATCCATGAGCAAGGTGCTGACCAGTTCTGCCCCCCGGAGAGTGACCCTTCCTGACTTGCACCAGGCGCCTTCTTGCTGTGGCCCCACCTGGTGGAGAGAGCGAGCTCGGGCATCCCTTCCTCCTCTTATATGGCACCAGCCCTACTGGCTTAGGGCCCCAGCCTAGGACCTCGTTTAACCTTCATTACCTCCTAGAAGACCTGACTCCAAATACAGTCACATTGGGGATTAGGGCTTTAACCTATGAATTTGGGGTGAAGGGGGGATTCAGTCCATAGCATTCTTCAACCAAAGAAAAGAACATCTGAAACCTGTAAAGGCTGCCTAGTGATGATAAGAAGCCTCCTCTCACCCGAACAGTTGCCCCGTCTCTGTGAAAAGAGCCGCAATGGGTAAGACATAGGAAACCTCAACCATATTCATGCTAGTGATCCGGCAGTACCTGTAGACCAGCCCCCAGGTCCCTGTCCCCGTACTCAGCTCCCTGTAGACAGAACCTGATGCCCAGCCTTGGCATACCTAACGTCTCTGCCCCCAGGAAGCCATTCCGAATCACCCCAACGTGGATTGCCTCTCCCTGTGCTTCCAGACCCCGTGCAGAACTCCGTCCCAGGACCTCGTGAACCCCAGCCACCCGTTTATCCTGCCTCTCTGCACCCTTTGTGCTGACATCCTGGAGGGCAGGCTGTGCCTTGCTCTCCCCGCTCCCCAAGGCCTAGTATAACCCTGAGCGCGCAGCGGTGTCCAGGACACGTTTGCAGAACAGTGGATGGATGTGAAGACCCAAAGATGGGACAGATGAAGTGAGAGAGGGAGGAAGGGCAGGGGAGAGGAAAACTTCAGAGGTCTTTTAAAATTTCCTGGTGATTAATTGACCTTTCGATCCATTTTATGGAGCAGTCTAAAAATTTAACTTTTTTTTTTTTTTTACTCTCTGGATCTCAAAATTGTTCCATTTTTATCTTGTTATCTTATTCCAAAGGTCTTTTTGGATTTACACCAGTAACTGTTATTGAACTTTCTGGCCTTGGCCAGAAAGGACCTGGGCCAATCCAATGCATGTGTGTATTAACATTCCCAGACCACCTTGGGGAAATCCAGAAGCATAATAAATGTCCCAATGCCTGATGGGCCTCCTTTGTTTCTTAAATCAGCAGTTTATTCTAAGCATAAACTATGTGCCAGGCTCTGTGGTGGGCACCAGGGATCAGCAGCTAAATTAGGAGCCTCTGCTCTCTAGAGGTTCCCATGACAGGGGGGCAAACAGCCCATAAACACAGTTCACAGCCCTGTGCAGCGTGTGCTAGGGCAGAAGGCAGGGCCAGGCTGGGGGTCCTGGCATGGGCCTGGAGAGAGGCCTGGAAAGGAGAGGCCTGGAGAGGCCAGGGCAGGCAGCACCAAAGGAGTGTGGAGGGCTGGTGGAGCCAGGCTGCCAGGCCGGCAGAGAGCTGAGCAGGAGCCCCGTCTTCAGGGAGCCCTCAGCGTTCGGGTGGCAGGGCTTAGGGATGGGGCAGGAAGGGTAAAGTTGGGCATGTGTTAGGACCCAAGTTTGGAGGAGCAGATGGAATTCAATCCCAAGAAGTTTTTTATATCATGCTATTGAGTTGGTACTTTATCCCCAAACTAATTGGCCACCATTGAGGCATTTTTATATATAAAGAGAACTGAGGATTTTAAGGATGGGTAAATGTGAAGAAGGCTGGTATGATATTGCATAAAACGTATCAAATTTAAGCAAATGTAACTCAGGTCAAGTCATTCAATAGGACCAGTGGCAGGGACTGCACAGGAACCAGGGTCCCCCCTTCCTCTCTCCACAGCCAGGATGCCGCTCGTGGGTGCTGAACGCAGAGCACGCCAGGCAGGATGGTCTCCACATAGCTCTTCAGAGTTGCGCACAGAGTGCGACAGTTGCCACAGGAGCGGGGCGCTTGCAGCAGCCCGGCCCCTCAGTCCCACATCTAGGATGGCCTCTGCTAGGGTGGGTGGACTGCCAGGCCAATCCATCAGCAGGCCGCTCCAGCAAATGCCCCTGACAATCAGTGCACCTCACTGGAGGGATCATAATGATGAGGAGAATGGCATTTTAATGGGGTTTTTACTTATGATCTGCTAATGCAAACCCCGGGAGCCTGTTGTGAATCATGTGCAAGCCCAGATGAGAGCCGAGCAGAATGCCCAGCTGCCAGCTCGCCCAGGAGAGGTTATTAATTTGCAGCCCCTCCCGGCTCTCATATTATTTGGATGTGGTGGACTCGGTGTCGCGAATTCTAATGATCTCCCCTTTGGACCTGTTGGTGCTTGGAGGGAAGCTGGCTGGTGTGTCACAGCACGTTTCCGTGATTGGGAGACACAGCTTGAGTGACAGTCTCAACTGACCAGCCCGAGGACAGGTGCCCCCAGTTCATAGGAGGAAAAAGTACACATCTCTGATCTGAAGAATCGCAGTGAGCACAAGATGCAGAAGTGGGGTTCCTTCTGTTGGCCACTGCCTTCTCGGCACCAGAACTTGTAACCGGCCCCGGGGCGAGGGGAGCAGGACAGAAGCCTGCCTTGGGGGAGCTCCCAGCCCTGCCCAGGTGACGGACCGGGCAGAACACCCTCCCGCAGGAGTGCCCACTCCAGTGCGTACGGGCAGGAGAAGCAACCACAGGGAGTGAAGGGGTCTCGCTGGGCGAAGGCTGGTCCTCGCTGGAGCCACCGCGCAGCTCCAGGCCCGGTGCTGCGCCCCCAACTGTTCGGAAGTGAAATTTTTATGTGAAATCTCCCAATTTGTAATCTCACGGAAAAACATACGTCATCAGACCAAACAAATGTGCTGCAGTATAGCTTTATACTCTGACCTGGCAGAATAAAAAAAGACTTATTTTGAGATGACCGATAAAAAACAGACTGTTATTTTGACACAGGAAAACTAGGCCATAACAGGTCTATATGGGAAGTCTGACTCTTCTTAAAGGAGGCCCACTTGCCCTTGGAAACACCTTCTGTTCTCCTAGCCCCCCCCCAAACCCCCACAAAGAATGCTGGCTTTCCCATCATCCCCTCAGCACACCCAGAGGGAGGAGGCGGGTGCGAGTGGGGCAGGGTCCCCAGCCCAGGCCCTGGTGTTGATGGTGGTCTCCCTTCCTCTTATGTAAAGAAGAGAGTAAGTCACATGCAGTTCCCCCAGGAACAAATGACAGAGCGAGGTTTGAGCCAATTGCTCGCATTTGTCTTGGGCCAGTGCCTCTGCCCATGCGCCCTTCCACCCGAACAGGATGCTCCAGCTGCTGGAATACGCTGCAGGTGAACCAGCCCTTTCTTCTGGGTGATGCAGAGTTTACTCGCATTAGAATGATGCAGTCAGTTTACTCGCACCTGCTCTTTCAGACGTGCTGGGAGTCAAATGGGTTAGTTAAATCATTATTATAGCCAAGTGCCAAGGAGCTAATTGGAAAATGGTCAGTCCAGTCCAGACCAGTCATCTTAATGAGCAAAATAATCAGGCATCGTCAGCACTCTAATTCTGCTGTTAAACAGTAACTCAGGTACGTTGGCCTGTTTCCTCTAGTGCACGGACACGGCCTGCCTTGTGCACTGGCCTTGGGGAACCCCACTTTCCTTTAGGACCCCATGTCCTAAACAAAGGGGGAAGAATGTCCAGAGCCCCCTTTTTCCTCTCCTTTAGGCAGAACACCTGATTTTTCTAAGATGCCAACTTGCAGGGTGGTTCTGGGTGAGTAATGGACGTGGAGAATCACAGTGGCTCTCTTTCTTTATTTCTCCACGATACATGACCAGGGGTCCCTGAGAAGCTGCATGTCTCTCAGAGTTCCCCTCCCTCCTTTCCACCTGTGTGAGTTTCCAGACATTTGGAAGGAGGCGGCTTCCATGGCTGCACGGTGTTGGCAGTGGAGGGTCTCACCCCCACAGAGGACAGCTAGTCCTCCCAGATCGGGACTGTGCAGTGACCGCACCTTCTGCTCTCTGAAAAGGTGACGCTGACGTGGTCAGCTCACTTGTTCTGTTTTCTTTATAGAGGGCGCTGCCCATTACCAACACCTTGTCCTCTCCACCTTGAAGTGCCTTTCCTGGCAGCCTTTCATCATGCCCATCTCTGCTGACCACCTCTGTGCCATGACACCTCTCCTGGGCTCCTCGGGGTCCCCTGTTAGCGACTGTGATAGACAGAATAATGGCTCCCAAAGATGCCTACATCCTGATCTCTGAAACCTGTGAAGTATGTTACCTTACGTGACAAAAGGGTCTTTATAGGAGTGATTACATTAAAGATCTTGAGAATGAGATTATCCTGTATAATCCAGGCAGGCCCAGTGCAATCCCAGGGGTACACACAGGAGGGAGGCAGGAGAGCTGGCGTCGGAGATAGGACCATGGAGGAAGGGTGACATGCAGAGCCATGAGCCAAGGACCATGGCGGCCTCTATGAGCTGCACAAAAAGACAAAGAAACAGACTAGAATCTTGATTTTAGCCCAGTGAAACTCATGTCAGGTTTATGACCTCCAGAAGTATAAAATAATAAGTTGGGTTATGTGAAACCACAAAGTTTGAGGTAACTTGTTACAGCAGCAGTAAGAAACTCATACATCACTCGAGACTCGGGGAGGCCTGGAGCCAGCTGCCTCGATACGTAGACCCAGCCAGCTCCCAACTCCGAACTGCTCGTTGAGAAGACCTAGGCTAGGCGGCCCCAGCCCCACGGCAGCGTCCTCTGCTGCAGGTGCTTCGGGTTGGGGGTGCGGCCCTAGGATGGAGGGAGAAAAGGGCCCTGTCTCCTAACACCCCCATTCAATGCTGCTTGCTGTTCACCAGGTCCCCTTCCTCACCAGCCTCTGGACGAGGATCCCCAGGGGCAGATTTAGCCTTTCCTTCCCGCTAAATCAACATTCTCCTTCTCGCCTAAGGTGTCAGCCTCCTTGCCAGCCACTATTAATAGAAAAGGCACCTTCTCTGCCTTCAGGGAAGAAACACTTGAGTCCTCTAGGCTTGTCTCTGGAAATGCTAAAGCAAACTTAGAAAATCCTCTTTCTCTTGACAGAGCCTTACCTGGAAGCTGAACATTGACAGAGTTGATACACAAATGAGATTCTCTGAATAATCCCTGCCCTTCCCCCAAGCACAGCACCTGCTTCCCCGCAAGTCCCCTCCCAAGCTCGCCTTGCTCTCCTGAGCCCCAGGGCTTGATCCAAGGCAAGAGGAGCCCTTGGCTCCAAGGAGCCTAGTCCGGAGTGGGGTGGCCCTGTGGCCCTGGGAGCACCCTGGGCAGTGGGCTTGGCAGGGGGAGCGCCTCTGGGTGGCCTCCCGCACTCTGCTCAGGACCCCCAGGCCAGCAAGCCCTGCCCACGGTGATGACTGGACAGTGCCGCCCTTCTGGCGTGTCCTCCTCCCTGACTCACTCTCCCACTTTATCTGCTGTCCTCCCTGGGACCACCTCCCAGGTGGCCTCTGCCCTGGCTCGCCCCTGCTGCCCAGGAGAGTTCCCGATCTTTATTGGACAGTTAACAAACAGCAACTGCTGCTGTTCCTGGGAGAGCAGAGCCATGGCTGCAGGGAGGAGGCGATGGAGACACCACAGCGCAGTGAGGGTGAACCAGTTAGCAGGGCTGATCGTAGTCCTGAGCGAGAGTAAGAGCTGACGACAAGTAGGTAATCCTGCCTGAGGCGCACGGACTGTGGACACAGCCTCCACAAACCACTGAGGGCTTCCGTAGCCCTACTGATCAGCACATCGGGAGCCATAGCTGGGAGAGCTGATTTCTCAGGGCTCCCTGGGTCCCAGTATTACTCAGCCTGTGCACTCGGCGAGTTCAGAGCTGCAGGAACGTCCCTCTGTCCCTGCTGCCATTTCGCCAGCTCCTTCCACTTTCTCAGACTGACTGAAGTAGGAGACTAAACAACTGGTACATTTAAACAAATCAAAGTACGAATTAGTCTACACCTTTCTCCCTTTTCTGGCAGACCTGGCTCCTTTCTGGTCTCTCTTCCCCCGACAAGCACCTGCTAGTGGTTCCCTTTGCTCCTGGGAAAAGCTCATTTGTGTGTTCGCCTGCACACCTGCCCAGAGGCCAAGACTGCGTGTTTTCAGGAGACATCCTGTCATGCATATTTAAAATCCCTGTCTCTCATTTTACTGTTGAGAGGAAGGAAATGATGGCAACACAATTAAAAATAGTAATTAAATCACCATTTCACTAATAAATTAAGATGTGCAAGCCTTGGGGTGGTCCCCGTGGGACCAGCCTTAACTCGGTCACCACGCTGTGCCTTGCTCCTGCCTTTCCAGACTGCGCCAGGGATTGGGTGCTGGTGGGCGGGGAGAGGGGCTCCTCCTTGGCACCAAACCCAAACGCCTGCATTGTTATATGAAAGATATTTTTCTCTGTCACTTCCACACTATGAAAAGACAAGAAATTGATGAAATTGAATCCTAATATGAAATGGGAAATTGTAACGCTCATCCCCTCATTTAGGAGACACGAGGCAAAGGCACTGAGTAGCAAGAAGGAAAATTGGAAGCAGCTTTGCTCCAGTTCTTAATTTGTACCAGGTACTTCCTTTTAATTCTAACAAAAACCTTGCCGTTTAGGCACAATACCCAAGTTAGGGATGAAGAATGGGAGACAGAGCAGGTACATCCAGATCTCTTATCGAACAAATGAAAGGACCTTGAGGATGACCTCAAAGCACACCTTCTTCCAGAGAGTAAAAAGCGCCATTATTGACTTGGGAGAATTTATAGCTTTCGGAAATATACAAGATGACAACAATGAACCAATGTCTACACAGACACCAAGTGTTTAGAACAGGGCGTGGGTGTCAATCCAGAAAGAGTTCACGTCCAGACAATCAGGAGTCACATTTTAGCATCTTTTGAAAAAAAAAAAGATCAGTTTGCTCCTGAGCCACCGTGATGAGAGAGCAGTTCATCCCATAAAACAAGAGAAGACAGTGGAGTTGACTTCCCCAGGAAGACCACTCCTTGGAGGAAGTCTTGCGAAGCAATAACCCTGGAGGCCTGGGTAGATTAATTTGCCCCAGCTTACACCCAATCTCCTATGAGTCATCTGTTTGCATCCTTAATGTCTAAACATGCAAATATTGCTGCACTTACTGCTCATTAGTTTAGTTAAAGGAAGTGCCCTTTAATTATGCCTTTAAATAATGAACCTCCTCCATCACCTTGACAATCAGTGCATATTAGAAGCAAGCAAGGCCTCATTATGAAACAGCTACTGCATCCCTTGGTCACCTAGAAGAGGATGGCTTTCTTGAGGCGATAGAAATGGGAGTCTAAAGACAAACAAGCCTTGTGGTTGCATTACGTCTTTGAGGCCATAGGTGCAAGGAAGGCGGTTAGCCAGTGATGTATTACACGTGAGGGAAAGGAAGGAAACCAGCATTTTTTTGAGAGGTTTTTGTGTAGCAATCCCTAAACTCATTGATTTACATCCATTAAGTCTAAGCTACACAGTTACTTTTGAAGTTTTTTCTTAACGCCATCTTACAGATATTGAAATTGAGACTCTGAACCATTAAGTAATTTGCCTAAGGTATTAGACCAAGCCCACCATTCTCCAAAGCTCCATGTTCTTTCTTTAAAAGGTATCTTCATTGTAAAAAGTATTGCAGATGTCCTCTCTTTTCCAGGATGTATCTGTTGTTGAGAAGTGATTCTGTGGCTTGGCAGAATGGGGAATTCTCCAAGTCTTCACTCTATTTCTCTATCCATTGGTCTCATCAGAGACTCAAGGGAATTGTTTGCTTCCATACAATTCCTAGATACAGGCAGGCTGGACAATACTGTGTATGCACCTGTCTGCATGGTCCTGAAATAAAACAGAATGTGACATAGGCGGGCAACGTCCAAGATCAAGACAGAGGACAGGGCTGGGGCCATCCCTGCGCCTGACCCCATGACTCCACACGCCTTCTTATGTTTGGTGGGCAGGCACTAACCTCCCCTGTGCTCAGAGAAAGATAGATCTCCTTTCTCCTTCAACAGGAAAATCTAATGTCTAAGATTATATGAAATGTTCGACACCAAGTAGCCCTTGTCCTTTGTTTCGGGTGCCCGAAAACAGAGCCTGATATGAGCTGGCAGTGTGGTCTGCTTCTGTTAAAGGAACCACATCCCTTTTATTTCCATCAGCTACAACCTTGTCAGATATACAAGGGGACACGCAGGCTTGAGCTATGTGGGCACAAAGCAAAGAGAGACTCTTATACCTGTTACCGAGACTCACATGAAAGTGAGCCCATCATTGAGGTATAAATGTGAATTGAGACTTGAATTACTTAAAGAATTATCTAATATCATCTACTTATATTTTCCATCTTAAACATATGAATAAAATGAGCCTTACAAGCCGAGAGTAAAAATACACCTTTAGGTTTATTCTAGAATACTAAAAACATTCCTCTGTCATAGCTAGTAAAAAGATGTCACACTGGGAACCAATAATAATAATAATAATAATAATAATAATAATAATGAAACACAACATTTTTTAGTGGGCAGAGCACAGAACCAGCCTGAACAATTAAGAAATTTGCTTAAGGTATTAGACCAAGCCCACCGTTCTCCAAAGCTCCATGTTCTTTCTTTAAAAGGTATCTTTATTGTAAAAAGTATTACAGATATCCTCTCTTTTCCCGTATGTATCTGTTGTTGAGAAGTGATTCTGTAGCTTGGCAGAATGGGGAGTCCTCCATTCTGCCCCAAGAAGTCAGGCACTCGTTCACTTATTTATCGACACATTTTGATCAAGATCAAATTTAAAATGAACAAACGTACATTTCGTCAAGGAGCGGTGAGCGGCAGTGCAGGCTCTAGAGTCTCTCAGGCTCGAGTTTCTGCTCAGCTCGCTCTGCCCCCCACTCTCCTGTGGGACCTTGGGTGAGTCAGTTCACCCCTCTTTGCCCCAATTTCCTCATCTGTGACGTGAGAATAACTGTAAACACCTCAGGGGGTGTTATGAGGACTAAACGATATAGTGATCACCCTAGATCAACTGGCAAGTAAGGAGAGGAGCTGAGAATTGAACCAAAACTACACTCTTTTGCCAGGGACGTAGAGGGTCTAGGGTCCCTGACAGGAACAGGTGGTTAGTCTGTGGGAGCGGCAGTCCAGGCGGGAGTTAAAGGGGTTAGCAATAGAACAGCACAAATAAGATTTAAAAACATAATTTTACCATGTAAAATAGAAAAGTTGATTTTGTTCTGATGAGAATAGCAAGTATGGCAAGGGTGCACTGCGTGCGCCGCGAGGGGCGGGTGTACATGGTCACAGACGGGCAGGGGCACCCCGAGGCCTGCAGTCCCTGTCCCAGCAGGCAGACGAGGCTTCGTGCTTCAATGCCGGGACAAGGAGGGACAGCCGGACGTGTGGTGGACCTGGGGGAGTGCGAAGCTTCTTGAGGGCAGAAGCAAGTGTGTGGAAGTGAGATCGTGGGATTTGAGCAGAAAACCCCGAGTTCACATCTCACTGTGGAGACTCTCGTGTGGGCACTTGGGGATATCACCCAGCCTCTCCGAGCTCCCCGTCCTCACATATAAATGGGCTTTGTGAGCATCAGATAACGTGCATACTCACCGGATTCATGCTAGATGGTGACCAGTTGCATCACTGTTTCATTGTCATTATTTTTCCTCTGTTTTTCCCATACTGGAGATCAGAGTCTTGGCTTAACCAGTCGACCTCTCCTGGAGGATTCTGGAATTCTGGACTTTGTTCACAGGAAAACATGCCCTCTGTCGTAGTGGCTAAGTGCATACTTTTTGAACCGAGCTTCCTGAGTGTGAATCCCAGCCCCGCCACTGCTGGCTGTGTGGACTTCGGGAAAGCTAACTAAGGTCACTGTGCCTCAGTTTCCCCATCTGTAAGAGGGGTAGAAAAGCACTCATCGCGTCGTGTTGGGAGGATCAAAGGTGATAACACAGCACATGGCACCTCCCGTAGCTTTCTGCATTAAGGACCTACGCAGAGCCTTCCCCAGGCGTCCGGCACTGTGGCTCCTGCCCGTCTGACTGGAGCCTTCTCGGGCATCCCAGGCTGCTCTGGGCTTCAGTTCCTGCTTCAAGACCCTTGTTTCCATTGCAGAGGTTCTGACCTTTGCTTAAATCCTAATTCAGTGCAGTCTAAAGAAGTTAAAGGTTATGTCTGTCTTCCAAGGCTTTGCTTCCTTCTGCCGCTCAGCCCAGGGCAGGGGGGCCTGGCAGCCTCCACCTCTGCGGTGTGGCCCAGATGCACTCCACACCTATCACCTCTCCCACGCCCCACCTCTGTGGAGATGGGGGTGGCTCTTGCATCTCCTTACACAGGAAGGGTCCTCCTGCTAGGGTCAGGACGGTGCGTGATTGCCCTCGGCGCCGGTGTGCGGGACTCATCCTCACAAGGAGCAGTTCATGGCAGTGCTGTAAAATCCTTTGCCACCAGACCAGGGCGTCCCACTGACTTTCATCCTGGAACCCGGGGCTGAGCCAGAGGCCCATCCATCCTCACTGCCTGGACCACCCAGGACAGTTCAGAATGTGTCCCATCTTCAGGACTGTGTTCTGAGCAGGCTCTAGGCTTCCAGAGCAGGATTCCGTGGCTTCTCCTCTTCCGGTTATGGGCAGTCTGTTCACCAAGCAGTGTCGAGGGCTGAACACTGACACCATCTTCGGCTCAGTCACATGGGGCAGAGGCCGCACCTCGCAGGGGTCCCACGCCCAGCCTGTCTGGCTGTGACGCAGGCTCCCATGTGGCCTTGGGCACTCATGTTAGTGGCTGATTAAAAAAGCCAGGGAGACCCTGGCTGGTTTGGCTCAGCAGTTGAAGCCTCAACCCACAGACCAAGGGTCATAGCTTCAATTCCCAGTCAAGGGCACGTACCTGGGTTGCAGGCCTGATCCCTGGCCCCAGTCAGGGTTGTGAGGGAGGCAACCAATTGATGTGTCTCTCTCACATTGTGTTTTTCTCTCTCTCCCTCCCTCCCTTCTACTCTATCTAAAAAAAGCAATGGAAAGATACCCTCAGGTGAGGATTAATAAAAAAAAGAAGAAGAAGCCAAGGAGGCTTCCTCATTACACATTATTACTCCAGGCTACCCGATTTCTGTATTTCATCTAATCACAGCTTCGCTAGGGAGAGAGAACAGTTAAAACCTGTTCATTTCACAAGATTTGAACACAGTCACTTGTCCCGAATGCACTTAGGCCTTTTCTCCGTGGAGGAAGGCATGACTGGTCACTTGGAATCTTGGCAAACACTTCACACCACAACCAGAGCCGCGTTGGTTTGTTTTTCTGTGTCTTCTCGTGTCCCTCAGCCTTCTGTCCACTTAGCCGCCTTGGTGATCTTTCTAAGGACATCGCTGGGGCGGCTGCGCCAGTGCCGGACCCACGCATGCTCCCGGAGAGCCCGGTGCCCCGGCCGCAGTGGCCACACGCCCTCGTACAGGAAGGCGGCCGGCGGCCCGCGTGGGCACTGGCGGCTTTCACCGGATTCAGTTCATTCCATCTGGGAGGCGTCAGTACATCACCAATTTCAGGGGGGGATGGGAGAAGTACTTGAATGGATTTTGGTTTTAAATTTCATCATTGCCCATTTATTTTAATGTATAAAAGAAAACTTGTAACCTTCACTTTACAACCATGATTTCGAATCTATGAAATTATATCATCTTTAAGTCGGTTTATTTAAGTAGAAGTGCGTTGATATAAAGAAAATATTTTTGAAATGATAGTAGAAGAGGTATGTGAATTTGCACGTTTATTTAAGAACAACGTCCTTGGAGCACCTATGAAAATGACCTTGTTCTGGACCCCGAGGACACACAGGGAACAAAGCAGACAAGAATCTTGAACCTTCAGAAGACTCAACGAGCACTTCACAGAAATTATACAAACGGCCAGTGAACACGTGGAAAGGTGCTCGTCTTTATTAGACATGGAGTAATGTAAATTAAATTCAAAATGAGACATCCTAAACATTCACTGGAATGGCTAAGAAAGGAAAAGAGAGAGGGGAGGATTTGGATACATGTGAAAAAAGTCAGTATTTTAATAAACAGCCCAAGTGCCCATCAGAGATGAGTGGATAAAAAAGCTTGGCTCAGTGGTTAGAATGTGGGCCTTCGGACTGAAGGGTCATGGGTTTGATCCCTAGTCAAGGGCTCATACCTGGGTTGGAAGTTCGATCCCTGGCCCCAGTAAGGGTCATGCAGAAGACAACCAATCAATGTCTCTCTCGACATGTTGATGTTTCTCTCGTTCTCTCTCTCTCTCTCTCTCTCTCTCCCTCCCTCACTTCCACTCTATCTAAAAATCAGTGAAAAAATATCCTTGGGTGAGGATTAACCCCCCCCCAAAAAAAAATCTGTGATACATTTACACAATGGAGTACTATGCAGCTGTATAAAAGAAGGATCCCTATTATGCTAAGTGAAATAAGCCAGTCAGAGAAAGACAAGTATCACATGATCTTACTTATATGTGGAATCTAATGAGCAAAATAATCGGATGAACTAAATAGATCCAGAGGCATGGAAACATGGAACAGACGGATGAATCTCGAGGGAAGGGGGGCCAGAAAGAGATTAACCAAAGAACTTACATGCATACATGCATTGCCAATGGACACAGACAATAGGGTGGTGAGGATCTGGGGTGAGGCAGGAACCAGGAGGGTAGGGCAATGGGAAAAAAAGAGGGGACATCTATAATACTCTCAACAACAAAGATTGTTTAAAAAGGAAAAGAAAAAAGATTTGCCAGAACCACTGGAACTCTTGCACATTGCTGGTGGGAATATAAACGTACAACCATGTTGGAAAACTGGCAGTCACCTCCAAAGTAGACCCAAAAGTTTTACTCTTAGTTTTCTATCAGCAGCAACATATCCATACATTCACTAAAAGATGTAAACAATACATTGGAAACTAATCAGTCTCAGAAAATGCTAGTTGCATGAATTAAAACCTATTCCAGAGCATACTCAGACATTGTCCCGGTCCTTGAGTAGCCCCAGAGCAGATTCTCATCATACACACTTTTCCTGAGTGTACACTGTGTTCTGGGTTTTGTGCCAGGCACTGGGAATATGGGATGAATCAGATGGCCCTTCTCCTCCCAGGAAAACACAGTCACTTCCCTTAACATCCAGGAGATTGTAGCCTTTTGCCCTTTTCTCGAGGAGGTTCGGTTGAATGCATGTCACTGTGAATGGACAGCCCTGGTTTACATTCTATAACCCTGTGGTCATGTCGTTCCGTGGTTATGCTCCAGGAGAGCAAGAACCCGGTCTGTCTTGTTTCTTGCTGTGTCTCCCAGGACTAGAGCAGCATCTGGCTTGGAGTAGGGGCTCAGTGAATATACCCTGGATAGATGGATGGGTGGGTGTGTGGATGGGTGGGTGTGTGGATAGGGAGATGAATGAAAATTAACATAGATGGGAGGAGCTCAGGAGCCTGCAGGTGAAGTCTGCTCCCACTGGAGTCAGGGGCCTCCCACCACATAAGGAACATTTCACAGAGTTGGACAAACCCCACTCATCGCTGCCAAGGACACTCACCGGCAGTTTAAATTGCTGCAATCGGCCAAGGAGGTTTTTTTTCCCCCTTTTTTAACTTAAGACATAGATTAATATTTCAGGAGAACATGGTTCTAATTTACAGCCAAGACCTTTGGTTTAATCAGCAAAAGGGGAAAAAAGTCCATGAGCATCACTGGCTCGCTCCGGTTCCCAGCTGCGCTCCTGGCTGGGCTTACCTCTTTGGCCTTTAATTATTCCAGCCTCTGACATGGCTTTATCTCTGACACTTTGGGATGAAAATGTGATTTGCTATTCAGAGGTTTCAGCAAAAATCACACTCCAGTCAGCAAATTGAGAGTCTAATAAAGGAACTGAGGGTTGGGGGAGGCTTTGAAAGGATGTCTCTAAAGTGTTTTTAATTAAATCTGTGTTGTTATTTAGGATGGAGGGGAATCATTCACATACATTAAGGGGGTTTGTTTGGAATCGTGGCCAGGCTGTTCTTGTAACGGTGGCATTCGTCACAGAACCTAAGGGCAATGTGACAAGTGTGCTTTTTCAGTCAAATACTGTGTGAGCAGCACCAACTGTGTAGACCTGCTTTGCACTAGGCATCATGCTAGGTTCTAGGGGGTCACAAAGAAATCTGTGGCAAAGTCCCTGCCTTGTCATAGCAGGAGCTAGATGACAGTGCTCGGTTGTAATAAAACCCAAGGAGGAAAAAGCGGGTCAAAAAAGTGACCATTACTGAGTCTTTCTCTGCTGGGGTCAGCTCAAGGTGCTTTGACTGCACGTATGCTTTTAGTCATCACAGCTGTGTGCAAAGAAGAATCGTTATCCCCATTTCACAGATGGGAGACCGGAGGCTCGGAGCGTGGAAGTGGCTTTATCCTAAGCCACACAGCACCTTACCTGGTCTCTCTAAAAGCCTCTGTTCTTTCCACGACAGCACACTGCCTCCTGAAGAGGCGGAGGGGCTGTGCCCACCACTGTGAAGGCTGGCCTCACCCACAGCTGTGCATCATGCCAGTCGAGGAGGGAGGCCTGTCCATAGGCTCCCTCCCCCCAGGAATCCCTGCACACATTCAGCAAGCTGTTCTCTGGCCCCCAGACTAGAGGACCTCCTATTAAAACTCGGCCACTGCCCGGCCGATGCGGCTCGGTGGATTGAGCGTTCTCCCGTGGACTGAGAGGTCTCAGTTTGATTCCCAGTCAGGGCACATGCACAGGTTGTGGGTCCATCTCCAGTAGGGGGCATGCAGGAGGCAGCCAATTGCTATTTATCACATCAATGTTTCTGTCTCTCTCTAAAAAAAAAAATAATTAAAAACACATTTAAAAATAAATAAATAAATAAATAAATAAATAATAAAACGTGGTCACTTTCTGTGCTCTTCCTTCAAACAACTTAAAATGTATGTTGTTTGTGTGATTGTTTCATGTTTGTCTCTCCTGCAGACTGTGAACTCACCAGGGCAGAAACCTCCTCTGTGGTAGTGAGCGCAGTAACCGTCACAGAGTATCCATAGACGAACGCATGAAAAAGAGAAGGGGGGGGGATGGAATTTGCCCCTCGTGATGGCTGTCACCCTTCCTGATATCCTTGTCTCTACTTCTCAAGCATGTGTAGCCAGTGAAAACAAACGTAACAGCCTAGGGTTTCATTATTCTCCAGAATGACTCAAATATGAAAAAGATGAGCACATCTCCAAACCCTGAGTAAATTTGAGGGGTCTTTGAATTCCTTGCCCAGCCAACCATGTCACACACACAGTCCTGTGTGTACTTCCAGGTTTCAAATGAATGGTCTTTCATAAAATAACAGTCATATAAATGTAAATGGTAGCTTTAGGTCACCATCTTATTCTTTCGGACCATAGGTATTACAACAACGATATGATTATATGTAAAGCCTGAAATGTTTGAAATTCAAAAGCAGTCCTTGCCCGGCCAGTGTGGCTCAGTAGTTGAGCGTCGACCCATGCCCCAAGAGGTCGCTGGTTCGATTCCCAGTCAGAGCACACGCCCAGGATGTGGGCCAAAAGCAGCCCTCATTGATGAAAAAATGGGAGCTACAGCTCAAAATACACTTAATCTACACTTAGTTCTTGAATTAAAAGAGACCATCTGAAAACCACACTGTGCTTGGACTTCATCCCGGGCTCCTCTCGGAACAATTCCTGGATAGCAATCTCTGCTGAACACTCCCCGTGTCTGAGTGTCCTTTTGAGCCCTGTTCATTCATTATCGTGTTTATCCTTCCCATTATCTATCTTACAAATGAAAACTACTGAGACTTAGGGCATTTAATCTGCCCAAGGCCACACAGGTAGTCGGTGGCAAAACTGAAACCATACCTGCACCCAGGCCACTTCAGATTTTGATGTAACCATTGCACTCGGGTACTCATCAGCTCCAAGCCTGACCGGGAGTCACCTCGACGCGCGACTTTCCGATCACACCGAAGGGTGCTGTAAGAACCAGCCCCAAACGCGCTGTTAGATTAATAACGGGGGATGTTGAGGACAGTGGTCTCTGCGTCACACAATGTCTCCTTTTGAGAACCCACAAGAGAGATTTCTGTCTGGACTCAGTATAAGAAAAAGCTCTACCGCTGTGTAACAAAAGATGCCTTTTCACGCTCTGGGCGTGGGAAGACAGCCTGACTCATCAGCGTCCTGGTTTCCTTGGCTTCTACGAAGCGTGAAACCCAGGGCCGCGGCCTCTGCTGGACACTGCAGACCCTTCAGCATACATTGAGGGGGCAGATCACCTATTACCCCAAGGCTTCCGCCTAACTTTCTGTTCTAGCCTGAGCCCCCAGAAAGCAAAGCCCGAGGCACAAGTGTGTGAGTTTCCCCTGGACGGTCAGGAGTGTCAGCCCAGGTTCCTAACCAAGCCCAGGGAGATGAGATGTGAAAGGGTGAGGAAGGGTGTGGAAGGGTGTGGAAGGGTGTGGAAGGGTATGTCAGGGGGCGGGGGGATAAACAAGGTGTGTGATCAAACTGGACACTGCTTGTGATCACTGATGCAGTTATTAACTATCCCTATTAACTATTCCTAATTAACCACTGCATGGGGTGTGAGGAGAGAAGAGGAAAGAAAGGGAATTTGTGCACTGGTGTAATACTGGCCCAATATTTCAGAAGCATCGTGCCCCTGTCGGACTGGGTGGCATGACTCCCACTGTGCCTCAGGCCTCAGGGATGACTGGGCAGCCCTGCAGCAGGGTGATGGGCTTGCGGGCAGTGGCTGGGGTGACCATTCAGAGGAATTTACCACCATGGCAGCTGGAATCAGTGAGTGGCCATGCCCCCTCCTCATGTCCTCTCTCAAAGAGATTAGAGGGAGCCCAGGGAGGTGTCTGACGACTTTCCTACCCACATTTTCCTTTTCATGGCTTCTTTTATCTCCCAACTTTTTTTTTTTTTTATCATGTATGGATTGTATCCTCACAAACCACATTTACTGGGCCAGAGTATAAATAAAATTCAATAATTACTGGCTATGTGCCAATCTGGTCTCTCCACTCAGTCGTCTTATCAAGGGATCTCTTCTCTTCTATCCCCAGGAGGGGCTAAAGCAGGAGCTTGAGGATGAATGGACACAGCTAGTGGCTGTTGTCACCACCTCTCTTGACACAACAAGATAGCCCTGAGCTCACATTTCAGGCCAAGTATGAGGCTGTGGTTCCCTGAAGTGTTTTTTCTCAGCCTTGGTTACATTTGTCATTGGAACTTTGCAAGGACAGCATGTCCTTGGAATAGATTGTGTCTGGCATCGTGGGCACTTGCTGAATTTTTTTTTGCACTAACCCAAATAATTAACAATGATTCTATGATAATAACTATTTATTGAGCATTTACTAGATGCTCAGCTCTTCCCTGGCTGGTTTATCTTCTTTAATCTCATATAACTCAGCTCTGGCCAGCTGTGAGTGTCATGCAATCTAATGAAGAAACCTGGTTTCTATGATAAGGGACTTTGCTGCGAAATATTCATGTGCCTCACTAACTCTGAAAACGCAGGGAGGCCGCGTCCACCCCACAGTGAGCTCTTAGAGAGTTTGCTGTCTCCAGAACCTCCCTGTTTCCTGGTCTCCAGGTTCATCTTTTCACTGGGTGACTCTCAGCCCCGTCAGTAGACTGCAGCAAAAACAATCTACCTTTCTGGAACTCCGCAGCCAGGCGGCCTTTAATTACCTGATGTCTTCAAGGTCCCCAAAGTGTGATTAGTCTGATTGGACCTTGTAATTAAATGGTCAGCCAAGCTCGTGGGAGGGAGGCTGCCTTAGGCTTGAGCATTCTTTTCTTTCTTTTTCTAGGCTGAGGGCCTGAGATTGCAACCTAGGAAACAAAGGTGCACATTGGTGCTGAGCTGCCCCTGCAGCCTGGGCAGGGGCCCGCATGTAGAGACAGAGAGGCTGGCCTCTGTGCGGAGATAGAGACAGGGAGCTCTGCTCTCTGGCAGAATTGCCCACAGTGGCGTGGGTGGTATAATCTCTCCATCTCTGAATACTTCTCGCTGAGTGTCTCTGATGAGCCTGCCAGGTGCCTAAAGTCTACCCCTTGCCGTTCATGGGTACAGATACCTAAGACCACTGTCGAAATGCAAAGGTTCTCATTGAGGGGAGGGCATGCTGTGAAAATCAGGGCATTTCATGGGGAGTCAGGGAGACTCAAGTTAAGGGGCCCCCAAGTGGGGACTCAGGGATTCAGAGCCAGCTTGCGATCTCGTGGATTCTGGACATGAGTATCGCCACTCAGCAAAGCACACAGGCATTTACTCTTATGAGTAGCAGAGGCTGGTCCCAAACCAGCCTTGCTGGTAATTGTTTAAGGGCCCAGGAAACATCTGGGAATTGAGAAAACAAACCAAGCAAAATAAATAATAATAATAATAATAATAGAGAGAGAGAGAGATCACCATAGAAGAAACGCATATTTGAACATTAGGAATACACCCAGAATATCTGTGAGAGAGGGAAACTTTCTAACAGGTATGGGAAATCCCACCATGGAAGCCAAGCCAATCGTTGAAGGAAGCATCCTACAGTCGTGAACTTAAACATGGACTGGATTCGAGCATGAGAAGTTGGATTAAGTACTCCTGGCTCAGAGTGTGGAGTCTGCTCTAATTTGATTGGGGTTGTGTTGTTACCAATGGTTTGGTTTTCATGTTTGTTTAGTTGGTTGGAAACAGCCAACCAAGGAAGAAATGTTGTGCAGGCCGGAGCCCTGACTCGGGTCCCAGTCGCTCCGCCCACAGCTGCTCTGGGGAAGCCGTAGTCCTGCAGGCCTTGCTCTTCCGTTCGTAGAATGCTCGTGACACCTACCCGCTCATCCTCCGGGGCTCCCAGGTAGGAGGATGTTGTAGAGTACCTGGGAAAAAATTAAGTATTATTTCATTAATGAAAAATAATTAATGCTGTTGTCATTAATGAGGGTTAATAAGAACCTGTGACTAATATAAATTAACCCTAAATCTGATGAGGAATGAGACAGGCATAAGTGAGTAAGATCTAAATCGATGGGTTTAAAGGCAGTGGTGAGCCCTGGCCAGTTTGGCTCAGCGGTTAGAGCGTTGGCCTGTAGTCCGGAGAGACCCGGGTTCGGTTCCCGCTAAGGGCATGTGCCTCGGTTGCAGTTTGTTCCCGGCCCTGGTTGGGTCGTGTGGGTGGCAGCCACTCGATGTGTCCCTTTCACGTCGATGTTTCTCTCTCTCTCCCTCCCACTCTATCTGAACAAAATATAAAAAAAAAAAAAAAATGTCCTCAGGTGAGGACTAAAAAAAATCTGATGAGGAATGAGACAGGCATAAGTGAGTAAGATCTAAATCGATGGGTTTAAAGGCAGTGGTGATAGTGATCGAGTACCAGTCTTGCTCCTCTCTCTTCTAGCTGAGTATTGGGGTGCAGGGCAGACACCCTGATGCTCCTTAGTGGAGTGAGTCTGGATGCGGAGATGAGCCAGCTCTTCACTTACCTTGTCTGGTGCAGAAGCACCTCCCCCGATGGGTACTCCCTCATCCACTCTCTCTCCCTCTCTGCCTCTCTGCTGAATCCTTGTCAGCAGGCTTCCGGAGGCCTCCTCTCCTCTCCCAAAGCCCCCCACCCCCAGTGCGCGATTCCCCTGGACCTGTGGGAATCCCTACCCGACAAGCTCTTCCAGCTCACGTCCAGCGAGTGACTGTTTTCCTTTCCTGAGTGACCTTAGGGCAGAGGTTCTCGAACCTTGATGTGGATGCGAATCACCAGAGAGCCTGTCAGACTGCAGGTCCGGGTCGGGGAGGTGGGGGTGGGGTCTGAGATGCTCATTCCTCGCTCCCAGGTGATGCTTGTGCTGCTAGCAGACATCAAGGCTGCTGATGGAGGCTAACACTTTTTTTAAGTTTATTTTTATTGTTGAAAGTATTGCGGGTGTCCCTCCTTTCTCACCGATTAGCCCCCTCCTCCTCACTCCTGTCAACAACTCTTTCCCGCACGGCTGTGGACACAAGCTCGTTGTGTGACCTTGGGCAGCTTCTCTAAACCCTCTGAGACTCAGTGTATCTGTAAAATGGGGAAAATAATAATGCTATCTCCAAGAGTTGTTGGGAGAACCAAGTACGGCAATGCACGCAAAGTTCTCTGTCCCGTGAGGAGCACAAAGCCGGTGAGAGAGGACAGTGCTCACGGCACTGGGGAGCCAGATGACAAAATGGGAGCCTTCTCCTAAGTGGGCCTGTCCCTGGGGAGACATCTCAGAGAATCTGAAGAGCACATCTGTCAGGCTTAACGATGCCTGGGCCCACGCCGACCAATCCCACACCTGTGAGTGGAGAGACTCGTAGCAAAGGAACACACCTTGGACAGGCTGCGCGGCCCCGTGTTTGCATCAGGTGTGAGCGAGGCACAGCTGCCCCGCTCTGCAGTCATGGCTTGGCCTTTCTGGTGACAGACCTCCATGCAGGGGTCATCCAGGAGCCCACCAAGAGCCACCTTATTAGAACAAAAGGTGTTCCTTTCGGCCAGGAAATTCCATGGCATTTAAGAGCTTGCTGTCACATGCTCCTAGCACTCAGAAATGCACCCGTCTCAGGAACTGGGGTCAAAGACTAAGTGTTAGAAGAAAAGATTCTGCTGTACCCCCTATGTAAAAGGGTTGTTTGGGCCGGAAACTGGGAGTAGAGATATACGCAGAAGAGTAGGTGAGAGGGTCCCCTGGAGCATTCAGCAGCCTGGTGGGCCCAGGGAGTAGTGTGTATATTTATTAGTTCACAGTCAGGCATAAGAATAAGCACTCTGTGGAGTGGCTAAGTCTGATATCTCCCCTGCTTCTGCCAGATCACTGGAGAAGGGGGCCTGTCTCGGCAGAGCTGACTCTACAAGCTCCCCTGCAGGGTCTCGGCCTCTCCCCATGGAGCTGACTCTCCACGCTCCCCTGCAGGGTCTCGGCCTCTCCCCATGGAGCTGACTCTCCACGCTCCCCTGCAGGGTCTCGGCCTCTCCCCGTGGAGCTGACACTCCAGGTTCCCCTGCAGGGTCTCGGCCTCTCCCCGTGGAGCTGACACTCCAGGCTCCTCTGCAGGGTCTCGGCCTCTCCCCGTGGAGCTGACACTCCAGGCTCCCCTGCAGGGTCTCGGCCTCTCCCCATGGAGCTGACTCTCCACGCTCCCCTGCAGGGTCTCGGCCTCTCCCCGTGGAGCTGACACTCCAGGTTCCCCTGCAGGGTCTCGGCCTCTCCCCGTGGAGCTGACACTCCAGGCTCCTCTGCAGGGTCTCGACCTCTCCCCATGGAGCTGACTCTCCAGGCTCCCCTGCAGGGTCTCGGCCTCTCCCCATGGAGCTGACTCTCCAGGCTCCCCTGCAGGGTCTCGGCCTCTCCCCGTGGAGCTGACTCTCCACGCTCCCCTGCAGGGTCTCGGCCTCTCCCCGTGGAGCTGACTCTCCACGCTCCCCTGCAGGGTCTCGGCCTCTCCCCATGGAGCTGACTCTCCACGCTCCCCTGCAGGGTCTCGGCCTCTCCCCGTGGAGCTGACACTCCAGGCTCCTCTGCAGGGTCTCGGCCTCTCCCCATGGAGCAGGGTGCCTGGGGCATGGCAGGCTCCATGCATGTTTATTGAATGAATGAATAAGTGAATGAATTAATTAACAAATACAGTTTACAGACCCTTTAATGCAGTGGTTCTCAACCTTCCTAATGTCGCGACCCTTTAATACAGTTCCTCATGTTGTGGTGACCCCCAACCATAAAATTATTTTTGTTGCTACTTCATAACTGTAATTTTGCTACTTTATGAATCGCCATCGGAAATATGTGTTTTCCAATGGTCTTTGGCGATGCCTATGAAAGAGTCATTCGATCCCCAAAGGGGTCACAACCCACAGGTTGAGAACCGCTGCTTTAATGGGAGGCTTTTTAAAATCATTTAACAAGGGATTCTCCTTTTAAAGGTAGCCCTTCCTGAACACATATAACATCTCAGAGTTTACTCTTATCATGTGGAAGTCAAAGAATTTTCTTTCCTTATACCAAAAAGAGAAAAAAAAGATGGTGACCCACTAACCCACTATATGGCCATTTCTGTCATGATGAGCGATCAGACCAAATGCGGTGCACACCCTTCAAGACTTTCCACATCCTTAGCCCCACACTTGGGGAACATGGTAGGAATAAAAGAAGGCTTTTGTGAGTAGAATTGTGTCCTTTCAAAAAAAGATGTTGAAGTCCTCACCTGCAGCACCTCAGAATGTGATCTCATTTGCAAATAGGGTTGTTGCAAACGGAATTAGTGAAGATGAGGTCGTACTAGAGTAGGATGGGCCCCTAGACTATTATGACTGGTCCCCTTACAAGAAGACGTGTAAAGACGCAGACACACAGGAGAGGGCCACGTGAGAGTGGAGGATGGGCGCGGTGCGTCCACAAGTCAACGCCTGTGGCTGCCAGAGGCCCCGAGAGAGGCACGGAGACCTTCACCCAGAAAGGCCGCCCTGCCAATGCTGGGTTTCAGACTTCTGGCCTGAAGAACTGAGACCAGTGTGCTCCGGTGGTTGTCAGCTGCTCAGTGGATGGTTCTTTGTCACGGCAGCCATAGCAAATGAACACAGAGACCCACACGAGGTTGTGCACTGGGCATTCCCAGCATTGTTCAAAGACTGCGGAATCTGGCCCCTGAAGAGTGCCGCTTGGATGAATCCAGGATGAATCCAGGATGAATGAGCCCCACTTATCTCAGTGACTGCGGAGGGCCATTTATATTTCCTGACATCGACAATCAGACTGAACTTGGAACCAGCACATGTTTTGCACCTAATCAGCACTCAGAAAGTCCACGCTGAGTGATTCATCTGGGCATAGAGCTGATCGGACTACCCTTACCTTCTCTCCAAAGCAAGGAAAGGTTGGTGCTGGGGGAAGGGAGGAGGGGTATTGCCAGATTTTAAACTGTTTCCAAAGCTTTGTATGAGACCAAAACCCAAGTGTGAAAATTCCACTTGGCAAATATCCACAATAGCCTGATCTTAAGATCTTGGATGTTCTAAGGGATTTAAAATTGCACCTGTTCCCTAAAGATTTCTACAAATTCTCCCAAACCGAATGGACTGACTTGTCATTCAAAGAGAGTAACCAATTTCTCTGCTGTAGAATTCCAAGCAGGGCAACCGGTTCACAGGCCTTCCTTCCAGGCCCCCTGTGAAATGCAAATTATTGGCCTCGCCACAGAAATCGCTCTGCAAAGGGAACAGGTGACCAACAAGAAGCGACAGTGGATTTTTTTTGAGAGCAGTGATGTGATGCCCACAGCCCTGGCCCACTGACAGCCTTTAATTACAACCCAGCACCCCAGACTCCACCAGAGCAGATCAGTGTGAGGAGCCGTGTGGCAGAGGGTCTGTGCTGGAGCTCCTGCAGCCCCGACTGAAATGCACACTGGTCTAGCTGCTCCTCCGGGGAGCCGGCAGACACACACCCGGCGGACATGTGGCTGAAGGTGAGGCCAACCAGCCATGTGGCTGGTGAGATTTAAAATGCAAGATGCACTTGCTGGCTGGCGCATGCTCTGTCTTTGGAGACAGAAACACTTAACCAATTCCATTCAAGATACAGCTCAATTTCCAAAGGGGCACAATTTATTATTTGTATTATTCAGGGGAGATCTATTCACCAGCACCAAGATAGGAGATATGTCAACTAAATTATAATTATGTTTCTCTAAAGATACCCACTGAGATTCCTTTTTTTTTTTTCAACTTGCAAGAAAAAGTCAGACTGTATATTTATGGAGCCAGCCCCAATAGTCTGAATGGCAGAATGAGAAATTAATTTTCTTCAAATACATTACTTAGTAGTTAACTACATCTCAGTAAGCTAAATATACCGGGGTCCTCTTCAAAGAGCCTGTGATTTATTCTTATCTTTGCCAAGATGTAACTTTCTCAAGCACGGGCCTACGGGTGGGAAACAGGAGCGCCCGGCTCCAGCCCCACCTCCTTTTCTTCCCATGTCCCTCCTTACGCTGCTGCCTGGGCCTCTAGGTCCTGGAACCAGTCCCCTCATCTCCTCTTCAGGAAGGCCATTTGGCACTTGGTACCTAGGATGTGATCCCCGCTGGGGCTAAAAGGCCGTGTTTCCGGTGACAGAGAGAGTGACCCCAGGGGAAAGCAGACCGGGTCTCTGCAGAGCGTGGCCGCTGTCCATTCCTGCAGTCGGCAGTCCTCAAGAACCTACTGCTCACCTGAAGATACAGCTTGGTCTTTGCCCTCATGGATCCCAGATTCCAGGACTGCCTGACCAGTGGGACCCCCTGCTGTGTGTGTCTGTCAAGCACTTGAAGTGTGGCGAGTCAGAACCGAGATGCTCTGCGAGTGTAACCTACACAGCGGATTGCAAAGACTTAGTAAGAGAAACAGAATGTGAAATACCGTAATGAGCTTTCCTGTTGATTACAGGTGTACTGACTTTTTTGAGCTTGTCTTTGTTGCACATCACAGTATTTCATTTTTCACAAATTGAAGACTTGTGGCAACCCTGCATCAAGCAAATCTATCAATTCCTCCAATAGCATTTGCTCACTCCGTGTCTCTGTGTCACATTTTGGTAATTCTCACAATATTTCAAACTTTTTCATTGTTGTTATATTTGTATGATAATCTGTGATCAGGGATCTTTGATGTCACTATTATAATTGTTTTGGGGGACACAAACCATGCTTATATAGGATGGCAAATGTAATCGATAAATGTTGTATGTGTCCTGACTGCTCCACTGACCAGCCATTCCCCCATCTCTCTCCTTCTCCTTGGGCCTTACTATTTCCTCAAATGCAACAGTGTTAAAATTAGGCCAATTAATAACCCTACAACAGCCTGTAAGTGTTCAAGTGGAAGGAAGAGTTGCTCATCTCTCACTTAACTCTAAAGCTAGAAGTGGTTAAGCTTAGTGAGGAGAGCATGTCAAAAGCCAAGACAGACCAAACACCAGGCCTCTCGCACCAGCTAACCAGGTGGTGAGCGCAAAGGAAACGCTATTGAAGGAAATTAAACGTGCTACTCCGGGGAGCACACTATTGACAAGAAAGCGTAAAACCGCCTTACTGCTGATACAGAGAACGTTGTAGTAGAGAACATTATACTCAGCGAAATAAGCCAGTCAGAGAACAACAAGTATCACGTGATCTCACTTATTTGCGGAATCCAATGAACAAAATAGATCCAGAGACATGGACGTAGGGAACAGACTGATGAACCTCAAAGAGAAGGGGAAGGGGGGCGGGAAGAGATAAACCGAAGAACCTTCGTGCGTATGTGCATGACCAGTGGACACAGACTGCAGTGCTGTGAAGGCAGGGTGGGAGGGAGAGAGAGGAGGGGGGCATGGGGGGGAAAGGGGGTCATCTGTAATACTTTCAACAATAAAGATAAATTTTAAACATAAAAAATAAAAATAAAAAGTACTAAGTACAGATGTGGTGGAAACGCCAGAGGACTCGCATTAGCAGTGGAGCCTGAAGCTGCGACTGAACTGCCGCGATCTCACGGTGAAACTGTGACCGATGTGGGTGAGCAAAGACCGCGTTATTTTGAGGTGGGATCTGCTCCTGATGGAAAGGCTCTGAGAATTGTTGAAACGACAGCAGAGAACTTAGAATATTACATGACCTCCGTTGACAAAGCAGTGGGAGGGTTTGAGAAGATCGACTCCAAGTTTGAAAGAAGCTCCATCACTTGCTACAGAGGAACCATTCGCGAAAGGAAGAGTCAATCAATGCAGCAAACCTCACTGTCACCTTATTTTAAGAAACTGCCGTGGCCCATCCCTTTCTGCAGCCACCAGCCTGATGGGTCAGCAGCCATCCACATGAAGGGGAGACCCTCCACCAGCAAAAAAAAGACGACTCCCTGAAAGCTCAGATGATGGTTAGCATTTTTTAGCAACAAAATATTTTTTAGGCCTGGCCGGTGGGGCTCAGTGTTTGAGCATCAACCCACACACCAAAATGTCGCTGGTTCAATTCCTGATCAGGGCACAAGCCCGGGTTGTGGGCCTGATCCCCAGTGGGGCCATGCAGGAGGTGGCTAATTGATGTTCTCTCTCATCGATGTTTCTATCTTTCCCTCCCTTCCTCTCTCTCTAAAATCAATACAGAAAAAATATTTTAATATTTTTAATAAGGTATGTACATTTTTAGACATAATGCTCCTGTACATAATTGAGGGTAATAAGGGAGAGCACAATATCGTTAGTGAACACTGACGTTTTCTGAGTACTCACTGTGTCAGGCACTGGTCTAAATGTTGTGCGCGTACTAACTCATTTAATCCCCGTGAGATGGTTACTGTTGTCATTTCCATTTTGTAGAGGAAGGAACTGAGGCACAGAAAGGGGATGTGATTTTTCTGAGATCACACAGCCAGGAAGTGGTCAGATCAGAATTTGAACCCGGGAGGCCTGGCTTCAAAGCCTGAGTGTTGACCTGTAGCCCCTCTCTAAGGTTGAGCTGAGGGGTGAGCACTTTGTGGGGAATGGGGATCCCCACAGATTTGGGATAGCACAGAGCCCAGTTTGAGTAGGCGGGAAGACTACTCGGAGGGCACCTGAGCACATGCTGGCGCGGCGGGCTGGGCAAGAGGCAGGGGCTGCTGCTTCCCTGGCACCTGCTCTGCCAGTCCTCTGCCCACCGTATCACAAGCTTTGCCTTAGCCCTCAACGGCCACAGGCCGTTGCCAGCACAGGTCCTCCACCGTGAATGTTCCCACCCACTGGCCCGTTCACCTGCCCCTTTGCTTCACCGTCACTTCCTGATCTCCAGAAGTAAGCCAGACCTCCCACTTGTGGGCTCATGCGTTCCTCCCCTTCATAGTATTTCTGTCAGCTATAGCATTACATTTATTAATGTGAGTTTTCTATTTTCTGTCTATTCCTTTAGGGAAGGACCTGTATCTATTTTTGCTCACTTTATATACTCAACACCTGCAATAATGCCTGACCTATAATTGCTATCAGTGACTATCCACTGGATAAATAAGCCTTCCTGCAACACAGGCGCCCTCACGTGCTGCACTGATGTTCGTGGTTCAGAAACCCCCATTTGAGAACGACCCCCAAGGAGTCAAGCTCCTAGAAACCAGCTTAACTCTGTTAAAGGAGCTTTCTCAAAACATTCTGACCCTGGACACCTTTGTTCATGGTACGTCTTGCAGGAAATGTTTGACAACACTCCATTTGGGAAGGAAGCCTGAGAGGGTCTGAAGAGAACACGTTCCCAAGTGATAGCTAGTCAGGGCCTGTCTCCCCTGGCTGGCCCCCTTCCTCTCCCCCCTCCCACGGGAGACAGAACACAGCCCACTTCACTGAGAGCGGACTTCCTGCCCTAACTTCCGACTCCCGCGTGAACCCCATCAACCTACCTCCACGGGCCTTTGCAGAATTGCCAGACCACCCCAGCCTGAGCAAGAGAAGCTTTGACTTGAATGAGAGACTAATTGAAGTGCATTTTTTAATATAGGAACATTAGACCATCAGTGAGAGCGGGAAGTTGAGGAATCTTCCCAGGGTATCATCCCAGGGTGGGGATGGAAGGGCCGGTTGACACAGTTTAAAGGCTGGGGTGGGAAAAAATAAACCAGCTGGGCCAGTCTGCTGACTACATAGGCAAAATCATAGCGTGGCGCCAGGGTGCCAGGCATGTCCTCAGTGCATGTAGCACAAGTGTGTTTTCGCTCCCCATGGATGAGTTTGAATCCTGGGTGCTAGCAATTCTTGCACAAATTTCAAGAACAGTTTTTCAGGATTGTTTTGGGCTTGGCCCAAATATTGCTCAACCAAATTGCACATGGGGGTGGTCTCTCTGACACAGCCCACCATTCATGTCTCCGGCTCCCCTGTGCTCTGCCGCCCAGGGTCCGCAATTGCTTTTTGACAAAAGGCCCAGCGGGTGCTCTCTGAGCTGAGCTGTCATAATCACCTTCCGCTGAAAACACACTGTCTTCTCCCTGCCGGTTCCAAAGTGCAGGCGACCTCCTGGGTAGATGCTAAATAGATTAAGGAGTCGCATCTTTGCTTTGGCATGAAGTCGATCTTGGCATTAACCAAAACCTCATCCTTCTAATGTTCCAAAACAGTGGCCTGAGGCCAAATGGCCTTGCAAGTCTGCTGTGAGAACTCAGTTCGCAGGGTTTCAGTCCTCCTGGGTCCGTAGCTCTCCATTTCCGGACACAAGCTGCAGTTTCAGCCTCCCCTTGAGCTATATCCCGTGGGACGGGGGCTTACATTGTTCTGTATGTCCACTGTCCTCTGAATTTCACATGGGATAAGGCTGTTGAAGTAAAGAATGGCTTTCTAGAAGGCAGGGCACTGAAACAGTCACAGTCCTCAGTGGGCACACGGGTCCTCGGGAGCTCAGCCCCCACTCCCCACCGCCCACCTTCATCACACACATCTGACAGGACGTTTCCTTCCGTCGGCCATGGAATCGTGTCTCTCAGCTGCTCTATCAAATTGCTCATTTTGCTATCATCTCCTCTACCTTCTGATCTCTAATTCTGTTTTCAGTTTTCTAGTCTATGTTTAACCTGTCAATCTCTTTCTACTTCAACATCTGTCTTTTATTTCTGGAATTTTTACTGGGTTTGTTTTCAGACCTGCCCTTCCCCTAGTCCCTTTCAAATTGCTCCATTTTTCTGTGGCTCCTGGAATGTGAATTTGATCATTTATTTTGTCTTTTTTTTTTTTTTTTATCCTCACTCAAGGACATTTTTCCATTTTTTGTTCAGATAGAGCGGGAGGGAGAGACAGGAAGAGAGAGAGAGAGAGAGAGAAACATCGATGTGAAGGGACACATCGAGTGGCTGCCACCCGCACGACCAACCAGAGCCGGGGACAAACTGCAACCGAGGTACGTGCCCTTAGCGGGAACCGAACCCGGGTCTCTCTGTACCGCAGGCCGACGCTCCAACCGCTGAGCCAAACCGGCCAGGGCTATTTTGTCTTTTTATTCTCACACATGCAAAAGAATCATTACCTCTTTGTTTTGTAAGTTTTTACTTTGAGTTCATTTCCAACAGGAATTCTGCTCAGGCCCTGGGTTGTGGGAATATCTCTGGGAGAGGTTCTGAGTATGTTTTTGCTGGGGTCCCTAAAGATCTCACGTACATGTTTTTAAGTCGTTTCTGTGTTCTGGATACCCACACCCTATGGGCTGGCACCTGGGGACCCAATGCATGGACATCCGTTCCAGACTAGTTGGCTGGCTTCCTGCATGCCTCAGTTGACAGTGGCTGTCCCAGGACTTCTGCAGTCCCTTTGCAGTGGCTTTGTGCACACGTCCATGCCAACGCAGGCTTTGCTTGCACAGAGGACCTGACATCCATGGGCTTTGAAACCACACTCAATAATGTGGGTCACAGCCCCTCACGCAGCCACTGTTGCCACTCTCAGGTGCAGCTTTGGTCTTTTCTTTTGTTTGCTTTTTATACCTAAGGGTTTCTCTTCCTAGTGCTCTTACTTTTGTTTTATTTTGTTGTTCCATTTTATCCAGCATCTCGATGTATTTGGAAAAAGAAAGGGTTTCCATATCTGCTTGGGCTGAAAATAAGTGCTGAGTGCTGTGTATGGTTTATTTTGGTTTGATGGACACAATCAACCAATGCTATGGATACGGCTGATATCCTCACTTTACAGGTGAAGGAGCCAAGAATTAGGAAGTTTCGATTCATTTCCCAATGGCCAGAACATGATTCCCCAGAAATCCTCAAGTAGGTGAGACACCAGCGCATGACCCACAGGCCTGGCCAGCCTGGGCCCCAGCTGTCCCTCCTTGGCTGCCCTGCCCGTCTCATCGGCGCCGCCTCCAGCCCTCAGCAGCCTCCAGCCCCCGGCAGCCGGCACAAGCAGGCTCCGCTCTCTCCCCACCCACACTCACACCAAGCTTTCTCACCATTCCCCTGCTACCGGTGGTCCCCTCTCCCTGATCACGTGCGTTCCACCTTGCAGCAGCCTGTCCCAGACACACTTCCTCCACCTCGCCCCTCTCCAGTGCACACTGTCAGCTCTGAGTGCGAGGGAGGTGGAGAGGTAGGAATGGATGTGAGAAGTGTCGTCAGACCTTGGCAGTAAATTAGCTGGAGGGAGAGAAAGTCGGGGAGTCCAAAGCAATGCCCGTGTCCAGGCTTGGACGACAGACCAGATGAGGAAGCATGTGCTGAGGGGGATGCACAAGAAAGGGCAGGTGAGGCTGGAGCACGGAGGGTGTTCATTTTGGACACAGTGAGTGTGATGGGCCCGTAGAACGTCGAGCGGGGCCATTCGGGGCCAACCTGACATACGAGTCCATGTCTCAGGAGATCAGCCGCCGCTATGAGGTGAGTGTGTGAAGCTGAGCCACTGGCAGTGTGGGAGCCGAAAGACACACAGTGGGGTGTGCGTTACACCTACTCCTTATACATTCCTTGTGATTAGAAACCATGTCATTTCTTCCCTCTATTTCTAAAGGACACAACTGGCCCTCCTACTTTATAAGATTGCAGCAAGGATTGAATAGTGTAAGGAATCTGAAAAGTTGCTTCAAAATGGGAAAATGTGTTCCGAGATCAGTTGTTATGACTACCACCCTCCTGCCCCGCCCAGGAGCGCCCAGGCCTGTGGCCTACAGAAGAGAAGTAGCCCACGTCCTCGGGCCTCAGTTCCAAGTCTCTCCTCGCAGTCTCATCTCCCACCCCCCCTTCCAGACGTGGGAGCCCTCCGAGCTCTGTGCCTCTGCCCGCCCCTCCCAGGGCAGTCAACACCCCTCCCCCACAGGGCTCGCCAGCACCTTGCGGACTGTGCAGGCTGAGCCACACGAAGGGTTTGTCCGTTCTCTGACTGGGCTGGACACTCCGCACAGGTAAGTGCTTGTTTGCGTTCGCAGCCCAGGATACACACTTGGTAACACACTCAGGACTGAGTGAGTGAGTGACCCTCCACAAGCCCCGAACCTAGCACTTTCTTTGGCAGTAGAAAAGAGGGTGAATGATTAAAGGAATAAAAGGATCTGCTCCTTCACCTGGAATTCTTTCCTTGCTGTCTATTCCTAGTGAAATCTTAACAGTCCTTCCATATCCACCCTAAATACCCCTTCTCCCAGCCAGTCCTCTCTCCCCTCCCTGGGACCTCCGGGCTCTACACCTCACCTCTAACCCTCCTCTCCACCCCATCACACCGGAGTCCTGAAAGCACAGCGCGATCTGACCAGCACCGCATCCTGTGCGGCCCCTGCACACGCCCCAGGTCACAGTGGTTCAGGCAACTGCATCTCGCCTTGAATAGCTGCATTCCAAAGTGCCTGGTTTACTGGGGAAACCAACTCAGAACTTCCCATGTGGCGTTTAAAGGATTGTGGGGCAACCCCTCAGCTGCCCAGCCTGCTCCTCTCTCTCGAGGGAGGCTCCTGGCCCCTGACTCACCCTGGAGCATCAGCCTGCTCCCACCTCAGACCTCCTTTGACACTGTCCCTGCTACGGTTCCTCCACACCTGTCTCTGGGCCTCTGGTCTCCGATTCTCGCACCAGCTCAGCAGCATCCGCAGCTGCCCACCGCCGGCACACGCCTGCAGGTTTGAGGGCAGGCTGTCTTTGGTCCAGCTGAGGCTCTGGGCACCGGGGATGACGCTGGCCGTACTCGGTGTGGCTACCTTCTCCAGTGACTCACAACAATCGGGAATCGAAGTTCTTCTCTCGGCCCAGGAAAGGTCACTTCGCCTAATTCCCTTCTTTCTTGGTTGAGCTATGCATGGACACATTTATTTTTGTTTCTTTCTGTTTTGATCCTTTTTCAACTAGTTTGTCCCTGCAGTTCTAGCCAAGGGTTAATGTGGGTTTCTTCTTGATCACAGATCCACATTTATGAAACCCTAGCTAGGCGTCTCCTTTAGCTGCCTTCAGAGAGTGCTTGGTGCGAGAAGTCTGCAGGCATAAACCTCGTCTGAGCCAAAAGCCTGTCTGGGTGCCCAGTTAGAAGCTGAGCGGGGAAGTTTCTAATCACTCAGCCTGAGTCTTAACTCCCTTCCCTTTTGACCTTGGATGCTATCATTCTTGCTATCTCTGGTGATCCACATAACATGAGATAAAATGTATCCCCTTCCAAATTGCCAGAATTTTGTATTTTTTAATGCTTAATGTGGGGAGGACACCATGCACGAGCACACTCACACCGAGGGCAGGCGTCTAAATCCGCACAACGCTTGGCAGAAAAAAACTGACACTATGTGTCAAGAGTCTTCAAAATACCTCCAACCTTTGACCCAATAATCCCACTTTCAGGAATCATTCCCATGGATAGAATCAGAAATGCAGACAAATATTTATGCACAGAGAAATTCATTACAACATGATTTATAATTGCAGGTGCATATGAATACCTGATAATTGGGGAATATTTAAGTATATTCTCGTCTATCCATATTATTAAACTATTAAAATGAAGTTGGTGGAGGCATTTTCATGCTGATATTAAGTGAAACCAGTAAACTTTCAAATTGTCTGTGCAGGGTGATCTGCACAGACCTGTCCCAGCTGTGTGGTCTCAGGGTGTCTACAGGAATGCTATAAATAGAAAAGGTCCATTTTCCAGCAAGGTTGGAAAGTTATTACAGGCATATACGATGAGGCTGTTGGGAGTGTTGGATATACTAATGAAATGGGAAATCCAAAAAAACGAGGCTGGGCGTACAAGGTCACTGTGTTTAGGCAGGCCACCAAGGGGCTGCTAGTCACACCTCAGAACAGCGGGGGGTGGGGGGGGTGCCCAGGAAAGACTGTAATATGGGGAGGGGCCACTGCTGCTGTTGAGCTATGGAATTATTTTACATCTTCCTTGGAATTTGTTGCACTGTCCTACAGAAGTGTTATGAAAGAAAGGATGTCAGAGAATCGTCCTCCAACCAACTTGGACGGACTTGGGGTGTTGTCGGGGCAGCTGTCCCATGGAGTCAGCAGGGTAGCCATGCTCCAGGGGATGGCCCCTGGGAGGGTGCTGATGGTGGCCAGGACTGGGGAGACCTCCAGGGCTGCCTGGTTAATGCTCTCACTCTGCCTACATTTCAAAGGGCACGGGGTATGGTCTGGGTCCCCCTGTACTCTGAGCCTGACCAGAGGTTTCCTGATGCCTTTCTCAAAGAACATCACCGGGATGTCAACCACATTCCAGATTCTGGAACATGCTGCTGAGCTGTTGATTGCAAACCTCAAGTCTAGGAGGCATTGGGCCTCCTTGGATGGGGTGCTTCCTCGTTCAAATACTCTTCATAGATCCTCACTCTTCCATCACCCCTAGACTTTCTTTGTGGCACATCTACACCCCTGGATCAGTGCCACCCGGTCATGCAGGCCCGGCCTGTGAGCCCCGCACCCAGCCCAGCATCTGGTTTCAGGATTGAGCAGGAGAGGAGAGTAAATGGGTTAGGATTTCTAGTGAGGTGTAACAGGCCCTGAGCGAGCTGCACAGTCGGGGGAGTGTAACAAGACTTTGGAGACATCTGCCTGGGCCCCTTCTGCTTATCTTCCATGGACCCCTAAAATATTCATCAGGCTTTATCAGGCTAATGGGCTTCAAACGGAGCAATTTTCTGAGACATGAGATAGGACAATATAAAAAGAACATTAAGGGAAAAATTCTTATTGCAAAATGAAAGGGAAAAGATCATTTAGCATCCCTGTTGGTGTTATCTATTCATGAGAAACAGTGCATTTAATCCATTGTGGGATGTAGGGAGGGCTTTGATGCCCTCACCTTCGGGTCACCTTCACGCAGAACTCATCTGTCTCTGCTGCCACAGATGGCAGGGCCACGGGGACAAGAGGAACCGATGAGAGCATCACAGAGATGGCCTCCACAGGGGGCAGCGGATCACAGGCAGAGGGGGTGTGGCAGAGAGAGTCTAACGTGACTCCCAAGGCACTCACTTCGGGGATTGCAGGGAGGCGAAGCATTATTCTCCAGCTTTGCTTTCTTTTAAGCTTCCTGTCTCCCTTTCCAAGACACCCTAGTCTGGATTTACATTCTGAATCATGTGGGAGTTCAGTCCCTTGAGGTCAGGAACCGTGACTTCCTCTAGCCCCTAATGTTCCTACCCATGTATCAGGGTCCAGTTCTGGTTCCCAGCCCGAGGACCCCAAGCCTCGGATGTAAAAGGTGTGAGGGGACGTGTGTGTGAGAGTCAGGCCAGCAGGACCTCTGTGGTGCTCCGTGCCTCCCCCTCCTCCAAGGGAGAGCACAGCGGTCTTCCACAGGAAGAGAGCTCTCAGAATCTGCTTCGCCTGAGTCACACGGAGCATGAGGTTACAACAGTTCTGCAGGCGAGCCTCAAAGTAGAGACAGGACTGGGAGGGCTCCTTTCCTTCACCTCGTCCCTCCTCCTCGTCCCCCCTTCACTGTCTTTTCTCTTCTTTTTAATTCCTATTTCTTTCGCCTTCTAGTTTCTTCGTTTTTCCCTTCCTCATCCCTTTCTCTATCTTCATCTTCATTTCTACTTTCGATCTAGCATCTTTCTTTTTATAGCTCCATCGACCCCTAAACTTGGGAAAAATAATTTCAATGTAACTTTCTTTACTAAAGAATGAAGAGCCCAGGCCGGTTTGGCTCAGTGGTTAGAGCGTCAGCCTGCGGTCCAGAGAGACCCGGGTTCGGTTCCTGCTAAGGGCATGTACTTGGTTGCAGTTTGTCCCCAGCCCCGGTTGGGGTTGTGTGGGTGGCAACCAGTCAGTGTGTCTCTCACGTCAGTGTTTCTCTCTCTTTCTCTTCCTCCCTCTCTCCCTTTCGCTCTATCTGAAGATGAATGCAAAAAGTGTCCTCAAGTGAGGATAAAAAAATAAAAGAGAACAAAGAAAAATTTTATACAAAGCAAATGTAAGGTGACACCTCCACCTGTTCACCAAGAGCTTGCCAGCCTATACAGCTGGTAATTATGTGACCAAGATGATCTGCCCACAGTCAAATGTTTGCCTGATGATTGGAATCTCGGGCTTTCTTCTCTCTTATTGTTTGCCTCATCCTATTTGATGTGAGCTTCTATAACCTCAATGCATATCAATCACTATGTTCATTGAGCTCTTTGCAATAAAAATTGTTGACCCAAAAAATGCCTTCTCCACATTTTATAATTAGAATAAAAGCCTGATTGATGTTTCATTGCATATTCAATTTTAAATGTTGCTTCTCTTTCTTTTCATTAGATTTGTGACAAAGAGTGGCATTACTATGTCATCAATGTGGAGTTTCCTGTGGTTACCTTATACATGGATGGAGCAACATATGAACCATACCTGGTGACCAACGACTGGCCCATTCATCCATCTCACATAGCCATGCAACTTACGGTCGGCGCATGCTGGCAAGGTAACACTACTCAAGCCCTTCTCCCTGGACCACCGGGGTGCAGCCTATGAAAGGTACTGAGAGAAAAGGGAAAAGCAAGTGATATTGGAATTTGCCAAGAAAATCTGCTATCACTTACTAATAAAACAGGACTTATAAAAATAAGGATTCATTCAGACACTAAGCTTGTGTAATAATAAAACACTTGGCTTAAAACCAGATTTTGATATTAGATCAGCATGAGCGTTCCACGGTTGCCTCTGAGTTGCTGATGCCTTTCATGGCTCTGGAACCTTGAACGATGACTAGGCTATGAAGAAGGAAAGGCTGGACACGGAATCCTGCATCAAATGGTCAGTTGGCTCTATTAAGCACCACATTGGTCAGAAGCCAAAGATCTTCCTTTATCCCCTCACAAGTTGTTCAAGCCCCCTACCCTTTGTTCTGGGAACTCACAAATATGCAGAACTGTAGGAGGTCACAGGTTTGAGGCCATGGGAGGCCACTGTCAAGTTCAGCTCAGCAATAAGCCCCTCCCCTGCTCACTAAGGACGGAGGCTCCTGGTCACCTTCCAGCTCAAAGCCCTCTGCTCCCTCCTCACTTCCTTTGCTCCAACACACAAATCTTGGCTAATGTTCTCTCTGGAGTCAGCAAAACCAGCTCTCCAAGGAACGGGCATATAACCTTTCTTTCTCTCACTCAGATCCGCTGGACTCTATTTTGGCTCCCTGAAGGGCCATGGTGCTTTGAAGTACCAATGAGAGAGCAGAGGGGAAGGAAAATACTCCCCAAATAAGCAGATTAGTCTTTTGAGATGACCCAACCTCCTGTTGATGGATTCTGTGAAAGTCACTAAGTTTTATGACTTTGACCATTCACCGTGGAGGACTGATGGGAGAGGTGGCCTAGGGTATAAGACTATGACTTCAGAGGACCAGCCAGCCACAGGGTGAACTAGAGGAGACATAGGGTCCTCTGGGACAAAGAGTGATTCTGGACAGTCACACGCAAGAGGAGATGGAAATAAGTAGTCATAGTGCAGCCCTGGGAGCAGCAGGAAGATAAAACTCAGGAAGGGAACCAAGCACAGGTGAGGTGAGGGACGAAGATGTGTCTTTGAGCTGAGGCCACCAATTCAATGAGAGTTCCATCCGTATGCAGAATTCTCTAGGATATCAGGAAAGAGAGATACTGTCATCTAGCAAGAATCCAGGAAACTAATTAGTGTAGCAAGGCACTGACTCAGAGGTTTCACAGGAATCATTAGTCACTGAACACAGCTGTGCCAGAGCGATGGCTGGTGTGGCTCAGTGCCCTCCAACACCACAGCCAGCCTGTGGCTATTTTGGAACATAGCCTGTATACTTCCCATAATATAAGAAGGTCCTACTTCCATGTCCTCACCATGAACCTTACCATGACTTTCCTCGGAGGCCCTCAGAGACCACATCTGGATTCCTGTCACCCCAGCCTGCAATGGAAACCTGCCCTCAATTCTACAAGGCCAGTTACAGTCACGGCCGCCTAGTTTCGTGCTCTCTGGGTAGGGAAACAATCCCAGCAAAATAAAAAGTGACTCCATAAAAAAAAATCAATATGATCTCTTTGAGTCAAAATAGGCTAAGTTGTACTGCAGTGATAAGCAAGCCCAATTCTCAGTTAGTTAAAATAATTCTTGCTTCATGCTCACTGAAAACCAATGGAGGCTCTTCTCTGCTTTTGCTCCGGTCTGCATCCCAAGCAGACGCAGCAGTGACATTGCTGGATCCAGAGAAAGAAGAGAAAGAAGCATGATGAACGGTGTGCAGGCTCTTAAAGTTTCCACCTACAAGTGACACCAATCATTTTTACTCACATTTTATTGGCCACACCAAGTCATATGGCCACACCTCAGGGCCGGGAAATGACATCTATAATGTAGCTGGAAGAAAAACTGAAAATATTGTATGAACAACACTAATGAACACCACCGACTTTCCACCTAGTCAACAGATATTTGGTTGACTGTCCTTCCCACATAAAAATAATACAACCACCTTCCCTAAATGAGACAACCCCAAAGTCCCACGTGTTTCTGGCTCCCAGCTCTATGTTGAGGCTTTCTGAGTAATTTCTGGTGATCTCTTTATCGGGATGAGATGCATAGGAGGCTCCATACCCAGCACAGATGTGGCACACTAATAGAAATAATTATTTTCCATCAATTTTCCATCACCATAATCATCATCCTCTAACACAGACACACACTATGCAACAGTGGAATGAGGCAGAATAACTAAAAACAAAAACAATAAAACACTCCCATTAAGAAAGAGGAAGAATTTGAGAAATACAGCAGTCTTTGGTCCATAACAATTCTGAAATCCCTCTGGGCAGATGCTCCACAGGCCTCTACCCTAGGGAGGGGAGGGCTCTCTGTGGACCTGGAATCCATTCTCTGTAAAGTGTTTCCTTCTCCTGTTTCCTAGGCCACATATGATGACAGAATTGTCACTTCAGAAATAGCAGCTCTCATGTTATATCTGATTACAATTTATTTAAAAGTTATTTCACACAAAATGTTTTCAAGCATTAAACCAAAGTGTATGTTTATTTTACAAGAATGTAGGAGAAAGAATGACTACTAGGGTATTCACTGAGTATTTCTGTCCTCTTCCCAGATAAATGCTAAGACTACTTTTGTTGGAGTTAGGTTCAGTCATGTAACTTCTTTTGGCCAATTAAATGTGAGTGGAACCCTGGCCAGTTTGGTTCAGCAGTTAGAGCGTCGGCCTATGGTCCAGAGAGACCCGGGTTCGGTTTTCGTTAAGGGCACGTACCTCGGTTGCAGTTGGGTTGTGTGGGTGGCAGCCACTCGATGTGTCCCTTTCATGTCAATGCTTCTCTCTATCTCGCTCCCTCCCACTCTATCTAAACAAAAAATGGAAAAATGTCCTCGGGTGAGGATAAAAAATAATTTTTAAATGTGAGTGGAAGTCCTTCATGTCATTTCTTGGTGGCTACTTTAAGAGCCAGTGTTGCAAGGGGACTCTTAACATACATGGAATGTTTCCCGTCATGTCAGAAAGTACTGTTAGAAACTGAGGCTCTGAGAGGTGAAGTCGCTTTTCCGAAAGTCACCCGGTGAAGTCAGCCTGACCACATGTCTTCAAAGCATGTTCTCTTTTCACTGTGGCTCACTGCTCCTGCTGCTACTTGATCATTAAGTTGATGTAACTACATGTTTAGGAAAACGCAGGAGCTGGTGTATATTGACACACGCACTATAAACCCTTACCTTCTGACACATCTGACACCCTAGAAATGAGTGTATAGCAGGGGATTAGCAAAACAAAAACAAAGCAAAAAAGTTTAGGCTTTGGAGATAGAAAAGTTTGAGTTTGAGTCAAATCTTGTGGACCCAGTGAATTCCTAACTTCCCTGAGCTTTTATTTTCCTATCCATAAAACTAGAGTGATACCTAATTCACAGGGTTGTTAAGAGTTAGGTGCTGGGCACATGGAGTGTGCTTGGCATGTTTGAGTCAAATGAACGTGTACATTTGAAAACATCTGTGGTCCCCTTATTCTTGTAAAATAATTCTCTGCTCATTGCACTTACACCCAACATGGCAGACACTGTGCAAGACCTCGGTATACTATGGCTTCTGTGATTCCAGCCTCCCGGTGGCTGCTTGCATGCACTGACTTGTATCTCCTTCCCCAGGACCCGCCCTCACACACAGACCCGCCCTCTCAGCTCCGTCTATAGTTCAGAAAGAAGGTCACTGAGGCTTAAGAATAGTCAAAAGACAGGTGTTGGAAGATATGGCTTGTAGTGTAGGCAAGAACCTGATGCATATTTGGGGCCTTGGAGAAGATTTGAGTCAATAAATTTTCAGCATGGGAGGAAATCGTTTGAATCTTTAAAATTGGGCTTTGTAGGATGAACAAGAGCCCAGTGGAGAGATAAGGAAGGCAACGGTATATGCTACGGCAGGGAAGCTTGATGCCGTCATGCTCAGGGTACTTTATCACTGGGCACATGGACCAGAATGAGTGGAGAAGAGGCTGGGAAAAGGAGTTGAGACCAGACCATAGGATGTCACGCTGCCTTGTTAAGGAGCTTGGATTCGCATGAACACTTACATCCTCCTTGGAGTCACATTTTGTCTGGAAGGACACGCCAAAAGCTCTTTCAGTAGGACATGGTGCTGTGAAGTTAATGGCCTACAATGTGGCCCTTATCTCAGCATGTTTCTGAGCCTTTCAAAGTCCGCTTGCATGTGTACTGTAGCCCTCTCTGTGGACCTCCAGTTGGGCCTGCAATTGTGGGGAGTTTTTCAGGTGCTTTGGAGGTTGGCAAAGGAACCAGCTCCCATTTGCGAAGTGTCCCACTGGGGTTTACAATGGGGATGGAAACTAAGTGGGCAGCAGCCGCGTGCTGGGCGCCGGGCACCGGCTCTGGTACCGAGGCTGGGCAGGGCCCGGCAGCCCCGCTTAGCCTGCGGCATCCGTGTCGTGAATTTCAAAGCCACAGCAATCAGTGGGGCTTCGTTTTCATTGGTATTTTTCCAGTAATTAAAAAAGCTTGGATGTTCATTTACACTTGAGAAGTGTCGCCAGTACAGCCTAGAGCACGCAGTGCACCTTAACTGTAGAACACTTGCACTCAGGACGGACCTCACGTCACAAAGGAGTCCTTTCTCCGAGGACAGTGCACAGCACCTTGCCCTCACCTCGGTGCAGTGTCACCGTGTTCTCGGGACAGAATCACACCCTCGTGGCCCCACTTGGTCTGGGCGGACTCGGAAGTCACTGCCTTTAAACAAATACCAGGTTCCTTGTCTTTCTGGGTTGTGCCAGGCAGAAAGCCATTTAAAAGACTAAGTCATTTGTTCTTTTCCTTATTTGTCCTACTCATCCATTTCTAAGAGCAAAAATTCAAGTTCTACCCATAAATGATGAAAATCGTATACTCACCTCCGCTTCACCCCGGGCCTGTTAGCTGGGCCCGGTCACCCAGGCCCCTCACCAGCTACCCGTGGGAGTGACGGGGAGGCTGCTGACTGTGGCGGCCCAGGCCTTACGGAGCCCTCAGGGTTTCAGGGAGACGCCCCGGCAGACGACACTTCAGGGCACCTCTCCCAAGACTACAGCCAGAGCACCTCTGTGTCACCTGTTGAAACATGGTACTCTGATGAAACATGGTACCCCCTCAAGAAGCCACTACCCTGCTCCCTGCCTGATCCTCATCTCTTCCTGGTAGATCCCATCACAGGCGCCCGACTCCTGCTCTGTCCCCAGCGACCACCTCATCCCTACATCTACTGGGGACTCTCCTCCAGCATTCTGAGTTTGGCATTCCTAGCGCCCAGCTTTGCCTATTTCTGACCCTGGTGTGCCCCGGCTCTCTAACCTAGCTCCTGGTCTTGCTGAGTTCTATCCCCCTTCCCCCACTTAACAAATAAAGCAGCAAGAGGTAGAAAAGGGCATGGTTCTATAAATTAGAACCTGTTAAGGCACAGATACCGAACCCCCATTGTGGCTTTGGGGAGGATCCAAGGCAAAGAATAGGAATGGTCCAAAAAAAGATCAAAGGCAGAAATCACCCTGAGAGTTGCAGTGATCAATAGCTCATGATCCTTAGCCACATGTGGTCCCGAGATTTGGTGTACGTTTCCAGGTCATTTTCTGCCAGACGCTGAAATGAGTGCAGACACGTGAAGTACATGCCTTCATTTAATAAGCTTGGTCTAATTTCCTACAGATTCTCTTAATAAAGTCTGTGTTGAAATTATCCTGCATCCCTGGGGTCTGCTCTGCAAGAAGAGGCACGTGCTAGCGGAGTCTGCCTTACAGTCAGGCGGCATTTCCCAAAGGCGGCTCCATGGAGCTCCAGCGCGCGGGGGGCCTTGCACAAGGAGGCCAAGGTCAAGTTTGGGAAACTGCGAAAACCATCCCCACACCACCACCTTGCAGAGTCACGGTGCGCGTTAGCTTATTAACAGCTCTCAAAGGCCCAGCGGAGCAGTCTGTTTGACGTGACGTAAGCTACATTCCTTGGTGTTTTCTCGCTGCCGATCTCGCTCACTGTCTGGCAGTGCTGCTGGGACGCTCTTTGCCAAGCACCTCACAGGCGTCACTGATGCAGGTCCCCATCCCCTACCAGGTCATGAGTTTGCAGAAGGCAAGGACCGTCCCCTCTCACGGATTCTCCTCTCTTCACCGTTCCCCTTGCTCCGGGATCCAGAGCAGCTCAATAATTAATGTGCATGTAATTACATCCCATTTTCCAGCCTGTTTTGACAAAAGTGTATGGTTCACGGTCTGACACACAGGAACGATCACCAGGTGTCTCCGAGCATCGTCTAAATCAGGGAAAGACTGTTCTAGGCCCTGGAGTTGATTTGACATGAATGTGTATTGGTTTAAAGGCAACACAGATTAAATCGGCTTTAAGGTTCCATGATTCGTGCCTGGAAACACAGTAAAACTGGGTCGTCATTCTAACTTTGTGTCTTATTCTGAAGAGTGTATTAATTGGAAAGTTTGGCAAGGGCCGTAGAAAAACAGTATCATTTGAGCTTCTCTGAAAGGCGTACCAGGGGAGGAATAAAAGAAAGATGCCACGGAGAGAGGGTGGAATTCGCAAGGTGTGACCCTTCCTTGGAGTCCCTTGGTTCTTAATGCCACACGAACCCGCTGCCCCCCGAGCTCCTGCTCTGGGCTGGCCTCTTGGCACCTTTTCCTTTAGCGCCCCTGGGGTATGATTACAGTCCCCATTCGGCTGATGAGGAAAGGGAGACATAGAGAAGACAAGCACCTCGGTGAGGGCCACACAGAGCCTGGATGGCACCCGGCCTGTGCCCTCAGAGCACCCTCACTACTCCGCCTCTGTTCCTAGCGTCGTGTGAAGCCAGATGGTGTCGCACAGTCAGGGAAGGAAGACCAGAGGATTCCGGAATCTGGGGTCAAATTGTTTGCCCTGACTGTCTGGGCATTTTTCCCACAGATTTTACCAAGTCCAGCTGAGGGCTAAAGGTGAGTCCAGGCCCTTGGTCCCCATGGTTCAGTAGGAAGGGAAGTTTGGCATCGAAAGGGGAGACCTCCAGCCCCTCACTGCTGCTGCTTGATCTGCTCTGGGTCTTTGACAACAGCAGTGTCTCGCCTCCGTGCTCCTCGGTTCTTCATCCAGAGAATGAAGGAGACACTGGTGATATGGGAGGGCCCTTCCACTCCGTGAAGTAGGTCTCCAGAGAGCTGGCTTTTGAGCCGTGTTTCACGCACTTAGAATACACCATAGAAATGTTTGCTGGGAAATTCAGAGAGATGGACGCATAAAAACTGAAGGGTCGAGAAAGCCTGCTGAGAATGCGCCACGTCGGCCGTGACGGCAGGTCATCGGTCTCCATGTCACCTGCAGCCTCCAGCGGCCACCCCCTGGGCTCGTGCGGACAGTCTTCAGGCTGCAGCTGACGGGGCTGTCACACACTTCGCTTCGTCTTGGCGTCCACGGGCGTCTCTGGCTGAGACCAGGAAATGAGAGGAAGCAAGATTTCCGATGGTCTCACATTTGCATTGCTCACAACGGATAGCCAACCATCCGTGAACTCGTGCTCACTGAGATGCACCCCGTCACCCAGCCGTGCACAGAGCTGCTTGACTCAAACAGGAGGGAACGTGGCCGCCGTCCTCCCGCGGGCTCCTCAGGCTAACCAGCCGCCGGATTGACCGAGGAGAGAAAAGGCCGGCAGGTCTGCGCTCACTTGGCAAAGGGAGGAGCTGGCACATTCATACGCATTGATCTTTTCCTCTTGCTTAGAGGAAGGTGGACATTACCGATTCCAAAGCTCTCTTTAGAGTGGGTGGGCCCCCACTCTCACTGGAAAGAAAGCTCAGGGGGAATTCATTCCCAGTGCGCATTCTGGCCCAGAAGGACACAGCCTATGTTAAACTGCATTTGGTAAATGCTACTATTTTTTAAGACGAACGTGTTTCCAAGCATACTTGGCACACATCTCTGGGCTTTGCTGCTGAACTCCCTCGGTGTCCACGGAAGCCAGGATAATTGGACCGTCTCGCCCAGCAGTGTATAGGCCCCAGCCTGTCCCCATCTTTATGAAAAAGCCCGATTGTTACACCTCCAAGAAATCCTTCCAGAACCCGCCCAGCCTCATCCCCTGGTGTGCAGTGCAGGCCACAGGCCCAGGAGCCAGCCAGGTCTGAGTTTGAATCTAGGCTTCTGCATGGCCTTGGACAAGTAATCAACTTTGAAAACATCATCTGTGATAGCAGCTATATGTGGGGCGGGGAAGAATCTGGATTTACAAAGAAAAACAATAGTTTTTCCCATCCATCTTATGTTCATTTTAAGTTCCTATTCCCTCTGAGTAGGGGAGGCTTAACTTTAGCACATTAGGAATTCTTCCATTTACTTAGGGTGCTGGCTGATTTCAGGGGGATTTATATGATGTGAGGGTGTTGAGCAGACCTCCCAGTGGTGCTCACCAGTCTGGTCCTCAGTCACTGGTGGTCCCGGTGTCTCCTTGCCTTATTCAGGGGCACAGAGATGTCTCCCTGCTCCTCGTGCTCTCTCTGTACGACCGTCTTCCTCCGTCCAGGTGCCCAGGCCAACATCCCCTGCAGCATCACCCACCCCTGCCAGGGCTCAGCCCAGGTGCCCGGCCCCGGTGCCCTCACGCTGCACCTCTGTCGTCTAACCTCCCTCCAACACCCCCCGGTCTGGGGAATCATGTCCTAGTCTGGGGGAATCCAGTTTCTTCTCTATTTTTCCCCAAATGTTGATCCATGTTCAGATCTTCCCCACCCTCCTAACAGTTTAGGCTTCTGGAAATGGAACTGGGGAAGAGACTCCGCTTCAAGGCCAGTCTGCCCTTATAGCTGTCACCCCCCCCACACACACACCCGTGGCAATGAGCGCGTGCCAGGCAGAGGCAGGAGGGGAGAAAGGAAGAACAGAGGCTCAGATCTCAAAAGAACTATCTTACCATGTAAGGATGAAATATGAAAGACCTCGCCATGTTCTAAGGACCTCGTAAATGAGGCCTGTTACTTTTTTCCCCGTGATCTGTTGGCCACAGCCTCTGTATCACTTGTTTGAAAAGTAGCCATGCTTTGCCTTGGAACATCTATTGTGTTGGCAACTAACTCTTTTATATTTTCCCAGTTTCTATACTTCATTCTCCCAACTAAATGTAAGCTGCTGGAGAGCCTTGTCCACATCTTATAATTAACTGAGTCTGACAGAAGGCAAGGCACAAAACAAATGCTGTAAAAATATGTGTGGATCTGGCCTCGGGGATCCAAAATCGTGTTCACAAAGATACAGAGAAGGTTCTTTATATTAGAAATCCGGTTATTATTATTTTTTTCTTAAAATAATTCATGAGCATGTTTATATCTAAATGTTGACAGAGGAGCCATGTGGTATATGCAGACACTCTGGGCTACATAGTAAAAAGAAAGAGATTTTCAGTGTATCCATTATATTTTAAAATCCTGCATCACAACAACCCCTGAGTGCAACTATATTTCAAATTTTATGCTGCCCTCCTATTGCAAAATGCTAATTGAATTGATTTCCTGGAGCTGCATCACTGATAAAGAGAGTACATCACAGATCTGGGATTCCTGAGTCAAAAGTATAGAACGTGAATGCTTCGCCGGGAGAAAACAGTGTGTAGGGAAAGGTCTGAGCATCCCAAAGGGCTGCAAAGTTCCGTCTTTAGAGATGGAGCTGCGAGTGAGCAGCTGAGTGGAGAAGATGACGCGCGACTGGGTTCTGTCTGAGCCCCACCGGACTGGGCTGGCCAGCACCACCAGGAGGCCCAGCTGGTCCTCTGCATGGATGGACAGACTCACCCTGTAAGACACTCCCTTCACCACCTCCTACTCTTGTGGCCTTGGGTCACTTCTCCCTGGGCCTGAATTTGCTCCTCTGTAACTATAGAATAAGTGCCCGCCCCCAGGAGTTTGGTGGAGATTCAATGAGATGACATATCACGTGGTGTTAGAAACATAGTCCATACCCAGTGCCATCGGGACGCCCTGGGGAGTGGCAGCTCCGCTCTTCACACCCAGGCCCACGCCCTTCCTCCTGCAGGTCAACAGGAGCTTCCTTTGCTAGAGCAGGAACCTGCTCAGGGTCTGAGGGGCACGTTATCCATGGGGGCTTTGAGGGCCTAGAACAGAGGCCCCAAATCGGCTCCCCACACCCTCAGGCCAGGGGCAGGGCAGGTCGCTGCTCAAAGCCAGATCTGTTCAGAGCTTCCTGTGGACCGAGGTCTACAATGGAGCCTCTCCTTTCATTTCCACAGTGAAGATGCTGTGGGTGGAAAGGAACGACAGAGTGAGTCAAAATGGCTCAATCCATGACGATGGATGATGGGCTCCCACGGTGGAGGATGCCCCGTGGCGGTTGCCTGCAGCTCTCCCAGCTCTGCCCTCCCGTTGCCCTGGTTGCCCCTGGGCTGCTGCAGCTCCTACCTTCCATCTCCGCATAATGCTCTCGGGGAGAGAGCAAGAGCAGGTTCGCGAAGCTTTCTGGAGGGCAAATGGAAGCTCTTTTCCCAGACAGAGCCAGTCAGTTTCTCCTCGCATCCCACTGGCCTCAATTTGGTCTCAGAATTATTCCTGAGTCAAACCCATGGCTTATTGGATGCCAGGTGCCGATTGGCTGTACCTTGGTACTGGGTCCAAGTCCCCGCCTGGTTCAGTTGCTGGAGCAATGAAGCCAGGAAAAGCTGACTCGCTTGGACTCAGTAGAATCCGCCCCTAGAGCTGGAGTCAAGCGTCCGCCCTCAGGGCTGCCATCGTAAGAGGGCAAGGGGGAGGCGGATGCTGGAGGGGTGCCACGGTGCCCACCCCTTCGCTGGCATTTAACTGCAATTCCACAGATCATGATGACGCGTCTGCCGTGTGCTGGCCAGAGTGCAGGATGTGGGAACGAAACGCGGGGCCCCATGGGGGTGAGAGGAATAAATAAGCCACTTCTGCAAAGTGCCTGTTGCACCCCTCAGCCCCTGGCACGTGCCAGCATTGTCTTCCCTGGCAGAGCAGGCCGCGGGTGCCAAGGAAAGACGACCCATAGGAGTTGGCAGAAGGCCCGCCCTCAAGAAACCTATCACCCTGACTTCCTGTTGGACTCTCCTGAGGGCTTTAAGAAACCCTACCCAGTTAGTCTCAGCTTCGGGGGAGGGGGGACTCAGCACCAGGGTTCCTTTGTCTCTCTAAAGATCCCCAGATAATTAAAATGTGCGGTCAAGGTTGAGAACCACCTTTATAGGGGATTGAAGACATAAAACACACATAAACCAGTAACTATCAATGCTGGGCTGTGAGGGGTTCATTAAAATGAACTGTCAGTGTTCCCAGACTCAGGGGGCTGAGGGAGGGGGAGGGCACGGCGGGCAGGGGGCTGAGGGCAGGGGGAGGGCACGGCGGGCAGGGGGCTGAGGGCAGGGGGAGGGCACGGCGGGCAGGGGGCTGAGGGCAGGGGGAGGGCACGGCGGGCAGGGGGCTGAGGGCAGGGGGAGGGCACAGCGGGCAGGGGGCTGAGGGCAGGGGGAGGGCACGGCGGGCAGGGGGCTGAGGGCAGGGGGAGGGCACGTTCATGAAGGGTTTTTGTGAGCAGCAGGGTCGGGGGCCGTAAGGGGCTGTAAAGGACCAGTGGATTTGCCTGCTCTGCAGTTTGGATGTGGCATCTCAGTTGAGGGGAGATGTGTGTGAGCAAAGGTCTGTGTGTGTAAACACAGAGGGTGTATCAGCTCAGACCCAATCAGGAGAGAGAAACTACAGTCATTTGAACAGAAAAATGGAATTATGAACTGAAACATAGGATCGGAAGAGTGAAGGCTTGGCTACTAAGAAGCAGAGAGACCCTCAGGAATAAGGGAATGCAGGTGTCAGGAGCGTGCGCTCCCGCAGGCTGAGCTAGGGCCCAAAGGAGACCCTGTGCCTCTGCCCCAGGGCTGGTCCTGACTGTGCTGGTGCAGCGCCGCTCCCTGGGGGCAGAGACGTCGCTGTGCGTCTGTGGGGCCAAACTTTTCGGGGATCTGCTCCCTGTGGTGTTGGGAGTTGTTCACAGGGAGGTGCCTCACTGGAGCTGGCCCTGCATCGCAGGAGCCCAGGGGACCTGGGGAGGCTGCAGGACCCACCAGTGAGCCCCAGAGAACCAGGAGGCACAACCCATGCGTGTCCCCTCCAAGCAAGCAGAGGCTCAGGCACTTACAGATCTTCTCAGGGAATTACAGAGGTGAAGTTTGACCCCAACTCATCTTTTCTATATGTTCTGCTGCTTCTCTGAGCAAATGGAAGAGCAAGATCAAGGCAAGGGTGTTGGAGCGGGCTGCCCGGAGGTGGGAGGGGTCTGTGCTCAGAGAAGTCAGTGGGAAGGCCTCCCGGTGGAGGGGAGGATTCAGGTGGACCTTGGGGTGGGCGGTGGGGCGATTTGGAAAACCATGGAGAAAATACAAGGAGGCAACTTCCAGGCTGGTGTGGCAACACAAGCCACAGTAGACACTTTCACATGCTGAGAAGCGGACCCAGCTCAGACAGGGCTCAGCTCAGTCCGTGGAGAACAGTAGAAAACAGGAGTAGGCCAGGAGAAGAAAGTCAGAGGTAGAACCGAGTCAAGGATGTCCTTTTAAGCCAAGGAACTTGAATTTGAGCTGATGTGAGGTAAACTCACTTCGAGAGGGCCAGCGCCCACGGGGTGGGGTTTCTGGGATTCCTCCAGGGCCCGCCCGCGGAACATGGGGGAGCACAGGCGGGCTTTGGAGTCAGACAGGCCAGGACTGGAGTACCAGCCCCAGGGGGCAGCCGTGTGTGCTGGGGCAAGTCCCCCAGCCTTCCTGAGTCTCGAGGTGCTTCGGGCGTCAGTTGGAAACAATGATGCCTCTCTGCAGGCTGACTCAGGTCACGTCCCCAGCACACAGCCTGGCACCAGCCGGCTTTTAATCAGTGATAGATTCCCCCTCCTTCCTGTTTCTACTCTGTGGGGCCTTTGTCTTCTAAGACAGTTGGTGTCTCTGAAAGAACTATTTTAAAATTCAGAACCTCCAGGATTCCTGAATCAGGTGCGACTCGGAGTGCCAAGGTATTGGCGGCATATAACGTCCTCTTGCTGAGAATCTGGCCACCACGCTCACCATCTGGAAGGAAGAGTGCAGGTTTAGGGGGCACAGTCACCGTGTCCTCGGCTCCACAGCCAAGGTGCCTGGAAGCGGTGTTTCATGCCTCACCTCCACGGGGCAAATAACAGTGCTGCTTGACTTTCAGGAGGAGAGGTCACCAAACCGCGGTTTGCCCAGTTCTTCCACGGCAGCCTGGCCAGTCTCACCATCCGCCCTGGGAAAATGGAGAGTCAGAAGGTGATTTCCTGCCTGCAGGCCTGCAAGGAAGGGCTGGATCTCAACTCCCTGGAAAGCCTCGGCCAAGGAATAAAGGTAAGGAAGGAGCCAGCACCGCCCCAATAAGATTGATGAGAAGGAGGCTGCCCAGGGCCAGTGCACTTCGGGCGGTGGAGTCCCGTCCTGCCCAGTGGCACAGAGTGGTGTCATGGCAGAGGTGCTGCCACAGGGGACAGATCAGTGACTGTGACTCCATGACGGACCCCTGCTGCCATCTCCTGAAGCTCCTAGGTGAAGCCCTGGAGGACGGAGCCTCAGCTCACTACCCCAGAGCGGGCACGTGTTCAATGTCCACCTGCAGGGAGCCTTGTATTTCACCTGTTGGTTGGTTGCTTGCTTGCTTGCTTTGTTGTTTATTTCCCTGAAGTAACTGAAGCAGCAGGCAGGAGTACACTCAAAGATATTTTTTAAAATAAAAGGTTTGGACCATGTAAGGTACAAATTAGAAAGGAAGGTCAGTCCTGGCGGGCAGAATTGGAAAACAGATGTGGAGATCGCAGGGTCTCTCATTGCTTAGTTGAGGCCCAGGCTGAGCTCCGAGCTATCTCTGGCCATCAAAGGGAATGTAAACAAAATCACGATTTTGATCATACTTGCAAAAAACAAACATTTGGACAATCCAAGAGAACCAAAGCCGCATTCTGAGAAAGCTCCTCCTGAGGGGAGGGGAGGGCAGGATGTGGCCCACTAAGCCTCAGCAGGTGACTCCCTGACAGTCAGGGACGGCTCTGGCCTGGCCTGGGTCTCAGCATGAAGGCTCTGGGGTCCTGAGCACAGAGCAGGATAAACATCCTGGCAGCCCTCACTCAGTCACAGGGGACCCCATTAGTGCAGGCAGCCCCTTAGCCTCTCTGGAAGGCGGGTGGGCCTCCCTCTGCCCTGGGGGCAGAGGACAGCCCCCTGAGGCCCATTAAGCTGTGCAGTTTCCCTTCTTAGTCATTTCTCGAGGAGGGTGTGACCAGAGCCGAGGGCTCCCAGCCCCCCCACCCCCACCCAGTGCTGGCTGCGGAGGGCTCCACCCGGCCTGCACTGCCCTGGGCCTGCTTCTCCCTCTGTTGAAGCGGCAGGGGCTGGTGCCGCTCTGCCATGTGGCGGGCTGTGGGGCCAGCCATCTGAGCACATCCTGCTGTTGTCTATGTCACGGGTGGGTCAGCAGACCTTCCACGGACACCCGTGTGTTCCATTCTCGGCTGCGTACAGACACAAAGACGAATGTTCCGAGCCCTTGGTCTTCAGGAGCGCAGTCCTTCAGAGTCCAGAGCCTGGGGAAGGGCAGTTAGGGGAGGCTCCTGGGAGGGGGCAGAGTTTCAGGACGGGGAGGGACCAACCCGGAGAAAGGCCTGGGGAGCAGGGGAGAGGGTGGCAGCCACTCTAGGGGGACCAGGAGCCTGAGTGAGGGCAGAGGGCTGAGGACCCTGCAGTGCACACTGAGACTCCAAGGCCAGTGTCACAAGTCCCCAAATCGCAAGACCAGAGGTAGAAAGTGTGACCAGAGAGGCAGGCACAGGCCACGTCATGGGGCCTTGTAAATTAAGTTTAGGTGATCACTGTTTTTCTGTCGGCAACAGGAAGCAGTCCAGACCAGGGAGCCTGATCCGGGCCAGTGTGGGGTTTAGGATGCTCGCCCCGGAGACGGGGTCAGAGGGGAGCCATGCAGAACACACACTGGCTGAGACTCTCCAGAGCATGGCTTAACGTGCGCGAAGTACACACACTCCCAAACGCGCGCACACGGGTGCTTCGATAGCTAATCACCCGTCATTGAAGGACGCTCACAGGACTGCCTGTTGTGCAGGGAAGTCTGCTCCCTGGCAGCTGCTCCAGGCAAGCTGCTCACCCACAGTTCACACAGATGTCTTCATGAGCAGAGCCTGGGTTTGACCCTCGACCTGCGGTGGTTTCCTTAGTGTTTTGTCAGGTCAGCGATGCAGAACTCGGTCCTCCAACCCTCCCCTCTCTGTCTGACTCTGGATTGCTCCCCGCCACCCAGTGGGTCCTCTCTGCAGCGGGTCATCCTGTGGGGGTGCAGTTTCCAGATCCCAAGTACTACAGGACAAATGAAGCAGAGACGCTGAACTTAAAACACACATCCTCGACGTGTGCATTGAGAACCACCATGATGTCCCGTAGCAGTCACTGCCTGTGGAAGAGGGGGCACTAAACCAAGTGACACAAAGTCCGGGGGCCTGAGGGGCTAACCTGACTGCTCAGAATTCTACCTGCTCATAACCGCTCCGTGCAAAGGAGGCTTCCACGCTTTAGGGCGCAGCCAGCGAGAACTGCAGCACCGTGTGAGAAGTTAATGAGGAGACAGTTTACAGTGCACCCACCGGGGCTGTTCATGTGCCTTATCCCTACTCCTCACAACAAATTAAATAGTATGACCCCATTTCAGAAGTAAGGAGAGTGGGGCTCAAGGACTTGTCCAAACTCAGATTAGAAAGCTTTCTTAAAATTATTAAAACGGCCTGCCTGCCTGCCCCCCCTCCATGTAGCCCTCATTTTGTTTCTGAGTAGTGACTGCTGTTTTCTTTATAGTCCCAGGCCCTCCCTCCTCTCTGGTTCATGAAAGCAGGAGGTCCTCTGTGATTCAGGGAAGTCCCTGTGGGCTCACAGGGCCCAGCTCGGCTTCTCCTTTTCACTTGTTCTCCCCGGACCACGCCCATGTCTGGACATCTCTCCAGCATGTGTGTCATTAAGCAGTCGGTGGTCACTGTCTCGTCTCCACGCACGACTCTGTGGAGCAGCCACATTCCCGAAGAATTCCCTGTTCTGAGGTCCAGAGCAGCGTCCCTGCAGTCTGTCGCCGGCACCACGCGGGACAGTGGGGAAGAGCGGAGCTTTGGGACGAGACAGTCCTGGGTTCAAATCACACTGCGGATATTTACTAGCAGGGTGACCTTGGCAAGGGACTCTGTCCTTTAAGCCCCACTCCCCTCATGTAAAAATGGACTAAATATTTTGCCGAGATGTTGCAAGAATGGAATGTTATGTATATCTTCATATATATTTATATATCCGATATAGCAAAGATAAACATACAGGTGAGAAATAGATGTAGATGCCGACACAGATGGAGACACAGACATAGATGCAGATATAGCTCTCCCCTAGCACACCTAATAAGTAGGCTCTCAACAAAATCCATCTCCTCCTGCGGCTGGGCCGGCTCTGCATGTGGTGCCGCCGCCTGGGTGAGGGTCGTCTCAGCGGAGCCTCTAACGTGGCAAATCTTCTGGCCCGGCCCAGAGAGGCTGGCAGGTGCCCAAGGGGATAACGCACGGTGCCCGGACTGCCACGGCCAGCCCATCCTCAGAGAACAGGATTTCACCCATGCCCCAGCCGGCTACGTGGCTGGTGACACAGGCCAGCCCTCTGAGCCGACCACTCTGCAGAGGCCTTCCGTCTAGCAGTTCCTTGGCTAGAAGAAAGGAATCACCATGGCTACAGCACAGCTCCCAGGGGAGAGTGAACACTGTCACCCTTTGCTGGGTCCCCAGGAAGCCATCATCTGCCCCTGAGTAATGCCAATATCACCCTACATCCCACACAAGTAGAGACCACCCCTCAGTCATGACAGGGCTGTGAACATTGCGACTTAAAAAACAAACAAAACTGCTTTGTTGATCCTGCAAGGCCGGTGTTGGTGGCTAGGCCCTGCGGCGTCCTTGGGATGCTCTGGCAGCCAGACGAGGGCCTTAACTGGAGCTGCAGCACACTCCCTCCCGTCCTCCCCGCCGCGGTGCCGTGGGAGTGGGGCTGCCACGGGTGGCAGCCGATCCACCCCCCGGAAGAACTGCTTGGTTTTCCGGCTCAGCCCTGAGGCGGGGCTCAGAGATCAGCCTCCTCTGCAGGGGTCATCACCTCGCTTCATGCCTGTCATGTGCTAGACCCTATACTGATGCTGCAAAAAGCCAGTAGACCCTCCCCTTGCCGTGTGCACAGCCCACTGGGGGCAGCAGACAGACAGACAGACGGCAACTCTACTATACTATTAGTAGGGATGGTGATGGGGCAGAAAAACCTGTCAGAACATACGTGGTGTTTTTAATAATCTTTTTTGTTGTTGTTGTTAATCCTCATCTAAGGATTTTTTTAAATTTATTTTATTTTTGGAGAGATTAGAAGAAAGGAAGAGAGAGGAAAAGAGAGAGAGAGAAAGAGAGAAACATCAATGTGAGAGATGCACATCAATTGGTTGCCTCCCTCAGGTGCCCTGACTGGGGATTGAACCTGCAACCCAGGTACAAGCCCTTGACTAGAAATATAACCCGAAACCCTTTGGTGGAAGAAATGGGGGAGAGATGCTCTAATCACAGAGCCACACTGGCCAGGACTGTTAAGTGATATTTTTAGAAGAATGACCTTGAATCTGCCTAAATCTGAATCTGGTGATTCGTGAACACTCAGAACTACTGTCGCCCAACCGGTGTGGCTCAGTGGTTGAGTGTTGACCCATGCACCAAGAGGTTGCTGGTTCAATTCTCGGTCAGGACACATGCCCAGGTTGTGGGCTAAATCCCCAGTGGGGGGCATGCAGGAGATGGCCAATCGATGCTCTCTCTCATCGATGTTTCTAGCTCTTTCTCCCTCTTTTTCTTTCTGTAAAATCAATAAAATAAAAAAAGAACAACTGTCCAGTGACTCACCAGTGCAGGGCAGCCAGTGAGTCATCAGGACAAGAGAGAAGCACCGGGGCCGAGGGCAGCGTCACCACACAGGCAGTGGCACTTGTGACCAGACGTCACAGCTCGGAGAGACCCTGCTCAGGGCTTTCAGAACAGGAGGGAGCTTGGTCTGAGGACAGACAAGCAGCGAAGGCTGGGAAACCAGCACAGGCAAAGACTCAATGTGGAAATAATGACAATATTAAGAATTGTGACAAAAGCTACCATAATTGACACTTTATATGTGTTATCTCATTTAAGCCCCAGACAGGTCGATATTAATACCCTCATTATTTTAAATGAGGAAGTAAAGTCCAGAAAGTCCGACGTTGCACTCCGTCTGCAGTTGGCACTGGAACTGGGGGTGGTCGCGGCACAGCCCATCATCCTCCAGGGATGCCACAGAGCCCTGAGGACGGGAGGGCCGTGCCTGGAGGGCGGAGGTCCTCCAAGGGGCTCACTGATTGCAGTAGCAAATTACTCCAAAATCTCTATGACTTGGTGCGTAAAGGTCTCTCTCACACTGCGTCGGGAGGTGGAGTGGGGTTTCTGCCTAGAACGCCACAAGCCACCAGAGCAGAGGAAGAGATCGGCTGGAGCATCCTGCAGGCACTGTGCTGCTCGGCCCAGACCTTCTGTATTGCTTCCTCTCGCATCTCATTGGCCAGCTGCAGTCACATGGCCCTGCCGGAGCGGTCCAGGCAGCTGGCAAGTGCAGTCTGCAGGATGCCCTGGAAGGAAAGAACAGGGTCTGAGGAGCCATGATAATGACCCCCACAGAGGCTTGCCTGGAAAGACAAGTGACTGCAAAAGAAGGGTCCCTTCGGGGAGTCAGAGGAGATGCTACTGAGCGAAATGAAGGCTGTGGGGGGACCATTCACTCTTCATCTAACGGGGCTCACCAGGTGCTAGGACTGGGATTCACGGAGCTCATGGTCACTGCACTGTAATCATCACACTGCTGTTCCCTGAGCCCTATACGGGCCCACGGGGACCTAAATGAGGGAAGATGAGGAAGCCTCAAGGAGGGGACAAGGACACATTCACATGGTAATTGAAGGAGACAGAGGTTAAGCTTTCAGCTGGCTAAAGGCCACAGTGTCACCAGAGTGTTCATGAGACATCCACCTCCTGTTAGGGTCCAGGCACAGAACTAGGAACTCTCATGGACATGCAAGTCATATCAGGCAAAAGCTCAAATAGATAGATTTTTTTCCCCTAAGCCCACGAAAGCCTACTCAGTCTCCTTCGCGGTAAGAGAAATGCAAATTTAACAACACTACGATGGTATGTATCACCTATCAGACTGGCAAAAATTCCAAGGTCTGACAGCGTGCTCTGTTGTTGAGGCTTTGAGAAGAGAGACGTTCTCATGTACCATGAGAAGGAGTGGATATTGATAGAATCCCTAGCCGTGGGGGATTCGGCAACATTTGTCAACATTTTAAATGCATGTGTTTTGATCTAGCAATTTCACTTGTAAGGAATAACTGTACAGATATATTTGCATACTTAAAAAATGTTATGTGTGCTGGACTATTCATTGTGGCATTATTAGAAAGAGATTGAAGACAACCCAAATGCTCATATTAGAAGAATAGTTAAAAATTAATTTATTTAATATTTAAAAATACTATGCTGCAGTATAAAAGAATAAGGAAGCTTATTATGTACTGATACTGAAAGAGCTCCAAGATATGAGCTGGGTGAAAAGGCAAAGATATAGTATAGTATGTATATTATGTAAAGAAGTTACCTTCAGTGTAAGAAAGGAGAATAATGGATATTCATTGATTATATATTCATAAGAATGCTGAAGTCTAACTGTCAGGATAGGCTAGGTCGTGCTGCAGTAACACATGACTTACGATTTCTTGTGGCTATGTAACAATGAAGTTTATTGTTCACGTTGCATGTCCCTTACAGCCGGGCGGCAGCTCTGTTCATAGCACCCTCACAGTGAGATCCAGGCTGAGGGACAGACCCTAAGGGAACTTTGCAGTTTCACGGCAGAGGGAAAGCAACCCAGCCAACCGTGAACTGGCTCTTAAATCTTCCACATGGGTATCAACCAAACAATACTCTCCCCACATTTTGTTGGCCAAGCAAGTCACATGATCACTACTGAGTGCAACGGGGCAAAATGTCTATCTGGCAGGGAAGGGTGCCGTAAGTGACATGATCAAGCCTGTTGACAATAGAACGGGCATGTCCCCCAGGAGGGAAAGCAGCTAATTATGAACAGGAATGGAATTTGTCACTAAGAGATTAGTATAACAGTGATTACCTGTGGGGTGAGATTGGAGAAGGCAGGTGGGTAGGACATAGAAAGAAGATGAACACTTTCACTGAGCACATAGTACATCTGAACCATGTAGATATGTTATCTATTCGACAGTAAATCATCGTTGCCAAGTAGGTACATAAAAGTAATTTCATGCCTCACTTTCCTGTCACAGGAGCATTGGATACATAATCTGAATCCACAGACAGATTTCTGACATCTTAGTAATAGCAGTTCCTGCCCTGGCCGGTTTGGCTCAGCCGTTAGAGCGTCAGCCTGCGGACCAGAGAGTCCCGGGTTCGGTTCCCACTAAGGGCACGTACCTCAGTTGTAATTTGTCCCCAGCCCCGATTGGGGTCGTGTGGGTGGCAACCAGTTGATGTGTCTCGTTCACATCGATGTTTCTCTCTCTCTCTTCTTCTCTCTCTCCCTCCCGCTCTATCTGAAGATATCCTCAGGTGAGGATTAAAAAAAAATAGCAGTTCCCAATAATTCTTACTCAGAAGTATGTCAAGATCACTAACTCAGACCAGCACAAAAGGCATTCTCCATGTTCCATTCAAAGAAGTGTAACTGGTAGGAGGTATGTGGAGAAGCAGAAGTCTGTATCTGGTTTCTCTAGTCTGAGGACCCCCTTGACTCGGTGAGGGACATCGTCGCCCCTGAGCCTGCACCACCTGTGGGGTTCCAGGGGCTCGGAGTGCAGTGAAGAGAGAACAAACCTAGGGCAATAGTGAGCTTTAAGATTAGAAGCTAAGGCCATGAGGCACGGGATAGGGAACGGAGTGCAGGGTGAACTGAAGAGCAGTTCCAGACCACAGACAAGAACAGCGAAAGGAGCCGAAGCCCCACATTTCTGGGTTGCTGGCTGAGGGACAAACAGCCCTTGGCTAAGAGTCCACGGGCCCCACAGTGGCACAGAGCATGGGCCAGCCATGGAGGACGGAGCTGCAAGAGCACCGTGCCTAGGAGTTCAGAATTCACCCTGTGGGTGTTTATGATCCCCGGGGACCTAAGAGGGGAGGGCCCTGAAGCCCACCAGGGGGCAGCAGGGATTGCTTGGGGGTTGAAAGAGTCGTCTGGGCGCACAGCTGCTGCCGTGCAGAGGCTTTGGAGACGCCTGCGAGGTCCTTTGCAGCCTGTTGGTGGGGATGGAGGGTCTCCAAGGGACGGGGTGCATTGCTGGTCACTCTCTCCTGTGATACCCCCTGCTATTTTCCAGTATCACTTCAACCCCTCTCAGTCCGTGCTGGTGATGGAAGGTGACGACATCGGGAACATCAACCATGCGCTGCAGAAGGTCTCCTACATCAACTCCAGGCAGTTCCCGACCGCAGGAGTGCGACGCCTCAAAGTCTCTTCCAAAGTCCAGTGAGTGGGCGCCGGTCAGCCTGGGCCCGCTGAGGCAGCGGGGATGGTCCCCTGGCAAAACAAGGGTCACCCCTCCTCAGTCCTGTCCGGCTTCTGTGCTGTCCCTATGAGGACACCCCAGTAGATCTTTATCGTCCTGTTTTCTTAAAGAAAATATTCTGTTGTTTCACCAACTCAAATCCAGCTTCCTCGTTTTCTTCTGTATCCGCTTTAATGCCCAGAAGACACTGTTTTCTGTACATTCTCAGAGAGCTGGGTTTTAAGTGGTGTGATTTAGGGACACAGTGCCTGGTACGTAGTAGGTGTTTAACCGATCCAAGAAGAAGAGAAGGCATGTATTATCTCCAGGGAGCAGAGTTCATTTAAGGGCATGAGGCTGTTACTGAAGCTTGTGGATAACTACCTTACTCACCTATCCACTCACTTCTCAGCCATGGCAGCTGCCTGGGGGGGGAGCTAAGGAGAGAACCCCAGGAAAACTCCTGGGAGGGGGAAGGGTATCACCTGGAGCCAAGAGAAGGGCCCAGAAGGACAGGACCAAGGGTGGGAAGTATGAGTTTGCTGACTGCCCATTGCTGGGGTCTGAGACAGGTGCCTGCATAAAGCCCATAGACAGAAATTACAGTCAATGGCGCTACTGATAGAGGAGCGGCACCCCCACCCACCCTAAGGCCCTCCCTGGGTAGGGAGCAGGCTCCTCCAGGTCGGCTTCACATTGCGGGAAGGAGAGGGACCAGACTGGCAGTCTCCGGCTCAGAGACCAGACATCCATGAACTGGTGAGGGGCAGGGTCTCCTCTGTAAATTGTGGGGTTGAACAGCGAAGGCCAAAGAAAACTGGGAATGGGAACCCACCACCATTCCCACACCTCACCCACCCAGAGAAGAAGATAGAATAGCTCCACATGGGATCTGCCCAGCCTCCCCTTTCCTTGGGAACTTTCCCAAGAGATGCAGAATGATGGCGGCCACCAGCTGGAGCCCACCCAGTACTCCCAGAGCATCCATCTGCACCCTGGGGTCCTCCACCGTAGCCTCGGGCTTGGCCTAGGTGACCACCAGAGAGTGCCAAAGACACACACGCTTGACGAGGTCTCATGAGAGCATCAAATCGGTCAGCATTTACTGACCTCCGACCACGACGCGGGCTCTGGGTCTCCTTCTTGTTTGCATTTAATTTGTACTTCTGTAAGGTCACTCATTATTGTCGTTCCCATCCTAGAGATGAAGAAACGGGTTCACAGGGGTCGAGCACCTTGCCCAGAGTCACCCAGCCCAGGATGGGCGGAGCCAGGCCAGGGACCCTGTCCATCTGACTTCTTGGGCTTCGCTCTTGTCACACACCATTCTGCTCCCTGCACATTTTGTGGCAGTGTCTCAGGACAAAGGAGCGTGGCCACAACGGCGCTCCGCCGGCATCCCTGGGACAGGCGCACCGGTGTGAGGTCCTCATGCAGAGAGGACACCCAGGCAGTGCAGGAGAGGCCAGCCCAGCAGTGTCACTTAGTAAGATGGCTGTAACCAACCAGTTCGACAACAATTTGCTCACCAAATCCTACTGCACAAAACAAGCTGCCGCTGTCTAATTAACGTTGCCATTGATTACTTTATTAGAGGATAATTAAAGGTTTAATGGTTGCTTGTTGCTGGTAGAGAAAATTCCCATTTCTCCCAGGAGTCAATCTTTTTACGTCCCTAGGTTGCTGGTCGTTTTGACTGTAATGTGTCTTTAAACTTCAATGTCTGTTGCCGTCCTTGAGACTTAGGCAGTCGGGCTTCCTTGTCAAGACCAGAGGTGGCTGTGTGCAGCCTTGTGCGTGGCCGCGTGACGGATGGCTTTGCTGTGCTCTCCAGGTGCTTTGGAGAAGACGTGTGCATCAGCATCCCCGACCTGGACACCTACGTGATGGTGCTGCAGGCCATCGAGCCCCAGATCACGCTCCGTGGCACTGACCGCTTCTGGAGACCCGCCGCCCAGTTCGCAAGTGCCAGAGGGGTGGTCCTCTTCCCCGACATCAAGATCGTGAGCACCTTCACCAAAGCCGAGGCCCCAGGTGACTTGAGGGCCACAGGTGCATCCTGGGTTGTGGGCAGTGGGCCTTAGGTTCTCAGAGCCACATCACATCACCATTCAGGACAACAGTACGGTTCCCCGTAGCAAGGTATTTACAATAGCAAACCGAGCAAACCAACCTGGAAATGACCCAGATAAATAACAGGAGGGGCATGAACGGCTCAGCAAACCATGGGACCCCAGATAAGCGCTGTGTGGTTGCAGGAAAGGCACTGATGCTGAATGGTAAGTGACAGAAAGCAAGATGCAGATTGCAGAGTCTCTACGCATAGGCTGATCTCAACCCTATAAAGAGAAAAGTACACAGGAAAACACCAAAAAGAAAACTCCCCTTAGACTCACGGGGACCTGCTCTGAGAAATTGGAGAGCCCCTTGGTTTCTGCTCCCCATCAATTTTCTGCAAATGCAAAATGTTCTCCAGTGAGCGTTGCTGGTTTGGTAATCAGAAGAAGCACATCTTAATGTATCCACAATGAAAGCCTGTTCAGCAGTGTTACTCTGAGCTCTCAGGAAACTTTCCAGTTGCTCTTTCCAATGGTCTCATTACTGGGAGGGCTGTTCAGTGAGAGCTGAGTGGTTGGAATGATCTGCCGGGCAGAAACACTTAGCTGCACGCAAGCTCCAGGAGATGCTGCTGGCTTGAGGGAGGCGGAGGGAGGCCGGGAAAAGAAGGAAAGGAGGGAGGAGGGAACCTGGGCCGGATCTCGGGCAAACACCTGTTTGGAAACTGTCCTCTGCTGCCTTCTCCAGGAGAATACTTCCAAGTCCCCTGCAACAGCAGCTGCTGATGTGCTGGTACCCATGGGCCCGAGTCCCTGGGGCTACTCCTATGGTGATCCTAATACCCATCGCCATAAACCACCCTGCTCCCTAGCCAGTGGGGGTGGCTTTCAAAGCAGACCCCCTTTTTTTTTTTTCTTATTGATTTTTTATTTTAGAGAGAGAAGAAGGGAAAGGGGGAGATAGAAACACGGATGAGAGAGAACATTGACCAGCCACCTCCTACGTACCCCCACACCCCACTAGAGATTTGGTCCACAACCTGGGCATGTGCCCTGGCCAGGAATCGAACCAGCGACCTCTTGGTGCAGGGGTCGACGCTCAACCACTGAGCCACACGGGCTGGGCAAGCAGCCCTTCTTAGCTTACAAAACAGATGGTGTTGTACCACCTTCCCGGGCAGGGCATTTTCTTAGTTACACTCTAAGGTGCATTAGGTCGAGTGATCTTTCCTCTTCCCCTCATCTGTGCTAAAATCAGGCAGAAAAGGGGCCTGTGACCTCAGAGGTCGCAGGCCATAGCGGAGAGCGGCGGGATTGCTAGGCCGGATAACAACACACAGGCATGAAGGAGAAGCGACCGTCTGGGTCTCTGTCTCACCTGCTGTTCGTGACAGAAGTACACACAGCACAGGGCCAAGTGCCCGAGACCTATTATTAGTACTCTGAAAACGTTACTCTTGTTGTTATTAGAATACTCATTTGTACGGGTGCCTTAAACAAGCAGGCCAATGGCATTTGCCACCAGGCCCAAAGGACCCACTCCAGCGGCGGCGTCTGCCCCCTTGACTCCCTCTTTGTGCTGCTCAGTACAAGGGACAGGCGTGTCCCATGAACGCCCCTCTCACACAGTCTCTGTGTCAGTTCACACCTTTGCTCTTGCTCTTTCTTCTGCCTGGAAGGTTCCTCTCGCTCCCTGTCCTCGTTGCTGGCAGGCATCTCTACCTCCCATACCTCCTCCAGGCTTCCTCCACCGCCACGCTGACCCCTGGCCTGCTCAGGTCTCCTGCTCTGTACACCCCCAGCCGCGCGTGCTACCCCCAGCGCACAACTTCTGCTCTCTGTTTACTAAACACAAGCAGAAGCTCCAGGAGGGCTCGGCCATGGCCGATTCTCGCGAAGCCCCTGAACCCAGTGCAGTCCATCAGCACAGCGGGAATCGGGGGAAGTGCAGAGGGACATGCCACTCACAATGCGGGCGGGGACAGCGAGGAAGCGGCCCCCTACCTGGGAGAGCCGGCGTCAGCCGCATCGGGAGGGAGGAGACAGGATGCCCTGACCCAACCAGACGCAAAGCCGGCGGAACAGCCTGCACACCGGGAAGACCACCTGAAACAGAGACACACACCATTGTTAACCACAGACCTCGTCCTAAGTGTATATTAACGTGCTCTTAGATTTTGCCGGTGACACATGAAGCCATTGAGACTGGCAAGCACTTAACAATTAAGCATATGAACGCGTTTATGATTATATTTATCTAGTGAGAGCAAAAAATATTTATCCCTAAAAAATTAAAATACAAAAATTCATACTTAGCACATCTTTTTTAATTTCTACTTTTGTAAATATTGTATAACACACAAAGTATATTAGTCGTATTCGTGAGTAAATAAGTATACATATTTCAATGATCTCAGTCCACAAATTTCCCAAGAACAGACTGCGAGATCAAAACATGTGGAGACTACCAGCCCAGAGGGGAGGATTTTACAAACTGGGGAACCAAAAAGTCAGGGTTTCTGTCGCCGCCCCTCCCCAGGGCGGTGTGGTCCTGGGCAGCCCACCCTTGGACCTGCCGTTTTCCCATCAGTGAAATGGGATAATAATAGTGCGCACCCTGAGGCCTGTCTGCCGGGACCCCGTTGGCCCAGTGCCCGGCACCTAGCAGTCACTTTATAAACACCAATCATTTTTATTTGAAAATGAGCTTTTAAGTCAGTTCTGCTGACCTGCCCAGGATTCTAATGCTCAGACATCCTTTGGGGAAATTTAGGGCCCCCAAAAAACAATCAGGGACCAATTTACTTAAGTATTCAACTATATGAACAGTTTTGCCCCATTTGAGCCATGTAGTAACACTGCTCCGTGCCAGGGCCTGGGTTGAATACTGAGAACGTGGCCATAAAAAGTGCTTCTGCCCTCGAGAACCTCAGAATCTACCGGGAGCAGCAGGGACACTCCATGGCCACACCGGCAAGGTGACACGAGCAGGGTGCAGGGGCACTTATCTCTGACTTCAAATGAAAGCTATTGTTTATTGAGCACCTACTATGTGCCAGACAACATTTCTAGCCTCTCAAAACTCTTGCCCTCTTTACAGGTGGGGCAGTTGAGGGGAAGGTAGTTTCTGCAACACTGCACAGGAGCAGCGCTGGTGTTCAAATTCTCGTCTTTTGATTACTGCATTCACGTCTTCACACGAATCCGTGCTGCCCACCCTCAGGGGCTGTCTGGACGTCCATCACAGCCTCTTCTGCTGACCCAGCTTCCCTGGGGTGCAGACACAGGGGAGGAAGATGATTTGCAACCTTCCTCCACCGTCTTGAGAGGTCCTCATGCCTTTGTTTCCCATGTGTTGGTCTTCCCACAGCCCCCAAATCAGCAGTCTTAGAAGAAATGCTCCACAACTTAGATTTCTGTGACATTCTGGTGCTGGGAGGGGACTTGGACCCCAGAGAGGAGTGCTTGGAGCTTAACCACAGTGAGCTCCACCAGCGACACCTCGATGCCACCAACTCCACAGCGGGCTACTCCATCTACGGTAAGCCACACTTGGCCCCTCCTCCGGGTGCACTCCTCTTCGAGGGCGTCACCCAGGGTGTCAGGAGTGTGATGGCTCTCTGTCACCTATGAAGGTAGTGTCAGGTGGGGACCCTTGACCTCAGAGCACAGACTTCTAGCCCCTCCGTTGGTGAGCTACTCTGGCATCTCGAGAACCTGGGCCCCATCCCCACCCCTGAGGACATCTCCTGTAGAAACAAATGTGATAGCAACATTTAGAAAACCATGGCCAAACATTCTGCCCAGAGCCCACTGTCTGGAAACCCTGTGCGTCCGTTCAGTTAGCTCCTCAGAACTTGTGCTTCAGCACGTGGTCTGCCCCTAAACACCTCAAGCCCTCAGCCCGGCCAGTCAGGGGCCCCGCACGCCCCAGCCGCTGCAGCCCCTCTCGTGACAGGTGTGGGCTCCATGAGCCGCTACGAGCAGGTGCTGCGTCACGTCCGCTACCGCCACTGGCGCCCTGCCACCCTGGAGGCCCGGCGGTTCAGGATCAAGTGCTCGGAGCTCAATGGACGCTACAGCAGCAACGAGTTCAACCTGGAGGTGAGCGAGTCCTGCAGTAGCGAGGGGAGCTGGGCCCACGCATCCTTCCCCTCATCTATGCCACTGGCCCCTGCCACCCGTCAACAGCGCCTGTCCCTGCTCTTCCAGGTCAGTGTCCTCCATGAGGTCAGAGTCTCAGACGAGGAGCACGTCAACCACCTTATCGTGCAGCCTCCCTTCCTGCAGTCCGTCCACCACCCCGAGTCCCGGGTCAGCGTCCAGCACAGTTCAGGTAGGTCACCGGGCAGGAGGGACCTCAGGACACGGGGTGATCCTTGTGACTCAAGACCATCCACTAGACAGACATGTGGGGTGCAGCGGCCGTAGGTGCCCAGGAGTGAGGGAGGGACCGGACAAAGGGGAAGCTGTGCACCCTGGCTCTGGGGCACGCACACAGCCCCAGTGGGAACCAGTCAGGCAAACAGGAAGTCACAGACGATCTATAATAACAGGTTAGTACAAAGGGCTGGGGTAAAATCTTGCAAATCCTTTTAGAGCCAACTCAAAGCCACATCCTTGAACCCCTTTCATATGCTCACACACACACGTGTGCACCACACTGCAAAGCCCCTACCCCTACTTCTGTCCCTGCACTTGCCCTGCATTACTGTCTGCTGGGCACTGTGTCTGTCCCTGCTAAACCCCACAGTGCCTGCCTCTCGGGGTGAGCTGTCCTATAATTTGAGAGGAAACACAAGAGATAGAAAAGAACTTGCTTTTATTTAGAGCCTCCTACGTGCCTATGTGGAAGCTCACACAGAGTATTTCCTTTGCTCCTCACATGCCCGTGGGGCAGGAGTCGTCAAGTCCAGTAGAGAGGACGAATGGAGCCCCGACAGAGTAAGGTGCCGACCAGAGCTCTACGGCTGGCAGGTGGGAGGGCACATCTAGCCTGGGCGTGGAAGTCTCGTGCACGCTCCATGGTGCTCACCATGTCACGCGGATTCCTTCCTCGTTCCAGTGGTCCCCAGCATCTCCACGGTGGTCATCATCATCTCCGTGTGCATGCTAGTGTTTGTGGTGGCCATGGGTGTGTACCGGGCCCGGATCGCCCACCAGCACTTCACCCAGGAGACCGAGGCTGCCAAGGAGGCCGAGATGGATTGGGATGACTCTGCGCTCACTATCACAGTCAACCCCATGGAGGTGATCCTCACGCGGCAGGAGCTCCGACGGGGTGCCTCCCCTCCGCCCAGACCTATCTTTCTTGTGCCAGAAGCCCCGCCCCGTCCAGCCCAGGTCCCGCCCTTCTCTGAGCTCCTCCAGCCCTCTCAGCCCACATGGACTGTCCTTTCTCACTGACTACACCCACTGATTAAAAATGGGGGGCTCGCTCTCACCCTACAAACACAACCAGACATTTCTTAAGGCGAGCAGCCAGCCAGCCATGTGGCATATGTCCACTGCCGCCCACACTGTATTTAGCTGGGAGCTAACACGTAGGGACTCAGTATTGAGGTTTTGATTAATTAGCAGTGTAATTTAGATGGCTTTGCTCCATACCGCCTGCAGAGTGCATTTAAAGGCTCAGAACAGGTTAAAACAGAAATACAACATTAACAGCTGCCATTTATCGAGCCCCCATTATGCACTGTGCACAATGCTCAGTATGCGCATCTCATTTGCTCTCCCAGCAACCTGCGAAGCGGGAGTCATCGTCCTCACCACCAGGTCAGAAACCACCTCGGAGCGGGGAGTCCAGTGCCCGCACTCACACAGCTGGCTGTGGCTCTGTCGTCATTCCAGCTCCAGGGGCCGGATTCTAAAGTCCAGATCTTGCCGTTCACTAGCGGCTCCCAGCATCCACCCATGAACGTCCAAAGCTCTTGCTCTGGGCATGTGGATACCAAGGGTCACCATGACGTCACGCCCTTTAGTCTGCCCATGAGTACTGAATAGAGCAGGGAAGACCAGGATGAGTCACCGAGAAATGGAAAGATTGTCCATTTTCCCCTCGGCGGGTCTCTTGCTCTGATCCCAAAGCCAATGTGCCAGTGTGGCTCAGCACGTGCAGTGGGCAGTGGGTCCACCGCTTAGAGACTCCAGGTCTCCACCCCTGAGGAGCTGAGCCTTGGGTGTGGGAAACAACCACCAATCTTGGAGCAGTCTCAGTACCAGGCCACAGTGTGCCTGCCAAAGGCTAACCTGGTAATGCCAGCAGTCAGTGAAGCATGAGCAGGGAGAGCTGTTGGGGTTGGAGTGTTCAGGGAAGACTTCTTGGAGGAGGTGAGCTTAAGGGAGACCTTGAAGAATGGGTAGGATTTGGAGAAGACACTCCAGAGATGGGCCAGGGCCAGGGAAGGGCACGTATCTTTTATGGCTGGATCATCAAAACATACATCCAGAAAAATTCAGCTGGAATCACAAAAACTAGGGGGAGTAGAGATGGGACTAGAAAAAAGTGGGGTAGAGTCAGGGGGTGAGAGGCAGACATGGCAAGTGAGGACCTTGAACTGTGTCCTTCCCAGAGGAATGTTTCTGAGGGGCAGCATACCTGAGTCTTGGCTTAGAAGACCTCCTGCTCCCGGAGACACTCTTTTCCTGCGAAGGGGAACGAGCTGAGCCGCCACGCTCCGCTGGGAAGCACACCCTGAAGACTTGGCGAGCTCGCACCAGCGGGCTCCAGTAATGCCAGAACACAGCCGGGCCTGAAGGCTCGCTGAGCGACCAGGGAACTGGCTTAAACGTCCAGGGTCTAAAGCACGTCCTACCTTGAATCTGTACCTTAGAATTTGCTGCTCTTTCTAGTCTTTGTCCTCGATCTTCTGATTTACCTTCCACCAGGGGACCTCCCTTCCGGGCCCAAGGGTTTAGCATTAAGAGGAAGGAATTCCAAGGGGCCCGAAATGTTCCCCTGGTGGCGGGAGAAGTACGAGCCCTGAAGTGGCCTCTCCGCAGCCCTGACGAGCACTCCCCTCTCTTTCTGACACGCAGAAGCACGAAGCGCCAGGGCGTGGCGAGGATGAAACTGAGGAGGAGGAGGAGGAAGTGGAAGAAGACATAAGCTCCAGCAGCAGCGACTCAGACGACAGCGACGAGGAGGAGGTGGAGGAGGGGACGGGCCGGGGCAGACATGGGCAGAGTGGAGCCAGGCAAGCCCAGCTGGAGTGGGACGACTCCACCCTCCCCTACTAGTGCCCGCTGTCTGCGCCCACCCACCTGTCCCTTTTGTAAGCCACACCTGATGTCTGTGAGTCTATCACCATCGCCTCTGATTTTGATGACTCTGGGCAGACCTTCCCCAGCCTCCCGGAACCTGCCTCTCATGCCTTGGGCACCCCCGTGTCCCGGCCCTCGGCTGGTTCCAAGAAGCCCAGCATCATCCTCAGTGGGGACTTCAGGGTGGACTTTGTCCTGCGGTCCCCACTTCTTCTGCCCTGGGCTCCCCCAGCGTCCTGTCAGCCAGTCGCACGGTTCTGCCTTTGCTCTTCTCTGCAGGGCAGAAGGTCAGGTTTTATTTCAGTCACCTCCCTGGGCTCCGTGTCCCCAAGGCCCTTGGGTTCCAACTCACGGTGTGTGCACCTGACTCAGTCGTCTCTCCTCACAGACCAGCAGGTTCTCCTTACCTGACGCCAGGTGGCTTCTTTCAGGCAGGGTGGCTGGACTTCACACACCTGAGATCTGGTCCTCAACTCTAAAGGCAAGGCCTTGTTGAGGCCAAATCAAGTTCACAGGGAGAGGTTCACACACTCATGTACGCATGCACACACTCCCCAGATTGGAGAGCCTTTCCCTTTGACCTTTCTGAGGCAATAGAAGCTTATATGAAAAGTCCAAAACCCGAACCACAGCAGGACCTGGTCCCCAGCCAAAGCTACAGGAGTCTACCTGCCTGAGCAGCCGCTGAGACCCACATGGCTTCCCTGTGGGGGGCTCCTGCCCCATGAAGCCACTGGACCCAGGAACACTCCACACAGGCACTGCCCCGGGCGACAGCTGCAAAAGGCCTGCAGCCACAGGTCAGAAGGAAGGGCTGATGAGGAGACACTGCTGGGCTTCATGGTGGGCGCAGATCTGGGACACAGGGTGGCCCGGTCCACCCAGGCCAGAGGGCAGCCCCGGGGGACAAGGCTCTCGCCACCTGGTCTTACGATCCAGTCCCCTATTTCACGCTGGTTTGCCTCTGAAGGAAATGCATCCCTCTTAGATGTATTAGAACAAGTGTGAACGGCATCAAGTCTAAAATGAAAGTTTGCAAATTTAACTGCTGGGAATTAGACACATTGGTGATAACAGCTGCTGCTTTTTTCTCATAAAAGGAACAACACTTTGGGTGGAGGGCAAATATATCTGAAACCAAATTTATTTATTTCTTCTTTTTTTTAATAAGGAAATCTTTTCCATCTCCTTCCTAACATGGACACCTCATGGGGAGAATTGTTGCTATAGTAACCGGTCTGCAATCTTTGGTGGCCAAGAGAATAGCAGGCGAGAATTAGGGGCGTTATCAGACTTCCAGGTGGCTCGGACGTCTCAGGCTTTGTCCTCAGCGTGTGTGATCTGTCCCTGTCTTCCCAGTCTCCTCCATCCCATTTCATTTTGGCTCAACGCAGGCACGGAGCTGGTCCCTAGCTACAGTGGCATTCAGATTCAAAAGAAAGTTCAGAATCTGTTCATTCTAGCCCCCGTGTCATCGAAACAGAGCTTATAAAGGGACCACTGTCAATGTCCTCTAGTCTGACCTTCACCCAGTGAGGACCCACGATAAGCCTTTGCAGCCTCCTGAGTCCAGAAAACTACCTTATGCAGCTCTTTCTGTCGCCTACAGTGTTTGTTGCATCTGTTCCTTCCTTTGAGCCGCACAGTGAGCCCGTGAGGTAGCTGGAACATCTGTTGTCAGGCACATTCCAGTATGAGTAAACTGAGGTTCAGAGATTCAAACATCTTGCTCAGAGTAAATCGGAGAGAGAGTCAAGACTGGACTTCCCGCTTGCCACGCCTGGTCCAGTGCCCACCACCCCGATTCTACGCATGTTCATGTTTATGCAGCTAATGCAGGGGACCTACTATGTGCCAAGCGCTCACCCAGAAGCTGTGGGGAGGGAATGAGGGTGCATAAGATAAGCCTCTCCCCTAGAGGACGTGACGGTTTCAGAGCAAAACAAAGGGGCATGGACATGATACGAGGGACAAGTACAGAGAGAGGGAGAGAAGTCACAGGAAGGAGAGGGACACGGCCACAAACTCAACCAGTGCTCTTATTTCCCTCCTCAGGGAACAATGCTGGCAGACATTGGGGTTTTCTATTCACTGATGGAGACAGACACCTGTGTGACTTCTCCCATCCAGGCAGCCCTTCCCTCCCTGCTGCGTCTGCACGTCCACAAGGAGAAAATCCACAGGACTGTGGTCCCACAATCCCCTCGTCTCCGATGGCTCGTCCCCCATTCGTGGCTGAGGGAGCAGCTGGGGTGTGTCAGATCTTCCCGTGGTTGTGCGGAGGGAGCACGTGAAAGCGGCGCTTGGCGAGGGCAGCAGAGCTGGGCCTGGATTATATGCAGAGAAACAACGGGCCGGGTCGTCAGAGCCCTCTGCCAACCCCTGCCGGGAAGGGTCGCACTGCATGCCAGTTCAGAGAGGAGGCACTTGAAATGGTGCTGCTGGGTCAATGTTCCCAACGCCCTGCTCATCACCATGGTGGGACCAGGGAGGGTGGTTATGTAAAAGTAACAGGCGCTTCAGGGATCGCCCAGGTGAGCGGTGAGTCAGGGCACTCGCCCTCCACCAGATGTTCTACCACAGGTGGAAAAGGTCATGAATCAGCCCAGCATGTTCCAGGCTCCATGTGCTGGCATCTGGGAGTCAAACTCCCCGATGACCTGGCCACACTGTGACCTCTCATCCAGATGTCAACAGTGGCAGATGCAGACTTGAGCCCAGGGGGAACAGCTGACCGGTGCGGCCAGAGGCCAGACCGTTGCTTGTCTTTCCGAGTGCACGGTCAGACCCTGCTCTCAGGACCTTGAAAACATAGGCTGACACCTCTCCAGTGACGCGGGTGACAGGGAGGAGGGGGAAGAAGAGGTTGAGTCGGAAAGGCCAGCACAGAAGGAGCTGCCCTAGTGGAGTAAAGCAATCAACGAGCTGGCCGCCTTCTTAAAGAATGCTAAAAGCATATTCTCGTAGGTGTAATCAAATGCTAAAAATCTGACCAAAGCCCCAATCCATCTAGATACAAAATGTGACTTCAGTGAGACCTCTTTCACTACCGCCGTCCTGAACGTGCTCAGCGCTGTCCAGCAGGCTCAGGCCACAAACCTCTGCACGTAGCGAGGCCTGTACATGGTGGATACGGGCCCTGCGGGGAGAGGCCCCCGTGGGAAGCAGCGCTCTTCAGGCCTGTGCACACGGCAGGGCTCAGCAAACCTTCCTGCAAAGAGCCGATAGTAAATATTTGGGGCTTTGCAGGCCTATGGTCTCCGCCGCAAGCATTCCGCTGTGTCCTTGCAGCACAGAACCAGCCACAGACGTTACTTACACCCATGAACATGGCTACACTCCAAAATAACTTTATTTATGAACACTCCAAACACCAAATTTGAATTCATATTCTTTTCACATGTCATGAAACTTTATTACTCTTTCGATTGTGATTTTCAACCATTTAAATGGGGAAAACTTCCTGAGCCCAGGGGCCATGTAAAAAGTGCCAGCCAGCCAGACGTGGCCCTGGGTCATAGTTTGCACACTCCTACCCTGTGTGCGTGGAAAGCAACCCTCTGTCTGCTCAGAGAAAGCAAATCTCTTTCTTAGACCCTCCCTTCAACTACCCAGATGCCTTTGTCTCCAAAATGAACAACAGACACCACCACAGTCTTTAATTCAGCTGTTTTAAAAGTCTGTGTTCGGAGGAAAACAAAAGCAAAAAACACTCGTTACTTGTTGAGCTGACTCAAATGCAGGCGAGCATTTGAGACGAAGGCCCTGGGTCCAAGCACTGACTGGCCCTGAGCAGAACCCACTGAGCTGAGGGCCAACTCCCAGGCGTCTCTGCACGACTCAGCAGATCCGATCCTGATTTCTAAGCAGGCGTGTTCATTATCTCAGACTGATTTCCATTTCAGCCAGCTCATGCCTTCACTCTAAAAATGATTCTAAACACTTGTGACTGTTTGAATCAATAGTGATGTAATCAGTAGAAAGCCCGACCCAGCACACTTCAAAATAACAGTCTTCTTGGCTTGATGGTTCAATATTAGCAAGAGGCAGAAAACGAGGACTTCTGCTTAACCATCTCTCATTTAAATTAACCACACCACTTTTTCAAAACAGTGAGGGAGCGGGTCTAATTCTTTGAAAGAAGTGACCAGTGCAGAGTAGATGCTTTTTAGGTAAGATCCCTCTCGGGCCTTCGGGAGATGCTCCAAGCCTCCTGCAGTGCACTCTGGTGGGCTTACTGATGGTACACGGTTCTCTATCCGCATCCGACATTTATCGAGGCTGACAAGCCAAAGCCCATGGCACAATTTAATTTTCATGTGACCATTTTCCCTTGTCCAGCCGCAGGCAAAGGAAATGAGCAATGAACGTTTTGAAGTCTGCCCCAGCACCTTCAGCTCCCTGTCTCTATTTGCTTTCCTTTATAGATTTATTCTGCACCTGCTTTGTAGCTCTTGCTCTAGTTTTCCTTTCGGCGCCAGCTGGAAAGGAGAGTTGGCTTTCCGGGGGCTGTGGATTCGAAGCCAGTTTGACTATGCCAGGGACACAAGAAGAGACAGAAGTCACCTCCGCCAGCCCCTCAGAGCTAGCCGACATTGCCTGTGTGCCTTCAGTGCTGGGTTCTGTTTGCAGCTTTGTTCCATGTCATGAAGCAAATTCTCGCTGAGCACCCGTTGTGTGCCAGGCCCGGTGCCAGGAACCAGGGAAGGGAGGAAGAGTAGGACCTCCCTGCCCATGGCCTTTCGCGCTCTGCAGAGTTAGATGCTGTCCATGAGGAGTCAGGACACTGGGGACAGAAGCTGAGGGTTGGGCAAGGTGGGATAACTTGCTGCGGCCATTCTCCACCCTGTCGGGGGGTCGGTGTAATTCTGGGAGCCCTGACTCACGTCCTGGGCCGGCTGAGGTGTCTCCGGGAAGCCGGCCACGCTTCCCTCTGTTTCTCAATTCCGCCCGGTCTGACAGGCCACCTGCAGATGAGCACCGGTCATCCTGCCCACTGGGCCAGAGGGAGTTCTGAAGGTCAACAGCAGGCAGCCAGACCTCGGAAGTTAAGAAGAGCGACCCAGGTACAGGGATAGCCTGAGCCCAGGCCCAAGGCCATGCAGCAGCCTGAGGCGGAGGAGCCCCTCGAAGACCCCACGTCGTCGCTGGAGAGGGGAAAGGACCAGACTCCCGAGGCCTGCTGAGGGTCCACACCTGACCCTGGGGAGCAGCGGTTCTCGAGGTGCAGGTCTGCACTAGCAGCCTCCTCATCCCGACATCGAGTGAGCGATGCAAATTCCCAGGCCGCACCCAAGACCTACCGCGCCAGACACTCCGGGGTGGGCCCAGCCACCCATGTGTTAGTGAGCTCTCCGACCCTAATGCCCACTAAGGTTTGAGAACCATGAGGAGACTGACTTGAGCTGGCTTTGGGAAGAGATGACTGTTAGCAAGATAAAATAATCAACCACTAGCGTAGTGAGGAGAGGGGCCCGCCAGGCCCCAGTCCTCGCTCCCTGAGGCAGTGGGCTCAGAGAACCCTGGTCCTAGCCCCTAGGGCAGGACCCATTCCTGCAGGCCTGGCCCCTTTCATCCTGGAGAGGCTGTATTGAGGTCACCCATCCCTAGGAGCCTCCATCCAGGTCCCTGCTCAAAGGCTGTTCTTTAGGGGAAAACAGTGACACCGCAGCAATGACCCTGCATCACCAGGAGAACCAGCCTCGGTGCGGGCGGAGACACGGGGCCTGGCAGACGGTGGACGTGGTCACAGAAGGACACTGCAGGTGCGTGCAGCGCTGCTCCTGGGGGATAGGACTGGGACACACAGCGGCATAATCCGGCACTAAATCAGATGGGAAATAATGGCTTTTCTTGGAAGAGCAGTAACTCTTTCTGGATGTTACTGAAAGCAGATAACAAAAATCAAAAACAATCATGCAACCTTCCCTACAGACCATCTGTCTTGGCCCTTGCATTTCTAAGACCAATGCTCTTTTTCCCATTGCCAGATGCCTGAGGTCCACCAATTATTGATTTAGTTTTTTTATTTACGACTTGAACTACGAAGACCCACAAACCTTTGGGAGGACTGGTCGGCGCTCTATCCGTTATTAACAACTAACTTGGGTGTAGAAGCTTCCTCAGATGAGGATTTCTGAGACTGGGAGTCAGAGGACGGGGGTGCTGGGCCTCGGAGTGGGAGAACTGGAAAAGGGGGGGGGGCTGGGAACGAGCCCAGGCCCATGGCCTTGGAGTAGGCCCCTATCGAGACGAACTCGTCTCCCACAGGTTAGGGTATGCTGACTCAGACAGAGGGCTGGCCAGTTGCTGGCCGGCGGGAGAGCCTGGGGAAGCCGGGTGGGGGGTGGAGGGCTTCTTCCTGCCACTTGGATCCAGAAGAGCTTCTTCTTGCAGCCTGGCGTCTCTGTGATTCTCTAGAGAGACATGTTTCTCCAAGACCTTAAGGAAGTGTGCGTGTCTCCGAGTTGGTCACTCAGTGCAGAAAGCCTGCCGGGGGACGAAAGGACAGGGCTGGTTGTCGGGCGGCTGATGGAGAGTCCGGTGCTCCTGGAGCAGGACGGGCTCGTTCCGGTAGGCAGGCCCGGACCCGTGTCGGCAGGTGGAACGGAGAGGAGTGGCCGGAGGGCGGAGCTCAGGCCCAGCCCGGACGCCAGGGGGAGTGAGGCAGGATGAGAGGACGTTCCCCGGAAGGCTGGGCACAGGCGAGACCTGCATGGTGTGTCCTTGACAGACCACGCCAGCGGTGTACGTTTGTCAGAAATGTGCAGAGAGCCAAGTCCCAACGCCAGCGAGTTCCTCCCTTTGCAAGGAGCAGAGAAGAGCGGGTACCTCTGGACCACCGAGGGGCCAGCTCTGGAGGCGGGCCCTACTCCATGAAAATGTTCAGTTGAACGAAGTGGAACCACATCCGTCCTTACCGCCCAGGCACCTGAGGGGGTCTGACGAGGGTCCTGGAGCTCACGGTTGTCTGAGGCGAGTCTGGCTCCCCAACTCCTGCCCCCTCTGTTGCCCAGGCCCCTTCCTCGAGGCAAGAAGACTGACTTCTACGTCACACCCCCTGGGTGTCTAACACGGCACCCGGACCATAGCATGTGCTCAGTAAACGCCGGCATACGTGGAATGCCAGAGATCGCTCCACCTCAGTGAATGGACAGGGCTTGAAAAATTAGGGTGCTCCAAGGGAGAAAGACTCCTTCCCCTTTTCTCTCAGCGTAGAAGTCGAGTCCTTGATAAAATCAGATGGAGGCGGGTGGAGTAAAGTGGATGGAGGCTAACACTCCTGCCTGACAAGTGGGAAGAGAACAGGAGTGGGGTGTTGAGAGAATGACCCCTCCCTGCTACCACCAGGCCAAGGAGCCCCTAAGCAAGGAGCAAGCGTGGATGGGCCTCGATGGGCCCCTTGCTCGGCTCTTTCGCCGTGGGCGGCGCCCCGACTGAGCGAGCCTTGATCTGTTAGTGACCCCAGCCCTGTGCCGCTCTCCGGTCCCTTTATGAGGTTCTCTGCAGAGGAGATTCATCAAGGTGAAGCTCAATTCCCAACAGACTAATGAAAGGAGGACAACAGACGTGGGAAGAGCCAAAATGCAGACGGTGTGTATTAATCACAGGCAACGGAAACATGTCAGCTTTAATGTCTGTTTGCTTTTATCTTGAAATGAAAATGCATCTCTGTTGCCCAGACCCTTTTGTTGTGAGCATTTCAGAGCAGAAATGGGACCCGCGCGTGCACACACACACACACACACACACACACGCCCATGGGTTGTATTTATCTGCAGAAGTAGAGAACCAACCACGTCTCAGCTACAGACTCCAGTCCCTGTGTGGAGAAGGGAGGGGAAGGGATGAGGAGGCACCTGCCTTTGAGAGGTGGGCTCTGCTTGTCCCTATGGGTCACAGATGTGAATATGTAGTGCACATCCACCCCTGAACACAAAAGTGCATCAATCCTGGTCACCATGGAACACCCCACCCCCACCCCCACCCTGCCCCAGCTCCCTTACACAGCTGCAAAGGAGCGGCTGATGTGAGAGATTCAGAAAAGGTCACGTTCATCATCATTAGAAAACTTCACCTGGTAGAAATAAAGCAAAGCTTTTTGGAGGTCAGGAAGTTAGACTTGATATCCAGGGTTGATCACTCGAAGCGCAGGAAAAGAGAGATGGAGGTGACTCAGAACTGGAGAGGGGACAGGTGAGCTGCACAGGAGTGACCGTAACCAGAACGCTCCTCACCCTGGAAGCCAGAGCAAGGCTGTCTTGAGAGCTGTATCCAAGTTTCAGCAAACCTCTGGGCACGTCTGGTGGTGTGACCACAGAGGCAGTCCGATCGATTGCTTCCAAAGTCAGAGCTGTTGGGAGGTGAGTTGGGTTCTTAGTTGAAGTAGCCGTGATGGATCAAGCCACCTGGCTGCTTCCAACCTGACCGAGGTGGCTTCCAAAGAAGGGCTGGTGCCCTGAGCCGGACAGGCTTGGGGGGAGAGTGAAGAAAACCAGCTGGTGAGTTTAGAAAAGAAAGTGCATGTAGAAGGTTGTTTTCAAAGAAATCCGTAGGGATCAGAGTGTGGTGTACGTTATTGGCATGGACATCATAATGTTGGTAAGGTAAGGTTTGGAATGACTTGGTGGCGCCTTTGTTTGGAATATTAGTTAATGTATTAAATATAAATTATCAGAGACGAGTAGGCTAAGGAGAGCTAAATATATGTGTCAAAGCATATCCCTATCTATAACGGAGAAATAAGGTACAGAATGGAGATGTCAATGGTCCCAACACATGTTAAATTCCTTAGAAGCACTGGTTTGGATGTGATATTTTTCATATTGTTTTTGTTCACTCTTAGCCTCAGAACTCTGGGAACAGTGCTTGGCACATAGTAGGAATTTGGTAAGCATTTGGAAATTGAAAGTCCAGCTTGTCACCACTTGGTAGATACTCAGTAGCATCAGTATATCCCAAATTAAGTGAGCCACAGAGAAGCTCGGCGACATGCCCTTCCCCAGTCGCCACGACCTGGCTGAGGACAAGCCTTTGTGACTCGCAGATTCGGTGCAGTGTCCAGCCCGCTGCAGGCACAGAGGCCAGCTCTCTGTCAGTGAGCAGTGGCAGGACACTCACATCACTGAGACCACCCCTGCATCCCGCCCAGCTGGCCATTTCTCCAGGGAGCGGGGCCGGGGCTTCCCCGCCATCGCCTCTGCCATTCCCTAAACACTTGGTGAAACGCTGTCGCGCTTGGCCAGCTTCAGGCCCAATTCTGCAACTAAGTGTGAAGGTCCTGGGCTCAGCCCGCCTGAGGTCCAGCGGCTTCTCCCCTCAGCCCTTCCCCCCTGCTCGGATGCCGCCGCCACCGAGAAGTCCTGGACAGCTGTTCGTTCCCAGCTGCCAGCCACAGTGTGTGTGGAGGGTCCGAGAAGGAGGCCAGCGCTCTGTCTCTGAAGCCTCTGTGGTGTTGACACCGAGGAGAGGAAGGACCAGCAGCCTCATTTTCCAGAATCACCTTCAATCACTGTTGCTATCTGGACAGTTGCTGCCAGTCCGGCCAGAGTGGCTCCCGCGGCGGCCAGCGTGTACCTGACACACATCAGATTTCTGAGCTCCTCCAACCGCCTCAGAGAGTGAACCTCTGTAGTCTAGAAAATGTGTGTACTTGCTAAATATACCGTTGTGCGTGTGTGAGTGTGAACAATGCCAGCTCTGGACTGTCTCGTGAGAAGCACCGTTTGCGTTTATGGAACGTTGATCCCTTTCGGGACAGCCCTGGTCACCTTGCTCCATGACCGAGGTTGCCCCCTCGCAGCAGTCCGGAGACGTGCCCTCTCCCCTCCCCACACCCTCAGCACCTCCCCCGCCTGATGAGCGGCCTGTCCGATCCAGGCTGACGCAGAGGGAGGGGCGCTGGGCATCTGTATGTATATAAAGATATAGGAAGAAATAACAACCATCACGGGAATCTGTTGGGCTTCTTCCCATGACTGTGATCTTACCCACGTTGGAATCACAAACTTTAAATTTCTAACAATTAAGATCCTTGCCGTTTCCAAGTAATTTGTTAAATGCTATTCAACACAGACAGATATTTATTTTCAGCCTTGGCTTGTAAATGCCTACAAACTGATTCATGTTGGTGGTCATTACGACACTTCCTGTGAATTGGTGAATAAATATGATTTTAGAGTTTCACAGTAAAGGTGACTCTGGGAGCTTCTGTTCTTCGGCGTATTCGAAGAGGTGAGGGGACCAGAACTGCTTTGTCCGCTCAACGTCGTCTGGCCTCTGTCCTAAATCCATGCGTGGGACGGAGCGGGGTGTGGGGTGAGGGCTGTGGGGTGACATAGAAAGCTGGCCCCCGTTAGGCCTCCAGGTATGAGGGTGGCACCCTTCACAGCCAGACCTGAACCCCGCTGCGTTGTTGCTGGAGACCCACACCAGGGCGATCTAATGGATCTGTGCACCTCCAAAGGGTGGAGCTCTTTGTGTGTGGTCTTCACCCCTGAGGTGGGCACGGGGAGGGCGGTGGCAGCTGTGTCTCTGTCCAGCCCATTCCTCCCTGCTCCTCCACGCTGAGCCTCCCTCTGCCGTGTGAATATTATTAATATGTTAATATCAATAGTGCACTTCATGCAGCACCCACCGGGTGCCTGGAACTATGCTGTGCTTTATAGGCAGCATTTTATTCTTACCTCACCAAAGTCTTATTAGATGTATATCTCCATTTACAAAGGAGAAAATGAAGCACAGAGAGGCTAAGTAAATCATCCTAGCTACAGGATGGCACAGCTCAGGGTCGCTGAGGCTCAAACAGGTGCTTTTAAGCCATGCAACCACTCCAGAGAGCCTGCTTCTGGCCGGTCCAAAGCAAAGGTCTCTGTTCGGAGTCCCAGGACTGCTGTGACTGTGGGGCTACGTGGAAGCCGCCCAGAGGGAGAGTCTGGCGCTAACACGCCGTGGCCACAGGTGGAGACGGCCGTCCGGGTCTACAGACTTCACCAGCTGGGACTCCCAGGGGCCTCCAGCACGGGCCTCTGCCTCGCTCGGGGCCCCGGCAGCTTCTCCCTTCCCTAAACGACAGGGTAGTGGTCCCAGAAGCTCTGTGTGAATATACCTCGTGTCACCTTCCTCGAGGCCACATTGTCAAACCATCACTGTGTCCTACCTTCTCTACTCTGACTTCACCCTTCTAATTGCCACCAACATCCACAGTCACTCGGTAAGTGTGCAATCATGTCAGAGTGCCTGCTGTTTTCTTGGGACTAAGATACACACACACACACACACACACACACACACCTGTAAGTGCTCCTGTACACACATACAGAGCAGTGGCCTCCTATTCCATGATACTTTAGTAAAACCACCACTGGTCACAGCACCGCTGTGTGACAATGTTCCTGAGCGTTCATTTCCTTGTTTATAGAATGGTAGCAATGGTGCTTTCCTTAAAGGACTCGGGATAATTAAGTAAGGTAATTTCCATAAAACATCTGCCACAATGACTAGCCCTTCAGGCATTTACTAAACAGTTACTGTCACCACAACTCTGACCGATCCTCCTCCACCCTCCCCTAGTAATGGATGAGTGGGTCATACGTTCATTCTCCTTCACCCACCCACTCACTCAGTGGTCCGGGGTCTAGCCTCCACAGCGTTCTCCCCCTTATCTCCTCGGTGTAGACGGTTTCAGAAAGAGGGGGAAGAGAAAGGACAGAGAGATGTACCAAGACTTGCTGAGCACTGACTTTGGATCTCTAATCCTTCCACCACCCCAGCATCTTCATCCCATTTCATAAATGAAGGAACTGAGTTCCAAAGAGCCTGTGTTCCTATCGGGGCTGCACACCTGGGGAGTGGCAGAGCTCAGATCCCTTCACGGAGGTGGTTTTCCGAGCCCCACGTCGGCCGGCGCTGCTCGCACAGCCAGCCCTGAAGAGCGAAATGCTGCCTTTGGAAAAGCAGCGTGTGTGGGTGTCAGAAGCCAGCAGCGAGCCTGTGTTCCTCATTTAGCGCATGGGCTGCAACCAGTCCCCAAACACGCACCAGACAGGAACTGGGGAGCCCTGGCTGCACAACTACAATTTTAAAAACAAAATGAGTTTTAAAACAACATAAACCAGACAGAGCCTAAAAACCAGCAAGAGAACGAAATGTGTGGAAATAAGCACCTAGAAAAAAGGGCAAACTCCCCAGAGCAGTAACCCTGGAAGGCTGTCCCCAAGGCCTCTGTTGATCCCCGTGCCCTGGAGTCTGTGATGATCCCAAGACTTGACAATCTGAAGTCTGTATTCATTCATGTGTCTGCTCTTTGCCCAGAGACGTTCCAGAGTCCTTCCTCGGTGCCTCCTGTGGGACCCGCACCGCGCTGGGCACCAGGACCCCAGCACACCGGCTCCCCGCCCTCACTAAATCTACAGTCTAGTGGAGGAGAGAAATAATTATTACATAACCCCATACACAGGTGTACAATGGTACTTATTATGGGCACCGCCGAGGAGGCACCCCTGGAACTCTGCGCATCTATAGTAGGATGAATTATCATCAGGAAGGCCAAAGGTTCCCTAAAGAAGTGGGATTAAGTGGAGGCAAGAAGGAGAAAGGGGCGGTGTATGGGTCAAGGTTCTTAGTTGCAAATGAGAAAATCACCTCTAGCTAGTTGAAGAGAGCAGGTATTTATGAACAGAATCCCTGGGAAAACTGGCAAATCTGAGCTTCCAGAAACACCTCCCAGCAGTGCCTTCTCCAGCAGAATAAACCAAGGCCTGAGTCCAGATGTGGGCTGCACATCTGCAAGGATCTCCCTCTTGCTCCCCGTGCTCTTTTGGCTCAGCTAGGACTTTCACGCCAAAATCTGCCTGTGATCCCACCTCCTCAAACATCGGGTCTCCACTGGGATGAGCCTGCAGATAGAGAGAGTCAAGGGCACATGAATACTTACCCACAGGCTCTGATTTTTGTCAATCAAACTGATGCTGCTGTCCTGTTCAAAATCCCCTAAGAGAGCTTCATGACCTCAAGATGAAGTGAACCCCACTGCACGGCTCACGGCACAGTTAACGAGCCGTTCACAGCCGACATGACAGACAGACCCACCCCTCGTCCCGTGGAATTCTGCATTCCAGACCTCGTCCCAGGTCATCAGACTTCACTAAGCAGGGGCAGGAGCAGGCTGGTGATGGGCAGCCACGGCCTCCTCCGACAAGACCTGTTTAAAAAATCGAACAACTGCATTGTGTCTTTTCCTTCCGTTAATAAATGATAAAGTGACTTCACTTTATTAGAATATGTCAACTCTGTCACTTGGCACTCGGTTTAAAATTCCCTCAGGTGCTCTCTGTCTCTCAGCTGTAGCCAGAGGTTATCATTACAGCCTGGTTCTAGCAGGTTTGTTTTAATGTTTTTCTCTTTGTTGATGTTAGAGAGAAAGAGAGGCAGGGAGAGGGGGAGAGAGATAGAAACAGCTATGAGAGAGAACATCGATTGGCTGCCCCCTGACCGGGAATTAACTGGGACCTCTTGGTGCATGGGTCAGTGCTCAACCACTGAGCCACACCGGCCAGGCAAGTTCTAGCAGATTTTGACCCAAACACAACCTGAAGCATGCTTCTTCCACCAAAGGTGCCTCTGACTCAGAGTGTGTCAGGGACGGCAGGACCGACTTCCCACCACCAGGAAATGCGGTAACAGCTTTCAACCTGGGTGTGTCCAGAGGCCCGGGCCAGTTTGCTGCCTGGTGTCCTCAACCCACGTAGGTGAGAAAAGAGGAGACCTGGTGTCTAGACTCGAGGATAGCGGTGGGATCAGTGAGGTGCATTGAAGAACAGCCGCTTCTAGCTGAGGAAACTAATTTAAGGTAATGGTCTCAGAGCAGTGTGCTGGCTGGGGTGGGACCCCTGAATTTTTGTAGGGGTGGGGAACACCCTCACCCCACACTCTCAGCCAGTCTTGAAGGAACCTGGGTTTCTGCAGTGAGAAGCTCGGGATCATTTGATCTGCACACAGTGAAAACCTTAACCCGAGACCGGTGGGTTGAGTGTGTTCTGCCCCTGCCATAAGCCTCTCGGAGCAAAGTGAGGCAGGTGAGCCCCAGGGAGATTCTCTCCGCGGAGGCGAAGTGTGTGGCAGGAGCGTCCAGGGCTGTGCCCACCCAGGGTGATGACACACGTGTATGTACATCGCACGGTACAAAGGCTTTACATCTTCTGGGACAAAAAACATTTCCCTCAAATGGGGTCTTCATTTTTAGACAAATGCATGCACTTTAGAAACATCCCCAAAATCACAGCACTCAGCACTCGTGGCTTCCAGGACTCTTATTTTGACTGACACACGGGAGAGAAACTGACCAGGAGAGAGGGAGGCAGAAGGGAGGCCAGACTTTCTACCCCCTTCCGCTCCTGTATGGACTCCGTTGACTCTAAGACCGGAATTCTAACGCAAAAAAAAAAAAAAGGTAAGAAAGCGTTTTAAGCTTTTGCAGATTTAGATGTAAAAGCTTAAGAATTGGCACAAAGCAGTGAGAGGTGTTTTTTTTTTTAATGAGTCACTTCAAAGAAATCTTCAGTTAAGACAATTGTTATGAAATCAAAGTAATAATTTCTTCAAAAATACTTCATAATAAACAGCATTGTGGGGGAGGGGGTAGTTAACACTTGAAATATTCTGAACAGGAATCCACACTCCAGAGAGGTTTGCTTTCACTCTTTGGATATCATTATTTAAATCGATACGGGAGGTTTGTTTACCAGCTCAAAAAAAATTAGAAATATCTTTTTCAGAACCTAGTAGAAAAGTGGACAAAGAATATAAAGACATTCACAGAACAGAAAACTCAAGGGATAGAAGGCATATAAGATATTCTCAACCCCATCAGCAATGATCAAAATACAAATTTAATCCCAAATCGGACCCATCAGATGGGCAAAAATTAAACAGCTGGGAAAGCGTCAAAGCTGATGGAGCCCAGAAACTGTCGCATGGCTGGTGGGAGCACAGGCAGAGCCAACCCTGCGGTACAGCCAGCGTCACTACCCGGGACCCAGGGATTCTGCTCTGACAATCCCCCCAGATGCTCTCAGATCCACCTGGTAAATACGATGTTTGCTGCAACATCATTTGTGGTACCAGGGAGCTTAGGCCATCTGAAGGCATGGATAAGAAGTGTGATGGATGTGAAGTAGGGGTGAGACTATAACCCACTGGGCTCCTGTGCGGAGAAGCAGATGGTAGAGGGTGCTCCCCAGCCTCTGGCAAAGCGGAAGCCTTCATTCCTCCAGTCCCTGCACCCGTTGGCCGTAGATGCTCTTACCTGCATCCCTCTCTGAAAACTTGTCTCAGCCAAAGCAAACCCCTCACCTAGGTCACACTTCCAGGACAGCCCACAGCCAATAACTGGTTGATGCCTTGAGGCCAGGCCCCTGACCTTAAGTCACGGCAACTTAGTGGGGCCATCCCAGCTCCAAAGCTCCCTATGATGTCCATCCCGCCTCTGCCCAGTCCTGCTCCGCTCCCTCCCTTCCTCTCTTCAAGGGGTTGATCCTAAACACAGAGATTCCCAGCCAACTTCCTTCACGTTCATTTCTATCTCAGAGTCTGTTTCCTGGGAAACCCAACCTAACCCACACAACAACATGTAAGAATAGTGATAAGGGAAGAAAAAAGTTAAGTCACAGAATGAGATCTCCAACCGACCATCAATAAAAATTAACAATAGATGCACACAAAACTCTACACGTTTTCAAGGACACAGACAGATAAAAGAACATGCATGCACACATTAGAAGGACTGCCTATAAGAAGCAGGGGAACAGGAGTGGGAATGGGGCCTGGGTCAGAGATCAATGATGACAGCATGACATGGGCAGAAGGGTTAAGTGAGCCTTTTCGTACCTGAGGTCCAAATTAGTACTACGTCCAAATTAGTACTACTAGTAATACTACTACTAATAAAGCCATTTGAATTGATTAAATGAGGGGTGCACTCCATCCAGACACCCATCTTCATGGCTGGCTGGCCCTGCCATTGGGATGTCTTGAATAATTCGGGGTCTGTCTCAGAGTAAACCTTTTGTTCAAGGCTAGGAACAGAGTGGAGACTTTCCTGTCTGCAAGCATAACGCGTGTCTGCTTTGCCATTTCTTACATTGATCAGAATTGAGTTTAGAGCTTTTATTTTGTTTATAGGGGGTTGGGGGGTTGTTGTTTTGTGTTTGTTTATTTTAGAGATCAGAAGCCCAAAATAGGTCCTTTTTTTCCAGTTACAGTTGACATTCCATATTATTGTATGTTAGTTTCAGGTGTACAGTATAGCAGTTAGACATTTATATAGTTTACAAAGTGATCCCCCCATAAGTCTAGTACCTACTGGCACCATACAGTTATTTCAATATTGTTGACCATATTCCCTATGCTGTACTTTACATCCCCATGACTATTTTGTAACTGCCAATTTGTACTCCTTAATCCCTTCACCTTTCTTCACCCAACCCCTCTCCCCTCTGGCAATGATCAGTTTGTTCTCTGTATCTACCCATCTGTTTCTGTTTTGTTTGTTTGTTCTTTAGCTTCCACGTGTCAGCTTGTTTTTGCTGGGATATATTCCTGCAGCAAAACTGTGGCGGGACGCAGCCGATCACCACTAACGGTCAGACTCAGCCAGTGTTTGCCCCAAGAACCTGGTCAGGTGGCTCAGCAGCCAAGCCAGCGGGGTGGCAGAGAGCAGCTGGCCTTTCCCAAGCCCGCTCCCTGCGGGAAGGCTGCAGTCAGTGTGGTCCTGGGTCCGAGTCAAAGGCAGGAGCGTGGGTGGCCGGCGGCCAGCGCGAGCCTGGCCCTTGAAGTGGCTGGGAAGGGCCGGCCCTCCAGGCTCCTCCCCTTCCGCGGCTGAACACTGTCTTCGGAAGCCACGCCAGGGGGGCAGAACCACGAGATGGGCCACTCGAGGGAGGGCTGCGCTGATCAGGAGCACTTGCTTCAGACTTTACATGAGCAGGTTCAGAGGGAAATAAAACGCGGAACAGAACAAAGCTGGGAAGTGCGAGATCTGTAGTCCGCAGTCGCTCTGCACACGTGGGTTCCTGTGTGAAAGGCTTCTACCTGTCCTTCATTAGGTCTGTTTACATCTGCCTGGTCATCTCACGACTTAAGGAAGAGTACCCCTCATTTTATTTTTTAAAGGGAGTAAAGATCCTTTTATTTAAAAGGGGGGCCCTGGCCAGTTTGGCTCAGTGGTTAGAGTGTCAGCCTGTGGTTCAGAGAGACCCAGGTTCGGTTCTGCTAAGGGCACGTACCTCGGTTACAGTTTGTCACTGGCCCTGGTTGGTCGTGCAGGTGGCAGCCACTCGATGTGTCCCTTTCACGTCGATGTCTCTCTTTCTCTCTCTCCCTCTTTCTCCCTCCCACTCTATCTGAACGAAAAATGGAAAAAAAAATGTTCTCGGGTGAAGATAAAATAAATAAATTAAAAGGGGGGGGGTCTGCAGGTGTCAGACACAGAAAGTGATAAGAATGGAGCTGAGAAACATTCTTAGATGGCTCTCTTTAGAGGAGGGAAATCACAAAAGAGGCCAATATAAATAAAACTGAATGTTATTCATACACTGGTCAAATATGTTGTTGTTTTTTTCTTTTATTCCTCTCCAGAGGATACTTTTCTATTTATCATCAGACAGAATGGGAAGGAGGGGGAGAGAGAGAGAGAAACATCGATGTGATAGAGCCACATCGACTGGTTGCCTCCCGCACGACCCCACCAGGGCCAGGGAGGAACTGCAACCAAGGTACATGCCCTCGACTGGAATCAAACCCACGACTCATTGGTCCATAGGCCAACGCTCTAATAGCTGAGCCAAACTGGCCAGGGCTATATGTTAAGTTTTTCATTATACAAATGACTATTTTAATTCGGGTAAGTTTAGCAAGTCCTGCTAATTCCTATACAGCATCCACTCCCACTATTTGCTTATGAACAGAATTGTTAAAACTATGATGACCTCCCAGTGCCCTGGCTGCTAAGCAAGGCCCCTAAGCTCAGTCTGGCCAGTGAGATGTAGGCGGAGGGCCCGCGGACCATGCTCTTGCCTGACTAAAAGGCAAGGTTTTGCTAGGAGGTCACCTTTGCCCTCCCCTCCTTCCTTACTCCTGACTAGAACATGGATGAGAAGGTTTGCAGGGCAGTAGCCACCTTGTAATCGTAAGACACCACCCCCGAGGCCGAAGATGGGCATGCTGAGAGTGACAGAGCAGGGAGAGGCCACGCGGCCCGGGGTGCTGGTGGCTTTGCTGAGCCAGAGCCACAGCCCGAGTCCGCGCTTCCCCTCCGCCCGCCCTTCACCTCAATCATGTTACACGATGTTGACTGGGTTTTTGTTATTTGCAGAGAATTGGGTTTCTGATACCAAAAGTGCATGATCTCCTCACTTTCAAATACAAAGACTTCTATTTAAAAAGAAAAAAAGCAGTCAACTTAGTGACTTAGTGCTTTATAATTTATACAATGTTCCATTGTATAAATTATATATAAAATTTATTATATATAAATTATATAAAATTTATAATTATATAAATTATATATAAAAGGTCTACGAACAGGTTCCATAAAGAAATATATCATTTCAAAATGATATTCAGAGATTGTAAATCACACAGAAAAAAAAAATTGTCTGATAAGTAAGAGTATGTCCTAAATATCTAATACAAAATATGTAATTGAAAATCAAAAACCCCATTTGTAACAATATTTTTTTTAAAGCTTCTTCTTTTAAACAGTCTTCTTGGATACCCAGCAGGTGTGGCGCAGGGGTTGAGTGTTGACTCAAGCACCAAGAAATCGCCAGTTTGATTCCCAGTCAGGGCACATGCCCAGGTTGTGGGCCAAGTCCCCAGTGTGGGGCATGCAGGAGGCGGCCAATCAATGTTCCCTCTCATTGATGTTTCTATGTCTCTCTTGTCTTCTTTTCTTTCTCTTTAAAATCAATAAAGGGGAGGAAAAAGTCTTTTTGGGAAATAAACATTCCTGACCAGGAAAAACATGAAATATATGCAAGTGTTTATGAAGAGCTACAAGCTATCATTTTTATCAACTTCAAGATAAATTAAAACATCAAAATATAAGATGCTGTAATGATTAAGCTGTCGCTTAATTACTCATTTCATTTTTAAGTATAACCTTTCAATAAGAAAGTAACATATGCTACGGAAAATGGTAACATTTCAAAATTATACTGAGGTATAATAATATCAGCTTAAGGGAAACATAAAAATTTCTTCCGAGGTGTGAAATAATAGAAATATATATATATATTAGTCTGTGCCCCTGGTTTGTAGCGTCGAGCTTCTAAAACCCTCCTCCTTTCCTGTGATAATAGCACTAATACTTGCTCTACCACTAGGTCTTTGAGTCTAGCTGCTGACGCGGGGTCCCTTGAAATGTCCTGGGTTATAGGAGTGTCTTTTGTTCTAATGGGGTGACTGTTGGTGGGCTCCTGGCTAACAGCTCACCACCAGGATGACCAAACCAGAATTAGAAACTTAAAATTTTCAGCCTCACCCTGTCCCCATCCTCTGGGAGGGGGAGAGGGACTGGGACTGAGCTACTGGTTGATCATGCCCATGAGGAAGTCTCCATAAAAATCCCAGTAGCGCGGGGTTCGGAGCGCTTCCAGGTGGGCGACAGGTCTACAGGCCGGGGGACGGCGCACCCAGCGCCACAGGAACATCGGCTCCTGGGCTCAGGACTCTTCCAGACTTCGGATCTCCTCCTCTGGCTGTTCACTGATAGCCTTTATCATGTTCTTTATAATAAACTGCTAAACACAGGGTTTCCTTGAGTTCGGTGAGCCATTCCAGCAAATTATCAAGCCGAAGGAGGGGTTGTGGGAACCCCGATTTATAACTGATCAATCAGAAGTACAGGTGACAGCCTGGGACTTGCCACTGGTGTGCGAAGTGGGGCCGTCTGGTGGGACGTGATGCTCCAGGTAGATCACGACAGAATTAGAGTGGATGACAGGCCACCCCTCAGTGTCACCGAGAATTACCTGGTTACGTGTAAAACACACACCTGGTGTCAGAAGTGTTGAGTGTGAGAGTAAAGGAGAAACACAAGGGGAATGTTTTTCTTTACGAGGCTAAATTTTTTTCTTTTTTTAATGAAGCAAAAGAGTTACTTTCAATCTTGACCTATGAAATGGTGAGCTCTGAGCAAGAAAAGGAAATAAAACTATCTCCTAACTTATCTTTTTTTAAAAAAAAATCTTATATATGAGCTTTATTTTCTTCAAATAATTGGAAATTTCAAACGCAGGAACTGTGTATTGAATACTTTTAGTTCCCAATAAAAACATGTTGTATAATAAAACTGGGAAATTTAACATTTCATAGTCTAGTAATTCCCTTATAAATTGGAATGAGAGGGAAACATCTATCGGTGAATTAACTTATTGTTGAAACTCAGTTCCTTGTAAGTGATTGTGTGTTTTATCTTTGCAGCATCTGTGTGCGTACTAAAGAAAGCAAAGATGGAATCATACCATGACACATTTAAATTATGCCAAGATTGGGTTTTACAGCAAAGGCAAAACCACGTTTTGTCTGTAATTTTCTGCACTTCCTATACTTATTTTCTCATAAAAACAACAACAGTAAAACCTACTCCGGTTATTCTTTTTTTTTTTTATCCTCACCCGAGGACACTTTTTCATTCTTTGTTCAGCTAGAGCAGGAGGGAGAGAGAGAGAGAGAAACATCGATGTGAAAGGGACACATCGAGTGGCTGCCACCCGCACGACCAACCAGGGCCGGGGACAAACTGCAACCGAGGTACATGCCCTTAGCGGGAACCGAACCCGGGTCTCTCCGGACCGCAGGCCGACGCTCTGACCGCTGAGCCAAACCAGCCAGGGCAAAAATTTTTTTTTTTTTTTTTGGTACGTGCCCCTAGCAGGAACCGAACCCGGGACTCTCTGGTCTGCAGGTTGACACTCCAGCCGCTGAGCCAAACCAGCCAGGGCCGGTTATTCTTAATTAAATTAACCTTGGAAAATATATTAATGTAATGTCAATGTGTTATTGCAATTAATATTATAAATCTGTCAAAATTTACATACCTAGGTTTTAAAAAAATAAATTGCTTCCAATGAAACCAGACTTCGGTGTATTTTTATATTTGTATTTGTTTAGATAAGTTTCAACAAGAGTATTTTACTATCACTTGTTGATATCATTAACAAGGTATTTTATCATTGTTTTACTTGTGTTTTCTGACCTGAACTGGCTTAGGGACTTTGGATTCACGCAGCATTGGGTGTGGCGGGAACACGTAGACCCACCATGTGGACGGGCTCCTCCACGTTCCCCAGCCCCCGTGCAGTCAGATGGGGCTGGCCAACAGGTTGTGAATCAAAGTGGTTCCTGTCCCTCGGCGACAAGCATTGTAGAGCAGGGACAGGACACCACAGCTCCCTCTCCCTGGCTACTGACTGAGGAAGCCGAGTGTTCCGCACGGTGTAGCTTCAAGACAGTGGACTTGCTGTCAGCCGGGGTCCAGAGTAGCCATGTGGAGCAGAACTCCGCTGGCCCCTGCGCTACGAACTATGAATGAGAAGAAATCGTTTACTTGTTAAGCAACTGAGTATTCTGGCTAATTAACTGAGATAATAGATAATAGTTTTTATCTAAATAGAATGCAACACAAAACTATAGTAAGAGTTAAATTATGTCATTAGTAAATATATATGTATATGCAAAAGCTAGGCTTACAGTTTAGGCCATGGAGATAGAGATGTATAAGGTACTTTTAGGCAAAAACTCACATATCTTATATTTGTCGGTGTGCTCTACTACCTCAGAGACTGAGAGTCCTGTGTTTTTCTTTTTTCCTTGAGTCCCTCTGAGGAAATGTAAAAAGAGAATGAAAGTGATGTTCCCCCTTCAAATTACTGGTGCAATAATCAGATGATGCCAAGGAAGACACCCCTGGAACTGGAAAGTGGGAAACATGCTTGCTGTTAGTGACCTTCCCAACCCTCGAGTGTCCGTGGAAGCTCTGATCCTGTCCTGTTCTAGGATCATGCCCAAATGCAGGAAAACTTCCCTGGACACATCTTCCTCTAACACAGACCATTTCTTCCCCATCTCTTCTGCATATGTCTCTCTTCTTTGCCTTTAATGTTAGTGTCCAGGGGGTTAGTCTATGTCCTTGACTCTGAGGCTGCACTCTCTCCTTTGAAGAGCTCATGCGTAGTGTAGCTTCACTGACTTCCACAGTCAGTGCTATTGCAGATGCCTCCCCAGCGTGGGGTACATCTGCTGTCCCTTCTCACAGCATCACTACCGAGATGTCCTAGAAGAACCTCAAGCAGACACCACCTCTCCCAACAAGCCTGCTTCTCTTCCTCTACCCCCTCTTTCAACATGCCATCAATCCAGACACCTCGATTATTATCCTGGAAACCCCACTCATCCAACTGCTCCCCCCACACATTCCTTATTTTTTCCTAACATTTGGACCTTTCCTTCTCACACACAGCTACTCTTACTCAGACTATTGCACCAGTACCACCCCTACCTCACTCTGTCTAACTCAGCACTGCTTCAAGTGAGCTTCTAAACGTAAATCTAACCTACGTCTTTCAATACTACCCATCACCCAGGGTCGCGCTCCGTTAGCACAGGACGCCAGCCCTTTAATGACCTCACCCCGGCTTTTTTTTTATCCTCACCAGAGGACATTTTTCCATTTTTTGTTCAGGTAGAGTGGGAGGGGGGGAGAGAGAGAGAGAAGACATTGACGTGAAAGGGACACATCAAGTGGCTGCCACCCGCATGACCAACCAGGGCCAGGGACAAACTGCAACCGAGGTACGTGCCCTTAGCGGGAACCAAACCCAGGTCTCTCTGGGCTGCAGGCTGACACTCCAGCCGCTAAGCCAAACCGGCCAGGGCTCACCCTGGCTTTTTAATTGAGCCCCTTTTCTCTCCGGCCCTCTCTCTGGAGTCTGTGTACATCCACACCTCTGGGCCCGTGCGCACACTGTGCCTCCTCCCGAACGCCTCTCTCACTGGTTTGTCTGGCTGGGCAGCTCATCATCCACGATTCAGCTGGAACACACCTCCCCACGGAGGCCTTTTCTGCCGGAGCCACTGACCCAGGTCCCCTCTGTGACTGCCCAGCCCTGGGCTTCCCTCTGCGTGGCTGTCATCCTAGCCCTCCCCGCCCTCCCTCCCGTCGGAGCTCTCTGTGGGCCACAGAGGCGGGTGCTCCGGAACGCTGAGGAGGCCTCCACCATCATGGACAAAGGCGCAGGTCCAGAGATTGTACGATGGTGCGAACATGTTCCACAGCATCTGGAGCTGGAAGAGAAACAAATTCAAAATGCACGGAGGCAAAGCTAGTCTGTGAACGTAACAATCACGGGACCGATAGAGCGAGGGCTTCGGTGCCATCCATACCTACAAATGTGTCTCTCTTCCGAAATCGAGTCAACACTGTTGTGTACGTAATTGCACATTTGGCATGCACTTTAAAATTTATATTTATGGAATACAACAAAATAAGTTTTCATCATAATCCTGTGCTGTAGGGCACAAACCGGCAGCAATTCTACAAACAGCCTGTGTCCGTGTGGGAAACTGCACGTTTTCAACGTCTCCTGCACCAGGGCATATCTTAGCGCACCCGCCACGATCTGTCCTCCAAGACGTCGGGAAGTTTCAGATAACACTGCAGACAAAGCACCGCGGGTGCAGGAAACGGCCTCAGGAAACCCGCGGACAAAACCCTCCCTGCCCAGTGCTTCCAGCACAAAACGAGTTGCAATTCATCGTTCCCCAGTCAACTCCAAAGCGCTGGCCTGTAACAATGTATCTGAATTTCCTTTATGTAGTCCTTACTTGCAGATCAATTTTGTATATTTTTTTTCAGAATTAATGATCACTCCAAAACTCTAATAAGACAGAGAGGAATTAGCCCAGTGGAAGCCAAAAGTAACAACTGAAAAACAGACTAGAAGAGGCTTCAGTGTACCAAAAGCTCTTCTGTCACACTAGCTTCGAGGGCAGACGGTCCAGGTGAAGGTGAGGGAGGAACTGTGACATCCAGAAAAATCGAGAGAATGAACCAGGAGAGATGGACCAGGTCAGAACACAGCACACGGCTCAGAAGAGCAGGAGGACGAGCGTCTACGACCCACATACTGGAGATAGAAGTTTTTCCAAATTGACAGCAATCTTCACATTTATATGACTATAATGACACATGAGGATGAAAGAAATTTGCCTCAACTACCAATAATATACAGCAATTTTTGAGAAAGTATGCAAGGAGATAGAGTGAGTCATCTTTCTGTCCTCCTTAGAAAATAACATGACAAAGTTGCTGCCAGATGAAGATCAAAGAAATGCTATCAAATATGTTAGCAAAACATGTCTGCTCATTCAAGCACAATATCATTTTTCTGGTGTCAGCTTTTACGTATATGTCATTTGACGCAATTTCCTTCTTATTCTAAATGACTACCTGCATTTTGCCTACTTTTTAATGCATGATCTTGTATTATTTTCAGCAAAGGATACACAAAATGTGGGTGCCCTCCCAGTGTCCCCACGCTTCTCTCCAGTCTCAGCCCAGGCCCTGGCACCTTGAACTTGCTCGGTAAATGAGAGAGGGGTGAGCTCTGAGCCGGCTGTATTATTACTGCCCCTGCCCCTGTGACTCCCCAAGTCACTCCACAGATTATTCCTCTGCCCGTGTAGAGTCCTTTCTTGTCCCAATGGCTATGACACCTGGAGTTGGGGGGACACGCCCCAGCTTCGGCCAAGTCATCAACCCTGCAAAAGCAGCCTGCACTCCACGGATAAGCAAATGTTCTGAGAACTCTTGTTTCAATATCCGCAGCCCAGCAACGAGCCCCACCTCTGAGACGGAGTCATTGCAATGAAGCCTACATGGTAGAAATGAATAATCACCTAAAATAAAATGCCCCCATGCACGTTCCCACTCCGTGGACAGTCTAGAGGCTCGTTAGCTTGTTCTTGAATCTGAGGGCTTCTCACTGTTCACAAAGGAGGAGAGAACTCTCCACCTGTCCCACTACAGTTCCTGGGAAGGGACTGCACAGTGAGGACGCTCAGGCTCGAATATGGCCAGGTCGTCACTCTCCAATTTCCTAGAGCTGTTATTAATCCTCCTGCTTTGAGGCTTTAGTAGAATGTTAAAGGCGTTTTTTGTTTTTGTTTTCCTCCTGGGTACATTTAAAAGGACCCGGGCATTGTCGTAAAGGCCTGTCTCAAACATCACCTTTCAAAGGGAGGCTGCCAGTTTGATCATTTCTCTGAAGCCCCACTTCCTGCTGCTGTCTCCCACCTACCAAGTGCTGAGCAGAGGCTGTGCCTGGAGCCAGGCCTCCCTGAGCAGCCCAGCCCAGCCCAGTGCAGAAAAGGACATCACAGGAGCGTGCAAGGCTGAGCACCGAAGGCACCTCGACCTGTTCTGCTCTAGTTCGCTATAACCCTGGGGCACTTCTAGGAGAAGTAGCTCTGGGGCTGGACCATGGCTAAGTGCTTAATTTTGATAGTTAATCTTCTCAACAACCTAAGAGACAGTGTATTATTATTCATCCCATTCTGCAGACGTGGAAATTGAGCCCAGATGAACTGATTGGCCCAAGGGCAAACAGCTGGTAGTAATATTAAACCAGATTATGAGACCTGTGTTTCACACTGTTTTCTTCATTGTACACTAACAGTGATCACAGCAACCTCACGATCACGTGCCTACTTGGTGCCAGACCCTGTGCCAGGCAACAGGGGGGCGTCTTCCTCTCCCACTGCCTTTAGGGAGCTCACGGCCTTTAGGGTACCAGCGCGAATGTGGACAGACGCTGGAGCAGGGGATTCACACCTCAGTGAAAACAGAAACACAATGTCTGTTCGTGGAGATGAGCCTGGGCAAGTAAGGAAATATTTGCTAATGCAGGTTTTAAAAGGAGCTAATTTGCTTCCCACAGTAATTTTCTGCAGAAATCCTTCCATGGTTATTTCAAACGGAGCTGGCTCTGAAACGGGGGGGGGGGGGGGGGGGTGCAGAAGCAGCGTCAACTCTTCATCTCTGTCTTTTCTTATTCTTCTCAGCAACTCCTCTATATTATATTATCCCCCCTTCAATTATATCGATTTCTCAAGTAGCAACAAAACACAAGGTTCAGAGAACGCTTTGTGAAGTATATGATCGCCTACCCACTATGCTGTCCACCTGAAACTAATACAAAATAACGTTGCATGTAAACTGTAGACTAAAACTGAAAAATAAAATACATTAAAAAAGATCTAAATTGTAAAAGAGCCCAGAGCCTGGTCACAGAGCAGAACCCCACTCTGACCTGCTGTGTGAAATGGCCACGCCCACTGGTTCTCGAGCCCCACCAGCCAATTCAGGACGCGGCGGTCACACGAAAGGACCAGCACATGGGGCCGGCAGAGGCTGTGAGCCCCGCTCCTCTCCTGCTCCCCGCGCTGCCTCGCATCCCCAGGCCCCAGATCTGCTGCCGGCCTGAGCTCAGCGCTCTGGGGACCGAGCTCGAGGAGCCCGGTGACTCAGGGCCTCCATTCTACATTCCCGTTAAGCACTCGAGATCTAATAGCTGCTATTAATACAAATTATGCTTCATTAAGCATGAAGCTAAGGAGAACTCGGCTCGGAGGCTTCAGCTCAATACAGGGCTGAAGGACAAACAGAACGGCTATTTTTAATCTTGGCAATGTCACCAGGGAGAGAGCAGCCCAATGCTGCATGTCCCTGTCGCCACTGCAGCAAATTTCACATTTTCAAATAAATATCTTGTTTGCAGCTCAAGGTATGTGACAGAGGTAAACCTTCTTAATCCTTGAGGGATGATAATACCTGGAACACTTTTCCCTTCAGAAACTTTTTTTCTAGAAAACTTGAGAAGCAGCAGGGAGGGAGAAGCTCTCAGCAGGTCCCCTGCAGACTCCTGCCCTCACCGCCCCGGAGGCTCTGGTTTTCCCGCTGAGGGGTTAGCAACGCTGGCCATGTTGCCTCTGCTGTCACCTTGCTGGTTCCATCCAGAGGGAGCCCGAGAATACGGGACACCATACCTGTGGCATTCTTCTAGATGACGGGTCAGCAAAAGTTCCTGTAAAAGGCCAGAAAGTAAATATCTCAGACTTTGGGGGCCCTGTGATCTCTGTTGCAACTATTCAACCCCATCATTGTAGCACAAATGTAGCCATAGACTACCTGCAAAGGAATGTGCATGACAGTGTTCCAATAAAACTTTATTGACAACTCCGGCTGGTGTGGCTCACTGGTTGAGCATCAACCCATGCACCAAGAGGTCACTGGTTTGATTCCAGGTCAGGGCACATGCCCAGGTTGTGGGCCCAATCCCCCATGGAGGGCATGCAGGAGGCGGCCAATCGATGTCCTCTCTCATTGATGTTTCTATCTCTCTTTCCCTCTTCCTTCTTCTCTCTTTAAAATCAATAAAGAAAAAAATTTTTTTTTCAAGTTTTATTGACAAAACTGGGGGTGGGCTAGATTTGGTCCCCAGGCTATAGAGTTTCCCACCTCTGATTCAAATTTTCTGTTCCATCCTAGATGTTTTTGCAATGAGTGTAACCTTTGTCTTTTATGAACATGATTATATCAACTATATCTGTTTACTTACAAAGTTGTGACAACTGACATTTTTTTCTTTTTGAATCTCTGTACAGGATACCAGCACAGGACTATGGCATTACCACATTTGGATTGGTTAAATTCACTTACTATCTTCACTATGTTCAACCAAGTCTCCGATACACTTCATGTGATACACATACAACTTGCAATCAGGACTTTTGCTATAAAGTCAGTTTGCATACTTTTATACTTCACATAGTACATGATCATTTCATTTGTTCTAAGCATCTGACAATGGGTCGCTGCAATGAGTTCTGCTAATCAAATGGACCAGTTTATCGACTCTTTTAGGTGTGTTAGAGTTCTCGAGGGAAACAGAGCCAATAGAAAACAGATGATAGATGATAAATGACAGGTAGGTAGGTAGATAGACAGACAGACAGACAGACAGATAGGGGCATTGGCTCACATGATTATGGAGGCTGAGATGTCCCACAGTCTGCTGCCTGCACACTGGAGAAGCCAAGAAGGCCAGCGGTGTGGCTCAGGCCTGGGAAGATGGATGATGCGCATCCACACTGAGGAGGACCGTTATCATTCAGTCCACCACTAACCTCTTCCCAAAACACCTCCACAGACACACCCAGAAACAACGTTTCACCAGCTATCTGGGCATCCCATTGCCCAAACTGACAGGTAAGATTTGCCATAACTGCAGGTTAGATACTTGTTCTGTTGATACTTATTCCCATCTCCTTTGAGAAGTTCCTTGCCCTTGAGGTTGATGTGTTTTGCTTTGGCTAATGAGACGTTCGAGTACATTAAGGGAGGAGAGGCTTGAAATGACTGGGCTGGGCGTTCCTCTCGCCGTAATTATAAGCCAGTACGATGATAGAGCTGCTTCTAAGAGTTTGTGAGGAACAGGGCTTATATAGTCCATCAGTAAAGGGCGCTTTTAAAAACAATGCTTGAATAAGGTCGTTAGGAAAAAAATGTCTTTAAAAGGATTGTTAGGCCAGATGGAAAAGTGGTTACTGTCCTACAGAGCAATAAAATCATAATTTGAGTGGGTTTTTTTTCCTCTGTCAAACAGCACTACCAGAAAGCATGTAATTTTACAATGTCTGGACTCTAATAAATAGTAAATTGCAAGGTCAAACACAGGAACACTCTTGTAAAGAATTAAATAATCTTTGGTCGAGCCTGTTAACCATTCAAAGGACATCTGCCTACATTGTTGCCTTCGTTCAAGCTGTGCGCACGTTCTCTGCCGCCGTGGAGGGTGCGCCACCACCAGGGGGAGCAGCCTTGCTCTGGATCCTGGGCTCTGAGCTCATACAACAGACCTGGTGACGCTCCCTGAGGCTGTCACTCATGTAAGTAAAGCACATGATTTGGACACTGTGTTGCCCCAGCTGTCCCATCAGGGGCAGGGGACGAATGGGCAGAAACCCCGAGACAGTGAAGGCACGCCTCCTTCTTCCCATGTGGTGGCTCTTGTGGATTGTCTCAGACTGACAACTGTGGCAGCCATGGCTCTATGTCCCTTGACCTTGGGGCTGCCAAGGGGGTTTGAGTTCATACAAATAGGTTGGGGTGATTGGTCAAAGGATTTTACTGCCTCACCATATCTAGCAGGATGTCACCCAAAGACTTCACCAAGGTGCAAATAATCACAAATACTTTATTGTTCCTCGTAGTTCAATATCTCCTTTAGCTCTGTCCTTGCCTATTCACATAACACTCCTTGGAGATCAGTGGGGCCCACGTGAACTAGGACTCTCACTGGCTGTCATTCCAAACGAAGTTAAATGCCCATAGATTTATCTCAGTACATGGGGAAGCATCACTCAAACCTCAAACACCCAGACAGATATAAGGGTGCCAGACAGACTGCAGGAGGGCTTCCTGAGTCTTAAGGCTTTGCCAGTAGTCTCAAGTTTCTTCTCTGCAGACCGAAAACCAGGGCTTGGCCATTCTGAGCTGCAAATGGTCAGTTAGTAAATACTGTGGGTGTGGCTAGCCGTGTGATCTCTGCTGCAACTACCTGGCTCTGGCATGGAGGTGGCAATAATGTGAACAAATGAAAGTGGCTGTGTCCCAGTAATTTATCAGAACAGGTGGCAAGCTCAGTGTGGCCCATGGGCCATCTTTTGCCAACCCTGATGTGGAGCAGGCTCCCAGGTCAACGTGACACAGACCCTTCCAGTGGTTGCATAACCCTGATAGCTGGCTCCCTACACTCCGGGACCTCTGCTGTTAAAGGGAAGTAACTGTTGATGTGCTGTTCCCCACCACACGTGAGTTCGATCATTGCATGCGATTAGCACAACCCTCCCCTCCCCGGGCAGCAGCTGAGGGGCTGCACACAACCACAGCTCCTTAAAAGTGAGCACGGGAAATGTGAGGGCTGAGAGACAATGTGTTGCTGCACAGTGGAGCCTTAGCAGCCTCGGGTTATAGCTCAACTCAGCAGGAAGAGACAGAAGCCGCAGAGATGCTCCAAAGGCCGCGTCTCAGCTGATGGCCGGAGGTGGGCCGTTGCACTCATGGCAGAGCCAGCTGTGGGGCTGAGGCAGTGCTCGGCCAGCCTCGAAGCAGGCCAGAGGCCGACAGGGACAGCCGAAGGTGGAAGTGGTCCGAGGCTGAGGGGGGGCCTGAGCAGCAGCTGGACGCTGAGCCGAGGTAAAGAGCGAGAAGGAGGTGAGGAGGTGTCCCTCCCGCTTGAGCAGCAGCAGGAGTGAGGAGTGGGGAGGTGGGCGGTGTGGCTTCAGGCGGCCCTCTCAGAGCTGTGCCCGAGCCCCCTTAGCACGTCTTTCGCCAGCTGTATGCAACTCACTTTTATCTTAAAAACATGGTGGAAGGGAAAAGATTCTGAAAACAAGGCTTTGAAATGCTGAACTTCAATTCCCTTGGAACAGCTGCTAGTAAATCAACTGTACAGAAGTTAACTTTCTTTTTCCTTTGAAAGAAAAAGGAAACAAATGAGTTCTGAAAATAAAGCATTTGAAAGAAAGTCTTTGAAACAACCCCACCTCTGCTCCCAAACTGGACCAGCCAGTCTAACAAAGACAATAAGAGACTGACCCATGCAGGTCACATGAAATGCGCTCCCGTGGAGAAATAAAGGACCGTCTTGTGGCCTCTGCCCTCCAAGCCTCCCGTCCCAGGCCGGTGGAGAACACGCACTGAGCAGACCAAGAGGGTGTATGGGTCAAGGTGTTGATGTCCTACCCCTATCATTTCCAAATGGTATGGCACATTCCAGTTAGTTAATGTAAAAATTAACCAAGACGGAATATTGATACTCTCCACTGTAGCTAATTCAAGGCTTTGGAGGTTGGTTTTGGAGTTCAAGTTCATGTGGAAAGTACGTGCGGGCTAAACTCTGCCTTCGAGTGTTCATAAGCTGAATATGCAGGTCACCCTTTCCAGTTGAAAATATATCACAAGGGTGTTTATTTGTGTCTTGTTTTGAGCTGCACCTGTGCCTCATCCATCTGAAAGGGTTTTACCAGGTAGCTCTCTCCTTACCACTCTGGCTCATATCCTTCAAGCCAAGGAAACTGCATCTCCATATGAGTCTGATCATTTACCCAACACATAATTTATATCTCATAATTTAAAAAAAGAAAAAAGAGAAGGATTTGGATAAAGAAAGCATTGGAAATATATCTTTTGAAGACTCTTTCCTTTCCTCCAATCTAAGTACATAGCAATAACACATGAAATATAAAAAGAAACTGCTAAAATCATAGCCAAGTTCAAAATCATGATGAGTGTGTGGCTGTGAAATGGAAGAGAAATCCAAAGTGTTTAGTAGAAACTGAAACTGCTATCTTGCTAACCTCTTAGTTAGTCTGGGATGTCTGAGAGTTTTCTTCTTGCAGGGTAAGTAGAAAATTTATCTATTGAATACCCAGTGAGGGACCTACGTCAGGCATACCGCTCAGAGCTTCTAGGAGAGATTTTCTTCCAAATAAAGCATTTGTAGGAAAAAAGCTGCTGTTTTCTGCCTACATCTCCCCCCTCACCTGACATGTTACTGTGCGAAGACGGGACGCCTGGAGCTGAGGCAGCCTCTGGCAACTGTGGAGGAAAAGAAGATAAACTGACCTAGAATCCTGACATGTGGGACCACTCACTGAACCCTGCACCATCAAGCCTCTGTACTTCCAAAGCAGACAATAATACACCGCACATGGTTTAACCAGGGTTGGTTGGACTTCCTCTTGACTTCAGTTAGGAAGTCAAATACATCCTAACTGAAACAGTGTCGGTTGTGTTTAGCTGGGGAGATGGTACAAGACTCCCTTCAGATGAGCCTGCAAACAAAAATTGCAAAACACATTAGGAAGTCAAATGCAACAAAAGAGAGGAAATAAAATAAACTAGTAAATAATCAAACATGAATTCACTCAAGATACAAGTAAAATTACAGGCAGTCTGCCAATGACTTTAAATAAATGCCTAGGATCCTCAGTGAGAAGAAAAACATCAATAAACGGGACAGAAATTATGAAAGAAAAAAATCAGGCAAAAATTAAAGCAACAGTAAACTATTAAAAAACTAAGAACTATGGAAATTAAATATGTAGCTATGGAAATAAACTCAACGAGTGAAGTGTGCTCTAGAGTGGACACCGATCGGAAGGGACTCGGGAAAAGACGGAGCAGAGCCACACCGAGAGAATTGTCAGGAAGCGGTCGAGAGGCAGGGAGGATGTGCACAAACACTATTTCAGAGATAAAAGGAGAACATTTCCACGGTTGAAAAGAGACATAAATTCTCAAATTAAAAATGTGCTCTGAGCACAAAGCGGGATTAACACAAATTAATCCAAAACCAGACATGTCATAGTGAAATGATAAAGACAAAAATCTTTAAAATATCCAAACAAACAAAGATGGCTAACTAAATACCGAGAGGCGACTGGACTGCCCGAGGTGTGGCTGGAAGCTCTCCTCCTTCCTGAGCTGACCTCCTGCTCTGATTTCAGCATCTTTTCTGCTAATACCCTCCGAAATCTTGATCCCATCTATAATTTTCTATTCCTGCTCCCATCTTATTCTCCCCATCTCAACTTTTTATTTTGATATATATTTTTAAAGATTTGAGAGAGAGAGGAAGGGAGAGGGAGAGAGAGAAACATGGTTTGGCTGCCTCCTACATGCCCTCTACCAGGGATGGAGCCTGCAACCCGGCCATGTGCCCTGACTGGGAATTGAACCAGCAACTTTACGTGCATGGGATGATGTTCAACCCACGGAGCCACACTGGCCAGGGCACCATCCCGGCTTTATTAATTCATAGCTCCTCTAGCTCCATCTCAGCCATTCTCCCTCCAAAACATCATCTTTCTGTTATTTATACCTCTATTCGTTTTCCAAATAAGCCTTATGGTGACTTTCAATCTGTATACAACAGACAAAAAGAGAGAAACTGATTAGTAACCATTAGAATAAGGCATTGAAGCCAGAATTCCTAAAAATCAACATCACAGAGTCCATCACAATTAATGAGGTCACGTGGTTTGACAGGAGTTTTCGAGCGTTCAAAGCCAAAGAAAAAATGAATACATTCAGTACAGTATTTATAGTTTCCATAACACAAAATTGTACCAGTTGGTAAGGACAAACATTTCCATACAAAAGTCAGGGATATAGGACCCTCTTGCAAAATCTGTCTTGCTTCCACCCACAGTACCATTTATTTGTTTGTTTGCTTGTTTGTTTATAATGTAAGTATAGTTTGTATACAATCTTATATTTGTTATGTTGGTTTCAGGTGTGCAATATAGAAATTCAACATTTTCATACCTTACAATGTGATCACCCAATTAATTCTAGTAATCATCTGTCACTGTGTAAACTTACTATAATATTATTGACTATATTCTCTTTCTATTTTCCATCCATCTCTCCTTCCCTTCTGGAAACCATCCCTTTGGTTTCTGTTTCTATGAATCTGTTTTTGTTTTGGCTGGTTGGTTGGTTGGTTGGTTGGTTGGTTGGTTGGTTTTGGAGTCCACATACAAATGAAACCGTATGATATTTGTCTGTCTCTGCCAAAGCACGGTGGGCAGGCAGTAAGTCACAAAAACCCAATTCCCTAGTGGCCTCTAGGGGCTCAGGCTGGACCACAGCACAATTCAGCTAAGTGGCAGCTCCCAGCAAACAAGCAGCAGCTGACCAAGGTAGGCAATTCCCCTCAACAAGCACCTTTGGCCAACAGGTATGTACCACATGTCCAGCTCTTCATAGGCGTTGTAGTTTGTCTAGCTCCTTTAAAGCATTTTTTTTATCTTCACTAACTTTTCTCTCTTGCCTATTTTTAAACATTTTAAGGATGGTTTCTCCAATTCCTCTAAGAGCATATCAATTTGATTTGGTAAAGATCTTTGAGATATTAAAGAAGACAAAGATGCCTCAAAGAATGTAGAAATTACATAAAAAAACAAACTGTCCAATTTCATGGTTATGCACAAATATTTAAGTACATATGTCATTAGATGAGACATATAAGAAAAACTGTGTTTGAGTATTTCCCAAATGTGACAACGCTAAAAATTTACATGACATTTCCAAAAGTAAATTGTTAAACTGAAAGAAATATTTCTAAAACCACTAGTAATAAAAAGCAAATATGAATCAACCATGCTGGAAGAAAGACTCCATCACCAGTTTTTCTCTCTGTAAACAGTGACATTACAGAATTATTGGCATGTGAAAAGGCAGTCAGGGTGTGCAGCCAGAAACACAGGGAGACAAGCTCATCCAGGAAACTACTAGTCATGAGACGAGGATGCTGAGGGCAAGAGGGGTTGCTCCATGTCCCCAGCACCTAGGAAACTGCCCAGGCTTAGACGCTGACTCTCCAGCCCCTCTGCACAGGCCCCTGCTCCTGAACTTGTAGAGCGCATGGGGACACAGCTCACGTTTTGAGTGCTGGTGACTGAATCCAACCCTGGCCCTGTGACTTGCTCTCCCACATTTCTGTGCCTCTCCAAGCAGTGGTGTTTTTTGTTTTTTTGTTTTTTGTTTTTCATTTGAAGCCTGAATTAATAAATAAGAGATGTTTTAGCTTATGATATGCATGCAAATTCAGACATTCTGTCCATTTTCCAAGGATGACCAGCAGCCCTGTAGCCAGGTCAAATCTTCATTCACTGACTCAGAAGTGTAGCCTTCAATTTCTTCAGCTTCCTGGCTTTTAACCCTGAGGTCAACACTGACTAATGAAGTTGTCCCAAGCTGCAGCAGGGCCTGTCCAGCCTTCCCCTGGAAGAGTACTGTATTAGGGCTGCAGACTCTGGAGGACAGGCTGCCACCCCACTTCCCAGTTCCCCAGGTATTTTGCTGAGTTGTGCTATAGAGACAATTCATATGGAACACAGTCCCCAAATCTAAGACAGCTGATCACAGCCCAGATAACCACTGCTCCTACCCAAAAAAAAGACCAGCCCTCTGTCTAAATTGCCTCTCCTTTATCCACATTACCAACTGTGGTAGCTAATTTTATGTGTTGATTTGCCTGAGTCATGGTGCCCAGATATTTGTTCAAACATTCTGAATGTTTCTATGAGAGTGATTTTGGATGACAACATTTAAATCAGTAGACTTTAAGTAAAACACAATGTCCTCATAAAGTGGGTGGGCCTCATCTAATCAGTTGAAGGCCTGAATAGAACAAAAGACTGACCTCCCCTGGAGCAAGAAAGAATTCTGCAGCAGACAGCCTTTGTCCTTGAACTGAAACATTGCCTTTCTCTTGGGTCTCCACAATCACATGAGTCAATTCTTTAAAACAAATCTCTCTCTAGATAGAGATATGTAGATAGATAGTTTTATCTACATATTTATATATATATATGTATATATATATCTGTATATACACACACACACACAGATCTACATATATGAATATATGCATATATAAACACACAAGCTATTGGTTCTATTTTTCTGGAAACCCCTATTATACTAGCCAAGATGATTTAAAGTAGCATGTCAGCTAACTATCCAGTATAATATGCCAGATCTTTGAACATAGCCGATGGCAAACTTCCTCTTTTGGTTTTTAATCTTACATTAAAAGAAAATTATATAGACTAGATGTTGAAAACTTTTGGGCCAAATCTAATCCACAATGTTAGGCCTGCACAATTTTATTTTTCATTTTTAAACTGTTTAACAATTTAAAATAAGAATATTTTACTTTTCTTTATGATTTTTTTATAGAATTTATTGTGGTGACATTAGTTTGCAAAACCATGCAGGTTCCAAGTGTCCAAATCAATAAAACCTCATCTGCACACTGTGTTGTGTGTCTATTGTCCCAGGCAAAGTCTCTTTCCGTCCCTATCTGCCTCCTCCTCCACCCCCATCCCACCCCCGTTGCCCACCTCTACCTACCCCACAACCCCTTTCCCTCTGGCTAGTACCACACTGTTGTCTGTCTATGTGTATATATATGGTTTTGGTTAATCCCTTCACCTTCTTTCATCCAGTCTCCCAATCCCCCTCCCCTCTGACAGCTGTCAGTCTGTTCCATGTATCCATGCCTCTGTTTCTATTTAAATTCATCGGTTTATTTTACTCATTAGACCCCACATATAAGTGAGATCATATGGTATTTGTTTTTCTCTGACTGGCTTATTTCACTTAGCACAACGATCTCCGGGTTCATCCATGTTGTCACAAAAGGTAAGATGTCCATTTTTGCACAGCAAGTAGTATTCCATTGTGTAAATGTACCACAGCTTTTTTATCCACTCATCTACTGGTGAAAGAACATTTCACTTTTAAATTCAGATTTCTGCTCCTCTCGAAAAATCAGAGGTGCTGCCACGTGGGGTTGGCACACATGCCTGGCACCACCTGGCAGGAGCTGCAGTGCGTTCCTGCCACTCAGTTCCCCCAGCCCCACCCTCCCCCCAGGCTGGCACCCACTCTCTCCGCCTTTCACATGACCAGCAGCCTACCTGGCTCTTGTAGGCAATTTGATTTGTATCCTTGAAGACAACATGCAGATGACCAAGCCAGGGCACGACTATCAGAAGAATAAAGGACATGGGACCATGCCTTTCTGTCCATCTTCCCCTAGTGTCAGTACCCACTGGCTGCCTGGCTTCTGACAAGTCTCCAGTTTTTAGGAGCCTCGTTTTCCCCTGGGTCGAAAGGGGCCAACAGCACGGAGCCCGCGTGATGTGCATGAATATTGAATTGCAGAATATTCGCAGCCATTGTTACTGGTTTGTGCAGACACGAGCCATCCTGCATTTGGTGCAGCTGGGCCTGGGGCCAGCCAGGGCCGAGGAGAGCCCAGAAACACACCGCGAACGCTGCTCGTGATGCCCCTCGGGCAGTGGGTATTTTGAAATGTCTAGTTTGAAAATGCAGTTATAGAGATTTCGTTAATTCCTCACGGTGATTTTGGGAGGTTGCAATTGTTACTACCCACATTTAATAGGTGAAGGTGTGCAGGCTTCTGAGCACATCTTCATGTCACAGCGCTTGGCAATGATGTTCCCCCCGGGTGGAGAGGACCTTGACACACGGCACAAATGGGAGTCCCCGCTGGAGGCCGGCGAACTGCCAAGGGCCAGGCCCAGGGAAACGCTCAGCCCTCCGCCAGCCCCGGCTGCATCAGTCCGTCCGTCATAGGAAAAGCCTCACATCAGAAGATCAGTGAGAGGCCCTGAGTCGGACGCTGCCCTGGCCTGACTCCCAGACCACTGTTCTGTCCCCTCAACAAAAAGGTGACCTTTTTCCTTTCCCTTCCTTCAGCCTCTCTTGGGGTCACTACACCTTTGCTAGATACAAACTGGGAGTTTTGCCTTTTAGTCAAATGTGGTGTGGATCCCAAGGTATGGATGGAGGACTCCAGCAGAAATGTGACCTTTTCCGCCAGGTGCTAGTTACGGGACACCTTCCATGTGCTGCAGACACCCTTGCAGCCCAGCAGGCTCCCCTTTCGTCACGATACTCCCCTGACGGCCAACCCAGGCCCCCCAGCCCTCCGATACCTGATCCACTGAGCAACAACATGGAAACATTGTAGCAAATACAACAATGATTAAAATTAGATCAACCAAAGTCGAACACAAAAAATCACGCGTTTTTAAGTGTACAGAGTGATAAGTTTTGACAAAAGTGTAAAATCTTGTAACCACCACCATGGTCATGATATAGAATATTTTCATCATCCCAGAAAGTTCCTTCTGCCCTACTCCACCTTCCTGTGTTCAGGCAATCACTGGTCAGCCTCCTGACACTGTGGTTTGGCTCTTTCTAAAATGTCACGAAACGGAAGCATAGAATATATAGTCTTTTGGGTCTGCCTTCTTTCAATTAAATAGCACTTTTCAGATTCATCTATAAGGTTGTACCTATCATTAGGTTGTTCCTCATTGTATATATTTGTCAGTTTTGAAAAAAGCTATGAACTTTCATGTACAAATTTTTATGTGGAATATGTTTTTATTTCTCTGGGATCGGATGGTTGGGTCATATGGTAGGTAAGTGTTTAACTTTATAAGAAACCACCAGTCTATTTTTCCCAAGTGGCTAGACCATTTAGGTTTCCCACCAGCAATTTACAAGCGTTCTGGTTGATCCGCATCCTCTGTGACACTTGGTATAGTCAGTCTTTTAAATCTAGCCATGCAAATGTGTGTGTGCTGGTATCTCTGAGGCTTTAATTTGAATTTCCTTTATGACAAATGATGTTAGGCATTTTTTCATATGCTTATTTGCCACTCCTACATCTTCTTTGGTAAAAAAAAAACCCACCAACAACCCTATCAAATCTTTGCCCAATTTTTTAAATTGGGTTAATTGATTTATCTATACTGGTTTTTAAAAGATCTTTATATATTCTGAATACAAGTCTTTTATCCATTATATAGTTGGCAAATATTTTCTCCCAATCTGAGGCTTGCATTTTAATTTTCTTAGCAGGGTCTTCCAAAGCGTAACAGGTTTTAATATTCATGCAGTCCAATTTATCAACTTTTTTATTTTATAGTTTCTGCTTTTTGTGTATTATCTGAGAAATCTTTTTCCTCAGCCAAAAACATAAATATTTTTCTCTTGTGTTCACTTTTAGAAATTTTATAGTTTTAGCTTTTATATTATAGCTTGATCCATTTTGGATTAATTTTGGTACATGATCTGAGGTCAAGATCAAGGTTAATTTTTCTTCTCCATATGACTACCCAATTGGTTCCACTCCATTTTTAAAAAGCCTAGCCTTACTCCATTGAACTATCATGGCACCTTTGTTGAAAAGTCAATTGACCATCTATGCATGGGTCCATTTCTGGACTCCTAATTCCATTTCATTGAGTTATATGTCTATCCTTACACCTAAATCCACACTACCTTTATTGCTATATCTTATGTAGTAAGTCTGGAAATTCGGTACTATGAGTCCTCTCCTGTTATTCTCTCTATACAAATAGATTTTGCTATTCTAGTTTTCTTGTATTTCTATAAAAATTGTAGCTGTGAAGAGATTGCTAGGATTTTGATTTGGACTGCTTTGGGTCTATAGATCAATTTCAGGAAAATTGACATTTTAACAATATTGAGTCTTTAAATTCATAAACATGGTATATTACTCCATTTCTTAAGTCTTTTTTAATTATTCATAAGCATGTATATGTACACATAAGATATCTACATAAGTATATATAATCAATACAGTATTGATGTTATTTTGAACAAATTTTTATCTATTATATTTCAAACCCTTAACAATTAAGAATAAGAAAACTATACAACATAGGGAATATGGTCAATAATATTATAATAACTGTATGGTGTATGGTGCCAGGTTAGCAGTGGAAATGTTGAGGGGAACACTTCATGAAGTATATGATTATCTAACCACTATGCTGTAAAACTGTATTTTTAAAAAAATAAGAAATTTTGAAGGAGGAAAAAATGGCGGCAGAGTGAACGGAGCTACACAGACCGTCTCCCAGAACCAAACTGGAATTACAACTATAACACAGACAAATCAACGGGAAAAACCAACAGAAAAGCAGCTTGCGAGGACCATACAACGAGGGACACTGACTCCATCCCGGTAGGCTTGCGAAGGCGCGAGACGGGGCCGGGAGCCCACGGTCTGCAGCTCGGCAGCGGACTTAGCTGGGAGCAGCGCCCTCGGGTCACACTCCCAGGCGGCTCCACAGCGCAGCCGGGACAGAGGCTGAAACAGCCACAGCCACTCACCTTGGGCTCCGGCGAAGGGAGGGCAGACTGGACTGGAACTGTGTAGGGACACTCAGGGTTTGGAGGGCGCTCAGAGCTTTGGCTGAGTGCAGCCACGCAGGACGGTGGCCACATTGCTCCTTCCCAGGGCTCTAAGGAGAGGCAGCAGCCCCTCCCTCGGAGATCCAACCCCACCCTGTGGGCCATTGAAGTGCTAATTGAGGCTCACTAACAACCAGCATCTGCCCCACCCTCCTGAAAGCCCCTTGGCTGAGCACCAGAGGGAGTTTCTCAATCAACTGACAACCCAAAACTCATCAATTAACCTAGACTGCTAGCCTCCAGGCAAAAAGCTAGAGGATAACAGTACGTTTCCTGGGCTGGCAACTTTAACCAGGAAAGTAAGACTTGACAGTGGTGTTCAACGTGGGTCCTCCCTCGCTCATCTAAACACAGGAGAGGGAGCCACAAACAGCAGAACACTAACACCCACAGGGAGAACTTGACAGGCTCCAAAGCCCTCAGTGATAGCCAAAATGGTGAAACACAGAAACAGAAGCCAAATGAAAGAGCAAGACACCTCCACCAAAGATGAGATCAATGTGGAGCAATTAGGCATGTTAACAGAGCTAGAATTCAGAGCCATGATCTTGAGGAAGCTGAACAGCATGTGTAAGGACATAGAGACACTGAAAATAAGCCAATTGGAAATTAAAAACCAACAAGAAGAGATAAAAAATGACATATCAGAAATGAAAAACACATTGGAAGGTTTAAAAAGCAGAGTAGGGGAAGCTGAGGACCAGATCAGTAAATTAGAAGGCAGGGTAGATAAAATCAACCAATCAGAAAAACAATAGGAAAAAACTATTAAAAAACAGGAAGACAGCTTAAGAGAACTATGGGACAACTGGAAACGTAATAATATTCGCATCATAGGAGTCCCCGAAGAAGAAGAAAATGAGCAAGGGATAGAGAATATATTCAAAAAAATAGTGAGAGAAAACTTCCCTAATTTGGTGAAGGAAGAAGGCATTCAAGTTCAAGAAGCACAGAGAGTCCCAAGTAAGAAGAACCCAAACAGGCCCACACCAAGACACATAGTAATTAAAATGCCACAAATTAAAGACAAAGAGAGAATCATAAAAGCAGCAAGAGATAAGCAACAGGTTACCTACAAAGGGAACCCCATAAGGCTCTCAGCTGACTTCTCACAAGAAACACTACAGGCCAGAAGAGAATGGCATGAAGTAATCAAAGTCATGAAAAACAAGAATCTGAATCCAAGACTACTCTACCCAGCAAGGCTATCATTCAAAATAGAAGATCAAATAAAGAGCTTCCCAGACAAAAAAAGGCTAAGGGAATACATTGGCACCAAACCAGCACTGCAAGAAATGTTAAAAGGACTGCTGTAATTAGCAGTAGAAATGGGAAGAAAAATAGAACCACACTAAACAAAAATGGCAATAAATAAGTACATATCAATAATCACCTTAAACGTAAATGGACTGAATGCTCCCATAAAGAGACACAGAGAAGCTGATTGGATAAGAAAGCATGACTCACTATATGTTGTTTACAAGAGACGCACCTCTCAACAAAAGACGCACATAGGTTGAAAGTGAAGGGATGGAAAAAATTTTCCAAGCAAATGGAAAGCAAAAAAAAGCTGGGGTAACAATTCTCATATCTGATAAAATAGATTTCAAAATGGAAAGCAAAAAAAAGCTGGGGTAGCAATTCTCATATCTGATAAAATAGATTTCAAAATGAAGACCATAACTAGAGACAAAGATGGCCACTACATAATATTGAAAGGATCTATCCAACAGGAAGATATAACCTTGATAAACATATATGCACCCAATATAGGAGCACCAAAATATATTAAAAATCTTATGGAGGACTTCCAAGGAGAAATCGACAACAATACAATCATAGCAGGGGACTTCAACACCCCATTGACAGCACTGGATAGATCCTCTAGGCAAAAAAATAGCAAGGAAACAGAGACTCTAAATGAAGCACTAGACCAAATGGATTTAATAGATATCTACAGAGAATTACACCCCAAAACTACAGAATACACATTCTTCTCAAGTGCACATGGGACATTCTCAAAGATAGACCACATGACAGGACACAAACTAAATCTCTACAAGTTCAAGAAGATTGAAATCATATCAAGCATCTTCTCAGACCACAATGGCATGAAACTAGAAATCAATTGCAACAAGAACATGCAAAGACATTTCAACACATGGAGGCTAAATAGCATGCTATTAAACAATGAATGGGTCACCAAGGAGATCAAGGAATAAATTAAAAACTTCCTGGAAACCAATGAAAATGAACACACAACAACACAAAATCTATGGGATGCAGCGAAAGCAGTTCTGAGAGGGAAGTTCATAGCACTACAGGCCTACCTCAAAAAACAAGAAAATTTCTAATTGACTGTCTAACCTCACAACTTAAAGAATTAGAAAGCAAACAAAAAGAAAACCCCAGAGCAAGTAGAAGGAAGGAAATAGTAAAGATCAGAGCAGAAATAAATGACATAGAGACCAAAAAAACAATTCAAAGGATCAATGAAACAAAGAGCTGGTTTTTCGAAAAGATTAACAAGATCGATGGACCCTTAGCTAGACTCACCAAGAAACAAAGAGAGAGAACCCAAATACACAAAATCAGAAATGAAAGAGGAGAAGTAACAACCAACACCACGGAAATACAAAAGATCGTTAACAACTACTATGAACAACTATATGGCAACAAATTCGACAATCTAAGCAAAATGGACAAATTTCTAGAAACACACAGTCTCCCAAAACTATTCCCGGAAGAGATAGAAAACTTGAACAGACCAATAACAACTAAGGAAATTGAAGAGGTAATCAAGACTCTCCCAGAAAACAAAAGCCCAGGCCCAGATGGTTTCACGGGGGAGTTTTACCTAACATTCAAAAAAGAACTAACACCCATTCTCCTCAAACTATTTCAAAAAATTCAAGAAGAAGGAAGACTTCCAAACACGTTCTATGAGGCCAGCATAATTCTAATTCCAAAACCAGAAAAAGACACTACAAAGAAAGAAAACTACAGGCCAATATCCCTGATGAACATAGACGCCAAAATCCTGAACAAAATATTAGCAAATCGGATCCAGAAATACATCAAAAAAATTATTCACCATGACCAAGTGGGATTCATTTCAGGGATGCAAGGCTGGTACAATATTCGCAAATCAATAAACGTGATACACCACATAAACAAAATGAAGAATAAAAACCACATGATCATATCAATAGATGCTGAAAAAGCATTCGACAAAATCCAGCACCCATTTCTGATAAAAACGCTCAGCAATGTAGGAATAGAGGGATCGTATCTCGACATAATAAAGGCCATATATGAAAGACCTACAGCCAACATCATACTCAATGGACAGAAACTAAAAACATTTCCATTAAGAACAGGAACAAGACAGGGATGTCCACTTTCGCCACTCTTATTTAAAATTGTACTGGAAGTCTTAGCCACAGCAATCAGACATGAAGAAAAAATAAAAGGGATCCAAATTGGAAAGGAGGAAGTGAAACTGTCATTCTTTGCAGATGACATGATATTGTACATAGAAAACCCTAAAGACTCCATCAAAAATCTATTAGACTTAATAAATGAATTTGGCAAAGTAGCAGGATACAAAATTAACGTCAAGAAATCGATGGCATTCCTGTACACCAATGATGAACTCACAGAAAGAGAACCTGAAAAAACAATCCCATTTACCATCGTGCCAAAAAAATTACGATACCTAGGAATAAACTTAACCAAAGAAGTAAAGGACCTATTTGCAGAAAACTACAGGTCATTGAAAAAAGAAATAGAGGAAGATATAAAAAAGTGGAAGCACATACCCTGTTCATGAATTGGAAGAATTAACATCATTAAAATGTCCATACTACCCAAAGCAATCTATAGATTCAATGCAATCCCCATCAAAATACCAACGACATATTTCATAGAACTAGAACAAATACTTCAAAAGTTCATATGGAACCAAAAAAGAGCCCGAATAGCCACAGCAATCTTGAAAAAGAAGAACAAAGTAGGTGGGATCACAATACCAGATATCAGGTTATACTACAAAGCGACTGTAACCAAAACAGCCTGGTACTGGCACAAGAACAGGCATATAGACCAGTGGAACAGAACTGAAAACCCAGAAATGGACCCAAGGCAATACGCTCAATTAATATTTGACAAAGGTGGCAAGAGCATACAGTGGAGTAAAGACAGCCTCTTTAATAAATGGTGTTGGGAAAATTGGACATGCAAAAAAATGAAACTAGACCATCAACTTACACCATACACAAAAATAAACTCAAAATGGATAAAAGACTTAAATGTGACCCGTGAATCCATAAAAATTCTAGAAAAAAATGTAGGCAACAAAATTTCGGACATCATACGGAGCAGAATTTTCACTGATACATCACCTAAGGCAATAGAAATAAAGGAGAAAATGAACACATGGGACTACATCAAACTAAAAAGCTTCTCCACAGCAAAAGAAACAATCATCAAAATGGAAAGGCAACCCACTGTATGGGAGAACATCATTGCCAATGATGTATCAGATAAGGGGTTAATTTCCAATATATATAGAGTGCTCATACAACTCCACAAAAGGAAGACAAAGAACCCAATTAAAAAATGGGCAGAGGAGCTGAATAGACACCTCTCCAAACAGGACATACAAATGGCCAAGAGACATATGAAGAAATGCTCAACATCACTAATCATTTGAGAGATGCAAATTAAAACAACAATGAAGTATCACCTCACACCTGTCAGAATGGCCGGCATCAACAAATCATCAAACAACAAGTGTTGGCGAGGGTGTGGAGAAAAGGGGACTCTAATACACTGCTGGTGGGAATGCAGACTGGTGCAGCCATTATGGAAAACAATATGGTGTTACCTCAAAAAAGTAAAAATTGAACTTCCATTTGACCCAGTGATCCCACTGCTGGGAATATACCCTAAGAAGCCTGAAACACCAATCAGGAAGAATATATGTACCCCCATGTTCATAGCAGCACTATTTACAATAGCTAAGATCTGGAAACAGCCCAAGTGTCCACCAGTAGACGAATGGATAAAAAAGTTGTGGTACATATACACAATGGAGTACTATGCAGTGGTAAGAAAGAAAGATCTCTTATCCTTTGAGACGACATGGAGGGACCTGGAAAGTATTATCCTAAGTGAAAGAAGCCAAGCAGAAAAAGACAAATACCACATGATCTCACTTATATACGGAATATAATGAATATAACAGTCTGAGGAATACAGTAGACCCAGACACATGGAAGTAGGGCACAGACTGACATCCCTCAGAAGAGGGGATGGGGGGTGGGGGGGTAGGAAGAGATAAACCTCAGAACTTATATGCATGTATGCATGACCAATGGACATGGACAACTAAGCCGGGGACAGGGTGGAGGGGGGGGTGGGGTGTGTGGTGCCAATGGGGTAAAAAGGTAAAATATCTGTAACAAAAAAATAAATAAAAATTCATTAAAAAATAAATAAATAAATAAATAAATAAATAAATAAGAAATTTTTTAAATTTAAAATTTAAATAAGAATTTTTTTTTTTTTTTTTTTTTTTTTATCCTCACCCGAGGACATTATTTCGATACTTTGTTCAGATAGAGTGGGAGGGAGAGAGAGAGAGAGAAACATCGACGCGAAAGCGACACATCAAGTGGTTGCCACCCACACGACCCAACCAGGGCCGGGGACAAACCGCAACCAAGGCACGCGCCCTTAGCGGGAACCGAACCCAGGTCTCTCCGGACCGCAGGCCGACGCTCTAACCGCTGAGCCAAACCGGCCAGGGCAAAGAGATGTTTTTATTGTACCTTCACATAGTCCTTCTTCAGTGCTTTTTTTTATTTTATGTAGATTCAACTTACCTATATTATTTTCATTCTCTCTAAAAAACTTCTTTTAATATTTATTACAAGGTAGGTCTACTAAGAACAAACTCTCTCAATTTTTGTTTGAGAAAGTCTTAATTTCTCCTTCACTTCTGAAGGATAATGTCATAGGGTATAGAATTCTAGATTGGTGTTTCTTTTCTTACAATACTTTAAATATTTCACTATGCTCTCTTCTTCTTTTCATAGATTCTGAGAAGTTAGATGTAATTCTTTATCTTTGTTCCCTTATCGGTAAGCTTCCCTACCTCACTCCACCTCTATCACCACTGACTTCTTTCAAGACTTTTTCATTACCTTTGATTTTCTGTAGTTTGAAAATGACATTCCTATCTGTAGTTTTTTTGGTATTTATCTTGCTTCATGTTTTGCAAGCTTCCTGGATCCATGGTTTGGTTCTGACATTAATTGGGATAAATTCTAGTTATTATTGTTTCAAATATTTATTCTGTTCCTTTCTATCTCTCTTCTTTGGGTATTCCCACTATGTGTATGTTACTCTTTTTGTAGTTGCCCCACAGTCCTTCCTTGGATACTCTGTGCTATTTCTTCCAGTGTTTCTTCTCTTTGCTTTTCAGTTTTCAAGGATTCTAGTGATCTAGTGATATATCCTCTAGCTCAGAAATTTTTTCCTTAGCTATGTCCAGCTACTAATAAGCCCATCAAATACATTATTCACTTTGGTTAAAATGTTTTTTATCTCCAGCATTTTTTTTTTTTTTTTTGGTTCTTGGATAGGATTTTCGATCTTTACTTACGTTGTCTATCTGTTATTTCGTACCGTCTACTCTATCCATTAGAGCCTTTAGCATATTAATCATAGTTGTTTTAAATTCTTGGTCTGATAATTCCAAAATGCCTGCCAGGCCTGGTTCTGATGCTTTCTCTGTTTCTTCAAGTATGTGTTTGCCTTCTTGTATGCCTTGTGACTTTATTTTTCCTAGCTGGACATGATGTACTGGGTAATAGGAACTCTAGTAAATAGACCATTAGTAATGTGGTGATGAGGTAAGATCTTGGGGATGTTCTTCAATCATATAGTCTCAGTCTTTTAATCAGCCTATGTCTCAGGACTGTAAATTTCACAAGAGTTTCTTAGGTTTTTATCTCATCAGCCCCCCACCCTCCACCTTGGGTGGGACATAAGGGTGAGAACTGGCTGGACTTAATCCCCTTCCACCAGGTCATCAGGCACTGATAACACCCCAGCAGGTTAGGCTCTAGGCACCTAGTCTCCCCTGAGAACAAGCCTTGTTAAGAACAGGGTGCTCTGGCATACTTCAGAGTGGTTTCTTTTCCCGTCCTCTGGGAAACACAATTTTTCTCTGATATTTACTGGGGGAAGCTGGTCAAGCTCCTAAAAGTAAATCTCACAATATTTTTGCTTCTTCCTCTCCCAATTAGGTTCCCCTGTAGTCTTTTAACCCTCACACTTGTCCACACTGAGCCTCTGGCATTAGTCAATTACAGTTCAGGTTTTCTTACCCTGGTACTGGTTCCCTTGGCAGCGGCCACTCCTGAGTCTCTGCTCCAGTGGGCCATGGCTGCCTGCATTCACTGGGTCTTCAGTCTTGGGAGCAGTGGTTTGCCTGTGTCCTCCCTCTCTTGGATCCAAGAAGTGTTAATTTTTCAGTCTGTTTACCTTTTACTTGCTGTTAGGTTGGAAGACTGACTTCCAAATTCCTTACATGCAGAACCAGAAACTGGAAGTCTCTTAAGTCTTTTAGAAATTTTCCCAGCAATGATTTTTTTCGGTATACTGAAATACATTCGTTATATACAGATTTTGTATAGATTTTTAAAATTTTACTCTAAATATTTATATGTTCCTTAATTTTATATTTTAATGCTATTTTAAATGGCTTTTTAAAATTTCAATTCTGTTGATTTTGTTGCTAGAAATACAATTTATTTTTGTACATTTGACCTTGCGTCTTATGAGCCTATAAATCACTTAGTAGTCTAATAGTTTTTTTATGGATTAAGACTTTCTATAGAAATAATTATGTCATCTGTGAATAAAGGCAGTTTTACTTCTTCTCACCCAATCTTATGCGCCTCATATCTTTTTCCTGCTCTACTGTGTTGGCTATGATTTCCAGCACAGTGTTAAATAGATGCCTTGAAAATGGCCATGCTTCCCTTGTTTCCCAAATGTGGGGCAAAATCATTCAATCTTTTACCATTGAATATGACTGTAACTGTAAATTTTTCATAAATACTCTTTCAGATTGAGGAAACTCCATTTATTCCTAATTTTTACGAGAGTGTTTGTTCATCATGGGTTGTACTCTGTCAAATGTTTTTTTCTTATCTATTGAGATCAATAAATGTCTTTCTGTGTTATTCTGTTATTATAGTAAATTATATTGAGAGATTTTCAAATAATAAACTAACCTGCTGCTTTATCCCAAACTGGAAATGACCCATATGTCAATAGGACAGTGGTTAAAGAAATGGTGGTTTACACATACCCTTCTCCTTTATTTTCTCTATCATATCAACAATTTTTAAAAGGCAATAAACCTAAAAATATATAGACAAGTCATATGGCAAATGACAGAAAGAGAACCCCCAACTGCTGACGAGTATATGAAGAAATTCTCAACCTCACTGATAATTGGAGAATTGCACATTAAAATAAGAAAACACCATGTTTCGCCCAGTGATCTCAACAGCCACAGATTTCTGGTTGCTTCCCTCTCAGTGGAACACAAGAACTGATGCCTTGATAAAACACCCAATTACTGAAAAAAATTAAAGAATTACTATCTAGTGTCTGGCTGGGAGAAGTAACGGGTGTTTCTGTGGCAAAGGTTAAAGACAAAGAGAGAACCTTAAAGGCATCAAGAAAGAGAGAGCTGGTTACCTACAAGGGAGTTCCCATAAGGCTATCAGCTGATTTCTCAACAGAAACATTTCAGATCTGGCAGGTATGAGTGACAAGAAGCAGCCCCACACCTTAGTACCTAACTGGAAGAAACTCTTACACAACTCCAAGACAAAGATAAACATGGAAATATGTTTATCACTGTGCTGTTTGTGATAGCAAAGAGAAGAAAACAACCTAGTTGTCCCTCTGGATAAACAATCGTGGAATTTTCCCATGATAGAATGCTTTGCAGAAGAAAGTAAAAGATTTTATTTTAATACAGCAACATAGATGAATCTAAATATATATATCTATATATATATAGATATATATAAATATATATAGATATATATACACACACACACTAAGTAGAAAAAGTAACAAAATGAGGTCCTTCACACAGAGTCATTTTCATAAATTAAAACACACACCAAATTTATGTTTTTAAGACTAGACTTATCTGAATAAACATACAGAAAGTAGATTGGAGAGACGTACATAAAATATCCTAGAATGGGCATCTATGGAATAAGGAAATGAGTGGGCTTGTGGGATAAAGGGAACAATTAAAATAAAATAAAGAGGGTCATTGCACTAAACAGGGAATGATATAATGTACCTGAAGTGAAGCATACAATCAGGTAAGTCTTAGTACATGAGTCATACCCCCCCAAAAAAATTCAATTTTAAATGAAATTTTAGCCCCTGAAGAGACCCATGGGGGACAGTTTGGGATCTGTATCTCCTTGGAACCATTCCACAGACCAGAAAAAAGCAGTCATGTCCTTGCTAATACCCAAAGCTACAAAGTGTCCAACTCCACAGTCCAGGTGATAAGGTGCACTGTTCTGCCCCAACACGAGACTCGTCCTGTCTCCTCAGGTGTGTTATTTTGCTGATACTGGTGATTATATCCCAATATTGTGAACAGTGAACCATTTGCACATTCTAAAGAGGCTCAAAAATCCAACATCATCTTAAACGTCTCTTGTGCTGAGGACCGGAACACACCAAGGAAGCCCCTCCGCACATGTCCAAGGGGACAGGCCCATCCCGAGGGTTTTAGCCCCTGAAGGAGGGAGGGGGCTGTGTCCTCTGTCCTCTGGAGCTGTTGCAGTGAGCTACTCTGCCTGAGTCAAATCGCCATCGAGACAGAAAGAGAGCAAGGAAAACATGCTGGTTTTGAAATTCATTTTACACAGAGAGATGCTGTGCTCTCGTGTGAGTGGGGGAAGCTGGCATCAACGTGTTTGGGTCCCACCCAAAGGGGAGCAACCAGAAGCCTGCGTCTATCAGGATCTTTGTGGAAAATGTGGTGAAGACAGAGAATGCACCTTACCTATCTACCAATCATCCATCTATTGGTCATCTATCTACCTGTCTTGCATTCACCTATCTTTGTATCTTGGTGACAGGTCTCTGAAAATGTCATAGAGCATTTGACTCTGTAATCATTGCCTTTGCTACAAATGGTATATGGGGGGGGGGGGGCAAGAAAGAAAATGCTATTTATTTAAATACTTCATTTTCATAATACATTTTTGTTATTCACTTTAAGTATTCAGTTACTTGGCAAACACCATTATATATTCCAGTAATAGCTTGCCTTGAGCAAACAGCACATTTATAAATGTTACATTTGGACCAGCTATTTAATATGAATTCCTAGTACTATGTTTATAAGGCAATTCATTAATTTCAAAGAAGAACAATGGGTTGTGCATTGCAGTACCATAACCATTCCAGCTGTGGCCCCACATCTGTACCGTTGGTGTAAACATGATTTTTTTTTTCTCTTCCACACACTTACCACAGCACAGATGCACTTGTCTTTTTCCCTAGTGAGAAAGTGGCGCCCCTCGGAGAGGACATTGTGGCCGCACACAGTCCCGCTCCCCACCAACTTCGACCCCTCCCCTCTCCCAGTGTGTAGCAGACACAGGGTCTGAGTGAGCTTGACCTACCATCCCATTCCTGACAGTGGCTTCAAAAGGCCTAAGTCAATCAGCATAACCCCCTCCTCTTACCAGAGTAACTGGTCCAGTTAGAATAAAACTCGGGGCTTCTGATGACTTGGAAAAGAGAAGCCCTCCAGTTCAGTGCAGCGGTGTGTGGATGTGAAGCCTGGACCTGCTGCGGCCACCGGAGCTGCAGGCAAACCGCGAGGCTGCAGAGCAGAAAGCAAGCCCGAGAGAGGGGCCAGGGCCCTGGTCAGCCGGTGCCTGGAGGCTGCCTCTGCCTCCACTCCTCCGCAAGTCACTGTTTGTTCCCCCGTCTCCCCCCATTACTTGGAAAGCTAAGGCATCCTAACCAAACGGCCCCAAAGTGCTAAAAATAAGCGGGGGTGGGTGGCGGCAATTTCTTCCTTGGAAACCGTTCCTAGTTTGTCCACGCAGCCTGCCACTCACCTCGGGGGGCTTCCTTCGCTCATTTGTGACACGACCAGCTGGTGGGGCCACGTTCTCTCTCTAAACCCACCTCTCTACTTCAGTATCTCTTCTCACGAGTATTCAACCTAAATCTAGTCATAACTGGGCTGTGGGGACCCTGTGGGACCCTGGGACGTCCGCCGGGGCCTCTCTCTGGTCCCTGCTGGCAGTATGAGGGGCTGGCGCTGACCCGCCCCCAACACGCCCACCGCCCCGAGACCACAGGGAGCCGGACTCACAGCCTTCCGCGGGGCCACGCTGCAAACCGGCCCGCTGCGTGGGCCTGTCTACGAGAGTCCGGGAGCTCAGCCACGGGTGACCACAGTAAGCACCAGGCTCTTACCTCTGTCACTCTGCTGTCACATGTCCTGTGTCTGCTCAACCTCCCAGACTCCCCCATCTGCCCCCAAAGACAGAGCCCCTGTGTGGTTGCCACGTCTCAACGGTGACGATGGCTCCGGGAGCCTCGGGCTCCAGGGTCCCTCGACCGCCCGCGCACTTTCCATCCTGCTGCACCCGCTGCCTTCTCGTCCTTAGGCCTCACCTTGTCCTACCCCCTCCGGATCCTCTCTCTCCATCCCTCTATCTTTCCAACATCTTCCTGTACTTCATGGTCCTGCTCCTGAGAAGCAGAAGTTTAGAGAAATGGCATAAGCTTTGACATCAGACGAACCTGGGTTTAAATTCCACCTGAGACAGTTATGAATGATGCAAAGGGGCTGAATTTCTCCGGAATAGGGGCACCAAAACTTCATGATCCGCTTCTGCATGGCCACCTGTGCTAGCTTCCCCGTCTTCCCGCATGGAAGTCCCTATCCCAGAGCAGCGTCCCGCAGAGACAGTGTGCGGTGCCAGGAGCCCCCAGTGAGCTGGACCAAGGGGAAGCTTCCTGTACCTGAGTGAGAGGCAGCTGGGACCAACGCCATCCGATGCTTCCTTTCTGGATCTCCCCTCTCCAAGGAAAGGTATCCCCAAGGAAAGACACCCCAAAGTAGGAGAAAAAACATTTAACACCAGAAATAGAGCTGCTCTTCCTAGGTCACCACCCAAGGTGCCCTGGCCTTTACACTGGACATGGGAGAAGTGGAAAAGAGAGATGAAATTTAACTCTGTAGCGGGCCTTGCAGCTCTGGGCCAGATAAGGCCACTAGCCTTCTCCGCCTCTCATTTCCTCCTTGGCCATCTAGGTCCCTAAGCTTGTCCCTCAGAAGACCTCAGGGCCACAGGAATGACCATGAAAATTCTTCTAAAAAGTAATACAACCTGTGAATTTTATTTATAAAACAAAAACCTTCCAGCCCAGTGATTTTACCACCCAAGACCCCAAGAAACAAGCTTTACAGGTCTATGATTTTCAAGAAGTTTATCATGATTTGTCTTTAATGAATTTGCCCCGATACTTCCTCCAGGCGGCAGCGACACCCTGCATGCACCAGAATAGAACTTTTCCTTGGCAGATTCTACTCACCTGTACCCAGTCCTTCCTTGCTCTGCTTTCTGGTCTGCGCAGCCTGGTTCTCTCTCCCCAGCACTATTAGATCACTGTCCTGGCACAGTGTCACTGTTCTGTGAACACTCTAAAATATGTGCAATAATAATCATAATGAATATTTCATGATTAACAATTTTGCTTTTCTTCTTGGAAATTTGATGAGCTTTCGGGGAATCACTTGGTTAGCCTGAGTCTGTTAATAAAAGATGCCCAAATAAATCTGTGCTGAGGCTCTTTATCAAACTGTAAGTTTTGCTCTGCAAATGAAGGCATTTTAATGTCTTTGACGCTATGGGTATTTCCCTTAGAATTACAATCATGAAGGTGGCATCTCTCCCACTGAAACCATTTAGTAAAGAGCTTACTCAGCATCTCCTCCCTCTAGCCTCTTCCACCTCCTTCTCAGGTCAGGTGCACAGATTCAGCTGGAATGTAAGCTCATGAGAACAGCACATCTTTTCCAAAGGGTTCTCTTCCTCTGTCTATCAATGGACTGACTTGACATTTTGTTGGCAGCCTTCAAAACACTTCACACTTCCAGGGAAAATGTTGAAAGCAATTTGTAGGTTCTCAGTACATACAATAAATAAGTTTTCAAAACAATCTCTCTTAAAATTGCCAACAATATCTAGACTAAGTAAGACGCTGTTGTTGTTGTTGTTTTCTGTGTGTTGGTTTCCCCTGGGAGATATTACCAAATAATTATGAAGACCATAGAGATTGAGATTGCAGTTCAGTGACCATAAATCACTAATATTCTGTGACAGACTTGTCATTGCACAAAAAATATGTCCCAGAAATGACAATACATTGGAATCATATTACTTCTCTCAATCTGGTTTTATGTCTACAAGTTAAAAAATTCTTGGCGAAGATCTATAGTTTTTGTCTCCCACCATCCATTTGCCATTGTGCTGGTAATTTATTCCCATCTCCCTTTGGGGAATCACCCCTCCCACACTCCATGTGCTCTGGGTGGGTTCAGTTACCACTCAGCAGTAGGTGAACATATAATTTGAGTCTAAGCCAATCAGCACAGTGTATTTCTCTGGCCTCAGAGATTGGCTAAGGGGTGGTCACATGACTCAACCAGAGGCAATAAGACACTAATGGAGCTTCTGGGAGAGAGACAATATCTTCATTTCTGAATATAAACTGTTAGGAAGAAGGAGTTTGAGACCTGTTGACCATCATGTTACCACATGGAACCTGAGATTGCTGCCAAGACAGAAAGAGACAGAGCTGAGTATGGAGAGGCCCTTAGTGCTGATATAACACCATTTGAGACCTTAAATCTAGCTGTGCCTGAAACCATCTATAACTCTGGCTGGTTTAGCTAAATGAGGCAAAAATTACCATTTTTGTTCTTGGGCAGGTTTTATTTTATTGTATTAGTTTTTTGTATTGATTCTAGGAAAAGAAGAAGAGAGAGGAACATCAATCAGTTGCCTCCCATGTGCACCTTAATTAGGGATTGAACCTGCAACCTGAGTATATGCTCTGACCCGAATTGAATCTGCGACCCTTCAGTGCACAGAAGGATGCTCCAACCAACTGAGCCACACTGGCCCAGGCTTAAGCAGGTTTTAATTGGGAATTATTCTAGTTCAAAACTAACCATAACCAAAAAAACTCTGAATGCCTCACCATGTATCCTGATTGTAGGTTTAAAAAATATATTCAGTGAGGGTAAAGTGTAAATTGAATGATATGACAAAGAGTCTGCATTTCTACTTTCCTAAAGTAGCTAGCACATCCTAGCCATACTTCCCAAAACTGTGTGAGTGTGTGTGTGTGTGTGTGTGTGTTGGACTGATTGAATGAATGAACATACAAGGAAAGCCAAGAATAATTTACATCAAGTATGTAAATTGTGGCTGGGTTTCAAAGCCACAATCATTGGAATTTGGAATTTGGAATCTTTCGGGTAAATATGCAACTTCTTGTCAACGTTGAATGAGCTGAACCACAGAATAAGATGCCTGTGAGCAAGAAGACTCTCAATGACCAGACTCTTGGCAAAGCCACCTGTCTCCCTGAAACAAGGAACAGGCCAAACCTAAGGGAAGCTCCCCCATATTGCAGATGCACCCCTGAAGCAGTGAAAAATCAGATTCAGGGCTTCAGAATGACTCTCAGCTCAAAGGGGTGTGAGGGTGTGGAGTGAAAGGGGCAACATGAATTTATGGAGGAAACTCAGGCACAGCCTGAGGTCTGCGGCAGGAACAAGCTGGCCTCCTCCTAATTAACTAACACTGGCAAGTTCAGCATCCTCGGCAACTCAAAACTCTTTTCATGTAAGGAAGACCCCGGACTCCCAGAAAGAGGAGTCTTCACAAAACCTGGAAATGAAGGAAGAATTAGATATGAGCAGGAATGGCTTTAGAAATGGAAATGTATACATTGAGCAACGTTTCATCCTCAGCCTATGTTCTCTATCGACATCTTCCTCCCAGAGGCACAGGGCCTCAGTCACAGAAGACGTGGGTCAGAGACTCCTTTGAAGAAAGGAGCTGGGAATTAGCATGAACAAAGGGTGCCAAGAATAGAAACCAAAGAAAGAGAGTGAGTCCAACCTTCGATTCAGCTCAAGGGCTGAAATTTCTCCGGCATTAATAAGGCTCCTTCCTGTCCCCAAACTTCCTTCTCCGAACAAGAAATGGAATTCCACTGCTGAAGTTGTATTCTTTTATCTCTTGACTTTATCTCAGTCAAATACAGATTTCCTTAAAAAGAAACAGCTCAGACATTAAACTGTTGTCAGTCATCTGCTCCTCTGTGTGAAAGCTTTGTCACTACAGAAAACTAGTGTGGTGACTAGGAACATAAATACTTGAAGAGGATTAGAAATTGGACACCATGGAGGAGAAATGGTACTTGGGCAAGTGGTACACTAGACTAGGTAGAGAATAGGCCTGGGAGTCAGAAGGACCTGGATTCAAATCTCAACTCTATCACCTACTTCCTGTTACCTTGGGCTAATTCACTTCTTTAAAACTTAACTACCTTCTTATTGAAGTAAGTATATAAATATCTAGCCAGGCCTCTGATCATTGCATCCCCTCATCTTGAATGTCCACATATTCCTTGTCCTTTTCCTGGCTAACTCCTATTCAGGCTATATGTCACCTGTGTCACCTCCTCAGGAAGACTGGATTTGGGAGGTACCCCTGGTCAGTGTCCTTCAGCGTCCAGCCACATAGAGCAGAGGCCACATCCAGAGCGAGGCTGCATCAGGTGTGACTCCTGCCCTTCTGTGCTGTGACTTTGCCCTCGGATTGTCTCCACTAAGATGGAAGGGTCTTCAGACCCAGGGTCTGGGTCTTATTCATCAGTGCATCCCTAATGCTCAGGAAACTTGAGACCATCAGGTAGGTGTCTGAGGGCTCTCACTAGCAGAGATGGAAGCACCACTCTGGGTGGGCGGGTGGGGAAGCAGGACCCCTGCGGAGGCTGTTCCTCCACCGAGTGGGGAAGCAAAGCAGGCAGAGCTAAGAGCAACATGGGCAGCAGCTCCATTTCTTTCCTCCAGCCAGCTTCCCAACCTGGCCTAGAAGCCTAAGTGGAGACAAGGCAGGAGTTATGACACTGTTATTAGACAAAGTCAAGGCCAAAAGTATTGCACGGGGCAGAAGAGGTCATTTATAATGATGAAGGTAGCAGTCCACAGTGGAGAGAACACTGGCAGGAACCGTTAGAAATCAAATAATAAAGCATCAACTTGTGTAAAGTAAAACCATAGGCAATACAAAGAGTAACTGACAAAAATATAAAAGTGATAAGGTTTTAATATACTTCTTTAGATCCCTGACACATCAACTCAATGAAAATAGGTAAGGCTATAAAATATGTGAACAATGTAATTAAAATTATGTCTTTCTAGATTATTATAGTGCATTTACAAAAAGTACCATCTTTTAGACATAAATTCCAAAAAGCTATTATAATGCAAACTACATTCTTAGACTGCAATACCATAAAACAATAAATAAGCATAGAAAGGCCAAACACTTGGAAATTAGGGGGAAAACATCTCTCCTAATTAACTACTGAGTCAGAGAGAATTGATAAATTACAATAGTCAAATATCTAAAATATAAAATAATAACATTAAAAATTAGAACTATAATACATTCAATATTATACCCACAGGGAAAGTCATAACCTCAAACACTTATATTACTAAACAAATAACAATAAAAATAAATTTAAATAAACATTCAACATAGAAAGTTAGAAAGGAGAAAAAAAACAAGTTCAAGGAAAACATAAACCCAAAAAGCAATGAGTTTTGTTTCTTTTTACTTTGTAATCAACAAATAGTAGAATTAAATATTTTAAGAGTAGGTTCTTTGTAGGAAAAAAATCAATACAGCTAAAATATCATTAGGCAACCTAATTAAGAATGAAAGAATGCTCAAAATTATAAAATTAGAAATGAAAACACAAATGCAGAGAAAAATCCAGAGATACATAAGAGAACATTTTACCCAACACTGTGTTGGTAATTTTGAAAATATATGTGTAATTTATATTTGGTAATGTAAATTACCAACACTGCCAAGTTAAGAGGGCGAAAACCGTGACAAAAACTAATATGTCAAATAGCTAACCTCTCAACATCTCACATCTGCCCCAAACACTTTACCCAGATGATTTTACAAACTAATTCTAGCAACTTTTTGTTGGTTGCCAGATGAGAAGGGGCTGGGGGATGGGCAGAGAAGGGGAAGGCATCAAGACATACAAATGTGTTGCTAGACAGATGAACTTCAGAGGGAAGTGGGGAGGAGGGGAGAGATACACCAAAGCACTTATATGCATAACCAGTGGACACAGACAATAGTGTGGGGAAGGCAGGAGAGGGGCGGGGGGGGGGGGGTCGGTGGGGGAAAAATGGGGGGAAATCTGTAATACTTTCAACAATAAAGATAAACAAAAATTTTTCTAAAGAATTAATATATCTATACTCTAGGTCTGGCCGAAAGAATCCTGATAAATCACCTTATGGAAAGTTAGAGTCTGCATTGGTTCAATGGCTGATGATTAGGCTGTAAGTTTAGTGTTTGGAAAGAAAATATTGGTGACCAGAAAGTCTGGAGGAATAGCATGTGGATGGACCTCTCAAACTAGGCACAAAATGTGGATATTTGTATCCTGTGTGATTGATGACTCAGAAGAGTTTTATAATCAGGTGGACAAAATAGAATCTGCTGTCAGTCAACCTCTTTCCCCAGCCACTGAAACGGTTTCTCAATGGGCCCCTGAATATAGTGACAAGGACCGAGGCTATCCATGAGCTCAAAGTGGACCTCCCCCCACCAAGCCTAACCTGCCTACATCCCTGCTGAATGGTGACTCGCCAGCAGCAGAGATCCACGGTGGAAGCCCGGGGTGGCACCATGCCCCAGGGAACCATCGAGTTACCTGGTGTTAGAGTGATTACAGTGTTGCCCTCCCATCGCAGAGGGGCAACAATCTGACCTCATTGGAACAGGTCTTCTACTGAATACAAATCAGCCTCCTGTGTCCACAGCCATGTGTAAAATGTTGATTCACTGTCTTATTCAAGCTCACAACACTGCTGCTGATCAAATAACTCATTTTCACAGTAAAAGAAATACAATACTGGCTCATGTTTATGGAATCCCAACTGGTCTTACCACACACCCCATTATCTAGAAGCAGCTGGAAGACTCATTACAGAGCCAGGTGGGAAGCACCACCTTGCAGGGCTGGGGTACTATCAAAGGATGTTTTTGAACCTACATCCAACACACAGAAGTCCCCTGGTAGCCAGTATACATGAGCCTGAGGATCAACAGATGGAAGTTGGAGTAGCCACTGTTATGATTATACCTAATAATTAATTCACTTGCAGAATTTTTATTTTCTGCCTCTATACCTTTGGGCTCTACTGGTTTAAAAAGTCTTAGATTCCCAAGAGGCAAATCTTGCCTGTGGGTTACACAACACGGGTTTATTTGAATAGGAAGTTGAGGTGGAGACATGGTCATGTTGGACTCTGCTTGTTAGTGACCCAACAGGCGAAGTAGTGGGTTACTCTTCTGCTTGGGATGGTCAATCTTAACTATTGAGGGGAAACTGGGTTACTACAGAGTGTCTGTGCCTGGAACTCAAGTAGAGAGCCCCTCCCACCCAACAACAATAGGCTGTGCAGGACTTGTTCAGTAGCAGGTGGATTTCAGAAAGTTCAAGTAAATAACAGTGGCCAACCTTTGTTAAAGTCAGGACTGGCACAGAACAAGGGTTCAGAATAGAAAGGCTGATGCTCCATTTCCTCTCATTAGCACAAGAGACGCCTGAGGTTCTGAGTATAGCTTGGAGCTAATATAGAGTACATAGTTTACTTATTCAATCAAGAAACGCATTTTCTTGTGGAATTCAAAAAGCTTTCATTGCAAATTAAACATATGACTGTGTCATAGAAAAAAATGTGACTCGCCATTTGGGAGTACAAATGTCCCCTCAAATGGTTAGTGAATAAAAAAATCAACCCAAGTGATTTTATTTGAAAAGTAAACAAATAAAAAGTAATACTTTGAAGAACCTGGTTCTCAACCCTGGGATGTAGTTTATGTCTTAGTACATCCACACTGCTATAACAAAAATACTACAAACTGGGTGGTATAAACAAGCATTTATTTGTCAACAGTTGTTTTAGCTCTGGAGGCTCAGAGGTTCAAGATCAAGGCTCAGATGCGGCATCTGGGGAGGTGTCTGGTGAGGGCCCCTGCGGTTCGTCAGCAGCCATCTCTCTGCTGTGTCCCCCATGGCAGGAGCGAGGGAGCCCCGGGGATTCCTATTACGAGAGCACTAATCCCATTCAGGACGGTTCCACCTCATGTCCTGTGTACCTCCCCAAGGCCGCGTCTCCTCACACCATCACTTAGGAATGAGGTTTCAACGTAGGAGTTTGGAGAGACACAAATGTTCAGTCTGTAGCAGTTCATCAGTGACTGTTTCCTTGAGCTTTACCGCAGAGTAACTCAACTTAAGAACTTCCAACAACCCGCGCTCTCCCAAACTGCACTGAAACGGGCTTCCTCGGGCAGAAGGAAGAAGCTCTCCAACCCCAGAGGAGAGCAAGGAGAAGCTGAGGGAGCGTGAGTCCAGGATGTTGTTGGGGGGGGGGGGGGGAGGCTCCTGTATCCGAAGAGGCTGGAGCAGATGACCCCTGAGGTCCATCCTAATCCTGTCGGTGTAACTCACCTCCCAGGGGGTATACTGAGGTCAACGGCCAGCCCTCTCTTCTCACCTCTTCCCCAACGGCCCCCTAAGTGCCCTAATCATTGATAAGACTTAGTCCTGGAAACCAGAGATCCATTGAATACTTTGTTTAGAAGCAGGCGCATAGAAATCTTTCCCAAAGTGTGACATGAATATGTTTTATTAACCACAGGCTAGACATTGTGTGAGACTCTGCAGAACCTCGCTGATACGCAAAAACGACCCATAACGTAGGTATCTCTCTCATCATCCTTTCAATTTCACCAGTAAACAAGCAGCAACACAGCTGCTTAGTAACCAAACTGAAACTTGGACCCAACCAGTCCGACTCAAGAGCCACCAGTGTGCCCCCAACGTGGAGAGTGCCAGGGCTGCCGGTCCCAGGACTGTACTTGGAGTGCCAGGCACTGCGCTCCCGTCTCCCAGTAGAGAGGATGCTACTACTTCACACCTTCCCCAAGCCAGGCACTGTGCAAGATGCTCTACAGGCTGTGCTCATTTTACTTCCACATCTATGAGAGAGAGATTATTTTAATTCCCATTTTACTAATGAAAAAATTGAGTTAGGGAACTAACGTGTTACCCAAAGTAACGATACTGTTGTAATTAACATAGTTTTTAATAACAGGAAAGGAGCAAAGGGAAGGCCAAATATTACAGGCATGTAATTTGGGCAACTTCACCAGGAAGCTAGAGCTTTATACTCCCCAGGGAGCCACCAATCTACTCCCTGCAGATCACTGGGGGAAGGGACTGGACGGGGGGAGATAGACACATACCCAGTAAAATTGGGGGAACCATCCAAGGTGCTTACTGTCAGTCACACCTGGGAACAAGTCATTGGCCAGATCAGGTGTGGCCATGGCAAGGGGGTGAAATTTGAGATATTTAATCCCCCAAACACAGGAGTTTGCTCTCTTGGTTGACTCCTGGCTTTGGGGGCTCCCTCGCTCATCCTTCCTGCATTTTTATGGACCAGGCAGTGTGGACCCCCACACGTAATGGACTATTGGACTGCAACTAGCCTGATACTGAACTGGACTCAGCTGCAATGAGGAAGAGACACTCTAGACACTGGCTCTGCTTCTAGTTCTACGAATCCCCAGCTGCACTTCTTCCAGGACTCGATCAGGGGGAAGGGACTTTAGAAACAGAGATGTGATTCCATGCAAATAAAAATCTCTCATCCTCCCGCACGCGTCTCAGAAAATTCTTTGTCTTGAGCTATCATAAGGACTCCACCCCCAGCACGCAGTGGGGAAAGGGATACTTCAACTTCCCGGATAAGTAAGATCTGAGAGGCAGAGGCAGGACTCGCATCCAGACCTGACCAGCCCCACACTCTCCCTTTCACCAGGTTGCTCTGACTTACCTGTTCATGGGAACCCAGGTGTACTTTCAGTGCGGTGGTTCATGGATGAAGAAATATAATATTCCCCACGAAAATGACATCACAGCTAATAATGACTTCAAAAGAAATGTCACTGCACACTGTGCTGCGATTTTGTGCTTTTGATAAATCTCTCAATAGAAGATACATTGTGTCAGTTTATCATTTTAAATAAATTCCCAACAAGCGATTTATCTGTCAGTCTGTATCTGTGGAGACTGCTTATGTGACTTCAGATAAACGAGCAATTAAGAGACTTTAAAAGGCTCTTCAATGTGGTGGGAGCTTGTAAACCTGAACTCCCAGGGACAGTAAATGTCACATCAACTGTCTTCAGTACACATTTCCCGTCTCCCCTTAGTTTCAACAGCTGTAAAATGACACTCCAAACCCTAGTCTAAGGACATCTGCCTTCTAGTAGGATGTGAAGGGGAAACTGAGGAACTGGAACATAGGTCATTTGGATTCTAGACCCAGCTGTCCTTGAATGGCCTTGACCAAGTCAACATTTCTCTCAATTATGTGTTAATAAAATGGGAGGGTTGAAACTAGAATATTGTTAAAAGCTGTCCAACACTCTGTGGCTTCATGAATCTATGGCTTTGACTATGCATAGCTCTATTCTTTACAATATCCAGGCAGGAAATTTCCTAGGCAACGTTAGCCCTTGATTCATATTAGTTATCATTGTCACCATCATTATTATTGGATGAAGTCGAAAAGTCTATATGCAGATTTTCCAACTTCAAGCAGAACCAGGATCCAATATTCTATCATTAGAGATTCTTTTTTATTTATTTTTTTTATTTTAGAGGGTTATAAAATATCTCAGACCAGAAAAATGCTTTAAGACAAGCTTCTGTTTTTAAGAAGCAGAAATCTATTTTTCAAAGTGAAACTCTTCAGTGAGATCTGCTGGATGAAGTGGGGAATGGAGCAGGGGTACCTGGGAGATTCCCCCACTTAGCGTTTTCTTCACCCTCACATGGGCCCCAAGGTACCACCACAAAAACCTAGGATTCCTCAAAAGACCATTGAAAACTCATTTCTCTTTCGAGATTAAGGTAAGTGACCGGGAATGGGCACAGAGGAGGCCAGACTCCAGAATGGAAAGGAGAGAAAAGAAAGCTTTATTGACGGGTCTTCTGTCCACCGTGTGTTTTGCACTCGCACTGTGTGTGCGTACAGAGGCCCCTGCCCGTGCCAGGCTCTGCGAAGCCAATCGCTTCACTCGGGCATCAGGTCCCATCCCCACTTCTCTCCTCGAGACTGCTCCAGCCATCCTCCTGTCTCTCTGCCTAGTCATCTCCCGACCGACCACAGCCACAGCTTCCCGGCGACAGACGTGACACCAGAGCCGCTCTGCCAGCGATTCCCCATGAGGCCCCCGGTGAAAGCCAAAGTCCTTCACAGACCACCAGGGCTGCGTCATAAAATTCTACCGGTTTACCCTTTCACGTCTGAACTCAGATTTCTTCTCCTTAACGGATGCCCCCCCCGCCTCACCCCCTCTCACTGCCTGTGTCCCACCCAGAGTCTATAGCAGCAAGTTGATTCGGCCCGTAGTGAGAGGCATGTGGCCCAAGATGGGGCAGTTACATTCATGTTGCACATTTTTAATTCTCATAGTAGCCCCTCTGAAGCAGACATCGTAATCCCAGTTTCTGGATGATAAACTGAGACTGATGTCGTTAATCAACGTGCCCACAGCCTCTGTGCATAGAACACTTATGCACGTTGACCTTTCCCTTCCCCTCATTAGCATGGCAGGCTCCCGGGGCAGGCGCAGCACCCCACCTCTGTACAGCGAGCTGGCAGGCCAGGCTGGCACACAGTAGGGGCCCACGAGCACTGCTGAACTCCCCACGGAGACACCGCTGGTAAGCGACCAGGCCGGGCAGGGATGCGGCCTGACCCCGCGCCCATCCCCCTGCCGCAGAGCCTTCCAGGCGGCAGGACCTGGGCCGCATCACTTCCCTCGGTTTCCACCAGAGACTTTCAGGAGCCTCAACTCCCCACCATCCACTCAAAACACGTGCCCACTCCTGCGCCCCAGACCCCAAGGAACCCATGTTAACACCACACTGGACATCCTCTCACACACACATGTGCATGTGTAGAGTTCTTGCCTTTTTTTTAACTTACTGAATTTATGTGACCATAGAAAGCTTATATCCCAGTGCATCACCCCCTTCACCCAGGGTCTGAGACTTGCACTCTTTTAATTTCATCTTCATCCGAGGACACATTTGTATTGATTTTTAAAGAGAAAGGAAGGGAGAGAGAAGAAGAAAGAGACATCCATTGGTTGCCTCCTATACGTGCCCCAAACAGGGATCGAACCCGCAACCTTTTGGTGCACTGAACAATGCTCCAACAAACTGAGCCACATGGCCAGGGTGCTTTATTTATTTATTTTTATTTTTTTATTTTTTTATCTTCACCCGAGTACGTTTTTGCATTTATCTTCAGATACAGTGTGAGGGAGAGAGGGAGGAAGCGAGAGAGAGAAACATTGATATGAAAGAGACACATCAAGTGGTTGCCACCCACACAACCCCCACAACCCCCACTGGGGTTGGGGACAAACTGCAACCGAGGTACATGCCCTTAGTGGAAACCGAACCCGGGTCTCTCTGATCTGTGGGGTCGACGCTCTAACCACTGAGCCAAACTGGCCAGGGCTATTTTTTTAAATGAAGTTTCATACATTCATATGTGCATGTTCCTTTTCTCATTCAGCAGTATTCCTGAAAACCCCTCCAGATGACTGGTTTGGCTCTAAATTATTCTTTTAATGACTGCCTGGTGTCACGATTCATTCAACCATATGCCATTGTAGAGTATTCAATTTACTTCCAGAATTTTTTTTCCCTTTTTGTTAATGTCACCACACTAACCATCCTTACATGGATAGCATCTATAAATAGATTCCCAGGAGTGAGATCATTATATTAAAAAGCAAATGTATATATGCTTCTACTTATTAGAATGGAAATTTTCAAAGATATAAGTAAAGGCAATAATATAATGAACCCCCACAAACCTATGGCCCAGCTTCAGCAGTTATCAAATCATGGCCAGTCTGGTTTTATCTAATCTCTTCCCCACAATCTAGGTTATTTTAGGGAAAAAACATTATTAGATAAAGATACTTCATTAGTTTAAAAAATCTATAAATATTTCTGTACCTCTAAAAGTTGAGGACTTTTTAAAATAACATCACCACAATACCATTATCAAACCTAAAAAACAACAATCATTTCTTCCTAGCATCCAGTCTTCAGACAGTGTTCAAATTCCCTCAACTGAATCATAAATTTTTTTACAGTTTGTAAAATATTGTTACAGTTTTTTTCAAATCAGGATTTTAATAAGGTTCAAGAATTAAAATTGGTTACTATGTCTCTTATCTCTCTTTCAATTTATAAATTTATTCCGTGTGTGTGTGTGTGTGTGTGTGTCCCTTGCAATATCACTTTTGGAGAAACCAAGTCATTTGTCCTGCACAGTTTCCAGGATCTGCATTTTGCAGATCACCTCACCACAATATCATCTGTTCCCTACAACTGGTAATTAGATCTAGAAGTTTGATCAGGTTCAGGTGAGAACATTTTGTTTGTTTGTTTTTTTGTACGTGCCCCTAGCGGGAACCGAACCTGGGACTCTCTGGTCCGTAGGCCAATGCTCCAACCACCGAGCCAAACCGGCCAGGGCTCAGGTGAGAACATTTTGCAAGCATACTTATAGGCAGTGTCATGCACTTCCGTCAGAGGGCACACAGTGTCTGGTTGTCTCTCTTTTGTGCTGTTAGCAGCCACTGATGATCTTGCCCAGATTCATCTCTTCAGTAGGAGTTGCAAATGAATGCTATCTTAATCCCATCATTCTTCATTTATAGCTGGGATACGTCTATAAAGAGAAAAATTCCCTTTATCAACTCATTGGTTATCCTTTGGCACAGTTCATATAACAAAGTCTAGATAAATTATTCTTTCCTTTTATTTACCAAGTTTCAAAATAATGAGTTAGTTTCCTAGTATTCTCTAAATGAAGGTTGTTGGGATGTTTGTTGTGTTATCTTTATGAACTCAAAGGTTTTGCAACGTGAATTAAGGGTTAATAAACTCATTCTCCTTCCCTGTGGAGAAAATGACCTTGGGTTAACTTTCTAGCTCTGTTCCCCTGGAAACCTAATAAAGGTGGAATGTCGTGTATGTTACCAGGCAACATTGCTTATGATAAAAATGACCTCTAATTAGAAAACTGCACCTGGCCTGGGCGACCCATGAATTAACTGTAAACACCTTGTGGGAATTCATAGCCTGAGCTTCTCTCAATGCAGTGTGCCCTTGTAACTGGGCTGGCCCTTGCTAGGACCCCTGAAAGCTATCCCCACTGAATGAAATAAAACATAGTGGCTCACCTGATCAATGGGGCTTATAAACCAGAGTGGCTCCCATACCCATTCTCTTGGGTGGGGTTCCCCAAGACACAAACTATGAGATGGAGACGAATGCACAGGCGGATGGATGAGAAGAAGTCTTAGAAAATGAAGACAACAGGATTATCTTCATTTTCAGAGGGAAAAGCTAAATTACAATATAGTTGCAACTGTGAACCTCCTCCAATCCACAGGACTTCCTTGGTAGCTGGAATGGCCCTTTAAAGTTGCCCCATTCTAGGCAGAGCAGATCCCTAAAAAGAGGCATAATCTTGGGCAAAGCAGCCCCCCTACACTGAGACCAATTCCCAGAGAAAGATTCATGGGTGAACTGTGAGCAGCCAACACTCCAGACAACCAGAAAATGAGCTTCTCTGTCTTAACAAGGACACCTGGCCGGTGCTCCAGAGCATCACTATCCCACTCATGGTCATTCCTTTACACCTGAGCATCACACCTGATCCTGCCCTAAGCCATGCTGTCCTTTCTGTCCTAGGTCCTCCAGCAAAGCTAAGTAAACTGGCGCCGGAGAGGATCTGTCCAGTTCTGTGAAATGTACGTCTAAACCCCGAGGATCTTATACATTTCCTGCCCAGACCAAGAGCCCTGGTTCTTTTTTTTTTTAATCATGCTATCTATTTTTTTTTTTTAGTTTTGAATATACACTTTAAATTTTTCCTATTACAGTTTACTTAGTTTACATTCAATTATTTTATATTAGTTTTAGGTGTACAACATAGTGGTTAGACAATCATCATATACTTTACAAATTGTTCCCCCTGATATTTCCAGGACCCACCTGGCACCACACAGTTATTACAGCACCACTGACTACATTTCCTGTGCGGTACCGAAGAGCCCTGGTTCCTTTCAGGGACGTTCAGAACCACAATCCGGGAGGCAAGGGAGCTCGTTACTTACAGTTGGGTTGATCATGGTTTCTCAGCCTTTTCAGGGGCCAGACTTAAAAAACACATTTTTCAAATAATATACATCATGAGTTGATGTTCATTTTTCCAATTCAAATTCAAGACTAAAGATTTTCTTCACGTCAGCCGTCGTCCGTGCGTGTCCTTTCTCCTGTGCCAAAGCCCATGCTTCTCACTGACATCAACAGAAGTCATTGCTTTCATGCATGATACACACACTCTCAAAGCGACAGTGCCAACGCTGTCCCCCTGGAGACGCGCAATCCTACCACTGTGTTTTAAACTAACAGGCGCTCCTCTCTGTGTGGCTATGCCACCAACTCAGTTTACAGGTTCCCTTGCTTCATTTCACTTTAATTTTTAGAATTACTCTTTTTTGTTTAATTTTGTTTTATAATTATGTAAAATAGTTACATGGCTTCAAAGTCAATTCTATAAATTAAGGTATAGAGTGCCCTCAACCTTATTTCTGTGCTCCCTCATGAATCTAAGTTTTTGGTTTATCTTAACATATCATGCGAAGAGATAAGCCAAGGACTTAAGACCTTTTCTGAGATGAATGGTAGCATATTAAATACACATTTCTACACCTGGCTTTTTTGCACTCAATAATATATTTTAGAAATTATTTTGAAACAGTCAGCAGAAGTCTTTATCATTCTTTTATATAATTGCATTAGACACCTTTGTGTGGATTTCTTTAGTTTATTTGATCAGTTCCCTATTGATAAATATTTGGACTGTTTCTAGTTTTACACTATTACAAACAGTGCAGTGGTGAATGAATGAATCTATTTTTGTCGGTATATCTTTGGGAGAGATGGTTAGAATTGGAATTGTTGAATCAACTGCTAGATGTAATTTTAAGAGTTATGTTAAATTCTCCTCCATAGTCTTTGTGCCATTTATGACTTTCTCACCGATAATACATGAGAACCGCTGAGCTTTGCCAACCAATTCTCAGTTCATGGGAGTTTGGGTAATCTGGTGGATGAAACGTGGTATCTCAGTACATGGTGTTTTTTCCAGGTTTTGCTGTGTGTGTTGTTTTTGTTTTTTGCACATCCCTTTTCACTTGACTGTACACATCATGCACAGCATGAGTCCAAGTCCAAACAGCAGCCCACTGGGCACTGAGCTTCTGACTGGTGAAGAGCAGTCCAGCCGTGACATCAATGCACGCTCACTTTGCATTCCATGTATTATAAACAAATGTAGGCAACTTTACACGTGACTAAAGGTTAACATTTTATAGCAAACTTTATATTTTTAGTTCATTTTTCTGTAGATAACTATTTTTATCTAAAATTTTTAGAAATTCTTTAGATGTTAAAGATAGCAAATCTTTGCCTAGGATATAAGTTATACTTTTTTTTCCTAATCTGTCATTTGCCCTTTTTCTTTGTTAATAGTTGATGGGTTTGGTATACTTTGTGGGGTTTTTTTTGTTTGTTTTGGTTTTGTTTTGTTTGTTCAGTCCTTTAAAATATTTTTGTGTGTGTAATCAAATGTATTCATCGTTTGCATTATTGCTTTTACATTTTGTTATAATTAGGAAGATTTTTTCCCCCACACCCAGGTTATAAAAAATTAAATTTGTATAATTTTATTTCATACCACATTTAAATTTCTGATCCATTCAGAATTTATCCTGGTGTGAGGAATGGATCCAATTTTATTTTTTATGTAACACTATCTAGTCCTCCTAACCCTGTAGAAAGGAGGGAGCGAGGGAGAAAAACATCAATATGAGAGACACATTGGTTGGTTTCCTCCTGCACAACCCTGACTAGGGTCAGGGATCAAGCCTGTAACCCAGGTACTTGCCCTTGACTGGGAATTGAACCCGAGACGCTTCGATCTGTGAGCCAATGCCCTAACCACTGAGGAGACTTGCCAGGGCTCAATATGTTTTAACAATGGAGACATCCAAATATTTTTTAATGTTTAGTACAACCAGACCCCTAACTTCTCTCTCTCTCTCTCTCTCTCTCTCTCTCTCTCTCTCTCTCTTTCTCTCTCCCTCCCCTTTCCTCCCTCTCTATCTGAAGATAAATAAAAAAATATCCTCGGGTGAGGATTTAAAAAAAAGGTGAAAAGACAAAAGACAAATAATCTGATTATAAAATGGACAAAGGAGTTGAACAGACATTTCTCCAAAGAAAATATACCAGTGACCAGTAAGCACATAAAAAGGTTCTCAACTGTCATTAGCCATCCAGGAAATTCAAATCGAAACCCCAGTGAGATTCTACCTCCTACCCACTAGGATGGCTATAATAATAACTTTAAAAGAAAAATAAGTTCTGGTGAGGATGTGGAGAAATTACAACTGCCATACATTGCTGGTGGGAATGTAAAAATATTAAATGCTACAGCTGTTTTGGAAACGGTTTGGCATTTCCTCAAAAAGATAAACATAAAGTTACTATATGACCCAGCAATTTTACTCCCAGATATATACTCAAGAGAACTAAAAATACATGGTCTACAAAACCTCATACACAAATGTTCACAACAACATCATTCATAATAGTCAAAAAGTAGAAACAACCCAAATGTCCATTAATTGATAATGGATTTCATCTATATGAAGAGCCCTGAATAAGCAAATGCAGAGACATAGAGAGCAGTGTGGTGGTGGCCAGGGCCTGCCGGGAGTGCCGGCTAACAGGTGCAGGTGAATTTTTGGAGCGATGAAAATGTTCTGGAATTTGATAGTGGTGATAGTTGCACAATCTTATAAATATACTTAAACCCATTAAATTGTTTAATTTAAAACGGTGAAATTAATGGTCAATAAATTGTATATCAATAAAAGTTAAAAACGAGAAGATCCAAAATGGCGGCGGAGTGAACGGAGCTACGCAGACCGTCTCCCAGGACCAAACTGGAATTACGACAATAACACAGACAACTCGACGGGAAAAACCACCAGAAAAGCAGCTTGGAGGACCATATAACCAGGGACACTGACTCGATCCTGGTAGGCTTGCGAAGGCACGAGACGGGGGCTGGGAGCCCACGGTCGGCAGCTCGGCAGCGGCCTTTTTTTTTTTTAATTTTATTTTTTTATTAATTAATTTTTGTTACAGATGTTTCTCCTTTGTCCCCCACTGATTCCCCCCTGCCCCTCCCTCCCTGCCCTTTCCCCAGTTTGTTGTCCTTGTCCACTGTTCATGCATACATGCATATAAGTTCTGTGGTTTATCTCTCCCCCACCACCCCCTCTTTAGGGGATTGTCAGTCTGTACCCCACTTCCATGTCTCTGGGACTACCCCATTCCTCAGACTGTTATGTTCATTATATTCCACAAATAAGTGAGATCATGTGTAACTTGTCTTTCTCTGTTTGGCTTGTTTCACTTAGGATGATACGTTCCAGGTCCCTTCATGTGGTCTCAAAGGACAAGCGATCTTTCTTTCTTACAGCTGCATAGTACTCCATTGTGTATATGTACCACTGCTTTTTTATCCATTCATCTACTGATGGACACTTGGGCTGTTTCTAGGTCTTAGCTATTATAATAGTGCTGCTACAAATATGGGGGTACATACATTCTTTCTGATTGGTGTTTCAGGCTTCTTAGGGTATAGTCCTAGAAGCGGGATCACTGGGTCAAATGGAAGTTCAATTTTTAATTTTTTGAGGTAACACCATATTGTTTTCCATAGTGGCTGCACCAGTCTGCATTCCCACCAGCAGTACACTAGAGTCCCCCTTTCTCCACACCCTCGCCAACACTTGTTTGATGATTTTGTGTGATGGCGACCATTCTGACAGGTGTGAGGTGATACCTCATTGTTGTTTTAATTTGCATCCCTCTGATGACTAGTGATGATGAGCATTTCTTCATATGTTTCTTGGCCATTTGTATGTCCTATTTGAAGAGGAGTCTATTTAGTTCCTCTGCCCATTTTTTAATTGGGTTCTTTGTCTTCCTTTTGTTGAGTTGTATGAGCACTCTATATGTATTGGAAATTAACCCCTTATCTGATATATCATTGGCAGTTATGCTCTCCCATACAGTGGGTAGCCTTTCCGTTTTGATGATTGTATCTTTCGCTGTGCAGAAGCTTTTGAGTTTGATGGAGTCATTGAAAAAAGAAATAGAGGAAGCTATAAAAAAGTAGAAGCACATACCCTGTTCATGGATTGGGAGAATTAACGTCATTAAAATGTCCATATTACCCAAAGCAATCTATAGATTCAACGCAATCCCCATCAAAATACCAACGGCATACTTCACAGAATTAGAACAAATACTTCAAAAGTTCATATGGAACCAAAAAAGGCCTCAAATAGCCACAGCAATCTTGAAAAGGAAGAACAAAGTTGGAGGGCTCACAATACCAGATTTCAGGTTATACTACAAAGCAACTGTAATCAAAACAGCCTGGTACTGGCACAAGAACAGGCATATAGACCAGTGGAACAGAACAGAGAACCCAGAAATGGACCCAAGGCAATATTTGACAAAGGTGGCAAGAGCATACAGTGGAGTAAGGACAGCCTCTTTAATAAATGGTGCTGGGAAAATTGGACAGCTACTTGCAGAAAAATGAAACTAGACCATCAACTTACACCCTACACGAGAATAAAGTCAAAATGGATAAAAGACTTAAATGTAACTCATGAATCCATAAAAATCCTACAGGAGACTGTGGCAACAAAATTTCAGACATCATACGCAGCAGAATTTTTATTGACACATCACCTAAGGCAATAGAAACAAAGGAGAAAATGGGCAGCAGCCTTATCTGGGAGCAGCGCCCTCGGGTTCCACTCCCAAGCGGCTCCACAGCGCAGAGCCAGACAAAGGCTAAAAAAGCCACAGCCACTCACCTTGGGCTCCGGCAGAGGGAGGGCAGACTGGACTGGAACTGTGTGGGGACACTCGGGATTTGAAGGGCACTCAGAGCTTTTGCTGAGTTGCTGCCACGCAGGACAGTGGCAATATTCCTCCTTCCCAGGGCTCTGGGGAGAGGCAGCAGCCCCTCCCTCAGAGATCCAACCCCACCCTGTGGGCCACTGAAGTGCTAATTGAAGCTCATTAACAACCAGAATCTGTCCCACCCTCGTGAAATCCCCTTAAGCTGAGCACCTGAGGGACTTTTTCAATCAATTTATAATCCAAAACTCTTCAAGTAACCTCGACTGCTAGCCTCCAGGTAAGAAGCTAGAGAATTACAGTACCTTTCCTGGGCTAGCAACTTTAACCAGAAAAGTAAGACTTGTCAGTGGTGTTTAACGTGGGTCCTTCCTCCCTCATCTAAACCAAGGAGAGGGAGCCACAAACAGCAGAACACCAACACCCACAGAGAAAACTTGACAGGCTCCAAAGCCCTCTGTGATAGCCAAAATGGTGAAACACAGAAACAGAAGCCAAATGAAAGAACAAGAGACCTCCACCGAAGATTAGATCAATGTGGAGCAGTTAGGCAAGTTAACAGAGTTAGAATTCAGAGCGATGATCTTGAGGAAGCTCAACAGCATGAGTAAGGACATAGAGATGCTGAAAATAAACCAATTGGAAATTAAAAACCACCAAGAAGAGATAAAAAATGACATATCTGAAATGAAAAACACATTGGAATGTCTAAAAAGCAGAGTAGAGGAAGCTGAGGACCAGATCAGTAAATTAGAAGACAGGGTAGAAAAAATCAGCCAATCAGAAAACCAAAAAGAAAAAACAATTTAAAAATAGGAGGACAGCTTAAGAGAACTGTGGGACAACTGGAAACGTAATAATATTCGCATCATACGAGTCCCCAAAGAAGAAGAAGAAAATGAGCAAGGGTTAGAGAATATATTCAAAGAAATAGTGACAGAAAACTTCCCTAATTTGGTGAAGGAAGAAGGCATTCAAGTTCAAGAAGCACAGAGAGCCCCAAGTAAGAAGAACCCGAACCCAAACAGGCCCACACCAAGACACATAGTAATTAAAATGCCACAAATTAAAGACAAAGAGAGAATCCTAAAAGCAGCAAGAGATAAGCAACAGGTTACCTACAAAGGAAACCCCATAAGGTTCTCAGTTGACTTCTCACAAGAAACACTACAGGCCAGAAGGGAATGACATGAAGTAATCAAGGTCATGAAAAACAAGGATCTGAATCCAAGACTACTCTACCCAGCAAGGCTATCATTCAAAATAGAAAGTCAAATAAAGAGCTTCCCAGACAAAAAAAGGCTAAGGGAATACATTAGCACCAAACCAGCACTGCAAGAAATCTTAAAAGGATTACTGTAATTAGTAGAAGAAATAGGAAGAAAAATATAACCACACTAAACAAAAATGGCAATAAACAAGTACATATCAATAATCACCTTAAATGTAAATGGACTGAATGCTCCGATAAAAAGACACAGAGTAACTGATTGGATAAGAAAGCATGACTCATCTATATGTTGTTTACAAGAGACCCACCTCACAACAAAAGACTCACATAGGTTGAAAGTGAAGGGATGGAAAAAAATTTTCCAAGCAAATGGAAAGGAAAAAAAAGCTGGGGTAGTAATATTCATATCTGATAAAATAGATTTCAAAATGAAGGCCATAACTAGAGACAAAGAAGGCCACTACATAATATTGAAAGGATCTATCCAACAGGAAGATATAACCTTGATAAACATATATGCACCCAATGTAGGAGCACCAAAATATATTAAAAATCTTCTGAAGGACTTCCAAAGAGAAATCGACAGCAATACAATCATAGCTGGGGGGTCTTCAACACCCCGTTGACACCACTGGATAGATCCTCTAGACAAAAAATTAGCAAGGAAACAGAGACTCTAAATGAAGCACTAGACCAAATGGATTTAATAGATATCTACAGAGAATTACACCCCAAAACTACAGAATTCACATTCTTCTCAAGTGCACATGGGACATTCTCAAAGATAGACCACATGATAGGACACAAACTAAATCTCTACAAGTTCAAGAAATTGAAATCATATCAAGCATCTTCTCAGATCACAATGGCATGAAACTAGAAATCAACTGCAACAAGAACATGCAAAGACATTTCAACACATGGAGGCTAAATAGCATGTTATTAAAAAATGAATGGGTTACCAAGGAGATCAAGGAAGAAAATAAAAACTTCCTGGAAACCAATGAAAATGAACACACAACAACACAAAATCTATGAGATGTAACAAAAGCAGTTCTGAGAGGGAAGTTCATAGCACTACATGCCTACCTCAAGAAACAAAAAAAATTTCTAATTGACTGTCTAACCTCACAACTTAAAGAATTAGAAACCAAACAAAAAGAAAACCCCAGAGCAAGTAGAAGGAAGGAAATAGTAAAGATCAGAGCAGAAATAAATGACATAGAGACCAAAAAGACAATTCAAAGGATCAATGAAACGAAGAGCTGGTTTTTCGAAAAGATAAACAAGATCGATGGACCCTTAGCTAGATTCACCAAGAAACAAAGAGAGAGAACCCAAATACACAAAATCAGAAATGAAAGAGGAGAAGTAACAATCGACACCACAGAAATACAAAAGATCGTTAACAGCTACTAGGAACAACTATATGGCAACGAATTCGACAATCTAAGTGAAATGGACAAATTTCTAGAAACACACAGTCTCCCAAAACTGGACCGGGAAGAGATAGAAAACTTGAACAGACCAATAATAACTAAGGAAATTGAAGAGGTAATCAAGACTCTCCCAGCAAACAAAAGCCCAGGCCCAGATGGCTTCACCAGGGAGTTTTACTGCACATTCAAAAAAGAACTAACACGCATTCTCCTCAAACTATTTCAAAAAATTCAAGAAGAAGAAAGACTTCCAAACACGTTCTATGAGGCCAGCATAATTCTAATTCCAAAACCAGAAAAAGACACTACAAAAAAGGAAAACTACAGGCCAATATCCCTGATGAACATAGATGCCAAAATCCTGAGCAAAATACTAGCAAATCAGGTCCAGCAATACATCAAAAAATTATTCACCATGACCAAGTGGGATTCATTCCAGGGGTGCAAGGCTGGTACAATATTCACAAATCAATAAATGTGATACACCACATAAACAAAATGAAAAATAAAAACCACATGATCATATCAATAGACGCTGAAAAAGCATTTGACAAAATCCAGCATCCATTTCTGATAAAAATGCTCAGCAATGTGGGAGTAGAGGGATCATATCTCAACATAATAAAGGCCATATATGAAAGACCTACAGCCAACATCATACTCAATGGGCAGAAACTAAAACCATTTCCATTAAGAACAGGAACAAGACAGGGATGTCCACTTTTGCCACTCTTATTTAACATAGTACTGGAAGTCTTAGCCACAGCAATCAGACATGAGGAAAAAATAAAATGGATCCAAACTGGAAAGGAGGACATGAAACTGTCATTATTTGCAGATGACTTGACATTATACATAGAAAACCCTAAAGACTCCATCAGAAATCTACTAGACTTAATAAATGAATTTGGCAAAGTAGCAGGATACAAAATTAACATCAAAAAATCAATGGCATTCGTATACTCCAATGATGAACTCACAGAAAAAGAAACTAAAATAATAGTCCCATTTACCATTGCGGCAAAAAAAATTAAGATACCTAGGAATAAACTTAACCAAAGAAGTAAAGGATCTATTTGCAGAAAACTACAGGACATTGAAAAAAGAAATAGAGGAAGATATAAAAAAGTGGAAGCACATACCTTGTTCATGGATTGGAAGAATTAACATCATTAAAATGTCCATACTACCCAAAGCAATCTATAGATTCAATGCAATCCCCATCAAAATACCAATGACATATTTCACAGAACTAGAACAAATACTTCAAAAGTTCATATGGAACAAAAAAAGTCCCCGAATAGCCACAGCAATTTTGAAAAAGAAGGACAAAGTAGGTGGGATCACAATACCAGATTTCAGGTTATACTACAAAGCGACTGTAAACAAAACAGCCTGGTACTGGCATAAGAACAGGCATACAGACCAGTGGAACAGAACAGAGAACCCAGAAATGGACCCAAGGCAATATGCTCAATTAATATTTGACAAAGGTGGCAAGAGCATACAGTGGAGTCAAGACAGCCTCTTTAATAAATGGTGTTGGGAAAATTGGACAGCTACATGCAAAAAAAAATGAAACTAGGCCATCAACTTACACCATACACAAAAATAAACTCAAAATGGATAAAAGACTTAAATGTGACCCATGAATCCATAAAAACTCTAGAAGAAAATGTAGGCATCAAAATTTCGGACATCATATGCAGCAGAATTTTCACTGATACATCACCTAAGGCGACAGAAACAACAGAGAAAATGAACACATGGGACTACATCAAACTAAAAAGCTTCTGCACAGCAAAAGAAACAATCATCAAAATGGAAAGGCAACCCACTGTATGGGAGAACATCATTGCCAATGATATATCAGATAAGGGGTTAATTTCCAATACATATAGAGTGCTCATACAACTCAACAAAAGGAAGACAGAGAACCCAATTAAAAAATGGGCAGAGGAGCTGAATAGACACCTCTCCAAACAGGACATACAAATGGCCAAGAAACATATGAAGAAATGCTCATCATTACTAATCATCAGAGAGATACAAATTAAAACAACAATGAGGTATCACCTCACACCTGTCAGAATGGCTGCCATCAACAAATCATCAAACAACAAATGTTGGCGAGGGTGTGGAGAAAAGGGGACTCTAGTACACTGCTGGTGGGAATGCAGACTGGTGCAGCCACTATGGAAAACAATATGGTGTTACCTCAAAAAATTAAAATTGAACTTCCATTTGACCCAGTGATCCCGCTTCTAGGAATATACCCTAAGAAGCCTGAAACACCAATCAGAAAGAATGTATGTACCCCCATGTTTGTAGCAGCACTATTTACAATAGCTAAGAACGTGAAACAGCCCAAGTGTCCATCAGTAGATGAATGGATAAAAAAGCAGTGGTACATATACACAATGGAGTACTATGCAGCTGTAAGAAAGAAAGATCTCTTATCCTTTGAGACGACATGGAGGGACCTGGAAAGTGTTACCCTAAGTGAAACAAGCCAAGCAGAAAAAGACAAATACCACATGATCTCACTTATATATGGAATATAATGAACGTAACAGTCTGAGGAACATGGTAGACCCAGAAACATGGAAGTAGGGCACAGACTGACATCCATCAGAGGAGGGGGTGGGGGGATGGGAAGAGATAAACCACAGAACTTATATGCATGTATGCATAACCAATGGACATGGACAACAAAGCCGGGGATGGGGTGGGGGGGATGGGGAGGAGGGTGCCAATGGGGTAAAAAAGGAGAAACATCTGTAACAAAAAAAATAAAAAATTAAAAAATAAGAATAAAAATAAAATAAAAGTTAAAAACAAAAACAAAAGTAAGAGGGAGCCTTGCACAGGTCAGTGATAAAAATGTACTATAAATTATGCAGTGAAACTCAAACGCTGTCTGACCTAGAGAACAGAGAAGAGTAGATGACATTGAGTTTGGGAAAGCAGAAGGGAAAAGAGTCTATCATACATTGCTGGTGTCCGTATAGACTGGCACATTCATTCAAGTGAGCAATTTAGTAGTATTTATACAGGAAGGAAGAAAGAGGGGGGAGGGGGAGGGGGGAGGGAGGGAGGGAAGGAAGAAAGAACCTACCCTATAATCCAGGATTTTCATTTGTAGGAATCACAGATCGATGTGTGGCTGGCACGTTTAGCACTCAGTGAATGTTCTTCCTATTATAAAGGTGATCATCATAGGGAGAAACAATAAAGTATGCAATTAACTCCTGCAGCTAATGCAGTGCTCACTTCTGCTTCGTTTTGGAAAAATAATAAGATAGTGTTTATATCACGGGGTGGTATGATCATGAAATTTCTGCTTTTTTAATCTTTGCAAACTGCATAAAATGGAAAGAAAATTCTCCCCTAACATATAAGGTCACTTCTAGAGATACTGAGCATATATTAATAGAAGAGTTAAAGATGCTCATGCAGAATTCCAGCCTCCTGTAACAGAGACGCAGTGTGTGAGAGTAGCGGGGGGGGGAGGGGGGGCAGCTGAAACCTCAGTGAAATCCCATGAAACTGCAAAAAAGCCTAGAAATATTCGGAGTGAGTTCCGCAGGAAGCCTCATGAAAATCAGCAGTGACTGTGCAGCAACTGACAAACTCTGACTACGGAAAAGGTGCCTAAGTAAACCCTTACCTTTTTTTCCTTTAATTCTTTCTCCAACTGGTGATTCCCTTTCAATGTGGCAGTGCTGTTACTTGTAAACTCTGTGTTTTGCTCATCCAGTGAAGAGGTCTATCAACGCAGAAAAGGCCCAAGGAGAGGAACATCATGCCAGTCTACTTTTCCAATTAATCATGCCCAGGCCTCTCGGCCTGTAAAGATAGATCCTAAAGTCAACTTGCCCAAGTTGTGGGGAAAGCACCAAGCAGAGGGAAATGGCTCCTGAAATCCACCTCATAACTCGAATGATGACAGGTGACAGCTAGCCCTCCAGGATGCTCATTGCCTTGGAGCACGAAGTGTCCAGCAGCCCCCCTGCCCCTGGCCCCCACACTCACCCTCCCACCTCCCAGCATGGTGAGATATGGTGAGGAGACAGGGATTGTGACATAAGCAAATGGCCTCAGGTTGGTATATGTAAGTGCCAGCCCGCGAGCTTCCTAGTAGGGACATGGCTGCATAACAGCTAACCTCCAAGGGGGGAAGGAACCATCCCAGGGGAGCTGACAGCAGGATTCTGGTAGAGGAGGGCCCGTGACAATACCGTAGGAGCCATGGAGACGGCAATGTGCGTGTGCTCCCCGTGCTGCACGTGGCAGAGGTGTTGTCCCCACTCGTGCTCTTGTCTGTGCTGCAAGTTCCTCTTCACCTCCGAGCGGAACTGCACCTGCTTCCCCTGCCCTTACAAGGACGAGCGGAACTGCCAGTGCTGCCACTGCACCTGCGCCGAGAACCCCAACTGCCACTGGTGCTGCTGCTCCTGGGCCAACGACCCCAACTGCAAGTGCTGCTGCACCACCAGCAGCAACGTCAAGTGCTACTACTACGAGAGCCGCTGCTGCCGCAATGCCACCATCACCTTCCACAAGGGCCGCCTCAGGACCATCCGCATCTCGTAAGTGCTGGGCCCCCTGTGTGGGCCTCGCTGCTGCGGAGTCCACAGGGCAGGCGGTGCCCCCGCCCTGAGTCCGCTTCTCTCTGAAAGAAGGAGGCCAAGAATTGTGTAGCGATGAAGTGTGTCCTAAATGGCTCTTGACCACATATAGACCTGGGTTTCCAATCCAAGCTCCGCCATTGTGTGGCTGAGCACTGTGCCCTCCTGAGCTCACTCTCTCGCCTGTGCGACGCAGTAATAGCTGGCACTCAGTGCTTCAGCGACTTGCCAGGTGCGGCCTGCGTGACCCCTAGCCCTCGCCATGCCCACCCTACCACTGAGGAAAGCCAGCCTCTGAGAGGTTAAGTTGCCCAGAATCATGCAGCCAGTCAGATGCACTCAGGATTTGAACCCAGAGCCTTAATTTTAAAATGCTCTGCTGCAAAGCGGAGAGAATACTACCTGCCATAATTCAGTGGGCGTGAGGAGTCATGTACGTGCTCTGTAATCTGTCATGTGTTATGAATCGCCCTTCCTCTTCCTCCTCTGAACTCTTGATATCTGCCACACTTATTGGAAAAGTAATTACTTCCACAGGCTGCTGTGACCCCATGGCCTGTATAAGGGCCCCGGGCAGCTGTAGATTCCTGCAGCTTGCTCTTTGTTCCCTTCCAGGGGGCATGGCACTGAGGGTTTCAGTCACTCTTTGAGGGCATCGAGCCTCTGTATCAGGCATGGAATGTCGTCCTCTCGCTCCCACCAGACCAGTCTTTTTATGTCCCACACGAGGAAAGCCTGGACTGCTAGAGACAGGCTTCTTAAGGCCCAAAGATCAACGCTCAACACTACACCAGGATTCAGAGAGGCAGGTTTGAGGCCTTCCGAGGTCTGAACGCAGTTCTGTGAGCAAAGGTTCAGTGAATTTGGGGACAGATATGACCCATCTTGCAGTTAAGCACTTAGTAGATGATTAATAAACGTTACTCTCTGCTCATGGACCGCTCGTGGTCCTTGCAAGAATAAAAAACCCAGAGTGGGTGCAGAAGTTCTCAGGTGTGACGTCCACCCTTGTCTCTCCTCTTGACTGCCCCGTTTTCTGTGCGTCATCCAGGAGAGTCCCTGAGCCCATTTCAACAGAGAAGGATTGACATAGTTGCTTTGGGAAGATACCTTAGGCCAGTAGCTTCCAAACTTTACTTTGGGAATCTTTTGTTTTTTATCTTTATTGCAGAGTATTACAAATGTCCCCCTCCTTTTTTCCCCCATGGCCCCCTCTGCCCAGTTCCCACCCCACCCCAGGCCTTCATTGCTCTATGGGCAATGTGTATATGCACATAAATTCTTTGGGAATCTTTAAAAAATAGTGATGCCTGGCCCCCATGCACGGACATGCTGATTTTATTGGTCTGGAGTATCACCTGGGCATCAGAATTGTAAAAGCTCTCATCCCACCCCATGATCCTAAAATGCAGAATGGCCTGAAGGTACAAAGAGGAGGGTCCGGAGACTTGCCAGGTGATACAATGAGATCCCAGGTGCGAGGAGAACAGGCCTGAGTGTGGGAGGGGAAGAAAGCCATGCAGAGGAGCAGAGGCTAGAAGGCAAGAAGGCAAGGCTGCTGGGCTCGGTGATGGTGTTGTCATGGGACCACCGCCTTGAATTCCCAGGCATATGCCTGAGGGTTTCAGAAGGTGGGCAGAGATTCTATTCCAAGTGTCAGGAGGTTGGCTCTGGGTGCACAAAGGTTTACCTTCCATCTAGCCTCTCTCCTGGTTTCGAAGCGCTGCCTCCCTGGTCCCCACCACTCCTCACTACTCAGCATCTTGCTCACCCTATCCCACTCTGGTTCATTCGCCCCTCTCTCCTGACTCAACTCTTTCTCTTGCTTCTGTTTTCACCTCCACCCCAGCTCCCTGGGCCTTTAACATCTGTTCCTTAGCTCTGCCCTCTCTTTCCTTTCTTCCCCCAGCAACACCTTCCCTCCCTTCTTTTTTTTTTTTTTTTTATCCTCACCCGAGGATATATTTTTCGATATTTTGTTCAGATAGAGTGGGAGGGGGAGAGAGAGAGAGAGAGAGAAACATCGACGTGAAAGGGACACATCGAGTGGTCGCCACCCACACAACCCAACCAGGGCCGGGGACAAACTGCAATCGAGGTACGTGCCCTTAGCGGGAACCGAACCTGGGTCTCTCCAGACCGCAGGCCAACGCTCTAACCGCTGAGCCAAACCGGCCAGGGCTCCTCCCTTCTTCTTTCTGATTTTTCATTACTCCTTGATTCTCTGAGCCACCTTATCAAACTAGAGAGGTCTATCCAGCCAACGTGTGCACAACAGAACTGTTTCTCCAGGTGACCCCTTCAGGGCCCAGGCAGGAGGCTGGGAAGAAAGAGGAAACGGGGCTGAGAACACTGAGGCCTGCGGGCCTGGAGCCCAGCATCCAAATCCTAAGTGATGAGCTTTCCAGGTGCCTGGGTCTCCACCAGAGGCATTCTCGGTCACCACGGGCCGCTCATTCCAGAATACTTGAGTAGCAACTTTGATTGTCTGAGCTCTGAGACACAGGTTCCTGGCAAAGAGAATGAGAAAGGAGACAGGGATGTCTAGGGACGAGAAGGCAAGAGCAGAAGAGAACACAGCCCCAATGGCAAGATCGACACCCAAACATCTCTAAGATATACAGAGGAAAAGAAACAGAAATAGCCACAAACTGTGGATCTAGTAATACCCCCATTGCCACCACTAAATCACTTCTTTTCATAAACTGCTCTTGCCCCAACTTGTATTTGAATTTTACAAGTATGTTTTCTATTTTGTCCATAGTTCTTACAATACATGAACTGAACCTCAGATGTTAGACAGATAAAACACACACACACACACAGTACAAGCACACACGTTTCATGGGCTTGACCATTGTTTTCCTCCACTGTGGACATCACTGGCAAGTAGTAGAGGGTAGCCATTGCAGTGGCCACATTTATGAAAGGCTTAGTTGGTACCAGCAGTTAAGCACTTATCATGGATTATCTCAGGCAGACTTTGTAAAATTCTCATGAAAGTAGTTTTGTGAGCCGTGATTTACAGATGAGGAAACTGAGACTGAGAGAGGTTGAAGATGCACCTGTACACTGGTCCACTCCGTCGTGTACAATCTGCCCAGACCCTTAACTCTTACTTTACTAGTGGTGAGACATCCAGGTATTAGGCTTGGCTCAAGGACTGACCTCCTGGTCTCCTGGGAATGACACTTCACCCATCCTCTTCTGTGTTCCATCCTACACTAATAACAATGATGGCAATGCCCTCCAGGCAAAACCCACCAAGAACACACCTGTAGTTGGAAGAGACGGGACTCATTGCCTCATTGCAACAAGTCAAGTGTGAGGTGTCTCAGAAAGAAGGCATCAGTAAGTTGTTAGAGGATTTAGGCTCACGTTAAGTGAGGATGCGGGAATGATCTGCTATTGGGTATCTTAATACATCTCGGCTGGAAGTTGGGAAGAACAGAGGGAGCCTAAGGCTGCGAGCGGCGAGAAAGCAGCGGTCATTCCCATTAACCAGGAGAGGAAGTGTTGAGTCATTTGTGGTTTGGACAATGTCCTTGCTCTTGTCCAAGTTCAAAGATGCTGAAGTGGTTTTGTTTCTGCTTTGCTCCATCTGAGTCCCAGAATGGCCTTGCCTGGTGTTGGTGTTCTGGGATATGGTTATGGTCAACAGAACACCAGGGCCAGGCTGATAGTGCCAGGCTGCTCTCCAAGGCTCTTCTCTTGCTCAAAAATAACAACAAGCGCTTACTGGGTTCCAGGGATTCTCCAAGGCCTTGCAGGTATTAAATTAAATTGTAATCCTCTCGAGAAACCCCCTAATGTGGGCACTGATTGTATAATGAGGAAACAGGCAGAGAGAGGTTTATTAACCTTCCTGAGGTCACCCAGCTGAAAAATAGTGGAGGCAGGTTTAGAACCCAGGCAGAAATGGAGCAAGCTCTGGAGCCGCATCCTGAAGCCGCCCTGGGTTTGCGTCTCCTTTCAGCTCCAAAACCGCCCTGCGCGTCGGGAGCAGTGACACCCAGGTGGGGGATGTCAAGACGACGATGGCAGGGAAGAGCCACCTGGTCGACCACCTGTCGTGCCCCACGTGCAACCGGCTGCGCCTGCACTCGTTCATGCTGCCCTGCAACCACAGCCTGTGCGAGAAGTGCCTGCGGCAGCTGCAGAAGCACGCCGAGGTCACGGAGAACTTCTTCATCCTCGTCTGCCCGGTGTGCAACCACTCGCACTGCATGCCCTACAGCCACAAGATGCAGCTGCCCGAGAACTACCTGCGCGGGCGCCTCACCAAGCGCTACATGCAGGAGCACGGCTACCTCAAGTGGCGCTTCGACCGCTCCACCGGGCCCACCCTCTGCCAGGTCTGCCGCAGCCGGCGCATCGCCTACAAGCGCTGCATCACCTGCCGCCTCAACCTGTGCAACGACTGCCTCAAGACCTTCCACTCGGATGTGGCCATGCAGGACCACGTCTTCGTGGACACGAGCACCGAGGACCAGGACGAGAAGGTGTGCATCCACCACCCGTCCAGCCGCATCGTGGAGTACTGCCGCCACGACAACCAGCTGCTCTGCACCTTCTGCAAGATGGCCTTCCACAACGGCCACGACACCGTCAGCCTCATCGACGCCTGCTCCGAGAGGTCGGCCGCGCTCTTCAGTGCCATCGCCAAGTACAAAGCAGGTTCTGGTCCCCCTCTCCCCTCCAGAACAGCACCGCGCCGGCTGCGTCCTTGGCCTGGTGCCCATACCTGGCAAGGGCAGCCAGCCGCCTAACCTTCCTGCGCCTTGGTTTTCTATCTGTAAACTGGGGGTAAATAGTAGTAACCCCCTCATTGCCTGATTGTGAGGATGCAATGAGCTGTTCTGTGTGACGCATGCCAAAAACAACAACGATCCGGCACACAGAAAGTCCACAAAGATTCTGTAATCCTAGCTCTAACCTTCATGACCATGGGCCCTACTTTCCCCCTTGGAAAATGAAGAGTTGGGCCCTGGCCGGTTTGGTTCAGCGGTTAGAGCGTTGGCCTGCGGTCCTGAGAGGCCCGGGTTCGGTTCCCGCTAAGGGCATGTACCTCGGTTGCAGTTTGTTCCCGGCCCTGGTCGGTTGTGCGGGTGGCAGCCACTCGATGTGTCCCTTTCACATCGATGTTTCTCTCTCTCTCTCTGTTCCTCTCTCTCCCACTCTACCTGAACAAAAAATGGAAAAATGTCCTCGGGTGAGGATTAAAAAAAAAAAAAAAAAAAAAAAGAGTTGGACCCTAGGCGGTCCTGAAGTTCTGTGAGTCTTCCTAAGGTAAACACCTTAGGAAGAATTAAGTCAGTATTGAGAATTACCTCAGTTTAAAATTTTCCCAGATAGATTGTTCCCAAAACTTGCACACAGCAAAGTAAATTAAACTAGTCAAGTAAACATATAACAGGAAAATGCAGAAATAGCCCAAAACCGAGGTACATGCCCTTAGCGGGAACCGAACTCAGGACTCGCCAGTCCACGGGCCGACGCTCTAACCGCTGAGCCAAACTGGCTAGGGCGGGAATCTGCATTTTTAACAGGATCCCCAGAAGATTCCCTGGATTAGTTCAAAACCTACCTACAAACTTGCTCACCTGAATTTCTAAGCCCCAACTAAGGCCAATTCAGAATTTCAGCAGGTGAGGCCGAGAGAAGAGTGGTTTTTAAAGTTCCCTGGGTGATTCTGGTGCTCGCAGAAGGCTGAGAACCACAACTGGAGCAACTGAAAATATAGGCTTTGGAGTTAGACAAAAATTAGGGACAGGCCCAAGTTTCTCCCATTTCCTTGCTGTGTGACACTGGACAGTCACTTAACCTCTCTGAGCTTCAGTTTCCCCAGCTATAAATGGGAACATCTTCCTCATAGAAAGATATGTATAATATATGGATATGATTCCTAATATGTGCAAATGTGGGCCCCAGCCATAGAAATGTGTAATAAATAATTGCTACATTTAGGTGTATTGCCTGAAAGAGACCTGATTTGACTTTGCCCTAAGACCAGCTCTTGCCTGCTGTCATGTTTGCAAGGGGGAGGCGCTTCTGGCCGCCTCCCTCCTCTTCTCCTGGTGCCTCCTCTTTCCCCTCTAAGAACTGTTTATCCTGCCTCTCAGGACTTGCTCTACTTAAGCTTAACTAATCCCTAATAAAGCAAGAAATCTCCTATCCAAGGATTTTTGACAGTGAGTAACTATTGAATAGTCAAAGAAATTAATGCACCAAGTGGAATTTCAGCTGCCTTAAGTCCCAGCAGGCCGTGCATGGGGGGCGGGCCAGGGGCCCTTCTCGGCCCACCGCAAGCATGCCCGGATGCTCTTCTGCTGGGCCCCTCTGCGGGCCGCCTCGTTCCTTCTGTGGGGGGGGGGGGGGTAGGCCAAGAAAATGGGGACTTCAGGAAGTAGGCCAGAGTAACTGTGCTGACATTCACTCCCAAATTTGTTAGAAAACAGGACAAAATGGCTTTCACTCAGGAAACACCTTTCAGGCACCTCTATACTCCTTGGTCACAGTGGTAACCAAGACAGCCGCGGGGCCGGTCACCATGGTCTGACAGAACTCCCGGGTTTCTCCTATTCAAATGTATATCTTTGTGACAATGACCACTACCCACAAAGGTCCAGCTTACCATGGACCCAAGACTATGTTAAGAACCAAGTGCGAAAAACACTCGATCACCCCACTCCTGAGTAAAATTTGGTGAGGATTGTAGCTGATCAACTCACTGCAGAGTTGGCCTTCCAATGGGGACGACCTCACTTTGGAAGAGGCCACGGGTCTTCAAATCACTACCTAATGCCTAAGTCCCTGTAAAGCCAACAAACGTGCCCATTTCACAGACAGAGACTTGCTGTATGCTCCCCTATGATGGTGTCCTCTGGGCTGCAGTACTTTTGGATTTATGAGTGCCCTGAACATTGGTGCCCCCTCACATTCACATCTGTAATCCTGTGCCACTGAACAGGTATTCGGTAACTGTTGAATGACTAAGTGAACTTAAAATCCAAATACCATATGAGAGGATGCAGGGCAAGTTGAGTTCTCCTTGAAGTGTAACAGCAGACCCTTTATTGAAAAGAAGTAGGGGAAGGCAAGAGAGGGAGCCCAGCTGAACCTGAGAGAGTCGGGTCCCCACAGAGAAAAACAGGAGGTGTCTGAAGGAGCAGCCCTGTTGTCTAGGGCTGGGTTTTTGGTGCATGAGGCATGGCAACATATAGAAGGTAGTCATTAGAAATGTAGTCCTTTCTCCTGTCCCTGTGGAAGCTTCGCCTTCACACAGAAAACCATCTCATCTTCTCAAGTCCAATTTACTGACAAGTGAAGTCTGGTGAAAATTAGTATCAGGGGTGGCCTTGAACTTCCAACTTCAGGCCCAAGGCCACAGGGATTATTGTTATAAGATGGAAGTGTGCCAGGGAAGAAGGACTATTATATCTGAGGGAAGTAGTCGAGAGGGAGGAAGAGAGGGGTACCCCGAGGGAGGCCAAGGGCATTTCATAAATCATTTTATGAAATGCATTCTCGCGTGTTTCAGCCCAGCTACCAGTGACTTCCCTCCCTCTCCACCTGCCTCTTTGGAGTCTGAGGTAATTTTCTCCAGTTTACTGCTGACTTTGACATCTGGGAAGATGCATCCTTTAACTGAAGTACCTAACTTGGTTGTTTTGCAGTCCGATATGAAATTGATAATGACCTAATGGAATTCAACATTTTAAAAAGCAGCTTTAAAGCTGACAAGGAGGCAAAGCGAAAAGAGATCAGAAGTGGGTTTCTCAAGCTGCGCAGCATTCTACAGGAGAAGGAGAAGCTGATCATGGAGCAGGTGGAGAATCTAGAAGTGTCCAGGCAGGCAGAGATCGAAAAATATGTGAAAATCACATCCATGAAAGTGAACGAAATGGATGGCCTCATCGCCTACTCCAAGGAAGCGCTCAAAGAGACGGGCCAAGTGGCATTCCTGCAGTCTGCCAAGATCCTGGTGGACCAGATCGAGGACGGCATCCAGAGCACCTACAGGCCTGACCCCCAGCTCCGGCTACACTCCTTGCACTGCATCCCCTTGGACTTCACTGAGCTCTCCAGTGCCATCCATGAGCTCTTCCCTATGGGACCCAAGAAGGTATGCTCCTCAGGGGACTCCCTGCCCTCCCCCTATCCCACACACTCAGAAATGATGATTACCAGGAAGGTCACTTTCAGCACCCACAGCTTGGGCAACCAGCAGTTATACCAGCGAAGCTCCTCCTTATTGTCCTTCAACACCACCGGAGGAGAGAGAGTCAAGATGGGTCTGGAGGCCTACGGGCGAACACAGTCCACCGCACCTGCCAAAGCCACAGACGGCCTCTACACCTACTGGAGTGCAGGGGCAGAAAACCAGTCTTTGCAGAACACCAGCAGCTTCCACAACTGGTACTCATTCAACAACAGCTCTGTGAAAACCCCAGGCCCGATTGTTATCTACCAGACTCTGGTGTATCCAAGAGCTGCCAAGGTAAGAAAAAGGCTCTGGGCCCTGAGGGGATGTTGAGAGGGTGTGGGGTATGGAATGGAGACAGGTAGTCAGGAAAGATTGCACTTACTGCTTTGACCTCTAGGGTCTGGTCACTCAAATCTGCTCCGCTGGACTCTCTGTGGTCAGCCCATTCAAAAGGGATACGTTTCTGAAATTCAAACAGCCCAAGACTGGCTTAAAGCAAACAATGTATTTAACTCGTAGTCAGAAATACATCTGAAAGCCCAACCCCACTTCAAAGGCAATTTCTCTATTGAAAGACAGCCCAATGTGAGAAGCAAAATAATTCGAACAGACTGCTTGGGAAGTGTAATATTTATTTCCCAGAGGAAGGCCTGTAATAGTAGAGAGAGCCGGAAATTGGGATTAGAAATGCAGGTTCCATCATCTATGTCGTCTATAATTCCTCTAAACTGCTACCATTCCTAAAAACAAATATCCAGAACATTTCCATGATTTGGAAAGATTGAAAAGATAACCCCAATGGCATTCCAATTCTTATTGCCTAAGACTTTGGGGGGGAATGGGGTGGGGTCTCTCACAGACCTCTGCAACTGCCATCCCCTGACTTCAGGGTCATGACCTCTACTTGACGCTCTTGGCCTAACTTAGACAAATAGCCTTTCCCTTGACATCCCTCTCCAATCCAGCCGAACCTCAAGTGAGCTGTTTGTAGAATGCTCTGTTAAAGTTCAGGGAAGAAAAATGATTGACAGGCAACTAGATATCCTATGAGAGTATATCTTCTCTAGTCTTAGGGGTCCTACAGGGACATCCCCAAGGCCAGCCCTGGCCTGCTTCTCTATGGCAGGGCCATCTTTTGCCCAGTAATCTGAGAACACTTCCAAACACTTTCAGCATCCTTGAAGTATAAACTGGGAGTGCTCAAATATGGATGTGCACTTGGGGATCTTGTTAAAATGCAGGTTCCATTTCAGTGGGTCCCAGGGGGCCTGAGATTCCTCATTTCTAACAAACTTCCAGGTGTTGCCATGGCTGCCAGTCCGCAGGCCACACTTTGTACCAAGGGTCTTAAAACAAGAAAATGAAAGCCAGACACAAGCCAAGCTTTACTTTCCCATTCTCCTGAGACATCATAATCTATGCTTTGGTGTCTATAATCGACACTAAGAATGATCTTATGTTATAACATGGAACATACCCTCCCATGAGCCATCAGACAAAGCAAAGTATCTCTGCCCTTCTCATAAGAGATGCCCACAGCTGAGCCACGGAACCCACATTTCCAAATGATGCTACATCAGCAAAGCCTGCAGTGTGTGATCTTAGCTCAGGGATGACATTAGGTCCCACCTCCATGCAACTCAGACCTGTCGGGAGGTTGGCAGGATCTTGCTCCAGAAGGTGATGTCTGCTCTCTGCTTGGGCTTGGAGAACAGTCACCCCATGCACCTGTTAGTGGTCCCTGGATGAGCTCAAAAAAGGGGCCTACACAGGAAAACTGAGTCAAGTCAGGCCGTCAAGAGAGAACACACCTAAGCTTACTTCCAGACAGTGGTATTCAATGTAAAAATAGCCTTGGTTGCTGCTTTAGGATTCTGGAATGGAGCTCACACAGAAATCACAGTGCTCGGTAATTTAGAAGATGAAATCTGTGTTGCCATCTCTCAAACGATGGTTGGCTAACAGTACCCTTTAGGCTTTTGGCATAGATAATACTCTTAAAATCGGAGTTATAACTTGTCGATAGTATCTTAAAAATCCTAAAGAGTTTTTATAAAAAGTCAATTTTATTTCTAGGAATCCCTCCCAAGGAAATGATTAAAATTTCAGATGAAGATTCTGAAAAAGTGTTCATTGCACTATTATTCATTAAAGGATAAAATTAGAAACAACCTAAATGTTCAACTATAGAAGGATTAAATCATTTGTGGGGCAGTTATTAAAATGGTACTTTACTCAATTTTTAATGATGCAGGGAAATATATAATAATAAGTGATATAAAGCAGGAATCAAAGCAACATAATCCAAATTATATGTGTTTCTGTGTTTGTATGTATTCCAAAATTAGAAAGAAATAATAATTCATTATTAACTAAATTGTGGGATTATAAGTAATATTTATTTTCTTCCCTTATACTTTTTCTGTATTTTCTAAGTATTTCACAGTGAGTATGTCTGTTTTGATAAGCAGAAAAAAAAACTTAATTTTTATTAAGTTATGTAAATTAATAAAAAGTTTTAAAAGCAAGAATAAAAAAACCAAAACCTCATAGACGCAGACAATAGTATGATGATTACCAGGGGGAAAGGGGTGTAGAAGAGGGTATAGGGGGGATAAATGGTGATAGAAAGAGACTTGACTTTGTGTGGTGAACACACAATACAATATACAGATGATGTGTTATAGAAATGTACACCTGAAAGCTATAGAATTTTATTGTGATGTCACCCCAATAAAGTCAATAAAATTTTTTAAAAGGATAAGAAAAGACTCTAGAGAACTCCCCGCCCCCCTCTGCCGTGTGAGGACGCAAGGAGAGAAAATGTGTCTTGTGAGCCTGGAAACAAGCTCTCACCAGACACCACATCTGTACGTGCCTTGAGCTTGGACTTCCGCCTCCAGAATTATGAGAAATAAATGTCTGTTCTGTATTTTTTTTTAAGAGTAGTTACAAATTAATGTGTAAAACACTATAACATTTAAATGTATTAGAATTTAAACAAAGCATGCAATATCTATTAAGAATACAATTATTGTAAAATATTTATATGCCAGGTACAATCTGCCAATTGACACTTGTCAATATATCCCTTCCGAAGTGTTAATATTTTATGTTTTGAGTTTGAACACCTAGTCTCCCTTACTTAAATAAATCGGCTTGCCTGTCTGGGACGCTCTTTTCTTGTCTATAAAATGGGGGTTGGAATACATACACTTTTCGTCTTCTAGGATTCTGTGGTTCCATTGGAGTTTGCTAAATGTGACGTTTCTGAGCCTCACCTGTACACAGTTAAGCATGTCTCCCACACAATCTGATGCATGAGAGGTGTTTAATAAGTGATAGTTACTCTGATTAGTGGTGTGAGGAGGACAGTGGTCACCTCCATGATGACTGACAGTAACAGAACTCAGAGGAGCATCTTTCTGTTCTTGGAACACATTACAAGCATCAGTCAGGCCTCATCACACAGCCTTCTAATACTGTGGCATAAGGTCTAATTCAAAGTCTTCAGCAGCTAGAGGGGGTGGGGTCAGCTTAACCTCAGCCCACAGATAGTCAATGACACAAATCTCTCTGGGAAAGAAAGCCGACAGGTGTGTACTAGGACCACCACACATGTCCATTTCTTCATAGGTTTACTGGACGTGCCCAACGGAAGATGTGGACTCTTTTGAGATGGAATTCTACGAACTCGTGTGCTCCCCTCCCAACAACGTGCGGACGGAGCTCTGCGGACAAATTCGGGACATCATGCAGCAGAGTCTGGAGCTACATAACCTGACCCCCAACACTGAGTATCTGTTTAAAGTCCGAGCCATCAATGATAACGGCCCCGGGCAATGGAGTGACGTCTGCAAGGTATGTGCACATTAACTTCAGACAGATTTTCTTTGTAAGCTCTGGAAGCAAGTCTGTTAGGACCATCATGAGACCACAGAGTCCACCATGCCTGTGACTGTCCCTCCAATCCCAGAAAACCTCTTAATTTAGGGCTGAAGAGAGGGCTGCTGGCCTCACCCGACTTTGCAAATGCGGCCTAAGAATTGTTAATTTAGTTTGATTCAAAAATCATTTCTGCCCTGGCCAGTTTGGCTCAGCAGTTAGAGCGTCGGCCTACGGACCAGAGAAACCCAGTTCAGTTCCCGCTAAGAGCACACACCTCAGTTGCAGTTTGTCCCCGGCCCTGGATGGGGTCGTGCAGGTGGCAACCAGTCGATGTTTCTCTCTCTCTTCCTCCCTCTCTCCCTCCCACTCTATCTAAAGATAAGTACAAAAACGTCCTCAGGTTAGGATAAAAAAAAACAAAATTCATTTCTGCTAGGCATTGTGTTAGGATGCAGAGAGGAAAACAAGACATAATCCTTGCCTTCAGGGAGCTCGGGGCCTAGTAAACAAATAACTGGGGTGTGAGAGGGACAATACTGAGTTACATGTTAGCCCTGGTGGTGACTCAAAGCAAGGACTGGGCTCTAGCTTTGACAGATACAAATACAGGGTGCCCAGTTATATTTGAAATTTAGGCAAACAACGTTTTTTCTGTTTTAGTATAAGTGTGTCCCATGCAATATTTTGGATATAGTTATACTGAAGAAAAGTCACTTGTTGCTTATGTAAAACTCAAGGAAGAGCCGCTGAACAGGTCAGGATGGATCCAAAAAAGAAGACACAAGATTATTCCTGTGGTTTTTTGTGATGCAAGGCTGGTTCTTCTGTACATCCCCAGGGGACATCCATTCATGAGTATAATATTATTGATATTCAGAGGAGAAAGGGAAGAAAAATCCCAAGACTGTGCAGAGCTATCCTGCTGTACAACAACGATGGTATTCTTTGGAGTCAGAGTAGATCACGTGTTAATCAGGAATTCTTTAGGAAAAAAGAGAATAAATCCATCCATTTCAGCTTCTGAAAAGGGAAATTTACGTAGATACAGAACAAACTGATGTTCACCAGAGGGAATGGGGTTTGCAGACTGGGTGAAAAGGGGAAGGAATTGAGGAGGACAGATTCGCAGTTACAGAATAGCCGTGGGATGTGAAGTACAGCATAGGGAATGCACTCAGCAATACTGTAATAACTATGTATGGTGCCACTTGGGTGCTTGAATTATCGGGGATCACTTTGTAAATTATATAATTGTCTAACCACTATACTGTACACATGGAACTAATATAATATTGAATGTCAACTGTAATTGAAAAATTTTTTAAAGGGGAAATGTATAGTAAAAGGGGAGTCTCATGAGACCACTTCCAGCTAGGACATGCATCTGATACCCAAGGGAACTGGAAGGTCATCCTCTCCCTCTATTCCCTGCCCCTCTTTCTGACTAGCGACACAGCCTTTGGCTCTGGTCACATGCTTGCAGAAGAGAATCTGATTGGTTGCTACCCCTAGAGATGCAGGAGGTAGAGTGGGGACAGCATTTTGCTGTTGCTCAGCCTACCAGTGGCAGCCTCCTGGGCGTGAGGCTCTCTACTCCCTCCTGCTTGCCAGCTCCTGGGTCATGCTCTGTTTCTGGAGCCCAGGACCCACATGCACTCCCTCCTTCTCCCCCGAGGTCAGACACTCACGTGGGAGGAAGTGCGATGAGGTCAGCCCGGCTGCTCCTCGGGGTGCCCCAGCCCATCACCGACTTGCCCCAAAGCCCCTCTGTGGCTCCTCTCCTCTCCAGAGCTGCGACCACGTTTGGCAGCAGGCCCTTCTGACCGAGGATTTTTCCTTCAATCGAATGTCATCTGCCTTCTCGTTTTTAAAAAAAATTTCTCAAAAATGTCTTGCCCACAAAGAGCACTCAATGCTGTTACTAATTGTTTTTCAACGTTATATTCTGTCGTTTTCAGATGCTAGGGACAGGGATGGGGCTGGAAGACTGAAGTGTGTCGGTTTTAAGTAGATGTTTTGTTATCCCTCTTAAACTCTTAACTCCTTGAGAGCAAAATCCATGTCTAATTCATCTTTCTTCTCCCACAGTGCTTACCACAGCACAGCACAGAGCAGGTTCTTAATGGTTATTGAGTGGATACATGAGTGAAATATGAGCAAACAAATGAATATATGAATGAATGTCTAAATTAAAGAGTGAAGAGATAAACTGATAGACAAAATTAATAATTACGAAGTAGCAAACGCCGCATGAAAGCTCCTAAGTGTCTTATACAATCAGTCAAGAGTAACATTCCCCCTGCAACGGTGTTTATGCGATTAGTCTGCACTCCATGTCTGGGAACGGAACTCGCTGCAGTCCCTTTGCTTTTTAACACAATTGCTAAATGAGCAGAGCACTAATTAATGAGGTTTTCTGGAAGCTTCATTTTTATCAGAGTCACAGAGCTGCAATATAGATTTTTCCTTCAGAAGTAATTCTTCCTCCCTCTCTGTGATTATATTAGCATTCCGGGGGAAATGCTGCTTCCCTTAACATTTGTCATGATTTGCATAAGTAAAGGCTTCAATGGCAAATGAAAATAAGATGGCGTGTTTGAATGACATTTATAAAGCTTCATAAAAGTAATGACTGCAGTTCTTGCCTATAAAATCGAAATATTTTTCCTTTGGCGTCAGCTCTGTGCTGGTATTCCTGAAAGGTTTCATTTAAAATGATGTAATGAGGCAGCAGAATCATTTCTTCTCCAAAACGCAATATTTCTATCATAGGTACTTTTGTAAAGGAGGCACAATAGCACCTTTTGTATTTGATTTTCGTAGTCAGGGGCTCGTTGGTTTTTTACGGGATTTTGTTTGAAGTACAGTACATGAAGCATGAAATTTAACTTGAACACTTTTTAAAGGTGCCGTTTATTGAAGGCCAGCTCCATGTCAGACACTGAACATTCATTATCACTGATCATCTCAACTACTTGGCAGGTGGGGAGTTACAGCCTCCATTTGACAGATGAAGAAACTGAGGCTCATAGAGACAGAGTGTCTGGCCTCGTGTAACTCAGAGGAGTTGAGTGGAAACCTAGGTGTCTCTCATCGAAGGCGGGAGCTCTTTGTCCGCCTGCACCATAACCAGATGCAGGCCAGGCTCAGCCCTGGGGACCTGGCACCTCACTCTGGGGGAATGTTTCAAAGCCAATAGCAGTGAGAGCCATTTCTTTGCAAGGGTGAGATCGTACATTGGAGAGAACATAGTACCTGGGCTGGTGTACCTGAGCCCAAGCCCCAAAGACACCAGGCTACAAGTTCCGTGAGGTCAGACACTGTTGGCCTTACTCACCCCCCTGGGCCCACAGTCCCAGCTGAGAGCCTCTAACATCCAACACACTAACTGATATTTTTGAAGGAATAGAGAAATTTGTTTGTAGGCGAGTCCCATACCCTTTGGCCTCAGTTTCTCTTCCTGCTCTTCCTCTCATCCTCACTGTACCTGCTGACCACCATCCCCGTTTTTGAAAACAGTCTCCTTACTTTGTCTCCCTCTGCCTCCACATCTCAGCGAACTCCCAAGAAGTCCTCCCATGACGAAGATGACGTTTCATCTCTGCACTGGTTCCCTTTGGTTGCTGCTGTAACAAATTAGTGGCTTAAACAACGCGAGTGCACGTATTATCTGACAATTCTGGAGATCAGAAATCAAAAATGGGTCTTATTGGGGACAACCAAGGTGTCAGCAGGGCCGTGTTCCCTCTGCCGCTCTAAGAGAAAATTCATTTCTTTGCCTTTTTCAGTGCCAAGCAGCCACATTCCTTGATTCCCGGCCCCTCCCTCCACATTCAGAGCCAGCACGTTAGGCTGAGTCCTCTGCACGTGCCCCCACCTGGGTCTCCTCTGCCTCCCTCTTCCACTTTGAAAGACTCATGATTACCTTGGACCCACCCAGTGATTCAGCATAATCTCCCTGACTAACAACCGGATTTCCCTTTGCCATGTGACATAACCTCTTCACATGCTCCTGGGACTGGAACACGGACATGTTTAGGGGACATATTCTGCTTACCACAGTCTATAAAGCGGATGATCCCGGTTACATCAGATTCGGAGGTAAAAATCCAGATCCGGCAATAGTCACAAACTGGTACTGTTCCGGGTCTTTCCCTGTAGCTCTTCAGGAAGTGCATCATCCCTGCCCCCACCCTACTTCTCAAATTCCTTCTGTCGGCACTGGAGTCCCCACACCCACACCCCATGTTTGACATGTGCTCAGGCAGTAGTCTTGCTGGTAACTTCGTGTCTCTGCAGGGCAGCTGGCTTCTTGCTCACAGTGTGGTCAGGATGGAACCCAGCCATATTTCGGGGTTGCCTGGCCTTCCTGGGCATCTTACCTTGGTTTCATAAAATCCCTGTTCTGGCTTATTATCTGTCCCTACTGCACACCCTCTGCCTAGGTTGAGACACACATCTTAGGACTGGAGTTGGAGGACACTCAGAATAGCTGCCCCAAGCGTACTCCACACCAGAGTCCTTGATCCTAAAACCCTACTGGGATTGCCCCACAGATGGGCTTAAACCCTGCAGTGGGCAGAATTTAAGCTAAAGCTAGACCTATTGTTTTTAACCTAATATACAGAAGATGGAATTAATCATCTACCTCGGTTCATGGTCCATTAACAACAATGGCACCTGCAAGGCCTTTTATTGTTTATGTATTTCATCCCTTTTATGACCATTCCTCCCCGAACATCCTTTCTAATATGTTTGACGTGTATCTTGTTGCTTTGATGTGTTCTTGGGTGAGGTGTATTGTTTTAGGTGTGTTATTAACTTCTACAAATAGCGTTGTGTTATATATCCTACTTTGTTGCCCTCCTTTCCCCAAACCCTGTGTTTCCGAGACCCATTCGTGTGGTTACACACGTAGCCCCTCCCCCCAGCCATTTCCATGCGGTGTGCTGCCAGATGAGTCGGGGCCCTGACCTCTCTCCCTTAGGTTGTCAAATAACAAAATGACCACAGCCAACACAACAATAGCCATCCAGTGTGAATGAATCAAAATTATACCCATTTTTTTGTCAGATTGGCTAAAAAATATATATTTTGTGGCGCGCCACAGAATTTTAGTAATTAATTTCTGTGAGCCATGAGATGAGAAGGTGGAAAGTCACGGCCTCACTCCGATGCCGCCTCCTCCTCCATGTGCCTTCGTTCACCGCACTGTGCTCGGCCAGGATGGACCCCAGGTGACTTCCAGTAATGCCGTACTGAGCCGCCTCTTTCAGGACACCTTGTGGGTTTGTAGAGGGGGTGTGAGTTTGCCAGGGCTGCCGTATCAAAATGCTACAGACTGGGTGGCTTCAACAACTGAAGTTTATGTTCTCATAGTTCTGGAAGCTAGAAGGCCAAGATCAAGGTATCGGCAGGTGTGGTTTCTTCGGAGACCTCTCTCCTTGGCTTGCAGACATCCGCCTTCTCCCTGCGTCTTCACAGGGCCTTTTCTCTATGTACCTGCCCCTCCGATGTGTCTCTATCCAAATGTTCTCTTCTTATTAAGAGACCAGTCAGCGTGGATTAGGGCCCCCCATAATAAGCTAATTTTAAATTAATCGCCTCTTTAAAGGCCCTAATTCCAAATACAGTCACATTCTGGGGTCCTGGGGGTAGGACTTCAACATGTAAATTTGGGGACGACACACTCAAGCCTTTACCAGATGTATACCATGAGTGAAACTGCTAGGTCTCGGAGTATGTGCCTACTTGATTTGACCACACGTATGCACACGTCCATGAGGAATGAGAGAGAACCCCTGTATTCTAAGCCCCACCTACATTTGGCATGACCCAGCTTTCTACTCTTTTGCTAGCCCAGTAAGTGTAAAGCTCTCTCTCCTCAGTGGTTTAAATTTTATTTTATGTGCTTGCTAGTTTTCAGGATTTCCACCTCTGTAATTAGACTGCTAATATCCTTTGCCCATTTTTCAATTGCATTTTTCTTTTTCTAGGTGATTTGCAGGCTGCCCTTATGCAGTCTAGATCATGGTTTTAGACATTGCTAATATCTTCTCCATTCTGACATTTGTTAACTTCGCTCATTGTGTACTTCATGAAACAGCAAAACTCTTCCATTTTAATGTGATTAAAGCCATCAATTATTTTTTTCTTATGGTTCATCCTCTTCAAGTACTGTTTGAAAAGTCCTTCCATAGTCTTAGATCACAAAGATAATCTTCCACATATTCTCTTATTAACTTTATAGTTTCACCTTTCAAATTTAGAACTTTAATCCATCCGTAGTCTACCCTTGTAAGTACTTCTAGATAGGGGTACAATCTTTGGGCCATCTAGTAAGCCAGTTTTCCCAATATCATCTACCAAGCAATGTCTTCTCCATTAGTATGTGATAAAGGTGCCACTTTGATCTTATAGTAAATAGTCACATATTTGGGGGTCTCTCTGAGTTTTCTATTGTATCCCGTTGATGATCTGTTTGTCTGTTCTTATGTGAATATCACACTAGTTTTATTGTTCTTTAATCTCAGTCTTGTGCTATATCTTGATGATCTGCTAAAAAGTCTATCCATTATTGTTTTTTCTTTTTGTGATGTGCATTTAGCTAATCATAAAACCGTATTCCTTCATATAACTTTTGAAGTAAGTAAATTGAATTGCGTAAGAAAAAAATCCAGATAGAATTTGATAGGAAGGCACTGAGTCTCTCAATTAATCTGAAGACAATTGATATTTCTGAAATAAGCCTGAGCATTTATTAAATAATCTTCTATGTGTGTGATATATTGTTTTTTTAATATACTTGGCTTTAGATAGTTTATTTTGTCTTATTGCATCTGTGATCTTAAGTGAACTGGACCTATAATGTTTTGCTTATATTGTTTTTATCTGGTTCTGGAATCAATATTTTACTAGCTGGATAAAATGAGCTTTTGCTCTTCTTGTATTTTCTAGAACAAATGTCTCCTCAAAGTTTGGTAAAGCTTCTGAGCATTTTGGGCGGGGAAGGAGATGTCCGTTCTCATTTCAACTCCTTTAGTATCTCAAGTTCTGTTCTCTGTTTCATCCGATCCCCTTGTTCGTAGACACACCTCCGTCCCACTGCCCCGTTCACAGGTGGCGCACAGTCATTATCTCTGGAGACCCTGGCTCACTTTAAGGCAGAACTCAAACCACTTCTTTTTTATGAGCCAATTCCCAACCCCTCACAGCACTGTTCTTCCTTCGTCATCACCCTCAGTAGCATCTCACATTATTTATATCACCTTTCTCAGGGTTATCTCTGCACATTAGCTCCATTTTTATCTGGCAAGGGGCAATCCAATGCCATGTATATGATATTACCTTGCCTGAAGCCCTGTTTTCTTTAAAACTGAAAATAAATCATGTAAAACTAGAGAACATAATGGTAATAAGTGTCTTTTTTTTTTTTTTTTTTTTTTTTTGCCCTTTCCCTTTGAATACAAACATAAAAACCTAGGTGCTTTGTATGTAGATGCTTTGTACAAACATTGCTCTTCGCCATCCAAACCACACATCTGTCCCCTGAGTCCTGACGCATCTAGGCAGATCCCATTGATCCTGTGGGCTTTCATCCTGGGCGCTCAACCTCACTCCCTAGATGTCTCTTCCCTAAGTGTGTGTTGGGAAGGAAAGGTAATGCTGCCAGACCAGCGATATGAAGAAACCCGCCACCTTCGAGGTAAGGCTTGGAGATGGACATGGCAGCTGGGTGGCTGAGACTTCCAGGAGGGTCCTGGCGCCCAGTGCGATTGGCCTCTTTTAGGTAGCACTGTCCATTCACTCTGATCAAAGATAATATGAAGCATCAAAGAGACGCAGTTGGCGGGTTTACAAATGATGGTTCTATTCACCTTTCATCTACTTTTCTAAGAAGCTTGTCTTTGCCATAACCAATGTTGGAATTACAGAGAGGAGGGCTGTCAGTTCCCCACATGCCATCAAGATGCTCGCAGTCTGGTGAGAGAGTCAAACACATTTCCTGACGTTTACAAATGACAACAGCTGTGACAGAAGTGATTCAAGGGGCCTGGGCGGCCCCAGAGGTCTGCTCGATGGTGAAGCCCACTTGGGCTCACAGCCCCAACATCGTCATCCGCTCTCATTCACACAAGGTGCCTGAAAGTGTAACCTGGTCTGTGAGGTCCTGATCCCACCAGGGATTAGCGGTGGGACTTAGACGAGCAACCCAATCCTTCTGAGCCTCAGTCTCATCATCTATAAAACAGGCTGGGCGGCACCTGCGGTTGTCCGGGGCTGTTAATGAGATGGTGTGGACAGTGTCTGGCACACAGCAGGGGCCTGGCTCGGGGAGCTGCTGTTTCCCTGGTGGCTGGTGCCATGGCCGTCTGCTTCTGCTTGCAGGTGTTAACGCCAGATGGGCACGGGAAGAACCGAGCTAAGTGGGGCCTGCTGAAGAACATCCAGACCGCCCTCCAGACGCGTTTCTGAGCCCCCAGCAGAGCAGGCAGCAGCCTCAAAGACACACCACAAAATAGACATATATACACACACATGCACACTTACTTTCTCACCGCGTTCTTCAATGAGGTTGCCGACGATGTTCCTAGGACCGCCGAGTGTTTCAGCAGGAGTCTTCTAAGAGCTAATAAAAGGAAACGCCTTATGTCATGGCTGGCTGTTTGCTCATTATTATGAAACTAATACAAAATAGTCAGCAAGGCTCTATGTCTCCATTAGCTCAGGGCTGGCCACAGGCTCGGAATTCTGTGGCGATCAGCACACGGCACCGCCAGGCTGCTGTGGGTCAGGCCCCTGGGTGCGCAGTCGAACCCTAATCTAACCAGCTTTCGGTGTTTAGACAAGACACGGATTGACAGGGAGCTCATTACCTCATCATGCAGTCTATTTCAATATTACGCAGTTTGCATTGTTAGAACGTTTTTCCAAATTATTGGGCCTGACCTTGCCTTCCCATAACTTTAACCCCATGGTCTGAGGTCTGCCTCTGAGCCATAAAGACTGAGAGCACCCCCTCTTCTCCCACCCTACTCCTTCTGGTCCCCAGAGCAAAGGAGGAGCAGGAGAATGCTATGTCTGAGCTCCCCTGTGGTTTGGGGGCAAGGCACTGAAAGCGAGGCAGAGGCATGCGTCAGCCAGTGTCGCTGAGCTTGTCCTGGCCCGTCAGACAATATGAAGCCCCAGCACTTCTTGCCTGACAAGACCCTCTCCTAAACCCCACCCATTTCTCACCCAGCTTTACCACTTCTTCTAGGAAACCTTGGCTGGTTCGCCGGGTGGGTGTGACGCATCCCTCCTCATCCCTCCTCATCCCTCCTCATCCCTCCTCATCCCTCCTCATCCCTCCTCCCAGGTTCTCACCAAACACAGGCCCCTCCTTCCCACCCTCCCCACAGAGACATCTGTTCCATCCCCTGAAACTCAGGAGCTCCCTTCGTCCCCAGTCTCTAGGGTAGAGACGGTGTCTCATTTATTCTGTCCCAGTGCCAGGCTCAGCGAGGCTCACGGCACGTTAGTACCGGGAGGAGGGCGCTGGGCTGGAAGACCGGCACACGCAGTGACCCGCCTCTGAACGCCGCTCCCGCCTTGTGTCCGTGTCCACGGGCGTGGGAGTGAACGTGGACAGGCAGAGCAGTGCCCGGTCTCCACCTCCTCCGATCCCACCCTGTTCATGAGCTGTTCCCCTGGCAGGTGTGGCCAGCCCATCTACCCTCACCTACAGGACTGCTGCTTTGCAATCCTTTATTTTGCCCAGAGGCGCGGTGTCAGAGTCAGAAAACGCCTCTTCCTTGAGGGAGGTCCCTAGCGAGGACCTCTGATCCCATGGGATGAAGCCAAGCAGATTCCTGCTCTGTCCCCCACCGTATTACAAGAAGGACTACCCCGGGAGCTTCGTTATGATACTATTACTGTAAATGATGGCTCGAACCCACCATCAGCTTTGGTATTACCATATAATCATTCCTGTAAAAAGCTTCAGAATTATCATTAGCACCGGAGCAAATTAAATGACATGCCAGCAGGGATTTTACTACTGATAAACCAAAATGAAATTAAACTAAAAAAATAGAATGGGATGAATATTGCATTAACATGATCCCACCTACTCAGCCAACCAGGAGGGCGAGACTCAGACAAGCCACCGTGCCCGATCCTACTCTCTAGAGAACATGCACCTTCATTCCGTGACCACGGCAGTGAGTAGCTGAGCCCTTCTACCAAATGCAACATGGAACTTTTTTTAAATTGAAATTAAACATTGTATTCGTTTTACATGTGCAACACAATGATTTGACATATGCATATATGGTGAAAGGATCACCACGGTCAGTTCACTGGACATCTGTCATCATACATAGTTACAATTGTTTCTTGTCGTGAGGACTTTTCGGATCTCCTCTCTTAGCAACTTTCAAATACTCAACACAGTATTATTAACTGTAGTCTCCACGCTGTCCATCATTCCCTGGGACTTATTCATCTTATAACAAAATCGTACCTGTACCTTTTGACCCTCTTCCCCCACTTGCCCTCCCTCCCCACCCAAGATTGGATTTCTTAAAGACACAGAAATCCCTGCACATTATTTGTCTCTGAGGTTATGAATCACGTAGCGTCCCCCTCCCAGGACACTTCCTGAGGTATAAAAAGGAGCTAAGGACATCTGGTTTTTAACACCAACTCTTCACTTGACACAAACTTACTGGGTGACCTTGAGCAAGTCCCTCTCTCATCTGGGTGTCGGCATCTTCTCTACACAATGATGTGGTTTGATTAGCTATTATACAGATGATCTTTAAGAAGATGAGAATGGTGCTCCTAGCCCTGCCTCTCCGTCATTGTCAGATTCAAATGAGTCATCTAAGTAAAAGCATGTTACAAAGTAGAAAATACCATTTAAAAATATGAAGATGCTTGAGAGACAAGTGAGTGGAATCAATGGAGGCAGCTGGGTGATGCATCAGTCTGATTCGGTCCAGAAAGCAGAAACCACACCAGTCCTTTAACAGAGAGAATTGAAGGCGGGGATTGGTTAAACGGATATGGCAGAGCTGGTGACAGAAAGGGACACTGGGACAACACGAGGTGGCAACTTCAGGGAGCTGCTGTGACCCCCAGGATGGGGGGAATGAAGGGGAGGGGGAGGGGCTAGCCCAACCAGAGGCTCAGAGAGGAGCCCTGCTGAGCTGGGACCCAGATCTCTGAGGTCGCTGCCAGGGAGGCACTGGTGGACCTGGGGGAGTCCCGGGAGGCCAGTTGCAGGAGTGTGGGGAAAGCTCGAAACTGACAGCAACAGCTAAACCCAGTAACTGCTGCAGTGACGCAGCACAAAGAGTGACCAAGACAGAAAGCAGCACTTTCCTTCTGCCCCTCCAGGCTTCCTCTGGCGTCCCTCGGGGAACCAGCTGGCAAGGAGAAGTGCCATCCAGAGAGGCACAGCCCGAGTCCAGAAAGGCTGGTTTAGGGCTGAGACAACAGCTTACTAATCAGCACAGTTATGTAGGACTAGAACTCAAAGGATAGGCCCGGGCGGGGGACACCGACCCAGGAGCTCAGCAGGCGTGACTCAGCGAACTTCTGCAGCACTAGGGACCTCGAGTGCCCGACTCAGCTAGGCCCTGCCGGACACACTAGAGAGGCACGAAGCTAGTTGTCTTCAGGTGCTTTCTGAATAATCACAAGCCAACTGCAAAGCAATTAGGTATTTGAATACGTCACTTTGCCTCTGGAGCTACAGGTCCCAACCCCAGGTGAGCATTGGAATCACTTCTGCGGAGCTTTTGAAAATCCACATGCCCCTCTCCCACCCCAGAGCCACTGATCGGAGTTTGCAGTGCAGGGGCCAAGCAAGACATCTGTATAGCAGCTTTCCCAGGCTAACCAGCATTTGGGCCCCACGGGATGGTGGCCAGAATTGTTGGAAGATCGTTCCTGGCTAAAGGAAGACCGGGGGTAGCTTTCGAAGAGTGGCCAGCAACTGGACAAGGGGCGGGCCAGGACCACGCTCTTGTGAGGACAGCTTGCAACAGAGCAGGGAGGCAGGAATGAATGGAGAACTGGGTACAATAGGCATCGAAATAGGTGCTCACTGATTTGAGTTGGGACCCATAGCTCTCAAAACACAGAGGGAGACATGGTGAGTGAGAAACAGACTATGCAGGGACATGTTGATATTTAAACTGTTATCGTCTCAACAGTTGCCCCTCTCCCAAGCAAATGAGGGGTATACACAGGGATCAGAGATAATGAACCCCGAGGTGGTAATGATACTCCACACACAAGCATCCCTATTTCTGCCCACGCCAGGCCTTCCTGGGTAAAGCCATCACCAGCACCCGGCCCCTACGCCACATACAACACTCAGTCACACAGCTGTCAACGTACATGGACACACACTTGTATACACACAAGCACACACATACACATACACTCATATACACACGTGCACGTGTACACATGCCACATTCACTGCCTCTGAATTCACGTCATCCATTCCCAGGTCAGCAAAATTTTCTGAACCAATAGGGACCCGTCTTGAGGCTGGAAGGACGTGCAGTCAAAGAGCTGTGGTTCTGAGAGAACACTCGGGCTGGACCTGACGGGAGGGGACAGGAGGCATTTCCCTGTCACCCTGTTTCCAAGTGGTCTGTGAGGACATTTTGGTTTGAAATCAAAGGGTTTCTTTGCCAGCAAATGACCAGAAGAATCAGGTGGGATAGGAGTTCTCAGAAAAGCGGATACATTCCAAGGCAAATAACTGACTGAGTCTAAGAAAAAGTGCAGTTTGGGGAGAAGCCCAAGGGACACATGTTACTGCAAAGCTGAACTGGGCCCAGAAGCGTGAATTTTTTACGGCAAGTTGTAGAAGTTAGAAAAATAAGGGTCCAAAACAGTCCTTCCGATGCTGTGAATCTATGCATGACTTCATTTCCATCCCTCTAATTCCACTAGGAGCTACGATTTCTATATTTTCCTTCAGGAAAAAAAAAAATCATTTAGCGCAGAAATAGTGCTTTCTATATAAAACTGGGGCTGTTGCAGGGTTTATTTCTTTGATTTTTTTTTTCCTTTCAAGAAAATCAAAATAAAAGGAATCTTTCCTTTAACAAAGCCAGACATGGGACGTTTCTCTCCGAGCACCAAAGCAGACAATGGATTCGCTCAGTGAAAACTGACCGGTGCTGCACCAGCCTGGTCCTGGGCACCTGGAGCAAACAGCGCAGGCTCTGCCCGCAGGGTTTCCACACGTGAAACGAGAGAAAATCAAGTTCAACCTCCATGGAGCTCTGGTGTCCAGGCCAGGGCTCATGGCAGGCGTGGAACACCCTTGGGTCATGGAAATGGAAGAGGATTAAAGGGGCAGAGAAGCAAGCAGGCATGCTAGGTGGGGAACAGCACAGATAAGGGTGTGGGGGCTGGGCTAGTATGTCAGATGCATGAGTGCGAAATATATATGTATGTCTGTCTCTGCCCCTGGGTCCTGGCAAGAATTCCTAAAACTCCTGTAAATTCCTAAGTGATAAGAGCACTTGAAGCACCTTTTGTTCTGACAAGGCAACTCTGGGGGGCTCCTGGACAGGGGCTGGTCCCCAGAAAGACTGAAGGGTGGTTAGAAGCTTGGGATTTTCAGCCCTACCTCCCGTTCTCCAGAGAGGACAGAGGGGCTGGACATGGAGTTGATAACCATCAGGCCTACATGACGAAGCTTCCACAAGCATCCCAGCAGCACTGGGGTCGAGACGTTTCCAGGTTGGTAAAGAGATCCATGTACGGGGAGGGAGAGGCCCCCCAACTCTGTGGGGACAGAAGCTCCCAAACTCAGATCCTGCCCAGAAATCTCCTTATGTGTCTCTTCATCTGGCTGTTCATTTGTATACTTTATAATATCTTTTCATAAACTGGTAAATGTGTTTCCCTGGGTTCTGTGAGCTATTCCAGCAGACGATCAAACCCAAGGAAGAGTTGTAGCAACCGTCATTTATAGCCTGTCGGTCAGAAATAGAGGTGACAACCTGAGACCTGTGAGTGGGGTCTGAAGTGGGGACATTCTTGTGGCACTGAGCCCTTAGCCTGTGGGATCTGACGCCAACTCCAGATAGATCGTGTCAGGATTGAAACAACCTATAGGACCCCCCCCCCCCCCTGGTGTTGTGGAGAACTGCTTGGTGTGGGAACCCCTCCCCCATTTGGTGACCAGAGACCCAGGAGAGAAGTGTGGTGTGAGAACAGAGGAGAAATACAAAGCAGGGCATGTTTTTCCTCTTCGATGAGTGATAAGCCTAGTTGGGGATTGTGGGGGTCAATGAAAAACAGGTTTTGCACTTACTCTTATGAGCATATATAAGTTGTTGACCTGGAAATGAATAATAACAGTAATTATAGTAGTATAGCTAACACAGACTGGGGCCCATGTCCTGGCTCTGCCACTTCGTCTCCGGAGGACCCTGTCGGGGTGTTCACACTCTGGGCCTGGGGACTTGACTCTGTAGAAGGGGTGGAAGCACCCCCTGGGAAGCGCAGTCATGAAGGCGACAGGGTGAAGGAGAACATGTCCTCGCGGACTCACGCACAATGCCTGGCCTGTGGCAGAGGCTCCGTAACTGAGATTTCTTACTACAATTACAAGGAAAATCCACCAATATTTGTGAACTGCCTCTTTTAAGGAAAAGCGCTTCTGAACTTCTCCCAAGTTACTGGATCCTCTTTAAGAATCTGAAAAAGTGACAGACCCTGGCAAAAAGCACATAACACAGATTTTGCCCAGGATTTCAGTGGAGTCAGCGGGGACCAGCACAGTGGAGTCAGGGAGCCCCTAACCCCACCTCCATGCCCCACCTTGCAGGAGTCCAGGCAGGGCCCCACGCTTGGGGCCCTGCGTTCAGGAGCACCTGCCTATGTCTGAGAGGAGCGTGAGGTGGCTCTCCGTACATTTTCTCCCGTCAGTCTTGGGAGGCCGGTCACCATACCACCATGAAGTGGTGTGCAGAGACCTCCTGACCGGGCGTCCCACACTGGGCCACACGGCGGCCAGAGAGTCCCAGGAACTGGCGTGCACAGCAGGTGCCGCGGGAGAAATCACAGCGCCCACCCATGCACGAGCTTGCATTTTTCAAACACGGGAAACTGCTGTGACAACAAACACAAAATAGGAAGTTACTAAGCGCACAAGCACCAACCTGTGGAGGTACCGGAACTATTTTGACATTTAGGGAGACCCTCAAACTTGACAAGGTCAGAAATCCCTGCTGTGGTCTAGCTGCCCTTTCTGGGCGCCCAGCCCCACGTAGGCATCCATGACAGGGGGTTGCCTAGCAATGCCGGAGCAGCTGGCCTCCTGTGGCAACTAACATAATTAAAGTGGAAACCTTTTAGAGCACAGTTTAAACAGAATAGAATGGTGCCACATCCAAGGACCCCTTTTCTGTAGCTTTCATAAATAAATCCCATTTCCAAGTTCTCTGGGTCACAGACTCTGCTTGAAGCCACTTTGCCTGTTCTCTCTACCTAGACTCTCATATGCAAAGAGAAAGCTTTGGGTTGGGTTGTTTGTCTTCATTTCTTCTCTCTCTTTCTCTCTCTCTCTCTCTCTCTCTTTCTCTCTCTCTTAAAGTCGCAGAAAAAGATGAAATAGTCGAGAGAGGCTGGGTGAGATGGGTGAAGGAATCAAGGGATCAAGCAAAGAAAAAAAAGACAGACTCATGGACACAGGATATCTGCTTCACTTTTAGTTGGGCCCAGACAGAACACACCTGGAGCAAACCTGAGCTAAACCAGCAGCAAGGAGTTAAGACTACCTGGACCGCCCTGGCCGGTTTGCTCAGTGGTTAGAGCATCAGCCTGCAGTCCCGAGAGCCCAGGTTCGGTTCCCGCTAAGGGCGCATACGTCGGTTGCAGTTTGTCCCCTGCCCTGGTTGGTCGTGCAGGTGGCAGCCACTTGATGTGTCCCTTTCATGTTGATGTTTCTCTCTCTCTCTCTGTTCCTCTCTCTCCCCCCCACTCTACCTGAACAAAAAATGGAAAAATGTCCTCGAGTGAGGATAAATTAAAAAAAGACTACCTGGACCATCATCTGAAACTGAGCTGCCCAAGCAAGGTAAACTTGTATCAGTCAAACTGCAGCCCCATGGTTGTGAAAATAAGTGCTTATTGTTACATGTCACTGATAGCATTATTGCACCAACTACCAACCTTGATAGTTTATTTTACGAGTTTATGACACAGTGATCCTAGAGAGTCATGCCAGGAAGATTATTAGGGCAGAGCTTGGCAAAAGCTGCATCATGTCAGGACAAGGAGAAATGGGACCGAGCTGGGCAGGCTGCACTGTCACCATCAAATGGGGCACGGAGGTGCGAGAGTCCCATGGGTCGAGTGGACACAGAAGTTAGTGGGTTTGAGCCCTCCTGATGGATTTTACTCAAAAGGCGTGTCTGCCAGGTGGGGAAACCATCAGCAAGAGGCCGTGGACCAATCAGAGGGCGCAGGAGCTCACAGCAGGTGTGGGAGGACAGCGAGAAAGAGTGAAGTCACCGCCCTGGCCGGTTTGGCTCAGCGGTTAGAGCGTCTGCCTGTAGTCCGGAGAGACCCGGGTTCAGTTCCCGCTAAGGGCATGTACCTCGGTTGCAGTTTGTCCCCAGCCCTGGTTGGTCGTGCGGGTGGCAGCCACTCGATGTGTCCCTTTCACATCGATGTTTCCCTCTCTCTCTCTTCCTCTCTCTCCCTCCCACTCTGTCTGTACAAAAAATGGAAAAATGTCCTCGGATGAGGATTAAAAAAAAAAAAAGAGTGAAGTCACCATGCCCTCCTTCCCCACGGTGGGTCCCGGAGCTTGGGTCATTCTAAACTGGAGAGGACTCAAATGTGAGATTAGAATTGTCATCTAGATTTGACTAGACCTTGTAAAACGTGAAAACAGGGTTCTTGTAACTGAAAAGCAACCAGAAAGCTATGAAATCTAGAGGCAACATTATGGGAAGAGAAAGAGATCTCACAGAACACGTTGGAAGATAACGATGGGATTACACCATTCAATCAAATGGTTACACTAGTATATATGATATAGTCTGTATTACATATTGCATATTATATATAAGTATTAATATGTTATATATTGTTAATATATTACATATTGTTGTATGTTATGTGTTATATATACGACATATATTTAGCATGTCAAGATATTTGTGTTTTGATTTCTGAGAAAACAAATGACCAGGCACGGGTTCGAGACAGGGTAGTCTGTTGGGCAGGGCTCCTGCTGTGGAAACGGACAGCAGCCTTCTCCTCCCCGAGGGTCCTGGGCCCCAACAATACGGCTCACTTCTCAGCAAACTCCCTTCCAGGGCTGGCCTGTGGCCATGAGATGTTCTTACGGCCTTGTCTTTCACCTCCCCGCCAAGTGCCTTTATAAAGTAGTACCACGAAGCACAGGCACCTTTTTTCCAGCAATTTGGCTTCTCTTTCAAATAGAAGAATTAGAACCAGGGGGGCAGAGAACTGGACCCCAGAGTCCAAAGACAGGGATTCTTGTCTGGTCAGTGGCCTGGGCCACCCACGTGACCTTCAGCAAGTCCCTAGGCCTTCTGGTGGTCAGCATCCTCTCGTGCAGATCCTCTGCGAGACGTGCCCCGAGGACCTGTGTGCCAGGATGTGTTCTGTTGTGGGACAGCCCTGCACTTGGTTGATAATCAGAACACGTGGGTTCTCCTCCTTCTGTTCCACCAAGGAGCGCCCGACCCCAAGCAAAGACTTCAGTGTCATTGAGCATCAGTTTCCCAGCCTTAAAATAAGTCATGTGTTACCAACCTCCCAGGTGCTACTGTTAATTGTATGTTTTGGTTATCTACTTCTGCATATCACCACAAAACAGCCATCTATTTGGCTCATGATTGTGTGGGTCAAGGATTTGGGGAAAGACCTCGCTGGGTGGTTCATCCTAGCCCTACATGGCAGCAGGTGGGGCCGCCAGGGCTGGAGGATTCAAGGCCACAGTGCTTCCTCACTCACAGATCGGCACGATGATGCCTCTTGAGCTCTCTCTCTCCCTCTCTCCCCCCACCTGCCACAGGCTGTCCCATCCTAGAGCCTAAATGTGGTCAGCAGGAAGCGGAGCTGTCCGTCAAGAACTACTCCCACCCAGAACTGGCATAGCACAGCTTCCACTCGGTTTAGTGGTCAGAGCAGTCAACGTCCGGCCCAGGAGCAAGGGCTGAGAAATCAGCATCTCTCGATGGAGGAATGGCAAGTCCCCACTGCAGAAGAGCAAATGGGGTGGTAGATATTGGAAAACAGAACCTGTCACATATTGTTTCTGTTGTTATTCTGGGCAAAAAATATAATAGCTATAGAAATGCTTTGAAAAATTAAATCTCCATGCATCTACCGAGTGCCATTATAATTTTCATTTCAGTGTTCCATTTTAAATCTGCTTTGGTTAGTGTAACTTGCAGGTAACTAATAGCTCCCTTCCAAATCCAGCTGCAGTGGTCTCCAAAGCATTATCTGTCCCTGAGGTCAACTTCAATTAGAGACCCAGGGTAATTCCTCCAACGGGAGGACATAGGGCTCTTTTGCTTGAACGGAGATTTGATGTATCAGTCATGACATGACAGATTATGATCTAGTAACTGACAGTCCCAAAATCGATGGCTTAAGAAAAGTGCTCACTCTCACTGTGTGCCTGTCACAGGTCGGCTGGGGCGCTACTGCTCTGAGGCCTGAGCGGGCACAGCTGTCCCCAGCCATGCGGGCCAGCAGCAAAAGCAGAGGGCATGTCTTCCACCCAGACGTGATATGCATCACCTCCACTCACACTGCACGGACCGACACAAGTCACGTGGCCACACCCAACCTCAAAAGAGCAGGCATGTGCAACCTTCCTGTGCCCCAGAAGGAGGACAACTGGAAACACTGGGGGACTGCATTCCTAATGATGACACTTGGAGTGGACGTTTTCGGGATTCTGCTCAAGGACATTTTCAGAGCCCTTTCGCAATGCACAGGACCCGTTTGAAGATGCAGAGAGAAAATGCATGCTGTTATCCTGTATTCTCCTGCGCTAATATGCTGTATATTTTTCTTGCCAAGCTTGTCTTTGCTGTTTCTTGTCAGACATTTCCCAGGGGAGTGGCAGTGATTGAAATCCTGAACTTGCGTGGAGATGCACAGAGAACAAAATGTTCCCGGGGAGGGCACGCAGAGTTCCCAATAGTCTCCATCGCGAGCTCATAGAACACCAGGAGATGCCACATGGACCCACCTCCGATGGCGGTGTGCTAACAGTCAGCAGAGTGGAGAGGGCAGTGCAACAGGAATCTCATCGCCGGGGCTCAAAACCACCCTTTCCTGCATGTGACTGAACCATTTACTCAACTTCTGTGAGCCTCAGTTTCCCCAGCTGCAACATGATAATAGGAATAATACCTTGGGGAGCTGTTGGTAGACTCAAATGAGATAATATGTACAGAACATTTAAAACAGTGACTGGAACTTATATATATATTTTTTTATCCTCACCTGAGGACATTTTTGCATTTACCTTCAGAGAGAGCGGGAGGGAGAGAGGGAGGAAGAGAGACAGAAACATCCATCGATGTGAGAGAGACACCTCGACTGGTTGTCACCCACACGACCCCAACAGGGGCCAGGGACAAACTGCAACCGAGGTACGTGCCCTTAGCAGGAACCGAACCCGGGTCTCTCTGGTCCGCGGGCCGACGCTCTAACCGCTGAGCAAAACCAGCCAGGGCAGTGACTGGAACTTTAAAAACTGCTATTCTTGCCCTGGCTGGTTTGGTTCAGCGGTTAGAGCGTCGGCCTGCGGTCCTGAGAGACCCAGGTTCGGTTCCCGCTAAGGGCGCGTACCTCGGTTGCAGTTTGTCCCCGGCCCTGGTCGGTTGTGCGGGTGGCAGCCACTCGATGTGTCCCTTTCACATCGATGTTTCTCTCTCTCTCTCTTTCTCTCTCTCTCTCTTCCTCTCTCTCCCTCCCACTCTACCTGAACAAAAAATGGAAAAATGTCCTCAGGTGAGGATAAAAAATAAAAATAAATAAATAAATAAATAAATAAATAAATAAATAAATAAATAAATAAATAAAAACTGCTATTCTTGCTGTTGGCATTTGGCCTGGCTCGCTGGCCCGTGAGTGCCGCTGGGCCCTGCGCAGAAGCCGGAGGTGGCGCTCTGGCAGCCCGGCCCTGGTGCTCAGGGAGGAGAGCGCAGCCCGCAGAGCTGTGAGGACGCGATGAAACAGGCGGGGGAGCAGCAGCCCTCACATCGACTAGCACGGCACAGTTAGGGACCGAGGAGGGAGTTATCTTTCTTACCCAAAAATCTCTCTTCTACCAACCTGCCGAGATGCCTGATATTTTATCACCAGACATTCACTCCTCTGGTTTAACCTTTGCTTTGTGGAAACGCTCATAAACATTCATTCGGTAAATGAGGGGCAGAGGAAAAGGAGTCGCCGAGGCATTTCTAACATGTACCTTGGTGAAAAGGACTAGAAAATTCTCCTGTCGTCTCCCAAACAACGAAGAACTACTAAAATTCCACCATGTGTGATGACATGAAAAATTCGTATTAAAATGATTTTTTTCATCTGCGTCACTGAAATGGTTTCTGAACCAGCATTCTCATCTGCAGTCCAGCCTCTGAGCGAGTTACTGCCAGGGTCATCTTTCTACAAACACATGTACTCGTGGCAGGGACTTGCTCTAGTGCCATGAGCTTCAAGATAGACACTTGTTCCTGGTATGGCCTGGGGGGGGTCCCCCATTATCACACCCCAGGCCCCTCTTGAGCCGTGGCTTTTACTGCTGCTCATCCCCAACCAACATTCTTACTCACAACACAGATTGGCTAGGCAGGAAGTATGACAGCCTTTCTTCATTGGTCACCTTGCAGGACTTGTCCCCTTTGCCTCCTTCACATTCAGTGGAAGTCTGGGGAGAACGTCCCTCCATCAGCACGGTCATGGGATTCTTACAGGACCAAAAACCACAAGACTCATCCTTTTTAGATATGAGTATGAGCATGTGACTCAGGCTCAGCCCATCAGAGAACTGCTTCCCCTTGGGAATCAGATTGGTCCAAGTATGGCCAAGGGATACAAATAAGGCCAATCAGAGCCTTCCCTCGTGGTTTTATTAAATGAAGCCTGATCTCTTTGGTCAGGACGCTAGAATAATGTACACCAGGGACTGCCAGCAGCCTCCTCTCATCCTGCCTCCAACGCAGAGAAAGTGTCAGCTGGAGGAGCTAGAATAGAAAAGGGGGAGAGAGAGAGAGAGAGAAAATATGAAAAGATGGCCTGACCAGTGTGGCTCGGTGGATTGAGCATCGTCCCATGGACTGAGAGGTCTGAGTTTGATTCCCAGTCAGGGCACATGCCTGGGTTGCAGACTTGATCCCCAGTAGGGGGCGTGCAGGAGGCAGCTGATCGATGTTTCTCTCTCACATCAGTGTTTGTACCTCTCTCCCTTCCTCTCTTTCTAGAAGATCAATAAAAACATTTTTATAAAGAAAATATGAATATGAATGTATGACAGACATTGTTTTAATGCCTGGATCCAGTCAAATCTGGTGTGGTGAATTTAAAATACAGTGATACCTCGGTTCTCGAACATAATTCGTTCCAGGAGGACGGTCGAGAACCGAATTGTTCGAGAACCGAAGCAATGAAACCCAATAGGAAAGCGGACTCCACAAAGCGTGACTCTCTCTCTGCACTCACACTGATGACGCAAGCAAGGCGCGCTGGGCCGAATGAACGCCATTCGGCTCAACTCGGAAGTTCGAGTTCCAAATATTTGTTCGGATTCCTAGACAAAAGTTTCTCGAATCCTGATTTGGTCGAAAACCGAGGCGTTCGAGAACCGAGGTATCACTGTGGTGAATTTAAAATAGGTCCCAAAATTTTTGACACCCCTCCTTTCAAAAAGTAGAGCCCAGGTCCCCTCTCCTCGGGTGTGGGCTGGTTCAGTGGCTTGCTTCTCCTGAATAGAACGTGGTAGAAATTACAAAGCATGACTTCTGAGGGACGGTCTCATGGACACTGTGGCTTCTGCCTTGCTCTCCTTGGGATCCCTTGCTAGCTGCCTACGAGAGGACCTCAAAGCAGCCCTAAAGAAAGGCCCCTGTGGGGAGGAACCAAGGCCCCTGCCAACAGCCAGAGAGGAACGGAAAGCCTGTGCCCGTGGCCCTGTGCGTGAGCCACCTTGGAAGTGGACCTTTCGGTCCCAGTCAAGCCTTCGGATGCCTCGGCCAACATCTCTTCTGTAGCTTCATGAGAGACCTGAGCCAGGACCACCCCCTGAGCCGCGACCAAAATGCTGACCCTCAGAAACGGTGAGATAATAAGTATTTGTTGTTTTAAGTCACTAAGCGTTGGGGTAACTTGTTTCTAACTAATGCATGAAGCATTAGGTAACTAATACGTTAGATAACTAATACATGAAGCATCTCCAGGTCCAGGCTTAGATAGCCCATATTTTTTCTGTAGGCTGAGCTGGGTTTCTGTCTTCTACATCTGAAATTTCCCTAATTAGAATGTCACCTTGCCCTTGTTCTCCCAACTTCTTCACCTAGCTAGGTCCCTCTTATCTTTCAGACTCTTACTGGGCACCCCCTCCTTTGGGAAGGCTTCTCTGTCCCCCTCCCACGCTCCAGCTCTCCGTGCTGGGAGAGAGTCTCTTCTCTGAGTCCCCCTTCCTTCCATTTAGAGCCATTGTCCTTTAGTGGGCCTCCCCAGCTAGACTGCAGGCTCCTGAGGGCAGGGCCGTGTCTTTTCAACACTGACCACTCTATCCCACCACCGAGAAGGGCGTTTACATAGCAACGCTCCAGTCATGTGGTAGACACAGCCTGGGCCCCTGCACACGCCCTGGCTGCCGGGGAGGGCGGACCACTAGTGCCGGACTGCCCAGCACTGGAAATCCTGCATCCTGGGAGCCCGGTCCTGGGCAAATCAAGGCTGCCCTGCCTTGGCCACCCTGGGAAAATCGAGGTCACTGACAGTCACCAGCTCCCAGCTCCTGCTGGTGCCAAGAGCTGACAAGTGTGACCTGCCATATTCAGAGATGGCCTTTGTTGACAGAAGCTACCTCACCCAGAGACACTGGGAGGTGCCACCACCACCCTCCGCGGGCAGTGACTGGCTGATACAGGGGTGCAAGGTGGGGCAACTCCATGGTGCTGTTTATGCTCAAGAGACCGTGAGGGTTCAGGCCAAGGTGAGACTCCACCTGTCACACCCTTGCTTGGCCCTTTCCCCTGCTTATCCTGCCTCCCCCACTTCCTTACATGATCTGCGCACCCCTCATTACACCACAGGTACCCAAGTCCCTACGTCAGGCTCTGCGTCAAGGGAATCCAAACCGAGGAGGTAAACAGCTGCTGAATGGACGAAGAGAATCTTAGTCACTAACACCCCTGAGCCTTCGTTTCCTGACCTGTAAACAGGGATACGCACCTCTCAGAGTGGTCGTGAGAGTTAAAGGATGTGGTGTTTGCAACTTGTCTGCAACTGTGCCTGCCCATGATGGGTTGTTCCACATGGGCAGTCCCTCTCTCTGCCCCTGGGTGAGCCAGGCTCGCCCCTCTGCCCATAGTGACTGACAGCTTTCCCGAGTCTGACCCAGCCCACGGGTCCGACTGCAGAATGAGGTTGCTCCTGAATTGAAGGGAGGCTCTGTTGTGGCACAAAGCGAGGCAGGCCGACAAGGAGTGACGGGCAAGCCATCTGATAGCAGGCTGGGAGAAAGCCGTGCGGGCCGAGCACATTCTATTTTCTTGAAGATAAAGCAGGCATGCCAGGGGCCCGCCAGCCAGTAAATGTAAGTCCTGTCTTGAGGAGAGGAAATGTCCCGACTTTTCCCACTTTAAACCTCTCCAGGGTGGTCCCCCGTTGGTAAAGAGGTCCAGAATGTGCAGGGGACCCTGTGACAGCAGCAGGAGCCGGTGAAGGCAGTGAAAGAGCCTCAGCCAAGTCTGACGGCGAGAACCAGCCCCGACCGCTGACCACAGGCACCTGCCCCGCGCCGGGAAGTGCAGGGTTCCAGGAGAATGATGCCACTTGTGATTTCACTGGTGGTCCAGCTGGAGAAAGACCCTTGACCTTGCTCTAGACCACAAGCCTCTGGGGATGAACAGCAAGCCCGGTGATGACTCTTTAAGGGGAATTGCCCTTCCTCCACCCCCCGAATGTGTGTGGCAGGTCTCTGATGCCAAAGTGCAGCTCTCGTGATGAGGGGGGTAGAACTACCCCCAGAAAAATGCTCCAAGTCTCAGCCTGAAGAGACCTGGCTTCAGAATCAGGCAGACACGGCCACAAAGCCTGGCTCCACTCTCATTGTCTGAGACCTTGGGAGAAGTCACACCGCCACATCTCTGAGCCTCCATTGACTCATCTATAAAATGGGCGTAAACACCCTTACTTCACAGCACCAAGATGCACAGACACCACAGCTGTAGAGCACGGGGCTCGCCAGAGGCTCTCCAGTTGCCCTAACTGTGGTCTCCTTGAGCCTAAGAATGGAGCAGGGCGCTCAGGCTGCATTCTGGCCCCAGCGTCCGGCTTCAGAACCCCCAAGTTGTTCTCTCTGCCCACCCCCTTCTCTACCACATGGCCGGGGCTTCAGGCCATGCTGGACTCGATCCCCAGCAAAACCTGGGGCGAGATGGACCTCGCATTCTGAAAGGGGAATTCCAGATAGCTTAATATCTAACCCAAAAAAATAAATCAGCCATGATGGAATTTCCACCCAATAATAAATGTTGGATTCTGTCAGTTCTCATTATCTATTACTGCTTAACAAACCAATGCAGAACAGCACTTAAAATAAAACTATGCATACGAATATACAATGTAACTATTGCCCTGGCACTGTGGGTTGACCGCGTGGCCCTCACTTGGGTCTCTCGTGCAGTGGCTGGGATGGAGCCACCCGAAGGCTTGACAGGGCTGGACGTCCAAGATGCCTCGCTCACACGGCTGGCAGCTGATATGGCAGCTTCCCGGGAGCTCGGCTAAAGCTGTCCCCCAGAGCAGCTACGCATGCTTTCTCCATCTAATGATAGCAGCGGGGTTCTGAGAGGCTGCACCCCAAGAGCGAGCTCTCCCGGAGGAGAGGAAGATTAGCATTTATCAAGTGCCCGTTCTGTGCCAAGTTTTCCAAACATTTCACCCCAGAAAGGTGTTCTTGCCCCCATGTTAAAGAAAAGGCAACTGAGGTTCAGAGAGATTCCGTGTTTACCCAGGGTTGTAAAACCAGAGTGGCCAGGCCAGAGTTCAAGCCCGGGTCGTGGGCTTCCGCACCTGTGGCCTTGCCTGGGCTGTGAGGACTCCCCAGGCAACCACTTCCTGGCTGTTCTGCCTCAAAAAACCGAGGACTTCACTGATAACTCCCTTCTCCTTTCCACTTGGACAAGTTGTCCTTCCATCGGAAAGGGAAGTGACTCCCAGCTCCATCCAGTAAATCCCCCGCCCTGCTCTGACCTTGGAGACACGCAGCCCACCCATCACTGAGGCCTGGCTCCCTGCTCCCTTTCTGCTGTATTAGCCCAGACCCCTGGCTCTGCTCAGGGTCCTGCCCTCCTCCCCAGCACCTCTCCTCCCCTGCTGAGCTGAGCCCCCGTTTCCCCATGGATTTCTCGACCTGCTTTGCTGGCTGGCTTTGCTAAGGTTCCCTGACTTTTATAGACATACGCCAGAGCTAGGTCATTAAGCCTGAATCTTCAGAAGTCCCAGAGATTCATTCCAATCTGCTGTCTGCAGGGGTGGGGCCAAGCACAGTGGTCGGGCAGCACAGAGCCTGCACGCTGGCCTCTGAGGCCACCCTGGGAGGACTGGCTCAACCCCAAAGGACCCCGGAAGCTGAAGCCCAGGGCGCACCAGCACTCCTTGCCGAGTACTCCTGTGCACCCAGCTGAGTCGGGGCCTGCGGGATTGGAGAGAAGGGTGAGAACTTGGCCTCCCAGATCTCCAAGGGCCCAGCAGAGCCCTGGCGCATAAATAGCCATTGACAAATGCATAAAGGAATGAATGAGTGAATGAACCTTTTATAGCTCAACAGCAGATTTTATAGGGGTATATGCAGCACCCCTCAAAAGGCAGTATGGTAGGGAAAACACTAATTCCAATCATCTCAACTGAGCACCTATTTTATACTCCACCCTCAGAAAGATCAGGTCCTGACCAGTGGCCCTAAATCGCCTTAGCCACCTAACAATCTGGAGTGGAGAAAAGACTGTGGTGGCGGCCTGAAGCTGAGCTTGCATGGGGGCCACAGGCAGAGAGGGAGCCCACCGCCCTTGGGCACAGGCCACGGGGAGCATGCCCACAGGCCCTCCTAGTAACGGCCCCGCTGGCCCAGGTGCTGATTTAAGCACATGGGCAAAGGAAATCAAAGCAGGATGGATGGCAGGTTTGAAACGTTCCCCCTTGGTTCTTTCCTAATAGACAAAGGCTGAATTGTGAGGTGAGGGCCAGAAACTGTCCCCACCCCACTGCACAGAAGTGGTGGGCACACCAGGAGGCAGCACAATGCCCAGGAGTGTTTACAGAGGCCGCCTGCCTGCAGCTGTGAAGTCAGCAGCACCCCCAAGCAGCGTCCTTCTCCTTGGGTATAAACCCATGTCCCCAGAGTGTGTGGGAAGGCCCCATGGAAAAATAAAGATGCTCAACCTCTGTGGGCTCATTTGTAATCCTGGGTCCCAGAATCACTTGCCATTGTCCCCAAGTGGGGTGCCAGTGCCCTTGCTTCTGGCCCTGGAGGGCAGGGACCTGGGCAAGTGAAATCACCTCTTCCCAGCCTCTTTCTTCCAAGAGCACAGAACACCTGCTAACTACTGCAACACCTGTGTTCATTGTAGCCCAATTTTATGCTAAAATTAAGCTGTTCTAGCTCACTTTCTTCATCTGTTTAGAGAGAGCTTGAACTAAATAAAAGTTCCTCCCAGATATTAAATCCATGATTTTTATGTCAGAGTGATGGAGTGATATTAAAACAAATTCACCCACAGAGAATTACCTATAATTTTTTTTCATTACCGTTATTCTCTGCTGCTTCCAATCCCAGGAGTCATTATGCTTTCACTGGTGCCGGTTCCCGTCCCCGCTCTGCCACCGTGTCACCTTGGGCAGGTTACCTAACAGCTCCGAGGCTCTGTCTCCTCACATGAAGGTGGGGTGGAAGAAGCTGACTCACAATGTCATTACAAAGATCAAATGAGATAATGTCTGCCAAGCACCTACTTCAGAAGGGAGTCAGAGATGCTCAGCAAATGTTAATTCTCTTCCGGTTCCTCCAACATTCGCTGCTCATAATGAAATCCCCCCGGAATGCTCCCCACCTGACCCTCCCCAGCCCCTTTGCTACGGGAGTCGGGTTTCTTCTGTCCCGTCCACGTCCCTCCCTGGCAGGCAGTGGTGCCAGCGGCTCCCACCAGCTTGTGAGAACTCACTGTGCGCATCTCTTCCCCACCCCACATTCAGTGAGCCCATATCGACAGTCTGATATCGGCCGTGGTGGTATTTACACTATAGTCATCGGCAATGCACAAGTCAAAGCTACCATCCCACAGGCCAGTCTCCCAGCACACCCCTGCTGGCAGGCTACCCCTCTCCCCCATCCTGCCCACCCAGGCCTGCCCAGAGCCCACGCGGGAGGCCGGAGCTGGACACTGTGGGGAAGATTGGGTGTAGAGCGAGCTTTTCCTCCATACTACAGAGTTGTTCAGCTGGTTACGTGGGGCCAGTCGAGCCCCTGAATAGCCAGATGCCATTGACTTTCTAACGAGAGGCAAAACCAGCAAGAGGAACGAGCCCTCAGAGGCGCCTTTAGTGGGTCAGATGAACCGAACTGAGGAACAGCAGCCGAAGCTTCTGGCTCGGACAGGGTAACGGGCTGCTTCTGAAACAGGACCACTTGGTTGTTTCAATGTACGAAGTCGACAGGTTCTTTTCTCTCTGTGAACGTGTCCGTACAGATAGTGTGCCATGGACTGAACTGGAAAGAAAATTTCCTAAAGAAAAGTTTAAAACAGATACATTATATGTAAAGAAATGGTAAAAAAAAAAAAAAAAATTAATAGCCACAGATTGTTTACCATAATACATACATTTATTAGACCCTTAGGTTCACCAGGCCCAGGTTTAAGCACTTGACAAGTGTAAACTTACTAAATCCTCAGCATCGGCCTGTGAGATATACACTAGCATTAACCCCATTTTGCAGATGAGGAAACTGAGGCAAAGAGGAAAACTCCCTGAAGTCGAGATCTACAGCCTTTGACGAGGCGGCCTCTGCGAGGCCTTCGCGGAAGCCGGAGCAGGAGGAGCAGGGCGTTCCGAAGCTGTTGCTTCCTTCTGGCCCTTCTACCTGGACCTCCCTTCGCCTCTTCCCCCGGCAAACTCTTGCTCACCCTTTACATTCCCGTAAACTGTGGTGGGAGGAGACTTGCCTTTCCTCCCTTGGTCTTCCCCTTCCACCCGCCCCTCCCTGGAGAAGAGGTTAAGATCATGACCGCCCATCACTGTAGCGCTAGGAAATGCTGCTGATGCCAGGAAGAGAAAGGCCTGCTTGTCTCAAGGAATAAAAAGAAACATAAAACTTTAATAAATCACCCAAACATTGATTTTTACATGAATAAGAAAATTAATCTAAAAGTATAAAAAAAAAAAATGGAAGAATCGATATTCAATGACCAGGACTCAGAGCTGTATTTCAAATACTGAGCCACAAGTCAGGAGAACAGAAATGAGTGCCCCCTCGGAGGCTACCTGAGGACTGTGCTGTCCTCGTAGAATTGGTGGTGTCGCTTAAAACGCGGATTTTGGGAAAATTCCATGTCAAAACTGCATTGGGACGGTTCCTATAAAGAAAATATATCTGTCACTCCTTTTTACCTTTCTGCGTTTACGTTAAAAAATGCATCCTTTCGTTTGAGAACAATTAAGTCCCTTATCAACCTTGCCCGAATGCCCAGGGGACTGGCGACCTTCCTGGCTCATCCCTTCAGTCCCGTGCACACACTGTTTCTACATAATCGGGACCGTGCACTGCATGTGTTCCGTGACGATGTCTTAGAAAACTCTGTTAGTACAGATACGGGGACAGAAGTTCCGTCTGCCAGTCCACTGCCTCCCATAGCATAAGGCACTCATTCCCCACGGGAGAAGCAGGAGAGAGCTTCCAGTTCTCTCCCAGGACAAACGACCGCCGTGAGCCTGGACACGCGTGTGCTCATTTAGACACTGCTGACGGATGGATTCCCAAACACGGGATCGCCAGGCCAACAGGTGTGGGAGGCAGACGCTGCCCAATGTCTTTCCAGTGGAGTAGCAATGCCCCTCACGTGGATCTGTAACAGTTCGAGCACGCCATCTTTAAAATACCATCTCCTCCCTTCCAGCATGTCTGTCTGTCTGTTATCTCACAAGTCCTCTCCTGTGGACCAGGTACCTCTCCGCCAGGTTCACTCCTCGGCGTTCAGCCTTCCGCACTTGCTACTAGTTCGATGGTTTCTCAATTGACGTGACTGAACTTTGTTAAAAATACCCAAGTCGTTTCATCTTTTCTTGTCCTACTGCGTCAACTATGTTTCTTCGCAGAGCCTTCTCCAGGAAGCGGTCTCTCCCGCCCCAGCCCGCTGCCCTCGAACACGGCACTCAGCACCTCGCCCAGGGATCGCCTGTGCGCTGACCGCTTCCCGCCTGAAAGTCGGCTTCTCGTCACCCACGTGTCCGCACAGACAGTGTGCCATGGACCGCACTAGCATACACGCCCTGTGCCGTTTAATTCTGGCCCCGCACCTCTGGAGGAGTTAGTATTACTCCCATTCTGCCGATGGGGAAACTGAGGCTCAGGAAGGAACGTGGCGCTCCTCGGCCTGCACAGCTCGTGGCTGAGGGGCTCGAGTTTTAACCTCTACCAGCGCGTCACAAGCCAGCACCCGCACTCTGCTCTGACACCTTCTTAAGGACAGGAACTCATGTTATATTCATCTCCTCATCCTTTCTTCTAGCACAGTGCGTGATGCATCACAGACCTTTGCCTAAGGTCACTCCTCTGATATGTCAATTAGCTCAGAAAGGTTCCAAATAGTTCCCCAAGCTCGGCCAAAACCCAGCAGGTCTCTACTTGTGGTTTGCAATGTATGAAAGATGCTTTTACTAGCAACACAAGATTGGGGTTTCAACAACAGAAAAGAAATTCTGGTAGGAGGCGGTATCAGACACCCCTTGTGCTCCATCTCACATCCTCTCTCCGGCCTCTCACTCCACCCATCAGGGCGCCGGCAGCTCAAGCACCTTCTGTCCAGCTGTGTCTCTCTCCTGCCCGCGGGTTTCTCCACCCATGCCCGCGAACCACCCAAGGCCACATGGTCAGCCACTCTGCAGCATGAGCCAGGCAAAAAGAGCAAAGGTTGTTAACGCTACCAGATAAGGACTCCCTCGTATGGTGGCCCACTCCGAGGCGTGTCCTGGACAGCTCCACAGAGGGTTCCAGGAGGCTTGAACCCACTGTCCACAGCAAGAACAGCTTGATGACACACCTGGGATGGCTTTCCCACCTTCTCTGTCCCCCTTCTCTCGGACTCCCAGCCCTGCTCCCTTGAATCACTTACCGAAGTAAACCACCTGCACACAAACTTGCCTTGGGCTCCGCTCTCGGAGGCTTCCTAGTGCAAGCGAACAGAGGGCATGGTGCAAACTCCAGCTCACACGGGCGCTGCACACACATACTCTCCCGCACCCCTCAGTCATGTATGCACATGCACACTCCACGCGTTAACTGGGTTCCTTCAGGGCTTGCTTTTTTAATCTGCATAAAATAACTCAACTGTAGTCAAGGAAAATGAAGCATTTGTCCTTTCGGCCTCATCAGGGCTCACTTTTCGATGCCATTATTTCTTATGCAACAGCAGATGACATCAATAAAAATTCAGTCTACTTACCTAATATCAGGAGAGCCCATGCCACGCTCACTTAAGAATAATATTTTTTAATTTCTCTATCTGTGCCTAATTCCCTAGCTCTGTCTCTTCCCACCAATAGAAAGCTCGAGGTCAAAGAACCAGTCTTGAGTTTGGTGACCCACAATATAGGACATCTTACCAACGGTAAGGAACGCTCAGTGGGCGGGGCCCGCGCCGTGGTCAGGCTCTGTCTGACTGTAGTACCACCCTACCAAACCACGTAACTTCTCTGAGCCTCAGCCTCCCCATCTTATAAAATGGGGAGCAACCTAGAAATTCAGATTTTTTACTAGTTCACAAGCATTTTCCCGGTTACTCAGAAAATCACTATCTTGTGCATCGGAGGAGGGTGAGAGATTTGAGATGGACAGGCACTGAGCTGGCCATGCCTTCCTCACAACCCTTATTTCATCTAACGTTCCCATTAGACCTGCATTCTTCTCCCCGTTTCATAATGTGCCCGCTGACGTTCAAGGGGTCAAGTGACACTCTCAAAGTCGATCAGATGGTCGATGGCAGCATCAGGACTTGGGCTGGTGTCTCTGACCCTAAACCTTCCCACTGCCCACCGACAGCTGACTAAGGGTGTGGTCGACACTGAGGGGCACAGTCAGCGTTCAGAGATTCCTGTGAGTCATCTCAGCTCCTATGGGGAAAGCCCCCTGAAGGCCGGGTCCCATGGATGAAAATGCAGGTCCCGTGGATGAAAATGCTCAGCTCAGCCCAGGCATCGGCTTCCCGTGTCTGGTAACAAACTGCCACAGATGTGGTGTCAATATGTTTACCCTCCGAACAGTTCTGAGGTCAGAAGTCCGGAGCGTTTTCACTATTCCCAACCCAGGTGCTGGCAGGGACACGCTCCCTTCGGGGATCCTGGACTTTCCTTTCTTGCCTGTTCCTGCCTCTAGAGCTATATCCCTTGCTCATCCTTTGCTCCCCTGGCTTGTGGCCCATTCCTGCATCTTCAAAGCCAGTGTCTTCTCTGACTCCACTCGGCCTCCCTCTGCTCAGCTCCTCCCTCTGCTTCAGCTCCTCCTCCCTCTGCTCAGCTCCTCCTCCCTCTGCTCAGCTCCTCCTTCCTCTGCTCAGCTCCTCCTCCCCCTGCTCAGCTCCTCCTCCCTCTGCTCAGCTCCTCCTCCCTCTGCTCAGCTCCTCCATCCTCTGCTCAGCTCCTCCTTCCTCTGCTCAGCTCCACCTCCCCCTGCTCAGCTCCACCTCCCTCTGCTCAGCTCCACCTCCCCCTGCTCAGCTCCACCTCCCTCTGCTCAGCTCCTCCTTCCTCTGCTTCAGCTCCACCTCCCCCTGCTCAGCTCCACCTCCCTCTGCTCAGCTCCTCCTCCCTCTGCTCAGCTCCGCCTCATCCTGCTCAGCTCCACCTCCCTCTGCTCAGCTCCTCCTCCCCCTGCTCAGCTCCGCCTCCCCCTGCTCTGGCAGCTGGCCTTCTCTTCTGCTGCCACCAAGCCTCCCAGCCTCTGCTAAGGAACTTTGGCATTTCGTTCAGGGGCTGACTGGATAATCCAGCATAATCTCCCCACTTTAAGATCCTTAACTTAATTGTATGTGCAAAAACCTTTTTTCCATATAAGGTAACCTTCACCGGTTCCAGGGATTAAGGCCTGGGTATCACTGGGGACCATTATTCAGCTGCCACAGCCAATTCAGAGAAATCCTTGGGACTTTCTGAAGCCAAACAAAGCCAACCAAGTTTGGAGTTGCTCTAGAAAAGTAACCCAGAAAACTACTAAATAAATTGGCCTAGTTGGTCACACACTTTAGACCTGAGTAAAGGAGGCCAACCCACAATCCAGCCGTGAAATCAGCGAAGCGCACAAAGGCCCCAGACGCCTCAGCTGGCCTTGCTCGCCCGCGGCCCTCCCGGGGTGCTCAGTGTTCTCACATCCAGGGCTGTCCTTCCTCACCTCCATGGTAACAGGCTCCCAGGAGAAACGGGTATCAGGAATTTGCTTTGCCAAGGACTTGCAGCCTTAGCCTAATTTTTAACATAAGATGAAAGACCTTATCCTCTGCAAAAATAATGTCCTGCATCACAGACCAATCAGGAGCTTCCTACTGCTCCTGCAGGCCGCCGATGAGGCCCTCTGGCATGTTTTCCCTGCCAAGGAAATACTCGGTGTTAAGCCCAGAGACTTCTTCCCCTAAGAAAATGCATTTCCGTTGCAGGCATCGTGGGCTGAGTGAGGATTCTGCTGAAGACTTGTCTTACCCGCTCCGTCGCGCACGGCTAGCAGCGCCTGCTACCCTTGCTTAACAATCCATGCTAGCTGGGGTTCCAGCTGCAGAAGTGGCAGCCTCGCTGAGCCAGGGCACTGAAAACAGGTGCAAAGCCGAGTCCTGAGGGCTTTATGGTCCAATTCCAAAAGCTGGATTCTCCCTGCCTCCCCAGGGCCGCATCAGTGACCTTGGCCTCGTCCCCAGCCATGGAGGCAGAAGGGAACCAAAACTAGCCTGGGCCAGGCTACTTCCAGGCATTCATCCTCCTCCCAAATGTCTCTAATTCCTCCCTTGCTGAGTCTGATAGATCAACTAGAGGATGCTGAGAGACTGAAAAACATTTTTAAACTTAAGGGAAACAAGAACCAGTGGCGACATTTGGGTCACCATAACAAGCCAGAGAGGAAAATGTTTGGGAGCAGGAAAGTCTGCCAGGTGACCCCTAAATCATACCAAATAGGCAGTGACACACCTTTTTTTTAACATGTTCTACTAGGCAAATACCACAGATTGTACTTAAGGCTTTGTCTGGCTCTTACTATAGGACAATTGAGGGATTCACTTCAGTCACGTTTCCCAAGATGCACTGTTTCTGGCCATCCACAGCCACTCCAGTGCTTTGCTCTCTGTACCCCTGAGCCCTTTGAGAGGCAGATCTGATCATGTGTCACTATGCATGGCCCCAACATGAGTCCCTGTGAGTCCCAAAGGGACTGTGGGACCTGGTCCCTGTGGGCAGGAGTCCAGGAAAGCAGCCTGGGTTTCCCAGCCCTACAGCCAACCCCAGAGCTTAGCCAGCACTCACTTAGAAACTTGGGAAGGTAACTTAAATTTCCCGAGCCGTGTGTTTTCTCATGTGGAAAATGGAAATAACACCTCCTCGGGTTCTTGGGGAAACTAAATTACGTATAAAACTACTATATATTAGACACTCAATAAATGCACCTATTCTTAATGTTATTTATAATAATATAAATACAAAGTCACACTGCTAGTTTATTGATTATGCTCTAAGATCATAATCTATAGCTATCTGAGAACAAGAGTAATGGCCCGCAGACATCTCTCTCTTTATGTTTTGCTATCTCTCAGCCCTTTGAATAGGGAGCAAGGTTTTATTTGCTTTTGGACATCCATAGAAATCGACCAAGTGCTTTTCTGTGAGCAGGTAACAACAAGCTCAAGCTATGGAGTATTCCCTTAAGGAAATTACCACCTCAATGTGGGGTCGAGAAAAAGGCGGATCACAGTCATATTTCTCAGTGCTCACCGAGCCAGAAGAGCTTCCAAAATTCAGAGAAGGTCTTAGTTCTTGAGGCAGGAGGCAAAGGCCTCCTAGGAAATTGGACCTTGAAGAAAGGGTAGGATGTGAACATGTGGAGAGGAGCAGAGAGGTGTCTCATGTCGAGAGCTTAGTGCGAAGGCGAAGAGTAATGAATGGGAACTTGGGTTGGGACCCTTCCTCCACTTGTCCCCAACTACCTCTGTGACCGGCACACAGCGCTGGGGCGCTCGGTGAGCTCTGCAGTTCTGTAAATCTGCGCCAGAGATGTGAGAAGCTCCGCCTGCAAACTGATTTGCCCGTTTGTGCAGAAACTGTTCCTACCAGAAAGCTGGGCCCTTCCTAACCGGCTGAGGAACGGAATGGTCTTGGACTTAGCCTTCTGAAACAGATTCCCTTGTAATGAGAATAGAATATATCACTGCACTGAGATTAGAGCTGGACAGATAGGTTTGGAGGAGTTTGGATTCAACTCAAAGTTCCAAGCAAGGCGGTCTTCCCAACGGGCTCTGTGGTCTTTGGCTGGAACAATGGCACCATCTCGTGGCCACAGTGACCTCTATTTATTTGGAAGGGTTTCCTTTGGGACACATTTCGCCAGTTCCTGAAGCCTTCTTTTTGTATGCTGGAACCAGAAATACAATGATGATTGACATAGTCCAACTCCTCCCTCTAGGGACTTGCAGGATGGTGGGCCTCACTCGTCCCGGTCCCATGACTCCCATCAATGACAGCCACCCAGGGACTAAAGGAAGGACTGAGAATAATGAAAGGGTTTGCATCTGGCAGCTATTAGGCATGAGAAAATGAGAAGACTGTGTGTTTTACCTTGAAACTCAAGAGAGTGTGGGGAAGGAGGAGAGCAGATCTGCAGGTGAGAGGTGAGGGGACCTGTAGGGTGGAGAGTGAGTATAAATGTGCCTGGATATGCTGACCATAAGATGATGTACGTGTGGGAGTGGCTAACGTCAAACCTGCCTGTTTACTGGGTGGACACCTGTCTTCTACCCACCTCCACACCATCCAGGAAAACTACTGCATTCACATGAATGGAAAACCTGTGTGCATGGGTTTTGCTGAGGGTCAGGGCATTACCTAAGAAAAGGAATGTGTTTCCATGCCTAGGTCATGGAGAAAGCACCCACAGGCCCAAGAACCTAAACAATAAGAGGACAATAGGCACATAAGTCCCTCAGAAATTCACAATATCTAGAGGAGGGCTATGAGCTTCCACAAGGCATAGAGCCAGGTTCTAAGCCAATCTGAGATCCCAGTGACCGAGAATGTCAGGGGATACCTGCTCTACCCATGCATTTCTATGGCCTTTCTCAGATGTAGAAAACATGGACCAATTGCCCTGTCCATTATTTCTCTGTTTTCTTCTTGCTAACAACCTGGTCTTGAGATGTGTTGTTATATGGAGGAAATAAATAAAGTCTTTAGATCTAGAAATATTTGAACGCCAATCCCAGCCCCCTTCTTCCTACCTATGTGAACTGAGCAAATTGCTCAACCTCTCTAAGCCTCAATTCCACATCTGTGAGATGAGGTTGTTGGGAGGCTGAGAGGTCTTGGACAGAAACAATGTTTTTGAGAGACATCAGCTTCATCACTGTAGCTGGAAGCTCCTGGTTTGTTGTGGATATTACCTGGTGAGCTGTTGGTCCAAGGAAAAACAAGGGAACGCAGTTTGGGGGGAGGGCTGGTGCTCCCAAGACTAAATCAACAGTACAAGCCCTAAGAATGAAGGGATAAGCATCTGGGACGTAGGTCTGGTCACAGCTCACATGGAATCAGAAATGGGTGCTCTCTGTCCTTCATAGCCCCCTTTCCATACGTAGGCATCTGCAGACTTCCTGGTCAGAACTCGAACTCCAACGTAACAGGAGTCACGGAACTTCTTTTCTATTTGTGGGTGGATCCAGGCTCTTGCCAGCAATGTGATGGACACATCTTGGTTATTATTTTATCATTTCTTCTCTAGGAATTGACCCTTGCTTGCCCTATCCACAGGGTTGTAGCAGAAGCTTCGCATGGTAATGCAACCCACCCCCTGCTTTCTGTGGGCTGGTCCAAGGAAGGGCACTGCATTTGGGGAAGAGGTCAGGCTCTCTCTGGGAGGCATGTGAATTTGGGAGCCGGCAGTGTGACCATGGCCCACCCTGGGAACCAGGGATCAGAGAGGGCTGGACTAAGCAAAGATAGAAGGACAAGAAGGAAAATGTGAGTAAGGACAGAGTAAAGACTCCCGGCTGGGGATAGCACCATGGGCCAGCTGTGGCCTGCTGCTGGCTTCATCTTCAAGGTTGGATTCAGCAACACACCCTCAGATTCTTCCAACCAAGTTCTTTTTCACTTGAAGAGGTTGGAGTGACGTGACCAGAGCTGACATCCAAAAGAGGCCCAAACATGCAGACCAAGGTGTCACTGGGAGGAGAGGAAGGTCAGTGATGTTGGAAGCATTCTACCAAGATGATGAGCAAATCGCCTCTAAGCTCAGCAGTCTGGGAAAACCCCTCCGGTACTGTACACCCAACGAGCTGATGCTTCCCGTGGGTGAGGATTCCGCTCAGGCACACAAGTCATGTTTTACTACTGGACAGGCTGCTTGGAGAGACTTCCCTCCACAGTGAGAACATGTCCTGTTACAGGAGCAAAATGGAACAGGAGTCACTCATTCCACGTGGGAAACAGGGATGTCAAAAAGTGCAAACACTGTCAACCAGGCTGAATCGCAGCTGTGACTCAAGACTCCAGACATGTCCCCATTAGTGTGAGCACATGTGAATTTTAGCCCAACGCCACGCCTGTGTTACAGAACATCTGATGTCTTCTGCTTCGAACATAATGCCAAACATGTGGTAAAAGTAGAATACTTATTACCCAGGCTCAACAAATCCTGGTCTTTTATTCACGAAATAGGCACAGCACCTCATTCACAACCTTAACTCAAAACTAGGTCTTCCTGACCAGGGAAAGGAGGAAGCTGGAGTCTGTTATCTTTGTTCTGCTGAGTGTGAGTATCGTTTGTGGACGAGAAGCCAGAGCCCCCCCCCCGGGAAAGGCAATCTGCCGCCAGCCCTGCGTTGCTGTGGCCAGCGACCGACCCAGGTGCCACTTCACTCCAAACAGCGACTGAGGCCTCTGCACTGGGGGCTGGGAATAGAAGTGAGACATGTCCCCTGCCCGCAAGGAATTCACCAGCTTATAAAGGATGACCCTCAAGTAAAAGGACAATTAACTTTAGCCAAGAGGCTGTGGGCAAGAGAGGAGAGGCCTGGGGGGGGGGGGGCTGTCAGAAAAGGCCCCAGGTTAGTCCGAAGAAGAGGGTGAAGGCCTTTGGGCACAGGTGTGAGCAGGGCTCAGGTATGAGGAACCAGGCACAGGTGTGAGGAGCCGGGCACAGGTGTGAGGAGCCGTGCACATGAGGAGCAGGGCTCAGGTGTGAGGAGCCGGGCACAGGTGTGAGGAGCAGGGCTCAGGTGTCAGGAGCAGGGCTCAGGTGTGAGGAGCCGTGCACAGGTGTGAGGAGCAGGGCTCAGGTGTCAGGAGCAGGGCATAGGTGGGGGAAGACCATGTTAAATGGGCAGCTCTCCACCTGGCCACGCTGGCCCAGGGACATGCAGTGACTTCTTCCCAGCACCTGAGAGGCCCATAAACTGAGGGGCATTCCTGCCCTGAGAGGCAGGGGTGACCAGAATCATGGGCAAGCTGCAAATAAGAGAGGCAGATGATAACCCCGAGTTTCCTTAATGACCTGACGTGCTCCCAGAGATGGCTCTAATCCAGCTGGTGGACCAACTGGGGAGGAGATGAGAGGGTTTTAGCCCGGTGCCCTGATGAGTTGCAGGGAAAGGCCAGGAGAGGCCTCAGCTCAAAACCCATCGCTTTCCGACTCTGGGGCGGTGCCATTGCTGACCATCCGGGGCCTCTGCTGACCTCAGACGCAGCGAGACCACTCTTCCTGCAGGATCAGGCCATCTTCCTTGATTCCACCTCTTCTTCTGTACCCCTCCCCCAGCCCTCATCAGCAAGCCCTCTCGCCTTTAGCTCCAGGACCTGTCCCTCCTTTGCCCACGCCTGCCTTCTTCTCTGCCACCACCCCAGTGCCAGCCAGCATCAGCTCTCACCAGGACAACCGCAGCGCTGAGCCCGGAGTCCACTATAAATCAGATCACAGTGTTTCTCCGCTCGAGACCCTCCACAGATGTGTCTTCCACCCTGGGATAAATCTAAGAAGTTCTTTCCCATGGTCTGCACTCCCTACCTGTTCGGGGCCCCAGCCCACTCTGCAGTCTCACCCTAAACCCCCCTGCCACGCTCCCAGGCCAGGCCCCATCGCCCGCTCCCTGTGCCCACCTTTGCCCTCGCTCTTCCTTCTGCCTGGAACGTGCTTCTTGCCTGATGTTCCTGCTTCAAGACGTCAATACAATGCCTAATTGATTGTCCACACACCAGCACTCTCGCCTGCTGTCTGCCCTCCCATCGCTGCTATACGATGGGCCTGGCTGCTGAGTGCACCCTTAAAATAGGTAAGCTGGCCCAGCCGGTGTGCCCAGTGGTTAGAGCGTGGGCCCATGCACTGCGGGGTCTCGGGCTCCATTCCCGGTCAAGGGCATGTACCTCTGTTGCAGGTTGGATCCCCACCCTGGAGGGTCTCACGACAGAGGCAACCAATCGATGTGTCTCTCTTACATGGATGTTTCGCTCTCTCTCTCCCTCCCTCCCTCCCTTTCACTCGCTCTAAAAAAAAAATCAATGGAAAAAATATCTTCGGGTGAGGATTAACCAAAAAAAATTAGAGGTAAGCTGTTTTGCATTATGTGTATTTGACCACAATTTAAAAATTTTAATAAAATAAAGTCATATTAGTGCTGCCAACAGTGAGAGGACGTGAGGCTGTTACCCCTTCAGTCGTCCTGCACCCTGCTCAGCGCGGAAAGGGTCTCCAGCTCCATCCCCCATTCACAGCCGTCAACTGGGCCCTGCAGGGTCGGTACCTCGCTCACAGTCTCAGGGCAGGTGAGCAGGGGCTCAGCCCCAGCCAGTCCCCCTCCAGAGCCAACCCTCTCAAGGTCAGTCCATACCCCGCGGCGACTTTGGACAAGTTGATTCGCAGAGCTAGTGCAAGAGATAACGTGAAGGCTTCACGCGGGGCCAGCAGATGCCGAGCACTCGACACGTGTGAAACAGAAGACGAAGCTGCACTGAGAGATGTCACGGGTCCTGAGGGCAGGAGAACACTTCCGAGAGGCCGTCAGCTGGGAGCTGATGCTCTCGTCACTGACACTGGCATGCCGTCCCCTCCTCTCATCAAGGTCCCGAAACAGGTCAACGTCAGCATGCTGTCCTACAAACACACCATCGGGCAAATCCGTATTTGAGCTATGACGCACCCTAAATTTGTGTTTGAAGTATGACACACCCCGTACCTTCATGCTTTTCAACATACTGTTCCCTCTTCCCTTCCTTTGCTAGTCCCTCTTCATTTCTGGCTCTTTTCCTCCTGGCAAACCCCTAGGCGCACCTCAACGCAGTCTGACCACCACCTCGCCTCACTCCCCAGGCCCGACTCAGCTGTACTCACCTCCGGGTAACAGGTAACTGGGAGCCCGGGGGCCGGTCCCCAGCGGTCCATCCACCTCCGCAGTGAGGGAGGCAGGGACGGAAAGGAGAGCGTGCACTTGGAACTTCCAGAGGAATTTCACAAAACAGTCTTGTGGCTGTTATATTTAATAATTATTCTTAAAATGAGTCTTGGATTTTCTTTTTATTTCATTTCCTCTAATGATGTATTTTTATTGTATATCTAAAAAGGATTGATCCACAATGGATTGAAATTTATTAAAAATGGGGGGAGGAGCCTTCCCAGAGGGTTTGAGAAGCACTGAGCTGACTCCCCGCCCCGCCCCCACCGCCGGAGCACAGGAACGCAGTCCCTCTGGCCTTGGCCCTCCGCCCTGAGCTACCTGGAGCCAGGAGAGGGGCCTCTACCCTTTCCTGTTGCTGCGGTAACAAGGTACCACAAAGACCTGTGTGAAGTGACAACGCAGAGCTGCAGAGCTGTTATCTTACCCTTGCAGAGGTCAGGGAGTCTCAGTGGGTCGCACTGGGCTCCCAACAAGGTGTTGGCAGGGGCGCAGCCCTGAGGCTCTGGGAGGAACCGTTTCCTCACCTTCTCTGTCCTCTTGAGGCTCCAGCACCTCTAGGCTCATGCTCATGGCCCCCTTATCCACCTTAAACCCAGTAGTGGAGCATCTTCCAGTACTCATTCATTCTCTCCCTCCCCCTCCCTCCCCCCTCCCTCTCCCTCCCTCTCCTCTCCCTCCCTCCCCCTCCCTCTCCCTCCCTCTCCCTCTCCTCTCCCTCCCTCTCCTCTCCCTCCCTCCCCCTCCCTCTCCTCTCCCTCCCTCTCCCTCTCCCTCCCTCTCCCTCTCTCCCTCCCTCTCCCTCCCTTTCTCTCCCTCCCTCTCCTCTCCCTCTCCCTTTCTCTCCTCCCCCCCCTTCTCTGGCCCCTGCATCACCATATCTCCTACTCCGACTCCACATCCTTCTTATAAGGACACTTGTGGCTACACTGGGCCCACCTGAATGATCCCAGATTACCTCCCACCTCAACACCCTTCACTTAATCATGTGCGCAGTCCCTCTGCATGTGAGGTAACATAGTCACAGGCTTCAGGGTTTAGAACATGGACATCTTTGTGGGGGCACGAGTCTCTCTACCACAGTGGCCAAGACCACACTACTAGGGCACATACTTCTACATTTCAAACCCGGAGCTTGATTGCACAATCCAAGGTGCTTGCTTTGTTTTTCCACACGACCGCACTCTTCTGTCTAATACAAGTGCGTGTGTTGGTAGAAATACTTTGAAAACATTAGGAAATAGAGAGCGAGCCATGATGTATGGGTGAAACACGGACTCGTGCAATTTCATTTTTCTTAGCTGTGAAGATCTGGTCCCCTGAAGACGGTCCTGGCAAACATGAGGGAGCCGCCCCTTTAAGCTCCAGCCCAGCCGAGCAGCAGCCGCTGGGGCCCCGGCAGACCAGTGATAAGTCACCTGGAGAGCACAGGCGTACATCTCGGGCAAGGCGGGCTTTTCTTCAGCAAGGACAATGTTCCCTGGCAGTGTTGAATTTTTACTCTTGGGCAGATGGATAAATGGATATGTGATTCTTATCAGCAAGAAAAATCACCTGCACAGAGTTTCTCCAGGAAGACATTAGGAAAATCCGGCAGCAGCGATCGACTGCCAGCCCCAATCAATTCCTCGCGGTGCGCTTTTATAAATCAAACACAGAGGACTCCAGGACCCCTGAGCGCTGGCCGGCGTGCTGGTTGATGCACACACTTGTTCCGTCCACTGTGGGGAGGGAGCGGGTTGTTAAATCAGAGCGTTTTGCTCATTGATTCCACCGTGTCCCAACACAAGCCCCAAGACCAGCAGCCCCTCCCAAGGGCTGTGATTGCCTCCCAGAGCAGTGCGCTGGGGGAGGACGGCAGAGACCCCCGCTGGACGCACAGGGCCCACCGCTGCCACCTTGTGCTCCTGGGCCCAGAGCTGAGAAGCTGTCACTCCTGTCCGGCACTGGCAAGGGGGGCTGAGGGGTGGAGCCTGAGCAGGAGCAGGCGCGTGGCACTTCCTGTCTGTGGCTCAGGGAGCGGAGGAGACATTCCAGGGTCCTCGAGAGACTGCGAGGCGGAGCCAGGACTCCACCCAACAAGCCAGGCCCAGGACCCAAGGCAGGTGGGGCTGGCTCGGGGGCCAGCAGGCGCACGAGAGAGGGGCTGGAGCCCTCCTGCCCGTCTCAGAGCTCTGCACGGACTCTGGAAGCCAGGCTCTGCGGTGCAGGCTGCGTGAAGGGCCCCGCAGCAATGTCAGTGCCACCCTCCGCGCCCCTCTCAGGCCTGCGCCACCTCTGCCTCACAGCCACAGTTTGTATGAATCTGCCTGTACTGGGCTGCGGGACTGTGCTCTGAGCAGAGGCACCTCGCCGAGGAAGGCCACCGAGATCCCGACGTAACAATTCTCTGAGAACGCACTGGCCAGCGTGTGGCCTCCAGGCCTCCCAGCTACGTGTGTGCCGGGCCAGCAGCCAGGGCCACCTCTGACGTGAACCCATCATGGGCAGCGCCAGCCTTGCACACCCAGGAGAGAAGGCCCGTACACGTTCAGCGCCCACCCAGGTGTGCAGCTGTGCCCCATTCCGACTGACTGCAGGCCCCTCTCTTCCCTCACCCACCCATTGCCCTGGGACATGTAATCCTCTCCCCGCACCCCTGCTCCAGACCCTGACTTTGACTCGGTTGCTCGCTGGGAGGTGGAGGCCAGGCAGGGAATCTGGGCATCCAGGGGTGGTAGATGGGCATGTATGTGCCTGCTGGACTCTAGAAAGGTCCCCCAGAAAGAGACATGGCTGCTGGGCACCACTGTTCCGATGAAACAGAGCACAGACTTATTGATTTGTTTTTTTCACTTAAAGAAAAAAGCATGTTTTTCTTCCATAAAAAACAAGCACCTCTTTAAGGTTTGCAGGACGATGTGTTCTGCTCCAGCAATCACCCTAATTATCTCCCCCTCCCTAAGCCGGCTGAGTTCACTGAGAGTTTGGATTATGGGCATTGCTCTGTGTCCCCAGCAACCAGCAGGTGACTGACTCCTAGACCAATTCATGGACAGAAGGAGGAAAGACAGAAAGACGCAAAAGACGGAGGGAAGAAGGAAAGGGAGAGGGAGGAGGAAGAGATAAGTATTTGGCTGGGTGGATGGATGATGGACGAAGGAATGGATGGCTGGGTGGATGGATGATGGACGAAGGAATGGATGGCTGGGTGGATGGACGATGGACGAAGGAATGGATGGCTGGGTGGATGGACGATGGACGAAGGAATGGATGGCTGGGTGGATGGACTTCCTATACCTGTTAGACACAGAGATCCAGCCTGCTCTCCCTGCTGCTTCTGTTTTGAACATTACAGGCCACCCAACCACTACCTGCTTCTCTCCTGCCTTCTCAACACCCTCCAGGTCATCCCTGAGTCACCACATCCCCTAGACTGAGTCACCACTGGGGTCCATGCACTGTCCTTCCACAGGTGTAGCTGGGCCTCTGCCCCCATTTCCCACCTCCCTACCCTATCAAGGGAACACAGCCCTGGAGCCAGACCCCTGGCCGGGGGGCACCCCATGGTGTGGCTGTGCACGGCCCTAAACTCAGCACCCACCCCAGAAAGGAAGTGGGTGTTCCTCTCCCCTCTCCCTGGGTGGCAGGGTACCCCAGGAGGATCTTGCTGCCCCCACCTCCCTCCTGGAATAGAACACCCTCTTCTATTTAGCCCATTCTCCCCAAATCCTACTCTGGCTTCATTTTCCTTGAGGAGATATTGTTCCCTGACATTCTGAGTGCCTACTGCCCTGGGGTTTCTCATTTAGCCTATTCCAGAGATCCCTGACCATTTTCAGGGCTCTGAGATGCTGACCACAAAGTGAACCCCCTCAGAAGGCCAACCAGTGGACGCTCAGCCGGCTGCAGCTGGGCAGGTCTGCTCTGAGCACCTAATCCATGCCGGACCTTGTCCTGCACCCCGGAAACAGCAGCAGACAAGAGAGATCCCAGTTCATGGGACTTCCAGTCTGAGGGGAGAAGAGAGAACCAGGTCAATAAATGTCAGTATGTGCTGCATCATGTCAAACAGACATCCGTCATGACGGGGGGCAGGAAGGCTCTTAAGCTCAGGTGGACTCTCTGCAGACATGACTTTCAATTTGAGACCTGAGTGATGAGGAGGAGCCACTTAGTGTAGATACAAGGGACAGGTGAGGGGGAATGGGCTGAGGCCCCTGGGGGAACAGACGGTGACCAGTGTGGCTTGAGCCATACTGAGCCATGAGAGAAGAGGAGGGGGGTGGAGGTGACCGTGGACAGGGACCCCATCAAATACCTGCTCAGACACAGCTACTGATATTACATTGACTACCCCATGTTGAGTGCCTGTTGTGTTCCCATCACCGTGTGAAGTCCTTCACCTAAACTGGTGATGATTAGCCCACTGAACAGATACTAACAACGAAGGCGAGCAGTGAGTACCTATTATGGGCCACGTAGGAACTGAATGTGTTACGTGCATTATTTCACTGATTCTTCATGACAACCCTACGAGGTTCAAGTATTCTTACTTCTTACATGGTACAGGTGAAAAAAAACAGACTCGGAACACTTGAGTGATTTGATCAGGGTCCCAACACCACATCCAATTGTCCACACCACATGGGTTCTCCCTACACGTCACCCGCCTCTTGTCCGCTAGCCCTTCCGGATTGCCTCTGGGGTTTCACTCTGAGAAAATTAGGGGCATAAGTCCCACCAGAGAAAAACACCTGTGGCTGTAAGGATGTGTCCTTCCAGCCGGGCTCTTTCTGGGGCTGTGGGAAGGATGCCGTGGGAAGGCCCCGAGAACGCGTGGTGTGGGAGGCAGTGTCCTCTCCAGCCAGCCCGCTGTGGCTCCAGGCCTCCCCAGGAGTGGGCTGACCGCCCTCCATCTGCGAAGATTCAGTCCAGTCTGCCGCTGCCTTTAACACCCTGCCACGCTTGAGGGATGTCCCTTCTCCAAAGCAAACTCCCGAGCAGTACCATTTTCATTCCTCTCTGTCACAGCCCAGCCCAAGCCCCATCGACTTTAAAGCGATTTGCTTCCAGAACTCTCCCAATCCTCCCTGACAGTTTTCAGGCCAATAGATCATTTGAAATGTTTTTATAACATAAAAATCCAATCCTTTCTAGCAAGCAATCAGCAGTCTTAAAATAATTATCCATAACTAAAAAGAAACCAAAGGGAGATCAAATGAAATCTGATTAATGGTGGTAAAGACCAGTGTTCTTTAAATAATTCCTTAGAATACATTTCAATGAGATCTTCTCTGCATGAAGATATTTCTTTAGGGGCTCAAGATAAATAGACATTTTCTTTTTCAAAGCACCTCACGACTAAATTACACAGCATTTTGGGGAGGTTCTGGTTATTTTTCCTACGCAGAGAATTTTCTGTGCGCGTCTGTTTTTCCTCAAGGCCATTACAGAAAGAGAATAAAATTTCATTTTTCCCCTGCAATTATGTAGCTATATTATTTTTGTAATAGGCTTACAAAGAACAAGCTTCCTAAACGCAGTCCTCCAGCTGAAGTTCACAGGGTTGAAATCAAGAGATAAATCCTCTTTGCTTCGGACTGGACTTCTTTTTTTTTAGGTCATTGTTGAGACAATTCGGAAAACTCAATTTCTCCTCAAGTACCGAGGTTTCTGGGACACAGCTGGTATAACTTGGGAGCAGGGCCAAGCTGGTGTGAGGAGGTGGAGGGCTGGGAGGCCCGATTCCTACCCCAGCCCTGGCCTCCACTGGCCTCACGCTCCGGGCTCCGTGCACAGGGCTTGGGGAAGTTAGAGCCAGGGACGCTGAGACGGGGTCTTGCCAGCTAATGAGATCAGAAGCCGACGGTGCTTAGAGAGCCCTCCGAAGATGAGACGGATAGGTGGGGTTGGTCAGGCAGAGGGAACGGAATATGGAAACACCAGGAAAGGAACATTGAGGCCTCGTTGGAGCAAGTGGTCCTACACCAGAAAAGAAATCTTGTTCCTTAGGAGACCAGAAAAAAAAGACAAAGTTGGGTGGGGGTACCGGTGGTTTTTAGAGGGTGGAGCAAGATCCCCCCTGAGCATCTACTGTCTCAGCTCAGTCGGAGGCCGAGTCAGTCAATGCCCAGCAAAGGGAGAGGCATCGGCACAGAGGGACTGCAGAGAGAGGGGAGACAGTGTGAGTGGGCTTCTGAGAGGACAGAGCAGAGCACCCCCAGGGACCGTGTCTCTTCACGCAGAGTTGAGCACCTAACTCAAGTAATAAACCAGGAGTGTCTGGCGGCCCAGAAGCAAAGTGCTGTCCTTGTGCCCAGCAGCGCTCGGCAGCCCAGCAAGAGAATGCAGAAGGTAGGCAGTGTGCACAGATGGGAGGTTCCGAAGGACAGATTAGGTAAGAGGGGGGATACGAGGGACAGAGAAGTGATGGGCCCCCACGCTGGGAGCAGATAGGAGAGGAAGTGACTGAACGAAGGGTGAAGATAGAACTGAGACGCATAGGGAATAGAAATCCCAATATGAACAAAGAGCAGATGAGGGCCAGGGGACAGAAAGATGGGGGCACTCAGGGAAGAACCACCGTTTGTCAGGTGTCACAGTGGAAGAGATCCAAGTGACACGGGTGTGAATGGCCCGTGGTGTGGCCACGAGAACAGATGGCTGGAGAGAGGAGACGAAGGCTTCTTGAGTCATGGAGAGCAAGACTCTGAGGGGGCATGAAGATCGCCCCTGAAGACCTTGAAGTCCCCAAGAATGACAGCAGGACTTGACCGCGAGAGACTATGCCCTGTGCCCTGCGGAATCTCGGGACAATCACTTTGAGGGTCTGGGACCCACTCCTCCCACCCACAGTCCAAACAAACATTTGATAACAAAACTTTCTCCCTTTGATCGATGAACTGTATCATAAGTTACCTGAAGTCTGTAGGCCTTAAAGTTAAAGTAGGAAGACACAGTTAGATAAAAAGTTAGGAACTAAAATTGATTCTTTTGTTGTTGTTAATCCTCACCTGAGGATATGCTTACTGATTTCAGAGACAGGAGCAAGGAGAGGGAAACATCGATTGGCTGCCTCCCGCACGCGCCCCGACGGGATTGAACCTGCACACTGGGTGTGCCCCGACTGGGAATCAAACCCACAACCTTTTGGTGTTCGGGACGACACTCCAACCAACTGAGCCACACTGTCCAGGGCTAGGAATTAAAATGTAAAAGCGAGTGCAATGTTTGAAATCTTATCTCCCAAATATGTCTTAAACCCACCAGCTTCTCTCTCTCCATGCCCCTGGTCCGAACTCCAAGCTACCACCACCCCAGCGCTTCCAATGGTTTTTTTACCGATGATTCTATTTTCAACACCTCCACCCAAAAAATATTTTTCTGCACTCGGTCCACTCAGTCTTAAAGTACAAATCTGATCATCTCCTACCTGGTGGTTCCCAAGCCCCACACCCCAGCGGCACGTTATGGAGAACTTACACAGACGGCATGTAAATCTGGAAGTTCTCTGTTGAAAGGGGACTTCAGAGACCTCTGCCCATTTAGCCTCCCCTCACTTGGTCATCCACATCCCCAGGAGTCTTTATGCTTATTTTTATGTCCACTTACATAAGACAAAGACCACCTGAGAAGAATGGCAATAACGTCTGACCCAAAAGAGTAGAGCAGGTCCCATTCTATTAAGGGCACAGGACAGTGTAGAAGTTACAAACGGGGTTTGGGACAAAGATGCTGGGTTTGAAATCTGCTTCTTCACTTGCTATGCGATCCTTCCAAGTTACTCCGTCTCTTAGCTCCCTGTTTTCCACTCCAGTTAAATGAGAATAACGGTACTTGCTCATTGTTAGTAACTTACCCCTCCCGACCCTTGCTACAAATCCTCAGGCCTTGCTTTCCAGCGGGGCCAAGAGGCCAGTGGTGGCTGCAGAATGGAAGGGGCAGGCCAGGAAGGACCTGGGCTGGTGGTCCTCCTCCAGGGCCCAGTGGTGGTCACGGGGTTAACCCTACACTCTTAGAATATTCAGAGACCCAGGCTACCCGGAACCACCATGAACAGCCTTAGAGAAACCTTTACTTGACCCTGGCGAGAGGTTTTTCTCTGATCCTCTTCCCCGACGCCCAGGGTTGTCAAACTGTGATCACCTCACCCCGTGACCCGTCCTGGCAGCTGATAGACTCGCTGCTGCTCGAGGGCTGGAACGGACTCTCCTCTCAGCATCCTTTATCCTGCTTATAATGTCAGGGCTGGCTCTTCCCTTCTGTCTTAGCTCAGGCTGCTGTAACAGAATACCGCAGACTGGGCGGCTTCAGCAGCACATCCATTTCCCCACAGTTCTGGAGGCTGGGGAGCCCAAGACCGAGATGCTGCCAGACTTGATTCCTGGTGAGAGCCCCGTCCTGGCTGACAGGTGGCTCCCTCTTGCTGTGCTCACACGGGGGGAGAGCGAGGGCTCGGGTCCCTCCTCTTCTAGTAAGGACACTGATGCCATCACAGGGCCCTGTGCTCACGACCTCGTGGAAACCCAGCTACCTCGCTAAGGCCCTACCTCCAAACACCGTCACCTGGGGTTAGGGTTTCAGCATGTGAGTCTGGGGGGCACAAACATCCAATTCATAACATCTTCCCTTTATAGTCCTTCTTCCCCCAGCTCCTCCAGGAGGGGCTCATAACGTCTACAACGATAGTAGTAAACCCCCAGTTCTCACGAAAGCTAACAAAAATCACAGAAATGAAAAGTGCACCTCAGAGAGCACAAGGTACATTGGGGAAAGCACGACCTGAGGCCACAGGCCTGGGGCAGCACCTCGCACAGCCCCTCGCTCGCCCTGTGTCGTCGGGTCCCTTCCTGTTGTCTCACCTCTGCTATGGGAATGACACCTACCACACAGGGTTTCTATGAGGATTTAATGAGTTAGTTCATGAAAAATGCTGAGAATAATGCCTGGTACATAATTGCTAGATCCATGTTTTTATTATGTCGAGGTTATAAGTGAGCTATGCTATTGGTGATGAATCAACACACCCACCAAAGAACCAAAACAAACCAACAAACAAAAGCAAGGAGCGAGAACTCAGACGGGGCACACCTGGAGAGCATGGGCTCCGGAGTCCGAGCATGCCACCTGTCCTGTTCCTGTTGCCTCTGAGACAGACCCTGAGCCACGCAGTGGAGGACAAGCCATCCAAGGGGACCTGCAGAGAACAGGGGTAGGGGAGAGGGCAAGGGATATGGGAAGCAAAGGCAACCAGTAAAGACATGTTATTAAGCCAACTACCACGGTGGAAGATTAAAGCTCAGCCCCATGGAGAAACTGAAAAATGGCACAAAAACACAATTCAGAAATATCCCTGCTAAGGCTCCAGGGGGCTGGGAGACTCTTATCTGATCATCAGTCAGCCAGTGGTGGTGAGCTGACCCCAGGGGGAGGTTAATTCATAGGCACTTGCAGCCAACTGTGCGCAGGGGTAAGGGGGCTCCAGGAGCCTAAGGGCAAACGCCGACAACAACGATGCAGGTGTTGGCTAAAGATGCAGGTGTTGGCTCCCAGGTGCCAGGCTGGCATCCAGGTGGCATGGGGAAGGCACCTGAGGACATATGAGCAGAGCACCCACTGCAGCTACACCTGTCAGACTTGCACGGCTTCCTCAGTGGGACTACAATTCCGATGCAGTGGTCATAAGGTGCACATGTTGTTCTTAACTCTCAGCCCCACCCTGCCCTTCTACTTCCCTGAGACCTGTGTGTCGGCGCTCGCTCGGCCCCAGCGGCGTGCACTGCTGAGATGCTCCGGCAGTCGGGGTGTCTGTGCAGAGAGCGCCGGCAGCGCTGGCACCCCGGCTCGGTGCCTGGGCAATGGCATACTCCTCACAGTGCCACCGGGGAGGTGGAGCAGGGGCTGAGCAGGAGGAGGGGCTTGTATCGGCTGAGCACCTACCATGTGCCAGGACTGTGCCGGGCCTTTCACCTCACTGACCCGCAGCAGCCTGGGAGCCAGCCAGCCTGACGCTGATTCATCTCAGTGAAGTTTGGCGGGAGTTTGTCTGCTTACAAAGGAGGTTGAGCTGCACTTCGTGTTTATTGTTCGCAGCCTTTCAGCCTGTCCATCCTCGCCTTCCTCGGCTCGGCACACCTCTCCTCGCCCGTTCACAGCATTGTTCTCCTGCGGACGCCGACTTCGCGTCTGGGATGCACTTTTGAGGAGCCAGCCGTGCCCCCAGCCTGCCTGTGCTCACAAAAGCAGCAAATCCAAAGGGCAGGAAAAAGAGGTCAAGGCAGCAGTGCCTTTGGGACGGATCCCCTGCTCCCCCCGACTCTGACCTTGAGGAAGGCGGAAGCTGGAGTCAGGCTGGCTGTGCTTACTCTGCACGTACAACCACCCTCCACTCACTTGCTGCCCTGCCCTGTGCCCAGGGCTGACCTCTGGGGACCACACAGCCACTACCTCGCCCTCCTGCCTCCGGTGGGTCTGGCAGTGAGAGGCACCATCGTGAGAGAAGGCAGGAGGGCAGAGATGAAGGAAGTGCCCACCCCTGCCTGTCTTAGTTCCCTAGGGCTGCCAGAACAAAGCAGCACAGACTGGGATGGCGCATCCCGTCACAGTTCTGGAGGAAGGAAGTCCGAAATCAAGGTGATTTTATCTGCAAAGACCCTATTTCCAAAAAAGGTCGCGTTCACGGATACCAAGGGTTAGTACTTCAAGATACCTTTGGGTGGGGACACAATTTAAATCATAACACCCCCCCAAATGGCTGCTGCTCTGGCCCTAGCTGGTTGCTCTTAACCCCCCGCCCATCTGCCCAGTACCCTTCAGGGTACGGGGCTAGTATCTGGGAGCCTCCCCCTGCAAGCCCCTGTCTACAATCCTTTCCCTGGGTTGCATTCTGAGTGCCCTCAGCCAAACTGTGAAGTCGAGAAAATCCTGAAAGGACATCACGAGGCCCCTTAAGGACTTTGCCCCGCGCCTTTGGAGTGTGACGAGCACAGAGACGGGCAACGCCTCCGTCCAGAGAAACGTATGAGACTGGATTTGAAGTGGCCTGGGGAAAGCTGCCCCCCACCAACAGTGGGGCCGAGACATGTGCAGTAGTTTAGCCCCCTCACCCCCCGCCCAGGGCTTCATCCTGGAAACCGAGCGGCTCGTTTTAAGCAGCCGAGACTGCTTCCCATGTCAGGACAAGGGGTCCTCTGTAGGTGGGAGCTCTCAGGAAAGGGCTTTCCTACCTTCTGTCTCCCATCCAACTCAGGAGGAGCACGAGGCAGTCTGGGGGAAAGGCTGAGGGCAGTTGGAAGAGCAATTTAGGGAAAGAGCAAAGCTGACGATAGATGCTGGTGTCCCCGACCACCCACCCTCCTTCACAAGGTTCCTGTCCGAAGTTGGCGCCAAGCTAGAGAAGTCTAACCTGGAGGGACGTCCTGGGTTTTGATCACTCTGGAGTGGACATTGTCATTACTAAGATGACACCGATCTTACGATTGAAAGAGAACAAAGGTGCTTTTCCTGAGAGTGGCAGAGAACGTCGTGGAACTTCACAGCACTTTCCTCTAAGATGCCAGGAGTCTGAAGGGGCAGCGGTGGGAAAGACAAATACGTATAAACACTTGTCTTCTGCTGGCACCCAACTGGGACCCACTCACTCCGTATGCTTGATAGAAGGAGCTCAAGCTAGAGGCGTGGATATAAATACACATCGAATAAAATCAGAAAAGACAAGATGTACATAAAATAGAAAGATGACCCCAGGGACAGCATACCTAAGTAGGGGGCCCCCGGGGTCGTCCACTGGTTAAAAGTTGGACTGCAGTGATGGCCCTGAGTTTCCTGGCAGCCACGGTGAGATGATCAATTACAAAACTGCGTCTGTCCGGGAGAAAGGAAGCATAGCAGTTTTTCAGATGAAACAATGCCCTTCTGGTACACAGGCGTTAAATTTTTCATGTGAGTCTTCAAACACGCTCTCCTGATTTAGTGGACAATATCCTCAGCAACAAGCTACGATAGATACGGCAGAGGGCTTCGCCCATCGGTTTCTCGCATCGTCTGTCAGAGAGCCAGCGGCAGGGCAGGAAAAGCGTGCTGGGGAAGTTCACACGACTGGACACAAGTAGGTGGCCCGTGGTCGGGCCTGATAGGTTTTTACTGTTGCGGTCGGAGCCACCAGGAGAGCACACACCTGGTGGATTTCACAACGCGGGGGACAAAGGCCGGGCCAAGGAAGTGTGCTGTGCCGGCAGTGAGGTTGCCATGTTCCATCAGCCACCTTCTTCCACACCCAGGAAGGAAAATCCATCCGTCACTCACCGAAAACATTGGCGCAAGTGGCCTGACCTGCTTGGCTGATGGGAGCACCTCAGGCTTTGCAGGGGACCCAGACAGCACCATATATAAGGATTCTATTATCTTTTTGAGGCCATTTAAAAAATTTTTTTTCTAGGTTTTGAGTCACAAAACACAATTAGGAGCTCATTCATGTTAATTCTGGCTCAGGGGAAGAGTAAAACTGAATGGTGTCAGCAGATGGAATGATATTCCGTCCAGATTAAACACGTGTGTCCTGGAAGACTGTTTCAAAAGCAGGGAGTTATTCTAACAAGGAATTGATTTGGATGTACAAGTATACTATCATTCAAATAACTTTCCAACATAACAGGGCTTAAAGAAAAATACCATTTTCTACCTCAGCAGAGCATGTAATGGTTTGTCGCCGCACGTGAAGTTTAATTTGTACAAAGGCTCAGTGTGTCTTCCCACAGGCCTCCCTCTCTGAGCCCCATGCTGGGCTCTCTGGACCTTCTTCCTCCTCTCTGTCTGCCAGTGGAGTTTCAGGAAAGAAGGACAAAATAGGAGAAAGTATGTCACCAGCTGGGCTGCCCCACTCAAACTACACGAAAGATCAAAAGTGATCTGGGAGGAAACCCCCAAACCCCGTGGGTATGCCATGGGTAGAAGTCAAGTCAGAGTTAGCCAGAGAGACGGTAGCAAGGGCCAGGTCGGCAGGAGGGCACACAAGGGCGTCTGGGCAGGCAGAGCAGTGTGCCAAGGCCAGGAGGCAGCAGAGCCCTGAGGGCAGAGTGGTTAGCCCTCCACGTGGCTCCCTGTGGTGCTGGGTCCTGGAGCACCCAAGGCCCAGGAAACGGGGCTGTGATGGGCAGGGTCAGACCTCAGAGGCGCTCCTTATGTGCCCTGCAGAGAAGCCGGGCCTTCTTTCTCCTGGAGGTGACGAGGGGCATACCAGTGAAGGGCTTGGAGCAGAGGAGTGACCCTGCCCACTAGGAAACCTGGAAAAGCGTGTCCCCACACAGGAGCCCAACACCTAAAATACCAGCTGTATGCAGTTCAGTGTCATCCCGGTCCATTGGGTCACATGCTTACATTTATCTCAGGTGTGTGACTATCTCCCCAAGCGGACTGTCAGTTCCCAGAGGCAGGAGGCAGGTGTCCCTCCGAGGTCCCAGAGGTCCTGCCTCACAGCTCACTCTCCCTTGGTGTGGAGTGCTCCTAGCTCCTTGCACTTGGGGCCCTGGTCACCCTCCAGCCTCGCTCCAACCTTAGAGTAGTTTGATCTCTTCTCTGGTTCTGTTAGTAAGCTGGAACTTTCCCAAGGGACCAGTACTTTGTTGTAATTAGGAAAAAGCATCCCCCCTTCCAGGGCCCCTTTCCTGGATGCATGCAGCCGGGGGCACGAGCCTGCTCAACAGGACAGAGCAGGCCTGCGCCTGCGCACCACACCCAGCAGCCCGTTTGCTCGCCGTGCCTTCGCTCCTGCTCCCGGGCCTGGCGCAGTCTCACCAAGCCACAGGCACACACAGAGGTCTCATAAATAACTGCTCAAAATCCTTCAGCCCAACACAGGGGAATCCTTGTGCTTATCTGTGGTTCGGATATGTGTGTTTATATACACACAAAAAAGATCTGGAAGGAGACAGAGCTAACTGTTATGAGAGGTTACTCTGGCAAAGAGAGACTAGAGGGAAGGGAGTTTGATTTTATCCTGTGGTGGTTTTTTTATAAGAAGCATATATAATTTTTATGATGCTATTTTTTAAGTTAAAAGAATTCTTCAAGGCGTAAGTTCAGACCCCTACTCCTACAGGAAACCTCCAAGATGCCCGGCTCTGTTGCCTTGTTGCCCCGGAACACCCCTTCGCAGACAGGAGTGCCCCAGCCAAGCCCACTGCCACATGTGATCCGATGCTGCCCATTCATCTGTGCATGAACAGAGGGGGGTGTGGTCTCCCTCTGTGGCCCAGAATCACAGCCCCTGGCTGCAGGTCTGCTGTGTTAGTGCCCCTAGTTATAAAGCAAGCACCAGGATTCTTGTTTAGAAACAAACTAGTGGTCCTGTAACACTGAGCCCGCCCCCCACCCTCCCTTACACACAGACTAGAAAGTCAAAGGTCGTGGGCGGGAGAGGCGACTTGGGGCAGAGGGCTGTGAAAGGAGCTGGTGCTCCTGTTCAACCGGAACGGGGGGGAGGGCTCTTGGGGCACCGCTCAGAAAGGTGGAGGGTGCTGCCAGAAAGGAGCCTGGCCAGCCCTCTCCAGCCAGATGCCCGCCGCAAGGCTGGCCCAGAGCCAAATGTGGGGAGACCGCTCCTGGGAGGCCTGGCCAGGGTTTTCAGGACTTTCAAGTAGAGGAACCACAGTCTTTTTGGGGGGTCTCACCTGGAGACCCCTGAAGATGAGAGACTGAGCAGAGCAGCCCGCAACAGCCCATGAGGCGAGAGAGCCACAGAGTTCGGACGGCCCAGTGAGAGCCACAGGGCAATGGGGGGCACCACCCCCAGGCACAGCCCGCGGGGCAAGGGGTCCCAGCAGGAGAACCTATGTAGTGCGCAGGGGTGTCACAAAGGGTCAGGGACATGGGCACTGAAGAGCCCTCTCCTAGGGGTTTCTCAAAAGCTCACACGTGTGCCTGCGAGACAGCCAGCCGGTTCCTGCCTGTCCCTGGAGACCCTCTATCCCCAGCCCCGGGAGCAGAGGGGCCACAACAGCAGAGCCCGCGGAGCAAAGGGGCTCCGGCCCTTTTCCGTTATTCTCCCCCCTCCTGCCCACCCGGAGGAACCAAAGACGGTGAGAAATGAAAGAAGAGTCGCCCGCAGCTGCGCTGAGAGAGCAAGAAGGTTTGGGTGGGCACGGGCTGAAGTGGTGACTCAGTCCGGAAGGACCTGCTGCTGTCTGCATGCGTGGGCTGTGAGGGTGTCCACTCCTGCAGCCAAAGGGACCACGAAACCTCGGGGTCCGCAGAGCCGTGGTCAGTGGTCCCGAAGGAAAGCACACAGCGCAGCCCGAAGGCTGTGGTCGGGGAACGCACGTTCTTGTTCTGTGCCCCACAGTTCCGACCACCGAAGAGTCCAGTATGTGATAAGTTGCAGATAAGTATGTGTATCGCCAACAAGATGGACCTTTTGATAGCAAAGGGCATGTCACCCGTGTGTCTGGCCTCACCTTGTCCAGCACGGGGAGCCCATAAAACACCCGAGAAACCGATGTCAGATGGGAGTCGGGGAGGGGGAGAGAGGATTACATTCAGCAAAACTCACAACCCAAATAGCCTCCCCCAGCCCCGCTTGGAAACCTTGACCTCAGTTAAACAATATTAACATTTCTAAGCAGATCAGGCAGAGCCTTTACCGTGGTGATGTGCCCCTCAGCTTCCCTGAAGGAGAGCCAACTTTTTTTTTTTAATTCCTTTTATGTTTTAAAGGATTGTTTTAAAATTTTAAACTACAAAACAGATTCCATACATTCTGCCATAAATAAAAACAAACAATAAGGCAGGACATAAGCAAACTGAGAACAACTGTTTTCAGAAAAATGTGATAAAATGCTTTACAATCATAAGCCATCCAGTTTTTAAAATAAAACTATTGAAAACTCACAAGTCTTCAAGCGGCACATACAAGACACCCTTGAAGAGGGAACAAAATGTGGTTCTGCCATTTTGCACTGTTCTCACATTTTTGAAAACCTAATTTTGCTCAGAGCATAAGTCTGTTCCATATTCTAAAATTCACACAGGTTGGTTGGTTTTCTTTCTCAAGAACTGTATGATAGAGGCACCAATGACAATACAACTTTGTTTCCAAGAACCTTGTAACAAAGCATTGTCTCTTTTAAACATATGACTTTAAGTCAACTTTTGAAACTTATTTACCCACCGAACCTTCCCTCTGTCAGAATCTTTACTAAGTTCTCATGAAACCGCTGAGGAAGTTTAGAAAATGCTGTCCTAAGCATCACTGACCCAGCATGCCAGGGACAGCATCTCCCAGCCCCCAGCCGTGGGACCCGCCGTTCTCCTGTTCCAGGAACATGTTAGCGTGTGTACTCTGCAGCTCGGTGCTGGGGACAGCGGAGGACACGGCGGACACCTTCCCTTCTGGAATCCGCTCTAGTGGGGGAGAGGAACTGCGCACGTGAACCCTAAATGGGAAGGGAGACCCACGCAATGAGGACAGCTACGGGAGCCCATGACAGGATGACCCGATGCCAGCAGGGCCGAGGTAGGGACATTCAAGCTGATAACTGGAGGATGAATATAAGGTAGTGGAGAAGAGAGAGACCCGGAGGGAACTCCAGGCTGGAGAAGCAGGATGGGCAAGAGGCAGGAAAAAGCTTCACTACTTTCGAAACATGTGTTTCAGCCCCTAAATCCGGTGGCACCAGACACTCTGGAGGAAAACACACACACACACACACACACACACACACACACACACACACACACACGGAAAAACTGCACTTTAGAAGTTCCCGAAAGTTAAAATACGCATAGGCGATCGCTTTGTTTTGCAGGAACCACTAACATTCCCCTTCGTTGCAGAGCCTGCCAACTTGAAATTACTTAACTGCACCCTCCCTGCCAGTCTGGGCATCTCGTATCTACTCACGCGAGGGGGCGTGGATGAATGCGCCACACTCTTCCTTTGTTGCATGGCCCAATCCATCATGATGCGTTTTATAAATTAGTATTCTTAAATTTCCATCGTGCATCCGTGTCTTTTGATTTATATAATACGGATCTAATTTATGAATCCCTGCAGTAATTTATAGCTCGGATAACTAATTTGTCTACCCTGCACCAAAATGTGTAAGTCACCTAGTACTTTTCTCAGTGACACAGACGGGTCCTAAATAATTCGGGTGATTTATACTGGCAGGGCATGAAACCATGGGAAGCCCTAGCTTTTGATCACTCTGATGATCACTCTTTCCTAAGGTCCCAAAAGGAGAATGGTCAAGTGCCCTTGAACCCACACACCCCACTCCTGGTAATTTAGTCCAAAGCAAATAAATAGTCAAGAAGAAACAGCTATCAGCTTGGGCTATCAGCTTGCCTCTTGCAGTGCAATTTAGAATGGCAAAATGTTGGAAATAATATAGATGCCCAGTAATAGAAAATAATTTGACAAAGAGTTTTCAACTAACTCTATATATTGTTAGGCAGCAAATGCAAATGATTTTCAGAATCCGGTGGTTCTCAGTCAGGGACGATTTTGCGTCCCAGGAAACATTGGTAATCCAGTGAGTACAGATCAAAGTGCTACTAAGTATCCTGCAATGAAGAAGACAACTTCCCACAACAAATAATGATCTGGTGCAAAATGTCAATAGTGCCAAGGTGGAGAAAACTTGCCATCATTACATACGACATAACAAGGTGCTTTACTGATGTAAGTGAACCACAAGAGCACAGAATTGTATCCATGCTATAACTTCAGCTATAAAAACTGTACATGCATATGCACCAGGGCCACAGAGAGACAAAATGAAAAGAAAACAGATGTATTGTTCGGAGGGTGAAACTATGGGCAAGTATTTAAATTTTATTTTTGCAAATCAGTTTTTCTTTTTTTTTTTTTAATCCTCACCCGAGGACATTTTTCCATTTTTTTGTACAGATACAGTGGGAGGGAGAGAGAGGAAGAGAGAGAGAGGGAAACATCGATGTGGAAGGGACACATCGAGTGGCTGCCACCCGCACGACCAACCAGGGCCGGGGATAAACTGCAACCGAGGTACATGCCGCCCTTAGCGGGAACCGAACCCGGGTCTCTCCGGACCGCAGGCGGACGCTCTAACCGCTGAGCCAAACTGGCCAGGGCTTGCATATCAGTTTTTCAAGAAATAATAGACAAAGTACTTTATGGTAAATTAATAATGTTAGAGAGGAAGGAGATAGATGAGAGGGTAAAAGACACAGAAATAAAAAGTACAGAACTCAAACACAAAACAGCTGAGTTAGGCAAATAGTTCACCAACTTGACTGAAACTCAGAATCCTTTGTAGAGATATTTAAACAGAAATGTAGCCCTTCACTATAAATTGACCCTTTTATCTCTGGTATTGCTCCTTATGTGATAGTAATATAAATACAGCAGGGTTTAATGCTTAGTATTTACATGGCATATGTTTTTCTTCCTTTTACTTCAAACTGCTTGTGTCTTTGTATTTTAAGTGTGTATCTCTTAAACAGCATAGATTTGGATCTTACTTTTTTTGTTTTGTTTTTCAATCTTTATTGTTGAATGTTGAATGTATTACAGATGTTTCTCATTTTTCCCCCATTGAACCCTCCTCCCACTCCTGCCCCCCTCCCGCCTTTCCCCACACTATTATCTGTGTCCATTGGTTATGCATATAAGTTCTTTGGTTTATTTCTTCCCACCCCCCCCCCCCCCAACCCCTTTCCCTTTGAGGCTTGTCAGTCTAGCAATGAATTTGTACTTCTTAATCCCTTCACCTTTTTCACCCATTCCCCCAACCTCCCTCCCATCTGGTAACCAACAAAATGTTCTCTGTATCTATGAGAATGTTTCTGTTCTATCTGTTCATTTTGTTTGTAAATTCCATTGTTGATAGATATGTATTCATTGCCATTTTGTTTGTTCATATATTTTCTCTTTTTCTTCAAAAAGACCCTTCATCATTTCATATAATAACAGTTTGGTGGTGATGAACTCCTTTAACTTTTTCATGTCTTGGAAAGTCTTTATATGGCCAATTCTAAATGACAGCTTTGCAGGATAGAGTAATCTTGGTTGTAGGTTCTTGCTTTTCATCACTCTGAATATTTCTTGCCACTCCCTTCTGGCCTACAAAGTTTCTTTTGAGAAATCAGCTGACAGCCTTATGGGAACTCCCTTGTAGGTAACTAGCTGCCTTTCTCTTGCTGCTTTTAAGATTCTCTCTTTGTCTTGAACCTTTTGCATGTTGATGATGATGTCTCTTGGTGTGGGCCTCTTGGGGTTCATCTTATTTGGGACTCTCTGTGCTTCCTGGACTGTATGTCTGTTTCTTTCACCAAGTTAGGAAAGTTTTCTGCCATTATTGTTTTTTGTTTGTTTGTTTTCTTTTGTTTTTTACGGGCGGGGGGAGAGCATGTGAGCGAGCGACCTGCCATTATTGTTTTAAACAGGTTTTCAATTTCTTGTTCTCACTCTTCTCCTTCTGGCACCCCCAAGAGGTGAATGTTGGCACACTTGAAGTTGTCCCAGAGGCTCCTTACACTATCCTCACTTTTTTGGATTCTTTTTTCTTTTTGCTGTTCTGCTTGGGTGTTTTTTGCTTCCTTATATTCCAAATCGATGGTTTCCTTCTTGGCTTTACCTACTCTACTATTGAATCTGTGTAAATGATTCTTTATTCCAGTTAGTGCCTCTTTCATTTCTGACTGTGCATCCTTCATTTCTGACTGGTCCTTTTTTATGCTCTTGAGGCCCTCACTAAGTTCACTGAGGTTCTCACTAAGTTCATTGAGCACCCTTATAAGCAATATTTGGAACTCAGCATCTGTTAGGTTGCTTATCTCCATTTTGCTTAGTTCTTTTCTTGGGGTTTTATTCTGTTGTTTCATTTGGGACCTGTTTCTTTGTCTCCTCATTTTGGCTGCCTCCTTGTGTTTGTTTCTGTATATTACTTAACGAGCTGTATGGGGCTATCTGAGACTAGATGCTGCTTGTTTGAAAGAATTTAGGAAAACCTGAAGCAGGATCCAAGACAGGCCAATCCTATGGTAAAGCAACTGGCAACAGCTTGGGTGGGCCTGAAAGTTGGGTGGGGTGGGGCCTCAGGGAGTCACCAGGGCGGGGCTACCAGTGTGAGCCAGGTTGCTGGAGTCCCAGATATGGGGACTGTCTGCCGCCCCAGGGAAGGGCACACCAAAGGAACAAAGGCCTCTGACAGCACATTGTCCCGGAGAAAGCCCCCTCTCCAGCCCTCGCTCCAGTGCCAAACAGCTCAGTTCTTCCCTGTATGTCTCTGGTGCCCCTGGAGCTGCCTCCCCTCCGAGCTTAGAGGGAGAGAGTCAGATAAGTCTGTGCATGGGCCCTTTAAGAGGAGCTGCCTGGGGCTCCAGCCACCTCAACCTCTCTGAGCCTGAGTTCCCGCTGGTTTTTCCAGCCAGAAGTGATGGGGACTTCTCTTCCTTGCACTGGAACCCTGAGCTGGGTGCCTGGTGTGGGACGGGGATCCCTCAGTCCTCAGGGAGGACCTTCCCAGCCGAGGTGTCCTCCTGATTTTTATCCGCCACACGTGGGTGTGGGACCAGCCGCCTCCTCCTCTCCTGCCAATCTCGATGTGGCTGCTGCTTTAATTCCGTAGTTGTAGGACTTCCATTCAGCTTGATTTCAGGAGGTTTTGAATGATGGTTGTTCTGTAGTTTAGTTGTAACTTTGATGTGGTTGTGGAGGACGCGATACCATTTACCTACGCCGCCAGCTTGACCGGAAGTCCTGGATCTTACTTTTTTATCCAGTCTTAGACTCTCTGCCTTTTAAGCATGTTAAATCCATTTACATTTAATGTAATTCTTATTTTCTACTTATCTCCTGTTCTCTTTTCCTTTGTTCCTCCTTTCATTTGAGTTAATGAAGCATTTTTTAGTTCCACATTCTAACTCCTCCATTGGCTATTTAGCTACAATCCTCTTTGTTTACGTTTTGTGATTGTTCTCATAATTAAAATATGCATCCTTATGCAGTCTGTCTGGAATTAATATTACACCACTTCCTTTATAATGAAGAAACTTACAAAGTATCATTCTCTTTACACCCCTTCCTGTCTTTGTACTGTTATTGTGTATTTCTTCTACATATATTTTAAATTCCACAATATATTGTCATCATTTTTGTTTTAAATAGTCAGTTGGCTTTAAGAAATATAGAAAATGGCCCTGGCCAGTTTGGCTCAGCGGTTGAGCATCGGCCTGTGGACCAGAGAGTCCTGGGTTCGGTTCCCGCTAGGGGCACGTACCACAAAAAAAAAAAGAGCCCTGGCCGGTTTGGCTCAGCGGTTAGAGCATCCGCCTGCGGTCCGGAGAGACCCGGGTTCGGTTCCCGCTAAGGGCATGTACCTCAGTTGCAGTTTGTCCCTGGCCCTGGTTGGTCGTGCGGGTGGCAGCCACTCGATGTGTCCCTTTCACATCGATGTTTCTCTCTCTCTCTCTTCCTCTCTCTCCCTCCCACTCTATCTGTGCAAAAAAATGTCCTTGGGTGAGGATTAAAAAAAAGAAAGAAATATAGAAAATAAAGAAAAACAGTATTTTCTATTTACCATTTCTAGTGGTCTTCTATCCTTCTTATAGATTCAGATTTCCATCTGATATCATCTCCCTCCCACCCAAAAAACTCCCTTGCCATTCTGTGTAGTGTAAATCTGCTGGCAACAGATTTATCTCAGCTTTAATCTGAAAATATTTTATTTCATCTTAATTTTTTACCAACTTTTTATCATAAAGGCTTTCAAACATGTAAAGGAAAGGAGCCTGTAATGTTGACCAAGTTCGTGCAAGGCACACCCCTTTGTCTAGTGTTGAAGAAAGAAGGAGAATGAGAACTGGGTATCACGGGTGACCCAAGATTTCTGCCCCAGGAAAGCCGTGAGGAGAGTGCCATGCCCTACCAGCTCCGAAGCGGTCGCGCAGGGGTGCTGGCAGTGCTCAGAGCGGACGCAGGCACCCACACCACGGCCAGCCCTGAGCACCGATGACAACAGGAGCAAGGCTTGCACCGCGCTCACTGAGTGCCTGGCACTGGAGGTACTCCTCGGGTGTCAGCGCTGAGCCCTTCCACAGCCCCTGAGGCGCGCAGCTCCAGTTCACAGCCGAGGAAGTGGAGACTCGGAGGTGAAGTGCTTTGCCCAGTGCCACGCACCAGCAGGTGGCAGAGCTGAGATTTGAGCCCAGAGTCTCTACCAACCAGGTAAGTGATCACCTGGCAACATGAATGAGAGCCGGTTATAACTTTACTTGGCTGTTGGTATCTGTCTCTTAGCCTCCCATAATAATTATATATTATGCTCAGAATATATAATGGGGCCAGAGGGGGGGGGGAGACCCCCACTAAGAGGTGAACAACTGGCAAACACCAGGGTGGAGTTTTTGCTCTTTAACAAGTGAGAGCAGGAAGCAAAGGGATGAAAGGAATAGAGGGATTTCAGGTGTGATTCAGAAAGCCTGAAAAGATTTGAAGCCAGGAAGGGAATAAAGGTCTTAGGAGGCCTACTGCCCAGGTGGGCGGGCTGGCGGCTGTGTTCCCCATGGCTGCTCCATGGGATTCTTTGATGTTCAATTTAACTGAATCACATTTGCATTTACTGAGCATCCACTTGTTATTAGACACCATATTATGTGTTATGAATAAGACCTGGGACATAGTCCTGATGGAGCTGAAACCCAGGGCTGGGGTTGTGGGGGCAGGCAGACATGCCGATCAACGGCACTTGTTTATAGTAGGACAATATTGGAAATAAAGTAAGCGTCCGTGGTATGGAAAGGTATGGAATGGGCTCTGTGATGTTTTAAATGAAAAAGCAAGGTATAGCCCTGGCTGCTTTGGCTCAGCGGTTAGAGCGTTGGCCTGCGGTCCAGAGAGACCAGGGTTCGGTTCCCACTAAGGGCGCGTACCTCGGTTGCAGTTTGTCCCCGGCCCTGGTTGGTCGTGTGGGTGGCAGCCACTCAATGTGTCCCTTTCACGTCAATGTTTCTCTCTCTCTCTCTCTCTCTCTCTCTCTCTCTTTCTCTCTCTCCCTCCCACTCTATCTGAACAACAAAAATAAAAAAGGAAAAATGTCCTTAGGTGAGGATAAAAAAAAAAAAAGAAAAAGCAAGGTATAGAATATAGTATGTTACCTTCCACATATAAAAGAAGGAAAATTAGAGTCTATATTAATGTTTGCTTACATAAGCACAAAGCACTCTGGAAGGACACCCAGACATCTAATAAGAGTGGTTCCTGTGGCTGAGATTGGAGGCTGGAGGGACTGGGCACAGGCTGAGGTGGAAAAGGAGAGTTTCACTTTATTTTATTTTATTTTATTTTATTTTATTTTATTTTATTTTATTTTATTATTTTGGAACTGAATATTAGAACTATTCAAAAATTAAATTAAAAAATTGATGTGATTACAGCCCATGAAAAGTCTTAGCATTGCCTCTCCATATGTTCTTTCTTCCTTCGCCACCCCCCCCCCCTTTTGGGTCTCTGAAAGATAAAGATAAACAGGGGTGGGCAGAAATGGTAGGTGACAGGGCGCCTGCTCGTCTCCCTCTGTGAGAGGTCAGATGCCCTTCATTCTGCCCCGAGCGCCTGGCAGTCTGAAACGGCTTTGTGTCTGCCCTTCAGACCAGGGCTGCATCTCCTCCTTATCACCTCCTGCCCATCAACAGCATTAGAGGATGATTTCAAAGCAAAGTCTCGGAGTCTGCTCGACTCTGAAGGCCATGTTCAGCTAAATGTTTTTGCTTCCTGCCTTTTCCTCTTTAATTACAGCACAATTTGCATTTATATGGTTTCATCCTGCCATTTTGTGGGCAGCGTTGAGGATGATCAACATTCCATAACTTCCCATCGTAGTTGGAGAGTCAGGAGGGCGGCCACCGTCTCCAATAAAATCCTTTCCAATTAAACAGTTCATTGGACATGTCATGGTCTGGGGTCCTCGTTATCCTCTGATGTGCACATCTCGTGAATATTTCTCTACACCCATCACCGTAGAAGGTCTTAGTGCAGAAGACGCTTAGAGAACTAGGTCCCCGCTGAATTGCCTGTGATGACATTGACTTGAAGACGGGCCTCCTTAGACTTGCACTAGAAGCAGAGCTATTCTCTTCATTGAGGTGTTCTGAGCTTTACTTTCCCAGGTCTTGGGTCCAAAATGGTGTCAGATGCTCCACAAGATGAAACATGGCGAAAATATAGACAAAATAATGTTGGATTCACGACAGGGTACATCTACTGAAGACAATGTGTCTGCAGGTGTCTGCAATCCACGCCTCAGCACGGAGACCCTGCTCCGAAGGACGGCTCACCTGGCCGACTCACCTGGTTGAAAACACAAGGTCAAGAATTGCTTCTTTGCAACCAAAATACCAGAAAATTCCCCAAAATACCCATGTTGATTACCTCTGGGTGGTCTGATTACTGTTGTCTTTTTATTTTCTTCTCAATTTGTTGTTGAGCTCTCCAGGTTGCTGGAGTTTTTTAACCATTCAGTGCATTTTATTTTTATAATAAAAATACTTTAAAATAATACTTACAACAATAGAAGAGAGAAATACACAAAGTGAAAATGTTTGTTTACAACTGATTCTATAGCCACAACCATTCAAAGAGAAAGGGAAATAAACGAAGGGACCCTTTGATAGTGTCCCACTAGATGCTGTACCTTTAGGGCCACCTAACAAGCCTAATGACATCAGCCCGCACACTACTCCTCACCCCACTCCACCCTAACCAACCAATGAAAGCTTCAAGGGCACCAGGGCCGGCAGCGACCGCCCAGACCACAGCACTGTTCCAGGACCACTCCCCTCTTTCCGAGTCCAGCCTGACTCCCGGTTGTCCGCTCAGGCCTCTGGTACATCCTCCCCCTGTGCCATGTCCTGCTGCGGGCTTTGGCTTGGCCTCAGGCACTGCCGTCTGGTCCCTTCTAGCCCAGCCCACCTCCAGAAGCCCCTCCCAGCACTGGCCCCCGGTCGGCCCTCGGGCTTTCGTAGGAGAGGGCTAATTTAATCTACAGGAACGGCTTGAGCCAGGCTGTCCAGGGACCCTATTAGTGAGCTGCTTAGTCAGGAAGAGGCATAAATGCAGCTTTCCTGCACTGCCTCCTCCAAGCACCGTTGTGGCTCTGCCGTAAGTGTGCGGCCTCGGTGAGCAGGATCACTACAAGAAAGGCAGGCCTCCGGAGGGACCCCAGGGGGGGAAGGAAGGTTTGTGAGGGTTAGACTGTCTAATGCCTTAGCTCCACCAACCCTGCGGCTGTCCCCTCTCTGAACTAAGTGATACGTCAGTTATTTTTAATTAGAAGAAAATGAAAGTTTTCAAAACCCTAGGTGACCATGACTGGCTAAAGGGTTTCACACGTCTTTTAATTCTGTCAGATTCAAAATCCAAGCAATACCCTTGCTATAAACTATTCTCCCCAAGCATTTCCCTACGTAGCAGAACGCTCCCTTCTCTAAAGTCCTTGACCCCAGCCCTGACATCTCTTGCTCAGTGACTGAAGCCAGTAACAAAGGGGTTGCCTGTAACTTTGAGCTAAATCCCCACAGGCCCAAGCAAGCTGTCCAGGAAAAGGTGAACTTGAATGTTATGACCCTTTGCCTTTCCTTATCTGGGCAGAAATTGTGGGTTCAAAGCAAACTCCAATCGCAACTTCCTTTTGCTTTATTTGGGAGTCCAAGGAACCCATTTCTCTTTCATGCATTTATTATTTTCTGTAGGGCAGTAAAAGCCAAATAAAAATCCCTTTTGATATAAACTATATACTTATCAAAAGATTAAATAAGTGAAGCTGTAAGAAAGAAAGATCTCATATCCTTTGAGACAGCATGGAGGGACCTGGAGAGCATTATGCTAAGCGAAATAAGCCAATCAGAGAAAGACAAATATCACATGATCTCACTTATTTGTAGAATATAATGAACAAAACAAGCTGATGAACATAGACTCAGAGACATAGAAAAGAGTAGGGTTCAGACTGACAAAGCTCAGAGGAGGGGGCAGAGGGGAGGGATGAGATAAACCAAAGAACTTACATGCATGTGTGGGTAGCCAGTGGACAAAGACAACAATGCTTGGTGGAGGGGAGGGAGGGAATAAGGAGGAGGCTGTCGGGGGGGGGACATCTGTAACAAAAATAAATTAATTTAAAAATTTTAAAAAGATTAAATAAGTGGGATTTCTAAACAAAGGAGCTTTGAACAGGAGAACGGGCACGATGTCCTCCCTCCCCAGGGTGGGTGAGCAGCAAACCTTCCATGCCAGGGCGCAGTGTTTTGGCCTCCCTTAGTTACAGATAAGTCTAAAATGATCAATGCTCTTTGTTCTTATAAGAAGGAAAAAATCATAAATGGCCTTCCCAGGAGTTTCAGACCCCATTTAAGGACTCAACTAAAGAACCCATATACTACTAACGACAGCCTTTGGCTACTGTGAGCGCCAACTGTCATCTATACCTCAGCAGACATCATGATTTGGGCAAAAATCTCCATTTCCAAAGCATCTGGTGGCAAATGACATGCATGGCACATTCCAAAAATAAATAGAAATATGCATATAAATGATCAAGAAAGTCACGTCCAGCCCTTTTTGTGGAAATCAAGCCCTTCTGTTTCTCTGTGGCATACTCTATGCAAGGTCCCACTCACCAGCATGTTCTGTTCACCGGTGCAAAAGCATGAATAAAGCCACTCAGATCTCAGGCAGCCTATGCCAATGCCCTAGCAATACCTCTGAAAACACAGTAGTCTGGGAAATCCAGTGCCGGCCAAAATGAATTAAGGCCCCCCTTAACCCTCTTTTCCACTGGTTACAACTAAAAATTTAGGCAAAAAGCAACTATTTGAAGACTGAAAAGTTAGCAGAAGTATGTAGATTAAGGAAGGGAGCCAACACTGAAAGAATGATCCATATCAATGAGTGAGAGTCCTAGTTTTTCCCCTTTTATCTTCTGACTTTGACCAAAGGGTGTTCTCACTGCAGAACTACATGGCAGACAGGGGTCCTAAAACACAGAGAGAAAAACAGAGCAGAAGACATGGGAAAGGGCTGTGGGGAGTTAAGAGGATGGAAGAAATCTTCAAGAGGAGAGCTAGAGAAAGGGGTCCCTTTATTCTGTCACAAGTCCTAGGATCACCGCTAACGTGTGTGCAAAAGATCAACCCAGAGCACATAGCCAAGACCTAGAAATCTGAAGGACAGTATCATCCACTGCCCTTGTCCCAGTGAGTCATGTACACAGAACAGACCAAAGCAGCATAACAAAGGCTTTGAAAACCAGATTAACGTTGGAATCATTGTCCAGTTTGAACCCATTCAGAATAGCTGCCTGCTAAAACAATAGATTCAACATTCCACAGGGAATTTAACAGGACCCAAAGATTCACAACATAGTGTTGCAAATTTCCAAAATTATTATAATGAAAAGCACTCAACTTACAAAGAAGCAGGACGATGTGACCAATTCTTGAGAGAAAGTATAATCAACAGATGCCCATTCTGAGATGATCCAGATGTTGGAATCATCAAATACTTTAAAAGAGCTATTTGTAAACACGCTCTACCAGGTACAGGTAAACACTCTTGAAATAAATGGAAAGGTAGACATTCTCAGCAAAAAAATAAAAACTATTTTTAAAATGGAAATCTTAGAACTTAAAAAAAAGAATATGAATATGTGAAATGTAAAGGTCATTGAATGAGCCCAGCTGGTATGGCTCAGTGGTTGAGCATCGACCCATGCACCAAGAGGTCACTGGATCAACTCCTAGTCAGGTTCTGGGCCCAATCCCCAATGGGGGGCATGCAGGAGGTGACCAGTCGATGTTCTCTTTCATCAATGTTTCTATCTCTCTTTTTTTTCCCTCTCCAAAAATCTATAAAGGAAAAATGTTTTTTAAAAAAATGTTTTAAAAAAAAGTTCTCACTGAATGAGCTCAAAAGCAGAATGGAGATGACAGAGGAAAAGAGTCAGAAAACTTAAAAATAGGTGAGTAGAAATTATCTGATCTAAAAAACAAAGAAAATAAAAGATTAAAAGATGAACACAGCCTCGGGAACTTAGGCCGTTGACCATACCAGAGGTCCCACGTGGTGACACCGGGGTACAGAACTAGAAGAGGAAGAGACTGGTGAAGAAAAAAATATTTGAAGAAATAGTGACAAAATCCTTACTAAATTTTTTGGAAGAAATGAGAACATACCTCTCTTTATGAATGGGCACAGAATAAGACATTTATGTGCCATGTGAATGCTTACCAAAGGACATCCACTGCAGAGGAGACTCTTCATGACGTGGACAAGATGAAATGTTCTGTGGATATTGGTTACCCTAATGTTTGTTCAACAGATGGTGTACAAAGTGAGCATGTTGGAAGGGATGACTCAGCAACGTGGACTTCCCGTCACCAAGGCTACCACCAAGGGTCTAATTTGCCCACCGCTAGCCCGACCTGAGCCCCCTGTACCGCACTATGACCTGCAGTGGTTCTCAACTTTCCTAATGCCGCGACCATTCAATACAGTGCCTCATGTTGTGGTGACCCCCAACCATAGAATTATTTTTGTTGCTGCTTCATAACTGTAATTTTGCTGCTGTTATGTCTTAGACGACCCCTGTGAAAGGGTTGTTCAACCCCCAAAGGGGTCGCGACCCACAGGTTGAGAACCCCTGCCAGGGGACTAGCCGGCTACCTAGTGGCAAGTTGACCCCCTTGCACCCACTTCATCACGGAGGGAACAACAACATGTACTCACTACACTAGGTGCATATTTTGAATATGAATTCATCTTTTATAACTATGATGATTCTGCTAATTTGGCATTTCTTAAAAAATAAAACATACTCGAAGATGGCGGCGTAGGTAAATGTGGTATCTCCTCCTCCCACAACCACATCAAAGTTACAACTAAACTACAGAACAACCATCATTCAAAACCTCCTGAAATCAAACTGAATGGAGGTCCTACAACTACGGAATTAAAGAAGCTGATGCATCCAGACTGGTAAAAGGGGAGGAGGCACGGCGGGCTGGGCCCACACCCACGTGTGGCGGATAAAAATCAGGAGGACACCTCGGCTGGGAAGGTCCTCCCTGAGGACTGAAGGGTCCCCGTCCCACACCAGGCACCCAGCTCAGGATTCCAGTGCCAGGAAGAGAATCCCCATCACTTCTGGCTGGAAAAACCAGCAGGAACTGAGGCTCAGGGAGGCTGAGGCGGCTGGTGCCCCAGGCGGCTCCTTAAAGGGCCCGCGCACGGACTTATGGAACTCCCTCTAAGCTTGGAGGGGAGGCAGCTTGAGGGGCACCAGAGACATCCAGGGAAGAACTGAGCTGTTTGGCACTGGAGCGAGGGCTGGAGAGGGGGCTTTCTCCGGGACAAATGTGCTATCAGAAACCTTTGTTCCTTTGGTGAGCCCTTCCCTGGGGCAGCAGACAGCCACCATATCTGGGACTCCAGCAACCTGGCTCACACTGGTAGCCCCGCCCTGGTGACTCCCTGAGGCCCCGCCCCACCCCACCCAACTTTCAGGCCCACCCAAGCTGTTGCCAGTTGCTTAGCCATAGGATTGGCCTGTCTTGGATCCTGCTTCAGGTTTTTCCTAAACGAGCAGCACCGGGTCTCAGCGAGCCTCATACCTCTCATTAAGTAATACACAGAAACAAACACAGGGAGGCAGCCAAAATGAGGAGACAAAGAAACAGGTCCCAAATGAAAGAACAGAACAAAACCCCAATAAAAGAACTAAGCGAAAGGGAGATAAGCAACCTAACAGATACTGAGTTCAAAATACTGCTTATAAGGATGCTCAATGAACTTAGTGAGAACCTCAGTGAACTTAGGGAGGGCATCAAGAGCATAAAAAAGGACCAGTTAGAAATCATGGATACACAGTTAGAATTAAAGGAGGCATTAACTGAAATAAAGAATAATTTACACAGCTTCAATAATAGAGTATGTAAATCCAAGGAGCAAACCATCGATTTGGAATATAAGGAAGCAAAAAACCCCAATCAGAACAGCAAAAAGAAAAAAGAATCCAAAAAAATGAGGATAGTGTAAGGAGCCTCTGGGACAACTTCAAGTGTGCCAACATTCGCATCTTGGGGGTGCCCGAAGGAGAAGAGAGAGAACAAGAAATCGAAAACCTGTTTGAAACAATAATGGCAGAAAACTTTCCTAACTTGGTGAAGGAAACAGACATACAAGTCCAGGAAGCACAGAGAGTCCCAAACAAGATGAACCCCAAGAGGCCCACACCAAGACACATCATCATCAAAATGCAAAAGGTTCAAGACAAAGAGAGAATATTAAAAGCAGCAAGAGAAAGGCAGCTAGTTACCTACAAGGGAGTACCCATTAGGCTGTCAGCTGATTTCTCAAAAGAAACTTTGCAGGCCAGAAGGGAGTGGCAAGAAATATTCAGAGTGATGAAAACCAAGAACCTACAACCAAAATTACTCTATCCTACAAAGCTGTCATTTAGAATTGATGGACATATAAAAACTTTCCCAGACAAGAAAAAGTTAAAGGAGTTCATCACTACCAAACCGTTATTATATGAAATGATGAAGGGTCTTTTTGAAGAAAAAGATAAAATGTATGAGCAAACAAAATGGCAATGAATACATATCTATCAACAATGGAATCTACAAACAAAATGAACAGGAAGAAAGAAACATTCTCATAGATACAGAGAACATTTTGTTGGTTGCCATTTGGGAAGGGGGTTGGGGGAATGGGTGAAAAAGGTGAAGGGATTAAGAAGCACAAATTCATTGCTAGACTGACAAACCTCAAAGGGAAAGGGGTTGGGGGGGTGGGAAGAAATAAACCAAAGAACTTATATGCATAATCAATGGACACAGACAATAGTGTGGGAAAAGGTGGGAGGGGGGGCGGAAGAGGGGAGGAGGGGGTCAATGGGGGAAAAATGTGGAATATCTGTAATACATTTTACATCCAACAATAAAGATTTGAAAAAATAAAGAAAGAAAGAAAGAATTCAGGCAAAGCATAAAAGAAAGAAAGAAAGAAAGAAAGAAAGAAAGAAAGAAAGAAAGAAAGAAAGAAAGAAAGAAAGAAAGAAAGAAAGAAAGAAAGAAAGAAAGAAACTATCAAGCCATAAAAAGACATGAAGGAAACTTTAATGCATATTACTAAGTCGGAGGGATGGGAAGCCAATCTAAAAACGTACATACTGTATGATTCCAACTATATGGCATTCTGGAAAAGGCAAATCTATGGAGACAGTCAAAATATCGGTGGCTGCCAAGGGTTGGAGGGGCGAGAGATGACTTGTCGGAGGACGGAGGATTTCTAGAAGAGGGAGACCTGTATAACACTATAATGGTGAGCACTTGTCATTACACACTTGTTCAAACCCAGTAACGTACACCAAGAGTTAACCCCAATGTAAACTATGGACTTGGAGTGATAAGGATGTGTCCGTGTGAGTTCATCGATAACCGATGCACTGCTCTGCAGGGGATGTTGATAATGGGGGAAGCTGTTCACGTGTGGGAGCAGATGGTACATGTGAAATCCCTCACCTTCCACTCAATTTCATTGTAATCCTAAAACTGCTCTAAAAAATAGTCTTTTTTCCAAATGCACTCCCAAAAGGTTACATACTGTTATAGAAATGATTCCATTAATATAGCATTCTGGACATGACAAAGTTATAGATATGGAGCACAGATTAGTCGTTGCAGGGGTGTAGCGGGGGGGGGGGGGGTGAGGAAAGGGAATGGAGCCAGCAAAGGGCAGCGTGAGGGATCCCCACCCTCCTGACGATTGACTCTGTCAATACCCCGTTTGTGACAGAACACTGCGTTCTTGCAGGACGTTACCGCCAGGGGAAACTGGGTAAACAGGATCTCTCTGTATCACTTCTTACAAGTGCACATGAATCTATAATTATCTCAAAAAGCTTGGTTTAAAAAAAAGAATGGATTATTAATACACTCAACAACATGGATGAATCTTAAAACATTATGCTCAGTGAAAGAAGCCAAACACAACAGAAATCATACTACACGATCCATGTTTTAACATACAAACTGTTCTGTAAGTGACCAGAAATAGACCAGTGGTCACGGGGCCAGGTAAGAGGGACGGAAGGCAATGAGGCTAAAGGGTGACAAAATGTTTTTTGTCTTGATTGTGGTTGTGGCTTTATGAATGCAAATAACTGATAAAACTTTTTGAATGGTACACCTTAAATGAATGTGATTTATCTTCAATAAATGACTTTGCAATAAAATTGATAAGAAACAAAAATCAGTTAATGGTCCAGAAACAAAGGTCTACAGGTCATGACATCATAACCAAAAGCCTCAGCCCAACCAGGGAGGACGCACCGACATTCTGAGAAAGCTCCTACAGGCTACCTCGCAATTTATCACCAACATCTTTTTATTCCATTTACACGTGAAGAACACACAGGGAGTTCTCCACAGAAAAGGTCGCAGCGGAGGAGTGAACACGGGAAGATGAGCAGCTGGCTGGAGAGATGTGGCAACCTGAGGACCGGGGGTGGCCGTGCAGGGTGCCCCCGAGCCCCCAAAACAAGTGCAGGGAGAGGAACCACAGGAGCAGCCGCCCACAGGCCGCCCCGGGAGGGCGGGAGGAGTGGGCCACACAGAGAAAAGCCCAAAGTGAACGTTCCTCCTCCTACTGATCGGGGGCATCACCTCGTGTGCCCCCACTCACCCTGACCTGAGGCATCGATCGCATTGGCTTCCTCCTGCACCCCTTCCCAGACAGATCCCCCATCCTGAACACTGCAGAGCTCCTGCCTCGTCCTCACAGCCCTGTGCACGATGACTGCTCGGCTCAGGTTTCCCAGAAGCAGAGCCAAGGGTGGGGAACCTTGGCCAAGTGATCTCGGGGCAGTCTCTCCCAGGGTAGGAGCACAGCAGAGCAGAGGAAGAGACGGTGCGGACACGTGGTCTCAGCTCCGTCCTTCAGGTACGTTCAGGGGCACTACTGCAGACCTGGTCCCACCTGGAGACAAAGTCGATGGCCACCTGTGACTGCCAGCCATTGACGTGAGGGTTAGCAGGGCTTGTTGTTTTTCAGGGAAAGGGGCTCGATTTGGCCAAGGACAATGCTTTAGAAAAGGGGACAGCTGTGCACTATTAGCAGCAAACACTCAGAAGCTGGGAGGTGGCACCAAAATGAAAAAGAGATTTGGGCAGGGCACAGTGGCATCCACTGTGGTGGCCTTTCCAACAGACGCGTCTGATTTCATCATGTCCCTGATTAGTGTCAGATGGTTCCAGCTGCACTGGGTGAGGTGGGGCACATGACCAAAGTCTCCAGCTTCACGTAAGACCTCACAATCTCTCTCTCCTCTCTGTCTCTCTCCCTCTCTCTCTCCTCTCCTCTCATTTACAAAGGTGAAGTAGGCTAGTGAGTGGAAGCCATCATCTCATCCAGAAAACTCCATTTTCTAACCTGTTCATTTGGAGAGATCTAAGCTGCCTCCATGGGTTGATTAAGCAAAGCGGAAGAGAGCATCCCCTGCTCTGTCACTTCTGCTCTGACAATACTGTCACTGAAGCCTGTTTTCTTGCCACAGCCCGGAAGGACTCAGAGAAGGTGGCCTGACACGGGAAACAGACATCAGGCTGCCAGGGGTGACATCCAGCCCCATGCACTGTTGTCCCACGTGTCTAATTGGGCTTTGTCACGATCACAGATTCCCAGGACGATGGGAGCTAAAGCAGTCGGATGAAATCAGAAGGTGCTCAGCTGCTGTGTCTGGGCCCTCGGGACCATGTCACATTCACATGCTGATCCCAGAACACAGCCTCAGCCTCACAGGAACATCAGACTGGAAGCAGAGATAGTGTCAGCTGAGCAGAGCCACCATTCAATGGGGACAATATGCCATTGCAGCGAAGTGCTGGTGCCCTGCATCAGGGAGGAAAGACCTGTCCTGGAGGCGCTGGCAGAGCCGGCCACTCGGCCCAGCACCCCTGGACCAGATGTCTACACAGAAGTACCCAGACTGGAACAACCACAGCGTCCCTTTCCCGAAGTGTGGCTCGTGAACCCTCCTGCCACGCCACACAGTAAGGACTGTTTTGCCCTTTTCACAAGACGGGAACCTGAGCCTTCAGGAGATGAGGCCACCGGCCCAAAGCCACCAGCTAGCCCCCCTGGGGTCTCAGATTCACATTCAAACGCACCGTCCCTTCTAGCCATTCTACTCCAGAGGAAAGAAAACTGACCGAACAGGAAACAGGAAGGCCGGGACGAGAAAGACAGTCCATGTAGTTCCTCTTAGCCCAGGTGAGAAGGAGGCATGGAAATGGGGTTCTAATGACCCCCATCACTACCTTCCCCATGTAGTTCTTCATGACGCAGGGAGGAGAGGGGGTCTCTCTGTACTGCTTTGGGAAGGGGGCCAACCCAACCGCAGGGGGAGAGCAAAGGTGCAGAGTGCGGAACGAACCCATTGGTGTAGTCTCAGCGGGGAGAGGGAGGACAACAGGGTGGGTGACAGGTGGCAGAGGAGTGTGAGGTGGAGCCAGGTGGTAGGGGTGTGGAGGGAGAGACAGAGTCTTTGCTGGGAGTCAGGGGCTTTGGGGGTGAAGATACTGACCGCAGCTGTTTCCATCGCCAGCACGGCTCCCAGCCTCCAGAGGACAGTCAGTGACTCCATGAGCAGATAAGGAAAAAGATCTGGAGATCAGATAGAGGTGTGGCTGCCGAAAGCTACCCTGTTGAAAGCCAACCCCATTTATCATGCCCTTTACCGGGGAACATTCTCCTGCCCGAAACCAGCAGGCCCATCCTGCACGTCGGAGCCGGGCCAGCCGCTGGCTCCGGAGTCCTGTCGGCTGCCTCCCACCGCCCTTCCCGAGATGTGATTGTGAAGGGAAGCAGCTAATTGCCTGATGTTTTATTAATCCTCTCGCCATGAAATATTAATTGCAAACTTTCACAAATACAAAGATCTCTCTGCTTTTTAATGGCTCAGGTTTGCGGTCTCTCCGGATGAATGTTCAAGGGTGTCCTGTTGAGGGACGGTGGTGACGGCATGATGCCACATCCTGTAGAAGGAGCCCAGCTGACAGCACAACACGGGGGTGTCCAGGTGCCTCCCTCGGGAGCTGCCCGCAGCAGGACGGGCTCTGTCCAGGGGCCAGCGGGGGCAGGGCCACATGGTGCTCTGCGATGAGTTAGACTAAGGAGGGATTTGTGTTCAAATAGCCCACCGGGGACCAAAAGGAGGTGGGACACCTGCAAGAGGAGGTCATCAGCACCAACACAGCAAGGCTTGTATTGTGAGACTTAGCTCTTCCTTCCCCTCTTCCCTGGGACTGGTTCACCCGGGGGGAGATCGGCAGAGAGAAACCTGAGCCTTCAGCCAGATGTGTTGACTGAATTCCAAGGGTGGCGGTCCCTGGAAGCTGGAGGGAGGAGACCAGCTTCCGGGGATGGAGGGGGACAGGTGGAGAGAGCGGGAGAGGACCCTGCCCACTTCCCACCTGGTCCTGGAAGGCTGCAGTGGGTGCCTGCTAGCCTGGAGCCAAGACGTAAACATTGTACCCAAGAAGGGGCTTCTGCATGAGTGGGAGAAGTAGGCGTGGCCACTCCTCTAAACCATCCCAGCCAGGACCCCACACCAGACTCGGCGGCTAGTTCCACAGGAATAGGAGAGATGGAGAAAAGACAGCCTCTTCAATAAATAGTGCTGGGAAAATTGGACAGGTACATGCAAAAAAATGTACCTTACACCATACACAAGAATAAACTCAAGATGGATAAAAGACTTAAATGTAACTCCTGAAACCATAAAAATCCTGGAAGAAAACATAGGCAGAAAAATCTCAGACATCATACATAGAGCAATTTTTGCTGATACATTGCCTAGGGCAAGAGAAACAAAGGAAAAAATTAATAAATGGGACAATGTCAAACTAAAAAGCTTCTGCACAGCAAAAGAAACCAGTATAAAAATGAAAAGGGAACCCACTATATGAAAGAACATATTTGCCAATGATACATCGATAAATGGTTAATTTCCAAAATATATAGAGTACTCATACAACTTGACAAAAGGAAGACAGAACCCAATTAAAAAATGGGCAGAGGACTTGAATAAAAACCTCTTCAAACAGGACATCCACACGGCCAAGAGACATATGAAGAAATGCTCAACATCACTAATCGTCAGAGAGATACAAATTAAAACAACTATGAGATATCACCTCATACCTGTCAGAATGGCCGCCATCAACAAATCATCAAACAACAAGTGCTGGCGAGGGTGTGGAGAAAAGGGCACTCTAATACACTGCTGGTGGGAATGCAGACTGGTGCAGCCACTATGGAAAACAGTATGGTGTTTCCTCAAAACATTAAAAATTGATCTGCCATTTGACCCAGTGATCCCACTTCTAGGAATATACCCTAAGAAGCCTGAAACACCAATCAGGAAGAATATATGTACCCCCATGTTTGTAGCAGCACTATTTACAATAGCTAAGATATGGAAACAACCCAAGTGTCCATCAGTAGACGAATGGATAAAAAAGCGGTGGTACATATACACAATGGAGTACTATGCATCTATAAGAAAGAGAGATCTCTTACCCTTTGAGACAACATAGAGGGACTTGGAGAGCATTATGCTGAGAGAAATAAGCCAGTCAGGCCCTGGTTGGTTTGGCTCAGTGGCTAGAGCACTGGCCCTCGGGCCAAAGAGTCTTGGGTTCGATTCCAATCAAGGGCTCATATCTCAGTTTCGGTTCAGTACCCAGCCCTAGATGGAGTTGAGTGGGAGGCAACCAGTCGATGTGTCTCTCTCATATTGATGTCTCTCTCCCTCTCCTTCTCTCTCTCCCTCCCACTCTATCTAAAGATAAATGGAAAAATATCTTCAGGTGAGGATTAAAAATAATAAAGGAATAAGCCGGTCAGAGAAAGACAAGTACCACATGATCTCACTCATTTGTGGAATATCACGAACAAAATAAGCTGTCAGCCAAATAGATCCAGAGTCATGGAAGTAGGGAACAGACTGACAAACCTCAAAGGGAGTGGGGCGGGGAGGGGAAAAGTTAAGCCAAAGAACTTATATGCATATATGCACAACCAATGGACGCAGACATTAGTCTGGGGAAAGCAGGAGGGGGTTGGGAGTGGGGAGGAGAGGATCATTGGGGAAAAAAGAGGGCCCCCCCTCTGTAATACTTTCAACAATAAAAATAATAATAAAGAGAGAGAGAGAGATGGTTCTAGGGCCACATGAGAGGATGCCTCGCCTGGAGAAAGGGTCACGGGGACATACCTCCAGGAGCCAAAGGGAAGACGGGCTGCCCCTCTAGCAGGTCTCCCAGAGATGGAGGGACACTGAGCACTGTGCCCAAACCCCACACAGCACCATCATGGAGCCAGCCCGCAAGGGGCCCCAGTGATGGCTCAGTCATCCTGAAACGGTCTGCAACACTCCCTACGGCCAGCATGGAGGAGGCCTAACGGAGTCTTCCCCTCCCATCTCCTTCCCTGCCCCTAAACTCCTGATCAGATACCTTGGCAAAGGGGCAATCCCAGGACCAGCCCCCACCAACCCTCTTCAGTCTAAGAAGGTAGGGCCACAGCTCTGGCCTGCACTGGAGAAAGAAAAATTTGACCAAAAGGTTTGAAACCAAAGTAGATACTTCATTGCAGAGGTGGGGAAACTGTGCACAGAGAGATCACGTCACCTCTCAGGGTCTCACCACACGTGGGACAGAGACGCACGCTCTCCCCGGTCGGCTGCCTCTGCCCAGCAGCTGCTCCTTGACCAAGGCTAATGGCAATGAGGATGAGGATGACAGTAATAAAGGACAAACTCCTCACAGGCAAACCAGACTTAGTGAAGACTTTTAAATGTTTGAAGCAATGAAAAGATAATGATGCTTCTATCCCCAAATAGCATTAAAATAAAACTTAAAAACTATAGTACTCAGTGAAACTAAGTCACAAAATGTCCATGCATACTGAAATTGAAGTAACTTTTCTCTAGATACGACTGTTAAATTCTGGAGTTCACTCAAACCGTTTGCAATATTTTCTTCATGACCCCACGAGGCCTAAATATATGTTGGGTGCCTCCAAGCCGAGGGCAGGGTCCAGGCCGGGTGCTTCTGTTTCCCCACTGTCCAGTAGAGGGCCCCACACGCTCCTCCTCTATGAAGGTTTGGTGAATGAATGCTTAACTGTGTCTCCCTATCTAGCTGGGTTGCCAGATTAAATGCAAACTACTAGTTAAATGTGAAAATTCAGATAAACAATACCTTGGTAGTGTCAGTATGTCCCATGCAATGTTTAACTGGCATCCTACGTTTCTGTTAGCTAAATCTTGCAACCCTACCCTCTGGCTATCAGAGGAAGGAAGGGGGTGTGGCTTGGAGCCAAAGCAGGGGCTGCCGTGGAAGAGACAGAGGCTGAGCTGACTCAAGAAGGGAACATAAAGCGCAGTGTTGACGGCACCTCCTGGGGTGTGCAACCCAGTGACCCTGAGAGACAGAGGGCATTCCTGGCAGGGAAGCCGGCAAGGTGAAAGGCCTAGAGACTGACGTGAGCATGGCAGGGTGGAAAACAGTGAGGACCGCTGCCTGGAGCACCTAGGATCCAGCATTTCGAAACAACTCCCAGCCCTGGCCGGTTTGGCTCAGCGGTTAGAGTATCGACTTGCGGTATGGAGAGATCCGGGTTCAGTTCCCTCTAAGGGCATGTACCTTGGTTTCGGTTTATCCCCAGCCCTGGTTGGTCGTGCGGGTGGCAGCCACTCAATGTGTCCCTCTCACGTCGATGTTTCTCTCTCTCTCTCTCTCTCTCTCTTTCTCTCTCTCTCTCTCTCTTACTCTCTCTCTCTCTCTCTCTCTCTCTCTCTCTCTCTCTCTCTCTCTCTCTCTCTCTCTCTTCCTCTCTCTCTCTCCTACTCTACCTGAACAAAAAATGGAAAAATGTCCTCGGGTGAGGATAAAAAAAAAAAAATTAAAACAACTCCCATTTCCCCATTGCCCATTTTCCTCCGTGTCCCCCCTACCATCACGCCTTTGACCTTGCCGTCCCCCTGCCTGGAACCTCTTCCCCTGTTCTTGGCCTCCTTGTGCCCTAACCAGCCTTGGATGTCATTTGGCTCATCTCTGCCCCAAACCCTATGTGTCAATCTTAGCACAACTCCCAATGCCTGCAAGCCTTTCCTATGATCTTCCAGCATGCCTCCAGCAATGGCTGAAGGAAGCAGAGGGTGAGTCATGCGATGCCCATGTGTGGCCATCACATGAGGACTTGCCTGCCCAGGTGAAGTCCCGAGCTTGTGCCTGCTTGGAGGGCTGCGGCGGGAGGTCACCTACTGAGTGTTGAGCCCTGCTGTCCTGACATGAGGCTGACGGCAATGGGCTTCAGTACCATCTTGGGAATCCTTCTTCGAAAATGACCCCTGCTCAGGTTTAATAAGCCCAAGATCTGATTTGCCCCTGAACCACTCTGACTGGGCTATTTTTTTCATTCACGACCGCTTCTCTAAAGGGGGCCCTCAGTGCTGCCCCACAGTCATGTCTCACGTCCCATCGCATGCTCCCCCACTCTCCCAGCACCTCCTCCTCTTCCCTCACTCCTCCAACACCTCCTCCCCATCCTTATGCCCATCTGAAAACCTGGCTTCTCATTTCACTAAAAAAAAAAAAATAGAAACCATCAGAGAAGAATTCCTGTGCCGCCCACTCCCAGGCCCCCTCCACTTGACCTCCCTTTGCAGGTGCCCTGCTCCTGTCCACTTGGTTACTGGATCCCACGCCCCCTCACCTGCTCGAGCACATTGCTCCTGCAATTGTCACTCTGTCCTTCATTATCACTTTCCTTGTCTAGCGGACCGATCCCATGAGCACACAACACGCTGCTCCTCTCCCACTTCAGACTCTCCTCCCTTGACCCCACTTCCCCCACCAGCTGCAGCTTCACTTACCTTCCCCGCCCCAGCCCTGTGCAGCAAAGCTCCGTGCAAGAGGTCACTCTGGTGGCTACCTCTACCTCCTCCTCCTCTCATCCTCTCGAGCCCACTCTGTCAGGTCTTTGCCCACCACTCCATCACACCCACTGTGGTGGGTCCACAGTGACCTCTGGGCCTCATGGCCATTGCCCCCTCAGCAGCATCTAACAGAGGTGGTTGCTCCCTTTGAAAGGCTTTTTCACTTGGATGGCAGGGTGGCACACACCCCTTGTTTTTCACTTGGATGGCAGGGTGGCACACACCCCTTGTTTTTCACTTGGATGGCAGGGTGGCACACACCCCTTGTCTTCCACTTGGATGGCAGGGTGGCACACACCCCTTGTCTTCCACTTGGATGGCAGGGTGGCACACACCCCTTGTTTTTCACTTGGATGGCAGGGTGGCACACACCCCTTGTTTTTCACTTGGATGGCAGGGTGGCACACACCCCTTGTTTTTCACTTGGATGGCAGGGTGGCACACACCCCTTGTTTTTCCCTTGGATGGCAGGGTGGCACACACCCCTTGTCTTCCACCTCACTGGCTGCTCCATCTCCTTTGCTAGATTTTTCCTATCTCCCCGAATTCTAGATAATAGAGCTCCCCCAAAGAGTCAGACCTCATTTCTCCCCTCTCCAGGCTCACCCAGCTGGTGATCTCAATCTGTCTTGTAGCTTTAAATGACAACCCCCCAAACTCTCCCTTGTAATCCATACTTATGTAATGATCTGCCTACATCAGATCTCCAGCTGGATCATTGCCAGACACAACAAACTTCTATCTTTGCTTCTCAGAACCTGTCCTTCTTGCACTCTCTGCCATCTCTGTCAGTGGCAGATTCGGTGTACTAAAGTCCGTGGGGCCGTCACCGACCCCTCTCTTCTCTCGCACCCTCATCCAAATCATCAGCAATCCTGTCTATTCTATCAATAGATAGATAGATAGATAGATAGATAGATAGATAGATAGATAGATATAGAGATATAGATATATATTATTGATTGATTTTAGAGAGAGAGGAAGGGAGAGGGAGAGATGGAAACATCGATGAGAGAGAACATCGACTGGCCACCCCCTGCATGCCCCCCACTAGGGATTGGGCTCACAACCTGGGCATGTGCCCTGACCGGGAATCAAACTGGCAACTCTTGGTGCATGGGTCAACTCTCAGTCACTGAGCCACACCAGCCGGACCATTCTATCTTTTAAGTATACTCAGAACCAATCAGCTCTCCCTCTTTCACCCGGGCGAGCTACCATCATCTCTTGCCTGGACCATTGCAACAGTCTCCTAATCAGTCTCCCTGCCTCCACTCGCGTCCGTCGACTGTCAGAGCTCCACGCCGCAGCCAAAGCGAGCCTCTTAAATGCAAGTCTTGCATGAGACAAGACTCTACATTATCAGGCCTATGGTACCTCTACAGCTCATCCAGCCCTCCTCTCTTTCTAGAGCCCTAGACACCTGGTTTTCTCTAGTTCCCGAACACAGCTAACATACATCCCCCAGGGAGACCGTGCTCAGGGAGCAGTTATTCCTGCTGCCCGAAAGGCGCCCCTCAACCTGCCACCCAGATAGCCACATGGCAAATTCCTTCAATCCATCAGCTCTCACTCAAATATCACTGTGACAGAGAGGCCCACCCCACCCTATTTAACATAGTACACATGTACACACACACTCTAATGTCTTAGTTTCATTTTTTTAATTACCCTAACATATTATTTTTTTACTTATTCACTGTCTGCTCAACCCTATAGAATGTATGCTCTATGATGGAGTCAGGGGCTTTACCCATTTGGTTTACAGCTGTTTGGTTTAGAGCCTGGGACCATAGAACTGCTCAAGAAACAGTTATTGATTGAAAAAATAAATAGATTTCTTCCGTATGATGGCAGCCAAAGGTAACCCAACACCTTAAGTGCCTGGCAGCTTCCCAGGTCAGACAGGGTCAAAGCCTTAGGGAGGGTGTAGAACATCTCCAGTCATACTTTTAGGTCTCAGCTTAGATGTCACCCCTTTCTGACATCCTCCTCCCCTCAATAAGATTAAATGCTCTTACTCTCTGCCCCCATAGTATCCTGTATTTCTTGGGTCAAAGTACCTGTCACATCATGTTGTAATTGTGTCTTAATTGTCTTCCTTATAAGAGCATATATTTTCTGAAGATACATTTAGAATTCTCAATAAATACTTGTTGGATGAATAGATGAAGTTGAGCGAGTGCCATGTGGCCATGAGGTTGTAGCGAAGGGAACTGAGCTTGGCATCGAAGAAGAGGGTGGACTGAAAAGGGGGAAGTGTGAAGTTTGAAATGTTTCATAATAATAAGGAGGGAGGGATGTGGAAGGGGGGGATGGAAGGGAGGAGAGAGGAAGGAGGGGAGGAAAGACTGTTTTATGTCCCTGCCAAATGTCAGCAAACTAACTTCGGCCCCCTCGGTGCCCACACACAGTCTGGCATAATCTGGTTGAATGACCTCCGTGTAGCCCACGGCACCTGCTTGTCTGGTTGAGCCGTGTTCACTTGCCCACCTGCCACCGTGATGAGATGTTCCTATGGGACTTCTCTGCTCTAGACGGATGCCCCAGAGAGAAATGGAACTGATTGAAAGCAGAGGTGCAGAGCAAGGGACCCTTGCACGTCTTACGGCTCCGCTGGCCACAGGCCTGCTCCTTCTGGTGCACCGTCACTGCCTATCTGACCTCGCTGCTCTCCTGCGGTCTGCACCTGCACTGGGAAACGCGGCCTCTCTTGCCTCACTGACGCCTTCCACCGGCAAGATCCAGCCCAGGCCTAGCTCCTATAGGGACCTTCCAGACGAATCCAGCCAATACATAGCTCTCTTTTCTCTGACCTATAAGTATTTATTTTAAAGTATGTTCTATGCCCAGCCGGTGTGGCTCGGTGGTTGAGCGTCAACCCATGTACCAAGAGGTCGCTGGTTCGATTCCAGGTCAAGGCACATGCCCAGGTTGTGGGCCTGATCTCCAGTGGGCTCTTGCCTCACTGACGCCTTCCACCGGCAAGATCCAGCCCAGGCCTAGCTCCTATAGGGACCTTCCAGACGAATCCAGCCAATGGATTGGGGGGCATGCAGGAGGCGGCTAATCAATGTTCTCTCTCATTGATGTTTCCATCTCTCTCTCCCTCTTCCTTCCTCTCTCTCTAAAATCAATAAAGGAAAAAAATAAAATGTGTTCTATGAGTAATTTCTTAGTATAATCTAATAGTATGCACATAGCAAGTGCTAGATAAACAAAAACAATCAGCATCAATGTCGCATAATTAGAATCAATGTGGCTTTTGTCCCCAGCTAAACTGTAGGCTTATCAAGGGTAGGGGTCATATATTTTCTTTCTTTTGAATCCCTCAGAGAGTTTACCCCAGGGCTAAAACAACTAAGCACCCAGAAAATGCTTCTTTAAACCTGTCTCCTTTAAAGTTACAGAATAAAACCCAGGAGCACAGAGAAGTTTTCCCTTTGCAGGCGGTGCAGTGTGATCTCAGAGAAGTCTTTAAAAGGCTCTGTGTGGCCTGCTCTTTTCTGGGGAGCACGCGGTTTATTTCAGGAGAGAAGCGTAATGGATGGAAGGTGTGTTTCTGCTGAGTTAGGGGTTATCGTGTTTCCTGGATCCAGACGCCAGATTGATGGGATATGCCTTTATGATTTATAATACACTAGTCTCACTGCAGAGTGAAGCACAATTAATCTCAGAATCTCGCAGCCTGCACTTAACACCTTCACAACCTGCCCTGGGTGCCTGGCCTGCAAACCTCTCACCAGCCCAGACTCTGGGACCACTGAGCACTGAGAAACAAGAACGCCCTTCCCTGCAACGCGACGGGACGCGGCGGCAAATACGTTCTTCGAACTTTCCATAACATTTCCAGGGGGAAAAAGACAATATGATGGCATTTTAAACTAGAGTACAATGTTCCCTACAATAATGTCATTGCGTGTATATGTGATCAAAACTACAAAAACACCTGATGTGTCAGAAATGTAACCATTCAACTTCCTTCCCTTTTTGTGTTATGTCCCTGCCAAATGTCAGCAAACTAACTTTGACCCGAACAGTGTCAACCCAGCTGGCATAATCCGGGCAAATGCCTCTGTGTCGCCAACAGCGCCCGCCGGTCTGGCTGCTCTGCGTTATTCACTTCCCAGCCGCCGTTTGAGGAGAGTTCCCACGTGAATTCTTGACCTCTGGGCAGGATCCCCAAAGAGAAATGGGGCTGCAGAGACCCACAAAACAACGGAGTCCCGGGCCACTGAGGCAGATTCGACGGGGTCTGCACAGTGAGTATCACTTTATTCAAGGGAAAACCCCGCGGGTCATGCGCTAAGCACACTTACTTTTCCCGTGTGTGTAGTTCCAGCCACCGTTGTCGTCTGAATCATGAGTCTTCATCAGATTCAAAGAAGACAGGCAGATACAATAATAATTACAAGAAAGGGCCCCATAAAGAGAATCTACTCTCTAGACAGAAAGGGAAAAAACTGTGTCTGACAAAAATCCCAAACATAAACTTTGGAGTCTCTTCTAATGGAAGGTGACACCTGCCACTCCTTCAATAAAATAACCATGTTTCAGTACAAAATAGTCATAATAGCCGCTGTATCCGATCGTCCACACAGAGCAGGTTCTTCAAGGTCCTAAAAAAGCAAGAAATGGTTAGTGTTTAGAAAGATTTCCTTCCCAAATGACTCAAGTGGAAAAGTTTAGTGCTTAAAGTTTTAACTCAGATTTGGCTAAAATAATGCATTATTATTCCTTAACTTTCTGGATAGCCAAAGTCATGAGTGTTTTTTAAAATCTGTAATCACCTTTATTCAAACCACACTTCTTCGGTATTTCACAGCAAGAAAAACCCATAACGATAGACAACCTTAAAATCATTGTAGGAGCTTCTTATACAGACATGGCTGCGTATTTCAGCTTACTTGTCCATCCTCTCCATACAAATCACGTGAAAGGAGCCGGGAGAATTGAAAAACTACCCACAACCTCCATTTTCAGTGAAACTAGAAGCCAAATATAATCTTCACACTCCAAAATATGCTTGCGGGTTGACAAAAATAACTGAAATCAGACACAAACCATATGGGGGGAAAAAACGAGGAAGAAAGAAAAACTGAGTCGAAAGAGAACCTGATGATGGCACATCTTAAAAGCACCAGGAGAAATAAAACTCCCGAAGGCACGCAGCTCACCTGGAAGTGTGTGAGCTCCAGACCCTTCGCTCCACTTGGTGCAAGAAGTGAGGGAACAGACATCACCGGAGGAGCCCCGGGGGTTCCGAGAAGCAGAGGTAGGAAGGCCACACAGAGAATAACACAGGCAGACCACATTCTCAGCAGTCTTTTGGGGAGAAGAGCAAAGGAAGAGAAAGCTTTGATTTGTGAAGTGTTGCATCAGAAACCTTATGTAAATAGCTGATACTAACAATCTTAACACATTTAATCAGTAATTTTTAAAGACGAACTGGCATAGCATCTATACACATGAAGGTAAACATTTGAAGAGAGAGTGTCAGAATTTACCAACAGTGAACATTATTCATCAAAAAAAAAGAAAATGTTGCTATAAAGCAAACAAACAAACAAAAAAACAGTAGGTAAATATTTCATATGATCTTTTAAAAATTAATAAAGCAACTCTCTCTCTAAAGAATACCACAAAATAAAAATGCCGGCGCTTAGGGAAGTTGCAGCAAGAAAGTAGGAAGAACTGAAGTGTAGCTTGCAGATCTGCAGAAAGCATTTGTCCAAAAGTGCAAAAGCCATCAGAAAAATGAAGATAAAATTGGAAGGTTTATAAGAGAGATTATCCACTGCAGAAAAGACATTAAAGGATACAAAGGACAGACACAAGAAATGCAACTAAGATTAAGTGAAATAAAGATGGGATGAAAGGGGATTAGCGAGAAAATAATAGCTACAACAGGGAAGGAGACCTCATAAGGAAGAAAACAGGAGCAATGATGCTGAAGAAACGAAAGAAGACTTGACTCTGTGCCGTGGAAGGGCAGACCGTGAACCAGGGAGACTGAGTCAGAACAGCCAACCAGGAGACAGGCCCTGCAAGGCTGGAGAGAGAAACAGAAAGACAGAGAAGCGAGAGCAGAAGGGGAAATCGAGGGAGAGCAAGATAAGGGAAGCGAAAGGAAAAGAATTTTCCAGCCATCCAGGCAGAGATAAGCCATGAACATGGGGGAAACTCAGACACGCCTCAGATTTCTCCAAAGCAACATTCAAAATGAGAAGATGATGTAGTTAAACAGCTACAAGATAGCCCAAGTAAGAGAGCTAAAGATTTTCTATCAGCAAAGAACATTCTTCCAAAAGCAAACAAATCTAACAGTTGTTAAATCTCTAATTTATGCAATACTGTCCCGTGAACCTTTCTTAAGGAATTTATAAGAGATTAAATATTCGACAACCAAGAGACAACAGAGGAAACAAACTCCAGCAGGAAGACAGATGAGCACTGTATTCCACAGCTGCGAAATTAAGATTAAACATGGATGTTAACTAGACTTATTGTGGAGATCGCTTTGCAATACATACAAATAAATCACTCTGCTGTACACCTGAAACTAATATAATGTAATATGTCAACTATCCCTCAAAAACTTAAAAATTATTAATTAAAAAGATTAAACAAAGCTGAAGATAGAATGTCAATGAGTTATACCCAGACAATGCAGAAATGACACAAGTAATCAAAATGGAAAGTGTAAGGAGTCGGCAAAATAAAAAGTAGAGTAGTTTTAAAATAGACCCAGAAACATAGAAAGGAGTAGGGTTCAGACTGACAAACCTCAGAGGAGGGGGGAAGGGGGAGGGGGGGGGAAGGATGAGATAAACCAAAGAGCTTGTATGCAGGCATGGGTAACCAATGGACACAGACAACAACGCTGGGGGAGTGGGGAGTGGGAGGAGGGAAAAAGGAGAAACATCTATAACAAAAATAAATTAATAAAAATTGCAAAAATAAAAAGTAGAGTAGTTTTGCAGATTCTTGCATTTGTAACAGTGGAGTCGAAGAATATGATTCAAAGCTGACAAACCAAGCAAGGAGTGCATGCAAACACCTTTAACAAGACGGTGGTGAGCACTGAGATTAATGAAAAGTGGGTGGTGGGAGAGAGGGTAGGAAAATGATGCATATCAATTTTATCATTATTCATACAAAAGAACTAATTAACCCTGCCTAGAAAAATGGAGCACTAACAGTATTATATAAAGTTATCATTAGGAAGGTAGTCATGAGAAAAAAATACAAAACCTCCTGATTATGGAAACTGCAATTGTTTCAAAAGGCAAAGAAAACTCATTTTGTAACAACTTGCTGATAAGAGAAAGATGACATAAAATAATATGACATAGCAAGTTCAAATATATCTGGCATATTAATAAACATAAATGGGCTTAACTTATCTATTTCACAATATATTTCAGATCAAACACAAAGCAAAACTAAGCCTTAAGCTCATACAACTCAACAAAAGGAAAACAAAGAACCCAATTAAAAAATGGGCAAAGGACCTAAATAGACACCTCTCCAAACAGGACTTACAAATGGCCAAGAGACATATGAAAAAATGCTCAACATCACTAATCATCAGAGAGATACAAATTAAAACAACTATGGCCCTGGCCGGTTTGGTTCAGTGGTTAGAGCCTGCGGTCCAGAGAGACCTGGGTTTGGTTCCCACTAAGGGCACGTACCTCGGTTGCAGTTTGTCCCCAGTCCTGGTCGGGTTGTGTGGGTGGCAGCCACTCGATGTGTCCCTTTCACGTCGATGTTCACTCTCTCTCTCTCACTTCCTCTCTCTCCCTTCCACTCTATCTGAACAAAAAATGATAAAATGTCCTCAGGTAAGGATAAAAAAAACCAACAACAATGAGGTATCACCTCACGCCTGCCAGAATGGCTGCCATCAACAAATCATCAAACAACAAGTGTTGGTGAGGGTGTGGAGAAAAGGGGACTCTAGTACACTGCTGGTGGGAATGCAGACTGGTGCAGCCACTATGGAAAACAGTATGGTGTTACCTCAAAAAATTAAAAATTCAACAGCCATTTGACCCAGTGATCCCACTTCTAGGAATATACAAGTGTTGGTGAGGGTGTGGAGAAAAGGGGACTCTAGTACACTGCTGGTGGGAATGCAGACTGGTGCAGCCACTATGGAAAACAGTATGGTGTTACCTCAAAAAATTAAAAATTCAACAGCCATTTGACCCAGTGATCCCACTTCTAGGAATATACAAGTGTTGGTGAGGGTGTGGAGAAAAGGGGACTCTAGTACACTGCTGGTGGGAATGCAGACTGGTGCAGCCACTATGGAAAACAGTATGGTGTTACCTCAAAAAATTAAAAATTCAACAGCCATTTGACCCAGTGATCCCACTTCTAGGAATATACCCTAAGAAGCCTGAAACACCAATCAGAAAGAATGTATGTACCCCCATGTTCAAAGCAGCACTATTTACAATCGCTAAGATCTGGAAACAGCCCAAGTATCCATCAGTAGGTGAGTGGATTAAAAGCTGTGGTACATATACACAATGGGATACTATGCAGCTGTAAGAAAGAAAGATTTCTTGCGGTACAGAGAGACCGGGTTCGGTTCCCGCTAAGGGCATGTACCTCGGTTGCAGTTTGTGCTCGGCCCTGGTTGGTCGTGCGGGTGGCAGCCACTCAATGTGTCCCTTCACATCGATGATTCTCTCTCTCTCTCTTCCTCTCTCTCCCTCCCGCTCTATCTGAACAAAAAATGGAAAAAATGTCCTCGGGTGAGGATAAAAAAAATAATTTAAGCCCTGGCCGGTTTGGCTCAGCGGTTGGAACGTCGGCCTGCGGTACAGAAAGATTTCTTTCCTTTGAGACGACATGGAGGGACCTGGAGAATATTATCCTAAGCAAAACAAGCCAAGCAGAGAAAGACAAATACCACATAATCTCACTTATTTGTGGAATATAATAAACAAAATAAGCTGATGAATAAAATAGATCCAGAGACCTAGAAAGGAGTATGATTCAGAGCGACAGAATTCAGAGAAGGGGGCAGGGAGGATGGATGAGATAAACCAAAGAACTTATATGCATATAAGCGTAACCAATGGACATACACAACAACGCTGGGGGGGGGGGGGGGGATGGGGAGGAGGGTATCTAGGAAGGAAAAAGGAGAAACATTTATAACAAAAATAAATTAATAAAAATTGAAAAAAAAAAAAAAAAAAATAAGCCTTAAGTTATATGTGAGTTACACAAGAAACAGTGATTCAAAAAAGTTGAAAATAAAAGGATGGGCAAAGGTATAACAGGAAAATACAAACAAACAAAAAAGCAAAGGGTATAATGTAAATATCAGACAAGGTTAAATTCAGAGCATAAGGCATTAAACTATACAAAGAAAGGCACTGTTTACAGGGCTAAAGGGTACCACTTATGGTGAATACATAACAGCTATGAGTACCTGCAGCAAGTGACTTTAGAAGCAGGAGTCAAAAACAGTAATTATTGCAGCTGTACAGAGAAAGAGGTTTTACAAACAGACTGGTGGTAGGGAGATTTTAATTCCTCTCTCCGTCTATGACAGATCAAGTAGATGAAAATATTAAATCAGCATTTAAATGACCTAAATAACATAAATACTCAGTAGACCTGATTGATATATGTTGAATGCTATATCCTGAAATACCCTTGGAATAAACATGAAAACCAACCATCAGTTAAGTCACACAAAAAGAGCACCAGATTCCAACACATAGAGATGAACAGACAGTGTTCTCTGGTCACAATATAAAACTAGAAATTAAGAAAAATATCAGAAAAGAGATTTTTTTTATTCTTAATTTCTGGTTCAAAAGGAAATGAAAACTGAATTTTTACAATTTCTAGAAAACAAAATGTATAAAATATTTACATACCAGCACTTACAGGGAAAAACTAAAATAGTACTCAGAATAATTTTTAAATAGTTAAATTATTATACAAATAGAATATAAAGATCAAAATAAATAAATTAATCATCTCACTTAAATAAATTAAAAGTAAAAAACAAAATAAATTTAAAGAGAACAAAAAAGTGACATTAGCAAAGATAAAAAGCTGAAATGAATTTTTTGAAAGAGGAAAACAGGTCAAAGAAATATTTCAAAGTTGGTTCTTTTACTTCACACCATATATAAAAATGAAAATGTATCACAGACCTAAATGTAAGAGCTACAACTATTAAAGTCTTAGAAGAAAACAAAGGTGTAAATCTTTCTGACCTTAGATAAGGCAACTGTTTCTTAGAAAAGACAACAAAAGCACAAGTAACAGAGAAGAGATAGGTAAATAGGACACCATCAAAATGTAAAAATTATTCCTAGTGCATTCCAGGCCCTTGGCCAACAGAAGAGGATTTCTGGGTCTGTGTCTCTTGCCCCACAGATCTCTCTGGAGGCATCATGCCTTCTACCCTGACCCCCTGCTGAGCTCAAGCAACTCACAAATCCTTTGGCCAAGTTAAAGGATGCTGTATCCACCTGTATCCACAGCTCTCACCTGCTCACCTTGAAACTGCATGAGGAGAGGGAGCATGTCTTTCATCTCTGTATTCCTAGTGCTGGGCACAGAACGGGTCTGAACAGTCACCTTCTGAATGCATGTGTTATAGACTGAATGTCTGTGTCCCCCAAAATGCATGTGCTGAAATCTAATCAATGTGATGCTATTTGGAGGTGGGGCCTTTGCAAGGTAATTAGGTTTAAATGAGGTCATGAGGGTAGAGTCCCGTGATGGCAGTGTTGCCTTTATAAGATGAACAGAGACCAGAGCGCTCTCTCTCTCCACCAGGTGAGGACACAGCTGTCTGCAAGCCAGGAAGAGGGCTCTCATCAGGAACAAAATCTGCCAGCACCCTGACCTTAGACATATCCGTCTCCAGACTGAGAAATATGTGTTCGTTGTTTAAGCAGCCCACTGTATGGTACTTTGTACGAGCTACCCAAAATGACTAAGACAGCGTGTACTGATTAATGCATGAAGGTGGTGGATCACTTGGGAGTTTTTATATTTCACCCTCAAGAGACATCATATCATCCAGCAGTGAAGCAGTAGCAAAGGTACAGGCAGTGTGTCCAAAGCCACACAGCCTGGTAAGACGGAGAAGGGTCAAGAGCCAGCTCTCCTGATGTCCAGGGCAGAGCCTTCCCATGTCACTGTGCTGCTTGCCCGGGTGACAGCGGTCCAAAGAAATGCAGGGCAGGACTCACTACCACATGTCAGTGGCCACCAAGATATCCCTCCATGAGCAAAGTGCCTATGAGGGGGCCAATGAACACCCATCTGGGCCCTGGGCCCGGCTTCACTGCTAGAAGCTCTCCATTATACAAGTCACATTCCCTCCCTGAACCTCAGTTTCCCCATTTGTACAACACAAATATAAGACCAGAGTATCTCAGAGATTTCTTTCTGCCCTACATTTTCCCAATTCAGAGACTGACTAAAGAGACTGACTACAGTCAGCATTGTCCCCTCTCCCTTAGCCCTATAGACAGTGCTGGAGTGAGTAGTTAGGTGTGTAATAGATTGAGTGGGTTCCTCCTTAACAAAAAGAACAGGCACATTAGAAGATGAGTTCTGAATAGGAAATATCTTGAATACACAAATCTGTTTCATAATACAAACCATATCAGCCTGTCGTGAGGAAAATATGAGATAATGTGTCAAGTCATTAAGACTCAGATTATGGGAAATGCCATACATTAGACCTGTGCTGAAAATAGAAATATAATACAAGCCACATATTAATTTTAGATTTTCTTATAGCCCCATTAAAAAATGTTAAGTAGCCTGGCCAGTGTGGATCAATGTTTGAGTGTCGACCCATGTACCAGGAGGTCGCCGGCTCAATTCCCGGTCAGGGCACAAGCCCAGGCTGTGGGCCCGATCCCCAGTGGGGACATGCAGGAGGCGGCCAGTTGATGTTCTCTCTCATCGATGCTTCTAGTTCTATCTCCCTCTTGCTTCCTTTCTCTCTAAAATCAATAAAGGAGAAAATAAAAATAAAAAAATTGTTAGGTAGCCCAGCCAGTGTGGCTCAGTGGACTGAGCGTCGTCCCATGGACTGAGAGGTCCGAGTTTGATTCCCCGCCAGGGCTCATGCCCAGGTTGTGGGCTCATGCCCAGTGGCAGGGTGCAGGAGGTGGCTAGCCGATTGATGTTTCTCTCTCACATCAATGTTTCTATCTCCTGCTCCCTTTCTCTCTCTCTAAAAGATCAATAAAAACATATTTTAAAAATTGTTAAGTAAAAATTAATTTGAATATTTTATTTAATCCAATGTATCCAAAATACGATCATTTCAACATGTAATTCATTAAAAACCTAATGAGGCATTTTTTTCTTTTGTACTAATCATTGAAAGTCTGTATTTATATACACTTAGCATACATCTCAATTCAGACCGCGCACATTTTGGGTGCTCAATCACTACGTATGGCCACTGGATGCCACACAGAACAGCACAGCTCTCATCTCAAGCTGGACTTCAGCCCTGACCAGAGTGGCTTGGCAGCTGGAGCTTCAGCCCGCGGACCAAAGGGTGGAGAGTTTGACTCCCCATCAAGGGCACGTACCTGGGTTGCAGGTTTGATCCCCAGCCCCAGTCGGAATTGTGCAGGAGGCAATCAATCCATGTATCTTTCTCACATGGATGTTTCTTTCTCTCTCTCTCTCTCTCTCCCTTTCTCCTTTCCTCTCTCTCTCTAAAGACCAATGAAAAAATATCCTTGAGTGAGGATTAACAAAAAAAATAAAATAAAGCTGCACTTCATTCTATGGACAATGCAGAGCCATGGTAGATTTTTGCCAAAGAGGTGAAATGTACACACACACACACACACACAGCTCAGGGAACTTTAATCTGGCCTTGGGTTAGGGGCACAGCTGTTCTGCCTCAGTGGTCCAAGCAATAGACCAAGACAGCAGCTCCATCTTCTGTCTCCTTGGCTCTCACACAGAACCTGCCAGAGAGTCCTCAGTAAGTGGGTTGGCTGAAACAATCAATCAACAAATCTCTAAAACGGACAGCTGCCGGGGTCTGTAGAGCACGTTAAACAGAAGGGTCCAGATGAGCCTGAAGGTCAGAGCCTGGAATCGGGGCAGCAGGATGGGGTACCAGGAGAAACAAAGAGGCTGGATGAGAAACTGGAGAGGTGGCGAGATGACTCACTTCAGACCTGTGTTCAACTGGGAGCAGGCTGCTGAGACTGAATGACTGGTTAGGGAGAATAGGGCACTGGCCTCAGAAGATGTAAGTCACCTGGGCGACGACCACCAGGTGGCTGGGCGGTGTGGGGCACTCCTGAGCCACAGGGAGGGGAGCAGTCACAGTAAAGAAGTGAGGTACAGTGAAGGCTTGAACACAAGTAACAATGGAAGAAGAATGTCCAGCTCGTGTGGACACTGAGGTCTCAGATGCTCAGAACGGCTGGCAGGTGTGGCTGGAGAAGACAGGACAGACGGACTGGAGAAGTGAGGACAGACGTTAGGCAGGGCATCCTCCACAGCAGGGCCCTGGGCAGACCGTTTGCATTTCATTACCCGCTTCTCAGGGTACCTGGGGTGAGACTGCTTAGCCTAAGCAGCTGCTTTCATTTTAAATAGTTTTGGATCAAAGCCAGTGGGCATAAAAGCTCTCTGTGTGACGCTGGTAATGAAGAAGAAAGTCCCCCAGCAGCTCAAAAGAAAGAAAAATAAAGATTTCGACACTCATCTAGAAGGAGTGTGCTTCTCAATATTCACGACTTCTGTGCGCATGTGTGTCAAGGACAGGAAATGTCAGGGGTAATGAGCTAACAGTACGTGGTCATTCCAGGACTGAAGCATGCTGGGAGGGCTGCCTAAGACAGGAGCTGTGGCCTTTGACTCAAAACCATCTAAATCCCCCAGCCCGGGCACCTTGGGGAGCACGGAAGTAAACTGCTCAAGGAACAGAAACTGCACATTCCTCTGGCCGCAAAGATGGGTCTCAAAGCATTTCTGTGGACAGTCTCTCCTTCGAGCCTCGCAACAACTCCTTAAATCAAACTGGTTCCACACCATTAACCAGATTTGACAGGCAAGAAAACTGAGGCTCATTGTTCTGCCATTGCAAGCGAAAGAAAACCAAAACCCAACAAAGGGGATTGGCAGGCGTGACCAGGATGGCAGGGTACTTGCCCCGAGACCTGGACCCAGGACTGCGACACCATCGGGACCCCCTCACTCTCTGCCTCTTACCTCTGCCTCTCTGGCTTTGTGCTCTGAGCCCAGCTGCCCAGCAGCTCCAAGCTAACATCCTCATAGCCTCACAACTAAAGAGGAAGGAAAGTTTCCAGCCAGCCCCAGTTAGCAGAACCTGGGAGAAGCACTCTGGTTGACCAGGCTTGGGTCCCCTGCCCATTCCTGGGCCACATCTGAAGCTATGCCAGGGAATCCATCGCTGGCCCAGCCAGGTCAACGCGCTTCACCCACTCCCACCCGGGTGTGTTTCTAGACTCACTAGGAAGAACGGTTGCTGGGCAACCAAGAACAGCAGCCTCTCCAGTCACTGCGAGGAAGGCCACAACAAACTGAGGCCAGAAAGCCAACCCTCTGGCTTGGACCTCATCCATTATTATCAATTCCACAAGTATATATTGCATTAGGTAGGCTTCAGTAACCAGAACACATGTGACCCCTGTCCTTGGGGGCACACAATCCAGGGAAAGAGGCAGACAATAAACAGGTAAACAGATAAATAATTGCAAAGTGTGACAAGTGCCAGGAGGAAACCAACAGGGTGAAGTGACATAGAAAATCAGGGAGCTACTCAGACAGGATGTTTAGAGAAGGTTCTCAGAGGAGGAGCCATTAAGCTGTGATCAGCCTGGAAAGGAGCTAGCGGGGGGGAGGGGGGGTTCCAGGTTCAGAGAGGGAGCTGTGGGTGGAGAAGGCCCTGACACGGAAAGACCCTGTCCTGGGTGGAGACTAAGAGAAGTCCGATGTGACCTGAACCCAGTGGGCAAGGTGAGGGTAGACAGATGTGCACCCGGAGAGCAGGCAGGATCCACACCCAGGGCCCGCCAGGCCTGGAAAGGATTTTGACTCTCCTCTGAGGCACTGCAAGGCCATTGACAAACCTTTAAACCTCAGAGTACTTTGAAATGATCTGTATTTTAAAAGAGCAGAAACAGAGGGATTGGGTAAGAGGCTGTGATCACAGTGACCCAGGAAATGTTGATGCGGCTGAAGTACAGTCGTGGCAATAGAATGGAAATCCTGTACAGATGAGAACTACGTTTCAGAGGAGGAAGGAGACGGGCGTGTGGGGTTGGCTGTTTGGTCCGAGGGACTGGGAGGAATCACAGAGGACTCCCTGGCTGAATGCTGAGGTCATTTACCGAGAGAGGGCAACTCGGAGTTAAACAGGTGGAATATGGCCGAGATGGACAGCTCGGGGTTGGGTAACTAATCTTGAGTGGACTGTGTTAACACTATCAAAGTGCTAGGCAGGCAACTGCATATTTAAGTCTGAGGTTCTTCAGAAATTTGGGCTGATGGTAGAAATCAAAATGATACTGAAAACCAGGGGCATCCGCGAGACTGCTTAGGGGGTGACTATAGAGATCAATGAGAAGACTCAAGAGTGACTCAGGAAACTCAAAACATACAGAAAGAGGAGGAGAGCCCACAGACGAGATGAAAGGGGGTCAGAAAGACAGGTGGGAACCCCGGGAGAACTGTCCCATAGACACCGAAGGGAAATGTTCCACAGCAGAGGACGCCGTGCGTCAAAGCCACGAGACGCCGAGTACGATGGGAACAGAGCGCGGCCGAGGCTGGCACCGCGGAGACCTCGCAGCAGTCGGCCGAGCGGCTTTGGTGAAGAACAGAAGTGGCATCCAGACAGAGGCGGGTGGAGAGGGAGAGGGGTGTGGAGGATGGACACAGAATGTTTGCACCCCCTCTAGGTTTTGTGAGAGAAGTACAGAAGCGGAAAGACACCTGGAAAAGAGTCAAAGTCCAAGAGCATGGTAATGATTTGGAGACAGACACAGAGCGGCACTTCTAGCTGCTGTACAAAGTGGCCGTCTGTGGTGTGTTCTCAGGCTTGCTAAAGGATACCCAGGAAACGAGGTGTTCCCCCAAGGTCCCGTCCATATCTGTCATTCTAAAATTCTACAAGAATTCCTTTTTCAAAGGTCAAACAGAAAATGTCCGAGACTGATGCCTGAGCCCACTTGCGGTTTAAGCAACAGACGTTTCCCTCTCAGGCTGGTGGCTGGGAGGCACCTCAGTCAGCTCCTCCTTCCGTGGGGCAACGAGGCTCTGTTCACCTGCCTCGCAAGATCATTATTACGAGAATCAAATGAAAAATTGGGGCTAAGAAAAACCCTTTGCAAATACTGGCGTACCTCAGAAAGATAAAACAGTATTAAACATGACTTATGCCCTCAGGAGCGTGTAGTGAAATTGAGGAAATGAGAAAGAAGCACAGGAGGGGGTGGAATCACTGTGTAGTGGGCACCAAAGTGTACATCACACTTTACATGCCTTCTGCCACCTGTCACACCCACACCCTAAGGTGGGCAGCACTACTCCCGTGATGAAGGTACAGGACGGATGTCGGAGAGGGTAAGCAAACTGCAGAATCGACAGATAGTTAAGAGTCAAAAAATGGATAAAAAGCTAGGTCTGTCTATTTTCAAAACCTTACCCTTTTTTTTTGTTTGTTTTTGTTATAGATGTTTCTCATTGTTCCCCATTGACACCCTCCTCCCCTTCCCCCCACCCCACCCCCAGCTTTGCTGTCTATGTTCATTGGCCATGCATGCATGCATGTAAGTTCTGTGATTTATCTCTTCCTCCCGAAACCCCCCTCCTCTGAGGCCTGTCAGTCTGTACCCTACTTCTATGTTTCTGGGTTAATTTTGTTCACCTGTTTGTTTAGTTCATTATATTCCACAAATAAGTGAGATCATATGATATTTGTCTTTCTCTGCTTGGCTTGTTTTGCTGAGCATAATACTCTCCAGGTCCTTCCATGCCATCTCAAAGGATATGGGATCTTTCTTTCTTACAGCTGTATAGTATTCCATTGTGTACATGCACCACAGCTTTTTTTTTTTTTTAATCCTCACCCGAGGACATTTTTTTGTTTGTTTGTTTGTTCAGGTAGAGTGGGAGGGAGAGAGAGGAAGAGAGAAAGAGAGAGACATCGACGTGAAAGGGACACATCAAGTGGCTGCCACCCGCATGACCAACCAGGGCCGGGGACAAACTGCAACCAAGGTAGGTGCCCTTAGCGGGAACCGAACCCGGGTCTCTCGGGACCGCAGGCTGATACTCTAACCGCTGAGCCAAACCGGCCAGGGCTACCACAGCTTTTTTATCCACTCATCTACTGATGGACACTTGGGCTGTTTCCAGATCTTAGCGATTGTAAATAGTGCTGCTACGAACATGGGGGTACATATATTCTTTCTGATTGGTGTTTCAGGTTTCTTAGGGTATATTCCTAGAAGTGGGATCACTGGGTCAACTGGCAGTTCAATTTTTAACTTTTTGAGGTAACACCATAGCATTTCCATTCCCACCAGCAGTGTACTAGAGTCCCCTTTTCTCCACACCCTCGTCAACACTTGTTGTTTGATGATTTGTTGATGGCGGCCATCCTGGCAGGTGAAAGGTGATACCGCATTGTTGTTTTAATTTGCATCTCTCTGATGATTAGTGACATTCAGCATTTCTTCATATGTCTCTTGGCCATTCATATGTCCTTTTTGAAGAGGTGTCTATTTAGTTCCTCTGCCCATTTTTTAATTGGGTTCTTTATCTTCCTTTTGTTGAGTTGTATGAGTACTCTATATATTTTGGAAATTAACCCCTTATCTGATGCATCATTGGCAATGATGTTCTCCCATATAGTGAGATCCCTTTCCATTTTGATGGCTGTTTCTTTTGCTGTGCAGAAGCTTTTTAGTTTGATATAGTCCCATGTGTTCATTTTTTCCTTTGTTTCTCTTGCCTTAGGTGTTGTATCAGTGAAAATTCTGCTGTGTATGATGTCTGAGATTTTGTTGCCTGCATTTTCTTCTAGAATTTTTATGGATTCGTGAGTTACATTTAAGTCTTTTATCCATTTTGAATTTCTCGTGTATGGTGTAAGTTGGTGTTCTAGCTTCATATTTTTGCAAGTAGCTGTCCAATTTTCCCAACACCATTTATTGAAGAGACTGTCTTGACTCCACTGTATGCTCTTGCCACCTTTGTCAAATATTAATTGAGCATATTGTCTTGGGTCAATTTCTGGGTTCTTTATTTTGTTCCATTGATCTGTCTGCCTGTTCTTGTGCCAGTACCAGGCTCAAAACCTTACCCTTTCAAAAACATTCTCTTTCACATAAAAGTAAATCCTAGGAAGCCTTCAAAGGCATGCCCCTTGGATCTGGGATTGGGATGGGTGAGGGAGGCAGAAACGATTGCTTACCGCATGTTTATTGAACACGGAACTCTGTGTATTACATCAATTCTTATTTGTGATATAGTGTCTACCCCATTTTATTTTTACACTAACACAAATGCCAGCTGAAGTCCCTAATCCACCGATATTTACTGATATACAGTTGGTTCAAGAAGTTCCCCCCATTCTATGGACAATCAAATGCTCTTTTCAAGACTTTTGAAATTCCCAGGGAGTTCACACAAACACACCTCAGCGCACTTACTCAGCTTCTTTCCTTGTTCTACTGGGCACCAGTCTGGACATAGATGCCGACCCTTTTATTTCACCCAACTCACTCACACGGGCATTACAAAACATGTGGCAGGCTTTGCAAAGTGGCTGAGGAGACAGAGGGTGCCCTGCCAGCAAAGCACACATCTTAAGACTGACTCTCAGACATCTCTGCTTATCATGTCCGTTGTTCAGGTGCTTCTGGGGGCTTCTCACTACCCCCCATTTTCTGGAGGCTCCATCCTTTCTCTCATGCCAACTAGCACCCCTTATTCTAAATCCCCACCCCCTGATCCATCCAGATGGATCCTGGAGGTGTGGGGGCTGCAGAGTTCTTACATGATCCCAGGTGACTCGTCAAGGTGTAGCCGTCTAATTCATGTCCATGCAGTGAGACCCTTCCCTGGGAATTTTGGAACTTAGACCAAAAAAGCGATCAAGTCATCCCTTCTCTGGTCACTCAGGCTGCAACATATAACTCTCCAGAGGTGCTGGTTGCCATGTTTTAGAAGATAAAAAAAGTCAGTTTGCTGGAAGACAATGGAGCATATACACAGAAACAAGCCAAGAGGATCAACAACCAGAGATGAAGAGAGACTCATGGTGATGTCCAACAGGCTGGTCTGTTAGTCCCAGGAGCCCAGCTACATCCCTGATCATCAGTCCCATCTCGGGCTCCTGCCTTCGAGCAGCAAGGACCTGTGAGAGGATCTGGAGGGCCGGGCTTTCTCCTCTCCTCCACCAGCCTTGTGCGTAAGACAGCAGTAGACACACTATCCCACCCCCCCCCCATTTGAATTATGCTAATCACGTTAGAAGACAGAATTGGCTTAGTCTAGAGAACTAGGTTAGCACACACCACCCTGCCAAGTTCTGAGTAAAGCAAAGGCATATTTTTTAAATTTTTTGTTTATTGTTGAAGGTATTGCTGATGTCCCACCCCACCCCCCTTTTTGGTACATTTTAATGTTTCCCATCAGGCGTCTCTACCAGCCCCAGGGAGGGTCAAATGTCAGGTTTAGACCAACACCTCGCCCCCAGGTAGTTGCTGCGATGGCCTTATCTATCACCTATGATGCACAAAAGGAAACAGAGTCTCAAGAAATGTAAAGAACCTGCCAAAGTCATAACCAGCAAGAAGCAGAAGCGGAATTGTCCCCATGTGTGTGTCTCACTAACATCGTGTTGGGACAGAAATGCAGGCCCAGGAGAGCAGGGCTGGTGTGGGGCTGGAAGAGACTCATCCATCAGGGGACCACAGCACTCTGCCTTTTCCACTACTGTCATTCCTTTCTCCCCTTCCTCTTGTTCTCTCCTCCTACCACCCTTCCTTCTCCTCCAAGACTCCTGGGGCCCCAATCAGCAGGAAAGGACACAGGTGTCCCCGCTCTGACCACTGACCATCCCTCTGAGGCCTGTCAGGAGACCTTGACCTTGACTGGCTCATTCTGAAGAACAGAGGTCACCATGCTTCCCTAAGGACAGGTCAACACAGAGAAAATTCTGAGTGAGAAACAAAGGGGCCTGGAGAGAGGGCAGAACTTGGCTCTTTGAATGGCCTTCCCTGGTGTTCTCTGGATCCCCCCTCTTCTCATTTTTTAAAAGTGAAAGTTGCCCTGGCCAGTTTGGCTCAGCGGTTAGAGCGTTGGCCTGCGATCCAAAGAGATCCGGGTTCGGTTCCTGCTAAGGGCATGTACCTCAGTTGCAGTTTGACCCCGGCCCTGGTTGGGTTGTGTGGGTGGCAGCCACTCCATGTGTCCCTTTCACGTCGATGTTTCTCTCTCTCTCTCTCCCTCCCTCCCTCCCACTCTATCTGAACAAAAAATGGAAAAATATCCTCGGGTGAGGATTAAAAAATAATAATAACAACAATAAAAAGTGAAAGCTGCCCTGGCCAGTTTGGCTCAGCAGTTAGAGCGTCGGCCCATGAACCGGAGAGTCCCAGGTTCGGTTCCTGCTAAGGGCACGTACCAAGGTTGCAGTTTGTCCCCGGCCCCAGTTGGGGTCATGTGTAGATGTGTCTCTTATGTCAGTGTTTCTCTCTCTTTCTTCCTCCCTCTCTCCCTTCTGCTCTATCTGAAGATAAATGCAAAACATGTCCTCGGGTGAGGATAAAAAATAAATTAAATTAAATTAAAAAGTGAAAGCTCGTAAGTTACAACACAGCCCACTGTCCGTTACACAGAATGGCTGTTCTCAGCCGGACCCCTGCACACTGCAACCCCAGCTTCCAGCCTGGTTCCCACACTGGCGAGCTGTGACCTTTGGAAAGCCACGTAAGGAAAAAAAGAGTCACAAAGTGTGTGCTTGCACCAAGGAAAAAGACCATGATGAAATGCATCAAAACATTCCACAGGGGGGAATTCAAGTAATTTCTTTAGACTTGTCTATGCTTTCCACTGTTTGTACAATGAGCCTGTACTACTTTTATAATTATAAAACCCCTCACTGAACATCTCTGGGCTTCAGTCTCCAAGGGTATCAGTGTGGGTCACACCTGCCATGCTCTGTCACAGTGCTACTTTTGGAACGATGACACAATGCCCAAAACAGCCCAATCCACATCACCAGCTGAGGTTATAAACGTGAGCACGTTTCTTTCATTTTTCCAGTTAATCACTTGAGCAGCTGCAAGCCCTTGTTATTAAGCAATCCTGTGCCTGCCCTCTCAGCTCTCCCTGTGGCACTTAAGAATGGGTTTCACTGCATCTAAAAACAAAGCAAATGAACAAGAGACACAAACTCACAGAGACAGAGAACAAACTGGTGGTTGCCAGATGAAAGTGGGTGAGAGGATGGGCAAAAAGGTAAAGGGGAGTATGTACAAACGGCTAGTTATAGAATAAATCAAATAAGTCACAGGGATATGATGAACAGCATAGGGAACAGAGCCAATAATATCGTAATAACTATATATGATGGTAGATGGTTACCAGATAGATGGTTATCGCAATCACTGTATAAGACATATAAATGTCTAATGTCTATGTTGTATACCAGAAACTAACATAATATTGTATGTCAACTATAATTAAAAAATAATTTTTAGAAAAATGAATGGGTTCCACTGCAAGCAACAGGAAATCCAGCCAACAGTGCCTTACACAAATGGGGTTCTGTTTCCCTCCCATAATAAGAAATCCAAAGCTAGGCAGTCCAGGGTTGGAACACTGCTCAGAGGTGGTCAAGGATCCAGGCTCCTGGCTCAGCATCCTTAGTTTGTGATTCATTCTTGTGGTCACAGAAAGTCTGCTTCCTCTCCAGGCAAGAAGGAAGAAGAGGAAAGGACAAAGAGATTTTGTCTTGTCACTTGCAATGCAAATTCTGCCTATATCCTATTGGCTAGAACTAGATCACGTGACCACCCGTAGCTGCAAGAGAAGCTGGGAAGTTAGGTTCATTTTTCACCCTCTATAGTAGAGAAAAAGCAAGTTGTGAGTGGCTTTTAGTTATCCAAGCCCCCCGAGTCTACCACATCACTGGAGTTTATTCATCCTGAGGGCTTCTGTTCATCTTCTGAAGGCCAGGTGGAGTGAGAACTGGAATGTCTGACCTGTTCACAAGAAAGCCCAAGTTTTCATTTGTCTCTGGGTGTGTTGCTGCCTTGCAGGGTTGCGGTTAACAACTGGTCCCACACAACCAGTTGACCCTTGTCCCCTGGAAAGGTGATGCTCTTATTGTGCTGGTTCCCTACACAGGCCATGGGGGCGCTCTCGCTTGTTCTCATGGTGCAGTCATTGAGGGAACACTGACATGTGCACAGCACTCCTCAAATATAACTCTGATGGAAGAGAGGCTGGGTCTCACCTCAGCCATACCTTGTGTCAGAAATAGCTCCTCTGTGATACTTCAGACCCCTCTTTTGAGCCTGGGTCACAAGTCCAGACAACCCAGAGTATGTCACTCTTCTTACCAAAAGATCTCAGACTAGATCCCAATCCATCAGAGAAGATCTAGTACAGCTGAACCTCTGAATGGAGTGACCAGAATCTCAATGCCTTTCCCACAGAAGACCCCTTGGCCCTTTGCACATTTGCAAACCTTCTCTCTGAAGAGGATTCAGCTCAGAATACAAGAAGCATGGACGGGGCTCATCTCCATCAGGCCACAGCAGGCCCCACTCTGTTCTTTCACCAGGTCACTGGCGGACTTACACTTACAGAACTGAAAGCACCCACATCAGGGGCTCTTCCTGAACATAAATCTGCCCCTAGTGTTATTTGTTGTAAACACCTAGATAGAGAAAGAGCTCTGCTAAATATTCTTTGTACTCTGCTGGAAGTACCTGCAGTGGTGGTCTGTATTCTGATGGACTCTGGGAGCCGTCCTCAGAGAAATAGCAAAAATGCTGGGAACCATCGCACATGTTTTTCTACATCCTCAGCGGAACTCACAGAAAAAGAAAAGGAAACATCCAGGACCCAGAAACAGCGGAACTCAAAGCCAGAGAAGCAAACATGTTAGCTACCTTATGGCTTTTTGGGGGTCTTCATTTTTGTTTGTTTACTTTTTATTGAGGTATAATTAGCATATAGTAAAGTGTTCAATCCTTATAGGTAAAGCTTAACAAAATTTTACATATGTGTACAACCATGGAGCCTCCACCCAGATCAGGATATAGATTGTTGTCACGACAGGCCCCCTCACGCCCCTCTTCAGTCAGTATCACCCCGTAAGGGTACCCATCGTTCTGACTCACCACCAAAGATGAATTTTCCCTGTTCTAGAATTCTGTAAGAATGAAATTGTACATTGGCTATCCTTTTATGCCTGGCTTCTGTTACTTAATAGCATGCCTGTGACATTCATCCACGTTATTGCATATATCAGCAATTTGTTCTTTTTCATTATGGCACAGTATTCCATTGTAAAACACTATTTTCTTATCAGTTCCACTGCTGATGGTCATTTGGGTTATTTCCAGTTTAGAACTATTATGAATAAAGCTGCTATGGACATATGCAGGGCTTGTTTTTTAATGGTCATCTGGGGAAACTATGGGATGAGACCATCAGCCTAAGCAAAGTACTGAAATGAAGCTTAGAAGCCCACATGAAGCCCGGACCATGAAGGGACTATGCTGTTGGTGACAGTGTAGACTAGGAAAAATCTACTCATAAGTTCAGGCAAAAAAAGGACACATGTCTGCTTCTAAGATCTGGATGGGAATAAAAATCCTCCCCTGAGAATTTACAATCACAGCTCCATACCTCACATTGCTTTAAGGTTGAAATTTATGCTATCAATATAATCCAGAAAACCCAAGCTGATGAATTAGCATAGAAATGTGGTACAAGCTGGTAATATCCCTAAGGCCCTTGACAGAAGTGAATGAAAAACCATTGCAGAAGGACACAGTTGCATCCCACACAGTGGATGATTCCAACAGATAATGTCACTGAAGATAAGCTCAAAATTAAAAAGCAAATGAGGAACCAACCCACCCTAAGTGAGAGCCAGCAAACATACACAGTTTAAGGGAGAAAAGATGTTTATACACATAAGCGCATCAGATAATAGGACAGCATAGTAGAGATTATAAATAAGTGTGTTTAAAATAATAACCCAAAAATAAAGAAATCGGGATCATAGAGGAGAACAAGTCACTATGAAAAGAAATAAAAGAGCCCTGGCCAGTTTGGCTCAGCAGTTAGAGTGTCAGCCCGCGGTCCAGAGAGACCAGGGTTCGGTTCCCGCTAAGAGCACGTACCTCGGTTGCAGTTTGTCCCTGGCCCTGGTTGGGGTCACGTGGGTGGCAGCCAGTCGATGTGTCTCTCTCACATCAATGTTTCTCTCTCTCTCACTCTGTCTGAAGATTAATGCAAAAGTGTCCTCAGGTGAGGATAAAAAAAAAAGAAAGAAAAGAGCAGGCAAAAATTTTAAATAAACAAATAAAATTCTTGGGCAATAAAAATTCAGCCATTTATTCTAGAAACCACATATTTGTGCACTTTTCATTGGTAAATTGTATGGCACATAAACCACATCTCAATAAAGCTTTTTTAAAAATTCAAACATTGACTTCCGGTCAAGATGGCGGGTGGGTAAACGCTGCATTGTGTCCTCCCATAACCACATCAAAGTTACAACTAAACTACAGAACAACCATCATTCAAAACTTCCTGAAATCAAGCTGAATGGAAGTCCTACAACTATGAAATTAAAGAAGCTGCTGCATCGAGACTGGTAGGAGGGGTGGAGGGGGATGGGCTGGTCCCACTCCCACGTGTGGCAGATAAAAATCAGGAGCAACACCTTGGCCATGAAGGACTGAGGGGTTCCCGTTTCACACCAGGCACCTCGCTCAGGGTTCCAGTGCCAGGAAGAGAATACTCATCACTTCTGGCTGTAAAACCAGTGAGAACTGAGGCTGTGGGAGGCTGAGGCTGGGGGAGCCCTCAGGCAGCTCCTCTTAAAGGGCCCGCACACGGACTTATCGGACTCGCTCCGTCCAGCCTTCAGAGTGGAAGAGGCAGCGTGAAAGACACCAGAGCCATATGGGGAAGAACTGAGTTGTTTGGCATTGGAGCGAGTGCTGGAGAGGGGGCTTTCTCCTGGACAGACGTGCTGTCGGAGACCTTTGTTCCTTTGGTGAGCCCTTCCCTGGGGTGGCAGACAGCTGCCATATCTGGGACTCCAGCAACCTGGCTCACACTGTTTGCCCCGCCACGGTGACTCCCTGAGGCCCACCCAAGCTGTTGCCAGTTGCTTTACCATAGGCCTGTCTTGGATCCTGCTTCAGGTTTTCCTAAATTCTTTCAAACAAGCAGTATCTGGTTTCACCTAGCCACATACCTCTCGTTAAGTAATACATAAAAACAAACACAGGGAGGCAGCCAAAATGAAGAGACAAAGAAACAGGTCCCAAATGAAAGAACAAAACAAAACTCCATGAAAAGAACTAAGCGAAATGAAGATAAGCAACCTAACAGATGCAAAGTTCAAAACACTGCTTATAAGGATGCTCGATGAACTTAGTGAGGGCCTCAAGAGCATAAAGAAGGACCAGTCAGAAATGAAGGATGCACAGTCAGAAATGAAGGAGGCACTAACTGGAATAAAGAATCATTTACACAGATTCAATAGTAGAGTAAGTAAAGCCAAGAAGCAAACTATCGATTTGGAATATAAGGATGCAAAAAACACCCAAGCAGAAGAGCAAAAAGAAAAAAGAATCCTAAAAAATGAGGATAGTGTAAGGAGCCTCTGGGACAACATCAAGAGTGCCAACATTCGCATCTTGGGGGTGCCAGAAGGAGAAGAGTGAGAACAAGAAATCGAAAACCTATTTGTAACAATAATGGCAGAAAACTCCCCTAACTTGGTGAAGGAAACAGACATACAAGTCCAGGAAGCACAGAGAGTCCCAAACAAGATGAATCCCAAGAGGCCCACACCAAGACACCTCATCATCAAAATGCAAAAGATTCAAGACAAAGAGAGAATCTTAAAAGCAGCAAGAGAAAGGCAGCTAGTTACCTACAAGGGAGTTCCTATAAGACTGTCATCTGATTTCTCAAAAGAAACATTGCAGGCCAGAAGGGAGTGACAAGAAATATTCAGAGTGATGAAAAGTAAGAACCTACAACCAAGATTACTCTGTCCTGCAAAGCTGTCATTTAGAATCAATGACCATATAAAGAGTTTCCCAGGCAAGAAAAAGTTAAAGGAGTTCATCACCACCAATTCATTATTATATGAAATGTTGAAGGGTCTTCTTGAAGAAAAAGGCAAAAAATATGAACAAACAAAGTGTCAATGAATACATATCTATCGACAATTGAATCTACAAACAAAATGAACAAGCAGAACAGAAACATTCTCACAGATACAGAGAACATTTTGTTGGTTGCCAGATGGGAGGGGGTTAGGGGAATGGGTGAAAAAGGTGAGGGGATTAAGAAGTACAAATTGGTTGTTAGACTGACAAACCTCAAAGGGAAGAAATAAACCAAAGAACATATATGTATATATGCATAACCAATGGACACAGACAACAGTGTGGGGAAAGGCAGGAGGGGGAGGGGAGTGAGGAGGAGGGGGTCAATAGGGGGAAAATGAGGAACATCTGTAATACATTCAACAGTAAAGATAAGTTAAAATAAATAAATAAATAAAAATTAAAACATTGAAATAATGTTTAAAAAACTGGAGACAGGTTTAGCAAAATAATACTAGACAGAGCCGAATAGAGAAGTCATGAACTGGAAGACAATCTTGAGGAAATTCCACAGATTCACACAAAAAGATAAAAAGATGTAAAAATATGAAAGAGCATTTAAGTGAGCCAAGGATATAATAGCCATGTCCACCTATATTTAATAGGATTTCCAGAAGGAAAAGATAGAATGAATGAAGGGAATAATATTTGAAGAAATAATGGCTGAGATGAAGACATTGCTTCTCAGATTTAAGAACCATAATGAGTATGAAGAAACTAAACCTAACACATCATAGCAAAAGTATAGAACACCCAAGATATAGAGAAAATCTTACCAGCAACTAGAGATAAAGAACAAAATTCCAACAAAATAATAACAATTGGACTGGCATAGACTTCACAATACAGATTTCCTTCAAAATAATAATAATTTAGCTGGTACAACATCCACAATAGCATCAACAAAAGTAAGAAGACTGTGGGACAACATCTTCAAAATGCTGAAAAAATACAGCTGTCAACCTACAGCACTACACTCAGCTGGACCAGTGTTTCATGGTGAGGGTATTTCAAACGAACAAGAACTGGCCCTGACTCAGTGGTTAGAGCGTCGGCCCGCAGACCAAAGAGGCCTGGGTTGGATTCCAGCCAAGGGCATGTACCTCAGTTGCAGTTCATCCCAGGCCCCGGTTGGGGTCAAGTGAGTGGCAACCAATTGATGTGTCTCTCTCACATCAATGTCTCTCTCTCTTTCTCCCTCCCACTCTGTCTGAAGATAAATGTAAAAATATCCTTGGGTGAGGATTCAAAAAACAAAAACAAACAAGGACTGAGTTTAACACTTCAGACTCAACTTGGAAAAAAATGTTTAATTACTAAAGATGAAGGCAACTAAACAGAGAAATAAGATACAAAAAGTAATTATGCTTATTATATTTTCCTATATATTTATATAGATTTATAATATTTTATATTTAAAATTAAATGTGTAGGTGTGTATGTAGACAAAGAGAGAGCATAAGTGTGTGACACACATGGAATAAATGATTTTAATGTTGCCCATTTAGGGAACCTGTCTCCTTCCAGGCCAGACACTGATCATTAAACAGATCATGGTGAAGGGTTGTGGCTTCAGAGACAATAAGCAGACGCGTGAGTGGATCAGGGGAGAATCTGGATCGAGCCAGATTATTTCAAGGTGAAGAGAAACAAAAGCAAGTGAGAATAGGGGCAGAGGCAGGCATTGCTAAGAGGAAACTGGTAGGATGGGGGAGGGGGTGCTGAATAGGCCCCAGGCAAGAGACTAAAACATAATTCATAAGCTCCCTCCCCTCTCATAGAATGAAGAGGACAAAGAAGCCTGCCACCCTGAGTGGCACAGGCAGGCGGGCATCTGCATACACAGGGCAGTGGGGCCAGAGGAGCTACCCTCTGTGTTGTCACTGAGGCATCGAGACTCCAGCCCTCGGTTGAAAAGCAGCCGGAATCCTTGACGGCTGGACCCGATGCCCTCTCTGTTGAGAGCCTGTGGGATGAAACCAGGAAAAGCCTAATCCAATAATGACAACTTATCTCTCCCTCTAATAAGAAAATCATATCTAATTAAGAGAAAACTATGGAGCTGTTTCCTAGGGCCCAGAAGTCCTTTTGAATTAAGACGCTGTCTGTGAAATGATAAGAAAACAATATTCAAGTGTCTGAACTAAACAAAGAGCTTTTGGTTAGCTGGTGGATTCGCAGGGGTGAAGGTGGTCAGGAAAAGGAGACAAAACCACACTCTGCTGTGTCCCGAGGCGCCAGACTGCCTTCTGCGTGTTACTGAGCTTATCGTGACTCACCTAAATGAGCCAGTTACTCGCGTAGATGTCTACGTGTGAACCGTGTTTAAGAAAGTTGTAGAATGTCATAAAACTTGATAAGAGTAGGAAATACTCATAAATCATTAATTACATTGATGACTTGACATCAATTGAGATGTTTAGATGTTCACTCAAAATGAACATTTAAAAATTCTGTTCCTGCCTCTCTGGGTTTTCCGAATCATAAAATCCCAGTGGTCTCTGTGTCTGCAATGGGCGATTACATTGTGTGACTTTCCTTCTGAAGAAGTTTATAGTAAATTTAAACAAAATTAAAAGTGCTTCCACTACTTTCTAGATCTCAACACAATGCAAAGCTTTTTAAAGATTTCTTTCTTGTTACTAGTATACTGCCTGCATGTAGCTATATTCGAATTTTAATCTAGCTCTAAACCAGGCATCTTCAAGCATGAGATCTCTAACCAGGCCAGGAAATAAGTTTTTATTCTGCAATTAGAGGAGGTGGTGATTTAAATTCATATATTAAATTACTCATTGAGCCCAGGCCAGTGTGGCTCGGTGGTTAGAACATGGCCCATGCACCAACAGGTCTCAGGTTCGATTCCCAGTCAAGAGCACATGTCTGGGTTGCAGGTTCAATCCCTGGCTCCAATCAGGACACTTGCAGGAGGCAACAAATCCGTGTGTCCCTCACACATCAATGTTTCTCTCTCTCTCTCTCTCTCTCTCTCTCTCTCTGTCTCTCTCTCTCTCTCTCTTTCTCTCTCCCTTCCACCCTCTCTAAAACTCAATGGAAAAAATATCCTCAGGTGAGAATTTAAAAAAAAAGACTCACTGAGAGCAAATTATGATGAAGTTAGAGGAGAAAGAATTAAACCCGTAATCTGTATAAACTCCAAATAAGGTATATTGCCACTGAATGTTGGGTCCTCCCAAAATTCAAATGTGTGAGAATATCATGAATGGAATTAGCGCCTTTGTGAAAAGGATCCCAGAGAGCCCCCTCCCCACTTCTTCCGCACGAGGACACGGTGAGAAGGCAGCCATCTCTGAACCAGCAAGCAGGCTCTCACCAGACGCCAATCTGCCAACACTTTGATCTTGGTCTTTCAGCTCCACAACTGTGAAAAATAAATGTCTGTTGTTTATAAGCCACCCTGTTTATGGTATTTTGATACAACATATGCATGTTCTTATTTCAGTCCCCGCACACCTATGAGGTAGGCAGTATTAATATTCTCGTTTTACAGACAAGGACTCTAAAGCTTAGAAATGTTCAGCAACTCTCTCCAGGTCCCACAGCAAGTAAAGAAAGAGTAGAGATTTGAAGCCCGACAGCATGAATCCATTCCAGTGCTCTCAGCCACCACGGTCAGACTCTGAGAAATAGCATAGAAAACAGCAAACTGACCCCGTCCAGGCTGGTATGCAAGTGCTGAGAAGGTACCAGATGGGTAGAGGGCTTTTTCAGTCACCTGTGCCCACATTCTATGTCTGCTTCTACATGCATGACCCCCAACTCAGAAATGCTTTTCATGTATTTTCATTTGAATGTCATTCAAATTTACAGTCCTCGAGGTCACTGATCACTTTGTATGCCTCACCTGGGCTTCCTGCAACGGCTCTTTGTCCCCCACCCCGGTGCACTGGAAGGCTGCCTCCCTGACCCACAGAATGGGAAGCGACGCGGGAAGGCGGGATTCTTGCTGTTCTCTTGGTTTCACCATTGAAACCCAAAGCTAGAGGGAAAGACAGTAAGTGTCCTCACATTCTCAGTTCAGAAAGTCCCCGGCGTTGGAGGCGGCACCCCCTCGCAGGGCCTTCAGCCCCAGGGTGCCAGGGTTCCACTGCTCACCTCACCCTTGCCACCCCCACCCACCCCTGTCAGTGGAAGAAGAGGACTGAATGACACCTGGGGGTCTCAGTTTCTGGACACATACAGTGATCAAAGAGAGAGGCTAACCCCTCCCCAGCTGTTGAGTTCATCTCCCCCACTGAGACTGTGGAAGAGGAAGAATTTCACTCTACCCTTCTAGGTTGTTTCAGCTGGTCTGATAATTAAATCTACGTGAGATCAATTAACAAGAGGAAATAACCAAATTTAACTACATACATGCATATGGGAACCTCACATACATGGAAGGAGACATCACATACATGAGAGGTTCAGAGACGGACAGGTAAAATGAGGTGTACAGGGGTGGGGCATAAGTAGGTTTACAGTTGTGAGTCCATAAAACACAGAGTTTGTTTTTATGATTTATTTATTATTGTACTATTTTCCATATGAATAACTATAAGCCTACTTCTGCCCACCCCTGTGTATGACATCCTGAGCTAACAATGAGGGCAGGCGCTTGAGGTTTCAGAGAAGAAGGTCATTCACAGGATAATAAGAAGAGCAGATGTTGAGTAATTAGAAGTTTTCCCTGCCCTATAGATAGGTCATAAAAAGTTATTTCTGGTAATTACTCTTATTATGGGCAAGGCCTCTAATTTAAAATCTTTAAGGGAGAGGTAAAATTTTATCTTGGGCCCACAGGGTCTCGACTGCTTTCAGCTCAAAATAATCCACATGCCAAAGTAGCACATCTTGGGGAGGCCTGCTCTGAACGCCTTCAGGACCAAGGGAGAAGACTCCAGTGGGAGTGAGCAAAGCTGCAGAGTTCTACAGGAAGGGGCAGTGAGGTGGGCTGCCTGGGCAGGGTCTCAGGGTGGTGGGAAAAGCCATCAGGTGGAGCCAGGTCTTCAACACCAGGGTGTTGTGCAGTGAGGAAATCCCACAGTCCCACCAAAGGACTCAGTGATGCACCTTCTAAGATAGGCTGCATTTGGGTGTTCTCCACACAGAGGTACTAACAGCCAGTTGTGTTGATGGAAACAACAAGCAATGACCAACAGAGATGCCTGTAGTCTTCCCACCAAATGAGGACACAGGTGGCCTCTCATGCCCCACCAGAGAAGCCAGAACTTAAAACAGAAAAGAAGATAAGGGTATTGTTAGCAGCAATGTCGGACCTCAGTTCTTGGGATCACCAAAAAAAGAATTCAGGGCCAAGATCTCTAGCAAAGTGAAAGTTTACTTAGCATGCAAAGTGAAAGTAACTTGAAGAGAAGATTTGAGCAGACTGCTCAGAGAACTGCCTTGGCCTTTTAGAAAGAAAATCACAGCGGTAAAAGAAGTGAGCCAGCTGGGCTGCATGGACTCAGGAAACAAGTTAAAGAGGCAAAAGAAGTGCCCTTGGAGGGAAGTTCAAGAGGTTATCCCAGGAGGAGTTGCCACTGCCTGCTGCTCCCCTGACTGCAATTCTCATGGGAACCCTTAGAGCTTAGGAGAAAAAAAGCAAATATACACACCCAAAGAAAGGAGGCACAGGCATGCTCCAGGGAGAATGCACACTGAGTCCTTTGTCTTAAGGGTTTTTATCTGTTTTCTAAAGGTGGTAATTTTAGGGGACATCTCAAGGGAGGATCTCAATAGAATATTCATCAGCTTTCCAACTGTTTCCTTTAATATTCTGACACATCAAAATAAACATATAGGGTCAGTGTCATGGTCTCTACTGATTGGTTGGTGTTGGGGTAGGGGGTCACTGGTCATTACATCCAGTCCTAATGTTTGCCATGGTGTCACTTCCTCTGGTTTTGCTGCTTTTCTGGGCCTGGAGCTGAAACACAAGTGAAGCCTAGATGTGACCTCTAGTTTGACCAAAACTCTGTCTCTGTGGTCAACAGACCTGAGGCTTTCCTAAGATTATTTGTTGATCAGAACCTCATTGTCCTGGGTGCTTAATGCTTAAGGGAGCGGTCATGCAAGGAAGAAGGAGGCAGGTGAGTCAGCATGCCAGATGTGCAGTTTGAATCAGCTGCTTGTCTCAGTTTTCCCCATTCCAGTTGCCATGGAATTTTCCTAGCGTCTTATTATCCTGCCTTAGTATGATGGCTGATGACACAGCCACGCCCCCATCGCCCTCCAAAATATAACATTTAGAGACATCACTCTGAGAGGGAGAGAGAGTTTAGAATCAGACATGAGCCCTGGCCGGTTTGGCTCAGCGGTTAGAGCGTCGGCCTGCGGTCCTGAGAGACCCGGGTTCGGTTCCCGCTAAGGGCGCGTACCTCGGTTGCAGTTTGTCCCCAGCCCTGGTCGGTTGTGTGGGTGGCAGCCACTCGATGTGTTCCTTTCACATCGATGTTTCTCTCTCTCTCTCTCTGTTCCTCTCTCTCCCTCCCACTCTACCTGAACAAAAAAAAAAAAAATGGAAAAATGTCCTCAAGTGAGGATAAAAAAAAAAAAAGAATCAGACATGAATTTGATTGAGTCTTTAATACCAGAATGAAATACTTCTAATATGTAGAGGTAGCTGAAAAGTTGTATAATCTGGTTCAGATGTTGATGAGGGGACAGCTACTGTCAACTGGAAAGAAGGGGAGGTTAACATAGTACAGCTGGAGGTTAACCTAGTACAGCTGGAGGGCAGCTATTATAAAAAGAAATTTTTACATTTCAGTAGTTGAGATACTGCAATGTCCACATCACACCCACTACGATGATTACAATCAATAAGGCATAATAACAAGTGTTGTCAAGGATGTGGACAAATCAGTACCCTCATTCATTGTTGGTGGGAATGTAAATGGCATAGCCACTTTGAAAAACAGTGTGGCAGTTTGTCCAAAAGTTACACATGGAGTTATTCATTTGACACAGAAATTCCACTCCTAGGTGTATTATGTCCAAGAGAATAAAAACATATGTCCATGCAAAAACTTGAATGCAAGCATTCACAGTAGTATTATTCATAATAACTAAAAAGTGAAAGCAACCAGTCTGACCGGTGTGGCTCAGTGGTTGAGCGTCGACCCATGCACCAAGAGGTTGCCGGTTCGATTCCTGGTCAGGGCACATGCCCAGGTTGCGGGCCAAATCCCCCGTGGGGGGCATGTAGGAGGCAGCCAACAGATGTTCTTTCTCAATGATGCTTCTATTTCTCTCTCCCTTTCTCTTCCTCTCTCTCTAAATCGATAAAGAAAAAAAAATTTTTTTAATGAAAACAACCCAAAAGTCCATTAACACATGAATGGATAAATTTGATAGATCCATATAATGGAATATTATTCAGCCATTAAGAGGAATGAAGTAGTGATGCTACAATATGGGTGAACCTTGAAGACTGTATGCTAAGTGCAAGAAGCCATTCACAAAAGATCACATTTGTATGATTCCATTTATAGGAAACGTCCAGAATGTGTAAATCAGTAGAGATTGAAAGTACAATGCTGGTTCCCCCTAAATGTTGGTTCCCTGGAGTTAGGGATTTGGAGGGTGACGGCTACAGGTTGCAGGGTTTCTTTTCATGGTGAGAAATGTTCTAAAATGGATAGAGCTGATGGTTGAACAACTCAGTAATGATGCTCAAAACTGTTGGCTGGTACACTATAAATGAGTAAATGATGTGGTGTGTGAACTATGTCTCAATAAAGCTGTTAGAAAGAAAATGAAAGAACGGTGGCATACTAGAAGACAACAACCAGACAAAAACAGAGAAGCAGCTCCCCAGATGGACAGCTCTGGCCCAGGGCTGAGAATGGGCGAGCTTTCTCCTGCATCCAGCTGGGTGTCCTCCGTGAGTCACTCCCTCTGAGCCTCAGCGCTATTATCTGCATCCCCCTCTCCGTGTGCAACCAACAGGATCAGGCTGGCCAGCCATGCGGAATCTCAGGCCACGCCCAGAACACTGAACCAGGGTCTGTTTTCCGGTAAAGTCTGGCAAGCACTGGCTTATGCCGTGGAGGTTAACAATACCTCCTTCCAAGGGATTTGGAGAGGATCCTTATTAACAGTAATTCCTTCCGTTTACCTGACACCCTCTGTATGCTAGAATCTGAGATGATACAGAGGGTCTGGTGTAGTGCCTGCACCTAGTAGGTGTTCAACGTGTGGCAGTTATTGTTTAAAAGAGCCTGGCTGGGAAGGAGGAAAGAGCCCGCATGCTGGAATCCATTCCTCATACTGACTCTGGCCCTCTGCACATGGAGATCTTGGCCACCTCAACTTGCTGATCTGCAAGCTGGGCGTACCTCGCAAGGTGGTTGTGAAGAGTAAGCAAGAAACCGTGTCCCGTGGCCACCCCACAGCTAGCAGCGCAGAGGAGCCCAGCAGATGTTCAGTCATCCCCTCCTCTCCCTACAACCAGACCGCGCGGGATGTTCTCGTGGAAGAGACCCTGCTCAGCCTGGCACCCGCCCGACCTCTCTCTATTATTCGTCCATGCGTCCATGAGGCAGATTCTTCCTGAGCACCTACGACGTGCCAGACGCTGTGCTTGGAGCACAGACACTCGACTGTGGTCCCTGAGCCCACGGAACCCTCTCTGGGCTTGTAGAAAGAGTAGCACAGACCTGTGTGCCCACCTGCTTTGAGAGCTGTAGAAACAAAGCCCATTGTCTCTCAGCAGCCATCTGAAACAATTAGTCTCAACTCCCAGCCCTAATGTGCTTCCACACTGTGAAAAAGCACTTTTTCAAGGGGGGCAGGAGACATAAATTAGTATAATAATGCAATTAAAATGCATTTTCCTTCCACTTATTTAAATTACTCTTTTTCACATCTTCAGAAAATGCATCCTTCCTTGGAGGTATTTAAGGAGAGTCAAAGAGGCTGTTGAGATGATGCAAAAAATGCCCCAAACAGAACACACAGTTGCCTGCCGTGTAGGCCAGGAACAGCGCCCTCCCTGTGAGGCCTGTCCAAGTCTACAGAAGGCGCATCCCCCTGAGGCTGCACAAAGGCCCTGGGCAGAATTTCCCCACCGGGTCACTGCCCTCTATACACACTCATTTGTTCATTCTTTCACTCAACAAATTTTTCCCTGCATCTCCTCCATGCCTGGCACTAGGAATAGCCTGATGAAGAGGACACAGTGCCCACCTGCCAAGGAGGAAAGCAGCCAAGCCAAAAAGAGTAGGACCCAGGGCCAGCAGCGCTGTGACAGACGGGTGCACAGAGAAGGGGCCTCACCAGCCTGGGCATGTGGGGGGCGGGGGGCAGAATGGGCCTCCTGTAGGTGATCCTTGAGCTGAGGCCCCAAGAACGAGAAGGCATTCACCAGACGGGGGAGGGAGAAGGGGGCCTCTAGAATGGGTCATCAGGGTGACCAGCAAGGACAAAGGTCTGGAATGAGGGACAGCACAGTGCATGAAGAGCATGGAGCCGTTTGAGAAGAGGAGAAGGCCGGGAATGAGATAAAGGGCAGAAGAAGCAGGGACTCAAACACGCACCAGACCAGAAGGGACTAAAGCGTAAGGACTTTGTCTTGAGAGACTTGGGAAACCAGGGTGAGCCTCCAGGTGGCAGGGGTTGAGAATACAGAAGCCCAGAAATCACAGGATGAAGGCCGACAGCCACCCAGGCAAGGAATGGGCAGTGAGTCTGACCTCCTGCCGAAAGCCCTGATCGGTATCCTGAGTAACTGGTTTGGGGTCGCCATCTGCTGGCAAGGTCCCTTCAATGCAGCTGGTTCAACCAATGTTCAGAGAATGAACGTCTTTTAAAAAC